>NC_080073.1:26397996-28797996 GCF_949987535.1 Balaenoptera acutorostrata | reverse complement strand
TTTCTGGAGCTGGTGGAGGAGTACCTTTAAAGGTCATAAGAGGCAAGAGGGAAGCATTTCTCAGAGAAGATGGGGAAGAGGACAAATGTTGGGGAAACTTTGATTAGCTGGGACATAAAGCCCAACCATGGCAGCACTCTGGGGGCATCAAAATCTCAGAGAGTACTACTCTGGGGTGCTTAAGCAGGCTGGAAGCCAGGCACCCAGGCTCCACCTCTACCCTGACTCCAGTGCCCAAGCCCGAGAAGGTCCTGCAGCGTGATAGAATGGTACCCCATGCTTTCTTTGGGATCATGTGAGACCTTTGCACAGCATCCTTGGTAGAGGGTGGGAGGGAACACGGGGAAGAAAAGTGTTCCAGTAATGACCGAGGTTGAAATTGGACCCACCCTGGCAAGATGAGAAAACTTAAGCAGAGATTTAAGAAAATAATGAAATGCAATCATTCTTCCACTTGTGGGATTGTAGGTGGCCAGTCATGCCTACTATAGCAACTTGGTTTACAAATTTCAAACAAGTGTAAAGTCCTCAACTGGTGATGCATTTATCATTTGGTGAAGCCAGGCGTGTTGGTAAATATCACTTAGCAGGAAATGCACCCATGCAAAGTTGTGCTAGGGCATGGGGAAGCCAACATCAACCCTGCTGTGGAACAGGACTGACAGAGGGTCCTGACTTCAGTCACACAGGGTTCCAGTTTGACGCCTCAGGGCAGGATACTCCACAAGGGGCCACATCCAGCAATTTCTTCAGCCCCTTCTTGCCTGACTACTCAAATTATACATCAGCTCCCCAGGATTTAGACATTCATTTCGGTGCTGGGATTTATGGTTCAGTATTACAGCCATCCCACTGCCTAATGATTGGCACCTAACTAGTGCTAATAATAGCAACACAACCAGCAATAACAATGATGAAAATAACAAAAACAATAATAGTGATAACATTGCTGAGTTCTTACTCTCTTGCAGGGAATGTACTCACCTTTTTACATGGATCAGTCAGGTGAAAAACGAAAACCAAAAAATCTCTTATTTTACCATTTTACAGATGAGAGGATTAGTTTTATCTCACTTTAAAGATAAGGAAATGGTGACTTAGAATGGCTCAGAATGGCTTTAAACTCACCCAAGGTCCCAAACAAGATGGTAAAGGCAGGATTGTGATCCAGATATCTGACTCCAGAGCTCCTGGTTTTAGCTATCACAGAAGATTGTCTTAATATGCAATTATTAACAAATAAATAAATTCTAAGTGTTCAGAGATGATCCCAGGTTCAGTGTAACATACTTCGCAAACTACAAAGATCCAGACAGGCCAAGCTTTGCCATGTCCCCTGATGCCCCAGGTTCCCATGAAATGCTGGAGAGAAGGCAACCACTACACACCTTATCTCCCTGCCTCCAGGTAAACGCCCTTTGAGCTAAAGGAACTAAACACTATTCCCTATCCAGGCACACACCACAGCAACCAAGGGGGCACTCTTCCTCCTATGACCCAGGACACTCTGCTTTAGGGATTCCCAAGAGGGGTTGGGCTCTGGGTATGGGTCAGGTCCCCTGGGAAGAGACATCACATCTGCAGGAAAGAGGTAGTTTGAAGTACAAAATATAATATTTTATATTAAAATATAAAAATTGTAATATGTATTTATAAAAATATAATTTTTTTGGAAAAGTGTAAATTACATATTGTTTTATAATATACTCTATGTGGAAGATCATGAAATCATCTTGGGTGGTGGGAAGGTATGCAAGATGAGTGATTTTCAAAGATGAGGAGACTAAGGGGAGTCCTTATCTTAGTTTGGGTTGTGGAAGTGTTAAAGTGTTCTATGACTAGTAGGCATGGCGAGAGAAATGAGAAAGTGGAGTAGAGAAGGGAAGGGAAGGGAAGGGAAAGGAAGGAGAGGGACTCAGGGGAACTCTGGAGATCCGGTAGGTCAGTGATTCTCAAAGTGTCGTCCCCAGACCAGCAGCATCAGCATCGCCTGGGAATTTGTTAGAAGTGCAAATTCTCAGGTCCCCACCCCAGACCTGCTGAATGAGAAACTCTGGAGTGGGCCCAGCATGTTGGATTTTAACAAGCCCTCCTGGGATTATGATACACACTAAAGTGTAGGTGTAGGACACTCAGAGTTGTCCTGATCAGGCAAGGGAGCCAAGAGTGTTTACACCCCACAGCTGTCAATCATTGGTTCTGGGCTGAGTGGTTGGGGTGGAGGGAATGTGTGGTGGGAGAGAAACCCCACCGGCAGCATCGTTTATGACGATGGCAAGAGATCCAAGGGGACTTGCGGGGGGGGATCCCTTCTTTTCCAGAGGTCAGTGAGGCCAGTGTGACTTGCTCAAAGCCACACAGCTGATCGGTACCAGAGCCAAGATTCAAATTGAGTACCATCTGAATCACTCTTTTAACCAAAATGCCACACCACTTTGAGGGGGCATGAATAAAAAGATTGATGTGCACACACTGCTACACCAGCTCAGGGGCCCCTTCCCTTTTCTCCCCTGCCCCTCCCTGCCCCAGCTCTTTCCCTCAAGTAAACATTCTCTCCGAATGAACCAGTCACTTAGGTTAAAATATCAATGAAGTAAGTTAGTGTACCAACCTGCTTATCAACGATAAAGCTACATCCCTGATTTAGAGCAACAGTCCCCAGCCTTTTAGGCACCAGGGACCAGTTTCGTGGAAGACAATTTTTCCACGGACGATGGGAGGGATGGTTCAGGCGGTAACGCACGTGGTGGGGAGCGGCAGATGAAGCTTCGCTCGCTCGCCCACCGCTCACCTCCTGCTGTGCGGCCCGGTTCCTAACAGGCTGCAGACCGGTACCAGTGCACGGCCAGGGGGTTGGGGACCCCTGATTTAGAGCATGCCATGGTCTCTAACCTAACAAATCAGTGAAGGCATAAGAACTTTTCTCTTAGAATTTTCCGTGAATAACACATTCTAAATAGAATA
Organism: Balaenoptera acutorostrata; assembly: GCF_949987535.1. NCBI lineage: Eukaryota > Metazoa > Chordata > Mammalia > Artiodactyla > Balaenopteridae > Balaenoptera > Balaenoptera acutorostrata. The sequence goes on along the minus strand of NC_080073.1, from coordinate 28,795,032 downwards.
TCAAATATGGAAAGGCTTGCCTTCTAGTTCTGTCTGTAGTGTTACCTATTTATATACTGATGAAAGGAAGCATGTAAAATGAAGATTATACATATTTGTTTTGCAAATAATCCAATATAACTGCTTGGAAAGGATCATGATCTATGGAAGGTTTTCTAAATAATAGCCTTTCTCTTACTAATGTAGCAGCAACCGGGAGAAACTGGGAGAATAGGTACTTCATAAATGTGGATTATTCAACGCAACTGATTGACAAACTGCCATGTAACATGTAGTGTGCCATTTCTCAATTTGGGTTTCATAGATAACCCAAGAGTTCATAGATTTTATATTGCAGTTCATGTGTTGCGCAAGTATTTCATATTTTCACCTAAATTATAATCTAAATTGCTGTGATGTATCCTAGTTAAAAGACAGTTTAATAGAATTAGACTCTAGTTTATCAATTGGTGTTTCTGTAGTTAGGATCCCTAGATGTACTGCGCATGGTCCACCACTATTTCCTGAACGGAATCTATACAATACTAAAGCATGACAGCCACTGTGTAGTGGCTTAGACAATTTCTACTCAAAGTGTCGCCCCTAGATCATCAGCATCGGCATCTCTAGGGGGATGATTAGATATGTAGAACTCAGGCTCCATCCCGCATCTACTGAATCAGAATCTGCCCTGGATTCCAACACAGACAGTGCAGGGATTGGATCCCAACTCCAACACTTAGCAAATGTGCTATTTAACCTTTTTCAGCCTCAGATTCCCCATCTGTGAATGAAGATAATAATATAAAATCCTACTTCAGAGGTTTGCTGTGAGATTAAATGAAAGAATGCACAGAAAAGGTGTCACTCATACAGTGTAACCCAATGCTCTCAATAAATGTTAGCTATTATATTTTCCTCAAAACAATAAGAATAGAAAAATCTTGTTGTAAAGGTGATTTTCTATTTTAGCCAACGAAATGATGCATCTTCAAAAATGCTCATGGCTGACATTGCCCTCAATGTTCGGAGAAGACACACTCAGATTTCCTACTAATTTGTTAATGGATGATAGACCCAATATTGATTTGCTTAATGGCAATGTGCAACCTAATAGTTTATCAAATTCTTTTTGTAGTGAAAGTAGATTTCCAGAAACAGCATTTAAGCTCTGCTTCATAGAAAAATGCTTTTGTTTGATGCAGAAATGAGGAGAGTAAATTGGAAACTCTCCTATTGGCAGACTTGCATTCAGAATAAAACTCAGTCCAACAATTCATAATTACATCTTTTCTTCAAAACCCCTTAAATATTGACTCATATTTTAAAACATGACGTCAAGCCCAATTCAATGTGACTGAAATTAAGCCACACAGACAGCCTCATCACGTTGTTATGGCAACCTCTCACACAACTGTCCTTGTAGTTGTTGAACAATTGCTAATTTCCTTGCTTTGCAAGGAAGCCTGAGTTGCTTTCCCAGAAGGCTCATCCTGGTAACCAAGAAAACTGTGTATGATAGTAATAGAAATGGTCACAACAGTAACTTTTGGAAGAATAATATTTCATTACTAGTCACACTTTGCATTTCAATTTGTTTTCTTCTTCATCATGCCACTTGTGGTGGCCTTGGCTTACAACAGCTCAGCTGCCTTCAGCAATAAAGGGTCTGGTTGGAATTTTACTTCCTTTTCTAAAACCCAGGCTGGTACAAAACACCAAAATTGTCTGCAACCAGAAAAGGATTTTAGGCCCATCTGTGATTAGAAACTGAGCATCTCGAAGGCTGAGATGGTAGCTCTCTCTTCTCTATGTCCCTCAGTCTAGCCACCATGTTTACTGGATGAACGACAGAGAATCAATGAAATTCTAAGGTGTATTTTAACATTATTTCCATCTTTTCTAGAGTACATAAGAATTATTTTAATATTTTACTTTTGCAGGGTTCCAGGAGAATAATTCATGAAACAAATCAGGAATGCTGAAGGTAAGATGTTTAAAATGGAAGACCTTTATTCATCAAACAGTAAAGCCTAAGGATTTGTTCTAGATTAAAGGAAACCAAAGAGACATGATAACTAAATACAATGTGGAATCCTCAGTTAAAACCTGGGTTGGAAAAAAAAAAAGGTGCTCGTGGGGGTAAGTTATAAAGGACATGATTGGGACAACTGGAGAAATCTGACTATGTGCAGAATATTAGATGATCTTAAATTAAGGTCAAATGCCCCAAATATATAGTCATGGCATATTGTTGGTTGTGTAGGAGAATTTCCTTGTTCTCAGGAGATGACTGTTGAAGGATCTGTTACAATGTCTGCAACCAATTCTCAAATGGTTCAGAAAAATTATGTATATATACATATATACATTACACACACATATGCACACACATTTACATAAAGATATAGGGAGAGAAAAATAAAGAAAGCAAATGTGGCAGTGTTAACAACGGATGAATCTAGGTGAAGAGTAGAAAGTTGATTGTTGTACTACTCTTGCGAATTTTCTCTTAGAAACAAAAAGTGAGGGTGGGGAGTCCTTTACGGTGAAAAGCTTCGAATCTGTAGGGAGAGAAGTGGCAAAAAATAAAGATGTGATAACGGGGTAACAGGAGAATATGATCATCTGATAGTGTATGAAATCATACAAAAAATCTGGGGAGACCGAAAGCATCCACATAAGATGAGTCTCCACAGAGACTATATTTGACCCAAAATATATAAATAGATTTTATTACGCACAAGAAAATACCTTTAAAATAAGAGGACTAAAGTGAAATAATCCAAGACATCTACGGAAGTGCCAGAAATAGTCATTAAAGCAAGTCAAGAGAGAGGAATAGATATCTTGGACCTGTCTCCTTAGATGACGAGTCCGTAGACAGAGGACTGGCAGAGCTGGGAACCTCGGCTTTCAACCACTCGTGTGAGCACTGACATCAATTGCATAACCTCTTGCAAAAATGCCTGCTCCCATGCAATCACTGAACTCATGAGCTCATAAGCTTTCTGAACAGCAGAAAAAATCCAATAAACCAATATTGTTTCTCAAATTCATCTTAATAATGGATGTAAATCTGACAGATGCTCCTTTTACTCATGTCTGTTCTTGTAAATTGTTTTTGGATTTAAAAAAATTGATCAGTCTATTTCTTCTTTCAGTTACATTCTTCAAAAATCATTAATAGGCAGTATAATAGACTGGTAAAGGGTGCGAGCTCTGAAGAGTCAGACTACCAGAGGTTGAAATTTACTAGCGATCAGATCTTTTAACCTGAATCTTCTCGTCCTCATCTGTAAAATGGGAAAAAGAAATATTTGGAATCTCGCAGACTTCCTGTGCTAATTTAAAGTGATGCTTTGGGACAAAGTCAGGCATGTTCTAGCCACCAATGAACATCAGCTAAGATCTTTTATAACTCATTTCAATATATCTACATTCACTTATTTTCTAAAACAACAAGCTGCACAGAGCAGAATTCCTTGCCTATAGTAAAAAAAGCTAATAAGAATACTAACTCATAATCATCTACCTGGATGCCATATAGAGTGGGAGGAACTAAATAGGCTTTGGAGTATTAGAAACCTGAGTTTAAATCTCTGATTTCTTCTCTTTAGCTATGTGCTCTTTGGCAACTACTGAAGATATTTCTGGTTCCATATCCTCATCTGGAAAATGGGATAATATCACCTTCCCTATATTGAGACGACAAATTGTAGGTACAATGCCTGTCACACTGCAGGCACTCAGGCAATAGTAGCTAGGATCATTCTCATTCTACTAGCCAACTGAGCAGAAAAGTTTGTCCAATAACAAATATACCAAATTTTAACAATAAAAACATTTCAGGTAGCTTCAGATATAGTCCATAGCAACTGCAAGTATTTATTACAGCTTTTAGTAACTGGCTTTGTAAACACATTAATTGCTTTGCTTTCCTTGTACCAGTTTTTTAAGTGCACTATTCACAAAGACACAGCTTGATCAACTTTTACACAGTACATACATACACATCCATGTACCCAAACCCAGATCAAGATATAGAACATTTCCAGGATCTTCAGGACCTTTCCAATCATTACTTATCCCCAGGGGTAACCACTACTCTGACTTTATCTCCACAATTCAGTTTTCCTATTCTTTTTTTTTTTTTTTTTTTAAACTTTGGGTTTATTTATTTATTTATGGCTGTGTTGGGTCTTCGTTTCTGTGTGAGGGCTTCCTCTAGCTGCGGCAAGCGGGGGCCACTCTTCAACGTGGTGCGCGGGCCTCTCATTATCGCGGCCTCTCTTGTTGTGGAGCACAGGCTCCAGACACGCAGGCTCAGTAATTGTGGCTCACGGGCCCAGCTGCTCCGCGGCATGTGGGATCCTCCCAGACCAGGGCTCGAACCCGTGTCCCCTGCATTGGCAGGCAGACTCTCAACCACTGCACCACCAGGGAAGCCCAGTTTTCCTATTCTTGAAACACATAAATGTAATGGTACAGTGTGTATACTTTTTTGTTTTTTTGTGGTAAACAATATGTACTCTTTTGAAAACACATTAAAATTTCCAGTGTGTTTTTGATGAGGTATATTCCTGGGCTCTTCCTCTTTGTGTTATTATTTTTTACTTGTAATTGGAAACCCCTTGTCTTGGTTTCATATTCACTTGCTGTTGGTTTCAGAACAATTTTCTGGACATGCTATGAAATTAATGGACTGCATCCAACCATCTTTAAGGAACTAAATGATTACTACTTGTGTTGTTGTATTGAAAGGAAAAACATGGGTATGGGCATTCAAGTACCTCCTCTAGAAAAAGAACACACAAGTGGCTGCTGGGTGCTATTATATAACCAGCAAGCATATTCTGATATACAAGGTTTAAAGGATAAATATTTCCTTTTGGGGGGAAAAAAAGCAAAAATCCAGTTGTGTAGAGTTTGGGGAAAAGAATACACAGATTGAAGAAAATATAACTCCAGGAGATGGCTGAAAGGACAGAATTAAAGAAGCAGAAGAAGCAAGAAATTATGGCAAAGCCTTCTAAAACTACAATAGGATGTTATGCCCAAGGAAAAAAGGCCACTTTTGCTAAACCAGGGTTGAGAACATGTTATGAAAGATGCAAAGAACAGTGAATAAGGAACTACTATTTTGTCTCTGCCTTTAACAGAAAGAATGAAGGAAGTAGGAGCTCAGTAAGACAAATATTAATGAGTCTCTGGGAATATCAAGAAACAGAATTAATAATAGGCAGGTAAAAGAATACTTATACTATTTAAATATTTATAAATCAGCAGAGCTGGATTGGATTCATTTGAACATATTCAACAAACTGGGTAAGGCAGGACGTACCTCCATTACTAGTGTTTGTCGTGGAGACTTATGTACCAGGGGAATTTAAGCAGGCTGATTTAGTGTTGGAGATAAAGCAGCCAAAAGCAGATCCGGGAAAAGGTGGGCTAGTTAGCGTATCCAAACTACCACTCAAAAACCTTAAATGAAATCATAAATCAGCCGTGAGCACCTTGAGGAAAATAACAGAGTAAGTAATAGCCAAAGAGGTTCATAAAAAATAGAGCCTGTCAAAGCAACTTAATCCATTTTTGGATATGCTAAGAAATTTGGGGAAGGTAATGGATGTTACAGACATCATTTAGGGAGGCCCTGCAGTTACCACCAGACGATTCATTTTGGACCCATCTTGTTGATGCAGTGGCTGTTGTTCTCACATTTTCCAGCAGTGGAAGGCAATTTTACTTGCACACTTAATATGTGGGGATAGGACTGTCTATTTATTCCCCATGACATCCCAGCATGGAATTTAGTTATCGGGTAAATGCAGTCTGCACCCAGAAATACAAAGTAAATATTACCTAAATGAGAATGAGACATACAGATAATACTGGAACAAACTGGACTGACATCTTTTAGAGGAAAAGTGTGTGTGTGTGTATGTGTGTCTGCAATTATCAGCATAACTCAGGCAAAACCAAATGTTTTTGTTTGAATTCTCATATAATTATGAAAAATATAAAAGGATATGGAAAAAAGGCCCTGTTAAAAATGTGCAGATCTGATCATGTCAGCAGGTCCTGCTGAAACCAAACAATGACTTCCCATTGCTCTTAGACCAGAATGCTTAACCTGCCTAGCAGGCCTGCCTAGTATGGCCTGTGCTTACCTCTCAGTCTCACTCACACTCCACTCCTCCTCCTCTGAGTAAGCCAGTTCCCCTGGCCTTCTTTCAGTTCTTTCAAGGCATCCTGTTATTCTTGACACTGGGCCTTTGCACATGCTGTCCTCCCTTTCACTTACTTATTCATTCTTCAGCTTTCTATTCAAATCCCACTTTGTGGAGGGGAAACCTTTTTAACCTCTCAGGCCATATGATTCCCAGTGTATTTTGCACTAATAAAATTGTGTCCTTCCCAGAAGTGTTTATTTTGGAATGTTAATTTAATACTCATTTTAAATAATTAATATAGTTCTTCCCTACTAGACTGTAAGCCCCACAAGAGGAGGGACTGAGTAGGAGTTTTTTCAAGATTGTATCCCCAAGACCTAGCACAGTATTGAGCACACTATTTGTGATCTGATAAAAAATAATTAGGAATATATACACAGATGAGTTCCCTTCATAAAGTGTTAACTGGAAAGAACATCTCTCCATCTTGAATATTATAATATTCTCCAGTCTTCTTTTCAAGTAGAATAATGGGAAAAAGTCTTTAATGAGGGTCTTGTTGACAGAGGTGTAAAAACACAAGGCAGCTAAAACTCGAATTGTTGAATTCTACATTTGCACATTGTATTTACCTCTGATGTGTTCCAAAATTTCATTTCATGGTGATAATGAATCTGTGGGAAATTAGCACTCTATCGCTCTTCACATAAGAGTGTTAGTGAAGGTTTTCCAAGCTTCAGGCAGGAAACGAATATTTTTCGGGTAACTAACTTTGTAACATACCCTTACTTCTTCAGCAGTGTTCATCTTTACACCTTGGAGGGATGGAAACCTAGAATTAGAGAGAGCCATCAAGTTGGAGACAATATTTTATTCTAAGATCAGTCATGGATGGGAAATTTTCTCCTTTTAAAATAACATTTTGATGTTGAGATTTTTTTAAAATATGAATTTGTAAGTTCATAGGTAACCAAACTGCTGTATGTGAGGTTTTGATATAGTCAAGGTCACACAGAAATTAGTGACCCAGCGGGGACTAGAATTCAGGTTTCTGGTTTCAGTCTATTGTTCTTTCACTAGTTCCTTCCTTCATTCAACAAATGAAACCTGAAGGGCTCCTGTGAGTCTGGCACTGTGCTAGGCACTGTGGAAACAAAGATGAAGGAACTGTCCTTGTCCTTGTGGAATTCATTACTCCATGGGAGAAACCAGGCAAGAAGGAATGATTACAGTACAGCTGTGATGCATGCTGTTTGTAGCAGCCGTGGTTGGTGCCCCAAGCTGAATGCTGTCAGCCCTCCTCTGACTTCAGCCGCAGCTGTGGTGGACAGCTCCATGCCTGCTGATGGCTTCCTGTGCAGGAGCTCGCTTAGAAGAGAGAGCTGTGACCGCCCTGAAGATCAACCCTCAACCAGAGGGGGATGCAAGTTTGTGGATAAATGTCCCATCCTCCCATCCTTCAGAAGGACAATTCTGAGGTGTGTTCTACGCAGTGCCTCAGAGAGTCCCCTGGAGATTGAGCCTCAGGTGTCCACAGCAATACTCAACTCAATAATGTACCTTTACTGGCTTTTTCTCCTTCCCAGGCTCACTTTCCCCACTCCCTCACTTCTGCTTCCTAAGATCATCTCCCAAATAAACTCCCTGCACCCAAGCTTTTGTTTCAGGCTCTGCTTTTAGGGGAGCTGATACAACCACAGTAACAGTGAATGAACAGATGAATGAGTTAGTGAATGCAGAGGAGACACTAGGGCCAAGGTTGCAAACTGGAGCATCTTTTGTTGCCTATCCCCAAGGTCACTGTCTATAGTGCAGTGGTTTGTGTGTGTGTGTGTGTGTGTGTGTGTGTGTGTGTGTGTGTGTGTGTGTGTGTTAAACCTACTTGAAGATCATGTGGTTAAGTGTTGGGCGTGGGAATGCAAGATGGGAGCATCCAGGTCAGAGCTGAATTGCTTTCCTAAAGAAATAGATACGTATGTGTGGGAGGAAGGGAAAGATCCAGGAGCAGAGAAGGCTGGGCTGGCACACCTATGGCCTAGATAGAAGAATGGAAAGGGGGAAACAGTGAGCAGAGGAGAGGGTGGAAAAGATCTGGGTATTGAGGATTGCTTTTGATAGAAGGAGTGTTGTGGTGTGATATAAAACCCCCTGAGTTTTTCCCAGGCATGGTCTGGGCCCTGTGTGCCTCCCAAACTCGTGGGACCATGCACACAGGACCATGGTTTCAGAGTCACTTCTGTGACTCCAGTCTGAGCCTGTGGGAACTGCTGTTGCTCACAACGATCCCTACCAAACAAAGGACATTGAATGAGAAATCAAACAACAAAGGAGAAATAAAATGTCTGGCTAGGGCTAGCATTTCTTAGGCTTTTCTATGAAAACTAGTGCTTATTTACAAGTCATGGCTTACAGGGCTGGAATAAAGATTTAGCATGAGGGAAATATTCCCAATCAACATAAATTGGATCCAGTCACTCCCCTATGATGCTTCCCATCGTATTGAGATGATGTCTGCGTTGGCGTGCCAACATCCAGCATAGTTCCTAGCACACAGTGGTACTCAATATATGTTTATGAAAGACAGTCGGGAACAAAAGGAGGAAGGGAGAGAATTGGTAGTTAGAGAAACAATCAATGCATCATCAATCAAAAGATTTTAACAATGGTGTAAACTCAATGCACAGAACCCAGGAAATTAAATTTTTATGAGGATGAAGACAATAGCATAATTCAGGATCTCCTTGGATCCTTTGGTTGGAGATGGATAGGGAGACTGAGGAGTAGGTGGCAGAAACTCTGTGTTCCCACGCAGAAAGCAGAAAAAGTTATTTTTTTCCTTCAGAAAACATCGGTGGGTAAGAGGATGCTCTCTTATTGGTAACGAGATTTGGGCTTCTTTCCAGAGAGTGACAGAGATCCTTCCAGCAAATCTTGTGGTCTTTGATGTGAGCACTGCCGAGAAAATACCTTCCACTGAGCAAGTATGGGAGAGAAACTTGAAGAAGGTATTTCATGTTCTCCTTTGTTGCGTCTTTGATGTACACAAAGGATTTAATCCTGGAAGATGAAGACTTTATCCATTTTCTTCTTCCTGAGGAGAGCTTTGTTCTGTGTTTCCCTCTTGGGCATGATCCTTGTGAGCAGGTGACAGATAATTATAGGGTTTTCTCATTATCCAAGTAACCATTACCCAAGTCTCCATAGGCAACAGGTTGCATAGAAAAGTAAAAGTCATTATAACACAAAAATATTGACTAAGAAACTTACCATTTATGATAATACCCCTGACTAAAATATGCCCTGCCAATTACAAATACCCATGTTACGCTTTAAATTCAAAGCAAATCAACTGTGAAGACAAACTCAAAATCTTTTAAAGCATTACAGTTTCATAAAGTCAATCAAAGTGATCTGGGAGAAGTGCTCCCAAGTACTGGCATAGCCTTTGGCAAATGACAAACTGGCCTAGTTAAACTGGTGACCAGCTGGGGTGGGGGATAGGGGACCATAAGGGGGATGACATAATAGCACTTCAAAAAGAAAATAATCTGAACAGCAAAAGGAGATACCCTTGGGGAAATTGACAAGCCCAAATATTTCCCCCGAATGATCTCTATTATGAACTTATTGCAACACCTAAACATGATGTGAAAGATGTCATTATCATACTGTGATAAAATTTGTGTTGAAAATTATGCCTTCCAAATTTCTGATTCATTCTTCACCATAAACATTAGTTCATAATTGTGATTATAAACTTTAAAAGTATTTATAATATTAAAATAAGGATGTAAAAATGAATTTTAGTTTAATTTTTCAAGTTAGAATTTCAATCAAGTCTTTTGCCCTCGCTATTTACTTGAAAAATTGGTCCCTGTATTAACTCGCTTTACTTTTTGTGGCCTTTTCCAGGTATCAGTTATCCTTGCAGAAAGAAGATATCCTCTACTCTTGAATTTCTCTCCTTCTTCCTCCTCCACTGTCACTTCCTTAATCAAGTCCAACACTGTTTCTCACTTGGATTATTACAACCACCTCCTATCACTCCTGCCTCCTGGCTTGCCCTTCTCCAGTTCTTTCTCTCAGTTGCAGCCAGATGGAGGTTTCTAAAATACAAACATGGTGATGTCACTCCCCTACTTGCAGTCCTTTTAGGGGGCCCATCTACCCACTGTGTGCACATGTCTTAGTGTATCTTGCAAAGCCTTCAACCATCTCTCTCCAACATCCTCAGCCCTCCCTCCTGTACTGCTGTGCTCTTCATTCCAGCTTCTCATCGTCCCTAATGCACTATCGTCCCGCAGATCTGGCCATTGCACAGGCCTAATGCCTATTCAGCTTTCAGTTCTCAACTTAGAGATCTCTTTCTCCAGGAAGCCTTCCCAGATCACCTGGGTTTGATGTCCCTCCCTTATGGTCGGTCCCACAGCATCCTGCACTAACTGACTGTAATGAAGCTCTTATGGAACAATATTATTATCTGTTAGGGACGAGGGCACTACCACTGACACTTCAAGAATCTCTAGCACTTTGCTCGGCACCTGGCCCAGAGCAGGTACCTTAGTATATGCTTAATTAAAGGAATGAATGAATGATTAAGTGTAGCACCAACCAAACCAAAACAAAATTAATACTGTCATGAAAGGGAGTAAAGCCTTGCAGTTAAATTGAGACATTTCCAAGTCTGGTAGGTAAAGAACATGAAAGTTAAGACATCAAAACTCTTCCAGAGGTTATTTCTGGGGAGTGTGATTGGGGGAGTGTAAAAAGGGAATTTCATTTTTTACTTTATATACCTAACAATTGTTTGATATTGCTATAAGAATGCATTACCGTTATAACAAAAATTTTTTAAAATAATAAATGCCCATAACCAAATGTTTACTGTTAGTTTTTAAATAACCTCTAACCCTCTTCTTAATTTTTTTTTTTAATTTTAATTTTATTGGAGTATAGTTGACTTACAATGTTGTGTTAGTTTCAGGTGTACAGCAAAGTGAATCAGTTATACATATACATATATCTACTCTTTTTTAGTTTCTTTTCCCATATAGGTCATTACAGAGTATTGAGTAGAGTTCCCTGTGCTGTACAGTAGGTCCTTGTTGGTTCTCTATGGTATATATAGCAGTGTGTGATGTTCATCCGAGCTCCTGATTTATCCCTCACCCCCGACCCCCTGCCACATTTCCCCTTTGGTTACCATAAGTTTGTTTTTGATATCTGTAACTCTGTTTCTGTTTTGTAAATAAGTTCACTTGTATCATTTTTTTAAATTAGATTCCACATATGAGTGATATCGTATGAGATCTGTCTTTCTCTGTCTGACTTACTACACTTAGTATAATAATTTCTTGGTCCATCCATGTTGCTGCAAATGGCATTATTTCATTCTTTTGTATGGCTGAGTAATATTCCACTGTATATATGTACCACATCTTCTTTATCCATTCCTCTGTCAATGGACATTTAGGTTGCTTCCATGTCTTGGCTACTGTAAATAGCGCTGCAGTGAACACTGGGGTGCATGTATCTTTTTGGATTATGGTTTTCTCCAGATATATGCCCAGAGTGGGATTGCTGGATCATATGGTAGTTCTATTTTTAGTTTTTTAAGGGACTTCCATAATGTTCTCCATATTGGTTGTACCAATTTTTTTTTTTTTTTTGGCTACGTTGGATCTTTGTTGCTGCACACAGGCTTTTCTCTAGTTGTGGCAAGGGGGGCTACTCTTCATTGTGGTGCACGGGCTTCTCATTGCAGTGGCTTCTGTTGTTGCAGAACACAGGCTCTAGGCACGTGGGCTTCAGTAGTTGCAGCACGCGGGCTCAATAGTTGTGGCGTGACGGCCCTAGAGCACGCAGGCTTCAGTAGTTGTGGTGTGCGGGCTCAGCAGTTGTGGCTCACAGGCTCTAGAGCACAGGCTCAGTAGTTGTGGCACACAGGCTTAGTTGCTCCGCGGCATGTGGGATCCTCCTGGACCAGGGATCAAACCTCTGTCTCCTGCATTGGCAGGCGGACTCTCAACCACTGCACCACCAGGGAAGTCCTGGTTGTACCAATTTACATTCCCACCAACAGTGTAGGAGGGTTCCCATTTCTCCGTACCCTCTCCAGCATTTGTTTGTAGACTTTTTGAAGATGGCCTCCTCTTCTTAATTTGAATATTTCCATTTGTTAATTTTTTTTCTAAAAAAATAGAAAAACTGTAAAATGAAAGCTATCTTAAAGAAATGAAATATTCTGGACATTTTTAGCTTACCTGTTATGTGATGTTTATAAAGGATTTCCAGGATTTTTGCTGGTCATGGAATGTTCTTAGAATGTTCTTAATAATCGTGTGTCATGAGAATTTATTGTTGCTTCTTCAGGAGAGTGCAATTGATTTAGAGGGAAGAACATACACTTGGAGGGAAGAAACTTTTAGTTTTCACTGTATTCTGTACTATTATTCATTATTATTATTATTCTCTACTATTCAAAAACTTTACAAGAAGCTCCTATTACCTTTATAATAAAATAAAAACTAATTAAAAATTTAAAAGTGAATATTGGCAAGCATTTTATGAGGCTTTTAAAAAATACATTAATACTCCCGGCAACTCTGCAAGGTAGATATCATCATCATTTTAAAGATGAAGAAACTGAGACTATAAGAAGTTCTGTGACTTGTTCAGGATCAAAGTGTAATAAGGGGCAGACTGAGGACTCAAACCCAAATCTAATTTTAAAGTCAAGGTATAATTCTTTAAAAATGTAACACATCGTGTTTTTTGTTTTATTAAACAAGTAAATAGTAGTTTGCTTGGAGGATAAGTGTGTTACTTTAGGGATGGAGAGAGATTTATTTTCTTAGTTTAGGGCAGTAGCAAAGCTTAGGGATTCAAAATAAATGCTTTCTTGGACTAAGGTACCCAAAGAGGAATCATATTAGCTGCCAAATTGAAAACAAATTTCCTTCTAACATCGTTATTAGCATCTTAAACATTATCATATTTCCTAAATAGTCTTTCTCAGCTTTAGCAACAATAAAGCTTTAGACATGTAAGCCTTGAATATAGGAAGCAATCGACATTGATTTTAAATTTGTTAAAGTATAAATGTGTGTGTATTTATATACATATATGTGTGCATGTTTTCATATGAGTATGTATTTGTATAGTGTAGAAAACTATATACCAGATGTTAACTGTTGTTGTACCTGACTGATGAAATTATAAATAAGTTTTAATTTCTCTGGAATTTCCTATACTTGTTCAGTTGTCTAAAATGGATATTTATTAATTTTGAAATAAGAAGACAAAGAGTGGGAATTGTTCCACAAGATAGTGAGATTTATTATAAAGTCATAGTAACCATGTGTACTGGCTCAGGAATAGACAAATTGACCAATGAAACAGAATACAAAGTGTAGAAATACATATAGAAATTTGATATATGAGAGGTAATATGGCAGCAGGGTGGGATGGGGGTAGGAGGGGAGTTAATTCAATAAATTGAGCTGCAAAAAAAGTTACCCATAATAGAAAAATATGATTTTGGATCCCTAACTCAAATCATACTCAAAAGTCAATTACAGATAGAGTACGGACTTAAATGCCAGAAGGAGACAGAAAAGATTGAGAAATATTCTTAAACAAGATACAAAGAATGCTAATCATTAAAGAAAAGACTGATAAGCCCAACTCCATTAAAACTAAGAACTTATGCTAAGAATACCCTAAAGAAAGTGAAAAGGCGAGTCATAAGCAGGGAGAAAATATCTGCAAGGATACAAACACTGTATTAGAGTTCTCCAATAGAAAGGAAATGTGTATATATATGAGGAGATTTATTATAGGAATTGGCTCACACAATTATGGCAGCTCAGACGTCCCACAATCTGCCCTCTGCAAGCAGGAGACTTAGGAAAGCTGGTGATGTAATTCAGTCTATTCCTGAAGACCTGAGTACCAGGAACCTAAATGTCTGAGAGCAGGAAATGATGGATGTCCCAACTCAAACAGAGAGCAAATTTGCCCTTCCTTTACCTTTTGTTCTATTTAGTCCCTCAAAGGACTATGTGATGTCCACCCACCCAATGAGGGTGATCTTCTTTACTCAGTCTATAAATTCAAATGCTAATCTCTTCCAAAAACACCGTCACAGACACACCCAGAAATATTTTATCAGCTATCTGTGAATCCTTTGGCCCAATCAAGTTGACACATAAAATTAACTATCATAACCACCAACAGATTAGAATAAAAAAAATATCAATTGCTTGAAAGCAAACAATTCAATAGAAAAACAAGCAAAAGACACGAACAGACATTTCACAGAAAAGGAGACATTTATGGCCAATTAATACAAAAACAGGCTATCAACCTTATTAGTAGTCAGAAAATACAGATCAAGGTCAAAATACCATTTTATACCTAATAGCTTAAGAAAAATAAGAATACCAAGTGGAGGGAGGATGTGGCTCAATAGGAAAGCTTACACATTCTGGTGGGAGTATAAATTATTACAGTCACTTTGGAAAATAATTTCATAGTGTTTGGCAAAGCTGAACATTCATATACCTCCAACCCAGCAGTTCTACTCCTGGGTGTGTACTCCTAAGAGAAAATCCTGTTCATGTGCCCATGAAGACGTGTTGAAGAAGGTCCACGGGAGAACTCTTCATAACAACAAAAAAATGGAAATGACTGAATTGCCCACTGAGAAGAGAACGTATAAAAGTAAGTATCTAACATAGTGTCTGGCACATAGTAAATACTCAATAAATGATAGCCATTATCATTAGCCCTGGGTATCAGTTTCGTCATGCAAAATAGAACGATAATAATACCTATTTTACGGTAATGTGTAAAGAATTAAATGAGAAACAGATGTAGGCCCTTGGCACACAGACAGCATTTGACAAATGTTACTGCCTCCTTATGGATGTGAGTGAAGTCTGGGGGGGAGCTATCAGGTTGGTAATGAAAGGGTGTGTATATGCGATGCTGCCAGCCAAGGCTACCCTTAGCAGGCTTCTAAGGCTGACTGTTTTTGTTCTGAATCAACATTTTTATGCCTACTCTATGCCAGGAAAGCACCTTCTGAGGTGGCACTACTCTTGTCCCCATTTTACACATTTGGAAACTGAGCCTTGAGAGCTGAGATGACTTGCCCCAGGTCACCCAGCTCAGAGGAGTAGATCTGGATTTGAACTCAAGACTATCTGACCCTTAAAACCAGCACCCTCTACTGCTTTCCAAATGCTACCAGAGCTCAACATCACCTCTAACAGAAAGTCAAAAAATCTCAACTGGTGGGGATTCCAGACCGTCCTTCCAGTCCCTATCCCCACCTGAGGGTGTGCATGTGTGTGTGTGTGTGTGTGTGTGTGTGTGTGTGTGTGTGTGTTGGGGAAGGGAGGAGACCCAGTCCTGACAACCAATGGGAGACCTTGGGGCAAATGTCAGCTTGGAAGAGCAAAGGCCACAAGTGGTTAACGGCATTATTCCCTGAAGGGCACCAGAAAGTCAAGTGAGCCATTCTTGACCTTTCAGAAGCTATTATGAGGAAAACATAAAGAAACAATTCTGCGGGCTTAATGAAGGAACGCTGTGAAAAGTGTAATGGGCTATTTGTGCACATCTCAAAAGCATCATATAATTTGCCACAATTGGCAGTCTATTCTCCAGCAAGGCCAGGCAGGGTGTTGCTACTTAGGCCCAAAGTGCCTTGGCAAAGCCAGGACCCCACCTCTGTCCCTTCTCTAAAACCCAGGGTGTCTATGATTTAATTTCCAAGGCTTAAACAGCAGCTGCTGAAATGAAATGTGGCACAGGCTCATTCATTTTCCCTGAGTGCTAAAATATATTTTATGCTTCAAAATATGAGCCCTATTTTGGTTTTGGTTTTTTCCCACTACACATAGAGAGTTCTTTTTTTTTAAATTACATTTCCAGGCAATTAGTTCATTACATTGACTCAGCTCTTCATGACTTTAGTGGGGGCTGGTGGAAGAGTGAGGTGGCAGAGTACTTCATTATTTTTAAAAATGGTTATTGGCCATGTTCGGTTCCCACAATTCATTCCCAATTTCATAAGGGCATTTACTATGCAGAGTCTCTGCATAAAATCATCAGCTGCTACATTAGCACAATGGCTCTTTGGAGTCATAACAGTCTACCACAGAAATGATCCGTGGATTATATAAGTTTATAAGGTCCAATACACTTACAAACAAAGATTTTTTTTTTTACCCTTTTCCATTATTTATTCCTCATTAGGCTTCCCCCTCCCTTTTTTCTGCTCTTTAATACAAATGCAAAAATATCACCCAAAGCCAGGAAGAAATAAGCCCAAGTAAGTTTAACTAAAGCTAAGAGAGGGCTGAGGAAATGATTTTATAAAAGCAATGATTTTCAGTTAACCCTGACCATCAGCCTACATTGCGTTCCTACAGAGTTTCTGTTCTCTGTTCACATTGTCTGCCAAATAGAGGTAAAGTGACTTTGGGGGCCAAGGTTTCTAGCTTTTTGTAGTCTGTGTCACAGTCTGGGGAACTGTTGTGTGACTTCCATATAGTGTTCCTATGTTGGCTATTAATGATTTGACTCTATTTCAGGTTCTCAACTGTTCTAAAACTGAGTGGTAAAAGTAGGAAGCAAAACTGGTAACTGTGTATTCAGATAATGTGGGCATTTTCAATCAACTTACTTGAAAGATAGAAAAATTGGTCTTAAGCTGGCAGAGATCAGTAGGCAGAGAGCAAACTGAAATATCTTCAGTGGCCCGGGCTAGGCCAGGATTAGAGCCCAGGTTTGCTGAAGCTATAAACAAAGGCGGCAGCAAAGTGAATTTAATGATAACAGAAACATCCCCTGGACAACTGTCACTGCTCATATGTGATGTAGATAATTCTTTACCAGCAGTACAGCCTTGCCCTTCACTTCTGACACCAGAGAATAGATTGTTTTCTTAGAAATGGAATATTCAGGTGAAAGGTATTTTTAGACATCTCTAGAAATGCATCCACTAGGAACAAAGGGTTGACCATAGTGTTTATCATCTCTCCCTGCCAAGACCCAATAAATGATAGTAAAAGAATGAACCCATAACTAAGACAAGCACAGAAAGGAAGTCATCAATGAATAAGGCACCTCGACAAATTTCTGATGGACGGGTAGAGGGTAGGAGGCTATTGGTGGATGAAGGAGAGGGAGTAAGGAAGTTGCTGCAGAGTACGTAGGAGGAGACTCCATAGGAGAAAGGAGACAAATGACTTAGGGGAGCCCTAAAGAAACTACAGTCAAGATGGGCAGCGTCAGCAGAGGCTGGGAATGAGAAAGAGCTTAACTGAAATTATTTTTGGAAGGACTATTTCTATCAGCTCCCTCTCTCACCTTCCCCTTCCCAATCCCGCTGCAAACAGAGCAGCACTTGGTTGATGGGGCAACTGTGGCTCCCACACATCCCTGCGAGTCCTCCCAACCCCAAGCAAGTAACGCTAGGCCTTGCCCTCCTGCCACCACCTTCCAACTCCAGTATTTCACCTCCAGGCTGAAAAACCAGAGAATCTTATCTAAATAAGCTGAGTAACTACCTGGAGAGGAAGGAATGCTAGGGTAGATGCAGGCTCTCCCACAATACAAAAGTACCTTTTGGCATTTGGGAACCTTGCTTAGAATCCACTTCTAATGAATGCTGAATTCATTCCCTCCCTGAAGTGAAATCAGCTAGGCAGTAATCCTTGCCCTCATCCTCAGAGCTCCCAGGCAGCCTGCCCATTTGAAGGCTAACAGTACAGAGACCTACCCAGGCCACAGTCAGTAGTCATTGTTGAGGTCGTCACCAATGTTGTTGCCTTCATCAGTATCATCACCATCATCAAACATTTATTGAGCGCTGACATGACTTCTCAGATCTGTCAAAGGCATCTCAAACTCTTGCTCCAAACTGGACTGATCTTATTCTTCCCCAACTTCCACCCAAAACTCCTCCTCTTCCAATATTTCCTCTCTTGGAGAATGGACCTACCAACCATTGTAATTAACATTTATAGAGCACTTACTCTATGCCAGGCACTGTTCTAAGCACATGACATATAACAACACATTTTAAACCTTACAACAACCCTAGGTGGGAGGGGGAGCCAGGCTTAAATCAGCAAGGACCCCTTGTAAGCATTTCAGATCAACTGGCTAAAGAAGTCTCTGAAGAAAGACTTGAATCTCTTAGACTCCGGTTATTAGTTGTGATATTTTTCTCTGATTCTAAATAAATTTCATAGCAAATTTTGCATGAGTTTGTGTGTGTGTGTCTAGTTTTATGATCTTTTTATTATTTTAGGCCTCCAAATCTTGGGTTCTCATGGGTAACACTGATACAGGACAAGTGTTAATAGAGCCAACACTTACAGACTCTACTTACAATGGGCAGACACTGCCTACAGTGCTTTGTGTATACTAGCTCATTTAACCTATCTCCCCCATCTTACAGATGAGGAAATGGAGGCACAGGATATTTCAGTGACATGCCCAAGGTCCCAGGTAGCCAGGCTGGGTGGCTCAGCTGTTAGCCATTCCAGTATGGTCTCTTCGGTAGTTGTAAAGCCTATGCCATTAAGGAAATATTGTTAAAGTTTTAGCTGTGAAATAGAACTGTGGTAGTGTTTTTTAAAATGTGTGCTCCCCTAAATAAATTAAACATAGAATTATCATATGATCCAGCAATTCCACTTCTGGGTATATACCCAAAAGAATTGAAAGCAGGGGCTCGAACAGATACCGGCACACCCATGTTCATAGCAGCATTATTCACAATGGCTAAAGGGTGGAAACAATCCAAGTATTCATCGTTGGATGAAGGAAAAATAAAATGTGGTATATACACACAGTGGAATATCATTCAGCCTTAAAAAGGAAGGAAATTCTGACATACGCTACAACCAGAATGAACCTTGAAAACATTACACTAATAAGAAAGTCATGAAAGGACGAATATTATATGATTCCACTTACTTGAGGCACTAGAGTAGTCAAATCCATATAAACAAAAAGTAGAATGGTGTTTGCAGGGGCTGAGGGGTTGGAGGGGTAGGGAGTCAGTGTTTAACGGGCACAGAGTTTGATTTTGGGAAGATGAAGTTCTGAGATGGATGGTGGTAATGGTTGCACAACACTGTGAATGTGCTTAATGCTACTGAATCATATTCATAAGTATGGTAAAAATGGTAAATTTTATGTTATATGTATTTTACCAGTAAAAACCCTAATAAACAGCAAACCGACAAACCCACCAAAAATAAATAAACATAATAATTTTGAAATGTGTGCTCATCTGTTGAAAATAAGATGATGCATTAATAGATGAAATAATATATATTGCTTTAGGACAATGTGGTGAGCGGAGGGATTGAGAAATGTAAGGGAAATGTGGGGTGGGGGATGGGGAGCTGAAATAAGATTGTCCAAATACGGATTGCTGTTAATGCTAGGTGATGGTATACATGGATATGTGTATTCTACTTTGTGTATGCTTGAAGTTTCCCATGAAAGAAAAAAAGTTTATTTTATTTTATTCTATTCTATTCTATTTTGCCCTGCCTTGCAGCTTGTGGGATCTTAGTTTCCCGACCAGGGATTGAACCCGTGCCCTTGGCAGTGAAAGCATGGAGTCCTAACCACTAGACCGTCAGGGAATTCCCTTGAAAAAGAAGTTTTAAAAATCTCATCCCAGTAGATAATGGGACAGTAGCTGCCATTGTATTTATTAACCCTTCAAATAGAGACAGGGCCATGGAGCCCCTTTCAGCCCATTCCATGATGCCCCTGAGAACATACGCCACTACCCACCAATAAGGATTTCACCCTCAGTGTCCCGCAGAGAACTCTCAGGGCATTTACTGTCAGCAGCTGCCCACCCTGGGTGATCTCAAGGGATGGGAGAAATAAAAGGTAGCTCTTTCTGGTGGACTACCATCTACAGAAAACTGTGCTTCATCTTGTAATACAAAAAAAAAGAAAATGACAGAGAAGGTCCACATCAAGAATCTTACCTATAAGGTACATCTGCTTCATGTCATGGGACTTACCAACTCCTCAACAAAGGAAACATTTTAAATTATAAAATTAAGGAATCTAGGTCATTGTGAATATATTTTTTTCTGAGCTTTCACACATACACACACAAACACCCCTACCTTGGTCAAGCAACCACATGAGTTAGAACTGGTCACCATAAGCAAATAGTGAGCACTCTACTCACTGCTTCATTTATTCATGTTTTAACAAGTATTTACTGAGTACCTACTGTAATTAAGTCATAGTACGATGTGCTAGGTGATGTGCGGACCAACTCAGACCCACAGAGTTGATATGAAGATTATTTTGAACTAAAAACATTTGAAATTCAATAGATCCAGAAAGAAGCCTTTTTGGAGCTTCCCTTATCTGATTAAAGGCAGAAACTCTGGGAAATGCCCCTCTTTGAGGCAGCTTCACTCTGAGGAAGGAAACTGAGAGTAAAATTGCCACAAATCTTCTCTTGGGGCAGTTTTTACTAACTAGAAAGAAGTGGGTGGTGAGTACTTGCACCTGCAGAAACAAATATTATCACAAATTTTCTGTCTCCCATTTTGTTTTCCTAAAAGCCCACTTGTCTTTCCTAAAGAAACTCATTTGTTCTTCCCATAAAAGCCTTTTGTCTCCCCTCCCTTTCCCATTATTAAGTGGATATATAAGCCCCTATCTTTGGCTCTTTGTTGAGTCACATTTTTTCTGTTATTTCCCACATCTATAAGTGAATAAAAATCTGTCTTTTCTAATGCTAATCTTTGTCAGTTTAATTCACAGGCCCTCAACCACTGAATTTAAGAGGGTAGAGGGAAAGTTTTTTCTCCATGACAGTGACTAAGACAGAAAAATTCTTGCTCTCATGGAAACTGCATTCTACCAGGTAATATACACAGAAGGAGCAAATGCACAAATAATTATTTACAGCTTGTCATTACTGCTTATTCAAATAATGGGTCAGCGAGAGTTGGTATTCACCTGGAAAGCCTCAGTATGAGGATACGATTTGTTAATACTGGAGTCTGTTCTAATTAGTTGGTACCTGTACCTAAGGATGGTTAAAATATGTAGAACATCACACTAGGTTGTCTAGAAAAGCCTCTCCAAGGAGATGACACTTAGGCTGAGTCCAAAAGCATGAAGAAAAACCAGCATTAGGAGAAGAGGGGAAGAACATTCTGGGCAGAGGGAGGAGCACACACAAACGGCTCCTAAGAGCTTAAAATACTCCAGTGTGAGTAGAGCAGATGGAGGAAGGGTAGAAGGGCCACATCACACAAGACATGGCAGTGCTTCTGTTTGTACAGGAATTCAGAATTTGTGAGTGTTACCACTGGAATCATCATTCTCCACGACCGGGACTGGGAGGAAAAACTAGTGCTTACAGACAAGTAAAGAGAGATTTCAAGTTAAACTGAGAGTAAAATTGACAGGGGACATCCAAAATCAGGAGATCAAATTAAGCATTAAACAGTCAATTCAACAGCAAAGACCTGATGGTAGCTACAGACAGCAATTAGAAAGTATAAACAATCTGATCCTACAGAAACTAGGGAGGGTTGGGGGGTTGGAGGGTAGAAAAGAGTCCTAATAATTTTTTGGCCACTTCATCCCAGGGCCTTACAATTTCATCCTATAGTGGGCTTGAATCCTGAGGAAGGGCCGGGTAAAGTTGAATCCAGAGGCAGGAATACAAAGATCGAGTGCATTTCTCAAGCTATGTAATATGGTTCACAAACATCTCACCCACCATTGTATTTTGGTTTCCTTTTATAGGAAGAATATACAAAGGCAGATTCACACATTAATTTCTGGACTCAAGAGAAACAACATTTAAAAAGTCTTTTTAGTAAGTAAAGTTTCATCAAGTAAATGATGTTCTTATTTCCCCTGGAGACAGGCCCTAGAACCCAGGGCCTCCTAGAAGGTAGGCAGGGCTGCTTTATGTCATTTATATGCAGCATCAGAGAAAATAGCATCCAAAATAACACAACTCTGCTCTTCCTAGAGTTCTGTTTGTAGTCATTCAAAATAAGACTTGGGCTTATTTTTTCTAAAGGTGAATGAATTTTATGTCAACCTCGAGGAAATGCAGTATTTAAAGTTAACCTTATTACAGGAGGAATTCCTGGAAAGATATAATAAAATCCAACAGTTGGTAGATTCAAGCTGGAGGTCACTCTAATTAAGAAAGTAAAGAGTAAATGGAATGCAAACAATCCTATTTCACACTAAACAATTCAACTGGGGAATCATTTTAACACAGTGACTCAAGGGTGGATTACATTCTCCCATGCACAGGCACAGCCCCCATTGACTATCAGCAGAGACACTGATGCATATCTAGAAACAGTTTGGGGCCTAGAGGCTGGTGAAATAAATTGTGTGAATCAATTGAAAATGCAGCCAGATGTTTTTTACTCCAAAAATGAAAGGACATGGAATGGGGGGCGGGGGGGGGGGGAGCAGGGGAGAATCCACAGATAGCCCACATGGCAGAAGACTGAGGCACAGGCAGTTTTAAAGTCAGCCATAAATTGGCTAACTTGACCTCTTTTCCTCTCTTGCTATCTTTTTATTCCGTTAAAGGAACAATGCATACCAATAAATTATTTCATTTGATAAGCATTTTGGAAGGCCTCCTCATTTTAAAGCACTCTGAGGAAAACAGAGATGGATTGACCTGAATGCTGATCTCAAGAAGTTCAAGACTTGGCTAATAGGAGAAATGACTTGTGTGTGTACAAGATTAAACAAGGGAGACATTCAGAAAATAATCACCGATGTGTGAATAAAGTTGCCTACAGGGATTTCATGGAAGCATTACTGTAGTGAAAAACTGTATTCAGTAGGGAGTAGTTAAGAATGATACTTTTTCAAAAGTACCTAGTAATAATGATGGAATAGTTTGCAACCATTAAAAATGATGCTGGAAAAAATATTTAAGGACTTGTAAAACTGTTGATGAAATATTGTTTAAAAAAAAAAGCTAACCAAATACTATGTACACTGTACTCCATTTTTGAAAGAAGAAAAGAAAAAATATTTTTACATTGGTTTCTTTGTACAAGGGAGAAACAAGTATTTAGCAAAATATTAACAATGTTTATCTTCTGGTGGTAGCATTAGGAGTGGCTGTTTACTTTCTTTTTACTTTTTAAAAAATCACCTATATTTTCCACAATAAACATACATTTTTGATAACTAACAAAAGAAAAAACTTAAAATGAGAATTTAGCAAAATATTAACAATGTTTATCTTCTAGTGGTATCATTAGGAGTGGTTGTTTACTTTCTTTTTACTTGTTTTTAATCATCTATATTTTCCACAATAAATATACATTATTTTTGATAACTAAAAAAGAAAAAAAAATTCAAATGAGAGTTTAAAAGGAGGACAGAAATACAACACAGAGAAATTTACAAGAGGGAGAAAACGCCAGTTTGTTCCAGTCCCAACAAGGGTCCTCCCAGAGGGTGTCACTTGAGCCGATAGAATGAGACCCAAGTCCAGTTCCGAAGCAAAGGGAAGTTTTATTCTTTGATCAAAGAATGAAGAGGTGCGAGCTCGGGCTCCAGAGCACACGCTCTGCTCTCCTGAAGGCCTTCGGTAGGGCTGCTTTACAGGGTTCTTGTTCGCAGGGAGGGGGCTCACTTCTCGCGGGGGCGGGGCGCAGACAGGGGCACAGACGCAGGCGCAGCTGTGCTGCTCGGGGCTCCAGACCAGAGTGCCGAGCGCAGCACCTCTGCGCATGCTCTGCTGCCGCCATCTTGAATTGAGTGTCCTGCGCGGCTTCTGCGCACGGCCCTCAGCTGAGGTGTCAGCGCCGCCGTTCTGCACCAGGAGCTCTGGTCTGAAGTGCTGGGTGCGAGGCCTCTGCATGCGGCCCCCTATGAGCAAGCGAAACTAGACAAAGCACAATGGACAAGGGAGAGAGAAAAAGGTCAGATTTTATTTTATTACCCAGATTCTATTTTTATTCTCCGGGTATTGTTAATGGGCTTTGCCGGTGACAAATCCCTCCTGTGTCTTTTGTCCTGCTCCTCATTCTTGAAGGGCTCTGAGGAGCGACGGTCCATCTTCTGTAACTGTTTCCTGCTGATCTGGGGCGTCGTCATGACCCTGGGGAGAAGAGCGGAACTTCTCCCAGCCGCCTTTAGATGTGTTTGAGGGTCACCAGGTCTCGGCCCTGACTGTTCGTGTCCCTGAGTGACCACCATTTGTGTACCATTTTGGAGACAAGGACACCAGACGATTTCCGATACATGGCCCAGATATTAGCAAGAGAATAATGGTCATATGTCAAATTTTTCCTAAACATGCAGGTATTTAGGTCTTTAGCCTATAGGCGGAGTGCCCTGACGATATGCTCACTGCCAGGGCCTCAGTCTCGCTGGTCGCATTTTGGTTGCTTTACGGAAGAGAAGCTTCAGATGAGAAAGAGGTTCGCAGGAGCAGTTAGTCAAGTGGGTCCATTGCCCCAGGTTGTCTCTCTGGAGTTTGGGGCTCGGGGGCCCCTTCACTCAAGTTCGACGTCCCACGGAGTGATCCCCTGCGGCTTCAGGGCAGAATGGGTAGTGAGATCACCAGGTGGGGCCCATTCCATCCAGGAGTGCGGTGGTCTTGAGGGCTGCTGGTGTGCCAGGTTTTTAGGTTCACCCTGTGTCCCGGCCGGAAGGGGTGCAGGGCCAGATCGGTGGGTGTGGGGAGCACCTGTTACCATATCCCGTGAGAGCTTTCATGGTTTCTCCTACCCGAAGAGCACACGAGTTGTTCCATTTCAAGGGGGTTGTTCCTTCTCCTGGGCTTGGGGAATGGGCCTACCTTCTATGAGCTTAGAATGTCATCCACATACTGATCTTTTAGGTTTTTTGTTAAAGTTTCCCCAAAGATGATGGGGGGATTTTTGAACCCTTGAGACAGGACTGTCCAGCAGTATTGTTGTTTTGTGTGTTTGGGTCCTGCCACTCAAAAGCAAAAATTTCTTGCCACTCTGGGGCTAATGGAATACAGAAGGAGGCATCTTTTAAATCTAACATGGAATACCAGGTCCTTGTGGACAGCAGAGTGCCCAGCAGGGTGTAGGGATTAGGGACTATTGGATGTATATCCTGGGTGACTTCACTGACTGCCCCAAGGTCCTGCACCATCCAGTATTCCCCATTGGGTTTATTTACAGGAAGAATGGGGGTATTACAGGCTGACTGGCAGGGTCTAATAAGGCCCTAGTCAATTAGGCCCTAACAGGGGCAGTGCCCAACGAAGTCTCCCGACGGAGAGGATACTGTTTTCTATCGGGCCATGTATATACTTTTCCAGTTATATAGAAGTGGTAAATGTATACCTGGATGAGCCCTCCTTCTCCACTGGGGACCTGCCTCAAAAGGAGTACTTCATACTTTTCCTGGCAGGTTGTTGGACCCTGGCTGGTAACTAGTCCCACTTTGTGTAGTTGCTGAAGTGGGTTATAGGGGAGGGAGCTTGTATGGAGGGAGTCTCTGGGGCTTGGGGTCCAAGTTGGGACATAAGAAAGAAGGGGGTAGGGAGGCAGCAGTAGGAGGAGGATTAGGGAAGAGATCAAGAAGGTCTTCAGGAAGAGGGTCAAGCTGGTATTACCCCAGTGGAGGAGAGCCCACATCCCTTTTGAAGGCCTTTGTTCTGATATAAGGCCATAAAAAAATGGACATAGGGAATTTCATCCCATTTCTTTTGTCTTTGGCATTGCAGGTCCAATTGAAAAACAGTGTTATAATTTAGAGAACCACTGATGAGCCAGCTTTCCCCATCTCCCAGCCGATATTGGGGTCAGGCTGTAATACACAGGAAGATAAAACGTTGTAGGGTCGGGGTAATACCTGAAAAACTCGAGTTCTTAAGGATACACCCCAAGGGGCTATCCTTTGGTACTGTAGACATTTGGCTCCCCATACCTCAGATGTTCTATTGTGGATGTTTGCAACCACTGGTGGTGGTGGGGGAGGGTGTGTGGAGTGATCTGCTGGCAGGCAAATGCCACAAGATTTGACCCAAAAAAGATTTCTGGTTCAGGAAATTTGGAACCAGCACCAAACTGTTAATGGAGGCGTCCAGCTGGCGTGAACTCTGATAGAACTGGGGGTCTCCCTTGAATTATAACAGCCTGTGCTTGAGATAGTTAGTCCCTCCCCAGTCACAGTGTCCCACAGGAGGTGAGACAGGACTGCCTCTGGGCCCAAGCAGCTTAGCCATGTTAGTTCCTGACCACGCTGGTCCGTTAGCGGGTGGCACAGGTGTCAGAGGTGGGGGTCTTCTCTTTCCTCCTTTCTGCCGAAAAGGAGGAGTTCCTGGACTTCCCTCCGGTGAGAGCTAAAAGCACGAGGAACTCCCACGCGGTACTCACCAGATCACTGGGGCAGCTGGTATTCTGTGCTGAAACCGGGAGGAGAGCCTGTGGAACCTCAGTCGATAAAGAATCACCCAACATTCGCCTTACGACCCGGAGCGGGAGGAGAGGTCAGGCAGTGGGTGTTTCCTGTTCTTGCCATCTGCTCACAGTGCTTCCTGATAATGGGGTTCCTGGTCCTGCAAGCAGGTTGCAGGGCTCCCCAGCTACTTCAGAGAAACTAGCCTGATCGGAAGAGGTCAAGTTATGGGTCACGGACCTACCTTGGGAACCTTTCGCATTCAGGCGTCCTCGATGCCTTTTCTTGAACTCAAAGCCAGCGTCCTTCTTCTGTTTTGTCAGGTGGTCCTTATTATCTGGGATTTTCCAAGTCTTGTCTCCTGGCTCACAGGTCTGGCTACTTTCCTTTACCAAACCAAAAGTGGCTATGGAGGATGCTACTGTTGACCCCTGGAGGTCTGCGAGGAGGGCAAAAGCCCTGTTGTGGCCACTAGTGCCTTGTACAGGGGTCAGGAGGAGAGCACTACTGGCAAGACAGGGGCAAGACTGCCATGGCTCCCTCACGTCCACAGGTCCCCAAAGTCCCCAGGCATCTGGGAAGGCCAGCCAGAGGCAGCGGGGAGACATGCATGAGTTTCAATCTCTGATCCCCCACGATGCCACAGTATGATCCTCTCAAGGGGGTGCAGTCAGATGACTCTGAGGACTATGCTGTGTGAGCACCACACCCGGATATCGGGTTGCCGGGCAGAGTTGTTCTGAATTCGGCCAAAGGCTGCCGCCGTTCTACTCTGTCAGAGTGTACTCAGAGACCAGAGGCAATCATTCCCAGGTGAACCTCCCAAAGCCTCCACCATTCTCCCGCTGGAGCCAGGGTGAACCCCGAGCTTAGTGGACAGGTGCAGGTGAAAAAGCCATCTGGGTTGCCAACATGTGTTGCTGATCCTTTCGAGTCACGTCCCAACAAGGGTCCTCCTGTCTGGTGTCATTCCAGCCAATAGAATGAGTCCGAGTTCAGTTCAGAAGCAAAGTAAAGTTTTATTCTTTGATCAAAGAATGGAGAAGTGCAAGCTTGAGCCCTAGAGTACATGCTTTTCCTAAAAGGCCATTGGCGGGGCTGCTTTATAGGGTTCTTGTCAGTGGGGAGAGGGGGGTGGAGTTCTTGCAGGTGGGGCACAGCTATGCTGCTGCTCGGGGCTCCAGATCCAAGTGCCAGGTGCGGCATCTCTGCACGTGGTCTGCCATCGCCATCTTGAATTGCAGTGTTGTGACACACAGCACACCAAGTTGAAGTGTCGGGCACAGCCTTTCACTCTAGGAGCTCTGGCCTGAAGTGCTGGGTACAAGGCCTCTGCACTTGGCACCCTATGAGCAAGTAAAACAACTAAGCACAAAGGAAAAGAAAGAAAAAAGGTTAGACTTTATTTTATTACCCAGATTCTATTTTTATTTCCTGGGAATTGTTAAGGGGCTTTGCCAGTGACAAGTTGAGAAGGTATTAGGAATCAGGGGGTGGAAGCGAAGGACATGGCGTTAGAGTTAGTCAATGGAGGAGAAAGAGAACTGGAGGTAAAATATCCAATGCTGATTTCTCTCACCAAATTTCCAACCATTCCCTCTTTGTGGCCTTAGTATAGCAGTAAGTATGCAGGGCCACTGTGCTGCACAACTTTTAGGGGGCACCATCTATGCTGCAGTCCATGTAAATACCCCTGGAGTTGTACAACCTATAGCCCTGTGGGCAAATAAGTTCATTTTAGAACTTATGGTCCTTGCTCTTACAAACAAACAAACGAAAAGCAAAAGAAAGCCAGCCAGCCAGCCAGCCAGGGAAATTCCAATCACTTTATTGGTCTAGATCAGTAGAGGCTAGGATTACACCAAGATGCCTCATGGGCATCTGATAGAGATAGGCTTACTAGGTAGGATTCTGCACTAGCCTCCTCCAGCCCTACTTCCATGGCCAGCTACATAGTTTGCAGGGTTCAGTGCAAAATGAAACGTGAGACTCCCACCCTTGTCCAAAAAGCAGGGGGAAAGTGCAAGTTATTTGAAGAGACCCAGAATATACCACTGTAGCATAAATATAATTTTGAGCTGAAGACATTTGAGAATCAACAGATTCAGGAAGAGGTTCTGTTTCTGCTCCCGTTTTCTGCCAAAAACAGAGGCTTGCAAAAGAACTCAGCTGCCATAAATCTGCCTCCAAGAGAGGCTTTCTGTACCAGGGGCAAAGAGTGACTCCTGTCGACTTAAAGAAAAATGCACAATATAAGAGTTGTGAGTTTAAGTTTTATTTAGGGGCCTTACTGACAACTATCACCTGGGAAACAGCCTCCCAGTAGCTCTGAGGGGACTGCTTCAAAGAGGCAGGGGAGAAACCAGCTTACATATGATTCTTGGCTAGTGAAAACATGCAGTCAAGCATACATCTCCGTAAAAGATTACTGCTAGTCACAGAGAACAGACATCTCAAGTTAATAATTTTAGTGCTTTTCTGTGTATGGGAAGATGCACTAATGTGGGCTCGTTAAAATTCTTCCTGAGATATACATCTAACTATCTAAGGGGCCGGTTTTCCAAAGCACGGAGTGCCTCATCCTATTCTTCATCCTAAATTCCTCTCAGGGTATACTGTTGGTTAGGGACAGCACTACCTGATGACTTAATCCTTGTAGAACTGGGTGGTGAGCAATGCTCTTTGTTCTTCTTTGTTTACAATCCTGCCACCAGCTGGGAGAAGTTGGCATAGGGGTAAGAAACTGCATAGACAGGCTTTACGAAAACAACCTTACCTTAGTTTCCCCCCATATATTTCTCTGTCTTTGCCTACCATTTACTGTCCCTTGAAATCCTAACCTCTTTCCCTTGTAAAGATGGTATGTACACCCCAAATTCTAGCCATTTCCTTGTCACAGTTTTCTGTGCACTCTTGCATATGTATGTGAATAAAATCTGTCTTTTCTTTTGCTAGGTTAACCTGTCTTTTATCAGTTTAATTTGCAGGCCTCCAAGCACTGAAGCTAATAGGGTAGAGGAAAAGTTTTACTCCCAACAGTATTAAAATATAAAACTCTTTCCTTTCTTCTTTGGTTTCTCTTTTGATTTGTCATAGTGTTTTTTGCTTTTTAGTGTTACTTTATGTAAAGAAAAATATAAAATTTAAATTGTTAGCATGAATTGTACCATTTACCTTTATATTGTACAATGTAGTTTTAAGTGCAAATATAAGAACATTTGTGCAAAAATCACTGAAATTATACAATTTATATTTTGTAGTTCATCCATGCATACGTATTTTCTTATAAGAACAATGGAATAGCTGCATAAAACCAACTCAAATGTTTTATGTTTTACTTCTTGATGTGCACATATTCTACCAATACTCTCTACCATGACTTACAGATGACTAAGGAAGGACTGCTAAGAAAAGCAACTATGCACTGCTTCATCTTTCCCTTTCTTTTTTTTCTATCATTTTCAGTGTAAGTGCTTGGCTGATGCAGGGAAGTAACAAGAGTAAGAAAGGATATGTTAGGGTTCCTTGGTCAGCTGGGCCACTGCCTTCTTTCTGTGTCAGAAGCAAGTTCTAGTTTGAATGAAAAATGTGGCCTCAGCCTCTACTTAGTCATCTATGTAAATCTATTTACCTTGTAATGGCTTTGAGTCTCACTGAACACATCCTGGGTCCATCAGAATTCTGTGTTCATGGGGCATCGTCTGACACTATATGCAAATGAATGGAAAGAAACTGAGGACTGTATATTCTACCTATCTCCTCTGCTCATGTGTGCACTCCAGTGTCCCAGAGACTTCACTTACAAAAATGTAAGTTCAAAGGTAAAATTATTAAGAATTTCAGGATGATGACACCAGACACTTAAACCATGGGGCCCTTTTGAACATGGCACCCTGTACAATTGCACAACGACATGTGGCTAGTAGTTACCATGTTGGATAGTACAGGTCTAAAATACACAAGGAATTCCTTCAACTCAATAATAGTAACCCCTAATGTCAATCCCCATAGGTAAATGGGTAAAGGATATGAATAGGCAATTTACAGTAGAGGAAATACTACTAAGATACAAAAAGATGCTCAAAATTATTACTAAATTCAAAAAATCAAATTAAATCTATAAGCCCAGAAAAATCACAAAGTTGGATTGTGCTAAGGGTTGGTGGGGATACAGGTATAAGTTGTCTTCATTTGCTGGGGGTGGGGGAGGGTAGACAGGTGCATATATTATGAAGAGTGATTTAGTCAAGTTAAATAGATGACAGCAATTAATTCTGCTCCTAGCCATTTATCCTAAAGAAATACTTACACAGCATAGACATTTATTTTTGTGTTGATTGTCTTCCCCACTGGACTATAAGCTTCACTGAGAGCAGGGACTTTATTTTGGTCATCTCTGTAAGTCCAGTGTTGGGATCAGGGCTGGCACATAGTAGATGCTCAATAAATACTTGTAAAATGAATGAATGAATGCTCTAGTCATTACAGAAACCCAATGAAGCATGTGTTTTACAGATGAAGAAAATAAAACTCAGAGTGGCCATCATCCCTCCAACATCATATTGATATGTCCAGTTGGAGGCAGAGATGGCATTAGCACAAAGTCCAACAGCCCAGGCTGATACCCAGGCTGACTCCCAGGCATCATCCATTCATTATTTCAACATTTCTTATTGAGTATTTCATAGGGAAAGTCAGCCTACAAGTTAAGTGGAAAGAGCAACTGCACAACCACATTTTCAGGGTTTAAATTAGAGCCTGTCTCAGTACAGAAAGAGTCTACTAGGTAAGGCTTCCCTCTGTTGCCTTCCTGGGTTCTTGGGTCGTGCCTTTTCCAAGATGTGCTACTTTTTAAAAAAGAAGAAAAAGGGAAAAAGGGAAAGGGAAGGAAAGGAGGCTATCTAACAGACTTAAGGTTTTTCTTTTATTGCATACATTTACCCATTCAGGAAAAAAAAGAGGCAGTCTCAGAGAGAACCAATTCACAGCTGTATTTTACAGCTTTAATGTTAAAAAGGGTTAACATTTACCTGCCAGCTTGCTTACTTTTTGGTTTTTGCCTTTCCTTTCTCTCTGTACCTTTGATGCGTTATCTCATGAAAATAATTTGAGTACTTGCTTCAGTTTTCTCAGTTCTTTCTGGCCATTCATCCCTTGGCAGGTCTCACCTTATTTGGGTCTAAGTACTCACTCTACACCTCCTCCCCCCCCCCACCCCCGCTATTTCATGAATCAAGTGTTAACTAACTTTATAGCAAAACAAAGCCATCTGGAAATTGGCATTTCTACGATGTGTTCCTAAAACTGCTGTTCATCATTCCTGGTGTGTGCACATGTGTAAAAAAACCCGGCATACATTTAAAGCAGGAAGCACTGGAAAGGCTGGGTGTACCTTTAGAAACCAGAATGCATGCCATAAGGGGAGGGCATACTCTGAGAGCTCTAAAGGTTGAATGACTATTGGTATCAGGTATGCTAAATATTTGACCATTTTGACTAAATGCTATTATTCTGAACATGTTCTACCTTCTGTATTTGCCAAAAGAGTATTTTCCAATTGCAAAAAGGATTACAGTTATACTTGGTCAAAACACATAGCCTTTTTTCTTCATTAGTTAATTTATTTATATCCAGCCCTGCTTATGGCAAGAGGATGTGAGGTAGCTCAAACACAGTTTGATGGACTGGATTATCTGGGGAAGCATTCCTTTCCTATGCTGATTCCTACTTTCAAATGGATAACAGTAGTAAAACTAATAACAAAGTAATGATTCAGAATCACTAGTATCCTTTGAGTGACTACCATGTGCCAGACTCTTTGCCAAGTACTTTGCATATATTTTCTCATTTAATCCTCACAACAAAGCAAGAATAGATACTACTTTTGACCCCATTTCATTGACAAGTAAAATGAGGTTTAGAGAAATGGAGTGCACAACAGCATTTAATTAACAAGAGGTGAAGATGGGATGAATGTAAGCCTGTTCCAGAAGCTTCCTCCCTACCAGCCCTATTCACATTTCTGGTGGAAGATGTCCTGGCTGGAAGAAAAGTTCCTAATCATTTACTTGAGTCCAAGAGACACCTAATGACAGGTTGGAAGAGATGGACGACTAAGGCTGGAGGTACAGAGACAAAATGTGTGATTATCTCAAGTTGCTCATATCCAGTGGGGGAATATAATGAGTTCCCATATACTGCTGTGCCCAAGGCATCTCCCTGGGCTTTAGGGTAGTGATCACATCTGTTATACTGACCAGTCTATCCCCAGTCCCTAGAACATTAGTGTTTGATGAGTACTTCTTGAATGAATATAACATTGGGTTCACTAACTCAGAAAAGAAACGTTCTTAGGAGGTGAGAGTGTCTAGAGACACTACCTTCAGGAATTAAAGAATGGAGCAGGAAGACGAGTGAATTTCCCTGCAGTAGGCAACCTCTAATAATAAGTGTTTATTATTTCACAGTTTCTGTGGGTCAGAAGGATCCAGCTAATGCCTGTATTCCTGACCCACAGAAACTGTGAAATAATAAACATTTATTGTTTTAAGCTGATAGGTTTTAGGGTAATTTGTTATGCAGCAATAAATAACTAATACATTTCCTTATAACTTCCAATGAAACAAGGACTCTAAAGAGGAGTTGCAGCTATGAAAATGGATAGGACCACCTACAACTGCCCTGTTTGTTACTTCCTGGCTAATTTCCCCATAGTAATTATCTGTAAACATCCTTACAATAGAAAGGGACAATGTGCTTATTTTCAGGGGCAACAAAAGGGTGAGGAGGCCTGAGGATGGTTGGTTCCATTCCACAGCCAGTCCTAGGAAGAAAGGACCCTCAAGAAGATGAACATGTCATCATAGCTTTGAAAAGGAAAGACAGCAAGGCATGGGGAGTGTGTCTAGGAATAACAATTAACTCTATGGAAAATTCATCCTGGTTTCCCAATACTCTTTAACACTGAAGTTGGGTGATGTATCGAGTAGGATTAGGTTCAGCTATGTAAAACAGGAACCTCTTAAGTAACACTTAAAGGAAAACGAGTTTGCTTCTCTGTTACGTAGGAGAATTCTCACGTAGGAGGAGGTCATTTGAAGACTGGTCTAGCAGCTCAGTGATGCCATGCAGGTCCAGTCTCCTCCCATTCATCTTCGAGGACATGCCTAGAGGGCAGCCCCACCCTCCCAGTCCAACATGGCTATTTGATTTCTGCGTGTATATCATCATTCCAGCAACAGGAGGGAGGAAAGGGGAAGAGTACACTCATCCTTTCAAACAGACCTCCTAGAATCCCAGATGACTCTCCTCTTTATTTCTTAGTGACCAGAACTAATTCATGTGGGCATGCCTAACTGCAGAGGTGGTAGTGAAATGTGCCCAGCTAAACAAAAATGTTCTGTTAGTAAAAGGAAGGGGAGGCAGGCAGTAACCTTTGCTACAGGTAACCAGCAAGCACCAGATGTTTTGTTATTCTAAGATTTCCAGGATCTGACTCATCTCGCATTTTCAGTTTTATCTCCTTCCTTTAATTCCATCGAACAGGAATAGACACCCCTCTTTTTGCCTTTCCATCTTCATACCTTTGCCTCTGCTGGTACTGCTGCTAGAGTCCCAGCCCCCACCATTCATATTCATCCAGCTCCAAAACCACTTCTGTGATTCTTTTTTTTTTTATATCATTCGTTAAAAATAATTGAAAATTTACAGAACATTGCAAAAATAAAAATAATACAACAACACACGTATATCTCCTGTGATTCTTTTCTCAATACTCTCCTTCCTCTGAAAACTCAGCACTGATGTGTACCTTTACCCACTTAACTAGAGGAAATAATATTACCATTATTTTTCAACTACCAGACATTGCGTTAGGAATGCAAATATGAATTAGAAAAGGACCCAGCCGTTGAAAACTGTATAATGGTCAATTGATAAATGTTAAATAATGAATGACTAATCTGCTTTGAAGCCTCATATTAAGCTTTGATTACATAAGGTCTTCATAATCATACACATTACAAAGGATGTACACAGGCCACAACAGGATTTCTTTACTACCTCCTATGTGTTTGGTACTGTGTTTCACACATGAGCCTTCCATCCTACACTCACACGTTTATTTAATATCTATGTGCCTAACATTGTGCAAGGCACTGGGCATAAAAAAAAAAAAACGCCTGATCCCCTTCCTTAGAGACAAATAAACAGATTATTACAACATGGTACAGTAAAGAACTAGGTTGGAGACACCTACAGAGTGATAACAAAGCCTAGCCTAAAAGGGTTAGAAATCTCCCACGAGAAAGTGACACTTAAATCTGAAAGATAAGCAGAAGTTGGCCAAACCCAGAAGAAAAGGGGTAGCATTGCAGGGTTGAGGGAACATCATCTACAGAGGCCCAGTGGTGAATGACAGAACACAGTGCATTTTATGGTACAGGAGCATGGCCCGAACTTAGGATTCGAAGTTGGGAACAGTAGGAGATGGTGTTGCAGGTGTATTAGGTAGACAGCTGTATCAAAATCAGTAAGGAACTGTATCTGACTGTGAATAACATCTGCCCAAACAGTGTCTTAAACAAATAAAAGATTCTATTTTTCTATTTATTTAATTTTTCATTTTTTCTAGTTTTATTGAGATATAATTGACAAATAGAAATAATTTATATTTAAGGTGTACCAATGTGATGTTTTGATATACATATATATTGTAAAATGTTCACTACAATCAAGCTAAATAACATATTCATCACCTCACACAGTCACCTTGGTTTTTTGTTTTTTCTTTTTGGTGAGAACAATTAAGATCTACACTCTTAGCAAATTTCAAATATACAATACAGTATTGTTAACTAGAGTCACCCTGTTGTACATAAGATCTCCAGAACTTTAAGCATGGAACAGTTCTCCCTCAGAGCTTCCAGAGGAACCAACCTTGCTGACACCTTGATTTTGGACTTCTGAATTCCTGAAATGTGAGACAATAAAGTTCTGTTGGCTGAGCCACCCAGTTTGTTGTAATTCATTATGGCAGCTCTAGAAAACTAATACAAGGTTTAAAGGCACATTAAGGAGAACAAATCAACAACACTGAGTGGGCATGAGAAAAGATTCCCTGCTTTCTGGTTTGGCCAAGTAGGCAAATGGCGGTGCTTTCACGGAGGTGAGGAACACAAGAGGAAGGACAGAATCGGGAGCAAAAAAAAAAGGTTCAGATGTAGACAGGTTGTTTTGCAGGTGCCTAAGGGACACGGAGGTGACAGGTCTAGGATGGAGATCAGATGTAGCAGCTCTTGAAGCCATTAGGGTGGATCTTGCTTGCAAGTTGCTTCACATTTGGCCAGAGGGATGAGGCTTTCACATGTGAGGTGATTCAGGAACACCTGAGACACTATGTAATAAATTGCCAAAATGTGGAGCATAACTATTTCAGGAGACTTCAATTAGGGAAAATTAATGTAAGGTGGAAAAAATGGCCCATGATTCTATACTAATGAGCAAGGTTGTTTCATTTATATTATTAATTATCACAAACCTGCATTAGCCTCTGACCAAACAGGCTGTATCAACTCAAAAGACTGGTTTTCATCACACATGTGGATGCTCACAGAATATTAGAACCGGAGAGGACACATCCTGTTCAACCTCCTCCCCTTACAGATGGAAAAACAGAGTGTAAAGGAGAAGGACTTGTCCAAAGTCAGTAAGAGGACCAAATGAGATCCCAGCACTGGCTTGGCCTGCACCCTGAAACTCACATAAGAAAGTGAATTGTGAAAAACCTTATCTGAAGGAAAATGATGTGTGGTTTGATCTATAAAAGTCAAATGATGAGGAAAATGACCAGATGAAAATATTGTCAGTCTCCAGAGCCAGAAAGACCTGGTTGCAAACCAAAATGTAATTGGGGCATATCTGTAAGGATGCTTTTGGTTTAAAAAAAAATCACAACAATAAGAAAATTATTGGTTCAAGATGGCGGAGTAGAAGGACGTGCTCTCACTCCCTCTTGTGAGAACACCAGAATCACAGCTAACTGCTGAACAATCATCGACAGGAAGACCCTGGAACTCACCAAAAAAGATACCCCACATCCAAAGACAAAGGAGAAGCCACAATGAGATGGTAGGAGGGGCACAATCACAATAAAACCAAATCCCGTGACTGCTGGGTGGGTGACTCACAAACTGGAGAACACTTATACCACAGAAGTCCACCCACTGGAGTGAAGGTTCTGAGCCCCACGTCAGGCTTCCCAACCTGGGGTTCCGGCAGCGGGAGGAGGAATTCCTAGAGAATCAGACTTTGAAGGCTAGCAGGATTTGATTGCAGGACTTTGACAGGACTGGGGGAAACAGAGACTGCACTCTTAGAGGGCACACACAAAGTAGTGTGCACATCGGGACCCAAGGGAAGGAGCAGTGACCCCAAGGGAGACTGAACCAGACCTACCTGCTAGTGTTGGAGGGTCTCCTGCAGAGGTGGGGGGGGGGGTGGTTGTGGCTCACCTTGGGGACAAGGACACTGGCAGTGGAAGTTCTGGGAAGCACTCCTTGGCTTGAGCCCTCCCAGAGTCCGCCACTAGCCCCACCAAATAGCCTGTAGCTTCCAGTGCTGGGTCACCTCAGGCCAAACAACCAACAGGGAGGGAACACAGCCCCACCCATCAGCAGACAAGCGGATTAAAGTTTTACTGAGCTCTGCCCACCAGAGCAGCGGCCAGCTGTACCGACCACCAGTCCCTCCCATCAGGAAACTTGCACAAGCCCCTTAGACAGCCTCATCCACCAGAGGGCAGACAGCAGAAGCAAAAACTACAATCCTGCAGCCTGTGGAACAAAAACCACGTTCACTGAAAGATAGACAAGATGAAAAGGCAGAGGGCTATGTACCACATGAAGGAACAAGATAAAACCCCAGAAAAACAACTAAATGAAGTGGAGATAGGCAACCTTCCAGAAAAAGAATTCAGAATAATGATAGTGAAGATGATCCAGGACCTCAGAAAAAGAATGGAGACAGAGATTGAGAAGATGCAAGAAATGTTTAACAAAGACCTAGAAGAATTAAAGAACAAACAAACAGAGATAAACAATACAATAACTGAAATGAAAGCTACACTAGAAGGAATCAATAGCAGAATAACTGAGGCAGAAGAACGGATAAGTGATCTGGAAGAAAAAATGGTGGAAATCACTGCTGCGGAACAGAATAAAGAAAAAAGAATGAAGAGAAATGAAGACAACCTAAGAGACCATTGGGACAACATTAAATGCAACAACATTTGCATTATAGGGATCCCAGAAGGCGAAGAGAGAGAGAAAGGACCCGAGACAATATTTGAAGAGATTAT
This sequence comes from Balaenoptera acutorostrata, assembly GCF_949987535.1. Lineage (NCBI taxonomy): Eukaryota > Metazoa > Chordata > Mammalia > Artiodactyla > Balaenopteridae > Balaenoptera > Balaenoptera acutorostrata. The sequence goes on along the minus strand of NC_080073.1, from coordinate 28,757,067 downwards.
AGTCGAAAACTTCCCTAACATGGGAAAGGAAATAGCCACCCAAGTCCAGGAAGCACAGAGAGTCCCATACAGGATAAACCCAAGGAGAAACACGCCAAGACACATAGTAATCAAATTGGCAAAAATTAAAGACAAAGAAAAATTATTGAAAGCAGCAAGGGAAAAACGACAGATAACACACAAGGGAACTCGCATAAGGTTAACAGCTGATTTCTCAGCAGAAACTCTACAAGCCAGAAGGGAGTGGCATGATATACTTAAAGTGATGAAAGGGAAGAACCTACAACCAACATTACTCTACCTGGCAAAGATCTCATTCTTATTCGATGGAGAAATCAAAAGCTTTACAGACAAGCAAAAGCTAAGAGAATTCAGCACCACCAAACCAGCTCTACAACAAATGCTAAAGGAACTTCTCTAAGTGAGAAACACAAGAGAAGGAAAGGACCTACAAAAACAAACCCAAAACAATTAAGAAAATGGTCATAGGAACATACATATCGATAATTACCTGAAACGTGAATGGATTAAATGCTCCAACCAAGAGACACAGGCTTGCTGAATGGATACAAAAACAAGACCCATATATTTGCTGTCTACAAGAGACCCACTTCAGACTAGGGACACATACAGACTGAAAGTGAGGGGATGGAAAAAGATATGCCATGCAAATAGAAATCAAAAGAAAGCTGGAGTAGCAATACTCACATCAGATAAAATAGACTTTAAAATAAAGAATGTTACAAGACACAAGGAAGGACACTACATAATGATCAAGGGATCAATCCAAGAAGAAGATATAACAATTATAAATATATATGCACCCAACATAGGAGCACCTTAATACCTAAGGCAACTGCTAACAGCTATAAAAGAGGAAATCAACAGTAACACAATAATAGTGGGGGACTTTAACACCTCACTTACATCAATGGACAGATCATCCAAACAGAAAATTAATAAGGAAACAGAAGCTTTAAATGACACAATAGACCAGATAGATTTAATTGATATTTATAGGACATTCCATCCAAAAACAGCTTTCTTCTCAAGTGCGCACGGAACATTCTTCAGGATAGATCACATCTTGGGTCACAAATCAAGCCTCAGTAAATTTAAGAAAATTGAAATCATATCAAGCATCTTTTCTGACCACAATGCTATGAGATTAGAAATGAATTACAGGGGGAAAAAATGTAAAAAACACAAACACATGGAGGCTAAACAATATGTTACTAAATAACCAAGAGATCACTGAAGAAATCAAAGAGGAAATCAAAAAATACCTAGAGAAAAATGACAATGAAAACACGATGATCCAAAACCTATGGGATGCAGCAAAAGCAGTTCTACGAGGGAAGTTTATAGCTATACAAACCTACCTCAAGAAACAAGAAAAATCTCAAATAAACAATCTAACCTTACACCTAAAGGAACTAGGGAAAGAAGAACAAACAAAACCCAAAGTTAGCAGAAGGAAAGAAATCATAAAGACCAGAGCAGAAATAAATGAAATAGAAACAGAGAAAACAGTAACAAAGATCAATAAAACAAAAAGCTGGTTCTTTGAGAAGATAAACAAAATTGATAAACCTTTAGCCAGACTGATCAAGAAAAAAGAGGGAGAGGACTCAAATCAATAAAATTAGAAATGAAAAAGGAAAAGTTACAACAGACACTGCAGAAATACAAAGTATCCTAAGAGATTACTAAAAGCAACTCTATGCCAATAAAATGGACAACCTGGAAGAAATGGACAAATTCTTAGAAAGGTATAACCTTCCAAGACTGAACCAGGAAGAAATAGAAAATATGAACAGACCAATCACAAGTAATGAAATTGAAACTGTGATTAAAAATCTTCCAACAAACAAAAGTCCAGGACCAGATGGCTTCACAGGTGAATTCTATCAAACATTTAGAGAAGAGCTAACACCTATCCTTCTCAAACTCTTCCAAAAAATTGCAGAGGAAGGAACACTCCCAAACTCATTCTATGAGGCCACCATCACCCTGATACCAAAACCAGACAAAGATACAAAAAGATACAAAAAGAAAATTACAGATCAATATCACTAATGAATATAGATGCAAATATCCCCAACAAAATACTAGCAAACAGAATCCAACAACACATTAAAAGGATCATACACCATGATCAAGTGGGATTTCTCCCAGGGATGCAAGGATTCTTCAATATATGCAAATCAATCAATGTGATACACCATATTAACAAATTGAAGAAGAAAAACCATATGATCATCTCAGTAGATGCAGAAAAAGCTTTTGACAAAATTCAACACCCATTTATGATAAAAACGCTCCAAAAAGTGGGCATAGAGGAAACCTACCTCAACATAATAAAGGCCATATATGACAAACCCACAGCCAACATCATTCTCAATGGTGAAAAACTGAAAGCATTTCCTCTAAGATCAGGAACAAGACAAGGATGTCCACTCTCACCACTATTACTCAGCATAGTTTTGGAAGTCTTAGCCATGGCAATCAGAGAAGAAGAAGAAATAAAAGGAATCCAAATTGGAAAAGAAAAAGTAAAACTGTCACTGTTTGTCGATGACATGATACTATACATAGAGAATCCTAAAGATGCCACCAGAAAACTTACTAGAGCTAATCAATGAATTGGGTAAAGTTTCAGGATACAAAATTAATGCACAGAAATCTCTTCCATTCCTATATACTAATGATGAAAAATCTGAAAGAAATTAAGGAAACACTCCCATTTACCACTGCAACAAGAAGAATAAAATACCTAGGAATAAACCTGCCTAGGGAGACAAAAGACCTGTATGCAGAAAATTATAAGACACTGATGAAAGAAATTAAACATGATACCAACAGATGGAGAGATATACCATGTTCTTGGATTGGAAGAATCAATATTGTGAAAATGACTATACTACCCAAAGCAATCTACAGATTCAATGCAATCCCTATCAAATTACCAATGGCATTCTTTACAGAACTAGAACAAAAAATCTTAAAAGTTGTATGGAGACACAAAAGACCCTGAGTAGCCAAAGCAGTATTGAGGGAAAAAAGCAGTGCTGGAGGAATCAGACTCCATGACTTCAGACTATACTACAAAGCTACAGTAATCAAGACAATATGGTACTGGCACAAAAACAGAAAGATAGATCAATGGAACAAGATAGAAAGCCCAGAGATAAACCCATGCACCTATGGTCAACTAATCTATGACAAAGGATGCAAGGATATACAATGGAGAAAAGACAGTCTCTTCAATAAGTGGTGCTGGGAAAACTGGACAGCTACATGGAAAAGAATGAAATTAGAACACTCCCTTACACCATACACAAAAATAAACTCAAAATGGATTAGAGGCCTAAATGTAAGACCGGACAGTATAAAACTCTTAGAGGAAAACATAGGAAGAGCACTCTGACATAAATCACAGCAAGATCTTTTTTGATCTACTTCCTAGAGTAATGGAAATAAAAACAAAAATAAATGGGACCTCATGAAACTTCAAAGCTTTTGCACAACAAAGGAAACCATAAACAAGACGAAAAGACACTCCTCAGAATAGGAGAAAATATTTGCAAATGAATCAACAGACTAAGGATTAATCTCCGAAATATATAAACAGCTCATGCAGCTCAATATGAAAAAAACAAACAACCCAATCCAAAAATGGGCAGAAGACCTAAATAGACATTTCTCCAAAGAAGACATACAGATGGCCAAGAAGCACATGAAAAGCTGCTCAACATCACTCATTATTAGAGAAATGCAAATAAAAACTACAATGAGGTATCACCTCACACCAGTTAGAATGGGCATCATCAGAATATCTACAAACAACAAATGCTGGAGAGGGTGTAGAGAAAAGGGAACCCTCTTGCACTGTTGGTGGGAATGTAAATTGATACAGCCACTATGGAGAACAGTATAGAGGTTCCTTAGAAAACTAAAAATAGAATTACCGTATGACCCAGCAATCCCACTACTGGGCATATACCCAGAGAAAACCATTATTCAAAAAGACACATACACCCCAATGTTCATTGCAGCACTATTTACAATAGCCAGGTCATGGAAGCAACCTAAATGCCCATCGACAGATGAATGGATAAAGAAGATGTGGTACATATATACAATGGAGTATTACTCAGCCATAAAAAGGAACGAAATTGGGTCATTTGTAGAGACATGGATGGATCTAGAGACTGTCATACAGAGTGAAGTAAGTCAGAAAGAGAAAAACAAATATCGTGTATTAACGCATGTATGTGGAACCTAGAAAAATGGTACAGGTGAACCAGTTTGCAGGGCAGAAATAGAGACACAGATGTGGAGAACAAACGTATGGACACCAAGGGGGGAACGCGGCGGGGTGTGGGGTGCTGGGAAAAAAAAAAGAAAATTATTGGTTAACACAATTGAAAAAGTCCAGTGGCAAGGAAGACTTTTTGAGTGTGGTTTCAGCAGGGCTCCAATTTTGTTTCTGCTGCTTTCTAGTTTCTCCTCTGCTCTTTGTAGCTTCACTCTTAGACTAGTTTCCCACAGCAGCCTTACGTGAGTGCATATCACCACCCAGAGCACACAGCATCTGTACAGTGGTGCACAAAGGGCAGAGAGTGGGGCAGGGGTCCACCAGGTGCAGACATTAGGAGACACATTAGCAGTAGACAATTTTAAAACAGCAGTAAAACCAACAAAAGTGAATCTATTATTATCATTACAGTATAGTGGCGTTTTGGAACAAGGTCAGTGATGAAATGTTCCTCCCACCTAGGCCAACTGCAACCACACCCAATGCTTGCCACCCCAGTGCGTCTGTGCTCCAGAATTTCCAACAAAAGTCAAGAGAGCCACACTCACTGGACTAGATTAAGTCACCTACCTACACCTACACCAGTCGTGGCCAGTGAAAGTATGATATGTGCTGACTGGCTTAGCTTAAGTTATAGGCTGATTGCAGAGATGGAATCAGCTTTCTCAGACTCCTAAAAGTTCCCAATTGAAACCTGGAATGGGTGAGATGGGGAAAGGTGAACAGATGCTGGTGAAGCAACCACCAGATGTTCACCACACCTTGAGACATTAGGTCACAAGTCTCAGATATGTGCTAGATACTATCTTAGGAGCTCCACATATATGTAAATTCCAACCACGGGAGGTAGCTATTCTGATTATTTCCATGTATCAATCAGAATCCTAACAGAAAGCAAATAGCACACTCAAGTTAAAGCACTTTGAGGAGGGCTTATTTGCACAGAGACTATTTACAAAGGTGTAGATAAGGTGTAAGAAACTACGAGGGAGCGTGCAGAGACCTAAGACTAGGAGCAGCAGAGCTGTCACCACCCCTAGGCCTGCAGGGACAAGGGGAGGGAAGAGTTACCAGAAGCTGAAAAAGAGTGAGTTGTAAAGAGATGGTCTCAGAAACTTGATAGAAGCCATGGCATTTGGCTAAGAACACAGTTAACCCAGGGCAACTTCACAGCAAGAGAACCTAGGAAATAAATACCCTACCCTCATTCTTCTTCCTCCCAGCTATGGCAGGGGCTCCGTGTCGGCCAACATGAACAGAAAGCATAGGGTGCCACAGCCAGCTGATGACATCCTTGCAGATAGTCTCTTGGAGCAGAAATCAGGGTAGAAAGGGTGGAGGGTAGATTTGGAGGGACAGAGAGAAAACATCTAACCCATTCCATTTTACAGATGAGGAAACTGAGACCGGAAAGGTTAAGTTACTTGTCTGGTCCAGAGCATATATTCTTTTTTTTCTTTTTTCTTTTTTCCAGCTTTACTGAGGTATACCTGCCAAAGCAGAGCATATACTTTTACTCAGTATACCATGTAATCTCTCAGAGTAAGTGAAAATCCAGGCAGAGTGCTGTATACATAATACATGCTTCACATATGTTATTTTTCCACTTCATTTTAGCCTCCACTGGCAAAGAGAAACCACTGATAAAATCAGAGTGTCCAGATCTTCCCCACGCAGGGTGCCTCCCCCAGCAAATGAACTAAGGCTCCCTCCCAGGGTGTCAGCCTGCATCTCACATTCCACACAGATCCAAAGCACCAGAGAGACCACAATATAAATGTAAAAGACATGCTGCTTTTCCTCTCTGCATTTCTAAACTAACTTGAATCGCTGGCTGTACCACAAAAATAAATCAAAATGTGAGAGTCTGTGAACAGTTCCCATTCAAGGTGCAATTGATTTGTGACACAATGCACATGGTAACCAGAGGCACACAGACTAAGTAAACAGGGTGTCTGACAATATGCACAGACTCCAGCAAGCAGTGCCTGCACATCCCCTCTCTAAGAAAATCAAAGCGTTTGACTGGTTTCTCCTTAATCCAATTCATGCTCTCGCCTCACTCTTGTCAGAAAGGTGGGTGGCAGATATTATTTATCATTCCGGTGTCACTCGTGGGCTCAGAGAGTGACATGATTTACCTGTTGTCAAACGAGTTTTCAAAACAGCCTAACTCCGTTTGACACATTCTTTTCAGCAAGCCAAATATGCTGTCGGTCCATACCTTGAATGTGTCAAAATAATTTGCAAGCGACACCCACATCCCCATCCCATTTGATAGACCTGGGTTAGTCACTTGGAAGAGTTGCTAGGGAGGTTATTCAGAAAGGAGGAATGCCAGAAAATTAGAACTTCGGGGGCTGTGCATCACATGTACGAGGCTGATAATTATAATACTGATGCATACCGGAGATGACTGTGGGCAGGGCACCTCGGCTAAGTGCGCATGTGATCTCAACTTAATGCTCACAAGCACCCTAAGAAGGGGTACTACTGGGACTTCCCTGGTAGTGCAGTAGTTAAGAATCCACCTGCCGATGCAGGGGACACGGGTTTGAGCCCTGGTCCGGGAAGATCCCACATGCCGTGGAGCAACTAAGCCCGTGTGCCACAACTACTGAGCCTGCACTCTAGAGCCCATAAGCCACAACTACTGAGCCCGCGCGCCACAACTACTGAAGCCTGCACACCACGACTACTGAAGCCCGCGCACCTATAGCCCGTGCTCTGCAACAAGAGAAGCCACTGTAAAGAGAAGCCCGTGCACTGCAAAGAAGAGTAGACCCCACTCACCACAACTAGAGAAAGCCTGCACGCAGCAACGAAGACCCAATGCAGCCAAAAATAAATAAAATTTTAAAATAAAATTACATTAAAAAAAAGAAAAAGAAGGGGGGCACTACTGTCTCTACCATTTACATAAGAGGAACTTGAGTCCAGAGAGATTAAGTAACTTGCCTGGAGGCAGGGTCAGCTTCTTGGACATGCAGCTTTAGAAGGGACCAGCACTTGGTTCAAGGCTCTGCTGTCGCCGTCTTGAAATTCCTAATAACCTCTGAACAAGGAGACCTGCATTTTTATTTTGCACCAGGCCCTGCAAATAGTGTAGCAGGCCCTGCCTGGAGGCATCTATCCTACAAATACCTACATAGTACGTCCCAGGCACTGTATTAGGCAGAGGGGATGACGATGTTCAAGTCCCAGCTCTCATGCAACTGCCATTCCACAGAGGGAGAAAGATGACAATTAAGGCAACAGCAAGATAACTACAGATGATGATGACTGCTATGAAGAAAGTAGATAGGGTGGTGAGATAAAGTAAATGTGGATGGGCAGGGCGCTACTTTATATAGGGTGGCCACCTCTGAACAGGTTACACTTAATGAGACCTGAGGCTGAGGAGGAGGCCAACTGGCAGGACCCAGAGAGAGACTCAGGCCAAGGGAGTGCAAACAAGGGCAAAGGGTCAAAGAAGGCAGGAGTGGGACATGAGAAGGTCCAGGAAGAGCCCTCAGGTACTTCACCTGTGTGATGGGAGCTGAAGCAAAGACAGAGGAGAGGGTGCAAGGTGAAGTTAAGGATAAGGCAGAAACCAGGTCACATTGGGGCCTTTTAGGAAAAGGTTAGGAGCTTGGATTTGATGCTCCTGCACTGAGAGGCCAAGGAAGCATATTAATCGAGGGCATGAGAGGAGCTCATGCATATTTTAAGATCACTCAGGCTATTGTGTAGAGAACAGATTAGAGGAGGGCAAGAAACACAGGAGTAAATCACAACTATAACCCACCACCACACATCACTGCTTCCAATAGAACCAGTTAGATAGAATGGGAGGATTTCATGAAGGGCTCCAGAGAATCTACACATAACTGATTCACATTTTATGTGCATGCATGTGTGTGAGTACACACGTGTACACTAATGAGGCATCTGGAGAATCCACGTATAACTGATTCACATTTCATAAGTGAGTACAAATGTAAATTTTTAAATAAAATGTAAAAAAACCCAATGTGCACACACAAATATATTCCAAATTTATATCCAAATTATTAATTTGTGAAGCTGGATTAATTAATGTTTGTATATAAACCTGAGATTTAAAATTCCTTTGCCATCTCTGCTTATTTGAAGAGTCTCCTAAGATTACATGATGAGATGATTAACAACACCATTACTGTTTAACACATTATTAGGTGCTTCCTAATACTGTGCAACCAGAACAAAATAAATAGGATGCTGGGGCCGATAGAAAACTGTAGCTATTATCCAAAGTCCACAATTTCACATTTGGTGATCCCCAGCTTGTCACTGACTACTTTTAAAGAAAGTAAAATGCTATATATTTAAAGGCATACTTGTGTTTTGTACTCTTTTTTTAAAAAAATTATTTATTTATTTATTTATGGCTGTGTTGGGTCTTTGTTTCTGTGTGAGGGCTTTCTCCAGTTGCGGCAAGCGGGGGCCACTCTTCATCACGGTGCGCGGGCCTCTCACTGTCGCGGCCTCTCTTGTTGAGGAGCACAGGCTCCAGATACGCAGGCTCAGTAATTGTGGCACACGGGCGCAGTTGCTCCGCAGCATGTGGGATCCTCCCAGACCAGGGCTCGAACCAGTGTCCCCTGCATTGGCAGGCAGATTCCCAACCACTGCACCACCAGGGAAGCCCTGTGTTTTGTACTCTTAAAGAGTGATTTATCTATTTAATATTGATTCAGCAAACAATACCAACACACAAGGCAGGTCCTTGTCCTAAAGCTGCACACATATTCACTCATATAACCTGAAAACAGCAGAAAGATTCTATTATTACACTCCTTTTCACAGGTGAAGAAACAACTACAGAGAACTTAACTCCTCATGTTAATAACTGAATAACAAGGTTACACAGCTTATAAGTGGTAGTTTCAGGATAAACACCCAAGTAGTCCGGCTGTAGAGTCCATGCCCTAAACTAGAGGTTGGAAGATAACGGTTGGTAAACTACAGCCCATGGGCCAAATCTGGTCCTTTACCTGTTTTTTGTAAATAAAGTTTTATTGGAACAGCCATGCTCATTGGTTTACATGTTGTCCAAGCCTGCTTTTGCTACAAGAGCAGAGTTGGGTAGTCAAGGCAGAGATCATATGACCCAAAAACCCTAAAATATTTACTACCTGGTCCTTTATAGGAAAAGTTTGCTGAACCCTGCTTTAAACTATACTGCACCTACTACTTGCCAGCCACTATTCCAGGCACTAGGGATGGAGTGCAAATGAAACTAACGATACCCCTGCTCTCATGGTGCTTATAATTATATAATGGATTTTGCAAGATTTTGTGTGTGTGTGTGCAGGCACGCACAAACAGGGGAGCAATGTTCTGCTGCTAAAAATTTTGACTATCCAAATACAGATGATCCCTTATATCTTATTCCTTTGTTTAAAAAAAAAAAATCTACTAGTAGCAGAGCCTTGGGTGTCTTAAAATTGTTTTGGAAGGGAAAACAATTGATATAATTCTAGGGCCCTCTGTCATAGGCAAGTTACAAAGAGTATGGCTCTGACCCAGCAGGGTAATTCTCATGTATAAAATACACCTGCCTATTAGAATTGTACAGCTGCCTTGTTCTTGACAAGTATGCCAATAAAAGGATAATTAATAGAAACAAAGATTGCTATAATTGATAAATGTTTATAATAACCAAATCTGAGCTTGCAACTGAAAAGGAAACCTGGCTAGTACTGCAGGAATTAAAATATTTCTGCAATCAAAACTCTACCTGCAATATTTATTTTTTCCTCACACCCTTAGTAGTCTCTATTAAGAATTTGTGACTGTCAACATTACCATGGCAACCGGTTTGAGAGGGGATGCAAAAAGATGCACCTCAGGCTTCGATACAGCTGATACTCACCAATAGTGCTCATCTTTGACTAAATGGGTGAACTACAGACTCTTAATGTAACTAGCATCCTATGCCAAAGGACTTGCTTTTTTGGGGGAAGATTATCAGATAATTAAGAAATTCATTGAATTCCTAATATGAGCTGAATCCTGGTAAGATTTCACACTTGTAATCAAAATGTGGTGAAAATCCATCAATAGAGAACAGTTTGCTGATCATATTATCATAATTGTTGATTGACTGATAGATGACATTAACAGTCTAAACACAGATTTTCTTCTCTTTTTAAAAATTCCTTCTTAATTCTAACATGTGGCCTTACCTCATGAATTTTGAAGCCACTAATTTAGAATTTTTGATTCAAATTCAATCAGAATATATTGAGTTCCTACCAGGTGCCTTCACATGCATCTTTCATTTAATTCTCTCAGCTATACAACCATTCTCGGAAGTAGACATTATCACACCTATTTTGTAGATGAGTAAACAGAAGCTCAGAAAGGTTAAGTAACTTGCCCAAGGTCACCCAGCGAGAAAAGGGCAGAGCCAAGAGTCTAACACTAGTCTGCTTATGATGTTTCCAGGTCCAAGCTAACGTCTACCATTCCTTAGCAATATTTTCTTCATAAACTGTTGATTATATATAGGATGGGGAAAAGGGCAGTATTAAAATAAGTAAGACAATTATTTTCAAGTAGCTCAAGCTCTTTAAAACCTAACACCTCTATTCAAATCCCTACATGTTTGATGATTACAAATAGCTCTCTTACTTACTAAAGCAGTCTACAAATTTTTCTAGAAAATACTTGGCTTATAGTTGAAGTTACTGGATAATCTTGAAAGAAACTGTGCTGAATATTCTCCACTCATCCCTACAGACACACCTTCCATCATTTTCCACCCTATTCTGTGCTATGGGAGGCCTTTCTTCCCCTCTGGCTTCCTTTTGGGTTCAGTCAATGGGCAGCACCATAGGAGATAAGAGGACAGAAAGAGAAGTCAGGGTATTTATTCCCACAAGTTGGCAGTAGCTGTGTTTCTCTAATAAATGCCAAGCACCTTCCAGGCCACTTTATCCTAGAGCTGCAGTTCTCACCAGATTTCAGCAAAAACTTTCTCTTCTTGTGCCTTCAGGCCTAAAGGGTAGTAGTACTTTCTACCACTGCTAAACCTGGGGTGCTTTACCATCCCTTGTTAGTTTCCATTAACCCAGCCCTGAGCTTTAACAACAGTCCCTTCATTGAGTGCTTTTCAACCTAGGCTCTTTTTTTTTTTAATATATATTTTTAAATTTTTTATTTATTTTTTATTTTTGGCTGCATTGGGTCTTTGCTGCTGTGCACAGGCTTTCTCTAGTTGCAGTGAGCAGGGGCTACTCTTCGTTGCGGTGCACGGGCTTCTCATTGCAGTGGCTTCTCTTGTTGCGGAGCACGGGCTCTAGGTGCACGGGCTTCAGTAGTTGTGGCACGTGGGCTCAGTAGTTGTGACTCACGGGCTCTAGAGCCCAGGCTCAGTAGTTGCGGCACACGGGCTTAGTTGCTCCACAGCATGTGGGATCTTCCCGGACCAGGGCTCGAACCCGTCCCCTGCACCAGCAGGCGGATTCTTAACCACTGCACCACCAGAGCAGCCCTTCAACCTAGGCTCTTGAAGTGAGAGCTTAGATTACTGATTTGAGACCTTTCCTCTTTTCTAATATAAGCATTAATGCTATAAATTTTCCTCTCAGCACTGCTTTTGCTGTGTCCCATAAATTTGATATGAAATATTTTATTCACTTCAATGTTTAGTTTTATTTCCCTTGAGACATCTTTTTTGAACCATGGATTATTTAAAAGTGTGCAGTTTAAAATTGTTGGGAGATTTTTCTGTTATCTTTCTGATACTGGTTTTCTATTCCATGTGTGGTCAAACACATTCTGTATGGTTTCAGTTCTTGTGAATTTGTTAAAGTTCATTTTATGGCCCAATACATAGGTACACTGGTATATGTACCATGCACTCAAAAGAATGTGTATTCTGGTCTTGTTGGGGGGGAGTGTTCTACAAATGTCAGTTACATTATTGGTCTACGGCATTGATGAGTTCTTCTGAATCCCTGCTGATTTTCTGTTAGTTGCTCTGTCAGTTTTCAATTATAATCATAGATTTGTGCATTTCATGTTTTAGCTCTATCATCTTTGTTTCACATATTTTGCAGCTCTGTTGTTTTGGCACCTCAGTTATCACTTGGTGAGGACGGGGCTCAGCCCCCAAGTCCATTTTTGCAGGTGGGAGTAAGGGTGAGGCAATAATTTTTTTCTGTACAGCAGTTGTTTTCTAAAAGTTTTCTTTTTTTAAACATCTTTATTGGAGTAGAATTGCTTTATATTGTTGTGTTAATTGCTGCTGTGTAACAAAGTGAATCAGCTACACGTATACGTATATCCCAATATTCCCTCCCTCTTGCGTCTTCCTCCCACCCTCCCTATCCCACTGCTCTAGGTGGTCACAAAAGCTCCGAGCTGATCTCCCTGTGCTATGCAGCTGCTTCCCACTAGCTATCTGTTTTACGTTTGGTAGTGTATATATGTCAATGCCACTCTCTCACTTTGTCTCAGCTTACCCTTCCCCCTCTCCATATCCTCAAGTCCATTCTCTACGTCTGCATCTTTATTCCTGTCATGCCCCTAGATTCTTCAGAACCATTTTTTTTTAAGATTCCATATACATGTGTTAGCATACAGTGTTTGTTTTTCTCTTTCTGACTTACTCTGTATGAGAGACTCTAGGCCCATCCACCTCACTACAAATAACTCAGTTTCGTTTCTTTTCATGGCTGAGTAATATTCCATTGTATATATGTGCCACATCTTCTTTATCCATTCATCTGTCGATGGACACGTAGGTTGCTTCCATGTCCTGGCTATTGTAAATAGGGCTGCAATGAACATTGTGGTACATGACTCTTTTTGAATTATGGTTTTCTCAGGGTATATACCCAGTGGTGGGATTGCTGGGTCATATGGTAGTTCTATTTTTAGTTTCTTTTTTTTTTTTTTAAGGAATTCCTTTATTTATTTATTTTTTTGTATTTATTTATTTATTTATTTATTTTTGGCTGTGTTGGGTCTTCGTTTCTGTGCAAGGGCTTTCTCTAGTTGCGGCAAGTGGGGGCCACTCTTCTTCGCGGTGCGTGGGCCTCTCACTATCGCGGCCTCTCTTGTTGCGGAGCACAAGCTCCAGACGCGCAGGCTCAGTAGTTGTGGCTCACGGGCCTAGTTGCTCCGCGGCATGTGGGATCTTCCCAGACCAGGGCTCGAACCCGTGTCCCCTGCATTGGTAGGCAGATTCTCAACCACTGTGCCATGAGGGAAGCCCTATTTTTAGTTTTTTAAGGAACCTCTATATGGTTCTCCATAGTGGCTGTATCAATTTACATTCCCACCAACAGTGCAAGAGGGTTCCCTTTTGTCCACACCCTTTTCTCCAGCATTTATTTTTTGCAGATATTTTGATGATGGCCATTCTGACTGGTGTGAGGTGATTCCTCATTATAGTTTTGATTTGCATTCCTCTAATGATTAGTGATGTTGAGCATCCTTTCATGCGTTTGTTGGCAATCTGTATATCTTCTTTGGAGAAATGTCTATTTAGGTCTTCTGCCCATTTTTGGATTGGGTTGTTTGTTTTTTTAATATTGAGCTGCATGAGCTACTTGTATATTTTGGAGATGAATCCTTTTTCCGTTGCTTCATTTGCAAATATTTTCTCCCATTCTGAGGGTTGTCTTTTCGTATTGTTTATGGTTTCCTTTGCTGTACAAAGGCTTTTAAGTTTCATTAGGTCCCATTTGTTTATTTTTGGTTTTATTTCCGTTTCTATAGGAGGTGGGTCAAAAAGGATCTTGCTGTGATTTATGTCATAGAGTGCTCTGCCTATGTTTTCCTCTAAGAGTTTTATAGTGTCTGGCCTTACATTTAGGTCTTTAACCCATTTTGAGTTTATTTTTGTGGATGGTGTTAGGGAGTTTTCTAACTTCATTCTTTTACATGTAGCTGTCCAGTTCTCCCAGCACCACTTATTGAAGAAGCTGTCTTTTCTCCATTCTATATCCTTGCCTCCTTTATCAAAGATAAGGTGACCATATGTGTGTGGGTTTATCTCTGGGCTTTCTATTCTGTTCCACTGATCTCTATTTCTGTTTTTGTGCCAGTACCATACTGTCTTCATTACTGTAGCTTTGTAGTATAGTCCAAAATCAGGGCGCCTGATTTCTCCAACTCCGTTTTTCTTTCTCAAGATGGCTTCGGCTATTCGGGGATTTTTGTGTTTCCATACAAATTGTGAAATTTTTTGTTCTAGTTCTGTGAAAAATGCCATTGGTAGTTTGATAGGGATTGCATTGAATCTGTAGATTGCTTTACGTAGTATAGTCATTTTCACAATGTTGATTCTTCCAATCCGATAACATGGTATATCTCTCCATCTGTTTGTATCATCTTTAGTTTCTTTCATCAGGGTCTTATAGTTTTCTGCATACAGGTCTTTTGTCTCCTTAGGTAGGTTTATTCCTAGGTATTTTATTCTTTTTGTTGCAATGGTAAATGGGAGTGTTTCCTTAATTTCTCTTTCAGATTTTTCATCATTAGTGTATAGGAATGGAAGAGATTTCTGTGCATTAATTTTGTATCCTGCTACTTTACCGAATTCATTCATTAGCTCTAGCAGTTTCCTAGTACCATCTTTAGGATTCTCTATGTATAGTGTCATGTCGTCTGCAAACAGTGACAGCTTTACTTCTTCTTCTCTGACTTGGATTCCTTTTATTTCTTTTTCTTCTCTGATTGCTGTGGCTAAAACTTCCAAAACTATGTTGAATAATAGTAGGGAGAGTGGGCAACCTTCTCTTGTTCCTGATCTTAGAGGAAATGGTTTCAGTTTTTCCCCTTTGAGAACGATGTTGGCTGTGGGTTTGTCATATATGGCCTTTATTATGTTGAGGAAAGTTCCCTCTATGCTTATTTTCTGGAGAGTTTTTAATCATAAATGGGTGTTGAATTTTGTTGAAAGCTTTTACTGCATCTATTGAGATTACCATATGGTTTTTATCCTTCAATTTGTTAATATGGTGTATCACATTGATTGATTTGCATATTTTGAAGAATCCTTGCATTCCTGGGATAAACCCCACTTGATCATGGTGTATGATCCTTTTAATGTGCTGCTGGATTCTGTTTGTTACTATTTAGTTGAGGATTTTTGCACCTATGTTCATCAGTGTTATTGGACTGTAGTTTTCTTTTTTTGTAACATCTTTGTGTGGTTTTGGTATCAGGGTGATGGTGGCCTTGTAGAATGAGTGTGGGAGTGTTTCTCCCTCTGCTATATTTTGGAAGAGTTTCAGAAGGATAGGTGTTAGCTCTTCTCTAAATGTTTGATAGAATTCGCCTGTGAAGCCATCTGGTCCTGGACTTTTGTTTGTTGGAAGATTTTTAATCACAGTCTCAATTTCAGTACTTGTGATTGGTCTATTTATATTTACTATTTCTTCCTGGTTCAGTCTCAGAAGGTTGTGCTTTTCTAAGAATTTGTCCATTTCTTCCAGGTTGTCCATTTTATTGGCACATAGCTGCTTGTAGTAATCTCTCATGATCCTTTGTATTTCTGCAGTGTCAGTTGTTACTTCTCCTTTTTCATTTCTAATTCTGTTGATTTGAGTCTTCTCCCTTTTTTTCTTGATGAGTCTGACTAATGTCTTATCAATTTTGTTTACCTTCTCGAAGAACCAGCTTTTAGCTTCATTGATCTTTGCTATCATTTCCTTCATTTCTTTTTCATTTTTTTCTGATCTGATCTTTATGATTTTTTTCCTGCTGCTAACTTTAGGTTTTTCTGTTCTTCTTTCTCTAATTGCTTTAGTGTAAGGTTACGTTGTTTATTTGAGATTTTTCTTGTTTCTTGAGGTAGGATTGTATTGCTATCATCTTCCTGCTTAGAACTGCTTTTGCTGCATCCCATAGATTTTGGGTCGTCGTGTCTTCATTGTCATTTGCTTCTAGGTATTTTTTGATTTCCTCTTTGATTTCTTCAGTGATCTCTTGGTTATTTAGTAGCGTATTGTTTAGCCTCCATGTGTTTGTATTTTTTACAGTTTTCTTCCTGTAATTGAAATCTAGTTGCATAGTGTTGTGGTCGGAAAAGATACTTGATACGATTTCAATTTTCATAAATTGATTTGTGACCCAAGATATGATGTATCCTGGAGAATTTTCCATGAGCACTTGAGAAGAAACTGTATTCTGTTGTTTTTGGATGGAATGTCCTATAAATATCAATTAAGTCCATATTGTTTAATGTACCATTTAAAGCTTGTGTTTCCTCATTTATTTTCATTTTGGATGATCTGTCCACTGGTGAAAGTGGGGTGTTAAAGTCCCTTACTATTATTGTGTTACTGTCGATTTCCCCTTTTATGGCTGTTAGCCTTTGCCTTATGTATTGAGGTGCTCCTATGTTCGGTGCATAAATATTTACCACTGTTATATCTTCTTCTTGGATTGATCCCTTGATGATTATGTAGTGTCCTTCTTTGTCTCTTGTAATAGTCTTTATTTTAAAGTCTATTTTGTCTGATATGAGAATTGGTACTCCAGCTTTCTTTTGATTTCCTTTTGCATGGAATATCTTTTTCCATCCCGTCACTTTCAGGCTGTATGTGTCCCTAGGTCTGCAGTGGGTCTCTTGTAGACAGCATATATACGGGTCTTGTTTTTGTATCCATTCAGCCAGTCTATGTCTTTTGGGTGGAGCATTTAATCCATTTACATTTAAGGTAATTATCGATATGCATGTTCCTATTACCATTTTCTTAATTGTTTTGGGTTTGTAATTGTAGGTCTTTTCCTTCTCTTGTGTTTCTTGCCTGGAGAAGTTCCTTTAGCATTTGTTGTAGAGCTGGTTTGGTGGTGCTAAATTCTCTTAGCTTTTGCTTGTCTGTAAAGGTTTTAATTTCTCCATAGAATCTGAATGAGATCCTTGCTGGGTAGAGTAATCTTGGTTGTAGGTTTTTCCCTTTCATCACTTTAAATATGGCCTGCCACTCCCTTCTGGCTTGCTGAGTTTCTGCTGAAAGACCAGCTGTTAACCTTATGGGGATTCCCTTGTTGCTTTTCCCTTGCTGCTTTTAATATTTTTTTCTTTGTATTTAATTTTTGATAGTTTGATTAACATGTGTCTTGGCATGTTTCTCCTTGGATTTATCCTGTATAGGACTCTCTGTGCTTCCTGGACTTGACTGACTATTTCCTTTCCCGTATTAGGAAGGTTTTCAACTATAATCTCTTCAAATATTTTCTCAGTCTCTTTCTTTTTCTTTTCCTCTTCTGGGACCCCTATAATTCGTATGTTGGTGTGTTTAATGTTGTCCCAGAGGTCTCTGAGACTGTCCTCAATTCTTTTCATTTTTTCTTTTTTCTCCTCTGAGGTAGTTACTTCCTCTATTTTATCTTCCAGGTCACTTACCCATTCTTCTGCCTCAGTTATTCTGCTACTGATTCCTTCTAGAGAATTTTTAATTTCATTTATTGTGTTGTTCATCATTGTTTGTTTGCTCTTTAGTTCTTCTAGGTCCTTGTTAAATGTTTCTTGTATTTTCTCCATTCTATTTCCAAGATTTTGGATCATCTTTACTATCATTACTCTGAATTCTTTTTCACGTAGACTGCCTATTTCCTCTTCATTTGTTTCATCTGGTGGGTTTTTACTTCGCTCCTTCATCCGCTGCGTATTTCTCTGTCTTCTCATTTTGCTTAACTTACTGTGTTTGGGGTCCCCTTTACACAGGCTGCAGGTTTGTAGTTCCCGTTGTTTTTGGTTTCTGCCCCCAGTGGGTAAGGTTGGTTCAGTGGATTGTGTAGGCTTCCTGGTGGAGGAGACTGGTGCCTGTGTTCTGGTGGATGAGGCTGGATCTTGTCTTTCTGGTGGGCAGGACCACGTCCAGTGGTGTGTTTTGGGGTGTCTGTGAACTTAGTATGATTTTTAGGCAGCCTCTCTGCTAATGGGTGGGGTTGTGTTCCTATCTTGCTAGTTGTTTGGCATGGGGTGTCCAGCATTGGAGCTTGCTGGTCGTTGAGTGGAGCTGGGTTTTAGCGTTAAGATGGAGATCTCTGGTAGAGCTCTCACCGACTGATATTACGTGGGGCTGGGAGGTCTCTGGTGGTCCAATGTCCTGACCTTGGCTCTCCCACCTCAGAGTCTCAGGCCTGATACCCAGTCGGAGAACCAAGAGCCTGTCAACCACATGGCTTTTGCGAAGTCTGAGGTCTTCTGCCAGTGTTCAGTCGGTGTTCTATAGGAGTTGTTCCACATGTAGATGTATTTTTGATGTATTTGTGGGGAGGTAGGGGATCTGCACATCTTACCCTTCCACTATCTTGAAGGTCCTCCCTCTAAAAGGTTTTTGTCTTGCTAGGCTGCCCTTTTCCAGACGTTTGGTTAAAGAAAGCAGGGTTTTGTTGGGGCTCATCTTACCTACACCCATTGGTCATTTCGGGTTGCCAGTTTCTTCAGTAGCCAGTCTGGGATGTAGGAGACAAAGCAGAAAACAAACAAACAAAACCCAGGGGACTCACTGCCATGTTATTATTTGGGTCCAGAAGTCTCTAGCCAGTCTGCCTTCTCTCCACCTTTCACAGTCTTCTTATATGTGGTTTATATTTGTAATATAATATACTATAATAATAATTATATAAATATATGGAATTTATATTTATAATATATGTAATTTGTATTTATATAAATGTTATATTACTTCTAGGGTTTTTAGTTATACTTAGCAGAAGGAATAGGACAAAGTATGTCTATTCCATCTTCACTGAAGCAGAAGTCTTCAGGTCAGGTAGTTTGAAAAAGAAAATTTAATACAGGGCACTAGTTTCAAAGGTTGGATGAACTGAAAAGCTAAACAGGGAGCAGTGAGACCACCCGAAGATTTGCAATAGCAGAAAGTGGCTTCTCCCCTAGAACTGTTGGTACACAGAGAGTAGGCTGTGTTACCAGAGCCTAAAAGCTGGAGCTGCCCAATGGGAGACTGGACCAAAGAGGGAGGGGCTACTCCACAAACAGCCTGAACCAGGAAGGAGCTGAAGCCAATGATGGACTCCCATGCCCCACCACAAGTAGAGAGAGGGGGGAAAAAATACATTGGCTTCTCCCCTCATTTCTTCCTCAGTCCCCTTCTAGTGCCTCCCAGTAGCCAAAACAGCTGCAAGCCACAGGTCAAGGGAAATGTCATGTATGGGGGTCAGCAATCTGGACACCGAGTAGAAAAGGGAGAGGCAGGGAGGAGGTATGAAGGAAAATAGATGACTGGCACACAGATGAATAGTTATTTTAGAGCTGCCTTGGATTTGGAGTCAAGAATCCTTAAGAGAAGTATGGGATAACGGCAAGAACATAATAAATATGTCAGAAGCCACATTAAAGTATCATTATTGGGTAGCCCAGTGTGTGCCTGGAATAGGAGGAAGACGGGCCTAACATACCCTAAAACATCCAGGTAATTTCTTTAAAATCCATCCACTTTCCTCTGGCTATAACCGCCTAGCTTGAAAGATAATAACCCCAAATATTTATTCTTGTGACTGTGCTATCTTTAGACTCTGGTGTTCTGATAATTGGGGAAAAATAATCCCGAAGGTATTGGTGTACCCAACTCAGTAATTCTTCTTTACTGGGCTAGATTTCTTGTTATTGTGTTTTCTTTTCATTCATTAGTAAAAGTAACTGCCTGCATGGTAAATAGTTTCCATGCACCTAGGTGATCTGAGTAGAAGTTGGCTATGTTCCACTTTCAGATGGATACATGAACTTAAAAAGAGTATTAGAAAATGATCTGTTTGAACGGGGAAAAGTCAACAAATAGATGTTCCATGCCTAGAAGTCCTATGAGTAGATCAAAACACAGAGAAGACCAACAGACTGACCAACAGACTGACAACTACCACTGCATCAATGGGGTTAATCTGGTGGCAATCCACGTGAAATGTCTTGGAAAGGGTCTGGAAGAAAGTTTAATTCGGCAGAATCAGTGAAGTTAGCAATGAAGAATGATGAATGACAGAACTTAAGCGAAATATTTTAAAGAATGCTTTCAAAGAACTCATTTTAATGAACAACTACTGTATTCAACTAAATTCTTATCCTTTTACTATATTTTGGAAATATATTTGTAAACCTGGGAGACTAAATCAACATATGTATAAAAATATTTTGGGGGCTTCCCTGGTGGCGCAGTGGTTGAGAGTCTGCCTGCCAATGCAGGGGACACGGGTTCGAGCCCTGGTCTGGGAGGATCCCACATGCCGCGGAGCGGCTGGGCCCGTGGGCCACGGCTGCTGAGCCTGCGCGTCTGGAGCCTGTGCTCCGCAGCAAGAGAGGCCGCGATAGTGAGAGGCCCGCGCACCGCGATGAAAAGTGGCCTCCACTTGCCGCAGCTAGAGAAAGCCCTCACACAGAAACGAAGACCCAACATAGCAATCAATCAATCAATCAATCAATCTTAAAAAAAAAAAAAAAAGAAAGCAGGTGGATTCTTCAAAAAAAAAAAAAATTTTATAACTCAGGTTTGTTATTATAGTTCTCTCAATGGTGTGTGGGGAGGGAGGGGTTAGTTCTATACTATACAAAGGAATTTATGTACAGGACAAATAAGCTATGTCTGTTCTCACAGATGAGCAACTGCCTTGACTGACTGTTTTTTCCTAATTAGAATAGCAAACTGTAGCTGACTATACTAGTGTTAGAAGCCCAGTACAATAAATTATCCTTCAACTGTCATTCAAAACAAAGTTCAAGAAAGAACTAAATATCAGGTGGGGGTGGGGGGAAGCACAGTACGCATGGTTTAATAATAATGTACAAGGAGAGCCAGCACAGGACTTGAATGAGATGGGGGTGACAAAAGTCAATTAAAATCTTGGTACAGTTTTTGAGATTTGGAATATTAATTAGCAAAAACAACAGAATACTGGCATAACCAGGCACACATTTGAAATCTTGTTTGTGGTTCAAGAAGCCATGTTTTAAAGAGCACTTGAGAGACTGAAAAGATGCATCTAGAAAAGAAAGCAATTAAAATAATTCAGAACTGGAAGATGTTAGGTCAACTTGGCATGTGTAGTACAAAAGGATATGGTGGTCAGCAGGGCATGCCAGGAAAACTACTAGGACAGCTACTTCTGTGGGACTCTGTAGTGTTTTTATTTTTTTCTGGCAAAGGCCACTTTAGAAACACAAATGTGAGAAAGTCCGTTACAAGTGTGTAGTGTTGCAAACCATTATGAATTGCCTCTTTCAAGCATAAGTGAAAGAAAGGCCATTTCTGCTCTGGTTAAGCAAATCATATTTGTCTACAATAGGATTAGAGATGCCATAGGCTGAGTAGCTTGGCTCTATTTCTGTGACAGGATGTCTACCCTGCAAAAATAAAAATAACTAACATCTTTCAAGAGCCTTCTTGTGTACCAAGCACTGCAGTAAGCTTCTCAATGCTTTAGTCCTTCCAGAATGTAAGCTATAGGAAGGCAGGGAAACTTGCTTGTTTTGAACATTATTGTATCCCTTAGTCCTAGCACATAGTAGGAACTCAATATATATTTTATCAATGAATGGCGTTTTTCAGTACTTGAATTTTTATGTGTATCACTTCTGTAATCAGAAAAAATTAAATTGTGGTTTACTACCTCTTGGTAGTCATGGGCTTGTGTAAGTCCCTCTCCTTGAGGGTGGGCTGGATCTACTGGCTCACTTCTAATAAATAAGAATACAATGAAAGTAATGGAATGTCACTTCTGAGATTAGGTTACAAAATGACGCTGATTTCTGTATTGCCCTCTACTGCTCTTTGGCTTGCTTGCTCTGATGGAAGCCAGCCACCATGTTGTGAGCCACCCTACGAAAGGGTCCATCTGACAAGGAACTGAGGAGGCCCCTGGCCAACAGCCAGTGAGGAAGTGAGGCCATCAGTCTAATGGCCCATGGGGAACTGGATCCTGCCACCAACTACATAAGTGAGCTTGGAAGTAGACTCTCCAGGCTCAGTTGAGTCTAGAGATGACTGCAGCTCTGGTCATGTAATCTTGGGAGACCCTGAGCCAGAGTTACCCGCCTAATCCATGCCTGGATTCCTGACACACAGAAACTATGAGATAAAAAGCATTTGTTGTTTTGAGCTGATAAGATTGCATAATTTATTATATAGCCATAGATAGCTAATACATAAATCAACAGAAAAGTGGCTTTTTTAAGTTGTCACGTTTTTGGTTGTTATTTTATTTTCCTGAGGCATTGTCATTTTCTACTTAATGCTCTTCATGGACTGTACTCCTGTCTCTCAAAAATTGACCCTGCTTTGGCAATGTGGTAACAGCTGCTTCTTCCATGACCGAAAGATGGGGGTAGTATTACAACTAAACATCTATTTTCCCATTTTAATATGGTACCCTAGCATATTTACAAAGGGAGCTTTAAACAGTTCCTGGAAAATTATAATTAAATCAAAGTTTAAAATCTACTTTAAAATCCATTAAGTTTATTCATTAAAACATTTTACATATCACAATAATACTGTGTTAAAATTGATCTTCAGCCTCCTTCCTATTGAAGTTAAAATGGGTTCTCTCTATCTGATTCCATCTATGGTATAATGACATCCGTCTGTCTTCTTTATCATAGCCAGGCAACAGCTGTACACATAAGCCCTAAGGATTCACACCAATTCACCATTCCATTCTAAATATAGTTAACACCCTGTTGTTTGGCCCCCAAATTCCGATGATACCTAGACATTACAGCTTACTTTTGCATTACCAATGTATAAACCCTTAAATTCTGTAAGATACATCTAACACTACAATGAAACCAAAATAATTTAATCTTTAAAACTGGAAGGGTGGGGACTTCCCTGGTGGTGCAGTGGTTAAGAATCCGCCTGCCAATGCAAGGGACACGGGTTCAATCCCTGGTCCGGGAAGATCCCACATGTCGCGGAGCAACTAAGCCCGTGTGCCACAACTACTGAGCCTGTGCTCTAGAGCCCGCAAGCCACAACTACTGAGCCCGCATGCCACAACTACTGAAGCCCGCGCGCCTAGAGCCCGTGCTCCACAACAAGAGAAGCCACTGCAATGATAAGCCCACGCACCACAACAAAGAGTAAAGTCCGCGCACCACAACGAAGAGTAGACCCCACTCACTGCAACTAGAAAAAGCCTGCACGCAGCAACAGAGACTCAATGTAGCCAAAAATAAATAAATAAAGTAAATAAATTTATTTTTTTAAAAAATTAAGAAAAAAACCTGGAAGGGTCTTACGAGTTATCATTATGAATAGCAGGTATTATTCTCTTTCATTAATGTAGGCCTCTTATAATGTAGCTTTATCACAGGCCTTTTACTTGTCTCCTCAGACTGTAGGCATTCTGTTTTATCCCTGAGGAGTACCTGACACATAGTAGAAACTCAAAAATATACACCTAATGATTTAATACATGAACTCCACACTCATTTGTTCATTCAAAGATACTTCAGCATGGTCCCAGCCCTCAATAATTGATGGGAAAGGGGAGGAAATACACAAATAATAATGATGTAAAACAGTAATAAGAATTGCTTTAAGAAGTATTCAAAATGATACTGGGGATTTATTAAAAATCCCTGGGCCACAGCCTCCAGGTGAATTTTTAAGTTCGTATGTTAGGGGTGTTGCAAACAAACTTTTTCTATAGAAAGCCAGATATAAGTGTTTGGGGCTTTGCCAGCCATATATCTGTGTTACAGCTACTCAACTCTGCTACTCTAGTGTGAAAGTAGCCATAGACAACAGATAAATGAACGGACATGGCCATATTCCAATAAAACATTATATGTGGACACTGAAATTTGAATTTCAGAAAATATTCACATTTTCTGTCAGTGTCATGAAACACGGTTCTTTAAAAAATTTTTTCAGTCATTAAAAAATATAACCATTCTTTGTCCTTGGACTGTACAAAAACAGACAGTTGGCCCTATTTGGCCTGCAGGCCATAGTGGCCAACCCTTGGCATACATGAAAGAGCACAGACTCTGGAATCTTTGTGACCTAGGTTAGTATTCCAGCTCTGCTCCTTAATAGCAGGTGACTCAGGCAAGCTACTTCCCCATGTGAACCTGTCTCTTCACCTGAGAGATGAGAGACTTCAGTAACATCTACTTCATCTGTAGGGTGGCAAAAAACTTGAAGACCAAAAAAAAAAGAGGCTAAAAGGCCTGTCTGCTAAAACAACAACTGTGCTACTTGAACTATCATAGTAAACATGTTTTCTTTTAACATGCCAATCAGAGAACTAATTTGGACATGGGATTTAATTAAATGCAGTTGGCTGCATCACTAATATAGTCCTCTGTCTTCATCATATTCTATTACACAGTAGACACTTCTTTTTGGCATTTGTTATCATAATGTGATGAGACCTCACCATAGTGTGTCACAGAGTGCACCAGGCAGCATCTTTTATTTTTATATGACTAGGTTTTAATGGGATTTTACAATTTAGCTCTAGGATGTCTAGCTTGCCAAATCATTCAGCAAATGCTAAGGAAATTGTCTTAACTAGCATACTGCAAGTAAATGGTTCAATTTAATACATCATAAAAATAATAAAAAGAGGAAAATAAAATGGATAGGAAAAAAATCATTTTGGAGGAAAGCCTAGTTTCCTCCTAAATTAAGATGTTAAGAAACAAAGTTTATCTTTTATTTCTTCCATTTAAAGAGGGAGAGGCGTTATAGCTACTGTGATCATGATCCCCTGCAAACCACCCCCCACCCCCTGCAAAAGACACATTCTTAGTTTAATCACATTTACTTTACACCATGCCTGACAAGCGGTCAGTCATCCAGCCTCATTTCAACAATCTTTCTCTGATAAAGAGGAGTCTTACAGGAATGCTTTAACTCAAGAAAATGGATATCTAAATAATAGAATATTATGCATTGAACTAGAGGCAAGTGTGTAGTGGTGAGAGTGGTGAGGCAGTAGAGTTACAGATAGAAAATAAGCCCACCTCTGTTATTTGTGGGACCCAGGGAAATGGAGACCACATAGCATGTTGAAATATTTAGAAGTTATAAATCAACCAGCATCTCACCCAAAGCCCTGCAGCCCAATATTTAGGACTAGCCCTCCAGCCTGGATGTTAAAAGCCTGCTGGATTGTGTGATAGCACAGATATGCTGGGCAGGACAGTATGGAAGCTAGACCTCGGCTCCCACTCAGGACTTCTGGGTGGTAACTGGACTAAAAAAAACATTAGAACTCATGAAAAAGTTCAGCAAGGTTGCAGCATACAAGATCAATATATAAAAATCAATGGTATATCTAGACACTAGCAATGAATAATCCAAAGTTAAAATTAAGAAAACAATTCCATTCACAGTGGCATCAAAAAGAATAAAATACTTAGGCATAAACTTAACAAAATAAGTGTAAAGTGTATACTCTGAAAACTAGAAAACATTTTTGAAACAAATTAAGACCTAAATAAATGGGAAGACATTCCATATTCAAGTATTAGAAGACTAAATATTGTTAAGATAGCAATATTTTCTAAATTGATCAACAGATTCAATACAATGCATATCAAAATCTCAGCTGGGATTTTTTGCAGAAATTGACAAGCTGATCCTACAATTCACATGGAAATGCAAGGGACCCAGAATAGCCAAAACAACTTTGAAAAAAGGAGAGCAAACTTGGAAGACTCATAGTTCTCAATTTCAAAACTAACTACAAAGCTACAGTAATCAAGACAGTGGTAGATGGACAGATATGCAAATCAATGAAATAGACTTAAAAATCCAGAAATATAACCTCAGTTGATTTGTGGTCAGTTGATTTTCCACAAGAGTGCCAAGACAATTCAATGGGGGAAATACTGGTCTTCTCAACAAATGGTTTTGGGATATTCACAAACAAAATTATGAGGTTTAATCCCTACCATATAGAAAATTTGACTGAAAATGGATCATAGAACTAAATTTAAGAGGTATACTATAAAACTTTCAGAAGAAAATATAGAAGTAAATCCTTATGACCATGTTAGGCAAAGCCTTCTTAGATACAACATCAGAAGCACAAACAACAAAAGAAATAAAATAAATTAGACTTCATCAAAAATTAAGACCATTTGTGCTTCAAAGGACACCATCAAGAAAATGAAAACCCACAGAATGGGAAAAAATACTTGCAAATCATATATCTGATAAGGGACTTGTATCAAGAATATACAAAGGACACTTACAACTCAATAATAAAAAAGACAAATAACCCAATTTAGAAATGGGCAAAGGTTTGAAGAGACATTTCTCCCAAGAAGGTATGCAAATGGTCAATAAGCACTTGAAAAAATACCCAGTATCCTTACTCACTACACATTAGGGAAATATAAATCAAAGCCACAATGAGATACCACTTCATACCCACTAGAATGGATATAACCAAAACAACAGAAAATAGTAAGTGTTGGTAAAAATGTGCAGAAATTGAAACCCTCATACATTTCTGGTGCGATTATAAAATAGTGTTTTCCACTTTGGAAAACATTTTGGGACTTCCTCAAAAAGTTAAACATGCATTTAACATGTGATGCAGCAATTCTCCTCCAAGGTAGCCAAGAGAAGTAAAAATACATGTGCACACAAAAACATGTACATGAATGTTCATAGCAACATTATTCTTAATAGCCAAAAGGTGGAAACAACCCAAATGTCCATCAACTGATGAACAGACAGTGGAATATGTGACAGTAAAAAAGAGTGAAATACTAATACATGCTATGACACAGATGAGCCTTGAAAACATTATGTTAAGTGGAAGCAGTCACAAAATACCATATATTGTATGATTCCATTTAAATGAAATGCCTAAAATAAGCAAAGCTCTAGGGACAGGTATTAGATTAGAGACTCTCTCTGGCTGAGGTGGTTGGGAGGAAATGGGGAGTGACTGCTAATGGATACAGGTTTCATTTTGGTGTGATGAAAATGTTTTGAAATTGATTGTGGGGGCTTCCCTGGGGGCACAGTGGTTAAGAATACGCCTGCCAATGCAGGAGACATGGGTTCGAGCCCTGGTCCGGGAAGATTCCCACATGCCGTGGAGCAACTAAGCCTGCGAGCCACAACTACTGAGCCTGCTTGCCACAACTACTGAAGCCCACGCACTTAGAGCCCATGCTCCGCAGCAAGAGAAGCCACCGCAATGAGAAGCCCGTGCACCGCAATGAAGAGCAGCCCCCGCTCGCCGCAACTAAAGAAAGCCCACGCACGGCAATGAAGACCCAACACAGCCAAAAGTAAATAAATAAATAAATTTATTTTTAAAAAATGTAGGCCTTGTACTAAAAAAAAAAAAAAAAAAAAAAAAAAAATTTACTGGTTACAGTAACACAGTGGCTATCAGGCCATTTCCCCAACTTTTGTATACACCAGGAGAGCTGGCATTCCTCTTTCGGAATTTAGCCCTGAAAACATAATACTGAGCTAACAAAGAAACATTACAAGTTATGTCCGTCCCCATTTCACAAACATAAAAGTCACAGCATGACAGGCATGTTTTACAGGCACAGAGATGAGGCCGAGAAAATAAAAAAAAATAATACCCTTCATCTGCTGCTGTAGGACTTCCTAGGTATTATGTCTTATGAATTGAGCTAAACAAGTTTGGGACTGGGTCCCCCTTTTCTTGCCTTCTCCCAACAAGAAAATATCACAAAGGAAAAAGTCATTTTTCTTGTAGAACAGACCTTTTTCCTGAGCCCCAATTATTTTTTTTTTTCCCAATTATTTTTTAATCTTAAACCTTAGAGAGGAAATTACCTTTTTATATTGGAAACTGCAGTTTCTGCCTAGCTCCTGCTTGAGTTCACATATGAAGAACATACTCTGCTACGAGACGGTAGTGGGAAGCCTGATGGAAGCACTTAGAGGGGGGTTATGGAAGTCATTTAAGGGGTTTCAGCACACCAAATGCAAATACACTGCAGTTCAAAGAATAAATATATATGTGTAAAACTTCTTTGAAAGTGCATTTCTAAATACACACACACACACACACACACACACACACACACACACACACATTTCATGGGCAAAGAGCCGCTTTCCATAGTCAAAGACCATGAAACAAGTTGAATCTGGATCTCACGAGGTCCTCTTCCCCAGACCTTGGAACATAAAGGAGCTATCCACCGAGTCAAACCGCCACACATCAGAATCCAATCCCAGAATGGCTAAGAGACACACTCGGGGCGATGATGCGGCTTATTTTTTTTTAAACTTCAACCCCTGGTTGGGGGGGCGGCTAGCAGAAATACCAATAATCATTCATTCAGCAATATCTACCAAACATCTCCACATGCCAGGCACAATTCTAGGCACTAAGGATGGGGGTGAGCAACATAAGTCCCAATCTAGTACTTCACACATAGTGGGCACATAAATATTTGATTATTACATGAATCAATAAATAAATTTAAAAAAATAAGTCAAAAGATAATAAAATCACACTTAAGCATTAGACTTTTCTAATTCTTTTAAAATTTCTTTTAAAAGCTGGGAAAATATTCATTGATGGGAAGTATCTATAATATTACCTTAGGGAGAAAAGATAATACAAACTACATATACAGTTTAATTATATATGTATGTGTGTGTGTGTGTATATATATATATATATATATACACATATAGATATGTGTATATATACATATATATGTGTGTGTGTGTGTATATATATATATATATATATGTATATATATATATCACTCTATAGGAAGGAAAAATCTCTAATGCAACAATCCAAGATGTTAACTGTAATTTCCTTTAGGATTACACAGTATTTGTTTTTATATTTTTATTTTTCCATCTTTCAATTTTTCTATACTAAACATACATTCTTTGTATGAGAAGGGAAAGCTATTTTAAAAAGAGAAAAATACTTCTATGGTAATTCTTCACTTAGCAATGGAACTAAGACCTTCAGGAAACATACTGGATTGGCAACTTTGTCTGACTATCAACTTTGTCCTCAACACCACGAGACTTTATATTTTTCCTCAAATTTTATCTCTTTGTGGTGAGGAAGTTCCTAATTCACAGAAAAGGAACCAGCAACTCTGCCTCCAAGAAGAAACCAGAGAAGAAAGCTCCACAGCACAGAATCCAGGAAACAATGAGGAACTTGTTTAAGGCAGCATACACCTGGCACAGGGGAGTTGTTACAATAACACAGGGCTGGAAACGTTGTCAAATGATCTCTTGTTATTTTTATTTCATGAGTTCCCTAACTCATGAAACTCGTAATAGAATTATTTCATATTCAGTTGCTATAGAAAGAAACTTTCTTTAAAACATAAATGGTAGGTATCATGGAATAAATAGACACTAACAATTACAAGAACAGCTAATGTTTCTGCATGCTTGCTATGTTCCAGGCAACGTGCCATTTATTGTACACATTGTGCATGCATTATTTCATTTAATCCTCAGTCCCATGAAATAGGTACCATTATCTATCACACCTGGAGATAAGTAAACAGACAATAAGGAACTCACCCCAGATCACAATGCTGCATGGAAGAGGAGCCTTCAAACCCAGGTCTGACTGCATCTCATACTCCTAATGATTAAGAGTCTTAGTTATTTACCATTATTTTTCTTTTCTGGTACCACCAAAAAATTTTCAGAACATGGTATTAGATATTTCTTTCCAAAACCTGAGGGGAAAAAATACGAAGTTTAAGAATTTAGCAACCTCTATTTATCCTTTTACCCATCTTTTCTTCATTTTTTTAAGAAAGCGAGGCTTTGAGGAAGGAAGCATGCTAAAATAATTTCTTTAAGTCTGAAAGTGTTAGCTGTTAACATGATATGTGATCATTTCCACATCACTTTTTGTCTTGTATTTTATACTGAAAAAAACACATGCCATACCACCGTTTAGTATTTCCATCAGTCTCAAGGCATCCAATATAGAAAACTGTGTAGGCAGAATAATATTCCTTCTGATGAATTTACTGCTTCAACTTAATGTTTAGAATGTAGTGGAAAGAATCAATAGGCATATACTCTTCTTGGGAGTCATAAACATTCATTTAAACAAACTCAATGTTCCTTTTGTGTATATTCAATACATAAACAGCTTGAAATTGGCTAGAAAAGAAACTATACCCTTAAAAATCTCAGATGAAATAGTTGTGAATGGAAGAGGGATTGTATGATAACAACAGCATGTATACACTCCGGGAGCATTATTCTCTTCTATTATTTGATATTCGTACAAATGTGGTAGGTTGGGTTTGGATAAAATGTTAGAGCAAAGTGCAGTGGTTCTCAACCTCAGTGCCCTAAAGAAAAATTGAGACTCACTACCTCCCATTTCAGAGAATCTGCCTGCTCTAGGCATCTGGGAATCTATACTTGTCAAGTGTCCCCTGGGATGGGGATGCAGGTGACACATGACTCATACTTCCAGAAATACTACTATGAATAACAGTGAATAAGCACATGGGCTCAAGAGGTGACCATACCAGTTTGAATCATGGCCTTCCACTGAGGCACAGGGTGTCCTTAGTCAAGCAGCTTAATCTCTCTAAACCTCAGTTTCTTCATCTGTGAAATGCGAGGACAGGAAGAGTATCTTTCACAGTTGTTGTGAGAATTTTTTTAAAAGATTATATAATATCTATCTATATATCTATCTAGAGATAGATACATATATGGAGAGAGAGAGAGAAAGAAACTTCCCATACTGCCCAACACAAAATAAATGCTCAAGAACTGTAGCTTGCTGATATTAAATTATTGTATTAAAAGAGGAAGCCCCAAAGCTCTAAACCCCCCTATTGTCATGTTCCCTTTATTTCTCAATCTCCTCTCAGGGATACTGACTCACCTTCACAATTTCTCTTAGTTAAATCTTCCATGAGTATTAATCTTAACTTGCTTTGATCGTGAGGGGCCCAAATTTTGTAAAAGCATTATTAGGCATTCAAACAGTTCTTTCCACATTTCAAAATATTAGAACATCAGGACAATCTATCACCCATTTTGGCCTTAGTTGGTACAATAATTGTAACTGGTCTCTGTGGAACCGATCATGCAGTGAATAAAATAAATCCCAAAGCACAGAAGACCGATTAACTAGTTATCAAAGTATTGTGCAGATGTTTTCTACTAACAGCATTCTATATATTGTTTGATTTGTAAAGGATACACACATGCACACAAGAACTGACACTCAACTGTTTCTTTCCATTATCTTTGAATAATACAATAGCTGCATTTTCCATTTCTAAATCTTATAGAATTTTTGCCTAAAACATTATGTTATAGTTTGTATTATAAAGCAGGGTGAAAACATGTCTTAATATTGAAATTCAGGTTTCCAGGGGAATTTGTGATTTTGACCTTTTTATTGATCTATAATATTCATGTAGTTAAATGCACAAATCTTAAGGGCACTGCTCAATGGACTCTGACAAAGTTAACACATTCTTGTAACAACCAGTGAGACAGATTTAGAAAGTCACCAGCACCTCAGAAGGCTCCCTCTTAGTTCTCTCAGTCACTGCCTCCCCCACGGGTAACCACTATTCTGACCTCCATCACCAGTGATCAATTTCATCTGCTTTTGAACTTCAAATAAATGGAACCAGGAAGTGTGGATTTCCTCTACAACATTAAGTCTGTGAAATTCATCCATATTTTTGTTTGTAACAGTAGTTCTTATTTTTATCATCAATATATAGTGTTCCCTTGTATGGCTGTATCACAAATTATCTATGGACATTTTGTTTGGGGCTACTATGAATAAAGTGACTCTGAACATTCCTGTCCATGTTTTTTGGCACACGTGTGTACTTAGAGCAGAACTGCTGGGTGGTAGAGGTTGGCATATGTTCAGTTTTAGTTAACACTGCCCAAAAAAGTTTAAAATGATGATCTTACCAATTTATACTCCCACTGACAGGGTATAAGAGTTCCATTGACTCAGCATCCTCACCAGTTTTGGTATTGTCTGTCCTTTCCATTTTAGTCATGTTGGAAGATGTGTAGTGGTAATGCACTGAGGTTTTAATTTGCATTTTTCTCATGACTGATTAAATTGATCATCTTTTCTTGTCTGTATTGGACATTTCGATATCCATTTCGATTTTTTTAAGTTCAGGTTTTTGCTCATGTTTATACTGTGTTGTCTACCTCTTTTCTTTTTATTTTTAATAAATTTGGGGGTAGGAAGGATAGTTTCAGATTTACAGAAAAGTTGAAATGAGAAAGATGGAAAGTAATGTGGTATGCAAACACTAACTAAAAGAAAGGTGTTATCTATACCAGTGGTAGACAAAATGAAGTTTCATCCAAGAACGATTACTAGACATAAAAAGGATCATTTCATAATGATTAAGGGACAATTCAACAGGAGGACATAACAATGTTAAATCTCTGTGCACCTAATGTCATAGACTCAAATACATAAAAATGAAAACAGATATAAATAAAAAGAGAAATAGACAAATCCATGATCATCGTAGAGATTTTAACACATTTTTCTCAAAGAATTTAGTAGAGATATAAAATATTTGAGCAACACAATTAACAAACTTGCCTGTGTGCATGTGTGTGCGTTATATACCACTGCACCAAACAAGTGCAAAATATACACATTCTTTCTCAGGTGTACATGGACTATTTATTAAAATAAAACATCCTCTGAGTCATAAAGCAAGTGTTGACAAATGTTAGATTACTCCTTCCAAAACCCATAATCTCTATCCAGTCATCAGGAAACCATCAGACAAATTGAAATTCATGGATATTCTACAAAATACCTGATGGATACTTCTCAAAACTGTCAAGATTATAAAAAACAAACAAACAAAAGACTGAGAAATTCATATGGACCAGAGGAGACTAATGACACATAATGACTAAATGCAGTGTGTTAGCCTGGTTTGGATTATGGAAGAGAAAAAGGACAGTATAGTCCTTATGCTTCAGACATGTCTCTTGTAAGCAGTATATAGTTGGGTTATTTTTTAAATCTAGGCTGACAATCTTTGCTTTTAATTGAAATGTTTCACTCATTTACAGTTAATATAATTACTAATACATTTGAGTTTAAATCTACCACCTTACTATTTGTTTTCCACTTGTCCCATCTCTTTTGTGTTCCTTTTTTCTGCTTTCTTGCATACTTTCTGATTACTCAAGTAATTTTTATCATTTCATTTTCTTTTTTTAATTAGATTGTTAGTTATACATTCTTTTTTGTTTATTTAGTATTTACCCTAGATACTGCAACATACATCCAGGACTTATTAATCTACCTTAAATTAGTAATTATACCACATCCCAGATAATGCAAGAATCTTACAACACTTCAATGATAATTACTCCTCTCCTGCCTTTTGTGCTGTTGTTGTCATGCATTTTAATTCTGCACATAGTTTAAACCCACTAGACCTTATTATTATTGTTTTACACAGTCAACATTTATTCAGACTTTTAAAGATTTATTTATTTAGATATATTTATTTAGATGGATTTATCTTTTCTGTTGCTCTTCATTCCTTCCTGCATTTCCATCTAAGATCTTTTAACTTTCTGCTGAAAAACACCTTGTAGTGATTATTTTATTGTGGGTTTTCTAGTAACAATTTCTCTCCATTTCTATTTGAATGAAAACGTCTTTATTTTACCTTCATATTTGAAGGATATTTTCACTGGGCATAGAATTCTTTGGTGGTTATCTTCTTTCAATTGTGTATATATACATCATTCATTACCTACTAGCTTTCATCACTTCTTTTGAAAGGTCAACTGTCAGTTGACAGTTGCTCTTTTAAAGGGAATTTGTCTTAGATTTTCTCTTTATAGGTGTCATCACTACTTTGCTTCTATAATTTGTGTTTATTTTATTTGGGGTTTATAGGGCTTCATGAATCTGCAGTTTGTTATCTTTCTGTAGTTTTGGAAGTTTTTGGCCAGTTTATCTTCAAATATTTCTTCTGCTCCATTTCCCCTCTCTTTTATTTTCCATTTATTTTTATTCTCTGCACTTCAAACTTAGTATTTTCTACTTATTTATTTTCAGCTCTCTAATTTTCTATTCTGCTGTGTCTAATCTGCAGTTAAACTCATCTTTTGACTTCTTAATTACTGATATTTCTGCTCTAGAACTTCCATTTGGTTATATTTCTACAGATGCTCATTTTATGGTGACAGTCTCTATTCTTTATCTACTTTCTTTAACATATTAATCATATTTATTTCAAAATTATATTTTTATTAACCCCAATATCTGTATTACATATAAGCCTATTTCTTTTTTTGTTTCTTTGTTTGTTTTCATTTTTTTGGTTTTTTTGGCCACGCAGTGCAGCTTGCAGGATCTTACTTCCCTGACCAGGGGTGGAACCTGTCCTGTCGGCAGTGAAAGCACAGAATCCTAACCACTGGACCACCAGGGAATTCCCTATAACCCTATTTCTATTGTCAATTTTTTTCCCTTAGCTTTCGTCATTTGGTCTTGTTTTCTGGAATAGCTGGTAATTTTGGACTGAAGGCTGATATTAAGCATGAATGATTGTAGGGACTGTGGATGATGTTATATTTCTCCAGAGAATATTTTATTTTCTTCTTCCTGACAGGCAGGAAACCTTAATCCAATTGGAGGCCAGTGTTTAAGGCTTTGTGAGAGCTTATCTATTACTAATTTATCCCTATCATCAGCTGTAGTACATCAGAGGTCTATTTTAAAAGCCTAAATAAAAAAAAATTAAAAAACAAAACAAAAAAACTCCAATAAAGATGTTAAAAAAAAAAAAAGCCTGAAGAATTTACTGGGATCTCTTCTCCTTGGCAGGTTCTAAATTTAATTTTTGTCTCTCCTTAGAACTGTGAGATGGCCAAAAGTTCTGATTAGCTTTTTAGCCCCTTAGCAACTACTTTTTTAGGGTTTCTTAGCCTCTCACTCCTCTCATGCCCAGCTTAGGAATTAGCTAATGACTTGAAGGTAAATTGTATAGAGAATTCTGGATCACTTCTCTGAAGTTCTCATTTCTTTAGATATTGGCTCCTTAAGTCTTGGCTACTTAAATAGCCCTGAAGTTAAATTTTGGGTTCCCCATCCTGGTAATACTGCTGCAAGCTCCAAGTCTCTGCTTTCCCTTCAGTCTCTATGCATTGCAAGGCAAATAAGCAAAAGTTCTAAAGACAAAAACATCAGTAAATGTAGGACTCACTTTATGCTTTTCCCTTCTCTTTGAGATGCTGGCCCTTCAAGTTTTGGGCACCCTGGTTATTGTCTGATGACTTCAAACAGCTGTTATTTTGAATTTTACTGAGATTTTGTAATTGTTCTCAGTGGGAAGGTTAGTCTAATGCTAGAGAATTTGGTTTTGATTTACCTTAGTATTTGCTCAACCACTAACAAAGCTGAAATCAACCTTTGAGTAGGGTGATACCATATCCCAGTTTGCCTGGGATGGTTCTGATTTATGGCTTTTATTCTGGAACAATGATTACTAGTGCCCCCTTTTACTTTCAAAAGTGTCCAGTATGTGCAATAAATTATATGATTACTCTACCTGTAAGGGTGATTTTTATCCTTCCTCCTGCCTCCATTAAAAAACTATTAATTACTTATAGTAATTAAGAATGCCACATGACTAAACAATTAAAAAGAACAGAGATTTCATATCTCTTGTTTTTGCACATCTTAGAATTTGTATTTCTTCTGTTTACTTGCAGATCTGACACATCATTCTGAGAAAAAAAAAAAAGGATTTTTTATTTTTAAAGATCAAGGAGATTTCCGCAGATTGGATAATCAATTCCAATGTCTAAAAACTCATAACATCATGCATGTAAACATAAATATACATATAAATACAATGTGCTCATATGCAAAAGTCAACTGTTTTTCTGTACGTATAATTTTCATAGTCTCTTAAGACTAGAAGAAACCTTAAGATGACTGAACTCAGCCATATATTCCTTTTATGGAAAAAGACATTAAGGTCCCAAAAGTTAGTTTAGGATGACCTAAATGACTTATCCAACATCACAGGTAGATCCTGAACTCTCCTGGCTCCTAGCCCAATACAGTTCTCTCTATATATACTACCTAACCCAGTGTTTTTGTATTAGCAGAATCTTCCTGCTCCTATAACAACAAATACCTCCTGTTCCTATATCCTAGTATACAAGGATAAAAAGATTTGGGAATCCTTCCATATTGGGATACAAAGGGCAAGATTTGTACCTTTCCTAGTAGGATACAAAGGGCAAAAGCTCTTCTTGTGAATGTCATAAAGTAACCATTTACTTTTTATTCACTAAGCGCTTCCCGGAATACCTATTTGGTAGTCCCCAACGATTTGGAGTTGCAGATGGTTCCTTAAGATTCTTTGTTTATTTGAAACAGAAGAATTTACAGAGTACATGATTTATTAGGTAGCTGGAGCAGACACATCTGGTGCCCTGAGTCACATCTACTTAGACTTATGTCTGATTTTAGCCAGGTTGGAATAGATAATTCAATGCAAGCTTAGAGTTGCTTCACCTGATAGCATTTCACCCATAGCTAGCTCATAGAGTATCTTTACTTTCTGCCCCATGGCTGCCTTGGATGCTAGCAGGAGTTTTCATATATGCATGGAAAGAGCAGGGGCAATCTTGACCAATGAACAGGAGATAATAAAGAGTTAGTAAATAAACATTCCTGCCTGCAAACCATTGTGTAGACAATTCTGAGAAGCATTCTTCTTAGGATGTTTAGGTGCTTCTTGGGGTGTTTCAGTACAGTTAAGCCCTGCTGCCCAACCATCATCCTTATGTTTCTCCTTTTTCTCCTTTCCTATCTCATTCTTCCTGCTCCCTCATTCCTGCCCGCCAAGATCATCTCTCAAATAAACACACACACAAATCTTTGTGTCAGGGAGTGCTTTTGGAGGGACCCAAACCACATAATGCTCAAACTCTAAATTCTTCCACTTATAAAACGTCCCTATTTCAAAGCCCTCTCAACTTCAGTTTCACATTTAAAGACTACTCCTTAGCTCCTATGTCTATGGCATGTCTTCCTAGACAGTAAAGGATAACTATAATGAATGTGTTCTATTATAGTGCCATCTAGTGGCAAGGATGAATCAAAGCTCATGGCATCTAAGTGACCATGTTAAATATTAAACACTGGTAACTTCACATTACACAAGAAAGATAGATGTATTCAAGAGCAGTCAGTCTTACCAGAATTCTATTGAAGATCAAAAAGATAAATGTTTGTGACAGGATATTAAAAGGTTGGGATAATTTTATGATAGGTAGGTAACACAAGCTAAGACAATGATAAAGATAACCAAATCTCATGCATGAAAAGGCAAAAGCTAATCACCAACAAGGTCGGTAGAGCTTTACCTCTGTGTTTTGATTTAGATGAGCATAAAGCCGTATTAAACATACAAAGTTGGTTCACACAGTATAGAAATCTGCCCCAACAGCCAGTGCTTAAGAGATCTCAGGATAGAAATGAGCAGTAACACAAAATAATAATTATAATAATAACAATATCAACAGCAGCTACCATTTAAGGAGTACTTGCTATGTTCCAGGCCCTATGCTAAACATTTTATCCATGTGGGCTCATTTAATTTTTACAACAGCCCTATAAGGTAGGTACTACTGATATACTTATTTTTTAGATAAAGAAAAGTAGGCTCAGCAAAATTGGTGAAGTTCTCAAGGTTACACACTCAATAAAGAGCAGAAGGAGGTTCAAACCCAGGTCTGCCTGGCTACAAAATCTGTTCTCTTACCCCATTCACATTTCGTGCTTCATCAGAAATCATGACTAATTTTATGCCAAGTACGTTGTTAGTGATCGTTATCAATAACAACCCCCATTTCACAGACAGAGTGCTGAAACAATCATGGTTAAATATCTTGCCGTAGGTCACCTAGAAATCAGTGGCTTGCCTGAATTAAGATTCTTTGGTCAGTGGAATCTAGTTAAAACATATATTCTTTCTCGTGACTGACTCCTTCCAGCAATTAATTTATATCCCTAAGCAAAAGATCTGTTTGCCTTATCTTAGATTGTGTAACTGAAAATGTTATTATTAGATAAGATAGTCTACAGAACTATGAAAAGAATCTATCCTAGAGAATTTAACTCTGTGTCATCTTCTGACAGTGAGTTTCATAGTTCAACCAAGTTTTGGATAAATCAGAACTCAATGGTCAGCATTTATGGTCCTAGTCATTCATCCTAACACAAGAAACACAGATGAGATGGATTTACCATCAAACGGCATATGGAGCTTGATCATGATAAAAAATAGAATCTCCTTAGTTACAGGTAGGTCTCTCTTAAGAAAGAAAAAAAACGCTTTTGGATTCTGTTGAACAATCAGTAGTACAGGGACTTCCCTGGTGGCGCAGTGGTTGGGAATCCACCTGTCAATGCAGGGGACACGGGTTTGATCCCTGCTGCAGGAGGATCCCACATGCCGCGGAGCAGCTGGGCCTGTGTGCCATGACTACTGAGCCTGCGCTTTGGAGCCCACGAGCCACAACTACTGAGCCCGCATGCCACAACTACTGAAGCCCGCACACTTAGAGCCCATACTCCGCAATGGGAGAGGCCACCGCAGTGAGAGGCCTGCGCACCGCAATGAGGAGTGGCCCCTGCTCACTGCAACTAGAGAAAGCCCACGTGCAGCAACGAAGACCCAACAAAGCAAAAATAAATAAATAAATAAATAAATAAATAAATAAAATGGTTAACTTTAAAAAAGAAAAAACGGAATAAATTTTTTAAAAAAATCATTAATACAGCCTTGGGTAGTATATTTAACTTTTCAGGGCCTTAGTTTTTCATCTTTGAATAAGAAAAATGAAACTAATTTCACAGAGTGGTGGTGAGTATTCATCTACTTAAATAACCAAGAATAACACATGATACA
This sequence comes from Balaenoptera acutorostrata, assembly GCF_949987535.1. NCBI lineage: Eukaryota > Metazoa > Chordata > Mammalia > Artiodactyla > Balaenopteridae > Balaenoptera > Balaenoptera acutorostrata. The sequence continues at coordinate 28,717,810 of NC_080073.1, read as the reverse complement.
TAGTAGAACCTTAAATGATTTTTCTTTTTTTTTTAAATATCCTTACTTTATTTCATAAAGATTTTAAGTTGTTTATGAAAATAGTCTCAAAAAATGTTATCTCTCTTCTTCCTTTCTCTGGTCCAAAGAAGAAAAGTTCTTGCAGCAATCTGAATACTATAAGGACTTAAGAAATGAATACTTTTGAAACACCTGGGCTTGCCAGTGGAGGACAAGTTCAAAAATTCTAACAACTTACAAATGCAAATACTGTTTGATCTATCAATTCTACCCGTGGGACTCTATGCTACAGATAAATGATTTATGTACAAGGCTATTCACCGCAGCATTAATTTTAACAGCAAAATATTTTTAAAAATCTAAATGTCCATCAATGGAAGACTGCTTACATAAATTATGGTACATGGTACATCAATACAAGGATACAATATGCAACTGGAAAAAAATTACAGGATATATTTTTAAGTGAGAAAGCAAGGTATACAACATTATGCATAATATACTACTATTGTATAAAAAGAGAGAAATATATATTAATATTTGCTTGTATGTGTACAAAGAAATTCTAAAAAGACACCCTGAAAATTATGGTTTCTAGTAAGCAGGGTGGGAGAAAACTGGATCCATGTGCGGAAAGAAGGTTTTCACTGTATTTCACCTTTTTTTTAACCAGTGGCAAAAATTTAATAAATTAATTGAATTTTAAAAATATTTTATTTGGGCTTATACCCACTTCCAAAAGCTAATAAGATCTTAAAGTTTGCCTTTTCTTATCTCATACAGCTTATAATAGACAAATGGGTAAACTGAGCCATAAACTACCAGATTTTTCCACAGTTTTTCTAAACAGTGAATTTAGCAAGTTTATAGAATATAAGGTCAATATACAAAAATTAATTGTATTTCTCTATATTAGTGACAATCAGAAAATTAAAATCTAAAATACCATTTGTAATAGCATAACAAACAAACACTTAAACAACATAACATTGCTGAGATAAAGAAGATTATCTCTTTAAAGAAAATAAAGATAAAGAAGATTATCTCTTTAAAGATTAAAGAAGGCATAAATAAATGAAGAGGCATACCCTCTTCGTGGATTAGAAGATTCAATATTACTAAAATGTCAGTTCTCTTTAAATGGATCTAGATTCAACAATCCTGATCAAAATCTCATCAGGATTTTTCTTGTAAAAATTGACAAAGTAATTCTAACATTATTTGGAATTTCAAAGGGTTTTGAATACATCTTTAAAAAACATCTTTAAAAAAACTAAATTGAAAGACTCATCTGATTTCAAGACTTACTATAAACCTATAGTAATTAAGACAAAAATAGCAAGATAATTCAATGGGGAAAAAAGAGTTGTTTCAACCAATTGTGCTGGATCAAATGTATACTGTATGGGAAAAAAACGAAACAACATCTACCTCACACTATATACAAAAATTTACTTGAATTTACTTGAAATGAAATATAGACCTAAACATAAAACTAAACTATGATACTTCTAGAGAAAAATGTAGAATACCTTCACAAATATCTCACCTTCTGAGGTAGGCAAAGATTTCTTAGATAAGACAACAGAAAAGCATTAATCATAAGGAAAAAATTAGTCAACTAGGCTACAACAAAATTTAAAACACAGCTCTTCAAAAGATCCTGAAGAGAAACTGAAAAGGCAAACCTCAGATTGGGTGAAAATATCCGATAAAGATCTTGAATCAAGAATAAAGTATCGGGCTTCCCTGGTGGTGCAGTGGTTGAGAATCTGCCTGCTAATGCAGGGGACATGGGTTTGAGCCCTGGTCTGGGAAGATCCCACATGCGGAGCAACTAGGCCCGTGAGCCACAACTACTGAGCCTGCGCATCTGGAGCCTGTGCTCCGCAACAAGAGAGGCCACGATAGTGAGAGGCCCGCGCACTGCGATGAAGAGTGGCCCCTGCTTGCCGCAACTAGAGAAAGCCCTCACAGAAATGAAGACCCAACACAGCCAAAAATAAATAAATAAATAAAAATTTAAAAAAAGAATAAAGTATCACTGAACTGTAATAAAATGATTAAAATAGTAAATTTTATATTATGTATATTTTATTATTTTTTAAATTTTATTATTTATTTATTTAGCTGCACCGGGTCTTTGTTGTGGTACACAGGATCTTCGTTGCCACGTGCGGGACCTTTGTTGTGGCATGAGGGATCTTTTTAGTTGTGGCATGTAGGATCTTCAGTTGCGGCATGCAGACTATTACTTGCTGCGTGCGTGTGGGATTCTAGTTCCCTGACCAGGGATCGAACCCGGGCCCCCTGCATTGGGAGCGCGGAGTCTTAGCCACTGGACCACCAGGGAAGTCCTTATTATGTATATTTTAACACAATAAAAAAGGCAAAAAAAAGAATAGATAAAGAACTCTTAAATCTCAATAATAAAAAGGTAAACAAAATGGGCAAAAGATCTGAACAGACATTTCACAATAGAAGATATACCAATGGGCAATAAGTACATTAAAAGATGCTCCATTTTATTAGTAAATAAGGAAATGTACATTAAAATCACAAAAGATACCACTGTACTCTTCATAGAATGGCTAAAATTAAAAAGACTGACAATACCAAGAGTTGACAAGGATGTGGAGCAACTGGTACTTTCATACCTTGTTGCTGGGAATGCAAAATTGTACAGTTCCATTAGAAAGGAGTTTAGACGTTTCATTAAAATTTAAACATATATCTAACCCAAGTTTTCTCAGCCTCAACACTATTGAGATTTTTGGGTCAGATGGTTCTTTGCTGTGGGGCCTATCCTGTGAGCTGCAGAATGTTTAGCAGTATTCCTGGTCTCTACTCACCTGGTGCTAGTAGCACCTCCCCAGACATGACAAAAATGTCCCCAAACACTGCCAAATGTCCTCTAGAGTGCAAAATTGTCCCCAGTTGAGAACCACTTATCTATGCTATGGCCCAGCCATTGAACAACTAGTGATTTACTGAAAAGAAATGAAAACATATGTCCAAAAAGAGACCTGTGCACAGAAGTTCATGTTTTTTCTTAACAGCTAAAAAAAAAAAAAAAAAAAGAAACAACCAAATTGTCCCTTAACAGGTAAATGGATAAGCAAATTGTAATACATTCATTCATACAATGGACTAATTCATGAATAATGTTGCTATGAACCTTGGTGTACAGGTATTTGTTTGAGACTGTACTCTTAATGGTTTGGGGTATATACCTGGAAGTGGAATTGCTGGATTATACAGTAATTCTTTGTTTAACTTTTTGAGAAATCCTCAATAACTTTCAAGAGTATAAAGGGAGCTGAGATTTTTAAAAAGTTGAGAATGGCTGTCCTAGAACATTCCAGCTTTGCCTGCATAACTTTTGCTTGTTATTCAAGATAAAGGCAGGCTTCATCTATTAAGAAAAATGTGGAGTCCAACCCCAGGTTGTGTTATGAGGCCCTCCTGTATGTAACTTATGTGTACCTCCATCTTGGCTCTTAGAACACAGTATTTTAATCACCTGTTAGCCTCACTTTCTCCTCTCTAGACTATATACTCTTTAAGGCTGAGATTCAGGTCTTTTCTCTTTGTGTGTACACCCAATGTCTGGAACATAACAGTGCACAAGAAATATCTGTGACATATTTTTGAAGGAAATTAAAGATGATTATTTGAAATGCTCTATAGGAGGATTGATGAAGATTTCACTCATATGTCACCTCTAATTGCCTAGTAATGGCTGCCTGGAGGTCTGTGTTGAAAAGGATCCTGGGGTCATCTACAGGCTTAGCAGGAAGGAATGCAGAGACTAATTAGCAATGTCAGTGAGATGTGGAAAGATTCATACCTACACTAGATGCTAAGTCCCCTTTCAGTTCTAACATTCCATGCAGGAAATGCAATTGTTTTTGCCTTCAGATCTCATCCTTATTAATTTAGTCTAAATACTTGTTACCTCTTTTATTAGTAAATTAAATGTGACCATGTTGTAAAATCCACTGGATAAAAAACACAAATATTCTCTCTTCAATCTGCATCCCTACCCCTAGATCCTGCCAAGATCAAAAGTTCCTTATAGAATTCTTCATGGATTTTTACAAATACATCAACACAGTTTTATGATAATATGTGGTTGTTAGATTTGAAATGACTCACACTGCTTTCATCTGGGGACTCATTCCTTACCCAAGTAGCATTCAGAGAAAAATATATACAGCCTACATTTTCATTTTATTTCTAGTTTCATATCTTTGCTTTTATTTATAAAAAGCTACACGTTGTTAGAAAATAAAAACCATTCCAATATATTACATTATTTCTCCAATCTCTCTTTTTACAAATGGACAGCTGTTGGAGTTAAAGAAATTATTGGCTAAGCTAAAAAAAATTAATTATGCCTTAGAAGAAATTCTAAGAAGATACATTTGAATGGGGAGTCTGAAATCATTATGGCCTCCATTTCAGGAAAAAAAAAGCAGGGGGGAGACATCTATAAATTAAGCGTGGGTATGTTATTATACCTGTAGGTGACACAATATGTTGATATATCACAGTATTAATTTAACAGCATTCATCTGAAGATGTTACTCCCACAGAGATCCTTTCATTTGTGCTGTTTAGATTTGTTCCAAGATTACTAGGCCTCAGAGAATGAGCTATGTACTTATCTTAAACTCACCCTGGATGGTGTAGAAACACTACATGAGAAATTGAGAATTTCATGAAAATCTAAGTGATGCTACCTTCATAAAAGAACAGAAAATTTTTTTCTAATTTCTTGAGAATAGAGAAAGAGGAGCAGGAATGCTTTTTCCATATGCATATGTATGGAGAAGAGCTAATAAACAACGAATGTGATAGAAAACAATTTTGCAGCCAAGGCACAAAAAAATACTACCTTGAATTTTATAGCACTTTTTGCTTTTTAAAAACACACTCACATTCATTATTTCATTTTATCCTCCCAAGAAACCTGTGAGGTAGGTAAGTCAGGTTTCATTATCTCCAAGATTTATCTAACACTCTTGCCACTACTATTTTATGATAGGGTTCATGGATCCAGAGAGAAGTATTCCTTGCATTATGGCCATATCGAGTGACTCACAAGAATTGGAGAAATGAATTAACAAGTATGCATTACGAGGGACAGGGACGCTCTTTCTTAACTTGGGAGTTCGCTTTCCCTTATAAATATTCTACCAGCAAAATCTGCAATAAACACATTTATTCTGCTGTATTGCAGTGGGGCTTTCCAGACAAACCACTTTTGACCTGCCAGCACAGCACGGGGGATAACTACAAAAGGTGACCCCCATGACGACGTGCAGCAAAAGCACTGGCTCATCATTTCGTATCCCCTTTCTCTCTTTCTTATTTAACCCTCTTTCTAGCCTTTAAAAGATCAAAAATTAAGAGGAGAGGATAGGAACATTTTAGGTAAGACAAGGCAGTGAATAAAAATTGCCCCTGTGTGGACAGAGCCCATGTTTCTATTTAATTTAAAACTAATGTATGTATTATTTATTCCATGCCTTATTAGGAATATAAATGAATAGCACTTATTGAATACTATTAATATACCAGGTAGAGTAAAGAAATTTGCTTATAAAAACACTACCTCAGTCTCAAAGTGTCCTCTTCAATTACAGTGAAGAGAAGCATTCCTTTGGGGTGGAAAGAGGTTTTGGTCAGCTGTGTTTATCAGTACAGCCTGTTCACTTGTTTACGGCTAACATTCTTCCAACTGTCTGATGACAGGTGCCTGTTAAGCATTTCACACACCGTCCCTGACGTCAATGTTTACTAGTCTATTCTCTTTAGTTTTGTGTGCTTGAAATTACACACGCACACACAAATATGTGTGTGTGTGTATATGTATCTGCATATATATATGTTATATATGTGTGTACGGACATGTATAGCATGTGCATTATACATATTTTAAAAAGAAAAACAGGTATCTCTTAAGCATTTCACCTCTGCCTAAAGGGAGGGGATCGCTGCATCCACAGGTACCTGCTCCAGGCCCACTAGGTTCTGACCCCCACTCCCTCTCACCAAGTTGGTATCTTAGACTAACACGGCTGAGTCTGTCTGCTATACTGCGTCTCGGAACCAATCTCAGTTCTTCCACTGACAGCTTATATTTTTTGGAGGCAATGAGAATGTTACGCAGTAGCATTATATAGTAAGACACAAATTTAAATTTGGCAATATTCCAGGAAGACTTTACCGACTGTTGTTTTACCTGCAGTTGAAAAAACCTGGCCAAAAGGTTTTCTTGCTCCTCCATATCCCCATCAGTTCAGTCTGGCTGGACAATGCTGCATGAACACAGTGCAGCTAGAACTTTGTTCTTGTTAGCAACAATTCGCTTTTGAACAATGAGAGGGGAATGCTATCTTCTCTCGCTTCCTCACCCCTGCTATGCTTTAGAACCTAGTGATTAGAGCCTGGGTTCTGAAGTCACACAATCCTGGGATTTGTGTTCCAGCACCTCTGCTTTCTAACTGACTTTAGAAAATAATTTACGTGGGCCTTAGTTTCCTGATTTGTAAAATGAGGATACTGAAAGGTCCTGCCTCATAGGGGGTTGTGAGAATAAAATGAGGTGATGCTTAGGACACAGTGCCCAGATGTAGTAAGTGCTCAATGTTAGGAGGGTACATTTGTATAGTTAAAAACATGGTTCCTGATCCAACAGCAAGCAACCTTATGAGAGGTGAAATATGCTAGTCTAGAAGTCTTATTTTCTGACACCTTTCTGGAGAGCCCAAGATGGGTACATATCTATAGTGTTGACTTCTGAAGCCATGATAAAATACAACACTGCCTTTTTATACCTTTTGTAATCAATTCTTTCCTATCTCAATTCTACCATTATACCTCACATTCACCTATGTATCATTCTACACAAATGTCCCATTCATTATTTTGTCCTGTCTCAGAGAATGAGCACCTGAAGGATGGGGATCTTTTACTTAATACTAGTTTCTGTTACTCTAGCTCCACAGAAGTGTTTTTACACTGATTGCCTAAGACTTCCACGGGGCCCGTAACCAAAATTTTTTTCAGTCCTGATTTTCCTGGATCTATTTCTCCATTGTACCCAACTAACTACTTAGGGTTTCTTGAAACCTTCAAGAAGCTACTTTTGGCTATTCTCCTCCTACCTACCTCCCTATTTTTCTTCTCTTTCTCCTTCTCTGCCCAACCACCAAATATTAGTATTCACACTGGGCAGCAGCTTAAAAGAAAGAGACAGTTCTGTATGTGCTGATGTAGATAAGTTTCTAAAATATCTAATGAAATGAAAAAAAAACACACAAAAAAACAAGGTGTTTTCACTTATCATTCACTTTCTATTTTTCTTTATTTTTACATAATCCAACCATGGATATGTGTATTAGTTTCCAAGGGCTGTTATAACAAAGAACCACAAACTGGGTGGCTTAGCACTACAGAAATTTACTTTCTCATAGCTCCGGAGGCTGGAAGTCTGAGATCAAGGTGTCAGCAGGGTTGGTTCCTCTTTGGAGGCTCTGAGGGAGAATCTCTTCCTTGCCCTCTTCCTAGCTTCCAGCCCTTGCTGGCAATCCTTGGCATTCTTTGGCTTGTAGACTCATCACCCCAATCTCTGCTTCTGTTGTCACATGGCGGTCTCCCTGTGCGTCTCTGTCTTCACATGGCATTCCCCTCTGTGTGTGTCTGTGTCCAAATTTTTCTTATCTTACAAAGATACCTGTCATTGGATTAGGACCTGCCCTCCCTGATTCAGTATGACTTCATCTTAACTTGATTACACCTGCAAAGAACCTATTTCCAGTTGAGGTCACATTCACAGGTCCTGGCGGTTAGGATTTCAACATATCTTTCTGAAGGACACAATTCAACCCATAACAATATGCTTTACTTTTAACTGTTTTAAAGTGTTAACAAAGGTAATCCGAGCAGTGAGCTTCTATGACCCATTTTCTTTTCTTCTCTGTGTCTTGTGTATTTTTCTTAATCTAACAAATACTACATATATACACACAAATATAGATATAGAGATCCACATATGCACACACATATATATTGACATGTTATATAATAATTAGTACCATGTAACTTTCTATCCTTGGGTCACCTGGGTCTCCATCCTTGGGTCAACTGTTCCTTTCTTTCTACTCACTCTGCAGTTTCATCCATTCTCATGAATTTAGCTCCTGCCTGTATGCTAAAGACTCCCAAATCAATGTCTCTAGCCCTCACCTTTTAAGGGCTTCAATTATGTATCATTTAATGTGTCCACAACAAAATTATCACTGGCTTGTCCCTTCCTGTCCTCATCCTGCACAAACCAGACACCAGTGAGTCCTCCCTGAGGGCTCCTCTCTCAGCCCTCACATCCAATCAAGCACCACCCTGCTGATTCTGTCTACTGATATCTCTCAAGCCGAGTGCTCCTCTCCATCCTACTGCCATTGCTTAAGTCCATGCACTCATTATCTCTTACCTGAACCTTTGCAATAGCTTACTGATTGGTTCCGCTGCATCCAATCTTAAGCCCTTAAATCCACTACTTTCAGGGTAGGTAGAGTTAGTTATAAAAGATGCAAATTAGACTCTACTGCTTTGCTGCTTAAAACCTGTGTCCTCTGGTCCCTCATTCTGTACTCAATACTCTCCATCACTGCCCTGCCTATCCCTTCAGCCTTGTCTCTTGCCTCTCCTTGCTTTCAACGCTCACTACTAACATCAGATGGCTTGCTGATCCTGCTTCACACTTCTCATCCTCTGCTGTGCTAGTCCCTCTGCCAAGAATGTCCTTTCTTCCTCTTCAGGATGCATTCCAGGTGTATCACGTCTTCTGTGAAGCCTCTCTGAATCCCAGGTGAGGGAAAGTGTTCTTAGTATTTATGACCAGAGCACCCTGTGACATTGCTCTTTTAATCTTGCCCATATGTATTAAATACCAAATTCTGTGTCTGTCTCTCTGACTGTAAGCGGAACGGTGAATGCCAAGTATTTTAACCATGTATCTATTGTGCCAAGCCCAGTGCCTGGAATGAAGGAGGTGCTAAAGAAATGCTGGTCGAGTGAACAAAGGAAGGCATTTTATACCATTTGAGAATTTCCACAAACTGTTAATTAACAAAGGAATAAATTACCACTTAGTTTTATGTTAATAACATCTCAAAACACTTATTTTATATAGAACAGGGTACATTTGGGCCGAATAATTCTTTGTTGTAGGAACTTTCCTGAGCATTATAGGATGTTTAGCAGAATCACTGGCCTCTACACACTAGACACCTGTAGCTCCCCAATTCCTAGTTGTGACAACCAAAAAATGGTCTCAAAACATTGCCAATATCCCCTGGTAGGGAAAAAGGGACAAAATAACCCCCAGCTAAGAGGAACTGGTATGGATTGATATTCAATAGAGATCTTAAATTTTTTAACACCTGTGAAGGCAGGATTTCCGATAACATTTCATTTGCTTCCTAGGGATATCAATTATTCTTTGTAAGAGGAAATCTGCCATAGTTTATCATATGTTTTTAAAGGCATTTAAATCAACTGTATGTAAAACTTTTAAGAATTTTTCTAATATAATTACCTTGTAAAAAAGATGAGACCATGTCATTATTGTTCTATAAAAATGTAGGGTTGTTTTTTAAAAAATATATATATGTGCTAGTTCTCATTTGGAAAGTTAAGAGGTCTATAATTTAATATGAAAGATGCTCTTCTCTGGCTGTGAGAGAAGGAAGGAGCGAGAAGGGGTAGAAGGGAGAGGAAGAGGAAGAGGGAGAGGGAGAGGATTGTTTTCATCCAAAATTCAGGGGGCTTTTTATGTTAATGCCCCATTTCCTTTGCTCTCTGCATGATTCTAACCCACTATTATTGACCAGTGTGGTCAACATTAAACAAAGAACAGTGAACTCTATTACACAGCCTAGTCAGACAAAGGTCAATCCAATATTCTGGCTGACAGAGTTTCCAATATTCATAGTATTCTACTATTCTTAAACACGCTGAACATGAACATTTTACTAAAATATTTTAGAAATTACTTGAGGCAAGGGGAGCACCTCCTATGGGCCAGGAACTATAGATTTTTTTTTTTTAATGCGCCACACAGATATGAACTCTATTCTCTGAAAGTTTATGGTCTAGTGGGTAGATATAGAAGTTAATGAAACAGTCACACTGATGGGGGAATAATTAGAAATTGAATAAATGCTATGAAGGAAAATAATTGAGGAACGTGATCTGAACTTGAGGAAATGACACGAGTTAACATCTGAAGAAGGAATCTAAGGAATTAACTAAAAGAGACAGAAGACGAGCAGCTGCAAGTGGAGGGGACGGCATGAGCAGATGCCCTTGGCTGCAGGGAGCATGTCAGAACTCAATGAAGAGAGGAGCCTGATGGAGCTGGGGAGCTAGGCCGGGGCAGCCAGGCAGGGCCTACTGGGCCATGTTGAGGGCAGATAGATAGAAAGGCCATCAACTGATGTAGGTGTAACAAATCATTCTGGCTGTGGTGTGGAGAATGTATTGGTAAAGCAGGACAGAGAAGATGCTTGGAGACTAGCACTAGCATCTTATCAAATCAAGATCATCACTATTTCTTGAAAGCTCAGGCAAAAGGTTTCCAGTTCTACAGCACGGATGAGCCTTGAAAACATGATGCTAAGTGAAAGAAGCCAGTCACAAAAGGCCGCATATTGTATGACTCCTTCTGTATGAAATGTCCAGAATAAGCAAATCCATAGAGACAGAAAGTAGATCAGTGGTTGTCAGGGGCTGGGGTGAGAAGGGACTAGGGGTGAATGCTAGTGGGTACCAAGTTTCTTTACGGGGAGAATGTTTTAGAATTAGATAGTAATAATGATTTTACAACTTTGCTAATATACTGAAAACCAATGAATTGAACACTTCATAAGGGTGAATTTTATGGCATGTGAATTATATCTCAATAAAGCTGTTACCAAAAAAAAAGCCCCTCTTATTATGTCATGGGAGAAAACAAGTTCTAAATCTCTAAGCAAAAACAAGGTAAAGAGCTGACTTTTAAAATTCTTAATTTTAAAGTCATGTTCTTTAAAATGCTCCTTGCATTCTAAAATTCAGTTAGCTGAAATTTAAGAATTATATTGAAATAGAGGCATTTAAACAAAACAAGAACAGCTGATCAGTGATTTAGAGAGAGCCCCATAATTCCCAAATCATAGTTTTTGTTAGAAAAAAAAAAGATTCTAAAAGCACCAGCCACTGGGAATTAGACCAATTGGAATTTTACTATTCTGTGAATTCAGTCAAATAGTGGATTTTAACTTTCAGCATGATTTTCATTTTCTACCCAGACAGCCACTTAGCAGATATGTGATACCAATCCTGATTTCCAACCTCACCTTTCAATATGAATTTAATGGGGGAAGTGTGCAAGAATGTGTTTTGAAACAAAAATCTCAACTATCCTATTATTACATTTACAGCTGATTACCATGTGAATTGCTTTTATGCTATGCTAGAATATCACTACACTGTTCTTTCAAGGAGTACAATATAAAGTACAGGATACGTGGAACAGCCTCTAACAATGATGACACCGGCTAATACTTAGTTTTAAATTCAGATTTACATTAAAATTATTATCTAGAAAAAAGTAACTAACATGTGGGGTCATTTTCTCCATCAGGACTCTTTTTGGTATAAGTGAAAATCCAACTCAAAACAACACATGTGAAAATACAATATACTGACTTTCTTAATTTCAAAGTTCAGTGGTGATGCTACCATCAGGCACAGCTGGATTCAGGGCTCTCAGGCTGGTTTTCTGACAGATCGGTTTCATTTTCAGACACAAGGTTGTCCCTCCTGATGGCAAGGTGGGAGCAGCAGCTCCTCCTGTCTCTCTCCCGCATTCTTAGCAAAAGACTCACTGTAGCTGCCTTGTTCTAACTGCACCATGTGCTCAGTCTTGGACCAACCACCAGGGCCAGCAGAATGGAGCATGCTGACTGACTCAGGGCTGGGTCACACACTCACCCTTGCAGGACAGAATCCCACTCCAACCATACAGGCTGATAGTAGGGGAAGAATGAATCCCTAAAAAAAAGCCAGTATTGCTGCTAGAAAAAAGGACAGTGGAGGCTGGAAGGGAAAATAACAAACGTCCCCTGAAGTTTCCAGTTAAAAGATGGGCCAGGAGATCGGGCAGTGGAGAGGCAAACTGACAGTGAGTTGGGAAGTACGGTGGACCCTTCTGGGGATATCTTCCCACTGGATTACCCTTCTCTGAGAATTTCTCCATTTGCCTCATGGGTTGAGCCAGATTCCTTCCACCTGCCCCTCGGGAGCCACTCTGCACCCTTCAAACCCTGCTTTCTATCCCAGAAGCCTGAAGTGAATGGACAAGAGTAATCATTCCTGGACCCTCTCTCTGACTTTTGGCTGGAGTTGGTGAGTGGGGAACACCCACAGGAGATCTAAGGGAATAAGGAAGGGGTCCTTTCAGTCTAGTTATATCCCTCAACCAACCATCATAGCCCCCTTTTTACCCCAGCTTTATGGAGATATAATTGAAATGTGACACTGCGTAAGTTTAAGATGGACAACGTGATGATTTGACACGCACATCTATATTTCAAAATAATTACCACAATAACGTTAACATATCCTTCACCTCACATAATTACCTTTGTTGTTTTGGTACTGGTAATGAGACCATTTAAGATCTACTTTCAAGTATACCAATGTGGTATTGTTAATCACTGCCACCATGCTATACATTTGATCCCCTTTTATGATTGCCCTCTGCACTCAAACTTTTCTTCCTAGCTCTGGTAACCATTTCCCAGCTTGTCCTTTTAGGCCTAGACATGGTCAGGACTCCTGGAGTACTACATTATTCTTTCTGGGTTTTCCTAAAGGCTGCCCATAGCTTTGAAAATTGTCCCATAATTGAACCCTCTTTGAATTATCACATTTGAGTGCACCATCTGTTTCCTGCTGGGACCCTGACAGATATGTAATAAACATGGCAGCCATATTCTTTAATGCATGACCTCATTTTATGTATTATTCCGAATCCTCACATTTGTTCAGTGAAATAGGTATTCTTAACCCTATTTGATATATGAGGGAATGGAGGCTCAGAGAGATTAAGTAACTTGACCAAGATCCCACAGCTAGTAAGGGACCTGGCAGACACTGGTCAAATTTCTCATTCTGTATGTCCAAGATACATCATCTCTGGCCTGGACCCTGACTTCCACTTTTGCCTTCTTATAGTCTTTCTCCACAGAGCAGCCAAACACCAGCTGTTTTATAGATCTGCCAAGGTTGTTATGAGGAGTCAATGAAATAACAAGCAATAACACTTAGTAAAGTGCCTTACAGATTTAACACAGTAGCTCACTGAATATATATATATATATATATATATATATATATATATATATATATATCTCACTTATATATATATGAAAGGAAGAGAGGTGGGGGGAGAGAGATCCTCTGGTCGCTTTCAGAATTAGATTCCTTGAAGATGGAGGATCCTGAGGACACTTTGGAGGAATTGAATCTAGGGATCCAATCCCTCTGGACTCAGCTCACCCATCATCTTCTCTTGGAAGACTTTCTGATACCCCAGGATGGGTGAAGTTCCCACTCTGTGCTCCAATAGTATTTATCCTACCACAGCACTTATCCCATGTTGTGTAATTATTATTTGCTTTCTTTTATCCCACCTTCTACTCCATTATAATTGTCCATCCGTTTCTCTGTCTCTTTCTGGAGCATAAATTTCTAGAAGACAAGAGTCATATCTATTATTTCTGTATCACTGGTGTCTGACACACACCTTTAGATAGGTGCTTAATAGGTATCTATTAAATGAGTGACAATATAGTTCTGAACAAAACCCATGCCAAGAGTTCCCTCACATGGGCTCTCAGGGACATTTTTTTTTTTTAATTTTTATTTATTATTTATTTATTATGTTTATTTTTGGCTGTGTTGGGTCTTCGTTTCTGTGTGAGGGCTTTCTCCAGTTGCGGCGAGTGGGAGCCACTCTTCATCGCGGTGCGCGGGCCTCTCACTATCGCGGCCTCTCTTGTTGCGGAGCAGAGGCTCCAGACGCTCAGGCTCAGTAGTTGTGGCTCACGGGCCCAGTTGCTCCGCGGCATGTGGGATCTTCCCAGACCAGGGCTCGAACCCGTGTCCCCTGCATTGGCAGGCAGACTCTCAACCACTGCGCCACCAGGGAAGCCCTCTCAGGGACATTATTGAAGGGATTCCCTCAAGAGGAAGAAGACAACTGTGACTGCTGAGATGACAACCAAACTCTAACATTCCGTGATTCTGGATAATAGAGCTCCACAGACTACAGAAAATGTGTTTCTTTCAAGGGGTATCAGTTAATAATTTTAAAACCACCTCATGTCATTTCTACTAACATTGATCAAATAACAAAAGATACTGTAAATAATAAGACCCAGGTTTTTCACTGTTGGAGAAAAGACTATAGTGGAAAAACTGACAGGATTTAAATAAGGTCTTTAATGTAGTTAATAGTATCATACCAGTGTTAATTTCCTGGTTCCGATCATTGCATTATGGTTATATAAGATATTAACATTAGGAAAAGCTGCATGAGGGATAATGAAACTTTTGTACTATTCATAAAACTTTTCTATAAGTCTAAAGTTCAAAATGCGACTGTCTTATGGTACATTCTTTTAAAGCCATACTCTTAGAATCTAACATAGGTGATAAAATTTCACCAAGAAGTACACGGGGGTATAACACATTAATAGCTTGCTGTGTTACTCAGAGTGACAGAATCTTACAGTTTAGAAGTAATCTTGGCAGTCCCAGTCCATCGTTCTACTCTTGAGGGAATCCCCTTAGTATTGTCCCCAACCGCCTAAAGCCTTTGCTGAGACGTCTCCAGGGACAGCAGTGTACCTCTGTCCTAAAAATGAATTGCTGGAAGAAAAGCTTGAATTGTTAGAAATGTCTTCCTCCTTCTACCCACCAAGCTGAAATTAGCCTCTTGTTGATTCTCTGGACCCCACATGGTGACCCTTCAGATACCTGAAGGGAGTCAGCATCTTCCCACCCGTGGTTTTTCTTCTTCAAGCAAAACACCCTCAATCCCTTTCCAGATGACATAATGATGTTTTAATAGGGGGCGCTGATGCTTTGATGCAGCCATTTCTAAACTTTTTTTCAGCCACAGAACCCCTCATCAAAGAAATTCTCATGTAGAAGTCAGTATGTAAAATAGATAAAAGTAAAACTCTTTTGCTGCAAGTGGTGGGTGAGGAGACCAAGGACTATCTGATCCCCCTCGCCCCTTCCCTTCCCTGGTGGTCCTTGAAGCACAACCTTGGAATCTTCAAAACTTCCAGAATATGTAACAAACTCTTCCTTAAACCGAAAGTATGAAAGGACATGGGAACCTCAGATCCCAAGGCAGGTTTGTGGGGGAAGACGTTTTGAGTATGTGCCTTCTACTGTCCCCAGTTATACCACGTGGACAAACCCTGACTTAGACATCTGTTGGGCTACAGGTGGTAATGATCATGACAACAAGAACTAAGAACTAAACCAACTTATTCAAGGTCCACAGAAGTGTTAGAACTGGATTTTTAACCCAGATCTCTCTGACTCTGAACTATGCCCTTAACCACTGTACTTTCCTGCCTCTCTGGAACAGAAATCTAAAAGGATTATGGGACTCCAGCCCTCTCATCTGGCATCCTCACCTGTACACTACTCGCTTTACAACCTGGAAAGCATCTTGGAGTGGATTCACTAGGAAATCCATTGTAAACAGTCTACCTCTGACATCAAGCCTCTACAATATAACCCATGTCCCTTCCTTCATATATACCTAAGTCCTCATTTAAACAGCATCACCTGGGAATCTGAGATCCTAAGGAGTAAGCATTCTTAGAATGGTAGGTCCATACATAAGGAAGGGTCATCTACAGACACTCTTAGGCTAATGCCCAGCAGAGAAGTTGTTTGCAAGGACCCCAAGCACCACTTGGCGGTTCTGACCTATGGCTGTTTTATGCTTTCATGCAGGACAGATGGCTGGTGAGCCTCAGTCAGTGGTCTCTCCTCCCCAGATGAGGGCTGGGATGGTGTTCATTTGTTGTAAATGCCTGTCTGGCACACGTCATCCCTGTGTGCTTCCTTTTGGTGGAAATCCTCTACCCCCACACTTCAATATCTGGGGTTTGAGTCGGCAGACCTCACTTCCCCAGCTCCACCCCAGGGCAGACACCCGGCTAAGCCTGTATAATTAGCATACTCCCAGGTCCATGTGATTCGAGCTAGACCCGTAAGGCTCAATATCAAGACATTTGTTGGAACCATTGGAGAAGACATGTCTCTTTTGCTTAGGGCTTCTGAGTTAAGAAGTTGTAAATCTAGCAGCCATCTTGTTACCAAGAGACAACCAGCTGGATGTTGAAGCCAAGGAGAAGAAAGGAGAGTCAAGAGAGGAAAAGAAACAGATTCCAGAAATCTTCACTTCAGACACCGCATCCAGCTGTGCCTAGGAATGGACTCATTATACTTATGTGAACTAATAAATTCCCTTTGTAGTATAAAGCCATTCAAGTTGGAAGTATGGCCTTTGAATTCCCTATAAGCCTCTCCTGCTTGTCCTTTATAAAATTGTAACCTTCACCATACCCTGGCACTCCCTAAGCCCCTTCCCTCACTTATCTTTTTTCCTAAGCACTTATCTAACATACTATATGCTTTACTTATTTGCCTCATTTATTTTGTCTCCCCAACTAAACTCCATACAGGCAGAGCTTTGGCCTATTTGTTCATAGATGTACCTTGAATGGAATGACTCCAGAACATAGTAGGTGCTCAATAAATATTTGTGGAATGAGTGAATGAGAGAACGTGCAACTCAAATAGTTCTAAACGGTTTTTATGGAAATGCTTTTTAGAAAGGGTCTTGCTAGAGAGAGTGAGGATGGAAGCTTTCCCTGTGACCTAACATGAGGCATTTCTCTCCCAATTTCAAATATCTATTCAATAAACATGTATTGAGCACCTACCTATGGTGATCACTGTGTTAAACACAAAGATAAATAAAAATACAGTCCCCACCCTCCAGGAGCTTTCAGTCTGGTGCTATTGTCTTATATGATAGCAAGTAAACATGAGTGGGAGAAGTGCCAGCTTTCAAGCATGAACATCCATCCAGAGGAAGCCAGGGTGCTCACTTCTCGCTTCCAATTTCCCTCTCTCTCTCTCCCTCACCCCCAACCCTTCTCCCTCTCTCTCCATGTTTATAGGTTGGTCTCCAAACTCTCAGCAAAGGGCCACAAATATCCCAGTCTGGAAACTGCTAGACAAGCTAGAAAGGCAAAGATACAGCTTAACTAAGGAGAGAGGAGGAGAAATAATACCTAAACTGAGAAAATAAAAAACCCAATTCAATAAAAACCAAACTTGAGTTTATGTGGCAGTGGCAAAGCTGACAACACCTGGCATCCACTCCCTTTATGTTGGAGGGAAGTTATTTCTATTAATTTGAGAAAATTGTAGGGATACATACAGCAGTGAGGGAGATAGGAATCTCAGCAAGAACAGTAGATCTGACTGTCGGTCCTCATGGTGACTGAACTTGGCTCCTTCGGGATCTAAGACAGCTTAGCCATCTGGTTATCTTGTGGTCTCCTCAGTGTCCTCTAAAGGTCTGCTGTTGGCATGACTCAGCCAAACTTAGTCTCTGTTTCTCTTGGTTTGCTTGGTCTTTCTCCCCCGCTCCCTGCCCCACCTTTTCTTTCCTTCCTTTCTTCCCTTCCTCCTACCCTCCTTCCTCCCTCCCACTACTCTCCTTTTCTCTTTCTTCTCTCCTTTCTCCCTTCTTTCCTTCCTCCTTTCCTCCTTCCTCCCACCCTCTCTCCTTTTCTTCCTTCCTTCCTTTTGAGTTATAATTGACATATTTAAAATTCAGTTTGGTAAGTTTCAACATATATATACACCTGTGAATTTATCACCACAATTAAAAGAGTGAACATATCTGTCACCCCCAAAATTTCCTAAACCTCTTCTTAATCCTCTTTGCCTCTCCCCACTTCCTCTCCCCATCCCCAGGCAATTGCTGACATGCTGTCACTATAGTTTAGGTTATAGTTTCTAGAGTTTTTTATAAAAGGAATCATGAAGTATGTACTCATTTGTCTGGTTTCTTTTACTCAGCATACTTATTTTGAGATTCATCCATGACATCGTGTGTATCAATATTTCATTCCTTTTTCCCTGTGGCCTAACAGTATTCCACTACAGAGATACACCACAGTTTGTTTATCCATTTACCTGCTGATGGCTATTTGGATTGTTTTCAGTTTTCGACTATTATGAATAAAGCTTCTATGTATATTTGTGTACAGTCTCTGTATAGACATATGTTTCCATTGTGACTGAGTAAATAACCTGGGAGTGGAACAGCTGGGTGTCATAGGAAGTGCATATTTAAAATTTTAAGAAACTGCCGAACTGTTTTCCAAAGTGGCTGTACCATTTTACATTCCCACCAGCAGTGTATGGGAGTTCCAGTTGTCCCACTCCCACACCAACACTTGGCATGTCAATCTTTTTAACTTTAGCCATTCTAATCAGTGTGATGCTATTTACTTGTGGTTTTAATTTGCATTCTCTAGTGAAAAATAATGTTGAGTATCTTTTCACGTGCTTATTTGCCATCTGTACATCTTCTCTGGTGAAGTAACTGTTCAATTCTTTTGCCCACTTTTTTATTAGGTTGTTTGTTTTTCTTATTGTGCTTTGAGAATTCTTTATGTATTCTGGATACAAATTCTTTCCCATGTATTTGATTTGTAAATATTCTCGCCTACTCTATGGTTTACTTTCTCATTCTTTTAACTGTGTTTTTAAAATAGGAGAAAATGTTAATTTTGATGAAGTCCAATTTATTTTTTTTATTAATTTTATTATGGTTCGTGCTTTTGATATTAAATCTAAAACATACACCTAACTCAAAGTCACAAGGATTTCCTCCTGTTTTCTCATAGAAGTTTTATAGTTTTTGGTTTTACATTTAGGTCTATGGATCATTTTAAGTCAATTTTTGTATATAGCATGAGGTATGGATTGAGGTTTATTTTGTTGCATATGGGTATACAATTGTTCCAGAACAATTTGTTGGAAAAACTATACTTTATCCATTGAACTGCCATTTAAAGGGCCTTTGTCAAAAAGTCTATTGATTAGATATGTTTGAGTCAACTTCTAGACTCTGTACTGTTATAGCTTTACAGTAAATCTTAAAATCAGGTAACATTAGTTGTCCAATTCTATTTTTTTCAAAGTTTTTTTTTTTTTTTTTTGCTCTTCAAAGTCTGTCGGTATATATGTCCATGCCACTCTCTCACTTTATCACAGCTTACCCTTCCAAACGTAAAATAGATAGCTAGTGGGAAGCAGCCGCATAGCACAGGGAGATCAGCTCGGTGCTTTGTGACCACCTAGAGGGGTGGAATAGGGAGGGTGGGAGGGAGGGAGATGCAAGAGGGAAGAGATATGCGAACATATGTATATGTATAACTGATTCACTTTGTCATAAAGCGGAAACTAACACACCATTGTAAAGCAATTATACTCCAATAAAGATGTTAAAAAAAAAAAGTCTGGTGGAATTTCAAATGGGATTACATAGACTCTATAGTTTAATTTGGGGAGAATCAGCACTTTAATAATGAATCTTTCAATCCATGGAATGGATTATCTCTCCACTTTTTATATCATCTTTAGTTTCTCTCAGCAGTGTTTCATAGTTTTCAGTCTACCGGTCTGAATATCCTTGGTCAAATTTACCCCTTAAGTATTTCATTTTTCTGATGCTGTTGTAAACAGCATTGTTTTTGTAATTTTAATTTCCAGTTGTTTGCTGCTACTGGAGTTTCTTTTTGTTTCATTTGTTTCATTTCTATTTAGAGCAGGTCTTATAAAGCCAAGTCATTTCTTTTTTTTTTTTTTTTTTTTTTAAAGGATTTTTCTTATTTATTTATTTATTTATTTATTTATTTTTGGCTGTGTTGGGTCCTCGGTTCGTGCGAGGGCTTTCTCCAGTTGCGGCAAGCGGGGGCCACTCTTCATCACGGTGCGGGGACCGCTCTTCATCGCGGTGCGCGGGTCTTTCTCTATCGCGGCCCCTCCCGTCGCGGGGCACAGGCTCCAGACGCGCAGGCTCAGCAATTGTGGCTCACGGGCCCAGCCGCTCCGCGGCATGTGGGATCTTCCCAGACCAGGGCTCGAACCCGTGTCCCCTGCATTAGCAGGCAGATTCTCAACCACTGCGCCACCAGGGAAGCCCAAGCCAAGTCATTTCTTAAGGCACTGGCCTGAGTTGTTGTCTTAGGTGTGGAATGAGCCCAGTCTAATCAGCTGTAGCTAAGAGTGCAGAGTCATATGGTACAGATCAGCTACAGATCCTTGCCCATCTCAGGGATTAGCCTAGGGTCACTGACCCTCAGCAGGGTTGGCCCTTGATGAACCCATTCTATATACTGTGTGAAATTATCACAAACAAATCGGTAAAATGATAACTAAACGGTAATTCTGTGCTTTTAAATTTTGCACAGGAAACTTCTATGGCTGTGGGGGAGGGCCAGCAAAAAAAGAATCTTGCATGAGAAGTCAAGGATGTATTTCTACTGGCATCTCTAAATACAACCATATGGTCCTAGAGTCCAGAGTGTTACAAATTCCACCTACTACCGGAAGATCTAAAATCCTAGGAGACCATATGTCTAATGATGTATCCCAGCCCTTTAATTTACACTTTGGTATGTCATAAACTCTGCTTTAACTGGTCTGCTAAGCACAGAAGGCAGCACAGTCCAAGGGATGCTCAGGGTAAATAGCAGGTACCTCTAGTGAACTCCTATCATTGAGAGGACTTAGAATTTTGTGACTAAACCACTGCCCACCAAAAAAGGACATCTGGAGCCCAAAGCAATTTTAAAGAAAGGCATTTTAAGCCCAGTTTTCTCAGTGAATTGTTTTTCAGCACAACTCCTTAAGCCTTGGTTTGGTTTTTTAAATTCTCATTCATTCATTCATTTATTTTTTCATTCCCTGTAAAACTACTGCGGGTCTCAATGCTAGGGTGGTGGTAGGTGTGGGAGGTAACACCAAGATTCATCACAGGATTACTACTCATAGGCTGGGGAAGCACACACACCAACACAATACGAATAAAGACATAAAGTGGAATATTTGGCACTGTGATTTGTAAAATATAAGGCACTATTCCAATGCCTGTTATTTTATAGCTCAGAAGAGGAGATAGCACTATAGAGAGTTGAGGAAGGCCTCATAGAGGATGCAGGGGGATGTGATCTGGTTTTACAGAGGCAGAGGCATTCCTTCACTAGGTGAGAGGACATGGAAGGAGTCTCTGTTTTGCCTACCCATTTCTCCAAAGAGTTTAGTGTATTATGTTGGAGGGACACTGGAGAAGAAGATGTGGTAGAGGGATGTGATCAATCACATTTTCCAAAGATGGCCACACCCCTCATCAAGAGATGGAATCTAATTCCCTCCTCTTGCATGTGAGCTGGCTTTTGTGACGGTTTCAACGAATAGCAAATGGCAGAGATAACACTACTTGGAGGAGTTAATATAAAATTTCATTTCTGCCCTTTTCACGAGAACACTCCTGCTAGAGCCCTGAGCTACCACGTGAGCACTCTCATTGTCCTGAGGGTGCCATGTTGTGAGGAGGCCCAGCCTACCCGATCCAGAGACTGCACAGAGAAGCCCTGAGACTACATGAAGAGAGAGAAATGTCTGGTTGGCCTCCAGCTGCTCCAGTTCCAGCCACCTCTGACTACAACTGCATGAGACACTCTAAGCCATAATTGCCCAGCTGGGCCCTTCTTAAATTACTGACTCAGAGAAACCATGACAAATAAAGAAATAGCTATTGTTGTTTTAAGTCACTAAGGTGCAGGGTGATTGGTTACACACAGTAATAGATAACCGGAACAAGGAGATAAGAAGTGACTTGGCTGTTTTCTTTTTTCTCCTTTCAAGTCAGATTTGGGTTTGGTGGAACCAGCCAGACAGGGCTGACTGGGGCTTGGAGATGAGTCTGATTCCACAGTGCAAAACAGGTAGTCAGAATAAACCCAAGAGTAGGAGTAGAATCTGGATACTCAGTCAAGGAGATGGTAGAGGAACAGGCCCTACAAAGCCTGGGGGGACAAGACAGAACCACTGTTGAGGCAGGGTTACTAAACTGAGAACCACAGCAGGGACTCACACACAGGAAGCAAAGGCAGAGAATTCACTACTCAAACCCATGACAAGATTACATGAAAATAATAAGTGAAGCTTGAAGAAGTGTGACTTGACACTGAGTTGTGAAGCTTTGGTGATAGTGTTTCTCCCAACTAGGGATATAGAATGATCTCAGAGCCTGGAGTGAGACGGGACCTGTGATCCCACCTGTGTGGATTAGATGGAGACAGATCAGGGGTGGGCTGCCACTCAGGTTATTTTGTTCCCAGCCAGTCCTGATTAACTGCCTATCCCACTCCACCTACCCTCCAGCAAAAGGAAAAAAAAAAAAAAAAGAGAGAGGCCAGTAAATAAGTCTACAAAGAAAAAGAAAGTCATACGAGAAAGGGCAAGAGATTATGGATGGTATTCTGGAATAGTATGCATCCACCAAAAAATCAAATTAGGTACCTGTCTTAATCTGGTAACATCCATCAAAACATGCCTGAAAACATTTTTAAAAGACAGAACAGCAAGCAAACACATAAGTTACTGATCAATTTGACCCAATGTTTACAATAGCTACATCCACACCTAAAAGGGGAACATCCAGCAATCTAATTGTCCAACAGATTAACTAAATTGCAGAATACTATGGAGCCTGATTTTTCTGTTTTTGTTTTGTTTTGTTTGTTTTTTAAGATTTTTTTGATGTGGACCGTTTTAAAGTCTTTACTGAATTTGTTACAATATTGCTTCTGTTTTATGTTTTGATTTTTTGGCAGCAAGGCATGTGGGATCTTAGCTCCCCATCCACGGATCGAACCCTCACCCCCTGCATTGGAAGGCAAAGTCTCAACCACTAGACCACCAGGTAAGTCCCCTTGGAGGCTGTTTTTTTTAATTATGTTATATAACATGAAAAAAGTATTACCAAGATATTGTTTAGTTTTAAAATTTTCCTTAATGGCACATTCTGGGCCTCTGTTCCTCTAAACATGCTTGTAACAATTCCTTATACCAGCAGGCCATCAAGAAATGTTGTTTTACTAAATGAATTCCGTAGTTAATTTTCAGTGAGGACCTACTATGTGCCAGGCATGGCTTTTATGTTCCTTCCACATGTAAATTTCTTTCACCTCCACATAATCCTAGGAGGTAGATACTATTACCATCCTGTTTTGAATGGGTGAAAACGGGCAGAGGGTTAAGAAATTTGCCCAGTAAGTGGTAGCACTGGGGCAGGTAGGGACAGACAGTCTGGGTCCACGACACAGTATTGTCTTTTGAGCTAGACGACTTCTAAAACAAGTGATCTGGAAAAAATACCAAAAAACTAAAATTTAGTTTTGTCCTTACCAAGACTTTACTCCCAAATCATCAAGAAAAAATAACATTTATTAGGTCTCATGATTATTGGTAACAAATCTTTCAGAACTAAGGGCAGAGCGAATGGTAGCAAAGATTCCAGAATTAACAAGGAGAAGGGGGAGGGATCCTAGTATATTCATTATTTACATTTTTTCATTTTCTTCACTGGCCAGGGGAAATAGAGAAAGCAGAAGGTGGGGGGGGGGGGAAGAAAGCAAGATTGTTATTAGGTAATTTGGAATCATTACACAGGAAAGAAAGATATCAGTAAAAATATTTTAAGTGCATTATCCTGGAGTCTTCTACTTCCAGATCCATTTTATCTCCCTACTTATCTGTATGCATTTGTTTCAGCACCGATTACACAGGCATGGTTTGTCATAAATTAATTTAGGTCTGTTCAGGAAATTTTAAAAATCTTACCACCAAGAATTAAGACGAAATAAGAATAGAGAAATAGCTGATCACCCCCTCTTCAAGAGACTGTCTCGTGCTGTTTCTCAGTTGTTTCTAGCCTCAGGTTAAGACCCCCGACTCAGAAACAGGATTAGTGCTACATGCACATTTGCCACTTGAAATGGGTATGGTGCCAGCAAGTGATTATTTACCTCCCACACCTCCCCATTTCTCTGTCAGCCTTGGGAATTCATACTGATTTGAAGGGTGGGTGGTGGAAGAGT
Source organism: Balaenoptera acutorostrata (assembly GCF_949987535.1). Classification (NCBI taxonomy): domain Eukaryota; kingdom Metazoa; phylum Chordata; class Mammalia; order Artiodactyla; family Balaenopteridae; genus Balaenoptera; species Balaenoptera acutorostrata. The sequence goes on along the minus strand of NC_080073.1, from coordinate 28,693,475 downwards.
GGGAGGTGTTAACCAAAATTCCCCCTCCCTCAACTTCTGCATCACACTCGTACATATAGTATGACACCCTGCCGCTCTCCACACCGTCCAAGGGAGAGCATATGGAGCCTCGCGATATGTTTTAATTCATTTCTCCCTTCATTCTCACACTCGGAAGGAAACAGGTAAGGTTAGATAAAATTGCTACTTAATAGGGGGTTACTGAGTGTGTAATTACTCCCAGAATTTTTAGAGTGATAGTCCGCTGGTAGGAGCCAACCTTGCTATAAAGCATCTCGCTCAACTGCCCAAAGACTGCAGTTCCATTCATTTGTGTTTATTTGAGTAACCCACCAAAGATTAAGGAGCGTCTTTTACTAAAAGCCTTTTTTCCTCCCACCTCATTTCAAACAGGTCAGAAAATTCAGAAGTTCAAGGTTTCAATCCTTGAGTTGCGAGTGAACAGGTTCTAAAATTAGTGCTGGAGTGACTTCAGAACCTTCTTTCCAGCAGCAGAATTTACTCTCAAGTAGATGTGATCTTTGACAGAGTTGTAGGCAGAATCACGGCACTGTATAATTTTTTCAGAGCTTAAGCGATCTTAAGGATCATGATTGCGTTCACGTGCCCTATTTCACAAAGTAGGTCAGCCAGCTGGGAGTGGAAGTTAGTTGTGCTGAGTGCTAACTTACTGCCCTTCCCATTTTCTCCCAGGACAGAGGCATGGCAGAACCGGAACAATGTCGTGGTGGCCCAAGGGATGGGCACAGTCTCACTGGGCAGGTAGGACTCTGCTTAAGTTGACACAGTTCTCACTTGGTATTAGCGTTTCTCTTGATGAAAACTGCCAATTTTCCATCGTCTCAGAATTGGTATTAGCCCCACCCCCACCCTCCCACACACACATACGTTGTAGCTTTCAAGGCTTTCCTTCAAGGCTCTGTCCTGAGCCTGCCAGGCGGGGACTGTCCAGGCCTCCCCATTTTCCCATGGATGCTCTTGGAGGTGGTGGATGGCTGCCCTAGAATCCCTGAGCTTTGTTTCCCTCTCTGACGTGGTTAAATTACTGAACCCACTTAACGGTACCCACCGCAGGAGCGCCGCCTGGAAAGTGGGTGCACTCAGACTTCCGCTCTTGGGACTTTTAACTTCCTCCGGAGACAACGCAGCCAGTTACGTCACGTTTACCTGCTTTCCCAGCGCTATTTCCAAAGTGCTTTGGTCAGGAGTGCAAAAAAAGCAAGGAGGCCTCTTGGTGTGCCTGCATCTCTAGATTGGGGAGTCCATGAGAAGTCTCAGCTTTTGTGGACTCTCCAGTCAATTTCTGGGGAGTCAGACAGGATTAGGGGCTAGGACCCCAGACCCCTCATCTTTCCAATTGCTCTAAAATTTTGCAGGGGCTTTTTTTTTTTTTTTCCACTTTTGGGGTTTTGTTCTCCACGGCCACCATTCTGGGGAGTTTATTACCTTCACTTAAGCTCTTAACGTTTGTTCCATTTCTGTAGGTGAATTACTTTTACTTGTTTTTACTATAATTTATTCCTCAGGTACTGGGGACGGGACTGGTTGTGAGTCAGCTCTCAAGCAGCCACCTTCATTGTGGCACCATTCACAAGGGAAATAACAACATGTCGCTGATAAGGCACAATAATACCATCCCCTTTCTTCTGTCCGTTTTTGTGAACTATCCGAATACATTTTTAATCCTTCTGTGTTACTCAGTATTACTGGAAGCTACCACCCCTGGGAAAGCTCACCAGGGGCAGGGTCCCGTTCACTTCATCTTTCTAGTGCCATGGACAGTGTCTGGAATAGGTAGGTAGTCAACAGCTGTTTGTAAAATGAGTAGTAGTGAACTATTCGGAGGATATGAATAATTATTTTTTAATCATTACAAAGTGAACTATGAAATTTGAGAGGAGGGAGAGGAGGAGGTGGTCTAGTGATTTGGTTACACATTTCACTGTTTACATTTACTAATATGTATAATTAAACACTGTGTGTCCATAGAAAGAAAAAAGTGATAAATCGTGGTCAGTTGGAAAGCACTGATTATAAGCACCGAAGAGTGAGAGTGCTCACAGAGTGATCATGAGTTAGCATTATAGCTGTTCCCCTCAAAGCTCTTCTGAGTATAAGCAGCAGAAACCTACTCAAAGTAGCTCAAGTGAAAATGGGAGGTGGAGGTTCATTGTAATGCTACAGCAATCTCACAGAATCCAAGAAGAGGAAACTAAGTTTACTTGAACTGTATGCAGATCAGAACATGGAGAGCAGAACAACCAAGATTTCTCTACAGGGCTTTTCTCATTTCTGTATCTCAGAGTAAGCTCTTTCCCTTTCCTCTCGCTTGGCCTCCTCTGCCTAGTCATCTAAGGCACAGTCCAGCAGCAGTATCCTCAGACTCCAGATGATTTGCCTACTGTAGTGCCCATCTTCTATGACAACCTCTCTGAGAGGGTATCTGAGCAGCCCAAATCATCTGACTTTTAGTGATGCCTTAGAAGTCATAGATAGGTGGCCAGCCAATGGAGTGGCCACCTTTGGTTCAGATGTTCATCTCTAGTCCAACCTGCAGTGGCTGATGGCAAAGAAGGAGGGGGCTATATTACCTAGAAAGCTTTACAAGTAGATCAGACAATGAAACATACCTAGTAGTTTTGTACTTCTAGAAGTCTATGAATTCCTCGTTTTAGAGGTGTTGTTTTATTCTTTTTGTACACTTGGCTGGTACATAGTAAATCTTCAGCAATTATCTGATGGATGATTGAATGATGTATGGATGAGACTGAATGCCTATTCAACTCTATGAGATACCATGTCACACACAAGAATATCTATAATCAAAGAGACACACGATAACAAGGGTTGACAAGGATGTCGACAAACTGGAACCCTCATACATTGCTGGTGAGAAGATAAAATGATGCAGCCTCTATGGAAAACAGTTTAGAACTTTCTTAAAATATTAAATATAATTTACCATATGACACAGCATAGTCATTCCTAGGTATCTAACCAAGAGAATTGAAATCATATGTCCACATAATGGCTTGCACACAAATGTTCATAATAGCCAAGAAGTGGAAACAACCAGGGAGTGGATAAACAAAACGTGGCATATTCATACAATGGAGTACTATAAAATGAACTACATATTGTTAAATGTTACAATGTGGGTGAACGCAAAAAATATTATGCTGAGTAAAAAAAGCCAAATACAGAAAACCACATATTGTATGAGTCTATTTATGTGAAGTGTTCAGAAAAGGCAAATCTGTAGAAACAAAGTAGATTAATGGTTGCCTGAAGGTGGGGATGGAAACAAGGAGTGACTGCAAATGGGAATTTCTTTGGAGAGTGAAAAAAATACTCAAAAATTAGATTGTTGTTATCACACAACTGTAAATTTGCTAAAAATCATTGAATCATACACTTAAAATCAGTGAATATTATGGTTTGTAGATTATACCTCAATAAAGCTTTTTTTTTTTTTTTTTAATCTGTGAGACAAAAAATGGCCATATAGGTTCTCTTACAGAACCAAAGCCCTTTGGCTGATCCTTAATATTATTTTTCTCCGTTTTCTGAACGGACTTGCACCCAATCCACTGTTGGTTTCACGTCCTCCTTACAATATAGCTTGTGCAGAAACAATCCTAGCGGAATCAGAGTGGACAAACCATTCATTTGGGGCTATAAAGCGTACCAGAATTGTGTTGCGATAACATCACCAGCTAAAGCTAAGATGGTAGCTTCTTCTGTGGTAACTTGACTGTGGTAGCTGCTTCTTCGTCTTCATGGCCCAGATGACCAGTAAAACCATTCCCTGTAATATAGACAATTTACTCATCTGGGGAGGTATTATACACACACTGTTATTATATGGGCCATTTTCTTGCTGCAGAGAATAGAACCAGCTGGTCATTTCAAGTATCCATAGAAACTATAATGTAATTGCCCAATACAGAATGCCACATCACTGTATGGAGAATGTCTGTTACATTCTTCACCAATATATATTGTGATGTTTCTATAATCTCTTTAACATAAGTAATCTTTCCACATAGAAGGGGTTAAGGCTGGAGATGACATAAAGATATAGGAATAGTCAAAATATTTCTCAGCCATCAGTATCCTCCTCTGTCCTGAGTGGTAAAGGGAGGATGATGTTGAGTAAATAATGATTTTAAAAATAATAATATCATAGCTAGATATTTTATAGATACTTTTATAATTCAATTTTTAAATTACTCTTATACATTCAATTGACCACGACTTTAACCTTGCCATTCACACGGTGCTTGAATACATGATTTGAAAGTAAGGAATCACTCAACTGGTCTACCCCTTCTACCCTTTACCAAAGGGACTTGTGCTCTAAAAAAAATTTTTTTAAGTTTTTGCCCAATTTCATGGATGAACCATAAATTATGCCAGGTAAGATTTAAAGAAAATTGACTTTTTTTCTGGTAGGGGGGGCATGCCATGCAGCTTGTGGAATCTTAGTTCCCTGACCAGGGATTGAACCTGGACCACGGCAGTGAAAGCACCAAGTCCTAACCACTGAACCACCAGAGAATTCCCTAAAACTGACTTTTTTGAAAAAATACACTGTGAATTCCCTAAACAAGGCGATTCGTTGGTTTAAAACAAATTTAATGCATATATAAGTATGCATTGAATATGTCTGTAAATGTTTGTATGTTCTTTACACAACTGCTCCAGTTGGTATGATATGGGTACCTCTAAGATTTTTTTCTCTGATGATCACATTGAGCCAGTAAATGTTTGATTAATCCCTGTGTTGAACCCTTAGCCCCATAAAGGGCAGTCACAGATAGAAAGGATAGTGATGGAAACTGCTAGTTAAGGAGATTTTTTAAAATTTTTAAAATATTTATTTATTTATTTGGTTGCACCAGGTCTTAGTTGCAGCAGGCAGGCTCCTTAGTTATGGGTCGCCAGCTCCTTAGTTGCAGCATGCATGTGGGATCTAGTTCCCTGACCATGGATCGAACCCAGGCCCCCTACATTGGGAGCTCGGAGTCTTATCCACTGTGACACCAGGGAAGTCCCTAAGGAGATTTTTTTTAAAGCATTAGAACAGAGCCTTGAGTCAAGTAGAACAGAAAAGAATTAGCACCAAAAGAGAGTGAAAATCCAAAAGTACTGGTCTTAATCTCTAGAAATGCACAGAAAAAAAAAAAAAATCCCAAAACAACAGTAAAGAATAAACAAGGGGCTTCCCTGGTGGCGCAGTGGTTGAGAATCTGCCTGCCAATGCAGGGGATACGGGTTCGAGCCCTGGTCTGGGAGGATCCCACATGCCGCGGAGCAACTGGGCCCGTGAGCCACAATTACTGAGCCTGCGCGTCTGGAGCCTGTGCTCCGCAACAAGAGAGGCTGCGATAGTGAGAGGCCCGCGCACCACGATGAAGAGTGGCCTCCACTTGCCGCAACTGGAGAAAGCCCTCACACAGAAACGAAGACCCAACACAACCAAAAATAAAAAAAAAATAAAAAAAAAAGAATAAACAAGAGTTAAGGATTCTTAAATGCAAAGACAAATATAAAATGTGTCCTAATTAACCAGAGCACCTTGTAGATATTGAGTAGAACTTAGGAAAATAATGAACTTGTGTGTCGTAAATCAAGCAGAACGTATTCCTTAGGCGTGATGGATGGAAGACAAGGGATTGAAATTATTAAAAGTTCATTGCAAAAACGAAAGGATTTCGATGGTAAACTGATTATACTTCCTGTTTATCATATGATCTTCTTAAATGAAATAGATCTCGAAACACATTTTTCAAAAGCTAAGATACTGATCTTCCTGCATTAATAGAAAAGAAAAAATATCAATCAGGCCAAAAACATTATAAGACTCAATGTCTTAGGGACATAATGGGATTAGAAATAAGTCTGAAATTGAGGTGTCTGTCTTTAAGGGTTTATATGCAAGGTATTTATCTTGGTGTATTTAAAAGATACAAGAGTTTAAAATGGAAGAGTTGGAAATAAGGAAAACTGAAACAGCTTTTAAATAGTATGGGAATGGAGGAATAAGTATTCAAGAGTGTGTATACTGTAAAATGGCACTAATTTGGATTAATGAGTATAAGCCTGGTCTAAATTAGTAAAGTATTAACAGGAAAATATTTGAAAAGAAAATAGATGTTCTTTTTCTAGTGCATGCCCTTGAAATGAAAAAATGACTAACAGAGTACTGAGCCTGATGTTAGGGCTAATTTAATTGGTAAATGAGACTTGTTTGTAAATGTGCGTTAATTGCTTCTTTTCACCTGTGTTAATCAACAGGTATTTACTGAGCTCCTTACTCCATGCCCACAAAATGCCAGGCAGGACACCAATGGCACACAAGAGGACTTAATAAATCTGGCTTTCTTAGGGGTCAATTAATTTACTGAGCAGCCCACCCAATTAGAGGGTCAAATATTTATAAAATGGTCACAGACCCTCCAGTATTATAAAAGAAGATATTTCATAAACAGTCATAATCTTGGGCATTTGTTGATGGCCTGTACTGTCATTCAGTGGCGCTTTCAGGAACTGTCAAGGAGCAAATATTTTCAGTCACTCCCGTTGTCTTCTTCAACTGCTGTTGTGTGCCTTTAGGAACAACCCTGCTCCCTTCTAATTTACTGCTTATCCTCTCCATTGTAATGGAAAACTGCATAGTTTCCCATTTTATTTTCATTTTAATCATTTTCATTACTTTAATCAAGTCATGACTTTATTATTTCATTTTAATTTATTTTTATTTTCATCATTTTCAAAGTAATAACTATAATAATAACAACAGACATTCCTATATGCCAGCCTCTGTGTTAACCTGCTCTGGTGGACATCTGACTTTTGTCTACTGGCATCCATTTCCTTTTCTTTGGAAAATAGCATCTAGATTTCACTTTGCTTATGGTCCATTTGATTTAGGAGAGTGGACTTGTGATACAGGTTGGACTTCTCAAAATATTCCATCTCCCTGATTATGGTCATTGGTCAGGGATGAGCCAGATTGATCCAAGAGAACTGGTACCTGTTCTGATGGAAATTTTGGGAGGGAGATGGTCTCTTTCTCCTATGATGACTAGCTATAAAGATAATAATGAAAACTTGGAGAGGTCTCTTGAAGATGAAGCCAACACAGAAGAAAGCAAAAGGTAGATATGGAAAAAGAGGCTGAATCCTGACAACCTTAAGTCCCTTGGATTCAGCTATACCTGAAATCCACTCCTAGAGTTTTCAGTTATATGAGCCATTATAACCTCTTTTGTGCTTATGACATTTTGGGTTCTGTTTCTGACCCTTGCAACTAGAAATATCTGCTTAATAGACATTCTCTATTTCATTTTCTCTCTCATTGTCAGGGGGAGATATTGTAATTCTCTACAATTTAAGTATCAGAAATCTGAGGATCACAGAGATTAAGAACTTTGCCCAGTGACCCAGCCATTAAGTGATAGAGTCAGTACTCAAATCCATGTCCACCTAACAGCAGTGTCCGTGCTCTTAACCCCTGCAGTCATCTGCCTTCATGCTTCATTTCTCTGTCTCTTCAGCATTTAACACAGGTTCTGACACATGCTCAGTGTTTCGTCAATGTTTTATGAACTAGTTGGCACTAGAGGAGAGAGGAACAGGCTCTCCTGACTAATGGACAAAGGCATATAATAAAATAGCATGGAAGAAGATAAACTGGAGAGTGGGAGATTTAAAGGGGTGGGGGAGTAATAAGACAAATTTCACTAGAGCAAAGGGTTTTGGAGAATTTCTGGAAACTGGCCCAGTTAAATCCTTAAAAACAAAGTTGCTTCTCAAAAGTGGGTTAAACATTTACCCAAACTATCTTATTTATTTGATTCATTTACTTTATAACCCCATATTTCATAGATAGTACAAAGGTAAACTTCAGAATGGTTAAATTTGCCCAAATTCCTAACAAGTAAAGGCAAATCAACGTATTCTTCTCCATATTTAAGGCAAGCTTTTTCCACTTTGTTACTATATCATGATACAGCTTTTTTTTAAAACTCACACTAGTTAATGATCCCGAAAGGACCTACTTTTTGCTCATGTTCCAAGGGCTGTGATGCTTATCTGAGGACAGGTCTCTCACAGAGTTGAAAGGGAGCTCTGCCCTCAGATATGCTCTGTGGAATTGTGTAGCAAGATAAGAAACAACTTCTTAAATGGACATGTAGACACGTCTGTCCTAATTAAATGATGCCCCATGTAGTCTCTGGCTTAATCATACCACAAAGTGCACCCCAAATATCAGTTGCCCCAACATATGTACAGACATATGAGGACCAGCACCGCAGTGCGAGGGAAAACGTGCAGTATGAAAATGGCTGCTAAATTATATCCATGTCGTGGATCTCTGCCAAGGATGGCTGACAAGCCTCACCTGTCTGGTTCACTCATCCTTTGCAGATCTGAGTCCATTAGGCAGATGATGGGGGAGTGAGGCTAAAGCAAACTGAAGATATTAAGGCTCCATACGTCCATAAAAATGGATGATTGCACAGAGATTCCATCCCAAGTGATAGCCTGGAAGGCAAAGAACTCATTGAGAAACTCCATAAATTGTCCTTATTATTTAGCATATGTAAAATATGTGAAATCCTACCAGTACTTTCAACTCCCTGAACGCTTGCTGTAGTCCAAGCACTTTGCTAAGCATCCTGCATTCCTTATTGCATCCTCATAACCACCCATGGGGTTGTTGTTGCTGTTCTTATGTGGATTCCAGAGCTAGGGAGGGTGAGGCTCAGTGAACCTGCCCAAGGTCACACAATTCATAAGTGATGAGGCTGGGGTTCAATTTTATGGCTGGCTGGCTGACTCTGGAATGAGGATACTTATCCACCATATTATACAGCCCCTGTGAGAGATTACACAGAACATTAAAGATGTCCTCTGGAATGCAATTTGTTCAATTGCATTCCTTTTAATTTTTTTATTGTGGTAAAATATACATAACACAAAATTTACCATTATTACCATCTTTAAGTGTACAGTTCAGTGGCATTAAGCATATTCACATTGTTGTGCAACCATCACTACTGTCCATCTCCAGAACTTTTTCATCCTCCCGAACTGAAGCTCAGTACCCATTTAGGAATAACTCCTCACTCCTCCTCCCTCTAGGTCCTGATATCCACAATTATATTTTCTGTCTCTATGAATTTGATTATTCTTTGTACCTCATACACGGAAACATCCAATATTTGTCCTTTTGTGTCTGGCTTATTTATTTAACATAATGTCTTCAAGGTTCATTCATTTTGTAGCACGTATCAGAATTTCATTCCTTTTATGGAATGAAATTCCTTTCATTCCTTTTAAGGCTGAATAATATTTGATTGTATGTATATATTAATACTGCCTTTTCGGGTTTTTTTGTTTTTTAAAAATTAATTAATTTATTTATTTTTGGTTGTGTTGGGTCTTCATTGCTGTGCGCAGGCTTTCTCTAGTTGCGGTGAGCGGGGGCTACTCTTTCATTGTGGTGCGCAGGCTTCTCATGCGGTGGCTTCTCTTGTTGTGGAGCACGGGCTCTAGGCGCACAGGCTTCAGTAGTTGTGGCATGGGACCTCAGTAGTTGGCTCACGGGCTCTAGAGCGCAGGCTCAGTAGTTGTGGCACACGGGCTTAGTTGCTCTGCAGCATGTGGGATCTTCCTGGACTGGGGCTCAAACCTGCGTCCCCTGCATTGGCAGGTGGATTCTTAACCACTACGCCATCAGGGAAGCCCCTGCCTTTTGTTTATTCATCCGTCAATGGACATTTAGGTTGTTTCTACCTTTTGGCTATTTTGAATAATGCAGCTATAAACATCCGTGTGCAATATTTGTCTGAATCCCTGCTTTCAATTCTTTTGGTTATATACACAAAAGTTAAATTGCTGGATCATATGGTAATTCTATGTTTAATTTTTTGAGGAACCACCATAATGTTTGCTTCCAATTTCTCCACATCCTCATCAACACTTGTTATTTTCTGTTTGTTTGGGTTTTTTTTTTTTTTGGTTGTTTTCTTTTTTCTTTTTTTCTTTTTTTTAGATAATAAGCATCCTAATGAGTGTGAACTGGTATCTCATTGTGGTTTTGACTTGCATTACCCTAATGGTTAGTGATGTTGCACACCTTTTCATGTGCTAATTCACCATCTATATATCTTCTTTGGAGAAATGTCTATTCAAGTCTTTTGTCCATTTTTGAATTGGGTTGTTTGTTTTGTTCTTGTTGTTATTGAGTTATAGGAGTTCTTTATATGTTCTGGATATTAATCTTTTATCAAATATATAATTTGTAAATATTTTCTCCCATTCTGTGATGTTGACAAAAATTCAATTAACAATCAAGTTAAGAAGAAAAACAGAGAATTTTATTCAAGCCAAACTGATGATTATAACCCAGGAGACAGACTCCCATAAGCTCTGAGAACTGTTCCACTGGTCAGGAGTTAGAGATGCAGTTTTATCCATTTTTGAGACAAAGATACATGTATTATACTGACAGGTAAACATTATACATAAAGTTCATTAGAGCTCTTTTTGTCAGGTGTGCACATACAGAGTGAGCCTTTAGGTCAATGTGACCCTCTGTACAGGATGAGAGAGAAATATTAATCTTAAAAATTACAATGCTGGCTTCAGAAGAAAGAGACTATTAGTTTCAAAGTCTGATTATATCCTCTTGCCTTGAGGAGGTCTGGTTAATATATAATGCAGATGCACATTGCACACTGGGAAAGGCCCATCACAAATGGGGGCATATTATATGTGTTTCCATTCTGACTTAGTTTGACTGTACTGCCATAGAGAAAGTTATGATTTTTCCCCATCAGTAGGTTGCCTTTTACTCTGTTGATGGTGTCTTTTGATGAACAAAGGTTTTTAAACTCAATTACATTTTAATGAAAAGATGTTTATCACCTGGATATACAGCATTGTGGTCAGGAAGAGGCTAAGATGGGTGACAGAGATCCTCTGCATCAGAGAGTGAAGCACGAGGCAAGATAATAATTAAAGCCACGTGGAGACATAAAAATTAAGTGCTGGGGGCAAAAGATGGAGGAAGTAATGGCTCATATCAACAATAGGGACCTGGAATGCCTTCTCAAGTGGGAACTATTGCTCAAGAAGTAAGGCTGGAGAAGGTAGAGACTCTTGATGCCACCTGTCTACTCTAAGGAGGAAGAAGAGAACCCAGACAGGGAGATGGAGAAAGAGAAGTTATAGGGAGATTCTGTTGATTACTGTAAGATATCGACATGTACAGTGGGCAAAAAGTCTTGACTTAGTGTCAAAAGAGCAGCATTCAAGTCCTAGCTCTGCCAGATATCAAAGATCTGGAACAAAGTCACTTAACATTTCTGAATGTTGGTCTCATCTCTAAAGTTGGGACAATAGGACCTGTCCTTTCTATATTCATGTTTGCTGTAAGGATCAGATGAGACGATGTAGTTGTCATCAACTGCAGTGCACTGTCCTTATAGAATTATGGAAGCCAAGAAAAGAGACATCAAGCTGGCGGGTATGCTCAGCTATTTAAAATTTGGCACAGTATATAAGAACTTCAGACAGAGATGTGGCAATCTCGAGGTCCTTGATATCCAAGCAAGCCTTTTTAGTGGCAGGAGAGGAATGGAGGCCAAATTGCCATTGGTTGAAGAGTAACTAGGAAAGGAAGAAGTCAAGTCTGAAAAAATGGAGCATGCTTTCAAGTTATTTGGCAGTGGTAATTTGAAATGGAAAGAAGGTCATGGGAAAATTGTATGGTTCTAATTAGGACAACAAAATTATTGTATCCACTGTGCACCACTGCCACAGAAGTGCATGATCATAAGATATTGGACTGGCTGGCTAATCAGAATCGCCCAGGAACTTCCCTGGTGGTCCAGTGATTTGGACTCCGTGCTTTCACTGCCAAGGGTGCGGGTTCAATCCCTGGTCTGGGAACTAAGATCCCGCATAATGCACGGTGCCGTAAAAAAAAAAACAAAAAAAAAACAACCCAGCCATTTATCCATAGTAGTTGACCCAGGTTAAGTATATAAGCCAAATTCAGTCAGACAGGATTATATTTGCAGGTATTGGAAGACAGAAGAGGCAATCTTTCCTCTAAGGTAACCAAACTGGAGGGATAAGCCTGGAGTTCTCCCTGTTGATCTCACTCCCCATCCCACCTCCACTCACCTGGTCATGTGGAGGAAGTCCATCAATATTGGCAAAGGATAAGATCAACAACAAAAGAGGAACAGAGCCATGGAAGACAAAAACACACACAGCCTTCTGTTTCTAGAACATGAATCATCAAACTAACATCTGAAGGCCAAATCCAGCCCTCCACCTGTTTTTGTATGGCCTGTGAGCTAAGTATGGTTTTTACATTTTTATATGGTTGTGGAAAAATCAAGGGAAGAATATTTCATGACACATGAAAATTATATGAAACTCATATAGAGTCTCCATAAATAAAGTTTTATTGGGAAACAGCCACACTCACTCATTTACATCTTGTCTGTGGCTTCTTTCATGCTTCAAGAGCACAGCTGAGTGGTTGTGACTGAGACCATCACACACACAAAGCAGAAAATATTTACTCTCTGGCTATTTACAGGAAAAGTGCACTGATTCCTGCTCTAGAGTAAGGCCAGGTCCAGCCCTCAACTGTTATTTGAGCCCCCTGAATTTAAACTAATGGGAGTTAGATCTCTATCACTTACAACAAAGTGTTTCTCAAAAAATATCCTCTTGATTTTAAAGATGAGAAACATGAAGGTTAGAGGGACTAAGTGACTGACTTGGTCATATAGTTGGTGACAGAATTGAACCTGTATCCTCTCAGCCCACTGCTATATAGGCTGGCTGCATGGGTGTACAACATGCATAGTTGCCCAGGGCCCTCCCTCTCCTCACTTAGACAGCTCTGCACTTGGATTAATGTTCTTTTATCATAATCTTGAGGTTCTTAATACATTTCAAATGAGGAGTCCTGCATTTCATTTTGTACTGGGCCCCACGGATCATGTCATGATGCCACCCACCCAGCCTTCCCAGCCCTACAAACCTTACTGTTTTCTAATCCCATTTTACGTCCACATTAAAATTTTCAGTCATCTGCACACATTAATATTTGAGAAAGTGATAGTGTAACAGCCTCCATGTTTTAATTCTGACATAATTTATATATAGTTGAAAACACACATTTTCCTACCTTTATAACAAAATTACATTTCTCCAGGGTTCAAGTAAAATAGCTATACTTTTATTTTTCATGTGATTTAATCATTCTCATCACTGTCACTGCTTTGTATTTATTTTTATATTTCACTTGTACTATGGGAGTGGTATGGCCCAAGGAATGGATTCAGCAATTCTGCAAGTTCATAAATTATAAACAGGATTTCAAAAATGGTGCCTGGGGCTTCCCTGGTGGCGCAGTGGTTGAGAATCTGCCTGCTAATGCAGGGGACATGAGTTCGAGCCCTGGTCTGGGAAGATCCCACATGCCACGGAGCAACTAGGCCCGTGAGCCACAACTACTGAGCCTGCGCATCTGGAGCCTGTGCTCGGCAACAAGAGAGGCCGTGATAGTGAGAGGCCCGCACATCGCGATGAAGAGTGGCCCCCGCTTGCCGCAACTAGAGAAAGCCCTCGCACAGAAACGAAGACCCAACACAGCCAAAAATAATAAAATAAATAAATTAGAAAAAAAAATGGTGCCTGTTATTGAAGCATCTGCCTGTGATGATAATTAAAAGGAACACATTTATAAAGTGCTTAGATATTTCCTAGCAGAGCAATGTATGCATCAAAAACTTTATAGCACAGGGCAAACCTCAAGGTTTGACTAGTTGCCTAGTCAAACCTAAATCTCTGTCCAAAACAATTGGGCCCACAAAAAAAAAAATGATCCTAAGAAATGCGAGAGAAAGAAAAAGTTAAATTACAAGGTACAATACTGTTCTCCATTTTTTTGACCATTAACCTATTCAGGCTATGTGGGGTTTTTATGTTTCTCTCTCTCTCTCTCTCTCTCTCTCTTCTTTCTTTCTTTTTGTGTCGTCGTGTTTTCATTGTCATTTGTTTCTAGGTATTTTTTGATTTCCTCTTTGATTTCTTCAGTGATCTCTTAGTTATTTAGTAGTGTATTGTTTAGCTTCCATTTGTTTGTACTTTTACAGATTTTTTCCTGTAATTGATATCCAGTCTCATAGCGTTGTTATCAGAAAAGATACTTGATACGATTTCAATTTTCTTAAATTTACCAAGGCTTGATTTGTGACCCAAGATATGATCTATCCTGGAAAATGTTCCATGAGCACTTGAGAAGAAAGTGTATTCTGTTGTTTTTGGATGGAATGTCCTATAAATATCAATTAAGTCCATCTTGTTTAATGTGTCATTTAAAGCTTGTGTTTCCTTATTTATTTTCATTTTGGTTGATCTGTCCATTGGTGAAAGTGGGATGTGAAAGTCCCCTACTATGATTGTGTTACTGTCGATTTCCCCTTTTATGGCTGTTAGCATTTGCCTTCTGTATTGAGGTGCTCCTATGTTCGGTGCGTAAATATTTACCACTGTTATATCTTCTTGGATTGTCCCTTGATCATTATATAGTGTCCTTCTTTGTCTCTTGTAATAGTCTTTATTTTAAAATCTATTTTGTCTGATATGAGAATTGCTACTCCAGCTTTCTTTTGATTTCCATTTGCATGGAATATCTTTTTCCATCCCGCCACTTTCAGTCTGTATGTGTCCCTAGGTCTGAAGTGGGTCTCTTGTAGACAGCATATATACGGGTCTTGTTTTTGTATCCATTCAGCCAGTCTATGTCTTTTGGTTGGAGCATTTAATCCATTTACATTTAAGGGAATTATCGATATATATGTTCCTATTGCCATTTTCTTAATTGTTTTGGGTTTGTTATTGTAGGTCTTTTCCTTCTCTTTGGTTTCCTGCCTAGAGAAGTTCCTTTAGCATTTGTTGTAAAGCTGGTTTGGTGGTCCTGAATTCTCTTAACTTTTGCTTCTCTGTAAAGGTTTTAATTTCTCCATCGAATCTGAATGAGATCCTTGCTGGGTAGAGTAATCTTGGTTGTAGGTTTTTCCCTTTCATCACTTAAATATGTCCTGCCACTCCCTTCTGGCCTGCAGAGTTTCTGCTGAAAGATCAGCTGTTAACCTTATGGGGATTCCCTTGTATGTTATTTGTTGTTTTTCCCTTGCTGCTTTCAATAGTTTTTTCTTTGTATTTAATTTTTGATAGTTTGATTAATAGTGTCTTGGCATGTTTCTCCTTGGATTTATCCTGTATGGGACTCTCTGTGCTTCCTGGACTTGATTGACTATTTCCTCTCCCATATTAGGGAAGTTTTCATCTATAATCTCTTCAAATATTTTCTCAGTCCCTTTCTTTTTCTCATCTTCTTCTGGGACCCCTATAATTCGGATGTTGGTGTGTTTAATGTTTTCCCAGAGGTCTCTGAGACTGTCTTCAATTCTTTTCATTCTTTTTTCCTTATTCTGTTCTGCAGTAGTTATTTCCACTATTTTATCTTCCAGGTCACTTATCCGTTCTTCTGCCTCAGTTATTCTGCTATTGATTCCTTCTAGAGAATTTTTAATTTCATTTATTGTGTTGTTCATCATTGTTTGCTCTTTAGTTCTTCTAGGTCCTTGTTAAATGTTTCTTGTATTTTCTCCATTCTATTTCCAAGATTTTGGATCATCTTTACTATCATTACTCTGAATTCTTTTTCAGGTAGACTGCCTATTTCCTCTCCATTTGTTTGGTCTGGTGGGTTTTTACCTTGCTCCTTCATCTGCTGTGTGTTTCTCTGTCTTCTCATTTTGCTTAACTTACTGTGTTTAGGGCCTCCTTTTCTCAGGCTGCAGGTTCATAGTTCCCATTGTTTTTGGTGTCTGCTCCCAGTGGCTAAGGTTGGTTCAGTGGGTTGTGCAGGCTTCCTGGTGGAGGGGACTGGTGCCTGTGTTCTGGTGGATGAGGCTGGATCTTGTCTTTCTGGTGGGCAGGACTGCGTACAGTGGTGTGTTTGGGGTGTCTGTGAACTTAGTATGATTTTTAGGCAGCCTCTCTGCTAATGGGTGGGGTGGTGTTCCTGTCTCGCTAGTTGGTTGGCATAGGGTGTCCAGCACTGTAGCTTGCTGGTCGTTGAGTGGAGCTGGGTCTTAGTGTTGAGATGGAGATCTCTGGGAGAGCTTTTGCCGTTTGTTATTACGTGGAGCCAGGAGGTCTCTGTTGGACCAATGTCCTGAACTCGGCTCTCCCACCTCAGAGGCACAGGCCTGACACACAGCCAGAGCATCAAGACCCTGTCAGCCGCACGGTGTATAGCACACAGAACTTGACTCAACACGCTGTAAATACCAGAAAAGAATATATAAGGCTGGTACGAATCTGGAGAAAGCAGCACCCTCAACAGCTGGTTTCCCACCCATTGTTTTACTACCCAAAATAGACATGGCTAACATTAATTTTTGTCATTGCTAATGTTTAGAATATGTCTTTTCTAATCAACTTTCTATGTACACATAAAACTGTAGAAAATGAAATCTCACTGTATACACTGTTAGGAATTTGCTTGTGAGCATTTCCCCATGTCTTCATTATTCTTCTTCAATGCCATTTTAATAACTACATTGTATATCATTGTGATGGTTAATTTTATGTGTCAGCTTGTCTGGGCTAAGGGGATGCCCGGAGAGCTGGCAAAACATTATTTCTGGGTCTGTATGTGAGAGTGCTTCTGAAAGAGATTAACATTTGAATCAATAGACTGAGTAAAGAAGACCTGGGCTCACCATTGTGGGCAGGCACCATCCGATATGTTGAGGGCCCTAATATTAGAACAAAAAGGTGGAGGAAGGGCAATTTCTCTCTCTCTCTCTTCTTAAGCTGAGTCATCCATCTTCTCCTGCCCTCAGACATCAGAGTTCCTGGATCTAGTGCCTTTGGCCTTGGATTGGGAGTTACACCATCAGCTCCCCTGGTTCTCAGAGTTTCTGCTTCAGACTGAATTATACTACCAGCTTTCCTGATTATGCAGCTTGAGATAACATATCATGGGACTTCTCAGCCTCCATAATCTTGTGAGCCAAATCTGATAATAAACTTCCTCTTATATATCTATATATACACTCTCAGTTCTGTTTCTTTGGAGAATCCTGACTAATTCAATCACTTATTTAACAAATTCCATATTGTTGGACATTCGGGTTGTTTCCAGTTTTCAGCCATTCGAAACAGTACTGCAATGAACATTTATAGCTGTATCGATAACTACATCTGTGTTTCTTTTTTTCATTTCATACTAAAGGCTAAAAGAAACGATCCTTAATCTCTGTAATCAAACAACTTTTATTTCTGTAACACGATTGACAAGGGAGCTTGGATGGAAGTGTATATATAATACTAAACAGTTGCATAACACAGTGCCTACATATATAGTATTTGCTCAACAAATGATGGCTATTAAGAGCTCTAAGAAAGCATAACCTTCCTGACATCAAATTCAAAGGGCAGTTTTCCTTAGCTGCCATATAAACTTTGACATAGCCTTTTTAAAGCGATTTAAATGTTTGTGTTATACCATTCCTCAGAAAATGGGTTCCATTAATTTAGTATTTATATGAAAAAAAAGATTTCCTTTTGTCCCACCTATATTTCAGGGTCCCCCTCTTCCTAATATTTCACGATTAGATGAATCTATTTTTAACTCAAAGTACACATAAAACTTACAAACTTATAGGAGCATATTGTATGCAAAACAGAGTTCACTATTTTTTTTTAATAGATTGTGATACTTTTAGAAAGTATCGCATTCACATCAATAGAGATTAATAAATGAGACTGAGGATTTTCACTTTTTATATAAAATATTTCTAAAATATTTTATTATAACTGACAATTTTAATTTTTAATTGGATTAAATACTACTAGTAAGTGGGCAAAATTTCTTCCATACTTGGTTCAATATCCTACAAGGGACTTGTGTCTTTTAGACTTTCAAGTAACCAAGGTTTCAACATGGCAAATCCTCATTTAGATGTCAGCAGAGAATTTCTATACATGGCAGGTTTTTGATGAGTGTCTAAAATAATCAGCACGTTAGGCACATTAAGGATTAGTTTGCTAAGGATTACAGCTTAGTGCTCAGCTTAGGGCCTGGTATATAGGTAACGATTAAAATTTTATTAATAAATAAATGAATGAGTCAATGTCACCAGGCATTGCCTTTGACCATAGCAAAATTATGGTCAAAATTAACATCCAGGAAAACTTTCATTCCTTCTCTTTATTTATAATCACCATTGATTCTTAACTTCTCTTGGTTCCCTCATCTGTAAAATGGGAATAGCAATAGTGCTTTGTAGAATTGTTGTGAGGATTCAGTAATGTAGCGCATGTAAAGCACCTTGCCTCAAGCTTGGTATTTAATAAGCCCTCAACAAATATAAGCTGTATTATGTTAACAGCAGCACTATCATCACCATCATCATAATTATCATTCTGGAATGCAAATGCCGTCTATCCTGCTCTGTTTTTAAACAGGCAGGAGCCTTATTTTCTCTTTGAGAAGAAGGTTATTCTACTATAGTGGAGTTTCCAATACCTTCCCCACCTCAGGGTATGATGTGGAAGAGAGTCAGAATGTGAGAGTTGGAGGAGAAAGGGAGCCCATTAACTTGGGAAAAGCAACAACTTCCAGAAACCTTGGTCTAGTGTATGAGGAAAAAGGACTTAGTAATTATATCTGTTATGAAACTTTGTGTTTTATAAAGCTACAGGCTAGAAGTGTACAATAAAACAATTCTGAAATATCAAAAGACCACTTTGGGTGGCCTGCCAATGGATTATAGACATGACTTTTATATCGAGAGGGACTATCTGGCATTGAATCAGGGGAATAATATGGTTTGAGCAGCAGGATATCAGTAGCTAGTTTGGGCTTAAATTAAAAAAAAATCAAAAGTGGCAAATCAGTGTAGCAGAACCTAAGAGATTTGTTATGTACAGTGTAAAGGAAGAGAGAGTTCTATAAACATCCAACTCTGGAAGAAAATGCTGGAGATTTTTCATTAAACCATTTCTTTTAGCACACTGAAACTTTTCAAGGACTTAATTGATTTTTAGGGAGACATTTAACATTACAATCTGTAGGGGAATGTTCCTCAAGTTAATTTAAGGGCAAATTTGTCATAAAAGCTCATTTTTCTAATTATTGAGGAGAGAGTAAAAAGGATTGCAGGTTGGAGAGAGACATGGCAGATCTCAGGGAAAAAAAATCTCCAATTTCCTAACACAAAAGGAGAAAGGAAGTGCAGAATTGTCCTTTATTGAAAACCACACTTGCAAAAGTTAGTGAGAGCATGGCATTGCTATGTCTTTGAACCACTGATGGTTGATAAGCAGCTAGTCATAAATGTTACCAGTTCAAGATGGAAACAAAAGCATGCACAAGTTTTAGCTCGTAATTGGGCTGCTTCCAGAACTCGGAAGCTTGCTGCTCCCTCTCCTCAAGGCAGACTACTGATCCGCGTGCCGTTCAAGTTCTAAATTCATATTTGCAGCAACCAAGGATTTGTCATCCACTAGGATGCAACATATACCAAATGTACAGGGTGGCAAAATGGAGTTATGTCTTGGGGTGCTTAGGAGCCAAGTGTTCTGTTAAGGCAGGTAAATTGTGAAATAGAAGAGGTTATCAGTACTAAAACTGAACACAAACAATCCATCATTTCTCCCTGGAAATTTTCAAAATGATTTTGGCCATAAGTTACTCCATTCTAACAAAGAGACTTCTGGGCATTGTAAATGATATTGCTATACCTGCAGAAAGCCATCTTCAAGAAAGATTTTTATAGTATTAACACATTTGAAATGTTTATGATTGGAGTCTGGTTCACCTAGGGGGTTAAAAATAGAAGGCTTTTTACATTATATCTACAATGTCCTACAACCAAACCTGTCTGACTGGAGATTTGTCCACTGGCTTCCCGGTCTTTCTAGAAAGAATGTCTGAATGACTCCTTGATTGCAGCTAATTATCTCAGCTTCAGCCAGTATATATATACATATATATGTGTGTGTGTGTCATATATATATATATACACACACATATATACACACACACACACATATATATGTATACATATATATATACACATTTCCAGCCTGGACTCTTCTATCAGTGTTGGGGAAAATAAGAATTCTCTTTCTAAACTTTGACTAATCTTGCTGTTACCAACCTTACCTCCTTGGATCAATCCTCCACAGTGCCATCAGAGATACCTTCCTAAAACATAAATCTGATATTGTCAGGTCTCTGTTTTAAAAGTCTTTAGTGGCAAACCACTTTCCTACTGGATTAAGTCCAAAATCCTTATTATAACTGTTTAGAAGACCTATATGCTGGGCACTTTGTAAACATGTCATTTAATAGCATAACAATTACAATATTTTATAAATTATTAAACAAAGATTTTTAAAATTTCTCTTAAATGATGTGCCCTGTGGCTTTTCATCTATTGAGTAAATGGCTTCAGTTTTTCATGAATAGAGCAGATACATAGTAGAGCAGTGGTTTTCAACCAGGAATAATTTGTCCCCAGAGGACATGTGGTAATGTTCAAGATATTTTTGATTGTCACAACTGGGAAGAGATGACTGGTACCTAGTGAGTGGAGACCAGGGATGCTGCTCGACTCGCTACAATGCAGAGGACAGCCTCCCACAGCAAAGAACTGCCCAGTTCAAAATGCAAATAGTGCCGAGGTAGAGAAACCCTGTATCAAAACAATAAAATATATTGCTCAGCTATGACCATAAAATTTGGGTTTGGAGTCTCATGCTACAAGAGTGGACCTCAGAGGCTGATGGGTGGGTCCCTCTGGGAATTTTCCTTTGCTTCATGCAGGGTTACAATGAACACTAAGGAAGGAATTGGGACCATATTGCACCAATATATATGGCACAGCTGGCGGGCCAGAATCTCCAAGTCAGTCAGTCAGGAAAAGAGGTCAGAGGAGTTAGAAAACAATTGGAATGGCAAAGGAGCACCTCACATGCGGTAGACTCCTCACTCAGCACAGGTAGTAGTATTCATTGCTATAGGTTCTTACGAAGAACTTGAGGGACCCAAGAAGCTGTCCCTCTGAGAGCCTACAGTGACAAATGCTGCTTTAGCTAAAGGTCTGTTTCTACCTTCTTTGCCATTTAAGATTCTTACATCCTCCAACTTCATCTGTTGGTGTGTCCATTAATCATCATCTCTTTAGGACATGACGCACTGGTGAAACAATGGTTTTGGAAGCTAGATTGAGTTGAGAAAGAAAAAGCAATTCTAAAATCTCCTTTTAGCATATCAAAAGTAAAGCTTTCAGATCTGAATGTACATTTTCACCACAAGCCAGAGGAACTTGGATATCACGATATGACATAAGGAAATTTCCCAGCTGCCCAGACAAACAGTGAGGGTATTTTCATAGTAAGGGAATCTGGGAGTAACATGGTGAAAGTGGAAAGGAGGCCAGTGGTTAGGCACAAGGGTAACTTCCCTTCAGGGTCAAGAGCTTGGATGGAGTGTGAAAGGCAGTAAAAATGCCAGAGAGCATTGTGCACGAGCTGAAAGTTTCAGGGATTTGGGACCTACTTCCCTCTTGTCATTCTGGAAGGAGATCATTTTCAGTGTTCTTCTGACAAATGTGCAATGGAGGAGGAAAAGGGAGCATGGCAAGTTTTTGGCAGAGCTGGCATGGGAGGAATCCAGATGTTTCCACAGGTACCTGGTAAGGAATAGAAAAAGATAACTATTCAAGGTTGAGAGTCAGCAGTTCAATGAGAGTTGACTTTATAGAAGAGGCTAGGAGTGGAGAACAAGAGCTTGGACTCAGATGCGGGATGTAGCTGAGATTCAGGGGATCTGCAGCAAGAAGGCCTACATCAGCATGGGAAGGGAGGAAAACACACCAAAGAAAAATAACCAAGAAAATAAGACCAAAGTTTTACCACCTCTCAACTTCAATGACAATTACCAAGTGGGACCAAGGATATCTTCACGAACCCAACAAAGTCCTGGAAGGACCAGCCTTGTGGATTTGCAATCCAGGAGCCAGTCCGTGACAATACATGTAATACGTATACACAGGCACCAGCTTAGGAAGAAGAGGAAGAAAGGCAACCCTTTGAGAGAACCAGAAATGAAGATCTATCCAAATGTCTAAGCAAGGCTAAGGGAATGGGCACTCAAGAATTTTAGATAAGTTATGGGAAATAAAGAAGATTTGTTTTGGCACATCTAAATCATAGTAGTTAATATGTTGATACTCATTTCAGTAAGAAACTCCAATTTACAGGGTATAATTATGAGGAAACTGAAGCACAGAAAATAACCTAACTTGCCCAAGTTCACAGAAACAGTATGTGAAGGAGCTCTGGCTCCAAAGCCCAGGATCTTTCCACTGTGCCTCCCATTATTATGGCATTTCAGCAGACTCTTGGCAGTCTGGCCTCATTTATGACTACAATCTTCATATTCCCTTTGTTTCAGTCACAGGATTATTTCCCAAACATGCCATGCATTTTCCTCCTTCATGCTTTTGAACAAGTTTTCCCTGCTGTTTCATTGTACTTCCAAGACACCCTTTTTACTTCCCCCAGTTGACTTTTTCTTCCACCCAGCTTGACACCTTTTGAGTAGTCTTGAACCCTCTTTGTTGGTAGCAAAAGGTGGGAAGTATTGAGAAACAAACTGGCAAAATTTATTACCCAAGCCAATTCCCAGAGAGACTGCTCTCTCACCCCGTTCGGTTTCCTCTGGGCAGAGGCTGCCATGCCAGCAGACAAGACAGTGTGGGTTTACCACCACCTACTTGATTTTCACGAGCTACTACCATATCGGCAGAGTCACACCAGATCTGCAATACCTGGTAAGTTCTCAAGCTCAAAGGCGTGGATCAACCATCCTTTTTAAAGCCCCATGTTCCCTTGACATTTCATCCTTCTTCCTCTGGAGCACATGCCTCCCCAGTTTCTCCCCAGCTTTCCTCCACAATGAAACTAGCGAGCCCACCCTCAGTTCCTGTTTATCTATTTGCACATGGCTTTCCTCCTTATAGTGTCATTTATAGGAGAGGAAAACCCCTCCAGCCAGGACAATCAGGAGTATCTCAGTCAAATCCTTTGCTTCACTTGGTTTATCTCCAGCTGGCTCATCTCACTCTCGTGGTCACAAGAATCTAAACACCCTGCAACCTCTTCTCTTACTGACCTTCACTGAGGTCTTCTTACAACTACTCTGATCAATTCATGTTCTCCTAAAGCCAGTTAGGTTAGTACAACACTTTCCAATAGAACTTGCTGTGGTGGTGGACAATTTCGTATCTGCGCTGTCCAGTATGGTACCCACTAGCCACATGTGGCCATTGAACCTTTGAAATATGGCTACTGTTACCAATAAACTGATTTTTTTACATTTTAATTAAATGTAAATGTAAATAGCCATCTGGGGCTGGTGACTACCAGACTGGACAAACACAGGATTGGAACATTCTATTTTGACCAACGTAACATACAAAATATCTCCCAGTATATATTCAAAGCATTCATGATATATTTATATACCCACTAACCAAATATATCTTACATACTTTGCACTTAACCTAAATTATTTTCATTCCTCCAATACAGTAGATTTTCCTTTTCTTCAATAATAGCTATCAGCTATTATAACCAAGCCAAAAATTACCCCCTCAGCAAGGCTTCCCTGTCACCTCTATGGAAGCAGTCACCACTCCTTTTCCAAGACTCACACATCATTCTATACATATACCTATCACAGAACCCATCACAGTGTATTAGTTCATCTTTTACATTTTCATCCCCATCGCTCCTGTTAGAATGTGTTCTCTCTGAAAGAGGGAAGAGACTCTTTTATTCCTCTTGGATTCACTAATACCTAAACAAGAGTGGACATAGTAAACATAAAACTGTCGGACAAGTAAACGAATGAAAAATAACTAAAGGAAAGATTGGTAGAAAGGTTACAACAATTTTTTTTTAATGAACATGGGAAGAATAAAATCTAGCTGGGGCAGAGATAATTAAAGTATCATCTGTTTTATGTCTTTTTTCTTCCACATTTCTTTTTTATGGGAGTCACTGTGATCTATTTGAGAGATAATGTAGAATAGTAATTGCTAATGAGGGCTCTGTAGAGACCAGCATTAAGCAGTATTTGAGTTGTCAGTTAGCAAATGTTGGTAATAGATGGGAGACAACATGCCTGGTGGAACAGTTCTCACCACAGTTGTCATCTGCTACGCATACCAACCCAAGACATTTCTCTGCAGACTTTTGAGTCACAATTAATATACTGCAGTGTTGCCATCACTCCAGCCCCCTCCAATCCCTCTTCCAATACCACTTCAGTAGTCTTAAATGCAGGTGCTTTGGGGTCGTGTCCATGATTAAAATCCATTGCTGACCAAACTCCTTAACATGACTTGAAAGACCCTATGTGATCTGACACCCAACCCAGCTCTGCAGCCACACTAGCCTTTCCTCAGCCTGTCTTCACCAAGTCCTTTCTGGCCTCAGAGCATGTGCACTTTCAGTTCATGCTCCTGGAACTCTCTTCACTCTCTTTTTTGCCTAGTTAATGCCAACTCATCCATTAGCTGTCGGCTCAGATATCACATTTCCTGATGTCTGGACAAGGCCTTTTATAAATAACATTTACCTCTCCATAATAACAACACTCATAACTGATGGTTTTACATATATTTGTGGGTATTTGATACAAGTCAGTCTCCACCCCCAAATGCTTAGTTCCATGGAGACCTGAGTGTGTTTACTTTTGTTGACCATGTGACTCTCTGGCTCCTACCACTGTCCCCAGCACAAAATGGACACTCAATAAATGTCTGTTTGATCAATGAATGAATGATTGGTACAAAAAAATCTCCCTTAAGAGCATAAGCCCAACAATAGATATTATTAAAGATCACAATTCAAGTACCTAAACATCACAAAGGTTAGGTCCCTGTTAAAGAATAAACATTTCAACCATTGCCTAACTTCCTTATAGTAAAAACAGTAATGACTCTCAAACAAAGGATAAGGTGCCAAGGGGCTTCGCTGGTGGTCCAGTGGTAAAGAATCCACCTTCCAATGCAGGGGAGGTGGGTTCGATCCCTGGTTGGGGAGCTAAGATCCCACATGCCATGGGGCAACTAAGTTCACGTGCCTCAACTAGAGAGCCCTCGTGCTGCAAACTACAGAGCCCACGCACTCTGGAGCCCATGCGCCACAACTAGAGAGAGAAAACGCGCATG
This sequence comes from Balaenoptera acutorostrata, assembly GCF_949987535.1. Lineage (NCBI taxonomy): Eukaryota > Metazoa > Chordata > Mammalia > Artiodactyla > Balaenopteridae > Balaenoptera > Balaenoptera acutorostrata. The sequence goes on along the minus strand of NC_080073.1, from coordinate 28,668,108 downwards.
CCACAACTAGAGAGAGAGAAGCCCGTGCGCCGCACGAAAGATTGCACATGCTGCAATGAAGATCCCACGTGCCGCAACTAAGACCCGATGGAGCCAAAAATAAATACAATACAATACAATACAATAAAGGATAAGGGGGCTTCCCTGGTGGCGCAGTGGTTGGGAGTCTGCCTGCTAATGCAGGGGACGCGGGTTCGAGCCCTGGTCTGGGAAGATCCCACATGCCGCGGAGCGGCTGGGCCCGTGAGCCACAATTGCTGAGCCTGCGCGTCTGGAGCTGTGCTCCGCAACAGGAGGGGCCGCGATGGTGAGAGGCCCGCGCACCGTGATGAGGAGTGGCCCCCGCTTGCCACAACTAGAGAAGGCCCTAGCACAGAAACGAAGACCCAACATAGCAATCAATCAATTAATCAATAAAAAAATAAATCTAAAAAAAAAAAAAAAAAAAAAAAAAGGATAAGGTGCCAAGATCACTTAACAGATTCTCTTAGTCTAGATAGTGACTCATCTAGAGGTCACTAAATCAGCACAGCACAGCATCATCTGCAGTGACCAGCCAGATGTTTCCAGGGATAATTAGAAGCATTGATGTTAAAATATCCAGAAATTATTGTGGAATTTACTTCACGAGTCAAGGATATGGACCTTTTAGCTTAAACGTTTCCTGATCATTAAAACAAAACAAGTGAAATGGCAAATCCCACTTTTCACATTTTGCTTCTGGTTTTGGATATACTATGTACTTTACAAAAATATAATAAAACACATTGATTGGACTTCCCTGGTGGTGCAGTGGTTAAGAATCCACCTGCCGGTGCAGGGGACACGGATTCGAGCCCTGGTCCAGGAAGATCCCACATGCCGCAGAGCAACTAAGCCCGTGCGCCACAAGTACTGAGCCTGCACCCTAGAACCTGCGAGCCACAACTACTGAAGCCTGTGCACCTAGAGCCCGTGCTCCACAGCAAGAGAAGCCACCGCAATGAGAAGCCCACGCACCGCAACAGAGAGTAGCCCCTGCTCACCGCAACTGGAGAAAGCCCGTGCGCAGCAACGAAGACCCAACGCAGCCAAAAATAAAATAAATTAAATAAATAAATTTAAAATCTTTGAGCCAGAAACTACTTTCTCTGAGTATTAAAGTGTTTGTTGCAGCTTCCAAAGTGAGTGATTCAAGCCTGTGGGAAGAAAAAGGCCCTTGGAGAACAAGTGAGAAGGCACAGGGAGAGGAACACCACCAAGTTGGGGTTATAATTCTGCCCCATGACCTTGCCCGCAAAGAGCACAGTGATAAAGGATCTTTTAAACTCACGAGAGGATGAAATGTGTATAAATACATTGTCAGAGTCCAGTGAAGAGTCCAAGAGCATTTCTTTGGCTGTGTTGGTTTGGATTTCTCACACATACAATAACAAGTTTCTGGCTTCCCTGGCACATATGCTTGTGCAATGTGTTGCTGTGTCTCTGACAGTTGGTGACATTTCCTTTGCAGTCAGTCAGCAAGATTCGTACAGAGGCTGTGTGTCCAATGAAGAAATCAACATCCTGAGTCCCCATACTTGCTATTAGTCATCATTTGTGCCTTCATCCAAAAAACATTCGTTGAACACCTACTGTGTGCTCAGCCTAAGGGACACAAAGATGAGTCTGAAGCAGTTCCTGCTCCCTCAAGGAGATGACACATATACTTAAATAACTATATTACGCAGCGCTATTGTTAGTTAGAAAAATTGCTGTTAACATTTATTTGGGGAATTAATTGTACCAAGAACTATTCTAAAATATTTTGCATGCAATATTTCCTTTAACCCTCACAGTAGCCTTGTTATTATTATACCATTTTATAGATGAGAAGCATGGAGAAGTTGTATAATTTCCCCAAGATTACACTAGAACAATAAGAATGGGCGCAAAGTACTTCTGGATTCCAGGGGAGAGATGTTAGTCGCACAAAAGAGTACCAGGAAGATTTTGTAGTGGAAACAGTGTGTGAGCTGGTCCCAAAACTCTATAATCTATTAAGCTGGTGTTAAGGAAATCTGATCATATTTCTACTGTGATTCTCACCCTCACGCATCATTGTTAACCTACATTCTTCATCTGAGAATTTCTTTTAAATCTGCAGGTACTGATAACAGACTTAACATGAAGACTTTAGGCTTATATCGATCTCTTTTCAAAGCTTGAAAAAGTTCATTCTATTGGTCTGCTGTGCTTGAAACCTGAGAATTCAGTAAATCGATTAAAAAATTAACACAGAGTTAGAAGATCAATTGAAGAAACTGATACCTTGATGGATTAATCTATTGGCCAAAAGACCATTCAACAATGAGAATTCTTCCACTGGGTGAGACCCTAGACATAAACCGATCTATCACTTTCAATTTAGAAATGAAAGAATGAAGACACATAGAAGTAAAAAAGACTGTCCAAGGGCACACACAGACTTTGTATAAGAGCCAGGGCTGGCACCCTTGCCTTCTGATTTCTAATCCAATGTTCTTTTTTATTAAAAACAATAACTTTATTGAGGTATAATTGAAATACACTAAATCATATATTTTAAACTGTACAATTTCATCCATTTTGACACGTGTATTCACCTCTGAAACCAACACCACAACAAAGATAAGTATTTTCATTGCCCTCAAAATTTTCCTTATGCCTCTGTATACTTCCCAATACCTCCATTCCTGGGCAAGCACTGATCTGCTCTCTATCACTGCAAGTTTGCATTTTTGACAATTTTATATAAATGGAATCATACGTACTCTTTTTGACTGGCTTCTTTTACTCACATAGTTACTTTGAAATCCATCCATATTGTGTATGTCCATAGTTCACTCCTTTTCATTGCTGAATATTATTGCATTATATAAATATAACACAATTGTTTAGCCATTCATCTGTTAATGGACATTTGGATTGTTTCCAGTTTTGAGCTATTATAAGTAAATCCATGGTACTACCTAGGAGTATACTGGCTAAATCATATGGTAGTTGTACGTTTACCTTTTTAAGAAACTGCCAAACTGCTCTCCAAAGTTGTACCATTTTACGTCCCCACCAACACTGTATGTGAGTTCTAGTTGCTCCACGTCCTCTCCAACATGTAGTACCAATTTTCTCTTCAGTATTATATTTATTAGCTAGTAACAATTCCCATCACAACTGACTAGTAAATTCTTTAATGCTACACAGGTAGAGGAAAGCTTTCAAGTGAGTGAGTTCTGACATAATTTTCTCACCCCCTCATCCTTTTCTTTTCTCCCCTAGTCAGTTTTGGTGGGATATATTCTTTGCTCAAATTGAGTAAAAAGAGTAGATTTTTTAGAGGAGATGTCAGTGTGGAAACCAGAAAGCTCTGGCTTTCTTAAAGGTGCTCTGCTTTGGTGAATAGGAAGAGACACAAAGCTCCCTCACTCAGCACACAGGAAGAGCATGCCATTATCACCAGACTGGAGCTGGGAGAAGCTCACGGACCTGATGCCAGGACCCTGAAGGGTCCAATGAAGGGAAAGAAGAAGCAGGGAGACCAATAAGAAGGCTCTCTATCTCCCATTCTGGTGGGATCTTTACAGACCACAAGATGACCTTCCCTTTTCTTCACTAAACTCTTTGAGAGTGGATATCTTTTCTTGGTCATCCCTGTAGGAAATCCATAAACACCTGGTATTAGTTATTGACTCATAACAGCTACTATTAAATTAGCAGAGATCTCATGTCAGGAGCTGTGCTAAGAATTTCACATTCATTATCTCATTTTCATTCTCAGAACAACCATGTGAGGTTGGTATTCCAAGTCTCATTTAACACATGAAGAAAGTGAAACAGAGATGTTAAGTAACTTGTCCATGATCACCAAACTAGTAACTGAATAGAATTTGAATCCAGTTCTGACTGATTTCAGAACCCAAGCTCCTAACCACTCAACCACCTTTTCAATGACCAAATATGGATGTTGTGAATATAAGTGAATAGTAAATGAGTATGACCTCCCCTTCCAAGCCTAACCCTCAGTGAGTCTATTCTGTAATGTCATGGATTGATTGCAGGCATCGCATGCCAAATATTCAAGGAATTTCTGCAATCCTTAAATGTTTGCCAAGAATAGGTCCTTCATGCTCTCTAACAAATTCTGGAGGGAAGGGGAAATCCATATTTAGAACTTTGGTTACTAGCTGTATCAGTCTTTTCTTTTCTGCCTACTCATTTAAGCTCATGTTTCAGAAATTGCTACAGTTTTTTCAGATGTGTGTACCCCACCCCACAATGTTCAGTGGTTCTCCATTTTTGATGTACATAAGTCTCACCTGGGGAGCTTATTAAAAACAAAAATGCCAGGGCTTCACATTCTGAGATTCTCATTCAATAAGGTGGGTTTTGAACCCAGCATGGGTATTTTCAACAAGCATCCTAGTAGGGAGGCAATTGTTACTTTGTAGCTGACCACTGTCCATTTCCTGACCTAAAATCAGCCCAGTTTTGTTCCAGAGAATTGCTTCTCCTCTGCTGGGCTTGGTCCTGGTAGGAGGGCAAATCCAGACACTCATTTCCATAGAACCAAACCCCTTTTCCCATCAGTTGGTTTTGCCAAGGAATTTTCAGGTAAACTAAGCTTAGCCAATCATGTGGCTTCTCCCAAGACTTTGAATTTTGAGTGAAGAATAAAATGGAAGTTATGCAGCTCCACGGTTATGTCCTATTCCATTCATAAGGCAATTGTGTGCTTGTTGCTTCTTGGCCCAAGAGTTTCCTTGGTACCTATTTTGTCCCCCATCCTACTTACCCAAATATCTTTTCAACAAATACCTTTCTGCTCGAGTTAGCTGGTCATTTTCTGATGCTTGCAACCAAAGCGACATTCCATGATAACTCCGGCAAGAGATCCAAAGGCCAGCCATTGAGAAACACGGCCCTCAATTTTCAATACTTCCCTACTTGGCCATTTTGGGAAAGGACATGTTACCAGTAATAGCTATCTCTAGCCATCATTCCCACATGAGTAAACGTGTCACATCTTTTCAAAAGTGAAAGGAAACCCAGTGTTCACAATATTTTAATCTGTTCCTTTTATAGCCTCTGTATAGCATCTTCTCTGTGCCCCCTGGCCACTATTAAGTAAGAGCTCCAAAATGCTGTTCTTAGGCTGGCAAACTCACAGTTACTCTCACTCGCTTTTCTCTGTGTGTGCACCTCAGGAGCCTCTATTATCCTAAAAGTAGAGGAACAGTTGTTAGAATCAAGTGGATGTCTGACAAGCCACTAATTAGCTGCCTGGTAGTGTGTTGATGTAGGCCATGACCTCAAGGAACTGATTGCAATGTGAAGATCCATAGGAAAGCATGGAAAACCAAAAGAGTAACATTATTAGCAACTCCTGATGAAATGATGACATTCCAATGATAACAATAGATGCTAATTGTTCCCTCAAAGGAAGTTTCTATAGTAATAACCACTTGGTCACAGATTTCTGGCTAAAGAGTTAGTCGTTGCAGAACAAATTGTAGCAGAAAAGAATAAGGACCATGACCCTTTTTTCCCAACTAAGGCAATCTTATGTACTTTGGTGTTATGTACCGTTGTTAACAAACTAGTTCTGGATGCTGCAGTTATCTTAATCTTCAGAAGAATGAACTTCTGGTGGGTTGTGGTCCTCTGAGGTTTTTGACTGGCCAACATCATTATTATTCCCCTTCTGTGAGGATGACATCCCACTATGCCTCTGGGAGACCTCCATTTCCCCATCATAGTCTGTGTATGTTCAGTGAAGGTAACGCCACCTCCTTAGTTCCAGGGATGGGAACAGAACCTAGGCCTGGCTAGCCAGGGCATTCAATCTCCCTGGCCAGAGAGATGGATACAAGATAGACAATATGGCACGAGCCAGACCAACGACCTTCAGACCTAGGCTTCTGCTAGAACCACTGGGAAGATGGCGCTTTCAGCTGAGTTTGTTAACCTAGTTAGATCCAGGTCATTTTTGCCACCATTAAGGGACAGCCAATTTCAGAATCATATAAACTTGGAGGAAAGCAGAGCCAGGAAACTGAGGAAGACAGATTCCTGATATCAGTGTGCGAACCATTGAATCCAGCTATGACTGAGGTAGCACTATCCACTGAGCTTTTCGATTACACCGGCCACTGAAGTCCTTTTTGGTTTTCCTTAAGCGATTTTTGAATTGGATTTTGTCACTTGCAACCACAAAAACCTTGAGTAATACACATGGGAAGCAATAGATTGAGCCCCATAAAGATTATTTGATGAAGTTGTTTATCTATCCATCTTGAACTTTCTGAACTACTCTTTCTAGTCTAGGAGGAAAAATGATACAGGCATAAGGGAAGGACAGGAAGCTCTTATTATTGAATCCTCCTGCTACAAACACTTTCCCACACATTTCCTAAGCTATGTGGCAAATTTCCTTGCCTTCCTTCTGCACAATGTTTTCAATTTCAGAACATATGCTGAAACATTCCAAATGAACTTGACTTCTGCTGTTTCTCTCTCTTCAGGAAAGCATTTCATTTTGTGTGAACGACTGGCCTCTCCATCACCTGATGCCTTTCTTCCAGTTGTGATTTCTTTAAGAAGCAAGAACGCCTTCCTACGAGGCCAAAGTCATTAGCCCCAGCATGGTCATCCAATACTTTAGGCAAGTTCTCCATCAGAATGAATCACAGAGAGAAGACTCAAAGGAGACAGGTCAGGGTCACCTCCTCAAACTCATCCCAATGTGCACTCTTCTTAATGCATTCACACCCCAGTGAGGGACACGAGTTCATTGATATTTAATGGCCTTTCTGATGTGATCAGGTGAACTAGTGAGTACCCCCACATGCCCCACTAGTGTGAAGTTAGGAAGTCAATTTGCAGCTTATCACCATCCTTGACTCCTCACAAGTAATTTATTGGCAGACCCTGTGATCTCTGTCCTCAAGAAGCTTCAAAGTAAAGCTCAGAATGCTTAAAAGAAAACACAGGGGTTTGCCATACCCCTAGACCATAGTTTGGTTAGCCCAAAGATTCTCTGCTTTAGATACATAACAAAAATCAAATCTAAAACCTTACAGAGAATGACTACAGAAAAAGGAAAAGACTGAGGAAGTGTGAAAGAAAAAATAGTAAAATCTAGCAAAAACTGGACTGTGAATTCAAAGAAAAAGACAAATTGGAAATCGTGCTGGAGTCTCTTGCTTAGGAAGCTAGACGTAAAGTAGAAAATAGCCATGAATCAGAGCTCACAAATTGAAAAGTATTGCTTTTATTTCTTTTACAAAAAGAATGCTGTTTCATTGTAGAACTGGAAATTCCCTATAATCGCACTGCCCAAAGACAGACACAATTAAAAGTTTAGTATGTTTCTTTTATAACCAGACATACACACAGGTTTAGAAAGTTGGGATTATGTTAGTATTATTTATTACAACCTGTTTTTTTAAACATAATGTTTTATGATCATTATTCCACAGCATTAAAAATTCCAAACACAATTTTTAAAATTTATTTTTTCAGTTAATTATTCAACATTTCAGATATTTGAAGAGGCATAAGGAATAATAGCATGAATACCCTATACCTACCACCCAGGTTAAGAAAGTAATCATCATAAACACAGCTGAAGCTTTCTATGTATACCCCTAGAGTAACATTCCTATCTTCTCTCCACTTGCCCATTAAGCATGCTTTTTTTCTGGCTGCATAATGTTCCCTCATAAAAATGTATCATAATCTATACATAATCAATGTATCATAATTAACCAATTCTTTATTTTTAGTTATTTAGACTGTGGCTGTTTTTCATGATGATACATAATACTGTAATGAACATCATTATATATACATTTTTTACATCCATATCTGTGATTACTTCCTTAAGACAAATTCCTAAAAGTAAACTTGCTTTTGCCCAATGGTAAGAACATTTTGCTCCATACTGTTACCATCCAAAAAAGGTCGAACCAAGTACACCCCATCTCACCCCAGCATTGTATGAAAGAGCTTAAAAAATAGCTGCACAAATAGCTACACATTGAGGAAGTATCATAAGGTCTGTTTCTAGACCATCTTTTTAACTAGCCTACAGAGTGTCTGTTTCTGGGCACAAGTTCTATGCTGGGCACTGGGGATTCAGAAACCAGTAAAGCCCTATCCATCTAGCAGAGAACAGCTCTGGAATGGGAGGCAGAAGATGTGGGTGCTGGAGAGACAGCGTAGCAAAGTGGTTAGAACACTGCTTTGGGAGCCAGACTTCCTCCTTGGGCAAGTTATTTAACTTCTCTGTGCCTCAGTTTACTTCTCTATGAAATAGGGATAATCAGCCTTGCCCAGCATAACCCATAAATCTAAGTCTAAAAAGACTTGATGCACAGTACCACTCAGTTGGAATGCAGTTTTACTAACTCACCTACTGGCACAGCATCTTAGGAAAAAGTAAGGGACTGAAAGGGAGGGCAGAGTAGCAAGTCAGAAAATGGAAATAAGAAGGGAAGATGGGCAGGGAGGAGAGCAACAAGGTTTGTGCTCATGGCACAAAAATGCAATTACTCTCCTAAGTAAGAGGGCCCAGGAAGTGCCCAGGCCAGTTCTCCTGGGTCCCTGCCTGTGTGTCACCCCCAAAACAGATTAACTAAATGCTTCATGACTGTGATACACTCTGCCTGCCTGAGGCTACCTCTGAGCCGTGCGGAGGCAAGTTACTACAAGGGTCTCGGCTCCTGTGCAGAGGGATGTGTATTCTGTTGCCAAGAAGAAAGGAAAATGTGCTCTCTCATTGCACGTCCAATATAATCTCGGCGTATTTATGTACCCCACATACCATCATGTAGAAAAAAAGCATGCTACAGACAATATGCTGCATGTGATTCCATTTATATACATATAAAACTATAATTCATTCATTCATACAGTAATTCATTAAAAAGTCTTTACTGAGGGCTTACTATGTGCCAGGCCCTGTGCTACCTGCAGGGGGATGTAATGAGAATATGGTCACTGTTGTAGGGGAGTTTCCATTCCAGTGACAGAAACTGACATCAATCTTATATACTTGCATACTGCTTGATTTTTTTTGCTTTTGGAATATAAATGATCTGCAACAGCCATTAAGACAGAGACAGAAACAAATGAAAACACAAAACAAAGCAAATAAAAAATAAACCACGTCAAAGAATGCTGAGAAAAAAATCCACCATAGAAAGGAAAGCACAGACACTTTAGGAAGGACAGGGGATTAAACAGCAGTCCCCAACCTTTTTGGCACTGGGACTGGTTTCCTGGAAGACAATTTTTCCACGGAGGGGGCGGCAGGAGATGGTTCAGGTGGTAAGTCGAGCAATGGGGAGCGACGGGGAGCGGCAGATGAAGCTTCACTGGCTCGCTCTCCCACCACTCACCTCCTGCTATGCCGCCCCGTTCCTAACAGGCCGCAGACCGGTACCAGTCCATGGCCTGGGGGTTGGGGACCCCTGGATTAAAATGAATCTGCTGTTTTTAAGAATCTTATTTAGTGATCTATTCTAGGACAGGAGTCAGTAAACTTTTTTTGTAAAGGGCTTGATAGTAAATATTTTAAGCTTTTCAGGCTACACAGTCCCTGCCAAAACTACTGTACTTGACTCTGCCATGGTCAAGCAATCAGCAACAATACATTGATGAATCAGCATGGCTGTGTTCCAAAAAAACTTTATTTACGAACACAGTAATTTTAATTTCATATGATTTTCATGTGTGGTGAGATATTTTTCTTCTTTGAATTTTTTAACCATTTAAAACTATAAAAATCGTTCTTAATTCATGAGGCAGATTTGGTCCATGGGCCATAGATTGTCAACCGCTGATTTAAACAGCTACGTAATAGTCCATTCCATGGGTACTCCAAAATACTTTGAACAGATCCCCAACTGTTAACATTTAGATAATTTCCAGTTTTTCCCTATTATACACAGGGCTGTGACGAACATCCTTATACGTGCACCTTTTGCATCCTTGAGTGTGTAAATAACTACCTTCTGTCTCTGAATCCATGCCTGTGTCCCCAGCAGGAGCCCATTTGAAAAAATTATATGGGAGAGGTTCTTGAGACGGTCCTGCTGAGCTCCAAATGCAAAGGATCATAATGGCTCTTTTATTCACTAACCTAATAATTCCATTTTTAAAGGGCTGTCAAATTGCCCAACATGAGTTGTTTCCTATGAACCCTGCTGCTTGTTTTCAGCAATCCATCATCCTCGGTGTTTGCAGAATTGTCAAGATGGCCTTCACAGGTCCCTCCAGGAGGCTGTCAGAAACTCAACGTCCATTTGCCAGGCCATCCTGCTTTGCTGAGAGACCCCTACTCCCAGCATCTTTCACCAGGCTCCTCACCCTTTCTTTGTGTTAAACATTCAGTCAGTTTGATCTAAGATTTCCTTCCCACTTGCACTGTAACTCAAATACTTGGATGCGTGTTTGGTGCATTTGTAGATTTTTTTCCCCCAAGGATCCTCAACTTCTATTTATATATACACAGCTACCTCCATCCTGTCTACACAATTTTCTATTTTTTCCCTTTGTTTGCATCACTTCATGTTTTTTTCAAAAAGGTATATTTTAAAATTATTTTTGCAAAAGGAATACCAGCCTGTTGTAAGAAAAACAAATGCAAGCTCATTAAACTTTATAAAATAGACTGTAAAATTTTTCCCTTCTCCATCCCACAAGTAACCCCCAACCCCAGAGACAACCATTATTCTCAGACAGACTGGGGCTCTAGCTGCAGAACTGCTTATCTTTGTGAACTTAGACAAGTCACTTAATTTCTCTGAGCCTTAGGGTCTTCATCTGTAAACGGGAGTGATAATTCCTATTACCACAGATGTGAATCATGCTTATGAAGCACTTAACACCTAGTACAGTGCCTGACCTTAGTAAATGCTCGAGAAACAATAGCTATGTTAGTATTATTATTAGTAACAGCCTTACATTATCATTCCTCTGCAAATGTATTCATAATTTTTTAACATAATATCTAATTTTTGATGTAAATGGTATCATTCTATGTGTATAAGCTTTAAAAAAATTTGGTCACTTCATTTATCTGAGACATCTATCTTAATCTTTTTAATAACATTATAGAATACCAGTGCATTGATATTCCATTACTTAATCATTCCCCTACTGATGTCTATTTAGGCTTTCAAATTAGGTTTTTGATGCTGGAAGGAACATCCTTGAACACACAGGTTTGGGTTTTTATGGGAGTGTTTTCTTAGGGTGGAGTCTCAAAAATGGAATTGTTGTGTCCATTTTTAATTTTAATAGTTATGACTCAAGGCAGTCATCTGTTCAGCTCCCAGAATACTTCCAGCTTTCTGCCTTCCAAAGCCTCATGGGGCTGCCCCTCCTGGTCCCTTAGTTAGTAGAAAGGCTATGTGACTTGATCAGTAAGCTGTGAGTACAAGGGACATATGTCATCACCATTTTATTGCCAGTTTGAAGCCTTGCAGAGCCTCCTTTAAATTCTGCCACAGTGACCGGCAGTATTCCAGATAGTGGCTGCTCCACCAGCTTGAGTCCTGTAGTGAGGACAATGTGGGACAGAGCCTCAGCTGACTCGCCGTGAACACACAGAATGAGTGAGAAGTAAACATTTGTTGTTTTAAGCCGCCATCATTTGGACTGTTGGTTACTGTGGCATAATCTGATTGATACACTGCCAAATTTCTCTCTGAAAAAGTATTTTTTACCAATTTACACTCCTAAGAAAACCAGTGAAAAAGCCTCATTACTATACACCTTTTGCAATTTTTTGTTTGTTTGTTTGTTTCTAGGGAAGTTTTTATTTTGAACTCATTTTAGATTTACAGAAAGATTGCAAAGATAATACCGAGAGTGTTCATTGGCACCTCACCTATTTTCCTCTGATGTTAACATCTTACCATGACACGGTCGTCAGAACTAAGAAACCAACATCGGTACCTTACTCTTAATGAAGCCCGAGACTTCATTTGAATTTCACCAGTTTTTCCAGTAATACCCTCTTTCTGTTCCAGAATCCAGTCGAAGATATAACATTGCATTGCGTTATCATGTCTCTTCAGTATCCTCTGGTCTGAGACGGTTTCTCCGTCTTGTGTTTTGTTTTGTTTTGCTTTGTTTTTTGACCTTGACAGTCCTGAGGAATACTGGTCAGGCATTTTGCAGAATGTTCCTCGATTTGGGTCACACCATTTCTACCAGCTGTGTGACAATGGATACATGACTCACACTTTCTAGAATTCTCTTAGCTTGCTGAGAGTATTGAATGAGATGAGGCCTGGAAAGCCCCCACTCAGGGCCAGTGTGCTCAGCCATCACAACCGTTATTTATGGGACTGATCTTATGCTCTTGTGAGTGAAGGTGCTGAGGAGTAGTTCTGCATGGTAAAGTCTAGGGCATCAGGTTGCTTTGCTCTAGAATCCCAGAATCCCAGAAGTAGAAGGACTAGTAGGACCATGTGGTCTGACCTGCCATTGCAGCTTGAATGCCCATCACAGGGCAGATTGCTCTGGCGATGAGGCGTGCACTTATTTATAAGGCACCCATCCCATCCTCGAGCCGCCGGGACTGGTCTTCTTTCTCTCTCCCACTTCCAGTCTGTTACAAGGCTTACAGGAACCCTAGTCCACTCACTCTCTTCATCTACAGAGTGACTACTTCATTCCTTCCCTTCCTGCAAAACTCTAACACAGCCTCCTGCCAACACGCTCTCAGTGGAGGCCCTTGCTTTTTTTTGTTTGTTTGTTTTTCACCCCCACACACTGTATTTTATTTTTACAAGAGATAAATAGACTGACACCAAGCATTGTAAATGGATGACCACAACAAAAGCAACAATGATTGCAATTACCAAACATGAAACACTCATACTATGTCATAATATTGACATTCAGTCCAGTAATCCTCCACTGTAACAGCTCCTTTACTTTGCAGTGAAAATTGATTTGTATATTCTTTGCCTCTCAGTCCTTGTGGGATTTTTTTTTTTAATTCAAACAGAAAGACACAAAAATTATACTCATCCTCATCAGTTCACTCAGTCCCATGTAATTAAATTTTTTTTCATCTTGATCTTTTGTTAGCACTTTTATGAGTTAATCAGTTTTTCATTAGATTTCTGAAAATGCTTATTCATTCAGTTCAGCAGTACAGTCAGTTACCAGAAACCTGTACTTGTCAGAGTCTTTTCCATGAATTTCTTGAAGATGAAACCCTTTTATAGGAACATATTTGCAAAAGCATCAGAGTACACCCAGAACTGTCTGTAAATGACAAAAGACTTAAAACTGACCACTGTTAAAGATTTGATGAAAGTTCATTATAATGCAATTGACAAGGAAATTTAGTTATTTCTGAGATATACATTTTAAAGTAATAACTAGAATTATGAATTATAACATTATACCAGAACATATAAGATTTTTAGAAATTTCATGTAATGTCTGAAACATTTATATTAACATATTTCCATACAAATAACCCAATGAAAGTTTAGTATTGGTTGTTTTGTTTGTTTGTTTTTTTATACTGCAGGTTCTTATTAGTCATCAATTTTATACACATCAGTGTATACATGTCAATCCCAATCGCCCAATTCAGCAAACCACCATCCCCACCCCACCGCAGTTTTCCCCCCTTGGTGTCCATATGTCTGTTCTCTACATCTGTGTCTCAACTTCTGCCCTGCAAACCGGCTCATCTGTGCCATTTTTCTAGGTTCCACATACATGCGTTAATATACGATATTTGTTTTTCACTTTCTGACTTACTTCACTCTGTATGACAGTCTCTAGATCCATCCACGTCTCAGCAAATGACTCAATTTTGTTCCTTTTTATGGCTGAGTAATATTCCATTGTATATAGGTACCACATCTTCTTTATCCATTCGTCTGTCGATGGGCATTTAGGTTGCTTCCATGACCTGGCTATTGTAAATAGTGCTGCAATGAACACTGGGGTGCTTGTGTCTTTTTGAATTATGGTTTTCTCTGGGTATATACCCAGTAGTGGGATTGCTGGATCATATGGTAATTCTATTTTTAGTTTTTTAAGGAACCTCCATACTGTTCTCCATAGTGGCTGTATCAATTTACATTCCCACCAGCAGTGCAAGAGGGTTCCCTTTTCTCCACACCCTCTCCAGCATTTGTTTTTTGTAGATTTTCTGATGATGCCCATTCTAACTGGTGTGAGGTGATACCTCATTGTAGTTTTGATTTGCATTTCTCTAATAATTAGTGATGTTGAGCAGCTTTTCATGTGCTTCTTGGCCATCTGTATGTCTTCTTTGGAGAAATGTCTATTTAGGTCTTCTGCCCATTTTTGGATTGGGTTGTTTGTTTTTTTGATATTGAGCTGCATGAGCTGTTTATATATTTTGGAGATTAATCCTTTGTCCATTGATTCGTTTGCAAATATTTTCTCCCATTCTGAGGGTTGTCTTTTCGTCTAGTTTATGGTTTCCTTTGCTGTGCAAAAGCTTTTAAGTTTCATTAGGTCCCATGTGTTTATTTTTGTTTTTATTTCCATTACTCTAGGAGGTGGATCAAAAAAGATCTTGCTGTGATTTATGTCAAAGAGTGTTCTTCCTATGTTTTCCTCTAAGACTTTTATAGTGTCCAGTCTTACATTTAGGTCTTTAATCCATTTTGAGTTTATTTTTGTGTATGGTGTTAGGGAGTGTTCTAATTTCATTCTTTTACATGTAGCTGTCCAGTTTTCCCAGCACCACTTATTGAAGAGACTGTCTTTTCTCCATTGTATATCTTTGCCTCCTTTGTCATAGATTAGTTGACCATAGGTGCATGGGTTTATCTCTGGGCTTTCTATCTTGTTCCATTGATCTATGTTTCTATTTTTGTGCCAGTACCATATTGTCTTGATTACTGTAACTTTGTAGTATAGTCTGAAGTCAGGGAGTCTGATTCCTCCAGCTCCGTTTTTTTCCCTCAAGACTGCTTTGGCTATTCGGGGTCTTTTGTGTCTCCATACAAATTTTAAGATGATTTGTTCTAGTTCTGTAAAAAATGCCATTGGTAATTTGATAGGGATTGCATTGAATCTGTAGATTGCTTTGGGTAGTATAGTCATTTTCACAATATTGATTCTTCCAATCCAAGAACATGGTATATCTCTCCATCTGCTGGTATCATCTTTAATTTCTTTCATCAGTGTCTTATAGTTTTCTGCATACAGGTCTTTTGTCTCCCTTGGTAGGTTTATTCCTAGGTATTTTATTCTTTGTGTTGCAATGGTAAATGGGAATGTTTCCATAATTTCTCTTTCAGATTTTTCATCATTAGTATATAGGAATGCAAGAGATTTCTGTGCATTAATTTTGTATCCTGCAACTTTACCAAATTCATTGATTAGCTCTAGTAGTTTTCTGGTGGCATTTTTAGGATTCTCTATGTATAGTATCATGTCATCTGCAAACAGTGACAGTTTTACTTCTTCTTTTCCAATTTGTATTCCTTTTATTTCTTTTTCTTCTCTGATTGCCGTGGCTAGGACTTCCAAAACTATGTTGAATAATAGTGGTGAGAGTGGACATCCTTGTCTCATTCCTGATCTTAGAGGAAATGCTTTAAGTTTTTCACCATTGAGAATGATGTTTGCTGTGGGTTTGTCCTATATGGCCTTTATTATGTTGAGGTAGGTTCCCTCTATGCCCACTTTCTGGAGAGTTTTTATCATAAATGGGTGTTGAATTTTGTCAGAAGCTTTTTCTGCATCTATTGAGATGATCATATGGTTTTTGTTCTTCAATTTGTTAATATGGTGTATCACATTGATTGATTTGCGTATATTGAAGAATCCTTGCATCCCTGGGATAAATCCCACTTGATCGTGGTGTATGATCCTTTAAATGTGTTGTTGGATTCTGTTTGCTTGTATTTTGTTGAGGATTTTTGCATCTATGTTCGTCAGTGATATTGGTCTGTAATTTTCTTTTTTTGTAGTATCTTTGTCTGGTTTTGGTATCAGGGTGATGGTGGCCTCATAGAATGAGTTTGGGAGTGTTCCTTCCTCTGCAATTTTTTGGAAGAGTTTGAGAAGGATGGGTGTTAGCTCTTCTCTAAATATTTGATAGAATTCACCTGTGAAGACATCTGGTCCTGGACTTTTGTTTGTTGGAAGATTTTTAATCACAGTTTCAATTTCATTCCTTGTGATTGGTCTGTTCATATTTTCTGTTTCTTCCTGGTTCAGTCTTGGAAGGTTATACCTTTCTAAGAAATTGTCCATTTCTTCCAGGTTGTCCATTTTATTGGCATAGAGTTGCTTTTAGTAATCTCATAGGATGCTTTGTATTTCTGCGGTGTCTGTTGTAACTTCTCCTTTTTCATTTCTAATTTTTTTGATTTGAGTCCTCTCCCTCTTTTTCTTGGTGAGTCTGGCTAATGGTTTATCAATTTTGTTTATCTTCTCAAAGAACCAGCTTTTAGTTTTTTGATCTTTGCTATTGTCTTCTTTGTTTCTATTTCATTTATTTCCTCTCTAATCTTTATGATTTCTTTCCTTCTGCTAACTTTGGGTTTTGTTTGTTCTTCTTTCTCTAGTTCCTTTAGGTGTAAGGTTAGATTGTTTACTTGAGATTTTTCTTGTTTCTTGAGGTAGGCTTGTATAGCTATAAACTTCCCTCTTAGAACTGCTTTTGCTGCATCCCATAGGTTTTGGATCGTCGTGTTTTCATTGTCATTTGTCTCTAGGTATTTTTTGATTTCCTCTTTGATTTTTTTCAGTGATCTCTTGGTTATTTAGTAACATATTGTTTAGCCTCCGTGTGTTTGTGTTTTTAACGTTTTTTTCCCTGTAATTCATTTCTAATCTCATAGCGTTGTGGTCAGAAAAGATGCTTGATATGATTTCAATTTTCTTAAATTTACTGAGGCTTAATTTGTGACCCAAGATGTGATCTATCCTGGAGAATGTCCCATGCGCACTTGAGAAGAAAGCTGTTTTTGGATGGAATGTCCTATAAATATCAATTAAATCTCTCTGGTCTATTGTGTCATTTAAAGCTTGTGTTTCCTTATTAATTTTCTGTTTGGATGATCTGTCCATTGGTGTAAGTGAGGTGTTAAAGTCCCCCACTATTATTGTGCTACTGTCGATTTCCTCTTTTATAGCTGTTAGCAGTTGCCTTATGTATTGAGGTGCTCCTATGTTGGGTGCATATATATTTATAATTGTTATATCTTCTTCTTGGATTGATCCCTTGATCATTATGTAGTATCCTTCCTTGTCTCTTGTAACATTCTTTATTTTAAAGTCTATTTTATCTGATATGAGTATAGCTACTCCAGCTTTCTTTTGATTTCCATTTGCATGGAATATCTTTTTCCATCCCCTCACTTTCAGTCTGTATGTGTCCCTAGGTCTGAAGTGGGTCTCTTGTAGACAGCATATCTATGGGTCTTTTTTTGGTATCCATTCAGTAAGCCTGTGTCTTTTGGTTGGAGCATTTAATCCATTCACGTTTAAGGTAATTATCGATATGTATGTTCCTATGACCATTTTCTTAATTGTTTTGGGTTTGTTTTTGTAGGTCCTTTTCTTCTCTTGTGTTTCCCACGTAGAGAAGTTCCTTTAGCATTTGTTGTAGAGCTGGTTTGGTGGTGCTGAATTCTCTTAGCTTTTGCTTGTCTGTAAAGCTTTTGATTTCTCCATCAAATCTGAATGAGATCCTTGCTGGGTAGTGTAATCTTGGTTGTAGTTTCTTCCCTTTCATCACTTTAAGTATATCATGCCACTCCCTTCTGGCTTGTAGAGTTTCTGCTGAGAAATCAGCTGTTAACCTTATGGGAGTTCCCTTGTATGTTATTTGTCGTTTTTCCCTTGCTGCTTTCAATAATTTTTCTTTGTCTTTAATTTTTGCCACTTTGATTACTATGTGTCTCGGCGTGTTTCTCCTTGGGTTTATCCTGTATGGGACTCTCTGCGCTTCCTGGACTTGGGTGGCTATTTCCTTTCCCATGTTAGGGAAGTTTTCGACTATAATCTCTTCAGATATTTTCTTGGGTCCTTTCTCTCTCTCCTCTCCTTCTGGGACCCCTATAATGCACATGTTGTTGCATTTAATGTTGTCCCAGAGGTCTCTTAGACTGTCTTCATTTCTTTTCATTCTTTTTTCTTTAGTCTGTTCCACAGCAGTGAATTCCACCATTCTGTCTTCCAGGTCACTTATCTGTTCTTCTGCCTCAGTTATTCTGCTATTGATTCCTTCTAGTGTAGTTTTCATTTCAGTTATTGTATTGTTCATCTCTGTTTCCTTGTTCTTTAATTCTTCTAGGTCTTTGTTAAACATTTCTTGAATCTTCTCAATCTTTGCCTCCATTCTTATTCCGAGGTCCTGGATCATCTTCACTATCATTATTCTGAATTCTTTTTCTGGAAGGTTGCCTATCTCCACTTCATTTAGTTGTTTTTCTGGGGTTTTATCTTGTTCCTTCGTCTGGTATATAGCCCTCTGCCTTTTCATCTTGTCTATCTTTCTGTGAATGTGGGTTTTGGTCCACAGGCTGCAGGATTATAGTTTTTCTTGCTTCTGCTGTCTGCCCTCTGGTGGTTGAGGCTATCTAAGAGGCTTGATGGGAGGCTCTGGTGGTGGGTAGAGCTGACTGTTGCTGTGGTGGTCAGAGCTCCGTAAAACTTTAATCCACTTGACTGTTGATGGGTGGGGCTGGGTTCCCTCCCTCTTGGTTGTTTTGCCTGAGGCAACCCAACACTGGAGCCTACCTGGGCTCTTTGGTGGGGCTAATGACAGACTCTGGGAGGGCTCATGCCAAGGAGTACTTCCCAGAACTTCTGCTGCCAGTGTCCTTGTCCCCACGGTGACACAGAGCCACCCCCCAACTCTGCAGGAGACCTTCCAACAGTGGCAGGTAGGTCTGGTTCAGTCTCCCCCAGGGTCACTGCTCCTTCCCCTGGGTCCTGATGCGCACACTATTTTGTGTGTGCCCTCCAAGAGTGGGGTCTCTGTTTTCCCCAGTCCTGTCGAAGTCCTGCAATCAGTTCCCACTAGGCTTCAAAGTCTGATTCTCTAGGAATTCCTCCTCCCGTTGCCGGACCCCCAGGTTGGGAAGCCTGACGTGGGGCTCAGAACCTTTACTCCAGTGGGTGGACTTCTGTGGTATAAGTGTTCACCAGTCTGTGAGTCACCCACCCACCAGTTATGGGATTTGATTTTACTCTGAGTGCGCCCTTCCTACCGTCTCATTGTGGCTTCTCCTTTGTCTTTGGATGTGGGGTATCTTTTTTGGTGAGTTCCAGTGTCTTCTTCTCGATGATTGTTTAGCAGCTAGTTGTGATTCTAGTGTTCTCGCAAGAGGGAGTGAGAGCACGTCCTTCTACTCTGCCATCTTGGTTCCTCTCCGAGGCCCTTGCTTTTTATTGCACTGGTTTCAGGACTTAATGAAGCTCAGGTTCTTGATGTCTCATTGCAGAAAGAATTCAGTGAGAGACAAAGGGATAGGTAAAAGTGGATTTATTTAGAAACACACTCCGCAGACAGAGTGTGGGCCATCTCAGAGGGTGAGAAATGCCTGCAATTTTTCTGAATTTTACCAATTTCTCCTTTTGATTAGTCTTATTAGAGATGAACAGAAAAAAGGGGTATAATGCCTCAGCCACTTATCAACACTTCATTAATTTCACCCCCTCCTTATTTATTAGCAAATCCCATTTTTTCAAAAGTACCCCCCATGCTAATATGCAACTAAAAGTCCTTCTCATGATCTTTAATTGCCTTTTCCCCCCATATCACCTAATTTCCTTTTTGTTGGCCTCATCTTATGTTCACTGGCCTTAACAAGTGCATATCCCATCCATGTTTCTCCCCACCATCTGATTTTCACAAGAGATTTTCCCCGCCATAGAGAAATGAGTGGTCACTCTATTTTATATGTGACTGTCTTGAGTGGTCCTTTTGAAAAAAATCACATTAACAACTCCATATCTCGTACCTTTATTTTTCATAAGGGAGAACAAATGTAGGTATGTATCCAAACCCTAGCCACTCTTTAAGAACCAGCTCAAATGCCACCTACTTCATTAAGCCACTCCTCAGTCATCCTCAGCTCAAGGCAAGGAGTCCCTCCTCTAAAAACCCATGATTTTTCTGTATCTTTTTCACAACACTCACTTTGCTGAATTGCAAGCAGAGGGGTCTGCTTTGTAAACTGACCCTTGCTATGTCCCTTTTGCGACACATCATTCATTTATATGCAACATATTTTTCTATCACTGCATTACAAAGTTGTATAATTGGGTAGCCACTCTCACTGGGAGAGAGGGAAGGCATGTGTTCATAACACAATGGCTGAGAGTGAGCCTCAGCTCTCCAAATTTGTCAGAAAGACTTTACCCCATATGTCTCTTTCCATCCCCCATCTCACTACAAGCTTTGGAAAATTTCTAACACACAACTCTAAAATTGGGGGTAAAAAGCAGTAGATGCTTTATTCCTTCTTTATTTTCTTTAAGAAGGATATAAAGGAAACAAGACCTTCTCTTGGCCCTTTACTAAACTGCTCCTTCTCACCCCATCTGCATCTCACCTCCCCAGTACAGATGTGGAGTTGATGCAGATGTAGAGGTGAAAGCGGTGGCTCTGGACAATCCTTACTCCCCTCCCTCCTCCTCCCCCTCATCACTCCTCTCACTAAAGGGTACACTCTTTGTGGCCATGGTATTTTGTGCAACATCTCACTGTATCCCTACAATTCCTCTACCAAGCCAAAAGCCAAGATTTTAAGGTACAAATGATTGCACATGGCCTTTTATTACTCCTTCAGTATTTACATAATGCCTTTTAAGTGTTTTTAAAATGTGCTTTAGGTCAGTGATAATGGATAAAAAGCCTTGAGTGGTAAGGTTCGGAGCATGTATCTAGATTTTTTACAATAATTCATATGGAAATAATTTCCCATTATAACTCTTTGCACTGTAAGTTGCATTTTTCCTAAGATATAGCCTTGACATGTGTTACAGACTCCCTGTGTTCTCAGGCAAGTCTTCTCTCCCCATTAGAGCACAACAGGGGCAGGATCTACACCTCTTTCTAGTTTTGTTTGTCCAGCTTCTAGTTCAGTGCAGTGGAACACAATAGGCCTTCAATATGGATTTCTTGAGTAGGTGGATGTGTACTTTGATGATCACAAGCAGTTGGGGGCTATTTGCACTTAGTATGACTGTGATTCTGGCTACATATAGACTTACATTTGTTCTGAAATTATTTTAACAATTCAACATGTTTAACTGTATCCTACTTCCACACAGAAGTTTAGAAGTGTGGTTTATTTTATTTTTCGTCAGTACTAATTCTACATTTTTACAGAAGGATGGTAGGCATTGTGCCAACCCTACATTATTTTTGCATAAAATTAAGTCAGTAGTTGCTTTTTTTAAAAAAAAACTCCAAATTGTGAGGAGAACTGGTAGCTAAGCAATTTTATAACTAGAGGAAACCTTGGAGATCTTATCTATAATACCGGTTTAGGGACTTCCCTGGTGGCACAGTGGTTAAGAATCTGCCTGCCAATGCAGGGGACGTGGGTTCGATCCCTGGTCCGGGAAGATCCCACATGCCGTGGAGCAACTAATCCCGTGCACCACAACTACTGAGCCTGCGCTCTAGAGCCCACGAGCCACAACTACTGAGCCTGCATGACACAACTACTGAAGCCTGCGCACCTAGAGCCCAATGCTCCGCAACAAGAGAAGCCACTGCAATGAGAAGCCCGCGCACCACAATGAAGAGTAGCCCCTGCTCGCCGCAACTAGAGAAAGCCCACGTGCAGCAACAAAGAACCAACGCAGCCAAAAATTAATTAATTAATTAATTTTAAAAAATAATAATAATACTGGTTTACATCTACTGTGTACTAACTATGTAGAAGGCTTTGTGCTAAGTACCTTACAAGCATGGTCTCATTTAATCCTTTTTCTTTTTCTCTCAGACTCCAAAACAGCACTGTTACTGATACTATCCTTATTGAAAATGTTCATCATAAAATTTTTTGCATTAATTTCGATTTTTTAAATACTTTAAAAATATTTATTTGGCTGTGTCAGGTCTTTGTTGCAGCACATGGGATCTAGTTCCCCGACCAGGGATTGAACCCAGACCCCCTGCATTGGGAGCTCGGAGTCTTAACCACTGGACCATCAGGGAAGTCTGTGATTTTTAACGTATGGTATTAAAATATTGTTTATCTTGATGCTGAGTTTTTGGCATCCCCTTACATTTTGCACCCTACTCCTGGCACCAGCCTTGGAAGGTGAGGACTATTATTTCTCCCTTTAGAGATGAGGACACTAGTAGTCAGAGTAGTTGCACTAGCCCAAGGCTTACAGGTGCCAGTAATGGTGGAACCAAGATTAGAATCCAGATGACCTGACATATCAGCACTCAGCTTAGCCACATAATTTCACAGATGGGGAAACTGAGAAGCAGAGGGGTGTGATGATGCTTGGAGTCACTCAGCAGCTCTGCTGTAGAACCAAACTAGAGCCCAGAATGCCTCACCTGTCACTAAAACATAGCATCATGAGCCATTCATCGCAGATGCATCGTCCTTATTCTCTAGGCTGCACCAGCCTGCAGAATTCATTCTCTCAATAACTATTTACTAAGCACCTCCTAGTCGCTGCACACTGTGTACATGGTATAATGATGGCTGAATTCCTTGGCAAAGAAGCTAGGAAAAGGAAGTCTTAGAAGGCATTCACTCATTCCTTCACTCTACTAGGCTCTGGGATACACAGCGGAGTAAGATTCCAAGAGGTTCACTGACAAAGGACACAGATATGCAACTAAAAATTTGGCATGAAGTATGATAAGCTCAACCATGAAAGGATTCAAAAGTTACAGAGCCCCTCTTCCAGAATCTGAATGCTGAATAGCTTTAGTTTTGTAAGCACCTTCAGAATTTAAAACACTGTGCTACATTTACAGAGCCTTTGCCGAGTATCTGTGTCCTGATTATTTTTCATGCTGGTCATGACCTGAAGGAAATTTATTAGCACGTATACTGTATGTCAGGTTTTTTTGACTTGATCATGATCAGCTCTGAGGTGCAACTTTGTCTCACATACTGTACATACCTGTGCCTCCCCTGGGGAGGGCCACAGTCTGTAATCATGCTGTTCAACTGTTGTGCACAAGTTCTCTTGTTCAAATAAAATTTATTACTAAGATATAAAAAAAAAACACTGTGGTATAGGCTGGCATAAGAAGATTCAGAGAAATATAAAGTAAGCTTCCTGCCTTTGAGGAATTTATAGTTGACTTGAAGAAAAAGATCATATGCACACAACATGTCCTATGTGTACCTGACCTCTAATTAGGTAGTTGACACTTTTAGGGATTCTCATAGCTTACAGAACTTCCCTGTCAGGCAGTCACTCATTCTTTCCTTCATTCATTAAGAATGTATTTTGTGGGACTCCCCTGGTGGTACAGTGGTAAAGAATCCACCTTCCAATGCAGGGGACGCGGGTTAAATCCCTGGTAGGGGAAATAAGATCCCACATGCTGCGGGGCAACTAAGCCTGGGCGCCACAACTACTGAGCCCATGTGCCCTGGATCCCGCGCCACAATTAGAGAGAGAAAAACCCACACACCACAACTAGAGAGAAGCCCACGCGCCCCAATGAAAGATCCCGCATGCCACAACTAAGACCCGACGCAGCCAAATAAATAAATAAATATTCTTTTAAATATTAAAAAAAAAAAATGTATTGTGTACCTACATGTGCCAGGCATTTTAGTAAGTGCTGGGGATGCAACCATGCCTACAATGGGCCAGGCCTCTGCTCTCAAGAAGCTTTATAAACAAAGAAACTAATTTTGTATAACAATGAATATCTAAAACAAGACGAAGAGACAGCGTGGTCACGGAAGTCTTCTCCAAGGCACTGACGATTGAGTTGAGACCCAAATAAAGATCCATCAAGTGATGATGTGGAGCAAGAGCAGAGGAAGCAGCAGATGCAAAGACTCTAAGTAAGAATGACCATAGCTGCGCTGCTAAGAGCAAGATCAGGGAGGATGGCTGAAGATAAAGTAAATTAGAGAAATGCAATCAAAACCACAGTGAGGTTTCACCTCACCCCGGCCAGAATGGCCATCATGAAAAAATCTACAAACAATAAGTGCTGGAGAGGGTGTGGAGAAAAAGGAACCTTCAGCACTGTTGCTGGGAATGTAAATTGATACAGACACTCTGGAGAACAGGAGGTTCCTAAAAAAACTAAAAATAGAACTTTACCATACGACCCAGCAATCCCACTACTGGGCATACACCCTGAGAAAACCATAATTCAAAAAGATACATGTACCCCAATGTTCATTGCAGCACTGTTTACAATAGCCAGGACATGGAAACAACCTAAATGTCCATAAACAGATGAATGGATAAAGAAGATGTGGTACATAAATACAGTGGAATATAAGCCATAAAAAGGAATGAAATTGAGTCATTTGTAGTGATGTAAGTCTAGAGTCTGTCATACAGAGTGAAGTAAGTCTGAAAGAGAAAAACAAATACTGTATATTAACGCATATATATGGAATCTAGAAAAATGATACTGATGAACCTAGTGACAGGGCAGGAATAGAGACACAGACATAGAGAACGAACTTGTGGACATGGTGGGGGAAAGGGGAGGTTGGGACGAATTGAGAGAGTAGCACTGACATATATACACTACCATGTGTTAAACAGATAGCTAGTGGCAACCTGCTGTATAGCACAGGGAGATCAGCTGGGTGCTTTGTGATGACCTAGAGGGGTGGGATAGGGAGGGAGGGAGGGAGGGAGGGAGACGCAAGAGGGAAGAGATATGGGGACATATGTGTATGTATAGCTGATTCACTTTGTTATAAAGCAGAAACTAACACACCATTGTAAAGCAATTATACTCCAATAAAGATGGAAAAAAAAAAAAGATACACAAGGACCAGACCACATGATGCCTCATAGGCCACTGTAAAGAGTTAAGATTTTAATCAGATTCATCCACCTATAACTATTTAACATCTGCCCTCCAAACCAAAAAGTGAGATCCATGAGGACAGGGCTTCATTCCTTTTGTTCTCCATGGCATCGTCAACACCCAGAATAACAAATGGTGTAGAACTGGTGCTCAATGCTTATTTTTGGAATGATGAAGAATAAGCAGAAATAAGTCATTTAGGAATTGTGTCATTCTGGTCAGAATTTTGGACACATATTCCCCCTTTTAAAAGTTTCTTTTGACTTATTTATTTTTAGCATTTTTTCTTCCCCTCAAGCGCCAACTTTAATCATCCATCTGTGTCTCCAGGAGCAAAAATGATACAGGATAGATGGTGGTAGGGGAAGAGGTCTCACTGAAAAGTTTAAGCGTTAGAATTTGACTTAAGTAAGACGATGTATGGTCTGCTCCAATATGAGGTTTTAAGAATCTAGTAAATATTCAGTCCTTGAGTTGATATAATCTAGTGTAATAAAGCCCCAGTTCCGGGGAGTCAGGCAGATCTAGATACATATCCTCACTCCACCACTTGGACATGTACTTAACCCCCGTGAGCCCCAAGTTCTTCACCTGAAAAATGAGAAGATGAACAGTATCCAGCTTACAGAGCTGTTGTGCTGATTAAATCCGATAATGTATGCCATGGTAAACATGCAGATGGGCCACCCAGAGCTCTCTTGAAGGAAGAAGTTACTGTAGAGCTGCTGAGAGCACAGGTAGCAGATGCTCCAGCTGTCAGTTCTCTCTGAGTTGGCCTCAGCTGTAGAGAGCCCCTCACTCAAGGTCATGTCTTTTCTGGGCCAGCCTATACCTTGTGACTGAGTAAGGCATAGGTATAAAGGCTGGGCTATTTGAGCCTAATGCAGGGCACCATGATGGCCAGTACTCATCTCAGAATTCCCCACCATGTTGGCTGAAAACTGCGGAGGAATCTTCTTCCTCTGCCCAGTCCTGCTTCCTCCTTCTTCCTTTCACAGTGTTGATCCCTAATAAACATCTTGCACCCAAAACTCCATCTTAGCATCGGCTTCTGGAGAACCCAAGTGATGACGTATGCCAAGTGCTTGGCCCATTTTCTAGCACATGGGTCATAAACATTCAAAAACATTATTATTATTATTATTATCCCTAATGAACTCAAGAGTAAAACTGCTTGCTTGTTCTCAATATGATCTCCTACAATAGTACTGAGATTAAAATTTTTCAGTGATGTTGCCAGGGCTTTTGAACCTAATTCATTCTCACACTCTCTCTTGCTCTGTCTCTCTCTCTCTCTCTTTCTCATAGTGCATATGGATTCATTTAGTTATTCTAAACCATGACTGAATATTGTGGGCCACACTCTGAGCTAAATGCCAGGAATGAGAATAATACAACCAGCCTTACAAAGCATTTTAATTGGCCTCAACTAGACACAAAGG
The DNA here is from genome assembly GCF_949987535.1 of Balaenoptera acutorostrata. Taxonomy (NCBI): domain Eukaryota; kingdom Metazoa; phylum Chordata; class Mammalia; order Artiodactyla; family Balaenopteridae; genus Balaenoptera; species Balaenoptera acutorostrata. The sequence continues at coordinate 28,641,639 of NC_080073.1, read as the reverse complement.
TGAGTGTGGGACTTACTGCCCTCAGTAAGTGATCTTGTAAATGTATGGCTGTTTATCCCTAAAACAGGGACCCCAGTGAGGAATGGGAAGGAGGAAGTGCAGGGGCTTCACAGAATGTGGTAACAGTAAATTATTCTACCTCTGTTGGCACAAAGAGAAAAGTTTTAGTCAGCCAAGATAGGTGCATCTTTTACTATTTCCCTTGGTTTTCTCTCAAGTTTATGCATAGGGGAAGCACATAATTCTCCAAGCAGATGGAAATTCTGGTTCCAACTATGGCCAAAACTGATGAAGAGTAACATGGAAATAGTCAAGAATATACAAACACAGTGGGAAGAAAGAAACACTTCAAAGGCAACCAATTATTTCATTCAGTCATTTCCTAAGCATGCTGGATACAAAAAGCTATGATGCTGGGTGTAAGAGATACAGAAATAAGTAAGGCAGCTCCTAGCCTAAAGAAACTCAAGGCCCGTGAGTAGAGACTAAGATCTATACAGACCACCTCTATAGAGGAGTGGAGTATTTCTATGGGTGTTTGTATAAGAGCATCACATATGCATGAATATAAGGTAAGTTTTTATTTTCTCATTTATCCACCAGAAGAAAGATATTTGCCATGTATTTGAGTCCTTACAAAGTCTCTCATTATAGGACATGCGCTCAAATATTTTAATTTGAAGAACAAATTATTGAACTAGAACCAACTTCAACAATGCTGGTTTGGGATGATTATGGAGGCCACCTGATACAGTTTTTAAAAATAAATAAGAAGAGAAATTTAAGACAGATTTAGAAAGGATTCCTAAATGTATAACCTCACAAATTCAAGAGTTATATTATTTATAAACAAGTCTTTGAGAGGCCGTTTTAGAAAGCAATTCAGGACTTTGATTTCAGCAAGGTATACACTAGATAAATGACACTGCTGAATGAAACAAGTAAAAACTGGATTAAAAATATTAAAACATCTGTTTAAGTGCTTTGCTGGGCTGGAATGGAAAGACAGATTCTCCAGAGGCCAAGAACAGAAAATCGGGGTTCCTGGGAGACGTTCTTCTGGGACTAGAGACCTTGAATTTTGGCACTGATGGCAGCTCAGAGTGAGTTCCTGAGGGGGTGGGGCTGGCGGTGCAGAGGGGTACTAATTCAGTGTTCCTGCATAAAGCAGAGACCCAAACAGGCTGCACCTTCCGTGCAAGGAGCAAGGAGAAATAAACCTTGTGTACTGAAAGGAACCGGAAGAAAACAGCTCTGGGTGAACAGGGAAAAAGCTCCCCTGATAATCTGTAACTACAAGCCAGCCTTCACCTGGGTTTGCAGTCTGAATTCTACCTGTGTGATCTAACAACACTTCCAGAATAAAATTTAATATAAAGTAGGACAGGGTAATTTAAAAGCTGTATCTTTTCATCCATAGAACTACAATAATGTTTTAAAAACATTCATTTTTTTATTACACAGGTACACTTAACTATCATATTTTTAAAAAACAGAAAATACAAAAAAGAAAAAACATGAACAATTTTCAGCAAAATCTATGCATTCATCTAAATGAATAAGAAATCACAGAGAGTTTTAAGGATAGCAGCCAAAGATAGCTATGGCAGCAAAACGTTTAAAAGTAGCTTAACGTAAAAAATGACTTGTTTTAACTGTTTCCTTAATTCTCTCTTTTACTTTTTTTTTTGTCCTTTCATGTGAGAAAAATGAGATAAAGTTTTGGGGATATTTTGGAGCAAAGTGATACGATACTTCTTGTTAATTTGCTAATAAATCAATGAGAGTCAATAGTTTTCTTTAATTATATCAATATTCAGGCTCACCGGGAATAATAATAGACTACTCTGGACACTGTGGGACTTAGTCAAGCATTTAACACTGGGACGATATCAAAAGCCTTTACATGAGAAATGGGGAAGAGGAAAAGAAGTTAGGCTCCTGTAAGTGTTCAGGTCACCAGGGAAAATTAGTATAAAGGGAATAATTACCTTGACTGTCAATGTTTTCCTCTGATAATCAACCATACTCTTTCAGACGTTCAAATTTGCTTTATTTATTCAAAGGGAAACAGCGAAGGCCATAAAGCACATCATTTAAATAGTCAGGCTCCAAATTTCATCCAAATGGATTTTTTGCTTCTGTTACATGATTTGCCCACACTCCAACATTCCCTTTTACAGACATTCTTTTTTTTTTTTTTTAACATCTTTATTGGAGTATAATTGCTTTACAATGGTGTGTTAGTTTCTGCTTTAAGACATTCTTAATATATATAATTTCAAGTAATTCAGGCATCACCATAAATTTATCTGTTGATGGATAATGATATAAAGCTAATGTTCACCAGTGCCTAAATAATTAGTAGCTCTATACTGGGAACAGGGCTTGGTAGTCAGGATGGAACTATTTTAAATCCCAAATCAAGATGTCTCAGCATGATTCCCTTCAAACTATGAAAATAGGTCTGCATAGTATTTCATTAAACATAAAGACACTCCTTTAATGAATTAAGACTAATCTAGGGGCTTCCCTGGCAGTCCAGTGGTTATGACTCAGCACTTCCACTGCAGGGGGTACAGGTCAGGCAACTAAGATCCCACATGCCACGCAGCCAAAAAAAATAGACTAATCTAATCTTTCAGATGGATGTCTTCAATAAAAAAAAGCTAGAGCCCACACTCTTAATTTATTTCTAAGGCAGTCTAAAACAGGTTGGTGGATGACTATTCTCTAACTAAAGCCAGACATTTAGCCACACTCATCAAAGCTGGCAAAAAGATATACTGCATTGCAATCTAGGGAAGAACATAAAATGAGTGTGCCTTGAAATAAAAAGAGGCATTTTGGAGAGAATATTTGTTGGTTGCCTCCTCCACATACCTTCTAGCCTCCCCCGCCCTTTTTTTTTTTCTTTTTCACTATGTTGGTGCCCCTCCAATGTCTGCTGATTCTTTTTTTTTTTTTTTTTAAACATCTTTATTGGAGTATAATTGCTTCACAATGTTGTGGTAGTTTCTGCTGTATAACAAAGGGAATCAGCTATACATATACATATATCCACATATCCCCTCCCTCTTGCGTCTCCCTCCCACCCTCCCTATCCCACCCCTCTAGGTGGTCACAAAGCACCGAGCTGATCTCCCTGTGCCATGAAGCTGCTTCCCACTAGCTATCTATTTTACAGTTGGTAGTGTACATATGTCCATGCCACTCTCTCACTTCATCCCAGCTTACCCTTCCCCCTCCCTGTGTCCTCAAGTCCATTCTCTACATCTGCATCATTATTCCTGTCCTGCCCCTAGGTTCTTCATAACCACTTTTTTTTTTCTTTTTTAGATTCCATATATATGGGTTAGCAAACGGTATTTGTTTTTCTGTTTCTGTCTTACTTCACTCTGTATGACAGACTCTAGGTCCATCCACCTCACTACAAATAACTCAATTTCATTTCTTTTTATGGCTGAGTAATAATCCATTGTATATATGTGCCACATCTTCTTTATCCATTCATCTGTCGATGGACACTTAAGTTGCTTCCATGTCCTGGCTATTGTAAATATTGCTGCATTGAACATTGTGGTACATGACTGTTTTTGAATTATGGTTTTCTCAGGGTGTATGCGCAGTAGTGGGATTGCTGTGTCATATGGTAGTTCTATTTTTAGTTTTAGCCTTCCCCCTTTTTAATAAGATCTCAAACTTCTCAGTCATGAGGTTTGGCTGGAATTGAATTCTCCCAGGAATCTAAGGACAGGCCCTGACTGGCTTATGCCAACCAGTGTGTCCCTCTCCCAGCCAGAGTGAATGGTTTTTTGGAGGAATTCTGAGAAAGAAGTGTCCTCTCTTTTCTGTGGAAGCTACCAGAGAATTCTTTCTCTTCTCTGCTAAAACAGCGTGGCCCCTATTCCTGTTGCCAGTCTTTTGTGGACATAAAATACGCCAATCTTTAAATGAAACTGAAGATGGGAAAGACAGTATGGAGGAACAAAAAGAAACTAGGCCCCTAGTGATATAATTGAGCTACTAGATCAATCTATACCTGAAGTCTGCACCTCCACTGAACTTTTCAGTTAAGTAAGCTAATAAATTCCCTTTATTGTTTAACCTAATCCAAGTTGGAGTTTCTGTTATTTGCAACCAAATAATCACAAGTAACAGATGCTTGCAACCTAGTTAATTGTTGATGGAGGCTGAAACCAGATTAGAAGACAGGCATCATTAAAAAAACCACAGATTTGAATAAAATTATCCAGATTCACAGCTTAGACAGTGTAGGGCATTTTACTTGGCAAGCAAATGTAGCCTGGTTTTTAGTAAAGTTGACTCCATTACAATGAAAAGATTTTAACACTAGCATGTAGAAAAGTCTATTATTGCTGACAGAGTGGCAGCTTTTGTTAAAACATTTCAGTTCACTGTGAAAAAAGAGCTAAAGCTAATACCTCAGTCCATCCCTATGCATGGGCTGTGAAGAAAAAAAAAGAACAAGTGTATAATTTCCTCCATCATCTCCATGGCAGTTTGCAGTCTCCTTCATGAAATGTTTAATCCAAGAACACTATTTTGTTTTGTTTTGTTTTGTTTTGTTTTTAAGAAGAAAGATAAGAATTCACAGAGATACTCTTTGAACACCCAAGATAAAACAAAGACTGTTTTTTTGTCTGCTTCATTTTTCCCTTTTCCTATTGAACACCACCAAAAAGTAGCACATTTAAAGGTTTCTTTGATATATTGTATACCAGTTTGTCTGGCCAGTGTCCACCACCTGACCCATCTCTTCTATCCACATGGCTACAACACTGGGTTCCTGGCAGCCATGATTAACCCTGCCCACTGGATTCAGTTCATTAGACCAGGAATGGATGCCTATTCCAAAAAGTCAAGTGCTCTTCTCTAGAAATTTGGCTTTGGAACTAAGAGAATGTCAGGTTAATTTGTTCCCTGTGACTAGACCAGGAACATATAAAGTCAGTAGGATTGAGCGGTCATTCTTAACCATATGGTCTGGAAAGTTAAGAAATCAAGTCTGCAGTGATGTATTATAAGAAGAAGAATTAAAAGAAATAACGGTTGCTGAGTGCTTAGTAAGTAACAGAACTGCGATAAGTCCTTTATGTGCATCACTGCTTAATGCTAAGAACCACCTTTGAGGAAGCTACTATTATTATGCCCATTTACAGATGAACACACTGAGTTGTTAAGTAAATTGTTCAAGATCAGAGGGCTTGTGTCAGAACAAAGATTCAAACTCAATCTGTCTTCAGAGCATTTGCTCTAAACCACCAAGTCCTGTCTCTCGTGCCACTTTGTGCCTAAGTTTCAGACGCGTCTCTCTCTTTGAATCCTATAAAAATCATTCAGTATTTCTCTCATAAACTTTCCCATTTTCCTTAGTTTAACTTGGTTTCTGTTTCATGCAACCAAAAATATCTGAAGGAGCAAATCAACGACAATCAGGCATCAAACATTTAGAGTTCCCAAGAACTCAATAAACAGTGAGTAAACAGATAAATGAACAAATTAAAGTCTTATTACCACAGATCCCCCCCCTCTGCAGTGAGCTACTGGGCATCATAATTCATAACAACTTCAGACTCTGATCCTCTGAGCAATGCCTCTTATTTGTGCCCTGTACACAGCAGATGCTGCATCCCTGCGCATTTTGGTAGTAGGTGGATAATTTCCTGGAAATGAATCAAGTTCTTCATGTTCTTAAGAGGTAGCACAGACAATACCCTCCTCTGCAGTCTTGGCTGGATTCAGCTTTTGAAGGACAGATGCAGGACTCAGTCAGTAGTTAGAATCCAGGTGGAAAATGCAGTTAGGTTAAATTTGTGAAAAATAAAACCATATTACTTACAGCAAGATTAACTCAAGGCTGAGAATTGAGCTTTGGAGTCAAGCAAACCTGATTCTGAACTCCCGCCATCTCCACCCCAGCAGCTTTGAGACATTAGACAACTTTCCTAATGTTTCTCTAAGTTTTATGAATTTTTAAAATATTACTTTGGGAATTTAAAAAGTACCCCCAAAGAAGAACAAAGAAAGAAATAACAGTGAACCGTACTTACCCCAGAATTAATTGCCATTACATCTTGGCTTATTTGCCTCTGTTTTCCATGTTTGCTTGTTAGGCTAGTTGGTTGATTTAAGAAAAATCACACAATGATGTTCATAAAAGTGATATGTGTTCTATATAAAGAATCCAAACAATGCAGAAAAATAAGAGGCAAGTTTATTTTAATCACATCACATTTCACCATGCAGAAATTACTATTATTTACATCAGGTGAACATTATTATGGAAATTTTTCTATGTATGTACAGAGAGAAGGTTGGCTATATAGATAAATAGTTTGGGAAATAAATTAGATAATGGGTAGAAATACTTTACTGAAGTCAGATACTTTCAATGGCTTTTAAATAAAATATTAAGTTTAATTTTATTTGACTTTAATAGGAAAAATAAACTAAACGGACATTAGAGTCATTTTTCCTATAACTTTTTTTAAAAATTAATTAATTAATTAATTTTTGGCTGTGTTGGGTCTTCGTTTCTGTGCAAGGGCTTTCTCTAGCTGCGGTGAGCGGGGGCCACTCTTCATCGCGGTGCGCGGGCCTCTTACTGTCGCGGCCTCTCTTGTTGTGGAGCACAGGCTCCAGACGCGCAGGCTCAGTAGTTGTGGCTCACGGGCCTAGTCACTCCGCGGCATGTGGGACCCTCCCAGACCAGGGCTCGAACACCGTGTCCCCTGCATTGGCAGGCAGATTCTCAACCACTGCGCCACCAGGGAAGGCCCCTATAACTTTTAACTTCGGATTTTCTTAGCTTAGGAGCCCCAAATTCCAGCTGATGCTTATACAAATATCTCCACAATCCCTCACACTTCTTTTTTTTTTTAATAAATTTATTTATTTATTTATTTACTTATTTATTTTTGGCTGCATTGGGTCTTCGTTGCTGCGCGCGGGCCTTCTCTAGTTGCGGCAAGCGGGGGCTACTCTTCGTTGTGGTGCGCGGGCTTCTCATTGCATACACTCCCTCACATTTATGTGTCCTAAATTTCAGAAGAAAGAAGACCTTCAGATTGTCCCCTTTTTTTTTTTAATTGTGGCAAAATATATGTACCATTAAACTCACCATTTTAACCATTTTAAAGTGTACAATTAAGTGGCATTTAATACTGAATTTCACAATGTTGTACAACCACCACCTCTATCTAGTTACAAAATATTTTGATCACCTCAAGAAATATCCTACAACCATTAAGCATCCGCTCTCCCACACTCCTCCAGGAGGAGGGATAGATTCTTCCCAAAAAGTCTCCTCGAAATAGTCATGGACACAAGAAAGTACAGAAGGCCCGTTTTACAATCTTACTGGTTAATAGGTAATAATTCAATCTGACAAATATTAGCTCTTATTTACTAAGTGGTCATTGTGAGCCAGGCACTGACTCTGCATTTCACATGGCTCTCCCTGAATCCTCTCCACAACCCTATGATTCAACAGGCACTATTATCATCACTTTCAGGTGAGCAAACTGAGGCTCAGGATGGGCCTGCAGCTTCTCAACAAGTGGCAGAGGTAGCATTTAAATACATCATGAGTCTGACTGCCAAGTCCACGCTCTTAACTCGTACACTATCCTCTCCCTCCAGCCCATGGCTGAACTTCCAAGTTCAAGGCAAGTTTTGAAGCCTATGATTATTCACTTCATCAAGCACAACAGAAAAGTGAGTTAAGGAGAAGAGGCCTCGGAGAAACTAGTTTGAGTATATTGACAAGGAAGAAGTGAAATGAAATCACAGTAACACTAATATACCCAACCCGTGAGCTTTACCAGAAGTTAGGCGGTGCAGGTCAAATTGCATTATCTCCAAATATATAACAAATGACATAACAGCTTTTGGTATCATCTCTCACCAACATATTTCAACATTAATAAAACCTGATGTGACTGTGCGGTCTTTTAATTATTTCAGCAACATTCATGGACCACTACTCTGTGTCAGGCACTGTGCTGGGCAGGTGATACTTTTGAATCTGTTGAAAGAGGATTTATCCCACCTATTTAACTACTAGACATGCTGTATGTTTCAAGAAGACCATTGAATGTGCTGTAGCCACAACTTTCTTCTTTTTGACGGGCCTAGTAATTAGATACTAGGAATGAAATTAAAGAGGAACTTGAGTTTGTATTTAAAACTCTTTATCAGTATCTCCATCAATATTATTATAATTTGATTAATCCTTATCCCTTTTCTAATGTGAAAATTAAATGTCAGCTAAGCGTAAGAATTTCATATTAAAAAAAATCACGTCAAGATGGAACAATTCAAGCACGTTGTCAGAAAGAGACCATACATACTGCGAGGTCTTATACCCTTGCTGGGGAAGGCAGAATAATGGCCCCAAAGATGCCCACATCCCCAGTCTCTGGAACCTGTAAACATGCTCTTTTACATGGCAGAAGGGACTTTGCAGATGTGATTAAGTATCTTGAAATGGAGAGTCCTGGATTATTCAGGTGGGTTTACAAAGTAATCAGAAGTGTCCTTATTAAGAAGGAGGCAGGCAGGTCAAAGAGAAAAGTACATATGATGAAAGAAACAGAGGTTGAAGTGATGCAGGGTCATAAGTCAAGAATGCACACAGCCTCTAGAAGCTGGAAAAGGCAAGGAAATGGATTCTCCCTTAGAGTCTCCAGAAGGGATGCAGCCTTGTCAACGCCTTGATTTTAGCCCACTGAGACTGATTGTGGATCTCCAGAACTGTAAGATAATGTTTGTATTGTTTTAAGCCACTAAATTTGTAGTTATTTGTTATAGCAACAATAAGAAACTTGCAGACATACCTTTCTGAATCATATGATGGTTAGATGTTAAATTACCTCTGAATGTAAGCTATGACATCATTTAAAAAGAGGAAAAACAGGTGTTTTTTCATACTAGTCTTTCTAAAATCTTGAGAAAATGAAACATGGTCCTCTCTGTAAAGACAAGGGGAAGAGGAAGGCAGAATGGTACAAGGTGAAATCTTACCTTTCAGAGAGATTAGGGCATCATCTATAAAAATGGGGATACGGTGAATTTAAAAGACTGTTATGAGAGTAAACCATATAAAATCTACACGAACACCTACCATGTGGTCCAGTTTCAACACAGAATCATATTCAAAGAAACAACAACCATATAAAAATCACAATTCAGAGCAACTCAAATCCTGATCCAAACTTTCAAGAAAATTATAAAGGGGAAAATTCACTCTTAATAAATAACTTCTCAAAAAATCCTTTGGGGGATTCTCTCATCCTCAGTCTGTAGTAGTGACTCAAAAAATTCTCCTTTTTCTCTTTCTACCCCCCAAAATTGTCCTCAACGCCCACTCCACCACCTCTCTAGTCTAGCTCCTTTCTCACCTCCAAGTCTCAACCCTTAAACACGTATATCTGTGATTCCCAAGTGGGGGCCAGGGATGCTGCTAAACATCCTACAGTGCAAAGGTCAGCCTCCAAAACAAAGAACTATTTGGCACAAAATATCAATGTGCCAAGGATGTAGATGAGTCTCTCCATCTCTTGATTTTCTTTTCATTTGGGAACACCTGGATCCTGCACTACAAAGGTAGCTCCTCAACCAATGCAGCAGCCTTCCTCTTTAGAAATGGGGGAGGAAAACACCTGCAATCTCTTATAATTCAATATATTTTCTTTTATCCCTGTCCCGTAAGAATGACTGCAATAACATATATAAAATTCCCAGCATGGTTGCTCAAACCATGGATGCTAACGGGTGCTCAAAAAATATTAGTTCCCAACCCTTTTTCCAGAAGGGAATGAAGAATCCAATTTATTCTTAATATGGTGTCCCCAAGATAACAGCATCTCCCTACTGTGCCCTCCTACCCAAAAGCCACCTCAAATTTTTGAATATTTGAATTATAGAAGCTGTTCATCTGCTAAAAGGGAGTAATACATTCCCCAGGAGAACTACATTTTAGAAATAAGAACATCAGAAAAACAGCAGAGAAGAGGATTATTGAAATTCAGTGTTCGACTGCTGAATACTGAGGCTTCAATTAATATGTTTGAATATTTAAAATATTTAAATATTTAAAAAAAAATTTTATCAAGTCACATTCAAAACGCATAAGAAGGGAAATGACTTCTACCTGTTTTCAAAAATATCTCATTTTTATTGTGATGACCATGAAGCTCTTTGCACTTTTCTGAATATATAGAATTTCAGTTTCTCTGTATGATATGTAATATATACATATCATAAACTTTACCATTTTAACCATTTTTCAGTGTGCAGTTCAGTGGCATTAAGTACAGTCACATCATTGTGTAACCATCACCATCATCTATCCCCAGAACTTTTTTCATCTTGTAAAACTGAAACTCTGTACCTATTAAACAATGAATCCCCATTTCCCCTCCCCCAGCCCCTGACAACCACCATCCCATTTTCTGTTTCCTTGAATTTGATTACTTTAGGTACCTCCTATAAATTGAATCATACAGTATTTGTCCTTTTATGACTGGTTTAATTTCACTTAATGTCCTCAAGGTTCATCTATGTTGTAGCATGTGACAGGATTTCCTTCCTTTTTCAGACTGAATAATATTCTATTGTATGTATATACTACATTTTATTTATCCATTCATTCATCAGTGGGCACTTGGGTTGCTTCCACTTTTTGGCTATCGTGAATAATACTGCTAGGAACATTGGTATAGCATTTATGTTTTTTAAACGCTCAAGTCATGGTGATTGTGTTTATATTTGTACATGTTTAACATGAAATTCAAGTTTTACTTTTACTGGCCTGTCAAATAGTGCAACAAGTTAAGCTTTCTTCAACAACAACAACAAAAGATGACATCATTACAGTAAAGTCAAGAATATGCGTATGGTATCTTAAGGGTTAAAAGCATGGTGCTTTTTAGTCAGTCTGGCCACATGCAACTCTGGGTGAGTAACTTCATCTTCCAATAATAGTTTTTATTCTTTATTGAGTAGTTACTAAACACCAGATATTAAGGTAGGCACTTTACATGTGTTAACTCTTGAATGATCGTAACAATGCTGTGAGAGAGATACCTTTATTATCCCCGTTGTACTTACATTAGCAGTTGAGATCATGTGCTGGAGCCACACTGCCTAGGCCAAATCTTGGCTCCTCTACCCACCAGCTATGAAACCCTGGTCAAGTTAATTAACTGTGCACTAATTTCCTCAAATGTAAGATAGAAATGATATTATCTACTTTAGAATGCTGTTATAAGGATTGAGATGATGTATGTGAACTCTTATCTCAGGATCTTGCATGTACTTAGTACTCAGTGAATATGACATGTTAATATTTGCATCTAATTTTCACTTAGTACAATCCAAATACATTTCTTCCCCATCCTTAGTGGTCATAGCTGAAGAGTGAGTACAGTATTTGCAACCTAATGCTAATGTTAGATTAAGCCAAACATAATTCAGAACGTTGTGATTCTCAAGGTTGATATTTGTATCAAGCACCAATCTTCAAAGCTGTATCAACTCCAAGTTTTGGAAAGCCCTTTACCTTTGGGTCTAGCCTAACAGGACCCCACTTACATCAAAGCAGGATCATGCCCTAATTCCCTCAACGTGATTCAACAGAAAGGAAATGTATGACTAGTATATGTGTGCAAGGTAAAACCTTTTCATATGGATTGGATTCTGCTTAGTTAGTAAGCTATTCTTTGAAAAAGAATTTCTACTCCCTCCAATAAGAAATCCCTAGATGGCCTCTGTACAAAGGTGACTCTTGGTCAAGCATATCAATTGCTTCCTATCTCTCCACCATCATGAATGAAAGAGCTGGCATATTGAGGTTTTGCTGACCAGAAGAGCGTGCACAAAACCCATGAAAGATGAATTTGACAACCTCTGACTTCCTGATTTCTAGGCCTTTGCATGTGCCACTTCATCTACCAGGCATACCCTTCCTTCCCCGTGGAACTTTTTTTTTTGGCTGTGTTGGGTCTTCATTGCTGCGCGCAGGCTTTCTCTAGTTGAGGCAAGCAGGTGCTACTCTTCGTTGTGATGCGCGGGCTTCTCATTGCTATGGCTTCTCTTGTTGTGGAGCACTGGCTCTAGGCACGCAGGCTTCAGTAGTTGCAGCACGCGGGCCCCAGAGTGTGCGGGCTTTTGTAGTTGCGGCACGTGGGCTCAGTAGTCGTGGCGTGTGAGCTCTAGGGTGCACAGGCTTCAGTAGTTGTGGCGCACGGTCTTAGTTGCTCTGTGGCATGTGGGATCTTCCCGGACCAGGGATCAAACCCATGTCCCCTGCATTAGCAGGCAGATTCTTAACCACTGGGCCACCAGGGAAGTCCCCCTGTGGAACTATTATCCATCAAGACCCAGTTCAAATACCACGTTTCTCCATGAAACCTTCTAAAGTCTAGCAGTTTGTAAGGTTCTTTCCTTATTCAGCTCCAATAGCATAATTCATGTATCTCTATTGATATTTATCATATACTTCCTTGCTTGATTTGCGTATGTGTGTCTAGGAACCTTGCCTTTTTCATCTCTGGAATCCTCACAGTGCTTAACTTGGCATGTTACAGATACTCAACAAACATTGACTGGTTGGATACTCTCCATAGACTATCTGCAGGTAGGTGCTACCTGTGAAACTGAATCTGATAATTTCATGCATTTGCCTCATTTGTGTCCCCCACAATCGCCCTCAGAGTACAGTGTTGGATTGATTTATCTGAACAGATTATTTGTTTTGCATTACTTTCACAATGTTTAAATCTTCTTGGTCAGAAAATGTGAAAATGAGAAACCCAGAAAATCAGATAGGAGCATCTTTGTTTATTATAGATGGAAAAATCTTCTCATACTTGATTTGGTGCTGTTCTTAATGACCTAATGGATGGAAAAACAGGCATTGACTGGATGACTTCAATAGTATACTGTGAAGTTTCCTGAAGATAAACAATCGAAAAACAGATGATTTCAGAAGTCATTATGAATAATCTCCATGGACAATGAATTGGACAAAATCTCATTGCAAATAAACAACTTTGGGTAGGAAGACTGGTTGGAAGTACTCAAACATGGACCAGTACCAATTTGCCTCTTCTGTGAAGAGAAAGTGGATGGCCTTTTGGATTTATCAAAGCTATTTATAAAAGTCCTCAGGTCTGTGGCTTAAGAATAAAGTATTAGAGAATCGGCAAGATATAAAATCCACTGGCTGATGTTGCCCAGAACTAAGGAGCTCACCTTAAGTGTTGAAAGGAGTCCCTCTATTTTACCTTGAAGAACTGAGTGATACATAGTGTTAAAGGAAGAGAAGTCACATGCAATCAAAGATCGAAATCATCAGATTCAATATAAACAAAGATGTCAATTGGCAAGCAATATTTGTCATGAATAATTAAATCTAGAATTGGCTGGAGCTAGACTCCAAGTAATTCCTTGATGTAAAACCAAACTCACTGAATAACCTCCAGGGAACTTCCCCATGTGTTAAATGGAAACCAGAGTCCCAGGGTTCTGGACCTGGCTCTTGGAAAGAAAAAAAGCTGGCTACATTTCTGATGTTATCACCAGAGAGTCCTGCCCACATGCTCAGTGGTTTCGATGCCCAGTATTACTTTTTTTCTCACATTAAAATCATGTAAGTATGAAATGATCATTATATTTTAACCAGCTCAGCATATTTTATTAAAAACATTTGTACTTGTGTTAAGACGAGAGATGATTAGGACAGAGATGATTAAGACATGGTTCCTGTCCTCAAGGAGCACACATTTATATTAACAATAATTACAGTAAAATGTGATGAACACAATAATAGAAATAGCATAGAAGATCTCTTATCCAGTGAAGAGTGAGACCTCCAACCTTGTTCTTTTTTATTTCTTTGGCAGTTCTAGGTCAGTTGCATCTACATGTAATTGTAAAAACTGTTTTGTCAATTTCTATTAAAAAGATGACATTTAGAATGGGAGCGTGTTGAATTTATAGATCGACTTGGTGTGAATTGACATCTTAACAATATTTAATGTTACAACCCATGAACATGGTATATATATATCCATTTATTTGGGTCATCTCTAAAATATCGGCAATATTTTCATTGTAAATGTCTTGGACAGCATTAGCAGACTTTTAAGAATTTCGTGTTTGGGGGCACTACTATACATGGAATTTAAACTTCATTTTTTATTTGTAACTAGCATATAAATGCATTTCATGTATGTTATAAATATATTTTATATGTTATAAATATAAATTATGTTTATCTACTGTAGTTTGTTGATATGGTAGATTATATTGGTTGATTTTCAAATGTTGAAACAGCCTTTCAAACCTGGAATAAATCCACTAGTAATTGTGTGTGAATTTTTTATACATTATTGGATTTGGTTTGTTAATATTTTGTTAAGGATTTTTACATCCAGGTTCATAAAAGATATTGGTTTGTAGTTTTCTTTTTTTGTACTATGTTTATCTGATTTTGGTATCAGAGTAATATTGGCCTCATAAAATGAGTTGAGAGGTGTTTCCTCTTCTATTTTCTGGTATAAAATTAGGATGAATTCTTCTTCAAATGTTACATAGAATTCACCAGTGAAACCATCTGGGCCTGAAGATTTCTTTTTCAGGAGCTTTTAAATTTTGAACTCAATTTCTTTAATATTTATAGGGCTATTCAGATTGTCTGTTCTATGTTGGTTGAGTTTTGGTAGTTTGTGGTTTTTGAGGAATTTGTCTATTTCTTCTAAGTTGTTGAATTATGAGGATAAATTTGTTCATACTAACCTCTTATTATCCTTTCAATGGCTGCAGATCTGTAGTGATATCCCCTTTTTCATTCCTGAAATCAGGGATTTCTTTCTTATATGTTATTATTTTTGTCAGTCTTATCAAAGGTTTATCCATTTTATTGATTTTTAAACATCTTTATTGGAATATAATTGCTTTACAATAGTGTGTTAGTTTCTGCTTTATAACAAAGTGAATCAGCTATACATATACATATATCCCCATATCTCCTCCTATTGATTTTTAAAAGAATCAGCTTTTTCTTTTTTCATTGATTTTTCTTTATTGTTTTTCTATTTTCAATTTCATTGGTCTCTGCTTCTTTCTTTATTTCCTTCTGCTTGCTTTGAATTTTATTCTCTTTTTAAATTTCTTGAAGTAAGACTATAGTTTATTGATTTTCAACATTTTCTCATTTCAAATTTAAGCATTAGTGCTATAAATTTTCCTCTTAGCACTGCTTTAGTTGCATTCCATGAATTTTGTTCTGTTGCTTTCATTTTCATTGAGTTCAAGGTTTTTTTTCTTTTGAGACTTCCTTTTTGAGTTATGATTATTTAGAAGTGTGTTGTTCAATTTTCACATGTTTGGAGATTTTCCTATTGTCTTTCTGTTATTGATTTTTGTTTGATCCAAATATGTTGAGAGAAAACACTCTGTATGATTTCAATTCTTTTAAATTTGTTGAGGTTTGTTTTAAGGCCCAGGATATGGTCTTAGTGAATGTTCCATGAACTCTTCTGCTGTTTTGGGGTGAAGTGTTCTATATACGTCAATAAGATCCTGTTGGTTGATTGTGTTGCTGAAATAGAATGTGTTGCACCTGCTTAGAGGGGATAAAATCATGAATTTGTCTATTTCTCCTTTCACCCCTATCAATTTTTATTCCGTTTATTTTGAGGCTTGTTTGGTGCATACACATTTAGGATCATTATGTCTTCCTGGCAGATTCATTCTGTTACTTCCATGTAATGTCCCTCTCTGTAGTAATTTTTTTCTAATAACTACCTTTTCAGATATTAATAGAAATACTCCCACTCTTATTGTTTGGATGGTAAAACCTTCTCCATCCTTTTACTTTTAGCCTACCTATGTCATTGATTTGAAGTAATTTTTTTATAGTTGGGTCATGATTTCTTATACACGCTATCAATCTATCTTTTTATTGGTGTATTAAGACCATTTACATTTAAGATAATTGTTATGTTATCACATAAATCTGCACTTTTAATTTGTTTTCTATTTGTTTCCTGTACATCTCATTTTTTTTCTTGTTTTGATTTCCTGTGCATTATGTGAAGAATTTTTAGGATTCTATCCTCATTTATTTATAGTGTATCTGAATTCATAATTTGTATAGTTTTCATAATGGTTACTCTGGGTATTTTAATATACTTGTGTGATTTATATACCGGTATCAACATTTGGCCTCTTTGAGTGTAGAAATCTCAGTTCCATTTAGATCCCTCTACTTTCCCCACTTTTGAATATTATTGCTTTGGATATTAAATGGTGTTAGAATTTTTGTTTTAATTATCAAATATTATTTATTAAATTCATCAGGAAAAGGATAGTCTATCATATTTATCCATATCTCTGTTCTGTCCATTCTTCCATCTTCCTCCCTGATACTCCAAGATCCCTTCTTTTATAATTTCCTTGTTATTGGAAGAAATTCCTTTAGCCAATCTTTAAGGACAGATATGCAAGTCACAAATTTTTTTAGTTTTCCTTTGTCAAAGAATATTTTAAATTCCCTTTTATTTATGAACAACAGCTTCACCAGATCTAGAATTCATGATTGACAGTTGTTTTCTTTCAGCACCTCAGAAATAATGTGATCCTTCCTTCTGGTCTCCATGGTTTCAGATGAGAAATCTACTGTCATTTGAATTGGTGTTCCCCTGTACAGAAGGCATTGTTTCTCTCTGGGTACTTTCAAGATTCTTTTCTATATCTTTAGTTTGCAAGGTCTAACTATATGTCGTGGCATAGATTTCTTTGGGTTTATTATATTCAGCATTTGCTCAGCTTCTTGCATCTGTAGGTTTGTGTCTTTTACCAAATTTGGGAAGTTTTTCAAGCATTACCTTTGCGAATACTCTTTCAGCCCCCAATTCCCTTTCTCCTCTCCTTCTGGGACTCTGATAATACAAATGCTGGATCTTTCATTATTTCCTACAGATCCCTGAAGTGATTTTTATTTATGTTGTTCTATTTTCTCTCTGTTGTTCAGATTGATTGAATTCTATTGTTCTGTCCTCAAGTTCACTGATTCTATTTTCTCTCATCTCCACTCTACTATTGAGCACATCCAGCAAGTTTTAAAATTTTCTGTTATTGTATTTTTCAGTTCTATGATTTCCATTTTTTTATATATATAATTTCTAGTTCTTTACTGAGATTTTCCATGTTTTTCATTTTCATTCATTTCAAGAGAATTTGTAATTGATTGTCAAAACCTTTTTTTGTTATGATGGATGCTTTAAAACCTGACTTATCTCAGTGTTGGTGTAAGTTGATTGACATTTCTCATTCAAATTGATGTTCTTGGTTCTCTGTATTTTAGATAACTTTTCATTTGTATTCTGTACATTTTGCCTATTTTATTAGGAGACTATGGGCTCTGTGAAAATCTTTTATTTTAGCAGTCAGTCACCTTGTTTAGGTTTCGCATGTGGGTCTTGACTTACTTTGTGGGATGTGGTTTCAATGATGGCTTAATTTTCAGAGACTTTGTAATGTTATTTTGGTCCACTTGGTTTATCTGGTACCTCTGGTGCAATCTGAGGGGGCAGAAGAGATTTCCCCTGGCCAGGCCACCAGATGTCTCTCGGTGAGGGAGGGATGTGGTAGAATCTCCCTGCTGGGGGCCCCCAGCCTCCTTGTTGTCTTTGGGTGAAGGAGGAGAGTTTTGAGCCACTGAGAAAAAGAATCTTCCTGACCCAGGCCACCTGATGTTACTGAGGCTCTCCAGCAAGCCTCCACCTATCTGCCTTAGTTTCTCTTGGCAGAAATGGACAGTCTCAGGCCTGGCAAGGTAAAAAAGACCTCAGTTGAGTTTTGAATGTTAAGTTAATCTTGCATTCCTGGAATGAGCCCTACTTGGTCATGTTTTCTGATCCTTTTTATATTGTTGCATTCAATTTGCTAATTTTTTGCTAAGAATTTTTGCATCAATGCTCCTGAGGGATGTTGATCTGTAACTTTTTTTTTTTTTTTTTGTAATGTCTTTCTCAGGTCTGGGTATTAAGGTATGCTGGCCTCATAAAATGAGTGAGGAAGTATTCTCTCCTCTCTTTTCTGATAGCGGTGATGTAATGGTAGTTTTATATCTTCCTTGAGTGTTTGATACCATTGAACGGTGGAACCATCTGGGCTTTAGAAGGTGTTTTATTTTGGGGAATATCTTTGATAAAGTATTTAATTTCTCTAAGAGATGTAGGACTATTGAGATTTTCTGTTTCACCTTATATCAGTTTAGGTAAATTGTATTTTTCAAGAAATTTGTCGGTTTCATCTAGCTTGTTGAATTTGTTGGCATAAAGTTGTTTATAATATTATATTATCCTTTTAATGCCCATAGGATCTGTAAGAAAAAGATCTATTTAATTCCTGATGTTGGTGATTTGTGTTTTGTTTTTCCCTTGATGGTTCTAGCTAGGGGGTCGTCAATTTTGTTGATCATTTCAAAGAATCAACTTCTTGATTCATTAATTCTCCTTATTCTTTTTCTGTTTTTATTGATCTGCTCTTATCTTTATTATTTTTTCCTTCTTCTTGTAAATATATAACCTTTGGTCACTGATATAAGCATTTAAAGCTTTATCTTTTCTTCTAAGTGCTGTTTTGGCTTCATCCTACAAATACCTGTTGTATGTTCTTTACCATATAGTTTAAAATATTTTCTGATTTCCTCTGTTATTTCTTCGACTCATGAATTATTTAGAAGTATGTTGTTTAATTTCTGAATATTCAAGATTTTCCTAGATACTGTATTGTATTAATTTTTAATTTAATTCCTCCACAGTCAGAAAACATACTTTGTATGATTTAATTTCCTATAAATTTATTGAGGCGTTTTATGACCTAGCTTATGGTCTATTTTTAAGAATATATTGTGAGACCTTGAAAAGAATGTGCATTCTGCAGTTCCTGGTATAATATCCTATAAATACTAATCAAATCAAGGTGGTTGTTAGTGTTGTTCAAATATTCCACGTCTTTACTAATTATTTTGTTCTAGTTTTTCTTTCAGTTCTTGTGATGGAGTATTAAAATTTATAACTATAATTGTGGAATTGTCTTTCTCCCTTTAATTCTGTCCATTTTCCCTCATGTATTCTGAAACTTAGCAGTAAGAAACAGCAGGATGTAGTCAGGAAACTTACATTCAAAGTTGGGTAAGGCTGGGCATGGAGTAATGTTGGAGCTATTAATTTTCATCTTTATTAAATAATGATTGCATAGGTAGCAATAACAACATTATCATGCTGTTCCCAGCTCAGGCTGTAAGACTTTATTACAATAAACATAGTGTTATCAGGAGAATCTGCAGGCAGTTCCAGAACCAAATAATATTAGATGGAGTTTAAATGAGATTCTTTATAGAAAATTATCTTAAAATGTATAAACACAAGTAGGAGTGATCATAATCATCATCATTATAAAATCATAGAGTCCTCTTCTATCCAATTCCATGCTAAAAAAAAGTTGTGTTCTATCAACACTTTAGTATTCTTAATGTTTAATAGAGCCATTTTTAAAACTCTTTAAAGAGTCATTACAGTGTTAATCAAGGGGAGCTCTTTTCTCTGAAAAATAGGGGGAGTGGGAGATAAAAATATCTTGAAAATTGCAAAAGGTACATGATATGGAATATAATATCATGATAATAAATTTATACATAAGCATATGGAAAGTTGAGTAGGATATATTGTTAAATGAAAAAAATTTGTAGAACAATATGTAGTGTGGTTTTTAAAAAGTGCACAAGTCTGTAGATGCATATGTATATTTGTATAGGCCTAGATCAAGAATTAAATTATTAACCGTGGGCAACTCTGTGGAGGGCTATTTCAGGATGAGGAACTGGCTTGGGGGCAGGGGATGGGAATGAAAGAGGGGCACTTTTTCTTTTAACTTTCTGTAGTTTTATATTATTTGTATTCTCTCTTACAACCAACATGCATTGTTAAACAATATTTTTTTTTAAGTTTGAGCAAATGACAATTGATCAAAAAAGTGGAAGATATGCAAAAATAAGTTAAATTTTCTAATACTGGGACAGAACAGAACCTTGAATAAAGACGAAGAGGAATTCCTCGGTGAATTTACCTCTAAATTGCAAGGCTAGATAAGATTACTGGAGTATTTTTTTTCATAAATGCATGAAAATAATCTGCTCTGAGATTAATGATACTTATACATTGTAACCTGTTTTTTTAATTGTATTTTTAATCAAACTTTAAAAAAGTAAGCAAATACAAAGCTACCTCCTGAGCGTTGCAGCACAATAGCAGCCTTCTCCTGTGCTGTCCTTTATTAGATTAATTAAATTCAACTGGCTCTTAGGGGATCACATATTCTACAGAACCCTAAAGGCAAAAGACACATAGGGCTCCCTAGTTATAGCCACATTGAATCAGGACTTAGTTGGATGGGGTGGGCAGTGAGAGACACAGGATTTGCTTGCAGACTATAGCATCTTTAAGCAAATTCATTTTGTCCCAACAAGATATGCCAGCCTGCTCGAGCATGGTCATTTATAATGTAAAGCGATCATATAACAAAAAGTGCAATCACCACTGTGTCAAAAAGCAGACACTTTTTGTTGCCAACCTAACAGCCATTTTCCAGCCCTTCTTTCTTGCCTTCCTCATGTTCCAAAGGAAGCTGAAAATCCAGATACTTAATTTCTGAGCCCCCTTGAAGTTAAGGTATGGCTATGTGACTCAGGCCTGTCCAGTAGGACTGGAAGGGGATATTTTCTGAGATAAAGAGAGAAATGAATGAAAGAAATCTTTCTCATTCCCTTCCTGCTTTTGGACATTGTTGCTTTTTGCTACTGCATGAGCCTTGTTATGCCTTTGAAGGAACACATGTTGCTGATATACTGGGGATGGCAGAGCGGAAAGATGGAAGGAATCTGGGCCCATCAGTCAGCTGAGAACCCCACCTTGAAATCACCTACTTCTGTGCTTCTTCATTGCTTTGGGACATAGAGTGGTCTGTGGTCAGATCAGGCGTTGAGCAGAAATTGTGGGCAAAGAGGAGGGGTCAGGTGTTATCCACATCTTTGACACAGTTTAGAAAATGGCCACATTGTTGCAGCAGAGGTATTAGGTATGTGAACAGGGAAAGCTTGTGAGTTACCCACTGTAGTCTAGGAAGGTACTTGAGACATGGCAGCTGGAAATGACAAATGAAATCCCCACTGGGAGACCTGCTGCCCATCCCCAAGACAGAGCCGCATTTATAAGTGGGAATTGTATCTGCCGGGCCAAACAGCAGTGAGATAAAACCTGGTTGTTTAAAGCAGATGCCAGATCCATCCAATCTACCTCCTGTGCGAGTCACTTTTTGTGCAGAATTTCTCACTGTTGCCTTCAAGACCACACATCCTCCATGGTTTCACCAAGAGCCCTTCTTCAGAGACTTCTTCCTCTATAGTCCTGAAGACTTCTGTACCTCACTGTTACTCCAGCTGAGGGCTCTAACTCCTGGGCAATAATAATAATATAATAATGAAATAGCTAACGTTTATGGAGCACTCATTCCATGCCAGGTGATATTTTAAGTGCTTTAATGTACTAGCTCACAATAATTCGATAAGGAGGATACCGTACGTGTGAGGAAACAAAGGTGCTGTGTAACTTGCCCAGCTCATATCTAGTAGGTAGCAGAGCTGAGCTACAATCCCTGGCAGTTTGGCTCCAACGCCTGTATGTCCAACCCCTACACAAAACCGCATCTTAGAAATAAGCCTCCTTCAGAGTCTAAGGAAGAGGCGGAAAAGAGGAATTAATCTGAAGAACAGATGTGTCGAAGTGACAGTGTAGGAAGACAGAGAGGCTCCAAGTGTAACAAGTAACACTGGAAAAAATGACTAACAATGTGAGAGACTTTCCCTGTACCACCAAAT
Source organism: Balaenoptera acutorostrata (assembly GCF_949987535.1). Taxonomy (NCBI): domain Eukaryota; kingdom Metazoa; phylum Chordata; class Mammalia; order Artiodactyla; family Balaenopteridae; genus Balaenoptera; species Balaenoptera acutorostrata. Next base: position 28,619,666 of record NC_080073.1, on the reverse strand, counting down.
CATTCCAAGTCCAATCCCCCATATTTCCATTTTTTTCTGCAAAAGCAGAGAAGGCACCACTGCAGTCAAAATATCTCTAGCTTGCCAAGGTTACCAATCTCTTCTCCCACAGCTCCTACTTTTACTCTATCCATTCCTTCATTACTCTTTGTTTAATAATGTATTTACCATCTGATAGACTTCAGCTGTAGGTTGCAGTTTTACTTACTGTTTTGGAGACAATGGACTGTGTTACACTTTTGGTGGCATATGACAAGGACGCACTTTCAGTTTTCTTAAACACAAAGGAACCATAGCGGTGGGAAGATATACAAGAAAAATATCCCTTTTTCCTAGTGTTCATCTCACCTAAGGGCACTCACAGACAACATAAAACTAGTCTCCAAACAATACCTCTCTCCAGTGACACCCACTCATAGCCACTTTTCCCAGTGAGAATCCTGAAGCACCAAGGAGACTAGATAAGAAGTGGTTTTGCTAGAACTTCCCTTAAGACAGTGATTCTCAACCCTGAGTACAGCTAGGATCACCAGGGGAGCTTAAAAAAACAAACAAACAGTGCCCATGCCATGCCCCAGATCAACTACATCAGAATCTCTGGAGGAGGGACCAAATAAACAGAGTCCAGAGATAGATAAGGATGGAATTGAACGGAAAGTCCAAAAATAAACCTATACATCTATAGTCAATTGATTTTTGACAAAGGTGCCAAGACCATTCAATGAAGAAAGAAGAGTCTATTCAAAAATTGGTCTGGTACAACCGATTATCCACATGCAAAAGAATTAAGTTGGACCCTTAACTCATACCATATACAAAAATGAACTCAAAATGGATCAAAGACCTAAAGAGCTAAAACTATAAAACCTAGAAGAAAACATAGGAGTAAATCTTCATGACTTTGGATTTGATAGTGGTTTCTTAGTTATGACACCAAAAGCACAAGCAACAGAAATAACCAAAAATAAATAAATGGGACTTCATCAAGAGAGTGAGAAGACAACCCACAAAATGGGAGAAAATATTTGCAGGTCATATATGTTATAGGGGTTTATTTAATATCCAGAATATATAAAGAATACCTACAAACTCAACAACAAAAAGACGAACAACCCAATTTAAAAATGGGTAAAGGACTTCAACAGACGTCTCCAAAGAAGACATACAAATGGCCAACAGGCACATAGAAAGATGCTCAATGTCATGAGTCATTAGGGAAATGCAAATTAAAACCACAATGAGATCCCAGCCACTAGGTTGGCCACAACCCCTAGAAAAGGAAAATAAGTGTTGACAGGAATATGGAGAAATTGGAACACCTGTATGTTGCCACTGGAAATGTAAAATGGTGTAGCCCCTATGGAAACCAGTTTAGTGCTTCCTCAAAAACTTAAAAATAAAATTGCTATATGGTCCAGCATTTCCAGTCCTAGGTATATAACCAAAGGAATTAAAAACAGATATTCAAACAAACACTTACATGAGAATGATCACAGTATCACTGTTTACAATAGCCAAAAGGTGGAAACAACCCACAGGTCCATCAACAGAGGAATGGATAAACAAAATGTGAGCTATCCATATAGTGGAATATTACGTGGCCATAAAAAGGAAAGAAGTACTGATACATGCTACAACATGGATGAATCTTGGGACTTCCCTGGTGGTCCAGTGGCTAAGACTCTGACCTCCCAATGCAGGGGGCCCAGGTTCGATCCCTGGTCAGGGAACTAGATACCGCATGCCACAACTAAGAAGAACCCGTGTGCCTCAACGAAGACCCGGCACAGCCAAAAATAAATAGATAAATTTTTTTTTTAAATGGATGAATCTCAAAAACATACTAAATGAACGGAGCCAGACACAAAAGGCAACATACTGTGTGATTCCATTTACGTGAAATATCCAGAGTAAGCAACTTCATAGAGACAGAGAGCAGATCAGTGGTTGACAGGAACTGGGAATATGGTGGAATGGGGATTAACTGTTTAATGGGTACAGAGTTTCCTTTTGGGGTGATGGAAATGTTTTAGAACTAGATAGAGGTGATGGTTGCACAACATTCTGAATGTACTAAATACGACTAAATTGCACACTTTAAAATAGTTAATGGTTAATTTTATGTTGTGTGAATTTTACCTTTTTTTTTTTTTTGAAGAATTGGTTAATGTCCAACAAGATCATAAATTGTACCCTTTATGGTCTTCTGCTCTACCAGATAGAATTTAATTTCATCTAGCTAAACCCTATCAGACAAAAAATCTACAAAATCTCTGCCTCCTATGAGTTATGAAATGTCCTTGACAATGTAAAGTCAATCTAACACTGCACTAAAGAACATCCAGCAATATCTCTCCTATTTCTAAATTTTAGATATTTTTTTCTGACCTCATATAGAGTCCAGACTTCACCCTTACTGAGAGTTACTTTCACCTTTTGAGAGGGCTGCCATTTTTTTTCAGTCAGCTGGCCTCATTCAGGACTATTTCAGAAAAAAATGTCAGAATGGTATATTTTCTTTTTGGGCCTAAAGTTAAAAATAAGATTTACTTTGCATGCACCATTAAAGGTAATAAATCTCCCAACTTCAGTTAAGAACATAACAGCATCAAATGTCATAGAAATTCTTTCTTTATGCCACTTATTTCATTATGAAATTTAAAGCAGAAGTTAAAGTTTTTTTAGAAGTGTCATAGAGTTGATGAACAATGCTTCTGGAAAGATGATAAAAGCTATAAAACAAGGGCTAGTAATCAGTTGCCATGCACCAGTACTCAGTGTGGGGTTTTACATCAAGCATCCCTTCTCTTTGGGCCAGTGTCCATTCTAATTGATCAGGCATCCCCAGTCTCAGCACTGAAAGTCCAACATCCTGGAAACCCTTTTAGTTCTGGGGAAACTGGGACAGCTGTCACCCTAATGAACCATTTCAGCAAAACCCAACATTATTAATCTAAAAGCAACTCAAGTCCACATTTTGTAAACAACTGACCCTCTTCAGGTTTGTAATACACCCTGGAGATTTTTTTTTTAATACGCAAAACATATTTAAGATTAGAATGGAAATTACATGAGTATAATGTCAGGGAAGCCTGGTAGCAGAAAGACTAATTTGCATTGGCATTTATAATGGAGAGAATTTACATATTACTTGTGAAATTAAAAATAAAGATTTTTTTAAGAGACAGATTTGGAAATATGCCTAAAAGTTGTTAATCTGAGAAGACCGTAGAATAGAATTTCTTCTGTGAGATTTGTTATTGTTTTTAAATTTGAATTGATTGATTGGAATAGGTATAAATTTACATAGTACAAAAGTTCAAAGAGGGCTTACCTGGTGGCGCAATGGTTGAGAATCCGCCTGCCAATGCAGGGGACACGGGTTCGAGCCCTGGTCCGGGAAGATCCCACATGCCGTGGAGCAGCTAAGCCTGCGTGCCACAACTACTGAGCCTGTGCTCTAGAGCCCGCGAGCCACAACTACTGAAGCGCACACGCCTAGAGCCCGTGCTCCGCAGCAAGAGAAGCCACCGCAATGAGAAGCCCGTGCACCGCAGCGAAGAGTAGCCCCGGCTCACTGCAACTAGAGAAAGCTCGAGCGCAGCAACGAAGACCCAACGCAGCCAAAAATAAATAAATTAATTAAATAAATTAAAAAAAAAAAAAAGATGAGATCAGAATGGTGCAGAGATACTGAGTTTGGAGTTGAAGGATAGGAGTTAGCCAAGCCAAAAAAAAGGCAAGGAAGAGCAAAGGAACAGCACAGGTGAAGGCACAGAGTATGGAGTAACTTGGAGCATTCAGGAAACGGCAAGCAGTTCAGGTCAGAGCCAAGGGCACAAAAGCAGTGGGGGCAGTGAGAGATTAATCTGGAGAGGCAGGCAAAGCTAGCACAATTTTTTCGGTATGAAAGCATAATTTTTGTTTTAAATGACTACGAGCCAAAGAAAAGCAGATTAAGTCTCCAGGGGGGTGAGGGTGAGGGGAACAATCAAAGGTCTTGATAGGCAGTTCTCCAAGCCCAGTTTGAACCAAACTCTGGATGATACTTTAGATAGTTTGGAGGGGAAAAGATATCTACATTCAAGACCAAACAGTTTCTTCCAAGACTGATGTCCACCTCTGTCAAGTGAACCACAAGTGAACCTTTGGCAAAGGTACACATTAGAGGAAATTAGTTCAGCAAGGGCCCCTACTTCCGCGCAGACTGCCTTGACAAACTCTGTGTGTCTTTAGAGTGTTGGAAAGTGTGCTTTAAACAGCTCTCATCAGCCCTGCCTCCTCCAGTCTTGGCTCAACAGATGCCATAACCGTGATCTTTTAGAAGGCATTCTCTGTGGCTGAGACTCGCTATTGGAGAAGCTTAGGGAGCACTGTCCTCACTTTCGCATTCCCTCTGTGTGTCAATTGACTTCTGGCAACTGTAAACCTGTTCCCAGTTACTGAGCCAATAAATAGGGACTCCCATTCTAGAGAGAATGACTTGCACCATTGCATAGTAATTTCTAAGAAAAAAGAAAGAGTTGTCACAATGCAACACGAGAGTTCCTTAACCTAGCTCTGGAGAATTAAAAAAAAAAAAAAGAAAGAAAAAGAAAAAAAGATTAAGGGCACCAACCTTGACTTATCGGGTCAGAATGGAGGATAAGAAATAAAAGAGTCTACCTTTTTAAAAGAGCGCCCCAGGGGTTACAGTGATCAATCAGATTTGGGAGCCTCCATCTGCTAATCCAAAATGGGACAGTCCTCAAACACTCTTTTGTAATCACAGACTCATTCCAAATGAGCCTGATTGCACTGAGGGTGTTGAAAGGTTTCTAACCACTTAGGTTGGGAGACTCTAACTTCTTGGCAATTTGTTAGTCTCCACAGCAGAGGAAATGGCCGGTGGAGAAGAAAGTCCTTGTAGAAACCCACTGGTTATTTAACTGTATTGGTGTACCTTAATACAGTAGATGTGCTCCAGAAAAAAGTGAATAAATCAAATTTTTATAAATGGAATTTTTTTTCAAGTGTACTAGGAGATGTAAAAATTTAAAGGGATCTTGTGGGGCATTTTTCAGATCAGTATTTTATTTTAAATGTAATACATGCTCATGGTTTTTTAAAAAAATCCACTCAGAGCAGAGAGGAAAATAATATAAAAAGTAAAATCACTCCTTTCCCTTCCTACTTCTCCCAAATAATCAATATTAACCCTTTCTTCTTTCCCAGCCACTTTTGCTATGTATTTCAGTATGATTTTATAAAATGTTTGCCTCTTTTTTTTCACTTATCAATACATAACGGACTCCACTTCATGTTAGGACATAGAGAGCCCCCTCATTCTTGTAACTGCCGAACGGATGTACCATATATCTACGATCTACATAATTACTGCTTTACTTATGGAAATTTAGGTGATTCTCTCTCTCTCTCTCATACACACACATGCGCACACACACACACACACACAGACCAATGCTCCAATAAATATCTTTGCCCATATATGCAAGTATATCTCTAGCAATTTCCAAGTGAAATTGCTGGGTGAAAGAGCATGTCCATTTTACATTTGGTAAATGTTCTCAAAATGTATTCCCCAAAACAATACACCCACTTCCACTGCAATGTATGGGTCCCTACACTCCCAATTCCTCACATCCTCTCCATATTATCAAACTGCTTCATCTAGGTCAATTTCATTGGTGAAAAAATAGTATCTCCTTCTTACTTTAACCAGTATTTATTTTACTATAAGGGAGGCTGAGTATATCTTCCTGCTTTTACTGACTACTTAGATTTTTTTTCCCAGTCTATTGAGGATTCTTTTGCAAAGCAGGCATTCATTTTTCAAAGTGATCCTTCACTTGCCATGACTTATCCCTTTCTAAGTTTCGGTCGTCACAAATCAGCCTGAACAAGTCATTTCCAAGGGATAACCACACACAAAATAAGGTCACCCTCATTTTGAAAAAGCCATTATTTGATCCTGCTCACATCCCATTTCTTTGCTTTGCTGCCAAGAGGTTGGTTCTTGCTTCCTTTCCATCAGTACCTTCCTCAGTCCCCAAGGTCTGGCGTCTGTCCCCACCACTCTAATGAACATGCTTTCTGGAAGGTCACCGAGAGCCTCCTTATTGCTAAAGCCACAAGCTCTGCTCTGTCATCATTCTCCTCCCTTTGTAGGGCCACGTAGGGGCTCCTCTGCTGCTTAACCTCTCCAGGCCTCAAATTCCTCAGGTGATACTAATAATAATACCCTTTCTGTCTTGGGTTTGTTGGGAGTTTTAAATGAAAACATATGAATGTGCTTTGTAAACTATAAAATACTACATAAATACAAATTATTATTATTATTGTTTGCCTGGGCCCCTGAAGTTCCCTGCACGGGCTTAAAGCTTAAGCTTCATTCTTATCGATATACTGAGGCACTGACTCCCTTAGATCCCTCTCTCTCTCTTTCTCTCCCTGTGAGAAATTAACTTTTATTAAGCACCTACTGTGTGCCAGGCAGCGTGCAGGGTGCTGGGGAAACAGCACTAACCACTTTTGGGAAACCTTCATTAAGTGTTGACAGGGTGCCAGTACAGTGCTTAGAAGCCCGTAGGGATAGCAATGCTTAACACTTTTATTAATTCTCAGAGTCAAGTATTATTTTTACCTCTGTTTGACAGATAGGAATCTGAGACCCAGAGAGGTTAAGTAATTTACCTGAAGCTACACAGCTAGTAAGTAGGGAAGTGAGGATTTGAACACAAATCTCTATGGCTGTACCATATAACGCTCATTACCCTGCATCCTGTCTTACATGGCTATTGGGTGGACGTCAGGACCAAGAATGTCAGCATGGTTAACTCTGGGAAAAGCAGATTTCAGACAGAACTGGCAGAGCTGGTGTACAGGCCTGGGGTGGGGTGGGAGAGGCACTTTGATGTTCCAGGTGAGCATAACAGCGGCACTGCATGATGATCAGCTTGGGCCACAGCCAACTACCTATTTCCTTCTCTGCCACAGGAGGTCCATAACAACTCTGTCTCATTCATACATGTATTGGCCTCTCGCTGGAGGGAACAAGGGATCAGATGTCACGTTACAGTCCTGAGTCCCAAGAAAGACTTTTGAATCAGGTGACTGCAGGGAGAGAGATCAGTCTGCTTTCTTGGAAGAGAAACTTAAGCACTCTGGTGTGTGGATAGTATTCTCTTGAAGCAGGCACTCAGAATTAGGGACTCTGGGTCATTTTGCAGACTTATCCGATAGGTCAAAGGGAGACAAAACTCACTGGCCAGCCATCATTCCAAAAAAATGAAAAAATTGCCTACACATTGCTCTGTGGTTCTATCAGAGGATACACAGGTCCTGTGGTACACTTAGCCGAGTGCTATTATGACAGTGATGGCCGCTGCCATTTCTCACCGAACCTAAAACAGCATGAATTGTAGAACATGTCACTTTTTAATGTGCCACCAAGAAAAAGCAATACTACTTAAATTGTGGTGTTCCACCCATTGTAAGACACAGCCACATTCCTGAAAACGTTAAAAATGTGAAAAACGATGTGTATCTAAGAATGGATAAAATTGGTACTAGTAAGAACAGCTAAAATGTTAGTGTTTTCCACTGGCTGGGCAGTCTTCCAGGTGCTTTGCCTACGTTATTGAATCTTCAGACGCTTGTGAGGGAGGCCCTCCGCTCCCTCTTTCACAGCTGAGGACGCCCTGTGAGGCTTGGAAACACCCACCTCACACACACAAGATCACAAAAGTGCCTCTGGAACCCAGGTCTGTCCACGCCCAAGCGCTCTTTCTGTCACCACCCTCTGTCAGTTTGGAAAAGGTCAGCATGTCCTTCGCAATGCCCAGCAGGCAACGTGGAGTCTCTGAGACCAAGTTGGAGAATGAGTGGCGGTGGGAACAGTGCCCAGAGCTGCCACCTGCCAAATGAGGCAGACAACATGTGTGGCTCCCTGAATAGTTTCACCAAGGTCACCTAACATGGAAGAACAAGAGAAAAGTTCAAAACAAGTTCTGGAATGTAGTTTATACTAACAGACCATTATTAATCTCAAACAGTGAGCTGACATAGTGAGGTTGACAGCCAGCACAGTGGGTGGAAGGGACTGAGCCCATCCTAACTTCATTTAATGTAGCTAAATTCTGGAAGGCTAAGAGCGTCCATGGACGAGGCCGGCTAGCCAGATCGGAAGCAAAAGGAAGCACGCTCCTTTGGAACATAGTCTCTGAGAAACCGCAAATGAATGCTCAAAGAACGCTTGCTATAACCGGATTTGCTTCTATACTTAAAGGCCTACTCTTAGCTCAACCTCTTCACACCCTTGCACGGAGACACCTCATCCTCATTGTTACAGCTGAGGAAATGGACAAGAAGGAGGTCATCCAAGTAGGCGTCACAGGGAAATAAAATTCAGCCCCCTGGCTACCCAATCCCGTTCAAGCCGGTTTGTCTCGGGAGAACAAAACAGCTGGATATTTTTACAAGGGAAATCAGTTCTGTGATTAATAAGGGACAGCAATGCTCTCTGGCAACACCCCCAACAGACCTATTCTTAGGGATCCCCTGGGGAATCTCATTTAAATTTCTGGCGCCAGCACCCTCTCATGCGTACTAAATCAAATTATCTAAGAATAGATCTAAAATTTGTATTTTTTTTAAAAAGTGCCCTAGGTGATTCTTCTGAGCTGGGTAATTCGGAAAACCTCGCCCTGAGGGCAGTTCTTGTTTCAGTGGTTGGAGAACCATTGGAGTAGGGGTTACCTGGGGTGGGCAGATTGCTGGAATGCATATTAGTCCTTGAGACAAATGGAAAATGGAAACGTTGTTGGTTCTTAACTGTTATTTTCTCTTAAAAAAAAAAAAAGTCTTCCAGCCAATCACCTGCACATGGGTGAGGATGAGTTGTACCCTGAGTGGTACAGCATAAGAAGGAAATTCAAGACTGCGGGTCAGGGACTGTTTTACGGGCTATTGTTAATCTTCATGAAAGCATAGTTGGTATGTTCCCATTTTACAAATGAGAATTCCAAAGCCCAGATAGGTTAGTAACTTGGTGGAGAGTCAAGTATGAATGAGGCAAATGGGAGCTGACGAGACAAGAAGGAGTCTAAGCTTGAAACTGTCACTTAAGTAAATCCAGTTTCTATTTGGAAACCTTATCTCAGGCCTTTTAAAAATCACTGGGCTTTGAGTTAAGAGGAGTAAACCCTGCTCTAAAGGAAATTAGCTTCCAACTTTTTCTGCCATTTTAACTCAATTGAAAAAAGTTATCAAAGCCCGAATATAACCAAATATTCTAAATATTCTACAAGTGTCCCCTGATGAGTTTTTTTTTAATTGGCCCACTGTCTTATCATCCTTATTAATAAGGATGGAGAAGATACTCATTGCACTTAAGCTATGCCTATTCCTGGTTCCAATTGCAAACTTACAAGAAAGGACATTAACTTCTACACAAATCCAAGCAAGACTACTCCGTCCTTCTGAGTGTTGTTAAAATAATTTCTTAGTTCTGTTGATCAAAATTTAGTGTGCAAAAGAACCCTTCTACAGCTTGTTTTAAGATGCATATTCCTGGACCCCAGCCCCTGAGATTTTAATTCAATAGGTTAGGTCTCAGGTGAGGCTCAGAAATGTAGTAATAAACTGCCCAGTTGAATCTCATAATGGGGACCCATTTATTAGTTCTGTGTTAGTAAAACTTCTTGTAACCGCTTTCCACTCTTAACTGCTCTCTTTCTCTCCAAGGAAGCCTGTTTATATATTCGATTCACAACTGTCAGAGGTGGCTGAAAGAGCTCCGACTTTCAAGAAAAACAGGTAAATTACCAGCAGAGTGATTTATGAAGTGAAATAACTCCCTCATTTAGGCAAATCGGCTCCCCCTTGTGGAATGTATTCTATGGCAGGTTCAGGCTTCATAAAGGAACCACAGGTCCTGGTGCTGAGCTGATCCACACAACTCAACCAAGAATATTCTTATGGTTGTTGGAGCTGGAATTCTGGGAAAGCCTTTTGGTTTCCGGTGTCCTACTTCACAAGATTTCTTGCATCTGATCTGATGCTTGGAGTTCCTGTTTCACCAATGGCGTGAATAGAAATTAATTGAATTAGCCAGTCTCCAATTTTCATTTGCACAAACCCACTTAGAATTTAATTCTGCAATGTCTGCTTTCCTCAGAACCCTCTCTTTTTAGAGGTAAAATCCTTAGGTAAACAAACCACCAACAAACAGGTTTTTCCCTTGGCTATTTCCAAAGATAGATAAGCTAAATGAATTTTTTGTAATAGGTTCCATCATCATTTCTAAAACCAGTATTTTTTTTTCAAAATCTCTTAATTCTATGATAATCTCTTGTAATGTGTGTTTGCTGTATTATTTAAGATTATTATTCTGTGATGGAAAGTAAGAGAAACAAATAGGGAGAAGAGATAAAACTAAACATAGAAGCAAATAGCTTATGAGCTACATTAGACATAGATAAACGAAGTGGAGGAATACACATGCTAAACATAGACAGGAAGGGAGGGAAAAACGAGAGACACCAAATATTCCTGCTATACACATTAAGGACAAGATTTTTTAAAGGGGTGTCATGTAGGAAATTACATTGATGCAATTGCCTCTAGGTACATGAATCATGCAATATTCAACCTGTGAGGTCTTAAATTGGCTCCTATTAATGACACTCATCCTGGTTCCAGGGTTTCCGCCCAAGAGTAGCTGCTCATCTGACTTTCTGGCAAAGTACAGACGTTGATCAGGGGTAATTGCAGGCATCTCAGATAGAGCAAGTTTGTGTCTCATCCCCAGTACCTTTCATTTTGGGGTATTTTGCTCAAACCTCACTTCTGGTCCTCATAAACACGCCATTGTCAGGAAGACTGATGTGGCAGAGACAGAGTGAGAAGGAAAGCGAGATTAAGAGAGAAAGAACAGGCAAACATCCCCAGAATTCAGATCGCGTGAGCCTTTCACCTCATGGGTACCCTATATTAAGTATGTTAATCTATCCCATCTTGTCCCCCTTGCTTTGCAATGTGTTTTAAATTGCTTCAGTAAGCCACATCATTTGAACATCTTACTTGGTATACGAGCCTTTCAGTTAAGTAACCTCTGGGTTAACTTGCCTGGCAGTTTATTTGGAGGCTATCATTGCATCCAGGTAATTTCCCACAAACATCTCTTATTTTTACATTGTCTATAACTTGTTGCTAAATATGTCAGTAGAGACATTAAGAGACATAAAGATATACGTGTTATCTATGTGCACCACCCAAGGTGTGGGAATTAACATTCAAAGTGCCCTAATCAAGAATCCACACTCAGTCGGCATGTGGAGGATCTTAATCAGGAATCAACACACCAGAAAAGTCCCTTCACCCAGAGCTTCAAATATCTCTAGGTGAATCCATACCAGAAGTTTTATTAATTAGCATAAGAGATGTTAAAAGTAAGTTTTCATGTGTGAATTGATGAGAAGTTGGCAGGAAATTTTGTACAGGCACTTCATTCTGGCGTGGATGAGGTATAATTATCTGGTGAGCCCAGAAGCCTACCACCCTCTGAGTGACACCTGAAGTTGATAACTCAGTTCAGTTCTGTGTCACCCGGACTGACTTACTGGAGGATTCTTTCATCAGATTCAACTAGAAGGTTAGTAGGTCCTGCCGTTGCAACATGGTCACATTTATCTTGGAATAAACCTTTCATGTGAAATGCTAGCAATGGTCCTAAAATGACAGAGAACAGGGACTTTACTGAGTTCACAAGACTGGATGTGTGATTGTTTTGTGTCTGCTTGTCTGCATGGCAGAATTAAATCTGAGGTTTGCCATTGTTTTCTTGTTCAGTCATATTGTCAGGAAAAAGAACTAGAGCCCTCACCTACCCTAATTATTGGAGGTTATCAGTATCCATCAAAAAGAACACACGAATTGTGAACAACCAAATTGACGTATGGACTTCCCTGGTGGTCCAGTGGTTAAGACTCCACATTCCCACTGCAGGGGGCATGGGTTCCATCCCTGGTCAGGGAACTAAGGTCCCGCATGCCATGAGGTGTGCACACAAAAAAAAATTGACTTAGGTTAATCTGAGGCATGTATTAGTTATCTAGTGCTGTGTAACAAATTATCCCAAAACTTAGTGGCTTAAGAAAATAAGCGTTCATTAGCTTCCAGTTTCCATGGGTCAGGAATTCAGGAGTGGTTGAGCTGAGTGGTCCTGGCTCAGGGTCTCTTATGAGGTTGTTGTCAAGTTGTCAAGAACTGCAGTCACCTGGAGGCTTGGCTGAGTCTGGAGGGCCCACTTTCAAGGTGGTTCACCCACGTGCCTGGCAGGATGGTGCTAGCTGGTGACAGGAAGCCTCTCTCCATAGGAGTCCTTGAGTGTCCTCAGGTTACTGAGGATGACTCTCCCAGAGTGAGTGATCCAAAAGACAGCAAGGTGAAAGTGACAATATCCTTTACGATACAGACTCTGGAGTCACACATGCTGTCACTGCCACATTTTATTCATTAGAAGTGAGTGATTAAGTCTGTCCCACACTCAAGGGGAGGGGGTTAGTCTCCACCTTTTATAGGGAGAAGTGCCAAATAAATTGTAGACATATTTTAAAACCTCCACAAAGCACTTACTTGATCTTCATCTTTGCAAGTCTAATGGTGTTTGTTCTATCCTCTTCATGTTCTTACAATAAATATTTATCAAGAACTTACTGTGTGCCAGGTTTTGCTATAGATATTAGGAATTCATCTCTGAACAAAGCAGATGAGGTGGGGGGTGGAGCAGGAGGGAGGAGACGCAAGTTCAACTGAAGGGAGGTGCCAGGTGTGAGAATAGTAGGGATGGGTGAAATGGAAAGTACTTAACTTGTCAGCAGAAGGCATTCTCTACCAAATCGTGTGGGGGAAAAAAGGGCTCAGTATATCCAGATCTTCTGATTTTTCAAGAGAAAGAGAAAAATATGGACATGTGTGTGAAATTTCCAGAATTTTAATGTTAGTATAGTTCAAATGTTAACAAAACACTATGAGGCAAAAAAAGTCAATGGGCCTAATTCAACCAAAGTTTGCCATTATACAATGCCTAAACTTTTACTAGAAAACAAAACCCTGATGATTTCAGGATAGCACGAGCAAAAGTAAGGACATGATAAGCAAGGTCTAAATGATAAACACTTTAGCTAAGGGCTGAAAGATGAGACCTTCATATATAAATCTCAAATAGACAAAAGTATTCACAGAAAGCTCTGTGAATGTGTTACTGACGAGCTTACATACTAATAGATACGTATATTTTTAAATGATGTTAGTAACTTTTTTAAGGCTTACCACAAAAATCTCTGAGAAATAGAGCAGAAAAAAATGGTATCATGGAGGAAATTGAAATTTTCTGCATTTAAATAACATGAATTTACAATCAAGTAAGCAATATTCTGGATAAATTTTTGCCCTTTCTTCTTACTGAAAATAAAGCAATTATGGTATTTTTTTTAAAAATAGATGGAAATAGGGACTTCCCTGGTGGTCCAGTAGTTAAGTCTCTGTGCTTCCAATGCAGGGGGCACAGGTTTGATCTCTGGTTGGGGAACAAAGATCCCACGTGCCACGCAGCGCGGCCAAAAAACAAACAAACGAAAAAAAACACAAAAAAATACACCATATGTACGTCAGCTAGAGGCAAGGACCATATCATATATTTCTCTGGTTCTAGCCCTGTGCATAATATGTAGTACGTTTCAATGAATAATGGATGAATAATTGAAAACCATCCTTTAAAAAAACAGATGGAAATAGATAAAGATATAGAGATATAGATATGCCCTAAACCCAGATTGTTGCTTTTGGTGATTTAAAAATGAGAGCTATTGGGAATTCCCTGGTGGTCCAGTGGTTAGGACTTGGCACTTTCTCGGCTGGGGCCTGGGTTCAATCCCTAAGATCCCGCAAGCTGCACAGTGCGGCCAAAAAAATAAAAATAAATAAAAATAAGAGCTATTAATACTCTTAGATGATCAATGTCCTTGTCATTCATTTCATCCCCAAATTATTTATTCTGTTCTAAGATGCAGTTTACAATTAAGAAATAGAAATAATGATGTAGCATGTCTTGATTTAACAATGTGAACTTTGAAGTCAGTAAGATTTAATCTACCAGGCTTTCAAATTTATATAAGAAATCATTATGACTGACACTCTGTAAATGAAGCAGAGTGGGTGTGGATATTTGGTTTAAGAAGGTGAATGACTTCTGCAGATATAATCACAGGGTTAATATCAGGAGGGTATTGGTTAGAATTTGAGTTTTTAGCTTCAGATTCTTGGTTCAAATTTTAGCCTTTGACTTTAGGCAGGTTGTTACATCTCTCTAAGGTTTTTATTTTTTAATTTGTAAAATGGAGATAATAAAATACACAACTCAGTGCATTGGAGAGATAATAAGGTCAGACAAGTAAAGTCCTGTGCATACTATCAGTGCTCAAGAAATGTCAGCTATGGCTATCACTGGGCCGCCTGCCGTCCATATGGCTGCCTCCTGGGAAGGACATAAACCTGCCTTGTATAGATCTTCCTGACCCTCAAAATCCACAGGGTTTCTTGTAGGCCTCAATTTGGGCCAACAGCTGCTTTCTTCAAAGGTAGTTTAACATCACCAGATGGGTATTTGTTAAGTCCCTGAAAAACTGCCTTAATGGTCTTTGTAGAGACCTGTACAGAGTTCAAATCCTGGAATTCTGTCTGTGACCTCCTCTCTCAGAAAGGGTAAATCACTTAAACTCTCAGCTTGTTTGCCTGGAGAAAAGAAGAAAAAGTCACTTTCCCAACTGTGATATTAATTAGTAGAAGTAAAGTGTTTTGGCAATGCAGAATATGGTTAATTTTTAAAGGGTAAAACATAAATGTTAAGTGCAATGGAATTTTATCATACCGTGGAGGGAATGTAACTGTTTCAACACATTTTTTTTTGCAGGAAAACATAGATGGCGGTGATATTGCTTCACTTTCAGAGGTCTGGGTTCATTTTGAGCAGAGCTGAGAAGAGCCTTGGAAGATAAGGCAAGTTTTTAAAAATTGGAGGGAAAAAATAAAGCACTAGGAATTTTATACGACTACTTTCTCCATGAGATCCCTTTAGTAAAAGTGAATTCGTTTCCAGTTTCCAAAGATTCCCAGTACTGAATATCTCTAGCTTTTAATATGGGCATAATAGCACTCAGATTTCCTCTTTGTCACAAAGAGGCTCTCTGTTGAGTATTAAATTGCTCATTTCACTCGTGGAAGTGAGGGTCCCTGAGTCACCAAGTCAATATAATGGATTTTACGAGCTGGTTTAGATCAGTGAGGTGTTCTAGTATAACAACTTGCTTAAAGAACTATTTAGCTTTTCAAAATGGAGGTATTATCCATTTGACCAATAAAGTGCACATAGAAATCCCGAATGAGGGAATCATTGTCATGGCCCATGTAAAATTAGTGTTGCTTATGAGCAAGAAAACTGGTCTATTTTTATTTTTTAAGCGTGCTGATTTTTATTTATTTATTATTCCAGGCTTTAAAAATCCCCTGTGGAATAAAAGAGCAATATTGTCCCCATTGACTAGAGGAAATCGGGGCAGTTGGGCTCGGTAACTTTTCCTGAGTTTGTGATAGAATCTAATGAAAGAGCCCAAATTAGAATCACTAAGTTCCTGCAGACTCTCCATTTGCGCCACTGAACCCCCCACCACTCCAGGCAAAAGCACTTCGCTTTACTGTCTCCTTTTGGTCTTGGAGGAGTTCTGCCCCTTCCTATTCTTTTTTCTTTTGTCTGACCTTTCAAAGACAGGAACATTTATCAAAATCCTCTCTCCAAATGATCTGGCTGGCACTAGCCACCTTCAGATTTACTGTAAAGAACAGACTGGTAACACCCCAGCATTTAGTGAACTTGTTTGAGAAGGACAGTGTGCCTCCAAAAAGGGGCTGACCATGATGAAAAGACCTGGGGAATGGGTCCTGTGAGACAAGAATGGAATTAGCTGAGAAAAGGAAAACAAAATCTAAAGGAGGCCTGGAAGAAGAAGTATTAAGGATAAAGAAAAATAGTAACTGGTGTTCTCTAGTGATTGAGAACAGAGCTAGAAATCGAAGACTTAAATTGCAGACAAGAGGTTAAAAGAGTAGGAAATTTCCTGTTTCCTGGCTCTGCAAAGAAAGGTGGATAACTTGATGATGATGTTGATGCCTAAGTACTTTGAGAATTTGAATGCACTGCTTCCTGGGGCAGAGGGATGGACTAAATGAGTCTGTTGGGTTTCGCTAAGCCACAGGGTTTCAGACAGTACAAAAAGTTACAGGATGAAAGTCTGAGAGGCAGGCAGAGACACAAAGATCTTGGCCAAATGTAGAGTCTGATTCAGAACCCCTGAATGGGGCTCAAGCCTACATGTCTAACAAGCTTCGAGAGGACACTGCTGCTGCTGGTCAGTGGACCACATTTTGATTAGCAAAGCTGCAGAGCTACACTGTTAAATGGAAATATAATGTGAACCACATATTGTATTCTAGTAGCCATCTTACAAAAATAAAACAGAAATTAATTTTAATAGATTTTGTTTAACCTAATTTATCTAAAATATTATACTTTACCAAGTAATCAATATAAAATTATTGAGGAGATATTTTATTTTATTTTTGTCCTGTACTAAGTCTTTGAAATCTGATGTATATTTTACACTGACAGAACATCTCAATTTGGACCAGCCAAATGTGGCTGGTGGTTTCTGTTTTGGGCAGTGCAGGTCTAACCAACCCCAGCAAAATCTTAGCCGCCAGTCCAGGGAATTCCCTGGCAGTCCAGTGGTTAGGACTCCATGCTTTCACTGCCAAGGGCCCAGGTTCGATCCCTGGTTGGGGAACTAAGATCCCGCAAGCCTTGCAGTCAAAAAAACCCCCAAAAAACAAAAAACCCCCAACACTTAGCCAGTCCAAAAGCTGAGAAAAACGTGCTTTCAGTACTGGAACCTACTTAAGTAGGAAACAAGAATCCCCAGGGGCTTAATGAATTCCCTGTTATGGAGAAGTCCTCAAAATATAATTATTCAACAGGATCTCCTGAGGATAGGGTTAACATGCAGATTCCTTGGCTTCACCCCCAAATATTTTTTAAAAACCTTTTTATTATAAAAAATATGTGGGGGCTTCCCTGGTGGCGCAGTGGTTGAGAATCTGCCTGCTAATGCAGGGGACACGGGTTCGAGCCCTGGTCTGGGAAGATCCCACATGCCACGGAGCAGCTGGGCCCGTGAGCCACAATTGCTGAGCCTGCGCGTCTGGAGCCTGTGCCCCGCGACGGGAGGGGCCGCGATAGAGAAAGGCCCGCGCACCGCGATGAAGAGCGGTCCCCGCACCGCGATGAAGAGTGGCCCCCGCTTGCCGCAACTGGAGAAAGCCCTCGCACGAACCGAAGACCCAACACAGCCAAAAATAAATAAATAAATAAATAAATAAATAAATAAGAAAATCCTTTAAAAAAAAAAAAAATGTGAACATCTGTACCCTGAAATAGAGAAAGTAGATTATCAGATGTCTTCTGCCTTTTTAATGCCATTGAGGTGTTTGTTAGAGAAACTGGGTTGTCACTCCTCCTCGACTTGGCTGGTTGCTTCCCCATGGTGTTATTTCACTTGTTCTTCTATTTCCCATATTTCCTGCAAACTGGCTTTTATTGTTGAAGAACTGATGAGTTGCAGGTCTCAGAGATTCTAATCGGGGCAGAGGTTCTCAACCCTGGCTCCACATGGGAAACACCTCGGAGCTTTAAAAATTTCAGATGCCAGGGTCCCTCCACTAGAGCTTCTGATTTAATTGGTATGGCGTATGGTCTGCACATCAGGATTTTTAAAAGCTTCTAGCTGGTTCTGGTAGAGCAAGGGTAGAGAACCACTAGATGACACTAAGTGGTTTGAAAAAAGGCAAGGGTTCCATAAGGGTCTGAAAACAGACCTTCTCCACCTCCTTATCATTCTGTCCTAAACAGCCTTGCAAAGTTAGCGTCAGAGACTCTGTGATGCTAAGAACTAGAGTCACCTGGGGAGCAGAAAATACTACCAATGTCCAGACTCCAACCCCAGAGAATCTGATATAATTGTTCTAGAGTGGGCTCTGGTATCTCTGGTTTTAAAGTATCCCCTGCTTTAATAGTGATTTAATGTAAAGCAAGGATTTAATTGAAATATCTCCCAGGATTTAATGGTGATTCCAATATACAGCAAGGATTGAGATCTGAGACAGTGCTCCAGTTTTAATGAGCATATCAATCATCTGAGGATTGTGTAAAAATACAGATTCTAATTTTGCAAGTCTGGATGGATGCCCAGGTTCTTCACTCCTATTGACCCCCCAGGTCACGTTGATGCTTCTGGGATCAGTTTGAGTAATAAGTGTGTAGATGGAAAATGTGTACTATGGAGCCAGAAAGAACTGGCTTTGAATTCCACTTTTGCAACTTACTAGCTGGTGTGACTTTCAGTGAGTCACTTCACCTCTCTGAGCCTTTTTCCTTATCTACGAAATAGAGATGATGATACCTACCTTTACACATCCCATGCCAGGTGTTCAGGAAACGGGACCCTGTTACTGGCTAATGCCAGTAGCACAGGAACCTAGTTGGACATTGAGTCTTTTTCCAAGCTCTTTTCCCATTGATGCTAGATCATTTCTGGGGAAGTTTGTTTTGTCTTTCAGTCAATCCTTTGTTTAAAAAAGAAAGATCAGGGCATTTAAATAAGTATTCTGAGGCCAGCATCCGTAGTTCTCTGCTTGGTGCCAGACTTTCTGCTTGGCAACGTGGAATTTCAAGTTATCAATGACCTGTCTCTTCACTCCTAGTCCTCATTACCTCTGATGGGTTTCCCTCCCACTCTGCTTTCCCCATCACTCTGGATTAATTGTCTTTATGTCGTTGTAAATCACAGCCAGCACCACGTGTTTCTGTGACTACGTTGAAATAAAACCCCTCTTTTCTCATCATCTGCCTGGCTTGCCCCACGTCTGAATCTCAGAGGTTCTTCATGCCCTGACTTTCAGGGCTCAGAGCACACGCCAAAAGGAATGCATCTACCCTGAGCTTGAGAGAGAAACTCTCCTGTTAACATCGCTTATGAACTACAAGTTCAGATCCTCTATTTTTAGCCATATGGAATAATTTGGAAGTCTATAAATCACATGACTGTGGAAACTAAACTAAAACCACCTCTTTTTTGCATCTACAAAAAAGCTTATATTTATTCTGTTTTCCGAAGTTGACAGACAAAAACAAAATGTTTGCTGTGGCTTTCTGACTTTAGAAATGTGCCTTCCAGGAGCTTTCAGCATTGTTCTCTGAGTGTTAACAGTTCACAGTGGAAACTGATTTAACACCATTAATAGTTTTCCAGTTCAACAGCCCTCTCCTGTCTGAATGACTTTTAATACCTGTCTGTTTCTTTCCATGTGTCCCCCATTCAGGTACCTGACTTCCTCTCAATTTCAAGTTCCTATTATGTCTTTTGAGGGATCAGATAAATTAAAAGACTTTTTTTTGTTTTCCAGTAGAGATGTCCTTATGCTAAGTAAAGTGAAAATGCATTTTCTATCCAAATTAGGGGGGAGAAAAGATACTCTCAGTATTTTCAAAGCAAACTATTTATTCACTGATTCAGTAAGCAATTATTGGGTGTTTCCTGTGTTAAGAACGTCATGCTGAGTGCTGGGGAGGGTGCCTACAGAGATGAAAATAATGCAGATATAAAGTCCCTGTCCTGAAAGACCTGAAAATCTAGAAAGGAAGAGAAATCTACATATATGAGCACCTATAATATGAGCACAAAGTGAAAGATGTTTCTCAAAGCCTTCCCAGGTCCTCTGAGATTTTTCTTGTACACGCTGTTTTCAATGCAAATATTAACCGTTGTGTTATTTTTTGTTTTGTTTTGTTTTTTTGAAGAGAACCCTCCTACACTGTTGGTGGGAATGTAAGTTGGTGCAGCCACTATGGAAAACAGTATGGAGGTTCCTCAGAAAACTAAAAATAGAACTACCATTATGATCCAGCAATCCCACTCCTGGGCATATACCCGGACAAAACTATAATTCAAAAAGATACATGCACCCCTATGTTCATAGCAGCACTACTCACAATACCCAAGACATGGAAACAACCTAAATGTCCATCGACAGATGAATGGTTAAGCGTTGTTATAAGTACTTGCCTACCCTACGTCTCCTTGGGAGGGCTGTAAGGACTCTGAGGTCACAAATCTTATCTCACTACCTCTCTGATCTAAGCAGATTCTAAGGTGCTGGATGAATGAATGAGAGGGAGAGGGAGGAAGAGAGAGCTAACATGGCCGCGAGTGGACCTTAAGGGTAAGAAGTCGTGCCTGTGCTCCAGACATTCAGAGCTTCCCTGAAGAGGAAGGTGACATTTGTTAGGTCTTCAAACATGGAAAGAATAAGATTGGCTAAAAATGAGGCAGAATGATATGATACGAGGAGAGGAATGCAGCCAGAAAGGGCAGGGCCCATCTGAGGAATAAGTCCTATGTTTGCTTCTCTTATTAAGCCCAAGATAGAGACACTGAGAAATGTTAAGAGGGGGAATTAAGAAGTAGAGACCCTCGGTAGTGGAAATGCCAAAGACTGAGCTGGTAAAATGCCTGGTGGCCATCACTCTTTCATTCATTAACCCAACATAATTAATTGTATGGATTGAGCCCTAATTATATGCATGTTGTAGTCCATCTTCTGGGGGCCCACTGGTGATTGATTCAGATACGTGACTTTCCTGTCTGCATAGGACTCATACTCCAGTGGCGTAAATACACCAACGAAACCATACACATACATCACGCGCTAACTTACTGTGAAAGGGATAGTGTGCAGTGATAGAAAGTGACCAGTTGGACAGTGTGGTCAGGGAGTGATACTTTACAACGATTAACCTGGACCCCACAGCTGTTAGAAATTACGATTTTAGGTGGATAAAGTATTTCCTTTAATAACTTCAAAATAAACAAGGCATTGTTTTTGGTTGCTTTTCCCAGCCCTCTGCTATTCCAATAACAGAGCAAAAAATGACTTCACTACAATTTTCTTCTGAGAGCTTGAAGAAAAAATGTCCAAACAATTGGCCCCTTCATTCTGTGGATCAACAAAATTCCTGTAGTGAAGAGGGAACCAGAAAATGGAATCTTGTTTAATCTTGTTTAATCCAATTCTCCAGTCTTCTGTCATAGATCTTTATGGCTCTTTTGCCCACCCAAATTGCAAATGTGGGAAGAAAGACACCTTCATCACTGAGAACTCAGACATGATGGATGATGTAATGATTGATTTGCCGTTGTTGGAAAACTTAGCTGTACATGTTAGAACCTTGGTGGAGAGAAGCAAGATTAAACGGGAATGTGGCTATTAATGTGGTCCAGAGAAACATGAAATAATGTGCCTTTAGAGGCTTTTGATGTATACACAAATGTATAGTTTTATAAACATACTCATAAATGCTTAGTGATCAGTCATTCTATCACTCATGCATGCTACTAATACTACTGAGCACCTACTAAGTTGAAAAAAAATGTGTATGGTGTTGGAAGCGAAAAAGAAAAATAAGACAGAGTCCTTGATTTCAAAGAATGTATGGCTTATGGGTAAGGTATGACTTAGACAGCAGAGTATAATATAATCCAGAATTAAAGAAATGCCAGGTGGAAGACAGAGACGTTTACAGTTTCTGCCTGTCTAGCATATATTCCCTTTATTCTAGTGATAGCAACTTGATTTTTCTTCAGGGAACAACATCCTCCACGTCCTCCGTCCGTGTGGATTGGATCAGTTTGGCTCTCACTTACCCTCATGCCCCTAGCAGTGGGCACACGACCCAGGCCCAGCCAATCAGCGTATTCCATTCCTCTGGCCAAAGGGTGGCATGGTCCACAACTCCAGGAAGACACTGGACTCAGCTTGGTCCAATGATAGTCACTCCCATCAAAAGGAAGGCCAAGCTTAGAATAAATCCAGCCTAGAATAAAAGAGACAAAAGGTGGAGAGAGGTTAACTCTTTCTGACATTGTTTAAGGCCTTGGATTCAGTCATTCCCGAAGTCAGTATTCCCTGAAACACTAAAGTCCCATTTTGAAAAATTGTTTTTTTAATTTACATACAGTAAAATTGACTTAATTTTTGATGCATAGTTCTATGAGTTTTAACACAGGCATATATTCATGTAAATACCATCACAATTAGGATACAAACAATTTCATCACTCCAAAAAACTACCTCCCTCATGCTGCCCCTTTAAGGGGAAACCCTCTCTATACCCCTCACCCCTGGCAACTACTGATTTGTTCTCTACTCTTATAGTCTTAGTCATTACAGAATGTTACATAACCATACAAATGCAACTTTATGAGACTGGCTTCTTACATTCAGGGTAATGCTTTTAAAATTCATCCAAGCTGTAGTGTGTATTAATAGTTCATACCGTTAGGGCTTCCCTGGTGGCACAGTGGTTAAGAATCTGCCTTCCAAGGCAGGGGACATGGGTTCAAGCCCTGGTCCGGGAAGATCCCACGTGCTGCGGAGCAACTAAGCCCGCGTGCCACAACTACTGAAGGCTGCGTGCCACAACTACTGAAGCCTGCTCGCCTAGAGCCCATGCTCTGCAACAAGCGAAGCCACCGCAATGAGAAGCCCGCACACCACAACGAAGAGTAGCCCCTGCTCACCTCAACTAGAGAAAGCCCACACGCAGCAATGAAGACCCAACGCAGCCAAAAATAAATTAATTAAATAAATAAATTAAAAAAAAAACCTTAAGAACGTCATAAGCGTTAAAAGAAAAAAAATAGTTCATACCTTTATATTGTTGAGTAGTATTCCATTTTTTATATATACCATAATTTGTTTATCCATTCTCCCATTGAAGGGCATTTGCGTTGTTCCCAGTTTTCAATTAAGAATACAGCTGCTACAAACATTATATATAGACTCTTGTGCAAACGTGTTTCATTTCACTTGGGTAAATACCTAGTGGAATTGCTAGGTTATATGGTAAGTATATGTTCAACTTTATAATGTTTTCCATAGTAGATGTACCATTTTATATCCCAACCAGCAATGAAGGAGAGTTTCTTATGCCATGCATCCTACCCAGCACTTGGTATTATCAGTCTTTTTTTTAAAATTAATTTTTATTGGAGTACAGTTGCTTTACAACGTTTTAGCTTCTACTGCACAGCAAAATGAATCACCCATACATATACATATATCCCCTCCCTTTTGGATTTCCCTTCCATTTAGGATGCCACAGTGCATTAAGTAGAGTTCCCTGTGCTATGCAGTATGTTCCCCTCAGCTGTCTATTTTATACATAGTATATGTATCAATCCCAATCTCCCCATTCCTCCCACCCCACCCCGTTCCCCCTTGGTATCCATGCATTTCTTCTCTACGTTATGTCTGTGTCTCTATTTCTGCTTTGCAGATAAGGTCATCTATACCATTTTTCTAGAGTCCACCTATGTGCGTTAACATACGATATTTGTTTTTCTCTTTCTGACTTACTTCACTCTGTATGACACTCTCTAGGTCCATCTACGTCTCCACAAATGACCCAATTTTGAGTTCTGGAGGCTAGGAGTCCAAAATCAAAGTGTCAGCACGGCCATGCTCCCTCTGAAACATGGAGGGGAAATCTTCCTTACCTCTTCCTAGTTTCTGGTGTTTGCCATCAGTCGTTGGTGTTCCTTGGCTTGTAGATGCAGCATTCCAGTCACATGCATCTTCTTCCTGTGTGTTTGCACATCGTTTTCTCTCTGTGCTTATCGGTATCTGTGTCCAATTTCCCCTTTTTGTAAGGATACCAATCATATTGGATTGGGCCCCACCCTAATGACCTCATTGTTACTTGATTACCTCTGTAAAGATCCAATTTCCAAATAAGTTCACATTCTGAGGTACAAAAGGTTAGGAGTTCAATATATTTTCTTTGGGGGACACAATTCAACCCATGCCAGCACCATTTAGATTAACAGTAGATGAAGTAGATTGTTTGCAAAGGCCATAGTTCATGCCTCTGTGCAATGCAATTTTACTGTTTTTCCCCTCAAGGACTAGGGGCTATTTCCACCTTCCCCTGCCTCTGGGCTTTTAGACTTGCTTTAACCAATAAAATGCAGTGGAAGTGATGTTATGCCACTGCTAAGTCTACATCTCAAGATGCCTTGTAGCTTCCACTCTCTGTCCTACTGGCCTGAGACATCTTTGTGAATAAGTCTGAGAGAGGCTACTGGAGATGTCATTGGCTGGGGGGCTTCAGCCAACAGCCAGCACCAATTGTCAGGCATGCGACTGAGGCCATCTTGCACTGTGCAGACCCAGTTGAGCCTCTGGAAGCTGGTGCCGTAGCTGCACGTGTGACCTCAGACAAAACTAGCAGAACTGCCTAGCTGAGCTCAGCCCAAATTGCTGGCCTACAGAATCAAGAACAAACAGAATGATGGTTGTTTCAAGTGACTAAGTTTTGGAGTGATTTTTTTCCACAAGAAAGAAATGATTGCTGCTGTAGACCGGGTGTCAGAAGCTTGAGTCTTCTGTTGTTTACTATCTCAATCACCTCAGCTAAATCACTTAATTCTAAGAGCTCCTGCTTCTTTCTTTGTAAAAATGTAAAATGTGGATATTGCACTTATCTTTTGCCATAAGTTCCAGGTTTCAAGTTTTTAGTTCCAATTTAATAAAAACCCAACTCAAAGAGGTAAAAAGAATAAAAGGGATTTATCAGCATAAGTAACTGAAAAGTCCAGGGTCTGGTCTGGCTTCATGTAAGACTTAATCCAAGGATATCAGAGGTTTGTTGGCCCCTACCACCCCCCTTTGCTTTTCTCTGTGTGTCCACTTCACCCCAAGCAGGCTCTTCTCAAGTCGGGACCTCCTTGCTTCTCAAGGCTGAAGTCTATCCAGTGCGGCAAAGCCAGGAGGAAGTTTAACTTTCATTGGAGCAGGCGGAAACATGTGGCCATCTCTAAGTCAATCAGGCCAGGGGGTTGAGATGGTCCAAACAGTCAGGCTGGGACAGGTGAGGTGAGCCAGTGAGGTGGAGAGGCAGAGGGTCGTGATGGAGGAAGACAGGGTTAGGCTTCCCAAGACCATCTGGGGAGATTAGCACAAAGGAAACTGGAATGCATTTACTAGAAGAAAAGAAATGGAAGCTGAGCAGGTAGAAAATAATGGACGTTCACTCCTTATTGCTTAAGCTTGTTGAGAAAATAACAGTAATAGTTTATGTTTATCAAATGCTTATTAGGCAACTGGCACTGCTCTAAGTACTTTACTCTTTTTTGGCACTGCTCTAAGTACTTTACTCTTTTTAACTCCTTCTAATCTTCTCAATTTAAGAGTAGATATAGTTATTATTCCCTCTTTACACATGAGGAAACTGAGGCACTCAAGTGATGAAAAGTTAAGTGGTTAAGTTGCCCAAAGTCAAGCAGATATAAGTATCAGAACCCAAATAGAATGGTTTGGGAGCTATTGCTTTTAACCACCAGTCAATACTCAAAATAGATCACCAGCACTATGGTAGGCAGAATTCTAAGATGATCCCCAAGATTCCTACCCCTGGTATATAATCCCCTCTTCTGAGAGTGGGTGAGACCCGTGAATGTAATAGGATAGTCACTCCTTAATTAGGTTACATCATATGGCAAAAGTGATGGTATTGTCATTCCCAAGACTCCTTCATAGCCAACTGGAGGGAGATTCTCCTGTTGGTTTTAAAGAGGTAAGCTGTTATTTTGTGAGGGGCCCACGTGGCTGGGACCTGAAGGTGGCCTCTAGCTGAGACTTACTTCTAGCCAACAGCCAGCAAGAAAATAGGGACCTCCAGCCTACAACTACAAAGAACTAAATTCTTATAAAACAAAACAAAACAAAAAAACTGAATTCTGTCAACAATCTGAATGAGTTTTGAAGAGGACCCTGAGCTCCAGATGAGAACCCCTGGCCAACATCTTGGTTTCAGCCTAGGGAGACCTGGTGCAGAGGACCCAGTTATGCTATGCCCCAACTTCTGACCTACGGAGCAGTGAGATAATAAACATGTATTGTATTGTTTTAAGACCCTAAGTTCGGGGATAATTTATTACCCAAACCAGCACCTTCTCTTTGCGGCCTTCTTATTTTCCCATGGGGTTCTCCACACCTTTTGTGGCACTCATATGACCCTTCACACCAACTGTCCTGGAGTGGTCACTGTATCGTGCAGCTCCCACATCACCTGGGGAGTTGTAATCAGCAGGTGAGAGCATTGTCAGGTCCACTCCCTGTCATTTTGTGCCACTGACACTTGATAGAGTGTCTGGTGTGTATGAGCTATTCTGTAATTGGTTGTAGAATGAATGAAAAGCCATCCCGTGTTGTATGCCTATAACATTCTACTTTATTATGGGAACTGATGGGGCCTGGGTTGTCGGAGGGTGCTTTCAAGAGCAGTTCCTGGTATACTTCAGCCTAGGGCCCCAGGATAGTCACCAGCCCAGACCTAATTTAATGTTAATTTTTAATGTGGGGCCTCCTATATTATGAGGGTAGTGATAATTCTCTCTCCAAACCCATTTGAGGTCTCTCCATCCCACATTTTAGTGTCTTCTCAAACCATCATTTCTTTGCCTTTTCACATCTGTGGAGGGAGACAGACCTGAGAATCTCAGCTTTGCTACTCACTAGCTAGGGATCCATTATTTCACTCCTCTGAGTATGTTTTCTTGTCTATAAATGGGCAAAATAATTCTTACTGCTGGCAGAACTGTTGTAAGGATTCTGAGAGTGTATCCTGTACTTTGGAAGGTAAGCTCCATACAGGTCACAGGCCTGCCCTTTTTGTTCATGGCTGTGTTCCCAGTTGCCCCCTCCCTCCCTCCCTCAATAAGTGCTCAATAAATTTATGTAATGAACAGCTTAGATAAAGAATTTAGCACAATACCTGGTAGGTAGTAAGCATCCCGCAAATGGCAGTTTTTATTACGTTATTTTGCAAAGGAGGAAACTCACCTGGGGATGTCTATCCAGGTGTTCTGTCCTGATTCAAATTCCACAGATTTCCCCATTTTATCACGCAATTTTTAATGAGGTAATCATACACGCAGGGGTCATAAGAACCTCTCTCAAAGCTCCCACTGACCAATGGACAGCCCTTAAATACAACACTCCCAAGAAAACTGACCCTCTCCCAGCATTTATGGGGGAGTCAGGATTCCAACAAAACCAGGAAGGACCAAATTCCAAAGCAAATAAACTCGACTCATTCCCCACCCTGGGGGAGGGTGTTCACCCCCGTTTTGCTAAAGATAGAGTGCCGGTCCTCCCGGGGAACTTCCTGGCTTTTATTAGTTCGTAATCCCAAATGTTAACTTTTCAAAGATTTTTCTTTTTTAAGTGTGGGTGTGAAAGTGTTTCCCTAATCACATCTTGCGGGAGGATCTGGAACATCTGTACATTATTTGAAAACCTAGCATCCGGTTCGGATGTTTGGGTGGGTGGGAGACCCTGCGTGGTGGGATGAAACAGCAGGGGCACGTTAAAAACAAGTCAAGATGGCTTTTAAACAGAGGCAGAAAAATTAGGCAAAAATTACAAATGGCTAATCACCTTGGCTCAATTACCCGTTTAATCAATAGCCCTCATCCCCCACTTTTAAATCAATAGCCCTCATCCCCCACTTTTAGCACCGGCGTAAGGGGGGAAAATAGGGCGCTTAGAAGTCTAAGCGATAAAGATCTTTCTCACCAAGAGCCAAGGGACAAAACTCATTACAGATAAGCCCAGTCTTCCATTTCCCCCGGACGCCTCTCCACGATTGCTAAAGTGGTTGCCGCTCCCCGGGGTAGCTGCCAGGAAATCGGTCCTGCCCCGCGGCGCAGCTTTCACCCAGCCAGGGGTTAGAGGCGCACTTCCTGCACCCTCCCCACCAGCAGGCTGTGGTGCGGGAACCTTCCCTCCTCCCGTGGAGCGGCGAGTTGGGAAAACTCCGCCACTGAGCCACCGCGGCGCGGGGAAAGGGTGTGTGGGACTCGAAAGGGCTGGTTTTTGCAAGCCTAGGATCGATATTTCTCCCTTCCCCCACCTCTCCCTGGCCGGGAACAAGACCAAAAGAAGCCCACAAAGAAAAAAAAAAAGAAAGAAAGAAATTAAACCCCAACGCGGAGCCCGAGTGCGAAGGCCGCTTGGCTTTGTTTCCAGGCAGGGGCATTCGCCGGGATGGGGGCGCGAGCAGGGAGTGAGCAGGGGGCGGGCAGGGCGCGCCCCACCGCGGTGCTGCCAGGGCGAAGAAACCCAACATGAAACCTCCTCGCCCTGTAAAGGCAGCAGGCCACCCCCTCCTCTCCTCAAACCGGAGCCAGGGCCCCCCAAGTCTCGGATACGCGAGCAACGCAGACGGGGGCGGGGGAAACCTCGCCAAGCCCGCTCGCAGCGCGGCGTCTTTAAGAACTCGCAGGACTGGAATCTGGCAGAGACTCGCCGGTCCCGAAGGCAGTCGCTCTCCTCCCTCTTTCCGAGACCCGTCCGGAGCGGCCCCCAGCCCCGAAACTGCCCCAGACGACTCTGCAGCACCCGGGGCTGCGGGCGGGGAGAACCGCGTTGTGGGACGCCTGCGAGGTGGGAGCCGAGTGCGGCTGCTTTAAGAGCGCGGGGCGCGCGCGCCCGCCCGCCGCCGGCAGCCCAGCTGCGCGCCCTGGGTCGCGCGCCGCCGCCACCGCCGCCGCGCGCCCCTTGCTCGCTCGCTCGCCGGCTTTAAAGTCTCTGCCAGGATCCATGCTCACATGTTACTTCCTGTATGGAGGCATGGCTAGTTTCCAGCCCCGCGCTCCCCGATCCTCCCCAGCTCGCGCCAGAGCCACAACTTTCAGGAGCATGGACTGAAGGCGCCCTCGCCCCAGCGCCCCTCTGAGATCCTTTGTGTTTCCCTCGGTTTCCTCTGGCTGTTTCTATTTTGGGGGGCTCTTCGCTCCTCCCGCCTTTACCCTCCCCTTCCCTGCTCGCAAACATGCCTTCTTCCTTCCCCGGGCCCTGGAAGGAGCTGCCTGCCTGAAGCCCGGAGACGCAGCGCCGCGCTCAGCCCCGCCGCCGCCCGCCGGCTCTCGGGCTGCTCTGCCGACTCAAGTTGGGGATCCTCGGCTGCTCGCCGCCGCCGCCTGCGGTCCTTGCCTACCCCGGGCCCCAGGTATCACCGCCGCCCGCCGACTCCTCGCCCTGCCCGCTCGGCTCGCTCCTTTTTGAACGGAAAGCAGCCCTTCTCCGCCGAGGATCGTCCCCAGCGTGGCTCCGCGGTCTCGGTCACTTTTTGAGATTTTCCGGGGGGCGCTCGGCGGCTTCCCGGATTCCAGGGGGACTTGGTCCGCCGAGCGCGGGGGCCCAGTAGAGCGGACTAGCAGGGGAAGAGCCCGGGCTTAGCGGAGGCTTACACCGAGGCAA
The DNA here is from genome assembly GCF_949987535.1 of Balaenoptera acutorostrata. Taxonomy (NCBI): domain Eukaryota; kingdom Metazoa; phylum Chordata; class Mammalia; order Artiodactyla; family Balaenopteridae; genus Balaenoptera; species Balaenoptera acutorostrata. The sequence continues at coordinate 28,590,176 of NC_080073.1, read as the reverse complement.
GAACTTAATCAACAAGTTTATCCCCCCTGCTTTTTTCTTTTCGATGTGCGTTTTCGGACATGCGGAGGTTACTGGAACCGTGTTGGTGGATTTTGTTCCTGAAAATCACCAGTTCCGTGCTCCATTATGTCGTGTGCTTCCCCGGTGAGTGCCGGCCGCCGAGGGGACGCGGCCCTGGCCAGCGCGCGCGGGGGATGCGGAGTTGCCGCCGGGGCATGGAGCTCGGGTGCCCGTCCCGGGGACCCCGGAGAGGGTGGAGGGGGGTCGACGCCCGCGGAGGAGAGAGGGAGCCGCTCCGCTGGGTCTGGCAGCGTAATTAGGGAGGCTGGTGGTTGGGCAGGGTGGAAGCAGGGGCTGGCCGGGGAGGGGGACAGGGGCCGCAGGAGTCTGTCTCTCGCTCGGGTTTAGGGGGCCTGGGGGAGTCGGAGTCAGGAGAAAAGAAGACTCGTTCTGTTGACCCGCCGCTGTTCGGGAGAGCTAGCGCTCTGGGGCTGTTTGGGAGATTGGGGCCATGGGGAGTATGTCTCTGTGGGTTTGGGGGGCCCAGGGTGCGTCCGTCGCTCAGGCGAGGATTGAAGGGGTTCAGAAGGGGGGGGGCTTGATTTGCTGCTCCCCGACTCTTTGGAGAGGCTAGTGTTCGGGGACTGGAAGCTGGAGGCTGGCCGTGGCGGACTGGGGATGTTGGAAGCAGGGTGCATTCTGGTCTCGGGGGTCAGGGACGACCCTGGCTCGAAGCTGGGGCACGGGCTGAGCTTCGGTGCCGGCGCGATGGAGCCTTCCTGGGCGCGGGGGCCTGGGCGCGGTGGGAGGGCAGGGAGCAGGCGGTTTAGGGAAATTCGTGGCTCCCCCAGCCCGGGCCCGTGGCCCCTTTATCCCCCAACTCTGCTTGGCTGGGCTGCTCGGATCGGGGCGCGGGGGGGGGGGCGGGTCGGCGGCTGGGTTGCTGTTCGTGCCGGGGCAGATTTTTTTCTGTCTCGCGCTCTGCCTACCTTCATCTTTACCCTTTTGCAGGCTGTTCGCGGCTGGCAGACCCAGACCCGCTCCTTTCTGGTCGGGTTAAGACAGGAACAGTATTGGCCATTGATGAAGATAATAAATCACCGCACGTAGCGGTGTGCGGCTCGGCGACCCTCCACTTCCAGCCCTCCACCGGTCGACCCCCCCCTTCCTCTTTCCACTAGGGGAGGGCAGAAGCTAGCCAGCTGTCTCCCTCTTTCTTCTTGTAGCCTCCCCTTTCCCCCCCAGGCTGCAGCCCCGAGCTCCCTTCGGTCTGTCCGGCCCCCTCCCCCAGGTGGAGGCCTCGTCCTGTGCCCTAGTCGGGGAAGGGGTGGGAAGAAGGGAGCGATTCGTTTTTCATCCTTTGCTCTTCTAAGGACAGGGAACCCCCCCCCCCTCCGTTTTTCTGCCTTCTCATCCACCAGCTCCTGGATATTCGGAGGAGGCTGCGATGCAGAAAAAAAGGAATCTGCCCCCTGATATTTCTGCTCCCCCTTGTCATAGCCGCCTGTCCCCGGGTGGCCTGAGCGCACGGTTTTGGTGCACCGGGTCCCCCAGCTCCGTCGTGCGCCCTGGAGGAGGTCGCGGCGCTCTTGCTGCCCTCGGGGACTGGCAGCGAGTTTCCCCTTTGCAGGCACGGGGGTGGCCTCGAGGGGCAGAGAGGCAAAGCACTGTCTTTTCTTCGGGCACCTCGCATTTCCCTTTGCGCATTCTCCTGTCCCTGGAACCGCACGGAACTCTGGCCACAGCCCAGAACCCCAGCTCGGATGCCGAGCGAGGACGTGCGTTCACACTCACCCGAGGCCTGGGGTTTGCTCACCAGGGTCCTGCCTCCACTGGGACCTGGGGGCGGTGTGGACATTTACCCTTAAACATCTCCCTTGCTTCCCCAGTGCTCAGTATTTGTGTTAATCATTGCTCCTCCTAGACTTTTTTCTTTGTCGTGGACTTGCCGGCTGAGTGGGTTCAGGTGCACACTGGGGTTGAGCTTCGTAAGGGTCACGTTTTAATGGGGTGAGTGGGAGGCAGCAGGGGAGCAGCCTTGCGAAATACGAGGAATTTCTAATTCCACTTCTGGCCTTCTTACACTCGGGTGTGCAGTCAGTGGGCCAAGCCGCTATTTCTTTTTTCTGATGTCTGAGGAAGCCTTGAAATCCAAAATGGGACCACCAGTGATGCCGCCTGCGTCGGGCTGGGACAGTTTTCGTCTTCCACATTTTCTATGCGTGCTCACGCTACGAGGTAAATAGCCCATTCCGTGGTTCGGGAGCCGAAGGGTGTCGGAAAGGGAAGGGGCAGTAGTGCGAGGCGCGGGTAAGGAGGGTTGTGGTTTGGGAAAGTGCGCCCGGAGAGGGTGCAGCAGCAGCCTTTGCAACCAAAGTTAAAATGTCAAGAGCCGGAGACGCCTGCTTTCCATTTTCCGAGACTGCCGCGACACTGCTGGACCTCAGGGGGCGCCCCCGAGCCACTCGTCAGGCTCCCGCCACCTCCACCCGCCTAGGTGCCGTGGGGCCGCGGTGGGATGAGGCTGGGGCTGGAGGCTGGGCCGCTGCAGATGCGCCTGGGAGCGGAGAGGCGGCCTCAGCTCCGCCCTGGTGCTCCTGGGCGGCTCTCAACCGCTGGGGACCCGAGTTCGCTTTGGGACGCCCCTTCTTGGCAGCCCTGACCTGGGAAGGCTTTATCTGGTTGATACGAGGGACAAAGATGCTTCTGGTGTTGGATTAGGGTCCTCCTTGTGACATCTTCACCAAAATCCCTTGTTGGTTATTTTGTTTGTTTCCTCTCAGAATCGTGCTAACTTTTCTGATACATTTGTTCTCAGCTCCTGTGAAAGATACAGGGTAACTTTAATTTGGAAGGGTTTTGCAGACATCGCCCTGGCCTGAGTCTTTCCCCAGAGGATGGGAAACAGTGGCTTTTAGTCTCTCAACAACAGTATGGCAGGTGTGGGACCCGTGTCGCCATTAATGTTTCAACGGATGTTTCCATTTCCAGAGCACAAGTGTTACCAACATGATGTAGTGCATAGGACGTTGTTTTCTGACATCTAAAAAAAATATTATGGAAAAATTTATGAAAATGGAAAAATATAATGGGCCCCTGTGAACCCCCTACTCAGCTGTAACAGTTACAACTCAATTTTCCCTCTTCCATTGCCCACCCCATCCTCCCCAACACGTCATTATTTTAAAGCAAATCTTACACACAGTTCATTTAAGCATTGGGTGTATATATTTCTAATCATTGAGAATTTAAGTACCTCCAACAGCAAATAAATTATGTTATTTGGAAGGGTTAACATTTTGTGCATTTTACATTCTTAAGCTATTCAGCAGAAACTTAATTTTTTTTTTTAATTGACTTCTCTTTCTGCCCTCAGAGTTGAAACCCTTCTCTTTGATTCTGATATGTTTTGTACAGTAATGACATTACATCTAGGAGGCTGATGTTGGAAACATTTCAGATGGGTAAGCTCTTCTGCTGTGTACCTTGGATGTGTCAGAATCGGAGGATCTATGATTGATGCCCTGCGAATCTCCCTCTGAGCTGTCTCTTGGTGTATTTGCATGTACATGCTTTAGTCTTGATGGACATCCTTTATGGCCTTATTAGAAAAACGCAGAAGTAACATATTTGTAAGTCAGCAATCTTACTCTTCAGGGATGGGGTGAGAAACCATGCCCCCCCAGCCCCTTCCCCAAAGTGTCTTATTTGAAAATGGAGGATCTTTGTCCAGTCTTGAAACTTGGTCCCTCTAATGCAGTCATGGAATAAAAATTTCGATGTTTCCTTCTAAACAGTGTTCATATTACAGAGTTGATGAAGAATATTAGTACAAATAGGCATGACAGGACCTTTTGGAAGTAGGGAAGTTGCTGTTGCCACAGGCAGAATGGTTATTGGAAAGGTTGGCTGAAATGAGAAAAAGAACTAACCAGTTGTGAAGCTCTGGGCATCTCCCCTTAATTATGGACCCGTTTTCACAGAATAAAAGATAACATTGTTTAAATGAGGCAGTATGAGGAATGCTGATGATTTAACATAGCAAAATAAAACAAAAACCCTTTCTGATTCATCTTTCTATTCTGAAAAACTCCCAAGTTAATGTAGTATAATCAGTTACATATCACTGCACTAATTGAAATGAACTTTCTTGCCTTTTATGAAAGAGCATTTAAAATGCCCCAGAACAATTATTATTAGGGATCCCCTCCTACTTCCTTACCCCTCCCTCATTTTCCTGGAAACTTCTTGACCAAAAGGACAGTCTGGACACATTAGCCATACCTAGGTGAGGAAAGCAATTAAGTGTTGCTAGTGCTTTGTTGCTTTACCTCTTTCCTTTTATGGTGAAAGGTGGTTTTTTTTTTTTTTTTTTTCTTTTAAATCTGAATATACCTTCAGCATTCTACTCAAAAGCATGCAGGACAATGCAATGTCATTCCTAAGCAGGATAAAGTTGTAATATGGGTGTGCATTCTGAGTTTCAAGAATGAAAAAAAGTTGTGATTAACACTTTAATTCTAGGGCATATCTTTCATGTAGTCACATTTCATAAATCAGACTTTATGGGAGAAATTCAAAGCATCTGAAGTTATCTCAAAAGTGCTTGACCCCCCCCCCCCCCCCCAGTAAGCTCTTGGTGGGCTTTGGTTATAGGTTGACCATTATCAGGTGAGGGGTGGTAATGAGCGAAGCTGCGTTTTTGGCTGGCTGTGTAAAGAATGAAAGGTCTGTGTATCTAACAATATAAAGGAAGCCAAGGAGATGTGCCCTGCCTCCACTTTTAGTTCTCCGTCTGAGCTTGATCTGGGCAAAGCTGGTAGCTACTGAGGGAGGGCCTCAGGAAAGTGAGAATGTTCTTCTGAGAATAGCCTGCCCCCAACAGGCGGTGAGAGCTGCTTGTGGAATTCCATGGGCCGTTGCTGAATTTGAACCAGAATGAGGTTGTCTTGGTACACATTAGGCCCTCAGTAAGTATTCCCAAATGATTAAAGATCCCATACCTTTGTTTGCCTGTCTGAGAAATGGAAGTGACCATCTTGCTTGTAAAAGACCCAATTCCAGAACTGTGGCAGTGTTCTGTGCACTCAGAAGAGCAAATGCACATCTGTAAAAAAAGTTCTCTGTTACTGACTTTGCTTTGACTTTTTATTTTTTATTTGTTTACATGGAGTTCTAACCAAAAAAATCACTCCAAAAATGATGCATGTTTTTAAATACCGTTTACCTCTCCTTGCTTTTTTCGTACAATTCCTTTTTGTTTCAAATTTTCAAGACAAAGGAATTGTTAATGTCTCTTAAAAAAAAAAGTTTGGAAGTAATGTAGGTGAATTTCATTTTCAGAAAAGCCTGTGATGATTGAAATATGTAACTGATAAGTTTGTGGTTTTTTCCTATTATGAGAAGCACTGTGAGGTTTATCAGTGATGGCTGTGCAAGATCGCTTGAGGTAGCTAGAGGGCTTCATGAGCAGTTGTCTCCTTCTATAGGGACACCTATAATTGGAGGGGCCATTTCATCTGGTATGACTCGTAGCAAAATGTTTGGTGTTTCGACAGAAAAAATATATGATCTTTGTGAGTTGGTTTGCCAGGCCTATGCAGTCTCAAAATTTTTATGACTACAGCACTTGATATGATTATTTTTTTAAAAAACCATTGTAAAAAGTGCTCTTAGGGCTGGGTGGGGGAATGCCAGTCAGCTAACCAGGTTCCAGATGTGCCCGGTTTCTCTTTTCGGAGCCCCCTTAACTGAATTGGGTGGTGTTCCTGCTGCTCTTGGGGTGGAGGGTGGGAGGCAACTTCCACACTGAAGGAGGATCACTGTACTGTTTTATCTGCATATGAAAAGGAGAAATCTTTTAGGAGCCTAGAACTTGTTAATACTTTTTATTTCCTTTCTGAACCAGGTAGCTATGGAAAGTTGTTTAAAATATATCAGAATATCATCTCGAGCCAATCGGCCTCTGCCATTACTAGCTGTGCTGCTTTAGACAAGTTACTTAACTTCTCTATGCCTCACTTTTTTGCCCTCTCTTTCTCTGCAAATTGGCATAGTGATAGGACCCTGACTCCTAAGTTCTTCGTGAGGCTTGAATGAGAATGCATGCTAAAGGACTTAGCACCGTGCATGGTAAATAGTAAGTGCTCAATAAATTAACCATTTTTTGTGTGTGTGTGTTAGAGAGATTTGGGTAGGAATATAGAGAAAGAAGAAAATTGAACTGAAAAAGACAATTACATGTAAAAACAAAAACATTTTCAAAAAATTTATATAAACGTGCATGATGATTTTTGTGCCTGGATTTGTTCTTGAGGGCGAGGGAGGCTGGCATGAGAGCATCCCATGTATAATTAGTAAAATGGTTACATTTTGAGGTTTAAAGAAATGAGAAAGCCTCCGTGAAGTCTGAGATAACCTCCTTGCTCACATCGCAAAGGAGGTCTCCTCTTTCCCTGCTTAAAAGGTGAAAAATGTTTTCTGCAGGCTTAAAATGTACCATGCAAGATCCCTGTGTGGTGTTATCCTCTGTAGAAAGAGTTGCTTGGTCCTGCACCCTGGAATGCCCATCTCCCTTGTAAGGCCTGCTGTGCTGTGTGGTAACCAAGGAGGAATGGGTCTACCTTTGACTGTCATTTCTGGGTTTTAATTGTGTGCCACTAATGGGAAACAAACAGTAGTCTTTGGGTGTTGCTTTTATTTTGTACTTGTGTGACACTTGAACACACGTATGCCCTTGTCTCCATATCTTCATGGATTCAGACCTGCAGAGTATACGAGAGAGAACCACACACTGTGCGTGCAAAGCTCCTGCCCTCTAATCAGTTTTTTTGCAAACAGAAATCAGCATGATGGTTTTCTGACCAAACAACAAAATGATTTTAAACTACTCGACTTAGCTATTTTGGGGCTGTAGCAAAGTGACACAGTTGGCTGCCGAAATCTAGCAACTAAAAAAGAAGCAATGAAAGCATAGTTCATGGAATATGTAACACTTCCATGTAAGAAGATAGGACAACTGCTCTTATTTTTGGGTCTGTGATACTATTTTCTTAACAAGGAGAGGGAAGCAGGTTGTCAATTGATACTGCAGTGGGTATACTTTTGAGGAATTCATACGAGTTATTAGATGAATCCAAGAGGTGTTTGAATTCTGACACCATTGCAGCCACATGAATTCCACAGTGCACTTAAATCAGATAAACTCATCAATTTGGAATAATTTGGGTAGGAGACACAGCCATTAGCCATTTACCAAACATAAAAGCATAGTCCAGATTACTGAGGAAATGTCATCGACTTTTCAAGAGTCAAGTTAGTCACGAATCATCAGTAGGATTCATTTACAAAGCGATGGTTATTTATAAAAAATAAGTTCTGTTCGTTTTTTAAAATATATCACTTTTCCTGAAGTGTTTCAATTCAGTGAGTGTGGAGGTTAAGAGCCATAGTCTTGGCCTTGGCTATGTCACTGGGTAGCTGACATTTCACTATGTCACTGGGCAAATTCCTCAACATCCTGTGGAAGTGGGGTTGGGTGGTAGTGGGGGTCTGGGAGACTTCAGAGGTCCAGGTTGAAATTCTTGATCTGTTGTAGCAGTGTTATGTTGAGCAAATGGGCCTCATTTTTTTTTTTTTAATTTTTATTTATTTATTTATTTTTTATTTATTTATGGCTGTGTTGGGTCTTCGTTTCTGTGCGAGGGCTTTCTCTAGTTGCGGCAAGTGGGGACCACTCTTCATCGCGGTGCGCAGGCCTCTCACTATCGCGGCCTCTCTTGTTGCGGAGCACAGGCTCCAGACGCGCAGGCTCAGTAATTGTGGCTCACGGGCCTAGTTGCTCTGCGGCATGTGGGATCTTCCCAGACCAGGGCTCGAACCCGTGTCCCCTGCATTGGCAGGCAGATTCTCAACCACTGCGCCACCAGGGAAGCCCGGGCCTCATTTTTTGAATCTCTAAAATGGGAACAATGGTTATAAGAGCCCATACTCACCAAGCACTTGCTATGATCTAGCCGCTGTGTCTGAGCTTCTTATATGCCTTTAATCCTCTCTGGAAGAAACCGTGAGTATCCTTACTTTAGGATGAGGAAACTAAACCCAAAAGGAGGTTGTCACTTGTTCAAGGTCACCTTTGTTGGGGGGGTAGGTAAAATATGTCTCTCTAGTTGTCTCTCAGAATTATTTTGAGTCAGGGACTTCCCTGGTGGTGCAGTGGTTAAGAATCTGCCTGCCAGTGCAGGGGACACAGGTTCGATCCCCGGTCTGGGAAGATCCCACATTCCGAGGAGCAACTAAACACGTGCGCCACAGCTACTTAGCCTGTGCTCTAGAGCCCGCGAGCCACAACTACTGAGCCTGCGTGCCTAGAGCCCGTGTTCTGCAACAAGAGAAGCCACCACAATGAGAAGTCCGTGCACCGCAACAAAGAGTAGTCCCCGCTCGCCGGGAAAGCCCGCGCGAAGCAAGGAAGACCCAAAGCAGACAAAGATAAATAAATAAATAAATGGGGGAAAAAAAAAAGAATTATTTTGAGTCAGAATGGTTGCTGTTCATTTGGAAGATGTTTTTCCTAATTGCACAGGAAGGCCGGTTAAAAGACAGACCCAGCCGTTTGTATTTGACACTACTATTCCCATATAAGCAAGTACCATAAACACTGGGTGAAATAAAGGTGTTTTCCTGTATTTGCTACAATTAAATAAGGAAGTAAGGCAATTACTATAGCATTTTATTTGGTTACATTGAAGAGATGACCTTTCTGCAAATTACTTTAGCTTCTGAATAAGCTGATAATAACTGTGAATAGAGTGAGTTTGCTGTTGGTGAGTTTTTCTGAATCCTCTTCAAAAAGATCTAAATTCATTTAGTTTATAATTTGAGAACTTTCGTCTGGGGCGTTGAATATGGTTATGTTATAATAATGGGTTATTATTGTCATCCCATGTATCATTTGAGTGTGGCCTGCAGGCTCTGAATTATGACTTCAGGAAAATGTCTAAGGGAGTTGTGCTTGGCACGAGATGGTTTGGGTTCTGGATTTTTTCTCTGGAGTTTAGAACTAGCCATGGAAGCCCACCAAGCCAGCTGTGGGATCTGGGCAAGACCCTCAGTTTCTTTGGGGTTGTTTTCCTCACCCTTAACTAAATGGCTTCTAAAATTCTTCCGGAATTTTTAGGGATTGTTGATTACACACTGGGTGGTTTGGGAGGTTGTGGCCTTTCTGCAATACACAACTCATATTCCCAGCCCATATTGTAATGTGATTTGTGAGGGGTCCTTCCGGCTAGCTTTACTCTGAGAGTTTGCTTTTTAAGGCGTTAAGAACCCTTTGATTATTTCGCAAACCCTGCTGCACAATATCCCGGGCGAGTTAACAAACAAGGTAGTGAGTGGATCTTGGTTAATGAAATGCCTGTAAGCTATTTTTTTTTTTAAACAGGAAACCTGATTTCTCCTGGAGTCCAGGTTTAAAAAAAAGGAAAAAAGGAAGTTTGCTCATGCCAATGAAGTTATGCCTGGATTTTAAAACTATTGAATGTGATTTAGGATTGGGATGGTGGTGGCAGAATTCTTTATCTAAAAAGAAATCCCCAAGGTAGTTCCTGAGCTTACTCTGGAAAAGAGGAATGGAGAAAGGACAGTCATTTGGGTTATTTGGAGCTCTGCAGGGGACCTCTGGCCAGCAGGTGCTCTGTTTGGCCATATTGTGTTGAAAAAAAGTTGAATTAAAAAACGGGGCATTTCTCATTCATGTCATCAAGTGTATCCTGAATGCCTGCAGCGTGCCAGGCACTGGGGAGACAGTGGTGACCAAAACGGATGGAGACTCCTGCCCTCATGGGGGCTTCTCATAAACGTCTGTGCAACTCCTGGAAAATTGGAAGGTATAGCAACGTAGGGCATGTGTCTTGCTGGGCGACAGCAGTAAGCTGGAATTAAATAGTGGCTGCCGCTTGAGCTGGGGCCCTCACCTGGCCCGCAGTGGTTATTTACAATTCTCAGCTGATCTCTGGAGGTGTTTGCCACCTGCGTAGGTGATTTCTAGATTTCTACCCGAGGGACACTTTTTTTTTTCTCTTTTTCTTTTTTTGCTGTTGTTTGTTTGGGGTTTTGATTGCCTGGATTGCTTGTGTGTGTATGTGTATGTGTGCGCATGCGCTAGCGCAACCACGTGCATCATTGGCTGATGAAGTGGCGCCCTTCCTATGGGTCTGAAGTTCACCTCTCCTGGCTGTGTTGTTTTTTTGGCTCTGCACATAGCCTGCTGCTTGGATACTTCATAATAATGTGGCAGGTTTACTGCTGATCTAAATTGCTGTTGGCTTGTTCAGTTTTAAAAAGTTTCTCATTTAAGAACTAGTGCCCTTGGTCACTTTCTTGTTACCAAACTCCCCAAGAAGGGCATGATATGGGGGGTAAGAGAGGGAAGGCCAGTGACCAATACAGTAGAATCTAGTAAATTAATATTGGAGATGTCACCTTAGTGGGTCCCTTGCCAAAGAGCTTAAGTTTTTCATACAATCTCCCTGGTCTAATAATTTTTTGCATGTGACACATGTATGGATTTTTAATCTGTGTTGGAAATATCACGTATCTTAATTCATCCAACAACAACATAGGAAAACCTGAACTTTGGATGGAGTAGAGTGTCCAGCTTTTGGTATGGGCATTTGGAAGATTTGAGGAGGTAATTTCTTCACCCTAATTCCAGCACATGTTCTTTAAGTAGTCATTATAATATATGGTACATCTGTGTGAATTGTTCGTGTATGACTCAGAGCCTAATTAGGCTCTATGCCCTTTGAGGGTGAGACCTCAGTCCTTCCACCTGCTCAATCCTCAGTATCTAGGTGTTGGTAGTCATTTTTGAGCACTGAGAGAATGAGCAGCTAATGCTCTCTAGAACACTTACAGGACATTTTACAAGACAGTAATAATATCATTGTATGTGTTTTCCAGAAATGTCACATTGCATCCTCTTAAGAGACATGATAAGCAAGGTCAACATCTTTCTTAAGAGAACTCAGAGTATATATATATTGTCATGGTGTTTGAAGTCCGTCTTTAAAAACGGAGAAGCTAAATTTGTACTTCCTATTACTGGTCACCAGGGTATCTATTGCTGAAAATGATATATTCTAATTAGGGGTCAGATGTCTCATGGGGCAGCAGGCTTAGGTTTTGATGGTCACAAACCTTTTTTTTTTTCTCTCTTGTGGAATAATTTAGACTAAATTCTGTGAATCTGGTGTTCATTTGCATCAGAAATGACCTTGGCTATAGGGTCGATGCAGGAGAAGTAGGCGGTCTCATTTCTGCTTTGGTTGTCCTGGTGACGGTGACAGTGACACAGGGTAGGTAGAGGGCAGCAGAACTTGCTTGAGTTGATTGTAGAGCGTGAAGATGAATGTTGATCTGTTGCCTGGTAATGGCTTTGGGCAGGTTGGTCTAGGAGAAGGGCTTGCCTGAACTGACCATTTGGGCTTGCTTGACAGGTATCGGTTGACCATGTTGTCCAATGCCCTTGGTTAAACAGGTGTTAGCTGTGCATCATGTCAGTCCAAATGTGCTTAGGCATAAGTTAAGTTTCCCAGCACACATCGCTACTCGGTGCCTGCCCTCTTTTATTCGTCTCCCAGCCAGTTGTTTTCTCTTCCAAAACTAGTCATTTTCTCTGCTTACGTGTGTGCAGAGGCCACGTGTGGAGGGTGCGGAAAATCACTTGACAGTTTTAGGCATCAGCCCCTCATTTTCTCAATTGGTCAATTTGCGCAGAAACTGCTGAAATTATTTTATGTGATAGAGGGTGGGTGACTCTGGCATTAGAGTTCTTTCTGGACCTTTTTAGGATGTGCTTTTTAAAAGAAAAACGTCTCAGTTACTGCAGTGTATTAACTGATGTGAGGGACCTGCTGGTTCCTGAGGTTTGTGCCTTCACTCGAGATGCCGAGTGGAGGGAAAATTGATTTCTGGAGAAGCTGGGGGAACCGTAAGCACTCTGACCAGATAAACAAAGCAGTCTGTGGAAATAACTCTCAGATGCCTAGGGACCTTTAACAGGGTTTTGAGGAAATGAGACTTAAGATGGGTGGATTCAGATGAAAGAGGCCAGTGGCAAATGCATGTTTTTGGAATTGCACAGATCTGTCAGTCAGGTTAACTGGCTGAAGTTAGTGAATCTGAGCTTTGTCCTGTACTAACTTGGGTCTGTACCTACTTGATTGTTTTTCTCATCTGTAGAATGGGAGTTTCAATATCCCAGAGTCCTTGCGAACATGGAATGAGATCCTGTGCGCGAAGCACCAGGAAAGCATTAGGCGCATAGGACGGTATCAGTGGTACCTGTTTTTAATAGCTGTTGCTTAAGATTTTTGAAAGAAGTGCTTGCATAACTATGCCCTCAGTTAACACCATGCAACCCTAAGAAAAGGTGGGAGGGCTGGAACTCGGGGAGAGCAGAGATCCCACAGTTAATGAAGTAGTGGGATCAGAATTTGAATTTGGCTTTTTGGATGATATTATGTTCCTTCTCTGCTGGCAGAGTAGGTGGTGGATGAATTAAGGCACACGTGACCACTCAGGAACATTGTCTATTGACGGAGATGTATTAAAAGGTCTATTAGGTTTTAATTTGCCCTAAATACCCCCTGCTTGAAGGATCAGGCTTAGGTTACCCTTGGTATTCTCATTACTGAAATTATCTGTGTGGGTAAGATGTACATGCCTTGCTGTATCTCTCTGTTAATGTGGGACCCTTCGCGTGCTCTGTGTGCATGCAGATAGAAACATTCAGTGACAGTCTGTAGCACGTGTGTTTGTATTCTTCTTGCCCCTGTGTTTTTTTGCAGTTTTTCTACACAGGGATTGCAAATTGACATGTTAGGCCCTTCATCTTTACCCATAGCCATGGCAGACATTGCTAATTGATCACAGAACTCTTTCCTGCTAAGGCCTGCCGGAACTGGGGGTTAGAATCCTTTGTAAGAGTTGGCCTGGGAGAGGACTTTTGTGCCATCCCTGTGCTATACTGAGACATGTTAGTCAACCTGTGAAAATAGCATTTAGAGAGGCATATCCAAGGGGCTTTTATATCCTTGCAAATAGGTTTGCTGCTATACAGGCAATTTTTAAGCCATACAGCTTTTGAAATTGACCTGAAACAGCAGGTATCAATAGCAAGTACCTGTGCAAAGGCTTCCTGATCCATGAAATTGATTTGGGCTCATTCTTGACTCACATTCATTTATTCAGGGGGAAAAAAGTCCAGTCTCTTGATGGTGGTTACATCATATTCTAATAGGTAAGCTTTACTAATGGAGGTTTAGGGATCTAAAATTAGTTGCTTATTTTTTCATTTCTTCAAAGCCCAGAGGTTCTGCATCAGATGATGGCTCTTTTAGGAATGTTTATATTCCAAAGTGACACCTTTTTGAATTCTTAGCTATTTAAGTAAGTGTTACATATGGGCTTGGTAACAACAGTTTTCAAAACTGTGACTGAGTAAATGGGCCCTTTCCCCCTGTTGTTTATACCTGGTAAAGTACCTTGTGTTTACTCTGAATACATTCGTTGTTACCTTTAGGGTAGCTTGTTTCTCAAAATTTGAGCTGTCCTCTGATCAGTATTATGTTTGATAAGGAAATTGGAGAGCAGGGATAAAAGGCAAAAGGAATTCTTTCGTGAAGCTGACATCAGATAAATTTGTGGTGTTGGTAATATACCAAGTACTTGGATGACATCAAGTGAGCCCATATTTGTTTCCTGGGTGTGGATTTTCCCCCTAAAGGTCCCTTCTAATGTTGAGCCTTAGCTAATTTACTGCGAAATATCTGTAGAGCTGTGCTGTCCAGTATGGGAGCCCCCAGCCACATGTGGCCATTGAGCACTTGGCATGTGACTTGTCCAAATTGAGATGTGTTTTAAGTGTAAAATACACACTGGATTTCCAAGACATATGGAAGAAGTATGTAAAATATCTCATTAAAATTTTACATTGTCTATTGAAATGATAATGTTTTAGATATATAGAGTTAAGTGGACTATATTAAGAGTAATATCACCTGTTTCTTTTTACTGTTTCATGTGACTGTCATAAAATTTAAAATTATATATGTGGCTCCCATTCGTGGCTTGCACTGTATTTTTATCGGATAGCGCCGGTTTAGGGCGCTCCTTCAGACCTTACCTGACCTTTCACAAGAACATTTCATAACTGCAGTCCTCTGTGTGACAGCGATCACATTTTCCATCCCTGCCCCTTGAAAACACAGGACCAGGAGAGACCCTTGTCATTGATGGAGAGAGTTGCCTTCTGGGAGGCACTGGCACTAGGAAGCACTGGAGTCTGGGTGATATCAGGATACAGGGCTGTGGCTTTGTTTGCCCATCTGTGAAATGGGTTAATAGTCCCTGCTCCACAAATTTGTTGAAGGAGTAAATGAGGTAAGTCATGGAAGGCGTTTGGCACAGGCCTGGCAAATAGGAAGCACTTGAGAATAATAGCCGTTATTGTTTTAGCTCCTGAGTGGGCATTTAGCAGAGCTCCTGGCTTCCATTTCTCCCCATTCTGGTTCCCGTTGGTGATGCCTTGTGGGACCTGTGGAGGGTTGCAGACAGGCCTGCATGCTTTTAAGACACCAGCCTCTGCTGCCTAGGAAATCCAGGACTGCGTAGAATACCTTGAGCATTCTGATTGCACTCTTGCTCAGCAATTCGAAAAGCAGAGGGGACCTTAGAGATCTTCGGAGATTGCCAGTGGCCTGCAGAAGTTCCCTGACAAGAGTGCTAATGGGTCGTAGCGCCCATGCCCTCCTGCCAGGTGGAAGAGGCCATAGAATCTTTCCTCACACAGTCTCCCAGGCCCGTGTATTTACTCTCCTGGGTATTTGGTTTTATTGCGGCCCAAGTTCCTGTTTCTGGCCGATCTCATACCAGATCCAAGCACTGAACTCTGGGTTATTACCAGGAAGTTGTCCAAGCTTTGCCACAGCTGTGGATTTGTTGAGATGGGTCAGGGGGTTGTCTCTGTGTTAGTATAGTAGAGACACATCCAAAACATCTCTAGAGGATGTTTGATTCCTTCCTACAACAGAATGTTAAAATGAAAGGCTCTTCCAAGTAGAGTAGATATTCTGTACTTGCCAACCTGCTGCTGAATTTGGACGTGGAAAATAGGGAGAATGTGAGAGACATAACACACTTCTATCAGGAAGCTCAGGTCCGCCTACAAGGGTTTCTAGCCAGGGTCCTGTGTATCAGTGCACATCCGCAGGCCAAGAACTTGGGCGAGGGTGGCCGCTGCTGGGGAGGGAAGAAGCGAGTTGGCTGGGAAAATCCATCCCTGTTTAATTGTTCTTCAGGTTCTGGATGGGGCTGCTTCCTTCCCAGGGAACAATTGGCAGGGTGGACACATACCCTTTGTTTGGTGCAGCCGATAAGAATCTGGGTTTCAGTTTTAAGTTCTTTTATGAGGGATAAACAAGGATGTTGAAGTCTTCAAGTGAGGGTGTTGAAGGAGTGTCAGTGGGTCCTCAGGCCCCGCCCTGAGCCTGCCTTGGAAACCCAGGGGAGGGGTGATGAGAGCAGCTGTGTGTGACCAAGTGGGAAGGGGAAGAAAAGGAGCTCCCTGAGGACTTTCTCATTCTCTTTGGCAGAGCCAGATTTCAGAGTGACTCTTAAAGGAAAATAGTCCTCCAGACCTTTGTCCACACAGAGTTTTAGTATTTCTCTTGAGTTACCAAGGCAAATCCCTTTTTAGGGATGGTGTGATTGCCTGTGTCTGCTGCTACTGACAGCTGCCCCCCTCCCTGTCCTTTCACGAAGTCTGGGAATTTTATTCCTTGGTAGTGTTTCCTGCTTCAAGCCCTGATTTCTACGATGAGCACCTCTGTGCCCAGCCAGTCTTGCAGGGAAGAGGGAGGGTGTCTGGAAATTCTGCTGTTACTCCTTCTGCAGGTGTGTCGCACTGTGGCGTGGCCATTGATTGAGCACCTACTATGAGCGTGGTGGGCCTCTTGCTAGGGGCTGGACACACCTTATCTGAAATTCATCCTTGTGCTTCCCAGGTGAGCACATGGAAGTTTTGCTTAATTAAGAAACTTACCCAGCATCAGATACTTTTGAAAGTGGTGGACCCAGGCTTCTGACTCCAAAGCCATGCATCTTTTTCCTAACAACATGGTACTTCTATTCATACATAGATGAATGTGCCGGCTTGGCACATCTTGTGAATTGCACTTACTGGACTGAACTCTGGGTACTTTTAAGACTGATAGCCGGGTTCTGAAAAGGGGAAAGGCCAGGTGATTGAAGATTGAAGGCCAAGTTGGACAGTTGTCTAAATTCTTTCATACTTGGCCACTGTACGGGATCAAGGCTTTGTATGTATTCTGACATAAGGTTGATGAAATGCTAGAGTGCATTTTACACTCTAAATGATATGTGTGTTAACAGAAGTAAGGGAAAAAAAGTCTTACTGGGTAAGTGTATTTTCTTCCTGTGGCCAAGAATAAAGTAAAGGGACTTAAAGATTATTTTCTTTTGGCTACAGAAACCTTTCGGGAGCTCTTGGTAAGTTACCTTGGGTAACAGGATATAATTATACCTTTCGTCTGCAGAGGGCATGTTTGCAAGGTAGTGTGTGATTTGTACTGGTTTCTGGAGGTTTCCAAGTAGTTACAGAGAAGTAATGTCTTTGATGGAGGGAAAATATTTGTGCTTCCTTCATTGCTGTCTTAGCTCCGGAGCCGGGCAAACTCACGTTCTCGCACTCTGATTTCTCCAAGGCTTCAGGCTTGGTCTGCTCACGTGTTTTTGTCCATGATATTTTGGGCACTGTCTATAGCCAAGGAAGCCATCATGTAGTCGGGGATGAATTCTTAACTTGTCCTTCTTGGTGGTGGGTACACTGGAAGGCCGAATCGGTGGACACTGTGAATAATGAACTCGCCTCACTGAGTTCTCTGCCAGTTCTGTCCTAAAGGAGCTGTTATAAATCTGGAGTCATCAGTTCCCGAGAGAAAGTTGCCAAGGTTTGTTTTCCTTCTTTCTTTCTTGCCACACCTGTTAATTAGTTCCAGACACTAGCTAATCAGACGGCAAGCATGAACGCTCAGGGGTGAGAAGGAAGGTCAAACCAGCTTTGTCTCCACACAACCAAAGCCCTTGTTTTAATAGAAAGGGTTTGCAGCGTCCTTTTTCCTCTGCTCCCTGACGCTGTGTTTGAGTCATTTCTGAGTGCAGGCTGCACACAGCTGTGGGGCTTTTTGTCGGCTGTGATGTGAGACTTGTGCTTGGCAGTTTGGGAGCATGTGGCCACAAGAATGTGAGAGAGCAGTGAAGAATGCAAAGAGTAAACGAGAGCACCCAGAATTGCTTCTTTATTTTGGTGGTTGCTATATCCTTATCTTTTTGACCGGGAATGCTGAATATATAATATATTCATGTATATTACAGTGTGTCAATGATAAAAATTACTAGGGTAGCAATAGGATTGGGCAAAGTGGTAAGTTTTTTTAATGCATTATTTCTCATCACCCTGGAATGACTCTGAGATAGATACTCCTTCTCTAGTGGGGCAGAGAGACAGTAAGAGATGGAACTGTTTGGCCAAGACAGTGAACACAGCTAGGAAGTAGCCTAATTTGAACCCAAGGAGCCTTTGCTTATGTTTGACAAGAATGGGATCAGTGTTGAATTTAACCATGTCTTGGGTGAAACCATTGACTTCTGGACTTTACTTTTCCGGTCCATAGATACAGAAATGAAGGCCTGAGCTGTCCAGTGGGATGTTATGTTTTTTTTTAAACTTCAAAAGGTATCCTCTTGCATGTTATTGCAAGGCACATAATGGGTTCAAGTCAAATATTAGTGGAAACTTTACATGTATAGCACTTTGCTTGGTGTTATGCAGGTTCTAAAAATGTGTGCAAATTGGGGAAGTAAAATGAAGGCCCCCAAAACCATATAATAAAATGCTGAAATAGTGATTCAGTCCCTTAGTGTTCAGGAGCAATAGAGTAATGAGAAAGATACCTTTCTGGGAGTAGGTGTCCTATAAACCTTTGAAAGCCTGGCTCATGTCTTATACGTGCCCAGGGAACTTGTGAGCAGAGGCAGTAGTGAGCCAGTGAAGGTGGTTCACCAGTGGGCAAAGTCATGCAGTTCTGGGGCTTGGACCCATGTCCGCCTTGTATCTTAGCTGCTTCCTTATGGCATAAAGCCATTAGTGACTGTCAGCTTACAGGTGGACACTGCTGAGATTTGAGAGGCTCCCCGTGTTGGATACATTGGCCCTTGAATGCCAGGCAGAGGCATTTGGGCTTGATTTTGTTGTCTGGAGACCGTAAAATAGCACAGGGAAAGGCTGAATGACTTTCTCATGGTGGTCTTGTATACTGAGTCTGTAGCGTTCTCTTGGTTTGTCATGGACTAGCTTTGTGTCTTTTCCTCATCTGTGAGATGGAATAACGATTGCTATCTCATAGAGTTGATGTAAAAATTAAATGAGGATATAATTAAGGCTCTGGTCCCTAGCAAGCACATGGCTGTTGCTATTATTATTCTGCTCTTGTTTTTGCCTGCCCAGCATCTCTTTACCATTTTTTTTTTTTTTTACTACTCTTTGGGTATTGGTCCCTCCTCCATGGTCTTGCCGGGACCTTATGCTAATCAACAGGCTCTGTCTACCCCTATTTGAGGTCCAAAACCCAGGCTGGGCCAGTCGTACCTTCTCTCCCTGGAATTGGAGGCTTGAGGCAAGTGACATGAAGATATCTCTCTCAGTTCCTGCTGCCTGTATCCCCCGAGGTGCTCTGATCTTTCCCTTTCAGAAGCTGGATTCTTTGGTGGTTGATTGGATTCTTTGAGGTGTCCAGGATCCTTTCAATACATTCTTTTTCTGCTTATGTTAACCAAGGGTTGATATGGGTCATTTTCAATCAAAGGGCACCAGCATTAGCTGGAAGTACATTAAAGGGAAGGTAACTAGGTGTATAGAGAAGGACAGGGACCGTCTCCCCTGCCTGCCAAAAATAGTCCTTTCATAATGGTTTCATTCCTCCGTTTGGGTTTTCGAGTTCATTCATTTTGAGCTTTTTATCTCCAGGAATTAAAGGACTTTTATTTTGGTGCTAAGGACAGCCTCTCTTAAGGAGACATGCTGATAACACTTGGCCTTAACTGCTTCTCATGATTTTATTTGTAAATGAGACTCCTAAGGATCTTTAAGGAAACGAGTAAAAGTTAATTGAACAACATTTAGAGCTGGAATTTAAAAAAATAATAAAAAGAATCCATAATGGTAAGAGGCCCTGGAGGATGAGATGAATGCAAAATGGTGCATCTGGGTGTCTATTTTGCCTGCACCTAATCCTGCCTATCACGTTTTAACTACAGCTGAGACCGGAGGTCAGCTGAGTATCTGATGGCCTCCAGAGTTTGTCTCTTTTATCATATCTTGTCCCCACTCACAGTTTCCTTTGCTGGCATTATTGAACAGCAAGTGTTCCAACCTAAATTAAAATCAATAAGAAGCAATTTCATTTGTTTTTAACTACGGAGACAAGCGCTTCCAGCAGAGTACTGTACTTCCAAGTAAAGTTCAGTTTTTTGTTTTGGTTTTTTTCCCCTCTTTCTGGCTGGAGCCCAAAATGCATTAATTTTTCAGTGTAGGACTTTGCTGGTGTTGCCCTGGTTTGATTTAAGGACTTGTTACCATCATCATCTCTTTAAAACTGGGATTGCTGGTGTCTGAATTACTTCTGTGTTTATTATAGAGTCTTGGCAATCAAAGCGCGGTAGGGTTTGTCCAGCTATAGCGTGGGAGCTTGTTAGACATGCAAGACCTCAGCCCCGCCCGAGACTAATGGAACCAGAATTTGCCTTTCAACAAGACCTTCAGGTGATTTGGAACACCTTGGAGTTTGAAGACTGCTCTCTGTTTGAATGAGAATGTTATTTTAATCTCCTTGTTTTTCATAATTTAAAAAAATTGAAATGTAATAAATGTTCATTGTGGAAAATAGGGGAATTCAGAAAGGTACATAGAGGAAAAATAAAATCATCTGTCATCTCAACACTCATTTATTTACCATGTTGGCCTACAGCCTTTTGGTGGGTTGTTGGAACATTAAAATATATATTAAAATCATTTTGTGAAAGATATTAAAACATCTTTTATTCGGCATAAAGCTTAATTCTTAGGAGATGAAAGATGAAGATCAAAGTTCTCCTTTGGTCAAGGACAGGAGATTCTTGGAGAAAGAAACCTTCTCTCCTCCCAAACCTGTATCATTTGTTAGGGACCTACTATGTGCCAGGTGTACTGTGACCTGCCTGTGGGACCCTTATGTTGGTAATCACAGAATCAGATGAAAATTAAGACACTGACTGGGCTTTTGAATCCTAATATGCATTTTTCTGGACAATTGAGACAAAGGAAATTATTAATAAGGCTTGCTCTTTGCTTAATTTTCCTTTTTATTTTTTGCCCTTTGCTGGTATGGATTTTGAATTAATTGCTACTTTAATTGCTTTCATTAGGTGATAGATTCCTCTGATTGAGCAGACCTTTCCATCCGAAAATATCTAGGATTTGAAACTTACTGTCAGGAAGAACAACTTCTCCAGCCGGGAGGTGGGGGGAAGGTGGTTGTCTTGGCAGGGAGCTTGCTAATTACACTGCCAGTCGTAGTATCTATTTATGATGGAGACACTGGGGACCCAATTAGCAGGTCATTTTCATATGAGGGTTTTGGAATTGGACTCTGCTGTGTGAAGATGGTATGGCAACCAGCGAGCACCTTCTCAAGTGCAGGGGAATTGGGGATGGTTTTAGATCGCGTCACCTGGGATTGCCCCAGTTCCTTCTGCTCCTTTGAACCAACAGTTTCTAAAGTTGTCTTGTCTGCAGGGCTGACAGTACTAGAAAGTTGCTACTCTTGAGAGAGGCTGGCTTCCCGGGAAGGAACTGGCCATGTGATGAGGCCAGGAGGGTCGTGAGACTCAGCAGACTGGAATTACAGGGAGGGGACAGGCAGAGGGACAATCCTTTTGGTCTGGGTTTCCCATTTGTCTCTGGAGGGGGGGAAGGAGGAGTCTCCCTTCCCTGGAAGGAATCTACTTGGATTCTTTCACTAGTGTTGTTATGGAAATGGCACGACATCAGGAGACAGACTGGGTGACCTTTTTCTCTCCTTGTTTATTCCTTATCATTTGTGGTGCCAGGTATCCCCCAGGTAGGTCTGCCTGCTTCCACTCCTCTGCCCACAGGAGGGATGTAGAGGGAATGTGATTGACCTGGTGGGTGCCCAGGGCAGAGAGGTTGCCTGTGATGGCATCACTGTTAGGGCTTGAGGGTATTTTAACTTCTTTTTAGTCCTATGGTGACATGAAACACCATCTTGATTTTAGCTTATTTACAGTATTAATGGCAAACGTCACCTTCCATTATTTTGTAAAATAGAAACGACAAAAAGCAAATATGCATGCTATCTATATAAGGTCTTTAAGTGGAGAACTTGTTGGAATCATTTATTCTTGGGCCTTAGGTTTTTAAATTTTGAAATGATTTCAGATTTCCTGAGATGTGCAAAAATAGTACAAGGAATTTCTGTATCCCCTTGTGCCCACATTACCCAAGTATTAAGTTTACCACGTTTACTTTCTCTTTCTCTCTTCTCTCTGTCTCTCTCCTCTCTGTCAGACACACACACACACGTTATTTTCTTCTGGACAGTTTGAGAGGAAGTTGCAGCCATGTTGCTCTTCACCCTTAAATACCTCAAGGTGTATTTCCTCAAAACAAGGACATCGTCTTATAAAAGCATAATACAATCATCCATAGCAGAAAATTAATGTACAGTTCTATTATCTAATCTATAGACCTTACGCAAATTTAGTCAATTAGCCCACCTACTAATGTCCTTTACGGGAAAACAAAAATTTTAAGTTTTTAAAAACTTTTTAACTTTTCCTGGTCTAGGATCCAAATACACGATCACACATTACATGGGGTTGTCCTACCTCTGTAGTCTTAAATTTGGGCCTTTCTTTGTCTTTCATGAGCTTGTCCTTTGAAGAGTACAGGCCACTTATTTTGTAAAATCTCTCTCATGTTAGATTTGTGTGATGTTTTCTCAGGATTGGATTCAGTTACCATTTGTTCTTTATTGCAGTTGCATGTCCTATTTCTTTATTTTAAAAAAAAATTAATTTATTTATTCTTGGCTGCCTTGGGTCTTCGTTGCTGTGCACGGGCTTTCTCTAGTTGCGGTGAGCGGGGACTACTCTTCGTTGCAGTGAGTGGGCTTCTCATTGTGGTGGCTTGTCTTTGTTGCAGAGCAGGGGCTCTAGGCACGCGGGCTTCAGTAGTTATGGCACGTGGGCTCAGCAGTTGTGGCTTGCGGGCTCTAGAGCGCAGGCTCAGTAGTTGTGGCGCACGGGCTTAGTTGCTCCACGGCATGTGGGATCTTCCCGGACCAGTGCTCGAACCCGTGTCCCCTGCATTGGCAGGCGGATTCTTAACAATTGCACAACCAGGGAAGCACCTGAATGTCCTATTTCTGAGAAGGATCATGTAGAACTTGCCTCAGCTCTCCCTCTACCCCAACTTTATGCTTCAGCTCTTTTTGATCTGATACTCTTATTGGGAGGAGAAAGTTTTGATCATATACCCCTAATATACATATTTCTCTAAATTATAGGTTATATAAGTCAGCTTGGGCTGCTTTAACAAAATATCACAGATTGTGTGGCTTAAACAATAGAAATTTCTTACAGTTCTGGAGGCTGGGAAGTCCAAGAGCAAGGTGCCGGCTAGTTTGGTTCCTTATGAGGCCCTTCTTCCTGGGTGACAGATGGCTGTCTTCTTGCTGTGTCCTCACATGGCAGAGAGAGAGTGAGAGAGAGACAGGGCACTCTTCTTATAAGGGCACTAATCCCGTCATGGGGCTCCACCTTCATGACCTAATTACCTACCAAAGGCCCCACTTCAAAATACCATCAACTGGGGGTTAGGCCTTCAACATATGAATTTTGGGGGAACAGAATTCACTCTATAGCATAGATGTACTGTGCTGATGTTATGTACCTCATAAAACATTACCCAAATACAAGTTAAGAAGGATAAATGAATGTTTATATACATATTTGTATGTAATTATACAGACATATAGATGTAAGTTTATATATGTGTATAATTTATATACACACATATTTATATACGTATATTTATTCATGTATGTATATACACACACACGTACATGTATGTACATACATACATGTATATGAATGCGTAGGTGTTCTGTTGTTCTCCTTCAAGTAGCCCAGCGCTGGAGACTCCTGCAACAGCCAGCAGTTATAGCTCTACAGGGAGGAAAAACTTGTTACATGATAGGTTGGGATTTCTTAGTCTCTCTAGTTTACAGGATTTCCCCTAACACAGAGGTCAGCAAACTGTAGCCTGGGCCCAAATCTGACCTGCCGATTGTTTTTGCACAGCCAGTGTGCTAAGAATGTTGTTTTACATTTTTGAACTGTTGAAAAGATTAAAAACATAATAATTTGAGACAGGTGAAAATACATCATTCACATTGAAGGTCAGTAAATCAAGTTTTGTTGCAGCACAGCCACTCCCATGTGCTTACAAGCAGGAGAGTACTGTCTGAGCTGCAGGCTTAAACTATTTAATATATATAATATATCAACTCTATGGCCCATTACAGAAAAAGTTTGCCAACTCCTCCTCTAACACCATGTTATTAATGAAACTACCACTTGCTGAACGATGTGTTCCAGGTCGTGAACTTAGAGCTATGCAGGTATTAATTTAATCCTCACCACAACTCCATGAGGGAGGGGTCTCCTAAGATATCTCCTTCCAGGATATTGTCTCCACCCGAAAATGAGGAACTCGGAGCTTCACAGGGAGCAAAATTTGCCCCAGTGACATAGCTGGTAAGTGAAGGAGCTAGGCTTTAAAAGCAGCTGTTTTGCACCTTGGCTCTTGGTGGTTCAGGGTTATTCTGGCCTTGGAGAATTTAGGCGATTGCTGGGGTGAGTTGGGGGTGGGTGCAGGTAGCCCAGGCCACCAGACTGGACTGCGCGGTCAGTATAGCCTTGCTCATTGCTGTGTCTTTGGCATGCTGGGCACCGGGGAGCTGCTTAGTAAAGTGTTGAAGGATGGATGAATGGATAGAGAGATGATGCCCAAACCCAGCCTGGAAAACGGAAGTGGAATACGGGGGTGTGGTCAGGGTCAGTCGTTAGATTAGATTTGCCAAGAAAAGCTACTTCAAGGTGGGCTAGAGCGAGAGTCCCACAGCCTTGACATCTGAGGCAGGAAGTTGATGAGGTAGGAATGAGAGATGAGGCTGGAAGCGCTCAGTGTGTCAGACCTAGGGTTTCTCGGATATTCTGGTGAGTGGTGACCAAGGACTACACAGTCCTTTGGTAATGCCTGGGTCTGTCTCGTCTCTGTCCCAAGGACAGGTGCCTTCTCAGGACGCTATCATCCTCTGTTTCTGATACAAATGATGGGCCAGGAGCAAGGAGCACCTACTGTTCTGGTAGGCACCCCTGGCCTTTATTTTTTTCTTTAATTAAAAAAAATTGCATATAATATATGAATATGTTCTTAGAACGTTTCAGCTAAGGCTTAAATCTGTTGACTTCTTCTCATCCTACCTCCCCAGAGTGTGAAGCTATTTTAGTAGGTTTACATATACTTATACAAATACATAGATTAGTTTTACAGAAGTAATTTACAGAAGTAATTTATTCATTCTGCTGCTTTTTGGGGGGGGGGGTTCAACAATGGTTTTTTAAGAGTATTTTATTGTTGATACCTAATAATGCATTTAACGCAGTCCTTTTAGGGACTTCCCTGGTGGTCCAGTGGTTAAGACTCCGTGCTCCCAATGCAGGGGGCCGCGGTTCAATCCCTGGTCGGGGAACTAGATCCCACATGCCACAACTAAAGATCCTGCATGCTGCAACGAAGATCCCACACGCAGCAATGAAGATCCTGCGTGCCGCAACTAAGACCAGGCACAGCCAAGTAAATAAAAAAAGAAAAAACCCACAGTCCTTTTAGTTGCAGTATACTATTCCGTTGTTAAGAACAGGCTGTGGGGAGCTTCTCTGGTGGTCCAGTGGCTAAGACTCCACGCTCCCAATGCAAGGGGCCCAGGTTTCATCCCTGGTCAGGGAACTAGATCCCACATGCCACAACTAAGAGCCCACATGCTGCAGCTAAAGATCCCACATGCCACAACTGAAGATCCTGCACGTGGCAACGAAGATCCCCTGTGCTGCAACTAAGTCCCGGCACAGCCAAACAAACAAATATATATATATATTTAAGAAAGAAAAACAAAGAATAGGCTGTGGAGGTAATGAGCTATTTTCCTGCTGGTTGGTCACTAAGGTCACTTGACAGAGAACAGTCTTTATACGTACCTCTTTGTGCTCGTTTGCCAGTATTGGTTTAGGGTCGATACAGAGAATTGGAACTGCTGGGTCATAGGTTAATAGAAATGGGGGTCTTGGCTAGTCCATCCCTCCCTCTGGTCCTGGACACACGAGGGTGTGATTCTGCTTCCCGCAGCTGGTCTGCTTAGCCTTGCTTCTTGTGCATATTGTTTCCTTTTCTTTCTTTTTGGAGGTTGAGAGGGCAAGAGGATAAGCTTACTGTGGTATTTGCAGGTCAAGTGTACACGAATCCAGGGATGTCCCACATACTGTGTCACTGCCCCCTTGATGAATTTTCTTCCCTCGGTTTGTTGTGGAGTGACAGAGATGTGTCGGATTTGCCCGGGCATCCTTGCCTTAATGCTAACCTGTCTTAGCAGGAGGGGCCAGTGGCATCCACCTCCACGTGAGTGATGTGCAAACTAGTTGAATAGGCAGTAGGAAGAGGGGGGAGGGCAATGAGGGTGTAGAGGGACTAGAAAGAACCTAAGCTAAGTTAGTCAGCCTGCTCTGAACCTGAGTTTCCATGAGGATCCTTGGGAATCATTCCTCAAAGGTGAGAATCCAGAAGATAATGGATGTGAAGGGCCACCCACACTGCCTGACACTTACTAAGTGCTAATTGTTAATTCTCTGCTCTGTCCCACTTGCTGAGCTTGGTGCTGAGATTAGAAAGGGTAACTAGGACATGTTCTCATGTTCAGAGCACTCAGGGCCTGGAAACTGACATGTAACTAAATGAGCATACACAACATGTTGGATGAGTCTAAAGGAGACAGAGAAACCTCTTGGAGTTGCTTCTGTAAGAGGCACTGGAGAAAAAAAAAAAAAAACATGCCTGAATTGTCCCTTTCTCTGGAGCTTAAACTGTGCCAGAGCAAGTGGATACTGCAGCGTACCAGTTTTGTTTTTATATAAAGTTTATACCTAGCCAAAATGATTTTAAATTATTTTCTTAGTAATAATTGTAAGAAATACCCATCTTTGGAGAAAGGGGCTGGATCTGCCCATCTTGTGAACTTGATACTCACACTGTCTTTGAAAATCACCTTCTCTTTGTCAAGACACCCCAATAAAGCTGG
Source organism: Balaenoptera acutorostrata (assembly GCF_949987535.1). Classification (NCBI taxonomy): domain Eukaryota; kingdom Metazoa; phylum Chordata; class Mammalia; order Artiodactyla; family Balaenopteridae; genus Balaenoptera; species Balaenoptera acutorostrata. The sequence continues at coordinate 28,563,621 of NC_080073.1, read as the reverse complement.
GGGGGGGAAAAGGAAAAAAATACCACCCTCTTCCCTCCCTGAAGTCTGATTGGTTCTCTGCAGTCCCACAATGGATGCTGAGCAGGCAAAACCAACCCAGGGTAGTTATTCTAGGCTATTCCGTATCTTACGGAATCAGCAGCATCTGCATCACCTGGGAACCTGTTAGAAATGCAGAATCTTAGAGTCTCAGCCTCCACTCCAGATCTGTACTTAGCAAGACTCCCCAAGCGATTCCTATGCACATGGAAATTTTTGAGAAGTCAGGGCCACTTGGTCCCCATCTGTACACCCCCTCTCTGCAACATTTCCCCACAAACACCACAGGTACCTCTGACACCCATCAGGACAGACACCTTTGGAACCCTAAAACAGTGTATGTCAGGAAAAGCCCCACTGAAGTGAATTGCTTTTAGGGAGCTCTCTACTTTCCTTCAGCCCAGGAATCAGCATTTCCTTTGTCAGCTAGGTAAAAATAATTAGATTCCACAAAAAGGAAAAAAGGTGGTCCAAATTTTCCTGTGAAAAGAGCTGTAGTGACACAGGTAGGAATTACTGCTTCAGACTTCAAGTCTACTCCTTAAAAGTAAGCTGTGTATATATACAGTTCTCCTTTTCTTAGCCAAACAAAATGAAATGGGTTTTGAAAATTGGGGATAGATGAATGAGGTCTTTACAATAATCACTTGCATTTACTCTTCAGTTCTTGTTCTTGTTCTCTTCATTTCTTTGCAGATGGAAGCATTTTTAATGAGGAGAGGAATTGGAAAAGTGGGTCAGGGAAACCAAAACACAGAAAAATTCTGCTGAGCTCGGTAGCTGTTCTCAGTTCTTTTTTGTTTTTTAATTTTTTTAAAAATTTATTTATTTTATTTAATTATTTTTGGCTGCATTGGGTCTTCGTTGCTGTGCACGGGCTTTCTCTAGTTGCGGTGAGTGGGGGCTACTCTTCGTTGCAGTGCGCGGGCTTCTCATTGCTGTGGCTTCTCTTGTTGCTGAGCACGGGCTCTAGGTGAGTGGGCTTCAGTAGTTGTGGCTCACGGGCTCTTGAGCGCAGGCTCAGTAGGTGTGGCGCATGGGCTTAGTTGCTACATGACATGTGGGATCTTCCTGGACCAGGGTTCGAACCTGTGTCACCTGCATTGGCAGGCGGATTCTTAACCACTGTGCCACCAGGGAAATCCCTGTTCTCAGTTCTTTAAAGTGCTTGAAAACTATTTTGTTGCTACTAAATCTAATTAATAGCTACCTGGTACTCATCAAGACCTCATTTCTTTCAACCTTGAAGGCAATTGGAAAGATACACAGATCTCTGTATTATCACAGCAAACGAATTCTCTTTTTTCCTTAATCACTTAGAGCTTTATCAGCAATGTCGGCAGCAGATGGACAGCTGAGTTTAAAAAATAGAATGCATCTCAGAGTGTTCACTGTGGCATGTAATAAGTGTGCATTGATTGATAGAATTACTTTTTTAAAAATACAGTGTTGAAACCAGAGTCTAAACTGTATACCAGGAAAGCCTGGTTCTTGATTGAGTCTCCAGCCTGTTCCTGAATATTTGGATGGAATCAACAAGTCTTTGGAAGCCTGTTCCCTGCCCAGCACCAACTAATCAAAATGCCATGGACCAAAATGGATTTAAACACAAAGAGAGGGTGAAAATGCTCATCTGGGAGGAGGGGGGCACCAGGGGATTAGTGTGCAGAGCCCTGCATCTCCGCCGGTGCAGGGTGCAGCTGTGGGTTGTTAGTGACAAAGGCATTCGTCCATTTTGAGCAGACCAAGTATGAAGCGACTTGGTGGCTGATGTGCTGACAGGCTCAAGTAAAGTAGCTCAGGCCTTAATTGTAGCGATCAGATATCGGGAGTCCAGGCAGAAGAGAGGCAGTGATTGCACACGCTGCTTATTCCGAGGGCCAGAGCTGCTTCCGAGGGCTGCCTGAGCACCCCCTCTTCACACACCCTCTCCCTCATCCAAGTCAATTATTTCTGTTGAAGCACACCCAGGACTGGATGATGTTTTGTGTTTGTCAGGTAGAGCATTACTCAGTTTGGCAAATATTTATTAAGTGTCTACTTTGTGCCAAGTCCTTGGTGCAGCAGTTTAAGCCTCAGATCCGCGGTTTGGTGGGTCGTGAGAGTGCAGCCAACATCCATCAGCGCTTTGCATGTCTGTAAATTATACTATGGTAATAACCTGGCAGCCCTGCTTTCAAGCCCGACTCTTATCAATAAAGCATGACAGAGAAATCTGCACAGTGTGTTTGGGGAAATAGCTTACAGGAAGAAACACGATATTACAACCAAATTGGCCTGATCGAAGCATAGCTAAGGTCTGACGTGGACAGGGAATTGTTACAATGAATACTTTTCTTTTTGTTTTTTAAACCATTTTTAATCTGTTGTGGGAAAATGAAGGAGTTATTCGTAATCTGGGTGAAAAGTGAGAAAGCCTGTCTGTTTACAGATGTTTGTCATTTAGTCCAAACACACAGATGATAGTCTGCGTTTTTTGGTTTTCACCTGGACACGCTCCTTGTGCCTGTGTACAGAGCACAGTGATAATCTCCCACCTCTCTGGACAGAACTAAGCAAGACGTGGGGTGTTTGCTTTGTAGCCTGAATGTAGAAGTTTTGCCATCTGTGGTTGTGGATGCAACGATTGTTTCCACCATAGGAGGATGGTGGGATCAGCACAGTCATTCACATTTTAAGAACTTTATTCATTGTATCTTTTGCAGATGGGGAGAATGGTCTGATTATATACTGTTATATAGTGTTACCGCTCAAAGAAATTAACTGAATAAAACGATGGAAAGTCCAGCCTGTCTTTTCTTCCAGCTGGGAATGTGCCCTCAAAGTTTGGGTGTTCTCCAAGCAGTGTCAACAATGTTGCGGATACAGGAAAGGGACTTGGCGCCAGAACCTGGGTAAAGGGGTATTTCTTATGGCTACTTGAGGGAAGGTGTAAAAGAGAATTTCACTTATAACTTGGTAGTTTGGCCCTAGGCCTTGATGCTTCTACTAAGTGAAATAATATATTCATAAGCTAGTAAGCAGAGTACCATTTATATACACAAAGCGGCTGTCTAGCTCTAGGTAGAACTGTATCTAAGATTTCCATACAGGATGGGATTTGGGTTTTAGTGTTTTGTTTTGTTTTGTTTTAATATTTATTTATTTATTTGGCTGAGCTGGGTCTTAGTTGCGGCACTCTGGATCTTTGTTGCTCTGTGCGGGATCTTTTTTTTTTTTTAAGTTGCGGCGTGCAGGATCTAGTTCCCTGAGCAGGGATGGAACCCAGGCCTCCTGCACTGGGAGCACGGAGTCTTAACCACTGGACCATCAGGGAAGTCCCTGGGTTTTAGTCTTTATTAGTTTTATAGGTTTGGGTAGCTGGTTTATATAATGGGTAAGAAGTCTAGATTATGTTCACATCAGGGTAAAAGATTAGAAAATTTATTTAGTACCATTGTGTTCTTTAGCAAAACTTGAAAATTAAAAATATTTTTGAAAAGGAAAGCTTTTCTTTTTTTCTTTTAATTTAATTTATACACCATCAAGGCAAAACCTATTTAGGCATGTGGACAAGTGGTTTTGTAAACAAGTTTGAACACTCTCAATCTGACTTTGGTTTCAGCAGGTGTGGAAAATGTATGCTTTTAGGAATAGTTTTCAGTAACATTGGCCAAAAAATAAGGCAGAAAGTCTTCAAAAATTGCTTGGTTTGAAATGCTTAGGTTAAGGCCAATATTCATCTGTGGTCCCCTCCTCATTCTTGAACCCCCCTAAAATTAGTCTCAACTTCGCTTTCTCTTCTGTATGTGAAGACACTGGATATCCACATTTAGCTTAAAAATAAGTGGAATCTTAAAGTTCACAATATTTAATAAGTGTGAAACAATACACACATTCATTTCTACAAGTAACAGGATTATTTTTGAAAAAAAAAAACCACCACCAAAACAAAAGACCAAATTTCACCAGTCGTTTTCAAACTTTTTTTTAAAGCACAGAATCCTTTCTTCGAATCTCATTTTTCTTGTTGAAGCATGGAATGTGAAACATATAGAATGCCTTATTTATTTGACAAATGATTAAGGGGCTGCTCATGAGACCTTTGCGATCTTAGGCTTTACAACAGGTATTTGTTTTTGATATAGGCCAGCCCTTCTCTCCTTCCTGATGAGGATACTGAGGTCTGGGGGGTTCCTAGACTCATTCAAGGCCACAGTGAGAGGGACTTTCCTGGTGGTGCAGTAGTTAAGAATCCGCCTGCCAATGCAGGGGACATGGGTTTGAGCCCTGGGCCGGGAAGATCCCACATGCCGCGGAGCAACTAAGCCTGTGCGCCACAACTACTGAGCCTGCGCTCTACAGCCTGTGAGCCACAACTACTGAGCCTGAGTGCCACAACTACTGAAGCCCGAGTGCTTAGAGCCTGTGCTCCACAACAAGAGAAGCCACTGTAATGAGAAGCCCACGCACTGTAACGAAGAGTAGCCCCTGCTCACTGCAACTAGAGAAAGCCCGCGCATAGCAACGAAGACCCAGTGCAGCCAAAATTAATTAATTTAAAAAAAGCTTTTGGAACCATTATCTTGGAGTATCAAACAAAACAAAACATTATTCTAGCATGAAAAATCCACTTAAAGGGCACAGTTGTTGCCACAATTTGTTTTTCTTTACCAACTAAGATAGGGCTCTGGAACCAAGCGGCATTGGCCATGGAAAGGACCACTGGCACGCAAAAGAATAGAAATTTGCACATGCTTGTTTTGAAACTCAGCTACTTCTGTTCAGGTTTGACTGGTCTCAGTGGTAACGAGCTTAAAATGAAATAATGCCTTTTTGTCAACACCATCTTGATTCTTCTTGTATGGACTGCTTGAGCCAATGTAACACATAATGTAGAGCAAAACAAGGAATCGATAAAGCCATTAAGCTGCTGGCTGTCTGGCCAGGAATGTTGATGAATGGGTTCGCATTTCCCCTTGGGTGTTTTTATTCACCACGGGAAGAAAAGGAGTGGGCCGACAAAGTAGAGAAATTGAGAAGAAAGCCTTTTCTTGCTTGAGTGAGGCAGTGCAGCTCACATCTCTGTCTTGTTCCCTTGGAGACTCCTTTTCTTATCTGTGAACCAGGACATGGAGTTGGTCATCGTGTGCTGCCCCCTTCCTGTCTCTTACTTTAAGGTTTATTAGTGGATGATAGAGTGGAGATATATCAGACACACTCAACTCATGAATGAGTTAAATTTGTAACTCCACTTAGAGTCATGAGACCAGTGCCCAAAAGCTTGGGCGCAATGGTCTGTCGTGGGACCGCAGGAGAAAATGTGAACTTGGTTGTTGTGTTAGTTTGCTAGGGCTGCAGTAACAGGGTACCACAGTGTGGGTGCCTTAAATAAATAGAAATGTATTGTCTCATAGGCTAGAAATCCAAGACCAAAGTGTGCACGGGATTGGTTCCTTCTGAAGGCTATGAGGAGAATCTGTTCCCTGGTGGTTTGCTGCCAATCTTTGGCGTTTCTTAGCTTGTAGAAACATCACCTTGATCTCTGCCTTCATGGTGAGAAGAAGTTCACTTGGTGTTCTCCCTGTGTGCCCATTTCCCCTTTTGATAAGGACACTAGTTGTATTGGATTAGGGTCCACCCTAACGACTTCACCTTTAATTACTTCTGTGATGACCCTATTTCTAACTGAGGTCACATTCTGAGGTACTGGGGGTTTGGTACTGGGGTTGGGATGTATGAATTTGCGGAACACAGTTCAACTCATAACAGATGGATAAGATGGCTGGGTTTGTGTCTCTAAAATCTCAAGTCAGAGTGGTTTCAATCAAGCAACCTACAGCTTCAAAATGAGTAAGCATATACTGTGTTTTACAGTTTTTTTTTAGGTGCTTTCACATATCCTGTTCCTTACCATAGCAGACAAATGTATTCATGTTTATGAAGCTTGTAGAGACTATAATGGAATAGAAGAGAGTAAACCCTGTAGACGAGCAGGAACAAGTAGCTCGTCTGCTTAGAATCTACTTTAGAATCTTCTACTCATCTTCTGTTTTGTTTTGGGTATCGAAAAGCATTACAATTCTAATCTGTAGTTACCTGCATGAAGACTTTGATTTACTTTAATCATGCTCATTGGGGGACAGATGTTGGCATTACACAATATATGTACTATATCATAACATAAAAGTTGCACTGTACTTTTTGGGTGATTCAAGGGATTTGTCAAGGGTAATTCTGACTCTTGCTAAAACCTTATACACTGACCTTTGAATGTAACCTCACTCCTGCAGCTGGTGATCTACTCTAATTAAATGAAAGTTTGGTTATGATGCGCTCCACCCCCGAATCCCCAACCACCAAAGTCTTCAACTTGAGTATTTTCAAGTCTACCATCAGCCGTGGAACCTATTTTGCAAATAATACCTTACTTGATGAGGACTTTTAAGATCTACTTCCTTAGCAATTTTCAAATATGCAATACAGTATTATTAACTGTAGTTACCACGTTGTACATTACATCCCCAGGACTTATTTATTTTATAACTGGAAGTTTGTACCTTTTGACCCCCCTTCACTCATTTCTCCCACTCCTCACTCGTTTCTCCCACCCCTCACTGCCCTCCTCTGGCAACCAACCATCTGTTCTCCATACCTGTGAGCTTGTTTTTTTGTTTTTGTTTTTTAGATGCCATAGAGAAGTATGTCAATTATACCTAACAAAAAAAAGCATATAGAAAAAAAATTAAATAAAACTTCTCCCATGCGGGGGAGAAAAACCAAAACAATCGTACTTGAAATCTCAAATATATAAAATAGGTTTTAAAAAGGATCTTCTCTGGGGACTTCCCTGGAAGTCCGGTGGTTAAGTCTCTGTGCTTCCACTGCAGGAGGCACGGGTTCAATCCCTGGTCAGGGAACTAAGATTCTCCATGCCGAGCTGCACAGCCAAAAAGAAAAAAAAAAAGGATCTTCTCTGATCGAATCAAGGTATACAGGCTTCAACCTCTCTCTGTACTTTCCTTAGTTGAGTTCCCTCAACCAGGACATAGTTGGAGAAAACATTGGTAAACCATGGTATGTGAGCATGTTTGCCATGTGATGAGTTTTATCACCTAGAGGGAAATTAGAACAAGTAAGGATCTTTTGGGTAATCTCAGGTTATTTGTGGGCTCACATCACTATGCATGGTGTATTCTTTTGTTCATTTATTCAACAAAAATTGACAGCAGTTTGTGTAAGATGTTGGAGATTCAAAGATCAGTGAGATATAGTCTCTTCCAGAAGAGTTTTTAGTCTCCATCCGTGCATCCACCCATCCTTCATATTTCTTGAGTGCCTCCTATGTGCTGTGCCCATTTTAGGTATTTGAAAAAGTGGCAAAACTAACAAATAATACCTGTCTTTGTGGGGCTTGTGTGTTAGTGGGGTAAACAAGCTAACATGTTAGAAGGTGACCAGTGTCAGGAAAAAGGAGGGAAGGTTGAGGGAAATTGGGACTTGTTGGAGGTGGGGACTTGGGTTACTGCCACCTGTTTTAAATAGACCTTGTCGTAAAAAGTTGACATCTAGTATATGTGTGAAGGAGGTAAAGTTAAGCATGGGGTGTCTGGGGACAGAAGGGACAGATAGCTCACTCACCTGCGTAATCTCGCTTGGACCCCACAGTAGCCCTATAAGAGCAGGTACTGTAGTGATTCATATTAAGCTGAGGCCAAAGTTGCCCAGGCTCAAGGGCCTAGGCAACAGTGGTGGGATTCCAGCCACGGTTATGAGATGCAGCTGGCTCACTGGACACATGTCTCTCCGTGACTGTTAATGGGAACGTTCTTAGGCCTCTGTTTCAGGCCCCCCCTTACCTTTCGCCAGGCTGTGCATGCCAGAGGGGCTGAGGTTGTATCCATCTTGCTCACTCGTCAGAGTGCCTAGCTCATAGCTGCCGCTCATTTACGTGTATTGATTAAAGAAGGATAAAATAGGCCCCCGGGCACCTTGTAATTAAGAGAGAGGTGGTGATGGATAACATAGTTCGGAGGGGAGGAAGATCAGCTTCCTCACGGTGGTGGTACCAGTCAAGCATCCAGCTTTGAGGTGGAATCCTGGAGCGCCCTGGGCTGGGGCTCCAGGGGGCTGCCTCATGGTCATGAGCTTCTAATTTTCTCTGTAGGTCACACTGAATAGTCCATTATTCATCAAGGAGAGGGGAAATTGATTTCAAATTACTCCTGTATTGGTTAATACCCAAACTGCCACGGATGCTTTATGGGATCAGGGAGAAGATAGGCCCTGGGTTTTAGCTGCACTGAAACCTGCTTAATTAACCGAACACTGTCTGTTACCATCAGACAGAAAGCGTGACCCCTCTTCTGCAGAAGGGCTTGGGTTTGAAGACCATACTCCCAGGGCCAGGAGTAGTTGAGACCTGCGAGGGTAGAGGATTTATGCTTTGTGTGCTTCCCTTCTGCTCTGCACATCCTTGCCTGGGGTCTGGGGGCTGCTTGTGCAGGTTCGTGAAAACTGGTGGTTAAGTTCTCAGGAATTTTCTGAGCTGGTTGTTAAACACAATCCTATTTCTTTTTTTTTGGCCGCGCTGCTCGGCTTGCAGGCTCTTAGTTCCCTGACCAGGGATCAAACCCGTGCCACCTGCAGTGGAAGCTCGGAGTTCTAACCACTGGACCGCCAGGGAATTCCCTAAACACAGTCTTTTAAAGCACAATATTATGTAAATTTACAATTAAATTATAATTAAGAAGTAAAAAATACCCCCCAATTTGTCACTTAGAATTATTGTAATACATTTTATTCTTGCCTATGCTCTTGAGCATCTGTCTGTTTTATCTATAGGGTAGAAATGCTGTGTGATGATGTGCATTTCCTTCCTACTTCACATTTAGTGCTGTCACATTGGTAGGTTGAAATTAGCTGTGGTGGGAATATTTACACCATGGTCATCAGCAAATACTACAAACCAACCCCCTCCCAGAGCTGGGTGGTAAACATTTACAAATACACCACTGACTGGGGCCATCTTCCTTATTAGTTTGCTAGGGCTGCCATAACAAAGTACCAGAAACTAGGTGGTTTAAAACAACAGAAATGTATTGCTTCATAGTTCTGGGGTCAAGAAGTCCAAGATCAAGGTGTCGGTTGGGTTGGTTCCTTTTTGGAGGCTCTGAGCCTGTTTCTTGCCACTTCTTGGTTTCTGGTCTTTGCCACCAGTCCGTGGCATTCCTTGGCTTATAGGTGCATCATTCCAATCTCTGCCTTCATCTTCACAGGGCGTTCTCCCTGTGTCTGTCTTCACATGGACATCTTCCTTCTGTGTCTCTTACTGCTTATTATAAGGACACCAATCATATTGGATTAAGGGCCCAACCTATCCCAGTATGGCCTCATTTTAACTAATTACATCTGCAATGGCTCTATGTCCAAATAAGGTCACATCTGAAGTGCTGTAAGTTAGGACTTTAACAAATCTTTTTGTGGGGACACAGTTCAATCCCCAAAGTCCTCCAATGGCCTTATATTGCCTATTGGGACACCTTGCCTTTGCCAGCTCAAATAATAAAATTAAACATAAGAGCCCATATGTATAATAATTTTAGTGGCTAACTAGGTACTAGTTTTATTTTTTCCTCACATGTGTTCTCATTTAACCTTATTAACCACCTTGTAATGTAGGTGCCATTATTCTTATTTAACAAATTTGAATTGGGGTCCGGGCAAATTGTAGTAATTGTCCTAGTTAGCATATTAAGTATTTGAACCCAATACCACTGCCTTTTGTCAACTTACTTGTCATGAGCTTTGTTTCCCCAGAACTTCATTAGCTGTACCAAATCCACATGAAGGGTTAATTGTGGCAGAGTGGGAGAGAAGAAGAAAGCTAATTTTTATAAAACATCTTGCAGAATCAGGCACCAGTCCTGGTGTCCTCATATATGTGTTGCTTGATTTAGTCCTCTTGGCAGATTTTTGAATTGTTAGTCTGTGTAGATGAGAAAATGAAACTGTAGGGCCATAAGGTGAACTCTGTTCACCGGCCAGGATCCACAGAGCTGATAAAGGGGACAGCTGAGATAGGAGCCCAATCTCCCTGGACCAAAGACCCTTCCTGTTAGCCCTACTCTGTCCTTCAGCAAATCGCACATCTGATAAATGGGCCCATCCCATTCCTGATCTTTCTTGTTGGTTGAGGTGATAGTTGTGCATCTATTTCTTTTCCCATCCACTTAGTAAGTACTGAGAGAGCCCTGATCATGTGCCAAGGACTGTGCTGAGGGATGAGTTGTGAGTTGTAAATGGCTATTAACAGCTCACGTTTCAGAACTAGGAGGCTTTAAAGCCCTCTGCAGCCATGCTTCCTTAAAAGGTCACCAGGTCCCACCTCTGTCTCTGCCATTTTCCTAGTTAGTCCTTAGCCTGTCTGGTGCACTGTCTCCTGTTGTTGTGTAACAAATCACCACACACTCAGCGACTTAACATGTTTATTATGTCACAGTTTCCGTGGGTCATGAGTCTGGGAATTAGTTGGGTCTTCTGCTCAGGCTGAAATCAAGGAGTGGGCCAGGGCTGTGATCTCATCTGAGACTCAGGGTCCTCTTCCAAGTTCGCTGTGGTTGGCAGAATTCAGTTCTTTGTAGGACTGAGGCCTCAGCTTCTAAAGGCTGCTGCCTTTGCCTGTGTGTGACCATCCTCACAACATGGGCGTTTGCTTCCTCAAGGCCAAGAGAAGAGTAACTCTGCTGCATCCCGTCAGCCCCACCCAGGATGGATTCCCTATTCATTAAATTAAGGTCAGCTGATTAGGGATATTAATTATATCTACAAAATCCCTTCACCTTTGCCAGTTTTAAGAAAACCATAGGTTCTGCCCCTACTCAAGGGACAGGGGGATTATACAGGATGTAACCCAAGGGGTGACAGTCATGGAGGCCCACTTGGAATTCTTCTACCATATCTGGGATTTCCCTCAGACTGTTCCACCCCTTTGGGTTTGGATCCATGTTTTTCTCACTTATTCTCTCCCTTACCTTAGCCAGGTATGTCCACACAGTTCATGAACAATTCATGGTTTGAGTTCACCATGGTTTGAATGCATAAACTGTGGCTGGCTTTGTATGACTAGCTTCTGCTTTACCCATCTTTGGACGTAGTATAAAGCTATTTCTTCAGATTGTTTGCATAGAGTCCCAGCTCTCTGGCCTTAAACTCTGATGCCTTTGTTTTCTATTACTTAAATAGTCTTAATTTCAAAAAATTAAGGGAACACTGAATTGAAGTTTCATTTGGAAGGGAGAGAAATCAACACAAAGTAGCTCAAGTAGATAGAACAACTTATTGGTACCATAATGGAAGGGTATACTGGGTTCAGGCATGGCTGGATCCAGGTCCTCCACCCATGTATCAGGGCTTTCTTTTCTTTTTTAAACTACCCTTTTTTGGCAACTCTTGTGATGTTGCTAGATGGCCACCTTCAGTCCCCTAACACCTGCAGACTTTATCTACATAGCTCCATATTTCTAAAGAGAAAAAATCTTCCTGAGTCTAGACATCATGCCTTACTGTTAATTATTAAGACTTGGGTTGCATTTGGCTGGGCCAGTAACTGGACAGGCTCAGATAATGTCCCCACCACTGTGACTGAGGTAGAAGTGAACTCCCCAACCTTAGCTTCTTGGAATGGCTTTCTCTTAGGAAAGAGGGGTCTTTGCCAAGAGAAGAGAGAAGGAGCACTGAATGGGTGAAAATAACAAACACCCGCTTCGGACCCTGGAGTGATACTGGTATTCCTCATCCCTCCTTCCTCAGTCCCATCGCTGGTAAAACAGAAGTGGTGTGGACAGCCACCTGTGAAATATAAGCTTTGAGGAAGCGGCAGTCCCTGGTAGGTTTTTATTTTAGTGTAAATCTTCCGTCTTCTTGACATGGGCCTCCTTTAAAGACTTACGAATATCGTCCTGAGAAAATGCCACATGAATTCAGAAGTCGGATCAAACTGTGTTCTTTGGGATTCATTAAATCTGAAATGCCTGGGGCCAATTCCTAGCCAGGTGCATCAAACGTTGCACCAAATCTGAGGCTGCACAGACCTGGAGCATGCTGACGCTCTCATTTTATACGATTTTTCTTTACCACAAAAGGACAGGTCTACAAACTCTTTAAACCTTACATGACTTTTTTCTGGGTGTCTGAGAATGTAGCTAGACATTTTTGAATATGAACTCCTGTCTCTTGCTTCTCCTTAGAATTAAATTCCCTGTGAATCAGCCTAGAGGTGGATGTTCTCCTTGTCGGGTTTTATCAGTTTGAGGGCCCACTTTCTCCAGTGGTTTCTTTGGTGGCCAATACTGAGGTTGCAAAGTCAAATAAATGCCAGCTGGGCTCAGGAAGCTGAAGTAAACTAATAAGGTAGGAGAGCCAGGGGGTGGCCACACTTTAGAGAACTGGATACAGTTTGCCTTTCTCCAGGGCCAACACCATTTGGCTGGGGCTGATTGCCGCCCTGTTGGAATTTGAGCCAGTGTTAGATCATTCCAGTGTTTCAAGGGTAACTAGAGGTCTTAAATTCACCTCATTACTCCCAATTTTAAATTTGGCTAATGACTTCAGTTTTTAGTACACCGTGAAGGCTGAAGTAATTGTCTTTTGGCCAGGCTTGTCGTCTGGCTGGCTAATTTTGACCTCTGGTCTGCGTTTTGCCCAGGACAGAAGGCCTGTTTGACTCCTTTGCAGCATCCGTCTCTTTCTTCCTAATAGAACCTTAGTTTTATACAGGTGTCCACCCTCCTCTGTGAAGCCATGTAGCTAAACCACAGTTCCACAGTTGGGTTTGTTTGGTTTGCATCCCTTACTAGTGATTGGTTCAGGACTGGCCATGTGATCTGAGTTTGTCCAGTGGAATGGGCAGATGTTCCCGCTGGGCCCTCCCATGGAAAGCTGCATCTTGCCTCGAAGCCAGGGAAGCTGTGCTCTCTACTTGCTGTGGGTGCTGTCAGGATGTGCCACCCGCAAGTGCTGCAGCTGTCCCGGGGCTGGCCTGAGGATGAAGTCACATTTCCAGGAGGGCCGGCCTGGAAAGGAAGGGAAGAAGCTGGATTCTTGTTGATATCTTTGAGCTGCTGACTCAGCCAGCCCTGAAGCCTGTCCTTCCACTGGACTTTATTTTATGTGAGATAGTAAATTCAGTGTAAGTCAGCCTGAGAAGCTGACCAGGGAAAGGACCCCAGTCCATTTCTAGACCCAGTGGACTATTGGTGATGAGGGAGGCCTTCCCTGATGCTGGGCTGGGCTGTCACTGATGTAGGGTTAGGTGATGGAAGGATGCCTTATGTCTTTACTCTGATCCCTTGCTATTGGCCGTTTGACTTGGTCCAGTGTTATCCAAGATAATATTCCATCCTTCTGTTGAGAAGGATAGGCTCCGTGGGGAAGGGGAGCATGGTCAGTTAACATCCCCCAAGGGAAACGGGGGCTCAGAGTGAGGAGTGGGGAGCATACCATGTGTTTGCCATCGATGGTTTGTGGTCACATTCAGCCTGAACATGTTATCAAGGCCTTTGGTCTCTGTAGAGTGTTAGATGGATTAATAATAACGAAACTATGACCTTTACCATTTATGAAAATTATTCTTCAGGTTTATAAGCTTTCATTACAGAAAAAGCCTCACCCATCAAGGAAAGGCTGAGTTGTGTTTAACATAATCCAAAAAGTTTCATGCTCTTCCTTGGAAGAGTACGAAACAGAAAGGGGTCCCTACCTGACCTTTACTGTGAAGGTAAATCAGCTGGAAGCCCCTCATCAACTCTAAACAGTCCAGATGTTTCTTACTCTTTTTTCAGATAAGAAATAACATTGCATTTTTAAGAAAATGTTTTCTTATTTCTATCAGTTTATGTCGGTTATTCTTCCCAGTCTATTTCCAATTAGTTAACAATTAAAGACGGCCCTTCTACTATTAATAATACAGATAAGCCTGGTTATGCATAATGGATTTTCACATTTAAATGTTTTTATTTGACCTAGTATGGAGAGGCAGTGAGGTGTGTGTTAAAGAGTATCAACTCCCATCCGTGCAGCCTGGGTTTAAATCCCAGCTCTGCCACCTACTGGCTATGGGACCTTGGCAAATGGCTTAATTTCTTTTTGCCTCAGCTTCCTGATCCCTAAAATAAAAGTAACTATAGTGCTGACCTTGTAGGGATGTGTGGATTAACAGTTTAATACATGAGTCCATTTAAAGTGCTTGTGACAGTGCCTGGGACACTGTCAGTGCTCTGTGTACTTGGTACTAGGCATCGTCACAATAATTGTAATAAAATCTGCAAGGCTGCTGCTACTGGCTGTATCAACTGGCTTTGTTAAGAGATTTTGGAAGACTTGAATCATTTGGTACATGTAGTGTCACTGTCTCTTAGATTATGAGTGATTTATTGCTGGATATTAAAAATTGCCCTGGGAAGCAAGCATGGCGGAAGGAGTCTCCATAGGGCAAGGATGCTGGGTTGTAGCCAGCAGTCTTCATAGCAGATGGATAAAGAGATTATATAGTGTGTTTGCCTAGATGGATTTGGCTGTACTCAGGATGATAGTAAGTACAGGAGCTGATTGTTACTTAAGAGCTCAACACTAAAGCATGCAGCATTTAATAAGACAAACATTTGTCTGTTAAATGGCCCTTCCTTTCAAAGGTAGGTAGATCTCTCGTTTCATTCACTTAGATGTTATTTATTCTCTTACCGTCTCATTCTTTTTCTCGGAATGGCAAAAGCAGTATGAGTTTTTGAACAGGAATTCTAGTCACCTCTGATAGTTAAAAGTATGGGGTTCAGAGCTGACAAAACCTGGGCTCCAGCTCTGAAGACACAGGTACTGCCGTGACCTTGTGAGGACAACCTCTCCTGGGCTCAATCTCCTCATCTGTAAAATGGGGACAACCATTCCTCAGAACCTTGCTGTGCCCATCAAATGGAATCCTGTATGTAAAGAGACCAGCACAGTGCCTTCCTTGTCATTTTTTATTTTCATTTTTTTCCTGCTTTATTTCAAATCACCGTCTTGGCTACTAGGTCAGCAAACTTAAAAGCTTTTCTGGGAACTTTATGTACATTTTGCCGTTTCTGCCGAGTTTTCTGAGAAACGAGCCTTATTTAGATGGTAAAGAACAAATTTTCTTTCATAATTTTCTAGTGGGCCTTTAGTTTGTTTGGAGCTGTTTTCCTGAAATTTGTGGATGAATTAAGGCAGGCGTTGGCAAACATTTTCTGTCAAGAGCCAGGTAGAGATTTTTGTCTTTCTGGGCCGTATATCGCAGCTGTACCTACTCGTTGCCATGTAGCTTGGAAGTAGCCAGGGGAGATATGTCGGTGATCAGGCATGGTGGTGTTCCAATGAGACTTTATTCACGGACGCTGAAATTTGGATTTCATATACTTTTCCTATGTCACAAGATATTATTCTTCTTTTGATTTTTTTCCTAACCATTAAAAAATATAGGGCTTCCCTTGTGGCTCAGTGGTTAAGAATCCGCCTGCCAATGCAGGAGGCACAGGTTTGAGCCCTGATCTGGGACTAAGCCCGTGCGCCACAGCTACTGAGCCTGCGCTCTAGAGCCCGTGAGCCACAACTACTGAGCCCACATGCTGCAACTACTGAAGCCGGTGTGCCTAGAGCCCGTGCTCCGCAACAAGAGAAGCCACCACAATGAGAAGCCCGCGCACTGCGATGAAGAGCAGCCCCCACTCGCTGCAACTAGAGAAAGACTGCGTGCAGCAATGAAGACCCAACACAGCCAAAAAAATAAATAAATTTATGATATATATATATATATATATAAACCATTCTTAGCTTGAAGACTGTACAAAAGCAGACAGTGGATCAGTGTTTGTCAACCCTTGCATTAAGGTTTTGGTAAATCATATGATAATCCATGCAGTGATGAGGGCTCTAGAGCTTGTCCAGCCAGCGTCTTGGAATCAGAAGCATCTTTTAGTAATATTCATGGCAATTCCGCAGTTTGATCAAGTAAAGGCTCTCTTTTCTCCTATGGCCTTGGTCCAACGTGAGGGGCCTCCATGCTTCTGGTTCACTGTGTACGTGGCCTATTTCCAGTTAGAAAACTTAATGCTTTGAGCCCGGGTAGCTGCTGGGCATTAATTGCCTGACTGCCTCCCTGAAAATCTGTTAACTTCTTCACTGCTTTTGAAAGGAACTTCAGCTTTATGCATTCTCCAGCCTGTTTTGCTCCTTGGGTTTTTTTTTTTTTTTTTTTTCCTCCTGTCTTCTCTGCATTAAATGTGCATTAGTGTATTCTCAGTGCAACACTTTAGCGTTCTTGGAATGGGCAGAGAGCAGTTATATCCCATAATAGCAGGATAATCAATGGAAAGAGATAGATTGCCAGGTTGTAAATCATGTGAGAGAATTTGATGATATCAGCTTCGGGGGGGAATGGGATCCTATTACTTGTTCTGAATTCTCTGGTTCCTGGAATTAATTTTTTTTCGTACTTGCAATCATTTGATGGAACAGCCTTTGACGTGAACGAGAGGATGACAAAGAACAGGTCAGCTGTCCTGCATGCTCCCTCCTTTCCTCGCTATCCGTGCTCACCCTGGTATAATTTCAGATCTGGGATGTGAAACGCTATTTCTATAGCCATAGTCAGCACTGCAGAGTGGAATACACTTAGGCTGTCAGAGTTGAAAGAACATTTATTCCTCCATATTCAAAAGTGAAGGAAAGAACATTTATTCCTCCATATTCAAAACTGAAGAAAATCACACCCTTTAGACTAGGACACTAAAAAACCTAGCAGCATTCTAGCAAATGCAATTACCAGCAATAGAAAGCAAAGGACTTTTTTTTTTTTCATTTTTAAGAGAAATAAACTGTGCCTTTTACTTTCTGACTTAATGCAGAGAGATGAAAATATGCTAAAGACTTTTTTTTTTTTTAAGGCATAGACCAGAGACATTTTGGAATCTTTCCATCTAGCAAATCCAGCTTCCCTCTTTAAAGCAAAGCATCAGGATTGCTTCAGTATTTAGGTATTAATATTCCCTTGTGGCTCAATCAGCTCTTTGAAAATGAATTTCTCAGCACTGCTGTCACAATTAAGAAAGACACGCTGAGGTAAAAGGGAATTTGTATGTTTCTTAGATTGGAAGAATGTGTTGAGTCAAATGAACATTCTTTCAAGGTTAAATTATCTATTTAAAACGCTCCCAATTATAGTGCGAGGTACAATCTTTGATGAGATTCCGGGAGAACAGATGACAGTCGGTGGGAGAGAGATTCTCTTTGTATGGAAGAAAGCTGTTGGACATTGTTTATTATCAGGGGAAAATGGTTACATAAAGTGAACATGGTATAGTCTCAGTAAACCATGAGCAATTATTGGGTCACTGAAGGCCTCATAATAGGACAGGGGTGGATTCATTGCTGTTTGTGCTTTTTTTTTTTTTTTTTTTAAGAATTGTGAGATGACCATCAGCAGAAAACCACCAGCAGTATTCTGTGACCTTTCTGTATGCAGTCTGACCCAAGGAATTTGGATGGTGTATACAGTTTTGCTTAAAAGGTGGTCTCATAACCTGGCTTTCTAGAACAATCATCCAAGTCCTACTGGCTTTACCTCAGAAATAAATCTTGACTCTCTGGCCAGAGCTCTCCATCTCCGATGATACTGACTTGGTCTAGGCCACCGTCCTGCCTAGGAGGCGGCCTACTAAGTAGTCACCCTGCTTCAGAAACATATTCCCATGACCAATCATAAATTCAGATTCTTACCTGTGGGCCTGCCTCCATTTCTTACATCTTCTCCTACTGTCCCCACTCATTCGCTCGCTCACTTACGCCGGTCTTCATGGCTAGGATGGTCCGACAGTTCTGGCTCCATCCCGTCTCAGCATCCTTACAGTTAGTTGCCTGGAGTTGCTTTGATGGTGTAACAGTTGAGTATAGACCCTGGAGCCAGACTGGTGTTCAGATCCTGGTCGTGCTACTAACTAACCTGGGTGAGTTACTGAAAACTTTTTGTGTCTCAGTTTCCTCATCTTTAAGTTGGGGGTAATAATAATTCTACTTGATAATACTTTTTTTGTTTGTTTTTAAGATTTTTTGGGGTTTTTTGGGCTGCAATGCAGCAGCATGTGGAACTTCCCCAACCAGGGATCGAACCCGTGCCCCCTGCAGTGGAAGCGTGGAGTCTTAACCAGTGGACCACCAGGGAAGTCCTCTACTTGATAATACTTAACAATTCTACATAAGGTTGTTGTGAGGAATAAATGAGTTAAAATATGGAAAGCACTTTGACCGTTGCTTTGCGCTCAGTAAGACTGTATAAGAGTTAGATGATGGTATTGTTTTGTTGTACAATCAGCATCATAATTGCCATCTCTACCCCTTGGATTTTTGTGTGTTTGCTCCTTCTCTTGTATATCTCAGTGCAAATGTCCTTTCTGAGTGACCTTCCCTATTCACCTTCTGAAAGGGCTCATGCCTTCCATAGCCACGTTGTACTCTGCCCATTACAGGTTAAAAAAAAATTTTTTTTTAAACATAGAAGAAAATACAACCTACAGAATGGGAGAAAATATTTGCAAATGATGAAACTGACAAGGGGTTAATTTCCAAAATGTACAAGCAGCTCATACAACTCAATATGAAAAAAACAAACAACCCAATCAAAAAGTGGACAGAAGACCTAAATAGACATTCTCCAAAGAAGACATACAGATGGTCAACAGACACATGAAAAGATGCTCAACGTTGCTAATTATTAGAGAAATGCAAATCAAAACTACAATGAGGTATCACCTCACACTGGTCAGGATGGCTATCATCAAAAAGTCTACAAATAATAAATGCTGGAGAGGGTGTAGAGAAAAGGGAACCTTCCTACACTGTTGGTGGGAATGTAAATTGGTGCAGCCACTATGGAAAACAGTGTGGGTGTTCCTTAAAAAACTAAAAGTAGAGCTACCATATGATCTACAATCCCACTCCTGGGCATATATCTGGAAAAGACAAAAACTCTAATTTGAAAAGACACATGCACCCCAGTGTTCATAGCCACACTATTTACAATGGCTAAGACATGGAAGCAACCTAAATGTCCATCAACAGATGAACAGATACAGAAGATGTGGTATATATACTGTGGAATATTACACAGCTATTAAAAAGAATGAAATAATGCCATTTGCAGCAACATGGATGGACCTAGAGAATATCATACTGAGTGAAGTCTTCACTCAGACAAAGACAAATCCTGTATGATATCACATGTGGAATCTAAAAAATAATACAAATGAATTTATTTACAAAACAGACTCACAGACGTAGAAAACAAACTTAAGGTTACCAAAGGGGAAAAGGGGTAGGGAGGGATAAATTAGGAGTATGGGATTAACAGATGCACACTACTGTATATAAAATAGATAAACAATAAGGATTTACTGTATGGTATTAGGAACTATATTCAATATGTTGTAATAACCTCTAGTGGAAAAAAATCTGAAAAAATGTATAACAATCAATTTGTTGTATATCTGAACCTAACACAATATTGTAAATCAACTATACTTCAACTTAAAAAAATGTAAAAGAAATTACAACAAATAAAAGACCACCCCTGGCCCCACAGACCAGTTTGAATTCATTGCCAACCTGGTACCCTATCATTTCTGAACACTTGTATGTATTTCTTAGAAATAAGGACATTCTCCTATAATACCACACTACATCCATTGAAACTGAGAAATTAACTTTGACACTACACTATCATTTAATCCTTAGACCCCATTCAGATTTACCCAGATTCTCCCAATTAAAAAAGGAGCCATTTGGGGCTTCCCTGGTGGCGCAGTGGTTGAGAATCTGCCTGCCAATGCAGGGGACACGGGTTCGAGCCCTGGTCTGGGAAGATCCCACATGCCACGGAGCAACTGGGCCCGTGAGCCACAATTACTGAGCCTGCGCGTCTGGAGCCTGTGCTCCGCAACGAGAGGCCGCGATAGTGAGAGGCCCGCGCACCGTGATGAAGAGTGGCCCCCCCTCGCCACAACTAGAGAAAGCCCTCGCACAGAAACGAAAACCCAACACAGTCAAAAATAAATAAATAAATAAATAAATAAATAATTAAAAAAAAAAAGAGTTAAAAAAAAAAAAAAGGAGCCATTTGAAGTCATGTGCTAGTTGTTAGTGTACTCTGTTTCTGGAACAATTCCTCAGGCTTTCCTGGACCTTTATGACCTTGACAATTTTGAAGTTAACAGACCAATTATTTTGTAGGCTGTCCATCAATTTGGGTTTGTCTGAGGACTCTTCACAGTTAGATTTGGATTATGTATCAGGGCAGAAATATCACTGAAATGACGATGCTCTGTTCCTTCCATTGCATCTTATCAGGTGGCACATGATTTCCATGTGTCCCTTTGCTGGTGATGTTAAATTTGATCACTTGATAAAGGCAACATCTGCCAGGCTTCTCCATTGTGAAGTTACTCTTTTTCCCCTCTTGTATTTTGTGGATAGGTACTCTAAGACCATTCTCCTTAAACTTTCAAGCTGTTTATTTATTGCATCAGTTGGAACTCACGGATTTCTATTTTACTTAATGGGTTGTAATATATTACTACCATTATTTTGATGCTCACATTCCTCCCACATTTAGGTTGTGGGAGTTCCTTCCAGCCCATTCCTGTGTCCTTTTGACATGTGTTGCTTTCGTTATTTCAGTGCTTTCTTACTTTCTGGAACAAGAAGTTCTAGGTTCATTTTGTACTTTGCTGGCCCCATCCCTGGATTTGGCCAAGGAGTTGAGGAGCCATGGAGCTCTGATTCCTTTTAGAGGAGAATGAGATCTAGAAACCAAGATCTGGGCATTAGGTGTGTTCATTGCTCCTGAGGTGTTACAGCTCCCAGACCCTTTTAGTGGACACAACTGGGGATTGTATATGTCTATGTATATACACACACACACACATTTACATCTGTATTTATTTATTTATTTATTTATTTTAAAAAAACCTTTGACTTGAGTGACTATTTATTTATTTATTTTTGGCTGCATTGGGTCTTCTTTGCTGCGTGGGCTTTCTCTAGTTGCATCCAGCGAGGGCTACTCTTTGTTGCGGTATGCAGGCTTCTCATTGCGGTGACTTCTCTTGTTGCGGAGCACGGACTCTAGGCACGCGGGCTCCAGTAGTTGTGGCGCATGGGCTTAGCTGCTCCACGGCATGTGGGATCTTCCTGGACCAGGGCTCGAATCCGTGTCGCCTGCATTGGCAGGCGGATTCTTAACCACTGCGCCACCAGGGAAGTCACACATCTGTATTTATTACTGTGTTTTTATGTGTTAAAAATCAGAGTTCACTACCTCCAGTTCCATTTTAACACCACATGGCTCAATTTAGTTTTCTCCTTTCTGTATTTGTAACTCCCTTCTCTTAACAGTGAGAAACCTAGTTCCTACTGTCTTGAATACAGTTACTTATTCAATTACTTCCACCCTATGTTGGGCCACTCTTCCATATAGACACCCTCTTTAACTCTCTGAGATACCAGTACTCCATGCCAAGTCCTTCTCCCCACCACCTCCCCTCCCTCCCTCCAGACCCAGAAGCCTTCTTCACCATACTTGGGCGCCACTTGTGGATAGATTTTTGCTTTTATGGAAAGAAAATGGTAGCTCTTATCTCCTGGCAGACAGCAGCCCTATGCCAAGGTACTCAGCTTGGCAAGCTGGGGTGTGGGCTGGATTTCACTTCTCTAGATTGACCTTTGTGCTGTACATCGAGTACCCAACTTTATGTGGCTCTTGATGACTCTACCCCTGGCTACACTGGATTGATTGATGGTGGGCTCCTAACCTACCTTGGGGCTGAGGCACTGAGCTGTTCTTGCAGGTATGCTGCTGTGTTGAACCAAGGGGATTTGAATTTTGGAAGAAGTTGGAGGTTTGAGAAAGGATGTTACTGGTAACTGACTTCCTGCCTTTGGCACTGGAAGACAAGAAAGTCTGGTTGGACAGACAAACAAAGTTGATGGACAGAGAGGGCATGGAGATGGAGGACCTTTGGAGGCTTCATAGAGGAATTGAGTACCTGATCCTAGTTTGTGTCTGAGATTAGCTGCATCCCTGTCCTTGGTATTTGAGTGGCATCCCCATATTCTTACACTAAATTTACTCTTGAAGTTAAGCTCCTTCAACCTAAGCAAATCATACGGCCAATCCCCAAGTCAAGGGACAGAGAAGTACTCTGTGGAACTGCACAGTTGACTGGCAAAGGACCTGGATACAGGGGCCAATTATCCAGTCTACAATGGAGAGGTCAAATTGTTCACTAAAGGCTAACCCGTTAATAAGTGGCATTTAATCACTCTTGTATTGCTTCTGGATAAAAGAGTAAGGGGCTTGATCTGCATGTGGGTTTATCAGGGTGTGCAGGCAATTTAAAAGAGGATTCCTCTCCTTGCTTTCTCCTGCCCTCTTGTATATAGGAAGTTTACTTTCAAGAAGATAGCATTAATCAGATACAGAACTTCTTCCAAGAACCAGATGGCCTTCATTTCTTTTCTTCCTGATTAGCTATATAAAGCTAATTGTCCAACTGAGAGAGGCTTAATTTTACAGGCTTGCATGGGAGGCATGCTTATTGTTTACAGCTTTCCACCCCCCTCTTCCCTTCCTTGCCAGAGGCTCTGCTGCAGCGGGGGAATCTGAATCTAACATTTATGAATTTTGGAAGAAGTTGAATTTTTAGAAGGATTCACCACATACTGGATAGGTATGGGAGCATTTCTCTTTAATCCTGCAGGTTAAAGGTAGCCTGGGTTCTTCTGAGGTCGTCTGTTCTATGTCTTCTTTTATTTGCCTTATTTTAAGTGGTTTTGACCGACAGCAGGAGTTGGTATGGTGGTTTTCAGATAATGTCTGCATTAATGTTCTGTAGGCAGAGGGCTGATGGTGCTGGAGACCATATTAAGGAACTGTAATATAAAAATTACACTGAATTATAAACATGCAGGGGCATATTATTATAGCTAATTATTAAGCTTACCAAGAGGCCAAGTGGTTATTATTTAGCGTGGTGGGAAAACTATTTTGCATCAGTGGAAGTACTGCACTGAAATATCGTGCCTTTTAGGCAGAGTAAAGATAATAGTGTCTGGAATACAGGATCAGCCATGTGCTGTGTGAAAGATGGTAGGCTTAAAAAAACTATTGTACTTCTGGCAAATTGTCTTAACATAATCCACATACCTTTCTAATTTAAAATATGAAAGTTAAACAAAGTTTATACTGAAGTTACATCCATTAAGAAACTGGTAAAATAGTTAAGTCCCCCAAGCCTAGACTCCAGTGTTGGGTGGGTGTGTGTGTGTGTGTGTGTGTGTGTGTGTGTGTGTGTGTGTGTGTCCTGCTCACATATGAATTGTGAATTCATATTGCATTCCCTTGTAAGGATGTGCCTTTCTTAATGAAGACTAAAACATGGTGGGGTATTCTAAATGAAGCCTGATTATAATTGCAGATGGCAGTTGAGCTTTTGGAAGCTGGTTTCTTTAACTGTTAAATAAAAATTGTCTTTTTTAGTATTGGTTTGTAGAAGTTCAGTGGTGGTTGTTTAGGGGGAAAAAAAACAACCACTTTTGCCTCTTTATTTCCATTAAATTAAATCTCACAACATATCCATCTTCTGTTAAGGGGGTTTGACTCTGAAGAAATTTTTCTGAAGGCTTTCTTGACAGTCGATTAAATGAAAACTTTTGGTCCATAAAGCTGAACTTTCTGGAGGCTTTCTTTTGTTGAATATGGAAAACCTGTGGCAGATACTTTCCACGTGTTCTTCTCTGGATAGTTATTGAGCCAATGCAATAATAAAGTGGCAGGTTTTTTTTTTTTTAATATAAGGAATGCCTTTCACTATTAGTAGACTTTTAATGATCAAAATTAGTACCTTAGCCTAGCCTTCTTCTGTTTGGTAGGCAAACTTGACATTGTTCAGTGTCCCAGAAATGTTTATGGTTGTGATAGACATTGCCTGGGTGTGCAGTGGATTTATGCTTCTTGTTCCCAGCTTATATGACCACATACATAAAATTTCTGCCTGTTGATGGGTATGTAGACCCACTAGACCAGTGGTTTGCAACCAGGGGTTCACAATTTTGCATGGCCCCTCCCAAGGGGACATTTGGCAATGCCTGGAAACACTTTCAGTTGTCAGGACCGGGAGGTGGTGCTACTTTCCTTTGGTTGGTAGAGGCCAGGGATGCTGCCAATCATCCTACAGAGCACAGGAAAGAATTATCTGGTACAAAATGTCAGTAGTGAGGCTGTTGAGAAGCCCAGCACTAAGCAGTGGACTCACAGTATCTCCCTTTGTTTCCCACTGTCAAAATGGGCATGGATTCGCCATGGATCTGCTCCATCTTACCATCCCATTACAGTACCAGTGGGTAGTACATTAAATTAAACACGAAAGTGTTTTCTCGAAGTGTTCAACAAAGAAGTCAAAGGGAGAGATAAACCAGCAATGTGTTAGGTAAGTGGTGTCTTGGACAGAGCCAGAGTTTGTAACAGGCCTTTGGGGCTTTGGGGACGATGGATTGCTTTGTCCCCCCAGAAGTCTCCCTTTGTTAGAGTAGATGTCACCCTTAAATGTTAGTTCTTGTAGGTGATGGATTCATCAAAAGTTGATGATGAAAACATCTTAATAAACAATATCACACAATCATGTTTCTCCTTCACAATGAATTCTGCCTAATGAAGATTAGCTGTGTACAACCACCACTGTTTAATTTTGTTGCATTTTGTGTACACAGCTCAGAAAATTAAGAGACCAGGGAACTACTCTTGAGCAGAATATAAAAGGACTTTCTTGAATGGCGGCACTTTTGATGTGTTTTTTTTTTTTTTTCCTGACATACGTGACTGGAGGAATAAGAGAGGAAGATGTCAGGGGACTTATAAGCAGCTGATAACAACAGGCTTCATTTACATTTTTGTAGCGTGTATAGCCCCCGTTCCTTCAAGCACATGTGTAGGGAATTGAAATTGCAGTTTGTCTATTGTGTGTTGGCAGTAATCTTTCCAAAAATTTTTATGTTTCAAAATCAGGCAGCCAATAGCAGTAGCCAGTGATATATGGGGCTATTGATGTGAATTGAATTTGCAGAGGGAAAATGGGATTTGGTGCAGTATGAACCTGTAATGAGGTGGCCCCAAAGATTTGTAATGGTCAGCCATGGTTTATGCCCAGAATCAGCTAGGAATCAAATACCTTTCAAAGGGAGACAAATAAAACTTGAGTTTTCTTTCTTTTTCCAGCTAATGAAGTGGTTCCAAAGTGATGTCATTTAGTTTGGCTCTTGAGGGCACTGGAAGTTAACAGATTACCCTTTTAATAAGTGTGTGGATCATTGGTCTTCACTGATCTCAGTTATTGTCTTGTAAGAAAAAAAAAATTGGACCCGTGCCCTCAATATATGTGTATTTATTTTTATCAATTATGTATATGTGTTCTTACACTAAAATATGTAAATTATAAAATGTAAAAAAATGTAAAGCATGTAAAAAATATTTATGGGTAAAAGGTTAAATTTTTCGTATCCCCAAGGAATCATCTTAGGTACCCCTGGGTGCTTGGTGCTGGAAATGACAGGCACTAGTATTGCCTTAGGTGACGTTGTTAGGTACTGGAGAAGACTGGCCTGCCTTCCCTTCCATACTGCAGGCATCTCTTTAAAATATGTGACTTAATCTTGAATGTTTACGATAATTGTGTGGTGTGAGCTGCAGATGGGATTGGATTAATACCAGACATTCAGAAGTGGTTCTCCTCCCCAGGTGTGATGTGTAGAATAGAAATGCAGTAAGTCAGCTAAAGCTGACCTCATGTTTTATCTGAATGCTGTGTCTTAGAAGTTTACTGCCTGATTTATCTGGGTAATTTTCCCCTTGCCTGCTTCCCTTCTTTCCTTTCCTTTTTTCTTTTTTTTTGGTGCCAGGGGAAACTGGGACACAGTAATTCCAAATATATTTCTTCTCTGAGGGTCAATTAGAGTTTGTAGGTTAAGAGTAGGGGGTTTGAAGTTAGAATAATTACAGTCTACGAATGACTGAATGGAAGAATTAATACATTTATCCCTTCGTCGAAACTATGCTGCTTAGGTGATTTTGGTGGGCAAGCTGGTAAATTGCTCTGATTCTCTGTTTTCTTTTCTGTGAGGTGGGGATCATTGCTAACCCCTGTAGTTTTCTGTAGAATTAAGTAGGGTGTGTATGTGAAATAGCATAGGGCATTAGGTAAATGTCCATTTAATAATGGTGTATTTATTTTCAGTAGCCCCTGTCCTTGGAATTCTTTTTTTTTTTTTTTTTTTTAAGGTAAGAAGTGGATTTATTTAGAGAGATACACATTGCATACACAGAACGCGGTCCATTTCAAAAGGTGAGCGTCCATGGGAGAAACACATTCCACACAGTGTGGGCCATCTCAGAAAGTGAGAGCCTTCTTGGAATTCTGAAAGTATTTCTTGAATGTGTTCACTTACTCTGGGCAACACTGATTTCCCCGACCTCAGAGCTCTTAGATACCAAAACGACTAGTGGTACAGTATTGCTGGGGACAGTTATCCCATCATTCACTTATGTGTTCTTTCCCTTTCCTTCTCCCCAGGTAAATTCAGTTTCTGGAGGGTGGAAACCAAGTTTTAACTTTCTCTTGCGGTGGGTTGCCTTTCCTTGCCTCCTTCCCTGACATCAGGCTGAGTGAGTAGTCCAGGAACTAATTCTTTAGTGGTCAGGTGAAAAGGCATGTGTGGAATCAGAAGAGCTACCTTTTGCTTGAATCAGAAGACTTGCTTTGGAATTAGAGAAGGTGAATGAGGTGCAGGGAGCTGGAAAGAGGATTTCAGAAAGGAGATTTTGCTAATTGTAATTAGTGCTAAACAGAAGTTGGTATACTTCTGTAGTTTTCCGTTGTCAATCACTTTGGATGATAATTTTTTTTTTTGCTATTATTTTTAAGTGACAGATTGCAGTACATGTTTCAGGACGTGCCACCCATTTTGATTTGAAAGATTATGTTGTCGGAATTTTAGACAGTGTGGGTAAAGACCTAATTTTACTAAATAACAAGGACTTATGAATCTTGTAAATTACTTTCCTCTTGCCATGGAAAGTGTTTTTCTCTGATTTATTATGCAAATTATGGTAAATCCTAGAACTGAGCAAAGTAAAACCATTTCATGTCTTTTGGAATCTGTTTTCTAGTTTTGCTCATTCTGTAACAGTCTAACCTTCATAGGCAAGAAGTATAAATTGTGTGAATTACTGAGCAAAGATAAAGGACAGTATATTTTGGTTATTTCCTGTTAGCAACCAGCCTCTTAATGAATCAGATTAAGTGCCTCAGTCACTTCCTTTTTTTACAGGTTGTCTTTAGGAAGGCACATTTGCACCCGGAGTACAATAAAAGGAAATTAGTATTTTGCTACTTTTACTAAAAGTAATAATATTCCTATTTTCCTGTCATAGAGTTTCAGGCATCACCCCCTGCAGCTGAAGAAGAGACTAATTTTCCACTGTCTTTTTTTTTATAATTTTTTTTAAATTTAATTAATTAATTTATTTATATATTTTTATTCCTGATTGTGTTGGGTCTTCGTTTCTGTGTGAGGGCTTTCTCTAGTTGCGGCAAGCGGGGGCCACTCCTCATCGCGGTGCGCGGCCCTCCCACTGCCGCGGCCTCTCTTGTTGGGGAGCACAAGCTCCAGACGCGCAGGCTCAGTAGTTGTGGCTCACGGGCCCAGTTGCTCCGCGGCATGCGGGATCCCCCCAGACCAGGGCCCGAACCCGCGTCCCCTGCACTGGCAAGCAGACCCTCAACCGCTGCGCCACCAGGGAAGCCCCTCCACTGTGTCTTAATATCAGGGAATATCACATGCCTATCAAGCTGATAAAAGAGGGTTTCCTTGATTGCTAATAATGGGATGGATTCTGAAAGCCTTAGTCAAAATTTGGCTTTGGAAGGCTACTACAGGTTTATTTTCAGGATGAAGGAAAAATGAGACAACCAACTTGGAAAGGGCAGGAACCAGGACGGGGGAGCTAACTGGCCAACGGGGTATTGGAAAGAGTTGGCCCCTCCTGTGTCTTGGTTTCAGGGATAACGCTCAGCTCAAGAACAAGATGCATTTCTGGGAGAGGTTCTGGTTGGCTTGGCAGGGCGGGACAGGATGCCTGCATGGATAATGCAGGGGAAAATTGGGGGATTATAACCTGGAGAAGTTGGGGGGAAAGGACCATGAAGTTAACTACAGCTGGAGATGTCTTTCTCTTTTAAGGTTATCCGTTTCATGGCTTCAATCATAGAGTGGATTGCCAAATCTTGAAGCAGGAAGGGCTCCAAATCCCTCCTGAAAATGAGTGGGTGACTTGTTCAGGGGGTGCTACAGCTGTGGGTGATGCTCAGGTTAGTTTTCGTTACCTTTGCATCTAGCATCAGGCTAAGAGAATTTGGTTCCTGAGTGATGTTATCTAACATTGGGAAAGAAAATCTCATTCAGTTAGCAGAGATAAAGTACTGACAAGGCAGTGGAGTGGATGCCTATCAATACAGGCCTTCTATAATTGGAAAGGAGCAAAGACGACGTGAAGAAAACGTCCAGTTGCTGTTTGTAGAGGCTGAGTAAAGGACTACCTGTGAAAGGCTTCACCTGTTCGAGGACTATAAATATCACTTGACTAAACAAACATCCAAGGGATTAGTAGCAGGCAGGGTGTGTCTATTCCTAAATTTTACTGCTAAGCACTGAATGCAGCCTCTAGTATTTATTCAGAAAATGCCATCGTTTGGGGGCATATCAGAGGCACTGTTGGCCCGACTGCTTTCTTGGATACTCAGAGGTTCTCACTTTACCCAGAAACCCAAAAGGAGAGTCAGCTGAGCTCAGGAGCCACTCCTGGGGGACCAAACTCTCTCCAACTCTTTTTCAATTAGGACCACCCTTTCATAAGGTTTTGGGTTTGCAGAGGGTGAAGTATAGCATGGTGGTTCCAAGTATGGTTTTGGGATTAAGATGAGATTTGGATGTGAATCCTGACCCTCCCACTTAATAGCTGTGAATGTGGGCAAGTTTCTAACCTCTTTGGGCCTCTGATAGATTTGCTTAATTAAGGTTCATTTCCTCCTCCTTCCTTGTAACTGGATCTTTGTATCAATATTATTGGGGATTGCAATGAACCTAACAAAACCCCTTGCTTTATTACCTTCCCATGCGAATAGGGATGGTTGATGAGTTACAAGCAGAAGTTATTGTCTGGGGTTTCCAGGAAAGTTGTTCTGAAGGGATTCATTCAGTTGGGAAGTGTGCTCTTTTTGATATTTCATATTTTGCATTTTTGATGTGAAATACAGATGTGATAGCTTGGAGCTACAGCCACCATTTTGAGACCATGAGGGAAAGGCCAAGGGAATTGCAGAGATGGGGGCGTCTTTTACCTGCAGCTGCCTACCTCCACACTTCCTGTTATATGAAATAAATCAACCCTTATGTCTTTAAGTCTCTGTAATGGGTCTCTGATAGTAGCATCAAAATATAGTTTCTGCCTCCTACACTATTGGTGGGAAGGTAAGTTGGTGCAGCCACTATGGAAAACAGTATGGAGGTTCCTCAAGAAACTAAAAATAGAGTTGCCATATGATCCTGCAATCCCCCTCCTGGGCATGTATCTGTAGATAACCATAATTCAAAAAGATACATGCATCCCAGTGTTCATTGCAGCTCTATTTACAATAGCCAAACATGGAAACAACCTAAATGCCCATTGACAGATGAACAGATACAATGGAATACTATTCAGCCATGAAAAATGAAAATAATGCCATTTACAGCAACATGGATGGACCTAGAAATTATCATACTAGTGAAGTAAGTCAGAAAGAGAAAGACAAATACTGTATGATATCACTTATATGTAGAATCTAAAATATGACACAAATGAACTTATCTATGAAACAGACTCACAGACATAGAGAACAGACTTGTGGTTGCCAAGGGGGAGGGGGTGTGGGAAAGGGAAGGACTGGGAGTTTGGGATTAGCAGATGCAAACAGAATTATATACGGAATGGATAAACAAAAAGGTCCTACTGTGTAGTACAGGGAACTATATTCAATATCCTGTGATAAACCATAATGGAAAAGAATATGAAAAAGAATGTATGTATGTATGTATATATATACATATATATGTATTACTGAATCACTTTGCTGTACACTAGAAATTAACTCAACATTGTAAATCAACTATACTTCAATCAAATAAATTTAAAAAAAAAGAACGTAGGTTCCGACGTCAAACCTCATATTCCCTGTCTGCAAAATGAGGATAGTAGAATTTATGCTGTGGGGTCATTCTGAAGGTTTAAAGACAGCATGTGCAAAGTATTGATTGGCAGCTGCTACTTTTGTTTTGAAATTACACTGCTAGCATTATCACATATAACATACATATTACAGATATAGGTAAATGTATTCGAACCCTAAGATTGCTATAACAAAGTACCACAGACTGGGTGGCTCAAACAGCAGAAATTTATTGTCTCACAGTTCTGGAGGCCAGAAGTCCTACATCAAAGTGTCTGCAGGATTGGGTCCTTCTGAGGGCTGTGAGGGAAGGATCTGCTCCAGGTCTCTCTCCTTGACTCGTAGATGGTTGTCTTCTCTCTGTGTCTTCACATTGTCTTCCCTCTATGCATGTCTGTGTCCAGATATCCCCTTTTTACAAAGACACTAGTCATACTGGATTAGGGCACCCTAATGACCTCATTGCAACTTGATTACCTCTGTAAAGACACTATCTTCAAATAAGGTCACTTTCTGAGTTACTGAGGATATATCCAATATACCCTTTTTTGGGGGACACAATTCAACCCATAATGGTACATATGTAACACATTATCAGTGAAGTTTTAGTCTCTCACCCTTTTTCTGATTACAAAAACTCTTTACTAAAAAAGTCAAATATTCTTTATGAAAAATTGCCCCCCCCCAAGTGTCCTTTTTTGCAAATGACTTTTAACTTAGTTATCTAGATCCTGGAATCAGCGAGGGCTTCTGAATTCATTGTAGTTTTAAGGCAGTGATTTGTCAGTTCTCATGGCTCTCTTGGATTCAGGTATTCTCTTGGGTAGGTTTTAAGCTCATTACTGAGAAACACAAGAGTCTACTGTGTGTTAGTCCACAGTCTTTAGAATTCTTTAGAATAAGGTATTTATGTGGCCAGTCATACATGAGGGCTGTTTGGTACTCTTGGTGAATTCATGTGACAGCGATGTCCCAGAGTGTGACCCTACTGTGTGCCCAAGTCTCGCTGCCCCAGGTTACAGCATCTATAACAATATCTCTAAACATCTCAGCCTCCAAGCTGAATTCAGTAATGGAGGACTTGTTTAAATCCCGTTCTGAGTATAAGCATTTAAAAATGTTGAAGTTTCCACAGTTGGAGAATTTCTTCAACTCTATTTAACTCTGGAAAAAAATGTTAGCCCAGTGTTCTTACAGCTGCTTTCTTTTTCTTTGCAAATATTTCAGACATTGGGACGATTACCTCTGGAGTGAGGCAGAGTACTTTATGCATTAAATAAATAACTTTCCTGTCTTGACAGGGTTTTTTTTGAAGATCACTTTTAGGTGACATTATGTGCTTGGAGGGGCTTGTCTTCAAATAAAAGACATAATTGAAATGCAGCTGAATAGGAATCAAGAGTGGGGTTCAAGTATAAGGTAAAATT
Source organism: Balaenoptera acutorostrata (assembly GCF_949987535.1). Classification (NCBI taxonomy): domain Eukaryota; kingdom Metazoa; phylum Chordata; class Mammalia; order Artiodactyla; family Balaenopteridae; genus Balaenoptera; species Balaenoptera acutorostrata. Next base: position 28,531,796 of record NC_080073.1, on the reverse strand, counting down.
GATGACATCCCTTATTGCTTTATAGATGAATTACTTTTATGGTGGCCTATTTTAGTTTAAAAACTAAAAATGCATTTTTCTACACTCTAATCGTCCGTCCTGACAGCAGCAAAAAAGAAAGGCTGTTCCCCACCCCCCACTTCCTTACCACTGGTAGTAGAAATTGCTTATTGCTTGAAAATCTATATTTGCCTGCTGGTTTGCCGTTAAAAAGGGATTCTGTAACCTGAATTCCATTTTTTATTTAACATAAAGGGTTGTATTTTCCGTATTGGCAGGTCGTGGCATGGGTAGGTGACTTGAATGCGGTCTTTTTCATTGAGTGTTACTGTTCAAAATCTATGTGTGTCAAGGAATTGGGAAGGTTTGCATCTGAGCAGGAAGAAGGTGATATTAGGGTTAGTTCTCTGCATCCACCCAATAATTAACCTTCTCAGAGTAAGGAGCTCAGCCAAGGGAGGAAGATCACCCCTCTTTAACTGATGTGCTATGTCTTGCAGCCGGATGCCAATGTTCTAGCAATGTCAGGAGCAAAAGCTTTGCGGGGGTGGGGAGGAAGGCGGATTGACAAATCATTAAATTGTCATTCAGTATAATTTACATGGTCCATCTCACCACCTATGATGTATTCTTGGAAAAAAAGAATAATAAATGGAATCAGAGCCAGCTTCTCCATCAGGTGCTGGGGATAGAGCATAATGTAAAAGGACACACCTGGCATTCCATTAGCAAAACCCAGAATGAGGGAAATTTTATGCTTTAAATGATCCCCTTTGTTCAACAAATATATTGAACAGTTAAAAGAGGCAGAGAAGAACCTTTGGATAAAAAGAGCTTAAAGAGACATATCAACCAAATGCAGCATATGGACTTTGGATCCTGATATGATCAAATCAGTGTTAAACTTTTTTTTTTTTTTTTTTTGAGCTGGGGAAATTTGGATTAGATATTATCTGACTTATGGCATTTTTGTTACTTTTTTAGGTATAGAAAAGATAGTAGTGTTGTAATTACATTTTAAAAGATTCCTTATATTTTAGTGATAGATACTGAATTAGATACGGGGGAAATTACGATGTCTGGAATTTGCTTCAAGTTAATTCAGTTGGAGTAGGGAGTGGGTTGGGGTAAAAAGAAGTAAGATTTTCCATATATGTTAATCGTTGAAGGCAGGAGATAGATAGGTGGGGACTCTTCTATTTTTGTATGTTTGAAATTTTCATAACAGAAAATTGAATCATATGAATGACCTACCTGTGTTCTATTCTTCATGATGGCTGCTGACTTTATAAGACCTACTTCTTTTTAAGTGTTCTTGGGATAATAAATATTTTAATATATAACCTTTTACCTCAAAGTAATCCAAACATAAATATGGTCACTAACTGTAGCAACCAAGCCTCCAAGAATTGACAGGTTTTATTTAATGACCCATTTTCCTTCATTTGAACTCAGCCCTCTGGAATAACGGGAATGTTTTATTCATCAGACTCTTTTCTTTTTATAAATTGTCGAATGCCTTGGTAGGAATTAGCAGATGTTGAATTATCAGTGGGAGGATTCTTTATTTGCTAAATGCAGTAGAAAGTCATTAAAAGAAGTTTAAAATATGAAAGAATCAAATGGGAGAACTTGGGGGGAAATGAATAAATTTGTTCTCTTGCGTCCTGGGTTTATTAAGGTCAAATGAGGTGCGGCTTAATGTTTTGCAGCTTCATTGTAAACTGAGCCAAAAGGAAAATCTTTCTGCCCTTTGGTCCAACATTCCTGTGTGAAGAGAACACCAGCTACAATGGAACATTGCCAAGGTTTTTTGGGGGGGGTCATACCTTAGACCGTAAGTTAAGATAGTTGAGATAAGCCAGGATTTATGTACAGTTTTATCTCCGGTCTCAGTGTTGCGCCATTACTTCCATTTTTGCAATTTTTTTCATGGTACAAGGTTTTTGTTTTGTTTTGTTTTGAGTGCCCACTGTGTAATCAGCTCTGGACTAGGCACTGAGGAACAAGACAACCCAAAGTTGTATTTTCTTGCTCTTTTGTCTAACTTGGATGTAAACTGTCTCCTGCTCCCTCTCATCTCCCCCCTCCTCACCCCCCATTCTTTTATCTTTGTTACCTTTCTTTTTCTGGCAACATTGCCCTATCAATTTGTAATGATGTAATCCCTAAGGTGATGGTTAGTTACTTGGATCCGGGAAAAAGCTGTGATTAAGTGGAAGCAGTTTAGAACTGGGTGAGGGTGGGGTGGAGAGCCACCATTTACCTGCTCTGACCCTGTGCCAGGTACTGCCCAAAGAAATATCTCATTTGTTCCATGTCCACATCCTGCAAGGAAAGAACCACTCCCACTCTACAAGGAAGGAGAGGAAGCTTCGGGGAGCTTGAGTGACTTGATCAGTCCTCATGGCTCGTGAGCATCTTTGTTGGTCAGTATGCCCTCGTCTGTGCAAAACTGTGCTTTAACCAACACACCGTATACGTTCTCCAGGGTGTAGGTAATGAGGGCAGTTTTTCAGTGAAACCTCAGCCATCTGTTTTCTCCATGATGTTGCTTCTTATTGATTCTGTATGGGACGTTGAGGGGCAGGGAGGAGGGTCACCTGGGAGACAGGCTTCTGTGCCTTCACTTTGGGCACCTGCATGAATTTCAAGATGGCCTAAATGAGATGTATAACTCAGATATCTTCTGGATAGAACAGGGGCACAGGAAGGACAAACAGACACTGATAGCTTTGTGACTGTGAAATGGCTTGGCTCGCTCCTTGTCTGCACTACTGTTTGTCTTAACCACAGAGTTGAAAAGGTGTCCATGAAGTGTAATACAGAGAGATCTTTGTGAACACAGCTGCTTACGAGCCCTGGGCATCGGGAGGAAAGCAATATCTTTGTCTTCTTTTTTTTTTTAAATAAATTTATTTATGTATTTATTTATTTTGGCTGCTTTGGCTCTTCATTGCTGCGCGCGGGCTTTCTCTAGTTGTGGCGAGCGGAGGCTACTCTTCATTGAGGTGCGCGGGCTTCTCATTGCGGTGGCTTCTCTTGTTGCAGAGCACAGGCTCTAGGCACGTGAGCTTCAGTAGTTGTGGCATGCGGGCTCAGTAGTTGTGGTGCACGGGCTTAGTTGCTCCGTGGCATGTGGGATCTTCCCAGACCAGGGATCGAACCTGTGTTCCCTGCATTGGCAGGCAGATTCTTAACCACTGCACCACCAGGGAAGTCCCAAGCAATATCTTCTTAAGGCTTGCAACTGGTAATACTTTCGTGGTCTCTGGTAAGCAGGAGATAAAAAGAGTAAAGGTTTCTTGGAGACTGTTTTGAAGGCCTGGGGAGTTCGTGAAGTGTAGTAAGTGGATTCCAGTTGATCTAGAGGCTCTCCAAGTTAACCGGTGTTTTGAGTGTGCCTTTCTTCAGCTTTGGGCTCCTTTTGCCTTCAAGACCTCTTTTGTCAGGCTGGTGAGGAGCTTCGTGCCAGGAATGAAGCCTGGTGTTGGAGCAGAACGTCTGAAAACAGATGGAGAACAGCAACTTCAAGTAATAGACAGTAAATCATCTAATTGGAGAAGTTACTCAGGCTGGGGTACTGTGCTCAAAGACACCAAGCATAGGCTGATGACGGAGACGGGCACTTAAGTGGTGTTTCTTGGCCACAGGGCAGTAGGAATTGTTCAGCTGGATGTGTGCTTTAAATGGGTGATGTTATTAGTAGGAAATAAAATGGTGGAGAGAGAACTGGAGGCTTGCTTCCTGGACCTTACTCTGGATCTTTTTTTTTTTTTTTTTAATTTATTTTTATTTATTTATTTATTTATTTTTGGCTGCGTTGGGTCTTCGTTTCTGTGCAAGGGCTTTCTCTAGTTGCGGCAAGCAGGGGCCACTCTTCATTGCGGTGCGCGGGCCTCTCACTATTGCGGCCTCTCTTGTTGTGGGGCACAGGCTCCAGACGCACAGGCTCAGTAGTTGTGGCTTACGGGCCTAGTTGCTCTGCGGCATGTGGGATCCTCCCAGACCAGGGCTCGAACCCGTGTGCCCTGCATTGGCAGGCAGATTCTCAACCACTGCGCCACCAGGGAAGCCCTGGATCTTTTTGATGGAGTTGTTGGCTGGAGCAGATTTTGAGACGAGTATTCATTTAGGTAAAGGGGTTGCCATGCTCTTCATTCTGAAAGAGTTTACTTGAGCTAACTCACTTAATATGAATAGATTCCACTGTTCTGGCAGTCTACCTTCCTATATGAATTAAAAAGCCACAGAGAAAGTAAACGTTTAAGTTTTTTTCAATAAAACGTTTTAGGTACTAAACTATAAAATCCCTAGTTAAGACTTTAGCAGTCTATGCTTTCCTATTAATAGTGACTTTTTTATCCAAATCAAAAATGTTTTATCCTGTCATCCACCCCCAATCAGAAAAAGAAGTTACTATCTTTTTTTGGAGAGTTCTTTGGGGGAATCTTTTTAAAGACTGGTTTGCTACCAAGTGGGGTTCTTGGCTTTCCCCAATCAGTGGAAATGCACTAGAGGCCAGACAAGAAATTCAGCCAAGGCTTTATTGGGGTACCTGCTGCAGCAGGGTGGAGCGAGAACAAACAACAGGTTCCCTTGCTGGCTCGCTCCCTGAGGGGGGCGGAGCTTGTTCCTTACACGGGGTGAGGGTAGGGGTGTGTCCAGGGGTCGGGTGGGAGGGGTGGCTTAGGTGTTTTGCCCACCCCTTAGGTGGTGTTGTGTGCAGGGGGCATGCGCAGTACCCTGCTTTTGCTGTCGAAACCCTACTTTTGCTCCAGGCTCTTCAAAAGTGACAGTTGGGTTTTTTTGGTCTCTTTGTATCTTTTGGGCCCAGATTTGCCCCAGCTGCGTATGCACGCAGTTATTTTTAGTCCCATACAGTTTCTTTGTATTTTGTTGCTAGAGGAGAGGTGTGTCCAGGTGCAAGCCCTGCAGCACTGCAGCAAAGGGCCCCAGGTCCCAGCCTGTCTCAGGTTCAGTGGAAGAAATTTTCCAGTTCAGCTGACATTCTTTGCAGTGTGTTTGTGGTTTGGCATGGTTCAAAATATTTATCATGTCAAGTTTCTTCGACAACAAGGGTAGAAAGAAATATTAGTGTACTTTCCCCAAAGTGCTCTAGTAATTGTCAGCTACTTAGAAATGTATCTTTAATGAGAGAGGAGGACATCCTGCCTTTTGTGACAACATGGATGGACCTTGAGTACATTGTGTGGAGTGAGAGAAGTCAAGCAGAAAGGCAAGGACTGTGTGATATCACTTGTATGTGGAATCTAAAAAAGCCCAAATTAAAAAAAAAAAAAAATCTGTCTAAAGGGAGTTCCCTGGTGGTCTAGTGGTTAGGAATCGGCGTTTTCACTGCCGTGGCCCAGGTTCAGTCCTTGGTCAGGGAACTGAGATCCCGCAAGCCAAGTGGCGTGCCTGCCCCCCCCACCAAAAAAAAATCTAAGAAAGCCCAAATTCTTTATCTCAATTAGTCATCCCCATAGGCAACAGTCCTGTAGGTAACCATTATCTCCACTTACATGTAAGAAACCCAAAGCATAGAAACGAAGCAACTTGTCTGTAGACAGAAAAGTATTAATTATACCCAGGTGTTAAGAACGAAGGACACAAAAATTAACATTTGTGCCAGTTCTGACTGAAATCTTCAACCACTGTATTATCCTCCTGGGGAATATTTCTAGATATTCCCCAGTGTTTCCTTTAGACTGGATAAGGACTTAACCATGAAGTAAGTTCTGAACACCAGATCAAGGACTTTATAAAAGGTTTAAAACATCAGCCGCGGCAAAATCTTTGCCTGATTACAGTCTAGATTCAAATCTTCTGAGTCTAGTTTTCTCTATTTAGGATGCCTGTTTCACTTGTTTTTTTGGAAAATTCTTACCCTCTAAAGTTTTGAAACATAGCTTCCTCTGTGGAGCCTTTTCTGATCTCCTGAGATAAACAGGTTCTTCTTCCCCATATAAGACCCTTGTTTCGTACACATGGCTTCACTGAAACATGTGTTCTCATAATTATTTTCCTTAAAGTCAGTAAGTCCTATGGAGTGTGAGAGGCCATTTTTAATTTGCATAGCACAGTGGTTCTCAAACTTCAACATGAATCAGAATTATCTGGGACTCGTTTTTTTCTTTTTTTTGGCCGCGCCACGTGGCACGCAGGATCTTAGTTCCCCGACCAGGCATTGAACCCGTGTCCCCTGCAGTGGAATCGCAGAGTCTTAACCACTGGACCGCTAGGGAATTCCCCTATCTGGGACTCTTTAAAACTCAGACTACTGACCCTTCCCCCAGAGATTCTGGCTCTGTAGGTCTGGGGTGGGGTCCTCGAATCTACATTTCTCACAGCCCTGTTGCTGTCCCTACTGCTGGGCTGGACTGCAATTTGAGAACCACTCGCCTATCAGCTGACACATAACGAGTGAGGTGAACACCTGACTGTAGACTGATATTTATTCCTCAGAACAAGTTGCTAATAAGTCTTCAGTATGAAAAGTGATGTACTAGTAACAGTCAGGTGTGAAACTGGTTCCCGCACAGGGAGAAGGGATTCTCAGAAGAGATGATGGACGTACACTCCGGGTTTCGTCTTCCTCTCCAATCTTCCTTATTTCGAACTGAGAGTAGAAAGTGGAAAGGGAGACTCCTAACTTTGAAAGAAAAGAGGAACTTCAGATTTCTGTGTCTTCTGCTTTGTGTCTGTAGTTACTTTGATGCATTTATCAAAAACACAAAAACTATTTCAGTTTGCATTATTTTGGTGGGATGGATGTCACGCAATAGGAATGAGACTTGGATTTTAAGCATTTTATGGAACCCATTAGATTTAAAATGATTGTATGAGTCTACATGAAATTAAGTTAATTAATTGGTGTTCTTCAATAAAATAACTTCACATTTTGTATTATTAAAAAAATAATTAAAAAAGCCAAACTCATAAAAAGCAGGAAAAAAATGTGGGTTACCAGGGGGATGGGAGTGGGAGATAGGACAGATATTTAAGGATACAAGCTGAAAACAAGTAATAAATAAGCCCTAGAGATCTAATGCACAGCATAGTGACTATAGACAATATTTTGTTATAATCAACAAATTTGCTAAGACACTAGAACTTAATTATTCCAACCACTAAAGTGAAGATAATTATGTAATGTGATAGAGGTGCAAATTAGCGCTGCAATGGCAGTCATATTGCAATATATAAGTGTAACAAATTAACATGTTCTATACCTTAAATTCACACAATGTTATATATCAAATATGTATCTTTAAGATTAACTAAAATTCACATCTTGAGACTGGGTGCAGGACTATTATTGTCATTGAGGAATCAAAGCTAATGGTTATAGTTTTACTAACTTAATATTGTATAGTTATTAAAAAAAATAAATGCCTTTATTTTGATCCTCTCAGGTTTGTTAAGTGAGTATATTATTTTCTAAAAATTACGTTTGTTATCTACAAATACATGTTGCCAAAGTTTTTAAGCCCTTTGTATTTGCAAACAGTTTGAATACTGTAAGAATCTTTATTCTACTCACATGTTAAGGAGATTCTTGCTCAGTAGAGAAAAGGGATATTGCAAACACACGGAAAGCTTCCCCTTGGTTTTTCAGTGATGTTGGCACTGGTGGTATAGATATGAACAAGACATGGACCCTTCTTTTAAGGAATTCATAATCTGGTGACAAAGAAGGACAGGTAAATAATCAATTGCAATAAAATGATGTAGAGGCTCTGATTGTAGTCTAGAGTGCGGACAGTGGAAGTCAGTAATAGGGAGTTATCAATTCTGCCAAAGTGAGATTTGAGTCAACAGTCTATAAAGTATAGAAGAAGTGATAAGATACATAGAAAATGCTTATAATATTGGATAGAAAGCGGTAAGTGTTGAAAGAGGTGGACAGATAGAGTGCTTTGTGTTTCTAGAGAAAGAAATTACTTCTCTTTTAGATTAGGGAAGCCTCAGTAAGGCTGATGATAATTTTGCTGTACATTCAGCAGCAAATTTCAGTTTGCAAAGAACTTTAAAAGTACATCATCTGCTAGTTCCACAGAAAATCTGGGAGGCAGTTGAGATATATTAGATACTGGCTTATATTAGATACTGGCAGTTGAGATATATTAGATACTGTGTGACATACTGAGGGTCACACAGCAGGTGATTACACAAACGTGTGTTTGAGTTCAGCATATCTGACCTTTTATTCCACAAAGAACCAGAGTGATCACATCATTACTTCCTTTGTTCTCTCCCCTCCTTGCCCATGGCTTCCAAGGGTAAAGGTCTTGTTCTGGATCATGGCCTGTAAATCTCCACATGATCTGGCTCCTGTCTTCCCCCAGGACTAGCCTTGGACAAGGCCCCCTGCTTACCTTGTGTTCTGGCTGTTTCAGGAACACACCAGGCTTGTTTCCACCCCAGGATTCTTATACATGCTTTTCCAGTTGCATTGAAAGTCACCCCCAACCCGCTTCTAGATTTAGTTCATTGTTAGAATATCACCTCCTCAGGGAGGCTTCCTTGACCTCTGCATGTAAATCTCACCCCACCTACCCATCAGCCTCCATCTCTGTTCTCTGTGTTATTTTTGTTATGGCACTTAGCACTATCAGAAGTTATAATTTTCTGTTTATCTGTTTGATGACTTGTATTTCCAACTGGAATGTGAATTTTTTTTTTTAAAGGTATGTGTATTTTTTTTTTTAATTTTTATTTATTTATTTATTTATTTATGGCTGTGTTGGGTCTTCGTTTCTGTGCGAGGGCTTTCTCTAGTTGCAGCAAGCGGGGGCCACTCTTCATCGCTGTGTTGCGGGCCTCTCACTGTCGAGGCCTCTCTTGCTGCGGAGCACAGGCTCCAGACGCGCAGGCTCAGTAATTGTGGCTCACGGGCCTAGTTGCTCTGTGGCATGTGGGATCTTCCCAGACCAGGGCTCGAACCCGTGTCCCCTGCATTGGCAGGCAGACTCTCAACCACTGCGCCACCAGGGAAGCCCCTGGAATGTGAATTTTATGAAGGGAGGGTGGCAGGGATTGTTTTGTTGTTCACTGCTGTTGCCCTAGTGCCTGGGATATAGGAAGTACTTGATAGGTATTTATTGAATGAACAAATGAGTCTTTAATTGCTCAAGGTATGATTGAGGTAGTTTTCCAAGAGCCAGAAATGAGTCTCATTGAAGTGACTTTATAATTCCCTGCTTAAAGATTGGAAATCTGGAATTTAATTGAGGGTAAGGCTGATGTGAAACACAAACTTTTAATTTCATTTTTGGATGGTTCGTTGCTAATGTATAGAAATATGATTGATTTTTGTGTATTCATCTTGTATCCTGCAACCTTGTTGATCTATTAGCTCTGATAGGTTATTTTGTGGATTCCTTAGAATTTTCTATATGCAGGATCATGACACCTGCTAATAGAGATAGTTTTACTTCTTCCTTTCAAATCTGGAAGCCTTTTGTTCCTCTTTCTTGCCTAATTGCCCTGGCTAGAACCTCCAGTGTAGAAGTGAAAAGAAGTGGCCTCCGGAATAGAAGTGGTGTGAGAGCAGACACTGTTATCTTCTTGATCTTAGTGGAAAAGCCTACAGTCTTTTGAGTATGATGTTCGCTGTAGGTTTTTCATAGATGTCCTGTATCAGGTTGGGTAAATTTCCTTTTATTCCTCTTTTGCTGAGTGTTTTTATTATGGAAGGGTGTTGGATTTTGTCCAATGATTTTTCTGCAGAAAATTAAACTTTTAGACTAGAATACTTCTTCTTTTTTAAAAAAAATTACTCTTTTTTTTTTTTAAACCAGACTGCCCTATTTTATTTTATTTTATTTTTTAAAATTTTTGGCCACACCGCATGTGGCATGCGGGATCTTAGTTCCCCGACCAGGGATTGAACCTGTGCCCCCTGCAGTGGAAACGCAGAGTCTTAACCACTGGACAGCCAGGGAAGTCCCAAGAATTCTTCCTTTTAAAGCACAGATTGCAAGATAAAACTTTCCTTCTTGACCCCCGCTCAGCAGAGGTTTGGGTGTTTCTACCTTTCCTCCCATGAGCTCCCTAACTACCTGGAGCAGCGTTTGTCATGGACTGAACTGTCCAGGAAGGATGCCTTTGCTTGCCCTCTGGAAACACTGCTAGTGATGGGATGTTTCCCTATATGTCTCAGAAACAAACTGCTGGAATGTGGTGCCGTATCTGTTGTGCACACGCTGCCATGTTTGTTTTCCTGGTGTGATACTGTCAAAGCACTGTTGAATGAGCAGATTCCGAGCTGTTGATATAGTTCAGACCTTGGCAGTTCTCTAATCTCCTTGAAGCTTTAGTGTTTGATTGCATTCGTTTGCCCTGCGAATAGTCAGTGGTGTAAGTGATCTCAGAGTGAGAATATATCTAAAGCCTGTATTTATAAGATACAAGGTTCGAAGGAGAGTGGACACCTTGTAAAATACACATATGGACTTCCTGAGTGAGTAATAAAGACTTAACTTCTACTTGATGGGGCCTGTCAAACAGCCATATTACAGGCATGATTGGGTTGCGAGAGACTTCTATTCTTGATGTTAAAATAACATCCAGGAAAGTGAGTTGGTGAAAAAACAAGCTGTCAAGCATGAGAAGGAAGGAAAAAGGAGGATATCCATAAAATGGTATGGTGTTAATTTAGTAAGATCAGTAGTTTGAGGCACATTAATGTTTTTGTTGGGAGCATTCTACTGTCCGACTTTATACTGTGTCTTCTCCATTGCGATATTAAAATAGCACTGATATTTCTAAGAGCTCTTGGTTATTTATTGGAAAACGATATATATGTTGGGATCTCTGTTTAGGAGAGGGTCCTGTCCTTTTTAATCAGTGAATGCTACTGGGTGATAGTTTTAGTTAGAAGTTGTTATAATATGGTTCATGTAGTGTTACTAAAAATGTTGAGAGGCTATGGTGATGGCTCATAGGATTAAAATCCAGTGAGATGCTGTGAGAAAGCCCTCATCATTATGTTGGTTAATTCTTACCAATTAGCTTATAATGTATAGATCTATGTTATTATTATTATTGACTCCATTTTACAAAACAAAAAACTGAGACTTGGGTTGATTGTTTCCTTAAGGCCATACTGTTAAATGGTGGAGTATGGATTTGATTCCAGGCAGCTTACCTCCACATTTTGTACTCTTCTTTTAAAAATTTTTTTTTGAAATATAGTTGATTTACAATGTTGTGTTAGTTTCAGGTGTACAGCAAAGTGATTCAGATCTATATATATGTAATATATATATACTTTCTTTTACATTCTCTTCCATTATAGGTTATTACAAGATATTGAGTATAGTTCCCTGTGCTATACAGTAGGTCCTTGTTGGTTTTATATTTTATATATAGTAGTGTGTGTATATATATATTTTTAAATTTTTATTGGCATATAGTTGATTTCCAATGTTGTGTTAGTAGTGTATATATTTTAATCCCAAACTCCTAATTTATTCCTCTCCCCACCTTTGCCCTTTGGTAACCATAAGTTTGTTTTCTATGTCTGTGAGTCTATTTCTGTTTTGTAAATAAGTTCATTTGTATCATTGTTTTAGATTCCACATGTAAGTGATATCATATGATATTTGTCTTTCTCTGTCTGGCTTACTTCACTTAGTATGCTCATCTCTAGGTCCATCCATGTTGCTGCAAATGGCATTATTTCACTGTTTTTTTTATGGCTGAGTAATATTCCATTGTGTGTATGTATATATATATATATATATATATATATATATATATATCACATCTTCTTTATCCATTCATCCATGTACAAAAATGAAATTTAAATGGATTAAAGACCTAAATATAAAACTGAATACTATGAAACTCCTACATGTTTTGTACATTCCTAATTCAGTGTCTAACTCTTCAATCACTTAGGTGTCATCTATGACAAAAATTAGAATTTTATATCGTAGAGATAGTTTCTTCAAGCTTGGAGCCCACGGTTGAAATAAATCCCTTTGGTTGTACTCTTGACCAAAAAGTCAGGTAGTCTCTGCTTAAATTCTTTCAGCACTGAAGAACTCACTACTTCATGTTGGTGACCTTTTTCACTGTTGTGTAAGTTCTTTCTTATTTTGAGCCAATCTGAAGGTCAAGTTAGCTTTCCTAACAATTATAGTATATTGCTGTCTCTATTTAAATACATAGGCAACTAAATGCTCCGGACCTTTTTTTTTTTTTTTTTTTTTGCTGGGGGGGATGTAACAGCTCTATTGAGATGGAATTTATGTGCCATGTAATTCCCCATCTAAAGGGTTTTCTTATGTTTACAGAGTTGTGCAACCATCACTACATTCAATTTTAGAACATTTTCATCGCCCTCAAAAGAACATATACTCTTTAGCAGTCACCCCACTCCCATTTCCCCGTAACCCCTCCTAGCCCTAGGCAACTACTAATCTACTTTCTGCTTTTATAAATTTGCCTATTCTAGACATTTCCTGAAAATGAAATCATACAATATGCAGACTTTTGTGACTGACTTCTTTCACTTAGCAGAATGCTTTTCAAGGTTCATCCATCTCGTTGTATGTATCAGAACTTCATTCCTTTTTTTGGACAAATATTAGTCTACTTATGACTGTACCACGTTATGTTTCTCCACTCATCATTTGATGGGCATTTGAGTACTTTCCACTATTCGGCTATTACGAATAATGCCTGTATTAAAATTTGTTCCAAATGCTTTTTTGACTGAACGGTCTGGTCTCTTTCTGCTTCTGTACCGTATTTACTTACTGATCAATCTGAATATAATATTTTATATGGTTAAAGTCTCACATGGTTGGTTTTTAGTCTGGTTCCACCTTGCTGATTTTTTTTTTTTTTTAATAAATTTACGTATTTATTTTTGGCTGCGTTGGGTCTTTGTTGCCGCGTGCGGGCTTTCTCTAGTTGCGGTGAGTGGGGGCTACTCTTCTTTGCGGTGCATGGGCTTCTCGTTGAGGTGGCTTCTCTTGTTGCGGAGCACGGGCTCTAGGCGCGCGGGCTCAGTAGTTGTGACTTGCAGGCTCTAGAGCGCAGGCTCTGTAGCTGTGGTGCACGGGCTTAGTTGCTCCGCAGCATGTGGGATCTTCCTGGACCAGGGCTCGAACTTGTGTCCCCTGCATTGACAGGCGGATTCTTAACCACTGTGCCACCAGGGAAGTCCCGAAATTTTGTTTTTTTGATCGATTATGTGACCTGTTCATTCCAGCCTTGTATAGTGTGCCAACTGGTTAAATTTCCAGCCTCTGCCTTCATCCAAATCATAGATCAAAATACTGTTCAGTATGGGGTGGCTTCTCAGCCACATGATTTGTTACCGTGGAGCAGGGCCATCTTCTCGCAGCCACTGGTCTGTGTGCAAATAGGGAACTGACGCACTTTTATGTTAATATGAAGTATTTCAGGTTGTAAAAACATGCTTGTATTTTTGCCAAGATGTTGTGGTATCATAGGGTTATCTATGCCAACTTGTCATATGTAGTTAGTTGTTTCATATTCCGGCTCAGATGAGAATCTGAACTCTGGCTCTCGAAGCACGTGTTATCAGAATGACCTTGGACAAGTTACTGGAAGCTTAACTTGGTGAATTTTCTCATCTGGAAAGTGAGGCTAGTAGGAGCACTTCCCTTACAAGGCTACTGAATGGACCAAATGAAGGGAGCCATACCAGATGTTCATCGTGTGCAGGATGTGTCGGTAAAGGGCTGCATTTCACCAAAGAAGACGGAGACCAGAGAACTTTCTGTGATGGTCTCAGTGCCAGAGCTGGAGCTACGTAGATCAAGCAGATCCTGTTCCTTGGGAGCCTCGTTCCCTTAGGGCTTCAGTTTCTGAAGGACGAGAAGCTGTTGGTGATAGTGGAACACACACCTGCGGAACTTCTGATTTCCCAGGAGTTGCCCAGCTTCCATACAGCCCATGCCTCAGCTGTGCTGTCTGGCATTTTTGTGTGCATGTTTATCACTGTTGGCCTTGTGCTGCAAACAAGGATGTCAGTCATACCTGAAACTCTGCCGGTCACTATGTACAGAAGAGTCCTGCGCGAGAACCCAATCCAGCTTTGAGGATCTTATCTGCTTGTGATGATGATAAACCAGGATAGTCATCTTATCATACAAACCTGTGAATTATTATTTATTCAGACTGGAATAATTTTGTTAAGAGAACTATGTATGATCTCTGCATTCTAATTGGATTTCAGTTATCACTTGGAGCTGTGTCTCAGTCTTGTGGAATTTTAAGGATATAATTTAAAGAAAATATTCCTGGCTGCCTTTTAAAAGGGAGTTTCTTGTCCTTAGATTTGTCAGACCTTCAGCCATTATTTTCAGAGTTGTGGTCCTAAATTACCATTTGCAGATACTCACACAGCCCAGTCCTTTGAGGGCTTAGGAAAACCAAAAAGCCTGAGGGAAGAGAGGCATCTTACTACTAATTCTCTTCAGATGCTGTCATGGAAATGATTCTGATTTTTTTTTTTTGTATTCAAGATTAAGGATATTTAAATTAATATTTGCATATAGTTGTTTTCTTTCTGTTCCGTTTAGCAAAATGTCAGAACAGTACATAGAGTAGTACTTCTCAAATTTACATACAGACCCCTTATCAAAGGGGGAAATATCTTGCAAGAATCCTGTGGATTTACCTAAGCCCCACAAACATAAAATACCTAAGTTTTATTGTGTGAAAGTGCCTTCTGACTGCCATTTATCAGAGTTCCTGCTTGGTTTAGTGTTCATAAATGGGAATGTTTTGTTTTTTGATTATCATAGAAATAAAAATCCTTGAACTTGTTTTGAAAATACCCTAGTGGTCTTCTGACCCCATTTTGAGAAACCCTGCTCCAGAGAGGAGCCCACTGGTAGGAAGTGAGGGCTCTGATTGTCTCTAGAAGGTTGCAGGATGTACATCCATGAAGCTCTGGCTCAGGCTATAAGACATGTTCTTTTCTTCTGTGATTTTGTAAGCTAGAGGTTTCAAGTTTACAGGTAGTTAAAAAATAATTACATGTGTATACTTGTGTGTATAATATAAATATGTATTTATCAACCTCAAATATCAGGCGATCTTATCTATAACTGACATCGACGTTTTCCTTAAATACCTGATAATCATGCTATACCATCCTTGCATTCTTCCCTTGCCCTTTGAGCTGTACTGTTGCTTCGTTACTTTCTAACACAGCTCTTTACCTCCTACCATCCTGGTTCAGCTTGTGCCTCCGGGGCTAATTAAGAGGGAGGAGATGGTGACTCAGCTCTGTTACTTTGTGTATTTACCTGTGAGCGAGGTAACTGTTTTAGTTTCTTAGGGCACACAGCAAAACCTCAAACTACAGAAATCTATTCTCTAGCAGTTCCGGAAATGTGAAGTCAGAAGTCAAGGTGGTGGGAAGGTCATACTCTCTCTTTGTATATATCAATTAAAAAAAAAATAGAAAAAAAAGTATCAATGTCCATTGCTGGATGCTCCCTAGAAGAATATCGCTCACTCTTGAGAGCTGCCACTTTTCCTTCCAGGGAACAAGGTGGTGTTGGCCTCCTGTTGCATCATTCTTTGTTTTTCGTTCAATAAAAACTTAGCATGTACTAGCTTCAAGGTAGGCATGTGGGGATACCCTTCAAAGCATTAGAGATGCTACGTCTGTCTTTAATTGGGTCTGCATCCCACTGGAGATGCTCCGTGTGTTGCCTCCTACCACTTGCTAGCCTTCCAGACATTTCCCTCACTCTGTCTTCCCTCTCAGAGAGTCCTGCCCACGGTCCACGATTGACAGCCTCGTTTCCCGGTTGAGTGCTTTCTGTGAACATGAAAATTCATAGCAGCCTGAAGGGAGGAAATGAAGCTGAGGAGGTTGGTGGGCAAGGGACAGCCATCACTGTCTTGTGTCTCCCCAGAATGAAAGCTACCCCCTGGAGAAATCAGAGTTGGACATGGGGTATATAACCTGGCCGTTTCCAACACTAAAATGGGCTTTCTCTCCATTGTGTGATAGATATGTGTTTGTCTTCATCATCTTTATTATTCTCTTCCTCCCACTCAACACAACTTGTTGAGCATATACGGGGGGGAGGGGGTCAGACCCTGTACGTTTTGCATGTTATCATATTTGATCCTCATACAACCCGCCAAAGGGGCTACTATTATCATCCCACTTAATTGATGAGGCAGACAAGGCTCAGAGGAAAGAAGTCATGTGTTTACAATGCCTGTGGCTAGTACATGTCCGAGTTGTCTGGTCTAGAACCTGAGTTCTACCATTAAACAGTCCTCCCCCTTTATTCACCCTGGTTTTCATGTTTTAAGGAATGAAGTTTAACACAAAAACAGGGCCTTCAGTCTTTGGAGTTTCTTTCCTCTTCCTTCAGTGCTTTAAGTGGGAAGTTGTTTGCACATCAGAGGAGAGGTTGATGGTTTGCATGGTGCCCCTCACTGTTTGTGAGGGGGCTCTGAAGAAGGTAGCGTGGAGATTGGGGGAGATCGGGGAAGCTCTGCCAGCTTCGCCTGGAGGAGGTCCAGGCATGTTTACAGACAAGAATCTGAAGCTTAACTCTTTGGCCATCTCCTTGGCTATCCTGTTAACTCTGAAGTACCCCTGCTTCTAGGGGTACTTGGCCATCCTGTTATCTCTGAAGTACCCCTGGTTCTAGTGAAATGAATAAAATTCCTGTCTCCCTTCTTCCTTTCCCTGCCTTCTCTCCCTCCCTCAAATATACATAGAACACCTACCATAACGCATTGTCCTTGGCACTGAGATACAGCGATGAACAGAGATAGATGAAAACCCTTGCCCCTATGAATGCTTATGTGAATGGGACAGAAGGAAAACTTCAGATCAGGAAGCCACAGCACGTGGTTATCCTGTGGATGGCAGTTACGTTGTGAGTGGTTTGTTAGCTAATAATACTTATGTGTTAATCTGGGGGAGAGAGATTTTGCAAATGTTTATTCCTCCTTGCTTTCTTCTATGCCACCCTTTAAAGTGGCACAGTGATTTAAAGGAAAATCACTGAGTTTGTTCTGACTCATTTAGGTAAATGTTTCCAATTCATCTAAGGCTTACCAGCTTTTGGGTTTTGGCTCACTACAGATGGGCTGGTGGCTGGTTTAAAAGATGGGCCATTAGTATTTATATAGAAACTTAATCCAGGTTGAGGAGTGTCTACAGATGCCTCCTGAAACCTGACAGTGATTAAGAAAAAACCAATTTCTTTTTTAGGTTTGGGAGAGGTGGGGACCAAATCTAGAAGCGTACTCATGGGCTCTTATGATTTCAGTGCTTTTGCCTTTTAGAAAAATGAAAAGCAGGAAGTAAACGCCGCCTGCTGCAAAGATCTGAGATTTAGGGTGGATTGGTCTAATTTTGTTTTGCGTATATATTTAATGGTGCGGGTCCCTTTCTCCTGTACGTTTAGCTAATGAATGCCTTCTGAGGAGACCTTGTGGGCAGTAAGGAGGTCATGGCCAGTCTCCCCATCTGGAAGCCCCAGAGAGGGATCCCGAGCGCTGGCTGCCGGGGCCAAGGTAGGGCTTACCTGTGGAGTTGTTTCCGTGCTCCCCACGTGCCTGGACTGTTAGTTTGTAAAAATCAAAGGACCAAGGCAGAAGCCCACGTGCCGGCCCTGAGTTATTAAGTTGGCTCCTCTGGCCATTTTTCACAGCCTCAGAGCTGCCCCCCAGCCGCAGAGCCTGACCCCATGCTGGGGTGTGCGCCCACCTCTGCCTCGGGCCTGCCAGCCTTCCGATTTGTAAAGCCATCGTTAAATTGAGTTCAGACTGTTGGTTCCATTTTTCTCAGGTTCAGTTTGTCACTTCTCTCTGCTCTGCTGCCCTCGCGTGAGGACTTTTCTTGGCCGGCCTCCGGGGATCTTCTGTTTGGTTCAAGATGCTTGTTTCCAGTTTGGGGCATGGCCCAGGGTCCTGTGATGGTTCTGGCAAAGCCACTGAGGTGAGGTCTGGTTGCAAGAGGTGGAACCAGCTGGGCCTGTGCGGAGAGGTGGCCTGCCATGCCTAGAACAGGTCTGCACTGTGCTGCCAGGCACCACAGAGTAAGAGGGAGGCTCGAGTTCTGTGTGGATTCCACGCCGGTGCTCTAGGCTGCCCTTTGTGCTGACCGTGTCACCCAGCAAGACCCTCTGGGCTTTCCCGGGACACACCCTTTCCCCATACCCTCTGCTTTAGCTCCGCTCTGAAGTACCTAGACAATTGTATCCGGTGCACACTTCCTGAGTTGTTTTACACATGCTAAAACCCCCACCAAGTGCAAGAAATTAACTACTTGATGACCATGAGCTTGTAGCCCCCAGACCTGCTGGAGCCTAAGGATTGATAATGTTAACTCCTGTGACACCGCCCTGATACCTCACCATCAACCAGTCAGAGAACTGTGCAGCAGCTGATCCCAACCCTGGGACCCTCCTCTGTCACCTTGCCTTTAAAAGTGCTTTGCTGAAACCCATCGCAGAGTTTGGGCTTTTTGAGTATTAGCTGTCCCGGACTCCTTGTGTGGCACCTCACAATAAATGCTGCACTTGCCCTCACCACGACCCGGTGTCAGTAGGTTGGCTTTACTGTCTGCGGGCGAGTAGACCCAAGTTTGATTCGGTAACAAGTGACTTAAAATCAAGTGTGTCCATCCTGACCTTTTGGGGGACACCTTGAACTCCAGATTTGACTTGACAATAATGAGGCTTTTGGTTGTAGCTTCTGGTCATTCTCTACATAGTGGAAACTTAGATGTGTAAGTATGTTATGTATTTTAAAAGTTAAGAATAGCTCTTAATACTGAGTAAGTAGTAGATGAGGGGAAGTTTTTCCTCCATGAAATAATTGTAGCTAAAAATGAAAACGGAGTGACAGAAGTAGAGGATGGCCAGTTTGCAGTACACTCATGCATTGATGGATCTAGGCATGGGGCATCAACATGTAGTATCACAGAGACAACCGAATATGAGCCCTTAATGGTAGAACACGTTACCTCTTCAGAAGCAGTCCTGCAATACGCTGCTCCCCGCCTTCCTGTGCTATAAATAAAAACAAAAACACCTGAATCTGTTCAAGTGTCCAAGTACCAATTTACAGGAATTACAGAGGACTGAAAAACATGGTAAACGACACCATTGGAATACAATAGGCAAATTCCAGACTGGCCAAAGATCTGGATTTTTTTAAAAAATTTTATTTATTTATTTTTGGCTGTGTTGGGTGGGTCTTCATTGCTGTGCGCAGGCTTCTCATTGCGGTGGCTTCTCTTCTTGCATCTAGAGCACAGGCTCAGTAGTTGCGGCTCGCAGGCTTAGTTGCTCTGCGATATGTGGGACCTTCCTGGACCAGGGCTTGAACCGGTGTCCCCTGCATTGGCAGGTGGATTCTTAACCACTGTGCCACCAGAGAAGTCCACATCTGGATTTTTTAATGAAGAAATTGCAGGGGGAAATAGATGAAGAAGAAAACCTATAAAGATTTTTAAAAGGCGTACCAATCACTCTGGATAGATCTTACTTGGATTCTAATTCAAATGAATTAACTAGTAAAAACTAGGCATTAGAAACGGGACAGTATTAGGGAACTATCTTTAAATTCTTTAGGGGTGATGATAGTTCTGGTGTGTGTTTTTTTTTAAGAGCCCTATCTTTTAAATATTTTTGGAGGAAATTTTATGTCAGATTGGTTGCAAATAATATGCAGGAGGGAATGTGGGTGGGCATCGTGGAACAGGACTGGCTGTAGGTTCATGAGGCTGGGCAGTGAGTATATGGGGCTTCTATTTATCTTAGTGTTTTTTTTGAAATTAGTTTTTGTTTGAAATTTTCCATAATTGGAAATAAAAAAGGGAGAGGGACTTCCCTGGTGGCGCAGTGGTTAAGATCTGCACCACCAGGGAAGTCCCTCTCCCTTTTTTATCTCCACCATGTGGAGATAAATGGTTCAAAAGTGCCCTCCCTTTTTTATCTCCACCATGAAAGCCATATGTGTTCATTGTAATAAATGCAGATAAAATAATCTGTCTTTGAGTTAGGTGCTTTGAATACCTTGGTTTATTTGTGTTTATATACGAGTGTCTTAGATTTTTTTTTGATGAAATGAAAATGAATACTATTGTCCTCTGTTGTAACCTGCCCTTTTCAGTGAATTGTTTATTTTCTTTATTGTCCTAGGCCATTAAATATTCTTCTAAAACCTTTAGAATTGACTGTCAAGAAACTTTTGATTTAATGCTTATATGATGATTTTATTTAACGATTTTTTATCGTTAAATAAATGGTGCTTACGATTTTTGATATTATAGTGAGTGCTGTAATTAAAATCCTTCGAACTAAATCTGCACACATTTCTTTCTTGCCTTAAATAAAGTCCTTGGAAGTGCTAAGGCACTATCTATCCCCAGTTTTTTTTTTTTTTTTTTTATTCCCAGTGTTTTTGATAGCTTTTGCTTGCATGCTTTGCATATGAAGTGTTCTTAACTTTCTTTTAGATAAATTTCTGTTTTCTTCCAGAATAGTAAGCTTCTTGGAGCCAGGCCCCATATTTTCAATATCCTTATATATTGTAAACTTATCTAGCTGTCCACAAATATTCATACAACTACTTGTTGTTCCCTGGATCTTCAAAAGAAACAGTATTCTTATTGGAGCCTGGCAAGGAAGGTGCCATCTCTGTTACTTATGTGTAGCATCTATAAAATAAAATGAATATTCAACATTTTCGTCCAGCTAAAAACAATGAGCCCCAGCCTAGGCTCTGACATGTATTAATCTGAAGGTAAAATTTCCTTTGTAAGCATGGAGCACTGAAAGTGAAATTGCGAGGAGATGACTCTATAGTGATCGTGTTCTGTGCAAGTTTGGAAAAAGACTTAATACTGCCCTTGCCAGTGTTTCAGGTTGCTTTGAGTTGGATGGCTTGGGTGCAGCCAGCTGCTAGGGTTGTTTAGAGACTTCGTAGAAACATATACTTTGTGATCAGAGGGTGGGTTCTGCTCCTCCCATGTCTCTATATCCTGTTTTCTCCTTTCCTCACCCTGGCCTGGGTGTGAGCCTGGGTCATCCTTGGAAGGATGGACATGAAATTGGTTTGTGTTTCCAAATTCCGCACGAGAGCTCGTCCGTTTCTCATCACTGTGTAAGGGAACTTGAGTAACTGTAGAGTGAGAGGTTTGGTTTGGAGGTGCGGGGTGTCGGGAGGGGTGTTTTTGTGCCTGTGGATAACAGAAATATGAGTCCCATTTTAAAAATGAGAGACAGTATGATCCAGAGATGAAGGAGCCCATTTAAAGTCACAATACTGATGATGAACGCAAGATTCCCACCCAGGCCTTCTGAGGAGGCAGCCCAGCCAACAGGAATGCTCAGGACTCTCCTTAGCCTTATCAACCCACTGATGTGGAGTTCTGTACACAGCCTCAGAGGAAAGTGGTCAACTCCAGCTTAGTGGATAAAAGCAAAGGCTGTCGTGTAGACAGGACTGAGTTTGAAAACTACTGTGCCACATGTAGTTTTGCGCTGTTTGGCAAATTACATGAACTCGTGCCTCGGTTGCCCCATTTGTAAAATCGTGGATAAGAATTGGTCCCACCTCACAGGGTGCTTGTGAGGAGTAAATGAAATAATAAGTGAAGTACTGCATGTGCTTAAAGTGATTAGATCGGTGCCTGGCGTGTAATAATGACTTTATAAATAATAATGATCGATGTGGTTTTCTGAGAAGCATTGAAGGCATCTAATCTAGCACAGTGGCTGCAGTCAGCAAGTGCGTGTTACATGGTTAGCTTGATTGTGTATTCTAATAGTTTAGTTTAACTCTTCCAAATTAACTAGGATACCCTTTTTTGCCTGAGTTGACCATTTACACCCTGTAGAAAAGAACAAATTAGGCTCCCATCCCCCCACCCCGCCTTCGGGCTCTGTGAAATCAAATCTATTATGTATACAGCACCTACCCTAACAGAGATAATCACAATCACATGTAAATTATGCTGCATAACTACAGAGATTCAGCAGATGTGTGAATATTTAGTTATTAATAACTAATTGGGTGCTAATTATGTGCCCTGGGGTTCTTGGAGCTGATAAAGAGGTGTCACCTACTGTGTCAGGCCCTCTGTTCAGCTCTGGAAAATTATTTCTGGCAGATGTGCCAAAGTTACCTTTCGGAATTTAGGTTTCAGACATAGTCTCCACAAGTCTTGGTTTTATTTTTTGTGCATTGTGGAGTCTTCCTACGAAACGGTTGTGACTTCCCATGAGTAGAAATTCAACGCACCCTTTCCAAAGAGGAGAGTCGCCAATATGTGGCCATAGTTTTTCATCTCTAAGGAGAGAGAAGGACTCAGTGAACTAAGAGTCATCTCAGGGAAGAACTAAAAGCTCCTGAAGGGAATTCAAGGGCAATTTTAAAGCCCAGTGGGTATCGGTATATTTTGGGAGATGACTATTTTTGAAGGGCCTTGACCTTAGATCTTGCAAGATTTTGCTTCAGCACTAAAGATATGCATCTCTTATCTGACCCTGCGCTAACTCCACCCCGTCAATGGTTCCACCTCCATCCCAGTTGGTAATAGTTTGGTTTTCGTTAACTGTAAGTAACCTTTCAGTTAGAAATCCTGGATGCTAGTCAGCGTGCTGCGAATATGATCCATGCTATCTAAGATTTTTGTGGGACCACATAAAATGAAAGGAGATGTGGATGAGATAATCGTTGAAAATACCACCTTCTTCCCCTTTTATCTCTCTTTACTTGCAAGCTTTAGGTTGCTGGACCTTTCTGCCTCCTGCTTTGAACAGACAAGATACTCATTTGTGTTAAAGTCAATCCAAGGAGAGAAGAAGGTGTTGCTTTATGGTTGACAGAACCCATTTGCTGCTAGGAAGTTGTTAGAACATTAGGGCTGCCTGGTTTGCTTTTGTCTTTTAAAATTAGCTTCATAAATGCACACAATTGAAGAGGCTCCTGGGCCTTGGGTATTGCCTTTCCTCTGTACCAAACTAAGAGCAATTAAAAAAACATGGAAGCATTTCCAGACCAAGGATAAAAATATAGTATAAAAGATACAAGGAAAGGCTGAAGATGAAAGTAAACAAATAGAAGCCCAGGCTTAGCAAATACTGACAATAATTAACACCTCTTCTTGGTCAAGTTGGCAGAAACCCCAGTGTTTGGGTTGAATGCAGAAAATAACAACTACCCAGTTGGGTTGTGGTTGATGGCTTTGTCCACATTCCACATCCCCCTTCTCTGCTGTGTTTTTGGCTGCCCATTGTCTGAGACTCCTTTCTGGGTTTGGGCCTTGACCACTCTGAGTCCTGGCAGAGTCTGTGTGATGTTCAAGTTTCCAGCCTCCCTTGCAGCAAGTGTGGGACATGTGACCTGGACTCCACCAATGACATACAGCTGCCCCAGACTTTGGATCTGTTGTTAGTTTTGCAGAGAAAAAGGGGCAGAGGAAAAGCCATTTTGTCAGTGACTACAATAGTGGTGGCAGTGGAGGGGCCTCATTGACTTTACTGGTCTCGTTCCTGAGCTTGGTTATTGAGGCTAGGGGTTGGCAAATTTTTTTCTGTAAAAGGACTAATAGTAAATATTTCAGGGTCTGTGGGACATACAGTCTTTGTTGGAACTATTCAGTTCTGCTGTTGCACTGTGAAAGTGGCCATAGGCCATGTGTGGATTTGGCTGTAGTTTGCCAGTCCCTAATCTGGCCTGCCCAGTGATCCTGGGAGCTGAGCTACCTAATGCTTTCCATAAATTCTTTTTCTTAGGTTGGGTAGAGTAGATTTATTTTGCTTACCTCTAGGATATGCATTTTTACTTCCAGATTCCTTAGTCCTACCTTACTGTGTGTAGGGGCTGTAAAATCCTCCCTGCTTTATACAGACACAAATATGGGCTGTCCTATCTCCAAAGAGATAGCAGCTCTTTGAGAGTAAACTATGGCTCACTCCTGATTCTATGCAGTAGATAATTTAATTCTTAATTGAATGTATCCTCTTGCCCAAAACTCTTCTGGAGTTAAACATCCAGAAATACTTCCATTCAAAGCTCTTTTTTCCCTACAGGGGTCCTGTATACATCTTACCCAATCTCCTCCAATGGTGCATTCTGTATAACTGTAGTATATCAAAACCAAGAAACTGACATTGTCACATTCACAGACTTTATTCAGATTTCACCAGTTTTACATGTTCTCAGTTGTGTCTGTGGTGTGTGTGTATGTGTAATTCTCTGCATTTTTGTCATATATGTAGATTCATGTAGCTACCACCACAATCAAGATACAAGATTGTTCCATCACCACAAAGATCCCTTGTGTTTGTAGCCACATGGAGCCCACCCCTGACCCTTGGCTATCACTAATCCATTGTCATTTCAAGCATGTTGGATGAATATAGTCATACAGCATGTCACCTTGTGGGGTTGGCTTTCTTCACTCAGCATAATTACCCTGACGCATCCAATTTTTGGTTCTTTTTTTTTTTTCTGAGTGGTATTCCATGGTACAGATGTAGCTCAGTTTGTTTAATCATTCATCTGTGTTGAAGGACATCTGGGTTTTTCCAGAATTGGGCTATTGCAACTAAAGCTGCTACGAACGTAAGCGTACAGGCTTTTGAGTGAACCTTACTTTTTGTTTCTCTGAGATAAATGCCCAAGAGTGCAAATGCTGGGTCAGGTGGTAAATGCAAGTTTAGTTTTATGCAAAACTGCCAAACTCTTTTCCTTGACTAAGTGCATGACAACTTGAATTGGCAGTTTTTGAACCATTCTCCCTGTCTTTCATTTTACTCCCTTTCAAACCATTATCTGAATTAATTTTCCCAAAACATGAACTGCAGTTCTCCTATGTGACATATTATACTAAGGACCGTACCTATACTATCTAACTTAATCCTCATAATATCTCCCCAAAGGAGGGTCGATACCGTTACTTCTCTAGAGAGGGAAGCTGAGTCAGAGTGTGTAATTCACTTGCTCAAGTTCATCCAGGTCATTAAGAGGCAGATCCAGCATCTCACAGTCTGTCTTGGAGCCAGCACTGTTAACTGCCTCGCTGGACTGCCTTGCTAAAGCATACTGAATGTCTGATACCCTTGATGCCTTGAGATGTTCCAGACACTTTAGTGTCCAGATTCTCATCATGGTCTTTTTGGGGCCCATTACAGCCTACCTACCTACTGACACCCCCTTGCACCCATCCTGAATCCTCTGCCGCTTTGGATTTTATTTGTCCTCGTGCTTTTGACATAATTGAAGCCCAAGACATTCCAGAATTTCCAAAGTGGAGGCTTAATGTTCGGCTGAACCGATCCCGCTGCGTGGCCACCTGAGATGGTTCTCACAGTGGAAGTAGTGAAGGAAACTGTTGGAGGGTGTAGTGAGCCACACGGGGGATGAAGACTTTAGGAGATTAAAATAATCCCAACACTCTCATGTAGCGGTAGGTTTGTTTCTCGTGCAATCCTGTTCCATGCCCAAGCCCTCATAACTGAATCTTAGCTAACAGTATCTAACCACTAAGGATTACCTGGCTTCCTCATTTCCTTGAATGCCTTCATGTGTTTCAGGCACAGTCCTAGGCTCCAAGGATCCAGACATAAGACACTTAGTCTGCCCCTGTCAGGGTGTACACATTCACGCCAAGAAGGAGCAATGAAAACTAGACAGCAACACAGAGTATCCAGGGAAAGAAGGGAATCCTCCCAACTTCTTTTGGGATAAGAGACATTTTCTTCTGGAACGCATATCTTGAAATACCTAAATTCCTCTGTCCTGAGAAAAAAGCATTTCATTTTGTGCCAACAGCTAAATGCAGATTTTTTGATTGGGGTGACCCCAGGCTAATGTACCAAGGGAACGCCTGCACCTCCCCGGCCTTCTGTTGCTCAATGCACACTCCTGATACACCCATTTGGCTGCCATCTGGAATACACTGCTTCCAAAGAGAGGGGGTGGAAAAAGTTCTGTTAGGTTCTGTTACCCTGTATTGGAAGAAGAATGGCATATTGTTTGAATGTTTCTCCAGAGAATATTTTCATGTGTTCCTTGAAATTCCAAATAAGAGAGTCATGGTGGTGACGGGGGTTGAAGGGTTGGGTAGCGCATCTCCACTTTAAATTCTGATCTTTGCTGAAGCAATTATTTATTTATATGAGAAAATAAAGAGTGTGTTTTCCTTGAATTGCCTCAGCATGCCCATAAGCTAAGAAATGTGTGCGGGTTTAATATAGTATACTGATGCTAAGGACCAGTCAGACGTGAGTTTACTACCAAAGTTTAAAAAACCTAGTGGCAACTTTGGGTTCAATCAGAATAACTTTGGGTTTAATCAGAATAACAACTAGGCTTCCTTGTGCTAAGAGTCGCACAAGGTTCTTTGGTTGTATCTTGACTCATCTCAGAAGTAGGTTGTCCTGTTTTATGGATGAGGAAAGTGACTTAAGGACATTTTAATTTTTTTGCTCAAGATTCTATGGCTGGTGACGGGGCTTGTAATTGGTGGAGCCCGGGTTTGGACCTTGCTTTGTTGTGTCTGGAATCCTGTTATTTCAGCCAGCAGCTGATGTTCTGGCTCATCAAAAGCAGATTATAAATAAAGAACACACTTTACAAATAATAGCCAGAAAGTCCAAATAAACATGGCACTGGGTTTTACTACTAAACTTAATAAGGGCATCTCTGGTTTCTCTCGATGTCTCCTTGTTCTTAATTCTCCTCTCTTTTCTTCCCCAAAGGAAAAATAAAACCTTATAAGCACCAAGAGTTACAGTGCTGGGTGGTTTTGCTTTTCCCTGTAGAAGTGCCGTGATGCATAGTGAAAGTAAGAGGGGCAGAGCTGCATGCTGCTATTGAAGAATGATCTTTCGATGCGTCCGAGTAACAAAATCGAATCAAGGGAGCTCTAAGGGTGGAGGCTGCGTATACCATAATCCTAAAAATGTTGAATGCCAGTGAAGGATTATGGAATTGGCCACTGCCGCGTCCCTGGGAACATCAGCGGGAATGTGTAACACAAGATTTTTGTCGAATAAGACTCACGTTCGAAAAGCATGGTGGAGAGTTCTCAGCGCAAAACTGCTGAGAAGCGGCCAAAAAAAGAGCTCATGAATGACTGAGCCCTGGCCAGAAGGGAAATTTGGCACCTAACTTAGTAGGATGCAGTAGTTCTCCAACTGTTGGGTGCATCTGCGGTTTTCATGAGGAAGACCAAGGGACCTCGGGGTGATGGTTGTGCTAGGAAGAAGCTTCCTGTTGGAGCCCATGTGTTCCTAACCCGGTGTTCTTTTCTGCGGAATAAATGTTTCCGAGCACTAGTGCGAACATATAATCAAATTAAATAAACATCTCATCATCAAATGCACAGTCAAGTTTTATTTTAAAATTTATTAATGCGATCATTTTCAGCTGCTTTGTGTTCTTTTAACTCTTGAATTGCAAATGAGCTTCTCTGTCAGATGTGCCCCTTTGGAAGGGGCTTTCACCACTGTTTGGCTTTATGGCTTGCTTTTCTTTTTTACTTTATGTTGTAAACTAATTTTAACTAGCAATAAAAGTTTTAGGAATCCTATTTACATCTGAACAATGATTCAGCAACTTGGGCCTATATTTTTTGCTGCGGAGTTGTCTAGTAAAAAGTTTATATGATTCTGCTAACTCTAATTGTTCAAATAAATTATACATTTATCTGTGTGTCTGTTTATATTTCTTTCCTCATTGCATATACTTTTAGAACCCTATTCATCAACCTCAATTACACAGGTGTATGTGGACAATCTCTCTTTTTTTTTTTTTTTTTAAAGGAAAAACATAATTTCTGTTTGCTTCCAGATGGGTATTTTGGCTGTAAGATAAAAATCCCAAAATACTTAGCAGACCATCTGGTGCCTTTGGTAGGGTTTTGTTGATTAAGTTCTTGAGTACTGATTTCTAGTCTCATCAGAGGTAATCTTACCCCTTTGGATTTCTACTTTAAAAAAAGTTGTTTATATTTTGTCCTATTGTTAAATTTTTTTTTAGAACTTTCACAAAAAGTATTGGTGGTAGATGATACCAGTCTTATTTATGTGCTGGTGCATTTCCCAATTGACTGGTGATAGGATGTCCTGAGCAGGCCTGAGGAGGCTGGAGGATTAGGCTTTGTTCACGGGACATAACTTTCTCAAGAAGATGGCGACTGGTCCGTATGGGAATTGACTTTCCCTGGATTCATTGGCATTGAGCTTGCAGCTAAGCAGTTTCCTTGCACCATCCTGTTGGAAGTTTTTGGGTGTGTATATTGTACTTAGGAGGTCACCTCTTAACGCTGTGGCTCTTGTGTATCTTGGACAGTGTTAAAAGCTTCATAAACATTACCCCCTGGAAGTCATATAAGAATTAGATAAATAGCACTATAATCCTCATTTTGCAGATGCCAGAGAGTGTTAGCCGTTGGCAGAGCTAATCTTCAAGTCTCTTTGTGCCTGGTTCTGCAGTTCGGATTTTCTCTCCGGTGCAGCTCTGTGTTCCCTGATGGATGGGACCCTTGCTAAGCCCCCGCTCTGTGCCACGGACAGTGCTAGGATTAAGGGTCCGCAAAGGAACAAATGGTCCCCCCTCTCTGTCCTTTTGGAAGCTTGCTCTGCTGGTAACAAAGCATTTTAAGTACGGTTAATAATAATTTTTCTTCTCCTCTTACTTATATTTGGGATCGGCCTTTGGACTCCCCAGAGTATGATTTCATCCTAATACTCTAAAGCAGCTTTCCTTAACCTCAGCACCGTTGGGGCCCAGTAATTCTGTGTTGCGGGGAGCTGCCCTGTGCCTTGTGGGTCGTTCAGCAGCATCTCCGGCCTCCACTCCTTAGATGACTCTAACACTCCCCTCCCCCCTCAGTTGGGACAACCAAAAGTATCTCCAGGCACTGCCAAATGTCCCCTGAGGACGAATTCCCTCCAGTTGAGAACCATTCTTCTAAAGTAACTGCCAGCTACTTGTCACTGGGTAAAGGGTCAGAAGCCTGTTTCGGCAGCTGCAGAATCTCTCTGTCAAAGGAGGGGAGATTTACAGCACAACCGCCGGATGTCACAGAGGTAGAAATTACGTCAACCAACAAATTTGTATTCATTGTAGAACATTTTATAAATGCATGTAGGCTAGGGGAAAGGCAGTTTTTTAAAAGTCCGTATAAGCAAAAAAGGGGAAGAACATTTAAGAAATCATCTCACAATCTAGAGATAACTGTGACTTGGCATTTTTCTCCTCATCCTGCTAATGCTCTGTACATATTATGTCTAAGAAAGACATGGTATACGTACAGGGATAGAAAGGACATACTGTCCATGATGTTTTGCCATCTGTTTTTTCACTTTATGCTGTGAACACCTCCCATTTCTTTTAAGTTCCCTTCTCCAGCATGGTTCATAATGGACAGTACACCTTCTTGGCTATTCCTTGTCATTTTTAACAGCTGCAGTAGTAATCCTCAGTTAACGGAACAATGTCTGTCTTTCTATTATTGGACATTTAATTTGTTTTTAGGTTTTTTTCCTGTTCCAAATAATGCTTTGATTTATTTTCCAAGTATTTATTTATAATGTCCTAGGTACCAAGCATTCCTGTTTCAGGTACCCAGGAGAAAACAAGTGAACAAAAACAATCCCTGCCTTCAGTGTTCTTACAGTCCAGCTAATATTTGTAGCTCAACATTGTATAGATCTTCCTTTGTTTTGTTGGGGTTCACTGTGCCCCGTGTTTTCTCCTACGCATTGTCTCACGCTCCAACTTTCTTTGCTCTTCTGGACAACCTCTTTGCAGTGTAAGGGCTCAGCCTCTATGAAAGGGAAGCTGTAGAATCTGCTTGCCTGAGATTAGATTAGCCTTGGCTCAGACTGCTCTCGGTTTTCTAGTGATATCAGCACGAGCCAGAATCTACTGGTAACAGCATGTGAGTGCTTGGTTGACTGGGGGAACTGTCAAGGAACATGTAAGGCTAATGAAGGAATTTAGTCTGTTACACAGAGAGTTGACTGAATGGTGTCTTTCTTGACCTGTTTTTCATGGCTGGCCTCATGGGAAGCCCAGTGCAGCACGGGAGGGGCATAAAGCGGGTATGAGAATGCATGCCTTTCCCGAGTCTTTGCTTGGTGAATTACTTAATCTCTCTGGGCCTTGGTTTACTCTTGTGCCTCTTAGAGTGGTTGCTAGAAGTGGATCAGATGTGTGAGCAGCATTTGGCATGGGGTCTGGGGAGTGGTGGTCACTCAAGAGAATGGAGGCTGCTCTTGTTTCCACCCCACCTTTAAACAGCCTTTTGCATCACTCTGTGAGTACCTGCGGTATACCTGCCGTAGGTACTTGACATGCATTCTCATAGCAGATACTTGACATGCATTCCCATAGCAGATCGATGTAAGTGGAATTCTGTCTGTTTTTGCCTCACATATTTTGAGGCTCGGTCGTTAGTGAATTTGTAATATCTTTCTGGTATGTTGACCATTCTATTCATGTGACCCAAGGCTTGGGTGGTTTGAACTTCCAGCCTATGACAAACAAGGGTTTATCCATGCTTTCATATCATCTTGTCAAGATGTGAGACACAAGGGACCCTGGCTGCCTAGTAATCCTGCAGGTTGGTTGAGTCTCTGAGTCCCATGCCACGTTGGTCCAGAGTTGCACATGGCATAGCACTGCCTCAAAAACAGGAGATGGCTAGTCTCTCTCCCTCCCTTATTTCTCCTCATTTCATCACTGATGATCATCATCCTAGCATTCTACCACATTTGTTAAGTTACATTTTTCACATATTTGTTGATCTGTTCATGATCTTCCTTTACCCTGTAGATTAAGGTAAGATTGACAGTATCAGCTTTCATTTATTTATTTGTTTGGCTGTTCCGGGTCTTAGTTGAAGCACGCGGGACCTAGTTCCCTGACCAGGGATGAATCCGGGCCCCCTGCATTGGCAGCGTGGAGTCTTAACTGCTGGACCACTAAGGAAGTCCCAAGATTGACAGTATCAGTTTTATTCATTCCTATATTACACGTTCCTAGAACAGTGCCTGGCACATAGTGCTTAAAAATATGATTGAACGAATGTTATCATTGAGACGTTTCAGTCAAGAAGGAATGTCAGTTCTACTCAGTTGTTTTTCTTGAAGGTGTATTCAAGTTGATATGTGCTAATGCGTGGGTGCGCAGTTTGGCTGCTTCACTTTTAAAGTGAATGTCATTTATTTTGTCAGAGGGTTTCCTTCAGTGTCCCTCACCTGATGCAAAAGCTGAGGTGACACAAAATTGGCCTTAGTCCCAGGGATTAGCAAATGTAGAATTGAAGTGCTTGTATAATCTCTAATTTATACGTGAATAATTAAGAGCTGTTGGTTCCACAAAATAGCAAACTAGTGAGACTGTGTTTTAAGGAGCAAATCCTGTGGTGGATGGGTTTCCAGAGCAAAGAGGAGATACCAGTGCCAATTATTTGGTACCAATGCCAGCCATTGGTATTATGTTATTTTTATTTTTAAAAAATTTATTTATTTTATTTATTTATTTTTGGCTGCGTGGGTCTTTGTTGCTACGCGTGGGCTTTCTCTAGTTGCGGCGAGTGGGGGCTGCTCTTTGCTGCGGTGCGTGGGCCTCTCATTGCGGTAGCTTCTTTTGTTGTGGTGCACGGGCTCTAGGTACGCCAGGCTTCAGTAGTTGTGGTGCGCGGGCTCAGTAGTTGGGGCTCGTGGGCTCTAGAGCGCAGGCTCAGTAGTTGTGGCGCACGGGCTTAGTTGCTCTGCGGCATGTGGGATCTTCCTGGACCAGGACTTGAACCCATGTCCCCTGTATTGGCAGGCGAATTCTTAACCACTGCGCCACCAGGGAGGCCCTGGCAACATTATTTTAAAAATTCACTTTTAAGAATTTCTTCTCCAAGTGGATTTTTGGTTCAGCCTCCTGACAGTTCATCCACCTGCTTTTGTTTGATGAATCTATTAGAATTCAGAATCTATAAGATTTTGGAACATTAATTTTATGTTTTAGATGGGTTGGCTGGATGGTGTCCAATGTGCTTGTGTACTGAAGATATTTTCCATAGTTTCTTGATCTTTCCTTTTTAGCCTTACAGACTTTAGTTTTTTCTCAATGTTTTGCTATTGGAAACACTTTTTATTTATTCCCCAGATATTATTTAAAACATACTTTATGCCAGGCACCCAGGGTAGAACAGTGAACCAAATAGATCCTACCCTCATGGAGCTTACATTCTATTGTACAAGCTTACATTCAGTAGTACAGGCTTGCAGCTAAATTATTGTCTGTATCTTTGATTTGTTTTCATGGAATTCGTTAATGCCCTCATGTCCCTTGGTTGTGCTGTCTCTCTCCCCTCCAACTTGCTTAGCTTAAAATGAAATCAGTTAATTAAAAATGAAATGAATACAGGAGACTTTCAAGCAGTTATTCACAATCGAGCATTTGGATGTTCTCTTCTAAAGACTGTGGTTCACATGGCTGCTCAGAGTGCTGTGTAGGCCTCCTTGTCCTTAAGCTGACCCATAGCAGGCATCAGTGGGGAAGATGCCTGTGCTTTGCTTTTTGGAAAGTGGGCTGCTGAGCAGCTGGGGTCCACTTGGCTCGGCCTAGCTGCTGTTGGTGATGTGATGTGCACTTCCACAGTGGTTGCTGTGCTCTCCTGGGCATGCACACTGGGTACCCACCCCATGGACATCTCCATGAAGATGTTTGGGAAATACAAGAACTCCAGGCCCTGGATGGGATAGAAAGAGGACCTAACTCTCAGAGGCTGTAAAAGCTGCCAGAATAGGAATCCAGCCTGGACCAAGTGCGTACCAATGCCTGTGTATTTGGGGCTGGTTTTGTTGCAGCTGGACCTTGTGAGTCCAGATGTCCCTGACAAGAAGGTGTCCTAGGGGAGTGATTAGGCGAAGTGTCAGGGACAAGTACAGAGTTATAGGAGGCAATGTGCCGTCATGATCAGGAGCTTGGACTGGCCCTACAGTCAGGTAGCTGTGGATTCAAATTCTAGTTGTGCCATTAACTATTTTGTGTGACCTTGGCAATGTTGGATGACAATTTGAGCTCATGTCTCTTTCTCCATCCCTAAATAGGGGTCTAAATGTCTAACTTAGCCACACTGGTTTCTATTCCCCCAACCCACCACCATCAATCACATTTGTGCTTTCAAATTTTATCTATCACTTATCGCTAAGTGTTTGTTTTGTTGTTTATTTCCCCAGCTAGGATACAGATTCTTTGAGAGTCAGGGATTTGATTCATGTTTTTTTCACTGCTCTATCCCAGCACCCAGCACCTAATAGATGAATTATTTATAGAATAAAAGAATGTTTGCTAGAGGCTCGTGGTCATTATCTTGTGCTCCCTGGCCCATATTTCTTTGCTGTTTCCAAGAAAAGATCATTTTTAAGTGAGAATTCAGTCTGTGTCAGTGTTTTAGACATCATGGATTCTGCCTACCATGTCCTTGGCACTTAACTTCTGAGTCGGTTTTCAGACCAAGAATGTAACACTTGTTCCCATGGCTTGCTTTGGAGCATGTCTTTGGGAATTGTCGCTGACAACCTTCTCTGCATGAGCTCTGCTGTCTTTTCTCCTGCCACTGCCCCGTTCCTTGTTCCCCTTTCTCCTAGAGTGCCCAAGGCCTGCCAGGAGCACCCCGGGGCTCCTGCACCCTCAAAGACCTGCTGATCCCTTCTTCTAAGGGTCCCGATCTGTGACCTGATGAACATCAAAGACAGAATACTTGCGGTGTTTTTTTTTGTTTCTTTTTTGTTTTTGCTCCACAGCTGTCAGTTTGATTAGATGTTCTCAGGGCTTCATATAGGCATCGAAAATGTATGTTTTCTTTCATCAACAAAGGCTATGATTGTGTGAGTCCAAACATTGCTTCTCAGTTGAGTATTTTCTAGTTCAGTTTTCGGTAGCTCTTGACCGATTGCATTCTGCTTCGTTGGAGAAGAAGATGGTTTGGTGGTGCCGTGTACGTTTCTTAATGTGAAGAAGCCTTTGCAGATAGTTTCTCTAGGCAGTGGCATGTAGCAGGGAGGAGAGTCGGAAAATAAGGGTCTGCGTCCTGATTTTGAGTGGTCACGACCCCAAAAAAGCTCAGGCAGATATACATTTAAAAAAAACTTTTAAGTGTCAAATTCCTCCTCTGTCTGAAGAGTGGATTAGATTCCATGCATCACGGTTAGTAGATTTCATTTTGAGTGTCATTGGTGATTAACAGGTACAGACTGCTTAGAACACTGTGTTGAGAAGGACTCTGAAGTCATATCTGGACCCAGAGGCGAAGTGTCATGATTGACTTATTTTTGGTAACATTTTTACCTGAATCAAATGATTGTAGTTTTTCATTCCTGGATGTAATGTAAAGTTTCTTTCTTTCTTTTTTTTTTAATAAATTTATTCATTTATTTGTTTTTGGCTGCGTTGGGTCTTCGTTGCTGTGCGTGGGCTTTCCCTAGTTGTGGCCAGCGGGGGCTACTCTTCGTTGCAGTGCGCGGGCTTGTCATTGCGGTGGCTTCTCTTGTTGTGGAGCACAGGCTCTAGGCATGCGGGCTTCGGTAGTTGTGGCATGCGGGCTCAGTAGTTGTGATTTGCAGGCTTAGGTGCTGTGCGGCATGTGGGATCTTCCTGGACCAGGGATTGAACCCGTGTCCCCTGCATTGGCAGGCAGATTCTTAACCACTGCGCCACCAGGGAAGTCCCTGTAAAGTTTCTTTTAAAAAAACAAGTTCATTTAATTAAAGGAACTGAGTTGACTTTTGAAATGAGTAGATTGGAGTTATGAGGGGGCATGTTGATATGGCAGAAACCATGAATATGGTATGAGAGAGAATGAAATTTGGGAAACATTAAGTAGATGAATGTTAACCTTCCTGACAGGATTGTTTCGGAGTTTTTAGGACAGATTGAAGCTTGTGATTTCTAAAGGCAGCGCAGAGGTATTACGTTGTGTTCAGTTTCTTTTTTGACCAGTGTTAGTTCTGAACTCAAAGCCTTCCGAAGCACTCTTTAAGAGAGGCCTTACGTATAGAGTATGAACAGCAGTACAGAAGAGTGGTCAAAGCGTGGGTTCTGAAGCTGGCTTGCCAAATGTTCACGTACCTAGTGAATGATAAAGTTATTTAACTGCCCTGAGACTCAGTTCTCTCTTCATGAATATAGAGGTAATAGGCATGCCTACCTTATGGTGTTGATGCGAGGATTACAGGGGTCAGTGCAATGGAAACCTCTAGAATCGCGTCGGGTTCAGTACAGCCCAGGAACCACATGTTGACAATAATGATGATTATTGGACATAGGAAACTTTGAACAGCTCATTAAGCAGGTTTGAACATTTCCCGAGAGGTGGCTGGCCTTACTGATTGCTGAGACTACTCTGAAGTCTGAAGTTTTATTTATTTATTTATTTTTCGTGAAAGTTTGCTTTTTTTTTTTCGTTGTTTAAGAGAGAAGTTGTTTCTGGATGGCGGAGTAGCAAATCTTGACTTTGGTGACCACTTCTCCCCTAGTTTCTATATGCTCTTTCTTGTGCTTTTGTGTGTCTTATTTATCTGGTTGCCTGAGGCAGTTTAGAATATGTCAGCGTTTATGCAGCTGAATATTTCTTAGAATTATGGCATCTTTGATGAATAACTCTTTCTAGGCTGAGACATTTTATCATGCATATCAGAAGCACTAGAAATTAAAAAGTAAGTTTATTTCATTTTTGTTTATAAATCCTATCCCCTTTGTTTTGCAGTGGATAAAGGACTTGGTTTGCAAGTCACTTAGCTTTTGTTCTCCTTTCTGTAGAGTAAAAGGTAGATATCCATTTGTACATGGATATTAACATTCTTATATAAACAATTCAGTCTTAGACACATTAGCAATCCAGCACCTATGAGATAGTTTTGAAACGTGATTGTGGAAAAGAGAATAATGGTTTAGGAACAATGGTCTGTCAAAAAAACCATTCTCTTACAGTTTCTTTTCAAACACCGCTAATTTAAATTTTGATAGGACTAGGCCTAATGCCTCCTCATGTATGATCTTCTTTCTTTATAATCATACACACTTTGGTGTAGCCAACTTTTAATTCGATCTGCTTAGCAGACGAACCAATAGAAACCAACTCTATTCTAGGTCTAGGCTCGTGGTTAATAGACCTGAGTTCTCTTGAAGCTCTAATTTCTTCTTCTCATCTTGGACAGGGTTATGAGGTTACAGTTATCTTAAAATAGGTCCACAAATTCTTTGCTCTTCCTTTTATCAGGAGCTGAAGTTTAATTCTTGTCCCATTGAGTATGGACCGGACTTAGTGACTCAGTTCTAAAGAAAAGAATAAGGTAGAGGTGATAGTACCTTTCGAGACTAGGTCTCTAAAGAGACTTGCTCTCCTGGGTCCCTCACTCTGGGGGGAAGCCACCTGCCATGTTGTGAGGTTGCTCAAACAGCCCTTAGAGAGGCTGATGTGGTGAGGGACTGAGGCCTGCTGAAAGCCATGTGAGTTTGGAAGTCCACCCTCCACTCCAAGTCAGATACTGACACTACAGCCCAGCTGACACCTTGACTGCAACCTCATGAGAGATCCTGAGCCAGATGCAGCCAGCTAAACTGCTCTGGAATCCCGGACCCACAGAAACAATGAGATGGTGTTTGTTGTTAGAAGGACACAGTTATCCCATTATGTCCTGGAATAATTTGTTACACAGTAATAGATAACTATTACAAGTTAATGGTGGGGCCCGTAGATAGGAACAATCAATCATCACTGAATCCATATGCAGATTCCTTTCCTTGGCATACTCTCTGAATGGGGACCAACAATGGTGGGGACCCTGGGAAAGGCCTTTCTAGGGCCAGAACGGGGATCATTTGGGGGTCAGGTTTGGTACTTTGCATGCACAAGGAAGATCTCTTCCAATCACAGTTTTTAAAGATCTCCCAACTGAGAGTTGATGCTGACTTGGCACATCACGGGAGGGGAGAGCAGGTGCTCTAGATGCAGAATACAGAAATTGGCTTCTGGTTTGTCTCCAAGTCTCCAGTAGCTTCTGAAGTGACTCATTTATATAGTTTTCAATACCATTGGAAAGAGCAAGGATATTGGCATTCCACTCAGGCTTGGGTATGAAATCGGGCTTTGCCACTTAAAAGATTGTACTCGCCACTAAGACCAAGATGTGTCTGTGTCATTTACTTCTTTCTGAATGCCTGGTGTCTTGGAACGTGGAATGGACATCATCATGTGATTTTGAGCAGATACCATAATCTGTTTGAGCCTCAATCTTCTGCTCTGTATAATGGGGATAAGTAATCCCTATCTTACAAGGTTACTCTAAGGTCTGAAGATAGTATGTTTAAAGCAGGTCCTAGAATGAATGGCCAACAGGAGGTGTGCATGTATTTCTCAGAGTCAGAAATTAATTCTGGTTGTGTTGGTCTGAGAATGAATGTGAACTTTTGGTCATGTTGCACATTCTGCTTTGACAGAACTGGGTATTTCAGTTCCTTAAATTGTCAGTGATGAATTCAGAAAGTGAACGGTTGGATTTGGCTTCATGTCTGGATCATATTAAGTGGATTATCACCGAGTTCCCACTCTCCATGTTCCTTGTAGTCAAGCTGATGTCACACCCCCCTCTCATTTCCAAGAAGATAATGTCACAGCTCTGAGTCATAGTTATCCAGCAAGAAGCCACATTCCTGGGACTCACTTATGGGGTGGCCAGGACCAGAGCTCTCAATACTGATGGACCATCTCCTGTTCTTGTAATCTTCAGTCCAAGAGCTTGTCCAGATAATTTCTTTCTTTCACTAAGATTGTTTCCATAAAGTGACATAGTAGAAATTTGGATATTCATTAAAGACAGTTCTACTTTTCTGCTGTAAATAATACTTATGAATGATAGGTTTGGGGGTAAAAAAGGCAGTATGGGAAGATAGTAGGAATTTTCTGTCTGAAGGGTTATATGAAGTTTAACCAATTAGACATACCCTATTTTTGTGTTAGGTTTGTTTGTTTGTTTTGGTACTTCTGGCAAATAGTTTTCTGATATTTCTTAGTGCTACTATCAGTATCACTCCTGTTTGAATGGGGACTCTCATAGGGGGATTCGTATTTAATGTCAGATTTTGTTCTGTGTTGTTCTGTATTGCTGGGCTGTGTGCTTAGGGGTAAAATTCTGAGGAAAGGAAATCTTGTGTAGTAGGTAGGGGTAATCTTGATTTGTGAGCTCCTACCTTTCTACTATTTAGAACTGGAGACCTAGAAGAGGTAAGAAATGGGGATCCAAGAAATACACTGTCAGACCTTCTGCAATACTTGCCTGTCTGTGTGTTTTCACCATCCTTTTCCTGGAAATGTGATTTTAAATCCACTGTGGAAAGCCAGAGAAATAGGTTTGTTTTAGTCAACGGTTCTTTTCTAAAGATCTGTGTACATGTTATGCAGGCTCAGACAGTTACCTTGCACGTTTGGACTAAATTGTGACTTTAAAAGTATAGAGCTGGGGAATTCTCTGGTGGCGCAGTGGTTAAGAATCCGCCTGCCAATGTAGGGGACACGGGTTCAAACCCTGTTCCGGGAATATCCCACATGCCTCAGAGCAACTAAGCCCGTGTGCCCCAACTACTGAGCCTGTGCTCTAGAGCCCGCGAGCCATAACTACTGAGCCCATGTGCCACAACTGCTGAAGCTTGCGCGCCTAGAGCCCGTGCTCCGCAACAAGAGAAGCCACAGCAATGAGAAGCCCGCGCACTGCAACAAAGATTAGCCCCCGCTTGCCGCAATTAGAGAACGCCTGTGCACAGCAATGAAGACCGGATGCAGCCAAAAATAAATAAATAAATAAATAAAATAATAAAATAAAATAATATAAAAAAAAGTATAGAGCAGGGACTTCCCTGGTGGTGCAGTGGTTAAGAATCCACCTACCAGTGCAGGGGACACGGGTTCGATTCCTGGTCCGGGAAGATCCCACATGCCACGGAACAACTAAGACCGTGCCGCCACAACTACTGAGCTCACGAAAACCGCAACTACTGAAGCCCGCGTGCCTAGAGCCTGTGCTCCACAACAAGAGAAGCTACCGCAATGAGAAGCCCGCACACTGCAACGAAGAGTAGCCCCCACTCGCTACAACTAGAGAAAGCCCGCGCACAAAAACGAAGACCCAACGCAGCCAAAAATAAATAAAAAATTTAAAAAAAGTATAGAGCAAAGATACTGAGTTAAAACACACAGACACTCACATAATTAAAGATTTTATTTTTCTAAAAATCAAATGTACAGACAAAGCTCTTTTACTGGGAATTTTATATGTGAATTTGAGAAGTAGCCAACATGACATAAAATAAGATTATATTGGAAAGAACTAGAAGTCTGTCTCTTAAAGCCTTACTTTCCCCCCCCCCCCCCCCAAACAAAGTGGCTAATTACACTGGGAACCAGAGGCAGGTGGCTGTGTATCTTACTTGGTAAATAAAGAATGATGTTAACCTCTCCAGAATGCTGGTGGCTCTTTGAGTTCGGGCAGAAAATCCTATAAAGGAGAAAGAGCTGCAGAGTGTAATAAACTCCCAGGTGCTCAATAAAAGCCCTGTTCCTTTTATGCTGGCTGGCCAAGATCAAGGGCACCGCTGTGGAGCTGTGGAAGGCTCCTTCCTGATATGAAGGTGATGAGATTTTTCCCTTCCTGCTCTCTGTCTGAATTACTTCTGGACCCGACAGAGATGGGGACTCTCTTTGGATAGCAGCTCAGAGACTTGGGATATCTTATTTCCTTGAAGCTAAACCTACCAGTCTTCATTTGCCAAATAATTTCCACTTCTGCGAAGGGTGTGTGGTAAACCTGACAAGCTTGTATTCAGTTCTCTGCTGTTAGTTACTTTGAGTCCGTGGTGTCTGGAGCAAGCAGGCCACCCTCTCTGTGCCATCTTTCTGATGTCTGCCAGTGGACCAAAGGAATACCAGCTTTGTAGAGTAGTTATGAAGGTGAAACGAAATAATAAACACATTGCACCTGGCAGGTGGTTTTACTATTACTGGTTTTCTCTAAGACTAAAGCGGGGTTTCTCAACCTTAGCATGATTGCTATTTGGGGCTGCATAATTCTTTCTACTTGTGATATCAAAGATATTTCCAGACAAATTTGCTTCTGATCACTGATGGAAAGGTACTTTGGAAAGCCTGATGTCAGATTTTTCCCTTTGATCAAAAATGGTGTAGAACAGTACTTGGAATGAATGAGTGACTTCCATTTGCTATTACCTCCTATATTTAATAAAGAAATTTTGTAATGGTAATATGTACTCATTCATTGAATTGATGATTTAAAAGGTGATTTTAAAACTTAAGCCAAGCCATCTGCTACTTCCTCTTGCTTGCGTTAAACCAGCATTAATTGCTTTGGATGGATTTTGAAAATAATAGCAGAAATGCTCTCCTGTGACCCCAAATCATAATAGAACAACTCAAATCCTAAAAGAATCACAG
The DNA here is from genome assembly GCF_949987535.1 of Balaenoptera acutorostrata. Taxonomy (NCBI): domain Eukaryota; kingdom Metazoa; phylum Chordata; class Mammalia; order Artiodactyla; family Balaenopteridae; genus Balaenoptera; species Balaenoptera acutorostrata. The sequence goes on along the minus strand of NC_080073.1, from coordinate 28,491,292 downwards.
AAAGCTTACGAATAAGTTCAAAAGTTAAATGCGTCCCCAGCAAGCTAAACTTGGATTGCATAAGTTGTGTTTGATTTGACATTTTAACCTCTATAAGTCTCTTTAAAATTTTGTTTCTTAGGTGTTGACATAGGGATGGAGAGAAAATTTCCAACTTTTCCTAGAAAGTCTGGCATCTTCAACATAGGCATAGTAGAAATAAAAATATATGTATTTGGTACTCGTTCTGGCATAATGATATTAGTCACATTAAAAATAATGCTATAGTGAACTTTATGGTACTTAATATGTGCCAGCTACTGTTTCTGTATTAATTCACTTGCTTCTCAGAATAAACCTATGAAGTAGTTTGTGTCGTGTTGGCCTCTCTCTCTGCATTTTGTACACAAGGAAACCAAAGCAAAGAAAGATTAAATAACTTGCCCAGAATTACCTCACTATTAAGTGGCAGCCTGTGTCTTTAACTTCATTTATGTGGATTCTAAGACTTGATCCTCAAGACCGGGGGTTGGCAAATGATAGTCAATGGGCAAACATCTGGCCCACTGCTAATTTTTGTTAATAGGGTTTCATTGGATCACAGCCATGCTGTTCGTTGACTTACTGTCTATGGCTGTTATCTTGCTACAGTGGCAGAGTTGAGTGGTTACGACAGAGGCCATGTGGCCGGCCAACACTATCTGGCTTCTTTACAGAAAAAGTCTGCCCACTCCTGCACAAGGTCAAGACCATTCTCATCCACAGGTGTGGTCCAGAAAGGTAGGAAAATAAAGAGAATCATAAGTCCATTACCTTTCAAATAGGACTTAGCTAACCTTTATCTCATACATTGAAGGTCCAAGTTTTTGGTGTCATTCTTAGCATTATGGTGGATGTCAGAGTGTTCATAGGATACATCTCTTCCTCAGGGTGTTCCCAGCAGCTCTTGCTGGGAGAGGGGAAAGGAATAGATAAAGTTAAATGCATGAAAAATGGGAGAGAGCTTGGCAAGACAGATAGAGAGACACTTGTCAGTGAGTGTGCAGTTAAGGCACTGCAGAAATGGAAGTAAGTGTGGACAGAATGACTCTACGAAACGGGCTTTAACTCATTGCAAAATTTGAAAATCGCCCTCTTCAAGTTTCCATTCTTTTTCCTGCTTTTCTGCAACAGCTTCAGAATAGAAACTGCCCGTTTTTTGAGTTTTTTGGTCGAAAGCAAATGGCAGCCTGTGGGGTGGATCGTTATAACACAGTGGCTCAAGGTTGGGGGGAGGGGGAGACAAGAAGTGAATTTCTTTTGTCAAATCAGAAATTATGCAAATTTTACAAAAAGTATTAGAGGAAATGTGTAAAGCTTTAATTGGTTTTATGGTTTTATTGCTTTCTTTAAAAGGTTACTTTGTGAGCATTACCCTCCACTGAACATTGTAGACACTTCCTGAAGTTTAATGAGATTTTGGAGTAAAAGCACAACAAATGTGACTCTCCAATATTTTCAAGAGATGATATTATTTTGGGCTAAAAATATGTTACGGGAGGCTTCATTTACTGGGAGGATTCACTCCACCACACACACGCCTCTTTATCTGAAATTACTATGAGGTGCAGCATAAGACTTTCTGCTCACACCTAATTCACAGAATACTTATTTAGTATATATTAAATCAGTGGTGGCCTAGTTTTTTAGGCTTCTTTATTATGCTGAACTTTACTTAATATAGAAATGCCTTATAATTATAATTCTGTCCCCTGGTAAAACTAACACTGCGCACTGCGTTCTTATTATTGACACCTCCTTCTAGGTCCTTGTGAGTGAAGGATACTAGCTGCTCTCCAGGACTGGTTATTTAACATTTTGATTTTTGGTTGAGAGTGGATCAATGAAAACAGATCTTGTCTATATCAAAACAGAAAGTAAGTGCAGAAGTGTTTGTTTCGGGAAGAGATTTTTCAGTGCCTCATTTCCTCTGGGGTTGATGGATGGTTTTCATAGTTTAGAGCTTGAGATGTTATGGGTTGCTCCCTGAGACCCAGAATCGAGTCAGAAGGACCATTTCCAACTAATGTGGCGTACTCGGACGCTGGTCTCCGTACTGAGAGGCTGAAGGGAACCCTGAGCATCCTCATAGTAACGACAGCACAGTGACACCTGCCCGCCTGCCCATGGCTGTCTGTGTCTTCAGGGGCATCCACTCCTGTCCTTCTCACCCCTCCTTACTGCCCGTCACAGCCTTACCGCCACAGATAATTACAGTTCTGTGTCTATTTCAGAAGTCTATTTAAAAGTTTACTAGGGGACCCTGGTGCCTACAGTATACTGTTGAATGACTGAGTGTTTTGCCTATTTCTTCTCTGAATCAAGGAATTTCCTGCTTATAATCACATCACACAGGTTTATCTTAACATTCTGTAGAACACGTTACTTTTTGAGGTACATGCCCTCCATTGCTGCAAAAATCAGTTGTACTCGAGACCGACTGGCCCAGATTGAGAAGAGATGTGGCATTATCTTGGCATCGCAGGTGACTGGTTAGCAGTGAGGAGGTGGCAGGTGGGGCTGGGAGGTCCCACGGGCCAGAAAGTGTTTTGTCTGTGAATGAGTGCAGGGATTTGGGGCTGCTCCTGCTGGGGAAGGGGCAACTTGATAGGGTGCTTAAAAGCCTCAGTCCTGGAGTCCAGCCGACCTAAATTTCTGTCCAAAACCTGGCTCGTGGCTCACTGGCTGTTTGACCTTGGAAAACTTTATTCAACCCTTTCAGCGTTCGTTTTTATTTTAGTCCCTTTGGGCTGCTATAACAAAAATATCATAAACCAGGTGGCTTCTAAACAAGTTTATTTCTCACCGTTCTGGAGGCTAGGGGGTCCAAGGTCAGGGTGCCAGCAGATTTAGTGTCAGGTGAGGGCTACTTTCTGGTTCATAGATGGTGCCTTCTTGTATTCTCACATGATGGGGGGGGGGGTTTGGTGAGCTGGCTCTCTGGGATCTCTTTGTTAAGGACCCCAATTTCAATCGTGCGGGCTCTGCCCTCCTGACCACATTACCTCTCAATGGTGCTACCTCCTAATACCATCACTTTGGGAGGTTAGAATTTCAACATAAGAATTTTGGGGGACACAAACGTTTAGTACATAGCAGTCTCCTTGTCTCTTTGATGGGGATAAATACTTGCCTCGTATATAGCATCTTGGGAGAATGTTATAAAACTCAACACTGGGGCTGGTATGCAGTAAATGCTCTCTAGATGTTAGCTTTTTGAAGTTGAAATTGAAGGGATTGAATTGCATTGGGATTCGTAGGTTCGTGGCTAATGTTCAGTTACTTGGGAAGCCTCACGAGGGGGTTGACTTATCCTGAAATCAGGTTCTTTTTGAAATTCTTTCAGGCCAGCAAGGTGTCATCTAAGGGTGCCAGAGCATTAACTCGTTCCCAGGGGTCTCAAAATGTTGCCGTGGTTTTCAGACATAACCTAAGTTATTCTTAAGAGCACCTTGCTTGGGAGGAGGGCGTTTTGTAATATTTGTTTAAATTGTGTTACAGAGCATTGTGGATTTGTAATCTGTGTTCAGAATGGCATTATCTGCCCCCATATTGATCAGCATCACATCTTTTTTTGCTTATCTCTGCTTGCCCTATGGTCAAACTCCAGAGTTAGACCTTGAGGAGACCCGCTAACTCATTAACCTCTGTGACATGGAATAGAAACCTTCCAGAAGGGGCCTGGCTGTAGGGGACAGAATGTTTAAAATCTGTTTCAGCCCCACTGCATGTCCCTGAGTCCCAGTCAGAGGCATTAACCTTAATGCAGATTCTCGTAACATGCAAGAATTTGTGACGGTCCCGTTTGTGCTGTCATTTCAAAATTACTGCTTTGTTTTTGGAGAAATACTTAAGTAGAACAGCAGAGAAGACCCCCTCCTTGACATTTTTTGTTGCCATTGTGGTTGTTGAAACCTCAGCCCTCACCCTAACTTGGGGGAGATGTGAAGGAAAAACACTGTAAAAGGTGAAGAATCAGGCCAGGTAAGGCAGTGCTTCAGTTGACCTCAGTTCAGAACATGATGGTCTTCAGGCTGAAATGGGATCCTGGAGGGATGGACGAAAAAAAAAGTCTTAGGTGTCTTTGGGAAACCATGTTTCCCAGTGGCTTGATTATTGTGTTTGAGGTATTAGGATTTCCCTTGACATGGGGTGAATGCTTTGCAGAGAAAACTGTTTCTTAGAGCATCTCATGGTTTGGAGTCTAAAAGTTATAAGTTGTCTCTGTATGTAAAACAAAAGTCGTCCCTGGATCTAAAGCCAGTTCTTTGTGCTTTCTCAAAGGAACTGAAATTTCTGTGGATTCATGGCTTGGTCAAGGTTCTTTCTAAAACTCTGGCTCAGGGTGTTTTGGTAAATAACCAAGAACCTGAATGGTCCCAAAGGATAAAATACCAGATTGAGACTTTACAAAGCTGAGCTCTCGTTGTGATATTTCAGCCTGCAAAGTAAGGGTAATACGTGATGGATGTTACTGTAATTCAGTGTTATTCTTCAGTGCAAACCTGGCATTAGGTGTCAAAACTGAGTAGAAAATATAACCTCATGTGATAACCTTCTTAAATATGGAACTCTGAATAACACTGGATTGGATGTGAAATGTTGTCTTGAGTAGAAAGATCTGGATACTGATTCCCGTCACCCGCCTCTTTCAGTGTTGGATTTTACTATTACTTTATGTAGCTAAAGCCAGAATGGAAATCCATAAATACATACTCTATTTTTTTCTTTTTTTAAAATTAATTTTTATTAGAGTATAGTTGATTTACAATGTTGTGTTAGTTTCTGCTGTACAGCAAAGTGAATCAGTTATACATATACATGAATCCACTCTTTTTTAGATTCTTTTTCCATATAGTCCATTACAGAGTATTGAGTAGAGTTCCCTGTGCTATACAGTAGGTTCTTATTAGTTACATATTTTAATTATAGTAGTGTGTATACGTCAATCCCAATCTCCCAATTTATCCCTACCCCCCTTCCCCCTCGGTAATCATAAATTTGTTTTCTACATCTGTGACTCTATTTCTGTTGTGTAAATAACATACTCTATTTTTATGGGGTGGGAGTAGAAGGAGAAGATTCCTCATTCCTCCAAAAAGTTAGATTGATGTGCTGCTGATGTCTGCTTCTTTAGCAAATGTTATTGGGCACCTGTTTGTTGAATTGGTTGAAAATGAATTTAAAATAATTTTATCTTGACCTTTCCTTTTTGCAATTTTTCTGTCACCTTATGAGGTAGCTGGAGATGTCCTGGAATGTCTTTCAAACTCTGGATGGGAATGACTGTTTAGAAGTTGCCAGCTAGTGTCACTAGGTGATAATTCCTCTCTGTGTGCATGTCATGGTTATAGCCTGCTTTTTTGCCTCTAAAAGAACAATTATATTCAAGAAATTTCCTAGTGCATTTAAAAACAGCTGGGTGAAAGTCATTTTAAATCCCCAAATCCAACACATTAGTTCTTTTATGCATTTAATTAAGCAGAAGTTAAAATAAATTGGAACAGAAGACATTCAGTGCTGATTGTTGAATCAACAAAGCAAGAAACAGCCTAGCATTACCCCACCACAGATGTCTGTCACTCAGCACTGTTGCCCTATAAATTTGCATCAACTCTTAACATTTTTTGAATAATGATTTCTTTTCTAGTAAAAACTGGCCCCTGATGTATAGCAAGCAAGGTTCTTCATACAAACTTTATTTCTGCATTTGCATGCCTTCGTGTGTACCTGTGTGTGTATGCATAATATTTTTTTCACTTACAATACCCTTACATTGCTGGATCCTTTTGGGGTGGGGGAGGGGAAGACTTAGCTAAAATGGTAAAGTTTAGGAAGATATAGTAAATAGAAAACAAAGATTTAGCAGTCAATTTGGATTATTTTTAGTGGAAATGAATGCTGAGATTGTTTCAATTTTAGTATTAAAATATTTTTAAGGACATGATGAGTTTGAGTTTAATTTGACTTTATAATATGAGAGTACTGTATACTTGGTTCATTGTAGAAATAGTTGATTAAAAACACACCAGCCGGAAACTTAACTATATTCTCCTCAACCACAGCTATCGCTGTTATCATTTGGGTGTATAGACATTTTCCTAACAGGTATATACTTTCGGCTGTTTTTTGTTTTTTTAAACAGGATTATGCTTTATAGACAGTCTTATATTACTGCCCCCCCATTTAATAGAATTTCATGATTGATATGGTATCTGGTATTGGCTTCCAAATAATCAAGGGGCAACGTGAGGGTATGTCTAGTGTTTCAGCTGAAACAAGATTTAGCCTTAATTTTTGGAAAATTTTCTGCAGCTGGGTAATGGGTACATAAAGATTCATTACGCTCTTTCTTTTGCACAAATTTTGAATTTTCCTTAATAAAATAATTTATGTATGTGTGCGTGTCACTTAGTCATAAACATCTTCCCAGGTCTGCAGATTAACAGTGCTGTCATTCATTCGTAGGAACCCATGTCATGCCATTGTAGCATGGACCATAATTTGTAGCATAGTTATAATTTAACCATTACTGAATTGTTAGATCGCAGTTTTTAGGGTCATTCTTGCAAATGGATGCAAACTTGTTTGGTCATTTTCTTAAGAATTTGTTGGTTAAATTTTTATTTTTTTCATTACTCAGCGAGGAATCTTAAATTATGATAACTGTAGAGATGAGAACCAGAAACCTTTTTTTAGAAAAGTTACTAAAGTCTGTGAAATCTGTACATTCTCTGAATGCTTAGTTGTAAATCAGTTGAATCTTACAGTCTCTCTTTCTCTCTCACACACACATACACACACATATGCACATACAGACATGCACACTTGCCCACCAAATACTTTTGTTGCCATAGGTTTTAGTAGCCTCGGTATATTTTAATGCATGATGCAGTTGTACTTGGTTCTCCTGGAGACACCTATTGGGTACACGGAGATTGGATAGTTTATGGGTGGTAGTTCATCTTTATATTGTTTATGCATCACAAGCTACTAATTCCCACTTCTCAGCCAAGGGCTATTCTAGGCCTTCCCCTGGTCAGAGGGCAGTGGAGCCAGACAGAATAGAGACTGAGTAACTGTGGGTACATGGACCAGTCATTTCTTACCTGCTTCCACAGTTAGTGATTGAGAATCCTGAGTGAGGAGTATCACGTGTTCCATAAGCCTCAAAGTTAATTTGGGTAAGAAGAATATATTTTACATTACTACCTCTTCCATGAGCTATTAAATATGCGATAGGTTCTGTGTTACACCTGGTACGTGCTTTGTCCAATTGAATCATCACAACAGTCTTCAGAGGCAGTTTCTATTATTCTTCCCATTTTACAAATGAGGAAATGAAGCCTAGAGTGATAAAGAAACTTGCTTAGTGCAGGCCACACTGCTAAATATAGATTTTTGAACACCATAGTCAACCCATTTACTAGCTTGGATCAAAATCCCAGTAGATCAGTGGTGAATTTTTGGTCGGTACATATTTACTTATTAATTATAATGTATGCAAAGGGAGAGCCCGAGATGTAGCCCTGGGATTAAAATCTGCCCATTGATTATTGTCTAAAAGTTTCTTATCCATGCCTCAGTTGCTAAATCTTACCAACGTTCCATTTTTAGTCCCTATTAACTTGATCTGGAATAAATCAGACTTCTAATGTGCAGGGTCCCAGAGTGGTAGAGTGGCTTGCTTGTGTGATATATTTTTTAAGTTAGCAGTTTCTGAAAATTGGCAGCCCCCTTTGATGTGGAAGACCTAGAGCAGGCATCAGTTATAAAGAGTGCTTATGATTACTCGGCCGTGTGACGGGAGGGGAAGGGAAGTGACCAGGAGAGTTTTGAAAGGTAGCTTCTGTTCAGCAGTTCCTCACAAATTAAAATTTACGAAAGCTGTTTGGGAAATTCAGTACCCAGAGGTACAGACACCTCGTTTGGAAACACAACATGCAGTGCATAGGGCCTGAGCAGAGCCTCGTGTCAAGTAGTTGGGATGCTTTATCATCATTAGACATACAGTGCAGGCCAACCGGTCAGTCGGGGCCGCGGCTGGGAGGAGCTGAGTCCACTCGGGCAGCTTCCAGTCGTTGTCTGGTGAGCGTACCAAAGGCGTGGGTGCCATGGACCGCCCCCGAGCCGAAGGAACATGGATGATGCATGTAAAATGGTTGTCTTTTTGAAAGATGCTTGAAAACCAGCAGCCGGGGAAACCATTCAGAATACCTGATGGGGTAGCCTGGTGGGTTTTTAAAAATGGAGGAAGGGATAAATATTGATGTTTGATCCAGGGAAGAAATCATCAACGTGTGTTTTAAAATGTCTGCTCAGGGCTTCCCTGGTGGTGCAGTGGTTGAGAGTCTGCCTGCCAATGCAGGGGACACGGGTTCGAGCCCTGGTCTGGGAGGATCCCACATGCCGCGGAGCAACTAGGCCCGTGCGCCACAACTACTGAACCTGCGTATCTGGAGCCTGTGCTCCGCAACAAGAGAGGCCGTGATAGTGAGAGGCCCGCACACCGCGATGAAGAGTGGCCCCCGCTTGCCGCAACTGGAGAAAGCCCTCGCACAGAAACGAAGACCCAACACAGCCAAAAATAAATAAATTAAAAAAAAAAAAAGTGCAGTGGTGCGTTTCCATTTAAAAAAAAAAGTCTGCTCAGTGGTCTAGTCTTTACAAATAAAGTTGTCTGAGTACACAAAGTGGGAGTCAAGAACGGAGGGGTCTGGTGGGATTAGAATTGTCAAGCACAACCTGATGGGATTTCCCTGCATCCCCCTTCTTATTTTGAAAGAAGCGACATCCATCGTAGCTTTTCCCTCTGTCGTTGTGTCTTTGAGCTCTCCAGCTCCGAGCATCATCTGACAAAAGGGCCACCTCCCTGATAAAAAGTTCATTGGCTAAGATCCCGAGGTGCATTTCCCATCCTGGCTTCCAGGTTTCTCATCTTGGCATGCCATGTTTTCAGAAAAGAATTACCTGAGCTATTTTGCAGTCCTGTTAGAACCATGTCCCATTTTGATAACTTAAAAACAACCCCTGGTTCTTCCACTTTCTATTGGTTGGTTGACTGAAACTTTATTTTTGTTCTTGAAAAGTAAATGCCTGTTATATCTCCTAGTATGCTCTTTGATATTGTATCCCCACCCCTGAATATTGGGTTGCCTTTGAATGTCCATTCTTCATTGCAGATCTCTGTATTAGATAAAAAATTTTTTTCTTTTTCTTTTAAAATTTTCTGAAATAGTGACTTTTTTTTTGCTTAAATGAAGACAGTCATCCCTAAGTTAAGTTTAATTGACTAGGAGAAAGAGAGAATGAATATTCAGGAGGACACCAGCTGGATATGGTTGGAGAGTCTGATAGACACACCGCAAGACCGTGCCATAGTCAAATTGGACAGTTTGGAAGGCTTGCTGCCTCAAGGATGGATGGATGTACAGAGTCCCAAAGGGTACATTAATTGATTTTGATTACATGACGCCAAAGCTCGAGCATTTCAAACTGTTTTCAAACTAATGGCTGCCACATTTGGCAAGCAGTCCAACTGTGTGTTGAGTTCATTATAAAAAGAGATCTTGACAACTCGTCTGGAGGACAGAATGCATGCTAGGTTTTTTGAGTAGTTGCTCAGTTTCAGGGGAGCCTGTATTGCTTTTCTTTAAAGGGTTCCATACATTTCGCACCCTTGCCACCAGCCAGGCCAGAATGACTCTGGTTGGCACTTGAAGAACCTTAACGGTATGGCCTCAAAGTTTCCTCGTTAGATTCCAGCTAATAAATCCTCTGGCAATCAGAGGTTCACGAGGTTTAATGGAATTTGATGGAAAGTTTAGATGATCCCTGGGAGAAGTAAAATCCATGACACTTTGCCCCCTTCATCTTGTCCCACTTTTCGTCCGCTGCCCCACTACTGGAACATTTTCTGTCTTAATTTCAATTGACCCCTTAAGCAATGTACTAATTAGATGTTACAATTTCCCAGTCTCTCAATCCCAAAGCAAAACTGATGAACACAGCAAACCAAAGCATTTGGGTTAGAAAAGAACAAAAGACATACCTGCTGCAGAGAGTTGAAGCTGGAGTCAACACTGGTAACCTGAGTAGGGTGACCATATGTCCCGTTAATGCCAGCTTGTCCTTGTGTAATTACTAACAGTGCTTCCCCTTCACTCTCAAAGGCATCCCATTTAATTTTATTTATTTATTTTTTATACATTTATTTATTTATTTATGGCTGCGTTGGGTCTTCGTTGCTGCGCGTGGGCTTTCTCTAGTTGCAGCGAGCGGGGCCTACTCTTCATTGTGGTGCACGGGCTTCTCATTGTGGTGGCTTCTCGTTGCGGAGCACAGGCTCAGTAGTTGTGGCACACAGGCTTAGTTGCTCAGCGGCATGTGGGATCTTCCCGGACCAGGGGTCGAACCCATGTCCCCTGCATTGGCAGGCAGGTTCTTAACCACTGCGCCACCTGAGAAGTCCATAGTTTTCTAATAAACTGTGAGGGCAAGCAAAATATGTGAACGACCCATTGGCTGCTTTTGAAGAAAGTCCTCCATTCTTTCCTTCAAAACACACAACACACACACAGGCAAGCGATAAAACGGGGAAAAAAGGAGAACATGGAGATACCAGTCTGGGGGATGAGATTCATTTGTGAGCAAACTTTTTCTGTGGCTATTTCTGGTCATCAGGTTCCAGTACAGGATGCTAGATGGGGATGACTAGAGGTGCAGGATGCAATAGAATAATATTGGCACCTGGCTGGTGTTTGGTGTCTATAGTATAACTTGCTGCGTGATGGAAATCTGTACATGGCACATGTCAGGTGCATCATGGGACGTGTTTAAAGGGAAATAAGTGTGGAATAGAAATCATTATTTTCAAATGTGGTCATGGCTTGTAGATCATGAATTTTCGTTTCTTTTTACATCTTTATTACATTTTTTAGGAGAACATAATGTCCAAGCTTCCCTGGAGCCATTTCTGTCTCTGTGAAATAGGCGATTTAAGGTCCATCCCATCCTAAAAAGCTTTTAGCTTGTGAAAAGCTTCTTTTCTTGCTTTTAAAACCTTTAGTCTGTTTTAAGAATAAATGGCATTCCTGGATCTGTTAAAGAGGCAGTTAATAATGCCATAGAAACTGCCCATTGCACAACCAACCATAAAACTTGCTCCAAGGGCAGGACATGTATTGGAATATTCTGTAATGATCAAATGCTGAAACATTACAGTCAGCTGTGACCCTGCAATCTGCATTCTTAATTGCAGTCTTCATTTACAGTGGAGTATTGATTTGCTTTTAGTAGTTTGTCCTGAAGGTTGACTGGATCTCGGTAATCTATTCATGTCAGAGTGCCTGCTAGCACCAGCTTTAATTCACCTCTTTAGAGGAAGCCTTGTCATAGGGAGAAGTCTAGGTTTGTTTCACCTTGATGTATTTTCCAATAGGTGCTTCATTCTCAGGGGCTGGTTTTTCTTTCCTCTTTCATAAAATGTGGATTATAAGGACTCATGCCCCGTGGAGTTTTTTTTTTTTTTTTTAAATGCAGCTTAAATGAGCTAATTCATGTAAAATGCTTGATATGAGAACGTAGTAAGCACCAAAGAAATGGTAGCCGTTTTGATTTTTCTTACCCCAGGTTTAAATGTTTTTTAAATCTTGAGTTTGGGGTTAATAATCTTGTTGACCATTGAGGAGAGTTGAAAAAAGATGTTGGTTTCATTTTCTTGATTATTTTAAGTTGCGTTAGTAATGAAAACAAATGACATAAAAGAAATATGTGGGATAATTCAAATTCAAATATGGGCGGTGAGTTCAATCACGGCAACGTTAAATGTCCTGAATTTGATCATTGTAATATAGTTATGTAAGAGAATGTCCTTGTTCTTAAGAAATTCACTGAAGTATTTTGGGGTTGAAGGAGTATGATGCCTGCAGCTCACTCTCAAATGGTTGAGGAAAAAAAATGTGTCCATAGAGAAGAATAAAGCAGGTGCAGCCTAATGGTGACAATGATGGGTAAGAGTGAAGGATATATAGGAGTTTTTTGTATTATTCAACTTAAAAATTTTTTTGAAAAAGTAGGATGGTGAGAAAATCTATAGCTGGTAAAACCACTAGTTCAGATAGTTCTCTTAGAGCCTCCCACTGAAAAGTGGATTTCTCCCAATTGGAGAGTTTTCCGTCCAACTCTCCTTTCCCACCCTCCAATTCTTCATTCCTGGGTACAGTTATTTGAAAAGCAGAACTTCTTTGCCCGGTGGTTAGTGCTCCCGCTGTTTCATTTCCAACTCCAAACCATAATCCTTTGTTGCTGACATTATAATCATCATCACAAGTGGCTAATTGTGATGTCACAGGCGATTATGACTCAAATGAGGAATAAACAGCAGGGGTGGATTAATTCCTAAGCAAGGGAGAAGATTCTGTTGGTGCAAATGCCCCAGGGTAATGAAATTTAAAACCAGAAAAAGACACGAGGAAGACAAAGCTGAACATATGTGATCTATTAGCCAAATTGTCTTTAAGTGGAAAGCTTTTTGTTTCTTGTTTTTTTTCCCCTTCCCCTTCTTACTTAATTTTCCTTGTGGTGTGAATAGCTCCTCTATGGCAGATAAATGGATTTGTTTTTAGGTCTAACAAAGCTCAAGGTGTCTTGCTGCCTAATTACAGGGATGTCACACCTGGGCTGAAAAGTGAGTCATTACGGAGCCATGGAGGTGTTTTTATTTTCTGTAAAGTTGAGTTGCTCTTTGCAGTCAGCATTGCAAAAGTCAGGCTCTAAAGATCAGTGCAGTGGCTGCAGACAGCTGGGCTGGTAATTGAGAGCAGCCCCGACCTGGAAGCCCGGGCGCTTATGGCCACAGCAGAATGAAAATGGCATCCGTTGCTCAGGCTCAGGACAGTTTTCTGAATGGGTTACATGTAAATGAAGCAGTGGTAACAGCTGTTGCTATGGATTGGCCTAGAATTAGTAGTCCATTCTCCGTGGAACTGTAATTTTCAATTCCAAGTCGAGGATATATTTTTTCCCTTTTAGGAAATGTGTGGTTCCCATGCTCTTTGGTTAACCAACATCTAAATTCTCCTGCAAATGACAGTTAACAGCTCCTTTATCCCTGGGGTTGTTTGGCTGTCTCAGGAGTACTTTTGAATTTGTGGCCTTTGAAAAAACCATGGTTTCAGTAGCCAAACTAAACTGGAAATCCTTTGAATTGTTTTCCTCTTCATAGGACACAGTGTTCCCTTCTCCTGTCTGTTAGGTTCAGTTGTGCTCTTGGAGCCCTCTCTCCACTTAGGACTTAACCCTCACTTGAATTTTGGAAGCCTTCTTGAAAAACATTGGGGAAAGACTTGAGGCTCCAGTTTGGCATCAAGTGAGCAAATAAACCCACATTTTAAAAACACGATAAATTTAGTTATAAGGGAGACTTCCCATTTGAGTCTAGGCATTTAATAATAGCCTTGCTGCACAAAGTAGAAATTATGTGATTATTATCTTGGGGCTGTGATTAGAATGTGTTGTTATATTGGTGACATTTAGAAATGTGTAACTTCATCCGTGGCTTAGATGAAGCTGCTCCATGGTACCAGCAGACATGGCATAACGTGGTCTTGTGGTCTTGCGATCCACGCTGGTGTGACGTTCCCCGGAGACAGAACAGCCGTGAGAAAGCCAGGCCTCCACTTGCCACTGTTTTCTCCTGTTTTCCTGAAGTGACCAGAGATGTTTTCTTGATTTTTAAGAGTAGCTCAGACAGAAGTGTTGCCTTCTGGGTTGTGAGGTCATCCTCGCCCTTCCTGTTACACACATGGGTGTGTGGTTTCGGGGCAGGGGCTGGGGCGTTGTTTTTCCTCCTGTTTCCCCGTTAGGACACTGTGGTCAGCTCTTCTCCATGACCTGTTGTCAGCATGAAGGTCTGTGCCTGTGTGTGTTCTGCAGGAAGCGGCCGGCTGTACTTTCACGGTGAGCGTGCATTTAGTTTTTCCTTGAAGGATCTTGTTTGGAGCATTTAAGGTCCTTCAAAAATGCAGTCACTTGAGTGTGGGTTTTCTCTGAGCCAGTAGTTACCACACTCCAGTGATACTGGGAGAAACACAGGGAACACGTCCAAGTCCAGAGGGGCTCTCTCAGCATGTGACAGGAGCTCCCAGACCTGATTCTTATTGTTGGAAGTCTCACACCAAGTGCTGTGGGAACCCGGAGAGTCGTAAAAGTGATGGCCTCTGATCCTGCGGTGTTTACAGCTTCGTGTGGGAGCCCAAACTGGACCATGTGAAATCACTTAGGATGGTTTCAAAACCAAGAGTCAACAAATGTGGATTAATATAGATTGCCTGTGAGATTCCAGGGACTTGAGGATTTCAGTTTTATAGTTTTTTGGAGAAAGTTTCCTGTAGTAGTTGAGTTTGGGAACCAGATTTTTAAAGAACCTATAGAGGACAGTGAAGATGGCCATGATTTATGTCACCAGAGGCACCTGGGTATGAGTCCCTTCCCTGCCATTTACTAAGCCTGGGACAAATTATTTAACCTAAGTCTAGTCTCCTGGAGATGATTTTCTCTCTCTCTCATCTCTTTCATTCTCTCTGTCTCTGTCTCCCTCTTGCTGTTCCCTCTCTCATTCTCTCTCATGAACACAAGAGTACCTACTTACCCCATAAGGTGATTTTGACGATTACATCAGACGGTGCCTGTGACGAGTTGGGCAGAGTGCCTGCACTTGTTAATTGGGAATTTGGAATTACTGGAAGCAGAATGTCTGTAAGATGGGGAAGCTGGCATGTGTGAACAGGAGTGCTGATGCAGAAGGCTTAGACTAAGACCCCTATTGTGGAGGCCCATTTCTATCTTTATTTTCCATCTTGTTTATTTCCTTCACCGCATTTTATCATCAACTGTAATAAAAATTGTGTACACGTTATCTCTCCCACCAGGGTGTGACCCATGCCTGTCTAACTGGTTGCCAGCACACCAGTGGACAGAGAGGGCATTTCCTGGCAGCCTGGCATCTGATGGTGTCAGGTCTCTTATTGCCATGATCTCTCATTTGGGCTTGGAAAGATTACTTACCTCTTGTTGGATTGTGAGTGGGAACGCAGTCATTGAGAACATTTGCTAAACATTGATGGGGGCCGTGCTTTGTGGTTGTCTCATTTAATCCTTCCTGCATTCCAGCATGGGGAAGGACCAGCTTATAGTTGTTTAGTAGAAGGATGCATGCATGTGTGTTCACTTTGTGAATGAGGAAACTGAGCTTTAGAGAACTTAGATATTCAGACTCTGCAGGGTCATTCAACTCAGGAGTGGCAGAGATGGGACTTCAGTGCTTTCTGCCCATGAAGCCCGTGATCTTGATTGCTCTGCTACCTTGAAGCAGATGGAGTTGAGAGTTAGTGGAAGGAATGGAAGGAGGTTTTGGTCCACAGCAGCCCCCTGAACCTCTCATTGTTCTCTGTGCTTGAGTTAATAGCCTTTTCGAATTGGCCTGTTCTGTACATCAGGGGCCCCCGATCCCCGGGGCAGCCTGTTAGGAACCGGCCGCACAGCAGGAGGTGAGCGGCGGGCGAGCGAGTGGAGCTTCATCTGTCGCTCCCCATCGCTCGCATCACAGCCTGAACCAGCCCTCCTCTACCCACCCCCCACCCCACCCCACCCCACCCGCGCCCCGGGTCCATGGAAAAATTGTCTTCCAAGAAACTGGTCCCTGGTGCCGAAAAGGCTGGGGACCGCTGCTGTAAATAGTTGGTGAGGCTCTGGGGACTTGGGTAACCTTAGGTGTCACTGGCGGGGATTCGGAATTGGTACAGCTTCGATGAAAGCATTAGGCTATGTCCGTCACAATTGTACATGCACCTAACCGTTGATCCAGCAACTCTGCCCCCAGGTGCTTATCCTGCAGGTGAACTTCCACAGGTGCAAAATGACTTATGTCAGGGTTATTCTTGTAACAGTCTCTGGATTTGAAGAGGATTAGAAACATCCAGACAGCCCATTAATAGGGGCTGTTTTAATAAATTATGGTACTGCTAAATAATGGCGTATGTGCAGCTGTTACAATCAGTGAAGCAACTCTATATGAACTGATAATGTTTATCCAAATATCGATATCTATGTTTCCCTGGATATCTTGTTAATTAGGGGGAAAAAGCAAGGTGCACAACAGTATCTAGATGAGGTTACTTTTTTCTGGGACACTAGCATCTTGGTAATAGGTGTTGCCTTAGGAGGGATCTGAAGGAGGTGAGAGAAGAAGAGGTAGTTTCCACTGTCTATTTTTGGTACCTTTGAGTTTGCCTTTAAAATATATGCATGCATTATCCATTCAGAAAATTCAATAAAGAAATCTGCCAAAACCAACTAACCCAAAATGAATTAGGTGTTGACCATTAGGACCAAGAAGAAGAGATCATACAAAGTTGACCAGTTAGATAACACCTACGTTGACATAAAAGGAAAGATCTTTTTATTTTCCTGTTGAGACAAAAACACCAGGGAGATTTTCACCAAATTTGGAGGAAATATTGGGAATGGTTCCACTTGAAAGTCTTTTTATCTGGCTTAATTTGCTTTGGGGGCCCTTCAGTGGCCTCTCAAATTGGAACGTAGCCATTTGCAACGGTACCCACAGACCCAAGCTTGCAGTGGAGGGTGCATGGACTGTCCGCGTTAGCTCTGTTCAAGTGACAGCCAACATTTGTTCATGTAACAATGGTTAATGATTCTTCCGGTCAGGGTGTGGGTGTCTACCATCCAGATGTGTCTGTCAAGACCATAAACGGACTCTGGGGCTGGACATTAGGGGACCTGGCCTGATCTGACTAGATGTGGCTTTGGGACCCTTCTGTTTGTTTTTTTGTTTGCTTGTTTTTAATTTTTAAATTTTTTATTGAAGTATAGTTGATTTATCATGTGTTAATTACTGCTGTACAGGAAAGTGATTCAGTTATACATATATATGTATAGATATATACCCCTTTTTTAAGATTCTTTTCCATTACAATTTATCATAGGATATTGAATATAGTTCTCTGTGCTATACAGTAGGACCTTGTTGTTTATCCATTCCATACATAATAGCTTACATGTGCTAACCTCAACCTCCCACTCCATCCCTCCCCCAACCCCCTCCCCCTTGGCAACCACCAGTCTGTGGGACCCTTTTGGAAGTTACTGGTTGATGTTGCTTTTTTCTTCCAAAGTGACTGCGATGAAAAGAACATGAAATCGTTAACTTTCCTATTTATACAAAAGTATGAAAAAGAATTAGAAGTTAGGAGAGCGTGAATTATTTCTTAATTAAGACTTTATAGCTTCATTGGTCGTAGAAATCTTTTTATTAACACATTAGACAAATTCTTTAGAGGCCAATTTGCATTCACTTAGAGAAACATTTGCGGGGGTGGTGTATACTACGCGCAGTACCTGCTCTTTTTCGGGAAATCAATTTGTTAAATAGCTCTCAAACTATGACAGCTTTATGGTAGGATTACGACTTTTTTTGTTTCCATGTCTGCTCAAGGGCTAACAGAAAAAGACAGTTTAATCACATGCCATTATGTTCATAGGGGTGTGGGAAGCTCAGACGAGCTTCCAGAAGTGGAATTGGGTACCTGGCTTTTACAAGCTGCTTCTTAGCAGAAGTCATTTAAGTACAGCTCCTTGATAATTCACGGTTTGGAGATGTGCTCACTGAGTCCTTTTCTTCCAAGGGTGTCTGACCTTCCGAGCTGTGGCTGACATCAGTTTCTCTACCTAGGATCCGTTGAGGTGGTTGTCAGGGAACGTGTGTTGCCAGGTGGGGATGTTGTTGCCAGAGAGAGTGACCTCCCCCAGAGTAATCCATGTTTTCAGCCAGATTTATATTATTTACAGGGGATTAGGCAAAGACCAGGATTTAGACCTGTGTTGCCCTGGAAAATTGTTTTCTGACCTTGGGCCAAAAAAAGGCTGCGTCCTGACCAAGCTAGGAAGCAGGTCCCCAAGTGGCAGTCTAGACTCTGTCTCCAGGAGTTTGTCATCCCAGCTGGGGATCTTTGAGGAGTCAGAGCTAGATAAAGCATGAGCTCAGCAGAGGGCCCTTTTCCTTGGCCGCTTCCATCTTTCCAGAGACTCAGAGGCCACCAGCTGTGGAAGCGGTCTTGAGCTGTGTCGGTGATTAGCTGCACCGTGGGAAGGCTCTTCGTGTTTCCCTGAGTCCTGGAGCTCTTTGGGGGATCGGAGCCGTCTAATCTGGCTCCTCACTGAGCTGGATGTGGGCAACTCTGAGTAAAAGAAAGGAGCCAATGTCCCGCCCTCCCTCTCTGGTGTTTTCCATACCAAAGGACTTAACACTTATGTTGGCAAAATTCAATTGTGAGTGCCCTTGTCAGCTGCTACTTTAAATTCTGTGTCCTTTTCCTGTTTCTGGGTCATTGCCTAGTAAATGGTAAACATTACCATGTCCTAGCTTTCTTTTTCCTAGGTTATTTTGTGTGAGGCCTGTCAATAGCAGAATCCGAGGGTGGCTTGACCTTGACTTCTGCCTGCCGAATTCGTGGACCGTCCTACCTCGCTTCTCAGTGCATCAGGGAAAATACCCTAACACTGTCCGGTGTAACCTTTCACTTTACAGAGAAGGGAAAGGTTGAGGAGGTTTGGCAATGGACCTGACATTGGTTAAGGATCCGGCGCTGGCGAATCAGACCTTCCTCAACCAAGGTGTCCTGACTCCTGTTTGAGGACTCCTTTTATCACAGAATAATCCATCACTCTGGGTTTTATGTTCTAGGAATGAAAATTATATTTACCATTAGCCTAGGGAAAACGTTTTGCAATTCATATTTGGAGCTGCTGTAACAAAGTTAGATCCCTAATGCTAACCAGAAGTGATTTGATGATTGGAATTACCTATTTTGGGGGAGTGATTCATTTAACTGTCCTCTATCATCATCTCTAATAAAGAGTTGAAACTGTATTTATACATTCACATACGTGTGTACATACACACACACACGCATATACCACGATAGTTTGTTTACTGGATCTTAGAAAAACTCTAGAAGGATTTTCAACAAGACTACATGCATATTTATGATGGTCTCACTTAAAAGGTAGACTCTGTGGCATATATAAAATTCACTTTGGAGGGGGCTTTCGGAAAGCACCCCAAATAAATAGGTAATCAGCCTCTTCTAGGGCATCTGAAATTGAATGAGACTCAATGAGAGGCTGGTGTGACTGCCCAGCTGGGAAGACTGGATCTCTGTGATAGGATGGTGACACTGTAGTGTCCTTGGAATTTTAGGCACCAAAGCTGAAGCGGCAAGGGCAAATGTTAATTACAGGCATTGATTTGCATTGGATCTGCTTCTCTCTGGGGGCATTTCTGTGTGCACAGGTGAAAGGAGCATCAGAAATTCTAGTCTTTTCTGTTTATTGACGGTGAATAATTTTCTCAAGAAATGGAGGGGAATAAACTAATATGATGATCATAGTGATGACAAAATAGAAGTCTGTCTCATTGTAGAGTGTGCTTATTCTGTCACTGAAATTATTTGATCAGAGAAATTAAGGATTTATCCAGCTTTTGTTTATTTTATACTGGAAGGGTTTTGGGAATCTCAGTTTGTGTCTGAAAATTCTCAGCTACTAAGTGGGGTGAGTAGAGTTAGAATTAGTGTTCCTCTCAAATGCTTTGGAATGAAAGCCCATCAGTGGAAGGATGTCAGTCAGGCAAGGGGCATACCTCCTAGCAATTCCCAGTATGATTGTGATTGTTCTGCTTGCATGTTTCCCCCCTTCCTCTGGGCAAAGTCCAAGCCCTCCCCTGGGTTAGGTGATGGGGGAGAACTTTGCCAGGCTTTGTTCTGGCATTAATCCCAGTCAGGCAGTGGACTTCACTCGTTGTGATAACTTCACCAGCTCTTATGGTTTGCAGCCAATGGCTTTGAATGCAAATGTGGTGGTTTGGGTGGGTGCTGTCACTTTTTGTAAGTGCAGGGGCTTCTTGGTTCTTCAAGGCCACTAGACCCAAGAAGGGGGAGAGTATGAGATGGCAGAGACCCACAAAAGGGCAGAGTCAAATTCCTTCTGAGTGTTTGTTTCAGGGTAACCCATTAACCTATTCTCTTCAGGACAAGAGGCAATTGCTTAATTGTCCCTGTGCTTGATGGGGACATGTGTTGCATACAACAGCTGTTTCAGGACCTTGTCTTCCTTATTTTCCATCTCTTGGACACCTGAAACATGCAAAGTGGAGGAAATGTGCGAAAGAGTGGGAGGCGGGTTGAACAAATATAAACAAAACCAGGGAAAGCCTGGGACCCTAAACCACTCAGTGTAATCCTATTTGTGTTTTTTAAAGGGGTGTAAGGACCAGCCTATATATGTATGTGTATTTCTGTGTATGTATTTGTAATCACTTAGAAAAATGACCAAAAAAGCTGTACACCAAGCTGTGTTCTTTCAGGGGCATAGAAGAGCGTTGGGTAGAAGGGGACAAAGAGTGACCAGCATGCTTCGTTTGGACCTGTGTGTTGTCCTAATCTTGTGCAGTGAGGATATATTTATACATTAAGGACATATAAATTCTGGAAAGTATCCCAACAAGACTAATGCAGTCAGTACTTTGCCTTAGGTCACCATTTGTGTTCCCACCAAGAACAGATACAGCATCAAGTATTTCAGGGTAATTTTAATACCTTGAAGGGCAGGTGGGGCTTTCCTAAGATCTGGGAGGTATAGTGGAGTCACATTCAGGACTAATGTTTGGAACCTGACTCATAAAGAATTTACTCACGGGGCACAGAAAAGGGATGTTACTTCATATACAGGTTGAGATAAATACATTATAGGTTATAGAGACTACATACAGTAAGTAGGATGAAGAATAAACATTCCGTGCTGTATTTACTTTTATTCTTCCTTTTTTGTACATTCCAGTGCTAAACTGTGAATAATATATGATAAATAACAAATTTTCTTCTAGTTACATCCAGTGTCCTCTCTTTAAGGATTCAGCTGCCCTTTGGTGTATGTGGTGCCAATTAATGGTTTGAGGAAGAGTTTTGTGCTGTACGTTAAGTCACAAATAACATTTAAAAAAATTGAAAACAGAAAACTGGCCATTTATAAGACACATGGAGTTGACATTTAGGTGGTGATAAAGAGCATGCCCCATGGTTTTAGACAAATCTGGTCAGGTCTCCCTTTTACAACTTGGTAGTAATACATCCTTGTATTAAGCTTTCAGCTGGGGGTTTTCAGCTGTGAAATGTGATTTAAAAAATCACTTAACTCCATGCAGTTGATGTGAGTATTAAGTGAAGTACTTACTGTACAACAGTGCCCTAACTACAGTTTGTTTCAATGTTGTTTGATAGCTATTACCTGCTATTACTATGTATTATACTGTGGAAATGATCAGAAGTGAAAAACTCCTGGCAAAGTTGCTACTACTGTGTAAGCACATGTAAAACTTTTTAGTATGTTGTGCATTTTATTCAGTATCTTCACAGCCCTTTTATTAACAGTTGTTTTTATAGCAATAGGATGTGATGTGAGACTAAGAATTTTTATTAATTGGTTGCTATTCCTTGGAATAAAAATGAAAAAAAGATTAACAGTGAAAGAATATTAAAAATGCAATTTGCTCATTTGTTACACTAGACAATTCAGTTTTACGGAGAGGTAGGCATCATATTAATGTCCAACTATTTAGCAAGATGTATAAATGATTAATATATGAGAAATTCTGAATTTAATACCTGTCCAAAACTTGTTAGAATAAATGATCTTTTTGTTTTCATTTGGTTTTGTGATGGGAAATAATATATTTTCTGTAAAGGAATATTCAAATACTCCTCCTACTTATTACCCATGAGATGTCCTTAAACTTGGCAGTGTATTCCTTTTTTGCTAATATATTCTGAACTCTTACGGTGAAATGCCCATGTAATGTGTTATAATTGAGTATACATTCATATCTGTATTGTCTGTTAGCCAGGATCCAGTAGATTGAGCAGACATTTTCTTCCCATTAGGTGGCTGGATTTAGTGCTAATGAACACCAAAAAAAAGGTTGAGTCCTTGCCCTAGAAAGAGGTGCTAAAATAGCCCAAGAAAAGAGGCAAAGGTGTAATCTGCTACAGAACAAAGATATTAAAAGCTGTCTGTATTCGAGTTGGGAAGGGAGAGGGGGAAGACACGGTGAAATTTAAACTTTATTTGGGCTCCTATGTGGAGAGGAGGTAAGAGAGGCAAGATGTTAAAAATTTAAAAAGTAAGTGAAGTTTGAATTGAGTAGGAAATGACCCATTTGGACTTGAAGATCAACCAGTGGCATTTCAGAGAGAGAGGGAACAGCACTGAGACGGAAGGAATAGCATGTGTTTAGGCATGTGGACATAAAAATGCCCATTTTTCTTTTGGGAGTGGCTGAGAATGTAACAGAGATGAAACTGGATTATTTGGCCCAAGGCGAATTCATGAGGCCTTGGGAGTCTTAAAGGCATTAAGATTATGTAAATAGGGTTGGTAAAAGGATACAAACTTTCAGCTGTAAGATGAATAAGGTATGAGGACCTACATAAAACATGGTGACTATAGTTGGTAACACTGTACTGTATAATTGATATTTGCTGAGAGAGAAAAACTTGCATGTTCTCTCTCTCTCTCTCTCTCACACACACACACACACACAAACAAATATGTGAGTTGATGGATGTATTAATTAACTAGATGGGGGGAATCCTTTCACAATGCATATGTGTATGAAATCATCATGATGGACACTTTAAATATCTTACAGTTTTATATGTTGGCTGTACCTCAATCAAGCTGAAATAAAAAAATAAAAGAAGAACTGCTAGGGAAATGTAATTTTCCAAGTTCCTTACTCCAGCCTTTCCTGATTTGGTAGCCTGTGTTTCCCAGTCTCTTCCTTTCCAAACTAGATATTCAAAAGGAATGAGATTTTTCTTCCTTTCTACTAAAGTTTAATCCTACCATACTGTTTAACCATATTATTATAACTTTTAATGCAGTCCAATCACATAAATATTGCTTTCAATAATTGATAACAAACATTTCTTAGAATATGTTAAAAGCTGGAGAGGACTGGGGCTTCCCTGGTGGTGCAGTGGTTAAGAATCCACCTACCGATGCAGGGGACACAGGCCCCAGCCCTGGTCGGGAAAGATCCCACGTGCCTCGCAGCAACTAAGCCCGTGCACCACAACTACTGAGCCCACAGGCCTAGAGCCCGTGCTCCGCAACAAGAGAAGCCACCGCAATGAGCTCACGCTCCGCAAAAAAGAGTAGCCCCCGCTCGCCATAACTAGAGAAAGACCGTGTGCAGCAACGAAGACCCAACACAATCAAAAATAAAAAAAATAAAATAAAATAAAAATAAAAAATAAAAGAAAAGCTGGAGAGGACAAAAAAATGAAGCAGTAAGAAGGTAGGATATTTATCTTGAGCCAACGTCAATTCAGTGATCCATTTTACACACACACACACACACACACACACACACACACACACACACTCCTACCTACATATATCTACCTGCATCTTTCTGATGACTGGTTACACTCATTCATTCCAACTCCACTTTCTCTGATTTCACTTTTTCTTATCTTTTCTGATCCAGAATTGACCAGAGGGGTTAAGAAACCCTAGATATGAAAGGCACCAAGGATTTCTTTCTAATGCAGTAAATGATCCTCATGGTTTGGTTAATAAAAAGGGCCAAAGCTCCTTAACGTGTTCTTTTTTACTGCCTTGGTCTTTAATATTTAGGAAAAAAATTATAGCTGGTAAGGGGCAATATAGGAATACATTTTTAAAAAGTCTCTTACGTATTAAAGCTGTAGTGAGATAACATCATATATTTATATTGAGTGGCAAAGATCAACATGTTTGATAAAACATCAAATTAGTAAGGGTATGGGTTAAAAGTACAGTTGACCCTTGAACAATGCAGAGGATAGGGTCACTGACCCTCACCCAGTTGAAAATCCCCATATAACTGGCCCGTGTATACCCCGTTCTCTGTATCCATGGTTCCTCATCTGTAGGTAGATTCAACCAAGTGGAGATCTTGTAGTACTGTAGTATTTACTGTTGAAAAAAATCCGCATATAGGTGGACCCATGCCGTTCACACCCATGTTTTTCAAGGGTCAGTTGTATTCTACTATCTACCGACTACTGGCCTGTAACCATGTCAGTGGAAATAGATATTTTGTTTAGAAATCTTTGAAAGGCAATCTGTAAGCTTACATAGAAAGTGAAAATACACATACCTTTCAGCTCCAAGTTCCCACTTATGGGAATTTATCCGTGGAGAAACTTGCACATCTGTACCAAGGTTTGTGTTATTGATAGAAAATGCAGGAATTATTGGGATAGCATGAAACTTGAAACAACCTGAACATACATAATTGGGATTCTTGCTTGTGACGTATTTGTGTAGTGGTGTAATATGTGTAGCCATTTCGAAGAGAAGAGGTGATATGTATGTATTGATTTAGAATGATTTCTGATCTAGATATTGAGTGGAAAAAGGCCATGTGTAGGATTGGTAAGATATTCTATTTGTTTTTTTTCCCAGTGAGAGGTAGAAGAGGGAACATTCTGGTTCTCTCTGTCTCTTTCTCTCTCTTTGTCTTAAACACACACACAGGGTCTTTGGAAGGTGTGAAAGAAATATTGAGGAGTGGGGAGGGACCCCTACTTTTCACTGTCCACTCTTTTGAACTATTTGGATTTTTGTTACAGAATACTCCAGTTTTTCACCATTTAAAAAGAAAAATTTCTGCAATTGGCATGAGGCTCCCTGATGTCTTAAAAGCATTGCACTGGGTGGACCCAGTTATATCCAAAGGCTCTGCTGCTTAATTTAGTTTCTAGGTCTCAGTTTTCTTCCTTTGATAAGGAGTTCCTCTGACTAAAGGATTTCTCTGTTCCTTTGTGATCTCTGAAATCCAGTGCCTTGTGAGCCCCACGTACCCCCTGCATTTGAAGCATTAATTTCAGATTTTACAGTTTGGTTTGATTTGATTTTTTGGTCTCATTTTGTTTTTTGACTTTGGACTATTCAGGAGATTTTTAAAAGTCAGACATTTCTATTAAAGATGTCATGAATTCTACACCCAGGATGGCTTGTTCCAGGTTGCAAAGGCATACCTCAGAAAGTACTTTTCTATTTGTCTTGTTTTAATTGTATTGTTTTTACTAAGTCAACAGTAACTGTAATTAGAGATGCTATTGATTATATGATATGCAGAGTTTATCAGTTTTGAGATTAATAAAACACTTATATTAAATATACACTAATTTTTAAAAATAAATTTATTTATTTATTTTATTTTTGGCTGAGTTGGGTCCTCGTTGCTGCGTGCAGGCTTTCTCTAGTTGTGGCCAGCGGGGGCTACTCTTGTTGTGGAGCACAGGCTCTAGGGTGCATCCTCAGTAGTTGCAACACACGGGCTTAGTTGCTCCGCAGCATGTGGGATCTTCCTGGACCAGGGCTTGAACCCGTGTCCCCTGCATTGGGAGGCGGATTCTTAACCACTGTGCCACCAGGGAAGTTCCAAATATACACTAATTTTTAATACATACATTCCTGGTTAAAAAATGGTAGAATGAGTGAATGAGCATTATTTTGGTAAGAGGGTGGGAGACAGGGATAAGGAAACGTTTTGAGAGCATTCTGTTGCCCCGTCAAGTGGGGTTGAGTTGATTGGACTATAAACACATGTTCTTTAAAGTAAGACTTTGAGGATCTTTTAAGAACAAGCTTCATCACATGGTTCTACTCATGGTGTAGAACCTATAAATCCCCCCTAATGCTTCTGTGGTCATGCTAATGTATTTTTTGTTGTTGTTATTGTAAAGGGCCACAAATTGACATCTTAAGTGCATGGCCATTTAAAAAATTCTAACGACATGTTCATTTCTTTTTTTCTTTTTCTTTTTTTATCAGTAGAAGGAAATTTTATTAACCTGGTAAGTAGTACCTACCGAATATGTACTACCATCATCGTATTCAAGGCCAATGTTAAAGCTTTTCCTCTGAGATCAGGAAGGGTAAAAGATTCCTATTATCATTACTACTGTGATCTTCTCCTCCTCCTCCTCTTCCTCCTAACTTTATTGAGGTGTAATCGAAATACAAAAAAGCACATGGTCATTTCTAACGTGAACCTATCCTTGGTTTTATAAGGCTTTCTTGCTGATGGGTTGTGTCATCCAAGAAACACAGAAGGCTGAAAATAAGAAAAGAGTTTTATTTGGGGTCTTAGGAATTGTAGAGACACAGATTTGGGTAAAATTGAAAGAGTGTTCTGGGGAAGAGAAAGTCATAAAGACTCTTGTCATAGAGCAAAGAGTTATAAAGGCATTGCTACAATGTTGTTGAAGTTGTCTGGCAAGAATTATGATTGACCTTGATGCAAGAAAGGAAATATTTGTCCTTAAAGGATAGGCTGTCAGGAGTTATTTTAGGGCAAGGGTCTGATAAGTAGATAGGCTGTCATGAGTTATTTTAGGGTGAGGGTCCAATAGTTATCTTGAGCTTCTAGAACATTGGGCAGATGTTTTGGGTGCCTGCGTTAAGACAATAAATGGTCAAAGTAGCGTTTCCATCCAGGCTAAGGCAACCATAAATCATGCTTCCTCAGTGGCCTTCTGGTTCCATTATAGGGAACTTTCTTAGCAATACTGATTCCATTTTGATTTTCCTTTCACAGTTGCACAAAGACTCTTCCTTGTATGTGTACACTATCTAGGAAGCACGACTGGCGTCCTGTGCTCTCTTCAATGGAAAAATACCTTTTCCTGGCTTTTTACCAGTGTAGGGCAGCGTGCAAGAAGGTTTTTTATCATTTTTCCCGGAAAGTGTTTTGAAAAGTTAGCATGTTTATTTTTCATGCTTCAGTTGGGTCATGGTTGATCTTGGAGGCACACGTGGTTTTGAATACTGCCTGCTCCACTGATATAGCCTTGCAATCTGAAAGTCCCTTCAACTTCGAGCTTTAAATTTTTCATGTATCCAGTGGGGATGTGACAGGGCTGCCTTCATGGAGTTACTGGGAGGATTGATTTGACGCATGTAAAGTGGTCATGACACAGTGTCCAGCACATGAGAGGGGTATGGCCAGTTAAGAATGATCAGCCACCATCATCATCATCTTTTTCTGTAAAGGGCCAGATAGTGAATATTTTAGGCTTTATGGGCCATACTGTCTCGGTCACAACTACTCAACTCTGCCCTTGTAACAGGAAAGCAGCCAGAGATGATACGTAAATGAATGGATGTGACTATTCCTAGTAAAATTTTATTCTTAAGAACATTTATAAAACACTTATAAAAACAGGCTGGATTTGGCTCACATATAATATGTAAACAAACGTAGCTGTGTGCCAGTAAAACCCTACTTACAAAAACAGGCAGATGAGATTTGGCCCATGGGATGTAGTCTGCTGATGCAGTAGTAGTTCTCAAACCTTTTAAACCCTTTTCATTCTTAAAAGTTAAGGAGGACCCCTAAGAGCTTTTGTTTATGTGGGCTCTATCTATTAATATTTACTGTATTAAAATTTTAAACTGAGCTATTTAAAAACTATTAAAGCATGAAAATAGCACCAATAAAACCATTGCATGTTAACAGAATATTTTTACGAAAAGCAACTATTTTCCAAAGCAAGAAATGTTAGTGGGAAGGTTGACATTGCTTTACATTTTTGCAAATCTCTTTAATGTCTGGCTCAGTAGAAAACAGCTGGATTTCCATAACTGCTTTTACACTCAATCTGTTGTGATTTTCCAATCTATGTAGTTTCTGGGAAACTCCTAGTCTGTCTCCTGAAAGTATCTTGGGGACCCCAGGGGGCCATTTTGAGACCCCTTTGTTTCTCAAAGGATACTTTGAGAATCCTTGTTCTGTTGACATCGTTAAGAGGAATTAAGTTAGGTATTACCTTATAAATGCCAGCTGATTTTACCTATTATTTCCAAGTTCCTTTGTCATCTTATTCTGAGCTAAAAGTGAAGGTTGCAGGGTTTTCCCCGTATTTAGTCATGTGGTAGGAGTTTATGATAGCAGGTTTGCTTTATTTTCTGAAATGATTGTCACCTTAGCTTAAATTGTCTGCCGCTGCATCAGAATAGAATTTTACTACTGTAGAGAAACAAAAGCCAGGAGATAGTCTGAATTCATTGGAGTAAAGAGAAACAAAAGAAGGGAGCTTCAGAACAAGAAAATGCCTCTGATGACAAAGAAACTTCAAAGAATGATTTGCATAAAACTGAAACACTTGCAAAGCTCCAAGTAAATAAGGTTAAATACAAAAGGACACTCAACCCTAGAATGGCTGCTTTTGAAATTACTTTTCAGGATTTTGAAGAACAAATGTTTTATACTTTAGTGTTGAGGGCTCTTGAACTCTAGGGCAAAGATACCTGGAATTCTGGATTCTTTGGGGAGGAGATTATATCTCCATGGTGCTTTTGGAATTGATCCTTATTTAGTGAACAGGTGGCTTGGAAAACCTTGAGATTTTTCATACCTATTGTATCCTTATTCCCCTCTGCACCCCCTACCACTCAAGGATTTCCTTGTGCTGGTAACACTTGACTTTTAAACTAAGAAATAAGTTGACTCATGCATTGCTAAAACCATTCTGTGACATCTTAATGTAATACTGTATATGTGAGATTTTCATTATAAAGGCAAAATGACTTTATCTAGAGTGCGTTTTGTTCACAGATATGTGAGTAAATAGATTGGGAATAAAACTACACATAAGCTGAGAATGTTCAATGGCGAAGTTTCTTGTAGCCCTGACTAGATAGGAATGATTATTAAAGTAATTCGGCACAGGGCTAAAAGCTTGTACCTAATTGCCTTTTCTTTATATTTAGCTTAACTTTAAGGGAAATTTATAACTAAATTAGGCTCAATGAATTCCCTGGTTGCCTACTTTTATTACTCATTTTAACATATTTCTGCTTAATTTACCTCTTATAGCAGCGATACTTGGGTGAGAATATGACTGTGCATTTAGGAAATGGTGAACTCAACTGGCTTTGGAGGTTGAACTCTAGAGCTTCTCAAAACAAAAACAAAGGCAACAAAACAATCCTATGTTGTTCCAGAATGTACTTACTTTGGGTTTTTTCTTCTGAATGTGGAAGGATAAATATCCTCATTTTCTCAGACACAGGTTTAGCTGTGTCACTTTTGTTCTGTGTAATCTCCCCTTCCTCAGTTGTTATATCTGTGCCTTGTATTCCCCTTTGCCTCGGTGAATCTTAAATTGCACGCTTTTCTACTTCACAGGAAGTACATGTAAAACATGCTAACAACTCCGGGAGAAACTAATGCGCCTTGTATTATTAAAGCTCCAGCTGTAAGCTTTGCCTCCATCCAGGTCAAAAGACCCTGCCATGTAAGGAACCCCAGCAATTAGCAACGGAGTGAAAACAGTCTACGAGGGTAAGGCTACTGGTTTTCTGGAAACCCATGTAGTGGGAGATTTAGCTTGCTAGTCCCGCCTACCCCCGCCCCCCTCGCTTGCCCCTTGGTCTGTTTACTGCTGGCTGCGTGTTTCTCCCTGTGTATTCATGGCATCCTCCGCCATCACACCATATGGGCTTTTTCCTCTGGTGATTAATCAGGCTGCCTTCTGGGCAATCTGATTCTTTGGGGACTGCGTTTCCTCGTGGCCTTGTCAGGACATGCAGGATAGCAGCGTGAGAGTTCTCGCATTTGCACCCACTGCTAACAAGGTGTCTGACAATCCTCAATAGCACCTTGGATGCGGGACAGGGGATGCAGTTGGAAGAGTGCTGGTTCATTTTCAGATCTCTGGTAGGTCTGAGTTGGAGGCGGCCCAGGTCACATTTTCTTATTTATGTTGCATCTCTAGTTGCATGTAATTATCACAGTCATATTTATTCTCTTTGTGGAGTTTTTGTGAGCCAAAAGGTAGGGGTTTAAAAAAACCAAAGCCCACATTCAGTGGCTAGTTCTTACTGCTACAGTGTACTAATGATGAGAAATAAGTGCAGAAACATCTTTAAGAGTTGTTCTCATCATAATGATGATAGAAATGATAGCAGCCTGTGTGTTCTGAGGCCTTGTGCTAAGATTTCACCTGTCCTTAGCCTGTTCACAATTTTACCACCACTTGATGAGAACAGGGGCTATTGTTACCTCCATTTTAGAGATGAGGAATTTGAGGCCTAGGGAGTTAAGTATCTCACGTTCGATATCTCAGGTAATAAGTGACAGAGTTAGATTTTTTCCTTTTTCCTTTTCTTTAAACAATTAAAAGTTATTTTGGTAATTGAGTTAGAACATATGTAAATTAATATGCAAGTTAATTTATATATTAGTATGTCACATTAATATTAACCATAATTTTTAATGTTAAGTATCGTAGACAATGTTATAAATATATAACAAAATAAATATAAATAGCACATATTAATTATAATATTTACTATATGTATGCACACATTTTAAGTGTGTGGCTGGATACATTTATATAGATGAGTTACTGTTTTCACCTGAGTGATCACCTTCCAGATAAGATACAGACCACTTGCAGCTTCCCAGACACACCAGTCATTCCTTCCTACCCCCAACCCAGTAACCACTGTTGTGATTCCACTCACCACAGATACATTTGCCTGTTCTAGAACTGCAGACAAATGGAACCGCACAGTATGTCCTCTTTGGTGTCTGACTTCTTCTGCTCAGTATAATGTCTGTGAGATTCATTCATGTTGTGTGGGGTACTTTGTTCTTTAGTTTCCATTGAATATACGTATATACGACAGTTGACCTTCTTTCCTATTGCTAGACCTTTGGGTTCTTTCCACTTTTAGGCTTTTGGGAATCAACTGTAAAGAACATTCTTGTATATGCCTGTTGGTGCATATTCGTAGGCAATTCCCTTGGGTTCCTACCTTAGGGAATCATAAGGTGGGTGCAGAGCTTGGATTCGAACCTTGGTCCTTTATCCTCAGTGTCTTGGCACTGTACCACTGCCCTTTGCTGCCGCCCATCGTTTAAAAACCTCCTCAGGTGATGCAGTTCTGGTTGTTTTGGTGAAAGCTCAGTGGACTGGTCCTTCGAGATGTGAGAAGACAGAAGTCTGTTTCCTCCTCTCCCCTCTACTACCCCAGTCTCACAGCACTCTGACCCCAGACCTGGGAATTTTTCCCCACCAAGCAGTTTCTCCCATTCTCTGCAGACACTAACGGGCTGTCCTACCATTTAACCCAGTCTGCCTGGAGGTAACATCAGATCACACAGGTTCAGGGCTCAGTCTCACAAGACTGGTCTCCCTCTCCCCGCCAGACACACACACACATCAGATGACTGTTGCATGGTGGGTCCCAAGGTTACCCAGAACTTCTGTTTGACTTGGCTACAAAAGGGAGGTACCCACAACCCCTTCCTCAGGGGTTAATTATATGCTAGAATGGCTCACAGAACTTGCGGAACGAGTTTACTTACTAGATTACTGGTTTATTACAAAGGATGTATTAAAAGATATAAATGAACAGCCAGATCAACAGATACATAGGGTGAGGTCTGGAAGGGTCCCAGGCATAGGAGCTTCTGTTCCTGTGGAGCTTTGGGGCATGTCACCCTCTTGGCACTTGGATACATCCTGGTTCACCAACCTGAAAGCTCTCTGAATCTCCTCCTTTTGGGATTTTATTATGGA
Source organism: Balaenoptera acutorostrata (assembly GCF_949987535.1). Taxonomy (NCBI): domain Eukaryota; kingdom Metazoa; phylum Chordata; class Mammalia; order Artiodactyla; family Balaenopteridae; genus Balaenoptera; species Balaenoptera acutorostrata. The sequence goes on along the minus strand of NC_080073.1, from coordinate 28,459,553 downwards.
GGCTTACTAAAAGTCACCTCATTAACATAAACTCAGGTGTGGTGGAAAAGAGCTTGTTATGAATAACAAAAACACTCCTTTCATCTTTATAGCTTTTATCACTTAGGAAATTCCAAGGGTTTTAGAGCTTAGTGTCAGGAACTGGGACAAAGACCAAACCTCTGTTTCTTATTATAGGTCACAACATCACAGATGTTTCTTAGCAACTTGTGTTTGCCCCACTTATACACGTGCCAGACCATTAAACTGTCCATCATTTGCAGTTTGTTTTCAGACTGATGCCTTTTTGTAAAATAAATAAGGAACACTAGAGGAAGGCACCTTATCAGTATTGCTTGCTTAAGAAGTTGTGAAGCAGTTTCAGTTATAATAATGTCAGATTCCACAAGGTTGGGGTTGAGAGTAACTATGTTTAACGAGGCTGACACTTTTTTCTATTGTGACTTTATTTTATTTAATATTAAGCCTTGGCGCTAAAGGTTGAGTGATTCACATTCAGAAAGGAGAAATGGTGTTTCTTAGACATTCCGCAGACTGGGGGAGTTGACATCATCTTCCCTATGCTCCCTTTTTGCCAATTGGTCATGTGGCCTTGGGAAAGCCACTTTCTCAGACCTTAATTTGCTCCTTTCTAAAAAAGGATGTGTAGGACTCTTAACCTTGCTTTGGTGTTTCTGATCCCTTTGGTAATCTGAAGGGTGACTCTCTCCTTTGAAAAACGAATACAGATTTCTGTCAAATTTCATATGCGCTTGTTCATGCATATTTGCTCAAGAATCCTTGATTACAAAGGATGTTTCCAATTCTAATATTAGAAGGAAGTTCTCCTCTCTGCATTTTGAAGGAGAAATCACTTTTTTTGCATCAGGTTTATTGTCTGGATGCCAGCATATACTATCATAACCAAAATGAAAACGATACTCTATAGTCACCCAGTAACCAAAGTTGGCTGGACGCACTGTTGGTCCTGTGTTAAGTAACGTCTTTGAGGGCTGTCACTCCGAGGCAGCCTTGTGCTGGGAGGCTGGAGAAGTGAATAAGCCAGACTCCAGCCCTGCCCTCCTAGGATTTCCACTGAGGGGACAGGACCTGACATGGTGAATGGCTGCTGGAGAGGAGAAGGAAAAGTTGGTTGTCTGGGAGGCCAGGTAGTGCAATGGTGAAGAGCACAGGTTCTGGAGGTAGACACAGGTAGACCAGATTGGCCTCTTGGGTCTCCATGGGCCAGTTATTTAACCCTCTCTGTGCCTCAGGTTGTTCATCCTGGAAAAGAGTATAGTAACTGTACCCACCCTTGAGGATTGTTGGAACTTTAAATGAGTTGATGCCCGGGGACCCGGCCTTGGTGCTGTTTGACACTTTGGAGCATATCATTGTTTTGGGCCCACTGTCCTGGGCGTTGTAGGATGCTTAGCAGTGTCCTTGGCCTCTACCCACTGGATTCCTCCACTTGTAGCAACCAGAAATGTCTCTAGGCCTGGCCAGATGTCCTTGAGCGGAGTGAGTGCCTCCCCTCCTTTGACAACCACTGGTCTTCTGTTAAATTCAGTTTTCTAAATGCTATGGAAAAACTCTTGGTGACGGTCCTTGTAAAGAAAAACTCCTTTGTATAAGCTGTAATTCCTTACCCGATGCCCTCTTGATGGAAACAAAAACAAAAAGCTAACAAAGCCCAGGTAACAAAGGTCTGTTTGTACCCTGCTTACTGAGTTATTGATGCCCTCTATGAGGTGAACCACATTCGTTCAGGTGGGGTTAATACCCATCTGTCTCTTGGAGAACAGTAGCTACTGCCTGGTGCCTGGCCCCGGCCGCTGCGATGTGACAGTTTTTGCGACCTGCCCTGGCATCCTGCTCACAGGCTCTGCTCTTGTGGTCCTGGCTCCGAGCAGACCTCTTAAATAAGGATAAAGCCAGGCAGCTCTGCCGGGAGTGCTACCCTGTTGGGGGTGTGGGCACAGGTGCCAGGCAGCGGGTGAGCTTAGCTGACACATAGAGGAAGGACTTCGGGTGGCTGAGACACAAGCCCTGGGTATTATTTCCTTGCCTGTTAGCCCCCCACGCACCCCAGAGGTATCGAAGAGTCTTGGGGCACCTGAGGCTTGGAGTTGGTGAGGATGCCTGTGATGGGCGTGAAGAACAGGTGGAAATAACACTGCAGAGAAAGCACTTGGAAACTGAGTGAAATAGCAGTAGCTGATGCGTTTTGTTTGTTGGGGAAGGGAGTCAGAGGTTGGAAAGCACGTAGGTAGATTCTGATTCTTTCGTTAGTCTCCCTTTCTTTGTTCAAGGATGTTACTTGGTTTCTGCCTTTGGATTTTGTGGACCAGTTTAAGATAAAATTGGAGGGCTGATGTGAAGTAACTAGTTTTTAAGTTTGTTCATTAAGAATGTTTAAAGGAAAAAAAAAAGTTACTATTAACTGGCACTGTTGTTGCAGAAAAGAAAATGTTTTGTCACCAAAGAAGTAGGAGTAACATGACCATAGAATAAAGAGGAGTTATTTATGTTGAATAAATTTAAGCTTATGGAAGGTTGCCCCAGTGGTCCTTATTTTTTCTTCTTCCACCAGGGCCAGGTAAAGATGTCATTATAGGTTGCTCCATTTCTTTTATTGCCTGGAGGAGGGACTTGACGCCATTACTGTTGAATGACAACTGCATTAACGAACCGTGGTGTTCCTTGTTTGCCAGTCTTGGTGACAACTGGTGGTTGAGCAGAGGCTGTGTGGTGCCCCATTTATTTGAGAACCCCTGGTCAGGGCATTCATCTCTCATTCTGCCTGCCCTCCTCTCTTTGCCCTTGTCTTTTGCCCTTTCTGGAAGTGCCTGGCAAGATTGTAGCAATACACAAGCATATCCCTGCATCCCGACATGTTGTACCTCTCCCTCTGCCTTTTGTTCCCATTGTTCGTATGTGCCCTGAGGGACAGGTGTGTTGTCAAGGAGCGAGTCCCCTGGTGTCCTTTCCACCCAAGTCTGGAGGGGGATGGCTGACTGAAAATGCAGACTGTGATCCCCTCTAATGCAGACAGGATTCAATGCTTATAGCCTGTTGACATTCTGAAATGCTTTGGGCACTAAGGCTTAAGGAGAGCTTTTAGAATTGGGGGTACCTGTCATTACAAAAAAAAACTGTAGTAGAAAAAACACCTGGGAGAATGCCCAGGATGCAGCTGGGAGCTATCCCATTGAATAAGTGCCCAATGTGAACTATCTCTACAATCCAAATCAAGGCCCTGACCTGTTTCTTTTACCAGTAATTGCACAATATATAGTGATACAGTATCTGTAAAGCTATCAGCAACGGAAGACCCTAATTTCTTGCTTTGGAGAATGAATGTAGAAACGACATTAACTCTATTTCTTTCTTTGATTTTTATCTTACTCTGCCAGAGTATTAAATTTTTTAATTTTTTAGTTAAAAAAGCAATCTCTGACTATATTGCAGTTTAAAAAAATCTAATAATACAGAAACACACTTGACCAACCCCTCCTAATTCTAGACCCCTCTGAAAAATACATGTGAGTTTTGTGTATACACTGTGCTTTTATATATAGAAAATACCTAATTTTCATATTACATGAATCATATGTGTATATTGCTAGACAACTTACTTTTTATTTTCCACTTACTATATCTTGCACAGGTCATTCTGTAAATAATGTCCCTATCCTTGTTAACTGCTGCATTGTATTCGACAGTATAGATATTCCATGATTTGTAGAGCACATTGCTGTTCAGAGTTATATGCTACAAATAATGCTACAGTGGAAAAATAAGACTTAGTACATGCATCTTCATGCATATGTGTATTTTTATCTATGATTAAATACACAGAAGATTAGCTGGTATTAGAGGGTATTTTTTTTTTTAACGTATATTTTGTCTCCCCCAAAATACCATGTCACTCTCTGTTACTTCCATCAGCAATGAATGAAGAGACCATCCTCCTTTCTGCATTTTCCAACCAATTGGTGATCTAAGTCCCTTAAAAAATATTGAGTCAGTGCAATGGGGTGACTTGAATACTGTCGATCTTCTGTAGGAGTGAGGGGAGCTTTGTGCTTAAAGTCATCACTAGAGCAGTGACCCATCTCCAGGAGCGGCTTCAGAAGCCAAGGGACACTTTCACACACCAACAGGTAGACCGTTAGTTCACCAAAACCTCGGCTCTTTGGATCTTTCCTAATGACCTGGCTCAATTAAATTGAGCAGTATGCTAAAATTTAATTCACAGCGGAAACCAGTCTGGGTTTCTTTTTTTATAAATTTATTTATTTAATTTATTTAGTTTTGGCTGCATTGGGTCCTCGTTGCTGCGCACGGGCTTTCTCTAGTTGCGGTGAGTGGCGGCTACCCTTTGTTGCGGTGCGCAGGCTTCTCATTGCAGTGGCTTCTCTTGTTGCGGAGCACGGGCTCTAGGCGCGCGGGCTTCAGTAGTTGTGGTGTGTGGGCTCAGTAGTTGTGGCTCATGGGCTCTAGAGCGCAGGCTCAGTAGTTGTGGCGCACGGGCTTAGTTGCTCCGCGGCATGTGGGATCTTCCCGGACCAGGGCTTGAACCTGTGTCCCCTGCATTGGCAGGCAGACTCAACCACTGGGCCACCAGGGAATTCCTGGGTTTCATAAAGATGTTTTGGAAACATATTTTTCATGTGGCTACTTTTAAACTGCCTTTGAGGGCCTTTCCCTAAGAATAAAAATCATACTTTGTGATAATTTTAGAAAGTGTCACGAGGTCTGGCAAGTTTGTATTCCAAGTCTGTCAGAGGAAGTAAACACTAATTGTGAGACCGTAGTAAAAACAAAACAGCCAGCAGCAGCAGGTAGGTTATTTCTGCACTAAGCTAGTGGGGGGCTGGGGCTTTTTTGTGTCCATTCAGTGTTTCACTCCTTCCCGCAGCCTGATGGAGTCAGAGCTATTGTGATCTCCATTTTGCAGGTGAGTCCACTGAGGTAGATGGGAAGCAGCCTGCATGCTTGGGATAGAGCTAATAAGGGGTAAGCCAGAAAAATGCACACGATGAAAGTCTGCCTAATTCCAATCTCTTGACCAGGGATCAACAAATGTGCCCCACCACCTGCTTTTGTATAGCCCACCAACTAGGAATGGGTTTTATATTTTTAAATGGTTTCATTTTAAGGGATTAAATAAATGCCTACATAACCTTGATTTTGCCTCTTGGCCGTAGAGCCTAAGATGTTTACTCTTTAGTCCTTTACGTGAAAATTTTGCAATTTCTGCTCTGGACTATTAGTCCTTAACTCCCTAAGACTGAAAACAAATCTCTTCCCTCAAGTGGGAAAGTTGGCTAGGCCAGTGGTTCTCAAACATTAGCTTGGGTTAGAATCACGTGGTGGGCTTGTTCCAACACATTGCTGGGCCTATCCCCCAGGGTCTAGAGCCGGACAGGAGAAGTGGCATTTCTAACAGTTTCCTAGGGCGTCTGACTCTGCTGGTCCTGGGACCACACTAGGAGAAGCGCTGAGCGAGGGGGATGGAGTGGAATTAGGGATGTTGGCCTGGAACTGTGGGAGTGTCTCACCCCAGTTATTGGCAGTAGTACCCCTGCAAGTTTGAGCCGTAGGTTTGCAGACTGACAAAATGTGCATTTGGCTTCTTTGTTGACAAGAAATTTAAAATATGTTGGCAACAGCTGTATGAAAGTGGAGATAAAACTTAAGAACTTCAGCTTTTTCATTTATTTAATCATAAATATAATTAAAGATACATTTAAACCTCTTTCTTATTTAAATGATAATAATTGGTATCAGTTATTAATAATCTACTATTTGCCAAGCTTTGTGCTAAACTCTTATAATAATCTTGTGAGGTTAGATGATAGTTTCTCCATTTTTAAAGTAACTAGGGAATTCCCTGGCGGCCCAGTAGTTAGGACTCTGTGCTTTCACTGCTGAGGGTGCAGGTTCCATCCCTGGTCAGGGAACTATGATCCCGCAAGCCGAGGGGCACGGCCAAATACAAGATGTGAGAGCTGTAAGAAGGAACTTCGTGTCACAGTCGTGTGGCAAGTGGCCGCAGATCATTTAGACTCCTGTGTATGATACTACTTCTTACCCAGCCTTCACCCTCCACTGTGGCTACCACAGGTGAATCCTGTCTGTTTCTTTCAACTTAGAAAAATGTTATTCTGGGAAAAAAATGGCCCATTAGGCAAAATGTTATTAATGTTATTATTTTCTTAGAAAAAGCTTTTACTACTAGCTTAATTGTCATAATTATTTTTAAAAATTTGAATTATGGAAACTTTTTACCTAGAGAAAATACACCATATACTCACATTTAACAGATGGTAATATTTTGTCACAGTGTGTATGGTCAGGCCACTCAAGATGGCTGTTCTCTTGCTCTGTGTCCATCCCCTGCCCGAACAGTGCCTGCTTCACCTATAGCTTAGGCACATGACTGACCTTCCTAGGTACTTGCCTCAGGCCAGCTGGTGATTGTTATTATCAAAGGGGCAGTGAGCTGCAGTGCTCCTCTGCTGGTTCCCCTGGTAACTAATGAGCCCACCTGACGTCAATATCAGTTCCCTTATAACTGGTAATCCTCCCTCCCCTCTCCCACCCACCAAGTGAAGACTGCCTTCATGTCCTGCCCGCGGTGCACCGCACACGGTGGGGTGTTGCTCTAGGACCTTGCTTCAGATGTGTAAGCTCCCCCGTCTATTTAACTACTGATGTCTCTCTTGCTGACTCTGGTCTCTTTCTTTGGTCTTGAAGCTGGGCAAGCACAGGCCTTGTAGGCCTGTGGGGTGCAGCCCAACACAGTTGTTTTAAGAGATTTTTTTTTTAAGGAGATAACACTAGAGAATTGCTATGTCCCTAAGCTATACTCCTTCCTTTCCTACCTAAAGTAATACGTTGTTTTGTGTATGCATACTTATATATGTAGCAAAACTACAAAAACATGCAAGGGAAGTCATACGTAGTAGCTTTAGCACATGGCATTATACTCAGTTGTGTGTCGGTAGTTTATTGAGTAAATACTCTGTGGGAAATTAGATGAGTCATGTTTCCTCATGTTCTGGGGGTTTTGAGAGCGGTGATAACCTTTTACCAACTTCCGGAATTCCTATCTGGCACCACAAATCCCCTTTCATCATCTATTTTATTGTTTGTTTGGTTTTGATTTTATGGTGTCTCACAAATTCCTAGAATGCGTGTCTTTGGGTTTTGGATCTTTAAGTTCTTACCAGAGTTTTGACAGATCTTTTGAAGCAACAAATATTTTTAAGTCATTAAAGTGACTTAAAGGGGGGGATACAGGAGAGAATGAGACAGATAAATAACCCTTTCCAGTTGAGCTTATATTCAGGTGATTACGATTCTCACCCCCCTCCTCTAATTTAGTGTAATAAGATACAGGAGAGAATGAGACAGATAAATAACCCTTTCCAGTTGAGCTTATATTCAGGTGATTACGATTCTCACCCCCTTCCTCTAATTTAGTGTAATAAGATTTTTCTGAAAGTTAGTAATACTTGTAGTTAAATAGATTTCCAGCTTTTACACGCTGGCCTTGGCATTCAGCAGTGCTTACCATCATCTCTGTGTGTGCCAGGCAGTGTCCCAGTTTTTGGTTCGTAGAAGGTGGTCACCTTATCTATTATGTGGCAATGAGGCATCCACACGCTTATTAAATGGCTTGCAAAAGTTATGTGCCCATTTCCCTTTGTTATTAGACAGTGTGCTAATTGCACAGGTGATTTAAATGTTAAAAAGGCATTAAAGCATTTGTTGTAATAATTAACAAAGGATTGTTAGGTTACAAATGAGTGATAATGCCATATTTTTTAAATACAGTTATATATCTGTGCAAAGTGGTATATGTTATGAAACATTAATATTCAAATGAGAGATTTGAACTGAATGATCCCTAAAAAACCTTTCTAGTAAGTTCTTTCTGGTTTTTGAACGTATGAACTCTACATCTATTAATATATTTTGTGAGACATCAACGGTGTCACACTTCTGAAAACTTCAGGGAGAGGCCGCAGCCTGCCTTTTGTCGTATACCAGTGTATTAACCAAACCTCAGATAGTGGCCTAGAGATTGCTGATTTTCTTCTCTTCTTTCTCAGTAACAGAAGCTCTGTTTTTCTAAGCGAACACAAAGCTGCATGGAATAAAGACCGGCCTTCCGCCTCGGTAGTTAGGTGTGATTTAAATTTTAGTTGACTGAATGTAAGTGGAAATAGCATGTAGTTTTTAGGAAGTGCCCTTAAAGGGAGAGAGGCATGTCCTTTATCTCTTCTTCCTTCCTGTTGGGCAGAATGTAGACGTGATGGCTGGATCTTGAGCAGTTACCTAAGATCTTGAGGTTGGTATTACATGTAGAAGATAGCAGAGTCACAAGATAGAAGCAGTATAGGCAACACTGTGTATATAGTTCTGCAATATTCTTGCAGAAAGGCCTCTGGCTGAGAGGTTGATTAAGGGACTGAAATTCAATCCAAGCTCTGCTTCTCAAGGGGTGTACTTGGAGAAAGGTTAGGCCTTTTACTTTCCACAAAAGGATCACGTGCTTACAAAGCCGTGTACCTACAGGGCTGCTTTCCCCTGGAGGGGTACCTTTTTCTAATTTATTCAAAGGTGCCACATGAGCCCTCTTACTATGGAATGCCTCACCATCCCCAGACCTCCCTGAATTTCATTAATGATAGAGAAAAGTAACCCTGTATCTTGTTTTAGCCGCTGTTGCTTTGGCATTTTCATTACTGGTACCTGGGCCTAAACCAGATAAATAGATCACTGTCTTTTCCTTTGCAAGGGTTACTTTGGTTTTTTTGGTCTGTTTTGCTGGTTTGTAAACAACAGAAACCAAGTCTGGGCAACTTAAGTTGATTGAAGTGTTTTGGAGGGTTATCAGGAGCTCATGGAATAGAGGCAACTGAAGTATCAACATTGGCTTTGGGCAGGGAACAAAGCAATTCTAGGGGGTTTAGGAAATGAGTGCTGGAGGACAGCACACTCGGAGCTGGGAGTCTGGTCAGAGGTGCAGCTCCTGTTGCCTGGGACAATGATGTCCAGCCTTGCCTTTTCTCCTTAAGGAGCTCATTCGTGATTTAGAGGTGGCATGAGGGCAGGGTCGAGGTGTAGATCATGTGTCCTGGACCATTGCTGTTTAGCTCCTGTACTGGGTGCATCTCATCTGGGTCAACTATTTAGCTGTCTACAGTGAAGGGAACATAATTTCCTAGAAAGAATTGAAGCTGCTCATGGGATGGGGGATGGATGGTTAACATCAAAAAGAAACAAAAAGGAAAGAAATACAAGAAGACAATGACAACACGTGATCACACTACCGTGTGTTCTCAAAAGCAATGGAGTGCATACTAATTTCCCACCAACAGTCCTCTTTTCTTTTTGGTATTCCATTTCCCACCCTCAAGAAGGGAGTGCTAATTCTGTATTTATTAGTTCACAGATCCATCAGCTGATCCTGTGTGAGTGCCTGCTGTGCACAGGGTCCTGTGCTAGACATCAGGGGGACGTAGTGACGTAATAGACGGAGAGGGCCCTCCCTGTGGTGACGTAGCCGTGGACTCCCTAATAGGCGTTTCTATGTAACGGCATCCAGAATCACGTGGTCAGAGGAGAATCACACTGTTATATATAGGATGGATAGACAACAAGGTCCTACTGTATAACACAGAGAACTATATTCAGTATCCCGTGACAAACCATAATGGAAAAGAATATATATATATATACACACAGACACATACACAACTGAGTTACTTTGCTGTACAGCAGAAATTAACACAACATTGTAAATCAACTCTACTTCAATCAAACTAAAAAAAAATAAAGCAGAATCGCATGGAAGCTGAGGAAATGGCTTTGCATTTTTCTCTGCACTGCCACCTGCCACTCCCCTTCCCTTTAAAACTCTTTAGGGAATGGTTTGTTTGCCGTTTTCCCAGAATTTGGGGCTTAATTCTCAACTCTAAGAGTCTATTGTCGTCTTGAACCCTGCGGAGGTATGCTTCTGCCTCTGAAGTGCTATCTTGTGGTCATTTTATGGTTTTTCCTTATGAATAATTTACCTGTACAGTCCTAATATCTTTGGAAGCTAGTGAATTTGGGTGTTTATTAGGGAAACATCTCAACCTGAAGAGAGAAATCAATTTCTTATTACAAAGCAAAGCAAAACATATGAGATCATCTACCCTGTGGGAAAGCAGTATATTTTATAAGCATCTGGGATTATTATTAAGTCAGGAACTCAAATTATTGTCCCTTCTTATAAGGAAATTGTATATTTATTAATCTCCTTATTAGTGTCCTCACCATCTACTCTCCATGTAGGGTTATGAAGTGTCTTATATTCACAGCATTTCAGGGCAGAAAGACCGACTTGTGCTTAAACCATTTTGTAAAAATATTTGCCTAATCTTTTTATAAAAATTCCTAGAGACATTGACTCCATAACCTATTTTGTTGACTTATTTCTTTGTCTTAAGCTCTTCTAGCTCTTGTTGCAAAAGATGTATCGATGCCGTTGTCCAATTTTCATAAATGTTTCTTGGAATCACATGTTCTAAGAAATTTTTGTGCCTCTTAAGTTGAACAGTCTATTCTAGTTATTTTTCTGTGCCTCCTGTGCTTCATCTCTGAATGCCCAAAGGAAAGTAGAATAGTAGTAATAATAGTTATGGTTACAATTTATTAAGTGCTTCCTAAGTGCAATGCATAATTCTGACCACAACCCAATGAGATATATTCTGTTATTCTACCCATTTTACAGATGAGGAAACTAGGGCCCAAATTCCCTGGGCCAAAGGCAAGAAGACCCAGAACTTGAGAGATCTCTGCCTCAAAACTAGTTCTATGGTAAATCAAAATCACTCCTTCGTTCCCATAAACAGTAAATTGATACCTACTTTACTTGTATGCTTGAAGGAGAAACAGTAGGTGTTGCTGTAAGGAATAGTTTGTGTTTTTTATAGGTGTTAGAATATATTAAGCTCGTGTTTGAACCAAACACAAGAAAATGTAAGACTCAGAGAACCATAACAGATTTAGAAACTCCAACTTCATTCTCTTACTGTTGATGTGTTATATTCAGGGAAGAATTTGTTAGATTAATGACAATACTTATTTTATTAAAAGATTCCTGTTGTATTCTTAACTATGCTTCACTTTGGCCCTTTGTAATGGGGCGTAGAAGTGAATTGCAAAATTCCAGGCAGATTCGTACTGCATGCTGGGGAAGGCGGGGATCCACATGCCTTATCTACTTTAATGCATTTTTGGCTTTAGCGGGTTAAAACGGTGTGATGTTTTGATACTGTCCTTTAGCTTTAAAATCCCGGACTGCTTTATATTTATTTTTGAGATCGAAGTGAAAGCAGGGAAGATGGAAATTTTGCCAGTATCTCTGTTGCTTTGAAACAAATCAGGGAAATTTGGTGTGTCCTGAACAGCAGCTTGGGGACCAAATTCGTGCTTCTGTGACTTAGTAACTTTTTTTTGACAACTATAAACCAGGCCCTTTGGAAGGCAGAGGGCACTGAAGTGGCCCAGGGACTTCCAGGACAGCTTGATGAGCTTGCCTTGGAGAGCTGGATTTTACAGCAAGGTTTTGAGGACCTTTTGGCCTGGTCTCTGGCCCCTCTCCTTCTTGTCCATTTGTAATAGAAGCATGGAATTCAATACTATTATTGACTTGGAGCAGTCGTTGAATTGTGATGTGCACAGTGAATTTGAAGTTTGGGTCTTAAGTTGATAGGGAATCAATAATCAACATTGAATTCTTACCTGTTAGGGCTTTATTGGTTTTATAAATTGTCCCCAGCGATCCCTCTTGAATGGTACAGATACCAGCCATCACCTGGCTTTACTGAAAGCCCTAGAAATCCCTAAGCCTCATTTTAGGCAAGGATTTTCTCTTCCACTCTTGTAAAAAGCTTTCACAAACAGCAAGGATTCCGTACATGAAACATTACGTTGCTTTGCCTCCTGCTGAACCATAAAATCTTACCACAGAGAGAGAAAAAGGGCAACTGAGTAAGAAACGTACACATTTTGGGAAAAGAATTTCTTTGTTAACTAGTGTTGTATATGAAGATGTAATTGAGGAAAGCCTCTTGAATTAAAAGAGTCCAGATATTCTCAAGCATTCATCAAGGGGCCTTGACCTTGGAGTTGTGGGGATAACTGAGTATGAAGGCCTTTTCCTGCAAAAGCTTCTGGGGATTGGCACCCTCAGAGCTCATGGCCTTCCTCTCTGTGCTTTGTGGTTTCTGTAGGCTCTTCTCCAGCCCTCCTCCACGGTGTATCCTGAGGTCCGGGCTTTGGTGGCAGCCTTGGTAGTGGCAAAGAAAGGGAACCAGCAGGAAGTAGAATAAATCTGTGTGGTGGCCCATCTTTCCCCATTTTGATTCCTTACCCTCTTTTTCATCTTCTCATGCCGTTTTCCTCTTCATAGCAGTTATGTGTTCCTCACCTCAGATCTGAAGTTTTGTCTCTGAATTGATTCTATGTGTGTGTGAGGCTTGGGGAAAGTGGAGCTAACAGTTGAGTTTCTCTGATCCACACTTTAGTGGGTCTTTATTAAATGACAGAAAAGTGTCCTGGGTCAGGAGGAGCAGCAAGTTCCTGCCTTTCCTGCTTCTGTTCTCCCTTGTATTCCTTCGAAAACTCCAAAAGGTCTGTAGTTTCCTCATTATTGTGGTGTTTCTCAACTGGGGGGGGGGCGATTTTGCTACTCAGGCCACATTTGGCAATGTCTGGAGACATTCTGGGTTGCCACAGAGGGGCTTGTAATGGCATCTAGTGGGCAGAGGCCAGCTGTGCTGCTCAACATCCCATGGGGCACAGAACAGTCCCTGCCGAGGGGGTCAGTGGGTGGGGGAGGGAAGGAATGGGAGTTTGGGACTAGCAGAGGCAAACTATTACATACAGGATGGATAAACAACAAGGTCCTACTGTGTAGCACACGGAACTATATTCAATATCCTGTGACAAACCATAATGGAAAAGAATATGAAGAAGAATATACATATATATATATATATATGAAGGTGAGTCACTTTGCTGTACAGAAGAAATTAATATAATATTGTAAATCAACTATACTTCAATAACATTAAAAAATAAATAAAAAGAACAGCCCCCACTGAAGTATTATCCTGCCCCAAATGTCAAAAGTGCTGAAATCAAGAAACCCTGCTCTACTGAAACATCTCTCTGGCCACCATATGAGTCTGAGTTGCCTGGCACGCGGTTCACCTGCTGATTTATGTGTCTGAAGTGTATCAGACTGGTTTCCTACACTAGTTTATGACTTTCCTTTTAATTCGTATTGAAAATCCTTTTCCTAGAAAAGGCCAAACTAATCGCTGCCCAAAAAGATCACAAGTTCCAAATTAGTGGAATCAGAATTAGAGATCTTATTCCTTGGGAGTCATGCCAGACTTAGAGTAAGTTGCTTCAATAATCCACAGTGGACTTCACCAGCATTACATGGGCTGGTGAGTAGGAGTAGGAATTTTGAAGTTATAATGGTGGTATCACTTGGGTTTGTCACTTACTGTGTGCCAATCCATGGGCTGTGTTACTTTTCTGGTCTCCGTTGCACCAAGCCATTTGTCCTATTGGCCTCACCTTGGCTCTCACTTCCTCCGGGAAGCCTTCCTTCCTGCCTCAAGTTCAGAATCAGGTACTCCTCCCACGCAGCTACCCTTCTGGTAACATAACTCTTGACTCCTTGGATCACAGTGGCCTGTTGTTAACTTCGAGGGCCAGCCCCTCCTAGCTAGTTCACTCCTGCCAGACGCATAGTAGGGCCTCTGTAAATACTTGTGGAATGATTGAATCGAGGAATACTGAAAGCTGGCACTTTGCTTAGTTACAAAAAGAATCACCGTAGAAAAAAAAATAGAAACTCAGAGTCAGAAAACATGTGCTTTGGTGTTGGTTCTCTGACTCTCAATTATCAAAGAAGTGAATAAATAAGTGTGTTGAATGAAATGATTCTAAACAGGGAGCCTCTGAGTTTCTCGTAAGCACTCTCTTCTGTACGGTGCTGTCATGATGAAAGTTGATCTGCATTATTAAAAACAAAAGGGTCTCTGTATATCTGGAATCAGAGCAAGCAGAGTATTGTTAAAACGTTAACTCAGATCTTGTCACTCCTCTGAGCCACATCCCTCTTCTTAAGCAAGAGTTCTTACCATGAGCATCAAGCGCCTATGGCATCCAGTCCCATCCCCTCTTTAACCCCCTTCTACTTCTCCACCCCTCGCTCGCTCTGCTTCAGCCACACTGGCCTTGCTCACTGACCATCACACGTCCCAGGCACCCTCCTGCCTCAGTGGTTTTTTGTTTTGTAAATTAATTAATTAATTTTATTTTGGCTGTGTTGGGTCTTTGTTGCTGCACATGTGCTTTCTCTAGTTGTGGCGAGCGGGGGCTTCTCATTGCGGTGGCTTCTCTTGTTGTGGAGCACGGGCTTTAGGTGCGTGGGCTGCAGTAGTTGTGGTGCCCGGGCTTCAGCAGTTGTGGCTCACGGGCTCTAGAGCGCAGGCTCAGTAGTTGTGGTGTACAGGCTTAGTTGCTCTGCGGCATGTGGGATCTTCCCGGACCAGGGCTTGAACCCGTGACCTCTGCATTGGCAGGCGGATTCTTAACCACTGCACCACCAAGGAAGCCCCTGCCTCAGTGTTTTGTAATTGCTTTTCCTTTTGCCTGGAGTGATCTTTCCCAGAGACCTGCATGGCTTGTTCGGGACTGCCTGTGGGTCTTTGCTCAGATGTCCCATGTTTGGAAGGCCTTCTCTGCCCACTCCCTCTCAAATTATAGCCCACTCCTGACTTGTCCTATCTCCTCTCTCTGATGTGCTTTTTTCCTCCCGAGTGTCTTTTGGCATTCTATTGATTTTTTTTTTTTTTTTTTTTTTAAGGATTTTCTTATTTATTTATTTATTTATTTATTTATTTTTGGCTGTGTTGGGTCTTCGGTTCGTGCGAGGGCTTTCTCCAGTTGCGGCAAGCGGGGGCCACTCTTCATCGCGGTGCGGGGACCGCTCTTCATCGCGGTGCGCGGGCCTTTCTCTATCGCGGCCCCTCCCGTCACGGGGCACAGGCTCCAGACGCGCAGGCTCAGCAATTGTGGCTCACGGGCCCAGCTGCTCCGTGGCATGTGGGATCTTCCCAGACCAGGGCTCGAACCCGTGTCCCCTGCATTAGCAGGCAGACTCTCAACCACTGCGCCACCAGGGAAGCCCTATTGATTTTATTTTAACTTATTTACTATCTCTCCTCTCTCCCTTCCATATCCAACCTCCTGAGAATGTAAGCACCATGATGGCAGAGGGATTGTTCCTTTTTTTTGAATGGTAACATGCATATGGAAAAGTGTACACATCATAGTGAACAACTCCATGAATGATCACAATCTGAACACACCCATATAACCAGCCCCCAGATCAAGAAACAACATCAGTAGCACCACAGAAGGCCCCTTTACACCTCCTTCTATTCATTTCTTTCCATTTTAAGGGCTACTACCATCCTGGATCCCCGGTAGAGACTTTTCACTGTTGTATCCACAGCACGTGATAGGCACGAAGTAAATAGTAGTAGAGTTTATTTAAACAATGCCGGGAGAGAAATCTGTACCTCTAGTGTCTAGATTTCTAAAGCTGATCTCTAATTGTAGATTAATCCCAGTCATTGGAAAATACAGTTAAAGACTTTTTTTCTTTTTCCTTTTTAAATATATTTATTTATTTATTTTTGGCTGTGTTGGGTCTTCGTTGCTGCGCGTGGGCTTTCTCTAGTTGAGGTGAGCGGGGGCTACTTTTCGTTGTGGTGCACAGGCTTCTCACTGCGGTGGCTCCTCTTGTTGTGGAGCACGGGCTCTAGGCGTGCGGGTTTCAGTAGTTGTGGCACGCAGGCTCAGTAGTTGTGACGCGTGGGCTTAGTTGCTCCGCGGCATGTGGGATCTTCCCGGACCAGGGCTCGAACCTATATCCACTGTGTTGGTAGGCGGCTTCTTAACCACTGCACCACCAGGGAAGCCCCCGAAGACTTCTGAAGTATCCAGTTGCCAGACACAGGCTGCTATAATTTAGCCTATTAGATTTGTCACTTGTTTCTGCTGCGTTAACCTTGATTATTTAAATATTTTACCTGTGGTCTCTGTAAGTTCACTCTTCTTGCTCATAATTTTAATTTATTGTCTATTCTGTTTGCTAGGCACTTAATCAGACATCTCTCTGGTGATTGTCTTACAGGATTATCTAACTTCTTCAACTACATTGTAAATTCAGCCAAGCATAATAAATTTTCACCAAAGTTTGCCCTCCAGTCTTGATTCTTCCCTAGCTGGAGTTACTGTACATTTCTGTTCCTGGTCACTGGCCATTATCTGGGACTCCTGGCATGTGGGTTACTGTTCCAGTTGGATGCCTACATTAGAGTTGCAACCTGAATTGTTTTAGTGCTTTAAGTAATAGAGTGTCATCAGATTTGATTGTACTGCTAACCATTTGAGATTTGATGGTGAGTTTAAGGATGCAATGGTTTCTGAGAAGTTTGGGTTAGAGCTGCCTCCAAATGTATATACCTGTCTACAAACTCAAGGATGTGCCGTTCGCTACAGAGTCACTGTGTAATTGATGAGTGAGGTTATTGGGCCTTTATCCTGGCAGATGGCGGAGAAGTGTCCAGTGTTAGTCTTACAAAGTAACATATCAGCTGACCGTGGGGCTTGACTATCCACACAATGGAATATTATGCGGTCATTAAAGATCAAAAAGAGAAGCAACATATATTAGGACCAATTTTATGTTATCTTTTTCATTTGTAACACCATGTCATGTATATTTCCCAAAATCATGAAATGCCTGGAGGACTTGATGCTCTTAATACCTACAGAGACCACCCCCTGGTCGGGCTGCCATGTAAGCAAGACCCATGCATCACTTAACATGCTCTCAGCTGCAAGTCAGGAGAGACCCAAATCTGAGCAGTGAGAGAAAAAAGAAATGTTATTGTTCATACTAGAGACCCAGAGATAGTAGGTTCCCAGGTAATCAGTGGCCAGCCAAGTTCATTGCAAATGCAGGTTGTTACCATCTTTCTTCTGTCAGCTGTGCATCAGATTTGTCCTCAGAGAGGTTCTTTTTGAGGTGGCAAAATGGGGCTCCACACAATGTGGCATCCAGACTGACAGAAATTGGTAGGCCAGTTTGGACCACGTACCTGGTGTTGTGAATTAAGTCAGCCTCCTTGAAGCTCACAGCTGAGTGGTGGAGGGGCCGGGGTGGGGTGGGGTGGGGTGGGGTGGGGACTCAGGCAAGTCAGCGTGTGTTCTGACCTGGAGGGGGAAGCAGGCCGGGTAAGGTGGCGGGCAGGTATAGAATGACCATCTAACACACTTGCTGGGATTAGAATTGGGCATTGGGAGCTCTGTTTGTGCAAAAGTCTCTCCTGCTAGTTTCATATTCTAAGCAACTATGAAATATGAAAGTCAATAGCAAATTTATAGTCCTGTTTTCCCTTAACTTCTTTATTACAACTCCAAAATGAAACTGTTAGTGTGATAGTGTGATTGGGGAATTAATAATAGTGAATTTTTTAACATTGTCTGTTTATTTGGGTTAAAATTTCAAACTTAAATAGATTGCCTTAAAAAAAAGATTTAGTATACTGTCTGGCACACAGATGCTTAATGTGTAAACTGTATAAAGGTGCCAACCCACAGACAGTAACATTGTTTTAATTTAAATGATTTGAGGGATAGAAATGGAATTTAAAGGTTTGGGGAGAGGGTTTGGGTGGATGGGCAGATGTGGATAATTAATTTAAAAGAGTTGGTTTTGTAATCTGTCCCTGGGTTAGAACTATTCAGTATTCAATCTAGGCAAAATATTTAGATCTTTGCATGTTTCCTTTTTCCTTTCTTAATGTCTCTTTTGTAGAAATTATATAATCTATCCCTTAATTGGTAAATTGTTCAAAGGCCTGGTAATATGTGTTAATGCATTCTTATTTTATTTCCCAGTGTTTTATCAGATGATCAACAGGAAATTTAAAGTAATGGTGGCTTTTCTACATTTTTCCTATCACAGCATCATTTATTTTCATGGTCAGATTATCTAGGGGGATATATTTCCAAGAAATTGCTAAATGTCACTTGCTCTCTTTCCCCTCCCCCACCCCTTGATATTACTGTTGTAAATAGGATTTGTGTGTACATTTGGGGGGAGAATAAGAAAAATGAAAACTGTCATGGTCTCATTTTCTTTTTCTTTTTTTATTTTTCTTTTTGAAAAGACAATGAAGAAATGGGCATGATTGACCAGGGGATCAGGGATTTCTTTCTTTTTTTAAAAATTTTCATTGGAGTATAGTTGATTTACAATGTTGTGTTAGTTTCAGGTGTACAGCAAAGTGAATCAGTTATACATATACATGTATCCACTCTTTTTTAGATTCTTTTCCCATATAGGTCATTACAGAGTATTGCGTAGAGTTCCCTGTGCTGTACAGTAGGTCCTTATTAGTTATCTATTTTAAATACGTATAGTAGTGGGTATATGTCAATCCCAGTCTTCTAAGTTACCTCCCCCCCACTTTGCCCTTGGTAACCATGAGTTTGTTTCTACATCTGTGACTCTATTTCTGTTTTGTAAATAAGTTCATTTGTACCTTTTTTTAGATTCCACATATGAGTGATATCATATGATATTTGTCTTTCTCTGTCTGACTTCACTCAGTATGACAATCTGTAGGTCCATCCATGTTGCTGCAAATGCATTATTTTGTTCTTTTTTATGGCTGAGTCATTGTCTTTAAACATACATTTTGCCTGGTGTGATTTCTTTATTTCCATGTGGAGTTATCAAAATGGGTTGGTTTAAAAGCAAAAATTATGGCCAGTGTTAGACTATCTGTCAAAGGTGTTTACTTATTATAACTTCTAATTTTGAAAACATTGTAGATTTACAGAAAGGTGCGAAACTAGTCCAGAGAGGTTCCATGTACTCCTCACCAGGTTTCTTCCATTGGTTCAATGTTATGTAATTATAGTTACAGTATCAAAAACAGGAATCTGACATTGGTACAATGTGTGTGTATAGTTCTCTGCCATTTTAGCACATATGTAGATTGCTTTAACCACCACTGGAATAAGATATGGAATGATTCCATCACCACAAAGATTGTGTTCATTCTACCCCTTTACAGTCACACACTCCTTCTCCCCCTACCATCCCCAATCCTTGCCATCCACTAATCTGTTTTACATCTGTATAGTTTGTCATTTTGAGAATGTTATATGTATGGAATCATGCAGAATGTGACGTTTTCAAATTGGCTTTTCCCCCTCAGCATAATGTCCCTGATCTCCATCCAAGTGGTTGTGTGCAGCAGTAGTTCACTCCACCATGTTTTTGAGCAGTATTCCTTGGTGTGAATGTACCACAGTTTGTATAAACATTCACCTTTTAAAGGAGGTTTTTTGTATTTTTTTTCTTCCTCCAATTCCTGGTTGCTTCAGGACAAAGTCAATTATTAATAGTTGTGTACAGGTGTTTGTGTGGACATTAGTTTTCACTTTTCTGGGATAAATACATAAGGAGTACAATTGCTGGGTCATATGGTAAATGTGTGTTTTTTGGTTTTTTTTAAAGAAACTGCCAAACTGTTTTCCAGAATACCTGTACCACTCCATATTCCCATCCACTGTGAATGAGAGATCCAGCTTTCCTGCATCCCCACCAGCTTTTGGAGTTGTCAGTGTTTTTCATTTTAGCTCTTCCAATTGGTGTGCAGTAATATCGCATCGTGGTTGTAATTTGCAGTTCCCTTATGGCTAATGATGTTGAATATCCTTTCATGCGCTCATTTGCCATCCTCTCTGGTGAAATATCTCCTCGTGCCCCTTGCTAACTTTCTAATTGGATTGGGTTTTTTTCACTGTTGAGTTTTGAGCATTCTCTATACGTTCCAGATAGTAGTCCACTGTCGGATATGTGGTTTGCAAATGTTTTTTCTCATCTGTAGCCTGTCCCCTCATCCTCTCAACAAGCACCTTTATAGAGCAAATGCTCTTAATATTGATGAAATTTAACTTACTCATTTCTCCTCTGAATCATGCTTTTGGTGTCATATCCAGGAACTCTTCACCAAGCCCCAGTTCCAGAAGATTGTCTCTTATTCTACCCCTTAAAACGTTTTATAGTTTTATATCTAATGTTAAAATTTATGATCCATTTTGAGTTAAACCTCATATTTTATACAAATATTAGGTCAAGATGACTCTTCTTCTCCTTTCCCCCTTCCCCTCCTTCCCTTCCCCTCCCCCTTTCCGCCTTCTTTCCCTCCCCCTCCCCCTCTCTCTCCCCCTTCCCTTTCTTCTTCTTTTGCCTATGGACGTCCAATTTCTCTAGCACTATTTTTTGAAAAGACTGTCCTTCCTACATTGAATTACTATTGCACCTGTGTCAAAAATCAATGACTGCACGTCTCTCTATGGGTTTTCTTTTCTGTTCCATTGATCTAGTGTCTGTCTGCCTGCCTGCTAATACCACAGTCTTGGTTACTGTGGCTATATAACAAGTCTTAATCTTGGGTAGACTGATTCCTCACACTCTACTCCTTGCTTCTGATGATATTCTCTTTTGAAGACTTGATTCTCTGTCCCTCCTCCCCCCTTTTTGTTGTTGCCTGGATTGATCACTGTGATCATTTCAAATAACCTCAGTGTCCCTTGAGAAGTCCTTGCTTTAATGTGGCACATTTTATCCTGAGGATCACTTTTAATGGATTAGTGATGTCTGCTTACAATCTCTTTTATTGTATTCTCTTTCTGGAATCCAATTTTGAGCCGGATAGAGAGGACAAGGCCTGGCTCAGCAGGAGAGTGCTGTGAAATGTGAGTGTTATCTGCCTTGGGTTTAGGATAAGCACATGGTAGCAGCAACGCTGGGTTTGCCTTCCTGGTATCAAATAAGGCACTGTTGAATTTTAGCTGGAGAAGAGCCAGAAGTTTATGACTGTGGCTGAGGTGGGTGGTGGAGGGCAGGCCTTCCCCACACATTTAATCTAACCTCTCTAGTTTAAATATTTCCAGTGAATCATCATACTCTGTGACCTTGTAACATAAATCTGAGAGGAGCTGCAGTTCTTAACTTCAGACTTCAGCCAAGTTTCATTACTGTGGCTTCTGTATAGTGGCTTTGTCTATTGGGCATCTGGTTATCCTGCTGTCTGCTGTTTACCATCCCTTTAAAGTGAAAGGATCTCTTGATTTATGATTTGGTAGGCTTTTTTATTTTTTTCACTGTGGATAGAGGTGTGAGTGAATTAATGGTTGAAAACCATCAATTGTTAGAGTATTTCAAGAAAAATTGGATGAATAATTTTAAGGGAATGTATTATCTAATCTCACTTGTATTAAGGATTTTTTTATTGGAACTGTACTGCTATTAAATGGGAAACACCAAAATATTGCAAAACCTAATTGTAAGTAGATACTTTCTTACCTGGAACATATATGATGTCTGTAAGACCATCTGGTAAACCATTAAAGACTAGTGTTTGAATTCTGTCTCCTTTAAATTACCTGCTTTGATGCCTAAAGTTTCAGCATTAGGGTTATTATTGCATATTTGCATGACCAGAAATCTCCTCTATTACACTGTCTGTTTTCCCTGAGTTTCTGATGTGTTAAGGTGTTCCCACTTACTAAGATTGAAGTGTAGAATTTAATGTGGCATGTTCCTGATTACAGAAGTTTGGAGATGGAAGCAAGCGGAAGGATAGGCCTGGAGTCTAGCTGCCTGGGAGAGTGGTTTAAGGAATTGCAGTGTCCAGTTACAATGTTCAAAAAGTTAAAACCATGACCCTTTACTCAAACAGAATTAATACCTATCAAATTCAAATAATTAATGAGGCAAACAATAATATGGCAAAGCTGGTTGGAAGGGCATTTGGAGGCAGTGTGTACTTTTATTTTATTGTATTTTTAAATAATTAATTAATTAATTAATGGGTGCGTTGGGTCTTCGTTGCTGCGCGCGGGCTTTCTCTGTTTGCGGCGAGCGGGGGCTACTCTTCGTTGTGGTGCACGGGCTTCTCACTGCGGTGGCTTCTCTTGTTGTGGAGCATGGGCTCTAGGCACGTGGGCTTCAGTAGTTGTGGCTCACGGGTTTAGTTGTTCTGTGGCATGTGGGACCAGGGCTCGAACCCGTGTCCCCTGCATTGCCAGGTGGATTCTTAACTATTGCACCACAAGGGAAGTCCCCAGTGTGTAGTTTTGGCTAATACGGAATGTCAGAATATGGTTGCTAGGTTTGATCCAACACTGGTTAATATCCTACAGAGTTATAAAACTGTAACTACTTTTCTTTTTTGAAACTGGTTTTAAATCTACAGCTTAATCTGTAACTTCACCAAGCCTGGCCTTTAATCATAGTGAACAGCAAGTCAAACAATGATACATTCCCCTAGGAATTAAATAATTTTGGGATGATTTTGTTAAATACAGCCCCAGTGTGACACTGAAAGGACATGCTGCATTCTCTTTACCTTATTTCCATGTTTGGGATAATTTTTTCTCATCAGCAGTTTGTGAGGCTTCATGGAGACTGACAATGCTTGAGTTTTATCTACTTCACAGTTTTGCTTTTGGCTAGTGTGTATGGCTATTCTAGCTGTCTGCAAGTTGAAGCCCTTTACAAGCTTGCAGTTGAGCTATTTGTGATACTTTCATTGCTTTTCCCCTTCTCTGTTGACATTTGGTACTTTCAGTCTCATCCCCATCCTTACTTCTTTCTTTCACACTCTTAGAGGGCATTTATGTCTCTCATACTGACTTAGCTTGATGGCAAAGAAGAATGAGCCATTGTAGAAGACTGAATTATAGAATCCTGGACAATTTACTTACTGGGCTGTCCGGAGCTTGGACATGACTTTGCCATGTCCTACCTATGTGACCTTGAGCAAATCAGTAACTTATAAAACTCTATTTTGGTCATCTAAAATGCATTGAACAGTGGTGCTTACCTTGTAGGGGTATTGTGAGGATTAAAGGATTAAATTAAAGGATTAAAATGGTGCTTAGCACATAGGAAAGTTTTCAATTAAGATTATCTCTAAGAGAGCTATACACACACACACACACACACACACACACACACACACACACACACACACACACACACATTTGGGGGGGGCGGGTATCTTGTTATTTTACATACTAGATGTTCCCTAAAGGATTTGCAAACTCACTTGCTTAAAAGGACCAGGGAGGCACACAGTAAGTAACTGAAGGGTCTTGCAGAATTAAGCATAAGACCAGGAACAACTGGCAGCTAATACATGGCATCCCAGCTGGGGAAAGATTAGTGATTGGTGGGGATGATTGTGAAGTTTACACTAAGTAAAGATGTCCCCGGAACTGTGCATCTCGAGCCAACTGTTGTCATATGGTTCAGTATAGCTTGATATTAACATTTTTAAAGAGAAGACTAAAGCCTGGATTATCACATGTCCTTTCCCTTTTGTAAATGCTGGCAACTGATTGACATAACATGCTGTGTTATGGGCTGCATGTAGTGGGCCATCAGTTTGCCATGTTTGCTCTTGGTTGATTTAGATCAGCGGTCCCCAACTTTTTTTGGCACCAGGGACTGGTTTCGTGGAATACAGTTTTTCTACAGACCGGGAATGGGGGGGATGGTTTTGGGATGATTCAAGCCCATTACATTTATTGTGCACTTTATTTCTATTATTATTACATTGTAATATATAATGAAATGTATACAACTCACCATAATGCAGAGTCAGTGGGAGCCCTGAGCTTGTTTTCACTTGCCACTCACTGATACGGTTTTGATATGAGTCTGCAAGCAATTGATGTATTATGGTCTCTGTGCAGTCAAACCTCTCTGCTAATGATAATCTGTATTTGCAGCTGCTCCCCAGCGCCAGCATCACCTCCTCAGCTCCACCTCAGATCATCAGGCATTAGATTCTCATAAGGAGCGCACAACCTAGATCCCTTGCACGTGCAGTTCACAGTAGGTTTCGTGCTCCCATGAGAATCTAATGCGGCCGCTGATCCGACAGGAGGTGGAGCTCAGGCGGTAATGCGAGCAATGGGGAGCGGCTGTAAATACAGATGAAGCTTCACTCGCTTGCCTGCTGCTCACCTCCTGCTGTGCGGCCCGGTTCCTAACAGACCACGGACCAGTTGTCCGTGGTCCTGGGTTTGGGGACCCCTGATTTAGATTATTCAGTGAGAAAGGTCAAGTTGTTCACAGTAGACCATATCAGAATTTAAAGTGACCACAGCAGTCAGTTACACACGAGAACAGTTGGGTTTGGGCAGAGTCACGTGGCCCATTAGTGGTGGTATTTTTAATTTTTATGTAAATGAGCTTTACTTGTACATGGTCTTCCACTTTGGGAGTTATAAGGTTTAACACAGACTCGTTTTTGAAAGAGTGTCCATGCGTTAAAAAAACAACCCTATTGATTATTGGAACAGGGGAGGGAAGTATACCAAAATTTTAATGGTGATTATGGTTGTTTTTATTTTCTTGTTTATGCTTTTTGATGTATTTTCTTGTCTATTTAATGGACTCTGCTCATTAATGTACTTCGCTTAATGTGTTTCTATGACAAATATTTATTGCTTTTATAATCAGAAAAAGCAATAAATGCTATTAAAAAAAGAATTTATCATGGAAATGCCTAGATGTGTGATAATATGATTATTGATTAGTTTCGTGGCCCCAAGATTGTTGCTAGCAAAGTAATGGTTCATTATTTTCATTTGCTCCAGGAAAATGATGGTGTATCTTATTGTGCTATTTAAGTATGCTTAGATACGTCTTCCTTAGGTCTGCAGTGATTTCATTGATGGAATGGGTTTCTGACTCCTGTGGGGCATTAAGTTGCTGGTCCCACTCCTGGACAGCTTGCCTGCAAGGGAGACCATCTGTTTTGGCAGAGCCAGGGGCTTGCCCTGCTGGGCTGCAGCCCGCCAACTGTTGGAGCCACAGGGCCTCAGCTGCCGTGCTTTTATACTAACTCTTATTAGCCATGCAGACCTTTACGGTTCAAACCAGGCCACATCTGTTGTGAGTCCCATGACCTTCAAAACCCAGAGCGGAAAGAAATGCAGAACACACTTTTTAATCTCCGGGCCTTCTGCAGACACGTCAGTTTACAGGGCTTAATTAAAAATATTTTTCTAAACTTATTATGTAAAAGATTTTCATTTTCATTGTCCTCCCTTAGCAGCGGATTTACATTGTTGATGATTTGAGCAAATTAGTGTTGCTTAGAGTGTGGTCTGTTTATCACGTGCATCTGATCCCAGAAGGAGTTTGTTAAAAAATTTATTCTGGGGCCTCACTGTAGACCAAGACCAAGAGAATCATGATCTTAGGGGTGTATTCCTGCACCAACATTTTAAACCAGAGATTTGGACTTTTAGGACTGCGTGCCCCCAGGGACCTCCTGTTTTACCAAGAGGTAGGCATGAAGTTAGAAAGCCAACACGAAGATGAGTGGTCATGTGGGCAGCTGGGCACCCCTAGGAATGCCGAGACTTCTTAGAAAGTTTGCTTTTGGATGTAAAATTTTGGGAAAGGTCCTAAAGGCGTGTTGCCTGGAAAATGTTGATGGTGACTGCAGGAAGAGGAACTATATTTCCAGGTTGAATATAGTGATTCATTGGTTATGTTTTCCAGAAATAGTAATGTCTAAATGGAAATTGTTTTCTGTATATGCTCTATGTCTCCTCAACTTAGATCTTTCTGAAAAATAGAATGGCCCAAATGCCAAACACTATGATGTTTTTCCTGTATTCTTCAGTGCCAAGTCATCAGGCCTCTGGACAGGTTCATGAGCCCTACATTTCCATAGCCAGAGCAGTGGAGGGACCAGAGGACCAGATGCCTCTATAAAAATACACCCCGCCCACCTCGCCGCCCCATTGGGCTAGCCGTCTCTTGGATAGAAGAGAGAAAAAAGAAGAAGTTGAGTTCCTCTAATTTGTTGGAGTGGGGTAGGTAGAGAGAAGAAAGAGGAAGGGTTTCACGAAAGTATTCTAGGTCACATTTTGCCCTTGGGGTGGGAGCATTAGTAGGAAGTAAGCAACAAGTTTCATTTTAAATGGAGATTTATTTTATTTTATCCAGTATATCCAAAATATCATTTTGACATGTAACCAAAATAAAAAATATTAATGAGATGTTTTATAATCATTTTTTCTTGCTAAGCATTTGAAATCCTTGAGTGTATTTTACTCTTATAATGCATCTGGGTTCAGGGTCACCCCACAGTTCAGGTCACAAATACTGTGACTACTGTATTTGACAGTATAGCTCAAAGGGTTTCTTCTAATCCCCAATTCTCAGTTAAAATGTGAACATATGCCTGTGTGGAACATCATTTTTCCTGTTTTAGAGAGAGTGAATTGTTTTCTCAGCAGTTAGTTGGTGTTAGTGTAATGCCTTCCTGTGTAGGCTGCAGTGTTATAATTCTCTTTGCAAACTTTTTAATTAAATTTTTAAATTTAATTTAATTTTTTTATATACAGCAGGTTCTTATTAGTTATCTATTTTATACATATTAGTGTATATATGTCAATCCCAATCTCCCAATTCATCCCACCACCACCAAACTCTTGTAATAATTTTCAGGAATTATCACTCTTATTATAGTATTTTTAGTTGCAACTAGAGAGTTTTATAGGGGATTCTTTCAGTGTGAAATCTCTTAAAGGTCAATCGAAAATAAACTGTGGGGCTTCCCTGGTGGCGCAGTGGTTGAGAGTCTGCCTGCTAATGCAGGGGACACGGGTTCGAGCCCTGGTCTGGGAAGATCCCACATGCCACGGAGCAGCTGGGCCCGTGAGCCACAATTGCTGAGCCTGCGCGTCTGGAGCCTGTGCCCCGTGACGGGAGGGGCCGCGATAGTGAAAGGCCCGCGC
Source organism: Balaenoptera acutorostrata (assembly GCF_949987535.1). Lineage (NCBI taxonomy): Eukaryota > Metazoa > Chordata > Mammalia > Artiodactyla > Balaenopteridae > Balaenoptera > Balaenoptera acutorostrata. The sequence continues at coordinate 28,432,568 of NC_080073.1, read as the reverse complement.
ACCGCGATGAAGAGCGGTCCCCGCACCGCGATGAAGAGTGGCCCCCGCTTGCCGCAACTGGAGAAAGCCCTCGCACGAACCGAAGACCCAACACAGCCAAAAATAAATAAATAAATAAATAAATAAATAAATAAGAAAATCCTTTAAAAAAAAAAAAAAAAAAAGAAAATAAACTGTGTTTTTTCTGGGGCATAGGATGGGGGCATCTGAATACCTAGAGGGGTCCTTGGAACAGAATATGTAAAATGAGAGTGTCCAGGAGTGTCCTGGTTCAAACGTCACTTTGTATCAGTCCAAGCATGTTCTGTGTTAATATTTATGTTTGGGTCTTTACATATTTTTTCAAAAAGAACTGAATATGCACCATCTATTTCCATGTTACAGGCCCTCAGACTTTATAGGGAAGTGTCAGTGGAGCTTCATTTTCCCTGCTCTGTCTCTTTAGAGTGTCTGGGTTTGAATTTCTTTCTCTGTCCTATACAATGTAATGTGATTTTGACAAGGTAATTATTTTTTTGCCTTGGGAATTGAAAAGCTGAGAGGATTTACCCCTCAAAGTTCTGGTAAGGATTAAATGAGATCATCCAGGTGAAGAACACAGTGCCTCCCAATACATAGTAAGTGCTAAGGAAATATTAGCTATTTCAGTATCTTTATTAATTATCTTTGTTAATTTTAGAGACTTCAAGCAGTGTAGGAGAAATTTTAGGAATGATTTTTTTTCTTTGATATTGAGATAGAGGTTAAAAAAGATCCTTACTTATCCTTATGAAACATATTAACAATCTTTTTTTTTTTTTTTTTGCCACAGTATCTTTAGCCCTATTTCCCATTCTGTTCACTGTTTTGTCCTGGGTTTGAGCATCTCTCTACTCTGGATAAAATTATTTTAATAAGAACTCTCTGGTCATAACATCTCTATTAAAGGCCCTCCTCCCCTACAGGGTGAAGGGAAAAGTCCTCAATGCATTTCACAAAGTGCTTTTTCTTTTTCTAAAACATTGGTTCCTGAGTAAAACCTGAGAGATCATGTATGATTTCTGCAGCACCTAAGATCTGCAGCCTTTTTGGTTCCATTGTGGGAAATAGCAAACAAGGTTTGCCTGAGCATGGCCTGGTACAAAAGGAAAACCTGAGGTTTCCACCAGCTTGTAATCCCACCCATTCTTCTCACTTTTTCACTTAATACTCAGTGATTATGCAAAAGTGATATTTAAGAGCAAATGTGTTTAATAAACCTTTGTGAGCAATATTTAAATGAGTGTTTATTTTTCAAAATTCACTCAGGATTTCTGTAATCTACAGGCCTGTAGTTTTTGGTACATGGGTTGTACCAATTTGTTTCAGAGTGTTTTATTGCATATGCTACATCTTTCTGATCAGCTGTCTAAAAATCAAAGGAACATTTTGTTCCATTCAATTTTGCCTGATAGGGAAGGCTCCAAAGATACAAAGTTGCCTTTCGGCATCATTATATTTATAAAAAAAAATAATAAAGGAAACAGTCTTTCGATTCCCCCTCCTAACCCCAGTTTGACTGTATTTCAGAGTCATGAAAAGATTTAAATCCACAGTTGAAAAGTCTCCTTGCAATTGATTTTATTCAGCTTCTTGTATACAAATAGATAGTGATAGGAAAAAAAAGACATATTGATCTGAACTTTCAGTTTTGGACTTGAGCTTTCTAAAGTCATAAAACTGCTTTTCCATTTGACTCTTACAGTATAATTGGTCAAAGTCAGAGAAGGTTTTAGGAAAGGCACAACCAAAAAAGAAAACTGAAACAAACTGCTTATTTAGTAGCTGCCATTTGTTCATCAGAAAAAGACTTTGGGTTAAACGGTTCTTTTTCCAAAAAAAAGAAAAAGAATCTTTTTCATATAATTAGTTGAAGAAACTGCTTATAGAGCTAGTTAAAGCAGATTTAGAGATAAATGCTTTAGCCATCTTGATGTGATGTGGTGAAAATTTTTATGTGGTTACAGTTTTTAATTAAATCATTTTATTTAAGATTGTAATAGCCCTTTTAATTTTTGTCCTTGAGACTTGTGTTTATTTCAAGTTAATAACTCCTCTCCAAGCAAAGCAGAATGCACAATATTTCTTCTGATGATTTCTTTCTGCAACTGAGAACAAAGCAAACCTCATTCTTGCTGGAAAGGAAGCAAAACTAACACCTAATAAAAATGGAGATAACAGAAAGGAACTTGTAGCCCTAGGATATTCTGAGTAGCAACATTAAAGTGGTTGCCTGGGCAATACTACCCAGTTCCTTGGGTTCTTTTTTTCTTTTAAATTCCAGGGACAGATCTATTACATTAATTGAATCAAGCCTATGGGAGGCTTGTTTCTTAGTATTTCAGGAAGTAGAAATGGTCCTATGTACGGACTTTGAATAATGGAGAGAGAGGTATCAGTATTTTGGTAATTTATCTCCCCACCAGCCACAAAGTATACTTGTCCCTGAATACTTTTTCATGATTATAGACAATCCTGAACAGTTGTTAAAGACAAAATCTTTGTCCTCTTGCAGAGATGAACTCCTGTAGTTTAATTTATTAATTGTCCTTTACTTGGGTTCCCTACTGTTCTATTGCTCACACCTACTTGTGGAAGAGACAGGCTTTCTTGTTGTGGTGGTGGTGCCTGGCTTTTGATTTTATTTTGGGGTAAATAAAAACGTTATTTATTCATTAAATTGAAGTAAAATTGGTATATAACATTATGAGTTTCAGGTGTACAACATTATAATTCTAGATTCACATACACTTCAAAGTGATCCCCACCACAAGTCTAATTACCATCCATCACCATACAGTTGACCCCCCCCCCCCATCCCCTTCCCCTCTGGTAACCACCAGTTTGTTCTTTGTATCAATGATGTTTTATTTTGTTTGTTTGTTTGATACTGTTTGTTCATCTGTTTTTGCTTTTTAGATTTTTATATATGAATGAAATCATATGGTGTTTTTCTCTTTCCGATTTATTTCTCTTAGCATAATACCCTCAAAGTCCATCCATGTTGTTGCAAGTGGCAAGATTTTCTTCTTTTTTATGGCTATGTCGTATTCCATGGTGTATCTATGTCACATCTTCTTTATCCATTCATCTATCAATGGACACTCAGGTTGCTTCCATACCTTGGTTATTGTAAATAATGCTGCAGTGAACATAAGGATGCATATATCCTTTCAAATTAGTGTTTTCTTTTTCTTTGGATAAATACCCAGAACTGGAATAACAAGATCATATGGAAGTTCTATTTTTAATTTTTGGAGGACTCTCTGTACTGCTTTCCATAGTGGCTGCAGTTTACATTTCCACTAACAGTATATGAGGATTCCCTTTTCTCCACATCCTTTCCACCACTTGTAATTTGTTGTCTTGTAGATGACAGCCATTTTGACAGGTGTGAGGTGATACGTCATTGTGGTTTTGATTTGCATTTCCCTGATAATTAGTGATGTTGAACATCTTTCATCTTTCCGTATGCATCTTGGCCATCCGTATGTCTTTTTTGGAAAAATGTCTATTCAATCCTCTGCCCATTTTTAAAATTGGGTTGTTTGTTTTGTTGCTGTTGAGTTATATGTGTTCTTTATTTATTTTGGATATTAATCCCTATTGGATATATCATTTGCAAATATCTTCTCCCATTCAGCAGGTTTCCTCTTTGTTTCATGGATGCTTTTCCTTTGCTGTTTAGTTTGATGTAGCTGTTTAGTTTGATGTAGTCCCATTTGTTTATTTTTGCTTTTGTTTCCCTTGCCTTTGGAGTCATATCCAAAAAAACTCTCTTAAGACCAATGTCAAGGAGATTACTGCCTACATTTTCCTGTAGGAATTTTATGGTTTCAGCTCTTATGTTCAAGTCTTTAATCCATTTTGGGTTAATTTTTGTGTATGGTGTAAGACAGTGGTCTGGTTTATTAATTCTTTTGCATGTGGCTGTCCAGTTTTCCTAGCATCATTTTTTGAAGACACTGTTCTTTCCCCATTGTATATTCTTGGCTCTTTTGTTGTAAATTAATTGTCCATATATGTGTGGGTTTTTTTTCCTTGGCTCTGTATTCTGTTCCATTGATCTGTGTGTCTGCTTTTATGTCAATATGGGAGTTTTTTGTTTTTTTGTTTTTTTAAGAATCATCTGGGGAGGCAGAGAGAAGCCAGTTGGGCTTACAGCCATGCAATGTCCATGTTTAAACAATGATAAAATTGTTTTCTAAAATATATCACCCACCTAAGCTTCCTTCAACATCCATAGTAGGGTAGTCTGTACCTCTACAAGCATCATACAGGCAGGTAATTTTTTTTCTTATAAGATATTGAGAATATAGTTATACACCATTTAGCTGTAAAAGGAAATACAGTGATAATGAGTATTCTTGCCTTCTTTCTTTTCCTCATCGTATTTGTAAATAGTTGCTTCTAGTTTGCCTCTTATTAATTATCTTTTTTAAAGTTGACATTTATAAGCAATTAATTGCTTGATGAAACTAGTGCAAATCCTAATTCATGCGAAAAAGGGCAAAGGGAAATTGTAGAAAATAATAGCAAAATAAAACTAAAAGTGAGCTGAGTAGGCATTTGGTCAGGTGAATATAAATATTAGGCTGCTGTTTGCTCAAAACTTTCCCTCCAGGAGCACCGGCGTCCTGCACATTTTATGAATGATTTGTCTTCACTCACCCTGGGGGCCCAGGTGAGGAGCCACTGTTTTCTGCTCTTGCCCACCTCCCTCCAGTCCCCCTGCCACGGCAGAGGCACCTTTTCAAAGCGTACATTGGTAACAGTGTTCTAAATTTAGATTCTGGTAATGGTTGCAGAACTCTGTAAATATACTAAAACCCATTATATATCAAGAGAGCTGTTTTAAAGGAAAGCACACATTAGACATACTGGTTGTCCTCTTGGAGTCCTTCATTGCCTTCTCAAGCTCATTCAGAGCTCATCCTGTAGGATGTTGCTCTTGTTCCTCTTCAACCTCCTTCTTCTCCCCCCACCAGCTCACCAAGCTTCAGCCAGGCTGGCCTCCTTATGCCACCTTCTTTCCTGCGTCAACATCCTCATACATGCATTTCCCGTCTTGACCTCTCTCCTCCCATCCTGTGCATCAATGCCTTCAACTAAAATGATACCTACTTCCCTGATTAATCTCTCTACCTTCCTTCCCTATTTCTATTTTTCCTTACTGTATCATGCTTGTTTCATTTAATTTTCATATTTGTTTCACCATGTACACAAATTATAATTTATGTATGGATTGATCGACCTGCTAGCGGAAAGAAAGCTCCAAGATGGCAGGAGTAATGTGGGGTTTGGTATGTACTGTTGAATGCCTTGGTGTACTAGTATCCTGCCTTGGAAAGACCAGGAATACTTGCCTAAATCTTACCAAATTCCCTAGAAATTCTCCTTTTGGCCAGAAGGAGTTAGGAACCACTTAAACAGATAGTCAGTGTGGAGGTAGAGTGGGAACTTTGTTGCCTAGCAGCGCACGCATAGACAGCTAGAGGCCACGGAGTGGTTGGCTGGCCAGGATTGACGTGGTGTCTTTAACGTGGCCCCAGAGGTCACAGGTTCCTGGGTTAACTAGCCAGTCGGGTCTATCCACACTGTGACTGGTGTCTGGTGTCTTGAGCAAGGGGTGTCATGGTTGGAATGCCCTCTGTATGTGATCCCTAAGCCCAGAGCTTAGGGCTTGTGCCTCAGTGTGTTTTCTACCATCTACCGTGGTTGGGTACTATCTTGGTGGGTATTTTTGTCACTATGATGCTTGCTCTCTCCACGTTCTGGAAATGTGCATCATGGCACATTTTGCTAGGGTTTGTAGATGTGCCGTAGTTTTGAAATGGGCACCCAACAACATTTAAGTAGAGTTTTCTCTTCGCCCACTTCTTTTTGTTCTATGAAAAATGCCCATTTCGTTGAATATTGTTCATTCAGTGTTTCACAGGGACTATATGTGTGTGTATAACTCAGCTATATAAAAGGCCCAAGTTATAAAGTTTATTCTTTATTTCTCAGGGATAAAAATGTATCAGGCATTTACAGTTATACATTTTAAACAAGAAAAAATGAAGAAAATTTATTAATCAATGTGTCACTTTGTTTCCCTAATTCAAGTTGTAACTTAATATTTATTTCTGCTTTAATATGAGTGACTTTCTTTTTATAGACAAATAACCAGTGTTTGTATAATTGTAGTTGGATATTCTCCACATCATGTTAGGAAAATCCCTCTACATTTTTCTGTTAGTACTGTCAGAACTAGATTTTATCTCAGACAATTGGCAATAGTGGTGGGAAGAGTGGCTTAGACAGCTTCTTCCTTTTGAAATTGTTAGGTTTTTAGTTTTTGAAGGCCCATGGAGAAACTGTTTTTCACTTGTGACGTTTATTTACTTTTGAGCAGGTGGAGAAACTGTTAACTCACAGATATTTCTATGATTCCTAAAATTCAATTTTGTGAAGAATAGTTGTAGTATAATGTCAGCTGTACAGGCTTGAGAGGAATATCTGGTTCAAGGCTATGTGTTCTTAGGCAAGTTACATGCCTTTTCTGAATAATTGTACCTAAGCCACAAGATTATTGGAAGAAGTATATGAGCCACTATATTGATGGTACTTTTAATAATACCTTCCTCATAGGCAAAGATTGAGTTAGTAAATTACCTGTTATTGGGCCAGGCCATAGGTGGCAAACCCAAATGGCCATAGGAACTAGATAAGAAAGGGACTTGACATCGGCAGGGTCATGATTCTTCTCTAAGGAGCTAGTCACTATTCACATAACATATTGGTGCTATTTGAGAGCGAAGTTCATATTTCTCATTAAAAAATACAGATATTGGAGTTCTTTCTTGGATTTTCTCAAGTTGACAACTAATTAAACACACACGCATGCAAACACATACAGTGGGTGGAACAAGACATCTGGGTCCATGGCTGTATTCAGCGTGGTGGCCACCAGTTGTAATGGCTAATCTGAATTTGCCCGTTCTGTTGATCATGAAGGATTCAAAGAGATGGCACAGTTGTCAAATTGGAAGTACAGATGTGTGGCAGTGGACATTGCTAAAACACCATCTATGCCTAATCCTCATGTTCCCAGGAATCTTACAGAACCAAGAAACTTGATTCTTTGAGAACCAAACAGATTAAAATGGATTGGAAGGGTCGGCTGGGTTATTTCTGTATGATGTTTGATATCAGGAGTCCAATTGTTTTTTAGGAGAGTGTCTCTGAGGAAGAGTGAACTGTGATATTTCTCAGATTTTCACCACAAATGTATAATGAGCCTCCATATAAATCCTTGGTTCAAGTGTACCCTTTCTCGGACCTGCTGGGAAGCGTGTTTTTTATTTCTGAAGTTTTTAAACTATGATATAGTTGATAGCAGATGAATCGCTCTAATTTTTTGTCCCTTTTAGCCCTGTCTGATTAAAAAAAAAAAAAGATTCTGCCTTTTGTTATCAGTGTTATTTTAGAGTAAAATAACAAATAGAAGTTCATTATTTTGCTTCTCTACCTGACTTAAGTAATTTCTACAAGCCTGTAAAAATGTGTTCTTTGTCCCCCTAGGATACTATATTGCTCTGTGATTCCTTTTTTCCCTTGAACTGCCTGTAAGTTTTAGTAATCTATTTTACTTAAAAAAAAAAAAAAAGTCATGGCTCTCTATTAGGTCTCTTTATCACTTTGGATGATGAAAAATACTTTTTTTGTTGTTGGAACAATGGGTACATTTGAATGTGATAAAATAGGTAATCTCCTGTAATATAATCTATTGTATTTGACCTTAGCTCAGTATCACAAACAACTAGGGGGACCATTTGTGATGCAGTAGTTACAAAGGAATGCACTTCTTGATTTACTTTTTGGGACACTCACTAAGTACATTTTACTACAATTAATTGAAATACAGGCACAAAGGAGATGAGAGGCTGATGGAATATTTAATTACTTTAACTATAATTTGATAATTTTGCCTATTGTAGTCACAAAAAAGATAAAGATTTATTCATTTTAGGCTGTTGTGTGGGATTTAATGTTCTTAAATGCTCTTTAAAATTTAGAGAAAATTATACTTGATAGAGAGATTTCACCATCCTTGAGGGATCTTTAATTTGTTTGTTGTATGAGCAGTTAATAAATACAAACAGCCTGCTTAACTGCTTGTCTGCCATTCTGGAAATAGGCATTCTGAATTTGAAAATGTGCGTGCCTGTTACTTATTTTTAGTGGGCTTATTTTTGGCAGTAACTCTGGCAGAGAACTAGGACTCTTTATATGAGAGCCATCCATCCATCATCCTAAAGTAATTTTCATTCTGGCACTGGGGAGCCAGAATTTCTTTGTTCTGATGTTTTCAGTTTTGGATGGAAGCTGACCAGTTCTCCCAGGCTTCTGAGTCCTTTGGAATGACCTAGAATTGGACATACAGTTAAGTGGAAATACCCTCAAGTGTCACTACACTATTTTGCTTTGGGTACAAGATATGCGACTTTGTTTTAGATGGAATTTGGGGCTGTTCTCATTATAAACGGACTCTGGTTCCACCTTTACATAAGTTCTGTCATATAATCACACTCCCCTATAGGAGATCATAACATTGCTATGATCAAGTGGACACTGCTGGTTCAATATGGAGAACGCCGTGGGTATTTTGAAACGCTTGGTGGCCACAGTTTTCCTTTCTTTGTAGGCACCTGTGACTTCCTTTCATTTTCAGATATACAAATGCATGTGTAAATGGACCACTTTTGTCAAAAACAATAAGACGTTAGTTGTACTCTGTAATTTCAATTTACACATTTGCAATTTTGGAAGAAAATATTCTTTATCAATACGTAAATATGTTTATTTTTAATCTCATGTAGATTCAGTGACCCTTCTCTCTGACCATAAAACCCAAGAAAAGACATCTATGTCAAGAATGTTATTTGATGTAGTGTTTAGAGGAGCTAGTCTCTTGGTATGAAAAATATTCAGCCTGTTAACACAGAAGAGTTAACACAGCTTGAAACTCTTTCTTCCTCAAGTCAAAATTTCTGTAAAACACTGAGAGTAAGAATTATACCAAAGCCTCCTGAAGATATAGTTAAGGCAGATGGGATACACGTCTGCTTTTATATTCCCAGAATAAAAACATTTATTGTTATAAACTCTGTCCAATGGCTCTGGGAAATTAAATCATGCACATAGGAAACAGTTTTGTTGATATCTTCTGTGGTAGGTAGCTCTTAGGATATTTTTGTAGGAAAGGATCGGGCCTTTGGGTCTGGAAACGTTATTATCTTTTTCGCTTCAGGCTGGAAATGAGGTAGTCTCCGTACACGTTCTGAGAGGTGATAGAGTTTCTGAAGACGCCCTGATGAAAAGACCTGTCACTCAGTCAGCTTTCTGCATAGCAGCCTACTTAAGATTCCTCCTGCTGAGTGAGCTGTGGGAATCATTGGCTAGTTAATGCTACTGGTTTTGAAATCTCTACTTCTGTACTGTTGACATTGAAAGACACATTTTCCTGGGTGATGGGAATAGCTGGGTTTTCCCTTTAGAAAATCATATTACTATTATACTATCCAGACCCTTGTAGGCTACCCAGGTTTGATATTCCTCATGTCCAGGTTTGTTAGCCATGTGTGTGGTTTGGTTAAACTTTCACTAGAGACAACCTCTTTGAAGAGGAGTGTATGGCAATATATAGTTGGGCATCATTTGTCTTCTACACTTGTTACATCACTGCAAACCCAATTCCTTGAAGCATTGTAAACCACTGAAAGCCCTCCTGAGCTTTCGGCTGTCAGCCGACTTCAGCTCCATAAACCGTAGCCGGCTTGGTGCTACAGAACTTGGGAGAATACGGAATGTATGTTGGCATAACACCAACTCCTCTCTCTTGGTAGTCACATGATAACCATAGGCAGATTTACACTTCCTGTCTGTTTTGAGGAGTGAAACTATATATTTTCATAAGCATGCACCATTTTTAATTGTGTAATTAAGCTGCTGACATAAGCAAGTAAGCAATTTGACATGAAGGTAAGGATCCACAAAGGCATTCATTTGCATAATTTAATTTTCTGCACAGAAGATATTGAAAATCAATAGCATGATTCATAGCCTCACCATATCATTGCCATGCCGCCGTTAGGTGGCCCCTGGAGTTTAGAAGAGTTTGAAGAATATTAAAATTGATTGAATTTGGTGTGCTGAGTCTGTATCTTTACTTGGGAACCACAGATTATTTCTTTTTGCAAATCTCTGCTCCTTGCCAATGAGACGTTACGTTGCTTAATATACTCCATATACAGTTTTTGACTGCTGTTCAAGTAATTTTTAAAAGTTGCTTTTAGGAAATACTTTGTCATATGATCAAAACACATTGGAAGAAGGGACTTGAAACTTTGTTTTCAATCATGCAGGTGCCAGTAATACATGATTATGTTCTTATTTGGGGAAAAAGAAATCACACACTACTGACATAGATGGAATAAAAGGGAAAACTAAATATAGTTATCTTTAATGAATAGTTGATGTCTTAAAAAAAGAGATCTGGTTCTGGCGTGATGAAGTCCTTTGCTACCTGGTTCATTTCTGAGTTGATTCCTAAAGAATTGCTTATTAGATACTCAAACTAGTTCCTTCCAGTTTCACGTTTTCGATGTTTGCTGTTTCTGATAGGAGAGTGGTGTTTAAAAAGCGAGACAGTAGGGGAGAAGATTGTGTTTTTGCTTATGGCTCATATAAGCACACACCAACACACACACACACACACACACACACGTACTCTAGCCTCCAACACAGGCACCGTGAGCCTTTCTGGTGTTCATGTATTTATTCACTCACTCACTCATTACTGAATACACACCATATGCCAAGCTCCATCATGGGAGGTAGGCTGAGAGCTCCTTGTCTCAGGGAGCTTAGAGCCCTTCATAGGCCATGCAGCATGCCCTTCAGATGCAGGTTTTCCTGCCCATTCTTACCTTGCTGGGCACCACCCACATTGTTCCTCAATACTCTGGGGAGTGTGATGATGACGGCCTTAACCCACCTTCCTTGGGACGGCCCTGCCCCCTCTGTCACTTCTAGTCTGTTGGTCTTTATACAGCAAAGCCACACCTCTCACATTTGGCCCAAGTGAACCCCCTTCAGACAAGCAGTTCCACTGCTCAGTGCAGATGCCCTACACCGCAGTGTGACGTATGGCTGGGAAAGTATCTGTGCTTTGGGGTATGGATTCCATTACTTTGCAGTGTCAGGGGAGGACCTTCTGATGTGTCCCTCCCTTGTTTCTTGAGTTGGATATATCTTTGTAGACTTGCTTTTTCATTAATGGTTTAGTGGGTTTGGAGAGGTGACGTGTGTGGGACCCTAAAACCTATGGCCTGTATCCAGTCCGGTTAAAGACTGTTGGGATTATGGTCTACTTCTAGGTACTTGGACATTTTCACACTTACCTGATGAACCTCTGGACTCCGTAGCTTTGCATTCCCGGTAGGATGGGTAATGCAGCTGCTGGCGGGCTTTGTCCTCCTTTGCTGCACCCTAATATTCTCAAAAGTTCTGAGAAATAAAAGGCACTTCCCTTTCAGGAAAAAAAAGAAGAGGGGACTGGTGATGGAGACTGTGATTCTACTGTGATCTTCTGTAAAGAGTATAAATGAATATCCTCATTCCTTCTTTACTTTTATACCTGGTTCATTTGTTTGTGAGCCGAATCTGGCTGGAACTCTGGTTCAATTTAGATTTTTTTTTTTTTTTTAAATATTTATTTATTTTATTTATTTTGGTTGTGTTGGGTCTTCGTTTCTGTGCGAGGGCTTTCTCTAGTTGAGGCGAGTGGGGGCCACTCTTCATAGCGGTGCGCGGGCCTCTCACTATTGCGGCCTCTCTTGTTGCGGAGCACAGGCTCCAGACGCGCAGGCTCAGTAATTGTGACTCATGGGCCCAGCCGCTCCGCGGCATGTGGGATCTTCCCAGACCAGGGCTCGAACCCGTGTCCCCTGCATTGGCAGGCAGATTCTCAACCACTGCGCCACCAGGGAAGCCCTTCAATTTAGATTTGCTTTTCTAATTGCTCAGGTCAACGCCACACTGGTGTGATTTAGGCAGCAGGCTATTCATTTCGGTGGCCAGGTCTTTACTAGAATTAAGACAGGCTTAGCCTGTCAAGTCACAGGCTGTGAGGGTAAGTTAATAGTGTCCCAGATAACAGGGCCTCAGGTCTAGCTCAGCAGGGAAGTCGGTGGTTCTTATCTCTGGCTGCAAAATAGAATCACCTGGAGAACATTTTTAAAAAAAGGCTGATATCTTGGTCCCACCCCAGACCAGTTAAAGTGGAATCTCTGGAGGTAGGGTCCAGGGCATAGGGTTTTGTTTGTTTTGTTTTGTTTTTAAAGCAGCCAGGATTGAGAGTCAGAGTTCTAGTTCAATAGTGGCCTTTTCTGCGTGGAAAAATTGATGCTTAGGTGTTGAAGTGACTTGTTTGAAGGTCACATGAGTGTCACTGGGGAAAAGTGAGCTTTGGTAAGTGATTGGTTCATGTAACTCTAAAGCCTTCCAGGGGGTTGGTTTCAAATTGGCTTTATCCTGAGCTTCAATTTTGTCAACAGAATTGATCCATAGATTTTGCTTTCTCTGGCTTGGTTTCATTTTAAGATTTATTATTTATTTATTTAAGTTATTTTTGGCCGTGTCAGGTCTTAGCTGCGGCACCCGTGCAGGATCGTTGTTGTGGCATGCACGATCTTCCCTTGCGGCGCGTGGGCTTCTCTCTCATTGTAGCATGCGGGTTTTCTCTCTCTAGTTGAGGTGCGCGAGCTCAGTAGTTGTGGCGCAAGGGCTCAGTTGTCCTGCGGCATGTGGGATCCTAGTCCCACGACCAGCGATCGAACCCGCGTCCCCCGCGTTGTAAGGCGGATTCTTTACCACTGGACCACCACGGAAGTCCTGCTTGGTTCCGTTTTTGAGTGCCTCTACTGATCCCCTGCTTGACCCTCAACCATCCCCTTGAAGCTTCCAGCTCATGTCATAACACCTTCAGCAAGAGAGAGAAGAATCTCTCTGATTGGCCGGTGTCTCCATTCCCAAACATATGTATCACCGGGGCTAAACATACGAGCCTCATAAGATTGGTATAAGGACAACACCAGCTACTATGAGCAGAGCACCTTATTCAGCTCTGGGTGTGTGTGTAGGGCTTTTTAAATGCCTGATAACGTAGTGGAAATTTGTTGCCAAGTCTCTGTTTTGGTAATCATCACACCCCACTCCACCTGCTAGGTCACGAGTCATGGATTGGACAACCACGTCATGTTGCCCCCATCCCTGCCAGGTCCAAGGGTGGGCCTTGTTTGACTTAAGCCAGTGAATCACTGTAAACTGTGTCCCTGGCCCCAGGGGTATGTGTGGGAATGGGGACACGGTTTTTTTACTCATTGTTTTGATACAAGGAGGAAGGATTATTTGTCAGTGATTATTCAGAGTGAATTAGCTCTAAGAAGCATAGAAGACAGGTACATAAGATGTTTCCCACATGCATAGAAAATCAGTTGAACAATTAGGAAACTATTTATTGGTTATGTGGTTGAGCCTCAGTTTCCTTGTCTGTAAAATGGAATTAAAAATACCAACTTCATAGGATCATTATGAAGGTAACACAAGTTACTGTGAACAGACAAGGAAGCCGACCAACTGTTTATTTAGTATGCTTTAGTGGAGGAAAAAATAGATTAGGAGACTAGGAGGTGGGAAATTTTATTATTGATCCGTAGAAGCTTAGAATGGTCAACTTCCTGAGGCTCTGAATGGCTCATCTGCAAAAGTATAGGATGAATTGGACCATATGTATCTAAACCTTCATCTTACTTTAAAAATGGTTAGTAACTTAGGTTTTGACTTTGTCATTCAGGACCAAAGAGCATGCATAGATGACACCAGGTTTACTTTTGGAATGTGTGTTTGGATTTTACAAGATTCCCATTTCTCTCTAAAGGGCTCATCTCTGTGGAGTAGCTTTGTTCAAGCATTGTTTCTTTTAAAGCCAGTCTTTGCAATGAACGCGCAAGCATAAAGTACTTTACATGTTGCCTAATTTTTCTTCATGACCATCACGTTGTCAACAAAGCTAATGCCATCATGGTGAGATGATTGTTATTATCACTACTCTGACTAATTTGGAATAATGTTTTGTGCTTTCTTGGTGCTATCTTAGTCTTAAACTGAATATGAATATACAGTTCCTCTAACCATTTTCCTTGCTTTTCAAAGGCACACTTGATTTTGTTTGGGTGCATTTAAATATTAACACGGACAGCTGGGATGTATTGTTTGAAGTGCAGTTCCAATTCATTTTGGATTCTGGGCACCTGTGATACTTGTCTTCTTACACATCAGTGCATTCAGGTGTGGGCTCACCACAAAAGGAATTTGCATCCATGAAGGAGCTGGGAGCGGAGGGCTTTGAACACTGTAGCAGGCAGATGGAAGCGCTCCATATTGGGGTAGCAGATTGGATTCATTCTGCGTTTTCAAAGAAATACATCATTAAGCAGTGTTTCTTTTCTGAACATTGCTGGCCTTGGAGGGTTTCAAGTTTCATATCTTCAGATATAACAGGTGACTATCTGGGGTCCAAAGTATGTGGAGGACTGGTTCACACCATGGGGTGTGTTCCAGGCCTCAGACTGTGCTGTGTTTGGATGGCAGAGGCCTGAGCTTTGTGGCAGGCATGCTTGTATTTGGTTCCTTGATCTGCTGCATACTTAGCTGTGTGACCTGGGACTGGTTACTTAGTGTCTCTGAGCCTTCATTCCTCCATCTGTAAAAGAGATGGAATGACCCCTTGCTCGATGAAGATGAAATAAGGCTAGAGGCCCTGTGCACCTAGGACATAGGCTTATGCATGTAGTTGGAACCAGAACCGCGGGTTCTAGGCCTACAGTTGTATGACCTTGGGCAAGCCTAAGTTACTCAACTATTCTAAGCTTCAGTTTGCTTATCTGAATGGACCCATTATTGAGACATTGTATCTACTGCCTGGTAGTTCCTTGCGAATTATATAAGATAATGTATGTAAAGTGTTTAGTGCATCTTGAGTTCGTGGCACAGAGAAAAGGCTCATTGTAAGCTATTATTAGTATTAATAATAATCCTGGTAATCTCTCTAGATTCTCCTCTAGTTGTTTTTCTGTAAAATCAGGAGGTTCTGTTCAGTTACCCCCAAGGTCTGTGCTTCTATGTGGTCACTGGGCTGTGTGCATTTGACACCCCTCCTGTGTGCAGCGGGGTGATGATTTTGACTCACCGCGGCTCTCCTGTCTTGCAGTGTTGACGGAAGGCTACATGGGATCCCTGCACGAGAACAGACAGGGCAGCTCGGCGCAGATCCGCAGGCGCAAGGCTTCCGGCGACCCGTACTGGGCCTACTCGGGTGAGTTGACTGGTTCCCACCGCGATCATACAGGCCAGTTCACATCCCATTAAATTCATTCGAAAGCACGCTTTTAATCACTTTCACGCCTGATTTCTGTTTGTTCAAACCTTTTGTAGTTCACTAAAAGTTGAAATATTCAAGCCTGTTTTTCCTCAAGGTGATAAGTACCTTAATTTATCTCTCCCACCTGTTTTCTCAACCTGCTGTTTTCCCCTCAATTTGCATTTATTTCTGAACTTTACTTGTTAATGAGTTATTGTACCAAACTTGTAATTTTCTGAAAGATGCAGCCTTTTCTTGTCTCTTCCCAGTGGCTGTGATTTCAGAGAGCAGAAAATATAAGCCTAGTCTTCAGCTGCTAAATAGCTGCTAAATATTACAGCGCGTCACGTATCAAAATGACCTATTATGCTTTGATCTAAGAAATGCAACTTTATTTTCAAATCAAATCTTGTTAGTTGAATGTATTTCAGCCCTCTACGGTGTTTCTGTAGTTCGTTACATTTTTTTTTTCACATTTCGCCTTTGAGCCAGTGAAGAGAGAGAGCATTGTTAAAACTATGTTGAATACTACATTGGAAATAATTTTCTTACATTTGAAGGGGCGAAAAAAAAAAAAAGATCTGCAAGAATATACAGGCCTTTCTGGCTTACGCTTCTAACAACTATCAAAAATAAGATAGGTGGATTGTTATTTCTAAAAGAGATTTTGGTGCACAAAAATACATGGAAAATGTAGCGTAGCTAATTAAGGAGGAATGCTTGAGGAAGACAGACCACTTTGGAAATCACTCTAGCACTGAATAATTCAAATTTTTATATGAAAGTGCTTGGAGGCATGGAGTATTAGTCTTAATAATACATCTGTGCATTATGCAATGTTGTTGCATACAGAACTGAAAGGTATTATTTTCATAATGATACTCTGGTTTTAAACCCTGAATTTCCACCTGCAAATCCTGTTAAATTCATGTCAGTGTAAAATTTATAGGCCTGATCTTTAATTACACCTTATCTATTGGCTTTTTGCATCCTTTTGTCTATTGATAAATCTCCTGCCCCGACAGGGAGAATAGTCTATCTGTTTTGTTTTGCAAGGAACAGATAGTGATTCTGAAGTCTTCCATCACACCCCGTTCCTTGTGATTAGAATTATCTAATTAGAGCCTTTTTGTCACCGTTTCTGATAAATGAAGGAAATTGGAAGATGAAGGCCGAAATTACATATATATAGCTTCTTGCCAAGAAACCCAAAGAAAATTTATCGTTTTGTACTCTGTGGCTCTGATATCAGTTAGGAAGAGACATAAAGTGGCCTGCTATTTACAGTTCATCAATTTTGAATAATAATGCTGTTGGGAAATTGGAAGTTATATCCCATCAGCATCTACAATTGCAAATGGCCGTGAAGGAATGAAGGGCCTTAAAAATGTTCCCATTACTTAGTTAAGAATGGACATAATTAGTGCAATCTTTGGGATGGAGCATTTGTTGATATTCTTAACTCTGGTGGACTTAATGAGTCTCCATTTTGTATTTCTGGAATGCATTGTGTCTGGATTTGGGAACTGTTTCTGTCGGTAGAACGGCTACTAGTTCATCTTCAGCGGGTTGGCATGCTCTTCTATAAAGATCCCAGTAGTAAGTATCTTGGACTTTGCAGGGTATATGGTCTCTGTTGCAGCTACTCAAGTCTGCCTTATAGTGCAAAAGCAGCCATAGGTAGATGGACGAACTGGGTTCTGATAAAAATTGATTTATGAACAATGAAATTTGAATTTATTATAATTTTCATGTGTCAGGAAATCTTATATTTTAGACTTTTTTTTTCCCTCAAACATTTAAAAATAGAGAAATCATTCTTACTTTTCAGGTTGTACTAAAATTGGCGGCCGGTTGGATAGGGTCCACAGGCCATAGTTTGTCAACCTCTGTTTTAGTTGTTGTTTTTTTTTTCTGGAATCAGGATAAGACAGTCATTTGAAGAATCCCCCAGAAGGATATAGACTGGCTTGGAAGAACCAGTGGAGTAACTTGCTAGGTGTAATGGAAAAAATAAAAGTAAAAGGAGAAGAAAAGAATGAGAGAGATATCAATCGATGGTTTATAGTCCTATACTTTAAACATCTTCCTGAAAATTCCATGGTGTCAGTGGTTATTTTCAGCAAAGTGGTGAAATATTGGTTCTCATGTCAAGAACACTTGGGATCCTTTAGAGACACTCCTTAGCATTTGGCAAATAGATAAAGAAAGGGCAGGAAGGAGTAAGAGTTGTTGCCTGTCACCTTTGGTACTTCAGACAAGGGCCTTAAAACCACAGTGTACCAGATGTTGAACTATGAGCTGCAGTTATTACCTATAGGTATAAATGTTGTTTGGAAAGTTGGACTGCCAAAAGAAAGGTCATTATTTGCAGAGGGGAATGGTTTTAGATTTAGCGGAGGTGAAGCAGGCCACTTCTGAAAGATTGGTTTAATGGTCCAGATTTTAATCTCATGACCCTAATTCACAAGTTTGTCTTAGTTCCTCCTAAGATAAAGGCATTGGTGCTTTGGGGGGTATTGTGTGTGAGGGTGTGAATTTTGAAGTCACATAGACTATGGTTCAAATCTAAGGCTTATCTCTTAATATGTTTATGATGTTGGGAGGGCATTTAACTGCTTGGAGCCTCAGTCTCCCCATCTTTTTTTTTTTTTTTTTTTTTTTTTTAAAGAATGAAAGGTGATCAGATTAAATCTTTAACTTTTAGGTTTTTATTTATTTATTTATTTTTGGCTGTGCTGGGTCTTCGGTTCGTGCGAGGGCTCTCTCCAGTTGCGGCAAGTGGGGGCCACTCTTCATCGCGGTGCGGGGACCGCTCTTCATCGCGGTGCGCGGGCCTCTCACCATCGCGGCCCCTCCCGCTGCGGGGCACAGGCTCCAGACGCGCAGGCTCAGCAGCTGTGGCTCACGGGCCCAGCTGCTCCGCGGCACGTGGGATCTTCCCAGACCAGGGCTCGAACCCGCGTCCCCCGCATTAGCAGGCAGACTCCCAACCACTGCGCCACCAGGGAAGCCCATCCCCATCTTTGAAATAGGAATAATTTAATAGAACTTCCCTCATAGAGATGTTAATGGGAATGAAATGAGATGACGTGTGTGGAAATTTTAACAAATCCCTGGTATAATGTACCTAATATTACTTCTTGCTGTTTTTGGCACTATTAGTACTTTTGCTACTGTTGATATTGTTGTTATTGGAATTCTCAGTTGGGTGCTATGATTGACAGTGGGTGATCCCTAGGTAATACTTGGAGCTAACTAGCTAAATTCTATCAGCCATAATTCACAAGAATTGCCCATTTGAGATGTGGGAATGAGGGTTAAGCCAAAACTATCCTTAAGTTCAGGGCTTGGCAGACTACAAACCAGCACCTGTTTTTGTGAGTAAAGTTTTATTGGAACACAACCACGTTTGGCACTTGTTGATGGCTACTTTCATGTTACCACTGCAGAGTTGAGTAGTGGCCACATAGACCTTTGACCAGGAAGCCTAGAATATTATTATCTGGCCCTTTACAGAGAAGGTTTGCAACTCCTGATCACACTGATACAGTCTGGGTTATTGAGCAGATGTTAGCCTGACTCATAAACAAAACTCTCCAGAGATTTGGAACACATCTCTGTGTTTCCTGGCCTTGCATTTCCCTTGAGCTGAAATATCCCCAGCAAATGTTCTAGGTAGCATTCACAGTGATTCTGGTGGTCCTGCTCTCGGAAAGTACTGGAAGCGACAAAGATGAGGGAGTGATGTGCTTCAGGAGGTGGAACGGGGAGAGAGGAGTGGGTGTTGGTGGTCCAGGGGCCCCTGGGTTCTGGTGTCCTAATCATTAGGTTGCTATTGGGTACAGGGTGGGTTCTGGTGAATGACGCTGGTCTGATTATTCTGGTGGCATCCCACCTGGTCACTTGAGGAGAGTTGCGTAAGTATTTGAGCTGTGGAGAACTTGTTTTACGGATATTGTCATGATAGCATTTCATTGATACTAGTGTAACTTATCCCTTTAGGACTAGCCGAGTTATTTCAGTTTCACTGCATCACCTTGGATAATGTCTACATCCTATTTATATTTGAAATGCTAAACAACTTTACTTTCATAGGCTTATCAAATGATGCCATTGTGAACACCTACAGCTTTAGGATAGAGGACTGTTTACTGAGGAGCCTGGAGACAGGTGTTTTAGTCCCATTGTGCTCATCTGAGGATAGGTTATCTCTCTGGTTCTTACTTTTTTCTACTCTAAAAAGGAGTGCTCATAATATCTGAGTTCAACTTGAAAATATCACGCATAAGAGATATGAAGCAGAACATAAATGTAAGATTATTATTATTAACTGCTAATAATAGCAGTGTAATTTCAAGATTGCTTTATATCTTTGGATTTATTTTCCTTATACCAAGAATAGGGAAAAGGGGGGAAAGACCTTTGATGTGTTTCATGCAGAATTACACAGAAAAAAAAATGAAAGCAATAGTTTTAAGAGTATCTCATTGGGAATATTACAACACTTTCTCTTCTGTTAGTTTTCTTGACTAAGAATCAGATATTTTTTCTGTGTTACTTGAGGTGATGACAGCCCATGAATTTTGGAGTTCGCCCAGAACTTCTGTAATTATTACACAAAACGCAACACATGCTAGGTAGGTCATTGTTGCCAGAAAGGGAAATGGGAAACAAATTTGGAGCAAGTTCAAGTGGAAATTTGAGGCTTTTTTTTTAATAGATCTTTATTGGAGTATAATTGCTTCACAGTACTGTGTCAGTTTCTGTTGTACACCAAAGTGAATCAGCCATATGCATACATATGTTCCCACATCCCCTCCCTCTTGAGCCTCCCTCCCACCCTCCCTATCCCACCCCTCTAGGTTGTCGCAAAGCACTGAGCTGATCTCCCTGTGCTATGCTGCTGCTTCCCACTGGCTAACTGTTTTACATTCGGTAGTGTATATGTGTGGATGCTACTCTCACTTCACCCCAGCTTCCCCCTCCCACCCTATGTCCTCAAGTCCATTCTCTATGTCTACATCCTGCCCTGCAACTAGGTTCATCAGTACCATTTTTTTTTTTTTTTAGATCCTATATATGTGTGTTAGAATATGGTATTTGTTTTTCTCTTTCTGACTTACTTCACTCTGTATGACAGACTCTAGGTCCATGCACCTCACTACAAATAACTCAGTTTCGTTTCTTTTTATGGCTGAGTAATATTCCATTGTATATATGTGCCCCATCTTCTTTATCCAGTCCTCTGTTGATGGACATTTAGGTTGGCTCCATGTCCTGGCTATTGTAAATAGTGCTGCAGTGAACATTGTGGTACATGACTCTTTTTGAATTATGGTTTTCTCAGGGTATATGCCCAGTAGTGGGATTGCTGGGTCGTATGGCAGTTCTATTTTTAGTTTTTTAAGGAACCTCCATACTGTTTTCCACTGTGGTTGTATCCGTTTACATTCCCACCAGCAGTGCAAGAGGGTTCCCTTTTCACCACACCCTTTCCAGCATTTATTGTTTCTAGATTTTTTGATAATAGTCATTCTGACTGGAGTGAGGTGATACCTCATTGTAGTTTTGATTTGCATTTCTCTAATAATCAGTGATGTTGAGCATCTTTTCATGTGCCTCTTGGCCATCTGCATGTCTTTCTTGGTGAAGTGTCTATTTAGGTCTTATGCCCATTTTTTCATTGGATTGTTTTTTTGATATTGAGCTCCATGAGCTGTTTGTATATTTTGGAGATTAATCCTTTGTCTGTTGTTTCATTTGCAAATATTTTCTCCCATTCTTCAGGTTGTCTTTTTGTCTTGTTTATGGTTTCCTTTGCTGTGCAAAAGCTTTTAAGTCCCATTTGTTTATTTTTGTTTTTATTTCCATTACTCTAGGAGGTGGGTTAAAAAAGATCTTGCTGTGGTTTATGTCAAAGTGTGTTTTTCCCATGTTTTCCTAGTCTAAGAGTTTTATAGTGTCTGGTCTTACCTTTAGGTCTTTAATCCATTTGGAGTTTATTTTTGTGTATGGTGTTAGGGAGTGTTCTAATTTCATTCTTTTACATGTAGCTGTCCAGTTTTCCCAGCACCACTTATTGAAGAGGCTCTCCTTTCTCCGTTGTACGTTCTTGCCTCCCTTGTTGTAAATTAGGTGCCCAAATGTGCGTGGGTTTATCTCTGGGCATTGTATCCTGTACCATTGATCTGTATTTCTGTTTTTGTGCCAGTACCATACTGTCTTGATTACTGTAGCTTTGTAGTATAGTCTGAAGTCAGGGACGCTGATTCCTCCAGCTCCATTTTTCTTTCTCAAGATTGCTTTGGCTATTCGGGGTCTTTTGTGTTTCCATACGAATTGTAAAATTTTTTGTTCTAATTCTGTGAAGAATGCCAGTGGTAGTTTGATAGGGATTGCATTGAATCTGTAGATTTCTTTGGGTAGTATAGTCATTTTCATAATATTGATTCTTCCAATCCAAGAACGTGGTATATTTCTCCATCTGTTTATGTCATCTTTGATTTCTTTCATCAGTGTTTTATAGTTTTCTGACTACAAGTCTTTTGCGTCCTTAGGCAGGTTTATTCCTAGGTATTTTATTCTTTTTGTTGCAATGGTATATGGGACTGTTTCCTTAACTTCTCTTTCTGATTTTTTGTTGTTGGTGTATAGGAATGCCAGAGATTTCTGTGCATTAATTTTGTATCCTGTGACCTTACCAAATTCATTGATTAGTTCTGGTGGCATCTTTAGGATTTTCTATGTATAGTATCATGTCATCGGCAAACACTGGCAGTTTTACTTCTTCTTTTCCAATTTGTTTTCCTTTTATTTCTTTCTCTTCTATGATTGCCGTGGCTAGGACTTCCAAAGCTGTGTTGAATAAGAGTGGCAAGAGTGGACACATCCTTGTCTTGTTCCTGATCTTAGTGAAATGCTTTCAGTTTTTCACCATTGAGTATGATGCTTGCTGTGGGTTTGTCATATATGGCCTTTTTGAGGCATTTTTATAAAGCTCTCTGTTTTCTCTCTTCCCCCTCAAAGACTTGGGGAAAAACAGGTGGCGGTTTCTCCTCCCACCCCTTTTTAGTTTACCCTGTTTGGTTTTCTGCACTTTTAATAATGTATATCTCATGTTTTTCTTGTGTAGACAGATGCTACACACGAAGGGGGATATTTCTCACTGTTAGAGGACTTCAAAATTGAGACATGCCATGACCAAAATTCTTTGTATGAAGTGTCTGGTGTTGCACTGGATCAAGCAGGATTATTCTAAGAGGCATTCCTTTTGTGGGCAGGAAATTGTGGGAGGAGATAGCCAATGTCCTTTCTAATTGTCCTGGGGTTTGATGACTTGCTCAGCTGTAAAATGGAGATAAAAGGACATACCTTGTAGGATGGCTTTGAGGATTAGCGGTAATATATGTAATCACCTGGTATGGCTCTTAATTGTATGCCACTGCACTACACTATTCACATGAACATCTTGTATTATAACATGCATGTGTGTGTGTGTGTGTGTGTGTGTGTGTAATTTCCCCAGCTAAATGTAGAGTTTTTGAGGACAAAGATTATAGCTTATAATTCCTTGTTTTTCCTGCTTTGTACCAGAGTATCTCATTTTGTAGATATTTGGTGCATATTTTTTAAGTGGTTGAATAGATGGATGGATAAATGAATTCATGCCAGAGTCTGTGCTTGGGAACTCACTAAGGGGATCCTGCCATGAAATTCAGATAAATCAGTGGGTGATTTACAAAAGGTTTCACCGTTGGATCCTTTAAGTAAGGAGCTCCCCTGGTGAACTTAAAATATAATTAAATTCCACCAAGGGGGGAAAGTGGCAGGGGTGGGGTTGATGGTGGTGGGGTGAATTGGGAGACTGGGATTGACATATATACACTAATATGTATAAAATGGATTACTAGTAAGAACCTGCTGCATAAAAAAATAAAATAAAATTCCTAAAGTAATATTTCCATGCCTATTTTTAATAATGTCTGTACAAGGTAAAGCAAAATACAGATGCCTGCCAAAGTCTGCTTTTGTCATTGGAAAAATGGAAGGCAGTATAGAACCTTAATGTTAATATTGTCATATTATTTGCCCCTCTCCTAATGCCTCCTACGAAATCTCTTAAGGGAATCATTTCCCCAGAGACATGCCCTTTGCGATAAAGACCTTCTGGTCTGATGGTACCACACTTTTGAGATTCATTCTCCTAAGTCCCAGCTCAAAGGTATCTCTACCCGACCCCACTGTCTTAACTCATCAGTTTCCCCTTTATTTTTTACAAGTAATTTCTACCTTCTCTTCAATTCCCTATTAATCTATTTACACTTTTTAAGTAGAAGTTATTTATTTCTTTGTTCAAGATACTTATTAATTGCTTACTGTGTGCCAGGTGTTGTGGTATGATGGGATGGGCCAGAGAAACTCCTCAGAATTGCTACGGCCAGGTACCATTAAAGATGGGCAGGTGTTTGCCAGGACATGCAATGGCCTGAAGACAGTCAATGGCCTGGCCGTGACTGGGAAGCTGGAAGCAGCTCAGTAGGTCTGGAGCATGTGGTAGAGTGGAGCAAGTTAAGGGAATAATGCAGAGTATTGGAGGTGGATCAGAAAGCGTCTTAACAGAATTCTACTAGTGACTTAGAACATCTTTTTGAGGGTGACAGGGAGTCATTTAAAGATATCATGCTAGAAATGGACTAATTTGCTTTTATGTTTGAGTCCCAGCACGAGTTGTAGGGATAAGGATCGGTCAGCAGGGGAAGAGGGCAGGGTGAGAAACTATGAGAAGCAATGAGGTTGTATCATCCAGGAATTTGAGAGATGAAAGAGCCCATGGGAATTCATTATCATTAGTATATGGAAGAGAAAGCAAAATGAATTATCTGGGATGATCCCCAGGATGACTGAAGATGGCATTGCATTTAATTTAAAATGAGTAAATGAGGCATGGTGGGTTGGTTATAAAGATAAAAAATTTGGACTTGAACCTATTAAGACATGGCATAGTGTTTTGCTCATATTTCTTACACCCTTTAAACTTTATGCTCCTTGAGCAGAACCTTTATCTGTAATTAATCTTTGTATCTCCCTGTTCCTACCTAAATGTTTTGGAATAGGAGGGCTTTCAAGGTAGGGAATACATTGTAGGACAAGCTGTTTCTTCCTATAGGTATTCTTTTTTTCTTTTACACTTGATCTGTGATTACAAGGATAGATTGGGTGAGAAAAAACACATATGGTCACACACTAATCAGGACTTTATGTATAAAAGAGAAAAATGTGCCGTATGCTTAAGGTACCTCGACCATTTTTCAATGCAAAGTTTGGCTTTTTTTTGCTCCACTGTTTGAATGAAATTACTCTAGCGTCTTAGAGATGTGTTCTTTATCTTTTTCTTTTTCTTTCTTTTTTAACCTTGTTCTAATCCTTGCTACTTGAGTTCTAAAGTTTCTTAGCATCTTCTCGCTGGAGATGGTTTCCCAAGTATTTGTAAAGCTAATGGACACTATTGTACGTTATAAGAGGACATCAGTAAATTCTTTAGGGTCCTTGTGACCCTTGGAAAAAGCATATTAGGAGGATGAAATATTGTTCAGTGCTTGTTTGGTATCAAGTGCCATGTAACAGCATTAACAATTTAAATTGTTGCTATGATGAGAAGCTTAAAACATGGGTAAATCGAAGGCTAAGTGTTTGGGTTTTAAATTGGCTCTGAAGGTAGTGGGTTGACGGAGCCTTTTTCAAGGGCTCTTGGGCAATATCTGTGAAAATGTTAAATACTGATAGTCTTTGATCCAGCACTTCTGCTTCTAGGAATTTGTCTTTTAGAAATACTTGTACATATTCCCAGTGTGGCGTAGTGAGTGTAACAGCTAACCATCAATAGGGACTTGGGTAATTTTAGTACACTCTTATGAAATGGTTAGTAAACATCTACCAAAATGAAATAGGTTGAGCGACAAGATATATAAAAAATTATTTGGGTAATAAGGTCCCATCAGGAAATAGAACTGAGAAGTTTGGAGACTATATGCAAAAGTTAATTGTGATTATCACTGAGAAATGAGGGACACTGCTTTTTTAAAATTTATATTTCTATAATATTGTTAGTATCTTATAGAATTATATCTAGAATATTTTTTAATTTCTTATACCAGTACATTCATAATATTTCCTAAAAGAATTCTTTTATTTTATAATAGATGGCTGAATTGTATCAAATTTAGGCAGTTTTCTTTGTAACAATTACGAGGGGAGAGGAAGAAGAAGAAAAAGAAAAACACTACAAGGAAAGCCAGAAGGAAAGCAAAAGGCTTTTTGTCTCTTTAATTGGCTATATCTAAATTTTTTAGGTGCAACATTTTCACTGGCATTTCAAATTTCATAAAATGCTGATATGAATCATGCAGAAATTAATGAACTGATATTGACTCAGTTTGAAAATGAACAGCAAGATTTATTGAGCAAAGCAGTAAATATTGGCCCAGACAGAGGTAAGGTCAATATTTGCTTTGATATAACATAAATCTTAATATTTAGTAATCTATAAATTTTGTGGGTTTACAGAAGGCATACAGAGAGTTATCTGTAAGTATATATTTTTCGTATCTGTGATGGATCAAAGTCAGACATCTTTTTTCCTGGTCATAAATTTGAAAGGATGATAGTCTCTCCTTTAAAACTAGTTTCTTTAGGGCAGGGGTGGGGTGAGTGTGGGTTAGTGGAGGGACATGATTGATTTAAATGTTCAAAGGAAAAATATACCTAGCTTTATACAGGCCTAATAATTGGAGAGCAATGATTTGCAGTGTTCTCTGTGATTTACTTAAAAGCTACTCATCTTCATTTGTAACCTAACAAAATGTACTCATTTATTATATCTGATTTAGTTCATAAAGCCCACTCTCTGACAATATAAAACAGAAGAACATTCTGTCATTCCCTTTGGATATTGTTAAGCTCAGTTATGTGGAACTTTTTTTGGCAAATAAAATATGATTCATATATATCATGCTGAGTAACATTTTATTGGCTTTTCCCTTTTTGTAATTATTAAGTTTAACTATACTCTTATTCCTTATCTTTTCTCTTCTCTTGGTTGGGTGAGCCTGGTAGCAATACAAAAGTAAGGGAAAACTTACTGGATTTCATTGGCTTTTGAACTTTTAGTATTGCCATTACGTGGCTGGAATAAGTGTCTAATGTGTGCTTAAAGATAGGATATTCTGTTTGTTAAAGTATAGTCAGGAACTCAGTTCACAGGATCAAGTGTAATCTTGTACCTGAGCAAAAGTCTTAAGTCATATATGGTCCTGTTATGGTCAGTCCACCATGAGTATTACTAGTCTGATAACCGTGTGAAGTGGTGATGTTGGCTCTCAGCAAAGATTTGTTAAGTGATTCTGAAATTAACCTCGCCTCCATCTCTCAGCTGGTAATTTCCCATGACCCTATTTGAGACTAATAGCATTAAGGATAGTGTATCTTCTTGGTTGTCTTTCTAGCTATTAAAATTTAACTGTACTCTGTTTCATTTATATTAAACCCCATTTTCTATCATGTAATAAAGACCTTGTTTACGTTGAAAAACAAATCAGTGGTAGGTGTATAACGTAGAACCTTGCCTTCTCAACAAATGCTTTCTGATAACTTTAGGAATCCTTGCTTTTCATTAATAGTACTACAGTGTATAATAAATAATGTTTTCCCTGAGTGTAGTATTAAATGTGATTTTTTTCATGTGAAAAATGACTTTACTGTGGTATAAAAACTTGACTTTAGCATAATAAAGTCACTTCTTCTTGAGTTCTTTATCAAGGAGAAACTCACAATTTGGTGCTAATAGGTCTTTTAACACTTGTCTGTCACTTGCCAACATCACTTTTTAAAAGAGATGGGTCTTGCCCAGAGCCTTCAGCTGGGAGAGTATTTTAGAATTTGATCCTTTGGCTTTCATTATTTCTTGGTACCCCTAATATATGACAGACCATGCTAGTTTTCTGTTTTGGTGTGTTAAGTTTCCTATTAATTACATATTTAAGATTTTTATAAAAAGTGAGTCAGTTTAAGAAAAAAATTTTAACTCAGCAATTGTACAGCTGGCATTCCAGTATGGCAAAATGAGTCTTCTTCTCTACCAGATATTATCACCATCTTGGAAGGATTGAAAACCTCTTATATGCCATGCAATCAACCTGTATCTCTGATGTGAAAAAAATCGAGAAGGGTATAGAGTTTCTTGAATTGGCTTAAAAATTATGGAAAATATTTAGTGTCCTAATTTTAAAAAGTATAGCTCATTGTATGTCCTGGTTCTGGTTACAGTCACATAGATTATTAAAAATCTTAAATACACACTGGCCCAGTCCCCCTGAATTTTCCCTTCATCGCTGCCTCAGCCACTCTTCCTGTTCTGGGACCTTTGGGATTGAACACCCATCCTCCACCATCCATTGTCAGTGTTTATTGCCCCTGATTTGTTAAATGTTTTACCCATCATCCCTGCTTATCATGATGGAGGGAATTTCAGAGAGGGAAAGGGTTGACTGTGGGGTGTTTTAAGGTGTGCATTACGCTCTGCCTCCCAGTTACTGAATTTAGTTGACCTTGAGATCTTCTCTGAGTTTGGGAAGCCACTTGATCCAAATTTCCTGTTTATGTTAATCCACATTCTCCCAGTTTGATAGCCATTGCCTGGGAGGAAAACAAGCTCCTTCTTGAAGCTGCATAAAAATTTGCTGCTCCCAAAGGTATCATTTAGTTGCTCTGCCCCAATTATTGTTGGCCTCTTTCCCTCCTTGAAGCAGTTTATCTCTGTCCCACCCTTCCCTCTAGTTCCAAGGGTTAGAATAGCGTTCTTCCTTTTAGCTGGGCGTGCATGTCATTAGTACATTTGGTATCGATTGGTTGTTGAAACTTTAGCAGGAAAATGAAATATGAGCCTCTAGTAACTAGGCTGTTGGAAGAGTACCTTCAAAGATGAGAGAGAAGCCATTTGTGGTGTGTTTCTGCTTCTGGGGCTCACTGTGATAATGGGAGGTATTTTCTCCTCACTGTTGTGAAGTGCATAGTCCACAATTTCCTCTTGGGAAGTGATTTTGACACTTTTTGAATGTCCTGTGGCTTTTATATTCTTACAGCACCTCCTAATGAGCTATCTTTATAACATTCTTCTTGTGTAAAGATTGCCCTTTCTCTCGCCATCCACTAGGGTGTGAAAAGGAAGTTTCAACACTTATGTCCAGTTGGACGATGCACCTGCTGTACCAGCAAGAACAAGTCAAGATTAGCTTCTTTTGTCATGAGTATTCTTGGCTGGCAGTATTACCAGGATTTTTCTCCCAACTTCACACCGAGGTCACTTCCAGGGGCACGTTTGAGTATAAGGATTTGTTTTTGTATCAGTTATCATGTTTTAGCCTCTGGGAAAGACCTTTGGACTCTCCTGTCTTATAATAATAATAAGGGCAATTTATATCTTACATAGCCCTCTACAGACAGGGCACGCCAGGTAGCATCTTCGTACTCTGCCGTCTTTAAGGTATACTCTATGTTGTTTATACTTTACCGTTCTTAGCTGGTAGGCTTTGTACTTATAATCACTTTCCTCATGGCTTTAATATGACTTCAGCAGTTCCAGAGGTCAAATGCTGAGGTATAAAGTCCAGAGAAAGAAGAGAAAGTATCTTTTTCTTGTATGTGTATTTAAAAGCAAGTAAAATGCTCCTCAAAGCACCCCGCCCTTGGTCTATCAACCCTTTTACCTCATTGGTCAGAAATGAATGTGTTCAGGCTTCATCCAATCACTGGTGAGAGAAATGGGATTGGCATGATTGGCTCAGACCAATGAGGATGTAGGCAGAAATAGCAGGGGGCATGGCTGTTGGCTAAGTAGCCCTTAGTGCCTGCTACCCTTGTTGTCTTTTCCAGGTCTTAAAAGCTAAGCAACCTCATGGCACTTAATAAGGGAGGCAGTTACAGGAAGGACATTTCTTTACTTTTGATACGAGGTTTTGATTTCAGAAGCCTGACATGGTTGTAAATAAAATAATAAAGCTCCGTGAATTTGGGGTCCTTTACAGTTTTCAGGGTTGTACTGCCCAGTTAATCCTGTCACCACTGGTTATATGTGGCTATTTCCATTTAAAGTAATTAGAATCAAATCAAAGTCACAAGAAAGAATGATCTGGCCCCAAATGTCAATAGTGTCATTGACCCCGTGCTAGAGGCTTGCCAGAGTTCCTTGCTTTTGCGCGGTCTGTCGCCATGATGCTGTGAGAGTTCCACCTTTCTAATCAGTTAGGGATGTATTTCCTGGGTGGAGTGAGTATTCTATGGTGAGGTTGCGTCTGGCTGTGTTGTGCAGGTTGGCCAAGGTATTACAGGATCAAGTGAGTGGCATATGCTGTTCAGCCCTTTCTGGAGACTGGAGAGGAGAAATGGAAAGCTTGGCAGGTTGACCATTCCAGGAGGCTTTGCATGAAATCATAAAGGAATGCATCACAACTCGGGTCGTGGTGAAAAGCTCGCCTCTCGTGTGGCGTGAAGGCAATGAATGATCGCCAGGCTGCGGTAAAGAGGTGGTGAGATTGCTCTTATTGTTT
This sequence comes from Balaenoptera acutorostrata, assembly GCF_949987535.1. Taxonomy (NCBI): domain Eukaryota; kingdom Metazoa; phylum Chordata; class Mammalia; order Artiodactyla; family Balaenopteridae; genus Balaenoptera; species Balaenoptera acutorostrata. The sequence continues at coordinate 28,402,481 of NC_080073.1, read as the reverse complement.
TATTTTTGAGGTCCCTGGTGACTACTCCACGTGTCAATCCTTTGATCTAAGAGGCTGTTATGAAATAATATCTGTTTTAGAAATGCGTACCATTTCTCCAGAATAGCTGATCAAGCCCCTGCAGCACCATGAGAAAGTTTACAGTTACCCGATGTGAACCCTGACAAGTCACTTCAAAGGTGGTTAGGGCATAGCTCACTTTCTTAAGTGATCACTTTTAACAAAGGGAGTGGAAGGGAAAATAGACCTATGAATGGTGAATGACAGGTCATAATGATCCAGCTTTTTGTCAAGTGTCAGCCGCTTAATATTTGATATTAGTTATGTAAATGTTGTGAAAATGACCACAGATTCCTCCCAGAATGGATTCCTTACCTTCTGTGTGTGGCTTAAACAAAAAGTATCCTGTGGGGGAGGAGGATAAATGTGTGTACATGTATCTATACGTGTCATGGTACCCTTAACTTTCTACAGAGCAGATGGTAATTATCTACTTGGTCTGTCTCAAGCCCTCTTGTTCATGTTTAGATGTAAAGACAGATTCATGGGGTCACTGCCTCCAGGGAGGTCAAAGACTCTTTTCCTCTTTCTGTTTTGAAAATGAAATCTGTTATCAGTGATAGTGCCTTAGAAGGTTGAATATACCAAGATCGAATATATTTATCCTGATACTCCTATGGTAGGTCTACTGAGAGTTTGAAAACGTGTAAGATCATTAATATGCCAGGTTGACCCAGAAATATTTTTTCTTTAAATTGGAATGATAACATCTTACCCAAGTATTGACATATCCATTTAAATTGTGTTCAGACTTGCGTTATTCCAGCTCTTTCCATCTCTACAATTTGGAATTCAAATCCAGATGCCTATTTATGGTGAAGGTCATGTGAGAAGCACTTTTCTCCCCAAAGAAATGTTGGAATTATCGTAGCGTGTTTTTCCTACCCTGGATTCTTTCTCACGTCCAAGACTAATTCCGAATGACTTTCTTTGTCATTACTGTTGACAGGAGACTTTGTTTTTGGAATATTCTTTTTCTTTTAAGTTTTTTCTCTTAGTCTAACATCTCTGATTGATACCATATTTTCCAGGTCTCCATCTATATATAAAAGGGGTAGATTTGGGATTTCAAATCTCTCTTATGGAAATATAGACTAAATTATAAAAAGAAAGTATGTTCCTATCACAAATGTATTATATAATGCCATTATTATATTAAAATGTTTTCCCAGTTAAAAACGATTGTTATAAAACAGCTGTTCATTGTTAAAATGTTACTTAGAATAGGAGGGTAGCCACACTCCATTTTTTAAATAAGTATTTTTTTTGTAGTAAGAAAGGAACATCATGCTCTTTCACTCTGTGTTCTTATGGCTTATTCAAATACATCATGATTTCACTGTAGTAAATAGTTTTTCCTAATTTCATCATGCAGACAACCCCAAAATGCATAGATTCTCAACTAAGTAGTTTGTCTACAAGTTGCTCCAACTGAGTGCTGCCCTTGGCAGAATATGTTTTATTGGCTCTTAAGAGCATTTAAAATATTTTTTTTAATAGGAATTGCTTGGCATTTAGATGTTTTAAGTGATTTTAATAAATTAGGTACAGCTGTAATATAAAAGGTAGAAAATACAAACTTCCAGGGTTGAAAGACACTTCAGTGGGTTGTGGAATGCTTAAAATACAAGTTCAGATGAATATTTGCTATTTGATTTTTGGGCTCTCATTACAGAACAGAATAGATTTATGCACTGGGAAGACAGGAAATATAATAATTAAAAATATATTGATTTCAGATTTTTGTCTGTAAAATCCTGGTCATAAATACGGTTATTAGAATCCATGTTTATGGTCTTGAATTTGATTGAGAAGAGAGAGTTATTCATCAGAAAAGCCACCAGTCCCACCATTTACCGCAACGAATCATGAATTTATATCTCTGTAACTCGCAAGTGTGATGTATGTCTCTTTCTGGTAGGAACAGTTATTACAGAAATTAATTTTAGACATGGGGAGACTTTTATGGCCATTTTAACTGTTACCTAAAGACTTAAATAATTTTACTGATTTCTTGGCGTTAGCCTCTGGGAGTAGAGTTTCTGTGAAGAAAAAGGGTATCATCAGTATGGAATTGTGTGAGTATCTCTGTTTACCTCTGAACTGAGTCTCATAGTAAGAAGTCTTGGCAGCGGGCTAAAGTGAAGGTGGTTGTTCAGAGAGTTATCCGAGTCTGTGCCTGCAATACTAGTTCAGTAGGTGGTTAATAGGCTTTTTATGGCAGGAAAGTCCTGGGGCCAAGGAAGATTGAGAATTGCTGAGGCAAACATTAATACTGCAGGTGTTTTTCCTGCAGAACTTATCAGAACCTTTAATATTCCACTCTTACTAAGGAATTGTACACTTCACCTTTGCTGTGCACTCATACACTCTATTAGGAAGGGAGGGGAAGATAAAAGAGGCAAAGGGTCATGGCGGGGTGGGGAGAGTGTGGGTAGGAGATTGGTTCTTGTGAGCTGGATCAGTGCCTGTCATTATTATCTCCTAAAAGCTTTAAGAGGACTATGCTGGTGTTCTGGATATGGTTGTAGGGAAATTTCAGTCGGAATGTTGAGTTTCACGTGACTCAGACATCTACTGTGAAGTGAAATGCAGAGATATGCTTGATTGAAAGGAAAAGCCATGCCAATGGACATCAGAAATATTTTCCTTTTTCTCCCTTACTTCATGGCAACGAAGCATTTGTGTATGAAAGAATTCCTTGGGGAATGAAATACCGTTTAGTTTAATGTGATGAAAATATGTATTTGAGTCACCATAAAAGAAAAGAGTTACTAGAATTGACTACATTTAAATTTAAGGGCTTGTGTTTTATATGATACCTTCCTTAAGAGGATGATGACGTGTGGGAGTGTGGGGTGGTTTTCATACAGGTTGAATTTGGGAATAATAGAATTGTCACCAGCAAGTGGTTAGATGACAGGACCCCCACCCCCACCTCACCCCCCACCCCCCGCCAAGATTTCAGTCAAGCCAGACTTCAGGTCATTGGGCCTCAACAGTGAGGGTACCAGGAAAGATTAAGTTTGGAAATTAAATTTTAAGAGTTCAGAGGGAAAGAACTGGGATCGGAGAGTGTGGAGAGGGAAAGAAGAATGGTGCCTTAGCTGACTGTAAAGAGTAGCAGGTCCTCTAATCAGGGCAGATGAATGTATTTCCATTCATTGCCACGTGGCCCCTGGGAGGAGGCATGGCAGAATCGCTCTTGATTGAGAATTACTGCTACAGAGCATTTAAAGCATAATAATAATAGGTCATAACAGTATAGAATACTGCAGAATTCTTAGATGGTAAAGTTGGCCATGATGTTTGATCTGACAAGCTTATTTAGGTAATTGTAAAAAGTTCCTTCTTGCAAGTGGGTGATTGTTTGTTAAGTGTTTTTTACTACTTTTTTGTAACAGTGTGGCATGGATTTTGTTTCCCTTTGAGTTGTGCTATGTCAGCCCTGGGAAACATGGATGAAGTTGGTTGTAGCTCAGATTAGAGATGAAGAACAATAGTTAGTTGCCTAATTAATGGCACATATGTTCACCCCTGATCTGTACAGTTTACTGTTTAGGGATGAACGATTAGGTGTGTTTTTAGACATTGTCTACCTTTACCAGATTATAGCCATAGTGCTTCATCTCATGTTTGTTTATGTGAAGATTTAAAGATGTTGCCTGAATTAAATCAAAACAGCAGGCAAGGTCATAATGTTAATTATCTGAATATATTAGCTTGCAGCATACACGTACATATATTTTTTTCTGTCTGGTTGTGGGACTAATTCTTTGAATGATTTTCTTAATTTTGCATACATTTTTCCCCCTGCATTTAATCTTGTTCTATTCAGATCATCTCTAATTTCTGTGGAAATGGCTTCATAAAGAATTTAAAATGAGCTGTGAATTGAGCTCTTCTTTTAAAAAATGGAAATTGGGGGAGTGGAATCAAGGTGGCGTACTAGGAGGACGCAGAATTTGCGTCTCCTCGCAACTAGGGCACCTATCAGGCACCAGTGAGGGACCATGGACACCTAAGGGGACGGGAGGAAACCCCAGTGACCGAGTAGGACATGGGGTGTGGGGGGAGTGAAGGGGGAGGAGAAGTGGAGGTGGGACGGGACTGGCGCCCCTGAGGGGCGGCTGGGGGAGGGGAAGGGATCCCATGGCTGAAGGGGGAAATTGGGGAACCACTGGGAGGGCAGAGGATCAAAAGAGCGTGGCCAGGTTTCCCCTGCCCACTTGGGCCCCCAGGAACCTGCTGAGATCCCGGGCCTGATCCTCTGCCCACCAAGGCCCCCTCCAGCTGTGCGGGTCCTGAGGGAGGGGGAGGGAGGGAAGGGGGAGCAAAAGTAAAGGCCGGACCTACGGGACCAGCACCCCTGAGGGGCGGCTGGGGGAGGGGAGGAGTTTCTACACCCAGCGGCACCCACCCACGGCGCTGGGGGAGACCCTGGGGGAGACAGTGGGGGAGGGGCACGAAGTAACGGAAAGGAACGGGGCCAGTGCTTTCCCTGTCCACTTAGGCACCGGGGAGCCTGCTGGGCTCCTGGACCTAATCCTCTGCCCTCGGAGCCTCCCTCCTGCCTCTCAGAGCCCAAGCCCCGCCCCTACACCCCCACCCAGGGCCCCACCTCTACATCGGAGACCCCCTCTGAGACCCCCTCCAATGCGCGAGGCCTAAACCCCACCCACACACCGTCCCCCAGGGCCCTACCTCCAAACTCCAGAACTCCACACTCCAGAGGCCCTCCTTTCCACGTGCTGTCTCACTCCTTCCTGGAGCAGGTCCTAAGCAGAGACCCCCCAACCCATGCTTGAACATCACCCCACCCAGACCCCGCCCACCCTAAACCCCACCCCTGCCTAAGTTCCACCCCCTGCCTAAACTCCACCCCCATAGCGAAGGCTTTTTTTTCTTCTTTCTTTTCTTTTCTTTTTTCTTTTTCCCTCCTTTAGATTGGGTTTCTGTTTTACCTTATTGATCATTGTTGTTGATTCCTTTATATTTTTATTTTTCCTAATCTTTTATTTTTCTAATTTTATTTTGTTCTTTATACTTCCTTAGTGACCTCTCCTTTTGGCTTGTTCCCCCCCCCCCCTTTTTTTTCCTTTTTCTGTCATGGTTTTATTTTACCTTATTGCAGTTGTTTCAATTATAGTTTTATTTTTCCTAATATATTTTTTACCCTTCTAATTTCATTTTGTTTTTTATTCTTGGATATTGTACTGCTTTTTTTCTTTCTTTTTAATTTTTTTTTTTTTAACCATGCCATGAAACTTGCGGGATTTTGGTTCCCAGGCCGGAGGTCAGTCCTGAGCTCCTGCGGTGGGAGCTCCGAGTCCAAACCACTGAACTAATAGAGAACCTCAGACCTCAGGGAATATCAGTCGGAGTGAGGCCTCCCGGAGGTCCTCATCTCAGCAGCAAGACCCAGCTCTATCCAACTGCCTGCAAACTCCAGTGCTGGACGTCTCAGGCCAAACAACCAGTAAGACAGAAATACAGCACCAGCCATCAAAAAAAAAAAAGAAATGGAATGACAAAAAAATTTGTTACAGATGAAGAAGCAAGGTAAAAACCTACAAGACCAAATAAATGAAGATGAAAAAGGCAACCTCCCTGAAAAAGAATTCAGAGAAGTGATAGTAAAGATGATACGAAATCTCGGAAACAGAATGGAGAAAATACGAGAAACATTTAACAAGGATCTAGAAGAACTAAAGAGCAAACAAACAGTGATGAACAACACAGTTACTGAATTAAAAATACTCTAGAAGGAATCAATAACAGAATAACTGAAGCAGAAGAATGGATAAGTGAGCTGCAAGGTAAAATGGTGGAAATAACTGACAGGGAGCAGAATAAAGAAAAAAGAATGAAAAGAATTGAGGACAGTCTCAGAGACCTCTGGGACAACATTAAATGCACCAACATTAGAATTTTAGGGGTCCCAGAAGAGGAAGAGAAAAAGGGTCTGAGAAAATATTTGAAGAGATTATAGTCAAAAACTTCCCTAACATGGGAAAGGGAATAGTCAGGTCCAGGAAGCACAGAGAGTACCATGCAGGATAAACCCAAAGAGAAACACACTGAGACACATATTAATCAAACTATCAAAAATTAAATACAAAGAAAAAAATATTGAAAGCAGCAAGGGAAAAGCAACAAATAACATACAAGGTAGTCCCCATAAGGTTAACAGCTGATCTTTCAGCAGAAACTCTGCAAGCCAGAAGGGAGTGGCAGGACATATTTAAAGTGATGAAAGGGAAAAACCTACAACCAAGATTACTCTACCCAGCAAGGATCTCATTCAGATTAGACAAAGAAATTAAAACCTTTACAGACAAGCAAAAGCTAAGAGAATTCAGCACCACCAAACCAGCTTTACAACAAATGCTAAAGGAACTTCTCTAGACAGGAAACACAAGAGAAGGAAAAGACCTACAATAACAAACCCAAAACAATTAAGAAAATGACAATAGGAACATACATATCGATAATTACCTTAAATGTAAATGGATTAAATGCTCCAACCAAAAGACATAGACTGGCTGAATGGATACAAAAACAAGACCCGTATATCTGCTGTCTACAAGAGACCCACTTCAGACCTAGGGACACATACAGACTGAAAGTGGCGGGATGGAAAAAGATATTGCATGCAGATGGAAATCAAAAGAAAGCTGGAGTAGCAGTTCTCATAACAGACAAAATAGACTTTAAAATAAACACTGTTACAACAGACAAAGAAGGACACTACCTAATGATCAAGGGATCAATCCAAGAAGAAGATATAACAATTGTAAATATTTATGCACTGAACATAGGAGCACCTCAATACACAAGGCAAATGCTGGCAGCCATAAAAGGGGAAATCGACAGTAACACAATCATAGTGGGGGACTTTCACACCCCACTTTCACCAATGGACAGATCAACCAAAATGAAAATAAATGAGGAAACACGAGCTTTAAATGACACATTAAACAAGATGGACTTAATTGATATTTATAGGACATTCCATCCAAAAACAACACAAAACACTTTATTCTCAAGTGCTCATGGAACATTCTCCAGGATAGACCATATCTTGGGTCACAAATCAAGCCTTGGTAAATTTAGGAAAATTGGAATTGTATCAAGTATCTTTTGTGAACACAATGCTATGAGAGTAGATATCAATTACAGGAAAAAAACTGTAAAAAATACAAACACACAGAGACTAAACAATACACTATTAAATAACCAAGAGATCACTGAAGAAATCAAAGAGGAAATAAAAAAATACCTAGAAGCAAATGACAATGAAAACACGATGACCCAAAACCTATGGGATGCAGCCAAAGCAGTTCTAAGAGGGAAGTTTATAGCAACACAATCCTACCTCAAGAAATAAGAAACATCTCAAAGAAACAAGCTAACCTTATACCTAAAGCAATTAGAGAAAGAAGAACAAAAAAACCTAACGTTAACAGAAGGAAAGAAATCATAAAGATCAGATCAGAAATAAATGAAGAAATGAAGGAAACACTAGCAAAGATCAATAAAACTAAAAGCTGGTTCTTTGATAAGATAAAAAAAATTGATAAACCATTAGCCAGACTCATCAAGAAAAAAAGGGAGAAGACTCAAATCAACAGAATTAGAAATGAAAAAGGAGAAGTAACAACTGACACTGCAGAAATACAGAGGATCATGAGAGATTACTACAAGCAACTATATGCCAATCAAATGGACAACCTGGAAGAAATGGACAAATTCTTAGAAAAGCACAACTTTCTGAGACTGAACCAGGAAAAATAGAAAATATAAACAGACCAATCACAAGCACTGAAATTGAGACTGTGATTAAAAATCTTCCACGGGCTTCCCTGGTGGCGCAGTGGTTGAGGGTCCGCCTGCCAATGCAGGGGACATGGGTTCAAGCCCTGGTCTGGGAAGATCCCACATGCCGCGGAGCAGCTAAGCCCGTGCGCCACAGCTACTAAGCCTGCGCTCTAGAGCCCGCTTGCCACAACTACTGACCCTGTGCGCCACAACTACTGAAGCCCACGTGCTTGGAGCCCATGCTCCGCAACGAGAGAGGCCACCGCAATGAGAAGCCCGCACACCACAATGAAGCCCGCGCACAGCAATGAAGACCTGACACAGCCAATAAATAAATAAGTAAAATAAATTAAAAAAAAAAATCTTCCAACAAACAAAAGCCCAGGACCAGATGGCATCACAGGCGAATTCTATCAGACATTTAGAGAAGAGCTAACCCCTATCCTTTTCAAACTTTTCCAATATATAGCAGGGGGAGGAACCCTCCCACACTCATTCTACGAAGCCACCATCACCCTGATACCAAAACCAGAAAAAGATGTCACACACACAAAAAAACTACAGGCCAATATCTCTGATGAACATAGATGCAAAAATCCTCAACAAAATACTAGCAAACAGAGTCCAAGAGCACATTAAAAGGATCATACACCATGGTCAAGTGGGTTTATCCCAGGAATGCAAAGATTCTTCAATATACACAAATCAATTAATGTGATACACCATATTAACAAATTTAAGGATAAACACTATATGATAATCTCAGTAGATGCAGAAAAAGCTTTTGACAAAATTCAACACCGATTTATGATAAAAACTCTCCAGAAAGTAGGCATAGAGGGAACCTACTTCAACATAATAAAGGCCATATATGACACACCCACAGCCAACGTCATTCTGAATGGTGAAAAACTGAAACCATTTCCTCTAAGATCAGGAACAAGACAAAATTGCCCACTCTCTCCACTATTATTCAACATAGTTTTGGAAGTCTTAGCCACAGCAATCAGAGAAGAAAAAGAAATAAAAGGAATCCAAATTGGAAAAGAAGTAAAACTGTCATTGTTTGCAGATGACATGATACTATACATAGAGAATCGTAAAGATGCTACCAGAAAACTATTAGAGCTAATCAATGAATTTGGTAGAGTAGCAGGATACAAAATTAATGCACAGAAATCTCTTGCATTACTATACACTAATAATGAAAAATCTGAAAGAGAAATTAAGGAAACACTCCCATTTACCATTGCAACAAAAAGAATAAAATACCTAGGAATAAACCTACCTAAGGAGACAACAGACTTGTATGCAGAAAACTATAAGACCCTGATGAAAGAAATTAAAGATGATACAAACAGATGGAGAGATATACTATGTTTTGGATTGGAAGAATCAACATTGTGAAAATGACTATACTATCCAAAACAATCTACAGATTCAATGCAATTCCTATCAAACTACCAATGGCATTTTTCACAGAACTAGAACAAAAAATTTCACAATTTGTATGGAAACACAAAAGACCCCAAATAGCCACAACAATCTTGAAAAAAAGAGAAATGGAGCTGGAGGAATTAGGGTCCTGACTTCAGACTATACTACAAAGCTACAGTAATCAAGACAGTATGATACTGGCACAAAAACAGATATATAGATCAATGGAACAGGATAGAAAGCCCAGAGAGAACCCACGTAAATATGGTTACATTATTTTTGATAAAGGAGGCAAGAGTATACAATGGAGAAAAGACAGCCTCTTCAATAAGTGGTGCTGGGTAAACTGGACAGCTACATGCAAAAGAATGAAATTAGAACACTCCCTAACACCATCCACAAAAATAAACTCAAAATAGATTAAAGACCTAAATGTAAGGCCAGACACTATAAAACTCTTAGAGGAAAACATAGGCAGAACACTCTATGACATAAATCACAGCAAGATCCTTTTTGACCCACCTCCAGAGAAACGGAAATAAAACCAAAAATAAACAAATGGGACCTAATGAAACTTAAAAGCTTTTGCACAGCAAAGGAAGCCATAAACAAGACGAAAACACAACCCTCAGAATGGGAGAAAATATTTGCAAATGAAGCAACTGACAGAGGTTTAATCTCCAAAATATACAAGCAGCTCATGCAGCTCAGTATCAAAAAAACAAACAACACAATCCAAAAGTGGGCAGAAGACCTAAATAGACATTTCTGCAAAGAAGAGATACAGGTTGCCAACAAACACATGAAAAGATGCTGAACATCACTAATCATTAGAGAAATGCAAATCAAAACTACAATGAGGTATCACCTCACACAGGTCAGAATGGCCATCATCAAAAAATCTATAAATGATAAATGCTGGAGAAAAGGGTGTGGAGAAAAGGGCACCCTTTTGCACTGTTGGTGGGAATGTAAATTGGTGCAGCCACTATGGAGAACAGTATGGAGGTTCCTTAAAAAACTAAAAATAGAACTAATAGAACTACCATATGACCCAATAATCCCACTACTGCGCATATACCCTGAGGAAACCATGATTCAAAAAGAGTCATGTACCACAATGTTCGTTGCAGCACTCTTTATAATAGCCAGGACATGGAAGCAACCTAAGTATCCATCGACAGCTGCATGGATAAAGAAGATGTAGCACACATATACAATGGAATATTACTTAACCATAAAAAGAAACAAAATTGAGTTATTTGTAGTGAGGTGCATGGACCTAGAGTTTGTCATACAGAGTGAAGTAAGAAAGAGAAAAACAAATACCGTATGCTAAAACGTATATATGGATTCTAAAAAAAAAAAATTGGTTCTGGTGAACCTAGGGGCAGGACAGGAATAAAGACACAGGCATAGAGAACGGACTTGAGGACACGGGGAGGGGGAAAGGGTAAGCTGGGACGAAGTGAGAGAGTGGCATGGACATATATACACTACCAAATGTAAAATAGATAGCTAGTGGGAAGCAGCTGCATGGCACAGGGAAATCAGTTCGGTGCTTTGTGACCACCTAGAAGGGTAGGATAGGGAGAGTGGGAGGGAGTCGCAAGAGTCAGGGGATATAGGGGTATATGTATGCATATAGCTGATTGATTTTGTTATACAGCAGAAACTAACACAACACTGTAAAGCAATTATACTCCAATAAAGATGTTAAAAAAAACAACAAAAAAACCTGTTACTTTAAAAAAAGAAATTGCAGTTATTCAGGTTAGAATTTTATCTAGAATTATAGCTTAATAAATCAGTATTATTTTCAAATTCATATTTTAATGCAATTATAAAAGTTGGGTTTTTAATTTTTGGAGCAGAAAGAAAGATGTTTAACTTTTCTTTTGCCTGCCAAGGAATCTTTTTTCCTTGGCATGAACAGCAGTGGCCTCTGTCACACCTCCTTTTACCTTCTACCCTTGGGTCCTGGGCTTTTAAATTCTGTTTGGCAGAATTTTCTCTTCCCCATTTACCTTTCCCTGGGTGTAGAGGTTATCCCTCTCTCTGGCTCTTGTTTCTCTCCTGAGACAGCTGCATCTCACCATTTTCCATGGCCTGCTTTATTTCTCCTTCTACTTGTGTTTCATATTTGGGGAGGTTGATGCGAGGTGGAGGGAGTCAAGTTCGATGAAAAGAAAGTAGACTCTTATCTCTTACACTGTACAATGCCTTTTTTCAAAAGCAGAACAAAGAGGAAATAAGATGCATTATGGTGAAACTTTGACACTTGACCATAATGAAGCTTTTAGTTCCCATAATGTTTAGTGGAGGCTGGAAAAGCTGCCAATTATTCTGTGTTCAGCTCAAGTTTGCTCTGGCACCTAGAGGGGAGGGAAAAACGGGTTGCAGAAACTGGAGGATTTTATCTTTTGTCTTTTTTTTAAAGCTTTCTACGTATTTTGAATGGCATATTAATTTCATATCCCAGTAGTTCTTTTGAGTTTTGTTTAAACCATACAAGCTGATTTTTACGTGTGACTCGTCTATGTGTGAATGCACATTTAAAGATCGTTAAGATGCCAGGGGTTAGTACTTGAATCCTTCAGTTTCCCTCATAACTTATATTGTTTTGCAGTTCAGTTATCATGGAGATGAGCTATAAATCTAATACCAAAAATAGTTATTGTGCCTACACAACTCATATTTGCTACCTTGCCTTAATGTGTTCTTTCCTATTCCAGTGAAACGTCTTTGCAACAATGTTAAAACGATTATCATATCCCTCTTTCCCCTCTTTCTCCTTTTTTCTTTCCTGAACCACGGTAGGGTTGGGGTAGCTTGAGCAGAGAGAAAAATTGCGATAACTGTTTTAACTTTTGTTCACACAGGTACACACATACGTATGTGGTTCTCTTATTTAAACATTTGATTTTTGGTAACATCATTCTCTTAACAATGTAGAGTAGATATTTGTCTGGGTCAATACATAAAGATCCATGTTTTAAAAAATAACCTCATGTCATCGCATGGTATAGATTTAGATGGACCATAAGTTATCCAAACATTTCCTTATTGATCAACATTCTCATTGTATCCAGCTCTCTGACACCACCAGAGTGCTCCAGTATTCATCCTTATATACTGGTGCTTTTATTTTTGTAAAAGATCGTCATAAATGGGGCTGCTAGATCAAGGAATATGGTGTTATTTTTTCCTGTGTCCTTTGGTACTTGGCTTTTCAGATTTGATTCTTTATCACAAAGAATGGGAGAAATGAATGGAACAACTCCATAATAGAGAGACTGAAAATAAGCAAATTGATCAATGGTGCAAGAATTGCTTTTATAGGCAAACATCAGATGTTGCTTTGCAAAACACACAGGTGCTTGTCTTCACAAGTATGTGTCTTGAGGGCTGGTGTAGGGTGGAGTGTGGTAGGGGTGTTTCTTGGGGGAATTGAATCGATCGTGTAAAATCTTTGGAAGGGTTTCTGGACAAATGTAGTCAGGTGGAAACTATTCAGAACAAAAGTGACAAAGACTGTACAATAGCAATTACTTATGAATTAGAGACTTAGGAGTTGGAATCTTACCAGATATAATATTTGAGAAGTGGAAGGAATCCAGTGGTTTGCTTGCTTTATTGTATATTGTTCATTGGTTTGAAACTATTTTTTGCTTGAGCTGAAGTAAAGGAGGGAGGAAGAAGAAAGATTATTACCTAGCTATTGACCAGTGATAGCAAAGTAATAAAGAACTCCAGTTTGATAGAAAGAAATGGTGGAAAGTTCCAGGGATGCTGTGGGTGTGGAAGTTTGATACATATGGCCAAAATGAGAGACGTTTGGACTGAAGGTGTTCATTGGAAAAATAATAATTTATTGAACATTACCTTTGTATGAAGGTATTTTTGGTGAATAATGTCTCTTAATTTCTTCCATCAACCCTGAGGGGAGGGTATGGTTATTATTGTGACTTGAAGGTGTGAAAATTAGGGAATACAGAGTTAAATCACTTGCCTTTTGCCCACTGTTGTATCCTAAGATCGTAGGAAAGGGCTTCACACATAGTATGTGTTTAGTGAAAATTTGGTCCATGAATTAAAAAAACTTCAAAACTTATATCTGTCTACTTGTCCATCCATGCCAGGCTTTGAGAGTATCTAAGAGATTGCAGTCCTTCCCTAAAGTAGACCATGCAGAACGCAGCAAAACATGACATTGAAGAAGAGTTTTTCCAAACTTAGTTAATTTTCCAGCGCGGAGTCTAAATGACTTTGGTGACCAAGAGGTCTCCATAGTGTGAGACATTCATACTAGTCTGGCCACTGGGAAAGTGGGTCCAGGACCAGATGGCATAGTTATTCATTTATATGCTTCAACTAATCATTTCTGCAGAGGATGGTTCGGGTATATATAAATATCCCATTTGGAGTTTGTTCTTGACACTTGAAAATTTGGCTTTTTATGTAAGTAGTGTGAGAGTTGGTGCTGGAGCTGTTGCTGTGTAAGAGTCCTCACCAGAGCAGCACCAGACCACAGCTGGGGCACGCTGATTCTGGCAGCCTCAGGCTGATGCAGACCTCAAGTCTGTTCCAGTTTGTTTTCTATTTATTAGGCTGGAAGTGTCTTCACCACTCTCTTGGGAGATTTCAAAGTTAAAATCGTTGTTTTATAATCAGCATCAGCATAATTGACACAAAGAATGTTACATGGATTTGTGCAGGCAGCCAGCGGAGAGTGAGGTGTGCTTGCCTGCTCGGGTCTGCACCCCATTCCCCGTCCACAGGTGACTATTGACCAGCTTCTCAGGTTATTATGAAATCGCAGTTCTATAAAGGTTGTTAGTTAAAATGAGATTGAAACAAATACCTAAGTGACCCAGGGATTGCACTGTATCTGACCTGGTCCCCAAATGAAGAATTTATTCTTTCGTAACACCTAGTTATGAAAGGCTAACTATCCATCTAATTCCAAGTTGGGCTCCTTTCCTGTGCCTTCTGTAGTTCTCACTTCCCAGCAGGTGTCCTCTCCCCTCACCCCCAATTAATAGTTTTGATCAGCTTGCCATTATGTGTGATGCTTTATCCCGTAAAGAAAGTTCTTTCTACAGGAAAGCGTGTGAAACGACGTGGACATGGCTGCCTCATTTCCTGAATATGGATGTATGTTTTTAAAAGTACTAAAATAGAGTTGCAAGAGAAATGTTTGGGAAATCTTCTTTTTGATAATTTAGTTGACATAAAAAGATAAGCTGAGTCTTATCAAATGCTCAACAGTCCTAAAAAAATAGCTTCACATATAGAGTTCATTTCTGTGTAAAACAGACACTTAAAGATCTTGGCTGAGAGTTGAAGGTTCTAATAGCTGTGGATTAGGTTGGTCTGGAAACTCTGCATCTCCAGATTTTTTTTCTGTGTCGTAGGGAGTGACTCTGAGGCCAAGGGATACTCTTTGCTAAGGGAACGATACTGCTGTCCCATCCTGAAGTGCTTTTGCCCGTTTTTTTTTTTCCTTTGGATGAATGACAGTCATGAAGTTGACTTACTTCCTTAAAAGGTTAGATGATTTTTTTAACCGCAAGTTCCCATTATGATTGGGATTTCAAATTTAGTTTCATTGAAAAGATTGATATTGACACAGGTGCTTTCCCTTTTGCTAAAGGAGTAGAAATTCTAGGTATCACTTGATGATTATGGGAAGAACCAGTTTGTGTCTGTTCATTATTTTCTCTTGATCAGACTTGTTCTTCAGCCTCAGAAAACTCAGAAGCTACCATCAAGAGGGAGTCAGGAAGGTGCCTTCTGCCCTTGAGGCTTACTAAGGGTAGCGCCACCTTTTCTACACAGGAAATTCTATCCCTTTAACTGGACGCCCCAGTTTCTTGATGTTCTGTGGTTGCAATGATCTGTAGCCTTTGCCACAGTCTCTCTTATACTTCATACTTCAGCACCAAGAACATTTGTCATTCCCGAAGAGTCTCTGATTTTCCCTGCAGCTGAATGTTAATTTACACAGATTTTGCATCTGGGATGGCTTTCTTATTGTCTCTTAAAATCCTCCCTGTCTTCAAGATGTATTTCAAAAACCACTTCTTTGCCTAAATGTCGGCAGATTTTTTATTTTGCTCCATCCTCCAATTTGAATTAATTATCGCATGCCTCTATAACTTTCCTTATTTATTATTTTTGCACTGAACATTTCGGTAATTATTGACTGGGTGCTTTGCTTTGCATACTGGTTTGTGAAGTTATTGAGGGGCAAGCTTCAAGTTTCCTTCCTCTTTGAATCTTTGCTGGCCCTAACTTGGTACCACACGTAGAGAAGTTCCTAAATAAATATTTGAAGGACTTTATTGAATTACCTGTCTCTGTGGAACACAGAAATAACATTTCTTCTAGTCAGTAAATAATAAAGTATTTACTTGGCAGCTTTATTTTGTAAAGATTCAAATCAGAGCTGTATAGCAGAGTTCTTTATGATGATGGAAATGTTCTGTTCTGTGCTAACACAGTAGCCACTACCCAATCGTGGCCATTGGGCGCTTGAAATATGGCTAGTGTAGCTGAGGAATGTAATTTTAAATTTCATTTAATATTAATTAACTTTAAATTTAAGTAGCCACTCTTGGCTAGTGGCTACTGTCTTGCATTGTATAACATGTCTTGTATAACATCTTACATAAAAACCTGAATGAACTTTTTGGCCAACCCAATACAACACAGGCAGAGAAATAAGTTGTTTTAATTTGGATCCTTTCCTCTTGCACTTCAGCCATCTTTATTAAGCACCTATTAGGTGATAATACTTTTTCTAGGCCCTGGAGATACCAAGAACATTTGTTAATTCTAGGACTCGGGAAGCTCTCACAGTACTGCAGAAAGACTGACAAGATCCCAACACTCATTAATACAGGAGAGTAAGTGTGAAACTGTCAGGGAAGACTGAGAAATGGGGACACATAGAAGAGGGTGGTATAAAGCCAAGGATCGTTTGCAGCCAGAACCGTGGGACTGGGGGCAGTACTGTAGAGGTCAAGGAGGGCATCGCAGAGGAGGGTCATTTGAGGTGAGCCTGCTTTATGCCATGGCAGGAGGGTATTAGCAATCTGTTTCTAGATACTTGAAGCATGGTAGATGGTAATCTAGTGACCTGTTAACTGAATCTGAAGAAGTCTCCCATAAAAGACAGTGCTCTGGAGTCCTATTACTTCATTCATTTCTTTGACTCTAAGTCCTGACACTTACATTTCTAGGGTTTCAGGTACCAAGTCTATTTAGCTTATACAGTTGACCCTTGGACAACTGGGTGTTTATTTGAATGTAATTTATAGTTGGTCCTCTGTATCAGTGGTTCCCTCACATGCAAAGATTCAACTAACCACACGGGACCATGTAGTTCTGTAGTATTTCCTATTAAAAAATATCTATTTATAAGTGGATCTGGAGCAGTACAAACCCGCTGTTGTTCAATTGTAATTGAATCTTCACTGTCTAACACAATACCTGTCATGTAGAAGCGGCACAGGAAACATTCATTCATTCATTTGTTCATTCATCTGTATGGCAAATACTTGATGGTCTGCTCCATTCCAGGTAGTGTGGCTGCACTGGAGAACGTGACCCTTTCTGGTTCCAGGTTCCATGAGACCCATCTTAGTGGGACATTTGGCAAGAAACTAGTGAATATCAGTAGATAAAACTGATCTACGCTAGCTATGAAGGAAATGAACGGGCCTGTGATAGACAGCAGCAGTTGGGATCTATTTCACGTGGACGGTTAGTGAAAATCTCCCAGTCATGTGATGCATCAGGGAGAATGAATTCCAGGCTGGAAGAGTATCAAGTCCAGCAAAGACCATGTGGTTGGAGAAGGCACACGGCTTGCTCTAGCGTTTTTCGGAAGACCATGAAGCTCCGAGTAAAGTAAGAGAGATGGGAGTCCTGTGAGATGAGGCCCCAGAGGGAGAGAAGGAGGCAGGCAGGAGCCAGATTCTACAGAATCTTCTGGGATTTGTTAAAGAGAATAAAATCCTCAGGATCCTGAGGAATCATTAAAGGTGAGCAATATTTACACTTGTTTCAAGAGGATACTCACACACACAGATACACACGTGCTCTAAAGGACAGAAGTGTGTGGAGTCTTACTCCATCTTGGTAGTTACTGAGGATTCATGGTCATTTGTGCTGCTGTTTTGAGATACCCTCCTTTTGGCCACAGATTAACATCCATTAAGAAACTGCACAGAGTTCTACATCCTTGTGGGAGGGCTTGAAGCTAAGCAAACTGGGGGAACATCTGATGAATCCTTGGAGAGACAAAAGTGGAGGACATAATGCTGTGCAAGCAGGTTTCGACTCCAGGTCTAATTTTAAGAGTCAGCTCCCTGCGAGAGGAAGTATTTGGCCAGAAGAGTGTGATGGCTCCTAATTGCCTTCCTAATTTCACATGCCAGTGTTGGGGGCTGAAGGCCTGGTGCTTGGCACTGTATATCACAGATGACTTGTACCTAGAGAGACGAGACTAAAATATCTTCCAGGGATGAGCCTTTTTTTTTTTTTTTTTTTCTTTTTTGGTAGCCCTCCTGGCAGTGGAGATGCAGACAGGAGGAGTTGACAGATGTAGGTTATATAGAGGGCCTTTGCAGGTAGGGAGACATGAGCCAGCTCAGAGAGCACCCTTCCCACCAAACCTTCTAGCTTTAAGAAGATTGATTTCTGAACTTTTCTTGTTTAAGCCCTGCTCATTATCAGTAGGATATGCCATGAAGTTGAGGTAACATAGATGCTGTTAGTACTCTGCCCATATTTCCTTTTCTTTTTTCCAAGCACCGTTTTTTTTTTCTTTCTTTCTTTTTTTGCATGCTGGCCTGCAGTCCACCTGCTGGCATCTGCAAGTCTTTGCTTGAGGGCTCTCTAGGGCCACAGGAACCTGAACGTGGCAGTCAGATAGTGCTGGGGAAATTCATGCCCCTGAGCCAGCAGCTTTCTTTCAGCCATTGATTGATTAGAGTTGAATAATACTTTCCTGTCTCTTTTCCTTCTCCTGTTGTTTCCTAGGTCACCCCCCAAATGAAGTACTAGTACTTGAATCTTGACCTCAGGATCTATTTCTGGGGAACCCCAGACTAAGACATATTAAGAAGAGTTGAGAAAACAACTTCATGGCCACAAAGCTTCATTATCAGACAAGGAAGTCACATATGAAACGAATGTTACATTTTTCTGAATAAAACAAGGTTAGGGTTATTATATAAAATAATAATCAAGTCATGAGAAATCTGCTTGAAATTAGTCATTTAATCAGCAGCTCTAGGTGATGACAATCAGACTTTGCTTTGTTGTTTTGCAGGAAGGACCTTTTTGTAAAATGAAGCTGGAAAATAATCAGAATATTGAGTGGGGGACAGGCAGACAGTTGAGCCGTCAGTGAAAATTTTGGGAATGCTTGATGAAGCTGTCATGAGTTTCCTGCGTGATACTAAATCAGAGGCAAACTAGATTTCCCTCTGATTTTGGCTTCATTTGCTCTACAGATTTGTGTGTGTGTGTATGTGAGTCTTTAGTTGCCAACTTTTAGTTTTTTAAGTTATTTAAAAAAATTTTTTTAAAAGTTTGTTTTTTTTCACTGTGCGGCATGGGGGATCTTAGTTCCCCTACCAGGGATTGAACTCGTGCCCCCTGCAGTGGAAGCTTAGAGTCCTAACCACTGGACCACCAGGGAATTCCCAGTTTCCAGCTTTTAAAAATTGGGGATTTTAATTGAAAAGGCCGTTATTAATATCTTCCTTAAATGAAAATCACAGTGCACACATTCTAAATGGAACTGTAAAAATGAGGCATTCTGGCCACACTGAGCCTGCATTCCTGCATGACAGCGGTGCTCCCTTCTAGTCCAGCCCTGCTGCTCAGTAATTTCTTGCACTCTGCCACTTATATTATCTGCCTGGCCTCCGGAGACGGTTGAATTTGCATCCATGATCTAAGAATTTGTTTTCAGTTCATTAACTATTTGAAAGACTTAGTTCTTAAGGCACTCCTGCCAATTAGCTTTAAATATGAAGATAAAAGATCTATGAAATTAAAATGTGTGTTTGTGTCCATCCTCTTTGTTTTAGAGGGTGATCTACTTGATGGTGTTGTATTATAAGTTAATGGGATTTTGTTAACAAAAACATCGATTAGCTCAGAGCTCTCCCAGAACGTGCCTCCAGGGGGAATGGGAAGGCATTTTTGTAATTATATAGCTCTTAAGAGTGTCTGACTTGGGTCTCTTTAGTTATGTTAGTTAATTTCGGCTGACTCTGGAGTGTCTGCCAGAAAGTCGGGGGAACGTGTGGCTATTAAAAGGATTTGGGTAGGAAAGGCTTGGTGATGACCTCTGTAGGGAGGAAGGATGCTGTCTCTGTATGTATTGGGAAATTCATCATTGATTTCCTTCTTCCATCTACATTTAAAAAGTTCATAAACCTTTAGGAGTGGAAGAGCCAGTGAAATGGAATTTGCAAAGTGGTTCCTATAAAACCGGTTTACTTGTGTGTGCACTTCAGTTAAACCGTTGAAGGATGACTGGGTTATGGGCATTTAGAGTGTTTTTTCTAGGAATAAATGCTAGGAAAAAACCCTGTAACTTCAGTTTGAAGACTGTCCTTTAAATGATTGTTGTTTCAAATCTGTTCTATTTTTTGGAGACTAATGAGTGGTGTGGAAACGATGAATTTGGGACACATGTCATCTCTTCCCATGTTCTGATCCCTTCACTGAAGAAAATTTTGTCTGTGATAACGGTAGGCTTTTTATCAGCATGATAATAACAGCATTCAGTTCTAAATATAGACAAATAGTTGATTTTTCAACTGAATCATGAGTGTCAATTACTTAAATCAACTGAATTTATTAAGTAACTAATAATTCTTCCCATTTTTCTTAATAACTGTGATTTATGATGAGCTTCTGTTCATAAGATGACCAGTGGTACCTCTGAACGGATATAATTCCAGTTGTGAGCAAAGACGCTCCATACGTAAAAACGCTCCATAGGTAATTATTTTGTATAGGCACTCTGTAATATAGGGAAGCACCAGTTCCAATATGACTTTAAGACTTGTAAAGCAAGGAGAAAGGTACTGCATGCTTCCACTTCCTTTGACTTTTATTTATTTATTTAAAAAAAAAGTTTATTTTTTAAAAAATAAATTAATTTATTAAAAAAATAAATTAATTAATTTATTTTAAAAATAAATTTATTTATTCATTTTTGGCTGCGTTGGGTCTTTGTTGCTGCTCTAGGGCTTTCTCTAGTTGTGGCGAGCAGGAGCTACTCTTTGTTGCGGTGCGCAGGCTTCTCATTGCTGTGGCTTCTCTTGTTGTGGAGCACAGGCTTTAGGCACATGGACTTCAGTAGTTGTGGCACGTGGGCTTAGTAGTTGTGGCTCGCGGGCTCTAGAGCGCAGGCTTGGTAGTTGTGGCGCATGGGCTCAGTTGCTCCGCAGCATGTGGGATCTTCCCAGATCAGGGCTCGAACCTGTGTCCTCTGCATTGGCAGGCGGATTCTTAAACACTGTGCCACAAGGGAAGTCCCTTTCTTTGACTTCTATTAAAACTTCTTTTAAATGAAACAAATGTACCTGTCTTATTTACCATCTCCTCAATGTCAGATGTTGTTTATTTTCTGTACTATCATAGGCTAATTTGACAAACCCATCAGTGCTAATTCAATAATAGATGATGACAGTCCTTTATTCATCAGTTGAGTCATGTGTTAAATCAGTCAATAAATTGAGTGTGAACCATCAGCCAGGCTGGTGAACCCTGCCTTCACACTTAGGTGATACGAAAGACAGATATGAAACAGACAATTTCACCAGACATTGATTTAAAGAAGGAGTTTGGTGTGTCGTTAAACAAGAGCGTTGAGTGAGCCAGAAACTGTGAAGTTTTTTAAAGAGATTTTTTTTTTTTATAGCTACTTTTATTTATTTATTTATTTATTTATTTTTGGCTGTGCTGGGTCTTCGGTTCGTGCGAGGGCTTTCTCTAGTTGCGGCAAGTGGGGGCCACTCTTCATCGCGGTGCGGGGACCGCTCTTCATCTCGGTGCGCGGGCCTTTCACTATCGCGGCCCCTCCCGTTGCGGGGCACAGGCTCCAGACGCGCAGGCTCAGTAGTTGTGGCTCATGGGCCCAGCTGCTCCGTGGCATGTGGGATCTTCCCAGACCAGGGCTCGAACCCGTGTCCCCTGCATTAGCAGGCAGATTCTCAACCACTGCGCCACCAGGGAAGCCCCCAGAAACTGTGAAGTTTTAAGGCATAGAGAAATGGGTGGTGTTAATTGAGGCAGAGTGGTCTAGAGAGACAAGGGTCAAAGAGAATATTTAAGAGGAAGATGTAACCTAGTGACCTGGTTCATCAGAGTCTTCCTTGATAATGTGATATTTCAGCTGAAGGTTATATCCAGGATCTGCTATTTCTTCCAAGGTAACAATTATATGAGTGTGATTGTTTATATCATTTTGTAATTCACTTTTTAAAGTGTATATATATATATATTGATTATCCACTTTGCTAAGCACTGTCCTGGGTCCTAAAGCATTTAATGGGTGTTCACTGTAGTTAGGGTGGGAGAGACACAGATGACAATTTACATAATACTGACATGTGATAAGTGCAATAATATGGAAGTATACATGCGGTTTGGGACCAAGTTGTAATTTATCCTAAGATGTGGTATGGTGGATAGAGAGGTTTTTTGGGGAAGCAGGCGATTCTTGTGCTGAAGCTTAAGGAATAACTAGAGGTCACCTGGCTGAGGAAGGTTCGTTGGTATGTGTTGGAGATAGAGGATGAGATTGTTTAGGGTGGGGTAGGAGCTGGTGGCAGCATATTTGTGCAGTGGATAAAGTGTGAGCTGGCCTAGCTCATGCTGGGGAGACACAGGCAGGTCCCAAGCCCTGGAATGAATTTGAGGGCAGGTAGTGGAGATAGATGAGCTTGGATTTCGAGCCAGTGGCCTTCTTGTTGAGAGCCTTGGTGCCATGTTTTGGAATTTGAAATGGAGAGCCATGAACTGGATCTGTGCAGGCGATTGACCTGAGGTGCTATCAGGATGTCCTGTTGGAAAAGTCCAGCAGGCCATTGGCTATTTGAGCCTGAGGATTGGGGTGGGATGAAGATTTGGGATTAGGTGAAATCATTGAAGGGTAATTTATAGAGCAACATTCCCTTGAGAAATCTGATTTTTAAGGGTCTTTTAAGGGAAGAGGGACCCAAAGAGGGACGGCTAGGGATGGTGAAATGTGCACAGTGAAGTTAGAGTGTTGGGTGAGCCACAGACTGTTTGAAAAAGTTTAAGGAGGAGCCTTAAATGTTGCCACTGGAGCAGCTGACCTGAATAACAAAGCTACATGCTGGTTGGGGTGGTGGTAGTGCTGGTGGTGTTTGATTGGTCAACAAGTAGCTATCCTTTAATTAATGGTTTTCTACATGTGTACTATAATAGGTAAATGTTTTTGATTCTGCAAAGACATTTTTAACCCAGAAGTGTGTGTGTGTGTGTGTGTAAAAGGTATTGTAGAGTTTATTCCTGTAAAGGGTACTGTGGGGAAATTGAGGCAGACTTACAAGCTGACATCTGTGTTTTACTCTCAGCTTCTATGAGGCACAAGCTAGGTCTAAGTTAGTTGATCTTCATAGTTAATTATTTTTAAGTTTCTTGTGCATGGTACTGGGAAATTAGAAGCTTGCTAATTTTATCCAGTGATCATGATCTGTTTCTTCTGTCCGCACCCCCCCTCCATTTTTACATGTAGAAGCAAATATCATTAACAACCAAAATGACCCATTCACTCTCATTATGAGATACAGTTCTTTTCAAGAATTTAGTATGCATATCCTTGACCTTTTTTGGAATTAAAAATTATCTTGAAAATTTACTTCTTCATCTGTAATTTCTATGGTGTGCTCAAGAACAGCTTAATAGTCTGAAAACGGATGAATTTAAAATTAGAGAGTTGAAGGTCGTAACCCAGCAGTGATAACTCAGCTAATGAAATATTCATTTCCAACTACGAAGTGGCACCGTATATCAATATGTTGTCACTGTGTGTCATTGTTACGTAGGGCGCAGGTATATTTATGCATTTATAAATAGCAGAGGGAAAAAAAGAGAGGCTAATTACATGCAGAAATGTGACGGAAATTTTCACAGCTGTGATTCTAACAGGCAACTGCAAACCATTTTTCCAAGCCACGTTTGTGAATTAAGTATAGGTTCTTCACATTAACCTCTGCTGTATTTGGTTTTCAGAATGATGTAATTAGAGGGAGGACAATTCAGGAGATATACGTGCTTTTTTAGGTCATGTCCACACCAGGGGTTTGTGTATACAAATGTAAAATGAAGTGCAGAATTTAGCACTTACCTAGGAAAATTAAACGAAAAGCGCTTTGGATTGAATAATCTAGAAACTTGTAGAAGAGATATATATTTATATACTTAGCTTCACCAATTAGCAATGAATTTACTTTAGCAAAAATCAGTGTAATTATCCAGATAATTCAAGTTAATTAAAGTCTTTCCCCAAATCCTTAGATCTTCATTAGCTACATATTTCTGGTAAAAGCAGATTTGGGGGTGTTAAATTAGCTTTATAATTTGTGCCAGTCTTGCTCTATTTTGTTGTAGACCTGGCTTCAATTGATGGTGCCCTCTTCAAAAACAGATGTCCTTCAGGGGGGAAGATACAGTGGGAAATATAAAACCTTACCCATGAAATCAGAAGCCTGCTCACCCTCATACTGACAGATCTTAGAATACAGCATCTTTATATCTAGATACACATAGACAACAATAGAGAATTCATTAGAAATCATGTAAACAGGGCTGAACACGTATGTAGGGTTATGATAATAATATCCTAGTGACCAGCCTGTTTTACACACACACGCACACACACACACACAGACACACACACACACACACACACACAGACACACACACACGTGAGCATGCAGTGGAAGCAGGCCCAGCCCCATCTCACCCCTTCTCTTACTTCGATTTCTGTAATTCCCCTGGCCTGTAAGGAACTACTCCTTCCCCCCATTCTGGCTACCCATTACCCTTTTCTTGTAGCCCCTCTCTAAACTGAAAGTGACAACCACTGATTAGATTTATAAATAAATGCCACCTTAAATGAATGTTCTATATAGGTTCCCCAAATCATATGTGCCTTTGGCCTTTTCTTCCCATTCGCTGTGGAATTTAAGAAAACATATTTTTCCCCGTTATCTGAGGGAGGTAGAGTAGGTGGTATCAGATGTTCTCGTCCTCTTGGTTGCTCAGAAATTAAAAGAGGAAAATTTGCCTCGGGCAGTTGGTACTTTATTTTAGCTTCTAGAAATTTCATTTTGTTCTTTTTCTTCTTCCTTGATTGCTCCTAGCTTTTAATGTGAGGAGAGAGCACAGATTGTAGCTTGGGCTCACCTCATGACAAGGAAGGCACATGATACAACCAGACTTAGTTTCGTACAATATTTGGCTATGGGTTGACTTGATAGCTGAGCCTTATGAGGTATTTTGTTATCAGTAAGTCACTAGTAATGTCCTTTATTTTTGGAGAGCTTTAAGAAAAATTATAAAATGACTACGTTGGTTGTTACAATTGTTGTAGGAATTCAAGGGTGGTTGGAGAGTCAAGGTAGGGAAGATCTGGAAAAGTGGAAAGAAGTCCACAGCAAAGATATACCCCAAAGATACATCCGTGGGAGTGTCAGGAATAGGCAGGAGTATGATTTGGGGAGGAAAGGCCTTCTTTTACCTTTGTGGTCCTTCTATTTTTATCTTTATATGTAATGATTTTTATTTAAACATCAGGAATGTCATGTGCCTATCAAGTTTTGGAGTTAATATATTTTAAAGTAATTATTCTCTATCTGATTATGTAGATTTAGTATATGCTAAATCTGAGGAAAATTAGCATGTTGTCTCTGAAACGTCCCAGTGGGAATAGAAGCTGCACACACTGTACCTGTGCTTAAATTACAGGATGAAAAAGATGTGCTGAATTCTTTCTGAGTCACCACCATGGTCTTCCATGTCTAACTGCCGGTTTTTCTAAGCAATGTACAGTTTCAGCTTTTAACATATATCCCTAAAAGGAAAATAGTAGGTAATCTGTTGAACTTCTTCAAAAGTGCTTTGTAATATAGGCTACAGGAATCCTTAATCTTTTTCCAAGAGCTGGGAAAGATTGTTTGTGTGGAAAGAAAAAGAGTTTTTCAACCTAAGAAACACATTGCTTGTTGAATTGAACTTTAAATCCATCCATTTCCTACCCCTTCACCTCTAATAATGTGGTTGTTAAAGACGGAATCACAGTGATGAATAATTTGTAGTGGCTTTTTGATGTTCATTTATATTTCCTCCTTTTTTAATTGAAGTATAGTTGATTTACAATATTATATTAGTTTCAGGAGTACAACATAGTGATTCAATAGTTTTATAGATGATATTCCATTTAATATTAGCATAAAATATTGGCTATATTCCCTGTGCTGTACAATATGTCCTTGTTGCTTATTTATTTTATACATAGTAGTTTGTACCTCTTAATTCCCTACCCCTATCTTGCCCCTCCCTCCTCCTCTCTACCCCCATGGTAACCACTAGGTTGTTCTCTATTTATGTTTATATTATATTTTATATTTTTGTTTGTATTTCTTATTTATATTTCCTCTTGATGATTAAAGTTAAGGAAAATGACTTTGGAAAGAATCCAGCAACAAGAAAAACTCCCTACAAGGAATATTGAATTCATGCTGTTAACTCCCTTTTCTGCCTTTTTTCTGAGCAGACCTAAGGCAACTCTGATAGGATCATATTGTCTCAGTTTGAAAAAACTTACCTGTGTTTAGTTTCAGTGGATGGGTTCTGTCATAGGCATTTGAAACTGTGAAGATTCCGAGTGGTATCATTACTGTTTCCATTTGCAGTGATCTGTGAAGTAAAAGGTCCCTGTGAACACAAGACAGTGCAGACAGATCACTGTGATCTGCTTTTTAGACCCTTCTGGGGAGCTCATAAATGCTTGATCACTGACCCCATGGACTGCAAATGTTTCCCTTTGCCTGTTCTGGACCTTAGTGTTCATTCCTTATTAGAAGCCTTTAATTTTGGTGTGATGGACACAATTACATCACAGTGGTTCCTGTGGAGTTGTTAAAGCCAATTTGTTCTTAGAAACTTCTTAAAAGGCCTATTTATTGACTTGATGGGCTGTAAAGCTATTTGCATGTATGATGAGAATTACCTTTTTAGGCAAGCATTCATGCCCACGATGGTGGTACTGATACCACTCGTTACCCAATGGAGTCCTGTTAAAGTCTTGAAATTAGGCCATTTATTCCTCAAGGACAATGTCTCCACTGTTGTACTTGTTTCTTGAAGATGGTGCCTGACGAAGGGGAGAGTACCAACATGTGAGTCTGTCTGAGAAAAATAAAGGATCTGTAGCAATAGTTACAGCATCCAAAGATAGTAGCTCCCAGTTTCAGGCACTCCTGCTGGTTCCTTCCTCTGTCCTCAGAATTGGCTTGTTGGGCATCTTCTTTCCCTTGCCCAGTTTAATAGCAATTTATTCCCGTGGTTCAGACTGTTATTTTCAGCATCAGAGTGTTCTGCATGGGGCAGTCGAGGCAGAGGTTCACATTTCATGCCTAGAACTAGATATATTCATAATCAGTATTTTTAACTGCAGAAATCAGAGTACATAGGATCAGAGGGCACTAATTGTATTGAGATAGTTGTCAAAGTATTATAATTAGTGATTCGCTAGTACATGAACATTTTTTTTTTAACATACTACATAATGATCTCGTAGCAGGTCTAACAACTATGGTAATATTGAAGATGTCATGAATGTGCATGACATTTTGAGATACCTGCAGCGACTGTCATGTGAGTGAGTTCCAATGATGATAAATTCTAAAGTACTGCTAATAGGACTGTGGTTTTGCTCAGGTTCATAAATTGAAGGAAATGCTAAATGCTAAATTCAATAACCAGTGTGAGTTTGTTGAGAATAAAAATAAATTTCTTTCTCATTTCGAGTTCTTACTACAGGTTGTTCTAGACGAAGGGTCACAACCTTTTCCTGTAAAGAGCTACATAATAAATACTTATGACTTTGTAGGCTATATAGTCCCAGATGCAGCTTCTCAACTCTGCCACGTGAAAGCAGCCACAGACAACACCTAAACCAATGATCAGGGCTGTGTACCAATAAAACTTCATTTAGATAAACAGACAGAGATCTGGACTTGCACCATGGGTCACTGTTTGCTGACTCCTTTTCTAGAGGAAATCTCTTCTTGCCAAGCCTCACTCATCACCTTCAGTGACAAATGCTCACTTTGGGACTTAACTGCCCCTACTGTCCTTGGTTATTGTTTGTGCAATATGCACAAACAATATGCATGCACGCGGCTTGTATGCACGCGGCTCTTTTTTTTTTTTTTTTAAATTATTTATTTATTTATTTATTTATTTTTGGCTGTGTTGGGTCTTCGTTTCTGTGCGAGGGCTTTCTCTAGTTGCGGCAAGCGGGGGCCACTCTTCATCGCGGTGCACGGGCCTTTCACTGTCGCGGCCTCTCTTGTTGCAGAGCACAGGCTCCAGACGCACAGGCTCAGTAGCTGTGGCTCACGGGCCTAGTTGCTCCGTGGCATGTGGGATCTTCCCAGACCAGGGCTCGAACCTGTGTCCCCTGCATTGGCAGGCAGATTCTCAACCACTGTGCCACCAGGGAAGCCCCCACGCGGCTCTTTTATCTTTCATGTTTGGGTGCTGCCTCCCACCCAAACATTACTTTTGCATTAAATTCAATTTAATGGGCATATGTCTCGATCTCTGGTTTCTTACAATGCAGAAAGATGATTAAAACATGCTCTCTGCCTTACAGAATCTCATACTAGTTGGGGAGACCAACACATAAATGGGTAACTTTAAATTAGTGTTATAATTGCTGCAATAGTTATGCATAAAATGTTACTGGGTCCATGTGGAAGACCAAAATTAATACCATATTTCTTCTTCAGGTGACTTCTCAGTGCTTTGCACTCAGTCCTTTATATAGATGAGTTTTTTCTTTTCATTATGTGATCTATCTGAAAATCACTGTCTATATCTAAGTAAACATTTTATTTGAAAAGGGCAGAGAGTTTAAAAATCCTAAGTGTTTAGGTTATGGTCACGAAAGTTTAGTCACAGACAGTGATAACATATTACTTTGGACATACTTTGTTTCAAAAGAGTATGTATTTATTTTAGGCCTCTCTTTTAAATGAGGGGTAAATATGACACTTAAAACTGGGAACATAGTCTTCTAATCTGGGGGAGTGAATTTTGTGCAAGGAGCGCGTTTCCACAGCTGGCACATGCCGCCCTGAGTGAGGTCCTGTTCATCAAGTTATTCAGGACTTCACTTTGAGCAGCGCTTTCCTGTTACCATCAGGGTCACTGTGCCCACTGGGTTTTCATCTGCTGCGTTTACTCCGATGGATGGCGTCCGCTTGGGTGTGAAGAGTTTACAGGCTGCACCTGAGCTCAGTAGGGTGGGCTAGTGTGATCCCCTGGCGAAGTCTCTCGTGGGCAGTGGAGGACGGAGGGTGGCTGCCCTCTCCCCATCTCACACCTGCGCTGCGGGAAGCCTGAGGGCTGATTGTGTTTCTGTTGACTGAGAAAGTCTTTATCCACTGAGGTTTCAGGATGTACTGCTGGGTGGTGGGCTGCTAGGGTTTGTGTGGTCAGGCCACTCGAGATGGCTGTTCTCTTGCTCTCTGGCCATCCCCTGCCGGACCAATGCCTGCTTCACCTACACCCTACTCACATGACTGACCTGCCTACTTACTTGTCCCAGGCCCCAGCTGGTGAATGTTCTTATCAAAGGGGCATGAGGGGCGTGTCCCTCTACTAGTTTCCCTGGTAACCAATGAGCCCACCTGACGTCAATTCCCCTATAACTGGCAATCTCCTCCCCGCCAGTCCTGGGAGTGAAGACTGCTGCCACGTCCTGCCCGCTGTGTACCGTACATGGTTGGGTGTCGCTCCAGGACCTTGCTTCAGACTTGTAAGCTTCCCTTATCCGTTAAACCATTGATGTCTCTGTTGCTGACTCTGGGCTCGCTCTTTGGCTTTAAAGCTGGCCAAGCCCAGGGCTTGTAGGCCTGCTGGGTGCTGCCTAACAGGTTGCTGATTTCTTCCCTGCATTCTTTTTGTTCCAGGGTACATGTGACAGCTATCTTGTCTTCACAGCTATCCTAAGACCCTATTTATCATGAACTTGCAGTTGAATGAAAAGTGTTTTCGTCCAGTTGTTTGGATTAAAATCAAACTTGATGGCAAAACTCAGACTAGATGCTATTTTACTGGAAACATCAATATTGAGTTTATTTCAGCTTTGAGAGTTAGAATAAGAACTGTCATGGAGGACAGAATTGCTGATGATATGTTACTGAACTTCATGGTAAAATATGGATTAAATTCTTTTGTAAGGTTATGAATATATAATTTCCATACATGTACATGTGACAAAGTACATCTGGAGTAGAAGCTTTATAGCTACTTACTTTGCCATTGATTTCACAGTTAGCTTCACCAAGACAACTTCTCAGCCTCTGAATCCCTTCCCTCACTAAAATTTTTTGCCTTCTCTGATTTTTTTGGTAATTTTTTTCCTGAAATTCAGTTATTCACATTGTGATTTAATTATTTTATCTAGGAAAGTATGTCCAAATAAGTCATTCATCTCTGCCATAAGTAGGTACAATGATTGATTTGTTAACTCTTTGTATATCAATAAGATAAAGTGCATGTAAAATTCTTGGTTGTAATTAATTATAAATCAGCACCTCTTTTTTCTTCTTACTGTGTTAAAATGAGACATGGGTCATCAGTGTAAAACAATAACAGTCCAATCAGTTGTTGCTGTGTTGCTAAATTATCCATGAAGTAGGGGAAAGAAATATGATGTGATTTTTATTATTTGATTTTACTTCTCTGCGTGTATTTGTGTATGATTAATCCTGAGCTCTTAGATCTCAAGCTTTGAGGACGGCTTTGAGGAGCCAGAAAACAACTTTTTTCAGTGGGCGGGACAAAGTCAGCATTGACCTCAGATACTTAGAATGTCTTGTTTCTTAGGTTTGTAACTCAGGCTTGCTCCCACAGAGGCTGGGAAATGATTTCCCACTGTAAAGATGAGTTCCATGAGACATGTTGTTCCAACCTTTGATTCAACATCATCAAGTAACTTGAACTAAAATGATCCTGTTACATAGATAATCTGCTTGTGACAGAGATTGGGCAGGTATTTGTAACAGTTTCAGGTTCTCGAGACTGCTTTATTTATAATAAATGTATTTGTACTCCATATTCAATGATTATTCTACAAACTGCAGGTCTCTGTGCTACGTTGGGACGTTGTTTAAGGCGCTCTCTTGTGTGCAGAGGTATTATTTATTCATGAATTTATTTTAATCTCATCCCACTTTTTGGATTTAGTTAATGATTTGCAGAGCTTTAAGAGAAGAGGAAGGCAGAAAAATACATATTTAATGCATCTTCATGAATAATAAGGAGGATCATGAGTTCTAGAGGCTGAAATGCCTTGGTTATTAGAACTCATCTTTCTGCTTGGGTTGCTGTGACCTCAAGAGTACAGCGGTTTTGTGGGACCAGGGTGAGAGGATGTGTAGCCTTACACTTGGTGCAGTGTCACCAAAGAGGGCTCTGGCAGCACAAGGATACTGAGCCCCCAACCCCTTCCTCAGCCCACGAGACTTTATGGCTTTCTTCAGCCTTGAGCCTACCCTTAGTGGCCTCACGAGGGCACATGTCACGTTTCTCTCAGCTCTTGGCCCTTCCCACCAATGAATTCAGGAATTTGGGTTCAAATCTCAGGTGTGTTGTTCACTTTTTCTTTTCTTCCGTTTTCCATGGAACGTTTTTCTCTCTCTTTTCTTCTCCTAGCCCACTGCTTACAATTCATTCATTAAATAGAAAATTGAAAGAGAGGCTTTGAGAGTGGCACAAGAAATATAAACTAGCAGAGGAAAGGTCTCTGAGATTGAGTGGTCGTGAGTATTGGCATCTCAAGATTTGTTTCTCTTGCTCCAGCCCATCCTTTCCCTACGTCCCCTTTTCATCCCCACTCTACACAGTTCAAGTAAGGCTGTCCGTCATAGTGATCAGAACAGACATGGCCACTTAACTAGCTCAATGGTGGTTTTAAAACTGATTGTGTGTCCCAAGCAAGACTAATGAGTGTCTTACTTTAGTTTGCTGGGTGGACCCCTAACAGAGAGTTTCTC
This sequence comes from Balaenoptera acutorostrata, assembly GCF_949987535.1. Taxonomy (NCBI): domain Eukaryota; kingdom Metazoa; phylum Chordata; class Mammalia; order Artiodactyla; family Balaenopteridae; genus Balaenoptera; species Balaenoptera acutorostrata. The sequence continues at coordinate 28,370,808 of NC_080073.1, read as the reverse complement.
TTCTTTTGCATGTTATTCTTATCCAAAGGAGAGTGTGTTGCAGTTTTGGCTTTGTGAGGGCAGCTTCTTGGCCTGAAAATTAGAAAGAGAATCAGAGCCTTGATGGTACCTCTGCAGCCTCTGGAACCAGCAATACCTGAAGCCTCATGCCTTAAACTTTCCAATTATTTAAGTCAGTTAATTCCTTTTTTTCTCCTCTTTATCCTCGTAGATTTATGTCCCTTTTAATCAAAAGCTACCCAAGTATTACACTAGGGAGAGGGGCACACAAAGTCACTGATTTAAAAAAACAACAAGCAGCTACTATTCCCAGCACAGGGCCCTAACCTGCAAATTGACAGGAGTCCACATACAGCTCTCTGGATGCTGTCTACTTGTCTTTTCTGTGACAGCCACCATTACCATCACCCCACCCTCCTTTGCCAGTTTCCTTTTAGCTGAAAAGATCAAAATTAATTCCAAGTTTGGCTAGGTTGTAAAAAAAGAAACTGTGAATCATCTGCTCTGTGTTTCTCCCTGCCATATAGAAATAAACATCTTTTTGATTATTCAGTTGTAGCAAAACTGAAGTTTTTCCATGTCATGTTGAAGTTGTTTCCACCAGATATTTTGTTGTAATAAACTGATTGCCACAGAGGAGGTGACATCCCCCAAAGTGGGTAATGATGCAGTTTCTGTGTATCTGCTTAGCGCCGAAGGCTCACTTTTGTGTTCAGTTTGCTCAAGTGCCTCATGGCTCTATAAGCACAGAAGATAATTTTGGATAAATGCTTTTATTTAAATCCTATCTTTTTTTTTTTTTTTTTTTTTGTGGCCACACCTCGTGGCATGTGGGATCTCAGTTCCCTGACCAGGGATTGAACCCGTGCCCCTTGCAGTGGAAGCACAGAGTCTTAACCACTGGACTGCCAGGGAAGTCCCTAAATCCTATTTTTTTTCCCACGACTTTTTGCTGTTTTCTATACCCACCCCCATTTTACCTTTTTTTTTTAAATCAATAAAATTTATGATGATTAATTATTATGGACTTTTCTTTTTTTTAAAAAGAATGTGTTAGATTTACTAATATTTTTTAAATTCTCCTTTATTTTTCTATTGCCATCTGTTCATTTAAATTTTCTCAGATTGTTTACGGTTCCAGATTTCCCTCCATACATTTTCTGGCATTAGACTTTCCTTTTCTGACACAATAGGTCAGGCTTTCAAAAATCTAGCCCCTGTGTCACTTGACTTTCTCGGTAGTCAACACACTGCCTATGCCTTCCGAAGTCTTTCCTCTCTTAGGTCTTTGAGCAGATGTTTACTGTTTAAATATTTTGTTGTTTGGGTGTAAAGAAAATTGAAATGTAAGACTTCAGTGATAGCATGCTTTGCTTATACCCGAGCAGATTGCTGCCTGCAAGTTAAATATGCAAACGTCTTTAAAACATGGAGCGTTCCCCTTATGCATTTTAACCATAATCTACAGGTTGTATACTCTGAAAAATGAGTTAAATTCATCAGGTTATCATGAAGATTTTTGTTGCACCCGGAGCATATCTAAAAACTGGTGTATTTATTCTCTGAATTGGTTTACAACAACAGGACCTTTCCTGGTGATGGACTCAGGCTTCACCTTAGGAATGGGAAAGGACTTTGGGTATGTTTTATACTCTATAATTTCTGGTTCATGTATTAGTGATGGTATTTGGTCATAATATGAATGGCTAAAATGAATGGGTAGTAAGTTATTGATGTTGTAAAATCAACTGGGAATGTGACATTGCCCTTGGTAGTAGTAATGGCTTGAGTAGTCTCAGTGACCAGCATTCATGGTATGTCTAATGCATGCCTGACACTGTGCCCAGGGTCTCATTCAGTCCTTCAACCAACTGCATGTATTGATCCTTATGATGGCCCCATTTTAGAGATGAGGGGACTGAGGCTGAAAATGGTTAACTAGCTTTCCTAGGTCATACAACTAATAAGTAGTGGAGCTGGGATTTCAGCTTTGATGGTCTGAGTCCACTGTCCCTGAATTGCACTTCTTCATGGTGTAGACCTTAAGAGCACAGACTGTGAAGGTGAGGAGGACTTATAGTCACTAAATCTTAGTGTTTTCATCTGTAGAAAGTAGATGGGAATAGTATCTACCTTCCAAGTGTTGAGAGGTTAAATGACAAAGTACAGTTGCCTGGCTGGTAAGTGCTCAGTAAATACCAACTGTTATCTTTATAATTAAGGCTATTGATTAGTGTTGTACTATAGAACTTTATATATGCTGTGCCTTCCCCTGCCCCATGATGAAGAGGCCTCTGAATAGTAAAAGTTCATTATGGCTTTGAGTGTAATTGTATCTTTGGGGTAGATAATGCATCACTACCTCTGTTGTACATGATATATTAAATAATTGAACAGCAGTAGATTTTTCCTTAACTTTATTCAGATTTCATCCTTGGCCCGTTCCCCACTAGCCAAAAGGAGGAGAAATTTGTAGCTCGGTCCCTCGAGTTGAAAGTGGGCATTAATGTTAGCAAATTCCCTTTAATAATGATCACATTAAATTTGATGACCAGAGGGGACATCCTTATAGCTTATAACTGAAAATAATGTCTCTGGGGGACAAGGGAGCGTTCCCAAATGTTACCCATTGAGCAAGATAAAAAGAGACTGGAGACCTGGGAGGCTGATGTTTGGTGTTATTAATCCGATGGTCCACACGCAGGTAACTGGCTTTGCGTTTCCCGAACATCGGTGGTTCTTTAATCTTCGCTGCCGAAATAGAAACGAAGATTGTAGAAACCTGTCCTGGAGCAAAGATTATTGATACTTTTTCCTCTTACATGACTCAAAACAAAAGAGGACTGTGCTAAATAATGGCTCTGATTCTTGGGGTTATTGAAGAGGAATCATTAAATTCAGCAGCCGGGAGAGCTGATAGCTGCCCATGTAAGAGCCTGAATGGGCATAACGTGGTTCCTTGGGGCAAATGAAGCTGGGTAGTTGCTTAGAAAGGACCAACGCCTGCTGGCCTCCGGGTGAGAGTGAATGTTTGGCAGGAGTCAGAGGGGAGTGTGGAAGTGGCATCTTCATGCTTCTTGATCACATCTGGAGACTCTTGTGTGCATGGTTCGCCTGCTTGCTTCTTCTCATGGCTGAATTCTCTCTCTCCAGATCTCAAGGTAAATGTAGACTCTTAAGTGTAGCCCCTCCAGAGCACTCTTACCTTTGTATGTCACCTTATTTGTGTTGTTGCTATTACCTTGTTTATTGTTTTTGTCTCCCTTACTAGACACCAAGGTGAGGACTTTATTTCTCCACTGTCTACTCAGGGTCAATACAGGGCCTGCTGGCACGTACTAGGCACTCAAAGCGCTTTCGAGAACGAACATCAGTGATTCGTTTACTCTGTACGTTTTTATGGATCATTGTTTTCTTCCAGGTGAAGGGTTAGTTTTTGGACCCAACTTTATATACATGGAAGATATCAAGGTGAAGGGCTATAGGAAAAGGTAGAAAGCAAGTCCCTGTTCTGTCAGGTTATTAAAGGCCGGGGATCATGTGCACGTTCATGTTACTCCCAGGGGCTAAGATGTCCATCGTCCACTCTGAGCCTGGTTTCCATTTTGTCCCTGAAATGCAGAGATGGTACTTACTGTGTTGCAGTCTTCCCCTGAGGACTAAATGGTGTAGTGGATTTCATTGATGCTGAGTTCTTTTTTCTTCACATTGTAATATCTCTGAAATACGGATATAATTTCCATTTAGTAGTGTTTGAAAACTGTTGTCTGGGGCTTTTTTTTTTTTTTTTTTTTAACATTTGAACATCACTGAAATTGGGTTGAGGCTACTTACAATTTAATGGTGTCTTCAACTTCATGAACTAAGATAATTATGGGAGGCATATTGGTGTTAGATCCATAAATGTCTGTTTCCTTATCTTTGTCCTCAGTAACAAAGGAGAAGAGAATGTTGGTACACATATCACTATGAGAAAGAAAGGCACCTTCCTGTGGAAGGAGAAGCATAGGCCTGGGAACTGGGAGGCTGGTTCCTTTCTGGGGTGAGCTTTAACTAATAATCATTTCCCCTCCCTCTGCCTTCCTTTGTCAATCAAGGTTGCAGTTTTTTGGATTGGCCAAGAGGTTCCCTCTGTAGCGCCACTGATTGCCAGTGGCTCATTGGAGCTCTGTGTTGAGAGTTGTGAAGCCAAGCCCCGGGTGTCTAGGCAGATTCAGAATGGTTCAGTGCTGACTGCTGTGAGCCTGATGTGGAGAAGGGCTCTTACGAGTGGCCTCTATTTCCATTTCTGGGTTCCCTAATCTTCAGCTCTAATTTTTAATGTCACAGAGGGAGAAAGAAGATGAGCGGGGGGTGGGGGAGAGGAGAAAGGAGGGAAGGAAGGAAGGAGGAAGAGAAGAGAAAGAAAAAAGAAAAAAACAGTGTCTATGGAATTTTCCCAGCATAAAGTAAAAGAAGTTAGGGATTTTGAGACTGTCTGCTGAATCCAAACCTACAGTTATTTGGTTGGGACATTATGGTCACACACTTTTTTTCTTCCTTCTTAAAATATTTGTCTGCATTTTAACACAGATAATCACATGAATAATTTCTTATAGGAATAAACTTTTTCCACAAAAACTCACCCTGCCCAGCATAGTACAGGGCTTCTTAAGGGTTTACTGGCTGTGATGTGGGAAAAATATTTGAGATGATTGTGGAAAGTAATGGACACAACTGGAAATGTAAATTCTAACTCAACATTCTAGACCCCCGTCTCCCCCATGTAAGTTCCCACCAAAATACTGTATGTGACAGTAAAGGACAACTAGTTAATTTTTTTGGTAGTTAAGAAAGGTTCATTAGGTGTTGAAAATAGTGTCAGGCATGAAATTACTTTATCAGTGTAGTGCTGGTTGAAATCATTTGCAACTTACTGCCCTTCCTCTGAGGCTTGTGTACAAAACCTGGCCCAAATGGGAATAAAAAATCTTCAGTCACTTTGCGTTTTAAAAAGCCTATTCTTGAGACTTCCCTGGTGGTCCCGTGGTTAAGACTCCATGCGCCCAGTGCAGGGGGCCCAGGTTCGAGCCCTGGTCGAGCATGCCACCCCCCAAATATATATACATACACATATATGTGTATATATATAAAGCCTGTTTTTGACTACCCTCCTAAGGCACTCAAAGTGGTGTTGTTGCTTTAAATTTTTTAAATCTTTTTAGTTTTACCTTTGTATTGGAAGGGGCCCTTAAGGAACGTTGTTTGTTTTCGTTCGTAAATGTTTTCAGTTTATATTTAGCTCAAAAATAGCCAGTCTGATAACTCAAGAATGGGATCCAAGGACTTGACTAGTGAGTTAAATAACCTGCTTTTATGGATGAGCTACAACTAGAGCATAAAGTAGTCAGTGGAACAATCTGGAAGCATCATGGGCCTTCGGGTGCATGTTGACAGGGCAGCACTGTGTAGTCAGGTCTGCCTCTGTTCCTGAGCGCAGTTCCCATCAGTGCTAGAGCTGGAAACTTGCAGGGTTTCTTGATCTTTTATACTTCCCCTCCAACTATAGGGATGTGAACATTTTTTAAATATAAACATTTTATTTTAAATAGTTTTAGGTTTATGGAAACATTGAGAAGATCTCCAGTTTTTGCTGTTATGGACCTCTTTATATTAGTTTGGTACATTTGTCGTAACTAATGAGCCAGAGTTGATCCATTGTTATTAAACTGCCTGCTTACTCAGATCCTTACTTTTAACCTAATGTCCTTTCCTGCTCTAGGATCCCATCCAGGATACTGCATTACATTTAGTTGTCATGTCTCCCAAGCTTCCTCTGGGTTGTGACAGTTTCTCAGACTTTCCTTGTTTCTGATGATCTTGACAGTTTTGAGGAATACTTGTCAAGTACTTCGTAGAATGTCCTTAAATTTGGGTTTGTCTGGTGTTTTTTCTCATGATTGGATTGGGGTTGCAGGTTTTTGGGTGGAAGATCACAGAAGTACCATGTTCATTACATCGTATCAAGGGTACATGCTATCAACACGGTTTATGACTGTTGATGTTGATCTTGGTCACCTGGCAGTGTTCGTTAAATTTCTTCACTGTAATTTTATCCCCGCGACCCCCTACACACACACTATCCTCTTTGGAGGGAATCAGTCATTAAGGAGTAGGGAGTTATGCTCTATCCTCTTGAAAGCACCATCCCCCCACCCCAAACAGTGTATTGATTAATAAGGAATTAAATTCTTAATTTGAGAGGTAGAATGCTTCTTAATTTGGGAGGTGGTATCCTATCACAGTTAAGAGTGAAGATGATGAAGCCACACCAGTGGGGTGTGAAGTCTAACTCTACTCCTTCCTGGCTGTGTAATAGGGGCTCATAACGGGAATATCGCGAACATGAAATGAAATAACCTATGGTTCAGTGCTTAACCCAGGACCTGGCAAATTCTTAATATATATTACTTAGTAAATATTGTTGTGATTATATAAACAAACCAGTTTCCACATGTGTGGTCTTAAATTGATCCGATGTGTTTTTTTCATAGAGCCGGTTTTGTACAAGGTGGTAGGGTTTACAGGTGAGTGAAGACAGGTGACAGATTCCTGCAGCCCCAATTTCAAAAATAAGAACAATCAAAAAAGAAACTATGGTTTAAAAATATCCTGAGCTGTGGTAGAGGATAGAGTTTTTATGAGAAGGGGAGTACGTGTAGAGACTTACTTACGTAGATTCTCAGGGATGCATCTCGGTGTCCTTGCTGCTTAAGAGGTTGTGCATTCATTCATTCATTTATTCATTCATTTTTGGCTGCATTGGGTCTTCGTTGCTGTGTGCAGGCTTTCTCTAGTTGCGGCGAGCGGGGGCTACTCTTCGTTGCAGTGTGCAGGCTTCTCATTGTGGTGGCTTCTCTTGTTGCCGAGTGTGGGCTCTAGGCGCGGGCTTCAGTAGTTGTGGCTCGCGGGCTCAGTAGTCGTGGCTCGCGGGATCTAGAGCGCAGGCTCAGTAGTTGTGGTGCACGGGATTAGTTGCTCCACGGCATGTGGGATCGTCCCGGACCAGGGCTCGAACCCCGTGACCCCTGCATTGGCAGGCGGATTCTTAACCACTGTGCCACCAGGGAAGCCCAGGTTGTGCGTTCTTGGTGATGTTGCCTCCCAAGTCTAAGAGTTCCCTGTGAGGATGTCCCGGCTCTTCCTCCCATCTCTCAGGATTGGTGTTTCAAGCTGAAGGAAGAACGTAAAGTTTCCCTGAGGTGATAGGAGTGGAGCGAGGACAGTGACCTGTGGTGTGGACATAACTGTGTGCAGCTCCTTTATGGAAGAAGAAAGGTCAGAAGGAAGCCGAAATGTGTTCAAAGCAATGTTTGTGATGTTCCTGGGGGGAGCCCCTACCCCAGCACTGCTGGTTTCAGCGTCCCTCTGGGAAGTGACTTCCCGGTGAGGTAAAAAGTGTGTGACCAGCTGCTCCTACAAACAGATGCATTGTCAGCTCAGGGAAGTGCCTGTGAGGTGGGAAATGGCTCCTGACTGCTTAATTTAGCTTCAAAAGCATGTGTATTTTCATGATACTCCCCAGTGGTCTGTACTTGGAGGGTACACGGATGTGTGTGAGTGTGTACACACCCATGTACCCTCCAGATAAAGACCACTGGGGAAGAGGGGGAGGAAGAAGGCGGCATTGGTTACAGGAATCACCCATGACAGGTGCAAGCAACAGAAACTCAACCCAAGTTGCTTTCAGCAGTAAAGGGAAAGAATAAACTTTGTGTTGTCCTCAGTTTTGGTTGGTTCCAGTAGCCCAAGAGTGTGGTGAGGGACGGTGTTTATTTCTGTCTCTGGGCTCTGCCACCGACAGTGTCCGCATTATCCTAAAACCAGCTCCCCATCATAATGGCAGCGTTGCTGCCCACAGAAGCTGCTTATCTTAGGCTAACTGAAGTCCATCTGCAAATGGGAAAGCCGGGTGTAACCTTTAAAAATATTTTTTAAACTGTGGAAGTGATCAGTAACACGCAGAAGTAGAGAGAGTAGTGTCATAAACCCCCGTGTACTCATTACACACCTTGGGTGGAAAAATTTTTAATCATTAGGCCATGATTTGGATGGGGAAGACCCAGACTAAATCCAGGATTGTCACCCAGAGGTGCTGAAATAGATCTTGGGAAGCTGACTAGAGAGAAGCTGAAGGCCACCACAGATACCATGGACGCTGAGGGAGGCCAGCCCTGTTAGATGTGTCAGGCAGGGTTAGTTTAATAGTAATACGTTGTGCTACACAGGAAGTGGTCCCAGCTGTTCTCTTCCTTGTTCATGTCTGCATTTTGGAGAAAGTTGACCATATTTTCATTGTAGGCCTGGCTTCCTTTATCAGTAGGATAACTGTATACATTCTGGTGGAAACCCGTTAATCCAGATTTAATTATTAATTATGCCTCCTTTCATTCTCAGAATTGATTTGGTTTGGATGATAAATTGTATGAGTTAACTAAGTTAGCCCCTGATAGAAACTCCCATTATCTGATTCCATGACTGTCTGGCTTTTTGGAGTGCCGCTTCCTAGGACACCAGTTTTACAGCAGGAGGGCTAAATGCACATGGTCATGGCATGAAGAAGGCCAATTTGGAGTTCCCTGGTGGTGCAGTGTTAAGAATCCACCTGCCAGTGCAGGGGGCATGGGTTCAAGCCCTGGTCTGGGAAGATCCCACATGCCGCGGAGCAACTAATCCCGTGCGCCACAACTACTGAGCCTGCGCTCTAGAGCCCGCAAGCCACAACTACTGAAGCCCGCATGCCACAACTACTGAAGCCCGCGTGCCTAGAGCCCGTGCTCCGCAACAAGAGAAGCCACTGCAATGAGAAGCCCGCGCACCGCAACAAAGAGTAGCCCCCACTCGCCGCAACTAGAGAAAGCCCGCACGCAGCAACAAAGACCCAACACAGCCAAAAATAAATGAATAAATAAATTAAAAAAAAAAAAAGGACAGTTAAACTTGGCAAGTGTTGGGGGGACTGGGGGACCTGGGACAGCCAGGCCCAGTCTGAAGGTATTCAAGTTCAGATTTGCTTGGGACCCATGCTGGATACAAAAACATACCTGCAGGCTAAATTCATATCATGGGCCCCTGGTGTATTCATCTTCCTCTTTATAGGGAACTGTTAATGATCTAGACCCTGAGAAGAAGGCAGACTGGGGCTCACAGGCCAAATTCATCTGTCTGTTTTGTAAATAAAATGTTATTGGAACACAGCCGCAGCCATCTGTTTATATATTGTCCCTGCTGCTTTGGCATCATAGACAGAGACAGAGCCTAAAATATTTACAGTCAGGCCCTTCCAGAAAGTTTGCTGACTCCCGTTCTCGAACAGTGCTGTCCATTAGAAATATCACGTGAGCCATAAATATGTGTCACATAAATGATTTAAATTTTTCTAGTGGCCACATTAGAAGAGTAAAAAAAAAAAAACAGGTGAAATTAAATGTAGTAGTATATTTTATTCAACCCAGTATCTCCAAAATATTATCATTTCAACATGTTATCGATCCAGAAATTATCAGCGAGATGTGTTACCTTCTCTTTTTCCTTCTAAGTCTTGGAAATCCAGTGTGTATCACGCACTGTAATGATGTCTCACTTTGGACTAAGCCACATTTCAAACGCCTAATTGGCCACAGGTGGCTAATAGCCACCATATTGGACGATGTGGTTCTAGAAGTTATGCCCGAAGCCTTTCTCAGAGCCTGCGGCAACACACAGTACCTTTTCGACTTACGTTCAAATTTTATTGCACAGCTGATGAGATTTTTTTTTCCTGAAAGGCTTTTTCTCATTGCTTCCTGAATGTTGCTTTTTTTTTTTTTTTTTAACCAAGAACACAGTGTTGGAATGTGAACATCCCGTGGTCGGCTAGGCTCTTTCACTGGGCGACATGCAGCCTAGGACTAGCTTCCTGGTGCTCGGAAATCATTTCTTCCTCAAGAAGTTTAAAAATGTCTATTTGTCCTGATCTTCTGGGTCTGTTAGAATAATCACCAAGCATTTGGGAAGTTAAAAGTAGCAACTCCAGGGTCTTTTGTACTTCCTCTAGGACATAGCTGTCAGGTATGAAAAATCTACCATGGCTGGATCCATTTGTTGTATTAATCACTACCTTTCCCTTGGAGTTGATTTATGGTTCAGTGGGAAATTCTGGAAAATGCATCGTGCAAACAAAACCACGTTCATTCATGGAGAAAGATTGGAATGCAGGTTTGAAGAAAAAGAACAGTGTCCAAGGCCCCTGGGTAAAAGCGTTAGGTCACTTAACTTCCCATGAGCTTTCTGTAAGTACCTTCAACCTGCCGTCCTGTGTATTGGTCTTCTAGCATCTTACACATGAGAGAAGGGGAGTAGTGTTCATTATTCCTGGCCAACTCACTGTAAAAATTATTTTTGGATGAATCCCAGGTTGCCATTGTCATTTGAGGTTTGATACATAAAGACCCACTGCCCAGACCACCTTTCTTGTTAGAAGGATGCTGACTTTATGGGGCAATCTGGGGTTAATGGTTAGAACTAAATTAAGCATCCTCTTCACTGGGCTCTGAGCCCTGTCACCTGAATAACCCAATTTCTTCGGCAAGGAGGGTAATCTCAGGTCTTAGCCAGACTTGGTTTGCTTCTGTATCTCCCAAAGGGTACTGCAACCTTCTTTATCCCAATGGTACCATGTGATAGATTGCTTTCGGCAACCTCTTCTGCCAAGGGGTTAAAATAAATCGGTCTCATCGTGCCTTTTTGTTTAAGGGTAGTTTAAAAGTGCTGATGGTTAGCTTTACTTCCTTGTGTGCTCATTCTTTATTTTTACTGCAGGAGTTACTGACTTTTTTTTCTCTCTCTCTCAAAAAAAAATCTTCATTGATACATCAAAAAGATGAAAAGATGTTGAAAATGTACTTGGACTTTTCTGTTTCTTTGCAGCTTCCCTCTCCCCAACTTTTAAAAATAGGTCTCCTAGCATCAGACATTTGCCAAAGCAGCAGTTTTAAAGCCTAGGATTTCCCCCTTTCCTGGTGTATAAAGGCTACCTACCTCTCCTCCCTGCTTTGCTGACATAGGCATTTTCCCCTTTTGGGTTTTAGTTTTATGTGAGCACATTATGAAAGGTTTGCCAGATCCTTTGGGATAAAGATAGGTGTGTTGGTGATTTTGGCACCCGGCTTCTTTGGTAATGGGGGGCACAGGCACTGGAAATCCACAGAGACTGGATGGACCTGCAAATACTCCTCCTGAACAATGTCAGGAGTGGCCTTAGTAATTTTAAAAGGGACTATCTCTTTTGCTCTAAAGGCTTGGTTCTCAACTGGGGGCAATTTTCTTTTCAGGATGACATTTGGCAATGTCTGGAGACATTTCTGGTTCTTACAACAGGGCTGGAGCTACCAACATTTAATGGCTAGAGGCCAGGGACGCTGTGCATCCACAATATACAGAACAGCCTCCCAGAACAAAGAGGTATCTGGCTCGAATTGTTCATGGTGTTGAGGTTGAGAAGCCCTGCTATACAGGATGTTTTCTAGGATCGGGCTATGGCCTGTGTGTTTCTTTCTCCTCTGTTTTTCTTTTTCTTATAAAGTATGCCAACAAGCGAAAAGCCACCAAGTATATTCATAATAAATTGCCTCGTAAAGAAAATCCCAGGTCTACTCTTCCTGCAAAAAGGAGAGAAAAAAAAAAATCAAAGTGTCCCCGTGGTACGAGTTAACCACTGATGATATTTTCCTCTGAGGATGGTTTCTGGTTTAGGGTTTTCTGGGCTCTGTTAATACAGAGCCCAGAAGGTCATGAAGTCTCAGTTAAAGGGTGTCACAGATTCAGTCCCCAGATGGGCCACTCTGCTAGGAGGTATGAAGGTACAAACTGCAGTTAAACCTCATGGTGTATTTACTTTGTGTTGGGAAGAAAATAAAACAGTGCTCTTCAGTCATTCTTACCAGAGGAAAACTCATATATTTCATTTTAATGTGTTCTTTCTTGTGAAGGGTAGGTGTTGGATAGTAAAAAGGGGGGAAATGAATTTACAAATGTTACACTTTGCAAAGTATGACATGACCTTTTGTTTTTACCTTGTGGACTGGGTTTTCTATTAAGCTGTCGATCATATTCTCTCTCTGCCATTTCAGAAGAAAACACAGACCATTTTGCAGATTTTGGTACATGGTGAGAAAATTTGGTGGGATGATTGCTCATGTTCTGGGATGGGCCTCTGGACCTGCTTTCTTTTTTTTTTTTAATTATTTATTTATTTATTTATTTTTGGCTGTGTTGGGTCTTCGTTTCTGCACGAGGGCTTTCTCCAGTTGGCGGCAAGCGGGGACCACTCTTCATCGCCGTGCGCGGACCTCTCACTATCGCGGCCTCTCTTGTTGCGGAGCACAGGCTCCAGACGCGCAGGCTCAGTAGCTGTGGCTCACGGGCCTAGTTGCTCCGCGGCATGTGGGATCCTCCCAGACCAGGGCTCGAACCCGTGTCCCCTGCATTAGCAGGCAGATTCCCAACCACTGTGCCACCAGGGAAGCCCCATGGACCTGCTTTCTTTTGAATGGACAAGTATCAAATGTATACTAAGTATAATGTTGTGTGCCCAGGTCTCTAGTAGAGCTTGCATACCATTTTTGGCCTGAGTTCATGAGACAGGAACAGCTTAAATGATACTTCGGCATTACCATTTTGGTCTTTCAGAATGGAGGGAGAGAGAGAGAAAATCCAATTATAGCAAGCACACTTGATTGAATAATCTTAGAGTGGACTTTGTGGGCAATAATGGTGTTGGCAAGAAACAAAGTTGGGTTTCTAAAGTTAGTGAACGTGTCCACCTGTCAGCACAAGTGCATGTGGGCAATATCTCTCTAGAATAATTCAAAGGCTGTTTGCATTGGATGGGTTAAAGACTTTGTTATACCATCCTCCTCACCCATGTTCTAAATACATAGGCCCTCTCTGCTCTGTGACTCTTTTTAGATGCAATGAGTGGAAAATTGAATTTAATGATTGAGTCCCTTTGATTTCTGAGTCGTGGAAATTCTTGTGGTTTTTGTGCTTCTGGATTTATAGTGCATCTTAATGAATATCATTTTTTTTCTTAAATGATCTTAAAAATATGATTGAGTAGTTAGTGGCTAGTGCTGGTTGCGTTCATGGCCTAACGAAGGAAAAGGAGGTGACAAAATAGTTTCCCATAAGCCCTGGTTGAATCAGAGAGTGGTAATTATTCTTTAAATATTAAAACAGAGTTTTACCTATTAGAAGCCTCATAAAACCACCATCCACCGTCTATCTGATTTTGCTGTTGATGTAATTTTAGGAAATCAAATGAACCGAGATGGAAATTAGGTTTCATCCTCGGTGGCTTGTGTACCCCTCTAAGTTCTATTAGATTTAAGAGGAGTTTTGCAGGTGGAAACACAGCAGGACCACGGCTTTTATCACTTCAGAGAGCAGGCCCTTCATAAAGAGAGACTACAAAATCATCCCTTTTATCTTGCATTTAAAAATTCTTCTTTTTCTTCCCCCACGTTATTTATCACATGCTTGGAGAGGACAATTCAAGATATTGTATTTTGAAAAAGAAAAAGAGAAGCCATTCAAATTCCTATTAAAATGAATTGCATGAGCTGTACATCACTTTCTAATTTCTGAGACTACTTGTAAATCATACGGAGAGAGGGCATTCTACCATTGGTCAGGGGGAAAATGGGAAATTTAATAGTTTGTCAAAGATTAATAAGAAAGGATTACTTCTTGGAGAGACCGTGACTTGGTAAGCAAGTTCATTTTGAAGTTCATCAAGCTTATAAGCAGATGGAGAGTTTAATTAAAGTTACTTGTCATTACTCAAATTTGCTTCTGCTCAGTCCCTGGGACAGAAGTATATATTATGCCAGTGACATTGTCAAAACTTAGATTTGACCTCTAGAGCTGTGCGTTTTTCTCTCTTTCTATTCTATTCTATTCTCCTCCCTTTCTATTCTTCTTTCCATCATTTAGGAGCTGGTGAATATCTCTCAATTGGGGTCAGTTCCATGTCACAGATCTTGAGCAGTATAAGTCCTAGCGGTTAACTCTATTGTATTATTTTATGTTTTAATTTATTTTTAGCTGATACTGATTCAGATTGAAATAGTCTAAGACTGCCAGGAAATAACTAGTGTATGTGTGTGTGTGAACACACACACATACACACACACACGTGAATACTATATTCATAACAGAACCAAATGTGTGTGTACATATATATTTATATGTATATATTTGAAGGTTATTGGGATGATATTTACTCTTTCAAACTCTGAACTTCATATTGAGACTGTCTATACCATTCTTATAAGCAAAGCCCTGTCTTTCCCTCTTGTTCCTGCAAGAGGCTCAGGGAATGACTTTCTCTGGGAGGCCGCAGTTTTGTTCTTGTGTAGAGCCAGGAGCACTCTGACATATGGTTCAACAAAGGCGCACCGGCTCAGGCATCCAGCACTTGTGGTGCTTCTGTTAACGCCTGTTTATCAGATTATTGAAATGCAAGCTGCTTTCCTCAGAATGTGCTTCCTACTCCCGGAGTTTATGTAATCCTACCCAGGCACCGACCTGATATCCTGATAACAGTCAACTCTCAACAGGCACTACCAAAACTCATAGAATGGATTCTTTAGGATCAGGGCTTTTGTGTGGATGTAACCAAATATTTAGGAGACAATAATCCCTGTCTGGAGCTTTTCTAAATTGTAGTTGCTGGAGACTAAAGCCACAAACGATGAGAGAATCCACTGATTTTTTTTTTTTTTTTTTACTCACAGTTATTTTTATTTTTAATTTATTCATTTTTTATTTTTGGCTGCATTGGGTCTTCCTTGCTGAGTGCGGGCTTTCTCTAGTTGCAGCGAGCAGGGGCTACTCTTCATTGTGGTGCGCAGGCTTCTCATTGTGGTGGCTTCTCTTGTTGCGGAGTACGGGCTCTAGGCATGCGGGCTTCAGTTGTGGCACACGGGCTTAGTTGCTCCGCGGCATGTAGGATCTTCCCGGACCAGGGCTCAAACCTGTGTCCCCTGTGTTGGCAGGTGGATTCTTAACCACTGTGCCACCAGGGAAGCCCTGAACAGTTATTTTTACACTGGTAAGTTATAGAAGTGTTAGCAGTTGAGGTGTGGAATGGACTAGAATCTAGGGGTTCTCGAGTCTTGCAGCTTATCAGAAAACCCTGGGGACCTTTGTAAGTGGCACTCATATCCTTATTTCATAACTGTGAAATTCTATTTTTTTAAGCACCCCAGAAAATTCTTATGCAGGTGGTCCTTTGGTTTGGTTTGGGAACCCCTAAAATAAGTTATCAACCTCATCATAACCTTCACAGGCAGGAATCGATTTCTTTGAACGTAAGTCATTTAAATTCCATAATGTGATACTGGATCTTAAAGCAGATTTAATTATGTAAGACAGACCGTCTTTTTTCACGAGAGACACAAAGATTTCAAGTGAGGTCTAAAATCTTTGGAATGTACAGTACATTGGGCATAGATTCATTGGCCTAGATAATATTGAATTAAACTCCTCCCTTTCCTGCCCTCCCACACAGAAATTGGCCAGGGTACCCCAGTGAAGGTTATTCTCAAAACCAAGCCTGTTGTTCAAATCGGGCAGTGGAAAAGGCTTTTAAACTTGGGTCCACTCCTAATGGAGCCTTTTGATCCAAGTGCTTTAGAGTTAGATCTTTTGTATCTTAGTTAATGAAAACTGAGGTGTAATATAACATTAAAATTTTAAAAAAATATTTCTTTTGGGACCTCTTGGATTTGAATCTGTTTTTATTTTTATTCTATTAGGTGTGTGACCTTAGGCAGTATCTCAACCTTACCACACCTTATTTCCTACCCTATAAAATCAGGGTGCAATAGAATTCACAAAGGTATCACGGGAATAAATTAAAATGTGTAAAGTGTTAACTCACTGTCTTCCGCATAGGAAAGACTCAATAACTGTTGTCTCTTATTATTATCCTGGGGAGCGGGAAAATTACCAAATGAATGAGCAGCTGATCTTACCTTAGTCAAGAGCTTGGGGCCTCAAATTTGGTGTAAGGTATAATTAAATTACCATAGTACAAGTAAGAAGGGCTGAAGGCCATAAGGGAGAAGAGAAAACTGACTGCACTTTTTATCAGAGAAGAATGCAATTGCTTATGGTTTTTGCAGCATCTTGAGAGGAAGTGACTTTCTTTTTTTAAAAAATTAATTAATTAATTTATTTATTTTTGGCTGTGTTGGGTCTTCGTTTCTGTGCGAGGGCCTTCTCTAGTTGCAGCAAGCAGGGGCCACTCTTCATCGCGGTGCGTGGGCCTCTCACTGTCATGGCCTCTCTTGTTGTGGAACATAGGCTCCAGACGCGCAGGCTCAGTAGTTGTGGCTCATAGGCCCAGTTGCTCCGCGGCATGTGGGATCTTCCCAGACCAGGGCTCGAACCCGTGTCCCCTGCATTGGCAGGCGGATTCTCAACCACTGCGCCACCAGGGAAACCCGAGGAAGTGACTTTCACCTTAGTGAAGTGGCTTTTTGAGCTGAGCCCAGAGGGTGTGGCCTAAAGGAGTGAGATCATTAGAAAGACAAACTGGCAGAGGAAATGATATGGTGTGTTAGTGTCTGACACACAGAAGCTACCCAGGAAACAATGGTTGAGAAGCATGGGGCTTTATGGAGAGAAACTTGCATTGAGGTCTGGTCCTCCTATGGTCTGTATAATGGGTGTGATAACACTGACCATCTAGAGTTGTATGGAGTAAGTGAATACTGTATATAACATGTTTAGCAGGCTGTTTGGTGCGTTGCAACCTCTCAGTACCAGTGGTTAATCATATAATTATTCCCTATTGATGTGAAGGGCAATAGGAAGACATCAGCTGGCGAGATTAATGTGCACCAGATAATGAAGGCATTTTAATACTGAGCTAAGGAGTTTACGTTTTGTTCACTTGACAGTTGGGAACCAGAGAAGCGTTTTGATCAGGTGCACAGACGTTGATGCTCTGTCCTCTCATGATTTCAGTAAAATGCCTGGGGGAATCGCAGAAAAAGAACAGTTTCTCTCCACAGCCCTCTTTCTGTCAGGGAGTCAGACCTTCTCCAGAAGCCCCATTGAACGTTTCACCTTGGGTCCCTTTGCTCGAGGTTGGATCCCCTGCCCATCCCATAGTTGGAAGACAGGCACCTGGAATGTGGCCAGGCAGCCAGCGATACCTGCTACTAATAGCTGACGGCATGTTGGAGCCCAAAAGTGTGCTCAGTAGGAGACACAGGAGGAAAGAAGAAACTACCAGTGACAGAAGAAAGCAAGGGGCAGAGGTTTGTTTGGAAAGCTGGTAAATTCAGTTCTAGACCCAAAGTGAATTCAAGTGAAAGTAGGATATCCAGGAAGAAGTGATGCACAGGCAGGAGAAATTTGGGATTTGAGCGCACAGCTGCAAGTATTAATCTGGGAATCATTCACTTGGAAGGTTACAAAGAAATACCAAGATTCCCAAATAAGGAGAGATTAGAGAGGGATGGACAAAAACCCAAAAATAAGCCTAAAGGAGTGATTTCTCTTTAGGGGGCCTGTCACAGGCAGTGACAGTGCTAAAGGGATACTTTATTTAACATTTGTGAAAACAAAAACCCACCCCCTTCAGTATTCTTCATTAGTCCCCATCTCCTCTGAGACATCTGACCTCAGTAAAAACAGCGATGTGCTTGTTGTGCAATCCCTGATGGAAGACAAGTTCCTAGGTCTGGCTGCCCACCTCCACACTCACCTATTCTGGACAGATTTCTCCTCTCGGTACCATCTGTATAGAAGTTCATTTGTTACCCGTGTGGCCCCTTGACTGGCAAGTGATAGACCCACTTAAAATAATAAGAATGAGTCGGCATTTATTATAAGGGATTATAGGAAATTCAAGGACAAATAGGCAAATCTAGTCCCCAAGAAGGACTATAAAGAGGCAGTTGAAATTCCTTTTGTGGGCCTTTACTTTAGGGTTCTATCATCAAGGCAATACCAGAGAGAGAGAACGAGTATCCGAATGGTCACCTGCCAGCCAATGAATGGCTCTCTCCCGCGTCCCACTCACCTGCCAGCCAATGAATGGATCTCTCCTGCATCCCTTTCACCTGCCAGCCAATGAATGGGTCTCTCCTGCAGCCCACGTCCTCTTAGTCTGTTTCCACCTACCTGTGGTGGGGAATGAGAGGCTGTCAGCAGGAGGGCAGGCTCAGATGAATTGGGCAGATCTCAGTATTGTGTGTGGGTAGATCTGATTGTCGTGCAGACTCGTTACTCTCTCCCTGTAATTGCCCTGCTGTCTCTTGGCCGAGTGACTCTGCTGTGCCTCCAGGTAGGTGGACACTTTGCTGTCCCCTTGACTTTGAGCTGGGCTCTGTGATTCTCCATGGCCGATGGAATGTACTGGAAGTACATGGGTAGAGGGTGTCAGTGTCCTTGCATGGTGTTGCTTGGCCTCTCTGCCCTGCCACCTGCCTTGAGTAGACCATGACCCAGGCCCCCATGTTGCTGCTGGTCCCAGAATGAGAGACGTGGGGAGCGTCCTGGCCCCGACCTGCAGCTTTACGCATCACGGTGTTCATGATGTCACCCAGTGCACCTGAACCCCAATGAGCAAGAAAGAAGCCTTACTGTTGCCATCACCACAGTTCTTTGCCTTTGTGGGGGGTCACACAATATTATTGTAGCAGAAATATGACCTCTACAACAGCCAAGTTGGCTAATAAAGTATCTGTTTTTCGTCCAGAAAACTGAGGAGCCAGAGTGGTCAGCAATGTGGGAAAATGAATCCATCTCTTCTAGGGTCACATAACCCGCCCTCTGTTTGACCGAAGCTGAATTCCAGTGAGGCGCCTGATTCAATCATGCCCGTATTCAGTATTGCAAAATGATCTGCTTTTTCACAAAACACAACTTTAGCTTTCATATTCTCGTTAACAAAGGCTGTATACGTTATTAGACTTAATTTAAAGGTATAATCGACTGTGTCAGTCAGATAAGGAAAAAATAGTACCATGGACCTTTTCCAAATTCCCTCAGGCTTAAAATATAAAAACTCCCCGGAGTGCTGACAGCACACCTTGCCTGTTATTACAGCTTGGGTTTTGTTTTGTTCCTCTGCCAGAACCAGAATATCATTAGGTTATAAATCAGATCTAACGGGTTAGATTATTGTTCATCTTGAGCTCTGCGCTTTCTGTCCATTAGTTGTGGCATAACAGAAGTAATTTAATTTATTATTAGGCCCGTCTTCAAAAGAAGCTTTTATTTCAAAATGTGCTCAAGGACATAGTGGGGAGAATCATGAGTCTTTCCTCAGTGTCTCAGGAGGTAGAATTGCTAGGATATAACAGGTTTTGAAATGCTTGTGGTTTTGCAGGGTGAAGGGATGCTTGTACCCTGATACAGCACATCCTTGCTGCAAAGAACAGGTTTCCTGGCGACTTCTTTTTGGTAGCTTTAGTTGTTTTTTTTGTGTGTGTGTGTCATAACCATGATATTAAATTTACTGTCTTTGAGGTAATTGAGCGGCAGTACTGCCATTCACTCATTCGTTCGCTTTGTCAATCCATCTGTCAGCCATTCAACAAATATTTCTTCTTCGCCTTCATTTCAGGGCAAGATCAATTTTCTTTTGATACATAATAATCCTTCATACAAGGTTGAAGATTATTCAAAATGTATATTTTACAATACAGTAAAAACTCACCAGTATAAACTCAGATTTGTTACTAGTTTTCCTAAGTTTCCATATAATGCCTCGATGAGTTGCTTTCTACAGTAGAGGTTGAGGATTGTTATAAACATATGTGTACATCTTTGCTCACTAACTTAAACTCAGATTCATCATTAAAGTTCCTAGGTTTTCAGGGAGCTCTTCAATTAGCTGCTTTCCACAGTAGAGGTTCTTAAGGGCAACAACATCACCTAAATGGCTCAGGGTGTCTCTAAAGAAGTTCTGTGCCCTCAGGGTTCCTCTGATAGCCACCCTCTGTAGTCCTGCCGAAGTCTGTGGAGCCTTGAGTTAAATCGGGTGATGCAGATGAAAGTGTGGAAGTGTTTGAGGCCGTTGAAGCTGATAAAAATGCTGTGAAGAACTCTTTCGCTGGTTTGATGAATATTTAATGTGCACCTACTGGTTCAGATGCTGGATTCACTTAAATGTGCATACCTGTCTTAGGGTCTTAAATGTCCCATACCTTATGGAGACATTTAAATTTTAAATCCTATGATCAGTGTTGTTACATTCAGTGAATAATTGTTTAGATTACCTTAAACAACTTTTCGTCCATTATTGTTTAGCAAAGACCAGGGTCTTGAGATACTAGGACAGGTTAGTGAGGTAGGACATAATAAAAACTCTAGCATGAGTTATTGCATGGGGCTCAACTTAATGGCAAAGGATGGGGGCCAAGGTTTTAGAGAGAGTGAGGAATATTAGAATTAAAATCTGTGTGTGTGTTGTGTGGGTGTATGTATGTATGTACTTGTACTGATTTGGTTTCCAGCCATCATAGTTTTTTTTTTCCTCTATCTATCTATCTATCTATCTATCTATCTATCTATCTATCTATCTTATTTTTGTCTGCGTTGGGTCTTCGTTGCTGTGCGCGAGCTTTCTCCAGTTGCGGCGAGCGGAGGCTACTCTTCGTTGCAGTGCGCGGGCTTCTCATTGCGGTGGCTTCTCTTGTTGCAGAGCGAAGGCTCTAGGTGCGCGGCTTCAGTAGTTGCGGCACGTGGGCTCAGTAGTTGTGGCTTGTGGGCTCTAGAGGGCAGGCTCAGTAGTTGTGGCGCACGGGCTTAGTTGCTCCATGGCACTTGGGATCTTCCCGGACCAGGACTCGAACCCGTGTCCCCTGCATTAGCAGGCGGATTCTCAACCACTGAGCCACCAGGGAAGTCCCCAGCCATCATAGTTTTGAAGAGTTCTGGATATATTAAAATATGATAGTAGTAGTTTATTGAATTCATACTGTATTCCTGGCCCAGTGCTATACTCTTTACATGGAATACCTTGTTTAATTTACCCCAACAATCTTATGATGAAGGGGCTGTTAATATTCTCACATGACAAAAGAAGCAAAGCGTTTCTTTATGTCCCATACATTTATGTAGTGTTTTAATGTGTGCCAAGCTTTCTTCTAAGTGCCTTTCAGCTATTACATTAATCCTTACAGAAATCTTATGAGATACTGTTTTTACAGACAAGGAAATTGAAGTGGAGAAAACTTAAGGCACCTGTCCAAAGTCACAATTAGTAAGTGGTGGAGGAGGATTTGCACTTGGGCCTTTTGGCTGTAGCCTGGGCTCCTTATCTGTGTCCATTGTTAACTAGCCCAGGTGGTGGTAGCCCTGGGATGTGCTCTTGAACCATCTTGCATAGGAGGTTGTATTCAGTAGCCATTAAATTATTCCAACTCTTGTATAAAAGAACAGATTCAAGGACAGGCTTTGCTTGTTTTTAACAGAAAGCAAATCTGAAATGCTGTGGTTCAGACTCTCTTCAGTAGCCCCATATATTTTCTACTTTTTGTTTGTTGAGCATTTAAGATTTGTTCTTAAAGTCTTCTCAGACCTTAGGGAACTGTGAGTTATATGGAAGGCTGCTTAAAATTCTATTGTTAGGGGACTTCCCTGGTGGCGCAGTGGTTAAGAATCCGCCCGCCAATGCAGGAGACCTGGGTTTGATCCCTGGTCCGGGCAGATCCCACATGCCCTGGAGCAGCTAAGCCCGTGCACCACGACTACTGAGCCTGCGCTCTAGTGCCCACGAGCCACAACTACTGAAGCCTGTGTGCTACAGCTACTGAAGCCCGCGCACCTAGAGCCCGTGCTCCGCAACAAGAGAAGCCACCGCAATGAGAAGCCCGCACACTGCAACGAAGAGTAGCCCCCGCTCGCTGCAACTAGAGAAAGCCTGTGCGCAGCAACGAAGACCCAACACAGCCATAAACAAATACATACATACATACATAAATTTATTTTAAAAAATTCTGTTAAGTTCAGATTAGCTACCTAGGGTGTGTTGTCTTTATGTATAAGCAAAAGGAGAAAGATGTACATATGTAAAAACTTGTGTACCCTTATTAGGGTATCTCTCTTCTTTTCTACCTCTGTGTTTTTTCTTTCTTTCTCCCCCTGCCACCTTTTATTTATCTAGGAAGACTGGGAGGGGCTCTGGAAAATAAATTTCATTGCATGACTGCTTTGTGCCAAGTATATTGGCAAGTGCTTTGCCTGCCAGATCTCATTACCCTAGGCAGCAACTCAATCAGGGAGCTACAATTTTCATCCCAGTTTTATAAAGATGCTGAGGCTTAGGCCAATAGTGAAGACAGGATTTAAACTCACATTTACCTAGCTCCAAATCTAGTACAATTTCTCCTCTTGCAAGGCTGCTTCAGACTCCGGTTCTGTGACCTGCTTGCTAGTTTGGTTGTTAACAGCTTCTGCTTTCTCAGATTTAGTTTTGTTTATTATTAAAAGATATCCCATTGTTTCTTTTGTACTGGCTGTAATCCTCTTTCCAATGCAGCCTGGAGCTGGATTACATTACGGTGGGGATAACCATTTCCCAGTGTCATCTCTGATTTGAGCTAATAGGAGAATACGAGCTTATATATTGTTAAGATTGTAGGGATTCAGATGATGGAGCTTCATTGTTTTACCGAGCAAAAGTAGTTTATCCATTCTGTATTGCCAGTGCTTGTTGAGAACCATATTGCTCTGTGGCCTTGGTCATTACCAAACAAGATGAAAGATACAGTGGTTGTTATTAGGTTAAGGGAGGCCGATTCATCCATCCAACAAATATTTATAAAGCTCCTGTTACACGCTGGGCAGTGTTATAGGCGCTGCGGATACAGCCTTGAACAAAGCAGATCATGTTCTTAATTTGCCCTTGAAACAGGACTTAGAAATTCTAGAATGTACATCTAATTATTTTCATTTTTATTTAGTTGTAAGCTATTTTATTTCATAAACTCACTGGTTACTGGCCATCCTTAACCCCTGAAAATATTATTGCAAATAAAGATCTTTCAGTAGCAGGACTGATGCCTTTAGTTTGCTGGGTGTTCCTTGCCTTCCATCAAATAACTCTTTTAAGTTTGTTATGAAATCTGTTAAGATGACTTTAAGATTATCTAGTCACATTTCTGCATTTATCAGGTGAGGAAATTGAGGCCCAGGGAGGTGGAGTACAAATAGCAAGGTAACTTTACTTAATTCAGAGTAGAAATTTTGACTTGTTGGTACTTTGTGTCTTGGTATTCCTGAACAGAATTCATAATACCAAAAAAATGTGGACTGTTAACTGTACCCCATGAAAGGTACAAGACAATTACAGCTCTACTGGTGTTTAAGGTTTGGGGGGCAAAGTACTCCTTGGACATCTTCTCCCCAGAAAAATACCTGTGACCACATGTATTCAATTTGTTCATATATTATTTGAAAATGGATTGAAGAGGGATATAGATGGCTGTTTTTGCAGCGGCTTTGGTGAGAGATGATGAAAGTTTTGTTGAGAATGATAATGGAATAAAGGGTAGTAAGCAGGTTTGAAGGCTGGTGTCTTGATGTGCTGGTTAGAACACTTGTAAATCTGTATGGAAATGCGGCTTTGGTGAGAGATGATGAAAGTTTTGTTGAGAATGATAATGGAATAAAGGGTAGTAAGCAGGTTTGAAGGCTGGTGTCTTGATGTGCTGGTTAGAACACTTGTAAATCTGTATGGAAATGCAGCTTTTGCAGGGAGATAATTTATTGATAACATTAATTTAAATTTTATGCCATGAAGCTTGTTGGTAGGTACATAAGGCTCTCATGAATTGATTCTCTTTTGTGTTTGTATGTATTTCATGATATATTTACAAAGAGCCAATGATAATCTAAGAAAAAATTATTGCTAAATCTTTTAGATTAAATCTCTAAAATCATTTCATGAAAACAAAATCGCTGGTGAAAAAATTTCATAGAAAACATTAGGAGGTGGGAGTCTTTTGTTTTTTTTTTTAATTTTATTGAAGTATAGGTGATTTACAATGTTTTGTTAATTTCTTCTGTACAGCACAATGACTCAGTTATACATATATATGTGTATATATATTCTTTTTCATGTTTTTTCCCATTATGGTTTGTCACAGAATATTGAATATAGTTCCTGTGCTATACAGTATGATCTTGTTTTTTATCCATCCTATATATAATAGTTTGCCTCTGCTAATCCCAAACTCCCATTCCTTCCCTCCCCTACCACCCCCGCCCTTGGCAACCACAAGTCTGTTCTCTATATCTATTAGTCTGTTTTTGTTTCGTAGATACGTTGATTTGTATGGTATTTTAGATTCCACATATAAGTGATATCATATGGTATTTGTCTTTCTCTTTCTGACTTACATCACTTAATATGATAATCTCTAAGTCCATCCATCTTGCTGCAAACAGCATTATTTCATTCTTTTTTATGGCTGAGTGATATTCCACTGTGTGTGTGTGTGTGTGTGTGTGTGTGTGTGCATATGACGTCTTCTTTATCCATTCATCTGTCGATGGACATTTAGGTTGTTTCCATGTCTTGGCTATCGTAAATAGTGCTGCTGTGAACCTAGGGGTGCGTGGATCTTTTTGAGTTATGGTTTTGTCTGGGTATGTGCCCAGGAGTGGGATTGCTGGATCATATGGCAACTCTGTTTTTAGTTTTTTTGAGGAACCTCCTTACTGTTTTCCATAGTGGCTGCACCAATTCACATTCCCAGCAACAGTGTAAGAGGGTTCTCTTTTCTCCACATCCTCTCCAGCGGTTGTTATTTGTAGACTTCTTAATGATGGCCATTCTAACCAATGTGAAGTGGTACCTCATTGTAGTTATGATTTGCATTTCTCTCAAAATTAGTGGTGTTAAGCATCTTTTCATGTGCCTCTTGGCCATCTGTATGTCTTCTTTGGAGAAATGTCTGTTTAGGTCTTCTGCCCATTTTTCGATTGGATTGTTTGTTTTTTTGTTGTTGACCTGTTTGTATATTTTGGAAATTAACCCCCGGTCGGTTGCATCGTTTGCAAATATTTTCTTCAGTAGGTTTCTTTTCACTTTGTTTATGGTTTCCTTTGCTGTGCAAGAGCTCATATGATTAGGTCCCATTTGTTAGGAGGTGGGAGTCTTTGATTTTGGGCGGAGTTGAAATATCTTAATGTACTTATTAATAGCTATAAGAAATATTAAAAGTTTGATTGGCTTTAGAATCATTATAAATTGAGTTTACAGTGAATTCTGGGAGGTGTCACCAGTGGTGACAGTTTTTAAATCTCAAATTTCTCCATGAAAAAAATAGAACAGCTAGGAGAGCTAAACTACAAACCCACAAACAATATTTGCAATAAAGCTAGGATTCAAGGTATCCCCGTTAGTCTCAGAATATGTGTAGATTGGAGAAACGAATGACAGCTATAAGACCTGTGTGGAATTGGCCTTAGAGGGAAGTGAGGAGAGATCTGAACTCCCGCTCCCCCCAAATCAACTACAGATCCCAAAGGAAAGTGTGATGAGCCCATATGGGTTGTGTATTCACAGCTGAGTGGTTCTACAGGATATTTAGTTCCAGGGTGAGGGCAAGGAGACTGAGACAAGGTCTGGTAATGTCTGGGCTCTATTATTTCACAAACGAACACACTGAATGTCCCTTCCAAGGTAAGACTCAGCATCCAGGAGGAAGTGCTGGGAGTGGAACCCAGATTGAGCAAGATGGGGCAGTGAGGGTCAAGGAAAGAGAAGGTTTAGGTAAATGTGTGGGCATTGAAAAGGCAGATCTGCAACAGCAGAAGTTCACAAGTTTTTGACTCACTTCATGACAGCACATCAAGACCTTTGAACAAGAAAATTCCAACTACACCCCCTCCCCATGTTTGGGAATACTTATTTTACATAAAAAATGGGCAATAGGATAATAACTCCATACAAAGTTATTTTAATTAAAAAGAAAATAAGGAACAGTACTCACAAGAGTTGAACACTATATACCTGATATTTTAAAATGGAACAAAATATTAAGAACATGATGGAGGTGTGAAAGGGCATTATATATTATTGAAAGGGAAACTGAGAAATGAAGGTTTGAAAAGAAAGATGGCAGAATTCAGGAAACATGTACAAATAAAACAATAATTTTAGAAATTAAGAGTAAACTAGAAAAAATGCAAGAGCAGGTAAACACAATTGTTAAAAACTCTGAGAAAAGTAGAGGAGGAGGAGATGAAACATTTCAACAATCGAAGAAAAATATAGTAATGAAAAGGATTTGAGGAAAAGTTGTGTGGAAACTATATAAAGGAGAACCAAATATGTATAACAGAAGTCCTATAAGGTGAGATTAAAATTAAACAGAAAAAAAACAGTATAAAAAGTCATAAGAGGGACTTCCTTGGTGGTGCAGTGGTTAAGAATCCACCTGCCAATGTAGGGAACATGGGTTTGAGCCCTGGTCCGGGAAGATCCCACATGCCACAGAGCAACTAAGCCCATGCGGCACAACTACTGAGCTTGCGATCTAGAGCCTGTGAGCCACAACTACTGAAGCCCGAAAAAAAAAAAAAATTAAAAAACCATAAGAAAACTTTATTAACTAGGAGTCCTTGAATCTATATATTGGAAGGGCCACTTTGTTCCTCATAAAAATCATCTCAAATCATCACTGAGACATAGTATAGTAACACTATGGTCTTTAATGAAAGGAAAACATACCTTTGAGTATCTAGGCAAAGAGATTTCATCACTATAAGGAAGAAAATTAGATTCTCATGAGACTTTTTATGACAGCAGTGCTTTATGCCAAATACACAATGGAGTATCATATTTAACATAATCATGGAAAGAAATGTGAGCCATGAAATTTATCACCAGCCAAACTGATCTTTAAATATAAACCAGCATACAAATTATTGTGAATGTGACAGAAATAAGGGAATATTACTCCCACGAGCTCTTCCTGAAGAGTTTGGTAAAGTATAAGCTTCAGACAACCTTAAAGCTTGAAGAAACATTGATGAAATAAGTATAGGCAGGTAACTAAATGGGTGATGAAGGATCTTTCTCTTTATAGAAGTATTTCAGCTAATAAACTACGGTTTTGTCTTTGAGATCATTAGAATTATAGTTTCCAGTGGATTCAGGGAGGATTGCGCCAGTGATGATTTACTTTTGCCATTCCGAATAAATTCTCGGATGTAGGCAGAGATCATTGAGGGCCTCCAGCATTATAAATAGGGAAACACATAAACATGATGTACTTCTTGATAGATAAATACAACACTACCAGTGGAGTAGTCTTGCCGTAAAGGTATGGAACTTTAGTCTGATCAAGCCTCTAGATCTATCTATCATTTACAGAAAATAAATAGTGGTAACATGTTAAATGACACCATGGGGATGTAATCAGCAAAATGGCAAAATCCAGACCATGGGAAACTTTACAATACAAAAGACTAAGTTTTAAAACAAAGTGGGTAAAGGAGGTGAAAGGGGAACCTATAGATTAAAACAGATTTAGGAGGGCATCAGTTTATGTATGGACCTTTTTTGGATCCTGGATCAAGCCAACTAATTGTAAAATAGAAAAAAAATTGTTTTGTAATTGGGAAAATGAATATTAGAGTTTTTTGGAATTAGTCATTCATATTTTTAAGTATTTTATGGTCTTTTGGTTTTTGTTACTAATAATGAAAAAGAGTAAATTAAGGAAAAAAAGGTTTGAGCTACCAATTAGAGATTATGAGATACGGAATGACTCACTTGGGACTTTAGTAGATGTGTTGGAGTAAACAGAACTGGTAGGATGTATTTAAATCAAAGGAAAACCAAACAAGTGAAAATAAAGAGATTTGTGATATGGAATTGGCTCACGTGATTATGGAGGCTAAAAAGTCCCATGAGACCCAGGAGAGCTGCTGGTATATGTTCCATCTGAGTCCAAAGGCCTCAGAAGACCAAAGTCCCAGCTCAACAGTCAGGAAAAGCTTGATTTTTTAATTCCCCTGCCTTTTTGTTCTGTCAGGCCCTCAATAGATTGGGTGATACTCACCCATGGTGGGGAGAGCTATCTGCTTCACTTAGTCTATGGATTTAAATGCTAATGTCATCTAGAAACACCCTTAAGGCCACACCCAGAAAAAATGTTTCACCAAATATCTGGGTAATCAAGTTGATGTAAAACTAACCATCACAATGGAAAGCTTTTTTTTTTTTTTTTTCCCCTCATTCCTGTGTTCCTTTTGTCCTGTTGGCTGTAGGTGATCAAACAGTAATTCATTGGTGTTGAGTTACTGTGGTCATCAGATTTGAAAAAGCAGGTTTTGCTATTCAGTAAATTGAGGTTCGTGGTCACTGGGGATAACTCAGGTAACAGCTCCAGTGTTCATCTTCAGGGGTCCCTTTTTTGCACTTCCTCTGTTAGGGTAGCGGGAAATCGTATGTGAGTGAGATTTCCTAGGGTTCCTGCACCTCTTGGAGAACTTGATTACTTGTTACCTCTTACACCTTTATAAGACATTCTTTTTTTAAAATTCACTTTGGACATTTATGGGCTTATTCCTTTTTGTACACCAAGCATTTCAAATATTGCTTTCCTTAGAATTCTTTAAATTTATTTTTTATGCTTAATTTTTTATTAAAGTATAGTTGATTTACAATATTATATTAGATTCAAATGTGTAGCATAGTGATTCAGTATTTTTATAGATTATACTCCATTTAAAGTTATTATGAAATATTGGCTATATTCCCTGTGTTGTACAATATATCCTTGTAGCTTATTTATTTTATATGTAATACTTTGTATCTCTTAATCCTGTACCCTATTTCATCCCTTCCCCCTTCCTTTCTGTTTGTTCCCTCTGTTTGTTCTCTATATCTGTGCTTTTTTGTTATATTCATTCATTTATTTTATTTTTTAGATTCCATATGTAAGTGATAACATACAATATTTGTCTTTCTGTGTATTTCTTAGAATTTTTAAATGCCATGTATTTTTATGGACTTTGTCTACATTTTATAGTATTCATCTCAATGTAGGTTTACTGTAGCTGTTGAGAGCTGCTTCTTAGCCTTAAGAGTCTTAATTTGTTTAATAATAATAACAATAATAACAAAATCACACTTGTTTTCATTTGTTCTCCATTAGTTGTAAATTGCATGCTCTTCTCAGGTTGACAGAAAACCTGAGCAGTTTTACTTTTTTGACATTATTTAAAACTCTGTGGTAGGTCGTATTTCTTTCATTTGGAATGCCAGAAAACTGTAGGTTAAATGATAAGTGACTTGTGATGAGTTAAAAGCTAAAGGGAGAGAGTTAGGATGAATCAAAGGGTACTAGAAAGAGGCATAAGAAGAGGGAGAGACAGAAATGTTAAGAGGTAGAGACAGTAGGGAGTAGTGAGTTGTGAGTCATGTGAATAAGAAAGAATATATTAAGTGATGACAGTACTAATGATCATAATGATAGAGAACATTGTCCTAGAAAGGATGCTCAGACCTGGATTTCATGGCACCTTTATCAGATAGCTACCATTATTTTCTCCATTTTACAGATAAGTAAACTGAGGCACTAGGAGCTTATGTAACATGTAATGGGCAGGCTTAGCCAGTCAGTTTGGCACCATGACCCAGTAATTTAACTTCCTCTTACACCTCGTAGTAATATAGTATGTCTTATTCCTTCTTCTCCCAGGGATTAGGTACCCCAGACAGGTTAAGTAACTTCCCTAAGCACTTATGTTTCAATCAATGGCAGAGCCAAGGAAAGCATGTCTGTTTTCAGACTGGGAAGCATTATTTTGACTTTGCTTAGTGAGTTTGTTTTTGGAATAGCTTCTCTAAGGCCACATTCTTGTCTTTTCAGTACTGTTTCATTGACTTCCTTGCCTGTTTTTTTGCTGTTCATCTCTTCACTTTCCATTCACATTCCCAAGTATGAAGTAAGTAACAGTTGGCTTTCACATGCTAATTGCAAAAGATAAAAGGCAATCTGAAAATAATCTGGCCTGTTGGGAAGGTTGGCTTGACGTTTAGAAAATTACTTTCTTGTCCCTGACTTGAGACTTAACTTTTCCGTTAATGAGGAGTAACACGTTAATGTTGTCCCTGAACTTTATTTGTAATAACTCACCAATGGGAGCACTCACAGCCAGCTCTGGTACTGAGTGTTCAAAGCAACCTTCTGTAGAAAAGGAAAGAGAAAAAATCCTTTCTGTTCTCACAGGGATCCTTCCTTCCTTTGGTATTTGGAAATACCAAATAGATAAGAAAAATAAATCAGGCACTTGAAGGAAAGGAGCTATATCCTTGAGAAAGTTATATTTGCAAAAATGCTAGTAGCCTAGAGATTTTCTTTCCAATTTAATCAATGAGAAATTTTCCAATGTGAAGTTGTTTTTCGTATGGCCAGTAAAGTAATAGGGTATTTTTGGTGCTAAAGTAGATGGTGATGTTTGGTGCAGCAATCTTTACTCTTCCAGCCGTACGCGGGAGGAGAGTTTCCTCTGTAACTGTGTCCTCAGACCTTCCCCCCAAAAAGGAGACATGGGAAAAGCAGTGTTGGTTTTAGACAGATCCTTTACATGGCCGAGTGTGTTTCTCTTCAGGGGAAAGAGAAGACCAAGGAAGTATCTGTGGCTGTAGAGGGTTAGCGTCTCTGTGATATTCTTTGTGTTACATTTCCTAGTCAGGAGTGCTTGAGGCATTTGATTACCCCGGGTTGAATATTTTCCACCCTCCACCCCATCCCATTTTGTGCACTTTGCTCCTGAAAGCTTAGTTACGTTGGGAGATTGATGGCATTGGAGTTAATGACTAGTTGTACGAGGGTTATTAATTAATGAAATCATATTACTCAATGCAAAGGCGTAACTAGAGCTTAACGTGCTATGCATTTTTGGTGTAAGAGATATGTGCAGTTAAAATGGAGTAAATTTGGACTTAGCAAAAGTGATGGAAAACTTAAAAGGTATTGTGGTTATTTATATTATTTTTATTTTGTAGACTAGATATAAAGATACAAGACAAAATAAAACAACCCCTCCCCCCAAGAAAACCCCAAACCTGTTCATCATGAAGATAAAATTTACATGGATTCACAATGCAAGTAGAAATAAAGTAGGACAACAGAGAAGTATCTTCAATTCTTGGATTTGTCTGTCCAGCCAATTTACTGATGATACGTATCAGTGGGTTTAAAAGATATTTTTAATTTAATTTTATGTTTTTAATTTAAGCTTTGTTGGGGTATAATTGACAAATAAAATTGTAAGATACCAAGTGTATATTGTGGTGATTTGATATAGGTATAATATATCAGTTTTTTAATGATTCTAAAAAATTAGTTGACACTTGTGAGATTTGAGTGAGAGGACCATGAATAGCTTTACAAACCAGACTAAAGTATTCCTGGTGAGTAATTTAAAAATATTTCTGGACTTTTTTTTGTAGAAAATACTTGTCATATTTATAAATGAACATGTTCATTCTATCTGGGAAGCCAGGTTGAATTTTCATTTGTTTGCTTCCTTGGCTGATAAGATTGTACTTCATAAGATAGTAAGCAGCTTTCACCCACAAACCCCATAGAGCCTTCTACCACCAGGCTGGTCAGGTAGGAGAGTTAACTCAAAGCAAACCAAAATTTATACTGAAGATGGCTCCCCATGCAGTAGGGGAAACCCAGCTGTAAGTTCATTCCACTGTGAGAATTTTCAGTGTCAATGAGATGCTTAAGTAAAATTGAGATTTCTCCACAGTCAATTTTGCAGGAGATAAACTAAAACCCCTAAACTAGATGCTTCTCATGCTCATAAGCCATATAAGGTCCAATTGGTTTCTTTCAGTTTCATGACCCACTTAAGACAGAGCCCAGGACAGTGGAGGAAATGTGCTCTTGGACATTCGATTGATTTCATCAGGTATGACCCAGAGACCTGTCCTGAGAGGCAGACAGTGACAGAATGGTAAACGAATGGAGAATGTCCAGAGTAGTGATAAGGGATGGTTGTCCTTTAACCCTGGCTCCCCTGTCTGCTCTGAGGGTGATTTGTGAGAAGAGTCAGAACCGTGAAGATGTACCAGGAAGCTCACCACCAATGTTTGCATGGTCTGGAGAGACTCTCAGGTATTTACACATACAAGTGTCTCAGCAGTTTTAGAAATCACCAAATAAGAGAAACCCAATGGGGTTACCGTTTTCCCAGATTTTATTTCGTAGGCCACAAAGTTAAATGCTTCAAGTAGAAGGCTGGTCCTATGGAACACAGAATAAACGGGACAACTACAGAAAAATGAAAATAGGTCCTTGTGGTCATCTAAGAGATGAGTTTTCTTCTGGTCATGATCCAGAGAAATAGTAAAGACTAGAACATACAGGGAAACATGGACATTTAAGTTTTCCATTTGTAATTGTTGGGTGATTTTACATTATGTATTAGAGTTACAATTTTTTCTTACTTAGGAGACAATATTGTATGGTAGCTAAATTTCACAAAATTGGAGTAACACCAAGATTTGATCTCAGTTCTTCTATTGCTAATTCTATGATCTTGTTAATAAAATGAAGAAAAAAGTTACAGTTTTGTAAGGTTCACAGAAATAATCCGTGTAAATTGCTTAGTATGCATGGCACATAGAGAGTGCTTAGAATTTCTTGGCCACCATTATCATTAACAAGTATCTGTATGGTTTTGAGAGGATAAATAGGTTTCTGAAAGTTTTTAAAAATTTTAAAAATTATTGATGAATGTAGTTTTTGGATGGCATGGCCTGGAGAACCTTCTTCATTTGTTTCTCTCCTGGAGATTCAGTTTGTATCTGCTAAAAACATTCGTCCCTTTTCTGTCAAAGGGTCCCCTCTCCCCCATGGTGTGTTGCATATGGTGAACATCAATGCAAATACATTCAAATCATGGAGGCAGCAGGAGATTAACCTGCAGTGATGCTAAGTGGATCTGACATGATCATGACACGGAGGTTATTGATGATTAATGCAGGTCACTGGGGATCACCGGGAAATGCATTTGTCCTTTCACCCAACCCTCCCACCCCCACAGAAGTTTTTGACAGTAGTCTTGGGGTCACCCAGTCTATTTTCCCACATCTTCCAGAACTTAAAAATCTGATGTCTTTACTGTTTTCCCCCTTCCCACTTTTGGTGGCTGCTAATTCATTAAAAATTTAAGAATGGCTGGATGTTTAATGTTTATGTTAGTGCCAGCCTGAAATTAAGTATGATTTTTTTTATGGTGATAAAAATACTTCTTGTCCCCCCCCCAAAAAACAAAAACAAAAACAAAAACCAAAAGAATAAAAAAAAATACTTCTTGTCCTATCACTTATTTATTCCACCACCCTGCATAACCTATTCTGTAAGTACCCTAGGTCTAAAGTCCGTAAGACATAATGCCTAAATATGAAATTTTCTGAAAATGGAAATTTAAAAAAATTGGTCATATGGTTGAAAAACCTAACCTGTCCTGACATTATTTGGTGACTGCAGTAGTAATTACTGTGCTTCAAGAAATATTTTTAGCTCTACACTGCTGGGCAGATGGTAGCATTACACTTCACTGCCCTCTTCTAAGGTGGGTACGGCCCTGAGACTTGGCACAGGGAACTGGAATATGGGAGGGTGTGAGTCGTGCGCTCTTAGATGGAAGGTTTAATAGTGAGTGCGTGCTTCGTTGTGTGCCCCTTTCCTGTCCTCCGCAATCGGGGAAGCGCGAAGACGGAGCCTCCCTCGGCCTCAGTACCTGAGTGAGGAAGACGTTGAGCCTGGTCTCCTAGGCGGGACACTTGCAGCAGGAGCGAGAAAACACCTTGTTGTTTGACGTTTCTGTTTTTGAAGAATTCTTTGTTTCTGCAGCATAACCTAGTTCACCCTGAGAAATACGGGGTCAAAACCAGACTTCCAGTTTTAGTCTTTAATGTAATTTAATACACTTTGGGAGAAGAGTTTCGATTCCTGGTTCCCACTGGGATCTTTCTGTACTTTTTTCCTCCGTGGGCTCCCTCTTCGTCATCTGCCCACATCACACAGCAGGAGAGAGGGAAACGGACAGTATCTGGGTACCAGCCTCATGGGTCCAGGGGCAGATATCTTCTAGGTCCCATCTAACCACTGAGATTTTTTCCTATGGCTTCTTGACACCCTGGGACATTTCCTGATCTGTCCTTCAGTTCATGGAAATGTCCCTGGCTGTAGGGATAGTTTCTTGACATATATATGTGCATGTGTGTATATGTATGCATGTAGGTACGTGTGTGTGTATGCATATATATATACATTTGTATAAAAATATATTTTCATGTATCTATCTATCTAGAAGGATCTATCTTTATCTGTCTCCTTCCCAGTATTACACAATTATCAAAATGATATAAATACCAAGTAGATAAAATACAAAGATTTTTTATTCTAAAATAATAAGTTGTCACTGGTAGTCCTGTCTTTGTAGAGCTAGTTTAGAAATCCAAGGAGATACTATCTACTTTGTAGAATTATTTCAAGAACAGAGTACATGCTGTGCTCATTATATAGTACCTTAAAAATGTCTTTATTAAGAGATAATAAGAGTATATTATCTCATATGTACTACTTGAAGAGAGATATTTAGTCTTGCTTTATTTATTTGAAAGTATTAGGGTACTGTTCTTACCATTAAAATATATTTTTCCTTTAGTCATTTCCTTAAGTCAACTCATGATCCTTGGATCAAGTCAATTATGCATAATTGGCTTATGTTCCATGTGCAATAATTAGTTTTTTTTTGCTGTTAGTACTGAGTCATTGCTACTGTGTTTGGTGGTGAGTATGTGATTTTACTCTTCCACATGCCCTTTCTCCTCCGGTATCAAGGCACATTACATGGGTTTTATATTCCAAGCATTCCTAGGAAATAAAATAATTGTCATTCATATTTTAAAGGTTTAAAAGCCCAGGCTTTCAAAGGGGTAAGTCACTTTCCCGAATGCAGTAATCAAACCTGGGCGACACAGTAAGGAAGATATTTAATATCTGTCTATACATCTGTCCATCCTTTCCTACTGCAACACGTGTTGTACAACTGTGAGGTACCAGGTGTAGTCGGTAGCATCTGGGAATATACAAATGAAGAAGTCGAAAGTCCTCGCTACTCTATGGGGAGAATTCGAACTAGACTGAAACAAGGTAGACAAGGTCTGTTCTTACCTCTTTATTCGCACAGTGCCTGGCAAGTTATTCACACCAAGTAGTGAGTGAGTGAATTCGTGGACCTGTAACAGACAATTGCCACGCCTCCCCCTCCCCCCAACAGGTGCTTTACCTAGCCTCTCAAGGAACTACTGTGTGAACCCAGAGGAGGGAGTGACTACATGCACATGGATGGGGTGGGATGTGTTGGGAAGGCTTCAGATAGGATGGTATTGGACTTGAGCCAGTGGGAATTGGCTTGGTGAAGGCTTCTGGGGGAGAGAGTGACAAGTCTTGCCTGCAGTGACAGCAGCTTGTGTGGAGGCACAGTGGCAAGGATTATGTGGAAAGAGGTGAGCTGCGGTTTTTAGTCCCCTGAGGGATCTCTTTATTTGCGCCAACATCTTTTCTATTTCTCTTTCTTTAAGTGGTCATGGGTATAATATATTTAACTACGTGACTGACCCTCAACTCAGAAAAGGCCAAGGCTCAGAATGGACCATTTCTCCAGTAGTTTCAGGATTATGTTTTGTTAGTATCTGCTTGCATTGTTACAGACATACATCCTTAGCACATGGAGTGTGTGTGCGTGTGTGTATGTGTGTACACACACACGTGTGTGCATTTGATTGAGGAGGACCAGACATGGTGTGCAATATAAGGAAAGAAGATATTTGGTGTTTGTTCAGACACATGCATCCCAACAAAGGAGAAGTAAATGTCTCTGTGTTATCCCACATAAAACACGAAGCGCTAAATAATATCAAGAGAGCCTCGCTGAGCCCTCCACAAAAAGTACATTAATGTCAAGGAAGTGTTTGAGGAATTCCCAGAGATCACTGTAGTTCAATAATGACTGTTATTTATCACAAACACTCACTCTGTTTGTTCACACTGGGTAATGAATGACCTTTCTGTCTCCATGGCCAGGGCCAAACGAGCCTGTGTCGCCGCTGGTGCGGGCTGGGGGCCATTCATCACGCCTCACTTAGCGTATCGCTGCCTTGAAGGACACCACCAGGGAAATACTCCTACTGCACCTCTCTTTCTCTCTCTCTCCGACCCCCCTCCCCCCAATCCCCAGTCTCTCTCATAAACACAGACTCAGATTTGACTCTAGAGTTTGAATCAAGTCACTTGACAGTGTTGTTGGGAAGAGTGTCACAAGAAATGTACATTTGCATGATGGATGACCCTTGCAGGGTTTGCCGTTCTGTTTTTTACGGCACAGCTGCCTTTAAAAATTTTTTCCATTGAAAATTTTTATCAACCTTCAAGTGAGAGGGCTGCAGTCCAGAAAAATCACTTAGTAATTTTAATTAGCTGGTCTTGCTTGTGATGTGTATGACTGCTGGTTGTGGGTACAGCTAAGGAAGACCATTCCCTTCATTTTAGTTTGGTGATGCCATGAGGTTCGTGTAATCTCCCGATGGTGTGTATCTTTCAGAGAAGAAGACACAAACCTTTGCATGGGATGACCATAGCACTGCAGTGTGAAGATAGTGTCTTTCTTATGGAACAGTAGTTGTCCCTAAAAGTTAGATTTACATCCAAGCCTGGTCAAATTTTTTCACTTAAAAATGTATTTAAAAGCCGGCTCTGAGAAGTACTGTGATGTCATCTGGCATAACCCTGGGAACACTGCCAGTTCTGAAAACCTGTGTAGCAAATCAAAAGTGCCATATTTTTGGAAACTTCACTGTGTGAATTTTGAGACGCTAGGCTTTGGAATTATACGCTGTGAGCTGTCTTTAGTCTCTCGTAGTGAAGGATGCTGTCGTCTTTTAGGTTGATAATGTTGAATTTAGTAGTGTGATTATATTTCAACTGTAAAACAGAAAAGAAAACATATATGTTAAACATATATGTGTGTGTGTACATTTTTTAAAAATGGAAAGCAGACATGAGAGTCTTCTCCAGTATTACTGATCCTTGACAGATTTGTTGACTATTTGCTCTCCGTCTTTGACTACATCGTTTGAAACTGGTGATGGTTCTCCTCATCAGAAGCTAAGAGAACATCATGATTTGTGGAGCCAAAGTGAAATTTGTGCTTTGTTTTTGCTTAGTGGCTTCCTTTCTTTTTTAAGACCTAATGAGAGTACTTAAGTAAAAAAAATTCCGGTTCAGCCTTTGAAGCCTTACCTTGCTAAGTCTGGTACTCTCAAGTTTTTGAAGCCTTTCAGGAGAGGGATGGACATTCAGCTGCAAAGTGTATTTTTTTAAATGATCTGTATACTTAAAGCTGACATAACACCTTATGTGTATCTATCATTTTTATGGAGGGATAAAATTCAGGCATAGCTCAGAATACTCCTAGCTGATGTTATAGACTTTTCCACTGAAATATATTAATAATGCGTGTAAAACATTTGTTTCACAAAGTTTATGAGAGAAGACAATACCCATTTATGGTGAAGAGAAAGAATAAATTGATTTTAAAAATCCAGCAGTTAAATGAACAATTTTAAATTATATAACTTGTATAAAATCATTGAGAGAATTTTTACCTATTATAAGCATATTACAAACAGCATGGACCTTTTGTTGCTTTTTTTTTTTTTTTTGTGGCCACACCGAGCAGCTTGCAGGATCTTAGTTCCCTAACTAGGGATTGAACCCAGGCCCTGGCAGTGAAAGTACCGAGTCCTAACCACTGGACTGCTAGGGAATTCCCTTTGTGTGTGTGTTGCATTTTTTATTTTCAGGTGACACCTGCTTTTTTACTCCATATCACTTCCCTTGCTTGATTCTTGACCCAGGTGAAAGTTAAGTCAGACTTAAGTGACCATTCATTCTTCTTTCGTGGGTTGCATCCATCTGTTACACTTTTACTTTGTTAATCCAATTGCTCCATTTATAAATGTTTCCCACTTGGGCATTTCCGGAATGGATGAGTTGGGATAATGCCAGGGACCATTGAAACACAGACAAAGCACTACCAAATTTGGGGTGTTTTTTTACTTCTCTCTCTAATGGGAGATGATAGTTTTGAGAAGTTTTCCCCATTGAAAAAATGAGGATAGATTTTTAATAGGAATTATTGTTTCTAACTGTGTATATGTACATATAGTTATACACATATAGACAAACATCTATGTGATGGATATTTATGGTGGTAAAATTTTTCTAATTGCTTAGGATGAGAAGACTAAAAAAATATTTATTGAAAGAGAAAAGAGGATAAACTCACATTTTAATTGTTTATAACTGTCCTAGGTGGAATTTTTTTTTAAAAAAACAATGTAATATTTTAAAAGATATTTCCAGATGAAGAATTTCATTTATACATTGATTTATACATTGGTATCTTATAAAATATCCCAGAAAGAGTCAATCAAGAAATTAAATCTACCAAAATAAGTGTAATCATGTTGTTCAGCCTAACAAGAAGGAGGAGATGCTTTGCATGTACAATTCCATGCAAATGAATTCACATTTCCATCTCCCTGTAACGGGCATATTCTCTCTACAGCTGTGCTTTTAGTTTTGGTATGGTGATAGAAGCTCCACTTTGAAAATTATTGGATTTAGAAGTAGGGTTTGGAATATTGAATTTGCTGCCTAAAATAATGCCTATCTTTTTTTTTTTTTTAATGCTCTTATGTGCCAGGCACTGCTGAAAACACTCTGCCTGTCCTAACTCATATAAATCTCCTGAGGCAGGTACTGTTACAATCTCCTTTTTTGGTGACAGTCTTGAGGCTTAGATTAAGCGATTGATCTTGGGTCGCACAGCTGGTAAGAGACTGGTCTGAATATGAACCCAGGCGTTCTAGGTTTGGAACTAGCACTGTGATATGCTGCCTTCAGGATATCAGACCCT
Organism: Balaenoptera acutorostrata; assembly: GCF_949987535.1. Lineage (NCBI taxonomy): Eukaryota > Metazoa > Chordata > Mammalia > Artiodactyla > Balaenopteridae > Balaenoptera > Balaenoptera acutorostrata. Next base: position 28,331,733 of record NC_080073.1, on the reverse strand, counting down.
TATCTCACATTATCTCACCTATTTTTCCCAGTGTTCCTATAGGTTAGGTGCTATCTTCACTTTACAGCTAAGAAAACTGAGACTCAGAGTAATTCCGGTGGGACTAGAGAGTTGGTACTCTTACTTTCTCTTATTTTCCTGTTTCTTTTTATAGGATGGATAGAGTAGAGTTGAACTGAGGTATAGGTGAAGTCTCCTGACTGAAAGTTTTTAAATGAATTCCACACAAGACCCTAAATATTCTTTAGGGCATATACTTTAATACCCACAGTTTTTGCAGGGCAATTTGCAACTTCTATCAAAATTAGGCACGCCTACTTTTGCTATAGCACATCTACTTAAAAACTTGCAGAAGAAATCACAAGAGCTCTTACCAGCTTTTACTGGTTTAATCTAGCTTATCTCAGAAATTTAGATTTTATGCTCCGGGTAGTGTTAGTGGCTATTCTACACCTAATGCAGAGACCCTGCAAGGTTGTTCTGAATCCGTGTACCCATTCTCAGGTGTGTCCTTTATCCCCTCCCCTTCTCTTGCATTCCTATGTACCTCTTGCCTTTTAGTGCTGAAGTGTTTTCCATGCCAGCACATCTATAAAAAGAGAGCTCTGTCTAAATGTTAGGTATCGTTATCCACAAGGGTTATGGGTTTTCTTAATTTCTCATCTTCATTACTGGTTCAATTAGTAACTGTGCAGTAACTAAGTATGATTAATGAAGTGAAGGTCAGTTTTAGAACTTCAGAAAGTAAGTAAACATTATAGATAGCTTATTCTTATATTCTTTCTTTTAGCTTATTTGTCAAAAAAGACATTTGCCTTGAAAGGAAATTATTTGTTACAGCATCTTCTTTTGACATGCTGCCTCAGGTCATTTCTTCACAAAAAAATCTCCTGCTGTTACAATTGTTGGGATGAGCTTTGATAAAAATTGGTCTTAGTATCACCTGGAATATTTTTATTGTCAAGTCTGTTCATAAAGATTTCTTTTTGGCCTTAAGATTATTGCTCTCTTAAAAATATTTTCCCTGGTAGGGGGGCAGTTTACAGTACAGAACTTTCTTTACTTTTGAGCTTAATTTATTTAGAAATGTGGTTCTGATGTGCGATGCTGAGTTTGGTTTCTCATCCTGATGGTTTAAAAAAGTGGACATATGGGGAATCCAAGGCTCAGGGCTTGGGCAGTTTTACTTCAGCCAGATTGTAATTCCAAGCCAATGAAGGCTTAATTTGTAGGCTTATTTATTCATATTTGGGGCTTTGTTTTCATATTGACATACCCTTTGCCTGTGCTTTTCATCTTTAACTCAGCTCAATACAGAAATACAGAAGTCCAGCATCTTGAATGTCAAGTCCACTGAAAGATTCTTTGCCTTTGTGTTCAGAATTATCCTGAGAAGTTTGGTAGTTTCTGGGTGCCTCTTGCATTGGGTGTGAGGCTGTCTTGCCTTTGGTGGCCATGTTACTGTGATTCCATCTCAAGGTTTTCTTGGAAGACAAGAGCTGAGATTATTGCATCAGCTTCTGGTCGGCCCTTCCTGTGTCTAACTTTCTATGGCGGGGTCAGTTTTCTTACTCAGGGAAATTGTGTCATTGCCACCATCCAAGTCCTTGAAGGTCAGGCCTTGATGGCAGCTTGATGTCTACATCAATGGTTCTCAAACTGGCTTTCCATCAGGGTAACTTTGTTAAAAGTACAGATACCCAGGCCCCACGGCAAACTCCTTGGATGTTTTCAGGCATTGTTCTTAGACCTGTGACTGGGAACCACTGGGGAGTCCTTACCTGCCCAGTCTCTTCTCTTCTTTCCCAACCCCTGTTCTTTGTCTATGACTGTTACCTTGTCTGTCTCACCCACTAGCCACTGACCTCTCTGGTCTAGGCACCCTTCACTTTCCACCTTTTTTTTGCCTGTGTAGCACACTTGGAAATAAATGGCTGAAGGGAATGCAGTTTGAGCTTGTAATATTCCAGGGTCTAGGGTTGCGGTACGAGGGTAGTAGACTCAATTCCAGAACAAGCCACTAGGTTTTCACCTCTCCCACCTGCCAGCTTCATTTAAGGTTAGTGATACTAAATATAGGAGCTACTATTTACTACACTTTTATTAGTCTTTAGACGCCTTTTTTAGTTTTCAGTTATAAGATGCTTCAGTTTTGAGGAATCAACAAAAATAGGTGAGGAAACTGCAGCCAGGTGCATGAGTCTGCTTGGACTGCCGTACTCATATACCACAGACTGGATGGCTTAAACAACATATTTTGTTTTCTCACAGTTTTGGAGGCTGGAGGTCCAAGATCAAGGGGTGGTTTCTCCTTGGCTTGCTGACTGCCATCTCGTCCCTGTGTCCTCATATGTTCTTTCCTCTGTGTGTCTGCCTCTCCTTATAGGGATACCAGTCCTATTGGAGGCTCCATCCCTATGACCTCATCCTTAATTACCTCTTTAAAGCCCCTGTCTCCAAATACCATCATACTGTGGGTTAGGGCTTCAACATAATGAATTTGGAGGGGACATAGTTCAGTACATAACACCAGGGGAGGTTAAATGACTGGCCTGAAATTCCAGATACTGTGAATGGGAGGGAACTGGACCAAGAAGTCAGAAATCTACCAGAAGTCCTCTGGTAAATGTGTCACAGTCATTGTCGTCAATTTAATAGGTGAAGAGCAGTTAATGTGTGAAAGTTGCACTGTTGGGTAGCCTGCCTTAGATCCATCGAAAAGTTGTTCTTTGTGTTAAATGATTAATTCTAGGGGTTGGATCTGACTGTAAATAAGGCCACCAAAACTACACAGGTATATATACTTTTTTTTTCCTCTGAAAGATCCCTTTTAGATTTAATTACAAAATAACATTGCCAGATTAAACCTCCCAGTAAGCTTTAGCATACCCATTGAGTTTTCTATGTTCTTGACTCAGTTTAACTGCTTCTGTAAGCCGGGCCTAAAATGAATGAATAGAGTGCCTCCAATATGGTATTCTGGCCTGCATGGTGATTAAAACCAGGCTTTTCCTTTAAAAGTCTACATAGGAGTTTATGGCTGCAAATCCCTTAAGATGATCCCTTAAGTAAGTGAGGTACTTAAATTTGCCGGTGTGGACTGAACCTTTTGAAGCAAATACCAAGTTAGAAAAACTTTTTAAAAATAGCTAAGTTTTATTTCAGTAGGATCATAATATTTTATATCACGTGACTGGTCAAAAAAGTGAGAAATTGAGTATTCTTACCGTTCTCCCTAAGCTTTTTCTTCTTCATTTGCTTTCTCCTGCTAAAACTGTCATTTGGAATTAGTTCTTGTCTTGTGTTTCTGTAAATAAAATTGATAGCATGTTATTAGTGTCTTTGTTTCCAGAATTCCTAGAGATTGCATTTTAAAAGGAGCTATATAAAATGTAAGCTTTTCATGCTTAATGCTTAATGGGCTGGTCTTTAAAAAGTGAACAGTAGTGTGAAGTTAGCACATATTAGTTAAAATGTCTGGAACACTAGTGCTTTATGAATTCAATAAGGACTGAGAGAAGTATGCAGGTTTCTGATTTATAGGTTACTACCAGAGAATTTTTAATGTTGTAAGCAAATCTAAAACCAACAAGGTCTATCTCTTGTGTAAGGATAATAAATAACTTTCATTTTGGGGTTTTAAAGAGCTGAATTGTGGTACAAAACATCATTGTAAAAAGAAGTAAGGATCTTTTTGTTTCACAGGTAACTATCATTTTTATTAGTGGCAGGAAAAGCTTACTTGGTGTGTTAACTATATTAAATAGCTCAAGTCGATTACACCTGAAAAATATTTACTGTTCGATAGATGTGAATTTGGCCTCTGTAGAATGAAAGTCAGCCTGTTATTTCAGATGCACAGAAAGCAGTGGACACAGGAGAAGGTTCTGTGATATTGTTCAGTTTCTTTAAAAACATGTCCAGCTGCTCCTGGAAGCCTCAGATCAGCATGGAAGATAAATGCAAAAACAAACTCAAGTAAAACGGTAAATATTATCCAGCTGCCCGCAGAGTGGAATTTCTAGGGTGGACCAGCTTCTGGAAATTCGGCCTGAAATGTAAACTGAGCTTGACAGAGTTGGGGCTTGAATTGAAAAGATAGGAGTTTGCCTAATACAACTTTATAGAAGCAACATGACTTTTCTCATTTGGAAAAACGCTTTAAAAATATTTTTGATGACGTTTAAGGTTATAGAGGCAATGCGTGCTCAATATAGAGAAGTGGGGAGAGAAGGAAATGTAGAGAAATAAAAATACCCATGAATTAAGGAAAAAGAACTGCTGTTGCCAATTTGTGGGTTTTTTTTTTTTTTTCAGTACCTTTCTCCCACCAGGTACTCTCTCAGCTCTTACCCTGGTATCCTTATGTTTTCTTATAAAATTACCCTCCTCACACATTTGGTTTGTTTTGTAGTCCTAATGCATCTTAGAGTGATGTGTATTTTATGTGGTGCTATTTCTTTTTCCTCCAAAAAAAGCTGCTATTAAAATGACTGTGTATTTCAGAATTCATGGAGTCTTAGAATTTAGGGACTAGAGCACACATATATTTATGTACACGCTTATAATTTACATGCATGTATATATTTAGATGTGTGCCTTCATTTCCCCTTTGATATTGTGTATATGCATTTCCCAGTAGTATTAAGGCCTCAAGGACGCTTATAACAGCTGAGTCGTATTACTTTGTATGATTGTGCCTTAATTGATAAGATTTTGCTTTAGTCATTTAGGTTGCCTGTATAAAATGTTCGACTTTTTAAATATAATTAACTTTGTTAAGACCGGTTCTTTGTGAATTCTGTAAATATCCATGAACTGTTTTATCTGTATTCTTCCATTTACTAAATTTTTAAAGTTTAAAATGTTGAGGGTTGTAAACCCATATTATTTAAAAAGTGAATAATGTCTTACATGTTGAATTATGATTTGGGCAAATGTATCTTACTGTTTTAAGGCAACAAAAAATTAGGCTTTCATCTCTTAAACTAAGTGATTTAATAAGCAGTTAATAAGTATGTAATGAGGACGATTTGGTTTTTATTATAAATGATGTCAGAATGTGAATTGTGTAACTAGTTTTTGCTTTGGTCATGCTGATTTGAGCATGGGATAAATATTCCTTTATTCAGTAAAGAATTATTGAGTGCCGAATGCTGGCCACTTTCCAGGTGTGAGTGAATGGGACATAGAATGTTTTCATTTTTTGGAGTTTACATTGGAGGAAGGAGGGATGGTGCTGAGACAGACAATATGTAAATAAACAAATATACAAGATATAGATAATTTCAGATAGATATTTATGTTTTTTTATGATACCTTTTATCCATCCATCAAGTATTTTACCAAGTACAACAAATAGAAAACAATTAAAAAGCAGCAATGAATGCATTGTGACTGTTACAGAAGTTAAAACAAAAAATCTTAAAGAGGTGTTTTATGTATATTTATGATAGTCCTATTATAGTAAGGAGGGAAAAAACTTTCTATTTGGTTTTCTAAGTCAGCTGCTTGTTGAATGAACATGAGTTAAAGTGAGGACTTCCAGTGCATGCTCTGGGTGGAGAAATTAAGAGCCATTTGCTTCCTTTACAGTGATTTTAGTTTTAGTTTTGTGAGGTTTCTTTCTTTTAAAAGAAAGAGAAAAAAAAAAAAAAATCTCTGTCCTGTAGGGATAAAGCCATTACTTGGACTAATGGGGCAGTGAACTAACCGGAGGTACAAGGTGGACTCTTTTTAAACCTTTTTTTTTTGATTCCTTTTGACCGTCAGGTTAAAGGAGATGTGATTACACTTAGCCCTCTTCTGTACCTTCCTCCTGCCCCCAAGAAATGTTTTCATGCTTAGGAAATGGCACCAAAAAAGAACAATTATGTGTTCCATCCACTGGCGATTTGCTGAGTGAAATTAACTAAAAGTAAGAGACTGCTGTGGAATGGAGAAGTTTCTTGGGTACAGGTAACAACATAAACAAAGGACCGTAAATGGATGTGCCACACGGGGAAGGGAGCTCAGTGTGGGTGGGATGTGTCGCTTTTCTCACTGATTCAGTGTGAGGTTGACTTAAGAGCCATGATCTACTTGAAAAGCTACTCTGAGGTCCTGGAGACAGAGGAAGCCAGAGCCCAAGGGAACTTCCAGAGGCACAGTTGGGGTGAATCAAGTATTTTTTCGTGGAACCAGGGCGGGGGTGGGCGATGCCAGAGTCCCGAGGAAGGCTGGGACTAACCGTGGGAAGTGGAGGAGGAGGCATAGCCTTCTGGGATGCTCCGAACTATCCTTACTACATGCCAAGCTGGTGGTTTAGGAGCCCGGTCTAAATGCACAGTGTCAGGGTGGACAGAGGCACGAGACAGGTGCGACTGGGAACCCACATATTGGAATTTCTTAAAATTAAAGCTAGAAATAAATGTATAGATTCTAGGCAAACCCAGTGAAAATACCACCATGCCTTTTTATAGAAATTGGCAGTTGACTCTAAAATTCATTGGAAATTCACAGAACCTAGAATAGCCAAAACAAATTTGAAAATGAAGAAGACTTAGAGGACTCAAACTACATGATTTCAAGACTTTCTGTAAAGGTACAGTAGTTAAAGCAATAAGGTCAACAAAAAACTTGGCTGAGAGTGTTTGTAATTGGTAAAAACTGGAAACAATTCAAATGTCCATCAACTGGTGAGTATAAACTTTGTGGTATATCCATACAGGGAAATTCAACTCAGCAGTACAAAGGAAAGTACTACAGACACACACAACAGCATGGATGAATCTCAGAAACATTGTTGAGCAAAAGAAGGCAGACATGAAAGATGATGTACTTCGTGATTCCCCTTTTACAAAATTCTAGAGAAAATACAACTATAATGGAAATCATTTGCATAGTCTGTAGGCACCAGGGAGAAAATTGACCACACTGGGCATGAGAGAACATGTTGGGTTGTGGAAATGTTCCGTATCTTGATTGTGGTGCTGGTTATATAGTTGCATTATTTTATTAAATAATCAAATTGTACACTTAAAATGAGTGAATTTTATTTTATGTAAATTGTACCTTAATTAAGTTGATATCAAATGAAAATGAGAGGTAGTTAGACTTGCCACTTTCCTCTTTGAATTTATGCCTGAAAGGAGGGTTTGGAAAGATGTTCCTCTGAGTAGCTGTAAAATATGAATTTCCTAAACTATCCACAACATGAACATAAACTGCAATGTTACTGTACTTTGCGTGAATTTTGCAGCATTTCAGGTGCCTGGAATTCATAACTTGGGGAACTTTATTTTTTTTAAAAGAAACATTCAGTTTTCAGGGGATTTTCTGCTTGAGTACCTCAGGTATCAGGTGTTAGCATCAACTAATAATGTATTTCACTTTAGCTCTGTTAGAGAAGGATTTGAGCTACGACTTTAAAGTTGTAAAGGAAAAATCTTTTCTAGTCAATGGAATCCTGCCGATAAAATAAATATTTTTGTTTGGTAATAAAAAAGAGAGGAAAATTGCCTCAGGGGTAGATCTCGTAGATTTGGCGAGGACTGAAGAATTTGGGAACTGCCAAAGTTATTAAAATATCTTACATACAAACCCAATCAGCAGTTTAGCCTCTTCACCAAAACACATCAATTAATTTTCCCTACGGTTGAGTTGTCTCAAAATACTTCCCAAAGGTAAATACTATCTTATATTCATTTATATTTCTCTCAGTTTCCATTTGTATATGGGGCTGTTTCTAGGCCCTGCATATATATTTTGTTGATCTGTTAATGTATCTATTGTTTTGTCAGTACCAAATGTAGACTATATTTTTTCTTAAAATGCGAACCCTTGATACTTATTTTTCTTCTTTCAAATTCTTTCTGGCGATTTTTGTTGCAGATGAACTGTAGACTTAACTTAGCCATTTCCAAATATCGGTGGTAATGAAGGAATTGGAGTCTTTTAATTGACATATGCAGCAAAACTGGGTTTTCTTTGCAGAATGATTTTTTAAGAAATATTTATTTATTTATGTATTTGGTTGTACCGGGTCTTAGTTGCAGTAGGTGGGTTCCTTAGTTGCGGCTCACTGGCTCATTAGTTGTGGCATGTGAACTCTTGGTTGCGGCATGCATGTGGGATTTAGTTCCCTGACTAGGGATAGAACCCGGGCCCCCTGCACTGGGAGCGTGGAGTCTTAATCACTGCGCCACCAGGGAAGTCCCTTTGCAGAACGACTGAACATGAAACTGATATAAAACAGACTTTCTTTAAAATAGGGAAGTGTTATAAATCATGCTGGAGTGACAGAGTTGTAAGAAAGGTTTCCTTAAATTTCCTTTCATTAAGTATAATTTGGATTTCCAGTTGCATTGCAAAGGCTTGGGCATATATTAATAATGCTGGTGGCTCTAACAGGATCTCAAACCTCATTCATTCCATAGAATAAAATTTGTTTTTAACTCATTCAAGTTCTGGTTGTCATTAACAGACCCAGGCTCCTCCCTTCTTGTAGCTCTGCATCCCATCTAGCTTGGGAGCATTTTATGGGTGAGGCCTAGAAGTGGTTCACATCACATCTGCCAAATGCCGTTGACCTACGTGCTTTCTTTTGTCTCCTCCTGCGGTATAATGAGAGTGTTTGGGAAATTCACTATATTTGGGGTCAGCAGGAAGAAAAGGAAACCCGGTTTGTTGTAGCAGTGGATGTCTCTGCAGCATATAAGTCAGTGCCCTGCACACATTAAATATAAATTGGATTGCTTTAATGACGACCCTCACAATATTGCCTCTCTGGCCCTGGAATAAAAGTGACACGTACAGCGAAGGTAGATTTGGACCATCGTCCCTTGAGGACATTTCTGGTACTGACTAGTCAAGACTGAAGACTTGCGCCGAGGAATGCTGCTCACCAGGCGGGCGAGAGAATGTACAAATGTGTTCGTGTGTTTATATGCATGTATGTATTGCAATGAATCCAGCACCTTTGACACGTGTGGCCTTCCCTCTAGAAACAGTAAGATATTTTACTGCTGCCGAGTGATGGATGCACATAGAATTGATGGATGTTTGGAGGGGCATGTTGCTAACCTCGACTTTTTTGGATTAAATGTGGTATAGGGTGTGACAGCATGCTCAAAGACAGGCTTATTTATCTCTTGTACTGTTCAACACTGCATTGTTTCCTGCAACATATTTATCAAATAAATTTAGAAACAGCAATCCCTTAAACAAAACTTTAGTTAAACCTTCCATTTTTGGTTCACCCCGGGGGTTCCATTCACAACTGTCATTGAATTGTATGGTGACCCAGGTTCCCTTGTTCTATGGTTCCACATTTAAAATAGGATTGTTGTGTGGTGTTTTGCCTGAAGTTCTTAACTCTTAGAGCTGTTACAAAAGTCTGTATTTCATATTTGTTTTGCAACTTAATATTGGCTAAATGATGTGTTAGGTTTGCCAGATCCAACATAGGACATACTTCATAGAAGAATAAAAAATTGTTTGTCATTTATCAGAAGTTCAAATTTAACTGGTCCTGTGTATTTTTTTTGCTAAATCTGGCACTCTAGTTTCTGGAACTCGTATCATCATATAACTTAAAAAGGATGTTAAATACCTTGATAGTTTGGGAATAACTACATTAAATATTACAATACTGAAAGTGTTTAAGTCTGTATAAACTAGGGTAAGGCTATATCTGACTTGTTTGTTTCTTTGTTCCTAATTTTATTACAATGCCTATCACATAGTAGGTGCCCAGTATCCATTTCTTACATGATTGTGATTAAAGGGAAAATTCATTCATTCATTTTGTCATTCTCTTTCTTTTAGGTTTGTCACACCTTCCCCAGTAGCCTGTCTTAAGCATCTTGTGGGTGGAGGTTGTTTCATATTATTCTTTTGTTTTTTCAACGTATTAGTGATTTGAAAGGCACATTTGTAGGTAACTTGTAGGGACTCATGAATGGTTTCCAATCAAGGGTTTTTTGTGGATGTGTAGCACTGAGAGAGGCGATTATTTGGGAGAGCAACTTGTGGTTACCATGTTGAAATTTAACAAGGAATTTTAGACTGTAGATGCGGACAAAATAACCTAACAGTGAGGACGATTAAACTGTGAGGTGGCCTCTTGAGGCAGACTGCGGAGACTGTTGCTTTAGTCAGTCGGAGGCAAATGCCTCCACTGGGAAATTGTCTATTGATCTTATTATCTGGAGACTTGAAATAACAGTTCAATTTTCCCCTTGAAAAGCCATGATGTCATTTTTTTTGAATCGCATGCTTCATCCTTAAAGTTTCATGGAAAAACCATTACTTGAGCTAAGCCTTTCTCACCAGAAATATCTTCAAGGAACACACTTGGCGTAAGGGTGTATATTGTAGAAGTTTAGAAAAGAAAGTATTTTGGTTCTCTGTGTTAAATGGCAGGGGCTCTTTGCAAGGCGAACCCCTTTGGAAGCTATGAAAAACTGCATGTCATATAATGTAGTCTTTTCCATTATTTTTATTGGTATGTAAGCATATGTATTGGGTTGGCCAAAAAGTTCATTTGGGTTTTTCTCTAACATCTATGGAAAAACCCAAATGAATTTTTGGGACAACCCAGTATTAGTAAGTTGTATGAAATCATATGGCAGAGTGGTTCAGGGAGAGGGTTTTGGAATCCTAGCAGATGTTGGCTGGGACCAGTCATTTTCTCTGTAACCTGAAGCAAATTGCTTGACCTTTGAAAGCCTCAGTTTGCTCATCTATTAAGTAGGGATAATAATAGAAGTTAATGTCAAAATTGAAGGATGTCTGTATACAGCACTTACTTCAGTGCCTAACATCTGATAAATGCTGTAAAATTTTGAATTGCTATATTTTATTATTTATACACGTACTGTTTAAGAGATAATTATTGTCACATTGCTAAGCCCCAAAGCTATGAAAGTAAGTAATTAATCCTTAAAATAGCAATTAATATCTGAGTGATGACTTGTCTTCCCATAAGAGGCAGCTAGGTATGTAATCATCCGTGTGACTGTTGCATGTCCCAGGGCAGTTTCAGAAGTTAAATTGTAATGGAAGCAGCTGCTGGATCAGCTCAAGGCATAGGCTTTGGAGTAAGAAAACCCCACATGCTGAGTCAAGTCCTGATTTGCAGGCTCTTTGACCTTGAACAAAGTACAAGTTCTTACCCTCTCTGAACTTAGACTTCCTCCTTCGGTCACTGGTGGTGACGGTGCTTCCCGTGCATAGAGCTTCACGCGGTGCCTGGAATACGGTAAGACATTGATGAATGAATACAGTGAAAGAGAGAATATTTTAGGTCTCTGCTGTCCAGTACAGTAGCAGTGGCCTTTGAAATGTAAACTAATAAGAATGAAACAAAATAAAAAGTAAGATCCTCTGAAAACCATAATTCGAAAAGGTACATGCACCCCAATGTTCACTGTGGCGCTATTTACAATAGCCAAGACACGGAAGCAATCTAAATGTCCATCGACAAAGGAGTGGTAAAGAAGATGTGGTACATATATACAGTGGAATATTACTTGGCCGTAAAAAAGAATGAAATAATTCCGTTTGCAGCAACATGGATGGACCTAGAGATTCTCATACTGAGTGAAATAAGTCAGAGAGAGAAAAATACCATATGATATCGCTTATATGTGGAATCTTAAAAAAGGGTACAAATGAACTTATCTACAAAACAGAAATAGAGTTACAGTTGTAGAAAACAAACTTGGGGTTACCAGGGGGTAAGCAGGGGGAAGGGATAAATTGGGAGATTGGGATTGACATATACACACCACTATATATAAAATAGATAACTAATGAGGACCTACTGTATAGCACAGGGAACTCTACTCAGTACTCTGTAATGACTTATATGGGGAAAGAATCTAAAAAAAGAGTTGATATATGTTTATGTATAACTGATTCACTTTGCAGCAGAAAGTAACACAACATTGTAAATCAACTATATTCCAATAAAAGTGTAAAAAAAAAAAAGATACTCAGGCTTTTGGTTTGAATTGCATTCTCTGCTAATTTATATGTTGGGGCCCTAACCCCCAGCACCTCAGAAATAGAGTTATTTGGAAGTAGAGTCATTGCAGGAATAGTTAGTTAAGAGGAGATTATACTGGAATAGGATGAGCCCCTAATCCAGTATGACTAGCTTCCTTATAAAAAGGGGGAATTTGGTTGCAGATACACACACAAGGAGAATGCCATGTGAACTGGAAGGCAGAGATTAGGGTGCTGCTTCTATAGGTCAACGAATGCCAAAGATTACCTACAAACCACCAGAAACTAGGAGAGAGGCATGAGACAGATTCTCCTCACGGCCCTCACAAGGAATCAACCCTGTTCACACCTTGATTTTGGACTTCTAGCTTCCAGGATCATGAGACAATATATTTTTTAAGCCACCTACTTTATGATACTTTGTTACTCAGCCCTAGCAAAGCACAAATGAATATACTCCTCTCGCTAGCCATGTTTCAAAGGACTAAGTAGCCACATGTGGCTAGTGGCTACTATACTGGAGGGTGAAGATACTGAACATTGCTCTCATTACAGAAAGTTCTGCTGGATAGTACTCTTCAGGAGATTCCAGGCTGCTGATAGCTTAAGCTAAAAAAAACATACAAAAGGTTGAATGAGTTATATGAAGTATGTTCTTTGTCCTGAAATCCAGGGCAAAATCACATAAGTGATTTAAAAGTTAAAAAAAAAAAACAAAAAAAAAACAACTCTGCTTCAAACTGTGCTGGTCAGACAGCCAAGTATTCAGGGAGACTTCCTGTTCTGGAGGAGATGGAGAAAACGGCCAAGACAGTCTTGTCTTCTGTGCAGGATGAATTTCTGATTCTGCTTCCTTGGTTAAACTCTTGCATCATTACATTCTATATATAGAGCTTCCCTTTGTATCCAGCTCTGCTTTCCCCCCTTGTTTTCTTCTTCAGATTGTAGAAAAGGGTTTGCAAGACTCCTTGCGTCCCCTACCCCATGAGCTGTAAGTAGACGGGGCAGATGAGGGTTCGCTGCTCTAGTTTTATAACTGCTTCATCATGTGGAAGGGTCCCAGAGCCCTTCCTCGTTCCCAGCCACGGCTGAAGACGTGCTGTGAAATTCTCATGAACCCTTTCCTTTGCCTGGAGAGTGGATACCTGAGAACCTGTCTGGGGCACAGGGCTGGCAGCAAAAAGCCTCCTTGGAGTAGAGGTGAAAACCTTCCTGGGGAGTCTGCCCTTCCTCCTGGAGGGGATTAGTTTGCTGGCAGTGGTTGTGACCTCTGATGGGGCGAAGTCGCCATCCTTTCTGCAGTCTCTGCCCTCGTTTCAAGAGGTTATACCTCGGATTCTAGGAAGGCGCTGAAGGTCGTTGGTCAAGAGAAAACAGTTTGTGTATCTGGCCTCCCAGCTCTGAAATGCCTCTGTTTGCAAACTTGGCCTTCATTGAGTCAAAATTAAAGGGAAGATGCTGAGGACTGTTTGCATTTTTTACCTTTTCAGGTTAAGGATGTTCTTTTGAAAGTAGGGTTATACTTCAGTGTATCTTTAAGAGACCTTTTATAGCGACTAATATCTTGAAAAGTTATTTTACCTTTTCTTATTAGAATTGTTATTTCAGACTACTTTTACTCATTAAGCGTTTTGTTAAGCTGAAGTCATTGCTATCATGAATACGGAACAGAAAGGACTACCCTTTCCTAAATACTCAGTATACTGTTTCTTGGGTTGTTTTATACTCATTCTAGTACTCTTGTTTATGAAAAAATGTGTGTACGTATGTGTTTGTATGTGTTATATACAACGATTATTGTGGCCTACTGTGCGCCAGGCATTCTGCTCAGCTCAAGGCATTCATTTTAATCCTTAACAATAAATCTTCTAAAGAGGCAGGTGTAATACCCATTTTGTAACAGAGATGAGGAAACTGAGGTTTAGGGAAGTCTCAGAACAGATCCACTTGGCTTCCGATCAGCCTGAGCTTATCTGATGTCACAGCACACCCCCCCTCCCAGAGAGCTTGTGAAAGAACAATTTCATTAAACGTGGTTAAAACCAAAATGATGTTTGTTCTCGCAGTCTTTGGCGTACATGGGGCCTTTTGCAGTCAGGACAAGCCCATTTCCTTTCTCAGTGGGAAACACTCCAAGTATTCCTCTTGAAACAAAACGCCAAGGATTATTTTTGCAGACTTCTGTAGAGTGGTTTTTGGACAACACCCTGGAACAGGAAACCACAGTTTCTCCTAAATTTGTACAGGATGGAAATAGATAACATTCTTTAGAAAACCACTGCCACAATTAGTCCTTTCAAATCAGCGTAATGGTGGATGGTTTGATTTACACATTTCTTACCTGAATAAAGTATTGGAACCTGCTGCATGGGAAATTCATGAACACTTTTACAGGGCTTTATTTTATAAACTGGAAATGCAGTGAAGAGATAGGGGTAGTTGAGGAAAAAGAGCACTGTATGATTTAAACTATTTGAAAGCTTTCCCTGGAAAACGGATTTGAAATAGAACAGGATACCGTAGCATAACTGCTGAGGACGTGATTTGCTGTGACTACCTAAAGCCCAGGGACTGCTTATTGTTATGGAAGAGAATGGATGAACTTGATGGAATAGGAGACCGTGAATGTTTTAGGGAAGTTTACATAGTAAGCAAAAATGACTGTACTTAGACATTCAATTTTTTTTGGTTAAGGTATAGTAGCCAAAACTCTTCATAAAACATATGGTGGGTATACCCATGGCAGCTTCAAAAGGATTGGCGTGCTTATCTAGCTAACTCCAGTCTTTGTGCCTGGAGTAATCTTTCCATAGTGGTTGAAACTCCTTTTATATTTTGGGTCTGTTTCTGCAAAGTTCCAATAGCTGAATTGACTTAAGCTGAACTGAACTTTTTCAGGCTACTGTATTTTTATGATTAATTTTTAATTATTGTAAGCAATACAGTTTACTGCTGGTAAAAAAAAAAAAAAAAGGAAATGGTTTGTACAAACCACATTCCTCAATTTGTTCCCTAATCCCCGGCCCTTTTTCCCCTTCCCCTCAAAAGCTATCAGTGGTTTTGTGAATACTAGTATTTTGCTTTTAATATGTTATGTGAGTGTTTTCATATCCCTTTGGGAAATATTTAATATCCTTGTTCTTTTATTTTTAAATGTAGAAGGTATAATATGTATGATTCTGTGTATGTGTGTATCTGTGTATAAATATTATGCTTTTAAAAATTGACTTTTTGCCCTATTTGTGCCTTGCATATATTGTCCACATTAGTCCATATATATTTGCTTCGTGTGTTAAACTGCTTCATAGATATTTTCTTCCTGCGGCTCTGCTTCGTGGTTGTTTATTTGCTTCTCCATTACTTGATGTTTAGATTGTTTCTGTTTTATTGACATTAAGAGAGTTACTTGACTGAACATCTGTCTACCCTGCCCCCTTGTACACATGTGCTATTGTTTATGGGAGGCACATGTAAAATTTTAGTAGACACTGCAAGAACGAGAGCACCATCTTTCAGCAAATTTTCAGGACTCTTTGGCAAAGCAAAACGTGCCTTTGTATGAAACAGGATGCATTTAAAGGTAGATCTCAGTTTTGCTTCCCTGTGATGTGTCTGATAAAGGAAGCGCCCATGGGTGCCTGCTACTAGGTTTCTTGGAGCTGACAGCATCTACGAGCTCGGGGCCGTGTTAGGTGGGCTTCTTGGAATGCTAACAGCTCCTGTCCCTCTTTCTGCCTGCTCGCTGATGGCAGAGTGCCCTGGCTGGTGCATATCTGTTCTTTGCTGCCACCACCGAGTCCACAAATAATACAAAATTAACTGCTGCTGTTATCGGTCATTGTTGCAAACAACAGAAGTCTACTCTGGCTAAACTTAAAGAAAGATGGATTTCGTTGCAGAAAGATAGGGGAGCTGGTGAAAATTCTGGGAAAGCTGAAAAAGCCAGCTTAAAAAGGGTAAGATTCTGGGATGAATCAGCTCCAAACTTACTTGCACTGTTTGTGTCTAAAAGTCTCTCGGTTGCACGATAGGCCTGGTGTAGGGGAAGGTGCATATCTTGCTTGAATGGTCCATCAAGAGAAGACCTAGCTGGGAAAAACAGAGTTATGCAAAAGGAAATCCAGCTGCTTTGAACAGAAGGCGGGACACGGATCCTGGTTGACCAGAAAACACACAATATCTACTGCCACTGAATACATTGACAAATACATTTTATAGCTTATTTTATCAGTACCTACCATTTTCAAAATTTGGTTTTCACATCTAGTACTTGTTTACTTGCATGGTTGGGGAACTGGTTGTTCGAATTAAACATTTTCAAAGAATTAGACTAAGGTGAAGTACCTGTAAAACATTTGAATTTTTAAATGACTGAGAATTGGCGTTAAGAGGCTTGGAATTATTAGACTCATTTTGGTGGGTTTATGGTTCCTAATTTAAAATGATAGAAACAAATGTTCTGACTGGGGTTCTGGTATTGCTAGCACACTCTGTTCTTTTCTTTTGTCCTTCGATGGCATAATTTTGAAAGTAAAAAATTAGAAGGTATGGTTAAGAAATAATCATTTAAAATTGGAACCACATAATTTTCTCCTGTTTTATGATTGTGGTTATCTAGATCGGCTGACCCTCAGAAATTGCCATGTAATAAATGTTAGTGTTTCAAGCTACTAAATTTTGAGGTAATTTGTTATGCAATACTTGATAACAAATACAGTACCGATAACAATTGAGGCTATATTTTTGGTTGATGGGAACATATTTCTGACGATTTGGGGACTTGATTTTAGAGAGTTTTAACAAAACCATCTGTGTTAACAGGCTTCTTTCTAAGATGTTTAAAGACAATACTAGATATTCTTTTTCTCTCTCTCCCGCCGCCGTTTTCTAAAAATAACCTTAGAAAGGAGGCATTTTACGTGTCGTTCACTGTGCTTTTCCAAGAGGTCCGACTTTCTCTTATTCTGGTCAGTTCTAAAGTTGTCATGAGGATTATGTTGACCTTTCTCGAGAGTCTGCCATGGTGGATTATCTTTCAGGCATGCTGTACAACGATTATAAGATAAGCCCAGAACCTGGGATAACAGTTTAAAAACTGAATCACACAGTGTGTGTGTGTGTGTGTGTGTGTGTGTGTGTGTGTTTCTTAACTTGCTCTACTAGGAAGACTGTACGAGTGTCCTGTATTATATATATACACATATATATTTATATAACATTAGCAATGTGCAGGCTTATCAAGAGCTGTTCTAGTGAACAGACATTGGTAAGACATAAATAGGTCTTTTCCTGTAATATGAGCATTCCCTGTGGGCAGTACTTAACCTGAGTTTTAAACGAGGTGTCAGGTCAGAGTATTACGCTTTGGAGAACCACATATCCGAAGAATGTATGATGTGGGATGTGTAGAGAAGGAGAATGCTGACAGAACAATGGAGAGAGATAAGTTATATTTCTGGTTTCTAGAAAAAGCTGTAGGTATGTCTGCCTTAGGTGTATCTTACACTTTTGAATTTAAGATGCAAAATTCCATTCGTTTTCATCTTTTTTCCCACTTTGCTGACTTAATCAAATATTTGAATTAATTTTTCTAGTGAAGCTGGAGAGCTGCTGGTTGATTGAGGTATGGATTCTTTTTAGAGACAGCTGTGATTTAGCTTTTTCTTATTTTCATTGGAAGGAGAGCACAGTTACCGTATAGTTCTCACGTTTGATAACAAGCCTTTCCTTGCCTATTTTGTGCCCAGACCCATGTTTAGGGCCCTAAAAAATACTGCTTAGCTCTGTGATCCTGCCTTAAGACATGAGCACCTAGGGGGTAACGGTGGTAGGATATAAAGTGTTCACCGCTGGACTCTTTTCATCGTTCATCTCTGCTCCAACCCCTTTTTCTTTCTGTAGGACTTTTTCCCCAAGTGGTTCTCTGAGAACACGGGTTTTGTGATCATCTCATTGCAACTTACGCGTTCAGTCTTTTGAAAGTAATCTCATCTATGTTTTCATAGTGTAGATGGAGATGCTCTCATATCCTTCTAAAACAACAGGATTCTTGCCCAGTCCTGGTGGTTTCCAGAGTGTATCCTAGAATTCTCTGGCTCCTTGGAGTCTTACAGAATTTTACTTTCTGTATTTTGGTTTTCTATTTAAAACTGCAAAACTCAGTTTGAAATAGCTTTAAAAAGTTCATGTTAAAGTATACTCTGTAGTTCTGTAATGTTTTACTCAGGAATCTACAATAATATGACAGGATAGACCTTTTTAAAGTAAAGCACATACATAATTATAATAATTTCTTACTTTTATTTCTCATGTTCTTGGTTTGAACAGTGCTTCAGGCCTCACAATAGGAAGCTTGCTGAGGTTGAAAGCCTCAGGTTGTTTGAACAGTGTCTGGCAGGGGGTTCTGGAGGACATGGGGAAGAGTTTACAGGCGTTAAACCAAGGAAGCTGAGGGGGGGAGACACCTGCTGGATCTTAGGGTGTTGAGGAGCCTGGGGTTGGGTTTCCCTTGAGTTAGGGGGAATCAAATGTCAAAATATCCCTCTGGGCTCACCTCGGTTTCCACCTCTTCGTACTCCTAGAAGAGCTTTCAGAGTTCCTTTCCTTTCCTCCAGTCACTCTCTCCTTTGTTGCTTCCATATCTACTGGTGGAGGCCTTAGTGATCGCAATCTCTCTATTTACACAGAACATTAAGATCACGAATTTTTAAATTGTAAAATACATATAACGTAAGATTTACCATTTTCACCACTTAAAATTGTGCAATTCAGGGGCGCTTAGTTTATTCGCAGTGTGATGCAGCCAGCCCCATTACCTAGTTCCAGAACCTTTTCATCACCCC
Organism: Balaenoptera acutorostrata; assembly: GCF_949987535.1. Classification (NCBI taxonomy): domain Eukaryota; kingdom Metazoa; phylum Chordata; class Mammalia; order Artiodactyla; family Balaenopteridae; genus Balaenoptera; species Balaenoptera acutorostrata. Next base: position 28,312,900 of record NC_080073.1, on the reverse strand, counting down.
AGAGGGAAACTCCAGGCCAATTAAGCAGTCACTTTCCACTCCCTCCCCCTTTCCCCCCACCCCGGCTCCTGGCAACCTCTAATTTACTTTCCAAGACCAAAAATTGTTGATGGTATTACAAGTGAGGTCCACAGTCTAACCCACAGTTTTTATTTTTTTCCTTATCACTCCTGTTTTACCGCTCCAACCTCAATGCTAAACATTTTGGGATGTATCCCTCACACTTTTTTCTTATGGCTTGTACATGTACATATTCACATATCTTTGATTCATTTCTCATTCCTTATGAATATGGGATTGTAGTATACACATTCCTCTGCAACTAGCTATTTTAAAACGTATTTTATGAATATCACTCCAGTTTGGTGCACACAGCTTTAACTTATTCACTTTGCAGCTCTGTAATATTTCGTAGTGTGGATAATCCATAAAGTACTCCATCATGTTGCTCTTGATGGCCATTTGAAGATTCAGTAATTAATCTAGAGAAAGTCTTGTGATCAGGGCTGGGCAGATAGAACTAGCCCTTTTTGTGTATTAGGACACGGAACGTCAGAGAGAGGTGAAATCGTTTATCTTAAGTCACAGACACATGACTGCTCTACGACGTGGTTACTCAAAGTGAGGTCTTTTAAGAATCTAATTCCAGTGCATTTTCTCCACTATTGCATGCTGTTCCTTTACTTTTAAAGATAAGTGCCCTTCTTCTGTTGGCCATTTCTTTTTTTGGTCAATTCCCATCCTACTCTCCTATTCCTATATGTGTCTAATCTTTCTTCTTCACTCTGTTCGCATAGCCTCAGTCATTTAGTATGTAGCAGTTCTGCAGTTGAAGTACAAATACCTCATTACTCCAGAAATGCTATATTGTAACATCTTGTTTAGAGTTAGAATTAAAAGACCCTTTAAAGATCCCTGGGCTTTCCTGGTGGCGCAGTGGTTGAGAATCCGCCTGCCAATGCAGGGGACACGGGTTCGAGCCCTGGTCTGGGAAGATCCCACATGCCGCGGAGCGGCTGGGCCCGTGAGCCACAATTGCTGAGCCTGCGCGTCTGGAGCCTGTGCTCCGCAACAAGAGAGGCCGCGATAGCGAGAGGCCCGCGCACCGCGATGAAGAGTGGCCCCTGCTTGCCACAACTGGAGAAAGCCCTCGCACAGCAACGAAGACCCAACACAGCCATAAATAAAATAAATTAAAAAAAAAAAAAAAAGATCCCTAAGGTGTGTTGTATAACTGAAGGAAGTAGACCCAGAGTGGTTAAGTGACTTTCTTAAGTTCATACAGCTCACCAGTGGTCAAGGCAAGATTTGAACCCATCCCTCCTGAAATCGTATCTCATCATGGATGCCAGGTAGACAACATCTTCCATTCCAGTTCCATGGACTGGAGCACCACATGAGAAAGATTCTAAGACTTTGATTCATTAATGATGTCTGTCATGAATGGGAGAGGGGAGATGACCAAGTGTGGTACACGTGCCATTTACTGCCTGTGCCCCAGCACGCCACACTGACAGTGATGATTCTTGGGTATGGCCAGAGAATTATTGTACTTCAAGGGTTGCAAGAGTCAGCTTGGGGGACCAATCACAAAGTCAAGTTGAGGTCTTATGCATTATATGGCTTTTGGACTAGTTGGCCAACATTTGATTTAATTTTTTTAAGTTGTTGAATTATAAGTTGCTCACGGGGGCTGTTACTGGTGTCTTTATTCTAATCTTGGGAAGAGTACTGAAGTTCCTAATATTTTATCCACTTTTAATTAACACATTGCTGTTGAATGTTGGGTTTGTGAATCCAACTTCTTTATTTTTTTCTGCAATCAAATATGGCTTTCTTTTGCCTTTGGAAGAAATGACACTGGTTTTAGTTAAATCCAGCCGTCTCAGCCTCAGCGCTATGGATATTGGGACTGGATAATTCTTCCTTGTGAGAGGGGGTATTCTGTGCACGGTAGGATGCCAAGCAACATCCCTGGCCTCTACCCACTAGAAGCCAGTATCCCCGCACCTCAGTCTTGACGCTTGTGAATTCCTCCAGACACTGCCAGATACCTCAGTGGCAAAAATCACCCCTGTAAGATATCCACTGGGTTAAACTGATGCATGCTTTAAATTGGTTGTAATACATTTTTTAAAAGGTTATTTTCTCTGTAGCCCATTTGTATTTCAGGTGTTGGAAGTGACAGGAAAGCATGAAGGAAAATAAACACTCATTATCTTGAAAAAGACAGTAGGATGCTTTGCTTCCTTGCAGTACTGAATAGGAAAACCTCAAGTATAGAAGCTCATTTTGTAACAATAGGTGGCACACTACTACCAAAAGCTGCTTCAGAAAGTGGATGGAGAAGATAGTTTTATGAGTAAATGTATTTCAACCCATTTTTATTAGCAATATCGCCAACTCCTTTTATCTTATTTCTTTTAAAAGGATATTCTACTTTAACAGTGCTTCTACTGTTAGAATTTTATTCTTAAAAACGAATACAAATTTGCCACTTAGTGGAAAATAACAACCTATAATAATATAGTGTTTATAATAAAAAGACTATATCATCATGGGAATAAACCAAATTAACATTGAAATGTCAATTATTTTTTCAATACAGTACAGAAGAAGACATTTTTTGCCTTTTCTAGGATATTAGGTGTTCCATGTGTAATTTTTGGAGCAGGTAAATGAATTTTTCCTCACTATTAGTACTTTAGTTAAGAAGCTCACTAGTATTATATGTGGCTTCTGTTGAAACGTCGTCACCAGATGCCAGCTGTGGGGGGCTGAGATTGTGGCAGACCAGTGCTTCTACTGTACTCGTAAAATATCCTAAACTTCTAATTATGATGCCTTCATGTGTAATTGGATCAGACTATAAATTGAATTTTAAAGATAATAACCTTGGTGCCTATATCTTGCACGGTAGACTAGTTCATTACAAACTCCTTTTAATGAACTGTCCACTAATAAATTTAAGAATAAGGACTGTCCTTTTCTTTTCCTGTTTTGGTAAACATCACTTCCAGTGTTTTGCATATGCAGGTCGTGATGAAAAAATTAGAAGGTAAAGACAAAAAATTTCCTGAATGAGTATTGAGATTTTTATGGTTGTGCCTATATGACTTGCTTAGGGGTTGGTTTTTTAAAACTTGAAGTGGAATAAAGGTAAATCTAGTGGAGATTCTCAAAAAGAGCGATAGCCTTCTTTTTCAAACTAATTCCATTTAAAATACATTTTAACATTAACCGTGCGGCTTGCGGAATCTTAGTCCCCCAACCAGGGATTGAACCTGGGCCCCCAGCAGTGAAACTGTTGAGTCCTAACCACTGGACTGCCAGGGAATTCCCAACATTAATGTTTTAAAATATTTAAAGATGCTTGGATTCTTCATCCTCAGAATACTTTTGATCATTTATTATGTACCTACTATGTGTCAGGCATTAAGACCTTAGGGAGTATTTTCTCACTGTAATCCATATAATAATTTTGTAGGAGTCCCAAGGAGGATTATTAAGTAGCTCATGTTGCACTGTTAACTGAATCACAGAGCTGAGATTCAAACCAGGTCTGATTTTATTTATTTATTTTTTTAAATGATTTGTTTTTACTTTATTGACTTTTTATTTCCTTATTTCAGTTTTCTTCTGCATTTATTCAATGGTTAGTTTTCTAACTTTTTTTTTTTAAACATCTTTATTGGAGTATATTGCTTTACCAATGGTGTGTTAGTTTCTGCTTTATAACAAAGTGAAGCAGCTATACCTATACATATATCCCCATATCTCCTCCCTCTTGCCTCTCCCTCCCACCCTCCCTATCCCACCCCTCTAGGTGGTCACAAAGCACCGAGCTGATCTCCCTGTGCTATGCAGCTGCTTCCCACTAGCTATCTATTTTACAACTGGCAGTGTATATATGTCCATGCCACTCTCTCACTTCGTTCCAGCTTACCTTTCCCCCTCCCTGTGTCCTCAAGTCCATTCTCTACGTCTGCGTCTTTATTCCTGTCCTGCCCATAGGTTCTTCAGAACCATATATTTTTTTTTAGATTCCATGTATATGTGTTAGCATATGGTATTTTTTTCTTTCTGACTTACTTCACTCTGTATGACAGACTCTAGGTCCATCCACCTCACTACAAATAACTCAATTTCATTTCTTTTTATGGCTGAGTAATATTCCATTGTATATATGTGCCACATCTTCTTTAGCCATTCATCTGTCGATGGACACTTAGGTTGCTTCCATGTCCTAGCTACTATAAATAGAGCTGCAGTGAACAATGTGGTACATGACTCTTTCTGAATTATGGCTTTCTCAGGGTATATGCCCAGTAGTGGGATTGCTGGGTCGTATGGTAGTTCTACTTTTAGTTTTTTAAGGAACCTCCATACTGTTCACCATAGTGGCTGTATCAATTTACATTCCCGCCAACAGTGCAAGAGGGTTCCCTTTTCTCCACACCCTCTCCAGCATTTATTGTTTGTAGATTTTTTGGTGATGGCCATTTTGACTGGTGTGAGGTGATACCTCATTGTAGTTTTGATTTGCATTTCTCTAATGATTAGTGATGTTGAGCATCCTTTCATGTGTTTGTTGGCAATCTGTATATCTTCTTTGGAGAAATGTCTATTTAGGACTTCTGCCCATTTCTGGATTGGGTTGTTTGTTTTTTTGATATTGAGCTGCTTGTATATTTGGGAGATGAATCCTTTGTCAGTTGCTTCGTTTGCAGCTATTTTCTCCCATTTTGAGGGTTGTCTTTTCCTCTTGTTTATTGTTCCCTTTGCTGTGCAAAAGCTTTTAAGTTTCATTAGGTCCCATTTGTTTATTTTTGTTTTTATTTCCATTTCTTTAGGAGGTGGGTCAAAAAGGATCTTGCTGTGATTTATGTCATAGAGTGTTCTGCGTATGTTTTCCTCTAAGAGTTTGATAGTGTCTGGCCTTACATTTAGGTCTTTAATCCCTTTTGAGTTTATTTTTGTGTATGGTGTTAGGGAGTGTTCTAATTTCATTCTTTTACATGTAGCTGTCCAGTTTTCCCAGCACCACTTATTGAAGAGACTGTCTTTTCTCCATTGTATACTCTTGTCTTCTTTATCAAAAATAAGGTGACCATATGTGCGTGGGTTTATCTCTGGGCTTTCTATCCTGTTCCATTGATCTATGTTTCTGTTTTTGTGCCAGTACCATACTGTCTGGATTACTGTAACTTTGTAGTATAGTCTGAAGTCCGGGAGCCCAAACGAGGTCTGGTTTTAATTTACCCTTTATCTCAAATCATGGAATGTCACAGCAAGGAAAAATCAAGAGTCAACACGAAATAAAGTCTTACTTCTTCCCATACCTCTGTCCCCCTTTTTCTCCTCCTTTTAGGTATGGAAAACTTTGTTCAAGCAAAATCATATGGGAGACCTGTATACAACTGATAAAAGGAGAACTTCTTGCTTGAGGCCGCTGGGGGAATCCATAGTTACAGCTGCTAGGAGTTTGGTTTGTCAACTACTGAACTGGTCAAGACTCTTGATATTTTTTCTTTGAAATAAGCAAGAGAATTTAAGAATGGAAAGGCTGGTGAATGACAAGTGTGTTGAATAGTTGTAAGAACTAATGACCTTAACCTAGCACCAGCTCTTCTTCTCTTGTGTCCTCAGTTTTGAGCAGTAGAACACATTATTTGTTAAATCATCATTTCCTTTTAAAATTTAATAAAATCTGGAAAAACACTGAGGGATTCCAGTTTGTACATCAATCCATAAAATCATGAATGATTGCTTTGTCATGCTACTAAAGACATTGAGATACACAGGAGGAAACATTTTACATACATTTCAGAGTGAAAAGTTCTGCCTCAAGGTAGGATGTGAAATTGAAATAGCTGATATGATTGCAGGACTGAGAAGGAAATCCTTCTCTTAAATTTTAGTATGTCCCCCAATCATTATATTTCATCTTGTTGACAATTGCTCTTGTTTTCCTCTGCTGTCATAGACTCTTAAATAATTCCTTCCTTGCCATTAGGGGGATAAAATGGCTTTTTCCCCTAAGGCATAGAGGTATAGCTCATTTTTTAAAATTAAAATTTTGAGGTAACTGATGCTTCACATGTAGTTGTATACTTTTCCTAGTTTCTTCCATTAGTGACATTTTGCAGAATTTAGGTATACTATCACAACCAGGACCTTGACACTGATACAATCCACCCATCACACTCAGATTTCCAGTTTTTTGTACTTGTTTGTGTGTTTGTGTACACACTCGCAAATGTGTGCACACTGACACATGGGCATATTAAGTTCTATATAATTTTTATCACCTGCATAGGTTCATATATCCACTACCACAGTCAATAGGTCCAACCCCACAAGGGTCCCCTGTGTTGCCTTTTTATACCCACACCCACCTTCCTCCTAGCCTCCAATCCCTGACCCTGGCAACCTCTAATCTATCTGCCATTTCTAAAATTGTGTGCTTTCAAAATATTATATGAATGGAATCATACAGTAAGTCACCTTTTTGGATTGGCTTTTTCCACTCAGTCCAATTTTCTAGTGACTCATCCAAATCGTTGAGTATATCAATCAATAAGCAGTTTCTTTCTTTGCCAATTTAAGAAAATATGGACTGTTATTTTAAGACGGTCCTTTAGGAAACCAGCTTTTGTTGCAATCGTTTCAGTGACATAAATTGTCAAAGGCAGGTTGTATGCTATAATTGTCGTTCTCCAGAGTGTCCACTGAGTAGCTTTTATTTCGTCCAAAAAAATTGGCACAGACATGGCTCCTCGAAGCTTTTGTCAACCTGGGGGCCCAAAAACAAAACCCTGCAAAGACATTGATTAAAGATACCAGGGTAGGAGGCAACCGTTGAGGGCGGAAGATGCTGTCTGCCTTTGACTTTCTTGCCATAGTGCTGTTCATGGAGTCCTGTCTTTTGTCTTCAAAGCTTTGCGGAAAGGCTCTACATAAAAGATGACGCAGGGGCCACCAAAGAGGCTTGTCTTTGTTGTTGTTTAGGTGGAAAGTATTGTTTTCTGTTATTGGCAAAGTAATTTTCAGCTCTAGGTGAGCCCGGATCAGTCGCAGTAGTTTTCACAAGCCTTATAGGAAGGCGTAGGCTGGTGTTAATTAGAAATGGGAGAGGAGAACGTGTGCTGGCATATACTCAGTCAGCTTGGGGTTCCTTCTAGAGGCTGGGGCGCTCCTCGGTGGTCTTGGCTGTAGTAGGGCAGTTGGTGCATGCCGATGCTGCTGGGTTTTATTATGCTATTTCGAATTCTGCCGTGTACCCTGATGGTAGGGGTGCACTGCTGGTTTAGGCATGCATTATGAGTTGTGAAATTAGATTGAAAGGATTTTATAGGGGCAGAATTAAGATGGGACATAAGCAGAGGCTGAAGGGGTTCTTACACTTTGAAATTGCATCATCATGTAATAAATGTATTGAAAATTTTTTATATTGTCACCTAGAAAAATGGTCTCCCTTGAACTTTGGCCAAGGAACCCTAGTTAATATTAGAGGGTTATTGTTAATAATGTGGGTGTTTCCCAGACTTAAAGAGTGGCAGAATACAGTTACCTTTTACGTACCTGGACTTTGTTTTCTAGGTCTGCTCGTAAAAAATCCATTGCAAGGTATTTCCTTCCTGTTTCTTAGTTTCTGTCTGCTATCAGCCCAATTAGTATTTCTGCAAAGACTTAAGGTAGCTTATTGGAAAGTTTTAAGTTCCTTCCTAATATGTGATCCTGGGTGTGACATTGAACCTCTTGGGGTCTGAATTGCCTCAATATAAAATAAAAGATTAGATTTCACTAGGTGATCCCCAAACACCCCTTCAGTTTTTGCAGTGAGTAAAATCTGTGGGTATGAAGTAGAAGACCTGCTGCCTTTTTCTGAATCGAGGTTGATGAGACAGTGCGGTTGCCCGGAATTTCTCGTGGAGACCCAGGAAGTGCCCCTGATGAAAGGAGCCAGTCTCCTCGGGTTGCTGGTGCTCAGGTTCAGACACGGGGTGGGCGTGTCTGATAATAAGGTGACAGTAACCTGGTGCTGTGGAATCACCTTTCTTCACCCCTCTCCTGCCTGACCTGTGCACCTGCCTTGGTGATGTCAACGAGAGCTTTTAGGTGGTGGGCATTTAGGTGTTCACTATAAAATTCTTGCAACTTTATTGTATGTTTGAACATTTTCTAAATAATATGTAGGGGAAAAAATCTAGTGGGAATTTTATTGCTTAAACTTCAGGACCAAATCAGAGTATATTTAGTTGCAGGTCTTAATAGCATAGACTTAATTCCTAGCAGTTGCAGGCTCTTCATCAGGGCACTCCTCTGGAGTGACAGGTGTCTACAGGGCAGGAATTTGTAATCGGTGAAGGATACCTCCACGTTCCCTTAATCTTCTCTGCCTACCTGCTGTATAAGGCAGTTTATCCTGGCTTTCCATCATGGGGCTCTGGAGTCCCATGTTACCTTGAGCAACATGACTTTGGGTTGCAGAGGGCTCTGCTCCTGCTTGCTCTTTGCAAGCCTTGGATGAGTTCTTTTTTTTTTTTTTCCGGGTTATCATTAAATACTGAACATATCATTTAAACTGGTAAAAGAAAGGTCAGCTTTGCATGTGCAGTGAGTGTGCAATTCAACTTTTTTTCACTTTCACTAGAAGAGAGTTCAGCAGTAAGAATGTTACCTGGAATGAACCTCAGAGGTGCCTTATGTATTCAGCAGAACTCAGTCATCAGTGCCAACTTTGAACACGTTGCCCAAGGTTAGGTTCATGTTGGTTAAGGAAAATAGCAGTAGAGCCAGGTAGCTCTGGGTCCCAATCCTATATCGTACCCTCTCCTAAGTTCTGGAACTTTAGACACTTAGTTAATTCATTTAACTTCTTTGCATCCCCTGTTCTTCCCTGTTGTAAATTGGGGATAATAAAATTACTTACCGCATGAGATTTTTATGAGAACAAAGCCAAGCAATCCCTCCCTGTGCACCTGTCATTGGTAATGATCAGTGAATGTTAGGTAGGGTGGTAGAATTCTTCCCTGCCACATAATTATGACCTATTCTATCATGTTACTCCTTTATTTGCCCAGGATTTCATTCGATAGCCCAGGAGACAGAAGTGTTCTAATATCGCACAGCACTGTAGGGACTTCGTCTTGTGATACTGGTCTCTAAAGATGTCCGTCTTTGGTAGGTCGGTCAGTGGATCGTGCGCACCCGGACCCCTGATAACTGGGTGTGGAGAGTCCCGGTCTTCTAATGCTGCTTAACTGTAAGCAAAGCAGTTAAATTGAGCATCTCAGGGATTCTGGTAGACTTAAGACAAATCTCAGGGGGATTAGGAAACCAGAGTCATTTGCTTGTCACTTGATCTTTCTCTAATAAACTATCAAGTTCAGCTTTGCGTGCTGAACTGAATTAGTTTCAGCTCTTAATTTTTCACCTTGCAGCTGTAATTTCCTCACTGCCATTGCCGTCTTTAAATCTGCCTCACCAGTCACCTGGAGCATTCAATAAGCCAGGCGTTTTAAGGTTTTCTCTTCAACATCTGTGCTTTGGAAATTGAGAGGAAATGACAGATTCGAAATACACTCGGAAGGAGGCAGAGTGGACCACGGGATCCTCCAGCTCCTTGTAACCTGTAGTGTCTGTATCTCATTCTTCCCGGATTGTTCCCCAGTGTTCCTCTCCGTGCTATTTCAGTGGTTCTGCAGAAGGGCTCTTGTGAGATTTCCGTGTCTTGGAAGGGCTGTCCGTGTCAGCATGCCACTGTCAACCAGGCGTGTTCAGTCATTCCCTCGTCCACCCACTCAGAGACCATCGCCCTCCAGCTCTGTTCCCTCCAGAGCTGCGGGCTCAAGCATTTGGCTGTGTCTGGATGTCCAGAGAACAGGGGTCATTTCTGCTGATCAGTGGGGATGATGGTGCTTTTTAGTCCAGAGGTAAACTGGGGAGTTGCTTCGTGTATATGGCCAGGGTATCTCTGGGGTCAAAACCAGTGCAACTTAGAATGCTCTCATTCAGCGTCTGTTCTCAACTCTGTCGTGTCAATCACCATGACAATAGTGATAGTAACCGTAATGATAATAGCAGCTACCAATTAGCCAGCTACATGCTTCCGTCATCTCATTGTATTCCCTAAAAGTCACGGGAGGAAAGGACTATTATTTTTCCCATTTCCTAGCTGAGAAAACTGAGTGCTAGAGCTCTCAGTCCAAAGCACATGTCTAGTAGGTGGTGAAGCCAAGATTCGAACTTGGGCAGTCTCTACCCCATGCTCAGTGACTGTGCATTATTCCCCAACTGTTATTTTCGGTGGAGTAAGTGGGGCAGGGCCTCTGTCCTGATACAGATGGCCTCTTATCTGATCGTAATATAATCGTCCTGTTTTGGACTAGGGCACCCCGCACGCTGACAGGGCAGGTGGCAGCAAGCTACTTCCACTCCATGAGCAGGGCAGAGCCTGTTTGCCTTCTCATTGACTGAGCTTTCCTGCTTTGCTACGTGTGCGCATGGTGCCCCTGGGGCCAGACCTCTGAGCCGAGCCCACTGCCCCAAGGATAAAGTGTATTTCCTCTGATGGCCCTGTAGCCGGGGCAGCACAGAAGGTCTGGGGTGTTGTACTGGGGTCATTTTCTGTCTGCTTTATCTGTACTCTCCTAGGAAATGCTGAGATTCAGCAGTTGTTCAAGAGGCACTGACATCTGATTATCACCCTGTAGGCTCTTGCCGTGACAAGTCTGCGGAGTTAAGTCAGTGCTGATCCAGGCCTCCTGTGCCAGTCAGAGGGGCTCTGGTTTGTGTATAGGTATAATCTTCAATCTTATATGGACCAACGTAAGGATATCGTGAAGGCTCTGAGGGTACAGTTTTACAAATGAAGCAGGGAACTCCTCTGTGCCTGCTTCCACGTGTGGGTGGGTAATTCACGCAGTGCCATTCGCACTGCATCCAGGAACGGGCTGACTTTGCTGTGCCCACTCTTCAGGGACACTGCCTCCAGCTACTGTCACCGGATATCGTTTTGTTATTTGACACTGTCTACTGAACCTTTGTACTTCCCTTTTCCTGCTCCTGATGCACGTGAATTTGCCCCTGGTACACACACTTCTGTTTGCATTTGACCATGATGGCTTTCCTTAACTGTAATGTCATAGAGGAGCGGGAGGTGGGGTTGGTTGGGACCTGGAAGGCTTCTGCTTGCCCCTCCCCACACAGGTGTGGGATTGAGACTGGGGCCGAGGACCAGAAGGGAAAAGGGGGAGCACATCCCCATTTTAGAACACCTGGCTGGGATTTAGGAGAGGGAAGTGAGCATAGCTCCTGTCTGTAAAAGTTACAGTTGTACAGAGTTTTGCCCTCTTTAGAACTGGTTGCTCTTTTATCCTAGCGGAGACTTGTGTTTGTGGGAAGAGAGACCGCAGGAGTGCTGGGGCCCTGGGATCACAGCAAGACTTGACGGGAGACGCAAGGCTTGTTGGCTGGGTCCAACATCAGCCTTTGAGCCAAGAGTAGTTCTTCGTCAGGTTGCCCAGGATTGGGAAGGGAGCTGTACCAGATGGCCTCCTGGCCCCAGAAGTTCCTTCTGGAGCCGATCAGGGTTTCCTGTCACTGTGATTCAGCAGCAGCAGGCATTGATGGCGCCCTGCTGGGTGCCTGGCATGGCCAAGGAGTGGCTGCTTATGGAGACGTACCAGGGGCCCCCGTTGAGCTGACTTGGTTGCCTGAAGTGAGAATGGTTAAATGGGTAATTGGTGGAAGCAGAAAGCCAAGGGAAGCAGGTCCCTGCTGGGTAGCTGGTTCGTTGGAAGGGGCTGTGCATATAATATATAGCAGGCGCCAAAGTGGGTGACCTTTCCAAACGAGAGTCTTTCTCCTTCTCTTCTTTCTCTCCTTTTTGTTTTATAATAATAATAGCTTTCACTGTTCATTGCTCTTTATGAACCGTACACTAAGCTCTTCCCATCCATTATTCATTTGATCTTTTCATGACTCCTATCTTCATGTTAAAAATAAGGAATCACTTTGGGAAGTGACAGAAGTGGGGCCTTGGGCAGGTCTAACTCCTTAACAATCCAAGCCTTTACCCTATACCTCTTCTTCATCTCTCTGTGCAGCTCTCTCTCCCTCCCTTCCTCAGGGATTCCTTGAGCATTCATCCTGTGTCAAGTTGGTGATGGAGTTCCCAAGACAAGGGACATAGCCCTTCTCTTAAGGAACTCAAAATTGAATTGTGTAGGAAAAGTACATGCATCTGACCCTTTGAAGGTGAGGGAAAGCCCAGGACTGTGTGAGGCCCATTGGTGAGTTCCCGCCTGCGCCTGTGGCCTGGAAGTTGGTTATAAAGTTTGAGCGCAATGGTCTTTTTTCCACTGGGAGTCTGAGCCCTTGGGGCCTTGCTGGGGTGAGCACCTTTCTCCTGGCAGCGTAGAGCATGAGTTGCTGGTGTGGTTCCCTTCTTCTGTGGCTGTCCCGTGGACATGGTTTAACAAGTAGGATTGGCTAGGTACACCCCTACGCTTAAGGTCTCCTGTTTTACTTAAGCCTCCTCCTTCTGCCCTCCAAATTCTCCCTTTACAAAGGAGAAGAGAAGGGACATGTCTTGAGACCCGGTTTTGTGCCAGGCTCTGGACTGGCCATTTAGAATGTTAGTTATATCATCCTCATAAAAACTCTGTGTAATGGATCATGTTCTGTCTTATCCAATGGTGGAAGAGCCCCAAGATCAGAGAATGTCAGGTACCTTTATGTCACTTCTTTGCCCACAGCCCTCTCGTGCTTCCTTTCCTCTCTCAGAATTGATTCCACAATCGCTAAGTTCTAGAAGAAAGGCCTTCTGGAGCCTTGCCCCTGTCGGCCTTACTGACTTCACATTCCTCTCAGTTGGCCCCAGCACCCTGGCCTCCCTGCTGTCCTTTGATGGGCTGTGTTCTCCCACCCGGGACCTTGGATTTCAGTGCCCCCTCTTGCCTCCCTCTCCCTTACCTTGTTCCTCTCCCCCCTTCTGGAGTCTCTCCTCTTTCGGTTAAATTTTTCCCATGTGAGTTTGATTTTGATGGGCAAAGTGAACACATTTAGTGTATAGAATTGCCCAGAGGCTAATTTGTAACAAAATTGTTTGCAAAGCGATGGATTTTTTTTGTTTGAGTTAGCACAAGTAAGGCAAACAAGTCAGGGTCAAGGTCAAATACTGTTGCTTGCAGTTTTCGAAGTTTCTAGGGCCAGGCTCTCTACATCTCATATTATTTGGAATTCCTTTGGGCATTGGTCTTTGTACCTGAAAGAGCCTCATATTTAATTCAGCAGGCACATTTATAACAAGGTCTTATAATGATGAGACCTTGATGACTTGCTCAGAATTTTTTTTTTAGATTTTAGCAGGATTAGGAGATCTCTGGCTTTGAGGTCAGTCTCCTCTAAGAACTTTTTTGGTAAAACAAGCCTATTCTTTTCTGTGGCCTCCCTGCTTTGCATACTTTGAGGAGGATAGAATTTCACTTGCTAATCACTATGGCCTTTCCTGCCGCTGCTTTTATTTTTGCTCTGATGTACCTGTTATTGGTCCGTTCACCATAGATTTGCTGTCACTTGCACCTCAAACGGTGACGCTGTCTCTGAGGGACTGAGTTCAGAGGATGCGTAGACCCAGATCTCTCTGCAAGGAGGTTTCCCACTTTTTCGAAGCATCTCCATGTATAATATTTCAGAATTCATTTTCTATTTTGACTTAGGGGTGTCCTTCTACAAATCCCTGGGCGTGGTCCTCTTTCTCGAGAAGCACAGAACAAAAAGAACATGTGGCGGTCAGCCTGTGGGCAGATCTTTGTGAGAAATACAATTACATGTCTGTATTTGGGCTGCAGGACTAAAAAAATGTTGAAACCCTAAGGGAATATTTGCTTCTCATTCGGGTGACTGCACGCTTTTCAGATTCTGCCAACATAGTCTTTAATGTGTTTGCCTGCGAGTGACCCAAAGTTGTCTGCGGTGTGCTTGGTCCCCCTTGACTGACGCGTCCTTGGCTTGGTTGCTTCAGTGCTCCTCGTGACTGTCCTGTCCTCCCCTCCACCTGGTGCCACTGGCACTCCCACCCACCCTCCTCGTCCTCTGTCCCTCCTACTTGTCATCACCAGTGATTGAACTTCCATCAGGCACAGGCCTTCTGCGTAAACACCTTTCTCAGTAAGTGTTGAGATGAGATAGGCTCTAGGAGGCTCTGTGCAGGGATGCGTGGACCTTCCCTGGAAAGGGGCTGGATGGTAACTGATTCAGGCTTTTGTGGCCCCTGGTTTTGGTTGCAGCTATTCAACTCTGCTGCTGTAGCACAGAAGTCGCCATGAGATGTTATGTAAATGAATGAATGTCGCTCTGTTTCAGTAAAATTTAATTTACAAAAGTGTGGCTGGACTGTGTTTGGCTTGTGGACCATAGTTTACTTGGGGAGATGAAATCACTTATCTAAGAATATGAAGCTAATACGTGCCAGGGCTATGATGTGAACCCCTGCTGTTCAATTTTGAAGTGTCTGTGTTGATCCTCTCTGCACTTCACAAGAGACCTATTGGACTTAACTTATTTGAGCCTTTCTCTTTTCTCCTAGGAAAATGCAGTTAATAGTTTTTTTTGTTTGTTTGTTTTTTTAGGGTTATTGTAAGAATCAAATAACATGGGATAGGAAAGTGTTAGTTGAATAAATAATGATATTACATAGAAAAACTAAAATAGGTTTCTAATACATGGACAACTATCAAATAAAACTTTCTGCCTTTTCCTTTGACTTCTAATTATTGAAACGCTAATTAGTGGATAAATATCACTTATTTATGTTATCGAATAAAAAACACGGATGTGCCTATTTATTAGCCTTTGTATACATCAAGGAATGTGTTCGTCAAAGCGATGTTTTTAACTATTTTTACAGAGATCTTTCTAGCTTTTCAGAGTGTGTCCCTTCACTGAGCACAGACTTGTCACCCTATCCCTTATTGCAGGGAGCAGTTGATAAAGCAATAATAATATGCCACTTACTGGGTGCTTATGCAAATTCGTGTGGTTTCTGTTTTTATGAAAGGGTAACGTGTGTATAAAGTGAACTCACTTTCCCTGTTCAGCTTAATGATGCGTGTGCTGATGTGCAAGCAACAACCACCCAGATGGATGCAGAGAACGTTCCCGGCCCCTCATAAAGATTCCCTTGCAGGCTTTCCTTATCTGTAAACGTCCCTCTCCCAGAGGGAACCACCCTTCTAATTTCTGTGACCATTGATGAGTTCTGTCTGTTCTTGATCTCCTACAAATGGAATAATACGATATGTACTTTCTGTGCCTGGATTTTTCTCTCAGCATTTCTGTGAGATTTGTCTATGTCGTTACTTATACTTACATAGTTTGTTCTCTCTTTTTGCTGTGTCTTGTTTTGTTGCATGTTTGTACCACAATTTACTTATCTGTGCTCTTTGTTGATGGGCATTCCTGTTTGAGCCTACAGGAAATAAATCTGCTGTGAACTTAAGTGTGTTATTTTGGTGAACATATATATTTTTTATTTCTCTTTGATATATAAATTAGTATTGTTTCTATTAGAGGAGATCAGAGGGTGTGTATTTGAGGGGTGTTTAAGAGCCATCGTGAGAGAGAGAGTTTTATTCCAGGTCTGTGCGTATTAGGAATTTCAAGATAAAAACACTTAAATATGTAATTCTGGAAGCATTTCAAGTATTCTTTTAAATGAGGGAGTAAACAATGACCACGCGTATTGTCTTAGTTAATTAAAATATAATGTTATGATTTAAAATCATCGAAACAAGAATACATGTGAAGTACAAAATGCTCAGCGTTATCATTTACATTGTTTTAGGGGAAAAGTGTATATATATGCTATTGTATAAATATCATTGTTTTCTTGCCTTTTTTGGGGAATATGTATATAAATAGTTTTAATACACAATACACTTCGCTGATGCTGAGTTTTCCATTGTAAAGTGGGAAACATGATTCTTACCTCCCAGGTTTGAGCGTCAGATGGTTATATAAAATCTGTGACAGTGCTGTATAAACTGTAAAGTTCTTCTGAGATGTTGGTTAAAATAGAGGCAGTCATAAAAATAATAACAACTGGGTTGTGTGAGGCTTCCTCTTGTGAAATAAATTAGGTCATTTACCAAAAGTTCACTTAATGAATACGACTAGGAAATTTTGTTTAAAAATTGCTGTTTAGAAAATCAGCGGTGGAATAGAGTTAGAGGTGATTCAAATCAGAAGTTTTAGGAAAAGCAGGGGATTTTTTTTTTTTCTTTCAGATTGTCAGTCTCTCTGTGCCTCAGTTTCCTTGTTTCTAAAACGGAGGGGCAGTAAGTAGAGTGTCTTGAAGGTCCCATCCAGCACTCCAGTTTATTCACCCTCCCTTTTATTATTAAAAAGCATAAAAATGCTGACTCTCCACTGGGTATTTGACTCTAGTAGAGAAAGTACCATCTGTGGGCCCAGTTGGATCATGGGGTGGATCGTTTGACAGAATCTGTAGTAACTTCATGAAAAGAAGAAAGTTTGTGTTTAAAAATACTTGTTTTGTCTCTCCTGCCAGAACTGAATTGTCCTGTTCGGACCTGTTGGGTTCCAGCTTGAATACCTTAAAAGTGACAAGTTTGCACAGGGGAAAAGGAGAGAGACCTGTTTCTCTCTAGCCTTAAGTTTTAGAATTCATCTTGTGTCCTGCTAACCAGTCAATTCCGGGGAAGGAGCCGTTGGTCGTCAGGGCAGCGGGTTGTGGAAATATTTTAAACCTGAGTGTTTTTGCCTAGCATTTCAGAAGCCAAGCTCAAAGCTCTCGACAGCTGAAAATACCCCCTCGCTCTATGCAACCAACATGCAGGCAGCTGATTCTAGGATCACAGAGCTTTTCCCATATACTCCATTTACTGTTGAAACCTCAGTAAGAGAAGCACTTCTCAAAATGTCTTGCTATGGAGTGGATTGGGCCAAATAAATATATTTCCTGTGGAAATAACACGCACTTGTATTAAGGACAGTCTCTGTAGTGCAGCGGGTGTTTGAAACACAGTAAGATTGTTGGTTCTGGAGTTAACAATGAATTGCTTTTGTAGAGTTTGGCCCTGCATCTCGCTAGCTTTATGATCTTGGACAAATTACTTATTCCCTCTGAGCCCCGATTTCCCCATCTGTAAAATGGAATCACACTTAGTTCTGAGGCTGGTTTGACGATGCCGGCAGTGCTTGCCTTGCCTGGCCCTTCGTAAGTGCTCACTCAGCATTCGCCATGATCATCTGTGAGGTGTATCATTATATGTATATAAAGGGTCATAATAATCTCTTCTCGGTGAGCTGGGCCAGGGTGTGTGTGAGACTTCTGCGTGTCTAGTTTGTGTGTTCCCAGGAGAATCCAGAAGTCGTGGCGCAAGTGGAATACCCAGGCTGGCAAAACAACTACATTTGAAAAGAGGAAGAGCCTTTCCTTGAAATTATAGTTCTCATTTGAGATCCATCTTTAGAAAATCTGAGGAGTTGGTTTTGAATCAGACCCATCCATCACTGGAATGAGGAAGAGTTAGAAAGGGAACCAACTGAGTTCCCAGATGTGACTTTTTTTTCTTCCCATTCCAGAAGAGTCATTGGGTTGGAGCAAATGGAGTCAACCATGTGGGGAAGCTGTTCACTAAAGTTGAAGATTTCTCTGCTTCATGAGCAGATAATTCTGTTTGTAGCTTAGAGAACCTCTTGATCCACGTAGCCTGGGCGACATGTGGAATGTTCATCGCGGCACAGTTTGTCATGCAGAAAACCGGCTACAACCTGAACAGCTTTCACCAGGCAGTCAGTAAATTTATGTGGCGTATTCATACCTTGGGGGACCAGGCAGCTGCTAAAATGAATAAACAAGACCCATAGATCAACGTGGCTAAACTTTTAGCTTTACCTATAACATTTCATATCTTTAATGTTAACACAGATCTAGAGCAAATATACCGAAACATTAAATCCCGTTAAGTGAATGGTGGTAGACATATGGCCATCAGTTATATTTTTTCTAGGCATTAGAAACCTTTCTTAATTTTAGATAGCTGGTAGAAAAAAAGAAAAGTACTGTAGGGTACTGTAGGGTGGGTTATGGGTTGCATTTGGCATTTATGTTTATGATTTCCTTCAGGAAAATAAATTGGTAATGTGTGGTACAATGAAGTGTTTTGTGTGAATGTGGGTATATTTTTTTGCGGGCGGCGAGGGGAGGTAGGTAGTTTTTCCATCCCATTTCTCTCCTTCCCAGGAAGACATTTTTGCCCATTAGCTCTCTATCGTGACGAAGAATGAGTGACAGTTCCGAAGGCGGTGTAGATGAGCCGCTAAGTGATCAGGGCGCTGAGTCAGCTTTTCTGGGTTCACGCCGGTTCCCACCCCTAGTGACTGCGCCATAAGAGGCAAGAACCTCAACCTTCTTCTGCCCGTTGCCTTGCCTCTCTGTCAAACACTGTCCCGTAGAGTAGTGGGTAGTGAACGGATTTATTTCTGGTGATTCAAATCCTAGACAGTGTTTGACACAGAATAAATGTTGGCTGTTTTTATTATTACAGTTTGCTGTGGGAAAAGGCCCTCTGAAACCACTTGCAGACCCTAGCAACAGAAGCTCTGAGTCAGACTGTCCCAGCCACAGGAACGCAGAGCCCAGCACCCTGAGCCAGTGCCCTTTCCTCCACCCCCCACTCATCTTGACAGCTCAGGCTCTCCCTGGCCAGTGTCGTAAACAAGGGCTGCCCCCGTTCTCTCTATTCCAGGCCTTGAGAGGTGGGCTTGGCCTAGCAGCCTGTGCTGGATTCTGTCGGCCAACTTTGGGAAGCTCACCTCCTGGAGTCTGACTGGGTTTGATGTGTTTCTCTCCAGGATTTTATCTAGCTTATGCAAATAGGTTTTCAGTGTTGCTGATGGGTTGCATATTTAAAGGCACCAGGGGGCTTCCCTGGTGGCGCAGTGGTTGAGAATCTGCCTGCCAATGCAGGGGACACGGGTTCGAGCCCTGGTCTGGGAAGATCCCACATGCCGCGGAGCAACTAGGCCCGTGAGCCACAATCGCTGAGCCTGCGTGTCTGGAGCCTGTGCTCCGCAACAAGAGAGGCCGCGATGGTGAGAGGCCCGCGCACCGCGATGAAGAGTGGCCCCCACTTGCCGCAACTGGAGAAAGCCCTCGCACAGAAACGAAGACCCAACACAGCCATATATAAATAAATAAATTTAAAAAAATAAAAATAAAAATAAAAAAAATAAAGGCACCAGGATAATTTCAAATTTGTAGGTGCTTCTGGGATGGGGGTATATTTGGGGTCAGGGAGGTGAATGTCTTCCTTTGCACTTAAATACCCACAACACTTTTTTCTCTTCTTCCTTCCTTCTCCTTTTACTGACACACACACACACACACACACACACACACACACACTGACTTTAGATTTGTAGGACTTGTTTGGGACAGTGGTGGGTTCTCGACCAGGGGTGGTTATGTCCCCTAGGACACATTTGGCAACGTCTGAAGATAATGTTGATTGTTATGACTTGAGGCGGAGGACAGTGCTACTGGCATCTAGTGGGTAGAGGCTAGGGATGCTGCTAAACACCCTAAAACGCCCAGGTCAACCCTTACAGCAAAGAATCTGGCCCAAATTGTCAGTCGTGCTAAGGTTGAGAAACCCTGTCCTTGGCTGATGAGAGAGTTGTAGTTCCATAACTGAAGTTCCAAGGCCAAATCACATCAGTGTTGTTTCAGCGTGGAATAAATCTGGCACCAAAGACTTATCCTTAGGTAGAACTGAAAGACAGAGCAGGTCAGGAGAGGTCTTAATAGGTCAACCTATTAAGTCTTGACTATCCTAGGACTTTTAACAGGTGTACCGGCTAAGTAGGAATAGAAAATTGTTGCCTTTAGAAATTCTCCTTCCTCTTTTTCCTCTGCCACATGCCCTTATCTAAAGAAGGGAGATTCAAAGTGGATAAAGATCTCACGAAATCTCTTACTCTGGCTTTTGATCCCTCTCCTCATTTTCTTCCTCTCTTTTCAGTGTGTAGAAATCATATGTCAAAGCATAGACCTGCTTAGAATATTGAGTGTTCATGGAGGCTGGAGCCATCTTTCTCTGCATCCTGTTTCAGCAACTGATGCTTGAAGAAGTTGTTCCTATTGACACCATTCAGGGAGCTATTTCAGAAGGGCCCTGGGATTGCCTGGGGATGGCGTCAGATGTACTTGAATGCCATCTGCGAGGCAAAAGGCTTTGAGAGAGAGAGGATCCTCTTTTAAAAGAATCATAATGTTCTTAATTTTAATTACACAGGCTACTTGATTAATCAGTAAACTTCCATCTTTATAAACAAGGGGAAATGGGAAGTGTTTCAAAATGGTTACCCAGTGGCTCCAAAGAGATGTTTGCTCTGTATTTATATTTTGGGACTTGGATAGCTGGCGATTCAGGCATCTATCAGATGGAGGGCTGTCTGCTTGGATATGTGCCTCAGTGACACACACACACATTTTATAGACTGGCTTCAAGCCTTTGCTGAGATCTTTCTATTCTTATTTTTGAAAGTGCCATCATTCCTTTCTAGCGATGAAAACTGGAGAACAAAACTTGCGGAGATAGTTGGATTTTTTTCCACTCCCACCATGTGCCTAGAATCAGGGTGAAGTATGGGCCAGACTCCCGCTTGATAAGAACTTAACGTGAGGGACACAGCTGGCAGTGGGGAAACCTTATAACTGAAATCCACTTCCTACTTTTTAAAGCCTTAATCATGATGGACTAAAAGCAGTTTCTCTCTCCCAAAAAAAAAAAAGCATTACAAAAACTGCTTACAAATTTGAGCATTCAATAGCCCAATGTCAATGAAAGATTCTTCTACTATTAAAAACAGTAATTAGGAAGGACACATCATCACTTCTGTGGTATTCTTGCCAAAAAGGCATAATCTCACTCCAATCCTGGGATGCCATCAGACACCCCAAATTGAAGGACATTGTACATTAACTGATCAGGACTCTTTTGTCAAAACCGTCAAAGACCAGGAAAGACTAAGAAGCTGTTATAGACAGGAGGAGACTAAGGAGAAATAACTAAATGCAATATGGGATTCTGGAACTAGGAAAGGACATTAAGGAAAACCTGGAACAATTCAAATAAGGTCTGTCTTTCAGTTCATAGTTTCTCGCCAATGTTCATTTCCTGGTTTTGATAATTGGGATGTGGTTATATAAGATGATATTTGGGGAAGCTGGGTGAGGAAAATTATACTATTTTCGTAACTTTTCTGTAATTCTAAAATTTGTTCAATAGAAATTGGTTGTTTTCAAAAGCAATAATTATTATCTATAGTGAAACAAGTTAAATGGTTTCTGTTGTTTGCTCATCCAGATAGCAATTGAAATAGCATTTCATAAAAGTATATAGTTCAACAAATGTATTAGTTTTATGAATTACAAAACCATGAAAGTGTCAGTTCCAAATATTAAATGGCAAATTAATTTCTTTTACAGAGGGGATGCATTAGTAAACATTTTGAAGTTAGTACTTGGCTTTTAAAAAAATTATTATAGGAGTAACAGGCTTACTGTCAAAAGTTAAATAATGAAAAGTAGAAACGAGTGTTCTCCTACTTAATTCCTTTTTCCACTCCCCCTTACATTATTACTGTACCACCTTCCACTGTTTAAAGTTAGGTACAAGTTCAGGATTTTGAGTTCACAAATGTCTATATAGGTAATATGTATTAAACAGAATGTAATCACACTGTCAAAGCCTTTCTATAACTTGCCTTCCTCTTCTCCCACCTAAAAGTAATTCATGGCTTTCCTCAGTACCTGTATTTATACCTTGTCATTTATTTGCTATAAAATATTACATTTTTTAAATCTGTTATAAAGTGTTTACTTATTTATGGAAATTTCAACTGTCTCCCACTTACATTCATAAATGTCTCCTCCTCTCTGTGTATTCCTGTTTTTCTTTAATATTAAGAAATGTAACTTTTCATTCAGGCCTATATTTTTATATCAGAAAGGAAGTATGGAGTCTTTGTTTTGTGCAATTTTTGCATTCCTTTTTAATTTTTTTGTATGTGAAGCATAACTTCCTAGACATCAAATGTCTGGGTCCAAATATAAGAATATTTTACATTTAATCTGCAAAGAAGAAAAGTCATATTTAAATTCTGCAATTTTTGGCTTTCATTTAATTTTTAGACCAGTGTGGACCCACCAGTAGCACAGAAGCATGACTTAGTGTTTGTATACTTATGCTCTAAGTATTGACAACATCAATGTTCTGCAGCAGAGGAAAGGTATTTGAGAATGCTGGCCTGGCCCTCAGAAGTTAATTTTATGTTTTTAAACTTTGGTACAAATGCTTAGATCTCCAGTAGGGGGTTAATATGTAAACCGCAGAGAAACCTCACAGGTGCCTAATTTTGGTTGTTTTGTAGTTTATCATTTGACCAGAAATGGGGAGGAAACAGCTGACCAAACAACTTGCAGAAATTTATCATATTTGAGTGGTTAATAAAAATACACTAAATAGAATAATGTTTAGTAGTTGTGGGTAGGCCTTGGTAGAAAAAGCATTAATTGTTTCTTTGCAAGTCAGAAACATGCTCGCTGGATGCTAACATGTTTACATATGGAAATTTCTGATGCAGTGGGATGGAAACAATGAAAATAATGGCACTAAGAAGGAGAAAACATAAAATGAATGCTAGTTGGTAAAAAAAAAAAACCAAAAACCTCTTTGTATCCAAAATATTGAAACTGTGCAAGCTGTGTGTTCTGTGGATTTATTGGGTTAGCAGTGACACCTTTCAAAATTAGGAGGACCTTATTTTGAATGTAGAAGGCTGGCATAATTACTGAAAGTACAGTAAATGTTCCTGTCATTCTTTGGGTTTAATCTGAACATAATTAGCTCCTTGCACAATAGAGTATTTAATTTGAAATGCTGCCAAGGCTTATTATGTGAGAGAAAAGTACTTCCTGAGATCTCTGTTGTTAATTTGGGACTTTCTGTATGAGACAATTTTCACCAGAGTGTCAGAGTATCAGAATTGTTGCTCATATTCTGGCATTTATCACCAAAACTCACTGAAACACTTAACATTTTCAGTTTTATTGATGGAGCCTTTTATGAATATTGGGGAATTTGCGGCATCTCATGGAAAGAAGCTACTTTTGGGAGACCTGACAAGCCTGAGTGATAGATCCCTTTGCCTTGGAGAGCCTTCCTCATTCAGTGATTTTGGTAGTAAATATGAGCCAGTAGGATTTCATTCTTTTATCTGTTTTCAGTTCTCTTTAATGGTTGATTGCCGAGTCAGGCTAGGAAATATAAAATGTGAACACCAGTTTTCTTTGATTTGCGTTTCTGTTTTCGTTGTGACTTGGTATTTCCCTGGACTTGTAAAACACAATAGAAGTCTACAATTTTGAAGTTGGAGTGCAGGATATTTTAATATGCTTTATGAGTTTGTAGATGTATCAAATGACATGGTTTAACCAGTAATGCCTGTTATTCTATAAGATCACTAACCTGTGTATATCAGAATTCCTTGGTCTTTTCAACTATTGCCATATAGTAATAGAAAAAAAGTCTAACCAAGGGTATAAAAAACTGCAAAGTAGCCAACATAAGTTCACCATGAATAAAGCCTGTGGAATTTACTTCATTTCCTTTTTTGATAAGAAATAAAACAAAGTTCTAAAAATTCGTTACAAAAATGATTGGGAAGTGTGAGCTCTAGGCCAATAAAACTATTTACTTTACATGGTGATCAAAGAATTTGAACGTTGATTAATAAGGCAATGAAAACCTTGAGGGACAGCTTTCTTTGTAGGGTTCTCGGCTGTTTATCTCTGTGTCCTCAGGATCAGTTCAGACTGAAATACTGGAACAATTTTAAGTCTTCTGATATGTGAACAGGGGATGTCTTTCCTTTTACTTAAGTCTTTAATTTCTTTTTATGATGTCTTTGTAGTTTGCAGTGTGCAAGTCTTATACTTCTTTTGTAAAATTTATTCCAACGAATTTTATTCTTTTTGATGTTCTTAATTTCAATTTTAGAGTGTTCATTTCTAGTGTATAGAAAACCAATGAGTTTTATATATTTATCTGGTATCCTGCAAACTTGCTGAATTCATTTATTAGCTCTAATCACTTTTTGGTGGGTTTCTTTGGAATCGGTCTATATACAGGATCATATCTTCTGCAACTGGAGATAGTTTTACTTCTTTGTTTCTGATCTGGATGCCTTTTATTTCTTTTTCTTGCCTAATTGCCTTGGCTAGAACCTCCAGTACAGTGTTGAATAGCAGTGGTGAGATTGGACATCCATGTCTTCTTTAGGTATTTTAAGGTGCATTTTCTTCTTCTCGGACTGTTTATATTCGCTTATGTGATGTTTTTATAATTCTTTAAATTATAATGAAAGAAACTCAAATTAATTTACAGTTTGAGGATGTAGAAGACTGAACTGGGGGTTGTTTCCACTGCAGCACACTGCCTTTTTCTGGACTTGGCTTGTTACAGGTTCATGTGAAAACTGACCTGGTGATGATTCTGGTGACAGTCTCTTTTCTATGCATCTTCATCGTATTATAGTGTAAAAAAGAGCTTCATACTCTCTGGCTTTATTAATAGGATGGTCACATCAGGCAAACTAATCAGGATTTAAAAATTCATTGAGGGACTCCCTGGTGGTCCAGTGGGTAAGACTCCACGCTCACAATGCAGAGGGCCCAGTTTCAATCCCTGTTTGGGGAGCTAGATCCAGCGTGCATGCTGCAACTAAGAGTTCACATACTGCAACTAAGAAGTCCACATGCTGCCACCAAAGGTCCTGCATGCCACAATGGAGATCCTGCGTGCTGCAACTAAAACCTGGTGCAGCATGCATGCATGCATAAATAAATAAATAATGCATACACACACACACACACACACACACACACACACATATATATTTAAAAAATTCATTTAGTTACTGAATATTTACTGAGTGCTTACCAAATACCAGGCATGATAGATATTCTGGAGAAATAGCACTTCATAAGAAACTTAGAGGCTTGTTGCTAGAGTCAGACAAATTAACAAATTGATAAATACAAAATTTGTTTTATCTGTTTATCTCCTCCTCACAAGCTTTTCTAGGATTCCTATTTTCAGATGCGTTCAGGAAAGGATGTATGATGGTGAGAAGGTCTAAAATCGTGTATTGTGAGGAAAAGCTAAAAGAATCAGGGAGAGATTGCCTGATGTTTAGACAAGAATCTTGGGATATGGGTGAAGAAAGAAGGAAGTTACATGATAGTGGTTGCAAATATTTGTCCTCTGCACACAGTAATATATTGATTACCATTCAGACTGGTGGCCAATAGGTGGAAGTTAGAGTGAGAGCGGTTTTGGTCTCTTTAAACCAGGAGATTTGCACTGGGTCAATGTCTCTTTGATTGCAACAGGTTAGATTGGATAACCACTGACCTCTTTAGACAGACCATGCTATCTTTTTTCCCACAGTCCCCACCACTCCCTATTGTCTCCTTTTGGCCTGTCTCACTCATTTGTTACCTTCTTGGCATCCTTATCATATTGTTTTACAGGGGGAGTTTTCTAGCTATTTGAGTGGTCCATGACCAGAATAGGGAGGAAGTTAGTTGTAGTAAGGGTAATAGCTTCCTTCTTTAAAAGAAAACTCTAGTTACCATTTTTCTTGGAAATACAGAGTTGACTAGATTTATTATTTCAGGTACAGAGCACTTCACTCAAATACTTTTACACAACCCCCGCCCCACAATATACAGAAGTGAAGAGAGGATTTAGGTCCAGATCTGTATCCTCTTGGCTTTCTTTTCATTTGCTTAGATAGTTCCTGATGGGCCTCTTAAGGACCATGGACATAGCTGGAAAGTCACTGGCTCTGATAATCCTTGGAGATCTGCATTCCTCTACAGTGGTGTTTCTCAACCTCAGCACTACTGACATTTGGGGCCACATAATTCACTGATTGGGGTGGGGGGTGTCCTCTGCATTGTAGGATGTTTAGCAGCATTGCTGGCCTCAACACACTAGATGCCAGTATTTCTTCCCTCTCTAATTCATGATAATCCAAATGTCTCCAGACATTGCAGATGTCCCCAGGTGAGGGGTGGGAGGCAATGCCAGAATTGGCTCTGTTGGAGAACCATTGGGTCTACATTTGTTTAGTTACGTCTTTTCAGTCTTAAGTACACAACTGAGGATATTTACCAGTTGTTAGTGATGAAGCATCAACTTTAGGGACTGATGGGTTTGACTCCTCCATGATTTATTTGTAAAACGGATTTTAGTAATACCTTTCTCACAGGACTCATGAAAGTAAATATAGACAAAGCACATAGTGTAGAACTTAGAGACAGAGTATAAACACTAGAATAGATTATTTAGATTGTTAGTGTGTTTATTTCTGAAATTTTTTTGTGTATAAGAGATTTCTAAACATTCTTGTAACTCCTTTGAAAGAAATGTTTATTTCAGGGTTTTAGTCACCGTTCATGGTACCCACTCCTGTGAAGTATATTCTTAACAACCTCCTACACCCCGACCCCCAGTCACCACGCAAATAACAACAGGCACATGTAACAGGACTGCTGTTTTCCCCCTTGAAGTCTCCTGCTGGGAGTAAGAGCTCTGTGGGATGGGAAATTCCGCATTTGATTAACCCCCAGGTGCATGGCATGGGTACTGACAATGTCACTCCTTCTCAGTAAAGGACGTGCCAGATCTTTCATTTCCTGAGAACATAAGCTGGGAACAATTTTCTGAATGGAAAATTTGTTTGGCATTTTGAAACATAATTAAAGAGCATCTGGGTAACTCATAAGTTGTGGGTCAGTCAACTGCACGTATTGTTTCCACAGTGCTGGTGACTGGCTGGAAAGCTCTTTCCCCTGAACTTAATGCCTTGCTCAGATGGATTTGCTAGGTTTGTTAAAATTGCTTTATACCCTTTGGGAGGCCGAAATGTCCTGGAAACTGTCCTGTCCTGATATGACATACTTTGAAATTACGTTAATACACTTACTATGGAGTTACTCCTAATGGCACTAGATAGATGAGTCATGTATCTTGGAGTTACGGGTTTGACTTGCTCCCATCTTGGTGACACAAGTAGTATGAAGTGTGAAGGCTTTCAAGGTGTGTGCCATTTTTCTCATCTGTATTTTTCTAGAAACGTTTGGAAGCCCCACACATTCCCATGAATGTCAGAATTCGTAACTTGGAGACTCCTGGGTCTAAATACCTTACAGCTCACACTGGTTGACATCTTCGTTTTTAGAGTGTTCCTCTCTGGATTCAGGGTGCTCTGCGCTTCCCTCTGTTGGAATCCCTGTTACAGTGTTATAATTGCCTGTTCACTTGTTTGTCTTTCCCACTGTTGTCGGGAAGAGTGGTTTTTGTCTGTTTCTGTATCATGCCATGTCCCTAAAGAAACTAGATGCACAGGAGATGTTTGCTGACTACAGGAGTGGCCCAGTCTCCTCAGGTTCTTCCTCTAAAATCTCTTTTCAGTGCCTGGCTTCCGTTTTCCATTTCCTCTGCTGCCATCTCAGGCCTCTGCCTTCGTGGCTGGGCAGTTCCAGGAGATGCTTGATGGTCACCCTAAGGCCAGTCTTCCTCTTAGCAGACAGATCTCACTTTATAAGCTTCAGTGTTCTGAACTTCTCATGAAGGCTACTCATGTTCACAGGAGGTCACCAGCACTTGAATTCCTTGGCAGTTCATTTGGACAGGGGGTTTTGAGGCTGGACCATCAGGTTGAATCCTTCTTGAAGATTAAAAAGTATTTTTCTTAATTACCACTCTACAAGTAATAGAACCTTTGGGAAAAAAAGAAAAGTGATATAAAACTCATATGCTAAACTACATTTCCTGTCTTCTAAGCAAGGCACCCCTCAACTTCTCTCTGTTCTCATGAATGTATCAGACCCTTTGCCACTTGTGTACTGGCGGGGGTTCTTATATTCCGTATTCTTCTTCATTTAGTAATTCAAAAGTCACCTTGTTCCAGAAAAGGAATTAAGGTGGCTTATAGGGATGTGTAAGTATCAATAAAAATTCCACAGGGACAAAAACCAGTATCTTCGAGGGTTAGGATATAAAACACAGCCAGAAATGAGGTTAATATAAAAATACATGTCCCTATATACACTACCAAATGTAAAATAGATAGCTAGTGGGAAGCAGCCACATAGCACAGGGAGATCAGCTCGGTGCTTTGTGACCACCTGGAGGGGTGGGATAGGGAGGGTGGGAGGGAGACACAAGAGGGAGGAGATATAGGGACATATGTATACGTATAGCTGATTCACTTTGTTATAAAGCAGAAACTAACACACCATTGTAGAGCAATTATACTCCAATAAAGATGTTAAAAAAAAATACATGTCCTAAAGTGTGAAATACCTGTTACAGGTTACAGGACGTAGCTTGTTGTATTCTTGGTTATATTCTTACTGTCTTCACTTACAAGGTTTTGGTGATTCAAATGGCAGAAGACAGTCACAACACATGTCATCTTCTGGACATTTGCGGCCCCATCACTCCTCTTGCCTTCATTTACTTGTTTCGGGAGTTTCACATTTTTTCTCCCATCTTTCCTCTTTCATCCCCTTTTTGGAACTGACCTGTATGGTTGCTAAACTGGCATATATGTTACTGCAATCAAATGCTGTAGGAGACAGAATATTGATTTAGTAATTGAGTTAAAATTAGTGTCCTTCACTTGGTACAAAAGCACATGATGTATCAGCTGCATGTAATCAGCATTAAGGTTAGGAGATGCTGGATCTACCCTCAGGCAGCCTCGAGTTGCGCCTAGGGGGCAGACTGCAAAAGGTAAGAAATGAATTCATTAACTGGTTAGCACTTGTGGTAAGTCCTTTGGAGTAAGACAGTTCTGAGACAGTTGGTCTGCCTTGAGTAGAGGTTGTAGAAAGTCTTTTCAGGATTGCATTTAAGCTGAACCATAAAAAGTGAGATGATGAGGGTTGTTTTGGCAAATGAAGCGGGGGGCAGGTGTTGCCTTTGACAGAGAGCAGTTTATACGAAGGCCTCTGTTGAAGCAGGCAGTAGCTTGCTAAGTTTGAAAAAGTGAAGGATGTCCATGTAATTGGAATAATAATTTAAATGTTTTTGGATTAGTTGACATTCTCTTCCAAAGCATGCACTTTTTGTGTTTGAAAGCCCTCATCTCTTTTCGATTTGAAAAAGCAGGTGTTTATACAAGGCTACATGGTGCTCCAAGGTTTCCATATGCCACTTCTGTTAAACTCTAAGGCAGCGATCTTCAAATTTGATTCTTTTTTTTTTTTTTTCTTTTGTTAGCAGTTTTATGAGTTCATCAGTTTTTCATTAGAGTTCTGAAAATGCTTATTCATTCAGTTCAGCAGTACAGTCAGTTACCAGAAACCTGTACTTGTCAGAGTCTTTTCCATGAATTTCTTGAAGATGAAACTCTTTTATAGGAACATATTTGCAAAATCATCAGAGTACACCCAGAACTGTCTGTAAATGACAAAAGACTTAAAAATGACCATGGTTAAAGATTTGATGAAAGTTCATAATAATGCAGTTGACAAGAAAATTAGTTATTTCTGAGATATACATTTTAAAGTAATAACTAGGGTTATTACTTATAACATTATACCAGAACATATAAGATTTTTAGAAGTTTCCTGTAATGTCTGAAACATTTATCTTAACATATTTCCATACATATTTCCATACAAATACAAATATAAGATTTTTAGAAATTTCATGTAATGTCTGAAACATTTATATTAACATATTTCCATACATATTTCCATACAAATACAAATATAAGATTTTTAGAAATTTCATGTAATGTCTGAAACATTTATATTAACATATTTCCATACATATTTCCATACAAATACAAATATAAGATTTTTAGAAATTTCATGTAATGTCTGAAACATTTATATTAACATATTTTCATACATATTTCCATACAAATACAAGATTTTTAGAAATTTCATGTAATGTCTGAAACAGTTATATTAACATATTTCCATACAAATACAAATATAAGATTTTTAGAAATTTCATGTAATGTCTGAAACATTTATATTAACATATTTCCATACAAATAACCCAATGAAAGTTTAGTATTAGTTGTTTTGTTTGTTTTTTTATACTGCAGGTTCTTATTAGGCATCAGTTTTATACACATCAGTGTATACATGTCAATCCCAATCGCCCAATTCAGCACATCACCATCCCCACCTCATCGCAGTTTTCCTCCCTTGGTGTCCATATGTCCATTCTCTACATCTGTGTCTCAACTTCTGCCCTGCAAACTGGCTCATCTGTACCATTTTTCTACGTTCCACATACATGCATTAACATACGATATTTGTTTTTCTCTTTCTGACTTACTTCACTCTGTATGACAGTCTCTAGATCCATCCACTTCTCAACAAATGACTCAATTTCGTTCCTTTTTATGGCTGAATAATATTCCATCGTATATATGTACCACAACTTCTTTATCCATTCGTCTGTTGATGGGCATTTAGGTTGCTTCCATGACCTGGCTATTGTAAATAGTGCTGCAATGAACATTCGGGTGCACGTGTCTTTTTGAATTACGGTTTTCTCTGGGTATATGCCCAGTAGTGGGATTGCTGGGTCATATGGTAATTCTATTTTTAGTTTTTTAAGGAACCTCCATATTGTTCTCCATAGTGGCTGTATCAATTTACATTCCCACCAACAGTGCAAGAGGGTTCCCTTTTCTCCACACCCTCTCCAGCATTTGTTGTTTGTAGATTTTCTGATGATGCCCATTCTAACAGGAGTGAGGTGATACCTCATTGTAGTTTTGATTTGCATTTCTCTAATAATTAGTGATGTTGAGCATCTTTTCATGTGCTTCGTGGCCGTCTGTATGTCTTCTTTGGAGAAATGTCTATTTAGGTCTTCTGCCCATTTTTGGATTGGGGTGTTTGTTTCTTTGATATTGAGCTGAATGAGCTGTTTATATATTTTGGAGATTAATCCTTTGTCCGTTGATTCATTTGCAAATATTTTCTCCCATTCTGAGGGTTGTCTTTTCGTCTTGTTTATGGTTTCCTTTGCTGTGCAAAAGCTTTGAAGTTTCATTAGGTCCCACTTGTTTATTTTTGTTTTTATTTCCATTACTCTAGGAGGTAGATCGAAAAAGATCTTGCTGTGATTTATGTCAAAGAGTGTTCTTCCTATGTT
Organism: Balaenoptera acutorostrata; assembly: GCF_949987535.1. Classification (NCBI taxonomy): domain Eukaryota; kingdom Metazoa; phylum Chordata; class Mammalia; order Artiodactyla; family Balaenopteridae; genus Balaenoptera; species Balaenoptera acutorostrata. The sequence goes on along the minus strand of NC_080073.1, from coordinate 28,281,602 downwards.
TTCCTCTCAGAGTTTTATAGTGTCCAGTCTTATATTTAGGTCTCTAATCCATTTTGAGTTTATTTTTGTGTATGGTGTTAGGGAGTATTCTAATTTCATTCTTTTACATGTGGCTGTCCAGTTTTCCCAGCACCACTTATTGAAGAGACTGTCTTTTCTCCATTGTATATCTTTGCCTCCTTTGTCATAGATTAGTTGACCATAGGTGCGTGGGTTAATCTCTGGGCTTTCTATCTTGTTCCATTGATCTGTGTTTCTGTTTTTGTGCCAGTACCATATTGTCTTGATTACTGTAGCTTTGTAGTATAGTCTGAAGTCAGGGAGTCTGATTCCTCCAGCTCCATTTTTTTGCCTCAAGACTGCTTTGGCTATTCGGGGTCTTTTGTGTCTCCATACAAATTTTAAGATGATTTGTTCTACCTCTGTAAAAAATGCCATTGGTAATTTGATAGGGATTGCATTGAATCTGTAGATTGCTTTGGGTAGTATACTCATTTTCACAATGTTGATTCTTCCAATCCAAGAACATGGTATATCTCTCCATCTGTTGGTATCATCTTTAATTTCTTTCATCAGTGTCTTATAGTTTTCTGCATACAGGTCTTTTGTCTCCCTAGGTAGGTTTATTCCTAGGTATTTTATTCTTTTTGTTGCAATGGTAAATGGGAGTGTTTCCATAATTTCTCTTTCAGAGTTTTCATCATTAGTGTATAGGAATGCAAGAGATTTCTGTGCATTAATTTTGTAACCTGCAACTTTACCATATTCATTAATTAGCTCTAGCAGTTTTCTGGTGGCAGTTTTAGGATTCTCTATGTATAGTATCATGTCATCCGCAAACAGTGACAGTTTTACTTCTTCTTTTCCAATTTGTATTCCTTTTATTTCTTTTTCTTCTCTGATTGCCGTGGCTAGGACTTCCAGAACTATGTTGAATAATAGTGGTGAGAGTGGACATCCTTGTCTCGTTCCTGATCTTAGAGGAAATGCTTTCAGTTTTTCACCATTGAGAATGATGTTTGCTGTGGGTTTGTCATATATGGCCTTTATTATGTTGAGGTAGGTTCCCTCTATGCCCACTTTCTGGAGAGTTTTTATCATAAATGGGTGTTGAATTTTGTCAAAAGCTTTTTCTGCATCTATTGAGATGATCATATGGTTTTTATTCTTCAATTTGTTAATATGGTGTATCACATTGATTGATTTGCGTATATTGAAGAATCCTTGCATCCCTGGGATAAATCCCACTTGATCGTGGTGTATGATCCTTTTAATGTGTTGTTGGATTCTGTTTGCTAGTATTTTGTTGAGGATTTTTGCATCTATATTCATCAGTGATATTGGTCTGTAATTTTCTTTTTTTGTAGTGTCTTTGTCTGGTTTTGGTATCAGGGTGATGGTGGCCTCATAGAATGAGTTTGGGAGAGTTCCTTCCTCTGCAATTTTTTGGAAGAGTTTGAGAAGGATGGGTGTTAGCTCTTCTCTAAATGTTTGATAGAATTCACCTGTGAAGCCATCTGGTCCTGGACTTTTGTTTGTTGGAAGATTTTTAATCACAGTTTCAATTTCATTACTTGTGATTGGTCTGTTGATATTTTCTGTTTCTTCCTGATTCAGTCTTGGAAGGTTATACCTTTCTAAGAATTTGTCCATTTCTTCCAGGTTGTCCATTTTATTGGCATAAAGTTGCTTGTAGTAGTCTCTTAGGATGTTTTGTATTTCTGCGGTGTCTGTTGTAACTTCTCCTTTTTCGTTTCTGATTTTATTGATTTGAGTCCTCTCCCTCTTTTTCTTGATGAGTCTGGCTAATGGCTTATCAATTTTGTTTATCTTCTCAAAGAACCAACTTTTAGTTTTATTGATCTTTGCTATTGTTTTCTTTGTTTCTATTTCATTTATTTCTGCTCTAATCTTTATGATTTCTTTCCTTCTGCTAACTTTGGGTTTTGTTTGTTCTTCTTTCTCTAGTTTCTTTAGGTGTAAAGTTAGATTGTTTACTTGAGATTTTTCTTGTTTCTTTAGGTAGGCTTGTATAGCTATAAACTTCCCTCTTAGAACCGCTTTTGCTGCATCCCATAGGTTTTGGGTCGTCGTGTTTTCATTGTCATTTGTCTCTAGGTATTTTTTTATTTCCTGTTTGATTCCTTCAGTGATCTCTTGGTTATTTAGTAACGTATTGTTTAGCCTCCATGTGTTTGTCTTTTTTACGTTTTTTTCCCTGTGATTCATTTCTAATCTCATAGCGTTGTGGTCAGAAAAGATGCTTGATATGATTTCAATTTTCTTAAATTTACTGAGGCTTGATTTGTGACCCAAGATGTGATCTATCCTGGAGAATGTTCCGTGTGCACTTGAGAAGAACGTGTAATCTGCCGTTTTTGGATGGAATGTCCTATATATATCAATTAAATCTATCTGGTCTATTGTGTCATTTAAAGCTTCTGTTTCCTTATTTATTTTCATTTTGGATGATCTGTCCATTGGTGTAAGTGAGGTGTTAAAGTCCCCCACTATTATTGTGTTACTGTCGATTTCCTCTTTTATAGCTGTTAGCAGTTGCCTTATGTATTGAGGTGCTCCTATGTTGGGTGCATATATATTTATAATTGTTATATCTTCTTCTTGGATTGATCCCTGGATCATTATGTAGTGTCCTTCCTTGTCTCTTGTAACATTCTTTATTTTAAAGTCTATTTTATCTGATATGAGTATAGCTACTCCAGCTTTCTTTTGATTTCCATTTGCATGGAATATCTTTTTCCATCCCCTCACTTTCAGTCTGTATGTGTCCCTAGGTCTGAAGTGGGTCTCTTGTAGACAGCATATATATGGGTCTTGTTTTTGTATCCATTCAGCCAGTCTATGTCTTTTGGTTGGGGCATTTAATCCATTCACGTTTAAGGTAATTATCGATATGTATGTTCCTATGACCATTTTCTTAATTGTTTTGGGTTTGTTTTTGTAGGTCCTTTTCTTCTCTTGTGTTTCCCACTTAGAGAAGTTCCTTTAGCATTTGTTGTAGAGCTGGTTTGGTGGTGCTGAATTCTCTTAGCTTTTGCTTGTCTGTAAAGCTTTTGATTTCTCCATCAAATCTAAATGAGATCCTTGCTGGGTAGAGTAATCTTGGTTGTAGGTTCTTCCCTTTCATCACTTTAAGTATTTCATGCCACTCCCTTCTGGCTTGCAGAGTTTCTGCTGAGAAATCAGCTGTTAACCTTATGGGGGTTCCCTTGTATGTTATTTGTCGTTTTTCCCTTGCTGCTTTCAATAATTTTTCTTTGTCTTTAATTTTTGCCACTTTGATTACTATGTGTCTCGGCGTGTTTCTCCTTGGGTTTATTCTGTATGGGACTCTCTGCGCTTCCTGGACTTGGGTGGCTATTTCCTTTCCCATGTTAGGGAAGTTTTCGATTATAATCTCTTCAAATATTTTCTCTGGTCCTTTCTCTCTCTCTTCTCCTTCTGGGACCCCTATAATGCGAATGTTGTTGCGTTTAATGTTGTCCCAGAGGTCTCTTAGGCTGTCTTCATTTCTTTTTATTCTTTTTTCTTTAGTCTGTTCCGCAGCAGTGAATTCCACCATTCTGTCTTCCAGGTCACTTATCCGTTCTTCTGCCTCAGTTATTCTGCTATTGATTCCTTCTAGTGTAGTTTTCATTTCAGTTATTGTATTGGTCATCTCTGTTTGTTTGTTCTTTAATTCTTCTAGGTCTTTGTTAATCATTTCTTGCATCTTCTCAATCTTTGCCTCCATTCTTATTCCGAGGTCCTGGATCATCTTCACCATCATTATTCTGAATTCTTTTTCTGGAAGGTTGCCTATCTCCACTTCATTTAGTTGTTTTTCTGGGGTTTTTTCTTGTTCCTTCATCTGGTACATAGCCCTCTGCCTTTTCATCTTCTCTGTCTTTCTGTAACTGTGGTTTTTGGTCCACAGGCTGCAGGATTGTAGTTTTTCTTGCTTCTGTTGTCTGCCCTCTGGTGGTTGAGGCTATCTAAGAGGCTTGATGGGAGGCTCTGGTGGTGGGTAGTGCTGACTGTTGCTGTGGCGGTCAGAGCTCAGTAAAACCTTAATCCACTTGACTGTTGATGGGTGGGGCTGGGTTCCCTCCCTGTTGCTGTGGCGATCAGAGCCCAGTAAAACCTTAATCCACTTGACTGTTGATGGGTGGGGCTGGGTTCCCTCCCTGTTGGTTGTTTTGCCTGAGGCAACCCAACACTGGAGCCTACCCGTGCTCTTTGGTGGGGTTAATGGCAGACTCTGGGAGGGCTCACACCAAGGAGAACTTCCCAGGACCTCTGCTGCCAGTGTCCTTATCCCCACGGTGAAACAGAGCCACCACTCGCCTCTGCAGGAGACCCCCCAACACCAGCAGGTACGTCTGGTTCAGTCTCCCCCAGGGTCACTGCTCCTTCCCCTGGGTCCCGATGCACACATTACTTTGTGTGTGCCCTCCAAGAGTGGGGTCTCTGTTTCCCCCAGTCCTGTCACAGTCCTGCAATCAATTCCCACTAGACTTCAAAGTCTGATTCTCTAGGAATTCCTCCTCCCTTTGCCGGACCCCCAGGTTGGGAAGCCTGAGGTGGGGCTCAGAACCTTCACTCCAGTGGGTGGACTTCTGTGGTATAAGTGTTCGCCAGTCTGTGAGTCACCCACCCAGCAGTTATGGGATTTGATTTTACTCTGATTGCGCCCCTCCTACCGTCTCACTGTGGCTTCTCCTCTGTCCTTGGACGTGGGGTGTCCTCCTTGGTGAAGTCCAGGGTCTTCCTGTCAATGATTGTCCAGCAGCCAGTTGTGATTCTGGTGCTCTCGCAAGAGGGAGTGAGAGCACGTCCTTCTACTCCGCCATCTTGGTTAATCTCTCCAAATTTGATTCTTGACAGATTTAAAATGCCCCTAGCAAAAGAAAACCCCAGAGGAAAAACATGGTTAAAGCTTGGGAAAGTGGGATGCTCAAGTTTAATCAGAAGACCTGCTCTTCTGCCCAGAGCTGCTTATAGATCTGTCCTGCATTTGTAGTCGGTAAATAATCCTGACATGTGGTGTTTGCTTTCATTGTTGGCTGGAGCAAAATGCTATTTATTTCACTATGCCAATTCGAAAACCATGCTCTTTTATGAAAATACAAGGAGATGAGGTGTAGAGGTGGGGTTTTTGCTGTCTTTTCAACCAATTTGTAAATTTCATAGATCATATAACATGGTAAACTGTGACACTTTTGCTTAAAACCAGACACTGGGCAAAAATTTATTCAGAGTTTTGCCTGTAAATCTCCATTCTGCTGTACTGTTTCAGAAAACACCTGTGTGGGTTTCTTTTCAATACTGTAGAATATTTGCAACATACACTAACATTTAAAGAAGCAAAAATGATTACCCATTCTCCTGCTACCAAGAGCCAGCCATAACTGGTGTGTTTTTTCCTAGTTTCTTTTTCTGTACGTGCATATTCACATTAATTTATGCAGAAACTCATGCGTGTGCAGTTTTATTATCCTACTTTCTTCTTATCTTCTCACCCACCTTCCCCCAATGAGTCTCCACCAACTGAGATAAAGACCAGGTGTCAGATCAAAACTATCCATTTGATCAAAAGCAGTGCTGATTGGACAGCACCGTTTGGATCTACAATCATAGTGGGGCATCTTTGTACCTTTTCCTCAAGTCCAAATCTTAGGACCCATCCATGAGGAGATGGGGCATGCAAGGTAGATCTAGACAACACTACAGGAACATGTCACATGCCACACACCACTTAGAGAAAGAGAGAGAACTTAAAATGGACCAGCTATCCTCAAAGTTAGAGACCCTGTAAGATACCTGACTCTACTTTCTTGTCAGTATACAAGTTACATCTCCTTTCTCAAGAGAGACGTGGGTGAGGGAATTGAGATGGAGAAATTATTACTTTCCACTTACGGGGGAAGGAGTATAAAACGATTTCCTCCCATGGGCATTTGAGGATACACGTAAAAGTAATCATTTCCCGACTTCCCTGGTGGTCCAGTGGTTGACTCTGCGCTTCCGGTGCAGGGGGCATGGGTTCTATCCTTGGTCAGCGAAGTTCCACATGCCGTGCAGCACGGCTAAAGAAAAAAAAAAGGTAAGCATTTCCTCTTTGAATTTTCCAATTTTAATGTCATATTTAATGACTATCTAATAGTTCATTTACTTATCTGCATTTTGATATGCCTTTTTATGGTATTTTTGTTTGTTTTACTGAATATTTTGGTTTGAGATCAAAAGGAAATCATTGCAAAGATGGGTGTCCTGGAGTAAGTAGGAGAGTGTTCAAAGACATTGATATCTGATGTTGGTTCTACATCTTACCTTGTGTGCCTGCTAGAGCCCACCTGTAGATGTTTGGATCCACAGGAATCAAAGAGGGAAAGGTAGATGACTTGAATCACATAAACAGAAAGTTGATGGGTTATTTGACACAAGACATGTTGCTGGGGAAATACTTCCTGCTTGGTCATGAACCGCGACCATTTTGAGCTATATCAACTAGCCCTTCCATTTTGTTTCTTTTCAGATTTGTGTTTTATAGATGATCTTCTTCTAAATAGAAGGGTTTTATTTTCTGCTTAATTGAGTGTAAACAATTGATTACATGTTTGCTTCACAGACTCTGAGTGTTGTGGCATTTTTCTGCCGTTGGAGAATTGATCAGCAAGAGGACTGGACTTCTCTTTTTTTTAAGAGAAGTTTTGATTAGGGATGCAGTCCAACAGCGCTCAGCGTTCATGGATGATCAAGCAAACCAATGAAGCATCTTGTGTGCTCTGCTAATAAGAGGAAAAAACTCTCTAGTTCCAATATTCTGATTGTCTTCCACTTAAACATTATTTGTAAATACTATTTTCAAAGTATAAATAACCATAGCATCTTATTTTTCAGTGCCATCATTAAATACTCATTTCAGCCTGGTAAAACAAATTCAGCCCTTTCTGAGGAAAGGAAAGGAAAGTTGAAAACAGATCTGCAGGATGAGACTCTGCTGTGATTTCTAAACCCCTGGCAGTCATTTCTTTGCTCTAACCAAGAAGTCATTAAACCAATTTTAACAAGACCTCTAGACGCAGTGAAAAACACATGCTAAGAATAAAGAGTCCAGCAAAACTTGAAGATTTTCTCACTTAGAGATTTCCCAGTACGCTGTTTACAAACATGTCCCCAGTTTTGAAGTGTATTCCGATTTCTTAAGGCTAGGAAAGAATAAAGACATAGACTCACCAGAAGGGACATTTACTTACCAATTAATGAAATTCTTGGGACTTTGGATGTGTGTGAGCTGCTATTTAACCTTTTGTTTGGGGTGGCTTTGAGCAATAATCACATTATATGGTTGGAATACTGCTGTTTTGCAAATTCTAAGCCACGTGTTACCAAGCTTTAATTATGGACGATGGCTGTCAGTAAGTTAAAATAAGAGGGAAAAGAAAAAAAAAAAGAGCTAACAGTTAAATCATCCATATTTATTTAGGGCAAAAAAGAGGACCTCAGAGTATCTTTGCATGTATTCTTCACTCTTAAACAAAAATTAATACACCACTTATCTAATTATTGCTGAGGTCACAGTCCTGGAAATGCAAAGATATTAAAGGAACGTTGCTCAAAATCTAATTCTTCATAGGAACAACACTGTAGATTGAATCAAAGAGTTCTGGAGAATACCAAAACGGATTAAGGTAGCATGAAATCTGGGAGATAGGTTAAAAAAATAGAAGCAAACAGTCAGAGATGTAGAAAGTACTCTGGTACATGTTTTGTAACTGAGAAAAATATTCATGTCTTTCTCTACAACCTTGAGAGTTTTGGGGGTACCTTTGTATTTTTTTTTTTTTATCATTTCAGACTTCAAAAAAGTTGAAAGAATAAACCATCTGTGTAATTTTGATCCTCATTTTTGCTTTGTGTGACCCTGTGTGTGTGTATTTATTAAGTTTCAAACGTTGTTCCCCATTACTTACAAATATTTTACTATCTATATCCTAGGAATAAAGATGTTTTCTTACATAACAACAGTAAATTATTTAAATCAGGAAATTCGGTGTTGGTATGATACTGTTACCTGAATCCACAGTCCATATTGAAATTATTCTGTGTGTCCCTATTACATCCTTTATGGCCGTTTTCTCTCCAATACAGACTCACACATTGCATTTTTTTTTTTTTTGGTCATATCCTTTTAGTGTCCTTTAATCTGGAACAGATGAAGTTGACATCTTGAAGAGTATAGACTAGTTAGTTCGCAGAATATCACTCAAATTAGATTTCCCTGATGCTTCCTTTGATTAGATTTAGGTCATGCACCTTTGGCAGGAATAATCATAGGTAATGCTGTGTTTTTCTCAGTGCATCTTATCAGGGTGTAAAGTGATGTTGATTTTCAAAATCTACGATGCAATCTTGCGTCTACCAGATCTCTCAACTGTAAAGCTACTCCTTTCCTGAGTTATTTGTTGAATGATACGTTGCAGCTGTGTAAATAGTCTATTTTTCATCAAACTTTTGCCCACTAGTTTTAACATCCATTGATAATTGCTGATATTACTATGACTGCCAGTTGGTGGTGGTTTCTAACTCCGTGATTCCTTTACATTTATTTCTCTATATCAGTCGGCATTCTACTAGAAGGAAGTACTTTCTCCTCCCCCACCCCAATTATTTATTTATTCACTCACTGACATTTATCATTAGGACTCATGCATTCTTCCTTTATTTAGTGGGTTATAATCTTTTACTATCATTATTTTGGTGTTCAAATTGATTGTCCCAGATTCGGCTAGTGAGATCCCTTTAAGCTGATTTCTGTGTCATTTGTCCATGTTCATATTGTGTCTAACTTGATTAGGAAAGTTAAATTTTCACACAATAGAAGAATATTTGTATATTCCACAATATGAAAACCTAACCTTTATAATGTCGTCCTGTTCTAACGGTATCTCTACATCGCTAGTACAAAAGGCTGTTATTATTTCTGGTTCGTATGTTTGAGTCATTAGCTGGTTTAGGCTTTATCATCTACTTACAGTTAATTAATATTATCTTAAAGTGGAATCTTCCAGGAAGTGGATGATTCTTAGGGGGATGGCAACATGCTCTGCCCCAGAAGTCAGTCATGCCCTGCTAAACTATTTCCATAATGAACTGCAGATGTGACTTTGTGTGTATTTCCTTCTTGTTATTTTAATATTTAGCTTATTTCCCTCGTCACTTCTGCAGCAGGCCCATATTCATAATCTAGATTTAATTAAAAGCAGAGACTTATAATACAGAGGCATACCTGCAAACAAGTAAAGAATTGATGTCTGAGAAACTGAGGATGGGGGGGATTCTCTGTGAAACACATGGCATCATTTTAGCAAGTGCGGTGCTAAGGTGCTGGCAAAGCATGAGATTTTGCACAGAACTGTTCTCATACTTTTTGAAGAAAGATATTTTAAGTTTTTCCCACTTAAGCTTTTCTGCAGGGTATATGGGGACAGCTGTTACATTTTTTTTTAGTAGCAGAGCATGATTAATTTTGTTGTCTGGAGGTCAGACTTGAAACTCAATTATTATCCTTGAGGTATTTATTAGATGGAAACTAATCCATAGCTTGATACTTAAGGTTAACTGGATCGCCAAATTTAACTACAGGAATAATTTAGCAAAGGATGTAGTCATTTCTATTCTTTGGTTATCGTTGTCTCCCTTTTCTGTGAATACCTATCTTAACCTGTTGAATTAACCAAGCCCAGGATTTTTCTACACAAGGTGATGGGCGACAGAGGTGTTTGTAGGGTTTTTTGTTTTGTGTTTGTTCTTTGTTAGTTGACCTTTTCATTTTTAGGTTGTGTCAGTTTTCAAGCCCTAACTCCATAGCTCTATAGTCTTTGAGCTAAGACATCTGGAAGCTTTAATAACAATGAAATTACAGGCATTCCTTGAAATAGCTGTGTTACTGTTTCATCCCTTTTTGTTCCAAAAGTGCAGAGGGTTGAAATCAAGTCTCCTTCACAAACTCTTGAATTTGAGAAAGGGTATTTGGTATAAAAGATTGGCTTTTTACATCTGATCCTGACTCAAGCTCTATTTCAGTCATTGAGTTTCTGACGGAAGACTTAGCTTACATCAGCGTGAGAGAAAACCAGAGTATTTTGCAAAATGTGTTTAAACTATCAGTACTTTACATCAGTGTAAAAAGATACCTCTTTGTTTTATAATTAGTCAAGTTCTTTAATATCACTACATTGGTTATTGAAAATTCAGTATTTTTATGGATAGGAGCTGTTGACTTCAGGTTTCTGTTTTATCTGTTTTAAAAAATGTATAAGTTAGTCTCCCTGTGACTTTTCTCCATCTTCATTCCACCGTGCATTTGATCTCAGCTGGCTCAGATCTACACCCTGAGCAATCTTTTTCTTATCCTCTGAATGACAGGAGTCTACATGGGGGTTTTCTATGTGCAAACCATTTACTTTTTGTTGTATAGTAGAAAACACAGGTCTGCAGACTTAATCCTTTCAGTCTTAGCCATTTTTTGGTGAGTCAACCTGGCAATGCCCTAATGATGTTGAACAGATACATGATTTAAAGAATGAAGGTCTAGGTCAAGAAATGTTCTTATGTAGATGCTTACCTTTTGGAAAGAACATGCGGTGACTGAGAGCAGTGAAGATAACCAAAGGTTGGTTTTAAAGCAGAAAAGGCATATTCATCTAGATTCTTTTTTCTTTCTTTTTTTTTTTTACATCTTTATTGGAGTACAATTGCTTTACAATGTTGTGTTAGTTTCTGCTGTATAACAAAGTGAATCAGCTGTGTGTATACATATATCCCCATATCCCCTCCTCCTTGTGTCTCCCTCCCACCCTCCCTATCCTCATCTAGATTCTTAGGGAGATGGTTCTACCAGAGGCCAGTGGGAGTGGTAAGCCTGTGATTTATACATCAGGTACTTACTGAAACTTTTTTGACTCTAACTTATTACGCAAAAACATTCAGTTTTTCACTTTAATGAAGATTGTCGATATAAGATGTTCACCCACATAAGTGTCTATCCTTCTGGAAGCTAGCACTTTTCAAAGAACAGTGTGTGATTTCCCTAAATTGTTAACACAAACTAATCACTCTTTTTTTTAGTATAAATGAACTTAGTTGAGTTTTCAAATAATTTCATAGCAGGCACTATGAAAATAATAATACGCTTAGTTTTACTGAGTGCGGTAAGGTGCTAGGCACTGTGATATTTTTAAGAAAAAAATTTTGTTTAATCTTCTCAATAGCTTTGTGAAGCGTCAGTATTGTTATCTCCATTTTACAGATGAGAAAGTAAGTCTCAGAGAGCTTAAGGAATGTTCTCCAATCCGTCCAACTAGTTAAAGTGGGAGAAATTAGATGTCCAACCCAAACTATGTGATTGTAATGCTGAGGTACTCGGACCCCTCTCTTTGGTTACCAATATCTACATGCATTAGTTCATGGAATAAAAAACTAGGCACACTCTGATCAGTTTTTAATAAGATGGTCTTAAGGGGTTTGGCTGTCAAGTAAACTAAGGAGAAGGTATAATGCAGAATAATAATCAAACTTGATGTGTTCAAGGCATCCATCCTCAGTTTCTAAAGTAGCGAGGGAGCAGATGTCGTTGCATTTATTTTTGAAATTATTCTCCTTATTGGAGTGTAATTGCTTTACAATGGTGTGTTAGTTTCTGCTGTATAACAACGTGAATCAGCTTTATGTATACATATATCCCCATATCCCCTCCCTCTTGTGTCCCCCTCCCACCCTCCTTATCCCACCCCTCTAGGTGGACACAAAGCAGCGAGCTGATCTCCCTGTGTTATGCAGCTGCTTCCCACTAGCTATCTACTTTACATTTGGTAGTGTATATATGTCAGTGCTACTGTCTCACTTTGTCCCAGCTTACCCTTCCTCCTCTCCATGTGCTCAAGTCATTCTCTATGTCTGTATCTTTATTCCTGTCCTGGCCTTAGGTTCATCAGAACCTTTCTTTTTTTTTTTTTAGATTCCATATATATGTGTTAGCATACAGTATTTGTATTTCTCTTTCTGACTTTCTTCACTTTGTATGACAGACTCTAGGTCCATCCACCTCACTACAAACAACTCAATTTCATTTCTTTTTATGGCTGAGTAATATTCCATTGTATATATGTGCCACATCTTCTTTATCCATTCAACTGTTGATGGACACTTAGGTTGCTTCCATGTCCTGGCTATTGTAAATAGAGCTGCAGTGAACATTGTGGTGCATGACTCTTTTTGAATTATGGTTTTCTCAGGGTATATGCCCAGTGGTGGTATTCCTGGGTCCTATGATAGTTCTATTTTTAGTTTTTAAAGGAACCTCCATACTGTTTCCATAGTGGTTGTATAAATTTACATTCCCACCAACAGTGTAAGAGGGTTCCCTTTTCTCCACACCCTCTCCAGCATTTATTGTTTCTAGATTTTTTGATGATGGCCATTCTGACTGCAGTGAGGTGATACCTCATTGTGATTTTGATTTGCATTTCTCAAATGATTAGTGATGTTGAGCATCCTTTCATGTGTTTGTTGGCAATCTGTATATCTTCTTTGGAGAAATGTCTATTTAGGTCTTCTGCCCATTTTTGGATTGGGTTGTTTGTTTTTTTGATATTGAGCTGCATGAGCTGCTTGTATATTTGGGAGATGAATCCTTTGTCAGTTGCTTCGTTTGCAGCTATTTTCTCCCATTTTGAGGGTTGTCTTTTCCTCTTGTTTATTGTTCCCTTTGCTGTGCAAAAGCTTTTAAGTTTCATTAGGTCCCATTTGTTTATTTTTGTTTTTATTTCCATTTCTCTAGGAGGTGGGTCAAAAAGGATCTTGCTGTGATTTATGTCATTGAGTGTTCTGCCTATGTTTTCCTCTAAGAGTTTTATAGTGTCTGGCCTTACATTTAGGTCTTTAATCCATTTTGAGTTCATTTTTGTGTATGGTGTTAGGGAGTGTTCTAATTTCATTCTTTTACATGTAGCTGTCCAGTTTTCCCAGCACCACCTATTGAAGAGACTGTCTTTTCTCCATTGTATATCCTTGCCTCCTTTGTCATAGATTAGTTGACCATAGGTGTGTGGGTTTATCGCTAGGCTTTCTATCCTGTTCCATTGATCTCTATTTCTGTTTTTGTGCCATTACCATACTGTCTTGATTACTGTAGCTTTGTAGTATAGTCTGAAGTCCAGGAGCCTGATTCCTCCAGCTCTATTTTTCTTTCTCAAGATTGCTTTGGCTGTTCAGGGTCTTTTGTGTTTCCATACAAATTGTAAAATTTTTTGTTCTACTTCTGTGAAAAATGCCATTGGTAGTTTGATAGGGATTGCATTGAATCTGTAGATTGCTTTGGGTAGTATGGTCATTTTCACAGTGTTGGTTCTTCCAATCCAAGAACATGGTATATTTCTCCATTTGTTTGTATCATCTTTAATTTCTTTCATCAGTGTCTTATAGTTTTCTGCATACAGGTCTTTTGTCTCCTTAGGTAGGTTATTTTATTCTTTTTGTTGCAATGATAAATGGGAGTATTTCCTTAATTTCTCTTTCAGATATTTTGTCGTTAGTGTATAGGAATGCAAGAGGTTTCTGTGCATTGTTTGTATCCTGCTACTTTACCAAATTCATTGCTTAGCTCTAGTAGTTTTCTGGTAGCATCTTTAGGATTCTCTATGTATAGTATCATCTCATCTGCAAACAGCGACAGTTTTACTTCTTTTCCGATTTGGATTCCTTTTATTTCATTTTCTCCTCTGATTGTCGTGGCTGAAACTTCCAGAAGTGTGTTGAATAACAGTAGTGAGAGTGACAACCTTGTCTTCTTCCTGATCTTAGAGGAAATGGTTTCAGTTTTTCACCATGGAGAACGATGTTGGCTGTGGGTTTGTCATATATCGCCTTTATTATGTTGAGGTAGGTTCCCTCTATGCCTACTTTCTGGAGAGGTTTTATCATAAATGGGTGTTGAATTTTGTTGAAAGCTTTTTCTGCATCTATTGAGTTGATTATATGGTTTTTATCCTTCAATTTGTTGATATAGTGTATCGCATTGATTGATTTGCGTGTATTGAAAAATGCTTGCATCCCTGGGATAAATCCCACTTGATGATGGTGTATGATCCTTTTAATGTGCTATTGGGTTCTGTTTTCTAGTATTTAGTTGAGGATTTTTGCATCTGTGTTCATCAGTGATATGCCTGTAGTTTTCTTTTTTTGTGACATCTTTGTCTGGTTTTGGTATCAGGGTAATGGTGGCCTCATAAAATGAGTTTAGGAGTGTTCCTCCCTTTGCTGTATTTTGGAAGATTTTGAGAAGGATAGGTGTTAGCTCTTCTCTAAATGTGTGATAGAATTTGCCTGTGAAGCCATCTGGTCCTGGGCTTTTGTTTGTTGGAAGATTTTTAATCACATTCTCAATTTCAGTGTGTGTGATTGGTCTGTTTATATTTTCTATTTCTTCCTGGTTCAGGCTTGGAAGGTTGTGCTTTTCTAAGAATTTGTCCATTTCTTCCAGGCTGTCCATTTTATTGGCATATAGTTGCTTGTAGTAATCTCTCATGATCCTTTGTGTTTCTGCAGTGTCAGTTGTTACTTCTCCTTTTTCATTTCTAATTCAGTTGATGGAAGTCTTCTCCCTTTTTTTCTTGATGAGTCTGGCTTATGTTTTATCAATTTTGTTTATCTTCTCAAAGAACCAGCTTGTAGTTCTATTGATCTTTGCTATTGTTTCCTTCATTTCTTTTTCATTTATTACTGATCTGATCTTTATGATTTCTTTCCTTCTGCTAAATTTGGGTTTTTTTGTTCTTCTTTCTCTAATTGCTTTAGGTATAAGGTTAGGTTGTTTATTTGATATTTTTCTTATTTCTTGAGGTAAGATTGTATTGCTATAAACTTCCCTCTTAGAACTGCTTTTGCTGCATCCCATAGGTTTGGGGTCGTCATGTTTTCATCATCATTTGTTTCTAGGTATTTTTTGATTTCCTCTTTGATTTGTTCAGTGACCTCTTGGTTATCTAGTAGTGCATTGTTTAGCCTCCATGTGTTCGTATTTTTTACAGTTTTTTTCCTGTAATTGATGTCTATTCTCATAGCGTTGTGGTTGGAAAAGATACTTGATACGATTTCAATTTTGTTACATTTACGGAGGCTTGATTTGTGACCCAAGATATGATGTATCCTGGAGAATGTTCCATGGGCACTCGAGTAGAAAGTGTATTCTGTTCTTTTTGCATGGAATGTCCTATAAATATCAGTTAAATCCATCTTGTCTAATATGTCATTTAAAGCTTGTGTTTCCTTATTTATTTTCATTTTGGATGATCTATCCATTGGTGAAAATGGGGTGTTAAAGTCCCGTACTATTATTGTGTTCCTGTCGATTTCCCCTTTTATGGCTGTTAGCATTTGCCTTCTGTATTGAGGTGCTCCTATGTTGCTGCCATAAATATTTACCCTTGTAATATCTTCTTCTTGGAGTGATCCCTTGATCATTATGTAGTGTCCTTCTTTGTCTCTTGTAATAGTCTTTATTTTAAAGTCTATTTTGTCTGATATGAGAATTGCTACTCCAGCTTTCTTTTAATTCCATTTGCATGGAATATCTTTTTCCATCCCCTCACTTTCAGTCTGTATGTGTCCCTAGGTCTGAAGTGGGTCTCTGGTAGACGGCATATACATGGGTCTTGTTTTTGTATTCATTCAGACAGTCTGTGCTTTCTGGTTGGAGCATTTAATCCATTTACCTTTAAGATAATTATCGATTTGTATGTTACTATTATCATTTTCTTAATTGTTATGGGTTTGTTTTTGTAGATCTTTTCATTCCCTTGTGTTTCCTGCCTAAAGACGTTCCTTTAACATCTGTTGTAAGGCTGGTTTGGTGGTGCTGAAGTCTCTTAACTTTTGCTTGTCTGTAAAGGTTTTAATTTCTCCATCAAATCTTTTTTTTTTTTTTTAAATTTTATTTATTTATTTATTTATTTATTTTTGGCTGTGCTGGGTCTTCGGTTCGTGCGAGGGCTTTCTCTAGTTGCGGCAAGTGGGGGCCACTCTTCATCGCGGTGCGGGGACCGCTCTTCATCGCGGTGCGCGGGCCTTTCACTATCGCGGCCCCTCCCGTTGCGGGGCACAGGCTCCAGACGCGCAGGCTCAGCAGCTGTGGCTCACGGGCCCAGCTGCTCCGTGGCATGTGGGATCTTCCCAGACCAGGGCTCGAACCCGTGTCTCCTGCATTAGCAGGCAGATTCTCAACCACTGCGCCACCAGGGAAGCCCTCTCCATCAAATCTTAATGAGAACCTTGCTGGGTAGAGTAATCTTGGTTTTAGGTTTTTCCCTTTCATCACTTTAAATATGTCCTGCCACTCCCTTCTGGCTTGCAGAGTTTCTGCTGAAAGATCAGCTGTTAACCTTATGGGGATTCCCTTGTATGTTATTTGTTGCTTTTCCCTTGCTGCTTTTAATATTTTTTCTTTGTATTTAATTTTTGATAGTCTGATTAATATGTGTCTTGGCATGTTTCTCCTTGGACTTATCCTTATGGGACTCTCTGTGCTTCATGGACTTGATTGAGTATTTCCTTTCTCATGTTAGGGAAGTTTTCAACTGCAGTCTCTTCAAATATTTTCTCAGACCCTTTCTTTTTCTCTTCTTCTTCTGGGACCCCTGTTTTTCAAATGTTGGTGCCTTTAATGTTTTCCCAGAGGTCTCTGAGGCTGTCCTCAATTCTTTTCATTATTTTTTCTTTATTCTTCTCTGCGGTAGTTATTTCCGCTATTTTATCTTTTTTTATATATATTTATTTATTTATTTGTATTTATTTTTGGCTGTGTTGGGTCTTTGTTTCTGTGTGAGGGCTTTCTCCAGTTGTGGCGAGCGGGGGCCACTCTTCATCGTGTTGCGCAGGCCTCTCACTATCGCGGCCTCTCCCGTTGCGGAGCACAGGCTCCAGACGCGCAGGCTCAGCCGTTGTGGCTCACGGGCTTAGTTGCTACACGGCATGTGGGATCCTCCTAGACCAGGGCTCGAACCTGTGTCCCCTGCATTGGCAGGCTCACTCCCATCCACTGTGCCACCAGGGAAGCCCTCCACTATTTTATCTTCCAGGTCACTTATCCGTTCTTCTGCCTCAGTTTTTCTGTTATTGATTCCTTCTGGAGAATTTTTAATTTCATTTATTGTGTTGTTCATCTTTGTTTGTTTGTTCTTTAGTTCTTCTAGGTCCTTGTTAAACGTTTCTTGTATTTTCTCCATTTTATTTCCAAGATTTTGCATCATCTTTACTCTCATTACTCTGAATTCTTTTTCAGGTAGACTGCCTGTTTCCTCTTCATTTGTTTGGTCTGGTGGGTTTTTACCTTGCTCCTTCATCTGCTGCATATTTCTGTCTTCTCATTTTGTTTAAGTTACTGTGTTTGGGGTCTCCTTTTCGCATGCTGCAGGTTCATAGTTCTTGTTGTTTTTGGTGTCTGGCCTCAGTGGGTGTGGTTGGTTCAGTGGCTTGTGTAGGCTTCCTGGTGGAGGGGACTGGTGCCTGTGTTATGGTGGGTGGGGCTGGATCTTGTCTTTCTGGGGCACAGGACTGCATCCGTTGGTGTGTTTTGGGGTGTCTGTGAAGTTAGTATGATTTTAGGCAGCCTCTCTGCTAATGGGTGTTTTTGTGTTCCTGTCTTGCTAGTTGTTTGGCATGGGGCATCCAACACTGGAGCTTGCTGGCTGTTGAGTGGAGCTGGGTCTTAGCATTGAGACAGAGATCTCTGGGAGAGCTCTCACCAGTTGATATTACGTGGGGCCGGGAGGTCTCTGGTGGTCCAATGTCCTGGGCTCGGCTCTCCCACCTTGTAAGCTCAGGTGTGACACCTGGCTGGAGCACCAAGACCCTGTCAGCCACACGGCTCAGAAGAAAAGGAAGAAAAAAAGAAAAAGAGTAACCAAAATCCACTAATAATAACAAGCACTAAAAACTAAACTAAGATAAACGTAAAAATCAGAAACAAATCAGTTGCAGTCAGCAAACCCCAAGTCTACAGTTTCTCCCAAAGTCTACCACCTCAATTTTGGGAAGTTTTGTTGTCTGTTCAAGTATTCCACAGATGCAGGGTTCATCAAGTTGATTGTGGAGATTTAATCTGCTGCTCCTGAGGCTGCATGGAGAGATTTCCTTCTCTCTTCTTTGTTCGCACAGCTCCCGGGGTTCAGCTTTGGTTTTGACCCTGCCTCTGCATGTAGGTCACCCTCAGGCATCTGTTCCCCGCCCAGACAGGAGGGGGTTAAAGCAGCAGCTGATTAGGTCTTTCTTGCTGTCTCAGGCCAGGGAGAGGGACGTGTATGGTCATCGTAATTGGAATGTGGGGTGAGCCTTTGGCAGCAGAAGCTGGTGTGACATTGCACCGGCCTGAGGCGTGCCGTGTGTTCTCCTGGGGAAGTCGTCCCTGGATCACGGGACCCTGGCCATATTGGGCTGCACAGGCTCCCAGGGGTGGGGGTGTGGGTAGTGACCTGTGCTTGCACACAGGCTTCTTGGTGGCAGTGGCAGCAGCATTAGAGTTTTTTTTGCCTGTCTCTGGGGTCCGAGCTGATAGCTGCGGCTTGCACCCGTCTCTTGAGCTCGCTTAGGTGGTGCTCTGCCTTCTGTGGGCACATGGGGAAGGAATCCCCTCTCCTCGCACACCCCGAAACAATGGTCTCTTGCATCTTAGGCAGCTCCAGACTTTTTCCCGGACTCCCTCCTGGCTACTTGTGGCGCACTAGCCCCCTTCAGGCTGTGTTCACTCAGCCATTCCCAGTCCTCACCCTGGGATCTGACCTCCGAAGCCCAAGCCTCAGCTCCAGCCCCCGCCCGCCCCTGCAGGTGAGCAGACAAGCCTCTCGGGCTGGTGAGTGCTGGTCGGCACCGATCCTTCGTGCAGGAATGTCTATGCTTTGCCCTCTGCACCCCTATTGCTGCGCTCTCCTCTGTGGCTCCGAAGCTTCCCCCTCGCCACTCCCCCATCTCCGCCAGTGAAGGGGCTTCCTAGTTTGTGGAAACTTTTCCTCCTTCACAGCTCCCTCCCAGAGGTACAGGTCCCATCCCTATTCTTTTGTCTCTGTTTTTTCTTTTTTCTTTTGCCCTACCCAGGTACCTGGGGAGTTTCTTGCCATTTGGGAAGTCTGAGGTCTTCTGCCAGCATCCAGTAGGTGTTCTGTAGGAGTTGTTCCACATGTAGATGTATTTCTGATGTATTTGTGGGGAGGAAGGTGATCTCCACGTCTTACTCCTCTGCCATCTTGAAGGTCTCCCATCCTGGAGATCAGAACTTTGAAATGGATTTCACTGGGCTGAAATCAAGATGTTGGCAGGATCATGGTCGTTCTGGAGGTTCTGCTGAATCAACTAGCCCTGAAAATGGATCGCACTGGAGCATGGGACCCATAACTGCCATCGCTGGCAGTCAGAGAGTGCGGGAGAGTGTCATTGCATTTAGGCTGTTACCTTGATGGGTGACACATCGTTATCGGCACCTGCTGATGAAGTGCAGATGAGTGCTGTTGGGCACCATGTGCCACGGGAGGAAGTCCTAACTGGAGTGCTCTGAGTGCGCAAAATTTAAGAACTTATCAAGGTTTTAGGAGGTAGCGTGTTTTGGGAAAGTGAGTGTGTCTGCAAGCTGCTGAAAGATGTTCTGGTAGACGCTTTGAAAAATCAAGATCTACAAAAGCCAAGGCTGTAAAATTCAAATTCTTTTGCTAATAAGGTTAATTATAGCACTACTAATTGAGTACCAGTGACTGTTCAACTGCCTATGTAATAACTAATTTAATCCTCATAAGAACAAGGTAGGTAGGTAGGTACTTTTGTTATCTCTTATTAACATTCTGAGTAAATAAAACCCAGAATGGTTAGATTATATCGATTGTACCTGGAAGAGGCATAATCTGGCTTCAGTGTTTTGAGTTCTTAACCAAGTGTTTGAGTTCAGCTGCCTCGGTGGTTTGATGCCTCTTGCAAAGATCCACTTGAAGACTGGGTAATATTTCCTTTAACAGGAAGGGTTTCCTTCATCTAATTAGTTACCCTGGTGCATCTTGAAGTCTTTAGGTACAAACTTTTGTTTTTCCTAAACCTTGAAGGAGCCGTGCCTGTGTGTGCACCGTTTTGTTCTTAGTATCCAGCACAGCCAGCCCCTCAGTGGTGTGTGAGAAATATTTGTTTGCCAGACTTTGATTCCTGAGCTGAGGCATCTAGTTTGCATGGTTAGGGGCCAAAAGAGACACTTTGTTTACAGAGACAACTCTTTAGGAATATAACTGCCAAACGTTTGGTGTCAGTCTTCTGAACTGTGGCTTAGATAATAGGAAAGGTGGTTTTCTCATGATTAAGGCTATCCCTTATGTAAGAGTATTAGTGCAGTGAGTTAAGTGGCTGATAAAGATGCTTGGCGGGGTTATCCATAGAGAATGCAAATGGCACTAAGTTTACAGACTAATTAGAAATGACCAGCTCTTATTGAGTGCTAGAGGAGAGGAAACTGAGCTAAAAGAGTAACCAGATTTAACCTGAAAAAGATGGAGAATCAGAGGTGGTTGACTTCGTTGGCAGCTGAGAAGTAAAAAGATACGGGGCTGAGAAAGGGAGAGAATTCATTAATGATAATGAAACATTTATGGTTAGAATCTATGTTGGGTTCTTTGACACCCCATATCTTATTTATTTAGCTTATTTATTTATATTTTCCTAACAGCTCTCAGAAAGAAGGACAGGTATGAATCCCCCTTTACAAGTAATAACTGAGACTCACCAACTGTAATTACCTAACGTCACTCAGATCTTAAGAGGAAGAATTGGAATTTCGACTTGGGCTTTGTGCCTCCAGAATTGATGTTTTAAAAATAATGGTGAAAAAGAACATCTTTTTCTTTGGGATGAATCAAAGGATGGAGGAGTAAGAGCTACCTTTGTCCTTGGAGGTCACCTCCACTTAGTAGCTCTAAGTTATTAAGTTTGTTCCCATATTTTTAATTTTATGTGAGTATTCCTCTCATTAAACCCAATGCAAGTATCCCTCTATGTCAAGGAGTTTAACCTGAGCACTACTGACATCTGGGCCCAATTCTGCATCCCTGGTCTCCAGGCCCCAGAGGCCAGTAGCAAAACGACCCACGCCCTGCTCCCCAGTTGTGACAACCAAAATGTCTTCAGACGGCTCTATCTGAAGAAGAGAGCAATAAATTGTAAGCAAGTAATTAATTTGAATGGGATTCTGCGACTTGGGTGTGTATAAGTCACTTGATACCTTGTTCACTGTGGTTCTTTCTGATTTAGTTGGTTGGAGCAGGAGCTGAGGAATCTGCAAAGTGAATGACATGGGTTCGTTCTTGATCCTGCTTTTAGAGGAAGTGCCTGCGAAGAGTTGATGTTCACATCCTTCCCTACAAGCCATCTCTATGTTTCCAGAGTATAGTACCTTTGTGGGTATTTAAATGCTTTTCTCTGTGTCCTTTTAATCTTCCTTAGATCTGCCGGCCTATCCTGCCTGTGATTAAGTTTACAGTTAAGCTAATGATTTGCTCCAAGTTTCCCGGCTTGTAAAATCGCATGCCATGCATACAAATGTGTAGGATTTTGACCTTATAAACTGAGTAGCAATTATTGGCATATCTTAAGACAAGAGGCGGCCACCTTTTGACTTTGAAAATATCACCAGGAGGACATTTTATTGTAGGAAGTCAAGTTTTGTGTTCCTAAATATCTGTTTATTGGGCTTCTTGATAGCAGTTTAAGGCAAAATTTATTACGAATAGGGGCTGAGACACTTGATAAAAGTGAAACTTTGCGTTTAGTGATGTGAGATGACTCACCTCCTGTTGCTGCAGATAAGCAAGAGTTGGTTCTCTGGGTGAGTTCTGCTACTATTCAGTATTCAATATATCCTATCAAAATCTCAATAGAAAAGACATTGTATTGGAAGGTGATCCTTCACCTTAAAAGGGAGTCCTTTGCTTTTCAAAACACACTTTGGGCTTGGCTTTGATAAATTTTAAAGTGATATTATTCATGTTTCTCAGTCTATATCTTTTTTAAAAATTTAAGCATATATCTTTTTATAATTTAAATTTTTATTGAGATTAAAGATTGTTGTGCATAATAATACAGAGAGATCTCTTACATACCTTGCCTGGTTCTCCCAAAGGTAACATTTTACAGAACTGATGTGTATCACAGTATATTGACATTCATACAATCCACTGATCTTATTCACATTCTGGAAGTTAAATCATGTTTGTGTGTGTGTGTATTAAATTCTATACAATTTTATCAGCCGTTTAGGTTCATCTATCCACCACCGTAGTCAAGATAATGAAGAGTTTCAACACCATAAAGATCTCTCATGTTTCCCTTTTATAAACAATATCTACCTCCCTCTTAGCTCCATCCCCAACTGCTGGAAACCCCTAATCTGTCCTCCATTTCTAAAAATTTTATCACTTCAAAAGCTACATAATTGGAATCATATGGTATGTAAAGGAGGCATTAGCTTTCTTCACTCAGAATAATTGGGGGGGATTTATACAAGTTGTGTGTATCAATAATTTATCTCTTTTTACTACTGCGTAGTATTCCCAGGTATGGGTATGTTACAGTTTAACCTTTTACCTGGTAAAGGACATCTGGGCTGATTCTAGTTTTTGACTCTTATAAATAAAGCTGCTGTGAACAGTCACACACATGTTTTTATGTGAACCTAAGTTTTCATTTCTCTGGGATAAATGTTCCAAGTGTACAGTTGCTGGGTTGTGTGGTAGTCACATGTAGTTTCATAACAAACTGGCAAATGGTTTTCTAGAGGGGTTGTACCATTTTACATTCTTGCAGCTTTGTATGAGTGATCCAGTTTCTCTGCATCCTTGCAAGTTTTGTATTGTCACCGTGTTTTATCTTACTCCTTGTGATAGGTGTGTAGTGATCAATGTGGTTTTAATTTGCATTTCCCTGATGGCTGATGATGTGGCTCGTCTTTTGCTGTGCTTATTTTCCATCTGGATGGCATCATCAGTGCAATATCTTTTCATGTCTTCTGCCCATTTTCTTTTCTAATTGGACTTTTTTTCTTTTTACTTAGAATTTTGAGAGTTCTTTATGTATCCTGCATACTAGTCCTTTGTTGGATTTGTGGCTTGCAAATGTTTTTCCTAGTCTATGACTTGGCTTTTTATCCCCTTCATATGGGTTTTCATAGAGCAAAAGTTTTAAATTTTGATTAGCTCCGGTGTATCAGCTTTTCTTTTATGGATCATGCTTTTGATTTCAAGTCCAAGAACTCTTTGGTTAGACCTAGATCCCAAAGATTTTCTTGTGTTTTCTTAAAAGTTTTAGAGTTTTACATTTAGGCGCATGATCCATTTTGAATTAATTTTTGTATGAAGTGTGGGGTTTAGTTTAGGTCAATGTTCTTTTTTGCTATAGATGTCTAGTTACAGCAGATGATGCATTTGTTGAAAAGGCTATACTTACTTTCTTCATTAATTCTAAGTCTTCATTAAATGGAGTTGAATATATTTGTGTGGGTTTATTTATAGGTCCTCTCTTCCGTTCCCTTGATTTATGTGTCTGTCTTTCCCCAGTACCACACAGTCTTGATTACTGTGACTATATAGTAAGTCTTAATATCAGGCAGAGTGATTCTTCCCTTTTTATTCTTCTTTGTCAAGATTGGCTTAGCTCTTCTAGGGCTTGTGCCTTTCCATATAAATTTTACAGTAAGCTTGTTTATGTCTACAAAAACTTTGCTGGGATTTTTATAGGAATTTCATAAGCACTATAGATCAGTGTGTGGAGAATTGACATTTTTACTATGTTGTGTCATACAGTCCGTGAACACAGTGTGTCTCCATTTGGTTAGGTTTGCTTTGATTTCTTCCAGTGCCTTTGGAATTTTCAGCACACAGACCCTGTACATGTTTTGTTCAGGGTGTATCTAAGTACTTCATTTACTTTGGGGTGATTGTAAATGGTATCATGTTCATTTCTGTTCATTCAGTGTTGGTATATAGAAGTGTGATGTATTTTTCTGTGCTGATTTTTTGTTCTATGACCTTGCCGAATTCATTTATCTGTTCTAGGGTGTTTTCTTTTGTAGAGTCCTTGGGCTTTTCTATGTAGACAATCATGTCATTGCAAACGGAGAGAATTTTATTTCTTCACTGTCTTTCTTTATGCCTTTCCTTCTTTTTCATGCCTTATTTTAGCAGCTAGAACTTCCAGTACTATGAAGACATCCTTGGTCTCAATTAGGAGGAAATACATTCAGTTCTTCATCCTTAAGTATAATGTTAGCTGTACTTTATTATTTTTTGGTAGATGCACTTTATCACGTTGGGATAATTCCTCTCTGTTTCTAAGTTGCTGAGAGGTTTTAGTCATAAATGCATATTAGGTTTGTCAAATGCCTTTTCTATGGCAATGGATATGATCATATGGGTTTTTTGTTTGTTTAGGTTGTTGATATGGAGGATTGTATGCCCTACATCTTTTTTTTTTTTTGATTCTTCAATTTCACCTTTTATGTTCATGACATTGGGTTTGGGGAAAGAAAGGAGTCCTAAAGCCTACATCTTTGTAAACGTTGCACAGAGGTGCACTTGCTTCATTTTGCCCTCACGCCTCTTCTAATTCTGTCTCCATCTTGTTCTCACTTTATCTTTGTTTCTCGTGTTATATCTCTGCAAGTTACACCTCAGATAGTCCAGGCCAGAAAAGTTGGAGGAGGTACTGTTAGTTGATACATCTGAATTTTCTGAGTTCATAATTAAACCTAGCCTTTCCAATTTGGCAGTGGAAATAGGTGTGACAGGTTACATTGCATTGTTTCTCCCTGGCATTGCCCCTCTTCACTATGTGATTTTTTTCAATGGATTCTCTTTTCTCATTGGCCAGAAAAATAAGCGGAAGAACTTTGAGTGGAAAGAAGGTCTTTTTTTTTATGGTTCCCTTGCTGCTGAAGTAATTAAATCCAGGGGAATGAAGACCCAAAAGAGAAATTTAAAAACAATCACAAAGAAAAAGAGAAAATGATTGTGTTGATTCTGGGGTTAGGTTTGAATCTGGGTTCTGGGAATTAGTATTAGTGTGTCCTAGGGCAACTTGCTCAGTCTTTTATAAATTTTTAAAATCTGTGAAATGGGGACGTCTCTTGTAGGGTGGATTAAATGAAATAATGCAAGTCACCTGTTCTGCCTGCTGCCTAGGAACCTTGTAGGCCCTCTGTAAATGGTGGTTAGTTTTGGTCATGCTGTGCTTGCTGCATGTGTAACGGGTGAATAATTCTGGCAGGGAGGAAGGATGAAGAGTAGAAGGTGGTTGCAGAATGAATGCTGAAATGAAATTGCTCCTATTATCAGGTCAAAGGAACCTAAGGGAAATTTTTTCAGGAAAAAGGCCAAAATGCCTGAAACAGTTTGTGCTGAGAGTGAACATGGTGAACACCTATGACTTGAATGTGATTTCTAATGACTTGTTAAAAGCTGCTTTTGAAAGAGAGCTGCCAGTTTCTGCTTCGGAGAGGTCTTGTCTTGGTTATAACTGTTGGCTGTTCTAAACTGCCTGCAGGACAGAGGACTAAGCCTTCCGATAGACCCACCGGTAGCGGGTCCCAAACTAAATTGCCCTGCAGACTCAGCTGGGGAATACCTGTTACATGAGTAGATTTTCAGGACCTGTTTCCTGAATTCTTAAGTGAGTAGGTTTGGAGGAGGGCCCAGGAAGCTGTATATACTACTTGTGACAAAGATCCCAAGAAATTATGAAATAAAATTTAAAGGAGGAGAATGAGAACCACTGAGATGACATCATCATTTGAGGTTTAGCAGCTGTAGTAGCATTTTAAGTTTTGCTAGCAATTTTGTGTGCAACCCCAGGAAAATCACTTAACCTTTTTGTACCTTTCGTGTGTATATATATATATATATATATATGTATATATATATATATATATTTTTTTTTTTTAACGCATTTTATTTTTGGCTACGTTGGGTCTTCGCTGCTGCGCGCGGGCTTTTCTCTAGTTGCTGCGAGCAGGGGCTACTCTTCTTTAAGGTGCGCGGGCTTCTCCTTGCAGTGGCTTCTCTTGTTGCGGAGCACGGGCTCTAGGGGCACGGGCGAGTAGTTGTGGCACGCGGGCTGTAGAGCGCAGGCTCAGTAGTTGTGGCTCACGGGCTTCGTTGCTCCGCGGCATGTGGGATCTTCCCAGACCAGGGGTCGAACCCGTGTCCCCTGCACTGGTAGGCGGATTCTTAACCGCTGCGCCACCAGGGAAGCCCCTTGTACCTTTATTGATTCAGCCTTTTGAAAGAGGAGGCAGAAGGGATTAAAAACTCTGACCTTCTTTACATGGTTGTTGTAAAGAACTACTTGAAAAAATACCTGGAAAGCACTTTGCAAATAGAAATTGCTTTATAAATGCCTTTTAAAAGAAATGTAATTTTCTGACACAGTTTTAAACACAAATAGTCTTGTTGAGTGCATCAGTTCAAATTACAAATATCGAGATGGTATCACCATGGCCAGAACCCAAAGTTTGGAGGCAATAAGGAAACAGCAGAAGGTTATAATGTCTTTTTTTTTATCTGTGTTGTCTTTAAAAAATAATGCTGATGCTAACCTCTAAAATCCACATTTTCCCATTTGGTTTGTTTTGTATTTTTAGTTGGCTACTCCCACCAATTTGAGAATTTAATTGGAAAAATAAATGACTTCTAACATTGCTGCTGTGATGTTCATCCCCCCTCTCCCAGTCTCTCAATTAAAGCCTTGCTCCTCCTGTCACAGGCACATGTGTGGATTTGCTAGAACTCTGTAAATTGATGCACACCTGCAGTGTTGGTGGAGACGCTCTTAGTCCCATCCCCTGATGCGGTGTGTTCTCCTGTCATTCATCCATCCCGGCAGGAGAGCCTGAAACTGCTCTCCTGCAAATATGCCGCAGTGCAGTTCCCAAACCGCCCTTTCTGCAGTACTAAGGCAAATGGAGGCCCATTAATGCAGAGGGACTTAAGTTACATTTGGGATTTACAGTTTATAAACTCATTTTTCACCTCAAAATTGGTGGCAGTGTTGTTGAGTTTATACCAGATGTCAGATGGGTTAGAGGGGAGTGTCTGTGGGAATTCAGAACACATTGTTTTAGGCATTTGTCTCTATATTCATGTCCTGTAGTTAAAAAAAAAAAAATGTAGGTGGCAGTATAGAATAATTTCTCTGGAGTTGGACTGGCCAGTCCCAAGAGATCTAACCTCACCAAGGCTCCTTTACCTCATCTTTAATCTGGGGAAGCTAACAGTAAGTATCTTGTAGAAGTTCTGTGAAGATCAATGGAAATAAGCATAGAAAATTCTTTGTTGGGGGTTTGGCACGTATTAAGTGCTCCACATAGTTGAGCAGTCTTATCTGCTGATACACGCAGTGGTGCCTTGTAGAAGTAGAAAGCAGAACAGGTGAATGAATGTGGATCTCAGAGATTGGAGTGGTCTGCATTTAAATATTGTTAAACCCAGAAGCCAGAAAAATGTATCTATATATATTGTTTACATTTTTGCAGTATTTTCTCTTAAATGATATTTTGCTACCATGTAGGTTTTTGGTACCATGCAGTTTTTGGTACAGATGAAACCACACAGAGTGATGGTGCTGTGTGGTTTTTTCACAATTGTTTTTTATAGGACAGTGAGCATGAAGGTTGGATTGGTATGTGAAGAGCTTCCTCCATTTTTGACTTTTGTTGTGCAAAATGTTATTGGATGGCTGTCCAGTAAGTGAATGTCTCTCCTCATGGCTGATGATAGGAAAGTGTTATCAGTTTCTCCTGCTGGGTGTTATACGTTGAGATCAGGTACAACTGGAGATAAGATAAGAAAAACTTAGAATGTAGTGCTTGAGCTCCCTTGGGGGTTATTAATCAGAAGGTAAATCTGCATGGTAGGTGCACAATGTATATGCTCCCCAATTTCAACTGGAGATCCTTCAACCCACAGAGAAGTGGTCTCTTGTTGCACTGTCCATTGAGACTGGAATAAGTGTTAATAGCATCCCAGAGTCTTCAGTCCAGGAAGCTGAGAGCCTTTTCACACTGCCTTTGAGATAAACCAGTTTGCCAGTCGCTCTCCCTGGGTGACCACCTGCTCCTAGGCTCTGAACCATCCTATTTTAGAGAAATTCAGGATCCACTTTGCATAGAATCCCTTTTTCCTTTATTTTTTAACATTGATATCACTGCCAGAAATTTGCATCATTCAAAGCACAAACAGAATCTACTTAATAAAAATGACATTTAAAAATATATTACCTCATAGTTATGATTGCCTACCTTTATGCCCCCTTTTTTTTCCATTGGAGATTTTTATCTTGTAATGAAACATGGCAATAAAGAGGAAATTGGATGAGAAGGTGCTGTATTCGCCTACCAGCTTGGTTTGGAGAGCTGAAAAGGTTAATTTTACGCTGGTTGGTTGGCTATCACCCAGTATGATTGTCCTCATCTTTTGCACTGTGGGGTGTACCACATACAGACCTGTTAGATTGTTCTTGAAGCCTGGAGAGAGCCTCCCTGTTCTGTCTCGTGGGGTGGTTGGGACTGAGAAGAATGGCATGGCTGTCAGGGTGGCCTCGGAGTGTCTTTCTGCCTGCTTGGAGGGAAGGATGGAGGTGGGAGAATATACAGAGAGCAACTTTCCGTAGTGTGATTATTAATACTGCAGAGCTGAGAAGCATCAGGCATAGGAGCATGTGCTTGGAGACACAGCACGTAGGCCCAAGGGAGTGAACTTAAATTCATGGAGCCTTAGTTTCCGTCACCTGTACCTTGAGATTTACTTGTACTTTTATTTCATCAAATTGATCATTAACTATACTTTTATTTCCCCATTGTTTGTAAAACTTAACTACTCTCTTATGTACCACTAAGAAAGAAATCTCACTGCTAATTTAACTCTGACATATTACTATATGTCATATGATACCATCAATTGTAGGATCTGTCCTGATTTCAGAGAGAGAAAGATGTGAGTTGTAAAATGTGCAAGTAATCACACCATAAATTTTAAGGACCATAATAGTTAATACCTGTAACATATGAGCGGTGCGTTAACACACAGTGAGCGCTCATTAACTTTCTTGCCTTACTCCTCTCTCCCAGTGGTGTTTTCTTCCTAATCAGTTGGTAAATCTCTTTTGAGCATATAATATGTGTCTGGCGTGTTCTTTGTATTTGGTACATGTCAGTGAACAAAGTAGACATAAATTCTACTTCTGGTGGAGCTTGCACTCTACCCTGTGGACTTAATAAAGGACCTACCACCTCAGTAACCAGCAGGATAGGCCCTGAGCTCAGCTCTCCTTTCTCACCAGAAAGAGCTGCTTTTCTTGGCCTTGTCATTAAGATTGAATGTGTGTGTCGGTAGCGTATCAACATACAATATCTGCCAAACTCCTTATAGTCTCATTAGCTTCCAGCGTTTTCTGTATACCTTGCCATCTGGCTTATATCAGATCCTTCAAACAAACTATGCCATGCCCCGGCTCCCTACTTTTCCCCGTGCTCTCTGTTCCCTCCATCCTGCCCTCAGCCTTGGACATGCAGCTTCCCCGGCAGTCCCAGAAGCTACCTCTTTCCTGAGGCCTTTCCTCATCCTTCCATCTGAATACAATTTATCTCCTTAGACTTTCGCCCTGTACTACTTTGCCTTTGCTTCTGCCATGATACCCTCTGTATGCAATACTGTAGCCCCATGAATATAGGCTCCTTAAGGAAGCCCAGTGAACAATAATTGCAGGCCAAAGGGACATGTTTTTATTAACGCATATCAGCAAGTCACACCGAATTACACAAATGAATATTCTCTGGTTTAAACAGATGAAGTCCAGGGTCTTCCAGTTGGGTCATATGGCAGTCCTGCACTTACTCACTTATTTTTATGTTTTATTAACAGGAATCATGTCATTAAAATCTGAAGGCTCTCCCTAGCACTTTCCTTTTTATATGTATCTGTTCTATCATCTCCCATTTCTGGACTGACTTAAACTTGTCAGCCGGAAAGATGGATGTCATTCAGGTACTGGCAGCACGAGATGCTTCTGTAAATAGCCTTTTTCACATCTGGGTGTTCAGTTTCTCCTGCTGGGTCTGAGGGGATCTGATGAGCTTTGGATCTTCCTTTTTCCATACCCGGGGCAGATCCAGCCTGGGCTGCTCCGTGCCTCCGCTCTGGCATAACCTCATCCTCTTCTTCCTTGTCCTCAACACCCAAGTGCAGCTGTGGCGCCCTTCATCTGCCTTAGACTTGCCAGTACCCACCACTTGAAACTAGGCCCTGCTGTGATTCTAAGTCTCCATCCAGAAGGAGCTGGGGTTTTTTTTTTTTTTTTTTTTTTTTTTCAGGACTCAAGAGACTGTGAAAGTCTCATGAAAAGGAAAAATTTCGTGCCAAGAGAAAGAAGTGCAAACACCCTCTGTTTTCTGCCTCTAAAGCAGGGCCCGTGGTTTCCGCTGCTGTGTTTTTCTAATGTCATTTGACTAACCATCTCCCTACAGGCCCAAGCAAATGTGGGCAGTGTTGATCCAGCCTCCCAGGATCCTTTGAGACTGACTGTGATACAGTATTTTGCTGTTTGCGGCATGACTATAGATTGCCTCTTTTAGAGGATTTAAAACCTTCCTGTCAGATGCCCACAGGCCTCCGGCTCATATCTACCTAGTTTTTTGGTCAGTTTTCTAACTCTTACATAATCCCCAAGCATACAGCTGCGGTTTTTACTCAGAATTTAATGTAGTCTTTTTAAAAAGCCACCCCTTAGGTGGTTTACAAAGGTGTAAATCCAGTCTGTAAAAGGCAGGAAAGGCAGATACATGGGATAGTTGGCACTTAAATATATATATTGGCATTTTACATATATATATATATATATATATATATATATATATATATATATATATATATATATTTCCAGTTGACAAAAATCAACCTCGTAATTTTACACTTGGTTTTCATCCCAGGAAAGTAGATTGTTAAATATTACCAAAGTATAAAGTGATCTTTGATTTTAATCAGAAAGACTTTCTTTTTGATGCTCAAGAGCAAAGTTGTAAATGGGTGGAAAATTGTCCATTTGGTTCTTGCTGTCTGCCTCTTCCCGCACTTTGATGAAGGAAGGGCTTTTATCAGCACAAGGAAGACCTCAAAGAAGTTGCTTTTTTTTTAAAAAAGGAAAAGGCTCCTCCCTGCTCAAAAGGTAGCTGTACTATACGTAATTGAAAATCAGATGTAATCATTGGAAGATGATTTTGGTGATCTGATTGCAATGACCCATGTAATGTATGTTACACTCATTTGTGTGTTATTCCATGAGAGCTAAGGTGAGCACGTATACTTCAGTGGGGAAAACTGAGGTTAGAGAGGTATGGGGGCTTGCCTGTGATCATATAGCCAGTACGTGGTGAACTCAGGGCTCCAAGATTCATTTCCGCTCCTTTAAATGGTCTTGCCATGCACTTTCCAGGAGTCACATTAGAATCTGCTATCTAAGAGCATGTCTAGTGGCTGGGTAATTATTTTAGGATCGCTTCCCCTTCCGTCTTTTGATACTGTTTATTCAGTCCTCAGGATTCTTTGTCTGCGTTCCAAACTTCATTTCCTGGATTGAACGTTCATCTTCTCAGGATGTAGGTGGTTCTTTAAGTAACAGTTGCTTGCCATAGTTACTAGTTCATCCATTTCTTTGTTATACACTTAATACAAATCCCCAGGACTCAAGTGTCTTAAGTGAATCTTGGAGAATCTTCTCAGAGTTTTGGCTTATATCTGAATGAAAGATCTGTTCATTCAAGAGAGAGCTTCTGGGGCTTCCCTGGTGGCGCAGTGGTTGAGAATCTGCCTGCCAATGCAGGGGACACGGGTTCGAGCCCTGGTCTGGGAAGATCCCGCATGCCGCGGAGCGACTACGCCCGTGAGCCACAAGTACTGAGCCTGCGCGTTTGGAGCCTGTGCTCCGCAACAAGGGAGGCCGCGACAGTGAGAGGCCCGCGCACGGCGATGAAGAGCGGCCCCCACTCGCCACAACCAGAGAAAGCCCACGCACAGAAACGAACACCCAACACAGCCAAAAATAAAAATAAATAAAGCGTAAAAATTAAAAAAAAAAAAATGAACACAATCTAATAAAACCTATAAAAAAAAAAAAAAAAAAGAGAGAGAGCTTCTGAAATCAAGGTTCAGATATTTGCCCAGTTTCAGTTGGTTTTCAATCTTGCTGTTGTGGGGTAAACAGAGGTACTATTAGAGAACTTTCAGGGGAGTCAATAAAAGTTAAAGGAAGAGCCAAAGGTTCTTTACTCTTTTCTGTGTCCATTTGACTTTCCAAATTGTTTTCTGGAAGAAGTGAATCATATTTCATATTTGAATACTCACTTCAAATATTCGTTGTGTTTCCAGGAAGCAGGTCCTTTGTGTTTTGGAGAAAATATGCTCTTCAGAAAGAATCATGTGAATATTAATTTTTTTCATTAATGTGTTTAACTTTAGAGAGCCATGAATATGCTTAGCTTTATTTTTTAGGTTTTCATTTAGCTTCAAAGTTGCATGTGTCATTATTAAAGTTGGAAAGGACTCTTCTTTGTCATGGAGAAAGTAAAAGTCGTAGAGAAAGTAAATCATATTTGAAGAAAACATTTTAATACCTGAGATTTTAAAATTATGGGATTGTATTCATACTGTAGACATTCAACCTATTTGAGTTAGGTTTTTAAAGCTCTTGACTACTTTTGCTTCTGGCTAAAACATTATGGAAAGTGTTCAGCTTTCTTTTTGGAAAAGAGCTCTATTTTTCTCCCTTAATAGGAAACAGAATTAATTGATCCAGTAAGTGAAGTAATTGCACATTTGAGTTGGACAATTTAAAACACACAAAGTTTGAAATCATAAAGCATTTTCTTGAGCAGTTGTGTTTTGGGGTAGCATTTTCTGTTACAGTGTGCTCCCTCCTTCCCAGTTTTCCTCTATTCTTCTTTCACATTAATGGTCTTACATAATAAATACTCATTACAGAATATGCTTGATTTGTATGGTTGCTAAGAAAAGCTTAAGAGTGACTCAGCAATTGGAAAGCCTTAATTCTAGATCTACAAGCCCTTCACTTCATCTATCTCTGTACTCATGGACGACATCACTAATCCATCAGCAAAGCTCATATGTGCCCTCCTGATTCTTCTCTGCACACTGCCTCCATCAGTCATGCTGAGATGAAATCTGCATGTCATCTTTGAATGTATGTGTCTTTATTGAAGGTCCTTTTGTTAGGCAAAACTCTCCTGAAGGAAAGCACAGAAAAATTCTTAATTCTAGGAATTCCCGGTTTGGAAGGTTACTCCAACACCAGGTAGAACCATAAGCAAAGCGCAGATCAAAGCTCCTGTGATTAGGACACAGATTATCACTCTCCACCCAGGAAAATCCTGAGTTGCTCTGATTTTATGTGAAATCAGGCTGTCGGTGGAAGTTCTTTCTCAACTGTAGTAAAAGTTAAAGAACTTGTTTCCTTTGTAAGTTTTGAGCAGGAACAGGTTTGAATCTATATGTAAAATCAATATCCTAGAAATGGAAATCTAGTTATGAGATATATGTTGGGGGTGGGTGGGTCACTGGCTGCATTTGGCCCCGATTCTACACATAAGCTTTGGAGGGCATGGTTAGAATTGTGAGTAATTTAGGATCAACAGTTCAATCCTGTATAATTTAGTGACTCAGCACAGTAATAAACCCTGGAAACTTCTGCTTCTGTGTTCCTTCTCTGCAGGAATTAAGGGCATATAGGAAGAAAGCAAACATGAATTAATTTGATTTTATGTGCTTAAGCAGGCATAATGAGAATCTGTTGGTACGGCGGAAGTTACCACCAATCCACATAAAAATGAATAATACTGACGTTCAAAGAAAGAGCATTAATCATGTTGCTGTGATTGCAGACTTAAATAATTTCAGGGGCTCATGCTTACACACAAGGGCCTCAAGTCCCTGAATGTTGGACATTATGTGGAAGCTTATGTGGCAGAGGCCCTGAAACATTGCCCTGCTAACCCACGTGACATGTCCTGGTGTTCCTTTTCCTGACTTGCCTTTGCACTAAATAATGCCGTCTTTTCTCAGAAAGTCTAAAAAGGCTTTTGTATTTTCAAAGAGTAGAAATGAAATGGGTTTTTCCACCCCTTTTGATAACCAGGTACTTTTAATAGCAAGGCTTTTCTTGGCTTCGATCCTTGGGCAATTTTGTGATAATTTTTTTGAGCATGTTGGCGCTCACATGCTCCATGAAAATTCAGAGATCAGTTTCCAAGAATTTCAGATTTCCCGTTATAAGAGGTCAAACAAATGATACAAGTTACTTAAGTGTTTCTTGGACCATAAAGGAACTGTTCTCTCGGGCTAAATGTACCCTTTCCAGCAAACTAATATGAATCTCTGTCAACTCAGGGTTTTACATTTTTAGGACTGTGCAGTTTAAATGTGAAAGGTAGTGCAGTCATTAAAAACCAGCTAGAATTGTTAAGATTTGTTAGAAGAATATAATTGCTAATATTGCTGCCATGATATTCATATATTCATATAAAATATCAAGTGATATTTTATCACGGAGACAGATTAAAGTTTGTTTCAAAATAATTTAGAAATTTAACTTTTAAAACTTGGGTATAAGATTCAGAAAGCATCATATACTTCATGGCGTGTTATCCTTGGTTTGTGAAAAGGCCCCGCATCTTTGTTTTATCTTCATTATTTTTCTCCTTCAGTCTGATTCCATTCTTTCTTCCCCAGAGATCCTCACTAGTTATGTTTGTAATTCACCTGAGTGTTTTGTGTTTAGAACTCAATCTATTATTGTGCAATTTTAATCAATACCACCTTTGAAAATTTATCTCCGTTGCTTTGTGTACGTCTTGTTTGTGCATTGCTTTTGATTGCTGTGCAGTATTCCATGCATCCATCCATCCCATTTTACTTACCCATTCCCACAGGGAAGGACACCTTGGTTGTCTATAACCTGTGTTTTCATACCCAGTGCTGCCATGAGCATCTTTATACCCGTTGCCTTATGGGTCTTCTATATATAAAGATGTGTATGTATAGACGTATATGTATATATAAGTGAGTATGTGCATATGTTTGTGCATTTGTGTATCCATCCATCCAAAAATGAGTTTCTTGAATTTTACAAATTTGGTGAATTTGGTTATTAATGAATTTCACCAAAATCTGCTTGATCACTTGCTAGAATGACTGTATCTCCCTGTTATACTATTATCCTTTGTATATGGGATTCGATGAGTTTACCAATAATTTGCATTTCCTGATTTTCTAATGCTTGCCAACCCAATGGGTATAAAATAGTAACTCATTCTTTTAATTTTGCCTTTCTTTTGTTGCGAATGAGGTTGAACGTCTTTTTATATCCTTAAACGTTTGATTTTCCCCTCTTGGAAATTGCCTTTTCAAATCTATTTTCATTTTAAAATTTGTGTTTCCCTTCCTTTTCTTGCGGTAGTTACTGTGTTTTCTTCACTATGTTGAAGAAGTTGAGCATGAAGTCATTCCTGCAGCACTTGGAGCAGACTTTGTGACTGCGAGATACACCCTGAGATTAATCCTAGCATTTCTTTTTGCCTTTAACAACCTCAGGTCTTGCTACTCCTGTGCAGCTGTTCCCCGCCTGCTTTCCCCACATAAGCTCCTGCTTCCCTGCAATGCAAACGTGAGCAAACCCTGTCAAGTCACTGCTTTGCTGAAAAGCTCCAGTGGTTCCCCTTGGCTTTTAGGAGAAAGGTCTGAGTCTTTGCTGGGTCTCAGAGTTCCCCCATGATTTAATCCTTGAGTCTGGTCATCTCCTGTGCCCTGTGTTCCAGCCACAGCAGGCTACTTCCTTATCCTTCCAGAGCCTTCTCTGGCCCCATATGCAGTGCCCTCTTCTCTTATTGCTGTCCTCCTCCACCTGGATAATGTCTCCTCTCAGGTGTCTCACAGCATCTCCAGGAAAGCCCTCCCGGGTCCTCATACTAGGTTAGGTCTCTCCACGGTCCACCACGTTAACCTCTACTTCCTTCTTTGAAACTCTTTCTATACCTACAATATTTAATACATTTTATGCTCAAAGAGCAAAGGGTGGAGGCAGGGGCATTTGGGAATTCCATGAGGTCAGCACCTGTGTCTTTGTTTCTCTCTGTTGCTTCCCAAGCATCTAGCTTAGCACCTGAGACACAGAAGCACAGTTAATCTTTGTTGATATAGGAATAAAAATGTATGCACATTAAATGCTAATTCCCTGACTTTGGCTTTGTTTCATTTTCACTAACATTTGGATAGATTTATCCATTTGAACCTACTTTTGATTCTACTTTGTTACATTATGATATAAATATATTTAATTGCATTTTCCTTGTTGATCAAATAAATCTACTTAAATACATTTCTCTCTGTTAACACTGTCTACACGTTTATTTTTAATAGGGTCGTGTGTGCATGATTATTAGCTTAAATATCGTTATATACGGTGCTGCTGTGTCACGGTTTGTATAATTGTTCCCCTATTTTGAAGCATTAGGTTGTTTTCAATTTCATTACTTTATAATGAAATATAATATTTCTTGGTATAAATTAATTTCTTTTTTTCCCCAAGCTATTGCTTTGGAATTACTGCTTTTGAGTAGCTCTTATTAAAGGCTGCTGGATCATTAAGAAAGATTGAAGTTGGTTTCATTGCCAGGCATTGTGTACCTGTTTATCTAGAGCTCCACCAAAATTGAGTTTTATAATTTCATTGTATTTTAATAGCTCTGAAGTGTAACTCTAGCGTTGTTTCAATTTGTGTTTGTTTCTCTGCTGGTAAATCTATGCATTTTTCACCGGGATGATTTATGCCCTGTCTTTCCTTTATTTAAATTGTCAGTGTGCATCCTTTGATGTCCTCCTAACATAATCAAATCTCTTTCTGTGAGTGGCATAAGGTACAGGTAGTCAGGACCTCATCCTGATTAGTGTGTTATGGAGTATTTTTGGAAGCTCACAGGATTTACTTCTAAGAATATTCTTTGATACTCTTAGAAAATATGCAACCATGTAGAGTCAGCTTTAGAATATGCTTCTTCTTTAAAAATAATTCCCATTTAAATGTGGTCAAGGCCCCTTAGCACTGCTAAAACCAAACCCAAACAGTAACACTTCTGTTCATTTGGATGAGAAATATTCCCCTGAAAAGATAGGAATTCATATAACAGAGAGTGTGTTTTCTTGGTTCCCTTTTAAATGTAAAAGTTATTTATGGATTTGCATTCCATAGTGTCTCAGCATCATTTACAACTAGGCTTTGCTTACTGAACTCAAACTGCAAAGCTTCTCTTAAGCGTGACTCAATTACCCTTTAATGTATTAAAAAAAAAAAAAAGGCAAAGGAAAAAATCCATCGGAATTTGTCATTATGATTAATTCTTGTGCGCAGAAGACTGGCAATCTTTTCCAAAACTTTCATGGTTGTTTTTTTTTGATCTTTTGCCTTTTTGTTTGATATACTTGAATAATCTGCATAGTTTTGATATTTAATTCCCCTTATTCTTGTCAATTGGGAGATAGGTTTGGGAGGTTGGCATTTCTTTATTCTCCATGCAGTTAGGGTTTCTTCTGAAGCATTTAAATTACGCAGAGCCTAGAATTATTCCAAGAGTGGTTCGCTAAGGGTATTTTCGGTTACTGGGAGGAAACGGACTGTGTGGATTTGAAGGAAGGCATAGCTTGATGGTTAGGTTTGAGGTTATTTTGTTCACCATTTAAAAATATTTCTTTTTCTTCTAATTTCTCTTTACTGATTTTTCTCAGGCTGAAAATAACGTGGACTTGTTTACATGTGAAGGAGGGGCTGCCGTGTACAGCTGGGCAGGATGTTCACTGTGTAAGAGCCCTGGCCAAGGGCAGATAGTGGCTGCATTCCAGAGCAAGGGGCACCTTTCCCCAGCTCATACAAATATACCGTATGAAAGGCTAGCCATCCTACGGATTGGTTTCTTTAGTAGTTGCTAAGAGTTTTCTAGGTTTTGTATTTCTATGAGGGTTTCTTTTCCTTTGTCTTTTTAAAATCTTGCTTTTGTGATCTTCAAGAAGGGATACCAGTGGTCTGGGCCTTTTTTGTTTGTTTTTCTATTTATAAAATATTCCTCAATAAGTCAGCACCTTGGCTGGATCCTTGTCCTGTTCATTTAAGGTCAAATGAGTGTCCTCCATTATGTTACTCACCTCTGAGGGAATATACTCCCAGCTTTTAGTTCTTTCTGATGCTTCCTTGTCACCAGCGAGAATGTCTGGTTTTTCAAAGCCATGTAAACTGAGAGGCATGGTCTTAAGAGAAGAGTTCAGCTCTCAGAGATTAGTCCACATCTGCTAAAGAATTTTCTTTTGTGTCTGTGCTATAACAAAACAAAAGCTTCCCCCTTTCTTTTCAGCCTAAATGAGTGTATTTCACAGTGGGAGCACAAGATTCTGGTTTATTCCCCATCGGAATAGAAACGGGGGTCATGGACCTGCCTTGCTTCTCATCTGAGGCATTTCACTTCCCATCTTCAGTGGAACAGGACTTCAGGCAGATGGCCCTCTCGTTGACCTTATGATCAGAAATCAGATGAAGGTCAAGATAAAGTTTCCACCGATATCTGGCTTTTAAATTCCTTTGACCCACTTTTCCTGTGTTGGAAGGAGTTCATTGTACTTGACATACCATTTCTTTGTGATTCTGTGCTGGTGTCAGATATAACCAACAGACGTTGACGTTCTTGGAGATGAGTCTTACTCTAAGACCCAGTTCAAATCAGTGCCCTCTGGGGATTTTAGGTTTCTGCTCCCTGCTAATTTTATAGAAATGTGCTGGGGACTCTCAGCCCTGTTTGGCAGTTCCTTGCCACCTGGTTGCCATCATTGTCGAGGTCTCTTTTCACGCTGTAAGGACAGCAGTGTAGGAGGGGGGTATCTGCCCATCCCTTTGTTTTACCTGCTCTGAGTTTAAGCATCTGAAAGTATTCTTCCTAAGTCAGAACAATCTTTGTCTTTATGAATAAAGATGTTGTTCTGAAATGACATTAGTTTTTCCTTTTCGGAATGAACTGTCTGTCTGGTTTTATTAACTCAGTCTTCTTCCTAGCTTATTACCAAGGAGGTAAAAGATGGATCCTAAAGAGAAGGTGTGTTACCTCAGTATTGAAGTGAGTTACAGAAAGAACTGGAAGAATATACATACACCTAATAAATCATTACCTCTGCTCTGAAGAGGAGGAGGGGATGGGTGGGGAAGAAGATACGGGCTTTATAAGGGATGCAGTTTTGTTTCACCAAACATGACTCTATTGACTCTTTTAAAATGCGAATCTGTTACAAAATAATGTTTATGTGGACAAAATTTAAAAACTCATTTTAAGATAAATAGCTCTACCAGTAATCCTGTATTCCCTGCCCTTCCAGCGTGTTCTGAAGCAAGGCAATTGTTCTTAACCACTTGGCCTGTTCTTTGTTTCCTGAATATTTCAGAACATCTCTCACTCGTCTCGTCTCTCGTTGGCTGGAGTGTGGTGGTAGCGGGGGAGTTGAGCTGAAATCCTGATGAACGAGGAAGTATTCATGTTTCTTTACCGTTTTTAGCAAGAGACGGCTTCAACTTGCAGGAAGGCGTTGTTCTGTAAATAGAGCTACGGAATATATCTTATTTGTCATCATCTTATTATTCCTTGGCCTGTTTCTAGAGATCAGCACAATAAAGTTTGTGAATCCTTCTTTAGAAGCTATAGTTTGGGCCTTTGCTGAGTGAGGCTTTGTAGGAGCTCCCCCCTACCCACCCCCAAGAAGTTCAGGGAGTGTTTGTGTCTGGTTATGTTTCAGATAGTCTATGTAAATGGAAATTAATTTTTCAACAAGGGCACTGCATCTTAGGGGACGTTATTAGAGTTTACCAAGCGTCATATTATCACTTGATTTAAAGTCAAATACCTAAATGTGAATAATAGAGGAAATCCCAAATAGTGACTCTGAATTTAAGATAGCTTAGGTTGCTTTTCCAACTCCAAAGTGAACAGCACAAGTAATTGCAGGCCCTTCTTGAATGAGTGTGTCTGAGTCTGGGTGATTTAGCACATATGAGGGGAAAATCGTCACGTAAACTATTCAACTGTTACTTCTTATGAATAGAATATATACAGAGAGCACTGTTAAGTCAGATATGAATATTACGGCACTTGAATCCCTCAGCCCAAATGGAGTCAGTTGCATTTGTCATGGAAGAAATTTTAATTTACCCTTTGGTCTGGAATCTGAAGAGACATTCTTCTCCTAAGCCATTAAAAGTTGGTTCTGTATTTTTTTTGGTTGGCATTTTTAAATTGAGTTTTTCACAGTGACCTAGACTTCCTTTTGGCTCTGTACAGAGAGCCATAGTATCTAATGAAAATATAGTTTGCTTCAGAAATAGGGCAGTGTTGAAAATTATTTCAGTAAGAAGATTCTCATAGTTATAAATTAATTTTGAAAATCCTAATTTTAGTGCCAAATGTCACCCAACAGACCATCTATTTTGACCACCCCCTCCAGTGTTTTTTTTTTTTTTTTTTTTTTTAACAAATGAATTCTAAAGGAGAAGCCGTGATAGAACTGTGCTGAGAAGAAAATCTCCTTTTCAAATCAGGCACCTTTTTATGTGTACGATAATATGAAATAGTGATAGTTTAGGTTCCAGATGGAGTTCCGTGGATGTTGTTTAGTTATTTCTCTTTAAATCTGTTTTGGGAGAAAACTTCGAAGTATACATTATTGTTATTATACGTTTCTGTAGATTTTAATCATTTTATATTTTTAATCACTAACTTGTATTGGGCTCCATATATGTTCCAAATCCCTGTATATATTTTATTCTTCATACTGGTCCGGGGCAGTATAGGCAGTGTTACCATGCCCATTCTGAAAATGAAGAAACTGAGGTATAGGAATATTAAGTAACTTGCCTTGGAATGTGGTAGATCCATTTCCATTCTAGATCTCCAGCTTTTAATCACTAATTATAAAACTCTAGCCAGTGCCTGTAACATTTAACATTTAAACATTCTGAAATTTAAAAATTTAAATCTAAAAAATTTTTAAGTTCTGAAAATGTGCAAAGAACAGAAACCGGAGTGATGGTGAAGGATGTCTGTTCCTGTGGATAATTTTTCCTTGTGTTCTGAGCCGTCTGTTCTCCTTTTAAGCCTGTGACCTGTCTTCGCCCCAGTGAGGTGTGGCGTCTGGAATGCCACGGATCAGCCGTACTGGCTGATGGCAGATGTGTTTGGGGTCAAGGTGGCAGCCTGTGCTTTCTGGGTCCCCCGCAGCTGTGGAGACAATATGATCTGTGTGGTGGAAGTCTGCCAAGTTAGATGCGCAAGTCTCCTCCTTCTGCCTCGGGAACTCACACTTTCCACAAACCTCCTGCCCTGCCGCGGCTCACATCAGTGCATTGCTATGTCAGGCTGAATAATTCGCAGCATTTAGCACTTAAATTGGCTCATTGCAGACAATCCAATTACAATAAAGTCTATTATCGTTTTGGTACCTTGGAATGAAATGGAGTGTTTAAGCGATGAACATGCCACGTTGCCTGGCAGTTGCTCCGCTCCTAGTTCATCTTCTTCGTCTTGCAGTTTCTCTGCGTCTTGCTAAAGTGACGCCCTGCCTTGGCGTGAGCCATGTATGAAGTTTGGTGATGCACCTTTCTCACGCAAACTTTCTCTCGATGTGTCAGTTTCGGGAGGATCCTGAGAGCTCCACAAACACCTCTTCCAATACCGGTTATGTGCGTCTTGCTAAAAAGGGATGTTTAATTAAGGTTGCTTTTCAGATTGCAGTCAAGAACCCAAACAGGCATTGATCAAGGAGGCGGCCACAACCCTGCAACAAAGACATCAGGCAGCTTTAGCAACCAGTAAAATAGAAGCAGGAAAAATTGAAGTAGGAAACAGTTTATAGAACTCTTGTGTTTCCCCTCCTATAGCTTGGCCAGCGATGAATGAGAAGCGGGGAAGAAATGGGTAGAGGCAGCGTGGTGGAGAGATGATTCAAGAAAGATAGTTGACAAAAAGTCCTTGCGTTGAGTCGAGGAGAGAATGATGGTTTCTAGGTGTGGTGGTAGTTTGTGGGCAGAAATTTTGATGTCAATAGGAAAGGGGGGTGTTTTTGGGAGTCTTAACTCGGAAAGAAATAAGCAGTTGTTCCTAAATGATGTCATAAGGACACAGATATATTTGGACTCATCGGGTTATAAATGAGAAAAAATCGATTATTGCCTGGAGAGATATATTTTTTATTTATGTATTTATTTTTAATTACCCTAAGATGCATCATGGTACTCCAAAAAAACCTGGATTTGACATTCAACTCAATCATTTTCTGGTTGTGTGACACACGAGGTAGAGGGACAGCAATTAATCTTTCCCAGATTCATCTGATAATGAGTATAATATCCCCCTGTACAAACAGTAGTGAGGATAGGAAATAGTATGTAAATGCCACCTGCCCTTAGTAAAATCCATAAGTGTTGTCTGTTTGTTTATTTCTGCTGTGAGCTCAGAAATCACATGGACAAGGAAGGTGCCTGGAATAGCTTCCTCTACCCCTTTAAGGTTTTGGAAAGACCATCTTTGAATTAGGCAACCATGAATGGATTGGAGGGCAGGGGTGGGAAATGCTCTGCCATACACTGAATATGGCGGTCATTTAAACCACCTCTCCTTCCTTTTTGTCTAATGTACGTTTTATATCGCTGGCCAACTGATCCTCATTGATTTCTTTTACAGTGTGAGTCAAAAAGGCTACCTCATTTCCTGGGGAAAGCCTAGTTCTCTAAATATCCTTTTATCCCTCTGTAAATGCTGTTAATGGCTTCTTGAGGAGAATTCTGTGACTGTGAGAATGGGACTGGGAAATTTCTGTAGCCTGCTTCCACACTGTAATAGGTGAGTTGGTTTTTAACTTGGTCCCCAGTGGTGGAAATGCTCCCAAAAGGTCAGGGCATTGGTGCTTGTAATTCTTGTGATGCCCTGCTTTTGAAGTCAGAGACCTGAACCAGATGGGTGCTGTCCTTGGTAATTGCGGCTTTGGAGCTGCAAAGGGAGCGTTTTTACAGGGAGTCTAGTTGACAGATAATCACCTCTCTTGCT
The DNA here is from genome assembly GCF_949987535.1 of Balaenoptera acutorostrata. Classification (NCBI taxonomy): domain Eukaryota; kingdom Metazoa; phylum Chordata; class Mammalia; order Artiodactyla; family Balaenopteridae; genus Balaenoptera; species Balaenoptera acutorostrata. The sequence continues at coordinate 28,238,344 of NC_080073.1, read as the reverse complement.
TCATTCCAGTTGCTGTGTGAAGGGTTGGAGGTACAGATGTGGTTGGTCGTGTGTGGTCAAATGGGACAGTGTTGGGCCTTTCCAAAGTAAGGGATGTGACAGAAATAGCAGGACACCTAGAGAATGGTCAAATGGTTACTTTCAGTTTATGTTGCAACAAATAGAAAGCAAATAAAGAGCCAGATCATACCCAGATTCATTTGTCAATGGACCTACTTATCTACTAATCTGCTGTCAAATTAATTAAACAAGGAGGCCATGAGACTGAGGTGGCTCTAATGCCCTGGTGGCCTGTTTAACAAACCAAGATCTAAGCCTGTACATGCCTCAGGGTTATGAAATTGACACCTAACAACAACCAATCACAAGCAGCCAGCTAGGCTTCAGGCTACAGCCGATCAATAATTTCCTTGTTTTGCTTCCACTTTTTCTCAATGAAAGTCTCCCCAGCTCATGCCAGTGGATGTTCCTGTTTGGTGCTGCCCCATTCAAGTCGACTTTGATCAAATAAACTCTTAGCATTTTTTTATATGCTTCAGTTTATCTTTGAAAACTCCCTACTCACCTTGTGTAAGAAAGCAGCATTTTTGGATAAAAAGTTGTTACCCATGTTTCTCTTTACCCATCTCTGTTTAGCTGTGTCCTGAGGCTGGGGCTCGGTGTTGGCAGAGCCTGCTTTAAGAGCAGTCACTAGTAGCTGCTGTCTGTGGGTCCTCTTAGTTACCCATGAGAAGAAGGAAAAATCATCACATGGTAGTTCTGGGATCCCACACGCCGGTTAGGAAATTCTCTGGATTCTCACCCATAACTGGAGGCGTTGGGAGTGTGAAACGCAGCTCTGTCCCAGCGGTGGAGGTAGTCTCAGAAGGTGTGATGAATTCTGTTGCGGAAGAGGAAGATGTTCCTGGATAAGGAGAGGTGTTCGTTGATAAGGAGATAACGCATGCCTGGACTTGAACCCACACCTCAGTTCTGGAACAAACTCCTTCTCACTTGTCAGATGTGCTTTCCAGAGTATTTCCAACTCTCTGCCTCTGGGAGCCCATGTCCAGAAATGCTCTATATCATTTGCAGGCGCCTCCCAAATGTGTGAATGCCATAGTTTGTAATGAATACATTGATGAGGTTCTGTTGAGTATTTAATTTTTTTTTTAAGATTTTATTCTTTTTAGAGGAGTTCTTAGGTTCACAGCAAAATTGAGAGGAAGGTACAGAAGTTTCCCAAATACCTCATGTCCACACAGGTGCACAGCCTCTCCCATTGAAAACATCAGAGGGTGCATTTGTCATAAATGGTGAACCTACATTGACAGCACAATCACCCAAAGTCCATAGTTTACATCAGAGTTCACTTTTGGTGTTGAACATTCTATGGATTAGGACAAATTTATAGTGACATATCCACCATTATAGTGTCTTACAGAGTAGTTTCACTGCCCTAAAATCCTCTCTGCTCTGTTTCATCCCTCCCTCCCTCCTAAACCCTGGCAACCAGTGATCTTTTTACTGTCTCCATAGTTTTGCCTTTTCCAGTATGTCATATAGTTGGAATCATACAATACGTAGCCTTTTCAGATTGGCTTCTTTCACTTAATAATAGTCCTTTAAGGTTACTCCATGTCTTTTCATGGCTTGACAGTTTATTTCTTCTTAGTGCAAAATATTATTCCATTGTCTGGATGCATTGCAGTTTAATTATACATTCACCTACTGAAGGACATCTTGGTTGCTTCCAAGTTTTGGCAATTACAAAGAAACTTGCTATAAACATCTGTGTGCAGATTTTTGTGTGGACATGGGTTGTCAGCTCCATTGGATAAATACCAGTAAGGATGATTGTTGCATCATGTCATAAGAGTATGTTTGGTTTTATAAAAAGCTGCCAAACTGCTTTCTAAAGTAGCTGTACCATTTTGCAGTCCCACCAACAGCGAATGAGCGTTTCTTTTGCTCCACATCCTTGTCAGCTTTTGGTGTTATCAGTGTAGAGATTTTGACCATTTTAATGGGTGTGTTTGTTGTTTTGATTCTCCATTTCAGGATAGACATATTAAGACATTTTAAGATAGAAATAGGGAGAGGTTGGTAAAGGGGACAAATTTTCAGCTATAAGATGAATAAGGTCTGAGGATCTAATGTAAAATGTGGTGACTGTAACGACAACACTGTAAAAAAAAACACTAGATGGACATTTTCACATTTTCATATTTTTGAGTGTGCATTTGTAAAACATTGGTGTGCTGTTTATTAAAGAATTGGTAATACTTAAAAAATGTTAATGATACAGGTAACACAGGTGAATGTTGAATTGATGGCATCTTAGATTTGGTGAAATATGATGTTTTTCTTTGGTCTCTCCTGTCCAATTGTAAGCTCCCCGCACAAAAGCTTTCTTTCCTTTCATTGGGCATCACAGATCTTGGCCTACAGTAGACAACTTTAGCTTGCAGCAAACTGGGGGTGTGGAGTGGGGCAGCTTGTTATACTAAAATTCTTAAGGGTTGATTTCTATCCTCTCTCTCTGTTTTCTCTATTCCTCCCTTCTTCCTTCCAACCTTCCCTCCCTCCCTCCCTGGTAAAGATAAACCTTGATGAAAGTAAAATCTGATGAAAATAAAATGATAAAGGAATGAGAAGGTACACAGGTGTTAATAGAGATCAGTAGAAGCAGATCTGGAAAGGAAAATGGCACATTGGCATGTAATACCTCTTGCTGAGGGATTGTAGTGGCTTCTGTACTTACAGGTCAGAAAATTGGTTTCCTTCCATTAAGTCTTCATATAGAGCAATGTGCAGAGCCTGTGAATATTGAGCTTAATTAAACCATATCTAACATTTGTATGTGTCACTTGAGATTCTCCAGCCTCTGTATCTTTAAAATGATAAATGAAGCCTTCAGTGTTTTGGTTTCTTTAAAAATTTATTTATTTTTATTATTTTTTTTATGTTTGGCTGCGTTGGGTCTTAGTTGCTGCGCCCGGGCTTTCTCTAGTTGCGGCGAACGGGGCTACTTTTCGTTGCGGTGCACGGGCTTCTCATGGCGGTGGCTTCTCTTGTTGTGGAGCACAGGCTCCAGGTGCGCGGGCTTCAGTAGCTGTGGCACGTGGGCTCAGTAGTTGTGGCTCACGGGCTCTAGAGCGCAGGCTCAGTAGTTGTGGCTCGCGGGCTCTAGAGCGCAGGCTCAGTAGTTGTGGCGCACGGGCATAGTCACTCCACGGCATGTGGATCCTCCCAGACCAGGGCTCAAACCCGTGTCCCCTACATTGGCAGGCGGACGCCCAACCACTGTGCCACCAGGGTAGCCCCTAAAGCCTTCAGTGTTTTTAATTCTATCAAGCATGAATCTGGGCTTAGTATAAAGGAAGCTCTTTCTAAAATGTAAATTTCACTTAATTAGTTGAACTTCCACAGGGACATACTTCCAGGGGCATGTGATCTGCCACTGGGATCCTTTCCCCCAGCAACATGCTACTGCTTCTCAGCCGCAGTGACTATAATCACCTTCATGGACTTGATTCCTGGGTAGAAGTTAATTTACAAAGAATTCTTGAAAACATCCTCCTTTTGGATCACTTTCCTGCATATTTGCCTGCGAGATTGGCTCAGGCATTCAATAAACATTTCATGAGTGTCTGTACTGAAATGCTGGGCAGACAGGCTTCCTGCCTTCAAGGGGTACATGGTCTGGAAGGGGAGAAGGAGAAGAAAGCTAGCAACAGGAGAGGGATTAGAGGCAGGGAACCAGGGGGCACTCCTGTTGTGAATGTGTGCGTGAGTGAATGTGTGTGTGTGTGTGTGTGTGTGTGTGTGTGTGTGTGATTGTTGTCGGACCCAAGGGGAACCATTCTTTGGAACAGGCTCAGTAGCCTGCACTTACTGTTTCCTGTCTAGAGCATATTTGCCTCTCCACCCCCTACCCCCAGGGCATATAACTTACTGTTTCACTCAATTCTGGTCTCTGTTCAAACTTCACCTTCCCAGAGAGGCTTACCCATAAGCCCCTCTAAGACAGTACTTTGGTCATGCTCCATGCCCTTCTCCCCACTTCCTTTAATTGTCTTCAGAAAAATTACCCCACCAGCCATTATTATCATGCGCCTCTCTTACAATTTAACCCTTTCATCCCTGTTTTTCTGGTGCCTACAGCTTAGTGGGAACTGATTAAGTTGATTCAGTTAATTAATGCTGACACATCAGCTCAGCCCATTTCATAAATTTGACACTTTATGTCTCTTTCCCCCAAACATCACAAAACTAAGCTGCATTTTGCACGTGTGTAGGTTGTGACTCTGGGCTGTGTAATGAAAAGTAAAGGCTTTAGAACAGTGCTAGGAGTGGGCTTAAAGAAACATGATATTTGCTGTTCCTGTGTATTTCTTTACTTGCTGAGTGAAGTTGCCAGGTATTTCCTCAAAAGGAGAGGCCTCGTATTGAAACTGTTTCTTATCCATGTTTCTTTGAGGAGGAATATTGAGACATAGCCTGCTGTAGATTGTTAATGATCTACTATATAGTACTTGTGATAACTTTTTAGGCACAGGTATATAATATGGGGTGGGGGAGGTTCGTTTTTGGTAAATCATAGAAAACAAAAGGGTTTGGTGTCAACAGTGTGTAGGGAAAGGTAGTAACATTTTTAAAAGATAAAGGTTGGTAGGTAATGTATTTGAAAGATTTTAACATGTTTGCTTTAAAAATGAATAGCAACAGTAATATCTCGTTACCATCTAATAAGTATTCACCTCACAAATGTATTAAGAGAAGTATTAATATTATGTCTATTTTACGGATTCAAAAACTGAGGCCAAATAATTTATCCCAATCCCTAAGCAGGAACTCCAGCCAAGTTCCAACTCCATAGTGTATGGGCTTTTTTTTTTTTTTTTTTTCCCATCATTGTGCTATATTATTACAAAATATAGTAGAAGGAATGTATCAACTGCTAATTTTATCAAGGAAACTATTCATCTTTGAAAATAACTAGTAAGCATCCATTTCCATCATACTATTTTGCTACAAGACAATTTTATAGTAATGTTCAGAGGTCTCTTTAAGATATCCTGTAGCATCTCTTTTACTATAGGAAGTTGGGGCTTTTATCATCCTGTGATCTCCTACTTCTTTTTCCTTTTCTTCCTTTATTCAAAATTTATATTTCCTCTTGGGCTCACAAAAGGCTGCCCACTATTGTGTGTTCTCTCTGCTGTGGACTCAGGTTGGCTGGAAAACAGGCTGTCCATCCCACTGTTTGCCAAGGGTCTGGAGGTCATGCAAATTCTGACCTGGACTTCCAGGCCCCAGGGTCTACTGCTTCTGGGTATGGTGAGTCCAGATTTGGAAACTCCATTCCGTCCTCCCTGTAAGCGGTCTTAGAGGAAGGAAGTGGTGTTTGTGGTGTTCCTTAGAGGAAGGAAGGATGAAAAGCAGGTTATTGTTATTAATAGGAGGTTATATTAAGAACAGTCACTTTTAGCATGTTCTAAACACCTTATGTTGAAGAGCCAGAGAAAGGAACGGAAACTTGGAAACATCTTGATTAAAACATCTGAGCTTAATTACAGATTGCACCACTAATTGAGCATCTCCTATGTGCCTGGCCCTGTGTTCAGAACTGGCAGATAGTAGTAAACAAGATAGCTAAGGAGTTTACTGCCCAACAGGAGAGACAGCTATTGAAGAAGTAATCACTCATGCTGGAAGTGCTATGAAGGTGAGATGGAGGACGGAATGAAGCATATGGGGAGGTGATTTAATGATCTAGGCCAGGGGTCAGCAAAGTTCTTCTGAAAAGGGCCAGATAGTAAATATTTGAGGCTTTGAGAGCCATATGGCCACTGCTGCCAGTTCTCATCTTTGTTGCTGTAGCTTAAAAGTAACCATAAACAGTAGGCAAATGGATGTGGTTCTGCTCCAGTAAAACTTTATTTACAAAAACAGATGGCAGTCTGGATTTGGCCTGTGGCCCATAGCTTGCTGACCCCTGATCTTGGCTCTTTTGTTGCTTTCACTCTGTTGTCCTCTATGTGTGCCCTTTCACCCCCAACCTTGTCACCTTGTGGCTTCCAGATGGCCCCCTCGGCCTCCTGTAGCTCAGACTCACATAGCAGAGGCTGCAGCAGGAGCTAAGGTAGGAGGGAAAACAACTTTTTCATCACAGGAAGTCCAGCTGACTTCCCCTTACAAGTTATTGGCCCAAGTTGGACCGTGTGCCCACCTGACACCAGTGTCTAGCAGAGAGGACTCCAGTTCCCAGGGCTGGCTTGGCTCAAGCCTGACTCAGCCCTTGGGTTGATTAGATTGCTGTTCTTCGGTAAGAAGGGCGAGGGCTGCCGGCGAGCCTCCACAGCGTTTCCATAGGAACTGAGCTCCGGACTACACACAGCTTGATCCTTGGACCAGGGGCATCACTGCGGAACCTCACACCCCATCCAGAATCAGAATAGAACCTGCTTTTAAACAAGAGTCTCAAATGATGTGCAGACACTTTCAACTTTGAGCAGTGCAGGTCTACTGGGTCAAGGAAGGGCATTTTGAGGATGGTTAAACCGAGAAAGAGTGGAAATGAGTGGTTGGTAGCCTCACCCTGGCTCCCATTTAGGCAATGTCATTATAATTCCAGCTTGTAACGTTATTTCACGTTTAAAATCTTAGTACTTTTTATGGTGTTCAGTGTTTAAAGTGGACCACAATTTTTTTTTAACATCTTTATTGGAGTGTAATTGCTTCACAATGGTGTGTTAGTTTCTGCTTTATAACAAAGTGAATCAGCTATATGTATACATATATCCCCATATCTCTTCCCTCTTGCGTTTCCCTCCCACCCTCCCTATCCCACCGCTCTAGGTGGTCACAAAGCACCGAGCTGATCTCCCTGTGCTATGTGGCTGCTTCCCACTAGCTATTTATTTTACGTTTGGTAGTGTATATATGTCCTTGTAGAGTGGACCACAATTATTTAGAGGACCCATCTCATTCCTTTTTTCCCCAGCAAGTCCTAACAGTGTTCATGGTGTTATGAGATCGAAAGTAAAAACAAAGTCTGAGAGAATAAAGCAAGATTTGTAAACATTATTTTTGTTTTTAACCCACATTATAGTGCGTATAGGTGAAATGGCATATCTTGTTTTCATTTTAGAAATAATTCACCATCATTCGTGACGGGCCACTGCATGAGTGCATGTGACTGTCAAGTGTCTGGATTCTATTTTTGACTACAGGAAACTCCACCGTTAAGCAACCAAATTCCATTTCAGGATTCTCTTTCTATTTTTTGTTCTGTTCACTTGATCTTTTCCATCGGTAGGCACATTCGCTTCCAAAGCATGAAGAAAAAAAATTTTTTTCCAGCTGTATTCTGCTCAAAATGCTGAGGCCTTGCCCAGGAAATAGAAGGCTGGCTAATTGGAAATACGGTTGGTCTCCTGGTACGTCTTCCGGATCCAGACAACAGGTCTCTGCCAGTTGTCATCTTTGTAGGGCTTGCCCCACATTCCGAGGCAGAACTCTCAACTGTCCCTTGGAATTTCATTAGCTGGTGTGCTTTTGTGAGCTCAGTGTGGGGAGGGGCCTCTTGAAATCTGTCCTTTTGCCAGCTGGGCAGGTCTCCCACTTGGCTGTTTTGAGAATGGTTGTATCCTGTACTGTTGAAACAGGATGAACTTGGCCACGAATGTCGGCCAGAAGCCCTCTATCCCATTTATGCGGCCGTGCTGGCTGGGTTCTGAGAAGTGCATGATTTCATTTGGGAACTCGCTGTGGTTTGCTGCTAACCATCTGAGTCTGCAAAATGATGCCTTTTAAGCATGACCGGGGCAAAATAACCCTGGGGCTGTATTTGGTGTGGTTTGTCTGTTAGGTTTAAAAGCTCGCTATAGAATTTTCTTGCTTTATAAAATTGAGGCCTCCTTTAAAGTCGTGTCATTTCTGTGGTTTATAAATCGGATTATCTTCCTCTTGTAAAGGCGGTAGTTTCCATTTAATAGAAACGGGAGATAAGATTCCTCCGTAAAGATTTCATAATTGTTTGATGAAGTTGGACGTTTTCCCCACTCAAAGTGAAGTACACTTGTACTCAAAAAGAGTGGGGCATTGGCGGTCGGGGTGGGCTGTCTTTAGGAAGCCATCTGCAACTTGGGTGTTTTTTCTCTGTCGGCCACCCATCTGGTTCGGAAGGAGAGTTTCCGTGCAGTTGTGGAGGGAGATAAATCAGCCAGGTGACGGATTACGGGCCATCCTTGTTCTGCTATAAGGAGTATGAGGCAAAAGATTAAGTGACGCGCAGTTCACGTGTCAGTGGAGGACAAAGCAGGGGTGCGTGGCCCTTCGGGCTCCCTCTGATTGCCCACGCCCTGCTGCTCACGTTGCCTCTGATGGCTCTCTTTCCCCCTTCTTTTGCCCTGCGAACATGCCCCAGAAACTTGGAAGTATGCTAACACAGCGTCCTGGTCTCTCCTCCTGAATAAGGCAGCCCCACTGTGAGAGCTCAGGAAACACAGAGGTGGTAATGGCATGTGTATGTTAACCACACAGGATGCGATGATTTTCTGTCCCAAGTGAATGTAGACTGAAACCCAATCACATTTTCCAAATCAAACTTGTTATTTTGCCTCCCCACCCATTTTTTTTTAACCCTGACTTTTTTTTTTTTTAATTTATTTTTGGTTGCGTTGGGTCTTCGTTGCTGCACATGGGCTTTCTCTAGTTGCGGTGAGCGGGAGCTACTCTTCGTTGCGGTGCACGGGCTTCTCATTGCGGTGGCTTCTCTTGTTGCAGAGCACGGGCTCTAGGTGCGTGGGCTTCAGTAGTTGTGGCATGCAGGCTCAGTAGTTGTGGCTCACGGGCTCTGGAGCACAGGCTCAGTAGTTGTGGAGCACGGGCATAGTTGCTCCACAGAATGTGGGATCTTCCTGGACCAGGGCTCGAACCCGTGTGCCCTGCATTGGCAGGCGGATTCTTAACCACTGCGCCACCAGGGAAGCCCAACCCTGACTTTCTATTGGGAAGATTAAATTCATGAATTTACAGAAAGAAAAATCATAGCAATTGTCAGACTGCGTGAGGAGGGGATTTATTTATCTTTCAGGAATGGAACCAACATTTCCTAGACCAAGTTGCTGAAGTTTATGAGCTTTTAAATAATAGGATGTTGTTTGGCAGTCTCCATAAAACGAAAGCTTTTATACCCCTGTGATAATAGGACTCTGAGAAGACTGAGACACTGGTGGTTTAATTTTTTTTTTCATTTTAGTGTTTCCTTCTATTTAAAAAGTTTTAGATGTATTTTCAAAATTACAAAGATATTGGAGATAAGGAGACTGAAAAATGTCTTATCTGTTTTCAGACTTGATATGTTTTCTAAAAAGTATCAACTGTATTGTGACAGTCTTTAAATGTAATGAAATGTCATTTCACCATAAAACAGTGTGACTGGAGTAGCACAGTGTTCTCAATTAAAGGTGATTTTTGTTTCTTCCTTGCCCCACTGGGGACATTTGGCAATGGAGACTTCTGTGGTTATCAGGATAGGGAAGGAGAGATGTTGATGCTGGATCTAGAGGGCAGAGGCCAGGGATGCTGCTAAAGGTCCCACAGTGCACGGGACACGACCCCCCACCAACACACACACACATCAGTGAGCTAATATGGCGAAAATTATCAGTAGTGCTGCTATACAGAGACCTTGGAGTGTCGTAACCAAAACCAAATGTTCTGCCTCTGAGCTTTCATTCTTTAACATGACATTTAAGGCGTTACCAAAAACATGTCCGAAATGCCATTTATCACAGGCAAAAGGCATTTTTTAAAAAAATAACAAGTGTGAGGCTTCTGAGCCAAATTGTTTCCTAGAACTTGTTCTCTCTTCGGGAATGAAAGCTGAGGTGCTCTTTTACATTATAAATTTCTAGTTTATTTGGAAGCCTGATGTTTATGTTTTAAAAAATGACATTGCCGGGCTTCCCTGGTGGCGCAGTGGTTGAGAATCTGCCTGCTAATGCAGGGGACACGGGTTCGAGCCCTGGTCTGGGAAGATCCCACATGCCACGGAGCAGCTGGGCCCGTGAGCCACAATTGCTGAGCCTGCGCATCTGGAGCCTGTGCCCCGCGACGGGAGGGGCCGCGATAGATAAAGGCCCGCGCACCGCGATGAAGAGCGGTCCCCGCACCGCGATGAAGAGTGGCCCCCGCTTGCCGCAACTGGAGAAAGCCCTCGCACGAACCGAAGACCCAACACAGCCAAAAATAAATAAATAAATAAATAAATAAATAAGAAAATCCTTTTAAAAAAAAAAAAATGACATTGCCTTACAAGATGGACTTTACAAGATTTCTTTTGCTGTATTCTCTTTTAATTCAGTGGTTTTCCAACGATCCCGTATTCAGTCCTAAGGTTTCTTTCCTAGACTGGAACTCAACATTTCATTGTAAAATGAATGGCCCCTTCTGGTTCCATGTGCTTTTCATTGTGATCTTCCTTTGAGAAAAGCCCATTCATTGAGTCACATTGTCCTCTGGATGTGGGTTTTTCCGTGTGGATCCCTGCCCAAAAGGTGATGAATTAAATTGTTCAGCTCATTTCAGTTGTGACCTGAGATGAACAGAAATGCATTTGAAAAATGAAGCACAGGTTGTTGTTCGGGCATCACGTGAGCAACACGCTGCAGACTCAGTGCCAGCATCTTGGCTGCTCTGGACCTTAGGCTGCAGTGTCTGAGTAGAAAGAGCTGTGGCTGGGTTCTTTGCAAAGTGACATCCTTTTGACCTTGAACAGCGTTGAAGTTCTCATATGTACAATTTGAGCTTCCTGATTTTTTCTTTCAGTGTGAATCATATGAAAACAGATTCATGTATACCAATTTCTACTAAGTAAAAGGCATTGAATTATCAGTAATGAAATACCAGGTTTTAATTAAATTTATTAGTAATGGCCTTTCTTGCTCTGGGTACTTAGATACTGACACATTTGATGATAGAATAACAGACAGTGTGGTGGTTTTTTTTTTACGCTTACAAATTGCTTTTAATTCTCCATGATCGGGTTGACAATTGCCAGTGTAAGTATTTATAGAGAAAGATAAAGACAGAGCTACCTACACTGCATCTATAAATACAGCCGAGCATACAAAATGTGATGGTGACAGCCATCTTGGCTGTGTCAGATGTGTGTCTGTTTTTTTAGGTAGATTTGCATGTAGAAGATTTGTATTTATATAGACTAGTTTTTGTATTTTGTGTGGCTTCTAACTTTCAAGGGTGACTTTGAAAGAAATTTTGACCCGGGACACCAGAGAATTAGTTCCAGCAAATTTCATCTGTAAGAACGTTGGTGATTTTCTGAAGATCAGAGTTGTGGCTCTGTCTGTCTGTCTGTCTCTGTTTTTCTCCCTCTCCCTCTCTCTTCTCAGGAGTGTCATGAAGAGCTAACAGCCCAAGGATGATCACCTCAGTTCACGTTGGGGTGTTGGACTGGTTGTTAGAAGTTACCTCTTATTTTTGACTTGCTACTAACAACTGTTTTCCTCGTCAAATGGTTAGAGACAGATTCTAAGCAGGAATGGAGGAAGAATACTGAAGGGTATTTGAAAAACAAAAGACCTCAAAACTCTGAATGGACAAAATAGCCTGTGTTTTTTTTGTGTGTGTGGAGTTGTGCATCATCTCTGGGTGTTTCAAATTAAATTAATAGTTAAAAAGTAATACGGGTAATAGTGCTGTTGAGCCATGGCAAAGGGGAGCTGTAAGAGAAGGCAGTGCAGTCTTCAGGCATCGCCGGGAAAGGGCCCAAGGCTTCTGGGTACCCAGTGAATCTCGCCGTCTGGCTCCGGCCGGGCCCCCTGACTTGGTCTCCCGTTGCCCTGTCTCTTCTTCTTTGTGCTTCAGCTACCTTTCCACTGCTTCATGTTGCAGGCTTCTCATCTGCTCCCCATGCCTGGAAAGGCTCTGCTTCTGGCTCTTGCCATGTTGAGTTTCTTCTCACCCTCAGCATCACTCCTTAAAGCTTCCTTCCTTGTTGTAGCTGCCTCCAAGTTATCTTGCTGGCTTGTTAGTTGCTTTAGAATTATTTTTTACAGTTCTGCCTCAGGAATGTAAATTCTTTGAAGGAGAGAACTTGTCTCTACCCACCCCTCCCCCCGTGCTCTACTCCCACCCACCCCATGGAGTGAGCACTCAGTAAATATTTGTTGGATGGATGAATATATTTTTCCCCTAAATTATTTAGATCATAATGACTTTAATATTTAAAGGAGTAGACATCCATTTCTCTGGATTCCTGCGTGACAGTATCTGATAAATAGAATATTGTTCAGCACAGACAAATTGCTGTTTCACTCCATTTTATACTGGGAGGTGATGGCATGTCCACAGTCACTAGATTTCTTCCTTGCTAAGTTCGGCCCACTGTATCCTCCACGCCACCTCCGTAGTTAAGCTCAGCTCACTAGATCTTTTGGAAAGGCTGTGTGTGTGCCTGGCCCCAACTGGGTTATTGCTCAAAGCACTTCTTCTTACAGCTGCCTTCCCAGCCACCTCTGACCAGGCTGCATCCTCATTTCCCTTGGCCCAGGGAGTGCAGTATTTAAGTTTATGATCCACCTTGATTACATTTTTGAGGAGCGCCAAGCCAGCAATGGAGTCAGTGCTGTGTCCTTTGTGGCATCTGAAAAAAAGAATATCCCCCCCACCAGAAACCAAAACCAAAACCAATGCTGGGAGATTGTTCAAGAACGATGATCATGTTAACTCTTTTCAATGTTTAGTCCTTGTAGGTTGCTTCATGAATACCATAACCAGCTCATGGTGTTCCTGTTCTTAGCTCCAAAGGGAGACCTTTGGGCCTAATATTTTTTAATTCTTGAATCATGGCTCTTCTATGTTGCCTTCCTTTCTTATCAGCTGGCAACATTTATTTTATCCTAAGTATGGCAATTATTCTTCATTTGTATTTTCAGTTTTTCACTTATTTTTTTGCTATTTGAAACGTATTTTCTGTGAAAATTTTTTCCCCTGACAAAATCTGTTTCCTTTTTTTAAATGAATAAGATCAGATTTACTCTTCAGGTCAATTAAATAGCTACTGCTAAGTGCATATAAGATGAGGTCTACAGATGTGCAGCTGGCTTGCTCCTGTTTTAAGCTGATAGTTTGGTAAGGCTTTGCTGGCCTGGGAGCTGCATGTTTGGATTGGATATTTCATAAATTCTTGTTACACAGCGCTGCATGGATTTATCCCAATGTGGGCATCGGTGTTGAACACAGCCGACCATAAAATTCCATTTCGTTTCTGTTGCATAAACATAGGATCACAAATAGTGTGATTATTTCTGGCAGCCTCGGGCATCTTAGCTAGGAGGAAGATATAGGAAAATTTGAATGCTTAAATGTATTATGAGCTTCCCAGCATGAGCTGACCAAGTGCCTTTGGCACTAGCCTTTAAAAGGGTCAAATATACAAACATCTAATCCCATCATTTGCTGAGTTCTGACCATGTACAAGGCACTGTTCTCATGGTTCATTTGCCTTTAGCACAGCTAATCTTCCACATTGTACTGATAGACTCTCATTTTACAACTGAGGGAATGGCGGCACAGAGAGGTCATGAAACTTGCCTCAGTTGTACAGGAAGAGAAAGAGGTAGGATTTGAACCCATATTCTTTGACCCCAAAACTTAACCACTGCCACCACCACCATCGCAATTTTGGTACGTGGTCAGAAACAGTTGACTTGTCTCACCATTTCTTTGATCTTTATTGGCTTTCCCTTGCAGATTTCCAGAGGTATCGTGCCATGTGCTCTTCCTTGTCTCAGTATCTCTTGAGAGGCTGACAGTCCCTCAGAGCCAGGAGGAAGGCTTATCTTGACCAAGATCAGAGCTAGAAGAACCCCCCATTTGCTGCTTTACTTTAAGCTAAAGAAGCTAACATACAGAATGGTCATGCTGACCGTCTGGAGAGGGGACTGCCAATTAGGAAACCCATGTGGCTAAGGATTTCTGGTCAGACAAGCAAAACTCTTTGAGCAGAGCCTCTGCCGCAATTCTATGATTGGGGTCTCGAAAGAAAATAAATATCTGCAGGAAGGCAGTCAGGGATGATAAACATGTCAAACAGCAGAGATATAAGATGGGGGAAATGAGGGAGCTTCAGTTTACATGGTAGGGTGCATGCTCTTTTCAAGTTAGAGAAGTAACAATGACAAAATCTTTAAAACGTGCTGGCCAATCAGAGTGTTGCTAAGGTCCGAGTTTGTGCTTTCTGCAGGTAGAATGTTGGCCTGTGAAGGCAGAGACCTTGTCTTTTTTTAATCTTTTTTGCTCCCAGTTAGAAATTGTACGTGGTACCGTGTAGACAGTCCTTAAAGACGTTGTGAATAAATTGTAATCTTTAGTTTCCTCATCTGTAAAATGGCCATAATAATAGTTTGCAGCTCAGGATTGTTGAGGGGATAAAATGTACGAAGTACACTTTGCTTTCATTGTCTGGTGAGCATAAGTGATACCTGAAATGTTGGCTGTTAATAATAGTTTCCACTCATCGATTAATTGCTTCCTACCATATCACTCCTTGCTTTACTTGGTAGCAATAAATTTTTGGAAGAAATCATCTGAGACCATCAAGGTATGATTCACATAGACTGGGTGGTGACTGTCACCCATCTTCTGCAGCTCTTTTAGTCCCATTGTTTCTCTCCATTTCTGAGAGTGTTTTTCAGACTCTGTATCTCACCAGTAGTAATAAGATAATCTAACAGATTTCCCTCTTGTCTCCTCAATGATGCCAGTCTTTTCTTTCTTTGGCATTTATATCAAACATGTAATCAGTAGATCAGCTAGTTTGAAAATAGTCTCCACTGTAGAAAATCACCCCATTAGATATCTGTGCCATCGAGCCCAGGGAAAGCAAATTTCCTCTTTGCAAGTGAAACACATGTGAGTCAGGCCGGGGTCCTGTGTTTCACTCCTGCACCTGTGTTTTCGTGCCTGAATATTTTATGGACTCAGAGATGCAGTTATAATTACCTCACTTGTGAGAACATTTAGCTTGTTCTACTGGGTGTTTTGAGTCTCGGTGACGGGGGAAGTGTATCCAAGTTACATATCCTAGTTAGAGAAAGAAAAAAAAAGGTATCAATCTTAAACACAGCTCCCATCACGTCAAGTTCTATATATGTGTGTGTGTGTGTGTGTGTGTGTACATATATATATTTATATATGAATCAGAATCACTGACATAACATATGCTGATGAATATTCTGAATGCCCCTTGAGAGGGATGCTTAAGTTGATAAGTGGATTATGTTCTCGCATTTGCTCTGAAACTTGGATTTTCTAATACTGATCTGCCATTCACAAAAATCACAGTGTCCTTTGAGGCATGTGTATTTGAATTCCTGTTTATCTATTATAACAGTAGCCTTAATAACAGTGACTTAAACAGTGTAGTGGATTTCATTCTCTTGGAATAGTCTACACCCAAGCAATTGAGTATGGATATGGTGAAAGTGTCAGAGACCCAGTGCTTCTATCATGTCATTCTTCCATGCATAGCATGTCTGATGATCTCAGGTCCCAGCTCCTGCCATCATATCTGTCCTCCAGCCAGCTGGAAGGTGTGTAGGGGAGAGAGAAGGTCTGTCCCATTCCCTTTATGAGCAAGTACCTTGAGCTGTGCATGCTGCTTTCACACTTGTCCTGTTGATCAGAATTTACTCGCATGTGCATACCTAGCTGCATGGGAAGCTGGGAAATGTAGTCATGAGCTTGGGTGGCCGTTTGCCCAGATAAAACTTAGGGGATCTGTTGCTTACGTCTTTCAATTGAGTTGACTTCGTCTGTAGTCTTCTCACCGTGAGGGGCCTGTTTATCCTGTTGAGTGCCGTGATTGCTGGCACGTCATCCGCATGTATTGCTTGAATGAATGAATAATATGGAGCCCAGAGCCCATCTCGTCTTTGGAACTTCCTGAGTGTGGAGTTCCACACAGATCTCTTCCATCTCCTTTGCATCGCTCTACTTTCTATTCCAGGGTTTTACAGAATGACTCCATCCCCCATCCCACGTATGTGTCTTTACTTGGTTTGAAGACAACTGCCAAGTGCGGCTTGCCCACCCCGGCCCCAGGCTCAGCACCCACATTTCTTTTAACTGTTGTACATTTTCATAAACATTTCATGAGGTCCTTCCTCCATCCTTGTCTCTCACCTCCGAGCACATTCCAGTTTTGCTCATTTCTCATTTCAAAGTGTGATCTACAGAATGGAGCACAGCTTCTCAGTTTTGCAAGTAACAGATGGACAGAAAGCAGTCTGCTTCATGTGCTTTTGATGGACACCCTGTCTCCTCCAAACTCTTGACTGCCGCTTCTTTCCGTGTGGCTCAGGGTGGCAAAGATAGGCACGTGCATACATACCCGCCCACACACGTGGCCCTGCCAGAAATACACATTACATAAACTTCGTCGCACGTGGAAGGAATGAACTTTCCTGGCCCTTCTCTAGAAGCTGGAAGAAGTACCCTTTAAGCAGTGCGGAGAGTCTAGGCATAAAGAGTTGCTGGGTCGGTGGTGCATTTTGTGTCGCTCTTAGCGTAATAGCGCCAGTGTAGGGTTTTTGCTGCTAATTTCATTTCCTTTTTCCTAACCTCATTCTTAGATGCTCACACCTTTTCATTTTTTTAATGTTACAATTTCTGCATATTTGCAAGATGTCTCGGTTCTACCGAGGTGCTGTTTATATTAAGTACGTAAATCTTAAGTTTATGTTACTGTTTGTCACCCACACCTGACCCTTGGTATGACCTGGACATTGTTCTAAGCGTTTCACTTAGAATATTTAATAACCTCCTAATGGAGAAGGTAGCATTTCTATCCTCTTCAAGAAAACCGAGGCTAAGCAAGGCAATTAACTGGCCCAGTTTTTCTTTTCAGAGATGAGATTCAGTACCTGGAGGTCTGATTCCAGACCTCATGCTTTTGAGTGATCGTTAAGCTCCACTGTATTCACTTGTGGCTTTGGAGCTCCGCTTTTACCCGGGCAACCCATGGCTGTCATCATAGTTGAGTGTGCATTTAATAAAAGATAAACGAAAGCCAGAAAATAGTCACAGCAACCCTCCCTCCTCCCCAACAAGCATACACGAGCACGTACACAAATGTGCCCACCAGTCAAAACAGAACTGAGCCCGATCTGCTGGAGATACAAAGGAGGACCAGACTGGAGAGCTGTGTGTTGAGAAGGCCTAATTTCCTTGGCAGCTACATTGCTCAAATCACGTCTCTTTGCTTTTCCTTAACGTGTTTTTGCGAAATAAGGGTAATCGCATTTGAGTTCTTCTAACACGGTGACGGCTCTGGGTTATCTCTCAGAGACCTAAATTCTGAATGTGGAAATTGTGTGTCATTCATAGCTGACACGTGAAGAGAGTTACCAGAAGCGATCATAGGAAGGGAATACCTTCTGTGGTTTTACTTTATAAAAAACAACAACTGCCAAAACAGCCCCTTAAGAAAACCAAAAAGACATGGTGTATTTGGTTTAGAAGCAAAACTTGATCCTTGAGGAAGTTCGGAAAAGTGAGGTATGCTTAAGAAATTCTTCCTTGTAAGCCTCACCAGTATCTTGCAAATCAAGTGCCCAGGCCGACTGAGCCTTTGTTTTTAGAAAAAACATCCCTTAGCATGTTCTGAACTAAAATGGCAAACTTCTTCTCTAAAGACAGTGCATTGTTGCCCCCTGTCACTTAGATGAGATACAGAATCGAAAGAAAGCACTCAGTATTTTTAGCTGCAAATGTCTTTCCTTGAAAGATGCAAAACGTGGAGGACGTCTAGTCTGTGAAAGTGACCGCATTTTTGAAAGTCAGCAAGTGGAGGGGTGGAATATGGCACCAGATTTGCCTTCCCTGCCAGTTCCTCTTGCGGAAGAATTACCATGCGTTTCACCTTGACCCTGGTCTCACCACTGTTGCAAACTGTCTTTCTGAATCCTGAGGACGCTCCTGCAAGGCTCGCTGCCTTCTCCCATCATGACATTATAAACGGCAGTCCTTGTCAACTAAACCCGGACTCCGAGCTGGACCATCCTTAGATACTGGTTATCAGATCCAGAGTCTTAGAAGCCATTTGAAATACCCTTCTGGAACTTCCCTGGTGGCGCAGTGGTTAAGAATCCTCCTGCCAATGCAGGGGACACAGGATTGAGCCCTGGTCTGGGAAGGTCCCACATGCCGCGGAGCAGTTAAGCCCGTGAGCCGCAACTACTGAGCCTGTGCTCTAGAGCCCTCGAGCCCCAAGTACCGAAGCCTGCGTGCCTGGAGCCCGTGCTCCGCAACAAGAGAAGCCACTGCAATGAGAAGACCACGCACTGCAACGAAGAGTAGCCCCTGCTCGCCACAACTAGAGAAAGCCCGCATGCAGCAACGAAGACCCAACGCAGCCAAAAATAAATAAATAAATAGATAATAAGTAAATATAAAAAAATGAAATACCCTTCTTTTTACTGAGGATTTAAAACTGATCATAATTCCATTATTCAAAACAAATGCTTAAAAGTGTGGACCCAACTTGCCTTTGATGAAGGCAGCTGAAAAAACATCTCTCTTTATGAGTTCTCTGTTCACTTCTTTGAAACTTGGAAACTTGGAAAAATTTTCACAGCTTCTTGCTTATTTTAGAGGCAAGAAACATGCAGCCGGAGTGATCACATTTTTAGATTTATAACAGGTGACGGCAAACGGAGAACACTGTGTTCATCGAACTGCGGGTGCCACTTCCAAGTCCCAGCTCCGGGATATTTATTAACATCTTTTGAGTAAAGTCTTAAAATCATCTATTAAGCACAATTTTTCACCCTTTCTGGTAGATTACTGGTGCTGCCAAGAAGCTTTTAGGCTGTAAATGAAAAGGAAAAACAATCCTGCATTTGATCTTGGTTTTGTTTGTTTGTTTGTTTGTTTGTTTTCTTCTGTGAATTTTCTTAGAATAGACTTTTGCCATCAGTGCTTTTATTGGAATTTAAAACTATAATACTACCTTTTCCTTCTGTGTGGAATTAAGATTTCTCACTGTTCTAAGATTACATTTGAAGTTTTCTTATCTTAGAAAAGGTTTTAAAAATATTCTTCCTTTTAATCTAAATTTCTTTTCTCTGTGGTTAGCCAAATATAAATGGCTGATTTTAATAAAGATTATATATATATTTTTTTTTCTCTTGGACATATTTTCTTTCTTTTATTTACTTTTTTTTTTTTCTTTAACTTTTAAAATTTTCTCCAGATTTGCTTGGATAACCACATGGTCTGAGTGCATAAACTTCTTTGTATGGTCATAAACTTTGAAAATGGGTTTTAAGAAAGTATTTACATAGTCTTATCCTGCAAATTAGAGACTTTCTGATCGGGAAAAGGACTTTGGGTATGCCTAATCTATTTTCCTGGAGTTTTATGTAAATTGAAATTTATTATGAATCAAGTTCTGTTTATTCTGGTATTCTTGAGGAATCTCTAAATGCCAGTAGAGAAGGGAAATTGATTTAGCATTCGGCACTCTGTGATGAAAATCATCGTGTTTGAAATGTGTAAGTGCTCCACTTATATTGGTTATATTTTCCTAATAACCTTTCAGAAGTGCTGACTAATGAAAGCTGTTGCCAATTCTTCATTTAGGGTGTGGTCAGTTGAAATATTGGCTCTTGCTTTTTATTTGGTATAAAACTGAGTTTAAAATGGAAAACAATAATTTTTATTATCATGGTCTATTTTTCTAGAAGAAATGAACAGATAGATCTTCTGGAATGAGAAGAGGTGTTAGCACTGGTTAACATTTTCATCATTCAGTATCTAGGTGTTGTTGGTGTCCAGATTTTTGCTTTGGGCATGAAAAGTTTTATAAGTGGCTTTGAATTCCCACTGTGTTTCTGTGAATGGAAAGTAAATTCAGACATCAATAATAATTACTTGAAACGGCCCGCTGAATTTCAGTGTAAATGTGTCATTTCGATTATTCCATGTGGAAATTACTGAGGCTAGTGGGAAACGAGAAGTTGGTACAGCTGCCATTCCACACTCACCATTTTGACAGTTGTTTGAATAGTGTACAGATTGGACCAAACTGGGTGTCACACCAGCAGTGTATTTGGAGCATTTTTTTGCACAAATTAAGGACACTTTTAAAAATAAAACATTGTTTTCTGGTGCAAAGCACCTTGTAGTTACTCACACTAGGAGTGTGAAGTTCAGTGGAATAAGCTGACTTCAGGTGGCTCCAAGCAGACCTCAGACAAGCTCCTTCCCTCCAATAAGTTTTAAAAGAGGATGCTTACATAGCACAATTGAGTAAATATGTGCAGAGCTCATAAAAAAGTCATAAGTAATTGAACCCAAAGAAAAAGCCAATGCTTAATGAATGAAATTGCAATGTGAAGATATACTGCTTAATCTATCCTTAGAACAAAATGCCAGGCAAATACAGAGAAATTGCCTAAGACTTTATAAGATTTTTCTGAGGTGTTGGCCTTAGAAGAAGTAAGGCACCTCAATTTGGAAGAAGTAATCCATACTCTATTTCTGAAATCACGGTCTTCTAGTTTTTATTAATAATACATGAGATGGGGCTTCCCTGGTGGCGCAGCGGTTGAGAATCTGCCTGCCAATGCAGGGGACACGGGTTCAAGCCCTGGTCTGGGAAGATCCCACATGCCGCGGAGCAACTAGGCCCGTGAGCCACAACTACTGAGCCTGCGCGTCTGGAGCCTGTGCTCCGCAACAAGAGAGGCCGCGATAGTGAGAGGCCCGCGCACCGCGATGAAGAGTGGCCCCCGCTTGCCACAACTAGAGAAAGCCCTCGCACAGAAACGAAGACCCAACACAGCCAAAAATAAATAAATTTAAAAGAAAAAAAAAATGTTCTTTGTGAAGTAATGATGAAAAGAATTCTTTAAAAAAAAAAAATAATAATAATAATACATGAGATGGCTTGAGAGGTTTGTTTAACTCTGTTCTCCTGCTTTAAGACAAGGGTCTAAATAATACTGACTTTTATTATTTAAGAAATAATAATTGTCTATTTTGGAATGCTAGATAGCAAGCTGTAGCTTGCCGTTTCATGAAGAGGTGGAGTTTTTGTTCCATGTGCTGCCCCCTGACCATAATGCATTTGGTGGGTGTCCACCCATGCTAGATGCGGAGCTAGAACAAAGGAAAATGCCGGAGACCTTTTGAATTGAACGAAGGCAGTCTGGACTGGGTCCAAGTCTTGTCTTCATCACTAACTTGTTTTTGATGTGGTTGTGTTACTTAATTCCTCTGCACCCCCTTTAGCTTTAAAAGAACACAAGTCACTTTATAGGAACATACTGAGGAAGTAATCATTCAGGTAATAGGTTGTTATGACACCAGTTGCAAAGGTCACACATGAATGAATGAAATTTGAGCAACGCTGGACTTCGGAACCTCTCATTATAAAACTTTGAGAATACTTTGAAAGCAGTTCTGAGATTTTTTTTCATCCTCACCAGTTGCTGGTTTCTGACCTAATTGTTTCTGTATCTGGTTTGGCATTTGCTCATATGTGTCTTGTGACTGCTTCCAGTTTTATTGTGTAGGTAGGATTATACATTTTTCTAAGGAACAGACCAAATTTTTTTCTGTGTTTTTTTTTTTTTTAAACTGAGTCCCGTGGATTCAGTAGATGCTAATCGCTGTATATGGTGGTCAAACAGATGTGGTTCAGTGGAAGCATTTCTGCACTTGAGGTTGGACAGATTGGCATCCTTATCCCAGCGCCAGCCGTTGGTTCTTCTTGAGCAAATTAATTGACAGCACTGTACATCCTTCCTGTATCACATGGGGAAAGAAGTCCTATCTCACAAACTTGTTGTGTGGATCAAAGATGACAACCAGTTATGACTCTTGTAGGAACCATTGTCCTGTGATCCCCTAATATGCTTCATTCACATAAAAGGCTTAGCCCAGTTTCTGAAACATATGACTCTCATTATTAGGATTCTCTACAAGGGGTTTTCTCATGGGATCAAATGATTAGTCAAGAGGCTAGTGATTTGGGGGTACCATAAAATATGACTTTTTGCAGAATTGACCACTTCAATTTAGCCAGTAACAACCCTCCCCCTTTTTTGCCGTTTAGAAGACTTTAAATTGTCCATCTTTGCTGTATGTGGTTTTTAGTTTGCCTCATACTCTTTTGGTTTCCGCTTTGTTTTTGTTTTTTGGCTGCGTTGCATGGCTCGCGAGATCTTAGTTCCCCAACCAGGGATTGAACCCACACCCTAGGTGGTGAAAGTGCAGAGTCCTAACCACTCGACCGCCAGGGAATTCCCTACACTTTGTTTTCAAATAAATGTTTGATGTGCTATCCAACATGTAAAAACATAGGTTTGATTTTATTTTCTGAAATAATCAGAACACTTTGCATCATGACAAAAATTACCAAGAGCCAGGTTGGTACTGTTCCCTTTACCTGGATGTGTACTCTCACTTTAGCCGTGGTCCCCACCCATCCCTGCTGCTTTCTGACTCAGAGGCCAAAAGTTAATGGCAATTTGTCCAACACATTGCTGTTGTTTTCCAAGTAGCAGAGCTAAGAAGTGAAATACCTGTTTTCTTCATATCTCTTTTAGTCCAATTTCACCCAGTATTTCCCATGACCCTCTTTACTCCTCCTAAGTTTACTCCATGGTCACTTAGGTCATTTTGAGTTTGCAGATGATCAGGCTCAATAAATATTTATTGTCTATTTTATGCTAAGTACAGTGCCCGGTACATTCACTTCTCATTTAATTCACCCAACCGGTCTTCAAGATAGATCATGATTATATTATTATTATTTCAGTTTTCTTAAGAGATGAAGAAATGAGGCTCAGAGAGGATTGTGAATGAGCCTCAATTTACACAGCCCTAAATCAGAAGAGTTTTGCATTACCCCCAGACCTGGGCAGCTCTTGGTTATTTTTTTTATCTCTGCTACACCACGGAAACTGTATCCCAAACCTTGAAACAAAGAAACGGTCAGTATTTATTTAAATGTTGAAAATAATCCAGAAAACATTACTTCTTCATTAAATATCTTTAAAAAAATAATAATAACCGTACCAGGGTATGGAAAATGTGACTTTTTTGTTAAGAGTTAGAACAAGCTTTCTTCCTAAACATAAATTATGATGGGAAGTAATGAGTGAAATCTCCTTCAAGTAGACATTTCACACTTCCAGAGTATTGTTTGCCAGTAGGAAGAAGGGCAGTCTTCATCACTGGAATGAGGAAACTGGTATACACAGATTTTTGTCATCTGGCTGAGAGCAGATCTGCTCACCAGATGCAGAATGTTGTCTTTACTTTGCAACTAGAATATTCCAGCTATACCAGTGGATCATTTCAAAGTTCAAGTGATTTGTGTATAGGTCATTGTGTTTTCGTTTCAAGTTTTTTTTTTTTTCCCCCTGATGTTAAGGCACCAGATGCAGAAAAATCCCCATGTGAAAAACAGATACCTTAGAAACAATTATTTGTAGTATGAAGAGAATTGAATTTGGAGAATGGAGTTTTGGGGATTTTGGCCTAGTAACCATATCCTAGTTCAGGATTTGGGTATATCATTTTATTGTTCTGAGCCTGCTTTCTGAAAATGCTGATACATAAATGCTAATAAAAACATATAATAGTCCATCCCTTGTAGGGTTACAAGGCAATACTGAAGAACACAGAGCAATTAATAAATTCTTTTTTTTTTAATACCAATTGTACTTGAACATTTGTTATTTTATTTTATTTTATTTTTAATTTATTTATTTATTTTTGGCTGTGTTGGGTCTTTGTTTCTGTGTTAGGGCTTTCTCTAGTTGTGGCAAGCGGGGGCCACTCTTCATCGTGGTGCGCGGGCCTCGCACTATCGTGGCCTCTCTTTTTGCGGAGCACAGGCTCCAGACGCGCAGGCTCAGTAGTTGTGGCTCACGGGCCTAGTTGCTCCACGGCATGTGGGATCTTCCCAGACCAGGGCTCGAACCCGTGTCCCCTGCATTAGCAGGCAGATTCTCAACCACTGCGCCACCAGGGAAGCCCATAAATTCTTAATAAAAGATATTTTCATCATGTCATTGATTTGCCACCATCATCATCATGCCCTAAAATACTTCATTCTCTTGATGGGATACTTGGAAATTTTTCATACCAGTCGCTTAGTGTGGGTCCTTTTAAACAAAGCATGAATGAGGAGAAGACTTATGCTCTCAGAGGATTGGGTAGCTGATGTTTAGCTCATGGGGTAAAGATTATCACCAATCCAGATGTGGAGAATAGAGAAAACCAAGAAGCAAGAGTTTTGCTGGCAGTCTCACATCTGCGGTTATCTCATTATACTTCTGTTTGTTCACATTTAATATATATTGACCAACTGCTATATGCCCGGAGTACAGCAGCAAACAAAATACCATATTCCATCAGTAATAGGAGGGTTTCACCTTAGCATTACTGGCATTTCGTAGCTTCTGTCCTGTGCTTCGTAGGATATTTAACAGCATCCTTGGCCTCTACCCACTAGATGCCAGTAGTATCACCTCCCAGTTGTGACAATCAAATCTCTCCAGACATTGTCCAAATGTCCCCTGGGGAATAGAAACACCTCTGCATGACAGCTACTGAGTTTCATGGTTCACAGTTTTCATGTATTAGTGACCCCGTAATTGGGATGCATCTTTCAACTGATGACCCCCTGTGATTCGGAGTGGCAGAGGTGATTTCTCCTGGTGTGTGGGTGGAATTATATGGTACATGGACACAGTGCTTCAGCCATCATCATCTTTTCCTGTAACCCAGTTCTCAGAGCTCACAATCGCCTGGCTGCAGTGGAAGTCTGGAGACTAGATTAGGTGAATTTAAGTCCCTCTCAGTTTGAAGAGCTCTATGACTTTTTCATAGACTGACTGCCTCTTCCAGAGGGTCAGACACATGATAATCAATTGTCTGTGATTTCCAGCCCTTTAAATTCATCAGGGAATGGCTGGGATAGTTGTCAGGCTCTACGTTGCCGAAGTATAATCTTGAAAAAATTGTTTTTCAATTTATACTCTTTTCCTGTGAAATGTACTATTACCAGTGATAGATTGGATCTGGTTTAAATTTTTTTTTACTTGCATGGTCTAGCATTTACCTGTATGATTTTAGCTACTGAATGAAAACCTTTTGGGACCCAGACAAGATGGCCAACTGGCTTCCCCCCCCCACCCCTTACTGAAATCCCCATGATGTTAAAGGTATTTTGTAAAGTGCTCTCTGAGTTCTGTCCTACAGACTGAAGTGGGTCTGCTGAGAAAGAAAGATATGTATATTTTTAAGATTTTTTTTGATGTGGACCATTTTTTCAGTCTTTATTGAATTTGTTACAATATTGCTTCTGTTTTTTTTATGTTTTGGGTTTTTTTTTGGCCCCAAGGCATGTGGGATCTTAGCTCCCCGACCTGGGATCGAACCCGCACCCCCTGCATTGGAAGGCGAAGTCTTAACCACTGGACCCCCAGGGAAGTCCCAAGAAAGTAATTATATTTAAGCCACAATGTATGTCATGAAGACCTCCATAGAATGGGTGTGTTTCTCTTTCTTCTTTTCTTCACCTGGCTCTTCCGTGAAACGTCCCTGCAGTGGGTAGTGAAGGGGCAGAGCTGAGTTTGTGACCATTAAACAGAGTGTCAGTACATGTTTCAAGGTGTACAGTCTTGGTCGGCAAATTGTGAACAAAGTACCAGAATCGTCCTAGTAGGAACTCTTGTATACTTTCACAAACATCTGGTGAAACGTCTGATCCAGATGACACAGAGAGTCTTTGAAAGGAAAACTTTAAATCGAGGCACATCTGGGAGATTGTGGGAACTGACCTGAACCACAAAGGATTCATCTGAAGATTTCTCTGGGGAACTCTGACCACATGCTGTAAACATACATTTATTTTCTTTATTCAAGTAATGCTGCTAAATTAATAAAGTTGACAAGGGTTGTTGTTTATGGAGCACCTAATGTATACCCAGGCACTGTCCTGAGAACTCTGAATGTAGAATTAAAACGAACAGTGCCCATGAGGATAGGCCCAGCAGTAGACATCATTGCTATTTCTTTCTCATAGGTGACGGAAATGAAACAGAAGCGTGAAGTGGCTTGCCTAAGCTCTACGCTTATTAAACATCACCATTGAAATGGTCTTTCCTCAGTCTAGCCAAGTTTTTTGATTGCTTGATTGATTGATTCATTCATTATATTTTTAGTATTGTCTCTTCCCTTGTATCCAGCTATAAAGTGTTAGTTAGAATACTGGACTTGTGATTCAGTTACTGAATATTCAGACAGCACAAAATTAAAATTCATTTTGCTGGAAGGTTTTTAAGACACAGCTGGGGGTTAGTGTTTTGTGTCTTCCTCATCCAATCCCAAAGTCAGCTCTACCCTCAGTAGCAGTAAATGAAATCACACCAGATAATAAGTTGGAAATTGTCTGTCTGTCAGAGGTACCATCAAGGCTGTGCTCTGAGAGTCACTTCACAAGTGGCAGGAGCTGAGAAACAAAATACAGTTTTTAATGAGATAAATAAAAATGTTAATTCCGGCTCTGCCTGAGAGGTTTGGAACAGGGAACAGAGGAGGATTTAACGTATGGAGCGGAGAGATATTTAATTTAGAAATGATTTCTTACAGACTTCGGTTGTAATGAAAAAGAACGAAGGGAGAGTGTCAGCCTCACAATCCCACACTTTTCTGGGGGACTGCTTTATAGGGAATCTACTTCTACCTTCAGAAGCCTCTCTGCTGCATGGATTACTGTGTGTATTTTTATCCAGATGGGATGCTTATCTGCAGGGAAGGCAAGTGCAGGTATATTCCATTGCTGTACATTTAGCTCTGTCTTGATTTTGTAATTGAGAGGCCAGAAATACCTGTGCTCAGTAATTAGTATCGCTTACTGCATCCATGTGCTATTTTGGCACTGCTCTCTTCTGTTGCAGAAATTTGAAGACATCTGTTTAGTTTCAACTCTGGAAGACCTTTTCAAGCACACTAAATATGTAGGCCACGAGCTTTCTTACATTGAGTTCCTTTCCGTACCTCATCTCTTCTAGAACATTTTTTTACCAAATTATTGAAAATTAGTGAAAACATTTGAACAAATTTAGACATGATATAATGAGAAATGATAGCTTCTAATAAAGGAAAGAGTGTTCTGCTAAAATCCCTTCTTGAGGGAGGTGTGCTCTGGGTAAGTCAGGAAGGGTTTCAGAGGTTTCTAGCAGAGATTTATTCCTTTGTAGAAAAGGCCCAGGTTTCTTTTAAAGATCACCAAAGTGGGCTGACAGGGATTATAGTGCTTTTATTAGCGGTGATAATTAGTCCAGCTTAATTATGTCAGCATTTGGGTTTTTGATCCCCTGCTAATTTGTAGGCCTGTAGAAGGAGATAAACTTTTACAGACTAAAGGTCAGTTTTGTAGTTGGTCTGTGTAATGAGCATCTCTTCAAAGTGTCCAGAATGATTGTTTAGAAATTCAAAACAGTTTGCAAAACTGCCTTACGGTGCCAAGTGGCCAGTTCTTGATTTGTGTGTGAGGAATTACACATAAAAAATGCGTTATACGGGGTTGGAGTAATTTTAGCAGGAGGGTTCTGACCAGTGCCTGCTCAGTAGAGGATGAGAGATTGAGATAAGCGCAAAGAGGTTCTCAGTGAACGAATGTGGGTGACATTTAGGAAATTCTCAGATTGGGGGTGGCCCAGATGAAGGGGAGGAGGTACATGTATCCTTTAGGACTCGTTCAGGAGCGTGTAACAGAAGATCCAGGACAGACTGGAGTGGAGCAAAAATTGGAATGTATTGACTGAAGTAATTGAAAAGTTTGGGGCTGGTTCTGAGTCTCAGCTTGAATGGGTCTATGTGCCTCTGCCTGGGTTGACTTCCTTTCTAGGTGGGTCCTTTCCTTGTGGTGGCCCCCGGCATCCAAAGTCTTAAATCATCCTTAAGGCTTGCAGTACCAATGTATCGAGAGCTCCTTTCCCTAATGTCTCCTTCAAAGGTCTTATCCTTGGACCAGTCACTCCGTGCATCCAGAGGGATAAATGTGTCTAATTGCTAGTTTTGGATTTCTGCCTGCCTCTTGTTTCAGAGGATGTCAGGCTTTGGTTGCCTTTTTGAGAAAGACTGAGTATGGATTTGGTTTCCCCAAAAGGAAATCTCAGTGTGTCATCAGAAGGAGAGGGATTGATGCAGGCTAGGCAAGAACACCACCTGTTCTGTAGGGAACTAAGAAAGAAACTGTGGTCTGATCATTCATTCACCCATCCTTTCAACAAACAATTATTGTTCACATACTATGGCCAGCCATCATTCTAGGTGCTGGGAGTTCAGCTGTGTACAAAACTCCCCTAAATCCTTTTTTCTGTAGCGCTTATTACATTTTCATGCTGTTCTTGGAGAATTCAAGAATGGAGTACGTTCTCCGAATACGGAATGATGGTTGCTGTAGATACAATAAAGGGCAGGGGGGATTGACTGGTTCTCGAGTGGCGAAAATAATTAAGAAAACAGGAGATGGGGTGTATTAGAGAAAAAGAAAGAAAGGGTGGAGAGACATTTGAATACTTCTAAAGGGGAGGCTGACATCAGATACCTGGAGTATTTTATAAAGCCCAGAGGGTTTTAGCATAAGTGTGTAAAGAGCCTCTGTTAATTGGGAGTGAGAGTTAATGTATTTACCTTTGAGGATGCAGTCATGATACTGTGCTGTTTTAGATGCCTTGCCTGCCCTGGAAGAAGCACCAAGTTGATGATCTAATAGCTTGTTGCTATTGTTGTCAATGTCTATGATTATCTTTGTCACAGTGGGAATATAGCTGTCAGGGAAAGAGAAAGGCATTTCTTCTTCACTTTCAGTTACGGGCCTCAACTTGCTAATACTCCAAAGAAGACGCAAAGGTACTTCATGAAATATATAAGCAAAATCATGCCATGGGACCTTAACATGTGGTGGGTTTTAATGGGAATGCCCAAAATCTCACCAATGGCCTGATTTTTTTCCCCCTAAAGAGTCTTTGTTGGTTAGCGTCCGACCTGATGACTTAAAAAATGACAATAAAAAATGGGTGTGAATAGGGCTTTTTGTAACTGAGAAAAGAATGGGTTTTTAAATGAGCAGATGGAAGAATAAAAACAATCGTTTTTCTTGTTGATGGTAACGGAATGGGCATTCTGTAGCTGTTTATTTTTCGAGGGGTACAAGTATGAAGAGTCTGATACAGGCTGATAAGGATAGTAGCATCAAAAATCAAGTCTGCGGAGGAGAATCAGCGGTGGGCATCGTTGGGGGAGAAGCCATAATTCAGGTGAGGCTTTGTGTAACATTTACCATGTGCTGCTTGCTTCCCAAGGGCCTAGTGTATCTCACCTTACCCGTAGCTCACCCTGCCTGGGAACCAGTATTGTTCTAATTGTACATGTGAGGAATTTGCAACGGAGAGAGGTTACGGAGCTTAGTTTCCACAGGTGACAAATGGCAGTTCAGACAGAGAAGGTAAGGACATTTCCTCTTCCTAAGCCTTTGGTTTTTAGCCACTGCCTTGAATATCTGAAATCATCTGGTAAATTTTGCACAAGTGATCAGGTCCCTGCCTCTAGGGATTCCCTGAATGGCTTGGCATGGCCAATAAGATAAAGTCTTAAATTACTTTGCATGGGTTAACAAAGTTCTTTCTGAACCTGCCCCTTTATGTAGTCCCCACCTTTGCATGAATTGTTCTGTCCTTCCTGACCTCCATTTTGCTCCCACCTTTTACCCATCTCCAAATTGCTGCCATCTTGTTTCCTGTTGTGCCCTGCAGTTTTGCTTACACCTCTCTTATGAAAATGAGACCTCCGATTGTATTTTTCTGTATGCTTGACTGTGGGAGCTTTGGGGAGTTCCAGTCTTGCAGAAGTTGTATCTTGTTATTTTTTTTTTCACATAGTAGGTATTCAATGAAGTGAATCCTGAAAGAAAAAATAAAAATGGTAGGTTTGAGAGGGTTAGTAATCTTTGGTATTTCTTTTCATATGGAAGCCCCAAGAAGAACTTTAGGATCAGCAGTCATGCCTTAAATGGTTTTCATTAATATTTTTTAAAAAAATCATTAACTACAGGTTCTTTTCGTAGGATCGTGTTAGGAACCGATTGCATTTGCTTTCTTGCGCCCCTGGTAATTGGATGAAAAAGTCTTCCTTCACCTGGGAAATCTCGAATCGTACCTGAACTGGCTGATTCAACCCTCGTAATTATTGCACCATATTTATGCTTGCCAGAAGAAATGTGAGATTGGGTATTTTTAGATCCTTAGGTTTAAATTATTAATATTAGAAGTCTAAACTGGAAAGAGAGCTCAGGTGATACATGGCATGCAATATTCATAAACATTTTCATATTGAAAAATAGAATGTCCTGGGATAAACCATGGAGGCTTTACAGTATTTCTTTGTACTGTGGTGTGGACAAGCTCTTCCGGTATAGATGAACCCAGGAGTCTCCAAGCCCTGTCATTTTCCCTTTCCAGAGCACTCTCTTTGCAGGACTTGCAGGAACTTGGAACTGGATAAAAAATCATTTTCTTATGCAGTGCAAGAGGTTGTGGATTGTCCCAGTAATCGTTGTCAGATATGTTAATGCACACCCATGCAGAATTTAGGAATGCGTCTGTCTTTTTCAGCTCATTCTCATCTTTTCTATTAGAAAAGATTCTTCTTTCCTCCCAATTGAACTCTTTCTCCTAGTTACTAGAATTAGAAGTGACAATCACTTCTAATCTAGTCTGTCCAGTGTCTTCTATGAGGCCTTTTCTATCACTATTTAGGAAGGGTGATGTCCTTTCTTAGTGGACCAGGGGAGCTCCTCAAGCTGAAGCTTTTCATGTTCTTGATTTCATAATAATCCTAGCTTTTCAAGATTGGCTTAGCATTCTTGTTTCTTTAACCTCTGTTGACTATATCTTTGTGCTGTTTTGGAAATAGATTCTTTCACTGAGTGTTGTAGATTTCATATCAAGGCTGCCTATTTTCTTGAGGCAACCTTTTCAGAAACACTCTTCATCTTTGTATGGTGGTAGGAATTCTTCCCATGTTTAGATCTGGATCATTTAGCAGCAGGATGTATTCCTGTCTACCCTCTTTGGTCTTCCTGAGGGCAGGGGGCCTTGAATGTTCTTGTGTATCTCTCCTGTGTTTCAGTGCCTGGCTCTGAGGCCGTCTGCCGGAAGTGTTCACAGGGGAAGGTGCAAGGATTTCTTCTTGGCAACGGTATACTAACTACTGGTTTTCTATGAAGTGCCGAAAGCGAGTGCTCTGTTCCTGATGGAGTTGTTGATCTGTTCCATGAAGTCCTCTTTCTTTGACTGGTATTAACAAATAGCTCAAACCCAAATCAAATGGCAGAATCAGAATCAATCCTCCAAAGTGGTACTGAATCAGAATCCTCCAAAGTGAAGACATGTCATGCTCAGCAGCCTTCAGAAGAATTGTAACCCCAGGACCCGAGGAAGCCACTCCTGACCTCACAGGACCACCTTGGCACTTGGCCTGTCAGCCAGGAGTTTAACGTTTTTGTGCGCCATTTTGCTTTGAGCAGTGAAGGAGGGTTCTTTGCGGTTTTGTGTTCTGGGAATGACAAGCCATGATTTTAACCACATCAAGGCTCTGAATGATAAAAGGGTCGAATCATTGTTGTTCATTAAATTCGTTTAACTGTTGGAATTCCTCTAAGGATCCATCTGGAGACCCCTTCTTTTCTCACTCTGTACACTGTCTTCCCAGGCAACCTTATAATGGCTTCAATTACCATCTATTCCAAGAGCATTCTCAAATGGATATTTCTGGCTGAGATCTCCCTTTTGATCTTAAGGCCTGTATAGCCTACTTCCTCCTTCACTTGGTGGGAAGGGGGCTTCCTCAGGGCACCTTAAAACCAAGCTCAGCATTTGCCCCTCCTTCTGCCTCTTCACCTCCCTCCCATTTGCCTTGCAGGCCTTCCTGCCCCGATGCATGGCAGACCCAGGAGTCGGACTGCCTTAACCTCCAACCTGGGCTTGCTCTCTCCCTCCATCTACATTAACCATTAGCTAGCTTAGGTCTCTTTTATTGTACCACTGAATGTCTCTTAAATCCTTTTTTTCCTCCGCAAACTCACTGCTGCCACTCCATAACCATCTCTTGCCTGGATGACTGTATAACTCTCCAGGTTTACTCTCTTGTGACCCCACTTTTTTTGGCACAGAAATCTGGAGCATCTTTTAAAAATGGAAATAGGCCTGAGTCGACAGCCTTTCAGTGGTTTTCCGTCGGTCTGAGGATCCATTCCAGGATCCAGCAGTGGCTTTTCTTGGGATCTCGCCCTGCCTGCCTGCCTGCCTTGCCCCACATCAGGTACACAGTTTCGCCTGCGAGCCCTTCGTCTCCAGCTGAGTCTACTGGAAGATCTTTCACTCCTCCTGCCTTGCCTGCCTTACCTGCCTTGCCTCTCCACCTTCACCTGGTTAGATTCTAACTCAACATCAGGGCTCTGCTTAAGTCACTTCTCTCATTGCCTGTTAGGTCAGAGACTTGCTCATTCTCCCAACATCCTGCACCTTAGTTATTCTGCTACTGATGGTTAAGGATTGCTTGAGACGGGCAAAAATAGAAGGGAAAGAGGTACTGGCATAGGCATTCAGACAAAAGGAATGGATAGAAAAGGAACTGAGGGTAAGGCTTGTTCTTGTTGACTTTGTTCTTCGGTATTTAAAAACCTGGGCTTGGGCTTCCCTGGTGGCGCAGTGGTTGGGAGTCTGCCTGCCAATGCAGGGGACACGGGTTCGGGCCCTGGTCTGGGAGGATCCCACATGCCGCGGAGCAACTGGGCCCGTGAGCCACAATTGCTGAGCCTGCGCGTCTGGAGCCTGTGCTCCGCAACAAGAGAGGCCACGATAGTGAGAGGCCCCGCGCACCGCGATGAAGAGTGGCCCCCACTTGCCGCAACTAGAGAAAGCCCTCGCACAGAAACGAAGACCCAACACAGCCATAAATAAATAAATAAATAAATAAATAAAAAATCAAAAAAAAAAACAAAAAAAACCTGGGCTTAATCTGAAAAGGCTACATACTCTGTGATTTCAACTGTATAGCATTCTGGAAAAGGCAAAACTATAGAAACAGTAGAAGGATAGATCAGTGGTTGCCAGGGGTTGGAGGGTGGGGAAGGGGTGAATAGGTAGAGCACAGAGGATTTTTAAGGCAGTGAAAATACTCTGTACGCTACTGTAACAATGGATACATGTTATTATACATTTGTCCAAATCCATAGACTGTACAGCATGAAGAGTGAACCCTCATGGAAACTATGGACTTTGGGTGATTGTGATGTGTCAGTGTAGGTTCATCAATTGTAACAAAGGCACCACTCTGGTGGGGGAGGTTGATAGTGGGAGAGGCGATGCACGTGTTGGCACAGGGGATAAATGGGAAATCTCTGTACCTTCCTCTCAGTTTTGCTATGAATCTAAAACTTTGCTAAAAAAAAAACCCTCCAAACCCCAGACAGAATCAGTAATATCAGTGCCTCTGTAGGAATGTGAACACCTCTGGATACCAAGCAGCACTACTAAGGGTTTACCTAAGGGCTCCCTAGAAAATTAGTGTTGGATAGTGCAATGGCAATTAAGCAGTGTAATAAACTTGATTGTTGTGGCTGTTCTATGGGGAAGGGGAGAGTCTTTCTACAAGCCAGGCGCCTTCCCTGCTGCTCTTCTAATTAACATAATTTCCAGCCCTGAGGCTCACTGCTGTACTTTCTTCCCCAGTGGGGAAGGAATGTGGAGACGCACCTTATACTCATTTAACTCAGATTCACCTGCACTGAGTGAGAGTGAGGGGGAAGGAAGCAAAGACCTTCCATGTAAAGAGCGACTGTGGTTCCACCAGCCCCTTCACTCTAAAGCACATGTACTCCAGAGGAAGTGAGGCACGGATCTGCCACATGTACTCCAGAGGAAGTGAGGCATGGATCTGCCACATGTACTCCAGAGGAAGTGAGCCACGGATCTGCCACATGTACTCCAGAGGAAGTGAGCCACGGATCTGCCCCTCTCTCAGATATTGCAACCTGTTCATATGGCGACTTTGCTTGTGTGATTCTGAATTTTGAAATATGTCTGTTTCCTGTGCGAGGCCAAGTTGTAAGCCAACTACTGTATTTAGTACTCCCCAGACAAAGAGTGATGGATTGGAACTCTAGAGAGAGGGCAGGCTCATTGGCCTTCCAGTTTGTCTCCCTGAAGGATTCTGGAGGGGAATTCTGATGATATTCAGCTTGCTTTCCTATTTTGTGCTTCTTCTTTAGCACCTAAGTCTCTATCCATGCCTAACTTTCTAACCCCCCACCCAACATCTGTACTGATTCATTGCTGAGGTGTGAATGTATGCGTAAATCCCTTTTAATCTCTTGTTTGAGGCTCATTTTATATAATCCATTAACAATGATACTCTGGGAAACCTATCAGTGGTAAATTTGCACATGTTTATTTACAGGTGAGTATAGTGTTGATAGAGTCCGGGCAGGCAAGTGTGTTGAATCATAGGATCCCTGGCTCTCAAGACTGGGAAAAGCTATAAATATCATCTGTTCCCATCACCTGGATGGTCTGTGTAAGATAAAATGATAGATAAAAGCAGGGTTGGCTTGTAGAGCTTTTCTATTTAATGAAGTAAGCAGTAGGGACCTGCAGAGATTCACGGGGGAGAAGTTTCCTACCACCCTAAAAAATGGCACAGTTTGGGCAGGCGAGAGTGGAGAGTAGAGCCCAGACTCAAGAGAGGCAACGGGGAGAATTTAAGATGAAGATTTTTCAGAGACTGACACTTGTAAGATACTTTCCTTTATCCCTTATGAAATCCAGAGTACATCCATTATTCTTTCTTGAGCTAAGATATAGCAGAGGTCCACTGGAAATATTTTGTGGTGAAATTGTGGGAATTCTGCAGCATAAAGTAGAAGGATCACGGGGTGTACAGGAGGGGACATCTCAGTGAGATGTGGAGTAGAGGGCTTAACAAATCAGATGGGAAAGGAGATGCTGAAGAGAAATCAACTCTGGTAGAAGGGATGCATATGTCAGAGTTGGACTGAACAACACCAGCATATCCTGGGGAAACTGCCCTAATAATGGTCTGATTGAATCAACTTTTTTTTTTTCTAAGATACATTAAATCTTTTATTCCTCCCAGGTCCAACAGTGATTTTATCATAGAAAACCATATTTCCCAAAGTGGCTAGAGATTTTAACAGGTAATTTACTCAAAAGCTATTTTCAAAGGGAATTTTTTGGAGACAAAGTCATAAATCGATTACTTGAAGTCCCCGTCCATTCCTTTCTATTGGGCTCACGTGGTGACATCTGAAACAGAAATGCAAGATATTTGTTATTTTGTTTAGTTTCACCTTGGTGATGTACTCCTCAGGAATAAGTGATGAAGATTGTGCAGAATCATCTGTTAAGGTTCCCATGATCCCCTAAAATCTTTTTAAAACTCATTGTGCTGAACAATTATTTCTTTCCTTCAAATTACCTCAAGGTCATAATTCTGTGCCACATATGTCATGAGCATGTATTATTTGCCAGACATTGTGCTGCATTAATTAAATATAGTCCTGTAGGTAAGGAATTAGGATGGTCACCTTATTTGGGGGTGGGAGTTATCAACTTATCTTCGTACCTCATAGATATTTCTTCTATCCATCTTCTACTCTCTAGGCTAAATTTCCATACGACTTCCCCCACAACTCAAATTCATCCTTATATGAAGTGATATTTTCAGAACATAAATTCTATATTTTTTTCATGGCTTAGAACTCATCAGTAACTCTTTTTACCATGCAGATGAAAGTCAAAACTCTTGATTTGCTTTCCAGGTTTGTCTTTCACTCTTTTCTTTTTTTCACCTCTTAAAACAGCCAGTTCCTAGATTTTACAGTGCCTGGCACAGTCTGTGCTCTTCCAAATCATAGAGTATTATTTCAATTTAATGACCATACATAATGACATCTTCCAGCAATTAATCTAACATTAACCCCCATCCTAGGTCCTAGATGTAAGCTGTGGTTTAGGCTGCAAACATGATGGAAAAGAATTACTGACTGCTCTGGATCTGTGTGTGTATTTCATATCCTTGAACTTTATTTATTTATTTTTCTATTTCAGTCTTTTTCAGACCTTCATCACTGAGACCAAGTCTTTATTATTTGTTACTCAATAGGATGTTAGATGTTTGAAACTGAAAATGTTAATGACCATTTTTTATGAGAAGTAAATGTTGTATAAATTGAATTTTAATGCTTTTTTTGTCCCAGAGGAAGAAGAAAACCATTAGCTAATGATGATGGTAATGTTCAAATTGTTTTTAATTTTAAAATAATATTTATAGCCTGCAATACTATGCTGTATCTCATTTTGGATTTAGGAAAAATTTATGGACATCTACATAAATGTGTGTGAATTAGGCACCAGGAAGAGGTGGCTTAAAAGTCCAACTGTAGCTTAAATCTATTTATATGTATGTTTGGAACTTGAACAATATACATATCTGGCTAGAAAGGTGCCTGCTCAATTATAACTAAATGTGAGATTCCCCTACAGTTACCCATTATTAAAAATATCCTTGTCTTAAATTTCCTTTGACAGGGGAATGTGCTTGATGGTTATCATACTGTGTTACTCTGGAGAATGTTTCAGTTCCACTGAAATAATAGCATTCGCAGGCACATACATATCTGTATGTATATACAAATGTGCTTGAGAAAGTTCTTCTTTAACAACAGACGATTTTAATATTGTCTGAAGTAATATACAAATGTTTTGTTTCATGTCACTGTGGAGTGTCCCAGAATCACTCCTAAAATACGTGACACAACATAATATGTTATGCTCGTTAAAGAACAGAATTTCAATTTCAGAGACAGAGTTGCCAAGTTCATTATTTCTTTGGAAAGGAATATATACCAACCTCTTAGTTTAACCTGAAAATGAAAGAGTATATGAATTTAATGAACTGTATGTATTGAAAAATGGAATTTTCTGCCTTTAAGTTATCTTGTATGTCTTTATTTCTAACGGACGTGATTGCCATCCTCTGAACAGTGCCGTGAGGAATTGGTTTTAATTTTTGTTCCGTTAATTATTTACATTGCTTATATCACCATGACACCAAGTCCTCATGCAAGTACACATGTACATACGGGCTCACTGGGCACTCACACATTTGTTCTGTAGGAAAGAAAGTAATAGAAGAGACAATATTTGATACTAATAATCCAGCTATATGCAAAATCAACTCAGAACCTTCTTGCTGCAACTTTTGGTTAGACTTAACATCTTTGTCCCTCAAGGTCGCTATTTGCTGAAAATATATTTAATGAGGATCTAGTAGATCGTAGTCTGGTTAATTTCGAGACATCTAAAAAGACTGATCATTTACCAGTTTCTATTCTAAAAATCAGTTCAATATTCTATTCAGTGAATGCACCAGGCACTAACTCTAGAGATTGAATGTAGGAAATAGAAATAACCTAAGGACGATGCAGTGGGGTAAAAAGTCTTGTTATTGGTCTGTTAAAATGAAAGAATATATTAAGACTTCCATATCCATATGTTGAGATTTGTGTTTGTCAGCAGTGGAAGAGTATGAAGGCCTACCTTTATCTTCAGAGCCGTGTCAGGATGTAGGGACATTTCTGATCAGACTAGTTATGTGACACCCAGGGGGAGTTTTAGTTATTGGCTATTTAGCTCTCTTCCTTTGACCTGGAATAGTACCTCAGTGCATCTCTTACTCCTTCTAAACATTCATTAATGAAATTGCTTTGTGTCATACCCATCCCTATGATTTGCTTCTTTTATTCTGTTGACTTGTTTAAGGTAAATAGGAAATTGGGTTGAAAACTTGTTAGTATTCCACATGAATATTAACTTGAAGTCTCTCTCTTGTATCACTAAATCACTACAAATAAAAAACGGTACCGTGATGCATGTTGTTTGTCTGTAAATATCACCTGAAACAGAGAGCAAATAAAGCCATGTATGTTTAACTGGGAAGAGTCGAAAATTAATGCTAAATTAAAATATTGTCACACAGATTAGTGGAGGCAGCCTCACAGTCAGTCAGTCTCCGATGCCTTTCTCTTTACTGTGAACACTGAATAATGATTATTTTATGAAGGCAGTGCATTGTAAATATTTATAAACAGAAATGTAAAACAGTGAGACCACAGTGAATATATTATTTTGAAATATTTTAAAATCCAGTTTTTATATGCTTTTTAGTAAAAATTATTCACGGTGATCAATATTTCTCTCTCACTTGCCATCTGCTCTGCTTCTTTGGCTGTGCAGTTCTAGGTGAGTGATGCACTGTGCTGTATAATGCACTCCACAAATTTATTGACTTGGATGCAGCATTTTTACAGAGAGCATGCAAACATGTAATCACTGAGCATAAGTCTTCTGGGGTAGGTAATTGCCAATTTTTTCCCATCCCCGGGAACAGTCAGGTAATCTTTAGGCTTACCACATGATGCCCTCCTCTCTCAGTGCAGGTGGCAGTCAGTAGCTTCTCCATCAGAAGGTGGAAGAAATTCACTCCACATTTTCCTGGAGTGCGACCCGTCAAAAGAATTGCATCCTGCACGTCGCAGGCAATTTTTTTTTTTTTTTTCTGCTGCATCTATTTGTGAAGAGGCCCCATTTTCATGCAATTCCATTTTAATTGATTTTCGGCAACCTGTTTTGCTCTATTGAAACACCCCCACCTGAAAGCCTCAGATGGGGTCTTTAGGCTGGAACAATGGCACTTAGGTGGTTTGGCCACCTCTTTCTTAGTCTGAAAGCAGATGTCTGTAGCCAATTAATAATCTGTGACTCTTGTACTTTCCTTTCGTTATCTGGCTTAGAGAATTTGCCTTAATGAAGTTTATGTGTTTTGCTGGTTTGTGGATACACTTTGCATTCCCCCAAGCAAACCATTGTAGACTTTATTATTCCTGTTTTATTCCTGCATGCCATTGGGCTGGTTACTAACATTCAAGGAATTTTCTTGAATCTGGTAAAATAATAGCAACATGGTGATGTGGCCTGTATTTGAGGACAGATGAGGGTCAAGGGTTCTTTATGCTGCCTCTCGTATGAAGCCATCCTTGATTCTCTTAGTTTAAATTAATAGCCCTCTTTTGGATGCTTCCATAGTTACGGGTTTTTCCTTTGTTGCTTTCTTTTATGAGCCTGCCCTGCATACGTTGCCTTTATGATTGTCTCTCTACTGTATGGCAGAGTCTTCAGAGACAGGAACTGACTCTTATTCATCTTTGCTTCGGTCTGCAGAACACAGAATACGTGCTTGATAATTACTTGTTAAATTGGAGATAGTCAAATTTTCTAGACTGAATGCCCTCAGAAGCCTCATTGTACCAGTCAAGGATCATTGGGTGGCAAGAATGAAAATCCGCATCAACTTTCTTTGGGCAAAGGAGGGAATTTGTTTCGAGGATACAGGTGTGTCCCTCAGCCACAAGGCAGGGAAGTAGATCCAGCCAGGACTCAGGATGGGAGAGGGACCATTTACGGGGAAGTCCTGGGCACCCCACTCTCTGACTTTCTGTCTGTCTGTCCGTCCGTCTCTTGAACTGATGGTGCTGCTGTGCCATGATTTCAGTCTCGTCGGTCTCTGTCTGTAGATCTTTTTTCCTTCCTGGACCACGAGAGCCCGGAATGATCTTGCTCTCCTTTACACTTTCAGAGAAGTACACAGTTCATTCATCTCACATCTGCTTGGGCCGATCCCTACCCTGCTCCCCAACTTTCTGTGCTGCTCTTACGTTTATCTTCTGCATCGCAGCTTCTGGTCACACTCTTCCACGTGCCCAGAATACCCCTTCCTCATCTTTATTTGTCCATCGGGGCTCAGCTTAAATGTCACTTCCTCAAGAGGCCCTGTATTGTGTAAAGTCCCCCCTAAGGGTTTTACTTCACATTCAGTTATTTTAGATTCTTTCTTATAAGGTGCAGTTACATATGGATGGGCTCGGTTACTTGTTGAACGCCTTTCTCCCCTGCTGGAAAGCAAGCTCTTGAAGGCTTAGGCCATCTCTGCTTTGTTCACCTTGGATCCCAGTGTTTGGCCTACAGTGGGAGCCCCGTAAATGTCGCTTTAACGTGCAGTTGTCTGGCTGTCATACATCTCCTGGAGGTATGACACAGCCTCTTCTAGAACAACTGAAACTGAGCCCTGTGTTAGGCCATCCGTATCAGGGTGACAAATTCCCTGTTTGTGTAGTCGCTGCCCTGCCATGAACATCGCACTCTACAATGTGCATAATATAATCATTTAGCTTCTGGGGTGTTTTCTCTGCATCATTTGATAAAGTCATAAACTTAAGTTATGAAGTCAACTCTAGAGATGAAGTCTAAGTAAAACAGATCAATGGGATCTGTCTCAGGAACCAGAAATTTAATATATTTCGCTTGACAGCCGACTAGAGTCATTGTTTTTGCTTCCCAAATGCAGGACTAATGGTCCAGATATGACAAGGGTGGTTTTTATTTGTGCTGAGCAACGTGAGCAGTTTTGTCTCCCTTGCTTCTGGATCAGTGGATGGGATGGTTTTGGCCTGTTGCTTTCGCTAGTTAGAAATAATGGCTTTGTAGTGGGACTTGGGAGGTATCATACATCCCTGTGTTCTGACTAGTGTCTCCCATACTCAGGTACCCCAGCTTCTAAACTCTTACAGTTAAGGGCAGCTAGTGGTGTGGCTTGCACACTACAGATTGCGTTCAAATCCCATCCTCTTCACTGATCAGCTTTATTATCTCGGGGAAATTATTTAATCCACTAGCCTCCATTTTTCATTTATAAGGCAGGAATAATAATACTGTCTGTGCGGGGATCTAGTTGTAGATTCATTCAGATGATATGTACTGTCAACACAAAGCCGACAGTTGAGTGTTGTGTGAACTTCGGTATCACCACCACCACCATCGTCATCTTCGTCTCTCTGGGAGATCCTTAAAAGGAGACACAGGTGTTACCTGGAAGGAGGCCAGGAAGTAGATAAATATTTATAAATATGAATTCATTTATTACTTACTGCTTTGAATTTAGCTTTCCTTATTGTTTCTGAATGATATCTTTAAAGGTTGATTGTGGGGACAGCCCTGTGCGCCATTTTCCCCCAGCAGTGGGGACCCCTTATGGCTGAGGTGCACATGGACATCGTAAAATTCTAAAATTTGCTTGACTGAGCAAAGTAAAAACAAACCATTTTAATCACTTTATTACCCACATCAGATTAGGTTCTGTTTTTTCGGGGGAAATGTGGCTTAACGCTTTGTTTCATCTCCTAAATAATAACTTTTAGGCACATTGTTTCCCAAGGGTTAGACACTCTTGGTTGAAGTTTTGCTCTGCTTGATCTGCACATTATTTTTAAAATAAACATTTAATGGGAAAGGCCAGTCCTGCTGGAAAGATATTAAGGTTTTTCTGGGTCTCCGTTTCTCAGTTTCAGCAATGGGCTGAAGCTGAGTGAAAGTTGCTCTCTTTAGATCAGTGGTTCTCAAAGTGTGGTCCCTGGTCCAGCAGCCTCAGCATCAACTGGGAACTTGTAAAAAACACGCATTTCCAGATCCCACCCCAAGGCTTCTAAATTTGAAATTCTGAGATTTTTATCAAGCTGTCTTGGTGATGCCCACGTAGCTAGAGTTTGAGAAGCATTTTTTGGGGCAGAGCTTGTGATTTGAAATTCTCCACAGTCCCCACCCTTCCCTGTTATACACCCAGCTCCACTCCCTGCCTTAAATGATCTCTTCTGTACCTAGAGGCATTTTTAGGGACTGCTTTGGATTTTAGAGTTTGGTTGTCTGTGTGTTGATTTATGTTCTGCTTCAAACAGATCTGACACCTTAAGCTTTTAAGTCCCCTGAGCTTCTCTAAGCCTGAGTACAAAATGCGTGGTGAGAGGGATGTGTCTTTAAGCGTATGTTTAATATTGTGGAAGGTTGTTGACAGCTGTGTTGACTCTCAAGACAAGACTGGGATAATAGAGTGTCTAAAGGGGTGTATTAATTTTGTTCTTTCAGATAGAAGGGAATCAACTCTTCCCAAGTACACTAGAGAACTAGGGTTTAAATCAGGTACACCTGGCTGGGAGACCTCAGCTTTGCTCCTCAAACTGAGTGGCTTAAATGAATGTCTTTAACCTCTCTGAGCACAGCTTTCCCTCACCTGTGGAATGGGTATAATGCAACCTATCTCAAAGAGAAATGGTGAGAGTTGAGTGGTGTGCATATAGAAACCTTCTTAACTTCAAGGTTCATTTTTCATGTTCACAATCAAGCTTTTCTGAAGAACAAACACAGACTTTCTGAAGTAGGATCAACATTGGTGAACTTATTTCTTGATTAATAAATAAGCCACATATTTAATAAATCCTATATGACTCACTTTTAGTTAGTGTTTTTTGAATGCTTACTAGGTATCAGGCACTGTTCTAGAAGCTAGGATAACACAGAGAACTAACTATTCAGACAAGACCCATGGGTTTATGGTGCTCATCGTCCAACTTGGAGATGGAGGGAAGA
Organism: Balaenoptera acutorostrata; assembly: GCF_949987535.1. Lineage (NCBI taxonomy): Eukaryota > Metazoa > Chordata > Mammalia > Artiodactyla > Balaenopteridae > Balaenoptera > Balaenoptera acutorostrata. The sequence goes on along the minus strand of NC_080073.1, from coordinate 28,195,688 downwards.
GACAATAAATAGTATATGAATAAATGAATGTTGTGATTTTACTTTTGTTCTCAAATAGCATTGTTTACAGTGATTTAGCAGCAGTAGCTCATGTAATGCATCCAGGAACATATAACTAGCTGGGAAACAAGCATGTGGCGTCTGTTTCAGAAGGTGTAGATCACAACAGTTAATGTGTGATCTTTTCAGGAACGTAAAACTAAGTTGATGGGACAGAGAGGACAGTTTTATTCTATCATCACTAAAGTGGTATGGAGACTTTCCCAAAGATACTGGCAGGATGGCTTTATAACATACACTGTGGGGACTTCCTGGTGGCGCAGTGGTTAAGAATCTGCCTGCCAGTGCAGGGAACACGGGTTCGAGCCCTGTTCCGGGAAGGTCCCACATGCCGCGGAGCAACTAAGGCTGTGTGCCACAGCTACTGAGACTGCACTCTAGAGCCTGCGAGCCACACCTACTGAGCACGCCTGCCACAACTACTGAAACCCACATGCCTAGAGCCCGTGATCCGCAACAAGAGAAGCCACTGCAATGAGAAGCCTGCCCACCTCAACAAAGAGTAGCCACTGCTCACCACAACGAGAGAAGGCCCGGGTGCAGCAATAAAGACCCAAAGCAGCCAAAAATAAATAAATAAATAAATTTATTTATTTATTTAAAAAAACCATACACCGTGACTTAGAGAGGATGAAATTAATCAGTGATTGGCACTGAGGTATGAAGTGGTGAATGAGGTGGGAAATATCAAGGGGGAGATCCTTTTTTGTACATTTGGAGATTTTTTATTTTGGAATTTTTGAATTTTATTTACTTTTTTGTACAGCAGGTTCTTATTAGTTATCTATTTTATACACATTAGTGTATACATGTCAATCCCAATCTCCCAATTCATCCCACCACCCCACCCCCACCACCCCCGGCCACTTTCCCCGCTTGGTGTCCATATGTTTGTTCTCTACATCTGTGTCTCTATTTCTACCCTGCAAATCGGCTCATCTGTACCATTTTTCTAGGTTCCACATATATGCGTTAATATACGACATTTGTTTTTCTCTTTCTGACTTACTTCACTCTGTATGACAGTCTCTAGATCCATCCACGTCTCTACAAATGACCCAATTTTGTTCTTTTTTATGGCTGAGTAATATTCCATTGCATATTTGTACCACACCTTCTTTATCCATTCATCTGCCGATGGGCATTTAGGTTGCTTCCATGACCTGGCTATTGTAAATAGTGCTGCAGTGAACACTGGGGTGCATGTGTCCTTTTGAATTATGGTTTTCTCTGGGTATATGCCCAGGAGTGGGATTGCTGGGTCATATGGTAATTCTATTTTCAGTTTTTTAAGGAACCTCCATACTGTTCTCCATAATGGCTGTATCAATTTACATTCCCTCCAACAGTACAAGAGGGTTCCCTTTTCTCCACACCCTCTCCAGCATTTGTTTTTTGTAGATGTTCTGATGATGCCCATTCTTACTGGTGTGAGGTGATACCTCACTGTGGTTTTGATTTGCATGGAACATCTTTTTCCATCCCCTCACTTTCAGTCTGTATGTGTCCCTAGGTCTGAAGTGGGTCTCTTGTAGACAGCATATATACGGGTCTTGTTTTTGTATCCATTCAGCAAGCCTGTGTCTTTTGGTTGGAGCATTTAATCCATTCATGTTTATGGTAATTATTGATAAGTATGTTCCTATTACCATTTTTTTAATTGTTTTGGGTTTGTTTTTGTAGGTCCTTTTCTTCTCTTGTGTTTCCCACGTAGAGAAGTTCCTTTAGCATTTGTTGTAGAGCTGGTTTGGTGGTGTTGAATTCTTTTAGCTTTTGCTTGTCTGTAAAGCTTTTGATTTGTCCGTCGAATCTGAATGAGATCCTTGCCAGGTAGAGTAGTTTTGGTTGTAGGTTCTTCCCTTTCATCACTTTAACTATATCGTGCCACTCCCTTCTGGCTTGTAGAGTTTCTGCTGAGAAATCAGCTGTTAACATTATGGGAGTTCCCTTGTATGTTATTTGTCATTTTTCCCTTGTTGCTTTGAATAATTTTTCTTTGTCTTTAATTTTTGTCAATTTGATTACTATCTGTCTCAGCTTGTTTCTCCTTGGGTTTTCCTGCCTGGGACTCTCTGTGCTTCCTGGACTTGGGTGGCTATTTCTTTTCTCATGTTAAGGAAGTTTTCGACATAATCTCTTCAAATATCTTCTCAGGTCCTTTCTCTTACTCTTCTCTTTCTGGGACCCCTATAATGCGAATGTTGTTGTGTTGAATGTCATCCCAGAGGTCTCTTAGGCTGTCTTCTTTTCTTTTCATTCATTTTTCTTTATTCTGTTCCGTGGCAGTGAATTCCAGCATTCTGTCTTCCAGGTCACTTATCCGTCCTTCTGCCTCAGTTATTCTGCTATTGATTTCTTCTAGTGTATTTTTCATTTCAGTTATTGTATTGTTCATCTCTGTTTGTTTGTTCTTCTTCTAGGTGTTTGTTCTTTAATTCTTCTTGGTCTTTGTTAAACATTTCTTACATCTTCTCGATCTTTGCCTCTATTCTTTTTCTGAGGTCCTGGATCATCTTCACTGTCATTATTCTGAATTCTTTTTTCTGGAAGGTTGCCTATCTCCATTTCATTTAGTTGTTTTTCTGGTGTTTTATCTTGTTCCTTCATCTCATACAAAGTCCTCTGCCTTTTCATTTTGTCTGTCTTTCTTTGAATGTGGTTTTCCTTCCACAGGCTGCAGAATTGTACTTATTCTTGCTTCTGCTGTCTGCCCTCTGGTCTGGGGAATTTCTTGAATGGTCCCACTGATAGTGTCCACTCCTGAAAAGCGTCGTCACATGTATTTATTTATTGGGGGGTTATGAGTTAATGACCCACCCCCAGTGCATCTGCCATAGCAAAATGTTAGTTCAAGTTCAAAACTTCATGTCCACTGTTGTTGAATTCCAAATGGCTATGCTGCCCTTCACTGCATGGGAAAGTGATATGACCTGCTCTGTGTTTCTCCAGGCACCTATAAAGCCAATGATTCTCCATTTATGTGAGTCTCCTCTTGTCTTTATTGCCTCAGCCTCTTTTTTCCACTCTTTTTTGTGGTTCCTTTTTCTGTCCTTGTCATGTCACGGCTTTACACGTGTGGCTCAGCCTGAGCTTAAGGCTTTGTTCTTCTGCTTTTTAGAAACCTTTTTGATGAGTCGCTGGGTACTTCCAACCCACACTACTGTCATTTGATCGCCTATCGTTTCATTGACCTAGAATTTTAGAAGAAAATGCAGTCTAGATTAGTGTCTCGCAGAATGATTCAGCCTTTTTTTATATATATAAAAAGAAATCCAACTCAAATGAAATAATTGTGTGGTTAGTAAAGAATCTAGACTAAGCACAGTGTTAATTTAACACTTTCAGGAGGGACCCCTGGATTCATGAGTAGAGAATGTGTGAGTTGTTTGTAAGTGGGTTCCTTCTAAAGTACCTGCAGAAATAAGAGTTTTAGGTTTGCCTAGTCAATCAGTCTTCTTGGTGGCATACTGTGTGTTGAGTATTGGATAATAATAATGCTCAGGGTACTAATAGCTAATACTTCATAGGTAGTATGCTCACTGTTTGCAAGGCATCATATAAGCACTTCACTTCATTATAGTGCTGTGGGTTAGGTACTGTTATCATACCCATTTTACAAACAAGAAAACTGAAGTGCCGAGAATTTAAGTCACCTGCCTGGGGTCATTTACCTACCAAGTGGCAAAGGTGAGATTTGGTGGTCTGGGTCTAGAATTCATGATCTTTATCCTTAGGCTATCCATGGGTTCTTTCTTTATTGAACTTGTCATCTAGTCGAGTCTGATCCATACAGTTTTCTTTCCCGGACTCAAAGCAAACCTTTCTTCCATAGCAAAAACCAAGTCTTTATTCCAGATCTGTCTGCATTGCCACAGGATCCAAATTAATGGAGTTCAAGGGAATGAGATTTAACCATAGGTACCATGCCGCCCCACCTTGACATGTGACTTGCATGTCAACAAGGTCTTCCATATTGACGGACACTTACACGTGATATTTGGTTATTGAGTTTAACTTGGGAAGCGGCTTGCATGCTCATCTACCTGCTGGTGAATTTTCCAGTGCCATGGGGTGTGTCAGAACCAGTGGAGCATTGCAAGTTAATTACTTGTGTGCACAGCGGGCAGTGCTGAAAACAGACAGCCCCCAGTGATAGGAGGATGAGACATGACTTGAGATACCCAAGATTGGGCTGTTAATGAGTCATCTTGATGAGTAGGGAGTGGTGCATGTCAAGAAGGCCAGGTGTGGCCTTGTTCCGATGACGTGTTTAGCCTGTGAACCACACCATTGTTTTAAGTAGGTGTGCTGATGTGAGGTTGACTTCTGGTGTCACTGGTGCAGTTATATGACAGGGATTTAGTATTTATAATGCTGCATCAATTCCATATGAAAAAAATGTATTCCGAGGACGAGAGCCACTGACTTAGTTCCTACTCATTTATTTGTTAATTTCTCACTTTTTTAACATATATTTATTTATTTGGTTGCGTGGGGTCTTAGTTGTGGCAGGCGGGCTCCTTAGTTGCAGCATGTGAGCTCCTTAGTCACGGCTCGCCGGCTCCTTAGTTGCGGCATGCGTGTGGAATCTAGTTCCCTGACCAGGGATCGAACCCGGGCCCCCTGCATTGGGAGCACAGAGTCCTATCCACTGTGCCACCAGGGAAGTCCTGTTTCTCACTTTTTTCACTCAAGAAAAAGTTATCGGGTCCCTGTGGTGTGCCAGATACTTTCTCTGTCCTCTCTGAGAATAATGGGGTGCAAAGTGGAGAGGTGGCTCTAGAATTTCTATATAAGATTCAGCCACTACAGCCCAGGTGGGCGTTGATGCTAGCAGGGGTTTGTCTTGCAGCAACTGTGGTATAGCAAGCCCTTTGCTTTTACTTAGCTTGTATGTTTATTTAGGTGACCTTGGGGAGGTCCATGGGCAAAGGTCTGTCCTAGCTTTCTGTGAGGGCTGCCATGACACTTACAGTTGGGCTGGTGGGACGTAGTTGTTACGAACAACATAGGCTTAAGTTCCTTCAAGAGAATGAATGAAACTAAGATAGGTGGTCCCAAAGGAAAGCAGCGTGGTTTTCTGCAGCTTATGCCAAAGTAAACTGACCTTGAATAGGGGGCCAAGGAAGAATTCCTTGAAGAAGTGTCCCTTCTGTTGTAATCTTCACATGTGACCCAGAGCCCAGGCCTGATCTGGGCCATGAGGACACCAGACACAGGCCTGCCACAGGTGTCCACGGCTGACCTGTATCCACATTACTGATGGGGAAATGGGGCTGTCACTGGGGACTTCTGATTTGATTTCTCACACTGTCTGTGATTTGATTTCTCACACTGAACTGTAAAGCCTTTTTAACAAACTAGGCAGAATGGAGTGTTAAAAATCTCCGTTAGAAAAATTTTATTATTACTCATTTTATCAGTAAGACCTTTAATTCTTCTCAGCTTTTTCAACTCCCTAATCTTCGCTCTGCTTGTCAGAAGTGGTAAGAAATATTAACCCACCGTAGGAATGGTCTCAAGCCTCACTTCAAATGTTAGTAATGCATCAAAACCCCAAGCTGCATTTTAGATGTCTAAATTCATTCCCTTACTGGGAAGGGAAGGTATGTAATTTAAAAGCAAAAGAGGACTAATGATATTATAATTGATAATCATGACCTTCTGATCAGAAACGAGTGGCATTCTCCCAGATTTAGTGCACATGACTGCTGCCAAACACTGATTATAAATTTCGTTAATTTAAGCAAATGCTTTCCATATAGGTTAAGAGAGCCATGTTGATGTCTGACTAAATTGTGGGAAAATATTCTTTGTAGTGGATTTCTTGGGTAAAAGTCAATGGATGTTTTGAAAGATGTTTACATGAACAAAAGGTGTGTGTTTTGCAAATACATATGTATTTGTATATATAAAAATGGCTTTTAGATTTTTCTCTAGTGAGCATGTCAAAGAAGTATTTCAAATAATAAAAATGCTATATGACTGACGTTCGATATAATATCATGATCTTCTGTTGCGAATATATATGTTAATGTATCAAGTGTGCCTTGTTAAGTTGAATTTGAATGAGGAGAAATTCTGCTACAATGACACCTTATTCTTCCATGAAATAATTGTTTCTGGCATAAAGCTAAATGGTTGATGCCATTTTGATCCTAAGCAAGTACTACATTTAGCTAATAAAATGTCCTGAACCGTTAAAAAAAATGTTACTTTATCAAACAATTGTAGTTTTTAGGATAATCATGGTGGGTATTTAACTTCATATTCGTTTTCTTCTGCTTTTCATAATCATTTCCCTTGTTGAATGGTCTTCCCAGCTATGTTTCAGAGCTATGTTATATTCCACCAAGTGAGTACAGCCTCTCATTGTTGGGACAGGAAGTTTGTTCTTCCTTTTTGAACTTAAGAGTCAGAATATGAAGCCTATCTGTGTGCATAACCTCTTCCTTTACTAAATTGGGTTTTCTTAGGTTCTTAGATTCCCACATATAGACCCACTTGGTTTAAATGTGAAAACTGTTAAAGTATTAAATACATATTGTGAGAATTCTCTCCAAAATATTTGTGCTACATTGTGGTACCTCTGGCATTGTCTGAGGGTATGTCTACCCTTATACTCTAATCAGTGGTAGTTTCTTGTGTGAGAATATCTGTTCGATAAAGATCCTGAACATGGTAAAATCAAGGTGCTACCATTTTTGAGTTGCCTTTGGGCTGTTCATTTAAGCCCTCTCAACGTTACTTTCCTTACCTGTTGAATGGGAGGTGAGGGAGGACCGGGTGAAGGATGATGATGTGGTGGTACTTCCTGGGATCGATGGTGCTATTTCAGGGGATTATACAAAGCAAATGTACGGTCACAAAATTAATCCACTTTAAAGAACATTTGTAGGGTAATTAGTCTCATAACCAACCCTCTTTTAAACCCTTAAGTTCTTCTGAGACTTGGTGTCTGTTCTCCACACACTTTATTGAAAAGTAGATGTCATGTATGATTAAAACTAAGGGTACAATACGTTATAGATTCACCAGAATTTGTACTCCCACTCCATGTGACTTAACTTCTTCGTGTGTCAGTTTCCACATCTATATAATGGGAATGTAATACTGTATTTGACACAGGACGAGATGAGGAGTAAAACGAAATATTACAGACCAGTTGCCTGGTTCAGTGAATGGTTCATTTGTGGTCGGCAGCCACATAATATAACTACTATGGCAGTAGTTATAGGCACAAGAATGTGTTTGCCATTAGGGCAGAGAACCTTGTCCCTCCACAGAGTTCCATGTACCCTGGATGCAGAGCTCAGTAAAAATGAGCCCTGGAAAAAAAAAAAAAAAAAAAAAAAAAAACCACCTTGAATGGGTATTTGCATCAATGAATGCGTAATGGGGACAGTAAATAATTATCAATGTGTTGTGAGTGAATTAATTATTCTTCTTGGGGAATTTTAATTAAATACATGAAATAAAAAATAAAAGTTGGGCATACAGGAGTCCAGTACTGAACTGTGTGATTCAAGTTATCTTCCTCAGAAAAAGGATTGAAGAGATGGGGAAGGCTTCATTTAAAGGGGCAGGACGTGGGTAAATTGGCTAGGGGAAGGTGATCGGGGAATACAGTGAGGAGGTGAGGTGAGCCTGGGCTTTGCAAACTACAGCGTTTAGAATGAGTTTTTCACGAATACACTGCAGACTCAGTGTCCTTCATTTCCTCCATCTTGCATGTGCTTTGTGGACCCTGGTGAGCACATCTGGCCATTCAGGACGAAAACGTGTGGCATCTTCTATGTGCACATGGCCAACCTGGGGAGCAAAGCACCTGGCCCAGCATGCCTCATGGCTGTGCTGGGGGAGGAGAGATAACATTTTTCTCCTTTGAAAGCTGCAGTTGGGAGATGGAGCTTTCCTATGTGCCTTCTCTGTTATATATGTAGGATAGATTTATTTACATGGGTGTGCAAATTAATATGAAACCAGTGAGGTTGTTTTTGAGATTATATTTCAAAGTAAGCATGGCATACTTTTGAGGCTTATCTATCTCTGGCCATAGATAGATTCCTGACATTTATTTTTAGTGTGGATAATTGTTCATTTGACTTTAGTTGTAAATTTCTTAAGCAAGTTAATGAAATGCTGAATTGCCACCCTTTTTTTTTTTAAACTGTGTGAGGTATATCTCCCAGTTGCATGTGTTTAGAATGTCAATTCAAGTTACTTTGATTCACTAGCATAGGGTATCTGGGTGACTTTGGGGGTGGTATTGAGAAACTCTATCTCCCATGAGAAAAAGGAAAGAATGATTTGAACTCCTTTGTAACCTCTTGACTTCTGTCTGTGCTTTAGAGTTAGGGAGAAGACCATACTTAAGAGGAGTTTTCCTTGTTTTAAAAAATTACCAACGAAGAAATGCAGCAAACAGAGAGGAACATCTCTGTTTAAAGAGGCCTGAAGAAAACACAGTTGCCTTATTTTCATATTTGGTGTTAATGTTTGCTACTTTTTTGAAGCTAATTTAATAGCTTCGTCTGCTTCAAATAATAAGTAATACTTGAAAAGACAGACACCCAATGTGTTTTGCTTGGAAATTTTAGTTGTTAATGTGTAACAAATTATCCATAAATATGCAAGGGAAAAAACACCTTTGGGATTAGGAGTTGCTTGACATAATTAATAAAGGTAGATTAGTAGTGGTGTCTCAATTGTGATTTTTTTTTTTAAGGTGGATGTTCAGAATTTATTCTGAACTCTCCCTGAAAATTCTAGTGTCAGAATCTGCATCTTAAAGTCATATTTAATTCTTGGCTTTGAACTTGGTCGGACCACGATGGCAGGTTAGGAAGAAAACACTCAGTAAAGGAACTTGAGCCAAGTTAGCACAAGTATGGGCAGTTATACCTGCCACTTATGCTAAATCTCCTGAAATATTCTAAAACCCTAAGGTTAACAGTGCCGTAATGATTAACTTTTTATTTATTTTCTGTCCTGTCATTAGTTCACTAAACTGTCAAGGTGGCTTGAATATTAGTGAATGGTAGTTTCAAGGAGCCCTTGGTTTCCAAAAGTGAAGGTTGCTAATTGTAGGCTCCCAATCATAGAAGGACATAGCTGGCCATATCCAAGCAAAAGACAGTTGAGGAACCTGATTCCTTCGGGACTCTATCCAGCCATTCAGTGGCGAAAATCTTTTTCCCATTTGGTAGAGGTGTAATGTTAGGAAATTAATGTTGGTAAATTGATTCCCTGTGTATGTTATCCATGTTTCTGGTTAAAGACCAGGATTCAAATTCTACTCATCTTATTTCCATTGATTTCAGTGTGCTGGGTACTGTGTATGAACTAAAAAAAAATTTTTTTTTTTTGCATTTTGAGATGAAAGGAAATTGTAGATTGTTGAGTACCAGTAGTGCATGAACAAGTTACTTCACAAACCATGTATCTAGAAGTTTGACTGCATTGTATGACAAGGGAGGAGATGTAACGTAGATGTCCAGTTAAAAATTCCTCTCCAGATCATTTGATGTAATGGAAGTGGTCTGAGACTGGACTGTGGTGTTGGTTGTACAACTCTATAAATTTACTAAAAAAAATCATTGAATTCTATACTTGAAATAGTTGAATGTAAGCATATCTGTTATACCTCAATAAAGTTGTTTAAAAACGCTCTCTATTTTAAACTAAGACTACATTGTTGTTTATATTTCTTAGAATATTTACTGATCTGTGTATATATAGCAATGCACATAACGGGTGTATCCCTGTCCTTACAGGGTTCACATTTCACTGAAAACGGTGAGTAGACAAGAGACAATAAATCAAACAAAATAAGTATGTTAAAATATTGGAAGGTGAGTGCTATGGAGGAAAAAGTAAAATGAGGAAGAAAGCACATTGGGATGAAGGGTGCAATTTGAGTGGCAGAGCAGGACATTGAAAAACTGACATGTGAGTACCGATCTCAAGGAGGTGAGGGGTTACTTGTTACCCTAGATAGGACAACAGGAAAATGCTTGACATGTTCAAGGGACAGCCAGGTGGCCCATGTGGCTTACATAGAGGGATCAATGCGGAGAGAAGTAGGATCTGTGAACAGGGAGGTAATTGGGGGCTGGGGCGGGGGGGTTGGAGTAGATGTGTTGAGCCTTGTAGACTATTTTCCCGGTCTTTGGCTTTTCCTCTGAATGTCGAAGGGTGCTGTTGAAGGGTTTTAAGCAAGTGAGTGACGTGATCTGACTTATGGTTTAATAAGATCACTGGCTGCTGTGTTGATATTAGACTGAAGGAGGGGAAGGTGGGTCAATGAGTCAGGGTAGGAGACAGGTACAGCAATCTCTAGGAGAGGTGATGACCAGAGTGGTAGCAGGTGGAAATGGGGAAGGAGTAATCAGATTCTGGATCTGTTGTGAAGGTACAGGCTAGAATTTGCTGCTGAATATGGGGAATAAGATAAAGAAGGAATGAGATATGACACCAAGGTTTTCACCCTGAGCATTGAAGGATGCCTGTAAGATGGTACAGACCATACTGTACCAAGTTCAGGATAGAAGAAAGATCTGGAACTTCAGGTTTGTACCTGGAACATCTGAGATGGCTTCAAGACAAGGGTTTTGTGATCAGATGTCCCCAAGGTCCTGCAGCTTTTGCCTGAGCATCTCATGAGGGGTTGGAATCAATACCCTTTTCAGAACAGCAACCTTCCAGGCTTGCAGGGAAGTGTTAGGCAGAGGTTACTGGCGATTCCTTTATCCAACCCCAGACTCAGAAGGAGCATGCATGCCCATTGGGGTTCAGGACCTTTTGGACTAATGAGAACTTCAGGCAAGAGCAATGTGGGTATTAAGTTTTATTCACTATTGTGTTTGATAGAGTATGAAGAGCCAGTGGAGTAGTTTGTTTGCTTTCACTTGCTATCTTGCAATTTACTTCTCTTTGGGATCTCCACCAAAGAGTGGGAACAGCCCTAGTTAGACCTATTGCAAAGCAAATACAGAATGAAATATTAAGTACGATACCTTGAGTGATGCTTCGAACCACAGTGGTTTAGAGGTTTGGTCGTGTGACCCGGTAAACATGGTTAAGAGTCTGCTGCTTAAAGAAACATCTGTCCTTTTTGAAAGTTTTTTCCCCTTATTTTTCTGATTTAGGTGTTTTTGGAGGGAGTTGGGGAGAAAATTTAATGCTAATAAATGAAAACAACCTCTTTTGCCTAGACACTTGAAAGGTCTAAATTCCCCCTAAAAGTGGTCCCACAGTTGAGTACAAAGTGGTCCCACAGTTGAGAATGAAAGCTGATTACAGCACGTTTCCTCCTCTTTGTCCAGCATCTTCTGAAAATGATTATTTTGTATTAAGGCTTTGTCTGCATTAGCAGTTTTATCTGCAAGGAAGGGACTTCTAATCTGCTAATTAGAGAGCTTGTTTTTCACAACCAGGATCCTACTGTTTTGGAAATCACTAAACACTGTTTCTGGGATGTTATCTCCTGAACTGAAAAATTCCTGGTAAATCCATCAGTGTGGTGACCAGGACTTGACTTAAGCTTGCATCATTAAGGGTTGGAGTTCTAGAATCCAGAAGGAAAAACTCATGTTCTGTCTCCTGCTTCTGTCTCCTGTCACAAGCTGTGGATCCTAACTTCAGTTTCTTATTAATTCTATTTCTTATGCATCTTGCCAAATACAACTCTTTATTATATTGTCTGAAAAAATAATTAGTTTCTCCTCCATATTTTCATTAAGCATTCCATCCGTATAGAAGTCCCCAAAGTAACTGTCAAATGGTGCTCTGTCTTCTTAATAATGTAGCTCGAATGTAGTCTGGAATATTTTTTTCTCTCATGGTATTATTTCTTTTCTCATGGTATTTTTTTCTCATGGTATTAGTGTAGTCAGGAATATTTTTTTTTTCTCATGGTATTAGTGGTACTTAATCGCCTAGTTGAAGAATTATAGGCCCAACACTACACAGCCACACCTTAAGCCAAAGTTTTTTCATTTCATGAACATATTTACTGCAGTTACCTGCTCTGATGCCTTTAAAAGTGTTCTTTAAAGTGAGTTGATACTGTTTTTAATGTGAGTTCTTTAAAGTGAGTTGATAATGTTTAAAAAATCTTTTATTACCTTAAATAGGGTAGACCCTCTTTAGTATACAAAGGTGTGCGATTTTTATTTAGATATTCACGTAATTTTTCCATCAGTTTTTCCTCCATCATAATCACGCAGTGTTCACGGCATTAGTCTTCTCAAGTTCAGTAGGGTAAGTCTGGGACATTCTGTCTTTCTGTGAATGGCTGTATTTAGACAACAGCAGTTGCTTACTCACTTCATTTTCCTATCAGCCTGCTTAGCTTTGGGCCCCACCTACAAACACATGGTTTTATTGAAAATGGTAGTACTTTGATAATAACATTCTCTTTGCTGATTATGAAGAGCCAAGGTCAAAGCTACCAGAACGCTATTCTCCCCAACCTAGGGCCTTGGTTGAGAGACTCAGTCCTTTGTGGAGCAGATTTTTGGAACTAGACACACAATCTAAGTTGAAATTGACCTCCAGATTTGGCTAACATCAGAACTGCCCAGAAGTTTCCACCCATTCAAATATTACTATAGCAGGATATTTAAAGAGGGGACTCTGGAGCTGTCTGAGTTTGAATCCTGGCTCCACTACTTGCTTAATGGATGGATCTAAATACCAAATAAATTAACCTTTCTAGGTGTAGTATCTTCATCCATAAAATGGGGATAGTATTGTCAGGAGCAAATAAGATAATCCATGGACGTTGATCCCTTGTCAGTGGCCGGTAAATGTTAATATGTAAAGAATCCGTGTGAAGTGGAGGTTAAAAGCTGCTTACTAGGGGAGTGGTCTTGAGCAGATTACCCTCTGACCTGCCTCATAATGTATAATGAGGATAGTAGGGATAATAGTGAAGTTTATTACTTACAGTTGATTTCAGAATTAGGTGAGATGATTCTTGTAAAGCACAATGTCTTTATCAACAGTATCAGCTCTTAGTACTGTTAGTGGCTGTTTTCATTGTTCTCAAAACAGTTTCCTTGATCCCACTTTTGAAGGTGCTGATATGGGAGCTCAGGAATATGGGTTTTATCTTTAATGAAGTTTTCTAGTCATCAAGTCCAGCACTGGTCTTTGGTCCAGCATTTAGGAACCACTGTTTCCATCATTCATGGACATCAGTGGGCTGCTACATCCTGCCACTTAAATCCTGAAATGAAAGTGTAAATGAAATCCCTGGTATTTTTCATTATGATTTTGTTTTTCACAGTGACCGCTTTCTTTGCTGTCAGTATAAATAGATCCCATCTGTAACTCTTACAATTGCATTTGTTTCTTTCCCATCAGTCATCAGTTTAGTCCCTAAAAATATAATAGTGATTTCTAAAGTTTATGAAGATGTCCATCAGACTTCTTATTTTGATCACAAATCTTGGACAGAATGAAAAACAAGAAGGCTGGCCATTTTTTCGTTTCGCTGATTTGCTCTTTTTTATGTTTCCCTTGTGTGCCCCATTTATATCATGCAACCCTTAGTTATCCCCAATGCCTGCTCTTCCCGCTGTGGGTAACAAGGGCAAGGAAATTAGAGTATGTCCTGCCCTGAAAGCACTATGTTCTGATATTCTGCAGGGAAGTTCCTTGTTGACTCCTTTTTTAAAGCTCTGCGGTGTATCCAAAACATTGCAGGATTTTCAAGCACAACCAACACAGATATCTGGATTTCAGAGAGAAGCCTTGACAGGCCATCTCTTGATATTCTCAGAGTTAAGATGGAGAAGTGAGTATTTGTGGTAGATAGAAAAACTCTTCCCAGGGAATTCTGGATAATGTACCACTGTAATGATGGAGAGTTCTATCTTGGGCCCTGGCCTTTTGAGCATTTTTATCATCAACTTGACAAAGGAGATGGACTTATTAAAGTTGTGAATGGCATATTGCCGGGAGGCCGAGGTCTGAAATTAGATGACAAAATCAGGATCTCCCCAGCTCCTGAGAGGCAGGAATGATGGGTGAAAATTAAATAGGATGTAGTAGAGAAGCAATAGGCAGTGCAGCCAAATGGAAGAGTTGTACAGACTTTGCTTCAAATCACAGTGTCAGTGCTTGCATTCCAAGTAAGCGAGTCTCAGTTTTCCCCTTGTAATAATGGGTATATTGGTAGATTATACGGTTTTCCTATGGGATATGACATAAAATCACAGTGAGGAACATAATGACTTCTCAGTAGTATTGGCTCTTTTTATAGTTGTCTCATTTTTAGGTTAAAATAGAATTTCTGCTTTAATGTGGATCTGACTTAACAGTCACATGAAAAAGACGGGAGGATCTGTTTTGCCTACAGAATTCCATAATGCTTTTCTTCTCAACCTTATTTTCTCTTATCACCTGCTCCCTAAGGAGCCTTTTTAGATATTTTCTCCCGATCACCCCCCAGCCCTTGAAATTTTAATATCATAGATAGACTGTCCTTTCTGATTACGTACTCTGTATATGTCTGTGCTGTAAAGATGAAAATAGTAATGTATTTTGCCCCAAAGAACAAACTTTCACCCTGCTGGGGCAGTGACCCCTGTTAGAGTGATGCTATAATGTATTAAGAACTCAGGACTTCCAGAGTCCCTCAAGAATGTTCGTAGGTCAAGATCTCAGAGGTATGTGTCCAAAATTAAAAAAAAAAAAATTTTGTTGTTAATTACAGAAGCACTACATGTATTCGCAAAATAGATAGCTTTCTAGATCATATTAGCATCTTTTTTTTTCATGTTTAAGTAATTTATTTGATGTTCGCTGCTTGTGTGTTCATTTCAACCCTCCACAGGTGTTAACGTACTGGCATCTTTTGACTCCCACCCCAGAGGTAACCACCATTTACAGTTTAGCAAGCTTCTTCGTAATCTTTGTGGTTTTTCTGTAACTGGTTTTAATTTTATTTAATGTTTTTCTTTACAAGATATGACGTAATTCCGTAGTATTTGCTCTGCAGCTAGCTTTTTCCCATTGAATGCTATCAGATACTCCTTCCTCCATTTTAAGTTTCTATGGATCTTTTAAATTTAACTTTTAAATAGGTAATGTATAAATATCGTTCAAAGTTCAAAGGGCATAAGGGAGTAAATAGTGAAAAATCTCCTGTTCTTATTTCCTTTTCATTTACTAGTGTTATACTTTCTTAAATATGCTTCCAGAAGTATTTTATGTATATACAGTAAATATATGTATGTCATCATTTATTTTCTCATTTTTGTGAACACAAATGGTAGCATATTATAATGTATGTTAGGTTTTTCACTAAAAAATATAACTTGGAAGTTTTACCATTTCAGCTTTAAGAGGTTTCTTTCTCTTTCTTTCTTTCTTTCTTTTCCCCCAAGTTCCACACTATTCCAATGCATTGATTTGTCATAGTTTAGTTAACTAGCTCTTTGGTGATGGATATTTATCTCGTTTCTAATTTTGGTTACAACTGCTGTTGCTGCCATGACTAACCTTAACCTTGCGTGAATGCAGGTATATCTGTAGCGTTAACACCAGGCTCAAAGGAGTGCACATTTGTAATTTTAATATTACTACCAAATTTTCTTCCATAAAGACTGTTTCAGTTTCTCAGTAGTGTAAATGAAGGTGCTTATTTGAATACATTTTTGTTAACAGTGTATAATCAAACATCTTGGTGTTTACAAATTTTGTAGGTGAAAGAACGCATCTATATAATTTTCATTTGTGTTTCTCCTTATTGGTGCGGCACAGCAACTTTTCCTGTGTCAAGGGGCCATTTGTGTTTCGTTTTCTTTTGAACTGTTGGTTTATATCTGTTGACCATTTTTATGTGGGGTTTTGGGTTTATCGATTTCTAGAATCTCTTGGTATACTAAAGAACTTTCCTTTCTGTGGTATGAATTGCAAATGTTTTTGCAGATCATTTGTCTTTTGATGTTTCTTATGGTGTGTTCTACAATCAGAAAATTCAATATTTAATGTATTTGATTTTATCAGTCTTTCTGATGTTGAGGTTTTACATGATATGAAAAAATGCTTTCCCTACTTCAGATTTCCCCACAAGTGCTTCTTGTGCTTTTACTTATTTATTTTAAATATTTAAATATTGGAACTATTGGGAATATATCCGAGAGAAGGATTATCTACTTTTGAACTGTTAGATGTGGAAGTAGTTAGCAAGTCCTTACTGTTGGATATTTACATTATTGCCAGTTCTTTCATACTGTAAACAAAAGGCCAGATGGTAAATATTTTAGGTTTTTTTTTTTTTTTTTTTTGGTCTCTTTTACAACTGTTTAACTCTGGAGTTACAGCACAGAAACAATCATAGGTAATACATACTTGAATGCGTGTGTCTGTGTTCCAATAAAACTTCATTTACAAAAACACGTGGTGGGCTGTGGGCGACCCACATGCTATAGTTGGCAAACTCTTGTTTTATAGCATGGGTTAGTCCCGTAGGTCTGGAATTGACTCAGTGGTCTGTCACTTACTATGTGAAGGCAAGTTTCCTAGCTTCTGAGCCTCAATTTCTTTATCTGAGAAATGGAGAAACTAGTATATACTTGACACGAGTTGTTGAAAGGATCAAAGAAGATAAAATATAAGAAGCTTTCATCACAATGCCTGGCACATTGTTGAATATCCTTCAAATGGATGATGCCTTCCTTATTGATGTCACTTTATGGCTGTATACTATTAAATGTCACTTAGTCGTCTATCGTAGGCTGGGACTAGGGTGTCAAAAAACTCAGCAATCAAGAGGAATTATATTTTAGTGCAATATTTGTGATTGCTGGTTTCTCCTTTTGCCTCAGACTCCAGGATGACTTTGCACAGGACTGTTAACTGAATATCGTTAAAGTTTTTATATTTTGCTCATCATAGGTTTTTGTGTTTACTTTAAACCTTAAAATACTTCATTGAGATATTATTTATTTTGATGACTGAGTTTTTGGTGAGTGCCTCACCTTAATCCTAGCCCTTTTGAGCAGATATTTATTTATTGAGTACCTTCTGTGTACCGCGTGAACCAAATAGGCAAGTATCTGACGTCATGGAGTTTATTTTCTCATGGACCATCTACTAGAAAGAGAAGTGCACGAGGTCAAGGAAATAGAACATGGATGAGGGGACTATTTTAAATAGCTAGGTTAGCAGAGACTCCTCTGATTTGATGAAATGAAGGGAGTTAGTGTTCTTTTTATCACTGTCGCTTCTGCTAATTTCTCCAATTTTCTTTATAGATCCCCTTTATTGGAAGTTCTGCACGCTGTAAATTTATTGAAATAGAAAAAAGTATAAGTTAAAGCGAACTATTCACAGAATCCATCATGCTGTTTTGGCTTTACCTCATAAATGTGGCGCTTTATGTCTAGACATTTCCCCAGATAGCATTTAATAGTTAATACCTTTTGGGGCATACATTCCTCCTTTTATAGTTGTCGCAGGAAGGGTGTTAATCATCCTGTCTGTACCCTCTGAAGTGCTTCCCAGTTCCACACACCCGTTCCACCCCAGGCCCCTCAGCTGTTGAGCGAGCGCCTCATAAAACGGTTTTAAATTTCTCGTTCTTTTCCTCTCAGCCCTGAGGTCAGGGGGTTGGTCTGTACCCTCTCATTCCTTGCAAACACCAAACTCCTGAATACTGTCTGGGAATTTTTCCCTTTTTTCTACTTGTGAGTGGAATTTCTCCTGAGTTGACGCAGATTATATTCCAGAACCCTTTGTGGGGCGTGGTACTGACAATAGCAATGGTGTGAGAAAGGCCTTCTACTCAAAGACAGGAAGTCCCAGCATTGTCTGAACCAGACTGAACTAGACCCTGTCTGTTTTGTTTCCCTCCTGGAGATGCAACTCTGACCTTTGGGAATGTTGCATCGTCACCTCGGCAAGTCTTCCGTGTGTAGTAACTTGTGTTGTGGCTTTTGCTTCTGAGGCAGAAGACTTCAGTGAGAGGCCACTGTCCCCACTAAGACTTTCAGGGGTTCCTGTCCTGTGACCTCCGTGTTACCAAGGGTGTAAATTTACAGCCAGGGATTTCAGGGCCCGTTCCCTCTCCTCTTGTCTAAATGAGATCTTTAAACCCTTAGCCAAGTCTATCCTCTCCTCTAGGGAAAGAGGAAAGGAAGGAAGGGGACTCAGTAGATGTTATCCTTATATATTCCATCAGTATGCGTTCCTGATTTTCATCTTTGTAATTTGACATTTTCGTCTTAGTGATGCATGTAGAAAGCATTGAATGATTTAACTGTTGGTATTTTCAAACTAACATTCTGATGATCACCTATATTTTTTGGTCACAAATAGCAGAAAGCCTACTCAAGCTGTTTTAAATACAAAGACACTTAAAATTCAGAAGTCTAGAGATAAAATTTGAATTTCAGCATTTGTTTGGTCAGGTCCTAACCACCCCCCCGACCCCCCCGCACACACCTTTTTCCTTGTCAGCTTTGGTCTCCAGCTGATTCCCTCTTGGTTCCAAGTCAGTCCTTTCCCTGCCTCTTCTTCATTCCCATTCAGGGAAGAGGGTAGTTTCTTCCTTCAGCCTCTGAACAAATGTCTGGAGCCTGCTTTTGAATAGTATCAACCTAACCATTCCCATTGACCAGAGAAATCCCCTGTGCTCATTGGCTTAGTCCTGGATTAACACCCCTTCCTGAGTCAATCTCCTGTGAAGGAGGATGGGATTAAACAGCCAGATAACGAATCAGGTGCTATTTCTGGAGCCAGGAGCAGGGTCACACCATCCAGAATTTAGGGTTCGGTTGTGGTTCCCAGAAGAAAGTATAGATAATCATGTTTATTGAGCACTATTAGTACGTGCCAAGTGCTGGTGGATGTGCTCTGTATATAATAATTCCTTTAATCCTCACCACATCCTTGTGGTTTCTCTCATGGATGTATCCAGTGAGGGTGAATGTTAGCTAGAATATCAACAAAATGTAACATGCCTGTTTGATTCTTCCAGGTGTTACAGGAAGTATTCTTGTAGTATTTAGAACTCTTTGGAATTTTAAAAATGATCTAATATAATCTTATAATTTGTGTGTAAGGAAATTGAATCATTATAAGACTTGACCACTGCCACATTCAGCTCCACTTTTTAGAGTTGAAACTGGAATGAGAAGAGCAAATTCGTGACATGGCCGTCACCATGGCCCCTCTGGCACTCTTGACAGACATTGGTAATTGGTCTTGTCTTTATTCATAAGTAATCATACAATCATATGGAGCTAAAGTGTGAGTTAAAGCTTATTTGCCACCCTTGAACTAGAACTTGAGTGGCTAGCCTCCTTACCCAGTGCTCTTTCCACTATGCCATGTGACCTTTTTAGTCCCTGGATGATTGTTTATATTATTTTATGGGGACAGTCAGAATTCTGAAAGAAAAGATCTTTGTCATATGATGAGTGTTGATTGCTTGAAGACGTACTTGACTTGAAGGTTGAAGACTTCAGGTCCAGAACCAACTTACCTACAGTTTATAAACACTTGAGATGTTTGGCACTGGACGGTAAAAATTGTGACTTTTTTGTTGATTGCTCAGTTGCCTTTTTAAAGCAATTTTATGTGGTATTTACAAGAAACAGAAATAAAGTTGGCCCAACTTTAAACAATATTAGTTAGGTTTTGAGTGGTTAAACCATCCCAGTCAGTAGTAAAAAGTTTGCTTGCATGTTTGGATGTGGGTGGATTCCGCTTGAAAGATAACAGTTTTTAATCCGACCTGCGTGCAAACCTGCAGCGTTACAGCCGTTTTCTTGGAAAGACCTTTAGAATCTTCTCGTCTGTGAATTACATTTATGCTCATGGTGCATGCTTTTCTACTGTCATCTCACACACCCATGCAGACATCACTAGTCGGTCAATCAGTCAGTCAGTCAGTCAGTCAGTCAGTCCTTATGAGCCTCTACTCAGCCTGGAGGCCTGTGGCTTAGAACTCCCCGGTAACCATGATTGGCATCTCCACTCTTTGTAATACCCTCACTTTTTAGAACAGTAAAATAGGCTTCAGAGAGACCTTCAGGATAAGGATTAGAATCTGGGACCTGTAATGTAGAGATTCACGCTGTTCCACACTTTACTTGAAATTAATTTTAAACATCTAGTCCTAAAATAGAGGTTCTGGGAAGTTAAATAATACTTGGTATTAAAAAACGAGTAAAGTAGTTCCCATTTATGGGGTTACTGTCTGATATTATTTCTTGTATTGTGGTTAGATATTGATAGTTACCTTAAAACACATCATTGATGTGAAATGGAGGAATGAAGTTTTTATACCTAAAATTTAAAAACAAAAAATTTGCCAAACTATTTTATTATCTGTAAGGTAAATTTATGTTTTCTTAACTGGCTTAAAAATTTGAAAATTCCTGTTAATAATGCTGAACAAATTCATATTTATACATGAATAAAATGAAAACAGTGGAGATCAGCAATATGAGTGCTTTTTAAAAAGCACTTTTTCCGTTTTTCATATATACAACAATAAACGCACAAAAGGTAACTAACTACCAGGAGTACAAAATGCAAAAGAATTGTAAGTTAAGTTCCATAATGCTTTTTAATTAAAAAATGGAATAGTTTAAGATGTGTTTTAGATTTCGGAGAAAGAGCATTAATTATAATGTTAGGTTAAAAAATGAATACACTTATTTTTGGATTGTTGCTGTTGGTTAAAAGTAGACACCAAGACGCAGGGTAATCACGTTGGATCCAGGTAATGTTTTTAATATAAATTCCTTGAGGGAGGCATTAATAAGCATATTTGACTAGAAGCAGCACATAACATGTATATAAGTTTTGTGTTTAATTAGATTTAGACAGAATTCATTATTTTTAATGGCTTTTCATAAGTGAATAGAAACCATTATGTGGATATATTATGGTAAAATAAATTCAAGGTGTATGCTTGCTTTCTGCAAAGAACCTCTTATGTATTTAAAGAAACTATTGTTTGGAATACAAATCATAGACATTTGAAATTCCTTGCTTTTAGACAAAAGTATGATTTATATGCTCTAAAGATAGCACTTTTTTTTTTTTGTGGCTGTGTTGGGTGTTCGTTGCTGCGCGCAGGCTTTCTCTAGTTGCAGCGAGTAGGGGCTACTCTTCGTTGTGGTGCACGGGCTTCTCATTGCGGTGGCTTCTCTTGTTGCGGAGCACCGGCTCTAGGTGTGTGGGCTTCCGTAGTTGTGGCACGCGGGCTCAGTAGTTGTGGTTTGCGGGCTCTAGAGCGCAGGCTCAGTAGTTGTGCTGCAGGGGCTTATTTGCTCCACGGCATGTGGGATCTTCCCGGGCCAGGGCTCGAACCCGTGTCCCCTGCATTGGCAGGTGGATTCTTAACCACTGCACCACCAGGGAAGCCCCCCTAAAGAGAGCACTTTTATCTCTTTTTCTCAGGTCAGGTATTAATAGTGAACTATACTGAAGTGAGATGATTTACTTAAACTATAGAAAAGTCTTGTTGCTAACCAATTATATTTGCTCATCTTAGATTTTCAAGTAATATTGCTGGAGGTGGGGGGGGCGAGAGATTGAGATGTGTCTCTCAGATTTTTATTTGATTTTCCTTTGAACACAATAACTTAGTTTTGGTTCAGAATTTATGCATGGCAACCAAGTGCTTTGGGTTAAATTGGCCTTTAAGAAACACTGAACATCAAGCGGGATCTCAGACGTGGGCCCAGATTTACAGTATTTGCCATTATTTTCACGTGGGAGATTGTCTACCTTAAACAGTCCAGTTGCAATTAATCTCCAGTTGTGTGATTTATTCACCCTACTGTAGAAATATGTCTTCCTGGTGATAGTCTACTGAATTGTGGCATCTCAAAATGAGAAAAATACAGTGACTTGTTAATGGTCCACCAAGGAGGTGGAAGTGGGTTCTTTTAATGCACAAATGAGCCATAATTTAAGCTAATAATGTTGTTCCCTAACGATAATTTTTTAAGGTGAATTTCTCCAACTTTATAAGGTTGTTATGTAACCTTAAATAATGAACTATCATTCACGAGCTTGCTGTGCTTTCTTTAGGCCACCTCTCTTTTCCTTTGGCATTGCTCTGTACAGATTTCTTTCTTATCAAGAGGATATGAGAACAACCCCAGCATTATCTGTAAATCAGTGTCCATCTCCTTCGTCTGTTAGGCCATAGACCAACCCTCAAGTATATAATAGTAAAGCCAGTAAAATCGGGATATTAAAATGTAACCCACTTGGGACTTCCCTGGTGGCACAGTGGTTAAGACTCCGCGCTCCCAATGCAGGGGGCCTGGGTTCAGTACCTGGTCAGGGAACTAGATCCCACATGCCGCAACTAAGACCTAGCGCAACCAAATAAATAAATAAATATTAAAAAATTATATAACCCACTTAACAAAACTTAGATTTTATTTGGCATCTGTGAGTTTCATAAATATGTCTTCCTCTTTCTTCCAGCCTTTATTCAGAACCGGGATAGTACAGAACCCAGTGCATCTCTCACGGAAGCCTCCCTGACAAGGGGATATTTTACACTGAGGTCAAGGAATTCCTTGACCTTGAAATTCCTTCAGCCAGGAATTTCAGATGCATTCACTGAATGCATTAAAAAGAAAATAGTTTTCATTCTAGACTGAAAGAGAATCAGTGCTAATTCCCTTGGTACTAATATGTTGGCAGTATGTCTCCATCAAGATCTCATTCCTGGGGATTTCCCTGGTGGTCCAGTGGTTAAGAATCCGCCTTCCAATGCAGGGGACGCGGGTTCGATCCCTGGTCGGGGAACTAAGATCCCACATGCCTCGGGACAACTAAGCCCGTGCGCCACAACTAATGAGCCCGTGTGCCACAACGAAAGATCCTGCATGCCTCAATGAAGATACCGCGTGCAACAACTAAGACCCGATGCAGCCAAAAATGAAGAAAATAAATAAATAAATAATAAAATAAATCTTAAAAAAAAAAAGATCTCATTCCTTCCAGACTCTCAACAGGTGAACGGGAAGTTACTCTTGGCAGACAGACTGCCCTGTGGTTTCTACCCCTGAGCCCCACGCCTCCCTTTTCAAGAAGGTAGCCTTGCGTAGTAGGTTGCCATGTCAGAGTTACTGAGCTGGTCAAAATGGGTCCAGTTGCCAAAATGCAAGTATTCTAAGAAAGAGTTGCTAAGAGGGCACTAAAATGCACATGACTTTCTTTTCTTATTTTAGATGGATATTGTCAGACCTGAGAGAGGAAGGCTTCTTGCTGATTGTTTTCCCTCCTTCAAAACTAGGTTTCAGTTAACCACAGTGTTTTTTTAGTGTCATGTTTTTAACTTAAAGGCATTTATTCAAAGTTCTGAAAAACAAAGCTTTCAATGCTATGAGACTTGTGCAACTGGAAATGATTAATGGTATAATTCTCAATCCTTTATAAAGTGTCTTAACACTGAAGAGATTTATACAGTGTGGAATGGCAGTGGTGCTTCAGTGTGAGAATAGGTAATCAATACCTGCAAGCTTAGAAAAAGTGTTCTATTTCCACCACTAATGACATAGAGGTTCTTGCAAGGCAAGGGTGTCTGGAGCATGAAGCTCTCCAAAGAAGAATTAATTTAAAATCTGAAGTGGAAGATCAGTTTCAATTAAAATTGCACTTGAACGTATATTGGGTAGAGGTGTGAAAGCAAGCATGTAGTCGGCTTAAATCTTCAGATTGTAGTGAATAAATGAATCTCACTGGTATGAACCCTGATTATATTTTTATAGAGGGCTAAATTATATTTCACCCATGTCTGGCAGGTTATGAGAAATAATATGAACGGCAAGTACTTATCAGAGCTTAAAGAGTATTTTTTTTTAATCAGTAGGATAACTACCAGGTGTCTATGTGTTTTTACAAATGATGGCTTGCATTCTTATTTCTTTGGAGTCATATGTGTTTGGATTGATTTTTACCATGCATTTTTTTCCATTGAGTGCAATTTTGTTGTAGTACTGAGTTTCTGAAAGGCATTACACACACACACACACACACACACACACACACATTAAAACCTTAGTTTCCATAATTCAAACATACAGGCCCAATTGTAGCTAGCCAGAATTTACATTATGGTCAGCTATCAAATATGTCAACAAGCACTTTATTCCATTTTTCAGTGGATCCTTTTGGCATCTGTAAGAAAATTTAGAGCAGACAGGATAATTGGAGCCTTCTGTCCCCTTTCCCCTCCTTTTTTTCTTCAAATATATTGATGCAAGATGAAAATAAAGTTTGGCTCAAATATATGCAAATGCACACTCTGTTCCTTTATGACTCATCTCATGCAGTCTTAGGGAATTTGACCAAGAGGTGAAATGACATGAGGGAAAAGCCCTTGACAATTCCAAATTTAGTTGGAGTCCTACAGTAAAGGAAATGGCGATGTTAACTTTTGCTAGAAAGTGTTATGGCACTTATAAGTGATTTTGATAAGTGCCCAGAGGTTTTGCTAAATCTTTGCCAATCAGCGAACATGTTCTTTCTGATAGTCTCTTTTATCTTACTGCATGGGATAAGGATTAGGGAAAATGACCCAGGCATAGAGTGAGGCTGAGCCGTTTGCCAGATAGCAAGCACATGAATCATTTTTAGGGGAGCTTCATCAGTTGCTCTTGCAGCCATGAAGTTTCCATTACTGTGACTGAAAAGATTTTCTGTTGTTGCCGCTTTTTTCATGGTACCACTGTTTATATCAGCTGTGAGCTGTGTCAGACTTAGGGGGATGGGGAAATCTGTGGCCAGGGAGTGTGTGGTGGAGGTTTGGGCACAGGTGTGGACTTAGTAGGAGGGAGACCTATGTTAAGGTGTCCTTGTGTCTTCCATCATACAGGGCTAGGTATAGAGTGAGGCAGAAAAATATGGGTTCATGGATGGGTTGGTCTCCTAAAGTCACTTTGGCCATTCAGCCTCTTTTATTTGATATGTGAAGGAATTTAAAGCTAAAAAAACCTAAGAATACAAGTATATGTATATGTTTGTTTATACACACACTAAACTTTATTGATTGGGAAGCCTAAATTTTATCTTCTAAAAATTATACAGTTTACACACACTACTGTATATAAAGTAGATAATCAACAAAGACCTACTGTATAGCACAGGGAACTCTCCTCAATATTCTATAATAACCCATATGGGAAAACAATCTGAAAAAGATAGTTATATGTATATGTATAACTGAATCACCTTGCTGTACACCTGAAACTAACGCAACATGGTAAATCAACTATACTCCAATATAAAATAAAAAAATTTTTAAATTATACCGTTTAGACTTATTCTATATCTGATTCTCAAAAAAGAGGTTTCTCTTAATCTTTCTAGCAAAAGATGTTTTCTCCAGCTGACTACTTCCACTTTGTCATGTCAAGAAGGTTAAAGGTAGGGCGCAGAAAAATTTCAGAGCTTGTTATCAACTTAGTAGACATCACCCCCAGATATATAATTTCTGAATAGGGCAGAGACACAGTTGTTGCAATGTGTTTTCTCTATCTATGCCTGATTGGTGTCCATTAGGGTTATGTGTTATAGCTACATTCTCTTCCTCTTTTTCTGTAGCATATGTTCCCCAAAAAGTCTTTATTTATATGAATGCTGATCCTAGTCTGAAGGTAACTTTATACCCCCATTTCCTATGAGAGTGAGGGATTGAGAAAGAGAAGTGAGTGCCTTAATATACATGTGTTCAAACTGGCTAAATTGAAAAATCTCACAATTAGCCATAGGAAAACCCTGCCTCATTGCCCACATTATTTGTAATGACTCTCATCCAGTGTTGTGTTACTTTTAATTTTTAATTCTTTTCCTTTTCCAGTTCAAAAATTCCTAGGAACCTAGAAGAAAGTTGTGTTTAGTGTACTGTTCACAATAGCAGAACATACTAAATTGATTAAGGTGTTTTCTTGTGAATAAATGCTCTGTTTATTTTAGGAAAATTATTTTAAAAATTTTTAAAAATGTGAACAACTCTGACGGCCCGTCTGCTCAACTCCCTTAATCTGATTATGGATAATAAAGTTAGCAAATGTTTGATTACAAATCAAGAAGCAAAACTATCTTAAGTAACTTTTTTCTCAAATTTTCTTGCCCTATCAAGTAAATGGCTTGGATTGATAGTCTTCCAATGCACTGACATCTTTAGGGTGGGGACATGTAGGAAATGTTAACCTTGGGAGATGCAGTGCTTGACTTCCGTGTGTCATTCTCATTTTATCCCTGACCATTGAACCATGAGGATTGAAGTCGTGTTTTCTTTTAACAGGTGCCTACGGTCCTGAGCACTGGGTCACATCTAGTGTCAGCTGTGAGGGCCGTCACCAGTCGCCTATAGACATTTCAGACCAGCATGCACGTGTCGGTGAAGAGTACCAGGACCTGCAACTTGATGGCTTTGACACTGAGTCTTCCAACAAAACCTGGATGAAAAACACAGGGAAAACAGGTAGACTGTGTCTTCTTTACTTGTCTGTGGAACAATATGAAATGTTTCTGGGTCTCTGGTCTTTACCTTAACCACGAGTTACTCCTTTAGTAGTGTATGTTGCTACAGAGAACGTATAGCTGAATGAGAGCTTTGGAATTGGCCCTTGGTTTGAGAACTGACCACTTGCTTTACTAGCTGTGTGATTTGGGACAAACTACCTAATCACTTTGTGCTTTAAAATTTTTTTTAAATATGATAGGATAAAAATTAAAAAATATACATATAGATAACGAAATTGTATCAGTCTCATAGGGTTATAAGGATTAAATGGGTCAGTCCATGTAAAGGATACAGCATGAACTTTTAGAAATCTGTTTTACTATAGTGGCCACTAGCCATATGTGGCTATATTCAAATTTAAGTTTTAATTGATTAAAAGTAAGTAAGATTAAAATTCGCTCCCTCAGTTTTACTAGCCACATATCATTTTGTTTTCCGCTTTCTTAGGTTGTGTGTTTGCAGGGTTTGAAAGCAGAGGAGACCCACATTGAGATCTTTGGATTTTTATGGGTTGTGGGTGAGGGTCACCTCTATTTATTTTTCCAGCTTTATTAAGATATAATTGATGTATAACATTTTGCCATTTCATTTTATTGGTTGTTTCTTTTGTGGTGCCCAGCTTTTGAGTTTGGTGAGTCTCATCTGCTTTTACTTTTGTTGCTTGTGCTTTTGGTGTCATATCCAAATTATCATTGCCATGGCCAATGCCAAGGAGCTTTTTCCCTATGTTTTCTTCTAAGAGTTTAATAGTTTCAGGTCTTAGATTTTAAGTCTTTAATCCATTTCAAATTAATTTTTCTGAGGGATGTAAGGTAGTGGTCCAACTTCATTCTTTGAACGTGGATGTTGCATTTTTCCAACATCATTTATCAACGAGACTATCCTTTTCCCATTGAGTATTCTTGCCTACTTTGCCAAATATTAGTTGACCGAATATGCATGGGTTTGTTTCTGGGCTCTAGATTCTATTCCACTGGTTGATGTGTTTATCTTTGTGCCAGTTCCATACTGTCTTGATTACCATAGCTTTGTAGTATAATTTGAAATCAGGAAGTGTAACACTTCCAGCTCTGTTCTCCTTTCAAAGGATGGCTTTGGTTTTTCAGGGTCTTTTGTGGTTCCATAGGAATTTTAGGATTGTTTTGACTATTTCTGTGAAAAATGCCATTGGAATTTTGATAAGGATCTCATTGAATCTATAGATCACTTTGAGTAGTATTGGTACTAGCCACATTTCAAGTGTTCAGTACCCACATATGGCTAGTGGCTATCATATCAGGCAGCAAAGATAGAGAACATTCTATCATTATAGAAAGTTCTATTGGACAGCACTGTGCCAAATGCATAAATGAAAATAAAATCCTTATCTTCCTTGAGAATTTGCTTTGTTAATATTAGTTATTATACTGGAATACAGATGAACATTGTCTTATCCCTTTGTGTATCAGACCAGCAATTTGATCCTCCTGCTTCCTTTTACCTACCTCACCTGTCACTTGGGGTCCACAAATATGAAATACCACATTTTCAACATTGCTAGTGCAAAAGCTCCTTCCCTCTTAATCACTATTATGCAAATAGCAGTTATAGATCATTGATGGAAGTAGCAGGAATGCCTTTCTGTGCCCCACTGTTTGATCTGAAAATAAATCCCTAGGTGTTATATTACATTTGTGCCTAGTGCTACCTGGGATTCCGTTGGTGCTAAAGATATTTTTCTTATCTTATTTTTCAACTCTTATAACCCAACCCATTAAAACTAACTCTCCCTCTCTCTCTCTGTCTTTGAAATGATCCCTTTGTAGCCAAGGATGTCACTACAAACCACTGTTAGTAATCCCTTCAGGAGCCTTGGCTGCCTGCAGCCCTCATGCTGAGCTAAAATGACTTCATTATCTGTCCTTTGGTCCCATCCATGTTGTGGGTCATTGAGTTGCCTTTTTTTTTTTTTTAACCTAAATGGCTGCGCATACAACTTTGGGGATCCATTTTCTTTCTCCAAACCAGCATTTGTCTGAGATTATTCATGGCCGATTGCTTTGGGTTGGCTTGATTTGTTCTTAGAATTGTTTCCCACTCACTCAGCACAGTTATTCCCAGCTTTGGGCTCTTTTTCATAATGTCGCCACAAACAGTTCTTTGGGCCTTATAGCAGCTACCTTCTCCTGTACCTTGATTCACCCATTTGAGCAGCTGCTCAGGACAGACTTGTGTACCAGTGATGTTATCTGTACACACCTTTTCACCCCCACCTCTCTACTCCCCCAGTATAGATGGTGTGCTTGTTGTTACCATTCAGAATTTCTCTACCGGTGGCCCTGCTTTATATTTCAAATGTGAGTGTCCTTTGGACACCTGTGATGGGAATATTACTCTGCAGACGATCTGAATGTGGTGGATGGAAGATTTGCCACGCTGGGGTAATCGGATCTTGCTGTTGAGTGCTACCTTGGTGCCACATTCCGGAAGCCTGCCAAAGGCAATTCGCTGGGCTCTCTGATATGGTTTTCTACTTGACTTGCAATGCTTGACAGCCTTCTGCAAAGATAACACGTTTCAGTGACAGCTTTCAACTTGGTATCTCCAATGACACGTTTTAGATGAGTGTAGGGATCACTCAGTGCAAGTTGATTCATGACCTTGGTCTTCCAGAAGCTGATTATCAATCTCTGTCACTCTGCTGTCTTCCCAGAGTGATCCCCAAGTTGTTGCCTGTCTATGGGTGCATGCGCCTGACTTTGGAGCACAGCCATCCAAATATGAACGCATCTGTCTCTGAAATTTCAGAAGAAGCATGGCTTTCTGAGAAGCAGAAATAAATCCTCGTGACTGCTCAAACTGTACTTATGACTACAAAATTTATGACACCATACTAGGCGGGCCAGTATCTCATAAATAATCTAACATGATTCAATAGGAGTGATTTTTAAAAAGTGCCAACCATTTGTATACAATTTTAAATGTGAACATCGAATTGTTTTTCCGTTCTCTTCAAAGAGTTTCAATTTATGTTTGTCTAGAAACTTGGGTGCGAAAACCAACCTGTGTCGTTGTTGTTTTTTTTAAATAAGCATGAACCTAGAATCTTCTTTATTCTGCAGTTCTTAAAATAACCAAGTGAGTTCGTAAATATTCCAGTATTTTAGAGAAATATGAGGATTCACTTGCTTTGTCAGTTATGCACGGATCATATAAATTGAGCTGAACACAGTATAAATGCAGGGCAGGGTGCTGTGTGTCTGAATTAAAGGTGGGAGTTCATAATATCTGCAGTGAGTAGTATTGATAGGCAACCTGGATAATATCAGTTTAAAAAAACAGAGCTTCCCTGGTGGCACAGTGGTTGAGAGTCTGCCTGCCAGTGCAGGGGACACGGGTTCGAGCCCTGGTCTGGGAAGATCCCACATGCCACGGAGCAGCTGGGCCCGTGAGCCACAACTACTGAGCCTGCGCGTCTGGAGCCTGTGCCCCGCAATGGGAGGGGCCGTGATAGTGAAAGGCCCGCGCACCGCGATGAAGAGTGGCCCCCACTTGCCGCAACTGGAGAAAGCCCTCGCACGAACCGAAGACCCAACACAGCCAAAAATAAAATAAATAAATAAATAAAGTAGCTATTAAAAAAAAAAAAAAGTGACATTTCAAATCAATGGGGGAAATGTGAATTACTCAGTAAATGTCATTTGGGACATCTGTCTTTTGAGGGAAAAAATAAAGCTGTACCCCTACCTTCACATACCAAAATTAATACCAGATAGAATAAAGGTTTAAAATGAAACTATACAATACTAGAAGAAATCTTAAATGTTGTTATAGTCTTGAACTTGAAGGCCTTTTAAAACATGAAACAAAGCACAGAAACCATAGAGAAAAGATTGGCTAATTTGACTATGTGAAAATTAAAATCTCTGTATGGCGATACATAGAGAGATAGAGATCTCAAAGTCAAAAAGACTAGCTGGGGAAATATTCAGTCTATATAAAAGACCAAAGATAATTTCCTTAGAATACAAAGATATCTTAAAAATCAAAAGGAAAATGACAAGACGACAAAAAGGAAAACCAAAAAACCCCACACCTCTCATTAGAAAAAATGGGATAAGATGTGAAATAGAAATGGTAAATAGCATAAGATGCCCAACTTCACAAAGTTTAAAAGTACATATTGTCTCTAGAAAAAAAAAAAAAAGAAAACAATAATAAAATTACACATTAAAACAAGAGACTTTGTACCTTTGATGTGGTCAAGATGGCAAGGATACAGGTCATGAACCTCAAGTAGGCAAGAGTCATGTCTTACAGGGTCTTGCAGAGTCTTTTAGGTCACAAGTTTTATTTTAAGTGTGAGGGGACATCATGGTAGTGTTTAAGATGGAGAATGAGGGGGGCTTCCCTGGTGGTGCAGTGGTTAAGAATCCGCCTGCCAATGCAGGGGACACGAGTTTGAGCCCTGTTCCGGGAAGATCCCACATGCCGCAGAGCAACTAAGCCCATGTGCCACAACTACCGAGCCTGCACTCTAGAGCCTGCAAGCCACAGCTACTGAGCCCACATGCAACAATTACTGAAGCCCGGGCACCTACAGCCCCTGCTCTGCAACAAGAGAAGCCACCACAATGAGAAGCCCGTGCACCGCAACAAAGAGTAACCCCCTCTCGCGGCAACTAGAGAAAGCCTGCGCACAGCAACGAAGACCCAGTGCAGCCATAAATAAATAAATAAGAAATCAACTCCAAAAAAAAAAAAAAGATGGAGAATGAGATAACCCAATTTCTGTTTTAATAACATCACAAGAATCACTGTGGCTGTTATGTGTAGACTTAACTAGGGCAAAGTGGAAGCTGGGAGACTACTGCAATAATTCAGGCAGAAGACAATGGCGAATCAGTGTGCCACAAGTGGAAGTGGTGAGAAGGGGTCAAATTTGGGTCCTATTTCGAAAGAAGTGTCCACAATATTTGCTTGTGTATTGGATGTAAAGTGTGAGAGAAAGAGAGGAGTCAAGGATAATTCCAAGGATTTGGTAGTAAACAACTGGAAGCCACCATTAGCTGAGATGGTGAATGGGGGGAAAAGAGTACATATCAATGGGAGAAAATTTTAAAGTCCTTGAGCTGCTTGTTATACATCCTAGTACAGACGTTAAGTAGTTAACTGGGTATGGGAGTTTGGATTTCAAAATAGAAGTTGGGACAAGTGTTATATACTTGCTATCCTGTGTTTTTATTTTCATTCATCTCAAAGTATTTTCTAATTTCCTCTGCGATTTATTTGACCTATTGATTGTTTTG
Organism: Balaenoptera acutorostrata; assembly: GCF_949987535.1. Lineage (NCBI taxonomy): Eukaryota > Metazoa > Chordata > Mammalia > Artiodactyla > Balaenopteridae > Balaenoptera > Balaenoptera acutorostrata. Next base: position 28,163,819 of record NC_080073.1, on the reverse strand, counting down.
AGTGTGTTGTTTGACTTCCACATGTTTGTTAATTTTCCAGTTTTCCTTCCCTTATTGATTTCTGGTTTCATTCCATGGCGGTCAGAGAGGATACTTTGTATGACTTCGGTATTTTTAAATTTGCTGAGACTTCTTTTGTGGACTAATGTTCCATGTGCATTTGAGAGGAGGGTGTGTTCTGCTGTTGTTGGGTAGAGTGTTCTCTATGTGCCTGTTTGGTCTAGTTGGTTTATAGTGTTGCTCAAGTCTTCTATTTCCTTATTCATCTTCTGTCTAGATGTTCTATACAATATTGAAGGTGAGATATTGAAGTCTCAAATTATTATAGAACTGTTTACTTCTTCCTTCAAGTCTGTCAATGTTTGCTTCATGTATTTGGGAGCTCTGTTGTTTGGTGCATATGCATTTATCATTCTTATATTTCCTTGAGGAATTGACAGGACTATACATTTGGGAATTATCAGTGTATAGATGGTATTAAAACTATGAAACTGGATAAGATCATCTGTGATGTGAATGAAGGAAGGAGAGAAGAAGGCCCAGGGCTAATCACTGGGGATCCTCCAACATTTAGAACTTGGGAAGAGAAAAAGAATTGGTGAAGGAGATTGAGAAGGAGTGGCCAGTGAAGTAGAAGGAAAATCAGGAGTGTGGTTTTCCAGCTAAGTGAAGAACATGAGTCTGGTAATAAGAGTCAATATAATATGCATAAATTGGAGTTCCTGGTTCAAATGTGGATAGTCATAGGTAAATTTGGGGATTGTGTGTATGGAGTGCTTTTCAAAATGAGGACTGAAAACACCCATCATCTCCCCTTTTGCTTACTAATGCCAGGCTGGGTGCTACAGGGCAGCGTGGGGTCTTGGATCCATCAAGGGTTGGCACATTTCTTCTGTAAAGGGCTTGAGAGTAAATATTTTAGGCTTTGTGCATCCTTCAGTCTCTGTCACAACTACACAGTTCTGCTGGTGTAGTGCAAAAGCAGCCATAGACAATGCTTAAACAAATGGACATGCTTGTGTTCCAATAAAACTACTTATGGACACTAAAAAAAAAAAAAAAAAAAAAAAAAAAAAAAAAAAAAAAAAAAACAGAGCTTCCCTGGTGGCACAGTGGTTGAGAGTCTGCCTGCCAGTGCAGGGGACACGGGTTCGAGCCCTGGTCTGGGAAGATCCCACATGGCGCGGAGCAACTGGGCCCGTGAGCCACAACTACTGAGCCTGCGTGTCTGGAGCCTGTGCTCCGCCAACAAGAGAGGCCGCGATAGTGAGAGGCCCGCGCACCACGATGAAGAGTGGCCCCCACTTGCCGCAACTAGAGAAAGCCCTCGCACAGAAACGAAGACTCAACACAGCCATAAATAAATAAATAATTTAGAAACAAAAAAACAAAACAAAAAACACACACATGTCATTGTACTATAGTTTTGTAAGATGTGACCATTTGGGGAAACTGGATAAAGGAGACTCGGGACCTCTGTATTATTTCTTACAACTGCATGTTGATCTAAAGTTATCAGAAAGATTAAAAGTTTAATTTAAAAAAACCCCATATGTTGTGGGCCACATAGTCCGTCTTTGTTACCGTCATTCACTTCATATCTCACTTTCATACCTAGATGCCAAAAAAGTCATTTTTATTAAATCATTAATTTTTAAGCAACACCTATTTTTCTTCGCCAAAGTCTTTTCTTGAACCTCGTACTTCTAGAACATAAATCCAGGAAGGAATATTTATTTTTTTCTGGTAGAAATTTACAGGTCACTTATCTGTAAAATAGACTGTCATTTGGATATCAAAATATGAATTTAGAAAGTTAATATTTAAAGCGGCCTGTTACATACGGACAGTAACTTTCCCGTAAAACAGTTTTAATGTTCATATCTGTCTTAACCCCTGGAGAGAGCTATATATTTAATCTAGCATAATCAATAGAGCAACGTGTTTGTACCTAGCCCACTTCTCGAAAGTTGTCTAAAATATCTTTACGAGACAGATAGCGTCTCTCTATTTCTTCCCGAAGAGCCATGACTGTCTACTGTGCCAGTTCTCATTTGATTTCATCGAAAGTTATTTCTCCCTCTTTCATTTTTGTAGAATGAAAAGATAATGTATTCATTAAGAACATTTCAAGATAATCTTGCTGTTCCTAGCATTAGCTTCTAGCTAAATGATCAAAGTTTAAGACTTAGATGGTGCTTCTGATATATGTTAATAAGCCATGGTCTCCTGTGAGTTTTAACTATTTGGAGGGTGTTTTTGTGTTTTTTCACTACTTTTTCTTTTACCCTCCCCCCCACACCAAGGACGGATAGTAAATACATTTGCCATGATGCTTGTTACTTCCATTTTCACATTTTATATTGGTTTACTGTATTTTTTCTTTGCCTACATTCTTTCTTATTTGTCTGCATATACCAGTGCCTGGCGTAGACGGGTTCAAGAAGTAGTTGGTAAATTAAAAAAAGTAGATTGATGGTGGGAAAAGTCTGTGTAGGTAAGTAGGTCGGGAACCATGTCCTAATATGTTGCTCAGCCCATAAAATTCAGACAAGGATTAAGAGGCTGTTGCCTCTACTTTATTTTACCAGGTCCTTCAAACTTTTATGATGAAGTGACACCATAAGAACCCACAGACTTAAACTAAGAAAAGAACAACCTCATTGCAGGCTGATATGAAGAGAAAAATATAATTTTAACAACCTCAGTCATTTCCACATGCTACTTCCCTAACTGAGTACATGACCCCAGATCAGTACAAGAGGAGCATTTGGCCCTGCTGCTCTGCTCGCCCACAGGGCAAGGCTCCCCTGGGCCAAGCAAGTGTCTGACCGTGAAAGGCACTCTGCGTTCTGTGGGTCACTGCAGTTACAGCTCAAACTAACGGCTGCCCCCATGCTGCCCTGCAGAAGCAGTGTTCTGGTCCAAGGTTGGTGGAGAAACTGATGCGAGCCTTACTGAGAGTCAGTACCAGGCTGCCATTATGGGCTCCTTACAGAGTTTCCAGTGGTGATTTTCATGATGCTTGATTTCTCCCCAAATTCATGGACTTGCACGCTTAGCCCCCGCTCAAGAGGGCATTCCACAGTGCCAGCATGATTGTCCAAGTGTCACATGCATGAAGAAAGCCTTTAGCAATCCTGAGATTGGTAAGGAAGTTTCTAGGAATTCTGTGTGTGTGCTTGTCTTCTTATCCCTGATTGTTTGGGCTTTCTCTTCTTTCGATTTCTATTCTGCTTCTATTCTTTCTGTTCTGTTGATGAGTATCTCTCCATGAGCTTTCACTTTTTTGCAGTTTCCTTCTCTCCCACCTTTCCTCTCACATCTCCATGAATTTCCCCACCCCTGTAAACAATGCTCTGACTCTTTCCTGTTGGTCTGTTTTCACTCCCAGCTCCTAGTTTTGGCCCCCTTCTCTCCCTTCTTCCTGTCTTCCTTAGAGCTGGCCACAGATGAGAACCAGAGTTTGAAAAGTGTTTTTTCTTGCTCTATTTATGGAGTAGAGACCCTGGTGCTGATGGTGAAAACTTGAGTATGTCCTCATTTCAATAAAACCTATATTCCTGATATATTGATGGGAAGGGCTTTTGGACAAGTGAAGTACACAATGATACCCCAAGTATATGTTCTTGGGGTTTCCAGTTTTGCTTGATACCAAACCATTAAATTATTTTTATTCCATTACCCTTCCACCCCCTTGGAGTGATCTTAATGATCCTTGATAGGTGTAAATGTGGGCACTGAAGATGGACCAGCATGGGGTCCTTTTTCCTGGATCACATTTTTTTTGTTAAGCTCTGAGTTTTGTTTATGCCACTAACGAATTGGTCATTTTGCTCGCAAAGAGGCTGCCAAGGTTTCTGATTAAAAGCATAGTATCAGCCAAGTAGACAGATGTTTGGAAACATCTGGGTGTTCAGCACCATTGACACTGGACATGCCCAACCCTGACTTCATAATACCCCGCAGTCCTCTGGTTAGTTCAAGGTTGTCCAAAAAAGAAAATTTAAGTGTAATTAAAAAAAGATCTGTTCTGCTTTGGGGGGATGCTAAATGTGCTTTGGCTCTTTTTAAATTTTTCCTATTTCAAATATCCAGATTCTTGGGTTCTTTTCAGCCTGTTACTATTCAGTCTTGCCTGAACCCTGGAATTCATGTCAGAGCTATTTCCCTGGGTCTCTCTTTGGCGAGATGCACTGCAAGCTCTGGTTCTTGTCTGCTAAGCTCCACTTCCTTTCTCTTACCCCCATAGCCCCGGTCCCTGCGCTCGGGTGGTAGCGGCTATTTTCTGGGTAGACCGAAGCCTAATCTACCAATTACAGAATGGGCAAACCAGCGCTATGTTACATAACTAGACTCAAAACTGAATTCACAATTTTGAATTTTGAGGGCAATTTTTGAAGCGTTCCTTTCTTTTCTAGGGCACAGAACCTTCTGCTAGGTTGTCATCTGTCGTATCTTATGTAATTAAAGGGTCAACTAATCCACTTTGTTCCTCTTGCTCAGTTTAGCGGTGAGTTAACCGAGACCCTGGATAATCCCATGACTTGGCGTCTCTTGGTTCTCTGAGGCTGCTCCGACTCACCTTGTCTGTCCACTGTCTCTTTGCTAGATGAATGCAGTAACCTCCTGACTTTGTTTCTTTCTTTTTTTAAAAATTAATTTATTAATTTATTTTTGGCTGCATTGGGTCTTCATTGCTGTGTGGACTTTCTCTAGTTGTGGCGAGTGGGGGCTTCTCTTTGTTGCGGTGCACGGGCTTCACACTGTGGTGGCTTCTCTTGTTGCGGAGCACGCGCTCTAGGCACGCAGGCTTCAGTAGTTGTGGCTCATGGGCTCTAGAGCGCAGGCTCAGTAGTTGTGGCACACCGGCTTAGTTGCTCCGCGGCATGTGGGATCTTCCCAGACCAGGGCTCCAACCTGTGTCCCCTGCATTGGCAGGCAGATTCTTAACCACTGCACCACCAGGGAAGCCCCTGACTTTGTTTCTACCAACCGATGTTGCTTTCCTTCCAGGCCTTTTCCATTTAGTAGCCACAGTAATCTTCTTATTTCCGTAATCTGATCATGTCTGTGCGTCTCCCCCTCTTTCTTTCTTGTTCTCTCTCAACCATATCGAGGACCTCTCACTTCTCTGGAGAACTCAGGCAGACTCCTCACTGTCCCTGCTTTGCTGTCTGGCCTCTATGCCACACCCTGCTCTCTGGGCACCAGTCACCCTGGCTTCCTCCACACAGGTCCTTTGCATGAGCTTTTCCGCCTGCTGTGCTCCCCTCTCTTCAGCACTTTTACAACACAGCTCACCTCTCACCTCATCAGTCCTTGTTTTGAAACCTCCTTCCCTTCTCCAGTCTGGGGTTGGATGCTCACCTCTTACCACCTGTCCCACTTGCAGGGTTGCTTCTGTCATCTCTTTAGTTGCTGGGGCCTGTCTTTCCCACCAACTGTACACTCCATGAAGGCAGGAGCTAATGTCTCATTTATTTACCTTTTCTTCCCCAGTAGTTACTTGGTAAATTATTTGAAAAAATAAATGGTAGTGCCTACAGGAACGTTAGTAGAAGCCTAGAACTAGAGCCTGTGTGTCTTGACTTCCAGACCAGAGCATTTCCCTTTTCACCAGGAGCCTGAAAGCACTACCTGATGGACCCTGGAATTGTGGGTGGTCTGGAGGTCTCACCATTAACGATCCAATAATGGGAGTCTTTTCCCATCTTGTAGTGTTAAAAATTGGTTGGGAAGTGGTGGAGATAGGTCAGTAACGGGCTTATTTTCCTTCTCATCCATTTTTTTGTTTAACTTTTGGCATCTGCTGCTGTTTACTCAGATTTTAGTGTGAACATTTGCTTTAGGCCAGCATTATTTAGACACATCGAGTTTAATTTATAAACAGTGTGTGGATGTCCTGTGAATAATGCAGTGAATGCCTCGTACTCAGTCATCCTGTCAAGCTCAGGAGGGCAGTAACTCCTTATCCATGGTGTGACTCCTACCTGCCCCCTGCCCCTGTGTAGAGCATTTTTGCATTTTGGGGGGCCCTGGACACAGGGGGAATCTGTGAAAGCTGTGGATCCTCTCCCTAGGATAACTTTTATAAACAGCACTTATATAATGCCATCTATTTTTTAACCATAAGTTTCAGGTATACAGCATTATAATTTGACATCTGTATACACTACAGAGTTATCACCACCGCAAGACTGTCTACTGTCAGTCACCGTACAGTTGATCCCTTTCACCCATTTTACCCACCCCTCAAACCCCTTCCCCTCTGGTAACCACTCATCTGATCTCTGTATCTGTGAGTTTGTTTTTGTTTTACTTTGTTCATTTGTTTTGGTTTTTTAGACTCCACATACAAATGAAATCATACTTATTTGTCTTTCTCCTTCTGGCTTATTTCACTTAGCCTAATACCTTCAAGGCCCATTCATGTTGTTGCAGATAGCAGGATTTCATTCTGTTTATCGCTGAGTAGTATACCATGGTGTATACGTATACCACATCTTCTTTATCCATTCATCTATCTATAAACACTTACGTGGTTTCCATATCTTGTCTATTTTAATAATGCTGCAATAAACATAGGGATGCGTATATCTTTTCAAATTAGTTTTCATGTGCTTTGGATAAATACCCAAGTGGAATAGCTGGGTGATACGGTAGTTCTAGTTTTATTTATTCTTACTGTTTTCCGTAGTGGGAAAATTCCCGCCCACGGTGTACAAGGGTTCCCTTTTTTCCACACCCTTGCCAATGCTTATAGCCATTCTGACGGGTGTGAGGTGATACCTCATTGTGGTTTTGATTTGCATTTTCCTATTAATTAGTGATGTTGAACATCTTTTCATGTGCCTGTTGGCCATCTGTATGTCTTCTTTGGAAAAATGTCTATTTAGATCGTCTGCCCAATTTTCAATGGGAATTTTTGGTTTTTTGTTGTTGTTGAGTTGTATGAATTCTTTTGTATTTTGGACATTAACCCCTTACTGGATATATGAATTGCAAATATTTTTTCCCATTCAGTAGGTTGCCTTTTTGTTAAGGCAAAAAGCCTTAAAAGGCCTTGATGGTTTCCTTTACTGTGCAGAAGCTTTTTAGTTTGATGTAGTCAGTCCCATTAGTTTACTTTTGCTTTTGTTTTTCTTGCTTTTGGAGTCATACCACAAAAGCATCAATAAGACCCATATCAAAGAGCTTACTGCCTATGTTTTCTTCTAGGAATTTTGTGGTTTCACGTCTTACATTCAAGTCTTTAATTCATTTTGAGTTAATTCTTGTGTATAATATAAGATAGTAGTCTAGTTTCATTCTTTTGCATGTGACTGTCCAGTTTTCCCAACACTATTTATTGAAAAGATTGTCCTCATTCCATTGTACGCTCTTTGCTCCTTTGTTGTAAATTAATTGTCCACATATGTGTGGGTTTATTTCTGGGCTTTTACAGTGCCATCTTCCTGCTATAATGTGGTGAATGAGTTACTGTTCTGGGCATTCTTCATGTGTCAACCCTTGTGATCTCATAACAAACTTGTGAAGTTGCTGTTGTATTATTCCAGTTTCACAGAATAGGAACTGAAGCACCCAGAAATGCAGTAACTTTCTCACAACTGATAGTGGCAGATCTAGGGCTCAAATTCCGACCCAACTGGCTCCAGAGTCCGACTTCGTTTATGCACCCATGCTCAGAATTTTACTTCCTGTATCAGGAGGATGTAGACCCCAAAGTCTGTGGGTGGCTACTGCTATGGACTTTGGACTCCAGGTTAAAAACCCTGAATTTGAAGCTCCCAGTTTCTTCCACATCCTCCACCATTCTGCTTTAATTTCATCACAATCCATATTAGCAGTTGAACAACCAGAGGGGCCTCATTCTAGACAGTCCACTCCTAGGTACCTTTCCTGCCTTCTCCTCCTGGCCCATCTTTCTCCAGTCTTTAGCTGTTGTTTGCTACCTTCCTAAATGTCACCTTATCCAGATTCACTCTTAGTGCTACTGTTTTAAAATTTAAATTGAAATGTATTTATTCATTATTATCATAGTATCATTCACTTGTTTTTCTTTCAGTTGATGCACTTGATTTTAATTAAATGAATTGATTTTAAAACAAAACGTTTTATCAACACCTTAATGCAAAACCCTGTGCATTTGACAAGGATAGACTTATGTAAAAAATTATGTCTGTAATCTGTGAAAATAAATCAAAGGTACCAACGTTATTAAGTTCTAGCTTACATATTTACTTTTCGGTAAACCGGGAAATGAATGAGTATCATTGAAAGGTGGAGGGCATATTAGCATCAAACTGGGATTTTCTTTTCACTGATGTGACTGAAAGAATAGAAATAATGGAAATCTGTTTTTTACTCAGCGTCTTAGTAAATTCAGAGCAGCCACTCAACACTTAACATCTCAAGTATTTGGGCCACACTTACCTTTGCTGTTTATTGTCCCTGCTCAAGGACACATTTTGTTTTGTGGGAAAGACAATATTGCTTTAAAATGGAACTCTGGGGACTTCCCTGGTGGCGCAGTGGTTAAGAATCTGCCTGCCAATGCAGGGGACACAGGTTCGTGCCCTGGTCCGGGAAGATCCCACTTGCCTCGGAGCAACTAAGCCCGTGCGCCACAACTACTGAGCCTGCGCTCTAGAGCCTGCAAGTCACAACTACTGAGCCCGCGCGCTTAGAGCCCGTGCTCCTCAACAAGAGAAGCCATCGCAATGAGAAGCCCGCGCACCGCAATGAAGAATAGCCCCTGTGTGCCGCAACTAGAGAAAGCCCGCGCACAGCAACGAAGACCCAGTGCGGCCAAATATAAATAAATAAATAAGTAAATTTAAAAAAATTTTTTTTTAATAAATAAATAAAATGGAACTCCATCTGAAGACAGAGAGTGGCACCTGTGTGGTTACCTTTCTGTGCTGCCGCATGAACTCCGACCGCATCTCTAGAAATGATTGGTAGTTGGACAATGACCCACGTTGACGGTGCGCTTGCGGAATTTCTGGCACTGGGTTAAGTGCTTTCCGCGTGCGATTTCCTTCAGGCGTCACAACAGTCTCACCAGGTAGGCACTGTTATCGCCATTTGAATCATGATGGAAACCAAGACACAGAGAAGTCAGGTAACTTGCCCAAGGTCACCCCGCTGTTAAGTGGCAGAATGAGATTCTAACCCAGGTCCGTCCATCCCGTGAGCTCATGGCCCTTCCTACATTCTGTGCTCCGCAGCGGCTACCTTTGGTACATTTTGTTGTGAAACAGAGCGGTGTTATCCGTGATCATCAGAAAAGTGTTTCATGGTGGCTGGGCAAGTTCTCTCTTTCCAGTGTTATATGTAAACAAAAATTTACGCCGCTTTCGGAAGGTGGGGGCAGTACGTGCATGTAGTGTGCTGTGTGCTCTAGTGAGAAATACTGTAAAATGAAAAATGAGATTAGTGTTTCAGGTTGTACAGTTCCCTAATTATGCTTTTAATTATTCATGTAAAAGAAGTAAAATGACCCCTGACAGAGACATAAATGATTTAGGTAAAATCAAATATTTATAAGATGCTGCGGAGTCCCTGGATGATTGTAACACGTGCGCTCAAAATTCTTTGCCTTCACCCTTTGGATGCACAATGTTATGGATAGAATCTGTAACCAGCTGAGAGTAATCAACAGTGTTAAAGACAATACTGAGCTAATTCATAGGTATTTGGACTTTGGAACATTGGTTTAACACAATAGTTTGTCTTCTAAAATATATTGTATTCTAGGGATCACCAAATGACAACCCCTCCTGCTACTTCTTATGTTTTTTAATGGTTGGAAAAAAATCAAAAGGAGAATATTCCATGACCTGTGAAAATTATATGCGAATTTTAGTGTGGATAACTAAAGTTTTATCGGAATATAGCCTCACCCATTCATTTACATACTGTATTTGGCTGCTTCTGGGCTACTAAGACTAAGTTAAGTGGTTACAGCAAGGGCCATAGGACCCACAAAGCCTTAAATATTTACTGTCTCACCTTTTACAGAAAAATTTTGCCAAGCCTTCTTCTAAACCATGCCTAGCACACAGTAAAGGAACATGCTGTAGCATGTTCAATCAGCATAAGAAACCCTTGCTTTTATTTCATTTTATCCTTTCATTCTCTGTCCCACTAATTGAATGTTCACTGTATATTTTTCAGAAGTTGAGAGAAAACTGCCTTTTGAATGCAGTGAAAAGGGATTATTACAAGCAGGGTTCCATCACTGGCTTTTTTTTTTTTTTAACATCTTTATTGGAGTGTAATTTCTTTACAATGGTGCGTTAGTTTCTGCTTTATAACGAAGTGAATCAGCTATACATATATATATATATATATATATATATATATATATATATATATATATATCCCCATATCTCCTCCCTCTTGCGTCTCCCTCCCTCCCACCCTCCCTATCCCACCCCTCTAGGTGGTCACAAAGCACCAAGAGCTGATCTCCCTGTGCTATGCGGCTGCTTCCCACTAGCTATGCTTCCCTTTTTACAGAGAAGTGCTGAAACTAATTGCACTTGTTTTAGAAATGGGTCATTAGTCTAGTCCCTATCTTTTATGGAGACCTAATTTTCATGCAGGATTTCTCTCTAAGGCTTGAACTGGCATCTCTTTAGGAAGAGGAGACAATGAGGATATGAAAGCTTTTCCCTGCCTTAAATGAGCTTAGCTTCCGATCACAGGCCATTTAGTATGTTGGTTGGAGCGTTATGCGTATTCAGCAGTCAATAAGTGTTTGTTAAATGAATGAATGAATTCACTTTAGACAACAACAAAAAAGGGGGGGGGGAATGTATGACATAAAATAAAATCTCTTTTTCATCCACTTGGATATTACATTCCTTTTGGAAAAATAATTTTTCTGGTAGTATAAGTCCAAGTTATTTGTTCTTGGTTTCTCTTTTCCATGTTTTAAGGAAGAGAGATGTGATTTTGAAATTTAGGGTTTGAATTGATTGAGGTTTTCTATGTTAAAGACTTCTTATGTGTTCTTCCAGATGGGCTAAGCAAAATTTTCTTATGCTTAGAATTAAAAGAAATAGTAAAGTAAATGTACTTATCTGCAGTTATTTGAGTGACTTAATGAGTAGAATTTTCACTATACTTTCCTGGACACCATTATCAAATGTGAAGACATTTCCCAATCCCAGCTGTCTTCCCACTGTTATTTCCTTAATATTGGTAGAACCTGCAAATTTTATTTCCTGACACCTTGCTTAAGTTTTCCGATCAAAGAAATATGTCTTCTGCTTCTGACATATATATATTTCCCATCTCATTCCAGACCTTGAATCTTGGGATAGCCCCAGGAATCAGTGTTTAAAAAAGATAAATAATTTTGATCGTCAAGCAGATTTAGGAGACCCGGATTCAGAGCCACTTACTCTATCATTTTTCTTTTTTTTGTTTGTTTCTTTGTTTGTTTTTCCAACTGTGAAATGGATAAGAAATTCTGAGACCATTCTCTGGGAATTTTCATGAGTTAGAGTCAGCTGGCTCTTGAGAGCATTCTGCAGCTAGAATCTGCTAATTTATTCAGACTAATGTTTTGGACTTGCTTTCTAACAGGTATATGGGAAATAATTCCCATCATGTAATCATGAACTTTATTTGAAGCAACAGGAGAAATCTTTCAAGTGTGGTTTTGAAACTCATTGTTGTTTCCCTTCTGCTTTACACAGTTGCCATCCTTCTGAAAGACGACTATTTTGTCAGCGGTGCTGGCCTGCCTGGCAGATTCAAAGCTGAAAAGGTGGAATTTCATTGGGGCCACAGCAATGGTTCTGCAGGCTCTGAACACAGCATCAACGGCAGGCGGTTCCCTGTGGAGGTGAGAGAAACTTGAGATGTCAGGGGCAGCTGTGCTTTGGGTCTTGACATGAAAGAGATGCTTTGTCTTTACCCCCAGTCGTCTCTGCAAATCAAACTTGTACTGTCCCTGCCTTTGTCTCTGGAAATCTTTTATATACAGCATGACAGCTGGATAGCCATCCTCAAGTTCCTCATCTTTGTTTAACTGGTGAAGCATGTAGAAGTCGTGGTTTGAGTAGACTCACCCCTGGTAGATGATTTCGGACCCTTGGTTTCATTTGACGCGGCTTCCTTGCCCTGTCCCTTTCTGAAACCCTGCTTTCCAAAGTGAAATTCTGTACGAAACTCTGGCCACTTCGTTTTCACCCTTTAGAAAAGAGAAAAGGTAACTGATATGTGAAGAGGACTCAGAATCATCTCTCAGTAGGGAAGCTGCTTTAAGGTTTGTGTGCTGTCCACGCTGTTGAGAAGGAGGCTGTGGCCATTGGTCGTATGACTCACTGTTAACTTTGCGGGATCGACATTTTACCTCCTCTGAGTCAGTTTTCTCAAAGATCCGCGAAGAACGGGTGGTGCAGTAGGTCATGTGTATCTTTTTGGCGACTGAGGGAGGGAGCATGTTTCCAAACTCCTTTTTTAATCTCTGGTGGGGACAACACATCTGTTCCGTTGCTAACCTTATTTTTATACCTTTAATCACGATCAGGATGTGAATATTCTTTCTTTGGGACAGACATATTTGTTGATTGTTTGGGTGCCCACATGGTTAACTTTACAGGTTTGTAGAAGAACTGAGAGGGTTTGTACCCAAGCCTATGGCTGTACTCAAACATGGAGTGACAACTCATAGTGTTCTGTGACTTCAGTAAGTCATGACCTACTTGGGTCATCTGATGAATACTTTCGATCCTCCTCTGTAGAGAAAAATACATGTATGTACACACAGATTTGTGCATAATCTGTAGGGTTTCATCCCTCACCCTCACTCCTCAAGCCCGTTCATGGACCCTTTAGACAACCTTGAACCTTAGGTGAAAAATCCCTTTAAGAGGAGAAAGTCAATAGTATTTCTTTGTTTATAGATGCTTATATTCCCATATTGATTTGTTTCTTATCCATGATTGCCTGAGAAACCAGAGATCACCATTCTGAGAAAGCGCTGCATATTTTTTTCTTGTTGAGCTGACAAATTCACAGTATCAAGAATTCTTCCCATATTAGGATTCCTCTATCCGTGGGACTTCCTGTCCTAGTCACATTAAAGTTTCTACTTAATGGGCTCTCTTTCTCCTTTTATGTTGAATGAATCATTTCTTAGAAATCTTAGCTTGATTTGTACTTGGAAAACTTGATTCCTAGAAGCCAAGTTGATCAGATTTTTAAGTTTGGGGTTTCTCTTTTGCTCCTGCTGGCCAGTTCCCATTGGCAGTGTCGCTGAAGGGAAAATTTGTGCCTAGCTAGCTTTGCTTTAAAGCTTCTTTATCCTAGAAATGGGTTGCCATTTGTTTAGTTAATGTTGTTCCGGACAAAAGACCTGTGCTTGAAAGTTTGAAAACTTAATTTGGCAGCTGCCTTGGAAAAGAAAAACTCTGGAGGAAGGAACTGGGAACTTCTGCCTCATTCCTAATCACAGCCCCTAAAGCCTGTCTCCTCCTCCTATTTGAGTCTGGAAAAGTGAATAGACTAGATGCATATTCTTTTGAAAACTTATTACTTTAAATGCATTTTTTTTTTTTACTCAAAGAGGGCCATGAAATTCAGAAACTAATTAGAAATAGCAGCTACAATGCCCAGACTTTTTTTTTTTTTAACAACGCAGGTTTTTTTCTTGCTTTTTAAATTTTATTTATTTATTTATTTATTTTTGGCTGTGTTGGGTCTTCGTTTCTGTGCGAGGGCTTTCTCTAGTTGCAGCGAGCGGGGGCCACTCTTCATCGCGGTGCGCGGGCCTCCCACTGTTGCGGCCTCTCTTGTTGCGGAGCACAGGCTCCAGACGCGCAGGCTCAGTAATTGTGGCTCAAGGGCCTAGTTGCTCCGCGGCATGTGGGATCTTCCCAGACCAGGGCTCGAACCCGTGTCCCCTGCATTAGCAGACAGATTCTCAACCACTGCGCCACCAGGGAAGCCCCCAGACTTATTTTTGACCAAGCTATTTGAATTTATTTCTTCTAAGTCATGTCAGATGGTAAGGCTGCCTATATTAATTGGGTGCTTCATTGAAGCCCATCTGATTCATAGCTTGTTGGGGTTTTTTTTCTAATGTGATAAACATGTTAAATTACTTAGTGGTTGTATTTGGAGGAACTTGAATTTCAGAGATCAAAGGTAACGGGATCAAATTTAACTTTAAAATATACACAGAAAAGTTGCTCACTTTTGTGCAAGACATGTCTGTGATATGTTAAATTGTTTTATTTGAGTTCTTTATTAACACCAGCTCTCCCTGAGATTTTTACATTGTTTGAACATCTCAGACTTGGTTTATGTCTTTCCACATAACTACACTGCTTTTCAAGAAATTAAAATGAAAGTGAGAAAATTATAACGTACCATGTAGTAATTTATCAGCATTGGGGACATTATTTATTTTATATAGAGTCAGAGAAGAGTCATTGTGGAAGATTGGGTTGGGATTGGTAGAATACAGCATTGGTTCTCAACTAAAAACAGTATCCTCCCCCTCAGAGGACATTAGGTATTTTCTGGGGACGTTTCTGATTGTCACTGTTGTGGGCATTGATATGCTACCAGCATCTAGTGGATAGAGGCCAGGGATGAAGCTCAACATCCCAATTCCTAGGACAGCCCCACCACAAAGAATTATCCAGCCAACATGTCACTATTGGGAGACTCTAGGGTAGAGAACGCAGTATGTTTAGTGAATCCAGCCTTCCTTTACTCATGTGGCATCATTTGAAGTAGATTTAAATAAAGAAGACTCATGGCAAAGTTGTTCCATCCTCTTGCAGCTTTTAGAGAGGAAATGTACCTTGCTTTATGGGTCAGAGCATTGCTGGTCCTGGTTCCTTTAGATTCCATTTGGGATAAAGTCACGACCTTGGGTATTTTACCAGTTTCCTCGGTGCTCCAGTGCTGCAGGTTGAATTTTAAGCATATGCCCCACAAGACTCTGGATCTGCTCCCTGAGGGTAAATTGCAACAAACCCAACTTTGTAGGTTTTGCTGCTTCCCAGGAATTCTTTGAGGTCATCTACAACAACTTTGTACACATTCAGAAATTAAACGTCTCCACACTTTCCTGGCTGAAATCCTGGACTCAGCCTTGTAGTTCCTATACTTAAAAACATCCAGTCTAATAGAAAAATAAATGTCCTTGTGAAAACGAAGCAAAAGCCTTTCAATAGCAGCGTTCTTTACAGCTCAGTTAAAATTAGAAAAGAAAGTTGGAATCAGATGACAAAGCTAGAAGACTAGACCCACTTTGGATTCTCAGAGGCACTCACTTCTTATTATTCAGCTTTACTTGTCTAGCAGCAAATTTTTCTTGAGTGCCTTCTGTCATGTGGTTGCTGGGTTACAAAGCTGAAGAAGAAAGAGAGTCCCACCCTCAAGATATTTATACTCTAGTCATGACACAGAAATTGACCAAAGAGTCACATAAACAGCTGTGTAATATCAGTTGTGATATAGTCTCTGAAGGAGAGGGACATTTTGTCATGAGACAGAAGACCTTGGTGGAGACAGATATTTATTAAGAGGGAAAAGATTAATTGGAGCCTGCCCGTAGAACAGGGGTGTGCAAAGGCCCTGCGACAGGTGATACTTGGTACATTTAAGGAGTAAAGAGAGATCAGTGGGGATTTTGATAGGTAGGATAATACCCCTCCCCCCAAAAATGTCCACTCACTAATTCCTGAAAATTGTGAATGTATTTATTACTTTACATGGCAAAAGGGACTTTGCAGATGTGATTAAGCATCCTTAAAGTCAAAAGGCTCAAAATATTCCTGTGATTAAAATAGTGGTCCTGTTTGAGTTTTTCTGTGGCCACTCCTCTTTGTATTATCTGTCCAACTACTGTTAACTGTTCCCCATTTTAAATGAGGGTTCATGTAACACTAATAGGAATTGAATCATATGGTATTTCCACTAATAACTGAAGTTGGAGGTAGTGCAAAGAGAAACCTCCAGATATAACCCTCTGAGAGCTCCATTAAGGTAGAGGTTCATTGCATGCTTGTTGTCTGAGGTAATTAAAATCTTGTTTATTACAATAAGAGATCCAGGAGTTGTTGATTCAGACTTATTGGTGCTTTATGAGTTGAAGTCTTCAGTAAGCTTAAATGATCCAAATTAATTGTGTGTGCCCTTTCCAGTGAAACTCACAGCTGGTTCATTTCAGCTCAGTTTAGAGCATCTTAGCAAGTGAGTAGAAGAAAATACATTTTTCCTAATACATACCATGCACACACTACCATATGGTACAGGTCTGCAGTCCCTTAGCTGAGACCCTTGAGGCCAGATGTTTTAGAATTCGGAATCTTTTTTAGAAAGGCATGATGGTGCATATGCCATATATATTTACAGAAGACACACAGTGGGGTCTGGGACTATACCCCTTGAATGCATTCATATTTCTGCAATGTGCGGATGAATATTCACACTAAGTGGGAAATATCAATATTCAACATAGCTTCACATCTCTCCACATCAGATTTTACTACTGAATTAGTTTTTGCACCATAAATATCAACAATAACAGAACACCTTTGATCTCGGAGGCTTTTGAGGTTTCATAGTCACTGATAAAGGATTTATGGACCTGTGTTTTAAAAACTGGGTCTGTAGTGTGGCACCGCTTGTTTATGTTCCAAAGAGCATAGGTTATTACCACCCATGACACAAGCACACTGAATTATTTGTCTCCCTGCTGGGCTGGATATGTCTGGGTACTACTCTCATCTGGCTCTCTGCTCTGTCCTGGTATTGTACAACATTCTTAGTCAAAGTTAAGGCTTGTCCAGGGGACAAGAAGTTGCTAGTGTTCGGCTGAACTTGTTCTGTGCTTGGTTCCCATTGCGCATTCTGTTTGAGCCTGCAGTTGCCTTCAGTGTCCACATCTGTGGGTATGTTACCTTCACCTGCTCTGTATTCCCGCCTGTCTGTCCAGCCCCCACCTTCCTACCTAGAGTCAGACTAATGATTTGCTTTGCATTTTGTGAACTGGATCTTGGTTCTTCCAGTGCTTCTGTCACATTCCGGTTAGATGGTTGTCTTGCACTGGACCCCTAGGTTATGTCCAGGTGACCTGCATCTGCCTTCCTTCTCCCAGGTGAGCTTATGCACTTGTGACACACGCAGAGGCCTCACCCCGTGTCACCCTCTCTCCACTCATGCAAGCATGGCAGGTACTGCGCAACTCGGATGTGGACCAAGCCAGCCAGGGATCGAGCTGCCACACTGAGTCCTGGCTTCAGTGGAGTGACATTCTAGAACAGGACTAAGGGGGCTGAGTGCAGTTGGCCTGGAGCTCTTCCGTGTATCCCCGCTTTTCTGCTGGAAATAAAGGTTGCCATATGAAATGCCTTCTTGAAGATTTACTTTATGCATTGGCATACCAAAGGCTTTTAGAAGTCCTCCATTGAGGAGATCTTTTTGACTGTATTTAAATCAGTGTTTTTCCAAACTCACGTGACCAGTGTAAGTTAGCAACATCTCTCTTTTGGAAATGAGGTTCATAACTTTCTCCTTTCCTCCTTTAATCCATATTCCTTGTAAGAAATGGAGTCCTGTTCTAATAAATGTTTTCAGAGAACACCAATCATGATTTGGATTTCCATTATTTTGAAAACTATAAAACCAAGAAGGCTTGTTCACAAAACAATTGTTTGGTGTCTCTGAACTCAATGCTATCTTGCTTTGTCATTAGAGAAACCTAATTGAAGGAAGTCATTGTCGTTGAAGGAAGATTGAGACATTTTCTATTAAAAATAACTTTTGCGGGCTTCCCTGGTGGCGCAGTGGTTAAGAATCCGCCTGCCAACGCAGGGGACATGGGTTCGAGCCCTGGTCCGGGAAGATCCCACATGCCGCGGAGCAGCTGGGCCCGTGTGCCGCAACTACTGAGCCTGTGCTCTAGAGCCGCGAGCCACAACTACTAAGCCCGCGTGCCGCAACTACTGAAGCCCGTGCGCCTAGAGCCCATGCTCCACAACAAGAGAAGCCACTGCAATGAGAAGCTCACGCACCACAAGGAAGAGTGGCCCCCGCTCGCCACAACTAGAGAAAGCCCGCATGCAGCAACAAAGACCCAACGCAGCCAAAAATAAAATAAAATAAATTAAAAAAAAAAAAACTTTTGCAATATCACACTTTTTCTTTTGGCCTGCCTTGTACTTTATGTAAATTCCTTCAATTGTTACAGTTTCTCTGAAAAGTTGCTTTGTGCACAGAGAGTCCTAAGGCGATGGAGCTCAAGACGGGGCCTGGTTTCCTTGTCCTGCCCACTCATGGAACATAGGAAATGTTAAAGAGATTGTTACCTGGTCCTCTAGTGTTGGCTATTCTGTGGTGTAGCCAACCGTGTTTTTCTCTAGAGGGTTCCATCAAATGGCAAAGGAATTGGTTGGAATTTAATTAATGACTTTATTGAAATAAAGATTCCATTTAAGAGCAGAAAGTTTCATCCTTAACTAGGGAAATATTTAATTTCCATCTGGCTGATTTTTGATGTGTATGTCCTGTGTTAATTAAGAAGAACATTTGAGGAGGCCCCAGTACTTAGAGTATGTTCAGTGGAGAAGTGCGTGCCTGATTGTACAAAGCCAGAGAGCGGGTTTTGTGAGGCGGAAGCAGCCTTGGTCCCTTCGTGATGTCTGACGGTCCTCATCACACACAGTCATCCTGAGAGGTGAACTTGGCTCAAGACTGTTTGATGGTGTGTCACCAACATGTGGGGTGCTGGTAACTGATTGGATCGTACTGAGAGTCTCAGATGAGCAGATGACACTCTCTGAAAAGAAACTTGGTTAAACTGGAGATATTCTCAATACAGAAACTTGAAGACCCCATGGGTGGGCGGGGGGGGCCTTGTATAACCAAAAGGCAGGCTTAGGGGGGCCGTGGTGGTGTTGGAGGGTGGTGCTGATGTTACCGACTCAGGTCCTTGGACTCTTGAATGCATAGAAATTGATAAGAGGCCACGTGAGTACTTCAGGCAAGACTTTACTGGGACTCGTGCTGAGGGAGCCCAAGGAGGTCAGGCTGGTTCCTTAAATGGGGTGAGGGTTGGGGGCTGATCGGGCTGGAGAGGTGGCGTTGGTGGTCTGCCTACCGCCTCGGTGGTGCTGTCTACAGGGATCATGTGCAATACCCTGCTTTTGCTCTTGCATCTCAGAAATGGCAGTTGGTTTTTGGCCCTTTCGTATCTTATTGTTCATAATTGCCCCGACTGGGACTGCTGCATGCATGCAGTCATTTTCTAGACCCTTATCGTTTCTTTGTATTTTGTTGCTTGAGGAGGCGTTTGTCCTGGGGCAAGCACTGCAGTAAAGGGTCCCAGGTCCCAGCCTGTCTCACTGGTGGTTGTGATTGTAACATGATACTGTAGACACCATTTAATAAGCATTACCTATGTCTGGAATGTTTCAGATCTCACCCAGTTTAATTTTCTCACCAGCCTTATGAAAGAGGTGCTCTTATTATACCCATCTTACAGATGGCACAACTGAGCTTCAGGGACGTTAAGTGGCTTGGCTGAGGTTTACTATTAGTACTCCAGAATCTGGGTTCCTGTGTCTCCAAAATCTTAACTAGCATTCATTTTATTTGATAAGTTATTTCATTGTTTTTCTTGTCATCACTATAGGTTGTTTTCAGAATGACCAATGCAGTAGAAATAATTTTGTTGTAATCTTAACCACTGTTTATTGTGTAACAGGAGAGGGAAAAAAAAAATATCAAAGGGCTTCAAATGTTCAAAGATGGCTGAACCAGTAGTAAAACATACAAAGAGAAGAAGTAAAGGGAACAGAAAATGCCATCAGCTCTTTGGGTAGAGATACCTGTAGCAAATACTACACATTTTATCTGGCTTGACCACTTCAGTCTATTTTTTATCATGTCAAGAGCAGAGCTGTCTGATAGGAAATAGAATGTGAGCCATACATTGTAATTTAAAATTTTCGGTTAGCCACCTTACAAGAGGTAAAAAGAAAGACGTGATTTTAATAATTCATTTTATTCTATACAATTTATATTACACAATAATAATCATTGTTACAATTTTAATCATCTATTATTTTTACCCAAATACATTAAAATTTTCTATTCCAACGTGTAATCAAGATTAACAGTTATTACTGAGATATTTTACATTTTTTTTTGTACTGTCTTTGAAATCGGTGTGCATTTTACACTTAGAGCACATCCCGAGTCAGACTGGCCGCGTTTCAGAGGCTCAAGGTCCACATACAGCTTGTGGCTACTGTACACGAAATGTGCCAGACTTAAGGGTTCCAGACCTCAATAACGAAATTTAGATAATAAATGAGCCAAAACACTAAGAGAAATTCTCTGAGAGGAATCTTTATGCTGAATTTGTGGTAATTTTTACACTTTTCTCTTCCAACAGAAAAAATAGAATCAGTAGTTCACTTTTATATTGGAGTCTGACTTGGCTGTTGAAGAGCCTTCCCCTGGATGTGATACAGGTTTTCTTTTTTTCCTTTATAAGCTTTCAGGTTGTTTCCCATTATTTATTTTCACAACATGCGTTCCTGGCGCTTTGAACACTGTTCTTGTCAGAATGCATTTGCAGGCTGAGGAAGCCACATAAAGCTGGCTAGGGAGACCTTTGTGCCCTGAGGGCAGGGATGGACCTCAGGCGGCCAGATCAGATGTATTGTAAGTTCAGGTCAAGAGGATTTATGGGCATCTTGCTCAGAAACACACCCCACACCTCCACTTTTCTTTTGTCCTGTCAAAATTTGAGCAGGAAGGTTTCAAGCCATCTTAAATCTAAAGCCTTTAGGAAGTTCTCTAGTGCTAGCGTCACTCAGAAAGGACAGTTGGAAAGATTTATAAGGAATAGAAAGAAGTCAAGATTGAAAGGAAGTCTATTTCCTCTCTCTCCTTTAAATCCCCGGCATAGAATTTCATAGTGCCCCACTTTAATGGGATGGGAATGGATTCCTAAACCTTCCGTCTCCGGATTGCATGGCCTGGCGCTGTTTGCAGCACAGATATTGCCCTGGGTACATTTCCTGCAATATACGGAGACCAGCTGGGCAAAGTCACCAAAACCCTATTTTAGTTAAAAATATAAAATTTTATCTCTTAAATGTTTGAGGATATCTTAGAAGACAGGGCTGTAAGAAAAAAACTCAGGTTAATACATGAAAGATACTTGGGTTAATAGTAAAATAACTTCTAAATCCCAGCTCTTTCTATACAGATAGAGCTTCGATTTTTGAATTTCCCTATTAAAACCTTTACTGCTTTGGTTTATAAAAGCTCAGTATGCAGGGAATCTTCTTAATTTATGCCTCATTGTTCACCATTCTCTGATGAAGGAAGGCTCTGAGTGAAAGAAAACCCACCCATCCCATGATCTTCTGACATTTCTCAGCCTGACTCTGCCTTTGAATTTGCCTGTCTCTATCTCTGTCTTCTTTTTTCTTTCTCTTTTTTCATCACTCTATTTATTTATATTAATTTTCTGGCAGGGTAAGTGTGGGCTGAAATATCATAACTATACGTAGGTAGCGCCCTTAGAAAAATATGCCCTTGGTCTGTTTTCTAGATTCTTGTAAGTGGGTCTCAACGCTCAGTGTAAAAAGTGATCTGTTGTCAGATGTATTTAGGAAATGCTGCATGATATGTCTTCCTCTTATAGATTGATAATAAGCTAATACAGTAAAACTCTTGAGAAATATTCCAGTAGAGAAACCTGCATAATTTTCATTTAACTGGGAGTCTCCCAGACTCAGGTGACCATGGAACTCTTCTTATTTGTATCTCCTGTGAGACTAATGGCGAAGAGAATGAATACACGGGGACATGCCGTGTCAGGTAGTTCCACAGAGAGTTCTTTTCCATGTCTGGATGCTGTCTATATAAATGTTCAAATGACTTCCTTACACTCTTCCTTAGTTTCTAAATTATCGACAGTGTTCACTTGTTCGGTTGATGAACAGAGCCTTCTCTGCATGGGACACAAAGTGCCCTGGCCTCAAGGGACCTTTATTTCAGCAGGTGCTAGGGCCCTGAGGCAAAAGCCTGCCTCTCCTGCTTGAGCAAGCAAGGGCAGAGTGATAGGAACGAAGTCAGCGAAATAGTCAAGGCTCCACTGATATGAGGCCGTGGACCATGGGAAGCTCTGTAGTTTTTACTCTAGGCCAGATGGGAAGCCCTTGGAACGTTCTCAGTAGAGGAACGGCACTCTCTGGCTTATATTTCAGAAGGATCCTTCTGGCTGCACTTGCACGTGGGGAACAGACGTCAGAAGATGGTTATACTATTTCAAGAGGGATGATGTTGGCATGTGCCAGAGATGGGGGCAGTGGGAAGAGGTTGAATTCTGGTTGTTTTGAGAGAAGAGCGTATTAATCGAGACAAAGTATGATATTGACATTATCTTAGAAAGTTTGTATTTCTTGGTTAGGAAAAAAAACAATTTGAGGAGAGAAAATTGTGGATCACTGAACAGTCTGTAGTATTTTATAGCATTTCATTCAGTTTTTAAAAATTCTTTTAAATCTCTATGTCATATTCAAATTGTATGTGTGTAATAGGTATTATATACCAGTTTTGATTACGTACTATATGTTATACATTAGGGAAGAATGTAGCGTAGGGAAATGATTAAACATGACAATGATAAAAACAAAGCCCATTTTGGAAGGCTTCATTTGAGTTAATAGATGTAAAGTGCTCTCAGCAGGACTGGAACATTCTAAGAGCTTATTCAGTATTCCCATTATTATTATGTGTGAATCCTCTCCTTCCATGAGGCAGCAGATCCTTAATCCATCCGTTTACTTTCTTTTCCACTATTTCCACCCAGGTTTAAGCCATCACCGTCTCTGACTTTGACCAGTGTTAATAATTTCTTAACAGGTCCATCTTGCCGCTGCAACAGTCCACTCCTTATCCAGTAACCAAAGTTTTCTTGTAAACACTTGAATTGCATTACATTTTTTTCTTTAAAATGCTCCACCGGTTTCTGATCCCATGTTGAACAAATTCCAAAATCCGACCTCGCCTTGCAAAGCCCTACTTGATCTGGCTCCTACTCCCTGACCCCCCATTTTCACTGACTGCTTCCTCAGTCCAGAATATTCTCTCCCTGATTATCCCTTCTCGCAGCTCATTCCTTCCCTGATCCTACCCATTATCAGCTGCACGCTCTCTCCCCTCCCAACTCAGCTACTTTCTTTCCTATTAACCACTTTCATTTTCTTCACAGCACCTATCACTTTTTGAAATTGCTTATTGATTTACTTGTTTATTTTTTATTTTTTATAAATTTATTTATTTTATTTATTACTTTTGGCTGTGTTGGGTCTTCGTTCCTGCGTGTGGACTTTCTCTAGTTGCGGCGAGTGGGGGCTACTCTTCGTTGCAGTGCGCGGGCTTCTCACTGCAGTGGCTTCTCTCGTTGCGGAGCACGGGCTCTAGGCACGTGAGCTTCAGCAGTTGTGGCTCACGGGCTCAGTAGTTGTGGCTCGCAGGCTCTAGAGCGCAGGCTCAGTAGTTGTGTCACACAGGCTTAGTTGCTCGGCGGCATGTGGGATCTTCCTGGACCAGGGCTCGAACCCCTGTCCCCTGCATTGACAGGCAGATTCTTAACCACTGCGTCACCAGGGAAGCCCTGTTTACTTGTTTATTAACTCACTCCCCCTCCCCCACCCCCATACGCTGCATGTAAGCTTCTGGAGGAGAGAGGGGTCTGTCTGTCATGTTCACTGCTGCATCTTGGCTACTGCTGGGTACGGTCCCATAAAGGAGTGAGCAGTAATATGTATGAAGAAACCAACATCCTCATATTGAATCTTCGTCTTGTCCTCTCAGTGGTTCAAAGGGTAAGGGAATCTAATCCCCAAGAATAAAAAGTTACAATTCACTCATAAAAAGGACATTGAAAGAAGCAGATCCTTCCCTCAAACTACCTATTGTATTAAGGATGTGAAAGACCCAGATAAATTAGTTACTCCCAAACAAACACATTCATTCTGTTGCCTCATGCTGCCAGGCTGAGGGTGTCTTGCAGCTCAGAAGAATGATCTTTTTAAGGTCTGTTCTTCCAGAGTGGAGCTCTTATATTAAGAATCATTACAGCTACAAGACAGATTGTTCCAATTAGTCAATGAGGTCCAGGTTTTTGAGAGCTGTTAATATGTACATGAGCAATTACTGTAGCAGAGTTAAAAGGAGTGCCTTTGGGAATTTTAGATTGAGATTATCAGTTTCATTCATGAACGAAAGCAGGAGCCCTGAGAATTAAGTGCTGGATTTCTCTGCCAGCTCATTCACTAGAGGGTTCTCCAGTGCCCAGACCCAAGGGTTATGAGGTTGCCAGGTTCCTCTCCTCTGTCCCACTCTCACCCTGTCCCAGACCAGTGCCTTCCTCTGTGTTCATTGAGACCCAGGCACTGTGATGAGCGTTTGGGAATTTCATAGTGAGTAAGATAAACAAGCCCCTTGACTTCAGGCCACCTGAGAGACTGGCAGAGAGAATCTCAACTGGAATTTACATCAAAATCAAGTGGGCATTTTTAAATTTTCCAAAACCAAGTTCAAGTGATTTCCACTCATTCCTAATTAATAGTAAATGAAAAAAACCCAAAACTAAACAGAAAAGCTTGATTGAATGTCTGTTTTTCTACGTTCCAATAAAATGCTGTGTATTCCTCCCGTGAACACCGTGCCTCTCCCCTGTGCTCAGATGCTCACATGCTCTATCTTCTTTGCAGAGTTTACTAAAATCCTGTGACATAAGCAGGCACTGGATTTGGAGTTAAAAAAAACAAGTGATTTGTAGAACCTGGGGGTGATGCCCCACCCTCTTTCCAGTAGGCCAGTCTCTTTGAATGGTTGCACATCAGCAAGTCAATCTCAAAGGTGCCTGAAATCCTGAAGTTCCTCCATTTGAGTTAAGGTATTGCTGCCTCTTCAAATGCTAATATAAAGAAAAGAACAAAATGTGAGTTTTATCTCTTTTGGACACATTAGTAAAACTCATCAGATCCCACTCCTGTGGTAGCTAGCAAAGAGCAAGGCATCACTTGGAATAAGATGCAAAGGTGGTGGTCCAGTGGGACTCCACTTTTCCAGTGCAGGGGACACAGGTTTGATTCCTGGTCGGGGAACTAAGATCCCACATGCCACACGGCGTGGCCAAAAAAAAAAAAAAAGATGCAAAGGAGGTAAACTCTGAGCGAACACAGGTGGACACCGATGGATGAGACACTTCCTGTGGGAGAAGGAAGGACTAGATATAGTGTGATTGAGGGTGTGGATTGTGGGGAGGCACCCAATCCAGTAGTAATTAGATCTGGCCATCAGTGAGCTGGCCTCATCTAGAGAGCAGATGATTAGAATGAACAGTGGGGTGTGGAGAGAGTGTGAGAGTGGGTCTTGATATTTGTGAAGGGAGTCTCATCGAAGAAAAAATCAACTTAGTCTTTGGGAGCCCAGAATGGAACCAGGACCAGCAGAAGCCGACTCTGCTCAAGAAACTGGTTACAGCTCGGGCACAGCACGCAGGCCAGCAGCAGATGCCATCCAGGGCCTCTTCTGCTTCACATAATTCAGGGGAGGTTTTTCAAAATCAGATTCCCTCAGTCCCTCCAGGGACCTTCTGAGTCAGGTGTCGAGAAGCAAAAGCTATTCCCCCCTAGTTCTGCCATCAAAAAACAGGGCCTGGGATAATAATGATGGTTAACTTCGTAAAAAGTACTTACTGTGTGTACTTAGAGCACTCTTCACATATTATGTCATTCAATCATCACTAATTAAAAACATCTTTCCAGGGGCTTCCCTGGTGGCGCAGTGGTTGAGAATCTGCCTGCCAATGCAGGGGACACGGGTTCGAGCCCTGGTCTGGGAAGATCCCACATGCCGCGGAGCGGCTGGGCCCGTGAGCCACAATTGCTGAGCCTGCGCGTCTGGAGCCTGTGCTCCGCAACAAGAGAGGCCGTGATGGTGAGGGGCCCGCGCAACGCGATGAAGAGTGGCCCCCACTTGCCGCAACTGGAGAGAGCCCTCGCACAGAGGCGAGGACCCAACACAGCCATAAATAAATAAATAAATAAATAAATAAAATATTTAAAAAAAAAAACATCTTTCCAGGGGCTTCCCTGGTGGCACACTGGTTAAGAATCCGCCTGCCAATGCAGGGGACACGGGTTCGAGCCCTGGTCCTGGAAGATCCCACATGCCACGGAGCAACTAAGCCTATGCGCCACAACTACTGAGCCTGCGCTCTAGAGTCCGCGAGCCACAACTACTGAAGGCCGCACGCCTAGAGCCCGAGCTCCGCAACAAGAGAAACCACCGCAATGAGAAGCCTGCGCACTGCAACAAAGAGTAGCCCCCGCTCGCCGCAACTAGAGAAAGCCCGTGCGCAGCAACGAAGACCCAACGCAGCCAAAAATAAATAAATAAATAAATTTATTTATTTAAAAAAAAAATCTTTCCATAAGAAAACAGCAGTTAATAATCAGTATCTCTATTCTTCTGATGAGAAAAGTGAGGTAAGAGAGACATCCTGAGAGACATCTCAGTAGAGCCTGAAGTTGTCTTGGTAGAAATCATCTAAGAAACCTAGTAGTCTGAGGTTAGATGCCAGTTTCTGCTGATCACAGAATGATCCCTGTTATCATTTTGATCTGTTTCCTTCCAATATTTGCCAGGGGTTGGGGGGAGTATAAGTATAGTCAGTATCAAGGTGAATACAATCATAGCCTGCTTTATCACTTCACGTATTGTGAATATTTTCCATATTTTGAAATATTTTTCACTCCTTCAAAAATAAAATTTAATCTTCTTACTTGTCCTAGCTGCATTCTACCAGTTTTTCATAATTAATGCATTTTACTTTAAGATCCAGGAAAAAAAATTAACAGAACAATGAGCCTAATTTAATGTCATTTCTGAGACCTTTTATTTCTAAGCAGAAACAAGTACAGGGGCAACATATTGAAAGCATAAAAAATAACTTTTTCTCAATATGCAAATAGTTTTGTAGTCTTTTGATTTTCAAGGTAATATATGTTCATTATAAAGTAATTCAAAAAATATATGAGTTAAGAAGAAAGGACATGTTTTTCTTGCAAACACATAGCACTCTAGAAATGCCGGTATGCTGTGCATAGTTTTATAGGCTCATTTCCACTTGCTAGACGAGGGAAGTCTTCCATTGTCAGTAAGTAGCTGTCTGCATCATGCTATTTAAATGCTGCATAGCTCAGGTTCTGAGGAGATTACTGGGGTTCAAATCTCATCACTGCCACTTAGTAGCTATGTGAGTTTTGGGCATCCACTTAACCTACTCCTTTATCTGTAAACTGACATTTAGTACTAATATCTATCTGACAAGAGTTTTTGGAAGAATTAAAAGTATCATATTTATAAAATGCTTGGTTTAGTGTCACACAGTAGGTGATAGATAAATGTTTGCTTCTCCATGGTGTGGATGTGACACAATTTAGTTTAGCAATGCTTTGTTGATGGCCATTTTGGCTCACTCCAGTTTTCCCTGGTATTAACATCACAGCTATGTAGAGCATATATTTGGGATAAATTCAGGTTCTCTAGGGACCAGCCATATGACATGTACATGAAAGGAATTGTCCTAAATGCTATTTGACTTGTTGACATTTGGGAATATCAACCAACATGAGTCAGAACTTGGCTTTTTCAAAACAAGCTGGAAATCTGTTAGAAAAAGCTCGAATCTGCATTTATATGGATACTACACTCCTTACGTAAAATGTACTTCACAATTTACTGGTGGGCTAGAATTGGTGATCAGTTGGGCTTCATATGCACGATGTTTAATCTCAAAGCTCAAGTCCTTTGTGTTACAGCTCACTCTGCCTTTACCATCATGAATTAAGAATATTCAGGATGCTATAGGAAAAGTTAATTAGTTTGGTATTATATCATGTGGCTTTATATATATTTTTTGAAAATGTCTATAATAATAATAATTACTTTCCCATACCAGAATGCAATATAAGAGTTCCTAATACAGAGCTAATAAACCTCCTGAAATTGCATGTGAAATTTTGTACAGTTAGGTGTGTTTTTTTTTTCTTTTTTAATCTACTGCTTCATTCAGACTCTAGTATTGTTTTCTGATCCTCTCTCCCCATCCCGGAAATAGTAAAGAACCAGGAGAGAAAGGAACAGATTTTTTTTCTATAGGACATTTGTCTTTTACTCTCTAATGGATAGAATATATAAAATTTACATAACATTTTATTCATAACCTCATTAATAGTCTCACGTATTTTCTAGAGTTCTGAAAACTCACAGTGAAGGCTGCTATAAGTGATTATTTTACCACCATCCAATGGGCAGGGACCATCACTGTCTCATTAATTTCTATAGCCTCAGTGCCAAGCACAGAACATTGGACATCGTAGGTGACCTACTTAAGTATTTTGTAAAATAGAAGAATGAATCCACTGCTGTTTATCTTTTAGTTTAGACATATAAGGAGTCTTCCAGCTCAGGTTCACAAGAACTAGCTCACAAAACGTATCTTTTAGTCAAAGCTACTTCTTGGTGGTGCACCAGAGTCAGTATCGATGGGGATTTTGTTTTGACATACTGAGTGGCAGGCACGATGCTTGTCGCCTTCCATTGGCTCAGGAGAGGATGGAAAGTTCAGCAGGTCTTACCCAATCGGCTTTGTTCAATATAAGTAGATTACAGTGTGAATGATGGAGGAGAAGATGAGGACTGGCAGAGAGCTGGAATTTGAATAGGAGGTTCAATTTTTTTGACATGTCTAATGTTATTATGAATGGGGATGGAACCCTGGTTTTTGGTGATAGGTAGAAAGATTGGCTCTAGGATTGATAGAGCCTTGGGTGGATTAGTAAATCGATTTGCTAGGAACTAGAATGATACACCTTTTGGGTCTGAAATTCACCTAGCAAAAGCTTAAGATAACAAACCTAGTGGCACTAGTGTTGCAAAGGTATTTTGTACGTAAGCTATAAGTGTCTTTTCTGTAGAACTATTATTTCTACAGAAATAAAAGCTGGTATTTTCATTAGTAAAAATGGGTAATTGATTTCTTGGTGATATATTGCTTATCTGAAGTCTTTTTCTTGGCTGTTCTTTTTTAAAAAATTTGTTCTTCAACCTTCTTATTACGTATTTGTTAAAAAATATGACAAATAAATTCAAACAAAAATGAACTCACTACTTAGGAAGATACTTCACTAATTAATTAAATTTAACCTCCAAAGGCTGCAGTTTAATTTTACTGCTATATATGTTGTGGTTAAATTACCTGTTCTAAACAGTTTAATAAAACAGAAAAAACCAACAACAATACCTATTATCTGTTCAGTAAATTATAATTTTATGTTATATTTACACGCAACCCTGAATCAACCTGACATAAATATATATATATTAATAAGCAGATATTGGTACCTTCATAGTCCTAATGAAAACATCAGGAAATCAGAACTTTCCTTTGGCTAAAGATGTAACTGATCAGAAATAGAGTTACAATGACATTTACCTCAGCTGTCCATTAGCACTAGTAATACAAAGGTATATTTCCCCAGGGTATAGCTATTTGGAAATTTCAGCCAAAGACCCCTGACTTGTCCAGTTCTTTTTACATCTTCTTGCTGGGATTTCTCCAACCATTTTTATTCTAATGTTATTAGTAAGTGGTCCATCTGGTTTGGAATATTTCTTATTGCTATGTGTTTCTCCAAGTATTATTTTTAAATATATATTACTTTTCTCTTTTCATCATCCTTATTTACTTCTATGTATAAGAAAAAAAAAATCATTTCCAGGCTACGTTACCTAAAATAACTAAACTTTCTGAATTTTAGATGTATCCAAAAATCTGCCTTTTTTTTTTTTTTACTAATATGGAAACCCGGGAAGACAGATTATTTTGAGAACCCAGGGACAACTTTGGCAATGCCAAGTCTTGCATATGAAAAGGTTCAAATCCTGGTCTATGATAAATGTCAAAGAAGGTACTAGAATATAGTAAACCCTGAATAAATATGTTTTAAAAAATACTAACAAGATTACAAGATATTGTGCAATAATCCTTCAAGAACAGTGTTATGAACCATATTCCTAATGGGGAATACTTAAATCTTCAATAAAAAGCTTATCTGAGGACCTGTCATAATTGTCTTCACAGATATGAAGAGGTTCAAAGAAGTCTAGCTTTGATCATTATTGGAAAGACGAATGAAATAAGGCTACTTACAAAGTGTCTTTTTAGTGGTACCAACTCTTTCTAGACACTCATTGTCATCCTTTTCCAAGTCCTTTTTGCCTTAATTCAGTACTTTGGTTTAACTCAACCTGGTGGTGGTAATTAATGAATTTCTTTTTCTTTCAAGTCACTGTTACTGATCCCCATCTCTTCACTTTTCCATGATGTAATTAATTTTCATAATAGTTATAATGAAAGTTCCCTTTTTTATCTTTGTGGTATTTTTAGTACTAGGAAAAAAGTATAGAACATATACTTTTTATTGCCAGGCAACTTCCAAAAAACATTTGACTCAGTTGCTATCATTAACTGTTTTTGATTTTCGATTCCATCAAACTTACGGAAACAATACTAGAGTGTGAGTGAAGAAGCACTAGATTAAAAAAAAAAAAGACACCTAAATGTACATTTAAGCGGAGATGGAATGGAAAGTAGACTCAAATTAGAGTTGATCTGAGTTTCATCATCTGCGTGTGGATTTTCTAGCTTATTTACTTCTCTGTGGAATCTTTTTGACCATTTCAGAAAACCACTTGTTACCCTTTATATCAAGTGGGTATTGAAGAAAGAAAGTGAAAAGTTTTGGATGCAAGTCTTTCTTCTCTAATCCCTAACATGTTATCTGATAGGTAAAGGTTCATCAGTTAATGAATGGATTTAAACTTGGTAGATCTGATAAATGCTTTAGACTTGAATTTATATTACTGGGTTTAGCATCATAAATAGGACTTTGTTTTGTGTCTTTTGACATGAGATTTTTCTCTTTGACAGTATCAGATAATGGGAAGTTATTTACCATATTTTCAGTAATAATGTGTCTTTAAAAGCAGGTTGCTAGCTTTGTCATTTTGACCTGACCTTAGCAATTTCCTGCTGTTTATTAGTATGAGGGTTATATTTCTGGAGTGTGAAAGTCATGCTTGTGACCCCAGTTAGAAGGGAGACATTTATGTAATAGGCTGGCAGGTAGACCAGAAGGCTTTCATATGTGGGCAGTGAAGTCAGAGTTAAACACTGTAACAGGAAGTGGGATGAAGCACTAGAAATGATTAATATGTGGTGTTTGAGCTCTCACTACCCACCTCTGTGCTTAAGAGAAGAACTTGTAAAAAAAAAAAAAATGTAGGTCTGAATGTGTGTGTGTGTGTATAATATAGCAACACATATCGTTGATGCAGATGTACTAATGTTACTACGGGGAACTTTGCTTTACGTTCACTTTGGCATTTGAGAATTCAGTTTTGCAACCTCGGCAAAAGGACTGGGAAGGGCTCGGAGAATGTTTGGTGGTTGTGTTCCTCTACCTATAATTATTTTTTAGGAATTCTTGATTCAGTACAATGGAAAACCATTGTTCTATTTCTTTTCATGACTCTTTTTCCTTTATTTTAGTAACCAAATTTTCATCTGTATTTTTGAGTTGATGTGACCTGGTTTTAGGACTTCAAAAGGGATCCAAGTTTTTGCTTTGACAGACATGAAATGTAACCATTCTCGAGTAATTTTTTTCTCTTCGAATTCTTTTGATTTGGCCTCAATTATTCTTTTTTTATTTTTTTAAAATATTTATTTATTTATTTGGTTGCACCAGGTCTTAGTTGCAGCAGGCAGGCTCCTTAGTTGTGGCTTGCCAGCTACTTAGT
Source organism: Balaenoptera acutorostrata (assembly GCF_949987535.1). Classification (NCBI taxonomy): domain Eukaryota; kingdom Metazoa; phylum Chordata; class Mammalia; order Artiodactyla; family Balaenopteridae; genus Balaenoptera; species Balaenoptera acutorostrata. Next base: position 28,131,878 of record NC_080073.1, on the reverse strand, counting down.
TGCAGCACGTGGGCTCCTTAGTTGCAGCAGCAGGGCTCGTTAGTTGTGGCATGTGAACTCTTAGTTGAGGCATGCACGTGGGATCTAGTTCCCTGACCAGAGGTCAAATCTGGGCCCCCTACATTGGGAGCAAAGAGTCTTATCTGCTGTGCCACCAGGGAAGTCCCCTGGCCTCAGTTGTTCTAATGGTTTTTCCCTTGAGTATCTACCTATCCTTAAAGATCATCAAGGTTCAAAACAACTCCCTTTTGAACTAATGTGAAAAGTATAAATATTTTAGCATTAAGGCACAATAAAAACTAACTTGATTGGAAAAAAATTGTTGAATAGGCTATGTATACACTTCAGTAATAACCTGACTAATTTTGATCAGAGTTACAAGAGAAACCCTTAAACAGTGTCTTCCTCAAGTATTGGCTTTTAGAAGGCAAAACCATTTTTATATTCTTCCTCATATCTTACTGATCTGTTTCTAATCACAAGATTTTCAAAAGGTTAATAGAAATTGCAGTGCTTTATTGTCATGATGCTTAAATGATTTCTTTTTCAATAAAGCGTATGTTATTAAAGAGAAAAATGATTTTGCAACCCATGCATTAAAATATGCAATGCCATCTATCTTAAGGCTTGGTAATCAGTGGTGTAAGTGAGGCCAGTTTATTTCTCACAGATTTACTAATGTCACTGCATAAATAGCTGTTACAGAATTGATCTCTTAGGGTGAAGCAGCTTTTATCACATACAAGAGTTTGATGATAACTATTAAACATTGGCCTTTGATTATTCTTAGTCTTTCCTGGATACAGAGATTTCAGAACTTCATGGTTAAAGATTGAAAATGCAAAATTTCTGACATTTCAACATTTTTTACATTAACTACTAGTCTTTGATATTACTTCCTAGACATGTCCTTTTGTTGCATGTCTCTTGACTTTTCTGTGACTCAGTAAAGTACTATGGTTACCATACCATGGCCATCTCCATTGTGTTCATCTCAGAGGCACAAATAATAGTGTGGTGAGTGAGCGCATAAGATTTGAACTCAGACATGTGTGCCTGGGTTTGAATGCCAGCCCCTTCACTCCTACCTGTATGACCTGGGCAAATAACTTGACTTCTGCAAGCCTCAGTTTTCTTGTTTTAAAAATGGGTATGGGGAATTCCCTGACAGTCGAGTGGTGAGGATTCTGCGCTTCCATTTCAGGGGGCCTGGGTTCAATCCCTGGTCCGGGAACTAAGATCCCTCAAGCTGCGTGGCACAGACAAAAAAAAAAAAAAAAAAAAAAAAAAAAAAATGGGTATGAAAATCCTACTTAGAAGATTGTTGTACAAAACAAAACAAATATGTGTTGATGGTACTTAGCAGGGTGCCTAACATGGGGCAAATAAATGGTAACAATTATTATTATTACTACTATTATTATTATCTGCTCTTATTATTACTACTACTGAGTCAAAACAAGACTTATTCACAGTAATCATTTAGAATCAGCATACGTATTGTATTCTCTTGAGGAAAAGGAAAAAAATTTTAATTCTACGTTGTTTTGTTTTCCTTTTGTTGTAGTGTTTTCCCCCCAGTGGCTATTTAAAAGGGTAAGTTGGAGATGACACTCATTCTGTTCACCCAAAATGGTTTCTCTACAAAAGAGTAAAAAAAAAAAAAAAAAAAAAATTCACCAATGAATAGGGCAGAGAAGACCTCCCTTCTGGGCAGATCTAGCTGCGAAGGACATTGTGAGGGCAAGGGCGTCTGTGTTCCGTCCACTGCCTCTCTGTCCCCAGAACAGTCCTGCCTAAACTGGCCTCCACTGTCTATACTTTATTCTGGTCATAGAAGGTGACTGGCAGCTTCACTCCTATTTGCCAGCCCCAGCATGCCTACTGCCTCCCCTGTCCCCTCTGCTGGAAAATGTTGTTTCTATCCAATGGGCTTGTGTCAGAGGAAATCAGCTCCTCAGACACCCACTCAGCAGCCAGTCTTTGATGTGCAGGATCCTGGCTTGAAAGCAAGTGTCTGCTGAAAAATAATCTGTCCCTTACCTGAAAAAGCCTCTATGCCATGCTAAATCTAATTTCTCCACATTTTTTTTGAGTGCCGACTCCTATTTTAGGCCAAGCAGCTGACATAAATTTACCTGTAGGCTAGCTTAATCAGATTTTAACCTAGTCAGAGGCCTAGCCAAAGAAAGAAACTTACTTCGTGAGCAGAGATTTCCAAATCTGTCAAAACACGTGCCCGAGGACCAGTGTTTAAAACTGATTTGCTAAATGATCACTGGGGAAATGTGTGTGTGCGTCTATAGGACGAGGCCAGGGGTTAGAAGAGAGGCACATTTTTGTGTTTCAGTAAGTCGTTTTTCTTGTTATAATAAAAAATCACATCCCTTGTTGGAAATCTGGTCGGTGCCCAAATCCTCTGGGCAAGTGTTTGCAACTCATGATTATTTATTCCCCAGATCTTTTTAGATGTGCTATGTGTGAATCAGCGCAGCCTGCATTTAAGGCTTGAAAAATGTTCTTCGGGATTCCTTGGTATCAAAGCGTCCATTAATTACTGAAAGGATAAGGCAGTGGTTTACTGGAAGTCGTAATCTGCATGGCTCTTTGTTCCGAAGGGGAGAAAAGGAGTCCTCCATGGAAAGGAGAAACACTTTTAAAGATACTCTTCTAATATCCTGTTGAAAGATATGCATTTTTTTTAATTGTAAAGAATTCTTTCAAAATGATCTTTCTGTGGTGGCAACCGCATTATAGTGGAAAATATTCCTCTGTTTCTGGCAACAATACACTAATTACTACCTATACATTTTTAATAGTTTAATCTGTCGTATTCTACGAGGGAGGTGATTCTGACTCCGAACAAAACTGAAATGCATGACCAAACACATTACGAAATATGTGGTTTCATTAAATCCTGTTGTTAATTCAGTCAGAAGAAAATTGTTTAGTTCAAACAGAGGGACAGGAGTGCCGAGGTATTACGATTGCAATTCCAAATATGCACGTACCTTACTATTCATTGTCAAACTTTGTCACCATCATCCGGTATATTGCCTGGGAGCTTCACAAAAGGAAGACCTGTCACAATTTGAAAGCAGCACACTGTCATAGATGGTAGTTTTGTTAGCACTCAGGGGTTGCATAGAAAAGAGACCCACTCAAGTCAGCTTAAATGTAAAAGGATAGTTTATTATAAAGACATAGGAGAGTCTCATGGAACTCAAGAGCACGGCTAGAAGGGAGCTGGAATTTCTGTTTGTGTCTTCTTGGTTTCTTCTTTTGTATCTTCTGCTCTGAACAGGTTCTCTCAGTCAGTGTGATGCCTTCTGGTTCTTGATACTTCTTGAGTTTGCGGATTATGGGTTGATACTCACCACCAGTCCTTTGGGCCTAAGGCCAAAGACCCAGGAAGGACAATGTAATTGGTTCAGTTGGGTCAGGAGGTCCATACCTGGTTCAGTTGGCTACTGCCGCGGAGGACAGAACAAATGTGGCAGACCTGGGCCTACTCTTATGATCCTCTGCATGCCTGTTTCTAGAGAAAATAGGGCTGGCAGAGTCCCTAAAATGTCCCTTTCCTCACACACTAAGAACTTATTTTCACCTCTGAAAGACTATGTGTTTCTGAGACAGCATCAAATCTCAAGAGTGGTGGTCTCGCAAGAGCTCTCTGAGTATCATCCAGACACAGTTTAGAAAGCATGACTTACCCAGGTCTGAGTTAGGGTCCATTAGGAGACACTGCTTATTACTTCATCCTCACACATCCATCTCCCATCTTCAGAAGCTTCCAATTCACCTCCTAGAACAGAAGAGAAAGCTGTCTACTACTTAAAGATGGGCTCATTGTCAGAAGGTTCTCTGGGATGTCCTAGCTACGATTCACATTCCTAGCACGCCCTTAAAAACTGCTAAAACACTAGATATTATTTATGAATGAGTCAAAATAGCATGTCCTCTGAAGGGAAGCCTGGATTATTTATTTATTAATTTATCCATCTCTCTTGGAAAACTTACCATCTGGATGCTGTCCACATTTTAAAAACACATAAATTAAAATCCAAGGTAAATTGACTACAGTGTGAGTGACCTTCAAACCCCCTCTTATGCCAGCCAGCCATTTCCTGTTCTGATTGCCCTGAAAGGAGGGAAGAAAAAGGGAAAACGCATACACCCAGGTATATCTGCTCATGTTTATTTGGTGAGATCAGCTCTTCCTTCATAAGACCTTGCATTTACTTTAAACTTTCTATTATAGGTGATGATAAAACATGAATTATGAATACCATGCGCTAGAGTAACATGCCTACAATAACACAGTGCCTTTCCTCTTGCCTGGCCCCTTTCCCCCTGTCACAAGGCATTGTCCAATCTGATTTTCCAACCTGCATTTCTGGCTCTGGTTGAATGACATCATAAATTGCTTTTATGATTATCCTTACGTTCTGTTAAAGGATACGTAGTCTGATGAATAAATATATTGTTTACAATTTGCTTCTATCATTTGTGTATTCTCAGCTACTCAAGTTTTAAATTGCATGAGGCTTTTAGTGAAATCATGTGTATCCAAACACGGGTTTAACTTTTTGCAGATATGTGTTCTACATATAGACACAGTTCTAAAATGATGGAAGAATTGCCCTTGTGTTTTTAAACTTAAGTCACTTTTGCCTTTCTTTTATTGAAGTCCATTTTGACACATTACCTGCCAAAAAAGTTTAGTTTATTAAAAAATGTTTTTGTCGTTACTGATATTTGTGTGGTAACTTAATGTCAGTCTGTCACAATCCTCATCAGTTAATTAATTGTAGAAACAGTCTAATTGAAATATTTCTTTAGGGAATTGTTAGAGGTAGGTAAGAGGACAAAATATACATAAAACTAATTAGTATTTTTTTAATAGATGGTACATTTCTTTAAATTAAAACTTTCAGCCTAGGGATTTATTGTAGAATTGTGGTTAAATGGGGATTAGTCAGCTTGAGCATGTTTCCTAATGACAGGTAAAGGGAATCGGGCTTTGACTGGAAATGCCATCATTGATCAATCAGTTGACTTTCAAGCGAGTCTTGAGGAGGCATAGGTCTTGGAGTAGTGGGGGAGTCATAAATCATAAAATCTAGCTGGGGATACAAGACACACTCATGAACAGTTAATGCATAGCAAACAGTATGGAATGAAGAATGTTGCCTTGCAGACAAATCCAAGGAGATGATGGGAGTGTCTGTAGTGGAATTAATTGTGCAAAGATCTGAACAACATAAAAAACTGTCACTGACTTCACTGGGATGAAGGCTGATTCACCTTCATCAGGAATGGGGCAGGAATTTAGACTGACCCCCAGTGCCTTTGTGACAGTCAACAAAGGGGCATTGAGCACTGACTAGATGCCAGTCTCTGCAGGGTGAACAAGGCAGAACTAAATTGCAGTTATAGGACAACAGGTGACCTACAGGCTACACTGGAAGAAAATGAGATGAGTAATTTACCTAGCCTAGAAGCTCAGAGACTCCTTCCTGAGAGGACTTACATATTCCCTGAAACCTAAAACATGTAGAAGAGTTGATGTAGGGGAACCTGGGGAAAGGCATGTTCTAGACAAAGGGAAGAACAAGTCAAGGCCGAGAGTTTAGGGAGAGAATGGCATATTTGAGGGAAAAGTCCAGAACAGCTAGTGAGTGGACAGCGTGAAAACATGATAAAAGAGAAGACTAGAAATGTCAACAGGGGATTTGACAGTAATGAGTTTGGATTGTATCCTAAGGAAAATGAAAATCCTTTAAAGTGCTCTGAAGAAAGAGAGTGATGTGATCAGAGTTATCTGTTAGGTAGTGATTAGGACTGTGGTGTGGACAGTGCAGAGGATTGAGGAGGCCTGCAATTTGAGGCCACCTTGGGAGGCTTGTAAGTAAAACAGGTACATGATGGTAGTTACTTATCTGGATCTGACTGGAGGCAGAGGCCTGGAAGGAAGTGGATTGATTTGAGGGATATTTGGGAAATGAGGTTGACAAGTCTTAGTGTTGGGTGTGGAGAGAAGATAGATGATGTCAAGGTTTTAGGTTTGCACAACTGGGTCCAAGGCAGTGCTCCATTGAGACAGCAAGCCCTGTGGAAGGGGCGGGAAGCATTTCGTTTTAGAGGTACAGGGTGTATCCAACTGGAGATGTCTAAGAACTCAGTGGGTTAGATGGATCTGCCACTCAGAAGAGACAAGTCAGAACTGGAAATAAAGATTTGAGAGGTGTCCACACGCGTGCAGAAATGAATGCCTTAGTGCTGATGGAAGTGACGAAGGGGCGCTTGGGTTGAGTGGAGAACTGGTCTTCCTGAGCCGTGAGTTACGCCAGCCTTTAGGAGACACCTAGGGGAAGAGGGGCCTGCAGAGAAGACAGAGATAGAGATGGAATAGCTAGAGAAGTCGAAGGAAAACCTGAGCGCATACGGGGCAAGGAACATATTTGTTTTGAGAAATGCAGGAGCAGTCAGTGGTGTCAGGTGTTCCCTCAGAGTCACATGGGCATAAGGACCATGATGGAATTCAGCTACAGGAAAGCTTACTGGTGACCTTCCTCCCCTGCCCACCCGAGCAACCAATTTAGATTTAATCAATATGGATTTCAATAGAAATATTCAGCACACCATTTGCTGAACCAACCTGCACTGAATATACTGTTACAGGAAAGTCTCAAGTTCCCAGTGGCTAAACTGGCAACACCGATAGACCCTTTGTGGCCAGGAAGGAATGAAACAACTGGATTTTATTGGAGAGTGTTCCAATTTCACAGAAGTATTGAAGGAAGGAGAGAAGCAACAAATCTGATTTAGTGAAGACATTTTCGTTGACAGCCAGATTTACTCCTGGGTTATAAATTTGCCATGATCGAGACTAAAATGCAGTCAAAGTTAAATTTCACCTATATCTCATTCAACGCCTAACGTGATTTAAATGACAAGATTTCAGAAGTGACATGTAGCCTTGGATGTAAATATATTTTTTACAGCTGGAAATCTTAATTTCAGATCAGTGAAAAATCATGATGCCTCTTCATGTGTAAGAGACTTAAAAGAGGGGAGAATTAGGCCAGTGCCGATGGTTTTGTGAGGCAGAACTATGAATGCTAAGGGGCATCAGATGGCAGAATTTGCACAGGCTTATCTATAAATTCGCTCCTGCAAGATAATATTGAAATGGTTGAATGACCGACCTAGTCCTAAGATAGAGCTACGATGAGTTCATCTTGTTTTAATTCCACATTGGATGTTCAGTTTGCCCATGACATGCCGGCACAGACATCCTGTAAAAGTATTTCATGTGCATGACCCCATTCCTGCCTCCTACCCCAGCTGCATCTGGAAATACTTTTTTCTCTTGTTCTTTCCACTCCAGTTTCATTGGCCTTTTTCCTTCCAAGGGCTTTGCCTCTTTCTACCTCAGGACTTTTGGACCTGCTCTCCTGGCTTGTCTTAGCTCAAAGCAGACTCCTGCCCTGGTAAAAGTCTCCATTTACCTTGTCACTTTCGGCGGAAGCCTCTTCTCTCACTTCCTTCCTGAGTTCTAAGGTCCCTGTTATTTAAGCTTATTGTCCCCTGTGCTTTTTTGAGTGAAGGCACATCTGGGAGGGAGGGAAGAAGGGAGAGAATTTGGTAACAACCACCTGACTTGTCTTGATGTTTCCGTGACCTTTCTTGTTAACCGACAATCCTCATAGAGAAAATGATAATACAAGTTGATGTGTATTGGGTGTTCATCGCACGCTGAGCATAGGGATTATTTTAATTCTCACAGGAACCCTGCGATGTCAGTCTTCTCTTCCTGCACGTTATATGGGGAAACTGAGGTACAAAGAGCATAAGTCTCCCAGCTTGTAAATGCACCAAGTAGTATCAATGCAGTTCAGACCCTGGTGTGGCTTCCTCTTTGAGGTCTGATGGTGGGGTGTTTTTTTTGAAAGGCAGCTGCTCTAAGCCGTGTGCTGAGTCACTTGGTAGGATGTCTTTCAAACCCCTCTCTTTTCTGGTCTTCCGAGCTTGTTACACTTACTTAGCTGTTGATGTCCGTTGAAACTCTCAACAGCCGGTGTAGATTTTCTCTGTTGTGATGGTGACTAATCCAGTCGAGTGATTGAGAGAAAGGAATTTCAGCAGTCAGGGCCCCCTCCCCTAAAAGAAAGTTTAAAAATATCCATTTCAAGAGAAGAAAACTCTGAATGACTTAAAAATAAATTAAACCAACGCTGTGGCTTTGCTGGGTTTTCCAGATGATTGTCTGCGGTGGACTTGGCCAGTCACTGGAGGTGCCTGTGTTCGATGAATGTAATGGGAGCAATCTCACTCTATTACTTTTAAATTAACTTAGTCTGTGTGGCTGTCCTCGTCCGTGGCTCACTCTTGGGGAGCAGGACTGTTCCGTATTGATTCAGGTGATGGATGAGAATATTAAGCGTTCAGAGGCAGGACAGGAGCGCGGCATCACAGGCTCCACCTATGCAGACCCCTCTCTTCTGAGGAAGTCAGTGCCGCCGGATGGGAACAGCAGAACCCGGGGGTAAATTTAAAGTTGAAATCTGAACATCAAGGCTTTGCTTGGAGCTCAAAAATGGCACTGCTTTCAGACTCTGCATTTGGGGGCTGTTTTTTCTTCTCCAAATAAAAGTCAAATCTAGGACAGAGTGACAGGAATTTCTGGTCATTGGGCAAGGCTGATCCTTCACAAACCCTTGCAGCACCTGGAAACAGAGACGTAGCTCCTTCAAACATAAAAAGACAATCTAAAGGGTTCAGCTTTCATGCCCAGAGAAATGGATAGGACGGGGTGGGGTGAGAAGGTGTAAAGATTCTTCCAGGACATTTCAGAGTAATTGTAACAATAATGCATTAAAGTGTCAGGAGGGCAAATGATTCATTGAATTTGCCTTCATTTTTCTCATTTATTTGCTTTTGATCCTGTCTTCACTATCCTCTATTTAAAAAAAAAAAAAAAACAAGTTGTCCTGCTCTGCCCAGCATTCTCTCTAAAGTCTTTTATTATCACAAAGTGACATATGTGAAACCTTGCCACTGACATTCATAGACTTATAATCCTACTCCTTCAATTGCTTTATTAATGCCTTGGCTTTCAGCATAAAAGCCAGCACATTGAAAACCACAGAAAATTTCTGATTATGACAGTGACATTTATCATTCTCTAATGGAGGAGCTGTAGCTTCCAGGTGGAAAGTTGGCGAGTGCATCCGATGCAAAATTCCTCATCTTAAATGCAGCCCTGATTGAGAGTAGCTACTCTCTCAAACTGTGGATTATAGTTAAGCCTCACACAGTTGTAGGTGCATGTCCAGCAAACTGGTGGGAGCACTGTTAATAATTTTTAACTGTAGATTTTATGGGTGAAGAATTGATGCCATGTTAATTCAGAGATGTATTTAACATATTTGAAGTGCTTTCTATATGCCAGACACCGTTATATACACTTCAGATGTGTCAGCGAATAGACAGAAATTCTTGTCATCATGGAACTTACATTCTAGCAAGGGATAGGCAGACCAAAAAAACATCAATTATCATATATGAGAAGATGATAAGTACTTGGGGAAAAAGTAGAATATGTAATGCAAGACCGTTGGACCAGGGATTTGTTGGGGGTTGGAGGTTACAGCTTACGAGACCTCATTAAGAAATTGACATTTAAGCAAAAGCCTTGAAGAAAGTGAGTCTGATTTCCAGATGAGGTGGGGAAAAAAAAATCCGTATTGGAGAGTAATAAATCCTGGGTTATTGAAACCTAAAAATGCTTTCCCTTTTTTCTTTCCAACTTGAGTCGTCTTTCTTTCTGTCCAAGCCCTGGCATTATTTGGGGACCGTCCTGCCACTCCTCACTTTAACAGGAATGAGATGAAATCAGGAGAATTCAGAATGTGACATTTGTGTGTGATATTCACAGATTGTCATGAAATCCATTCAAGAGTTAAACAAATGGGGGGGGGGTATTGGCCTCAGGCATGCTTTTGCCTCACTTTTATTGGCGTTCACTGTGATTCACTGACCTGATTCAGTTGTAATGGTTCACTTATATATGCAGCTTCTTGGGAAGGAGAAAGATAAAAATGTCCCCAGAGCAATTTTACTGAGATTTTTGTCCAAAAAGAAACAGCGTAAATAAACAGCAAGAAAAGCAGTAGCTGAGGCAGTGTGCTCGGGAACAAGCCAGAAGACAAATGTGGGGTAATTTGTACCATCCTCTGATTAAATGGCCATGAGCAAATCAGCAGAGCCTCCAGGGCCTCTCCAATCTCTCTGTTGTGGCAGTGGGATGACACACACGTGTGCACAGTTCTGCACTCAGAGAACTCAGGCTTAATTGCTACTGCTTCCCACCACCCTCGGTACCACACGCATAGAGTTCCCTGATGTGCACAAGCCAGTTACGGTCATTATTTAATGTTAATAATCTTTGAGTGCATTATCTGATCTCTCAATAACCTCACTAGAGGAGTGCTTTTTTTAATCCTCAGTTTATAGATGTGGAAACTGAGGTCAAGCGTGGTTAAATTAGTGATGCCTAGCACACACCGCTAGTTAAACGAATGGGGTCAGTGTGGGAACCCAGGCAGCCTAGTCCCAGAGGTCAGGCAAGAATACGTTCAGTTATATCCAGATAAATACTTTTTATTGACGTGATGCCAGATGATAGGGTTGATGGAATTGGTCTCTTGATGTTCTGCTTCCCGCTTGGTTAAGTTAACTTCTCCAGTCCTCTTCTCTTACCTTTCGTCTACCTCTCCTTGCCAATGTGCCCTCTCTATATAGATGTCCCTCTTCTTCCCCTAAAGGCTTGATGAGTTTATAGCTCTTTTTATTTACTTTTATTTTTAATTTTTATTTATTTGTTTATTTTGGCCACTCCGTGTGACTTGCAGGATCTTAGTTCCCCGACCTGGGATTGAACCCGGGCCCCTGGCAGTGAAAGCACTGAGTCCTAACCACTGGACCGCCAGGGAATTCCCGTATAGCTCTTTTGAAAGTTGGTCACTTCTGCCTGCCGTAATTTTCTCATAGTGTTTCTGAGAAGTCTTATTTCCTTTTGCTGACTATGAATGTACATGGAGGAGGACCAGGACATGGTTTCTCTTTGTAGCCACTGGCAGTGCCTGGCAGAACTCAGTATGTATTTGTTGAATTTACCCAGATACTCATTCACAAATATTTGTTGAAGGTCTGTTATATGCTAGGTAGTGCTTCGGAGCAGGGGCTCTCAAATTCAACACAACTGACTCTGCTTTGGGGGGACTGTCCTGTGATTTGAAGGATGTTTGGTAACATCCCTGGCCTCTACTCAGTAGATACCAGTAGCACCTCTTCCAAATTTTGACAGTCAACAGTGTCTCCCAACATTGCCAAATGTCCTCTGGGGGGTAAAATCACTCCTAGTTGAGGAACCTCTGGTCTAGATGCTCTGTTTACACAGACCTGCTCTCATATGCCAAAATTAAACTGTTCATCTCTAGTGCAACTTCTCATCCATCTGGAAGCTGTTCCAGATGGAACACTTATGGCTGAGTGCCTTAGTTAGCTTGGGCTGCCATAACAAAATACCAGAGGCTGGGTGGCTTAAACAACAGAGGTTCATTTTTCACAGTTCAGGAGGTTGGGAAGTCCAAGATCAAGGTACTGGCAAGGTAGGGTTTATTCTGAGGTCTCTTCTCTTGGTTTGTAGGCAGAAGCCCTTTCACTTTGTGCTCATATGACCCCTTCTTTATGCACTTGGGGAGAGAGAGTGCAAGCTGGCTGGTGTCATCTTACAAGGGCACTAATCTCCTTATGAGACCCCCACCCTCGTGACAGCATTTAACCCTGACTACCTCCCAAAGGCCCCATCTCCATATGCCATCATATTGGGGGTTTAGGGCATCAACATATGAATCTGGGGGAGACAGACAATCAGTCCACGACACTGAGCCTTGATATGCTGGAAGGATAAAGAAAGAGCATGAAGTCAAACAAAGAGTTCACTCACGTTCCAGCCTATTTCCTGACCTGCTAAATGGGGATAAAACTATTTGCTTCATGGGTTTGTTTTGGAGATTAAATGAAACAATCTATTCTAAGATGTCTAATTTTTAACAGGAAAGAGATATTTGCTCTTCTTTTCTTTCCTAAAGTCTGACTATACACACCATACATAGGTGGGTGATGCAGGCCTACCTTGAAAGTCAGAAAAAAACACTAAAATAAGTTTGTAGCACTTGGTGTAGTCTTTGCAGAGCATTTTATTAAGTGTATTATAATTTATGCAATGAATAATTATGCTTTATTTCTTAGTCACCATAATTGTCACACAACTGATATGGGGCAGATAGATAGAGGGAGAGGGAGAGTAGGAGTGTTTAAATGTACTACTTAAGTAAAAAAAAATTTTTTTTAAGCTAATAAGAAACTTCTGGAAACTTTCTTACCATATCTGGTAAGAATCAGTGTTTTCATGCAATAGGAAAAAAAATCTGTTTTCCTCTAATAAAGCTGTGGAAACAAGATGAGTAATAGCAACGTGAAAGCATAGGATGTTTTCCAAATACTCTGGTGTTTGTCCCAAATTTTACTTCACTTAAGGCAAATCATGGTCTTGTATACAGATTTGAAGTTCAGATCCCTTTTTTGGTAGATCTGAAGAGAGTCTATGTACAGAACTGTTATTTGCCATCCTGAGGAATAAATTTCATAGATGATGGCTAAACCAATGTGGCCGTGTGTTGAATTGATTTCAGAATACATTTGGGGTGATCAGCTATATAGGGACTCCTACAGCTGTTGAGCCTTAAATGTGCTTTATAACGATTTCGGTCTGCTGCCAGCACAGCTATAAACACTTAGCTCCTTTGCTTTGTAATAGTTACAGCACTTGCCTTTTTTGCCCCAGCATTAGAGCAGTGCTAATCATTAAGTATGTTTAATAAAAAATATCTTCTCAGCCTCCAAGTGACTCTATGTGTTAAATATTTTAAAAAGTTATTCCACTCAGTGAGACACTCTTGACATTAAATAGATTTAATAAGAAATTGTTGGTTTCTGATGGTTTTCAGTGTTAAGTATTTTTTATAGGTAGTTACTTTTCCAGCTGACAACCAGCTCTAAGTCTTCAATATTTAAAAAGTTGCTTTTATAGCTGCTTGGTGCATCTGTGTATAAAATATAACATGAGGATTGCTTCTAAATTTTGAGAGACTCCCCTTAATGAACATAAGAAGAAAGCATTTTCATTTTCTAAGCATGTCTATATTTCATACACCTAGATTGCAGATTTCACAAATTGGAGACAATTTCCCCCCAAATATCAGTTTCCATGTCTTGTCAGATGCCAGACACAGAGGCACACTTGAAGAAATGTATTTATCTAGCGTTGAGTACCTATGGGGAATGTGCTGTGGGTAATGATTAAGGCATATAATTTTGTTTCCCATGGAAGCGCTCTGAGACATCATAGATAAAGTTAATCTGTCTTCACAGAGTTTATTCCAAGTTACACATGCTTCTCATTAGTAGAGATTTAAAGTGGAACGTAGGGCAGTGAAGTACAGGAATTCAGAGCTCAGTCAGTGACCTCAGGTAGAGCTGGGTCCACCGCTTGATTTCTGATTTGAGAGAGCTTCATCCCAGGCCTCTACAGTGTTCAGCTCTTAAAGCTAGGATGTGCTCTCTGCATATATAGTAGTTTTCAATATTTTGCCAACTTTGATGGGGAGGCTGACTTAGGCTAAGCCCTGACGTTGATATGCCACAGGAGACAGGTGTAGAGAGTAGGCATAGGTGATGACGTTGGGTAGACCGAGCTTTGAGGCCTGGCTCTGACCGCTTTGCTGAGTGAGTCTGGGACAAAACACTTAACCCCTCAGTATGTCAGTCTCTTATTCTGTAAAATGTGGGTAGTGATATCTGATTCTTGAGGGGTTTGTGAGAATTAAATGTGCTGATGCATATTGAGGTTTTCTGTTCAGCACCCACAGTAGCTTGTGTTCATTAAATATTTACTGTTTTATATTATTTTTTGTGCCATTGAATAGTAGAGTTAATTCTTTGCAGCCATGGTTCAGAGAAGGATTGACTTGCAGACTTAGAAGCCTCTTCGGATGCCAAATTTGATCAATCCAGAACACAGAACTTTGTTCCTTCCCTTATAGGACTTGAAGAACATCAGTATATTTTCCCATGTGTGAGCAGATTGGTGTCAAAAGGTTGGGATGATCCCACGCATGAATTCTAGAAATGTATGGGAGTCTCAGCCTGAAATTAACAAAGGACTGAGGATGTCTTTGGATTTCTTCCCCTTTGTAATCAAGGAAATTCTCCAAAATCTCTTCCTTCAGATAAAACCTATGACCCCTTACCCTGCATGCTCAGATTTCTCCCACTGTGCTTAGAATTCACCTTTTGGCCATTCTCCCCCACATCTGACAGTCTGGGATATTCTCCTGGATTAAGGTGGTGAGCTAAAGGGATCGTCTCATTTCTGCCTGCAAAATCTTCCACTAGACCTTTGTATTCAGAAGTGACGGTGGTGGTGATAGTTGTGGTGATAGGGGTGATTATGGTGATGCAGATAGTGGGGATGATGCTGATGTTGGTGGAGGTGGTGGTGATGATGGCAATAGTGATTATGATGATGATGATGGTAGTGATAAGGATTATGACGATGATGATGATGATGATGGGGATGATGTGGTGAATATGGGGCTGATACCTCCCTTGTGTTGACAATTACTATGTGATTGGCACAGTGCTAAGTACCTGGCCTGCATTATCTCATGTAACCCTCATAGCCTCTTTTTAATCCTGTATCATCGTCATCCCTCTTGAATGGACAGGATTTAGTTAACCCAGGGCTTTAACCCAGGAAGTGGTGAGCTCATGTTCGAACCCAGACCTACCTCAGCTCCTGCTTAGAGGGTCACTGAAAATCCTGGAGCTACTAGGATTAGGGGTAAGCTCAGAGATGGGCAAATTTGGCCTGGAGCTTCCCCTCCAGCTATGGAGGCGGAGATGTGAACAGTGTTTCCAGCACTAACATTGCCTCTTCTGAAAAGCCATGTCCAGGGACTGGTGTGGAATAAACCTGGGCTTTGAAGGTTGGATCCTAGTGACCATGTGACCTTCAGAACAAGTCCACAGTGGCTCACCATCCATATTTTAAAGACCTGTTGTTTCTACTATGTGTCCTAATGCTGAAACCCTTGCTCTATGTAGCCTTTCTGATCATTTGACAATTATTCAAGGTCTTGAGCTCTCTTTCTATATAATTGATCCTCAAGCATGATGTTCCTTTGCCCAAAACATCCTTCCTACTGCTCTCCGACCCCGCATGGCCAGTCCTTACTGTTGGCTTTTCCTCTGGGTCTCACATTACTTGCTTCCTCCTAGGAACCTTTACACCTCCAACTTCCTACCCCAGTACCTCTCTTCAGTGTTCTTCTCCTTTCATAGCCACTGTCACATTTTGCTGGAAGCGCATGTTTCCTCCTTGTCTTTCTCTGAGACCGCGAGCTTCCTGGAGATGCAAACTCTTGTGGCATCTGTCCAGCCCTGTGTGCTCAGCATTTAGCACATGCCTTGGCTTAGTCAGTATGTGCTGCCTGCTTGAATGAATTCATGTCATGTTTGCACCCATCAAAACCACATCAAGGAGCATGAGATAAGGAATTGGCATTGCGACCTTTTATCTTTTGACCTACATCTTAAAAGGGTCAAATTCTCTACTTCTGTACAAGCAATCACAGTGTAGGAAAAATACATTTCCTGTTGCAAGATACTCTTCAAGGGTGTGCTTCATTTTTGAGCAACATGTGTCAAGGAGGTTTTTAGGCTACTTGGGGATAATAAGCTCATCAGCTTGAAATTCTCATTTTTTTTTTTTTAAATACTGTTTTCATTTACATCTTTTTTTTAAATTATTTATTTATTTATGGCTGTGTTGGGTCTTCGTTTCTGTGCGAGGGCTTTCTCTAGTTGCGGCAAGTGGGGGCCACTCTTCATCGCGGTGCGCGGGCCTCTCACTATCGCGGCCTCTCTTGTTGTGGAGCACAGGCTCCAGACGCGCAGGCTCAGTAATTGTGGCTCACAGGCCTAGTCACTCTGCGGCATGTGGGATCTTCCCAGACCAGGGCTCGAACCCGTGTCCCCTGCATTGGCAGGCAGACTCTCAACCACTGCGCCACCAGGGAAGCCCGAAATTCTCATTTTTAACAGACAGAAGGCATAAGGAAAGGCAAAACTCATTTTCCTATTCTGTTTAATTTGATCATATAAAAATTATCTCAACAAATACAAGGAAGCCCAGTATGTTTTTCCATTAGGCTTCTCTATTTATTTTGTAGAATCAACTCTATAGATATACCTCCAGTGTTTTGTCATCCAAAATGCAATATTGTTTATTTTCATATCCTATTTTCTCTCCAGCAGCACACATCAAGACTTTTAAATCAACATTCAATTATCACCAAATGACTTTTCTGCCTGTTTCAGAATGATGTTTAATGTAGCGGTGTTTATTTTGTTCAAGAATTTTTATATCTGCCTTGGGATAATGCAATTAAAAATTTTCCTCTTACGCAATCACTACAGAACCCTTTGCATGAGAGAAGAGAGAAGGAAGGTGGTTTTTGTTTATTTTAGAAGGGCAGATAAGATATTGTCCTCTGTTTTAAAAAGTCTTTTTTGGCCCTCTTTAAAATTTGGCAAATCAGTGGATTATATCATGTGCTTAGGATTTAAGCCATCTTGATTTTAGGTATCGAAAAACAAGCTTTAGTCACCGCTCAGGTTTTTTTCTAAAGTTCTGTGAGTTTTATTATTGGGATCATGACAGCCTCTTGTGGGTTTCAAAAAAGTAAACGACCCAACCCTTGTCCAAGGGCCAGTATACTGTCGTTAGAAAGAAAATACATGAAAGAGAAAACAAAATTGTTGGTGAAAAGAAGTTTTGAAATCTCCGTCAGAGGTCATTAGAAAACGGGACAGCTTTTCAAAAATTGTAGTGGGACAGTGCAGATGGGTAATATGTACAAAGAACAAGAAGCGACCTGGAAGATTACAATGGAAGCTTTCCGTTTTCTTGGGTAAGGCATTTGGGGGATCATTTGCTCCCAGCAACAATGGAGCCAGCACCAGGGCCTTGAGCCCCTCCCATTTTCTTCACCTGTCTCTCTGGAACCTTTCTTTTTTACTGCCACATTTCAAATGGCATTTTTAGAGGCAGGATTCCCAGAATCTGATTGAATGCACATTCTTGGTTGTGCTCCTTACTAGCTGTGCAGTACTGAGCAAGCCACATAGCCTCTCTGTGCTCAGTTTCCCCATTTTTAACATTGAGTTAATAGTGATGCTTACCTCTTGAGATTGTTGTAGGATCAAATGAGCTGTCACATTTAAAGCAATTAGTTCAGCGTTGGCCACACAGTAAATACTCCTGAAATCTCAACTGTGGCTATTAATAAAAACTAAAAATAATCAATGGCATATATTATGCAGCCATATTGTCATTATTGTTAATATCTTTCTAATCTCAGGTATGTCATTGTTCAGCCCAAATGCCAGCTCTTCCATTAAGCTTTCCCTCTTCACCCACTGGAATTAATTACCCTTCTGTATTTTATTTACTTTTCCTGTATGTTTATTATAGTCCTTAATACTTAGTAGATTTTGTTATGTGTGTCCTGGAAACTTGGGACCATTTCTTACCCATCCTTTTAATCAAGCCTGACTATAGTAATTATTTTAAATTAAACAGCACTGTGGTAGAGGAAAGGATAAAAGATTGTGACCTGGATGACTGTTTTAATTTACTTTCATTGCAAGACTAGGGAGGGGATAGTGTTGCGGGGTGAAGGCAGCTATTTCCTGAAACTTGCAAGAGTTGACCCGCTGCCTTGACTCTTAGCTGTGTGTTTGGATGTTTGCTTAGATTTCAGTTGTTGCTTTTCGAATGATGCAAACTCTTTCCTAGGTCCAATTCAGGAAGAAGTTTCCCCCAGATGGAAAGCCTTGAATTATTTATGCAGCGTTTATCTCTGAGTTTACTTCCCATCGCAACCAATTAAGGCTATTTGGTTTCATTAAAAATAGCATTTTCTCATTTGGGAAAACATTCATCTGAAGGAAATTTAAATTTACGCACTTGGAAGCTCCAAAGCTGGTGTCAAGTTAGCCGTACAGCCTTTAGCCAAGAAACAGAAAAGGAAACTGACGCATTTTTCTCCTCACTGGACTGGGTTGTTTTTTTTTTTTTTCTTTCTTTCTTTCTAATTCTTTAAAAGACTTGAATTATGTAAATCCAGCCTCATTTTGTCCAGTTTTTGGATTTAAATCTCTACAAAACAGAAAGCATATGAATGGCATGTGTAAGTAAATTACATTTGCCCTGAAAGCTGCTGTTTTCTGTACCATGTCAAGTGCTCTTAACATGAGTTATGATAGTTTAATACATGTAGAATGGTAACAGTCACTCAACACTTACCATTCTTTAGTCATTACCTTGAATAAAATGTGTCAGGTCTTGTCTCCATAGGTCATGATCTATATAACTCATAGCTCTGAGCTCCTCCTCCCCCCAGGTCTATTGGTATTCCATTTAAAATTGTACTCGAACTTTACCTTTTATAATGCAAACTTTGCATTAATTCATAGACACTATGTTTGAAATGAGACTGAGTTACACTTTGGATGGTCCAAGTGGGGCACAGCAATAGGGCAAAGCAATAGTGACCATTCAGCCAGGGCGTCTCCAGCACAGTGTTCCAGCTGGGCCACTAAAGTCTCAGATTCTTCATTAGGAGGCAGTCGATGCTCAAGACATGCTCTGCTCCCTTGCCTTCCACTCTTGAAGGCAGAAGCATCTGCCTCTTTCTGTTGTCATTCAAGGCCATAACTGTCAACTCTGGGATGCTCCAGTGACCTCGCCAGGGCACCCTCTTTGCACTCTAAACCTTCTGCAGGAGGCCAGTTATTTTAGGTAAGAATGGAATTGGAGTAAGGCTTAAATTGGATGATGTTGGTGATTAATGATATCAGGCTGTCTCCCCCAAAGGATATCCTCGTGTGTGCCCATCCACTCTGCCCTGTCCATGCTTTGAAGGTACAATGTAGCGATGCACCCTACAGGATTTCTTCAGTTTATCTCCCTTCCATGTGACTGTCCACCTTCCATTGACCTTTTCTTTCTTTAGGGAGAGTAACAGCAGTATAAAATGGAGGAATAACAAATATCTTCTGTGTATACCTTTTGAGCCCATGCTAGTCCTCACTAATTTCCTAGAATCCTTTTCCCTGAGTTTGATAGGATTTCCTCATCTTTCTCAAAAGTCAGAGCCAAGCAGCCACCACCAGCATCCGCATGCTAGACTAAACCCATTTGCTACCTTAATTAAGTTCAAGTCTTTCTTCCCTATATTCAGCTTGGGGGAACTTTCTGTCTCTTACTGTTACATGCTGATTCATTTTGAAATCAAACTTTCAGAATTCATGTATCACCTTCAATCTGAAATAGTCACATTTTCCCAAGCAAAAATCATTGTATGATTTCATTCAAAGGAAGAATATTCAAAAAACCTTTTGGGAGGATTATCCTTAAGTTTACTGGTAGATATTTGTTATTTATCTGCGTTGTTTTGACTCTTCCTTAAAGGATGTCGTACGCACTGGAAAATATGCTAATAATAACCACTAGCCTTTAGTGGTACTTGAGTGCAAGATTGTGTGCTGAGCTAATTATGAACAATTCTCACAAATGAGTGGTAAGTAGGTAATATTACCATCCCATATTATGGATGATATAAATGGGGCTTGGAGAGGGTAATTTACCCATGCATATAAGTACCAGAGCTACAAATAGAATACAGAATTAGAACCCATATCTGCTGGATTTGCAAGTTTCACTTCAAATTTAAATCACAATCTTTCTGTTTAGTATATGCGGTGTGACACAACCCCATTTACTTCTCTATAATTCCCCTGTGCTGGATTTGAAAGTAGCTTCTGGAATTGCAGGGATTACTGGGATTTCTTGGTTCACAACTTCCTGTTGTTTAAATAGTAACCCTGGATGCCTTGCTCACAGTTCCAGACTTGCATGAAGTTCAAGTTTTATGTAAGACTTTTCTACCCCATTCAGCTGTCACCTTATGTAATATGCATTTCCCCCTCTCTTTAAAGCTGGTGTCAGTGCTGAGTTCCTCAGAGACAGTACATGCCTCAGGATGGTAGGACCCCTTCATCCCTGATATAAATCATTCCAACAGAGGCCTTTGAGTTCATAAGTGCAGTAAGCTTTTCTCCCTTCCTACCCTTACTGTTCCCTCTCCTGCCTTTTTAAAACAGATTTCAGGTTTAGATTTACACGAATACAAAAAAGCCAGCACGGTTGTTTAGCTCCAGTCTGCAGTTAAAACAGTGGGGCGCATAGCTAATTTCACTCATATTTTTTTAAATGTGCCTTAGTAACCTGACACTCCATTAATTACTATAGTTCATATTGGGAAACTAAACTAAGCCTGCTGAAAGTAAGACAATTACCTCGGCAAGCCACCTCCAAGTGTTTCATATTTAATACAGCATGTTAACATAATAATGCTGTTCCATGGAGAAAGGAGGGTGAATTATATACTGCTGATAAAAAAACCTTGCTTTAAAAAATAAATAAATTTAAAAGGAGAGAAAAGAAAGTGGAAATGAATGTTGCTTTTTCCCAGGAGGCAGGGTCTACAAAAGTCGGAAAAAACTAGTCAGGTTCGGGTGGGTTGTTGTAACCTGCTGGTTTGGCAGTTCGTAGCTTTTCTGCTACTTGCCTTTGACTCTGAGGGGGTGAGTGTTGGGGGAAGAAAACTGTCTAGAGCAGATCCTTATTTCTCCCAAGACATATCTTGTGACCTCTGCGTGTAGACAAGATAGGTAAAAAGGAAATCCTCTGTCTGCACAATGGAAAACTATAGAAGCTATTAACCACCTCTTGTAAAGTCGGGATGCAGGAAAACACTGTGATGTTATCAACAGGAAGGACAGCCTTGTATATAAACTTATGTCTTCTTACCACCTTTTAAATTTACCACCCAGTCTCTTTCGGTGCCTGGAAGTCCCTCAGACACTTGTAGACTAAAAGTGAAGAAAACTGTGTATTAGCACAGCAGCCCCCAACCTTTGTGGTACCAGAGACCCGTTTCATGGAAGACAATTTTTCCATGGACTGGGGGTGGGGAGGCAGGGGGATGGTTTCGGGATGACTCAAGTGCATTACATTTATTGTGCACTTTATTTCTATTGTTATTGCATTGTAATATATAATGAAATAATTATACAACTCACCATAATGCTGACAGGAGGCGGATCTTAGGTGGTAATTTGAGCGATGGGGAGCGGCTGTAAATACAGATGAAGCTTCGCTTGCTCGCCCGTCACTCACTTCCTGCTGTGCGGCCTGGTTCCTAACAGGCCACGGACTGGTACAGGTCCATGGCCCGGGGGTTGGGGACCCCTGTATTGGCTGTGTTCAGAAAATGGTTGTGGTCATTTATTCTCCATCTAGAATCATGCAAGTTACCTGCACCGCATAATTGCTGTGTCATCACATTTTTATTTGATTTGTAAAGGTGAATGTGTTCTTTTTCCCCCTCCTGCAAGGAACAAAGTCAGAGAATATGTATAATTCAAAAATTAATCCAGTGAAGGCATAGAACTTTCATTTAATTGAAGGCTCTGAGTAAAGGAAGTTTGAGATAAGCTTGAACAAGTGGCCGGCAGCCTGTTTCTCTCTCTTGCCTTTTCAAAGGGGATACAATGTATAACTGAAGATTTTGTGAACTGCATGAGGAAATGTAAAAAAGGAAAAATGACTTGGACACAAATTTGAAGTTGATAACCTTGAAACAGTGAGAAGGTGAAGATCCTAAAAAGTTTTTTTTTTTTTCAAACCAGAATCTGGGAAAAGAAAAATCTCTCATTGTTCTCCTTTTGTATCCTTCAACTAATGCAGGACTCAAGCTATTTCCTGTCCATTTGAGATCCATGTAATATGAGCAGCATGTGTGCTCTTTTAAGGTTTTAACCCAGATTATGCAAGCCTCTTTTGCTTTGAAAATGAGTGTTGGTTTATAGATTTTTCCATTTCCACATAAATTCATAGGTGTGTGCGTGGCCATTTGGTAAACTGGGTAGAGAAGGTTTGTTCAGAAATAATTTTGAAAGTCCCAGTCTGGTAAAAATGTCTTTCCCATTTGATGTTATTTGGATGGCAGTGCAGGTATAAGGAGAGTTTACTTTGAAAGATGCTCATTGTTTCGTGTAATCAAATGCATCTTTACTTGGTAACTTTCCAAGTGATGTGTAGGATTATCATTGTCTTGTGCCCATTAAAATCATCAACTGGAATGGAACAGCTAGATAAGTCGCAAAAGATGCTGGGAGGGAATTTGTTTTTGAACTTGCATAGGTTTGGAATACCATAACGTGTTGGTGGGAAAGCTTCTAGGGAAACTTACATGGAGAACATTTTGAGCTCTGCACAACTCAGCCTGCATGGTACGTTGAAGGGAATTCCAGTCAGGGAAGAAAAATATTTCCGAGCTGTAGAGGTAAATTCTGAGGAAAGCTAAAATTTGTTGGTTGAAGTAAAGTGGTATTAAGAAGTAATTTTCATGTGGCTTTCTATAGAATTTCTCTCACGTGTTTCTCCCAAACCTTGAAAAACATCAAAAAATGATGTTAAATTGGGGAAATATTAGAAATAATTGAATGTGTGATTAAATTGATGCCAAGAAGTTTGTTAAAGCTGCTGATGGATTGAAGAAATAAGCTTGTTGAGTGTTTTTTAGTGGACATCAATAATACCAGAAAAATGATAATAACTAAATAGGGAAATTGTTAAAAAAAAAAAAAAGATACCTGGAGATGATCACACTAAGTGAAGTAAGTCAGACAGAGAAAGACAAATATCATATGATATCACTTATATGTGGAAACTAAAAAGTGACATAGGGACTTCCCTGGTGGCACAGTGGTTAAGACTCCATGCTCCCAATGCAGGGGGCCCGGGTTGGATCCCTGGTCAGGGAACTAGATCCCACATGCATGCTGCAACTAAGACCCAGTACAACCAAATAAATAAATAAATAAATAAATATTAAAAAAAAAAAAAGACACAAGTGAACTTATTTACAAATCAGAAATTGACTCATAGACATAGAAAGCAAACTTATGGTTACCAAAGGGGAAAGGGGGGAGGGATAAATTAGGAGTTTAGGATTGAAATATACACACTACTATATATAAAATAGAGAACCAACAAGGACCTACTGTATAGCACAGGGAACTATACTCAGTATCTTGTAATTACCTATAATGGAAAAGAATCTTAAAAAGAATATATATATAAAATATATATATAAAAAATGGAATCACTTTGCTGTACACCTGAAACTAACACAACATTGTAAATCAACTATATCTCAATAAAAATTTTTTTAAAATGAAAAAAGTAAAACAACAAAACAAACAAAAAAGCATGGATTAAACTGTTCACTCTTTTTATTCACAGGGCAGCTTCTAGCCACTCTGAGGCTTTGTGTATTAAAATAAATGTACATTCTCAATAGGAAAAAAAGGTACGATAGGTAAAACACAGTAGAGACTTAGGCAGAAAATAACAGAAATACAGACATGACAGGGGCTTGAGAGCCCAGTGGCCTTGTTTTTTACGGAAATTGAGGAACATGGCTATTAAGTGGCTTGCACCGTTATGTGAGTATTGTTTTGATTGGGAACTACAGAGTCCATTCCCATCTAGCTTAAGAAAAATATGGGAATTTAGTGGCTCACACAACTGAAAAGTTTGGAGGTGCGATTGATTTACTACCGTAAAGACAAATGATCATGAAGGCTCTCCATGACCTGGCTCCTCTTTGCAGGCAGTCTAGCTCCTTGGGGTTGCCCCCTGCAGCTCCAGCTTATATCCTCCTAGGTTCACATCCAATGGAAAGTACTCTGAGTGTTTACTGGAAAATTCCCACTTAATTTTTGCTGTGTCTGAATGGATCACATTTCCATCCCCTTTCCATAGGAAGCTTTTCTTCTAAAAATGGGGAAGAAATTGGTATGCAAAGAAAGTCAGAATTTGGTTACCAGAGGCGAGGGTCAAACCTACCAGTGTCCTGAAAGTAGCACATAGAGCTACTTAGGGCAGAATGGAGGCTCACCTCCGGGTCTCCTGACTATATCAGTCTGCCATTCTTTCCATTGGGACCACTAATCCAATCCATATTTATTGCGTGTCATCCATGAGCAAGATACAGAAAGTAGCAAGAGTCTCATTATCGAATTGATTCCAATTTGGATTGGAGAGGCATTAGGCTACTGGTGTCCAAAGTTGTCTGCCTTGGGATTTGTCTGGCATGGCTACTCTGGACCTAGTAGATCAGAATTTCTGGCATGGGAGCCCAAAAAAGTGCTATTTTTGAAATAAGCCTCCTGATGACACCGACATGCAGCCAGTTTGGAGAACTACTATGCTAGGAAAGAGTGCTCTAAATGTGAATAAATATCTTCCTAAGAGTCATTTGTGGATTATTTCTATCATACCTGCAGACCAAGTTAGAGTTTCTCAAAGTTAGGAGCACAGAGTTCCTGATTTGGAATTATCATGTTAAATCTTCAGATTTCAAGGCCCCCTCCCCAATTTAGACCTATTGGAATTTCTGTTGTTGAGTTTAGGAATCTGTATTTTCTTTAAGCTTCCCTGAGGAACTCTGATACATGATAAAATTATTCTCCAAAATGGGTTATATAACACTGAACCATTGAGGCTGAGAAAGAGTGTTTGTTAGAATGTTACTTTTGGGACTTCCCTGGTGGCCCAGTGTTTAAGAATCCGCCTGCCAATGCAGGGGACACAGGTTCGAGCTCTGGTCCGGGAAGATCCCACATGCCACGGAACAACTAAGCCCATGCACCACAACTACTGAGCCCGTGCTCTAGAGCCCACGGGCCACAACTACTGAGCCCACGTGCCACAACTACTGGAGCCCTGCTCTGCAACAAGAGAAGCCACCGCAGTGAGAAGCCCACGCACCGCAGTGAAGAGTAGCCCCTGCTCGCCGCAACTGGAGACTGTGTGCAGCAAGGAAGACCCAATGCAGCCAAAAATAAATAAATAAATAAAAATTTTTTTAAAAGAATGTTATTTTTATGTTTTGTCAATTAAAAGAAAGCTTTATTAATATTTGATATATCCATGGTAGCTGGCACCCTCACGTGGTCCATGTGCCAGGTGGTCACATGTTGTATGTGGCAGGTATCCAGTGGAAAGAACAGGAATGCCAAAATACATGAGCATTCAAGTGCTTTCAGCATATTGCAATCAGTTGCATTTTATGTATGCCTATATAAGTGAATCTATGTGTTAATATTATGTTTGTAACTGAATCACCGCTCCCAAAATAGACAAATGGCTTAATCAGCATGCTGTCAGCCTTCCTATGGGTAAAAATTGATGAAGATCTAATCAGATCTGACGTGAAAATTATAAATTATCAAGACAATTTGATATATGCTTTTATGTCCCTTATTAACCATCAGCCTCACCTGAAATATATTTGGTGAAGTATTATCGGATGGTATGATTGCATAATATTTTGAAATAATGTTTGTTTCACCCTTACAGTATCTGTTTTTTATTTCTACTTTTGTGTGTTTTAGAATGGACGTATCACGTTTAGTACAGTAATATGAGTATATAATTTATCAGTAAACAAAAATAGTGGAAAAGCATGCACACAAAAAATTCGTACCAGTGGGCTGGGCATATGATCTAAAAAATAGACACCACTGCTTTGTAAAAAAAAAAGAAAAAGAAAAAGAAATGGCCAGTCTTTAGAGCTCTGGCTCCCATATTATGAAACATTTGGTTAGCCTTTCATTTCCTAATTGCTTGACTTTAAAAAGACAGAAGAAGAAAACATAAAACTGCCATTTAGTGTTAGATTTAAACCATAAGAAAAATACCTCATCTGTATTTACATGTTCATAAGTTTCCTTCACTTTGTCAGATTCATTTGCATGTTGCTTTGGTGCTAGACTAGAGGGAGGTGCCCAGAGTAGCCAGATCAGCTCCTACAACACATTAATTTTTAAAGTGTTCTTTAGATCAGTCTCTTAAATTCCTTTGCTTTTCCAGTTTCAGTACCATTTGACAAAAGGATGCGTTCGTTTGCGTTCTCTCTGTCTTTGAAATTTTTTTTCTAAGGTACATCAAACTCTTGACAGATATTTGAGTGTCATTTTTCTTGGTTTAATATAGGTAGTATTCATATTTATAAATGTAATTGCTCTGCAAAGGAAATCAATAATTTGTAAGCGATTATCTGTATTTTGACCTTCAGTGCTTTGCTTTTAATATATTTGAAACTTCTCAGGCTGGTGCTTAATATTCTGAAGGCATGATTTTTTTGCTGTAAGAAAGATAAGCATGACTTCTGGTTCACACCTGTGGTGCTGGGGCTAAAAAGTATGCGGTGAGTTATATTCAGGGCCCTTCACCGGGCCTCCAGGGAATGGTCTCCATTCTGAGATTTCTTCTCATCTAAATGTAAACTAAAATCTTGACATCCCTGATATTCTCCCTCACCCGCAGGGCTTTTAAAGGGTCGGAAGGCTCAAACTGGCTGTTAGAGAATTTGGCTTTTCAGCTCTGCCAAGCCAGCTGTTCCTACAGTGTTGAATTATTAAACCTTTCTATTGGGATATAACATACCTATAGTCAAGTTTTCACGCTGAAGTGTGCGGCACGATGGATTTTACGTTTGTGTCCACCCAGGTAACTACCGTCCAGATCAAGATATGAAATATTTCCAGCACCCTTGATGTCTCCCTAGTGCTTCTTCCTGCTCAGTAACCTCGTCTTCACCCCTACATACTCCCTCTGCTGACTTTGGTCCTTTCTGTCCCCTTTTCCCTGTTCATGACCAAAGTTAATTGCTACTGATATCCAGTGCTCACTGAGTTAGAGGAATATTCTTGGGACACTAAAACTCTATAGCTTCTATAGCTCTGAGCCAGGGAAAAGTCCTGTCTGCCTCCAGAATCTCCTGGTAGGCTTTTGATGGTATTGAAGATGTCCATTATTAGTTACCTATTATTTTGGATTATGGTTTTATCTTCTCTCTCCAGTTGGTCTTCCGTGTACATGTCGCGTGCTCAGAGTAGCTTGTTAAGATATTAGTGTCCACAAACTCATTTGTAAGGATCAGTTGATCTCATCAGCTTGCTGTTTCTTGACGGTAGTGGGGACCTCCAGGGAGAGAGACGTGGGCCAGATAACTTGATGAAGAGAAAAGAATCAGGAAAGTCTGGTTCTTCTAGGAGTCTCTCGTTTCCCCTGGTTGCCTGGGAAGACCGTAAGGAGAAAGAGGCAAGGTTAACAGTGGAGGCTGAGGAGGCAGCTGCCTAACGTGCATCTCTCTGGGACATTTGAATTCTTTCCGGTTTATGGAAATGGAACCAAACTGGGAATCCCTATTATGTTTATACCTTTTAAAAAAATCACATTTCACAGTCTTAACAGAACTGCATTATTTTTTAAATTTATTAACCATGTGACAACATGTGACAGGGCATTCAAAGATGAAAAATATGTGGTTTCTCACTATACAGTGCTTACACAGGAAAGGCATGTGTGTTGCCAAATAAGTTTACAGATGACTTTTAAAGGCTGAATTACAGCCTATATTGGGAGCAGAAAGTAGTCCCTGCCTCTGGGCTCCTGTGGGGAGGCCGGCTGGTTGGTCAGGCATCCTAGTCAGGAAATACTTCACATAGCAGGTAACACTTAATTTGAATATTGAAAGATTGTGAGTAGGAGTTTTCCAGGTAGAATTACATCTTAAGCTTTCCTGCTTCTGGTTGTTCTGAATTGATACACTCACATCATAAATTGCTATTGTGGTTAATATTGTAATTAAGGCCCAATTATGTTTCAAGTGTTAGTGGAATTGAGTCCACGCATTCACTGCATTGCAAAATTTAAAGCAGTAATTTATATAGGACTATTATTATGGTATTACACTCATTTTAAAGATGACACCGTACTTACTTTTTTACATTTTGGATTAGAATTGCAAAATGTGTTAGAAAAAAAAGGTGATGGTGCAGCAGAAGTGGAACTACAACGGCTGCAATCACTGAGGGCAGGCGTGCTAATGCGAGAGCAGCTCCTGCTTTTTGAGCATCTAACTCGGGCTAGTCGGTCGGCTTTATCTTGTCACATGTGCTTTTCACAGCAACCTCAAGAACTAGATGCTATTATATTTAATCCCACTTAACAGATACTGAAGACTAAGACACATGCAAAGTTCCCCATATTAGTTTTCTAGGGGTGCCTTAACAAAGTATCATAAGTGGGAGAGCTTAAAACAACAGAAATTTACTGTTGCTCACTTCTGGAGGCTAATAGTTTGAGATCAGGGTGTCAGCAGTGTTGGTTCCTTTTGAGGGCTTTGAAAGAGAATCTGTTCTGTGCTTCTCTCTTAGCTGCTGGGGACTTCCTGGCAATCTGTAGCATTCCTTGACTTACAAATGCATCACCTGCTTTACCTTCACAAGGCGTTCTCTCTCCCTGTGTGTGTCTTTGTGTCCAGATTTCTCCTTTTTATAAGAACAGTCATATTGGATTAGAATCCATCCTCATGACCTCATCTTCACTTGATCATGAGCAAAGACCCTGTTTCCACATAAGGTCACATTCACAGGTATTGTGTTTAGGACTGCAACATCTTTTTTAGGGAATACAATTCAACCCATAGCATTGCATAAGTTCACCCAGCTAGAAAGCAGTAGAAACAGGATTCCAACTCAAGTTCATGTGACTCCGTAGCCCAAGTCTCTGACAGCTCTGCCATCATGCATTAGCCCCAGTGTTCGTACCCAAGTGTTTTGTGCGCCTCTTAACCCAGCAGCCAGTAGACAAACATCATGATGTGGACATCTTGTCCAGACAGGATTGATTTGGGGATATGCCAAAGAGGAAATGTTAGTCCAGTCGTCATGATATTGGAAATTTTTGACCTCCACTGAGATATAAGTGATGTGCTACATTCTGTGTATGAGGAGCTTCTGAGCCATTGTCCAGTGAGTCTAAACAGAACAGGGCAACTCAACCTTAGCACTGACGTTTTGGGCTGGATATTTCTTTATTGTGTCATGTGCATTGTAGAGTGTCTACTAGCATCCTGAGCCTCTACCTACAATATGCCAGTAGCACCCACACCACAGCGTGTCAATCAAAAATGTCTCCAGATGTTGCCAAGTGTCCCCTGGGGAGCAGTGTCACCCCTGTTTGAGAATCACTGGTTTAGAAAGGGAGGAATGGCTTTGTTGCTAAACGGTGCTGGCCTGGCACTTGCTGTGCTTTGCCTGGACTTCGTCTTTATTTGGGGTGGTTGCTGGTGGAGAATGTGAGGAAGACAAGCTATATTTGTTGAATTTACTCAAAGCTCTGTGCTATCCATGGACATGAGAGGGAAGACGACAGATAGGATGGAGAGTTAAAGACCCAGAGCACATTAAACATGCTCTCTGAACAATGTGATTTTTTATTTCAAGCAAGCTAGTGGTCTTGGAATAAATTTGAGATAAAAATTTATGGTCTTTCATCTGAACACAAGGGTTTATCCACATTTCCAGAAAAATGCAAATGATTCTGATGACAGACCTGAAATTAATGTTTTCACTCACTATTTTGGGAGATATTTGCAATTAAGATCAGGATTTTATTTATTTATTTTTAAATCTTTTGGCCACGCCACGCGGTGTGTGGAATCTTAGTTCCCCCACCAGGGATTGAACCCGTGCCACCTGCATTGGAAACGCAGAGTCTTAACCACTGGGCCGCCAGGGCAGTCCCAAGATCAGGGTTTTAATGGGCCTTCTATCTTAGAGAAAGGGGGTAGTAAACCCTGGTCATACCTATAGGACAGTTTGTGGGGTCTTTCTGATGATCTTTATGGTGAGAAGCCACAGTCATTCTCAGCTGGACATGGGAGCGTTCTTAGGAAATTCTGATTTAAAGTTCACTCCATCCTTCATCCTCCAATTTTTGCCATTTTTTTCCTGCGCAAGAAGATGGAGAAGTATCACTCTTCCTTTCAGAGAAATGCTTCTTTGTGGGTTGATTGACCAGGGGCATCCAGAGAGCTCTGTTTCCTGAGATGTGTTGGGATATCTACACCCCAGAGTATTATCATGTCCCCACATCAGTCAGTGCATTTTCTCTCATCCCCAACCATTAACACGGTTGTGTACACTGGTAACAGTTCACAAAACTGGAAAATGAACTCAGAGCTTTGCTGTCAGGGATGCCAACTCGCAAAGATGACTGTGCCAAAGCAGTGCCCGAACAGGTTCACAGCTCCAAGAGCCATGGTGTTGACGGCCTGGAAACCCAGCAGAATGGTTTTGCAAAAGGAAATCAGTCTGCTGTGCGGTTAATGTTCCAAAAAGGTAATGCCCAAGAGCTCCAGATGAGTCTTAACGTGCTGTTTAAGACTCAGGAAATTCAGAAAGCTGTATGTTCTGTACCAATCTGTGCTCTTAGACTGAGAACCAAAAAATGGTATTTCCATGCAGCACAAATAGACAATCATGTGGAGGAATCCATGGGTAGGAATTACTGAGCCAGCGTGTTAAAAATAAGTGAGCTGTAGGTGTTTGAAGAAATAATAAAACCCAATACGCCAACCCTTAGACCAGGGCATGGGCTAAATTAGGATGGAATACAGTGGTCTGAATAAAAATATAATCCCTACCAGCGACCCCTTCGAAAACAGCAGTACATGTGCAGGTGTGTTTCCCCTAGCATGAAAATCCCCATGGATCCAGCCTTTCAGAAACAGGATGGAAAATTGTGTTTACCTCGCCATAGTTCTTCGGTGTCTGGTACAACTCCATTCCTGACCTCTACTTAGTAACTGTGGAAGCAAGAGTAAGTTGCCTTATAGTGAAGAGGGAGCTTGACAACGCTAAATAATGACATTTGGGTGTTCAGTTTAAATGGGTCTGTTCTTTGATTCTAAAGCCCTCCCGTCTCCTTCATTTTGTTGGTGTCCGGGTAACACCTCCTATGGACTCCGCTGGTTCTTGTTCTTGGCCTGTGTTTATGGCTCTGGGGAGTTTCTGTGACAAGTAGGTGGGCAGTGGGTCTGTGCTGGGCTTCAGTACATGCCTAGGTGCTGCTGGTTAGCATGACCCTAGTAGGGAGTAGGGACCAGGGCGAATTCAGAGTGCTCACAGCATCTAGCAGATAGGACAGAGCTTGAACTGGAACCGAAGCAGTTGTTGAGACAAACCACATCCAGGTTCCCTGAAGAAAGAAAACAGAGCCCTAGTGATCAGAACCCACTCAAGTTGAGATCCCAGAGCGAGGCTCTTTGCTGCTCTGAACTGCACTATGGTGTCTGCTGGGTGTGCTCTGCCTGGTGCCCACGAGCGATCATCGCACGGGAAAGAGCTGAGGGCTCCACAGTAGAACACTGCTTTGATGGGCCGAGTTGAATAATCCTCCAGTATCTGATGGGTCCCATGGGGCACATCCCCAAGCGTCTGGTCTGTTGGGGAGGAGCAAGGCTGGGTCCCTGACTGCTCACCAGCTGTTCCTGAAGCAGTTTCTAGACTTTTCTATATCTCCCTTTTCCTGTCTTTAAAATGAGGACAACAGCACCTCCCTGTTAGAGTTGTCATGACAAAAAAAAAATCCCCTAATTTTTGTAAAGCACATAGCCCCGTGGCTATTTTATAAATGGAGCTCACAGAAGTATGGATGATGCTTTTGAGACTTGGAGTGTCTCAAATTCTGGTTCCTTGGGACCTCCTCCCATCCACCTCCCAGCAGTCACCTTGAAAATAGCTCAAAAGGTTGTCTCTAAAGACTCTGATACACTCCAGCAAACCCCCATCACCCACAGGAGAACCAGGGAATAAGAACTCACTGATCTTACAGCTTTCAACCTTGTAACAATGTGGACTGAGGCCTGGTACGAAAGAGAGAGGATTTGCTTTAAAGCATCATAGCACCTCTTGCTTAGAATGAGCTTCAAAGCCATCTGGTCAGGAGAATGAATCTCCGCTGTTGGACATCAGGAGATGGTTACTCCTGGTTGAGGATATTGATCAGATGGAAGCATATGGGGTTTCTGGGGTCCAGAAGTGTTACATGAGTGCTCGCTCTGAAACTTTATCAAGGTTACTTAACAAGTGCATTTATGAAGGGCACTGTTCTACATGCATGGCAGCACTTCATAAAGTCTGATGGCATATCTTGTCATCCGTGTACTGTTTGGTTCCTGTTTTAGTCTTTCTTTGCAGTTGCTGTCTTTTGCTTATTATTTTAAATATTTACAAAAGACGTTTTCCTCGTTAAAAAAATTTTTAAACAGTACTGAACTTATGAAGTAAAAATTGAAGCCATTGTTTCATCCCCATCCCTCCATTTCAGTTCTCAGACCATAGTTACGTTTCTTCTAGATTGTTCCACGTGCTTTTTTCCTCCTCCCTGTTTGTGTTTCTATATTTTTTCCCTTACTTGAACAATGAGACAATTATGTACATAGTGTTCCATAACTTACCTTTTTGACTCATTGGTATATCATGGGCATCCTTGCATATCAGATATAGGATCAACATCATTCTTTTTAAAGAGCTGTATAATAGTCCACAGTATGCACCCAATTTATTTAGTCATTTTCTTATTGACTGACAATGAATTTATCTATAGTATTTTGCTATTATAAATCATGCTTCTTGAGCTCCATGAATCTCCCTAGTAACATACATGACACTACTTCAATCCCAACTAAGACAGCCAATTTTAAGGTCCTTTTGATTTAAAGTACCTTCTTCATTAAGATTTTGGGCTGGAGTTTTGTGGGGAAGACTCTCCATGGTGGCTGAATCTCATATTTGGAGATTATAAACCACGCTTCCTGGATAGACTTCTGGTTGTGTTCACGGTTACGTTATGTATTATAAATTCAAGGTAAGTGAAACAAGTGTTGGGACACAGTTATATTTAACGTATAGTCATGAATGGAGCCCATCAATAACATGATTATTGGCTGACATCGTCTCCTGTAGACTCTTGGCTTCTTAAAGCCATAGCTTTGATATTTTGTTGTTTTTGTCCCATCCCTTAAACTCTGTCTTTATTCCAAATTATTAACAGTTCCCTGCCGAGATGTAATTATCAGAATCTCAAGATGTTCTCATTAATGGAGTTATTAACCCCCTTGCAAACCAGCAAGGCATTCTCTGGCTTGGACCCAAAGCCTGGAAAACATTGCCTGGCTTTCTCTTAATGTTGAGGTTACTAGTTTGACTGGTTGACTGCCGAATAGTGCTGAGGGGTTTTTTTTTTTTTCCTTTAAAATGCAGTACCTGATAAAATGGATGGCTAGAGGAATGGATTGTTATTTGATAAAGCAAGTTTCTTCAATATTAATGGTAGAATCTAAGTGGTGATATATAGGTGTTCACAGTAATATTCTTCAACTTTGCGCTTATGTTTAAAATTTTTTCATAAGAAAATGTTGGGAGAAAAGGAATATGGAACAGAATGGGAAATGGGAAAATCTAATCAACAGAGGACTCACTCGCAAGTCATACAGTCAATGAATTTTAGTACTACATAGCGAGTTGAAGAGAGAAATCTATTTTTTTGAAAACAATTTTCATGTAATAATTATAATAGCTATAGTAATAATGAAGAAGAAGATGATATTAATATCATCCCGTAGGTTTTGTGGCATTCTTGTTTTCCCTGTAGTGTTTAATCCTAACACCAGACCTGTACACTTAGAGTCAATCATCAAACCTTTTCTTAAGTCATCATCCTCCAAACTAACCTAATACCATCATCTCAGTTTTCCTTTTTTGGAAACAGGAATCTAGAAATATTAAGTGATTTGCTTCCGATTTTAACACCAGGTGAGGCAGAGCTTGAACTGGAACTTGTATTTTCTAAACATTTCTTTGCTACTCCATCATGTGTTTGCTCTGATTATAAGATTCTGAAATCCAAAATCATACTCTGGTGAATTCATGGAAAGGAGAGTCATTCAGCCAAGAATATTTTGAACTACGATCAAAGCAATGATGGTGGCAGAACTCTGTCCTCGTTACCACTGAGGCCTTCAACCGCTTCCTAAAAGCTTCTCCCTAAATCATCGCTTCCAGGTTGTACCCAGTACATCAGCAGAGCTAGTGCTCTCCCCAGCTTTGGGCAGCCTTGTTTTGCTCCCTAATTCGAATGTTGGTGTTTTTCTGATCGAAGATATGGTCTGGGAGAATTAGTACTTTGTGTTTACTAGGTGTGCACACTGTAATTTTATGGCTAGGTAGGTGGGAAACTATTAGTCTAAATAAATATACTTTTCAACAGAACAGCCGTGTTAAATGAATTGAATAGTCTGTGTAGATCAGAAACAGTAGCTCCATCTTTTTTTTTTCTTCTTCAGAGTGTTAGCAAGCTTGAATAGTCATGTGTTTCATTGCAGGCAGAAATAAATGAAGAGTGAATCGTGTTAAAGTGAAGTCAGGAATAGAGCAGGATCATAGCCTGTGTGATGCTGTGCTCTCTGTCGCTGGGGGCTGATGGATTCATTCCTTTGGAGCGCTTTGCTGATGACGCTGATTTTCTGAGTTTGGTCCCTCAAATGGATCCATTAGCTTCACCTTCTCCTTCTACAGTGGTTGGTGGGGATTTTGATTTTGTTCTTTTATTTTTCGATTTTTCTCTTTTTTCCCCCTCATTTAAGTTTCCTTCCCCCCGCCAGATGAACTATTATTTAGAGCCAGCAAGTATTTTAAACAGGTGCAATAAAACAAACCACCTTTCTTGGCTCAAAATCAATCCCCTCCCTAGAGAAAACCACTGTTGTTAGTTTATGTTATTCTCCAGATCGTTTTCTTGACTTTCCTTAGTCCTGTATATCTGTGCATATACATACACAACAAACATTTTGTTGTATGGCATTTAAAAAGTCAAATGTGTATTTATTCTGCATCTTGACTTTCTCCATTAGTAATACGTCTTCAAGAAGTTTCAGTGTTAGTGCCTACTTGTCAATTTCTTTTCGTCTCTTCCATCGGTTATCTTACCAATTCTCCTATTTATTATGCATGTGAATTTTTTCCCATGATACCAACAATATGGGGCAAATAAATATACTTGTATATTTGTCTTTGTATTTGCAACACTTGTGGCCAAGCCTCAGTTTTCTGAATAAAGATTCTCCTTAAATAATAAAAAGGAAAATCATTAGAAAAAAATGAATAAAGATCCTCATTCTTATTGGTTATCAGGAAGATTAAAAAATGAAAACAGGAGTGTTCACCCAATGTGTGAAAAAGAAGGATCCATAAATCCAATGTTAGCAGTGGTGTGGGAAGATAGGTTTTCTTATTATTGACTAGAATACCAAAGGTGTGTCCCCTTTTCCGGGGACAATTAGAACCACTTCTAGGGATCTGTCTTGGAGAAAGGATTTTGTGCTCATAGAGGCATGTTCACTTGTTTTTTGTTTGTTTGTTTGTTTGTTTGTACCAGTGATTCTTAACCTTTCTGGCTTGCAGAGCCCTTGACGATTTTGATGAAAGCCATAGACCACGTGACATCAGGACTGAAAATGTGTTTTGAAGTGTTATCAGCATGTGGTAATAGAGGGAACCGTAAGAGTTTATCTGATGAAAAGAGATAGACACTGTCCAGTGTGCACACGTACCACCCTTGGCAGTATTTCAGGAGATGTGCAGCCCTTCTGGAAACCAAATCCGTAGCTCCATAAATTGATTTTCCGTCCTCTACCAGTTATCTACCCAAAGCTGTTGGCTCTAAGGGAGACTTCGAAATCAGAGAGGGTTCGAATAGAGCAAGGCAATGCATTTCCTCCCATGCGAGAAATAACTTCCTTCCATTTATTTATTCCACAGTCATTTAATGAGTGCCTGCTACAGGCTTGGTCCTGGGGCCAGTACCACCCAGTGGGAGAGGTCCCAGCACACTGGACCTAGAAGAGTCCATTGTAAGGGCACCTCCACCAGAGTTAAACAGAAGACCTGAGGAGCAGAGAGCTGTTTTAAAGAACAGATGTTCTAGTTCAATTGACCAAACTAATCTAAAAGATGCCTCACTGTGGAGATTACCTTTAGAACACTAGAGGGTGCGGTTTTGATTTATAGAACTCAAGAAAGCTTTTGGGAAGCGTCCAGATTGTCTGGCATGTGTGTTCTCAGAAATGTTTTGCATAACCTGTTTCTTAGGGAGACCCTCCTGATTTAGCAACATTTAGCTGCAAAGGGCAAAATGCAGTTTTCTGGATAAAACTGCACAACTTTTCTTTGTGCACAAGCTTTCTTGCAGGTTTCTGGCTGGGAGAAAGGGAGGGATACAACCAACTCTATACCTGTGTTAATTTTATTTAGCTTGATTACAAATTCATGGCATCGTCATTTCCCCAGAACCTATTATGAGGTAGAAAATACAGTATCAGAAATGAGGGAAGAACCATAATGGGAACTTTGGGTGAGTCAGTAACAAATAAACTGTATTTCAGGTTTCTTGTATTTCAAAACGGGAGACCTATTGCCGATTCCTCATTGGTTTGGAATGATTTATAGCCTTTTATTTGTGGTTGAGTGTTACAGTCTATGTTGTCATGGAAATTCTATTGAATTTATAGGTCCATTTATCCAAAATGATTTTCCAGACTTTATTTCATGGTGAATCATGTGGCTGTTACTCCCAAGTACAAGCGATTTCTAAAAAGCTTCACATTACAAAGAGCACAAACCTGCGGTGGTTATTTTAGTGTTTTTGAAATACAAATGAGTTCCAGATGCACCTAGGCGGTCCCCTCCCCCTCCGCTGTGTCCAAGGTGTTAAGCATTTCAGAACCAGAAGCTTATGTACAAAACAGCTATGCAAGGAAGGAAAGGTTGTTTTAATAGAGAAGAAGGTTATTACAGTAACTGCAATAGGTGAACGAGGTCTTGAAGTTACTGGTTTACGGGTAAGGGCAAGACTCTCCAATCTTTGAGCCCCATTACAGCAGACTTGTTCCTCCTCCCTGCAAGTTCGGTTGTAGGAAAGAGAAAGGAAAACACAGAGCTTTACCACATTCATTGACTAGACTCTGTGTGGCAGTGGGTGTAGGCGAGGTTTCTACACCTCAGCACTATTGACATTTCCGGCAAAATAATTAGTTGCTTTGGCGAGGAGTGTCCTATGCATTGTACGGTGTTTAGTAACCTCCCTGGCCTCTACCCACTAGATGCCAGTAGGATCTACCCCCTAGTGACACCAACCAAAAATGTCTCCAGACATTGACAGATGTCCTCTGGGGTCCAGAAATCACCCGTCTTTGAGAACCACCTCCCTAGAAGCTTTGTGCTAGGATCCTAGCAATAGCTAATAGGTAGTTCTCACCGCTAATGGGAATTCTGATCAGGATGCTGTGTGGAGAGGATTTTTAAAGTGTAGGCTGTGCAATCAAATGCCTGGGTTTGAATCCTGACTTTATTACTTCTCAGACAAGACCCAATATCTCAGCCTTAATTTCCTTTTGTATAAAATGGGGAAAATATTATAATAGTACCTACCCTCCAAATACCCCAAGGATGGAAGGAATTAAGTCACGTAAAGTATTGTAAGAATTGGATACATTAAAGCAGCCCTCCGCTGCTGCCTCTGGGCTTCATTTTGCAGTGTCTGCCTCAAGGGGAAGGGTGGAAAGAAGCAGTGCTTGGTCCGTGTAATTGTTATTTAGTCCTCGGCTGGTGTGATTCTGCACGCTCTGAGCCAGCCACGCGAACTTGCTCTGTGACACGGATAAGATCTCCCTAGCCTTATCCTCCTGCTTAGAGCAGCCTCTGTTGAACGGAATGCGTACAGAGCAGGGAAGCAACCTCAGCCGTGCTCCATTATCATAGGAGAAGACTATATTTTGTTTATCGCAGTTTCAAAAGCACAGCTTTTTCACTCATTTTATTTCTTTGTTATCGAAATATACACAAAGAGGAAAATTCACAAGTAATCAGCGTACAGCTGAACGAATTTTCATACACTTGGAACCAGGCCCCAGATCAAGAAAGAGCACTTTCTCGCCCCCTCCTTCCCCAAGATCCCTCTTGCAGTTACCACTTGCCAGGGGTAACCACTGTGTTGGCTTCTGAGTGCAAGAGTTTTTCCTGATTTTGTACATCATTCCAGCAGAATCACACAGTGTATCCTTTTTTTTTTTTTTTTTTTAAAGAAAATTTCTGGTTTATTTGTCTCAGCATGGTTTGTGAGACTTGTCCATATCATTACCTGCCATTGTAGTGCATTCTACATTGGCACTACAATTGTTATTGATTAGCATCTGGGTAGTTTCCAATTATTGGAAGGTCCATTATTGATTAGCATCTGGGTAGTGTCCAATCTGGGTTTATTGCAAACAACCCTTTCACTAACTTATTTGTGTTTTCCCCCTTTCTCTTTTTCCCTCATTAACTAATTTTTAAAGACATGTGAAACAATAGGGGGCCTATCGTAAGCCAGATGCCGTGGGAGGTGCTTTACTTGAGTTATTTTATTTAATCCTCAGTGTAGCCCAGTGACAGATTTCTGATCTTCAGTTTCCTCATGGGGCTGCTAAGACGCGGAGAGGATGACTAACTTCAGCCGGCGGCTCACACAGCTATTGAATGGGAGAGCTGGAACTTACTGCCGTCCTTCCTGAGTCTGTGATGAGGGAATCTAAGCAACATGTAGCCAGATGCTGAACCCACCTCATTTATGTCCAAACTGATGCTGAACTGTAAGAAATAACTCAACAAATCATGCATAGTAAATCCCTTACTGTTGGAAGCAAGAGCCTGAGCTTTTCCCCACCAAGAGACGAGTGCAAAAGTTAAATGTTTGACTAGTCAGATGAATCACCGAACCAGAAATTCCAAAAAGCAACTAATAAATAGACTTATAACGGCATAAACAGGTTACACGCAGAGCCTTTTAAAAGGGATCCCCAAAACACCCTGACACCTGATGGTATAGGAGTCATAGGCCTGCTGTGCAATTTGGGTTCTTTTGCTCCCAAAATTTGGATTCCTGCTGTATATAGTTGAAGATAATTCCATATTACAGAGCAAGGGAAATAATTAAGGATTAGTGCACTCTGCGATTAATGATACTGTATAAAGCAAACGTTTCAGAATGTTTATTTAAATGCTACCTTGCGTGTAAAGATGTTGAATGCCTGCTGTTCTCTGGGGCACGGTTCTTCTAAAAATATTCTTCCACTGAAGGCTGTGTGAAGCCCACACACAGGTTTCTTTGCTACACCTTGTGGCATGACTCATTGGGATTGTTGGCCGGCCCAAACAATTTATTTTCACCTTTATTTACATATCCATTCTGGTCATAAAGAAAGTAATAAAGATACATAATAATAAAAAGTGAGAGCTGTTGAATTTCTTCTTACTCTTCCCAAGCAGGTGAGTAGTGATTCGTTATTACAGTGATCCCATGAGGTCAGTATTACCTCTATGTGACAGAAGGGGATACTGAGCCTTAGAGATCTCAGGTGTCTTCCGTATACAAGTCAGGTCTGATGCTGTAGCCCATGTCCTTTGGTCTTCATTTAATATCACCCAGTTGTGTTGTCTGTCAAGTTCATGGATATTTTTCTGTAAGTCACGAGAGTGGGAACTGGGTTGTAGTAGGATATCATAGAATGTAGCCCCATTCTGCAGGGGAGAGGCTTGTTAGAAAGAGATGAATGAAGAGGATAGAGCTCAGAGCTCAAAGAAACTCAAAAAGGAACAGGGTTGCAGAACCGTTTTATAATGTGATGCACAGATGCATATAAATATGTCTGGGTGTGTTTTGCTTAAAATCAGCAGTGACATTTAGGGGTGTATTAGTCAGAGCTCACCAGAGAAATAGGACCAATAGGAGTTATATACGAGGGAAAGAGACAGAGAGATAGACAAACAGAGAGGGAGGGAGATTGAGATTTTAAGGAAATGGCTGCCTCAGTTGTGGAGATGGGCAAGTATGCAATGTGCAGAGCAGACTGGAAATTCCAGCAAGAGATGATGTTGCAGGCTTAAGTCTCAAGGCTGGAAACTCAGGCCGAATTTCTGTGTTGCAATCTGGAGACAGAATTCCTTCCTCTTAGGGCACCCTCTGGCTTTCAACTGATTGCACGTGGCCGCCACGTTATGGAGGGTAATCGGCTTTACTCAGAGTCTAGTGATTTAAATAGTAGTCATATATTTTTTAAAAAATACCTTTACAGCAACATCTGGAATAATGTTTGACCAAACAACCGGGCACCATAGCTAGGGCCAAGTAGACACATAAAATTAACCATCACAGGGGGTAACAGTATAATCATGACCCTTTAAAAAAGTAACTGGGAGTAAAGACTGTTCATTGATATAAAACAAAATACCCATATCATAGTTCTGAATTCAGAGTGTTTGTTATATAATATACATAGTGTGTATTTATCATTTTTCTCCATAATTTAAGTGAATAGATTTCCTTGTGTTGTAGTGTTAAAATTTCAGACTAGAGTTGCTTGGGTGGAAAACGGTTTGAAATTCCTTGCAGATGAAAGAGAAAGTAATATAATCTGGGTTTAACAGACCCATACCTGGGTCCACTTAGCCATTTCATAGTGATTTGGGTTTATATTTGGGCCTTCCTGAACATTTTCTCCAGCAGTTTAAGTCCATTCATTCTCTTAGTATCCTGATCTCTCCCTGCTACTCATCTTACGTTATTTATTCTTAGAGATAGCAAGAACCTCTTTATGATGATTGTGGCTTTATCATTCTACTGTCCTTCCAGCTAGCTACCCAGAGCTCCCACCCATTTTATTCATTCCAAAATATGAATTAATAGTATTTACAAGAACAGCACCGTTCAAGACACAGCCTTTAACTAGGCAGGTGGCCTTCCTGCCCTCATCAGTCTTCCTGTCTGATGGCAATGGCAGAATGAAAGAATTAGAACGTGTTGTGTTGAGTGTGTGTGATCTGGCTATATAGTAGTGAAGGTACAGCATAATCTAAAAATCAAGTTAGAGTAAGAACCTATTATCCAAAACCTTAATACTGACACCATCATTTGCAAATCGTCCAACAAGTGGAACCAGCAGATCATTAACTGTGTTGGGATTTTTACTGTGTCTTTGCTACATGTTTTTATTCTTAGGCAACTGTTTTTTGTCCACTACCACGTTCTCAGCTGGCTGACTGTATGGTAGCCCCAAGAATGATCAGGAAAATACATTTTGCCTCTTCTGTTCCGTTATCTACTGCCTCTTATTAATTCTGCTCTTGCCTTTCTAGTCACCATCTTTATTTCATCGTGTTTATGTCTCACCTGTTCTTTTCCTGTAGCTTTTTCTATGTGTTCTTGCATTCTATTAAAGATGAACAACAGTATCCTGGAAATGTTTGATGAATCTATGAGTAGATGGCCTTTCCTCTGGGATGTCTGCATGCCATTTCCTTAATTCATCATGAATTTTTTCTTGGGCCATGTATGTGAGGGTGGGTGCGCGTTGGAGAAATATTTTTTAAGTTTTTTGAGAGGAAATTAAAATGTAGAGCTTTCTAAATCACCAAAGAAAGTACTGCTGGATTTTCCACTCTTGCATTGGGATCATTTCTTCTTGCCGCCATCACGACAGGGATGTGAGAGCTGACTTACACAAACAACTACAACATTAGAGAATAGGAAGTCCACCTTCAAGAAAATATCCCCTCTTGCCCATTGCCTGTATTATTCTGTATTCATTTAGTGTATGCCTTACGTGACCATGAGCCATTTACTACCTTAGGCATTTTTGTGGTACATGTATCTACAACTCAACTTTGGCATTCAAAAAAAAATTTTAACCTTATCTTATTATTGATATTTTTGTCTTCCCAAGGGTGAACTGTCTTCATTTGTCATAGTGCCTTATACATAATAGGCATTAAGCAAATTTTTTTGCCTACTGGAAGGAAGCACAGTGATTAAGGGTTTGACTAGGATCGGAACAATTAGGTTTTATCCCAACCCCACCCTCCGTCCTAAAGAGTGTTGTAATTTTAGAAATCCTTCTTTTCTTTGGCTGTAAAATGAGGATCATGGTGGTACCTACTTCAGTGAGTATTAATGAATGAGAGTACAGTGCCTGATATACAGTAGGCACTTTATAAATATTTGAAAAATAACAACATTAATAAAAGTACAGATGGCTGTTGTTTTCAGACTTGTTGATTTTTATTTATTCAGCTTAACACCGATAGTGATACAAATTGGAAACCTGGCATATATATAGTTTTAAATCAAATTGCAACTAGGACAGTTTTAAATGTAAGGGGGGAAATAGAGCAAGGCAGGAGAAAAGGGCAGCCAAGTGGGCATTTTGTTGTGACTCTGTATACATCATGCTAGGACCCTATAACACGACTGCTGTCAACCCTGTTCTCACAGAACCTATCTCATCTTCCTCCCGTTACTTGATAGCGTTGTCATTCATCTGGCCATTTTCCATATGTATGATTTAGCACATGCTTCCTGGTCAGTGATGGGGTAGAATACCATTTTCCAAATGTCAGGTTATGCCACATTATACTCGATGTTATCTATCGCCTTGATCTGGCTAGAGGAATTCCTGCAGATTTTTCCATTCCAACCATTACACAAGGTAAAATTAAATGATCCACCAGGCCTGTGAGTCTCGCTCATGAGTTTGAAGTACTTTATAGAACTGGTCCTTCAGTTGCACCCTGGTACCCATAGTCTACCAGTGCCTTTTTTAGTTGACCTTCATGCAGTTTGTTTCTGTTGTTTGGGAGACTTACATATCTCATGGCACTCTTTGTGTTGGAGGGACATTCATTTACACCAAGTTGACCCAGTTTTCTGGGTCCTGGTTGGAATAGACGTACAGAGCCTCAAGCTGTACAGTTTTCTTGAAGAACCAAAGTGTTCCAATATCAAACATATTTGGAAAATATTGAGTTAAAACTGTTTGGTCTTTAAATACCATTCCTCACTAAAAGAAACCAGGGCTCTGTCAAGAAATGGCCAATTCCAGGGCTGGAACAGGGGAAATACAAGATGGGGTTAGAACATCTGTGCCAGCTAATAAGGAGGTGCTAAAGAATGAAAAATGATGGGAACATGGCAAAATGACAAAGGAATCTGTTTGAAGGGTCTCCTGCTGGGCAAATCGGTGCTCTGTGAAGCCACAGTACTACAACTGTGGTCCCCTGCCCAAAAGGCAAGACCTGAATCTAATCATGAGAAACCATGAGACCGACCCCAATTCTACATAATAACTGGCCTGCACACTTCAAACTACCAAATAAAGAAAAAGAAAGGCTGAGTAACTGTCCCAGGTGAAAGTTGGGGGTCAGAGGGGTCAGTATAAAGAGACTTGGCAACTGAATGCAAAGTTAGGTCCTAGATTGGATTCCTGGACCAAGAACCAAATAATGATCTATAATAAACTTTGTATCAAAGTGAAACTTGCTCATTTTAATAATGTTACTCTGGATATGTAAAAGAATATCCTTATTCTTAGAAATGATACACTTAAGTATGTATTGGTAAAGGGGCATATTTTCTCCCACTTAACTATTAAATGATTCAGGGAAGATAATTGCTTGGAGGGAGAGAGGAAGAATGCAAATGGGTAAGATATAAATTGGTGATGTGGGTAAAGAATATAAGGAACAGTTAATGGATCTCTTTATTGCCCGATTTCCCGGATCTTTTCTTCAGTTTCAGTTCACCATGTTTCTACAGGAAGAGGATTGCTATACAGTAAGCTTGACTTCGATTCACATTATTAGAAAGAACGCACTTTGGGGGAGGCTGAAGGAAGGCTCTGAACATAGCACTTGAGAGCAGATACAGAAAGTTGATGGGCTTACTCTCAATATTCAGCAGCCACCCCAATCCCTTC
Source organism: Balaenoptera acutorostrata (assembly GCF_949987535.1). NCBI lineage: Eukaryota > Metazoa > Chordata > Mammalia > Artiodactyla > Balaenopteridae > Balaenoptera > Balaenoptera acutorostrata. The sequence continues at coordinate 28,087,851 of NC_080073.1, read as the reverse complement.
CAAAGATGTTTTTGTAAAATAGGTTTCTAGCCTGTGCCTAAATTTGTCTCATCAACAGTAACAACAAAATGATTTAAAGTCCAGTGCCCTCTCGGCAAAACTCCATCAACTTATTTACTTTCATATTTAAGATATCTTTAAAAGTTAACATAATTCAATAGACTACAACTTGAGAGAAATAGCAAGGAAAACTGATACTTCAGACCTATGGCTGCTGTTCTCTTTATGAGACATTTTATTATCCTGATGGGTGGAGCCATGACTCAAAAGACATTTTCTAAAAATGAATTTCCTCACCCAGTTGTAAATGAAAACGCTCTTGAAGAGATCTTAAAGTATTTGTATCACACACTATTCAGGTGATGCATTAAACAATGCCGCCCCTGCTCATGGGCTGAAGAATAAGAAAACCTTCTGTGAACTTAGTTCATTTGAGGGCCTGGGTTTTAAAAGGAAAGTGAAGTGTAATTTTCTGAATATACTTGTGCAGAGTTTCTTTCTTGGGTTAGTGGCATTGTCCCCAAAGCAATTCACCCAGTATTAAACTATTTTAATCTGCACCTCATTGAATGGATTTTTTCTCAGAGTAAATTCATGATGTCTGTAGCTGTCCAGACATAAAGGCAACACATTTATAAGAGGTTGCCAGCGTCAGTGGGAATGCACAGTCTAAGGAAAATAATTCACCATAAGAATATTCTCCAAAAGAATCTACCCATCCTTCTCCCACCCACTTGGTTATCTAACTTTTCCTAAAAAGTGTCCTGATTTGGGCTCCCTAAATATACCCTTTAGAGAAGATATGTCACCTTGTTCTTAACATCTTGGTTAATTCAGTCAGCAGGACTCTGTTCACCTTTGACGTGTACTTCACCTTGTCTCTCTGACTTCCCTTTTCCCATTGGGAATTTATCATTTAGTATCAAGTCTCCATACTCCATCTGGGGTGTGGTTGTTCAGAAAATAGCATCATGTCATTTGGAAAAGGGGGAAAATAGAGGTCATGGAAGAGAACTACTGATATAGGAGATTTGATTTTCTGTAAAGACTAGGGGCCATTCTAGAAGATTCAGTGCAATCACATTCATATTAGAAATCTTAAGATGCCTGCCAAAAGTTAACGTGACAAGGATGACAATTTGTGGAGCACAGTTAAGGTCCAGGCATAGTGCTACACACTGTACCCTGCACCTGCATGTTTGATCCCCACGCCCATCCTACCAAGGGTAAGCGCTTGATTCTATACGTAAGGAATGATGCTTAGAAATTCGCTGGCTTTGCCTGAGGGCTCACATGCAAGTAAACGAAGAAGCTGGAGTAGGGTCCCAGATCTTTTATTTTTATCACATATGTAGTCTCTCAAGAATACTCTGTAGGTTGTTTTTGTTCTCTGAATTGTTCAGGTATTGAGGAATGTGCAGGCATTAAAATTGTATAATTATTTTAAGTTGATTTATCCGTGTTCTGCTTTTTGAGTGAGAAGCCCTTGCCACATGTAAGAGAAGGTATTTAAGGTTGGAATGAGAGCACCTGGACTTTACACTCTTCAACTGATGTTTCTTTTTAACCAAGTCGGCATCAACTTTTGAAGCACTATTTCCTCATCTGTAACTGAGTGTAGTAATTTCTGCCCAGTCTTCACAGGGATTGTTAGATGGAGTTAGTGAAATCATGAATGGGATGGCTTTTCGCAAACTGTAAAATATAAAGCATTATTATTATCATTACCATTATATTCTTTTTTGATTGACTAAAATAGTCCATTTGGACTGTTTCTCAAAGCTACTGAGAGCCCCCCTCAGATTCTCGTCATTAGAATGGGCATTATCTATAAAGATGTGTCCATTTAAGCATTTATAATTTTAACATAAGGACTGAATCTCACAGTCTTACTTTCCTACTTCATGGTATTTAACTCCATTAAAATTTTGTTTCTTAATAGGGTCATTTCACCGTGACATGAGTATTAGGTAATAAGAAGGTGTTGGTGTTATTTATTTTGTGTGGCCTGAAGGCATTGTAGTTATGTGGAAAGATGTGTGTTTTAGTGATACCTACTGAAGTATGTAGGGGTAAGACGATATGATGTCTGGGGTTTGCTTTCAAATACTTTAGCAAAGAAAAAAGTACGGATAGATGAATACATTTGGCAAAATCTCAGTATGTTGGGGAATCTGGGTCCATTGTACTACTCTCTCTACTTCTGCATAGGTTTTCCTAATGTATTTTCCTAATACATTTTTTAATTGTTCTTTTACAGATGCAGATTTTCTTTTACAATCCAGATGACTTTGACAGCTTTCAAACTGCCATTTCTGAAAACAGAATAATCGGAGCCATGGCCATATTTTTTCAAGTAAGTTAACAGTGGGCTCAAGTATTGATACTTCAACCAAAGAGTTCTCTTGAGTATTTTTTTTTTTTAATTCACCAAATTGTTCCATGTTTAATGAATGCATCTGTTTTCTAGTTCACATCTGTCTAAATGAAAGATATTTCATATTGTCTAATGTGTGATTTAAAATGTAAATAAGTATGTTTAGAAACATAATGAAAATTTTTGCATGAATTATTCTGATTTTATTGCTACTTGACTGGTGCACAGATTGAAGAACACATTTATCATCTAAGTTACTTCACTGCTGAAGCGTTTTGAACAGGTTCCTACAGCATATTAAGAGACTGATGTAAAAAAAAAAAGTGGTTTTTCTTTGGAGCAACTTTAAATTTGACATTACTTGCAAGTAGGTTAATAAATCGCATCAGTCATTTATCTAAAGAGACCTCGTCCCCCCCCCCACCCCCCCCACCCCCGCCAGAAATCCCCGTGGTAACTAAAATTTTTATTGGGACCATTTCCAAGTTAGTACATTTTCATTAAATGAAGTCCCTAGTGTGGGTTTTGGCACACAGTAGACGTTTGGTAAATGCCAAATAAAATATGTATCTGTATCCAGCCATCCCTCTTTCTATGGGATGGAGACCCTGTGGTGTATGTGTCTTCTCTGCACGAACAGAAATCTATTCTGTGAAATCAACACTGTGCTGTTGGCAGTTCACTTGGGTTCTGTCTGGACCCCTTCTGCATCTAAACCGTGATTGTTTTTCCTTAGGCAATACTGAGGTCACTTGAACTTCCATTCTTAGACAGTTTCCACTTACGTAGTTACCTCTTATTTTCTGTTACTGTCCTCTTAGCACACTGTTTTTCATGTTGCTGGACCTCTACTCCGGCAGCCCTGCCATCAAACCTACCCCTGCCTCCCTCCCTGTCATGCCCACGCATGTCCAGTCCAACCAGGTTCTACTTTATAGGTCATCCTTTTTATAGAAAATCAATTTTAAAAATGTTTTTATGAGTACTGGAAGGTCTGTTTCACAGCATGCTCTACCCAAAAGCTTTCTATATTTCCAGCTCCAGAAACTCATGTTAAATGTAAGCCCAATTAAAGTATTGGGCAGGGGAGGCACATTGGTGTACAAACCAGCAAAAGACCTCAGTGTGAAATCTCGGTTTTGGATTTTTAAAGTATTTCCAGGACATGAGTGTAGTTCACATACAAAGAAATTTAATGTGTATTTCATCTGGTTAGTCCTCTAAATTTTGGCTTGCTGTCCTGTAGACACAAAATAGAGGGCAGATAATATAAAATAGAATAGTTTTTCTTTTTTGTTGTTTTTTTAGATAGCAGCTGTATTGAGCTGCTTTCTTTGTTTTCTTTATAAGTCCGCATATGCATTTATACATCAGAGTTCACACTATGTCATGTAGTGGAAAGAAGACGGTATTGTTATTTTAATTTGGCAGTCTCGTTAGAACCTGTATTTTGAGATCTCTGTGTTTTGAATCTTTCTAATAAGAATGCTAAATTTGGGAGTTTGGTATTTCTCCCCCAAACAGAGAAATCTTGATGTATATTTCCAAATTCAAACCTGGCATCTTACATTTTGGTATTGAAGAGGTATTTATCATTGTTTCAGCAGTGATTCAATGCCAGGTATGGTACCAGTTGCTACATTAAATATATAAGATGAATATAGTCAGCTCCTGCCCACTAGGAGGACCTCACTGTCACAGTGCCATGGGATAATGGCTAGAAAGACATAAGTAGAGAAACTTTTCCACTTGTAAAAGGCTGTGGTCTGACTTGGTGCTCATAAACTCACATATTCATTTTCCAGAGTGATAGGATGTGAATGACCTACAAGTGCATGTCTAGGCAAGGCTAATTTCTCTGCAGTTGCTGTAGCTTTGATGCCAACTTACTCCACACACTAGAATAATTTTCTAACACTTTCCATTTTTCATTATCTTTGTTTCTTTTTTCTTCCGGATCATGTGCCTATTATGCTGGGTTGTTTTGGCTCTCTCACTGCCTTTGCTGTGATTAGATATGATGAGGTTCTTATGTTTCCAAAACACCAAAGCAAACACAAACCTAGCAGACACATGGTCGACCAGGGAACCATATATTGGCTGAGAGGATAGGTTGCCTGCAGGTGGTCCTATTGTGGCTCATGGGCATGATTATGGGTGCTACATAGTGTTTACAATTATTTTCTTCAGTTTAATATGGAAGATTTTACATAAAATTTCCTAATGATGTTGCAGTAATCAAGATCTGAGTAGTGACTCTCTGTCTCCTTTGGAGGGGGTGTGAATTCCCATGACAACACAGCCTCTAGGCGGTTTTCTTCATGACTTCCTGTCAACATGACCTTGAGATCATGACTCCAACCTGGACCCCAGTAACTTTGACTAGTGCCTGACATCTTTTGGTTACAGACAGAGTTGAAGGTCAGTCTCAGTGCTGAAATATAGTGAGCCAGGTTTCCCCTGAGTGCTTTGTGTGAACACTGGTAAAGGAAGGATCGCCTCCAGGTATGGAAGAAAACAAATCATGGCAGCCCCACATGGTTTTACGCGTCTGGGCCTACACAGTGCTAGAAGGCGCATTCACTTCATAGCTACTCCTGACTGGAATATTTATTACAGTTTTCCAACATATGTTAGTAATGCATCTCGAGGAAGGAACACCTTTATTCTAGTTCACACGCCTTTAGACTAGCAGCCTTCTGGAAGATATAGGGGAAAGGAAGGGGAAAGTCTGATTTTAAAGGATTTTTTAAATAAAGAAGTTCAAACATGAAATTGGCGAGGGATGGAGATATTTGTTGTTAAACCACTAAAGAGAATAAATAAATGCTTGTTTAGCTAATTTATATTAGTACAAAGTTAATTATTTTCTGTTCGTTAAAATAGAATGTCCACTATACTAGTTAGCCTGATTTGAATTCCTGTAGAAATGTAAATGCCAAAAGTTATTAAAATGCTCTCTTAGTATATTATTCTGATAACACTCTACTTGGGTTATCTGTTTGAAGAAGTAAGAAATGAAAACCTAGGTTTATAGGACAGTTGAAATGACAGTGGAATGATAAGGCAATTTGTCGAAGGATGCTTTGCTTTGAAAATAACTCAAAAAGATTTAAATAGCTTTGATTTAAGGTTACAAATCTTTGTCGACTTAAGTTGGGATTACATCCTAATAAACCCGTCGTAAGTTTAAAATATCTTAAGTGGAAAATGCATTTAATACACCCAAGTTACCGAACGTCATAGCTTAGCCCAGCCTCCCTTAAACGTGCTCAGAACACTTGTATTAGCCTGCAGTTGGGCACAATTATCTAACACAAAGCCTATTATTTTAACAAAAAGTCTAACACAACATGAAGTTTTGACTGTCCCATGGAATTTACTGAATACTCTACTGAAAGGGAAAAACAGAATGGTTGGGTACAGTATTGGTTGTTTACCCTTGTGATCCAGTAGCTGACTGGGAGCTTCAGCTCACTGCCTTGCCCAGCGTCAGGAGAGAGTATCTCACCATATTGCTAGCCCAGGAAAAGATCAAAATCTGAAGTAATGTGTGTCACTTTCACACCATCATAAAGTCAAAAAAATCATAAGTTAGGGACCATCTGTATAGAGCAGAGAGTACTCAATCCTCAGATTGACCTTTACCTTTAACTTGACCTAAATTCTTTTCTTTTAATATATTTTGGAGTATAGTTGATTTACAATGTTGTGTTAGTTTCAGGTGTACAGCAAAGTGAATCAGTTATACATATGCATATATCCGCTCTTTTTTTATTTTTAGGTTCTTTTACCATATAGGCCATTGCAGAGTATTGAGAAGAGTTCCCTGTGCTATACATAGTGTGTATATGTCAATCCCAATCTCCCAATTTATCCCTACCCCCCTTACCCCTGGTGACCATAAATTTGTTTTCTACATCTGTGACTCTACTTCTGTTTTGTAAATAAGTCCATTTGTACAAACAATAAATGCTGGAGAGGGTGTGGGGAAAAGGGAACCCTCCTACACTGTTGGTGGGAATGTAAATTGGTACAACCACTATGGAGACCAGTGTGGAGGTTCCCTCAAAAACTAAAAATAGAACTACCATTTGACCTATATTTTTTTAGATCAAGAATCTTCTATGATCGCCCTCGGAATTGTGTTCTGATTTGGTTTTTCTTTCTTCCAATCTGTTTCTTCATCATTCCTTTTGGAACACGTCCCTCCATTTTCCCACCAGCATCAAAATGTCTTCGAACTGTGCACCCTTATTAATGGCTTTCAGTCTGATGCTCATAGAAGTTTGGGATCCCCAAACTTTTTATAATTTTGATTACTGTGGTTTTATAGGTTTGATTTTTGTGGGTTTTTTTTTTTTTTTTTTTGAGGAAGCACATGATTATCTTTGAACATGTTATGGGGAGGAAACCTCAGGTGTTTTACTACCCAGTTGCCACTGTTATTTGAATGCCAGAAATTTTATTTTTATTGATTTCCTGATTCCATTGAACTTTAGAATTATAAATGCATGATTCTTTAAGAGCATCTATATTTAGAAACTTTTCTTGAGTGGTTTTCTTTCCAGCTTCCTTGTTAGACCCTTTTGGGTTTAATCACTTCTGAATCTTTGCATCAGACACAAAGATAAAATTTTTATCACGTCTGCATCCAGAGGCCCAGTCAACAGCATATTTCTTGTACATTTAAGAAATAAATAAATTGATTTTTAGGTTGTCTTAAAGTATTTCTTTTTTTTTTTTTTTTTAATTTTATTTATTTATTTATTTATTTATTTTTGGCTGTGCTGGGTCTTCGGTTCGTGCGAGGGCTTTCTCTAGTTGCGGCAAGTGGGGGCCACTCTTCATCGCGGTGCGGGGACCGCTCTTCATCGCGGTGCGCGGGCCTTTCACTATCGCGGCCCCTCCCATTGCGGGGCACAGGCTCCAGACGCGCAGGCTCAGCAGCTGTGGCTCACGGGCCCAGCTGCTCCGTGGCATGTGGGATCTTCCCAGACCAGGGCTCGAACCCGTGTCTCCTGCATTAGCAGGCAGATTCTCAACCACTGCGCCACCAGGGAAGCCCTTTAAAGTATTTCTTTTTGACAATTTATCTTCACCAACTCCATTGAGGCTTCTTCATTTAATGTTATCGGTTCTGCTTCTTCTGGGAGGATTGAGCCCCTTTGCACAAGTATTTGCTTTTTTCCTATTTAAATTTCTACCCACTATCTGACTGCTGTCATTTGGTTTTCTCTAATGTCTGTCACTCAGTCATTTGGGCCTTCTTCACTTCTGCCCTTCCTTCATTGTTGAAAGCAAACTTCAAAACTCAAATGTTTCAAAAGTTGCTAATGTATTCTTTATATCATGTTGGTGGTACCGACTGCTTAATTATTTTTCTCCATCTGGAGAGGCTTAGTAATTAAATGAAATGGCAGCACCTGGGATTATTTATAGATGTTGAGAAGGCAGGAGGAGCTCTTGATGACTCACCCAGGGCTGGCAAGGATGCCTTTTTCTCCACTTCCCTGGATCTCACCTGCCCTCCCCCCACCAAAGGGAGATGTGATTTGTCCTTCCTTTAACCCCCTGTTTCTCTTAGCATTCCATCTTGCATTCAAGCTGTTATTTTACTTGCTTTCGTCAGCCTCTGTACTGTGAGATCATTGAGGACGAGGAGTACTCACTTACTCATCCCCAGCATCTCTTGCAAGTGACTTCCACTGTGGCTTGATTGTACAATTACTTAGCTGAACTCAGTGGAAACATATTTAGGCCCTACAGTCTTGATTGGAAAGGAACAAGCTGATAACATGGTAGCTAAGGAGTATTAGAAACAGGCACTAGGGAGTGTAGGACCTGAGAATACTAGAATACAAACTTTCGGAGGTGGAGGTCCATGTCTTGTTCCTCTTCTCCCTGTATCCCACCATCCACCTTTCCCTAGCTCTCACATCAGTGTCTTGACCTCAGTTGTTGTTCAGGATATATGTACTGAGTAGGACTAAGTTACAGGAAACCTTTCAGGATCCCGCCACGAGATTAATGATTTGGGCTTTGGAAAAGGAAGGATATGTCTAGGTGGCTGTGTAAGCTTCAGCTAAGAAAGGTGGTGGTTGTACAGAAGTATAAGGCTTTTGAGATGGTGAAGGACATTGAACATGAAGTTTCTCAGACTCCTGATCCATTGAGGATGGGGCTTTGCCCGGGGGTTCCACTGGGTCTAACATGCTTTTAAAGGGCTGTATCTCTGCTTATGCCTATAGGTGGGAAAAAGCATCAGGGCTTGAAACTTCTTAAAGGTGTAGTGCATTCAGAGGCCTTAAAGGAGTGTGTTAGTGCCAAAAATATCTGGCTATATCTATGTCTGAGAATGTTTTTATAAAGTTTCCCACCAAAATGGTTTCATCTCAGTAGACTGTGGGTGGAGAAGCTTTTTTGGATTATTCTGCTAATTTTCATTCTAGCTTGCCTCTGTCTTTTTCTTGAGCATTTCCTTCCTAGGGTTAGTTTCTATATATTTCAGTGCATCTGTATTTATGTTTTTTTGCTTTTTCTTGCTCTTGCTGTGTCCTTGCTTATGCTAACTCATTTGCTCATTCTGCAATATGTTAAGCACCTTCTTTGTGCCATTATTCATGAACATTGCAAATGTATCCTTAGAACTGTAGCCTGCCCTCAAAGTAGTTAGAGAACTATAAGTTTTGAAAAGAGTTGGCCTTTGAATTCTTTCTTTAATAGTAGCATCATTTGGGGACTTCCCTGGTGACACAGTGGTTAAGAATCTGCCTGCCAATGCAGGGGACACGGGTTCGGGCCCTGGTCTGGGAAGATCCCACATGCTGTGGAGCAACTAAGCCCGTGTGCCACAACTACCGAGCCTGTGCTCTAGAGCCCGCGAGCCACAACTACTGAAGCCTGTGAGCCTAGAGCCCATGCTCCTCAACAAGAGAAGCCATCGCAATGAGAAGCCTGCGCACCACAACAAAGAGTAGCCCCCGCTCTCTGCAGCTAGAGAAAGCCCGCGTGCAGCAACAAAGACCCAACACAGCCAAAAATAAATAAATAAGATAAATAAATTAAAAAAAAAATAGTAACATCATTTTGTCATTGGGAGATAGGGGAGGACAGATCAAGTCAGGTAGATAAAATATCAAGAGTATAAGAATTATATCTTTATAGATCTGTATAATTTCAAAATGATAAATATTTCATTTTAAGGGTATGAATTTCCTATTTATGAGTTTTAAAACTGGACTCTCCTCCATTTTTCTTTTTCCTCCCATTTTTCTACAAAGCAAAACACCACTCTTAAAGTATAAATCATCCTTTTTATTTATGGTGACCTAAAGTCATCTTTTCATTTTTAAAACCATCCTGAGGAATCTTTTTCTTTAATGAAGAACACATTTTCTATCATGGCTGGAGATAGTTTGCATTTTTATTTTAACTCCTGACTGGTCCTGTTGGCAACAAGGGCCTCTACTCCATAGAATAAAGGGGGGAGGGAAGGAAAGGTGCGGAGAGAGAAAGAAGAAGGAGGAGGGGGAGGAAGGGATGAAAGGAAGGAGGGAGAGTGGGAGGAAAGAAAAAAGAAAATAAATAGTAGTTATACCCACTACCAAACACCCACAGGAAAAAAAAAAAAAAAACAAGAACCGGTTTTGAGTCGGAGACTATGTGAGTTTGTGTTGGGGAGTGGTGATTGGTTTTTACAACTTCCTTCTTAGACTGCTTTTTGGGATAATTGAAGTAAACTAATATGATTCTTAATTTATTCCTTTCCGGTTGCTGCTGTTTGAATATCATCCTTCTCACATTTTCCACATCCTGGTTTTATCTAGTTATAAGTTCAATTCTTTCACTACATTACCTAGAAGTGTAATTTCAGAATGTTTTGGGCTGATTAAGAAGACTTTGTTTTTATACACACACAAAAATTAAAATACATATGTTCCAATTAAACTATTTTAACAGCTAATTGATTTCATAGGACTTAACACTAAGTGAAGGCGAGAGTCATCTTTAATGTTCGGGTGCAATTTTAGAACAGATTTGTGGATGTACGACATTGAATTTGTAGCCTATCAGGTGTTTTCAGTACATCTCCTGTCTTCCAATGGCCTGTAATTCAAATTTCCTCTTAGTGGGCATTACAGAGGACTATAATTGGCGAAGCATTACATAATTAAGAGACTTTGAAAAAGACCATGTGAAAATCTTCTTTAATTAAATCACTGTACTTCAAGGACAGTTACCAAGTACTTTGCCTTTGTACATCACTAAATGATAGTTTAGAATCTATCATTTAGTTTAGAATTTAGTTGTTTTGGCCATTAGTTCTAATATAAGTCTTTGAATCTGATTGTCATAGTCTCAGATAAAATACTAGGAACTCTATAGTGATCCCATTAAAATGACAGAAGTGAGACTGGCTGTCTGAGAGTTAAGTGGTTGACCATGGTCCCGTAGCTCCTTGAAATCTACTAAGCCAAGAATTCTAGTTTTGTGACTCCCAATCCGGTTGTCTCATTTTTCTTAGCTTTGGTCTTCCAGAAGTATAATCTAGTAGATGCCTCAGCTAATTAGTTATCTTGGGAGAAGGCTACACACAAAGCACTTTGCATCCCAAGGTTAGAAGCTAGTGACAACTCTCCTCTCCTTTTCCTTTAGATAAACTAGTTGAAAAGATGCTTCTAAATAGAATACAAACAGTACTAATAAAATTTACCATTTTTGCATGTAAAATGCTAAAATGAAGTGCCCACATTAAACATTATCTTATTTAATCTTCACTGGGACCCCCTCAAGGTGTCATTATGTCCGTTTTACAAATGCACAAGGTGAGGCATGCAACTTTTCTCAATATAAATTACCCAGGATCACATCAGCCAATAAATGTTCGCGAGTATTTCAACAGCAGTAGGATACCTCCAGGGTCTGTGCTCTTAGTGGAAAACTGAATCAGAAATTTGGCTCTTCTGTTGGAGAAGGTAGAGAAAGAAGTATGTATCCTTGGTTCCAGTTATTATCACGTGTATATATGTGCTTCAGGACCCCTCTTAATTTTGCTGGTACCCGAACAGTTATTTTCTTGTAACTAAAAATTGTGTTCTTATTCTTTTTGCCCATAATTAAAACCTTTTATCCTATTCTGAATTCCCTTAGACTCTGTGCCTCTGATTATTTTATAGATTTGATGACAGTGTTTTTTCTTTTGCTTCCTCCCTTTTATAAAAAAGCTATAAAGAGTATTGAATGAATGGTGTGGTTAGATGAGGACGCTGTGAGTGAACAGGGTTAAGATTTAAACAGTCATTTATTAACTTTTTTAATGGCAGTGGTTCTTATGGGGAGGAGTGCAGGGGATTTTGCCCCCAGAGGCCATAAGGCCATGTCTGGAGATACTTTGGGTTGTCACACTGGGGTAGTGGTGCTACTGGCATCTAGTGTATAGAGACTAGGGATGCTGCTTAAAATTCTACAATGCTCAAGACAGCCCTCCACAACACAAAATTATCTGGCCCAAAAAGTCAGTGCTGACATTGAGAAACCCTGCTTGGTTTGAGCACCCCAGAAGGTTTTGATCTCAATAGATGTGGGCTGTGAGGGCTATTTGGGTTATCCTGCTAGCTGATGGCCCCAGGAATAACTAAATCATCCCATACCTGAGAATTCCCCTAGTCCCCTAGTCTCTGGCCAGCCAAGGTTTAGTCAACTGGATTCTAAGATAAGGCATAAAGACTTATATGCTAAAATATTTAAATCAACCCGTTTCTAGTTATTTCTGCTTCACCTTGGCGGCCCCCTTAAATTAAAGAGCCCATGGGGATATTTGTTCCCAGATGCTGCAATGATTTTTGAAACAAGCACCATTTTAATAGAATACTCAATTAGACCTAGAAAAGTAAACAAAGGTAAGAGCATGTGCCTATGCCTTTGAACTAGAAATCAGTGGGAACTGGTTTGAAAAACTCAGAGATCAGGGAAACTCCCTGGTGGAGGTTATAGGAGAATCTGCCTCTGCAAATCACAGCACTGTCTCGTTCCCATGGTGTTGTAGAAGTATTTTCCCAGGATAGGATTTTAAAGCTGTTAATGCTGGTTTTGTTTTAGAGGCTTGTTATGGCTTCCCTCTTGAAAGCTTTTTATTCCTTGGCCATCTAGGCATTGTCCCAGAGGAATGCTGAACTATCTTGAGCTGGATGAATCCCGATGTTACTCACCTGTGGTGCTGATACATTGAGTTGCCCGAATGAGAAGCTTGCAATTCTCTTTTGTATTCAGGGTTTACATTAAAACTACCGTTTGTTTGTTTTCTTTGTCTATAGCATCTTAATATATATGGTACGTGTGTACTTGTCTGAAACCCAGAGGTTTTGTTTCTCAATGTGTTCTGGATGATGCCTGCCCATCTTGAGTGTACCTTTGACCTGTACTCCCAAAGCACATAGCCTGTACGCCACAGGCATTAAATTTAAAGACAGACTGGTCTGCACAGATCCTTCGTATTTGGTGGAGATCCATTCAATTACTCTTACATGATGTGATAACAAACCAGGAAGAAACTTAATTTTATTTACGTGAGGCTTTTCCTGATTCCTTCTGTATCCACCTCTTCCTCTTAACACCTCGACCTTGTTAACACTGTTTAGTCAACTCTGGTATTTTTCAGGAATGCACTCCTGCGGTTTGTGAAGGAGAGATTATTGGGAGAACTTCCGTAATACTTTAACCCTCCTACCTTTTACTTGCAAAAAGTAAGCGACCAAATGTGGTACAGTAAAAGGCACAGTATTGGGGGGGCGTATGTTATTTCCTTTTTTTTTTTTTTTCTTTTTATTGGAGGGTAGTTGATTTACAATGTTGTGTTAGTTTCAGGTGTACAGCAAAGTGAATCTGTTATACATGTACATGTATCCACTCTTTTTCAGATTCTTTTCCCATATAGGCCATTGCAGAGTATTGGGTAGAGTTCCCTGTCCTTATTGGTTATCTATTTTATATATAGTAATGTGTATATGTCAATTCCCATCTCCCAATTTATCCCTCCCCCCTACCTCCGGTAACCATGAGTTTGTTTTCTACATCTGTAACTCTACTTCTGTTTTGTAGAGAAGTTCATTTGTACCTTTTTTATTTATTTCTTTATTTTTGGCTGTGCTGGGTCTTCGGTTCGTGCGAGGGCTTTCTCTGGTTACGGCAAGTGGGGGCCACTCTTCATCGCGGTGCAGGGACCGCTCTTCATCGCGGTGCGCGGGCCTCTCACTATCGCGGCCCCTCCCGTTGCGGGGCACAGTCTCCAGACGCGCAGGCTCAGTAGTTGTGGCTCACGGGCCCAGCTGCTCCGTGGCATGTGGGATCTTCCCAGACCAGGGCTCGAACCCGTGTCCCCTGCATTAGCAGGCAGATTCTCAACCACTGCGCCACCAGGGAAGCCCCTGTACCTTTTTTAGATTCCACATATAAGCGATATCATATGATACTTGTCTTTCTCTGTGTGACTTGCTTCACTCGGTATGACAATCTCTGGGTCCATCCATGTCACTACAAATGGCATTATTTCATTCTTTTTTTATGGCTGAGTAATATTCCCATTATTTCTTTATTAGGACTGCCTAGCTGTCTTTTGAGAAAAATAGTAGCATTGAATCCCCCTGTTTTGGGTTTTGTGCGAGTCATAAAACGTACCTATGGATTGCCTTGTCTGGACAGGTTTATACAGCAGATTCTGTTTTTCTTAGCCCTTTGCATTCTCTGAATATGTATTAAGTTATGTGATGTTTATGTGCGTGCAAATTCCTAGGTAGCTGTATATAAAATCATATGTAGAGCTAATTAATTTAGATCTTGCTTATTTGGTATTTGGTTTGTCCAAAGTTGAGGTAAGCTGGGATTACCTAATTACGAAAGCATTAAATAGGCACAACAGTACTATAGATAGCATTGCAGTGAGAGGGACTGCTTAATCTCTCTGTATCAACTGGGTATTATCGACCAGTTTTATGTAGTATTCACTTGATATCAAGCTTTTGGTTCTAACAGAGAATTCTTACATATGATATATATGTGTTTGGAGAGGGGTACTCCTAAAATCACACCAGTGTGAACCACATATAATGAAATGAAAATCTCTATCTCTGAAATGATACCCAGTTTGGACTCTTAGATAATTCCATTTCTGGGACTTCTTGAGCTGTAATCCTGAGGTCTTACTCAACTTTCTGCAGTGTTTTCCCCACAGCTTGGCATCCTTGAGCACCATTCTAATGAGGTTTCAGTAAATTATTTCTATTTTTAGGCACTCTCCAATGGTGGCTGCCAGGCACTAGTTCTGTTTTTGTTTTTGTTTTTTAACTGAACTGATTATAAGGTTTAGTGCCAGATGTCTCAGAAATGCAAGCAGCTAACTAATACAAAGCCAATTCCTAGATCATTCAGGAAGGGAAATGAATGTTTAGGACCACATCCGAACTTGTTGACCTGGCTACCCTCTTTTTTTTTTTTTTTTTTTTTTTCTTTTAATGGCAATCACTCTATAGCTTTGGTTCTTCTCTATTTTGTACTGTACAGGTAAAAGATGTCCTTATCCCACTAAAACAGTTCAGACAGGTAAAATCCCAAGACTTCTAAAAAGAGATTTCCAATTTCCAATTCTCTATGAATATAAACAATAATTTTAAGAAAACAGTAGGTGATAGCTGTGGATCCTGGTCAAGTGGCTGTCTGTCAAGCATTCTACATACATTATCTCATGTAATGCTCCTAACAGTCCTCTGAGAAGGAGATTCTGATTCCAGAACTTTCCTCCGATGCTTAGATTCCCTTTGATTGTGAAATCAACATCTAGGAAAGACGTTGGTAAGGGTTGGAATTTTGGAGTGAAAAGTTCTGCGCTAAAGTTCAGATTTGCCACTCACTGGCCTATTTGTTTGGACAAATCTATTTCTTCCCTCACTGACTCAAATTGCTTTGTCCATAAAATGGAGATATTGATATCTGATTGGTTTGTTGTGAACTTCAAATGAAATCATGTCTAGGGAAGTGCTATGGACCAGAATATGAACCACTCCAAAATGTGTGATATTTTAGCAAATAGAAGTAAATAAGAATTTGGATGACGTTGATAATTAGGAACAACTGGAATTCACATGCTAAAATAATAGGGAATACTTTGAATGATTACTTCCCTGTATCTTAAAACCTGGCCCAGAATAGATACATTAAAATAATCATATTGCTTTGGGTACATCAAGTATATCCATCTTCCCAGTCTCCTTGCATTTTGGTGGAGGGTGCTTCAGCTCTCTGATTGCCTTGGCTGGGAGACAAGGTTCTGAAGTCTAAGTGTTGTTATTGGTGCTGTAACTCAGTAATTCAGGAGGAGATAACCAAATTCAGATTTCCTCAAGGAGCATCTGCACGTCTCTCTTACTACTTTAAAGAGGAGCTAAGGTAATTAGTTGTAACACCTTGGATGGTGAAGTAGGTATTTAATTGGAGCAGCCAGTCCGCTGGGAGAGAAACAAGTAGCACATTGACACGGGACCAGATGCCTGTGCATGGTGGGGAGGCCTTCTGCAAGCAAAAGGGCCCCATCAGCTCTTCCCCCAAGTGATTGCTTAATTCCTAGTAAGGAATTGCAGTCCAGGGTCAAAGTTGTAAACCAGTCAGCCTTTATGTGGCTTTATTCATGCTGGAAGTGTATCCTCTTGTATGAGGTCTCTTATTAGTGTCTGCTTGGTTAGAGGCACTGCCAGCAATAATGATGTGATTGTTAGAGATTTTTAAATACTATGGCATGTGAATGATTGTGCTGGTCATTCATTTCACCCGACCCCGTGTTCGATGTGGGCTGAAGGTTGAGTTGTGAGTGGGAGATGCTTACCTCTTCTGCAATTTGGCAAATGTGACTCTGTGTCCCCCCCTTGTCTAAAGGGATGTGGTCAGCCCATACACATGCCCCTCCCTCCCTCCTTCTCTCTTGTGGTCATTCCATTGCCTTCTTTGTTCATTCCCTTTGCAAAGCTGCAGTCAGCATGGTGTCCCATGTACAGTTGGCAGCATGATGTCCAGAGAATTGAATAGAGCATGGACCCTGTCATCAAGGAGGTGACTACACACACACAAACACACACACACACGCACATGTAGGCTCTTTAAGACAAGAACCTTTGCTTGTTTGGTGTTACAGTCTCAATGCTTACCTCAGAGGTATTGGATGCAAGCAAGAGCCATTACTTAAGAGTCCGCCTGATGAAAGAAAGAGACTCTACATCTCACTTATTTAAGTCCCAGTTCTGCCCATCAGTAGTTGTAAACTTCAGTCACATTCACTTCACTTTTCTGTTTCCTAGTTTTCTCATCTGGCAAATGGAGAAAATAATGAGAGACCTGCCTTGGAGGGTTGTTGTGAGGTCTATATTAGTGAATACAGGTGAAACGAACATGTGTGTGGCACATAGTAGGTCCTCACTAAATGTGAGCTCTCATTATAATCTAAGCAATAGCAGGTATCGTCATGTATGCAGTGACAAAAATTAGTCACCGAGAGCAACAGTTACGCAGAAGGAAGAGTGAAGAACCTGCATCGTGTGAGAGAGGAAAGGCGTTCTCCCCTGAGCTGGGGTCGTGACATGTTACCTGTGATTTGCTTTTCCTCTTCCTCTCTAAACTTGGTGCTTGGCAAGAGCAGAGAACAGCTGTCCTCCACAGTGGCTGCACAGTGGGATCACTGAGAAAGCTTTAAATCGTCCTGGTGCTGAGTCCCACTCCCAGGATTTAGATGTCATTGGTCTGGGAGGTGGCCTGAGCAGTGGTCTTTCTCCTTGCCCTTGCTCATGTGATTCTTAGGTGCAGTGCGCAGCCAGTGACTGGCTCTCGGGGCTCCCTTGGGTTCCCTGAATTGTCGTCCACCCCCACCCCCATCCCTGCTTAGGTAGCTGATGATTCATTTGGGCCTTACTTGGTGGTGTTCTAGTTTTCTAGAGAGAGCGTGTTCTCTACTGCTGGCGCCCCAATGACCCTCCCTCCCTCCACTTCTTAGGGTGACACCCGTCCCTCTTGGATTCTGTTCTCAGTTTGTAGTGAACGGTTTCAAGAAGTGCCATTGTCTGTGGTGACTCCACCTTGTCTTATTACCCAAGACGATGATTTTCTCATAGGTGTAGGGGAACCTCGTCATCTCTCCCACCTCCTCGTTTGAGCCAGAAGAAACTCAGGTGTAAGATTTGTTAGTGATGGGCAGATTGAAGAAGGAGGCCGGGCCGGAGGCTCCCATGGGTCTACATGCTTCTCCCCGCGGAGAGGATGAACGGGCAGAGCAAGGCCAACCCGACTCATTAACCCAGTCGCAAGGGGTGGACGGGGGTCTTGGCTTGGCCGTCAAGGCTGCTTGATGCTGGAGGCCGGAAGCCTGGGCGTAAGCCCGGGCGTCCCCTCTGGCCAGGGTGTGGCTGGGGGAACTGGGAAGACGTGGTGGGGGGGCGGAAAGGGCTGAGCTGGCTTTTCCTTTGAGTGACCCAGTATTTAGGGGAGCTTCCCTGACTTGGGGAGGGGCTAGTGGAGGGGAGCTGGGAGCAGGGAATTAGAGGGAATAGAGGGAGCTTCTCCCCAAGCACTTCTGAATAAATTTGTGTTGGCGCAAGTCCCTGCTTCTGGTGAGCCCGGGGGGGGAACATGGGAGAGGGGAGAGTGAGTGTGTGTCTCCCCTCTTCGCCCTCCTGCTCCTTCTATTACTGACCATATTAGGGAGGAAAGTTTCACGTGTCTCTGGCCAGTCCGTGCCCATTATCTCCTTTGATGTCTCAAACTTGTGCAGTAGGAACTTCTATCCCTAACCGACAAATGAGGAGACCAAGGAACAGACATACTGGATGATTTGCCCAAAGTCACACGACTCGAAAATGGTAGGATTGGAAGCCATTCTTCTTTACCCTGGAGGCTCTTCCTGTCTTCCAACCTGAGTTTTATGCCTCTCCTCTCATTCTGGAAACGCCATCCGCCTGCTTTTTCTTCCCAGGAGTGTGGACCAGCATCCTCAAAGAGTTTCTGCTCAGCCCTTGGGGTGGGTCCCCTGGTGACAGTACTTGGGACATAAGGCAATGAGAACTTTAAGGAAAAGTCTTTTGGGGGAAGTTTGTATTTTGGAGCCACTTCTCCTTCCAGCAGCTCTCTTAACATTTGGACGATGCTAAGGTGGTGAGAGCTATGTGTTTCCCACTACCTGCCTCTAAAGCATGTGATTTTGATGGACCGCCTGTGGAACCTCGCTCCGAGCTCGACATTGGATTTTTATGCTTGCTGCCACGCGGCTCCCTGAGTCTGGCTGCTTCAGTATGAGCTTGTGGATGTTCTCTGCTAGGATGTTCCAGGAACTGGCAGCACCTGCTAGAGATCTCAGGAGCCGAGCCAGGCCCCTCTCCCCCGCACCCGTCACCAGCCCGACATCCCCACTGAGGCCATCTATAGCGCTGATGCTGAGAACTCACTCATGCACTGGGCTGAGAAGGCTGTTTGTCTCGTGAGACTGGGGTGGCTCAGGGCGTTCTCCGTTGGCTGGTGGACCCCTCGGCTGCTACTGAAACTTTTCGGAAGCCCAGAAGCAGTTCTGCTCACATCTGGCTGTGTTCTCTGCCAAGAGGCTTTTTTTATTTTTGACGTTCCTAGCTCAGAAAAGCTGTGACCCGATGCAGAGGAGCACTTCTATCCACAGGGCTGCCTTTGCCCCACAGAATGAAAATCCACCTTCAGTGCGTTTATCACCAGAAGAGCCCCAACGTAATCATCTCCCCCTCTCCGGCTTTATAAATGATGAAATGTCGCACAGCGTTTTTCTATCGGGCAAACGTGTAAAAGCGGCCCGGATCCCCGGCAAAGTACCGTGCCTTCAATTACATCCTTGCTATAAAAGCTTCATTTAAAAATTCTTGGGTGATAAAGCAAAGTGAGAGCGGTGTTTACCATCACAAGTTGTTAAGCCGACGGTCTTGGTGTCAGCAGGAACTCTGTTAGGCAGCGATGCTATCAGTTCTGGAGAATGCCAAAGCTGCATCCCCTGTGTGGCCTACACTGAGGCAAAGGAAGGATGCGTAAAAGGAGATTTTTGCGACTTGGTTTGGGTGTCACCTAACTGGCGACTTCCATGGCTCTTCTGGATACAAAAGGCAATATTGGGACATTACACCAATACAGTGGATTATGTACTATCCTGTGTTCTCAGTGGAAGAAGAGTGTTAGTATCTAGACCTTTGCAGCTTATGCATATAGAATAAGCTGACCTCTTTCAGTGCTCATTCACCAAATATCCCTTGTAGCCCAGTGTGTGCCGGGTGCTCTGCTGGGCTCTGGGGCGGCCTTGGTTAGGAGATACCCGTGCGGCCTTGGTTAGGAGATACCCGTGCGGCCTTGGTTAGGAGATACCCGTGCGGCCTTGGTCCTTGTGGACATCACAGTCTGTTAGGGGAATAGATATTAATCATATAAATGTGCCCTGGATTCAGGGTTAAACCTGTGTTAAGCCCAGTGACGGAAAGAGACGTTCAGTGCTTTGAGAGCATATCACGGGGTCCAGGCCCAGTTTGGGGGTCAGGAGAGGCTACGTGAAGAAGACATGATTGCACAGAATCTCACTAGGTCAAGAAGCTCTGAGCTCCAAGGGAGTAGCATGTGCCACGGCCCTGAGGCAGGAGAACAGAATGTCCATGGACCTGAAAGGAAGCCACTAGGGGTGGAGCTGGACCCCAGAGATCCTTGAAGGCCATCAACTCTGGACTTTTATGCAGGGGAGCCATTGAGAAACTGGCTGGGTGCGGAGGCTAACTTAGTTAGCATTTTGGAACAGATCAGGAAGGCTGTGGTTGAGAGCCAAGCTAGAGAGAAACCAGGGAGGATCACTGTCATCCGTTTGTCATAAAGAGATGGTGGTAGCTGGGACCTGGGGAGAAATGATCTCTTTCTGTTACCAAGATTGTAGGAATTTTATGTTCTTATGTAAGAGGAAGAAAATTAGTTTCAAGCTCTGGGAGGCTCCCTTTGAAGCAACTTGGTGACGAATGAAAATAACACTTCTGGGTAGGAAAGCAGGTCAGAGGGCTTTTATAAATGCTGCTCACGATCAGGTTTGTAGCAATATCCTCATTGTTGTTTTGATGCCAGCAATTTTTTTCTACGCTCACTTTTCACTGATTTTCGAGTTGGACGTTTTCTCCTGTTGTGTTTATTTCTTTACTTGTCTTTTGTGCATTGTGCGAATGTATTGAATGGGCCTTCTGTCTTCGTCTGGTTCCATTTTAAATTTGGAGAGCTGGACAGGGGTGTGATTACGATGATCAGCTCATGTGTGCATTTTGCCATGCGTTATCTGTGCAAATGCAAGCTGACTGCTTTCCATTGTGAAAGTTAATTTTGCAGCCATATTGTTAAACCCGTAAACCCACAGATCGAACTTCATGGGGATTTCATTAGTGTGTTTCTGCAAATAGTCTTTGGATGTCTAATATGTAAAAATTACAGTTGTCATAGAGTATCATCTTCTCTCTACACCCTCAGTTTAACGGCAGATTGATGACCAGGCTGAAGCTTGATTATAATTATCAGAATAAAAGAACAAATTAGGTGGATGGTCCCAAGCTACAGTGGCGTTGGGACCATCCACCTAATGTAATACCAATCACATTTTATACTCTGTTACAGTTCCAAAAACCTTCCATTTAGGTTTCATTTATAGCACAGAAGGACTTTTAAACGTACACAGTTTCCCAGTGAATCTTAAAAACACGAAGCAGAGAGCCCTCCATCTTAAAAGTGGAATGATGGGGCCGAGCTGGCTTAAGATGACACCATTAGGAACGCGCTGTCAGAAACACAAAGAAGCCCCCAGCCAGCTGTTACTATTATGGTGCATTTAAGCAGAGGGCGAACTCAGATTCTCTTTGTAACTGGTTGCCTTGTTCCACTTAGTCCTATAAAGGAGATACTGGTTGTAAAACCTAATGGTGTGAAAAAGAGTTGGTAAAAAGGATGGTCTTCCCAGTTCCTTTAGCTCTTGCTCACGTAATCTTCCAGCTGAGAAGTGAGAATATGACTCCTATTAAATGCAGTTCTGTTCTGCCAAAGGCAGTATTGCTCCAAACCTGGGACTGGTCCAGCAGATGACACCTAAATAAACCCCACAGCAGCACCTAGTGTTCTTTAAAGGACTTCTGGCCTGAGCATCTCCACAAAAATAACA
Source organism: Balaenoptera acutorostrata (assembly GCF_949987535.1). NCBI lineage: Eukaryota > Metazoa > Chordata > Mammalia > Artiodactyla > Balaenopteridae > Balaenoptera > Balaenoptera acutorostrata. Next base: position 28,066,258 of record NC_080073.1, on the reverse strand, counting down.
TGAACACTCATGAGTAATGGTGCGTTTTTGACATGCTCTTGTCACTGGTCTATGAATACGAATTAGAGGGCCACACGTCTTTAGGGGCAAAAGAGGACCCCCTCCACATCCCTTTTCCAAATTAAAAATACCATAGCAGAGTAAGATCGAACTTTTTTTAAAATTTTAATTTATTTTTTTATTGAAACATAGTTGATTTACAATGTTGTGCAATCCCTGCTGTACAGCAGAGTGACTCAGTTATACACATATAGACATTCTTTTTTTTCTATTCTTTTCCGTTATGGTTTATCACAGGATGCTGGATATAGTTCCCTGTAGGACCGTGTTGTTTATCCATCCTATATATAATAGTTTACATCTGCTAATCCCACACTCCTAGTCCTTCCCTTAAAAACAAATTTCTAGATGGTATCCGTGCAGGGAATAAATTGCACTCAGTTTTTGGTACCACCCGTATCTAGAATGCTCAGAAAATAGAATTTCCAAGAACACCAACAGTTCAATAATTAACTTCACTGTATTTGGGGTATTAAATAATAATGAACATAATATTACATTATATATTTAATAAATATGGACTATTGTATCTAAAAGCCAGAAATTCGTTTTCCTAAAGGATCTCTTCTATGCAATTTCTATTCTACTGTAGTCTTTCTATTTTGAAACTTGGGTTAAATCAAATTTATGCATTTTTAATACAGAGAAATGGTGTTGATTTTCCTGTTCAGTCCTCTTTAAATTTTTCTATTATTTTGTAAGGTACACAAGGTGTATTATTTATGTTTTTAGAAATACTTTAGTGGGATGACAAGCATGGCCAAACATTATTATCTCATGAAGAACTCTCTAGAAGAGGAGGCATTTGGGAGTCTCAAAAGCACTTTCAGTAAAAAAAATTTTAAATGCACAATATAATGCTAGGAAATTAACTTCAGTCATGAAAGTAAGCAATGAATATCTCAGAATAATAATTACTGTCATCATACCTTCCCAGGTTTGAGTGGTCACTATTTGGAGATTTACTAATCCTAATTAGAGATTATCTTCATTATGGATACTAAGCTTTTGAGAGATTACATGACTAATTGGTAAAAGAACTAGAACAAATATTTTAATATCAATTTACCTTTCTACAGGGCATGACAATTTATCATGTGCCTTTACTTATATTGTTTGGTCCTTAAGTTGGTAAATAAGGCATAGTGGATTTCCTCACACCCTTCATCCTGGCCCCAGGTTTTCTTCTGGTCATTTTTCTTACCAGGTTGGGGGAAAGAAAGATAAGAGGTTAAGTGACTTGCCCGAGTTCACAGAGCTAGAACTAGCACCCAGACCTTTACTTTTACGCCTGTGTTCTTTACTGCTTTCTAGGAAAGCTGATGTTTCTATAGTTGTTGGCCTTCTCCCATGGATGGATAGGTTAAGTGACTATTCTGGAAAGCATGCTAAGTATCTTTGTATATACTCTCAGGAAGATAGCAGTCTTTGGTAGTTCCTAACCTTCCATGCTTATAGCTCATTACTAACAGATGGTAGAACTGAATTGGATGCATGAACTTAAAGGGTTGCAGCTACAGAATGTATTCTGACTTTAGGGAATGGAGAATTAAAATATAAGATGTCTTAGAAACAACAGTGCATATCTCAGTGTCAATGGACAAACAAATTCTGAGATGATAAATTTTTATGCAAATGTAGGATTTAGAGTTGCTTGAGACAGGAAGTGCCTCTGATGGCCACCAGCCTACAAATAAGAGCTGTGTCTTCCGATTTACTCATAAAATTCCAACAGTTAGGAATTCTCACCATTGGTGCTAGAATTGGGGCCCTTGTCTGGGATTTGTCTATATAAGGAGGATTTGCTTGTACTTGTGACTCAGAGTACTACGTGCTATAATTCAAAGTTGGATTAGTTTAGGATTTTCTGCTTTTACCGCAAATTCTGATATAAAAAAACCCTCAGTGTGGAATCTGTTTTTTTAATTCCTCACCACCTATCACTACATACACTAGTCTTTCAAAATGGTCTGTTAGGCCTGAAATTTAATCCTAAAAAAATAACTCAAATGTCGGGAAAGTTTTGGACACAAAGGTGTGGATTACACTATTATTTATGTTAGTGAAAATTGGTGGAACAATCCCAACTGCCCAACATTTTGGAAATGATTAAGTAAATTAGGCCCATCCTAAAGTTGGAATATTGTATAGCCATTAAAAGTTATGCTATATGGGGACTTCTAATGACCTAAGTCACATTATTACTTAATACTACTGTTGATAAAATGTTAATACCATAAGTGAACAAAGCAATTAAGAATAGCAAACACGTAATGGTACCTGTTACCAGGAGTGCATCTAAGCAATTTACATATATTGCGTCACTTGGAAGGTAAATATTCATAGTACCTGTGAAGGAAATACTTTTGGTAACTTCATTTTTAGATAAGAAAACTAGAGTCCAGATGTTAGGTCACATACCTAGTAAGTGGAGGAGTTGGGGATTCAACCCCTGAACTCTGCCATTGCTACTGTTCTGCCCAGTGTAATGTTCCTAACAAATGATCTCATCCGTGCTGCAAAATATGTTCATGTGTGCGTGGAAAATTTGGAAGGGCCTGTGACCCAATTGCCAGCACTGATGACCTGTGTGGTGGGAGTTTGGGTGGCTTGATCCTGTTCTAGTCTTTTCTGTATCTTATAAAGAACATGCGGTATTTCCACATGCAGTTTTAAATAAGTGAATAAATAGGAGCCTTCTTTATTTCCCAGAATCTCCTTGCCGCTGAGTGAAAACCCACCCCTGCACTGTCATATCCGTGCCTTCCAGTTTCTGGGCAGTCAAACCACTGTGGCCAGGCTTCCTCTACCATGATGTGGCATCACGTCAGTCAGAGAGTGGGTCGGGCCACACACCAAATTTGCCTGGATATTTTTCTGTTTTCTAATCATAAGCAAAAGTCCAAGAGGCACATGGGAATGTCTGGCCTGAATTCTGGATCCCTTGGTTCCCATCTCATAATTTTTTAGTTGATTTAGCTAAAGGTGTGGGCTTTTTAGACTAGGAAAAAATACTAGTAAAGACTTTGTGGAAAAAATAATCGGAGGCATTTTCAAATGGTGCACTGTCTCCATTGAGCAACGGGCAGGTGGGTTTTTTATGCTGTTTCAAATTCAGCCTGTTTTTTTTTGTTTTCTGTTTTGCTGGTGAAAAGTAGAACCAGGGTTCTTTTGTTTTTTTCTCTACCTCTCTGCTAAACCATATTTAAATGTTTGCCTCTATAAACTAATTTGCGATGATAAAGTAGCACCCCAAATACTAAAGGAATCTGTTAAAAGGCATTTGAAAGAGTCCCTTTCTTTTAAAAATACATATGAAAATATTTACCAAGAAAATGTGATTGAGGCTTTACTTCAACATAATTGGAAGAGGGTAAAGATGTAGATGAAAGAAGATTGATCATAAAGCTGAGTCGATGGGTACACAGGAGCTCATTAGACTACTCTTTCTACTTTTGTTTCTGTTGAAAAATTATCATCATAAAAAAAGTGAAGCAGAGACTTCACTGCTATCTCAGCGATTCCATTGCATCATGAAACGCAACAAATTTAGTTTGAAAGGGAAGTTTTCAGGGAAGTCACATAGAACTTTAGTCTGTAAAATGCCAAAACAAGCAATTGAAATGTGACAACTTCTGACAGTCTATCACATTGTTTGCATACAAGGCTCCACCATGCCAAAGAATAATTTGACTGGTTTTTTGGGGGTTTTTTTGAATTTTTGAATTTTATCTTATTTATTTTTTTATACAGCAGGTTCTTATTAGTTATCCATTTTATACATATTAGTGTATATATGTCAATCCCAGTCTTCCAATTGACTGTTTTTTTCAATTCAACTAATCTTATGATAAAGTATTAATGGATTTAGATATGTTTAAGTTGTGCTTTTGAGCTGTAAACCTTTTATAAACTCTTACCACTATCTTACCCTTGGACTTTTGTGAAATATCTGAAATGTTCCCTTTTTTTAAGATCTTTTTTTTTTTTTTAATTTTTATTTTATGTTGGAGTATAGTTGATTAACAGTGTTGTGGTAGTTTCAGGTGCACAGCAAAGTGATTCGATTATACATATGCATGTATTTATGTTCACTTTGATTTCAGACTCTCCACCTCCATGCCATCCTTCATGCTCCTTCGATACTAGTAGCACTTTTCCCTTATCATTATCCTCGTCTAGAACTGGGCAGTGGATCTCTAACTACCTGTGAATAAAACCCAGATGTTTTAGTCTGGCCCAGACCTACCCCTGCAGATTGATTTCTTCTACTACCAACCATTTCCTAGAAATGGACCACATAGGCAAAAGAGAATGGGCTATTTAAAATCTCTCCTGATACAATAGGCCAAAAAAAGTCTCTCTTTTTCTTAAAGTTATCACTGAAGATGGACATTTTTCAAATTTTCATTGACATTCATTTTTTTCCATTTAAAAATGTATTTGTTTATATCTTTCCCTAGTTTATTATTATCCTATTCTCTAGTAATATTTTACAGCAGGATAAAGGTTCATCTTTTGTTCTCAAATGTAGATTTTCTGAGAGGGTCCTGTTATCTGACCGCTTTTGCACTCTCAGTACCTGGTCTTATGCCTAGTGCAGGGTAGGTACTTAAATATCTGTTTTCACTTGTTAACACCTTTATTTTATTTTTTTTATTTTTTATTTTTTTTTTAATTTTATTTATTTATTTATGGCTGTGTTGGGTCTTCGTTTCTGTGCGAGGGCTTTCTCTAGTTGTGGCAAGCGGGGGCCACTCTTCATCGCAGTGCGCGGGCCTCTCACTATTGCGGCCTCTCTTGTTGCAGAGCACAGGCTCCAGACGCGCAGGCTCAGTAATTGTGGCTCACGGGCCTAGTTGCTCCGCAGAATGTGGGATCTTCCCAGACCAGGGCTCGAACCCGTGTCCCCTGCATTGGCAGGCAGATTCTCAACCACTGCACCACCAGGGAAGCCCAACACCTTTATTTTAGAATTGAAAAGAATAGAATAGGGTCCATTTTGAGTAGGAATTTCTTTAATATTCCTTGGTAGGAAATCAATGTTTTTTATCTCTACTCCTGAGAGGTGACCCCTGGAGGGGTCTGAGAGGGCAGTGGCTACAACTAAGGAAGAATTGCCCTTCTGATTTGTGAGCTTTGCTCCCCATACCAGGGGCATTATGTAGGAAAAGGAAGTGTATTGTGCTGAAACTTGAAAACTGGTCTTATAACATGACACTTACCAGTAATTTCTCTTGTGCTCATGCTGTCACCTAAACTGAAGGTAAGATGATTAACAAGTTTTGAGAACTTTTTTAGCTTGTTGCTCTAGATTATTTTAGTGGCTTTTTTTTTTTTTTAACCCATTTCTCAATCTTGGTACTAAAAATTAGGAGTGAAATCACAAGCCTTTTTGTTTTATCTTCCTAGCCCATCTTTTGTAGTATCCTGCTTCCCTTCTTTCCTCCATGATTTTTAGTCCTATAAAATTATTTTTTAATAGGCATTTTCTCATAAATCCTGTTCCTCATCAAATTTCCTTTATTTTGTATTTCCAGCTTTTGGACACTCAGCCTAAAGACTCTGATCTTTCTGCAGCACCCTTGGACTCTTTTGTAACACAGGGAAGCCAGTCTTCTGCATTCTGCCTGTGCAGAGTAGATGTCTATTAAATCAAACTCATTAAGAGACTTTGTAGCCCTCAGCTCTCGCCAGCTCCCCACCAGTTAACAGTGTTAAGCAGGGTTTTGCCTTCTCTTCCCACAGGTCTGCATTTAATTCTTCTAAAGGAGTAAAAGTAAAAGAAGAGTGATACACTTCAAACACCTGAGATTTCAGTCTCATTAAAAAAAAAACATCTTTCCTGTTTCCGTAGTCTGAGATGTACCTAGAAAGGCCAGCCCTAGAAAGGACTATTTAGTTATCCCCCAGTTTGTTCCTTTTCCTCGGTTCCCATGAAGAAATTCAAGCCTATGATGTTTTCTCCTTCTTTCCATTTTCATGTCATTTTGTGACAGATGGTGAATAAAAGCAGCGAGCCCAGGCCAGGTGGCAGAGTATCTGTGTCTGCATTTTGATGACACCTGTCACTGGAGAATCCAGGCACATAGATGGTGATACTGTCCAGGGACAAGGCAGAGGAAGTCGGCAGCCTGGAAAGCCCACTAGATGAGTTGTATTGGGGTCCCAACAGCTTGTGTAATTTTGATGTGATTTTGTAGTTAGATCCAAATTTTCAAGCAACCTGCATAATGCAAGAGTTTTCTCAAAATCTGAATCATGTTTCCTCTTACGTGACTTTCTTACCATCAGGTGCAGGATCCTGTTGCAATAAAATCATCGATGAAAGAGAAGTGCAGTCAGCATTGTGCGGTTCCCGCTAAGGAACCAACATTGTTATTAGCTCAGGTTCTAGAATGTTAGGTATATTTTTGCTTCTCCAGCATAGCTGCTCAGAACTATGCTTTGGTAGAGAGTAAGTTGGAATTTTGCCCCAGACATATGTGTTATCAAGTGTGCATGTCATTTTTAAGTCAGTTGGACTATCCAACCTAAAATGATCTGCTAGCAAAGTTCTATGCCTAACTTCTTGCCAAGCTAACATTTTGGAAGGTAGCGCAGAAACAGAAGAGCTGTGAATTTTGACCTCTTGACATTAAACACTTTTCTGACACAAGGCAAAGAAAGGAAGGGGACACGTAAATTTTCTCTGCAATCAGCTATGTCTTTTTGTCAGCCTCCAAGTACTCTAGTATTCCCTGTTCCTCTTTCTCTGTCTCTTTATCTCTCATTTACATGTATATATAATTTTAGCTACTTACAGTCTCTTGAATGTCACCAGTAGTCCATTGTAAGATTCTCAAATTATAGCACACCTCTTCCAACTTGAGCTGGTAAAATGGATTCATCATGGCTCTGTACTCTGATCATATGGGCAGAGAGTAAGCCTTGCCTAACTTTGAGGGGGGTTATGTGTCTTAATTTATCTCACTCAAGTTATCATTTGTGTGCTGTCCTCTGCTTTAGGGCACACACCATGCCACAGCCTGTGCTTTCTGCTACATTGGAGGGAGCCCTACTTGCTTTTCTTCCTACCAAAACACAAAACGCACTTTATGGCAACACTGATGTGGAATCTTAGGGGGATTTTTTTCCATTATTTTAAATGGCAGAAGGACATAGTTATGGTGATTTGTCACCCAACTCATGCACTCAGGTGCAGTGTCATGGTGAAATGACTGTATGAAAGCTCTGTTCTCCTTTCATCCTGCGCAGCTTCCGGGATGTGCAGTTATTGTCTTCGTTTGCTTTGTTTTGTGAGCCAAATATGAGATTCGGGCATGAAATCCTACAGCGCTGGAAATTCCAAAATCACACTCTAATAGCCAAAATTAAGTTGCAACCCTACTGTGATGCTTAGAAGTCTGACCTAAGGGCTTTCAGTCCTTTCCCTTGTTATCTGGAAATTGTCTTTCTCTTGGTAATTATCTTGGTTTTATTCAATTGTTGATTCAGTCATTCACTTAGTAAATTACATGAAATAGCTAGTGTGCACCAGGTACTGTTAAGAGTATTTCATAACAATGTCAACGTTCAGTGGAGAAATGTAGAATGCTGTTTGTGTTTACGTCATCAAGAACCATTTAAAATGGTGGACTTGAGCATAATTCTCTGCTTCTTTATTAGACTTGCTTTTGATGGGGAACAGAATTCACTTAAACACTCCATTGGGAAAGGCCCTCCCACATAGTTGTCTGCAATGCCACTTGTGACCATGAGTCCAGAATTTTAGAGCTTTACATATTTTTTTTTTAACCCGGAAAATCTACTGCTAGAAGTTTATCCTAAGGAAATTAACATGGGTATGGACATAGCCATAAAGATGTTCATTCAGACTTTAAAAAATAATAATAGTGAAAAGTTTAAAATAACCCATATGTCCAATAGTGGGATGGGTTACATACGTTATGGTCTATCTGTGCAGTCGAATCATAAGCAGCCACTAAAAGTGAGGTTGAAGCATAATGAAACTACACTTGCATATACTTGTGCATATACTTTTCATACATTTGGGAAACAATCACGTAGGGCAGGGGTCCCCAACCCCTCCGGGCCACGGACTGGTACCGGTCCACGACCTGTTAGGAACCGGGCCGCACAGCAGGAGGTGAGCGACAGACAAGTGAGCGAAGCTTCATTTGCCGCTCCCCATCACTCGCATTGCCACCTGAACCATCACGCCCCACCTCCCCCAGTCCATGGAAAAATTGTCTTCCACGAAACCGGTCCCCTGGTGCCAAAAAGGTTGGGGACCGCTGATGTAGGGGGGACCTGAGACTTCAGCTTCACTGTTGCTGGTTCGGTGAGCATTGGCAAGCGACTTAATAACTAGTATAAGCCTGAATTCCTTATGCATAAAATGGTAATACTTAGCAAGTGCATAGCATCATTATGAAAATAATAATTCACCTAAAGTGCTTAGCATAGTACTTGGCACTTAATAAATGTAACCTATGATAATGATTCGCTAATGCATTGAATAAAAACTGGAAGTTTATACACCGAATTATTACTGTTGTTTACATCTGGATGATAGGATAAACTTCAATTTTGATTTTTTTGTAGTTTCTAAATTTTGATTATATGTAGTTTCTAAATTTCCTGCAGTTAACATGTCTTAATGATGATTATAATAGAGAAATAATTATTTTAACTAGAGTTTTAGGGGAAAACACCTTAATTAAAGAAGTGTGGTCATTTTGGTGTTATGAGCACCTGTATTTTATGCTAAAAGATGTAGGAACTTCATTGTTAATCATGGAACTGGGGGGATGCTGCATCAGTTTTCCACAGATATTTATGGCTGGAGTTTTACTAAGACAAAGAACATGATTTAGTTGTCATCAGTGGGAAAATTCATTGTATTTCTAGGGCGTGTGCATTAGCAGCAGCGGCCGAATAGCTATATTAATGTTCTGGTGTGTGATTTGGGTTAATTACTGTCATAGATTTATTAGGCTTTGACATGACTTTTTTTCCCCAGAAAATAAAACTTGAGAAAATTCAAGATTGGTATTAACTGTCTTGCTGAAAATGAATTTCTAATATGGACAACTGAAATCAACAGCTATAAAACCGCACTGTTGATGGGAAAGTGAAGATTTCCTAATATAAGCCTCTTTGATTTTCACTTCCCTTTGAATATGTGTTACTTTACTTGCCTAGAGATACATTTAAAACCAGAAGGTTCTGGGAATACTTTCTGGAGAGGGGTGTGGTAGAGTTGCCTCTGAGTGGGTAAGAAAAGAACTATACTCAATATCTTGTAATAACCTATAATGGAAAAGAATCTGAAAAAGAAGATATATACATGTGTACATATACATGCTGTACACCTGAAACTAATACAACATTGTAAATCAACTATACTTCAATAAAATTTTTTTAAAAAAGAAAAGAGCTTAAGGGAGCATAGAGTAGAGCCTCTGTCTGGGTGGATTCAGCGTTTCCAGTTTGGACAGCTGATCCTACTGCTTTTGAAGATGACAGGAACCCTTGACATGTAATTTGGGTCATCAGGAACAAATCACTTGTCTAGTAACAAGTTGTCCATCGTTCATGCATCAGCTTGGACCTTGGGCTCTTCTAAAGTTTCTTAATCCGTTCCTTTAATAAATGTTCAGTGAACCCTGCACTATGTACTTAATTAGGATACAGCAGTGAGCATGGCAGATGCAATTCTGGCTTTAGTGTGAGGATTTCTGGTACAATTATTTGCTGTAGTAATATTCACAAATTTAGGAACTTTTGCTACCTTTCTTATCAATGTCAAGGTTATATCACAATAACTGATCTTTATTGTCATATATTTAAAATAGAATTCCCAAATTTTATTTTCATGGTCACCCTACTGAATCTAAGTATTGTACAATATTTATTTATTTATTTTTAAATTTTTTGCTGCATTGGGTCTTCGTTGCTATGCGTGGGCTTTCTCTAGTTGCAGCGAGTGGGGGCTACTCTTCATTGTGGTGCGCGGGCTTCTCATTGTGGTGGCTTCTCTTGTTTTGGAGCACAGGCTGTAGGCGCGCGGGCTCAGTAGTTGTGGCTCCCAGGCTCTAGAGCACAGGCTCAGTAGTTGTGGCACACAGGCTTAGTTGCTCCGCAGCATGTGGGATCTTCCCGGACCAGGGCTCGAACCTGTGTCCCCTGCATTGGCAGGCAGATTCTTAACCACTGCGCCACCAGGGAAGTCCCTGTACAATATTTTTAAAATATATTTTTGCCCAGGTAAAATTATATTCTCTATACCAAAACTGAAAAGGAAGTGATACGGGCAGATTTTCTACCACTTCTGTGGTTTTGCCTTCATGGACACAGAGTTGGAATACAGAGAGGAGAAGGGACAGTATCACTGGTTCATGGTGGGTGATTTTTTTTTTTTTTTTTTTTAAATCTTGGGTGGACTCTAGCATCAGAGTTAGCCTGTTTGTGGTCTGTCTTGGCAGAGACCACAAACCAAGCAGGGAAGTACTGAGAGCCCTAACTTGGGCAGGAGAGTAAGATCAGAGGGTGTAAATCTCCATTAGGGATCCTGTGAGTGAATGCTGTCTTTCCTGGGGTGCCAATATGTGTTTCTCTTCCAGTCCTCGTCCTGATTTTATTTGGTCCCCTGTGACCTCTGAGAGACCTTACAAATGTCTTTAGTAAAACTGTGCGTGTTCACTAGAAGCAGGTAACTGATCTGTTCAATGGAGCATAGCTCTTTGCAATGTAACGGGTTCATGTTGAAAAAGATCTTTTTAATTTTATTTATTTTGTAGCACTGAATATCTTTGTGTGTACAACTTATGCCCACTCTCCTTTCTAAGGGTTCATATGGTTTTATGGGAAGAATATAAAAATTGATATTAATATAAGAAACTTATTGAAAAGAAGAATGGTAGCTGTCTCTTTTCTTGATGATCTTCAGCAGAAATATCAAGCAGGCTACTCTCAGCATTAAGAACTTGATTTCCCGTATTGAACCATGATCTCTCTCACCTATAAATTAGAGGTGTTCAGGGTGTTCCCATTAATATTGAGAACAAGAGAAATATGAAACAGTTAGTTGTAGAAATGGAAATTACAGACATACGGTTAGTTACATCGTTAGTTACATCTCGCTGTTCACAGTGGACATGCCTGTGATGGATTACATCTCAATAAAAATGTTGTCAATAGAATTAGGTTCTTAGGTGCATCATGGGAGCTTGCTGTTCCAACATATTGTACGGTAACTTATTTATGCAATGTAGCATACTCCTATAAAACGATTAATCACCTCCAAATTTCAGTTGCAATTTTTATGTCCCCCACGTTTTCATAAAAAGGAGGTTTCTGGGCCACTAAAGGTATACTGATATGCCTACAGCATAAAAAATGTGTATGAAATACTGTTACAACATATACCATGATAAAGGCAGCTTTTTATAATTCGACCAAAATGTTTCTAAGTCCCAGGCAATAACCTATCAACTTGAAGAAATGTTTATTTCGGCTATAAATAACATTATAGAAAATGGATTAAGACGTCTGTGGAGATTTTTTTTCCATGTGAATTGAGTTTTGAGTAATATGTGATACATATTATAGTAAGTTTTCCTAGCTTATCTTATAACAAAGAAAAGGTACAAAATATATTTTCTGGTGTCTGAATACAGATATTTCCTCCAGAAACTGGCAAACTAACCAGTGTCCTGGTCAAAGATAAAACACTGAAAACATTTATGTGCTTATTCATCGATTCATTCATTACGTATTTATTGAGCATCTACTTGTATGAGGCATTGTACTAAGTGCTTACTGTTTCCTAATTCTCCTGTTACAGAGAAAAAGCTTTCAATCAGGGCTTTATAAAATTTCGGGCATCTGTTGATGAATCCATGGAAACTTCTACCTTCTCACTCAAACTCTTTAGCAGAAGGTGAGCCAGTCAGCCACTTTTTGGCTCTCAGTTACAAATCCACCCTCCTTTGCCTATTGTGATACTTGAGCTGAACCCTGTAAACATTTCTCCTTTGGTAGCTGGTACAGTGGTAGTCTTTGTCCATAGAGGGAGCCAGGGGACACCACAAAGGGTGAGGTCTCCCCTCCTGCTTCTGTGAGCTACGTGTGGGAGTGGGGGACAGTGGGTTAGCAGGAGGGTGGCTCAGTGGCCCTCCTCTTGGCAGCTCTCGCAATAGCTCCAGCCCACACCTTCTAGCCAGTTTCTCCACCGCTAGGTGGGCTGCTCCTTCTTAGACCACCTCCAGCCCACTTGTGTCAATAGCAGTTCATCTGTACTATGCTATGCTCTCTGGTCCATCCAACAAACCACTCTTCTGGACGTGCTCCAGCCAGCTCTCACTCTCCAGCAAGTTCCTCTGCTACCTAGAAGGCCAGTCCTCTGGACCATCGCCAGCACACACCCTCTGGCAAGCTCCATGCTATGGGTTCTAGGTCATGTTCCTGTGACATCCACACCCTCCCCAAAAAGGTCTCAATATCAGCCTTGCGGGGAGGGCCTTCTTCTGAGTTCTTAATTTCTTCCTTGCTCACTCTCTGTCTGTTCTCGACTTAGTGGCCACTTTCTGCATTTGCTTCTCCTGTACTCCTTAGAGCCCTTTCTCCCCCTTTTCCACCCACCCCTTTTTTGGTAGTTAACCACCTTTTACTTGATAACAATTCTTTATATTAAGTTTTGCCTGTTCGAATTACCAATGTGGTCTCTGTCTCCTGATTGGACCTTGACTGAAAGAAAAGGGATAAGAGAAAAGCCACCTGCAAAAAAAATTAGTTGCTATTGAACTGCCAACTCGTGACCAGTACCCTATTCTCTTTGACATTCTTTAATATTTCTGCTTAATAACTGATTTTATTTTAGCATGGATTACATCAGACATTCCATAATCAGGTGCTGAATAGTCTTACCAGCATTACTGCATTGAGTACAGAATAAGTAAATACCCTTTTATGCCTTTATAGTATAGAGGCATTTATCTACTCAGCAGAGATTTATTCAGCATTGCCAACATGCTTGGCACTGGAGTAGGTGCTTAAAAAAAAAAGGGCATGATAACTAAGGCACTGCCTTGCAAGTTTGTCAGGGAGACAGTACCTGGGTGTGTGAAAAGTTAACCAACAGTGCGATAGAGTTTGCATTAGCATTTGTATTGCTTCATATTTCTAAACTAAGTAATGTTGCAGAACAGCAGTATTCTGTTCTGTACAATCCGTTCAGATTTCTAAGCATATGAACATTCATTTGTCTTTTCAATTGTTTCCCATTTTCTCTGCATACACAATACTTGCTGGTAGGAATTTCAAGGGCTGCAAATTGGTAGGTCCTCTGTAATCAATGAAAATAGTTTACGACACTAGATCTTTGAAATGGTGTCTGAATATGCACACTTTGGGACTTGAAGAAACATTTCCTTTACTGTATAAATTACTGGAAGCCAGCTGTGCGAGATGAGGCAGGAGTGCTTTGTGGAATATCATTGGTTTGGAGAGTGTAGAGCTCTGTGTGAAGTGATTCTAGTTTTGGAACCTTTATGCAGAAAAGATTCATGGAGCCAGATTGAGAGTCCGGTGTCCCTTCATAGATGTGCACTATGCAGAATGATATTTAAGACGTTCCCTTCCCAGAATTGTTCTAGTGAGTCCCTTGAGTGGAATTGTGTGCCTTTCTCCGTGCAGTTCTTGCAGAGAAGTTAAAATCACAGGGACAAGGCGATGCCTGGGCTGTCTGGAGCTCTGAAACGTTGCTGAAGGCGGTGCGATGAAATTCGCTAGACCAGCCCTTCCCGGCGCATACTTGGAGGAGCGCTAGTCCTGGAAGATGCTCGGCCTTGATGGAATCCTGGGAAGTGATTTCTAGTCTAGAATATCCTCCTCCTCTCGGAGACAGACTGTACAGTTTAGCATCACAAGGGCTCTCTGATAAGTCCTGAAATGAAAGGAACCTGTCATTTTCCGATATGGTATTCCTGATATATTGTTCACCCTGGACCTGGACCCTTTTCCTCTTCAATATCGATTGTCCCACTGAAATACTGTTTTCCCTACATGAATTAGGGAATTTGGCTGTTGTTTTTGCATATCTTTCTTTAAAGAAGCCTTCGCCTACCTGTGTCTGTGTATGGGTGTGGGTGTGTGTGAACCCATATGGCTTTTTTTTTTTTTTAAAGTTTTTTTTAAAAATTATTATTTATTTATTTATTTATTTATTTATTTTTGGCTGTGTTGGGTCTTCGTTTCTGTGCGAGGGCTTCCTCTAGCTGCGGCAAGTGGGGGCCACTCTTCATCACGGTGCGCGGGCCTCTATCGTTGCCTTTCATTGCGGAGCACAGGCTCCAGACGCGCAGGCTCAGTAGCTGTGGCTCACGGGCCTAGTTGCTCCGCGGCATGTGGGATCTTCCCAGACCAGGGCTCGAACCCGTGTCCCCTGCATTAGCAGGCAGATTCTCAACCACTGCGCCACCAGGGAAGCCCCCCATATGGCTTTTTAAAAAGATTTTTCATGGCTCCTGCCATCCTTAAGAATTTGAAGGATTGGGTAAATTGTCATGAGGCTGGAAAGGAAACCATGCATATGGGGAATAGGAATTATGACAATGTAGGCAACACCTTTGGATATACCAGCAAGACCGTGATGGGCCTAAGGTTTGAGCCCTCTCCCACCTATTTGTAGGTGTGACTTTTGACCAAAACCACTTATTCTCTCGAGGCCTTTGTTGCCAGATCTGTTATATGAGATGATCACTTGTTCTTACCTCACAGGGTTGTTGTGGGCAAAGTGAGGTAATGACCATGGACCACTAGGTGTACTATGAGGGGCACTGTAATCTCAGTAGATACTGACTGTCATTATTTTGAAAAAGGATAGATTGTGGCCAGCATTGGGGATGGTTCTCTGCTGTTCCTACCTGGGCATGATAGAGGCGGTGACTGAAATCATTTTGAACTAGGTTGGTAGAGGTCCTGCTGGTAAAATGAAAGAGATTATAACTGATACCAGGTTAAGCCAGAAGCATGACCATGTCCCCGAGATGCGTGTGTGTGTGTGTGTGTCTGTGTTGATGTCTGTAAGGAGGGGTCCTTGAGGAAAGGGCAAGAAGAACAGTAGCTCTCCCTGCAGTTGCTCCTCCAGATTGGCATCACATGTCCACTCTTGTCCCCTCTGCTGTGGCGGCTCTTCCAGCGGCCACTTTGGGGTGCAGTTCGTCAGGTCTTCTCTGCTTTTCACTGTGAACCATGTCACCTCAAACACCTATTCCAGTACAGAGAATCCCATGCATCACAAGTCATAGGAGAAAAATCATGGTTCCTGTCTGAGAGCTGATTTCACTCTGGGCCTGTTTGAGAAAACAGCATCTTAATGTTCTGCAAAACATTGCCTTGTTTTCCTCGTCCAGGTCAGGGGGAGGCCGGGCTCGCTGCAGTCCACTGAGATATTCAGTATTGGCATTTTCTGCCCCCAGCCAGGGCCACATGGGAGGAAAAGGGGATTAGTGGCGTAGGAATGTGGTCTGTTGCCAGCCACCAAGAAGTCATGCTCTGGTTTTTCAACCTCTGACCGTGTGTCAGAAAGACAGTGGCCGATTGGAAACCAAGGCAGCACTATTGCTACCACTCGTCCTGGTTTGTCTTTGCCAAAAACCTTGCTTGCTGTTATATAGACATTTATTCATTTATCATTTATATATTTGATAGAAACATACCAAATTTGATATATACACAAATCAGAATCGCAGAATGCACACACATATCATGTTTGATGTATATATGAGTTTATCAAAAACTGATATCTACAAACATATCAGCATTTGAATACAGTGTTTTTTCAAAATGCAAACAAATTTTCTTCTGGTTCTAAAAATAATCATGTTGTACAGATTTCAAGCAGCAAGAGGTTTCATTAAGGAGAAGGGGGAAATGGGATGCCCTCGATCCCAATCTCCAGAGAGAATTGCTGACGTTTGCTCTATCTGTCGCCAGCAGTTTTAAAAGCATTTATGAATAAGCGTCACCCAAATAGGATGAAACTCTACTATAAAGTGGTTTTTACCCTAGTAATACTTCATAGTCATGTCTCGATGTTGGAAGATATAAATTTTCCTTATCCTTTTTAAACTTCATAGTGCTACACTGAATGGTGATACCATAATTTATTTAACTAGGTAGCTATTAATGGATTTTTTTTGTAGTTGTTTCCAATTTTTTTATGTAATGAACAACACCAAAGTGTTGTGTTCATATCTTTCTGCCCTTATCAACTTATCCAAGTTTTTTTTCTTTACATAAGTCTTAGAAGCAGATCTCCTGGGTCAATAAGTGTGCCCCGTATTAATTTTGAAAGGCTATCACAGGTTATACCACTCTAACAAATATACCTGTGCTCCTTTGATAAGTTTCTCATCAACATGGGGCATTTTTGATTTGGAGGTCGTGATTTTAACTCACAAGGGTCTTGTGCTATTATTCAATCTCATTCTTCCTCATTTCTATCTGAATAACCTAGTTACTTCACGTACTTCAACAGTTTAAGTTATATAAGAAAGTCAATAGGAAAGAAAGAAATGTTGACCTCTAAACGTACTAAATTAATTTTAAAAGTTACTATTTTTTAACCCAAAATAAATATGGCAATTTATACACTTGGGCCAGTATTAGTGGGCATACCTTTGCTAAGATGGGATTCAACTGAATGCTTCCATTGTACAGAGGCACAAAGCTTATAGATTTTCAGGCCATCAGGAACATAAAGATTTTCAGCCATCATGTTTGTCTCCTCTCATCGTTCTACCTCCTGATTATTCCTTACCCCAGTGCCCTAACTTCCAACCAGACAAAATTTTAATCTCCCTCCGGTTTCCTAGGATGTGGGATACGTAGTATCTAAAATTGATAGATAAACCTCCTATTGGTTTATCTTCTCAACACTAATGCAAATGACTGAAAATCACAAACGAAAAATTTTCTTCCCCTCAGGAGATTAAAAAGAACGTTCATCTTTGGCACAGACTCTCAACTAAAATTTTGTTCTGTAGTTTTGAATATCAACACATTTTCAAAGGGCTAGGAATATAAGCAGGTGGGTTACCACTTTGTGAAAAGTGATTGATGACGGAGCAAAGACTGTGAAACTCATGTTTGCTCTTCACCAACGGCTAAACCCAAAGAAGAGAATTAGTATGTCACTTACATATGTGCTTGAAGTCAGTATTATTAATTTCTCTTTATCATCTAAGAATTTCAACCTAGGTTAGAGAGTGTAATTGTACCAGGCACAGTATTGATGGGTCCAAGGCACATTCTAATAGTGGGAGAGAATGTAAGTGGGAGAGTTGTTCAAAAATAAGCTTACTATGATGTTTTTAATTAGCCAATCACAGTGTTATTGAAAGCAACTTTCCCCAGTATATCGTATTATATATATTGTACTATTATAATACAGAAATAACTAGTGTTTTGAGGTGCTTATCCAATGCCTGGATGATCGTCTCAGTTTTCATGACAGCTATAAGAGGTTACTGATGCTTCATTTCGGAGTTGAGGGAAATGAATCTCAAAGTTAAGGGACTTGCCCAAGTCAGCCAGGTAGCCAAAACTCAAACCTAATGTTCTGCCCAACTCTTGTTAAAGTCCTTGCACTTGACAGTAATGCTCTCCTGACTGCCATGGTCAAGGCACTGATTGAGAATCAGTCGTTGTATTGGTCATGACTTTGGTACCATTTGAATAAAGGTCAAATGCAGTGTCATTGCTGTGCTGCCTGCTTTCCTGAAACGTTGCATCCCACCCTGATGTACTGTCTTGGCTGAAAACCTTCTTTCCATAAACTGCCTCAAATTGGTGATGGTTTATATGACAGAGAAATAATTTCCCACTAAAACAGCAAAGTATTGGATAAATAAGGCATGGTACTTTCATATGATTGGATTCTCTACAGCAGTGGAAAAGAGCAAACTACTGCTACATGGAACTTGGATGAGTCTCACAGATACAATGATGAGTGAAAGCAGGTGGAACAAGAGACTGGTGTATAATTCCATTACTGTACATTTGTAATACTGAGATATCTGCTGGGAGTGGGTCATAAGGGAGCCCTCTGGTGTACCGGAAATATATGTCTTCATCTGGACTGTGGTGTATATATTACATGTGTGAAAATTCATACAGCTGTACACTTAAGATTTATGTACTTTACGGTTTTATGTTATATCTCAATTAAAAATCAACATAAAAAGTGAATCACAACACACATTTCATCCAGGGCCTCAGTGTCTATGGAGGGGTCATTTATTCTATGGACCTCTGCATCTCAGAGTTGATGCCTAATGAGACCTCTTATTGGCATCCAACTTACGTGTGGGTCAGTTATCTGACAACCTTGAGAAGCTAATACACAGGCAGTAATTTTGAAATAATTCTGAAGTTTCAGAGGAGCCAATTTATGTATCACTCCACCCATACACTGAAGCACATGTACTACACTCACAAGAGAACTCTCCAGGGCTCTGCCTTCTAGTGACACTTAGCAAGGGTGTGTACACCCCGAGACTTTGGCCTTAATAGAACCTGGTCACCCAATAATTATTTAAAAGGACCAGCTTTGGGACTTCCCTGGCGGTCCAGTGGTTAAGACTCTGCGCTTCCACTGCAGGGGGCGCAGGGTCAATCCCTGGTCGGGGAACTAAGTAAGATCCCATATGCCGCCTGGTGCGGCCCAAATAAAATAAAATAAAAATAAAAAATGAAAGGACCAGATTTAATCATTTACTAAGGCTTAGATTGTGTTGAAGAAGGCAATAAAGTAGACAATACCTTTTTCAAAAGTTTTATCTGAAATTATAAGGCAGTTGGAGAGTGTAAAGGGGACCTCTCCAAGTTCACTGACAAACTGCTTTTTGTGGCTCATTCTCTATACTGTTCTGCCAACAATTATCGCACTGTGCCTTGCATCACAGTGTTGAACTCTGCAGATTAACGTTCGAAAATAACTCGCACATTTCTCAGGGCACCCTTAGCCTTTGGAATTACTTTAGCAGTGATACCAAGATCTGAATAACACACCACCTGTGAAAAACTGTCTCTAGATTTTGGGCGATTTTCATGTGATGTTTACAGATAGACACAGTTCATCTACGTTGCCGTAAAACTGGGGCAGTTTTGCGCCATCATTGAAAGCCTCCCTGCCTGGGATTTGAACCTGTTGTAACAACCATCAATCAGTCAGTCATTCCCCAAAGGTTTTTTGAAGGCTTAGTATGGGAGAGGCTCTGGACTTGCTGCTGCAGTGCCTCTTCAAAACAAAACTCAAAGTCTCGTTGACATAGTGTTGATACTATAACTGCTGATACTCATATCATATAACTCACAGGCTTTGAGGAC
The DNA here is from genome assembly GCF_949987535.1 of Balaenoptera acutorostrata. Taxonomy (NCBI): domain Eukaryota; kingdom Metazoa; phylum Chordata; class Mammalia; order Artiodactyla; family Balaenopteridae; genus Balaenoptera; species Balaenoptera acutorostrata. The sequence continues at coordinate 28,046,800 of NC_080073.1, read as the reverse complement.
ATTACAGACAGAAAATTTTCATTCTCTTTTTTTCTTTTTTCTTTTGTTCATCTGATAGATATATCTGCAGTCAAATATATTCTAGTTCAATCATTGGAACTTACTAGATGCTTAGTAAATATTTGTTGAGTGTATGAGTTAGTGAATTAATGAATGGGTGAGTAGATGGTTGAAGGGATGAAGTTTATCACTGATAATTTAACAAAAAATATTTACTTTTCAAAATTTATTGAATTCTTCGTATGTGCTTGGCACTGTGCTGGGTATTTTATGTGGATTGTCTCATTTGACTGCCTCAACAGCTCTGTTAGGGAAATACTGTTAGTATCTCCATTTCATAGACTGAAGAAACTGAGGCTTAAGGGAAGTTAAGTAATTCATTTGCCTAAAGCTGGGATTGGCAAACTTTTCTGCAAAGGGCCATATAGTAAATATTTTTGGCTTTTCAGGCCATGAGGTGTCTGTCCCAACTGCCCCATGCTGTCTCGTAGTGCAAAAGCAGCCACGGGCGGTATGTAAACCAATAGGCAGGGCTGTGTTCCAGTAAAACTTCATTTACAGAAAGAGTCAGCGGGTGGGATTGTCCCAATGGCTGTAGTTTGCTGACCCCTGTCATAGCTCATCAGTGATGGAACTTTGGTTTGAACCAAGTCAACGTGACTTTGAAGACCATGTTTAATTAGGAGCAAATTAGGATCTGTTAAAAAAGAAGGCAGGAATCTTGCCTTAGCAGTCCTTTATTAATTCTCCTCTTCCTCCTATTATTATGTTGTTGTTATTGTTATTATTATTTGCTTTTGGCTTGCAAAACCTCCAGAGTCCCTTCAAAGAAAGTAAAACCAAAGCCCATCTCAGTGTAATATCTGGTCTCTAAGCTGTGGGGAGTAGTACCTGTCGTCAGACACATCCTTTCATCTTACCCTTGCAGGTCCACGCTGGGAAGAGTCATCATCCACTGGCCCAGAGTGATTAAGTTACTTACCTCAGGTCACACAGCCAGCATACAACCAGGGCTTGAATCAGATTCTTTGGACATAAATCCCAGAATTCTTTCAGCTCTCTAGATAGCCTGGCTAAAGTTTTCTTTGAACTCTTTCTTCCTTATTTCTTTGCCCTTCTTTACCTCTTTAATAGCTACCTGTTTTGCTTTTCAGAAAACATCTTTTAGGGCTTCCCTGGTGGCGCAGTGGTTGAGAGTCTGCCTGCTAATGCAGGGGACACGGGTTCGAGCCCTGGTCTGGGAAGATCCCACATGCCGCGGAGCGGCTGGGCCCGTGAGCCACAATTGCTGAGCCTGCGTGTCTGGAGCCTGTGCCCCGCAGCGGGAGGGGCCGCGATAGAGAGAGGCCCGCGCACCGCGATGAAGAGCGGTCCCCGCACCGCGATGAAGAGTGGCCCCCGCTTGCCGCAACTGGAGAGAGCCCTCGCACGAACCGAAGACCCAACACAGCCAAAAATAAATAAATAAATAAATAAGAAAAATCCTTTCATTGCCTTTCCAGGCTTGCAATTTAAAAAAAAAAAAAAAAAAAAAAAAAAAAGAAAACATCTTTTAGCACCTACTCTCTGCTGGCACTAAGATAGAGCTGGTGATATAAAATCAAATTAAATAAAATGTTAACCAAATTTTCAGAAACAGGGACCTGATTGAAATAAAAAGGGATTTATTTGGGGTTTGCTAGGACTGCAGCCTGAGACACAGATTCAAGAAACTCTTGACTTGTGTTCCACTGGGCTACAAAATGGAGGAGGCTTCTAAAGGCAAAAACCCGTAAGGTTACAGTTAGTTACATGAGTTGTTTATCAAGAATTATAACTGGAGCTGGCAAGAAGTAAGGGTGCTTGTTAAGCGAGGATTGGTTGGGGGTTCGAAATGGTTGCATGGTCACAAGGGGAGAACTTATGACCATCAGTTTGCAGCTGGCAGGTATTATTCTGAATATGCCTCATGGTGTCCATGGCTCTGGTACAGTTCAAAGAAAGTTCAGGTTCTCAGTGGTGCAGGGATGTGTCTGAGACCAGATCCTCAATGAGAGCCCGATTCCACTTTTTTTTTTTTTGAATTTTATTTTATTTATTTTTTTATATAGCAGGTTCTTATTAGTTATCCATTTTATACATATTCATGTATATATGTCAATCCCAATCTCCCAATTTATCACACCACCGCCCCACCCCACCAGTTTCCCCCCTTGGTGTCCATACGTTTGTATGCCGATTCCACTTTTATATGCCTGAACTGTGATTACTCCATTATAATTTCAATTCATCATTGAAAGTTTGAGCCCTGTCTTCAGGGAGCTCTCAGCCCAGTCAGGAGGCAGGTGTTTAAATAGGTCATTAAAGTGAAGTGTAGTAACTGCTATGAGAGAGCAGGTGTCACAGGTGGTACCTTGGTGACACTTGGAGGGGGTGAGAACCTCTGATCTGCTGGAACTTCAAGGACCCTCCAGCCTGGATTTGCTCTAATGCACCGGCCACCTAGGCTGCACCCTGACCTTCAGGTGTTGACAGGCAGAGATTGGTGCTTGCAGGGAGCGAAACAGAGTGATGGTTAGCAAATACATGGGACGGGACAGTTTGGACGGGCGCTCAGGGAAGGCTTTGTGATGGAGTCATATTGAACTGAGGTGTGAAAAGTGAGAACCTGCCCGGCATAGAGCTGAACGAGGAAACTTCTCGGCAGAGGGTCAGCGGGGCAAAGGCCTGGAGGCAGTGAAATGCTCAGGGTGTTTGAAGAAGAGGAGGGAGGCCAATGAGGCTGGACTGTAGTGAACCATGGGAATAAAAAGAATTATTATTATTATATTATTACTGTGCGATAAGAACCTACAGGTGGCCTGGGCCCAGATCTTGGAAAACTTTTAAGCAGGCCTGTGTTGTGATTGAATTTACTTTTTACAAGATCATTCTCCGTGACTCTCACTCTCAGACTCACCTAGAGAGCTTTGAAGCGCCCAGGCCACACCTCAGGTCAGTGGGAACAGTGTTTTGTCACTGTTGTTGTCTGTGTTTTTTTCTGAAAGCTGATTAGAAGGGATTCCAGTGGGCAGCCAGGGGAGAACCAGGGGTGTAACTGCTGCATAGAGAAGGACTTCCTGGAGGGTGCAGTAAAGAAAGCAGGGAAACCAGTTAGGTGAGGCGGTCAGAGGTTGTTCAGGTTCAAGGTGGTGGCGGCCTGGGCTAGGGTCAGAATGGCGGAGCTGGCAAGAGGTGGTGGACAAATTCAAGTTATGTTGAGGAGGTAGAATCTTCTGGACTTTATTTTTTTGCCTGTGTCGGGTCTCAGTTGCGGCACGCGGGGTCTTCTTTGAGGCGTGCGGGACCTTTCGTTGTGGCGTGTGGGCTCTTCATTGCGGTGCGCGGGTTTCTCTCTAGTTGTGGCTTGTGGGTTTTCTCTTCTCTAGTTGTGGCGCACAGGCTCCAGGGTGCGTGGGCTCTGTAGTTTGCAGCACGTGGGCTCAGTAGTTTTGGCGTGCGGGCTTAGCTGCCCCGTGGCATGTGGGATCCTAGTTCCCCGACCAGGGACCGGACCTGTGTCCCCTGCGTTGGAAGGTGGATTCTTCACCACTGGACCACCAGGGAAGTCCCTCTTCTGGACTTCCTGATGAATCCTATGTAGGTGGGGCAAGAAAGGGAGGAATCAAAATAATTCCAAGTTTTGGTGATTGGTCTACTGGGTTGAAAGAGATGGTACCATTTTAATGAAACGAAATTTTGGCATGGAGGTCATGATGGACTGAATTTAGGTTGGAACCCCCAAATTGTTGGTCTGTCTGTAACCAGAAGTAGAGTTGTATTTATGTCTTTGTGTGTGTTTGTGTGTGCCTGGTCATGGTGCCTCTTTGGGGAAAGAGTGGCTCTATCTACATTTGTAATGAATCTTGGATATGTTAGTTACTGGGCTAAACATTCATTTAATCCCCTTAACCACCCTGTGAGGTTATGGGGGAGTAATCTCCATTTTACAGATGAGGAAGTTGAGGCACAGTGGGATTGTAATCAACTTTCCCATGATCGCACAGCTGTTAAGTGGAAGACTTTTGAACCTGGGTCTACCGACCTGGTTTCAGAAACTCTGCACTTAACCCCTGCACTAGTCTTAGAAACCCAAGCTGCTTTTTCAGGTGAGTGCATCACATTCAAGTACAGGAGATCCACCTGCATTGTTTCTAAGGAGTGACTTATTCTCAGGTTATTGTCAATGGCAGTTTTTATAAGATAAGCTTCTTCCTGTTTAAATGTTACCTGCACTTATACCCCACTGGGGCCATTGTTTTCCAACTGAGCTGCTGGAGGAATTGAAAAATCCTGAGTACTGCTGCTTAAATAAGTAGACTACATGCTCTACGAAGAAGTCACATTATTTTCTCAAAGAAGAGGAAGTTGGCCCAGTGAGGCAGTGATTACTGGGAACAAACTTCCTGGTTTTCCATTTTGTTCTGCTGCAAATGGCACGTTCTATCCATCAAGGCCTGCTGGGAAAGATTTTGTCTTTGCTTGTTGCAATTTAATTTTATCCTCTGTTGAACTGAGGTGCATTTTAAATACAAAGCTGAACTGTTAGGTTAGCATTGATCTGTATCCTCCTTGAGATGGGGCTGGCCTTTGTTTAGACGTATCACTTACTTAAAGGGAATTTCTTTAATTTGTGGATTTGATGACATTGGTCCACTTAAATCATCTTTTTGCATCCCCCGAAAACATTGTTTACCGAAGGCTCTTTAACCAGACACTCTGACAGCTTTAACAATGTCTGCTGAAAACAGTTTTCACTGGTTTCTTGGTGGATGAAGTGGGATGTTTGGAAGAGTTCACACGTTGATTTTAGAGGACAGTGACGAGGGAGCATGAGTCGCCCTTACAGTATCAGGCACCGAAGCCCTCCCATGAGTGCGTGATTTAGAATAGGAAATGCCCTGTGAGGTATTGCTCGGGAGAGTGGATTGATACTTAATCAGTCTTCAGAGACTACACTATAGGAGCAATCATTCAGTGCTCCAAACGAAGCAGAGAGTAGAAATACCCCCTCCAAAAGAAAAAAAAAAAAAAAAAAGCATTGGGGTGTGTAATTAGTTTGCACTTGGCTTGCTTGCTATGACTCAGAAATAACAGCTGCTCACGCCTGTGCATTTTGCTGTGCACCTTGCCCAGGGACAGCTTTCATTAAGAAGGCATTAGGTTTGGTGCTGCAACTTGCTGGTTTTCTATGTTTGCTTAAACAAAAAAGCTACTGAAAACTCTCTGCCCCAGAGTTGATTGTCAATGATTATTGGCTCCGCTTGGGGGTTGCTGATTATTTTTGCCACGTTTCCCTGGTTGGAACTTGGATTCTAAACATATTGCTTCCCCTCAAACTCTAGAAGCTGTGATGTAACATAGCAGCTCAGGTCTAAGAGTGGTAAGGGTTTATTCAGAAGGAAGGGGAATACCTTTTAATAGGTGATGCAGAGTGAGGACAGTGGTGAAGTGTGGATTCTTTGCGGAAGCCAGGGCCCTCATCCCCTCTGTGGGAGCTAGAACTAGACTCTCAGCTTCGTAAGGAGAAGCACTATGACTTGTCCAGTATCATATCCCAGTGCCCAGTTCTTGACATGTGAATATCTACTGCTGTATAACAAATTACTAGAAGCTGAGAAGCTGAAACACACATTTACCATCTCACAGTTTCTGTGGGCACTCTGCTTCATGGTTTCTCAGAAGGCTGCAATCAGGGTGCCAGCCGGGCTGGTGTCTCATCTGAAAGTTCAGCTGGGGAAGGATCTACCCCACTTCCACTTTAGGTTGTTGGCAGAATTCAGTTCCTCCAGGGCTGTTTTACTGAGGATCTCGGTTTCCCTTCAGTTCCTCACCATACCTGCCCATCTAGCATGGCTATTTACTTCACAGCCAAGTAGGCACCAGGGAGAGTCTGCTAGCAAGATGGAGATGAGAATCTCTTGTTACCTAATCATAGAAGTGACTTCCCTTTGCCTTTGCCGCATTCTACTGGTTTAAAATAGGCCACTTGGGACTTCCCTGATGGCACAGTGTTTGAGAATCCACCTGCCAATGCAGGGGACACGGGTTCGAGTCCCGGTCCGGGAAGATCCCACATGCTGCGGAGCAATTAAGCCCGTGCGCCACAACTACTGAGCCTGCGTTCTAGAGCCTGCGAGCCACAACTACTGAGCCCGTGTGCCACAGCTACTGAAGCCTGTGCGCCTAGAGCCTGTGCTCCGCAACAAGAGAAGCCACCGCAATGAGACGTCCGCGCACCACAACAAAGACCCAGTGCAGCCAGAAGTAAATAAATAAATGAATTTATAAATAAATAAATAAAATAGGCCACTAGATCAGCCCAGCCTCAAAGAGTGGAGATTTGTAGGGCCTGAATACCTGGAGTGGGAACCATTGGGGGATATCTTAGAGTCAGCCCGCCACAGCATGCAATAGGCACTCAGCATGTATTTGTTGAGTGAATGAGCCTAAGAGCTGGGTTCTTATGATTTGGGCTAAAGACATCCTATCATCTTTTTTTCCCCCTATCACATACTCTCTATATAAGATGAGCAAGGTTTGCTTTAATATTTTATATATTAAATTATATTTATATTTTATACCTACATGATATTTACATAGTCTTCCCCCATCCTTCGTAATGCCATCTGGATGCTTGGTTACTGGACTTAAGGTTTATCCAAAATGCTGCCCTTCCCTACTCCTAAGGAGGAATTTTTTCAAGGGGAGGATCAATCTGGCGACCTCTTTGATCTGATACGTTTTGTCTCTCATGTTTCTCTTGCTGCATACGTGGTGGGGATTTAAAACAGTCCCCACATCCGTGCTTTCTGGATTCTGAGTCTTTTGTAAATGGAGTGCCCCGGGCAGCTTTTTGCTTGGAGGGAATGAAAAAGCAAGGGTGAGGGTTCACATCTAATGTGTTTTAGTTGAAGTCACTGGCTACATGTGGAAACAGTCAGCTCTGCTTTCTCCCCCAAGCCTTTGATATTGTTGGGGCTTTTCAGTGCGTGGCAGGATTATTAACAAGAGAAAGTCAACATTGTCCAACATTGCCACACTGAATCGAATGGAGAGAAACTTGCAGGCAGTCACTGAACCTGAAATAAGCTTCTCTTCCCCCAGGCTTCCCAACTTTTTTGTTGTTTGTTTAATTCCAAGGTCATGACAATATCTGTGTGAAATGGTTTGTGCTGTAGCTTAAGACTCTGGGTCACACTTTGCTAGGTTGGAATTTTTTTTGCTTCTTCCCCGTTCAAGAGCAACCTTTACATTGAGAAGACTGGCAGGGGTGGGGCAGGCAGGCTTTGGGACCCTGTCCTGAACTGCTGTAAACGCTTCCCCACTATCTTCTTGGCTCTGAAACACAAGGCATGAAGAAGACAAAGAAGGACAAAAATCACCATTTGGGCCCCTGTGGAAGTTCCATTTGTCAGATGCCCCAGTCTGCCCATTCCCTCCCTATCTTCTGCTTTGGCTTTGAAATTGAGTGTTGAGTGAGTCCAGAGGCAGAGGAAATGGCACTGTATACCCAGCCCAAGGCAGTTTGATCCTCATGAAAATGAGAAATCACCTGTATTGACAATAGGCATGCCTGCTGCTGGCAAGATCTGCCCTTGTGCAGATTTGCTGCTGGGCCTTGCTGTCACCCTGCTGGGTTGGTTTTTCCAGTATTAGACTCTTCCAAGCCAAGTCTGACAATTGAGTGGTAAATCCTCCGGTGAGCTGGAGAGGTCTGGGCAGAGGGATAGAGAATGGTCAGTTTAAGAAGACCAACAGCATTCAATTCATTTCTTCTGTGGCCTTTTCTGGCCGTGCATTTCAGTTCTCTGGAGACGTATAACTTGTGAATTGACTGGTTTCCACGAATATTATGAATTAACAGGAAGTAAGCCATGTCCATGCTCAAGTTCCATTGGAAGTGAGGAGGGCAAATCCTATTAGCATTTATAATTGTGTTGCTTTTTCATATTAATCCCTTCCCATGGCTGAGGAATTAGGAATTTTCTCACGTGCTGATGGAAACCAGTCCTAGGAGTGTGTCCTGTCAAGTGCTGGAATATAGGTGATGATATGAGACTGTGACCTTCCCCTCTGACAGGAGCTCTTCCTTCTCTGGTGAGATGCATCTGTGATATTTTGCATATCTATTAGATTAGGCTTAACCACGATTGTGGAAATTCATTATTTGAAGTTAAACCAAACCTCCTGGCCAGATATCCTTACTTGCTGTTACTTGATTGGGAAGTGAAAATCCTTCATTTCATAAAAAGTCCTACAGCCTTACGGAGCGCCTTCTTCATTGGCCATTACACTTTCTGGATTGTGTCTCTGTTTTCTCTTTGACTTTATGCCATGGCAGTTTGGGGTGGTAAATGCACCGATGCCTCTGATTCCACTGTTTGCAGTCCCACTGCAGCAGTGACGGTCCGGAGAGAATAGAAAATGTTATTGGGATGTCAAAAGGGAAAAAAGAAATTTCTGCATTAGAAACTGAGACGATAGGGTGTACAAGAAGAAAAGTCATATTTGTGAGCATTAAAAAGAAGAGCCAACCAAAGAATGATGTTTTCAGTATAGATCAGTGGTTAGTAGTTTGATGCTCTTATCTTCTTTTTTTTTTTAAGATTTATTTAATACTTATTTACTTATTTAATTTATTTTTGGCTGCGCCGGGGCTTAGTTGCGGCACACAGGGTCTTTGTTGAGGCACGCAGGATCTTTCCTTGCGGTATGTGGGCTCTTCCTTGTGGTGCTCGGGCTTCTCTCTAGTTGTGGTGTGCGGGTTTCCTCTTCTCTAGTTGTGGCCCACAGGCTCCAGGGCGCGTGGGCTCTGTAGTTTGCGGCGCACAGGCTCTCTAATTGAAGGCGCGCAAGCTCAGCAGTTGTGGCGCGTGGGCTTAGTTGCCCTGCGGCATGTGGGATCTTAGTTCCCTGACTAGGGATCGAACCTGCGTCCCCTGCATTGGAAGGTGAATTATTTACCCCTGGACCACCAGGGAAGTCCTGTTCTTATCTTCTTGAACATAGACACATTTCTGAAATTATTGACAAGCATTTATTAATTAATAAAGGAATCTGTTTGGTGCTCTGTCTCTGGAGAAGCCTTAACTGAAATGCAGTTTTGTAAAACAGCCAAGTTATGAATGGTTTTTGCTTGACAGCAACTTGAACTAAAACCTGGTGAGTGGTACCCAAGGTGTTGAAGTCAGAATGAAAGAAGCTGCAGCATCCTTGCTACATGGCTCTTTAGGTAAGAGCTGTGGAAGAAGAGAAGAATCAGATCTGAAATCCGACCTCCTAAGAAGTGCTTGCCCTTGTCCTGATAAACACTTTAGCTTCTGAATACACAGTTACCTGCTACCCATCAGCTTGGATGGATCATCATCTCTGCAATTCAGGAAGGATGTGCAGAATCTCTGGCCCTGCTGTTTGTCACTTTCCCCCGCGGCTATGGTTAATGGTGTAGCCATTCACCCTCAGCAGGCATAAATCCTTTTTCCCACAAGAGGGTATTGGCTGGATACAACATTTATAGGACCAAAGGAGCAGCTGGTGATGTCAGTTTCAAGGCAACTAGGTTGTCTTGGACATCCTATTTAGCAGATGGCCAGGACTTGATAGATGGAAGGTTATTAGGATCCAAGTCAAGGGCCACATGGCACAGTGGATGGGAAAAGTAAACGGCAGCACATCCGAATGCAGACACACAGCCTGGTGGGGCTTCTCTGCCTCATGTCGTTTTGCTTCAAGCAGGAATAAATGTATGTCTGCCTGTAGGGCCTGGATTATCGACACATCTCTAGAGATTATCAGTAAGTTGGTTACTAAATTGATAGTTGGCTGAATCCTTATGTCTATTATTTGGAAAGAAAATTTTATGAAGTTTAGATTTCATCAGCATTTATATAAATTTGGCCTTTTGCCCAAACCTACATGGTTTCCTGTATTGCTAATGTCTCTATGTCTTTTGGTTATATCCAAAGACAACTTAAAAGCTTTAATTTCAGAGCCCTCTGTTGCATCTGTATTGGAAGTGCCCTAAGCTGTGTTTTGCAATGAGAGCACAAACTCTGCAGGGAAAGGGGTGTCCATTTCTTCTCGTCCATTTTAAGCTCATTTTTGCAATTGCTGCCTTTTCCGTGTTACTGCATAACTCCTTTGATCTTAAAGTGGAAGGAAGCAAATTTCAAGAGCTAGGAAAACTCCTCATGTGGCTTTAGCACGCGCAGCATATTACAAAATGGAGTGGATGTCAAATAAAACATAAATTTGGATCATTTGAAATTCGAACTCAAGGAGGTATTGCTTTTAGAGCCAAGTGCATTGAGAAGTCTCAGGGATAAAACTGCTGTTGTTTGACATTCATTTCCATTTGAACGTTTGGGTCGGGTTGTTGCCATGTCATATCCAGCCCTTATTGAATGTTGCATTTGTACTCAGCATTATACTCCAAGCTTCATGCATTTCATTCTCATAACATTATGAGATCATATCCCCATTTCACAGGTGAGGACCCAGAAGCTCTAAAAATTGCATTTTTCCCCACCCCTTGGCCTCCTCTACCCGGGGCAGAGACCGGAGTATAAACAAGGGTTGCTGGTACACCCTTTCCGTAGGCATATTTCAAAGCTGCCCAAATTGCTCAGGTTATGTCCCTGAATTTTTTTACGTGGCAAATTGGTTGAAGCAGCGAGTGGAGGGGAATATTTCAGTTAGGGTTATGCCTTTCTGGAACAAACCCACTTATTAACATGCTCTGGATTCTAACCCTGAGGTTTAGATCCAAGACGTGAACTGGAGAGTAGGCTCTGTATTATTAGTAAGTTACTTTGACCAGCCAGTGATCTCCATTTTTCTTTCTTTTTCTGTCCATCTTCTCAACCCCAACCGTATAAACCAGCAATGGAGGCTGTGGAGATAAATGGGCATTGGAGAAGGCTTTTCATTTTCCGGATTGCTTAGAATCTAGGGTCAGGCTCTTGAGCTCAAATGAGACCAGGACTGAGTAATCAGACACAGAGATAGTGTAGTCAGAAGCAACCAGAAATTGAAAGTGGATTAGGTTATCAGGTTATTTTCCTTTTGCTTGGGCTACAGACGTCATTGGTAGATGTAACTCACAGAGGATTAGGAAAAATTTCCTTGAAGTTTCACATCATCAGATGAGACTAAATGCATTAAAGTGCCCTCCTGACTACAAAACATCGCCCCACAGTTGGGATCAAAAATGAGTATCCGTGAAATATTGCCGTGGTAGAGGAGGGGTTAACACAGTTTTGTAGAAGCACATGAGTTGATCAGGTTGATGGTAAATGTTGTGCCTTGTGATGGTGGCATCTCACTGAGAAACTTTCAAAACAAACTTTAAATAAGCAAGGTGTATTGGTTAAGAAAATTATTGACATTATAGCCTGTCCCCATCTTCCACCTCTGTACACAGTCATGAAACTCAGCTAAATTTTGCACTGTAATCGATGATCCCAATTAGTTAAAACAACAATTACTTTGTTACTTTAGGTTGGCTGGTCGGTTCTTCTGGTCAAGGCCAGCTTGGCTGGTCTCTGCCGACTGCAGGTGGTCCATCTGAGGCTGAATGGTCTCAAATGGACTCACTCTCCTGTCTGGTAGTTGGCAGGCTGGTGGGTCTAGAATGGATTCAGCCTGGACTGCATGTGTCTGCTCCTTGTGGTCTCTCATCCTCCAGTAGGCTAGCCTGGAGTTCCTCACCTGGTGGTTTCAGGATTTCAAAGATTAATAAGAGAGGATAAATCCTTGCATTCGCCTCCCTGTATAAGCCTCTCGCTGCCTCATATTTGCTGTCCCTTTGGCCAAAGCATGTGGCCAAGCCCAGTTTGTTTGTCTGTTTGTTTTTAATTAAATAATTTATTTATTGGCTGCATTGGGTCTTCATTGCTGTGCACGGGCTTTCTCTAGCTGCGGCAAGCAGGGGCTACTCTTTGTTGTGTGTGGGCTTCTCATTACAGTGGCTTCTCTTGTTGCAGAGCATGGGCTCTAGGAGCGCGGGCTTCAGTAGTTGCAGCATGCGGGCTCAGTAGTTGTGGCTCGCGGGCTCTAGAACGCAGGCTCAGTAGTTGTGGCGCACGGGCTTAGTTGATCCGCGGCATGTGGGATCTTCCAGGACCAGGGCTCAAACCCGTGTCCCCTGCATTGGCAGGCAGATTCTTAACCACTGCACCACCAGGGAAGTCCCCAAGCCCATTTTCAAAGAGTGGAGAGGTTGATGTGTGCTCTTGATGGGAGGAGTGGCCAATCACATTGCCAAGATGCATGTGACAGGGATGGCAGGAGTTTGTGGCCATTTTGCTATTTCCCACATACATTAGAGTAACTTCTGGTAGTTGAACTGGCATTAACATGTCTCGCAGACTGAATCTGGACATGGGAGAAGGAACACCGTGGTTTTGCCTATAACTTCAATTTGATATGAGATACTTCTCTGTGCTCTTACTTTGTTCTGTCACTTTCGAAGTTTGGCCATTTACTTGTAGACTCTCTTATCTTGCATTCTTGAGTTGTGTTTCCATTTTTGGTCATGTTTTACATTTTTTGATTAGTCTATGCCATGGTGCAAATACGATTTTTTTTCATTTTGTGGTATTCTGTGGATGTTTGCCTTTCAGAAGTGTTTTGTGCTTCAACCAGTGGCTTGAGCTTCCTTTCGGGCAATTTTGGAGCTACACTCATGGCAACTTCCAGAAATCCATCATTGTGATCTGATACACTGATCCTTTTTTTTTTTTTTTTTTCCTAGTACTTGTAGTGTTTACAACGTAGTACCAAATTCCACCTCATTTTATTAGTCTATCAACATAACCCCATACATAATGACACCTGTGTTTGAATTTAGTCATAACTCAGGGCTCCAGACATTACTATGTAATCACTGTTAACTCATAGAGCATCCAATCCGGGTTTTTCATTCTCAACTTCTGCATCGTTGGCATTGTGGGCCAGATAATTCATTGCTCTGGGGGGCTCTTCTGAATATTTTGGGATGTTTAGCAGCAGCCCTGCCTCTACCCACTTGACGCTAATAGCCTCGCCCTTCCACCCTTACTTGTGACAACCAACAGTGTCAGCAGACATGGTCAGATATCCCCTGCGTGGGAATGGGGAGTGAGAGATAGGTAAAGATGCCTCCAGTTGAGAACCACTGCTTTAACTTGGAGACGCTGAGGCAGAAGAGAGAAAGAAATTGTGAAGTATGACTTATTATTAGAGAGCAAACTAGGATTGGCAGCCAGACAGGGAGAATCTATAAGGGAGGAAGGGGTGTGGCCATTTTTCAGCTACCTTAAAATTTAACCTAAGTTGGCCCTGGATTCCTCTGGATTAACCAGGAAACATCAAGTTGGGTCTTGCTACCCATTGAAAGTTTCATCAGTATCTCAACTTTATTGTGTTAGAAGTGGATTAAATGTAAATAACACCCCTGGGAAAAAAATTTTAGGAGATATGCTGACCATAGATAATGGATTTGGGGAAACTCTTTATTTGGAAATAGTTCAACATAACAAAAGTAGAGAAAATTGTATCATGACCCTTCTGATACTCATCACCTAAGATCCTAAATGATTGATTAATGGCCAGTCCTGGTGCATCTATACCCCGCTCGCTTCCTCTGCTATCCACTCCTGAGTTATTTGAAAGCAAAATCATTACATTTGTAGCTATTTCAATATGTGTCTAAAAGAAAGAACTTAAAAACCAAAATTATAATATGCTGGTGGAATTTTTCTTCTAGAAAGGACAAGAATGAGAATTTATGCTGAGTAGTATCAGAACATAAGGGGAAAGCGTGAGGGTCAAGATCAAAGAGGCTTGACATTTCGGCAGATTAAAAACTCCTGGGGGTGGGGGAAGGGAGGCCCCTGGTGGTCTAGTGGTTAGGACTTGGTGCTTTCGCTCTGGGGCCCAGGTTCAGTCCCTGGTGGAGGAACTGAGATCCCGCAAGCCCTGTGGCATCGCCAAAATTAAAAAAAATAAAAATAATAAAGTAAGAAAATACTCCAGCGGGGAAGGGAGGTTGGAGACACTGTCTCTTCGAGCTTCTTTCCGCTCTACATTTTCCCTGCTTGAGTGACTCTTAGAAATGCCTCTTTGAGCATAACTTAAGGTACAGGGAATCGGGATCCTTAAAAAGGAGAGTAAGCCAGCAGGGAACAGATCCATTTTTTAAAAGAAGAGGAAAAAAACATAATCACAAAAAGGTATTGAAATATTCAGTCACTGATGGATTGCTCTCTGATGACTTTCAATGACTTTTTAGCCAATTGGGATCTACTTTTAATAAAACAAAGCAAGGGGAAAGTCTGCTTGCTTTTTAAGATTTTGCTAGGACTACGGTATTTCTCCCCTGTTCTAATGTATTCTGAGAAGTTTCTTTCTTTTGATTTAGACTTCCTCACTTGGTTTTATTGTGTCATAAATCTCCTGTGTTTGGTGAGAGCCATGGTGTATGTGAGACCCAAGCAGCTTGCTAGATAACATCTATTACCCCCCCTTCTCTTTAGAAGATTAAACTGAGACTGTTGTGTCTGATGCCAGAATAGATTTAACCAACCATGTTTCCTTTACATATAGGTCAGTCCAAGGGACAATTCTGCACTGGATCCTATTATCCATGGGTTGAAGGGCGTCGTACATCATGGTAAGTAAGCTGCATACACTTCCTTTTGCTGGGATGTGAAGGGCTAAGGTCTCCACCTAAAAGAATGGGTTATCTTGCAGAGGACGGACTATGACACCCATTCCTCATCCACTGATGTTGAAGGGCATGAGGCCCATTATTTGATGGGTAGAGAGCACATCCATTTATTACCTGCAAATGGATCTGGGTTAACAGTAAGCAATTTGTTTCTCTTCAGGTACCACTCGGAATGCATGTGTTATAAATCAGAACACCCTAAGATGTACTATTCATACACGTTGAACCTGCCAGGTGCCTCATATCTATCCTAAAATTATTCCCTTTTCAAGTAACTTTTCATTTATGAATTTCTTGATTTGCCCCACAGATGTAGGGGAAAAAACTTAAGTAGCCATGACAAGTCATTAAACTTTGCCGCACGTGAGCAAGTACCATCAGCTACTAGAATGGAAAATGCTAGGCCGTGTTCTGTGCAGCAGACATCTTATCCTCAAGCATAAAACGGGGAGAGAAAGTAAGATAGATGGGTTCTGTCTTACCCAACTGTTTTTTATTGGAGGAATTTCCCTGCAACTTTATTATCGGCGATGCATCATTACCTATGACATCAGGATCCTCTAATTTCAAAAGTACCCTTGTCACAGGGAGGTGTGGAGATGAGAGGTACTGTAATGATTTGCAAGATTTTAATAATCTAATTAGAATTCCAAAGACATTGACAGAAATAGCATTAGTAACCTTATTACACCTCCCCTTCATCTCCACGGCTATGATAAGACATCTTCACACCTTTCTGGGAGGATGTCTTTTGACATTAGCCAATTCTGCAGAGCTTAACAGACATCTTACCCCCTTTCTCTCAGGGAAACAAAACCAGTTATCAGTGTTCCGTGGAAGCAGGTAGGATTTTGGATCGTTTTGCTCTTATAAGTGTTCAATCATACAGCGGGTAACAATAATAAACCTAGTGAAAGTAGAAAAATAGGGTGACTGAAAACGCCTCATTGAGGTTTTCACTTTAGGAAATGTCCATTGCTTCCCGATTTTCGTTTGTATCTCTGAAGAAATCTCCTCACGCAGAGCTGGGAAGTAGGTAGTATGGAAGTTTGCCAAGGGAATAAAACACTTTTGCCAAAACTTAGGCCGTCTGCCCCTTTGTGATTTGATGTTGATAGCAGTAGTGGTGGGTGTGAGACGTAGGGAAATTTGCACTGGGCAGCCTCAAAAAATGCACAGAAAGTTGATGTTATGGGCAACACGCTGTGTTCTCTGAGCTCCTTCCCAGAAGGTGCCCGGGAACTCTCAGTTCATCAAACGCTTTCTTGGAATTCCAGTCTATAATATAGATTATGAGGTTGGGGGTTTGAAATATACTAAGTGATGGATAGATCTTCCTTCCCCTGACTCTTCTTCCTGTTTTAATACAATCACCCCACGAAGAATTCTGGAATCTTCAAAACAGGTACCTCTTCTTCAGCCTGAGAGGAAGCACTCCATCAGCTATGGCATTTGAGTGGGTCTGTGTAATCTCATTTCCATGATGATCATTGCAGGACATGCCACATGTTAAAGATAAGCAGTAGGCTTCCTTTAGCCCCCAAATCCCCAAATCTCAGTAAACTCACTGCATAGTGATCATTCGGTTCATGAGCTGCATGCCGGCATAATTGTGTAATCCTTCCTCATTATCCACAATTAGCCTCTAAGAGGCAGTTATATGCAGGAATATGATACCTGTTACTGGGAGGATGGCAGAGACGCCCAGTATGAGGTTTCAACTCTACCTGCTAATTGAAAAGTCAGAGGAGACCTGCAAAAAATAGTTCCCTGCAAAGGAAGTTCCCTTCTTTTTTTCAGTGTAACAGAAATAATTATCCCCTGGGAGGGGTGGGCATATTTCTTCTTTAACACACTAGTGAATGTGTTTGTCAATCATTGATATTTGACAGGAAGATGTGAGCATTCCTATTTGTGGGCATGTTTGGTTAAACTTTAGTCTTCTGGTAAAAGTCTGCTCTTGGTTTGCCCCCATGCGGCTGGCATAGCCCGAGAATTATTCCTCGTGCCCAGTTCTGGAGCTCAGATCAAGGTTTCTAACGTCTGGCTTTTATCCTGATCATGTTAAGTAACTTACACCACAAAGGGTGCCCAGACATGTGCCAAGCTGAGGTGAGGAACTGCAGAGTCGCTCTGTGAACACAGCAACCTAGCCCGGGAGGGAGTGCCAGCAATTCTGGGGGAGAATTCCTTCCATGCGCCAGCGCAGGCATTATCAGGGTCTTAGGGTGGAAAGAGCATGGGCTTTGGAGCCGGACAGGCTTCAGCAGGGATCTCGGCTTTGCCACTCACTAGCTGGAACTATGGCTGCCTCTCTAGCCTCTCTGAGAAAGTTTACTTTTTTATTCAGCAAAAGTGTTGCAAGCCCACTGGGTGTGAGCCCTGGGCTGATGTACTGGTGAAGACAGACAGACACAGGCCAGCCCTCAGGTACCTGGAAGGGAGGTGAATGCCACCCCTTCTCCCTCCAGGCTGCCTGGAGCGTTACCCCTTCCAGCCTTTGCATCTGCTGTTGCTGGTTCCTCTGTCAGAAAAGTTCTTCCCTCAGCTCAGAGCAAGTGTGTCTCCCTCTAATTATTTCAGGTCTCAGTTTGGATCTTACCTCCTCAGACAATTCTTTTTTTTTTTTTTGGCTGCGTTGGGTCTTCGTTGCTGTGCACGGGCTTTCTCTAGTTGTGGCAAGCGGGGGCTACTCTTCGTTGCAGTGTGCGGGCTTCTCATTGCGGTGGCTTCTCTTGTTGCGAAGCACGGGCTCCAGTAGTTGCAGTGCACGGGCTCAGTGGTTGCAGCACGTGGGCTCAGTAGTTGCAGCACGTGGGCCCTAGAGCATGCGGGCTTCAGTAGTTGCGGCACACGGACTCAGTAGTTGTGGTGCACAAGCTTAGTTGCTCTGCGGCATGTGGGATCTTCCTGGACCAAGGATCAAACCCATGTCCCCTGCATTGGCAGGTGGATTCTTAACCACTGTGCCATCAGGGAAGTCTCCAGAGAATTCTTTCTTAATTATCCTATCCAATTCCCCATCATCTCCCCATTCCCATCACTCCTTGTCACATCATCTTAGGCTTCTTTCTTTGAAGCACTTAAAAGTATCTGAAATAACCTTGTTTGTTTATTTACTCCTGTATTACCTACTAAAGTGTAAGCTTCATGAGGGCAGAACCCACGTGTGTTTAACAACTAATAGATGCTCAGTAAAATAAGCCAAATGAGCAAATCAAGTAAAGATACAAATAGGTGAAAAATATCAAAATATAAAATTGGAAAAAGAGGTGGAGGAACTAAAGGCCTCACAGGCTTTGCTTTGATTGGGAAGAGAAAGAAGTAGGATAATGGCTTGGAAACTTGATTCTGCCCAAATTTCTGGGGCCATTGCTGACTCTCGTTTTGATAACCGTCATCACTTCTGTCGTTCTTCCAAAAGAGAATGAACATCTGAAATTGTTAAAAACAAACAAACAAACAAACTTTTGTTGGAACTAGAAACATTTTCAGTTGAAGGTCCTATGAAGGATTTGAATGATCTGTTACTGTGATGGACATAAATAATGTGCCCTTCACAGAACCTCTGGCTTGGGAACAATGACAGAGACGTATACGAAGAAGAAATCAGTATGGATTTCTGTTGCAGTTCACAATTGGCTTTTATTTCGTCAGCTCTGGGAGTCATATCTTAGAATATTCATTCCTCATTAAGTGAATTTTTTTTAATAGGAAGAATCTTTTTTTTTAAATTAATTAATTAATTTTATTTTGGACTGCATTGGGTCTTCGTTGCTGCGTACGGGCTTTCTCTAGTTGTGGCGAGCAAGGGCTACTCTTCTGTGCGGTGCATGGGCTTCTCATTGCAGTGGCTTCTCTTGTTGCACAGCATGGTTTCTAGGCATGTGGGCTTCAGTAGTTGTGGCACATGGGCTCAGTAGTTGTGGCTCACAGGCTTAGTTGCTCTGTGGCATGTGGGATCTTCCTGGAGCAGAGTTCGAACCTGTGTCCCCTGCGTTGGCAGACAGACTCTTAACCACTGCACCACCAGGGAAGTCCCTAGGAAGAATCTTATATGTTCCTTTAGCTGAAATGGCAATGAGGAATCTGGTCCTACCAGCCAACCATTGGCATTTGGTCAGTAGGGTCCTCTGTGAAGCAGACACCAAGATGGAATTTTAAGTGCAGGCGAGTTTTTTGGCAGGGAGGGACTGCCCAGGAAGGATAAAGAGGAGAGGGAGCAGGAGTGGGTGGGGAGAGCACTGGGACCCCAGTGCAGGTCTGATACCTCTAAAGAGAGGGAACCTAGGAGGACTGGCTGAAGGCAGCTCTAAGAAAGTCTTGGCTGGGACCTTGGAGAACGCCAGAGCCAAGACTGCCCGTGAGAGGAGTCCTTTGTTGGGCAGCAGTGGCCCAGCCCTACCAGGTGTGGTCATTGGCTAGAGCATCCCAGCGAGAGCGGCCTCCCTGCGAGCGCCGAGGTGTGCCCGAAGGCACAGCAGCTCCCAAGCCTCCTCACAGCGGCTTGTCTCTAGAAGGAAGATCTTAGGGGTGTCTCCTGTGGCTGGTCCAGAGGTCACATCTTCCTTCCAAAGACATTTTCCTCATCACCTTGCCAAAAAGTTGATGACTTGGTCCTCTCACTTTTAAAATGCTCAGGACTTCTTACAGTCACTGCTTGTTCCTTTTGTGCATAATTATTAAGTGCCTCATCTAAGTACACCATGAAGCTAGGCAGAAAGAAAGCACAGCACGCATGGACCAGCCCTCTCTGAATTTGTAGACACTCAGGAGAGACATATTTTTAAGCATGTAATTACATTAAAGAGTGAGGAGGGACTTCCCTGGTGGCGCAGTGGTTAAGAATCCGCCTGCCAGTGCAGGGCAAACAGGTTCAATACCTGGTCCGGGAAGATCCCACATCCCGCGGAGCAGCTGAGCCCGTGTGCCACAACTACTGAGACTTCGTTCTAGGGCCCACGAGACACAGCTGTTGAAGCCTGCGCATCCTAGAGCCCGTGCGCCACAACAACTGAGCCCGCATGCTGCAACTACTGAAGCCCACGTGCCTAGAGCCCATGCTCCGCAACAAGAAAAGCCACCACAATGAGAAGCCCACGCACTGCAATGAAGAGTAGCCCCTGCTCGCCGCAACTAGAGAAACCCTGCGCGCAGCAACAAAGACCCAACACAGCCAAAAATAAATAAAATTATTTTTTAAAAAAAGAGTGGGGAGCAGCAGAAGATTTAACTTAGACTTGGGGCTATAGACCGGGCATTGCAGACAAAGTGACCATGAAGACCTAAAGAGTGCATAGAGGTTGTCCAGGCAGAGAAGGGAGTATAAGGTCCCAAGCAGCACCAGCACAGAGGTGGCATGTTGGAGACTCTGAGCTCTGGGACCTTGCTACTCTTGTGCAGGGGAGCTGGGGAGAGATACCTAGAAACCTCTTGGCAGCAGAAAGTGCTCTTTCTTTTTGTTTTGTTTACTTTTTATAAATTTATTTATTTTATTTATTTATTTTTGGCTGTGTTGGGTCTTCATTGCTGCGTGCAGGCTTTCTTTAGTTGTGGCGAGCAGGGGCTACTCTTCGTTGTGGTGCGCAGGCTTCTCATTGTGGTGGCTTCTCTTGTTACGGAGCACAGGCTCTAGGCGCACGAGCTTCAGTAGTTGTGGCACGTGAGCTCAGTAGTTGTGGCTCATGGGCTGTAGAGCGCAGGCTCAGTAGTTGTGGTGCACAGGCTTAGTTGCTCCGCAGCATGTGGGATCTTCCCAGACCAGGGCTCGAACCCGTGTCCCCTGCATTGGCAGGCAGATTCTTAACCACTGCGCCACCAGGACGTCCCAGAAAGTGCTCTTTCTTAGGTGTTCATTTTTCTATGTAAATTGTGACTTTTACAAACTCGGAAGCATGAAAAAATATAAATAGAATGAAGAGAGGTGATTTGCCATTGATTCTGGTCCTGTCTATCCATTGAGCCATAGGTGGAAGCATTAAAATGTATCTAATCAGGGATTTTATTTACACTACCGCCAGCATACCCTGGAAAGGAAAAGAAGTTGTGACTCTTATTCACCGCTCTGACCCAGTCATTCACAATGCTTTTTGTATATAAGAACCAGGACTTGCAAGTAGCCACACCTGATAGAAATATTGGTTTCAAAGAGCTTAGTCTAATTCTAATTTTTTCAAAACCCATTTAAAAAAAATAAACTTGTGGGGCTTCCCTGGTGGCACAGTGGTTAAGAATCCACCCGCCAACGCAGGAGACATGGGTTGGATCCCTGGTCCGGGAAGATCCCACATGCCACAGAGCAACTAAGCCCACGTGCCACAACTACTGAGCCCACGCACCGCAACTACTGAGCCCACGCACTACAACTACTGAAGCCCGTGCGCCTAGAGCCCGTGCTCTGCAGCAAGGGAAGACACCGCAATGAGAAGCCTGTGCACCGCAACGAAGAGTAGTCCCCACTCGCCGCAACTAGAGAAAGCCCGCGTGCAGCAATGAAGACCCAATGCAGCCAAAGATAAATAAATAAAATTTAAAAAAATTTTAAAAAGCAATCCATTTAAAAAAATAAAATAAAACAATAAACTTGTATGTGGATTTGTGTAAAAATGTACCAGTTCCCTTGTAAGTAGTTTGTATCCAATTGACCAGTGCTAAATAATGTACATTATATCCTCTGTCTATTAAAAAGGATGTATTATTTTTCTTTCAAGTTTTTCGATTACCTACTTTCTATTCTTTTTCATAATATCCACCCACAGAAAATCCAGCGGACTGTACATATACCTAGTCTAGAACGCTGTCAGAAAGGCATTGGAACACTAACTACTCGCTCATGTCAATCATCTAAGAAAGATCCATTTTTTTTGTTTTTGGAAGGAAACTTGCTGGTAGTGATTGTTTGATTGTGAAGCTTTGACTATCCGCCCCTCTTTTTTTTTAATATTTTTATTTTTGGCTGCATCGGGTCTTAGTTGTGTCACGCGGGCCCTTTGTTGCGGCACGCGGGCTGCTCTCTAGTTGTGGCTCACATGCTCAGTAGTTGCGGCGCGCGGGCTTAGTTGCCCTGCGGCATGTGGGATCTTAGTTCCCTGACCAGGGATCAAACCCGCCTCCCCTGCATTGGCAGGCGGATTCTTAACCACTGGACCACCAGGGAAGTCCCTGTCCCTCTTTTCTCATCACCTTGCTTGCTGTCCTTTCCTCTTCCACTGAATATACTACCTTAGTGCATAGGAAAGTATCTTCCTCCTTCACGGGAAACCTAAAGGGGACAGTTAGAAATTGCCTCAGACACCAGTCAGGACGAGATGGCTCTTCTCCCTGTCCTCCCTCCCCAGGCTCTTCTGAGAAACTTATCAGTGAAAGTACAAATACATTATCACCCGAAAACGCCCTGCTAGTGATGTCACAAAATGAGGCGCTTGCAAGCTTTCCTTGTTAAAATTCACCAATAGAAGTTGGGTCTATGAAAATCAAACTTTCTTTGCAGAATACCTCACCCAGTTGTTGACTAGTTTATTCACTGGGCTCACTTTGGGGATATTTTCTACCCATCTTCTCCCCTGCCCTGGGGTGCTCATTGTCAGCTCACCAGATCTGTGGACAATGTCCTAGAATAGTTAGACTCAATCCAGGCATCTAGCAGAAGGGGAGGTAATAAAGTAAATCTGCACATACATGTGACTACCTGCCAAGTGTTTTCATTTGGTGGTGAAAGCTGGAGTATCTGCATCTGTTCTTTTTTCTATATCCCACCTGCTAGGATTGAGGTTTCTATAATCAAGACTAACCTGGAAGAGACTCCAGTCATAGAACAACCTGAATTCCTTCTAAGGCAGTGGCTAGGCTTTGCCTTGTCAACTGCCACTGCATCATTGGCCACAAATACATGATTTTAAAAGAAACTAGCCCTGGGGCACAGCGCTGCTGGCACTCCAGGACAGCCACCGTGGGTCTGAAGGTGGCGCAGCCTTTCCAAAAGCCGTGTAGCCATTGCTGCCAAAGTTACACATAGGCCGTACCCTCTGAGCCGGCAGTTCCACATGTAGGTATACACCCAAAAGAAACGGCTACAAAAAGACCTGTACACAGGAGCTTTGTTTATAATAGCCCCCAAATGGAAACAGCCCAGATGTCCACCAAGGGGAGCCTAGATATTCAAGTTTTAGTGTATTCATACAAGGGAATAGTGTGCAGCAATTAAAAATGATGAACTTGATTTATACAAAAACAAAAGAACATGTACTGCATGGTTCCGTTTATGCAAAGTTAAAGAACAGACAGAACTAATCTCTGGTGATAAGAGTCAGAATAGTGGTGTGAAGGGGTACGTACAGTGAGTGAGAAAGGACTCAAGGGAATCTTCCCAGGCAGTAAAAAAATACTATATATCTTGATCTGGAGGATGATTAGATTACATAAATATGTTATAAACATTTACTACACTGTCCCCTTAGATTTGTGCATTTGACTGTTTGCAAACTAAAGAACAGCCCATGGATATTATACATTAATTTCTCAAAAATATTACACTCACGAAGCTCAGAAATAATCTACCATCACGCACCAGACAGTCCAATATTAAAAACCCTGACAGTGTCAAGTGTTGGCAAGGATATGAATGCTGGGAACGCTCAGATTTTCTGGAAACGGTTTGGCAGTGTCTAGTCGAATTGATTCAGTAGTCCCACTGCTATGTATGTCCCCTGGAAAAACGCAGATAAAAGCGCACCATGAGGGACTTTCCTGGTGGCACAGTGGTTAAGAGTCCGCCTGCCAATGCAGGGGACAGGGGTTCGATCCCTGGTTTGGGAAGATCCCACATGCCGCTGAGCAACTAAGCCTGTGCGCCACAGCTACTGAGTCTGCGCACCTAGGGCCTGTGCTCTGCAACAAGAGAAGCCACCACAATGAGAAGCTCGCGCACTGCAACGAAGAGTAGCCCCCGCTCGCTGCAGCTAGAGAAAGCCCACACACAACAACGAAGACCCAATGCAGCCAAAAAATAAATAAATTAATTAATTTTTTAAAAAAACCAAAATGAGCTGTGTATGAGAATGTCTGTGGCACTGTTTTTCCTAACGGCCCAAACCCAGAAATGCCTCTGATACCTATTGTTAGCAAGCTGGATAAATACAGCAAAGTGTAGTCCTACAACAGAACAGTTCACCCCAGTGAAAACACGTGGAGTCTCGTGGCTCACACCAACATGGGCACATCTGAAAACTGTAAAGTGATGCAAGAGTCTGAAGAATGCCCAAGGTATTCTTGAACAAGTGTTCAAAAAATGGGAAAACCTAACCTTGGTTCTTTAGGAGTGCACATGTAGGTGGTAAAACTACAAGAAAAGCAAAGTAATGATTATTTAAAAACAGAGGATGGTGGTTACTTCTTGGAGTGGGATGGGAAAGTGATAAGGGCCTGGCCCCGGGGAGGGTGGCAAGTCTCCCCCTGTTCAGAGTGGTGGTTACTCCAGGGTTCACTTTAGGATTATTGGTTAACAGTATGTTTATGTTTGTACACCTTTCTGCGTGTGTGTTAAATTTCACAATCAAAGAAGACAATGATGAGTATTTGAAAATCAGAGATTCAGGCAGTGCTTTCTTCTGGGAGACATCGAGTACCAAGTGGCCTCACAGCAAACAAAGAGGGGAGTGACAGCATTTTATTTTTTCTTTACCAAACTTTTTATCATAAGTACCCATGACAGGTTGTTTGTTCTCTCTACAAATTGATTGTAGACCAGAGAAAGAACTGTGGCTGCCTTGGGATTGTATCATTAAGCGATGACTTTGGAAGCCAATACTTCCTTGTGGAATTTAGAAAAAAGAAATCAGAAACCAAAGGGATGGGGTGGCAGGTGACAGGTCTGAAAACAAAGGCTCCTCGTTGTTACTGGGCTGGTGCATCCTGGCTCTGTACCAGGTCAGGATATGATTAGCCTGACAGGCATCATTAAATCCTCCAGAAACCCTCTGATGTGCAGCTCTCATATCCCCCATTACATAGAAAGGCAAGTAAAGCAGGCAGGGCCTGGGTGACTTAAACCAAGGTCTTCGTGACTTGAGGCTGACTCTTGTTACTCCCAGGCCATCTCCCGCTCTGTTCTTGGCCAGGGTTACCATTTGCATCTTTTGGTTGACTGAGGCTCATCATATAGACTTGTTAAAGGGGCAAGTGAAGAAATACTAAACGGGCCCATACTCTTATCCTTCCAACACCATTTTGATTATCCCTGGAGTGAAGATCTCAACATGAACTTTCTAAGACTAAATGGCTGAAACTTCTGAAAAATATCTTGCATGGACTTTGGAAGAAGAAGACAAATCCCAGCACAAGGAACATTTGGAACAAAGTAAACTATTAGGTGAAAATGGCCATCTGTGTTGTTACAATCCAGCAGCAAGAAGATGGAGCAGAGATGAGTTGATTTGATTTGAGGGGTTCTTGCCTGTTTTGTGCAAGTGAAATTTAAGCCCCTTTGATCACAGTGTCCATCCATCCTTCCATCCATCGTGCCTAATAAGTGCTAGTTCGGGTGTTGAGGGTAAGATGATCAACTAGATTTCCTCTGCCTTTGGAAAAATTTTAATCTCATGAGGAATCTTTCCTTTTCTTTTCTTTTGGTCCTTGCCATTCTTGGTGACAGTCAAAGAGACTATAATTTGCCTGCAGAATCATGTCATGTGTTCACATGAATACAGCAATTGGAACTTTGAAATGAATTTATTTATTATTTATTTATTTATTTATTTATTTATTTATAATTTTGATTTTTATTTTTGTCTGCGTTGGGTCTTCGTTGCTGCACGTGGGCTTTCTCTAGTTGCGGTGAGCGGGGGCTACTCTTCGTTGCGGTGCACAGGTTTCTCATTGTGGTGGCTTCTCTTTTTGCGGAGCACGGGCTCTAGGCACACAGGCTTTAGTAGTTGCAGCACCTGGGCTCAGTAGTTGTGGTGTGCAGGCTTCTGTAATTGTAGTGCGTGGGCTCAGTAGTTGTGGCACACGGGCTCTAGGGTGCATGGGCTTCAGTAGTTGTGGCCCACGGGCTCGGTAGTTGTGGCTCACGGGCTCTGGAGCGCAGGCTCAGTAATTGTGGCACATGGGCTTAGTTGCTCCGTGGCATGTGGGATCTTCCCGGACCAAGGATCAAACCCATGTCCCCTGCATTGACAGGCGGATTCTTAACCACTGCACCACCAGGGAAATCCCTGAAGTGAATTTTTATAAAAAATCTGCATCGTGGAATACCTTTAGAGAAATGAAATTTTATTACTTTTCACTTGAAATTTGACTCTTAGGAACACTGCTGAACAGAGATTCTAGACCAGCACTTCAGAGTTCAGGCTGTCTTGGATTTGAATGCTGGCTTTGCAGCTTGGGAGCTGTGTGATACTGTACAAATTGTTGGCCCTCTCTGTCCCTGAGCCTTCCACCTGGGAAAATGACAATTGTGAAAGTATCTGCCTCGTGGGTATTAATGCTAAATGCTTTAAGACAGGGAAAGTACTGAGAAGGAAGGGTGCCTGGAGTGTGTCCACTGTCCTGGAAATCAGAGATCAGGAAATACAATCTGTGGGCCAAATCTGGCCCACTGCCTGTTTTTGTAAATAAAGTTTTATTGGAACACAGCCATGCCCATTCATTTACTTACTGTCTATGACTGCTTTTACACTATAACAGCAGAGTAGTTGTGACAGAGAGACCCTCTGGCCTGCAAAACCTTAAATATTTACTCTCTGGTTCTTTACAGAAAAAGTTTGTCAACCCTGCCATGTCGAAATGGTAACTATTGTAGCTCTACTAATAGTGTTGCCTTCACAAAGTGGTTTGTTTATTTGGGGACAGTGTAAATACCCACTCAGGTCATTGCTTACCATTTCATACACTTTACAGAGATGGGCTTCAGTTTTGATATTGCCCAGATTGCCACATCATCCAGATATATTTCAATGAAATTAAAGAGGGTTCTGTTTTAATGTTAACCTTCAAGGAAGAAATCATTCAAATTTTCTCCCTTTTGAATGGGAAACCCAGTGCTATATTATCTACAGGCCACTGATAGTTCTGAACATCTTAACACGTGACAAAATTTCCCCCTCTGAAATTTCTGTTTCCAGCATCTAATTACATGGAACTTTCCTGAAGTGTGCTATAAATATGCAGCACCCTGGTCTTGACTAATAGGCTCAAGTCTGTTATGGATCCAGGGAGGGCAGATGCTTATCTGAAACCCTTTGATCTCAAAATCTTCTAGAAACAGGCGCTCTTAAGCCATTTCCACAGTTTCCTGGCTTTCGGTTTGTCAGAACCACCACCATAGATGTGGGCTATTTCCATTTCTTTTCTTAGCCAAAGCCAGGAAATGGGATGCTGTGGGGCTCTGTTTTATCACTAATAGCATTGTGAACAATCATGTTGAGTCAGAAAAAGACTTCAAAAGTGATTCCTTTTAGGTTAATTTGAATTTGAGGCTAGTCCTCATTTAGCCAGCCTCCTTTGTCAATATGTCATCATTTGAACAGGATTATGGGAACCCAGGGAAATGCCCTTTTCCTGGTTGTTTCACTGGGGTGTGAAAAGCAGAGAGTTTAAAAATATGTCTCCAATTATATACTGTGAAAGTGCTCGCTAAAGTGCTTGGGGCTGCCTGCTGTGACCTTCTTACCCTGCTCTACGCATGTCATCTTGGTATAGGAGAAGCAGAGTCGCATTGTGGCCAAGAACCCAGGCTCTGGGTTTGAATACCAGTTCTGCTTTTGGCTAGTTGTACAACCTGCACAAATCACTTCACCTCTTTGTGGTTCCATTTTCTTAACCATATAAAGTGGGGATAGTAATACCAACCTTACTGGTTTGTCTTGAGGAGTCAGTGACTTATTGTCCAAACTTGTGTCAGCTATTATCACTGCCATCCCCCCACCCTCACCCCCAACAAGTTGTTGTTGTTACTTGTTGATGTGAGTATGGTGGAGGCCATGAGGTGACAGGAGGTGATGGTGGAGCTCTGAGTTCTGCCCCATCACTACCCGGCTATTGAACTAGAATGTATGTTGCTTGACTTAGTTGGGTCGTATGAAAATAAAATGAAGTGATGGAGAAAATGGGCACAAAGATGATTTGGGACAGCCAGTCCCTTTGAGACCAGGGGATAGGGTAGTGGACCAGGGACCAGAAAGAGGGTGAAAGGAAGAAACAGAAACATCTGTTAACCCCTGGCTATGTGCCTAGCTCTGCCCAGATGTTCTATACATAGAGTCTCATTTAATCTCAGCAGTAGCCCAGGGAGAGAAGAATGCTTAATCCATGGTACAGATGGGTAAACTGAGGTTCACAGAGATTGGCTCATTTGTCCCAGCTCATGGCAGTGGAACAGTGATTTGAACCCATTTGTATTGGACTCAGATGCATTCTGCTGGGCCAGTTTCAAATTCTAGCATTGACTGTCTTCCTAATTATTGTCAAAATCACTTAACTCTGGTTTCTGCCTGGGTTTCTCCTCTGTGAATTAGGTCATTGACTGAGCATCAAAAGGAAGCTAAAAGAATGTACACACCATGCCAATTATGGCCACCAGAACCAAGTGGGGGAGAGAGGCAAGCAACGGAACTGTTTAGTGATAATACTGGGGTTTTGTCACTGTATAACTCTATAATTTAAACGTTATGTTCATTTCCTTAATTGTTGACAAGACTCTGCGCTCTTCGTGTAGTTTCTCTTTGGAAATGTTAATGTCAACATATGCTTTGTTCATACATCAACCCTTAAATCAAAATGCTACATTTGACCACCTGACCACCAATAAACTCAAGGAGGCTAGATGTCTTTGAACCTGGGTAGAGTGGCTATTTCATGACCTTGGAGTGCCACCCTGGTTCCTTGAATACAGGAGTCTGATTAATCAGGTGAGCTCTCTCCTGCTCAGGCCGCCCTTGCTCAGACCCTGAAATAAGATGCCATAGTGGGGGCTTCTCAGATCTTCTCTGGACTGTGCCCATGGAGAAGGCCAAGGGGTGTGTATTAAATCCTCTGCACCCTGGTGGAGAGTGTTTCAGAGGCATAAATAAGCTCCACGCCTCTCTATGTCCTCATGTAGTTTGCTCCATTCATGCTGGAATAGTATTGCTTGTTGCCATCCCTTCTAAATACCCTGCCCCTCACAGAGGAGCAGGTGTCAGCAAACTTTCTTAGTAAAGGGATTAATGGCAAGTATTTTAGCCTTTGCCAGCCATCCATTCTGTGCTACAACGACTCACTGCACAGTAGTAGCCTGAAAGCGGCCACAGACCATGGTATGGCTTTGTTCCAGTAAAACTTTATTTACAAAAACAGGTACTAGGCTGAATTTGGCCTCGGGGCCCCAGTTTTCCCACTTCTGACTTAGAGCTACTTAGTGACTTAGTTTGATCGATTTTTTTCAGCCACGTATAAAGGAGCTGCTCTCTCAGGCCCTGTCTTGGGTGCTGGGGATACACTAAGGAGCCGCAGTCTTGATGTAGTGGAGCTTCCAGTCTGCTAAAAAAAAAAAAGAAAAAAAAAACTATTACTAATCAATTACATAGCCTGTGAGGGAGACCCAGGTCTGTACAGCTGTGACCGTTGGCAAGGTCACAGCCCTCATCATGACGTTGATACCTACTTCACAGGGTCGTGAGGCCCCAATGAGAGAAAGGCCACAGCAGGGCCTGGCACCAAGTTCATGCACCGTAAATGTGAGCTAGTCAAAAGACATGAACTACAGAACATCCACGGTGTGGATGGAGTCTAGGGTTCAGGTCAGTGGAGGGTAAACTGAGGCCAGAGAATCCAGTCAGTGTAACAGATGGGAGTTTGCTGCCACCCGGCCTTGTGAGCATCTTGCGCTGTGACCACAGAACAGGCTCTGGACCCAGCTTCTAGTAGACGCAGAAAGCTGATGGGGACCTTTGATGTGACTCCTATTGAATTATTTCAACCTCCTATTTCATCAATTCTGTAACTCTCATGTCTTCATATTTTTATTGAGATGTAATTGACATATAACATTATGTTAGTTTCAGGTGTATAACATAATGATTTGATATATGTCTATATTGCAAAATGATCACCACAATAAATCTAGTTCACATCCATCACTGCACATAGTTACAATTTTTTTTCATTCATATTTTAACAACTCTAAAATTAGGACGCACCTTCCAGGTGATACTGTATCATTGCTTAATTAGCAACTTGTTGCCTTTACTAGTGGCATTTGAAATAATGGTGCATCTTACGATTGATGGTGACATGGATATGAAGAAATCTAGGATTTATTGGTTATTTAAAATACACCAACTGCTGTGTTTGTTTGTTCCTTCATTCTCTTTTCACAAAGATTGGGCATCTACTATGTTCTGGGCAGTGTTTTTGTTGCTGGATATACAGAGTGAACAAAACAGGCAAAGGCTTTGCTCTTGTGGAATTATCCGGCTCTTGGAGGAGACAGACAGTAAATAAGTGAATGCATCTGGGAAGGAAATAAACCAAGTGTGATGTAGATGGTTAATAGCAGCGGGAACAGCCTTAGATGGGGCGCTCAGGGTTGGCTCTCAGGAGATGAACTGAGATCTGAAGAATGAAAATGAATCACCCATATGGAGTGGGGGTGGGAGTAGGGCAGGCATTGTAGGCAAAGGGAACAGAAAGGTGAGAAGGGAGGTGATGGTCAACAAGGGAGAGGGCAGAGAGAAGACGGGTTGCAGAGTTAGATCATGGAGGGTCTCATGGCCGTGGTGAGGAGTTCGGATTTTATTCTAAATGAAGGGAGAAACCACTGGATGATTTTGAACTGGGCAGTGTCAGGGTTAGATTTATGTTTAAAAAGCTAAATGAGTTCTTCAGTCTTCAGAGAGATTTCCTCAGCTGATCATGTTTATGTCAGCTGCAGGTGAGGAACTGGGGACCCAGGGATACAGAACTGGGTAGTAGAAATGGATACCCAGACTCCCTCCCCACCTCACTGTGTGATCTTGGTTCAGTCACTTTCCCTCTGTGGACTTCATTTTCCTTATTTGTAAATGAAATAGAACTAGCGTCCTTTGAAACTCTTTGGAGCCCCGCAGAGTTCTCTGTGGTTCTTGGGTGACTTCCCCAGGATCCCCTTGTTGTAACTTCAGTGTGGTGCTTTTTCCTTAAAATCATGTGTCATGAAGTCTTGCAGACAGCTACACCTTGAAAACGGTCCAGCCCCACTTCATTGCCCCGTCTTTGCCGTTTCTTCCTCCTTATTGATGAGAGAGAGAGATGATGTGAATGACAGTCAACATCCAATCAGAGCAAGTTTCATTTCTTATATTTAGGTCATAAAATTAGTTCCTTGACTCCCTCTGCCACCATCTTAATTATAATGTAATGCTCTCTTACTCCCTGGTGGCTTCTAGATGCCAAGCTCCTGAAGCCCCTGGATTCTGGCCTTCAGGCTCTTGCTTTCCATCCCGACCTCCCACTTCCTGATGCTATTGGGCAGGCCCTTCTCTCACCAGCTTGTCAGACCCATGGCCCCTCCCAGATCACACAGCCCATCGTGCCTACTCCTGGCTTAACCCAGAGCTGCTGACTCTATGTCTAGTGTTTTGGCCTCTTCACAATTTTTAGCCAAATTCCAGATTATCCTTAACCAGCAGCTGATTTTTTCCTCCTAGAGCTGTCAAATTTGGGGCACTTGAACTTTTCTTCCACTTTCCCTTTTGCTCCACTTCACTCCAGCCACACACCGGGCAGAATCCCTTTGCAGGGGCTTTTCTCTGTGCCTGGAATGTTCTCCCCAGGTAGCCACCTGGCTTGCTTCCATCTTCAGGTTTTTCAATCAAATGCTTCCCTCTCAACCAGCCTGCCCTTTGACACCTTTTCAAAACAGTGGTCAGGGGAGACCTCATTGAGAAATGTGTCATTCAAATATGAGTAAGTTGTTAGCAGCTGAAAGGCATTTGGTCTACAACCAGCCATGAATAGAGCAGTGAAAAAAAATGTTCCAGGCAGAGTGAAGAGCCAGTGCAAAGGCCCTGGGGTAGTGTGATCATGGACCAGCCAAGAGGTCAATATGGCTCAACCTAAGGGCCAGAAGGTAGCAGTGGATGAGACTGCAGAACAGGGAGGAGCCCAGTGACACAGTCCTCATAGAAACTGGCTTCTCAAGTGTGATCAGCATTATTAAAAATGCAGAATCTCAGTCCCCATCCCAAACCTACTGGATCAGAATCTACAGTTTAACGGGCTTCCCAGGTGATTTGCATACACATTAAATTTGAGCAGCACAGTCATAAATCTTCTCCTATTTAGCATGACCTAATCCCCAGTTTTTTTCCACTGTCACTCTCCCTACCTTCCCCAGTATGAAGCAGAAGGCCAGTGCTACCCCAGTGATTTTAAGCTTTTAAGGAAAAATTAATAACTTTTCCTTATAAAAATTTTGGGAAACCCTGAAGAAACCAATCATTGGGCTAAACTGAAACTTGGGCTTTCTGTTCTTAGTTTATTTTATATACTTCCCTAAAATTGGTTGATTCCTTGCTTTGGGGATAGGACTGGTTTTCTTCCCCTAGAGACTCTCTCATTCTGTCCATATACTTTCCAATGAAATCCTTTGTTCATTTGGGTGTGTGTGAATATTTTCAGTATAATTCCATATTTCTCGATTACTGTAGAGTTTTCATCTCTGTGTTGATCATCATGTTTTATAAAGACTTTCTTTTTTCCTATATAACCAAAGCATTGAAAACATTAGGTTATTAACACACTGAAAAATGCAATCAATCAGATGATTATCATCTAATGTTTTAATGATCACATTTTTAATCCAATTATGCATGTTTGAATCTTTCAAATTTTCTTTAATTAAAGATTGCCTCCTAGCACTGCTATCAGAAATAAGAAATTGAACAGAATCGAGCCAGATATAATTTAACGTTGAAAGGAAATTGCAAGGATAACCGGGCCGCTCTGGGTTTAATTGCTGACCATGACTTTAAAGCCCTCATACAGAATTTTCTAATTGATAAGAAAAATTTAATCATCTCCTGATATACTCCGTTTGCATTCAAATAAGGTATTTCTTTTTCTAAATAAACCTCCCCTAACTGATTATTCATATTGTCGTTCAGAATGCTTGAAAATGAAAGAGTTGGGTGAAATGTAGACTACTTAATATAGTGTGTATTTAATATAAAAGTCATACATTATTCATAATTTTTGCAATTTGAATAACTTTGAATTTCGCATCCCTGTTTCTCATCTTTTTCTTTGATGAACAATTAATTATTAAAATATAATATTGTCTGCATACAGCACTGGGATACTTGAAAGTAAAATATGAGATTCATTCCTTTTCAATTCTTTTAGCTAGTAATGCACAGTACTTGCTTATTATGGTATAATGGAATGGATGGTAGGGTAAGTAGAGTATTTCAAATATTTTTCTCAACTAGTTAAGTGTCTGGGATAGGAATGTTTCTAATTCAAATTACTAATTAGAACAAAAGTTGGAGGCAGAGTGCTCTGATCTGGATGGCTTTGGAGTCAACTGCCCTTTTATAATAGGATTCATTTAACAAGTATCTATCTGTGCTTATTCTATGCTAGACACTCTCCTAAGCCCTTAACTACTGTTAATTCATGTAATCCTCTCCTGATATATAAACCTCCAGATGAGGTCATTATTATAATCCCATTTTACAGATGAGGAAACAGTGACAGAGAGGTTAAGTAACTTGTCTTAGGTCAGAGCTTTAAGTAGACCAGTTAGGATTCAACTCCAGGGGCCTGGCTCTAGCAGTCCCTCCACTTTATAACATGTACATTTATTAAGATTTTCTTAGTGGGAGAGTTTAAGTTTTTAGCTGAAATTTACATTCTTCCTTCCTCCCAGTGGCTGAACTCAGGAACACCCAGTCTTGGGTCCAGCCAGTTGAGTGCCTCGTGGCTTCTGCGAACTTTGTGGGCAGTGCCAGAAATACAGGGGTACCATTTCTAAAGTTACTTCTAACAGTTAAGCATTATGAGCACCCCATTTGCCAGTGGAGCACTCCTATGGGACTGAGCAGGAAATGGAATTTTTAGAAAGATCAGCAAAAATCAATGTTCAAGTTGAACTTAGAGAAGTCAAGGGAGAAAGAAAACAGCTCAGGAGTTAATTCTGTAACGTATGTTCATAAAAGAAATTACCATTAGTGATGGGGACCCCTGAACATGTGGCATGTCCCACCCCCCCTTGCTGTGGCTCTCAAGATGACTTTCTAACACTTGCCCCCCACCCTCCTATACTTGGCTTGCAATCAGGAGGGCACAACATGGCCCGATGGCCAAATCCATTCCACTGACTGTTTTTGTATGGCTACTGAGCTAAGAATGGTTTTCACATGTGAACTCTAATTAAGCGAAATGTTCTTCCCGCCTTTCCCCTGCCCAAAAGAATTCCTTTCTTCTCATTAGTAGATGTATATTTTTTAAATTGTCCTCAGTTATTAGCATTTTGAACATTGTTAATAAGGTTGTGGAAGTGTGTTTATTATATAGGTACCTATGTAACATC
The DNA here is from genome assembly GCF_949987535.1 of Balaenoptera acutorostrata. Lineage (NCBI taxonomy): Eukaryota > Metazoa > Chordata > Mammalia > Artiodactyla > Balaenopteridae > Balaenoptera > Balaenoptera acutorostrata. Next base: position 28,012,523 of record NC_080073.1, on the reverse strand, counting down.
TTTGATTTTGCCTCTTGGCCCTGCAAAACCTAAAATATTTACTATCTGGCACTTTACAGAAAACATTTGCTAGTCCCTGGCTTAAAACACAAAATAAACTGGCTGGCTCTCAGCCTAGTGCTTGCCTTGATAAGTGAGGGCTTGTGATGGACCAGAGATCACAATGGACCAAGTGCTTGCCTTAATAAATCAGGGCTCACAAGGCACTGTGCTAAAGCCCCTCACATTTATTAGCTTGATTAATTGTCACAGCATCCCTGAGGGGTAAAGAATCTCAGTATTCCTATTTTACAGGTAAGGGAAGTAACTCAGAGAGGTTAAGATTTTTTTCCCTAAGGTCACACAGCTGTTAAATATCAGTTGATTCCGAAGGTCATGCTAGAGCTTTGACAAAGAAAACTCTAACCTGCAGTGCTCAGATTGATGGAGACTGTGTCAGACATGCTGTGCCTTTGAGGCGTTAGTAGTTATTATTAGTTAAAAAATAAAACACATGCACAAACATTGAAGGAAGTGCATGGCTATGTGAGATATACGTGGCTAGGTCTTGGTAGTTTAGAAGAAGAATAGTGGTAATAATACAAGTAATAAGAATTAGAATGAGAATCATATCTATCATTTATGAGATGCTTACTCTGTTCCAGGCTCTTTCTGAACCCCTTTCTTATACTGATTTATTTAATCTTCGCAACAGCCTAGGAAGGTGTAGTAACTAAGGTCATACAGCTCACAGGTGAAGGAGTTGGGATTTGAACCCAGCAGGCCGAGAATCTGCTCGTTTCACCAATCCCTGAAAGGGGTGGAGAAATGAGGTATTGATGAGGATTTCAGCGTTACGTGATACTTCCTGCTCCCAGGCTTACTGTTTCAGATCCTAAGTGGTGTCTTTGAAGAAAGAATCCCATCCCAGTCTCTGTTTTCTCTGTAAGTTTTTAACCTTGGGTCCATTACTTCTCTCTGGTCTCCCATTTCCCTAGCTGTAAAATGAAAGAATTGGACTAAATTGGTGGTTTTCAAAGTGTCCCTGGGTTCCCAGCTCAGCTTCAGCCCCGGTGGCTGTGCTCTGGCTGTTTGAGTTGCCTGGCTCCTGTGTAAGATTTGGTTTGAAGAAAGGGTTCTTTGGTTCCCGAAGCCACTGACCTAGGGTGCTCTAAAGCCCTTTCAGGTCTCAGAATCCTGAGATCCAGTGGCAGTGATGGTGGTGGAATCAGCAAGTAGTGAAGCCCCTCCCTTTTCTGTCCCCCTCACCAACTCTACCCACCCCGCCACTGATCTGATTACACCTTCTAAGCAATTAAATCAGAACCTGCGTCTGAAGCCCTTGGGTTGATCCAGGACAGAGAAACCCTTCTGCATTTGTAGCAATGGTCACACCTGCGGTTTCCATCAGTCCTTGCTGAATTCAAGAGCCCATACAAGAACTTATATGAGTCCTGATACCGCTGAAACCGTGTTCCCTTTTGAAATCCACCCACTTCAGATTGGTGGGGCAGGTGTTTCTCATTTATCTTTTTCTATTCTTTAAAGCCACAGCCTCTTCCTCGAGTGGGTGCTTTAGATGGGGGCTTTGCTGCCTCGGGCTTACAGGGATTGTCTTGTCACTACCTGTCTGCATACAGCGTGCTTAACTGCAACCCTAATATTGGGTCAGGCGCCTAGGGGAAGACTCTAAAGGTTTTCCAGTCCTTCAATCTGGAGCCCTTGATCCTAAGGCAGGTTAGTGTGCTGCGGGGTGACGCCGGGTTCACCTGCAACGTGATGGGGAAATGAAGGTGGTGATTTTGTGGTTCATGATGCCAGGGCCTGTGCACCTTCTATTGCCTGGGGCCTCGTGTTGACTGTGTGCACGGCCCAGGAAGTGCAGCAAGCAAAGGCCAAAACGGTTCCTCCTCTCAGCCAAGCACGCTTGCTTACAGAGATTTCCCCCATCATTAGCTGCTGGTAACCAGGTTAAATTAAAGCCCAGATTTGCCGGTGGGCGGAGGGGTGATTCTTTTATTTCCAGCCTTTTGTCCCGTAGAAACTGCTTTTGTCATTTTGATTATAGAACCCTATGATGCATGTGTTAATTAATACTTAATTTTTCCCTTTAAAAAATGAATTGAAAACCTTTGTGAGAATCAGCCAAGGTTTCTGAGCCTCGTGAATAACTGCTGCCACTTTACTGTTCACTAGTGACCTTGGGCTTAGTGATTTAACCTCTCTGTGCCTTAAGTTCCACATCTGGAAAATTGGAGTATTAAAAGTACATACTCCATAGGGTTGTAAAGTGAGAGGGTGTGATGATGGCTTAAGAATAATGAAAGCCTGGATTCCAAACTCAACTACATGGTTGTACATTCCAGCTCTGTAAATTGGGGATGGTAATACTTCATGGGACTATTTTAAGTATTAAATAAATCAATCTTTGTAAAGCTCTTAGAACAGTACCTGGCACATACAGTAAGTGCTGTTTAAATGTTTGCAACAGATGAGTACTCAGAAGAGTGCCTGACATATAGTAAAAGCTAAATAAATATTAAGTTTTATTCAACAAATCTCTACCAAAAGGAAATTGCCATTTTCATTATTCTGATATAGTTGATTTCTGCCAGGTTTTTGCCTTAACCCCCAGTTACATAGACCTTTTACGTCTAAGGATACACATTTGCCCAAATACGTATACTGCTTGTTCTGTATGAAGGAAAAGGAGGGAGGAGGTGTGAGGCTGGGAATAATATTCCTGGAAGTCACAGGAGTGTCCATGAAGTAACCTGGAGCCTTGAGGTCCCCGAGAAATGTCCAGGGGCGCATGGAGGAGGCCATCGAGGAGCTAAGGCAAGCCATTAGCAGGACTGTAATAGCCTTATTACATCCCCAACAGGAATGAGGTGGGCATTCCAGGCTTAAATGCAGGGCTAGATGTTTGAAGACCCAGGTAGAGACTAAAACCCTCTCTGATTTGTGAAAGAAGCTGGATGATCTACTGGGTCTGATTGAAAGTGTTATAATATAGTGCCTAAACTCTGTTGCACTGCTGATTCCTGCCTCAGGACCTTTGCACATATTGTTCTCACAGCTTGAAATGCTCTTCTTTTCCTCTTTTGCCCCCACAGTTCAATATTCACCTAGTTTACTTTAGCTTCTTCAGCCTGAGTCAGAATTGTGCAAGCTCTGGTGTCAAGGTGCATGGGTTCATATCCCAGCTTTGCTATGTAGGAACTAACCTCTTCTCTACCTTGTTTTCCTTGTAGAGTTATTGTGAGATATCATTGTTGGGTCCCAGCTTAAATGTCATTTCTTCTACTTAAGGAAAGACCACCCCACTTTTGTAAAAAGAAGCCTATTTTCAGGGCCATCATTTTACAAGTTCAGGGCTGTGCCTTGATCTGAATAAGCCTTGGGTGAAACCATAATGAAACGTAACCAGCTTTGGAATTGCACTTTACCATTGGCTTACAGTTTTCTTTTCCTACTTAATCTCTCGTGGGAGTCCCAAAGTTTGTCCGCCTGATTATTAGTTCATAAGGATTAGACGGAGAAGGGGTCTATGACGAAACAAGATGCGGTATAACTGAATCACTTTGCTGTACACCGAAAACTAACAGAACATTGTAAATCAACTATATTTCAATAAAAAATTTTTAAAACTTAAAATTAAAATCAACATTAAAAAAGACTTAGTACAGAATATATATTAATATATAAAATATCTCATTAATGATTTTAATTTTGATTACATGTTGAAATAATATTTAAAATATAATGGGGACTTCTCTGGTGGTCCATTGGTTAAGACTGCATGCTTCCAATGCAGGGGGCATGGGTTCGATCCCTGGTGGGGGAACTAAGATCCCACATGCCATGTGGCACGGCCAAAAAGAAAAAAAAAAAGGATTAAATAAAACATATTATGAAAATGAAAAATATATATATATTGGAAAGGGGCAAGTTAAACAAAACCAAGTCTATTTCTTTTCTGCAGGATTTAGTGACTTGACTATGCTAGTGTTTTGTCTATTTCCTGGGGGAAGAGGGAGGGCCTGAAGTGTTGCCCAGTGTTGTTTACCATGGAACCCATTTTTCATGAAATGCAGTGCAGTACGATGTCTCAGAACACACACCCTGGGAAATGCTGCTTTGTTTTCCGTGGCTCTCCCACCACCAAATGCTAGTGCTTCTTGGGATGTAAATAAACACAAGACTTGTGACGTGGCACGCGCATGCCGAGGGTTTTGACTGTGTGTCTGCAGCATAGAACGACTCACCACTGTGCTTTTCTTTTCCCTCTTCCCCCAAACAGAGAAGGAGACCTTTCTGGATCCTTTCGTCCTCCGGGACCTCCTGCCTGCATTCCTGGGCAGCTATTACCGGTACACAGGTTCTTTGACTACCCCACCGTGTAGCGAAATTGTGGAGTGGATAGTCTTCCGGACGCCTGTCCCCATCTCTTATCATCAGGTAGCTATTTGGCCCCCAAAGGGCTTCTGTTTTTACTTGTTTTGAGTTGACTTAACTATCTAACATTGCTAGACTATATCAGGGTAAGGATTTTTTTTTTTTTTTTTGGCATCCTTTGCTTCTCATTGATTCTTTTCATTTTTTCCAAGAAACATGTTTTTGCACCCAAGAATTGTAAAATATAAAACATGGTTCCTGAGCCGCAAATTAACTAGCTGAGGAGAACTGCAGGCATGAAATCAGGTATCTTGTAAGTATTCAGTCTTGAGGAGATAGTAGCTACCCTCTGTGATGGCTCTGTGCCAGGAACTCTTTTCAGCTCTTTTTATGTGTTAACTCAATCTTCATGAACTACAGTCCTGTGAGGTAGGTGCTATTTGTACCCCCGTGTTATAGAGGAGAGACAGCAGGAGTGTAGTGACTTGCCCAAGGTCACACAACCATTACCCAGCCATGGTGTCTGATCCCAAAGATCATCACGCTTGGAGCTGCTAAACCTCCCCTACGTTCAGAAAAGAGAAATTTGTATACCTGAAGAAATGAAAGAAAAAATACCATTGACTGAGCTCTTTCTGTGTGATAAGCATCTCACATCTCATCGACTTAGTTGCAAGACAACATTGAGAATTGGGTATGTTGCACAGAGACGGGACACATAAGAACATCGTGGCAGGGACAGATTGCGTAACATGCCCAAAGATTCATGGTCAGTGAAGGTTGAAGCCAGAAACCAAGCCCGGGTTTGTGTGATTCCAAACCCATGCTGCCGACCCCTACATGGAGCTACTTCTCTCTGAGTGTGGCCTGGCAGATGTCATAGGGAGGTGGGTTTAGGCTGAGCACGTAACTGTGGGAAAGAATTTGGTGAAATGGGGATGAGGTTGGGGGCAATGTCAGAGGAAGAGGATCCACCAGGGGATGAATGTCTTTGAAATCACCTCATGAGGAATCATAGATGGAAGGGGAAATAGAGAGGATATGTCAGTCATCAGAAATGCAGCCTGCACGGAGGTAGAAGCAGAGTAGATTTCTCCTCCATAATTTCAGAAAACAGAGCCAAGAACAACAGGTAGGATTTGTAAGGAAGTGGATTTGAGCCATTGACCCGGACTGTCTAAAAAATGGAACATTCCTATCAGAGCCATCCATGGAAATGCCTCCCCAGCACTGGACAGCTAGGGGTAAGGCTGATGTAGAGGGAAGGTGGAAGGTTTGAAATTATGTGATAAATGTCAGTAATATAACTGAAGAGGACACAGGCAACAAGATTATGAACCTGGCTGGCTTGGGGAATAGTCCAAACACTTTCCTAACAAGGGCAGAGAATATAGAAAAGGGAGTGGGGGAAATAGGATTGCATGATGTCCTGGCCAGGGCTGTTTGGGGTGTCAGAAACAGAAACCCACTTAAAGTAGCTTCAGTCGGGGGAATATTTGAAAGAAACCATAGTAGGGTCATCCTGAGATGAAGTCATCATGACCAGGACTGTACCTAGTAAGTGAGGCACAAACTTTACTTTCTGCCTTTTAGGGGCCGCTCTCACATCTTGAAGTTTCTACCACGGCTTTGCGATTCTGTACTTTTGCAAACTTCTGGTTCCTTCTCTCTCCCAGTTTGAGTGTGGTTTTCTTTGGAGGGGATTGGAGCCCAATATGGTTACTCTAGTACCAGTTAACCTTTCAACTCAAGGGCCAGCTACCAACTGACAGTAGTCTGGGTCTGGAGTCAAGTGTTCAGGAAGATAGATCCGAATAGACATTAGCCAACAGCACACTGGCTGGCCTTGGGTCATTTCTCCATTTTTTAGTAAATCAGCAGAGGTGCTGGTCATGTCCTGACACATTGGTGTTGCCGCTCTGGGGGCAGGTTATCTAGAAGGAGCTCTGTGCAGGAGAGAGAGCCCACCAACAAAGGCAGGTAGTGTGGGACCAGGGGAAACAGATTCATTTGGCCTCCCTGCAGCTGGCAGACATTTTACCTTGAGCTTTTTTTCCTTTTAATTCCATCATGATGAAAAAAGGACTAGCAATGTGGCTGCGGAACAGGATCTGCTGGCCTGAAGGAGATAAAGAAATATGAAACAAGTTTGCTTCCTAATGGTGAAGCCAGCCTTGTTTTATTAAAATAAGAGAAAATTGCAGCCCAAATATTTATATCCTCAAGGTTTGGGGAGGGGGGCGAGGGCAGGACTTTGAAAAGGGATCCTTTTTGTCGATTAAGATGAATGCTTTTGTCCTCAAAGATATAAAGGCTTGAGATAATGAGGTTAAAAAATTCAAGTTTGGCTTTTTTTTTTTTAGGAGGCCCTCTGAAGGGGAGGCATAGAGAGGTAATTGTTTAGTCAGGGCTGGGGGAAGGAAGAGAACCATTAACACATACTGGGTTTTATTGCAGTTTAGTGGGCCTAAACAAAAGGCAGATTTTTAGGCTTGGATGTCTTGTCAAGTATTTGTCAGAGGCGTTTTAACATTTGGGAACTGGATATCTTTGAAAGTGCTTTGTTAACATCTTTTTATGCTTCTACTCTGCCACCCATACACTCAGAGAGAGAAATAATGGAAGAGTTTTTCTCCGCGATTTCCAACGTATGACCTCTCTGTAGGTACTATTGTTTCAAGAAAATAGTGAAGAAATAAAGTAATCATAGTGGCTCCCCAGTTTCTTTACTCTAAACCATCTTAGATAATACTTTACTGGTATCAGGCACAGCTTCGTGTACCCTTTTCTGTCTCCCAAAGGGACGAAACAGCTCATTTTCATGTGGCCAAACCGGTTCCTTGCTGGTGAGCTGAGTGGAGGTCACAGGTGTGTCAGTCCTCGGACAGGAAAGCATCAGCCACTCGAGTCTTATGGGTTCAGACCTTCCCACCCCGACCCTGCCAACATGCTTTCTGAAGTTAGCACAGGATGTTCATTTCAGAAGGGCAAACAGCCAGTTCAGAGAAGCCAAGTAGACACGATTCCATGCCTGCTTCTGTCAGAAAGAAAACTTTCCTAGTCCTTCATCCTTCTTTTTCTCCAGAGGTTCTTCTCTTCTCTTACACAGTGTGGGTACCTGTCAGCAGTGAAAAGGAGAGCAGGTTCACCCTGAAATACAATGCTGAGCACAAACTGTTGACCAGTATGATGTGGATTTCTTTAAAGTCTTCCTGAGTAAATATGAGCAACTCTGTATTTTCCCTCTTTTGTGGGCCTCCTTGGGCATTCAAACCAGCCCCGCAGCTAGCGAGCGCTGACTCCGGCTTCTGTGATGATCTAGATCTGAATACGGTGTTGCTAATGGAATCACACCATTCCATTGGCTTGGTTGGTCAGCAGACAGCATTGCTTGTGTGGCTCCAATAAAACATTGACCATAAATGTCAGGCAAGACTCATGCCATGATTTTGTCACCCAAACAAAATGGCGGCACCCCCAGTCCGGCTGTAGGAGGTCAAAAGAGCAGGGCTAGCACATTGAGACAGTTGCCTGCCTTGCATTCATGATCAGTCAGGGAACATGATCGTTTCTAGTCCGGTGTACTTGGATGTGTTTTATTCTAGAACAGTGGCTCTTAGATGGTAGCGCTTTGGCCATTGGACACTATCCCAGCCTTCCCTTTCCAGGACTGTTGGCTTCCGTAGTTTTAAATATGACACTGCCTATAATTTTCCCTAGCATGAGTTTTATTTAAGTGCCTCTTGGAGGTGCTATCAAAAAGGAAATAAATGTCAAAAAGGCTAGTTTCTTTGCTTTATTTGCATGACTTTTTTTATTGAAGTTTATAGTTGACTTACAATATTGTGTTCGTTTCTGGTGTACAGCAAAGTGATTCAGTTATATTTTTTTTCAGATTATTTTCCATTGTAGGTTATTATAAGATACTGAATATTGTTCTCTGTGCTATACAGTAAATCCTTGTTGCTTATCTATTTTATCTATAGTAGTTTGTATATGTTAATCCCATGCTCCTAATTTATCCTTCCCCCACCTCTCTTTCCTCTTTGGCAACCATAAGTTTGTTTTCTACATCTGTGAGTCTGTTTCTGCTTTGTATATATATTCATCTGTGTTATTTTTTAGATTCCACATATAAGTCACATCATATAATAATTGTCTTTTTCTATCTGACTTACTTCACTTAGTATGATAATCTCTAGGTCCTTCCATGTTGTTGCAAATGGCAATATTTCATTCCTTCTTATGGCTGAGTAATATTTCATTGTGTATATGTGTGTGTGTGTGTGTGTGTGTGTGTGTGTGTGTGTGTGTGTGTGTATGTGTGTGGCACATCTTCTTAAACCAGTCGTCTATTGATGGGCATTTAGGTTGCTTCCAAGTCTTGGCTATTGTAAATAGTGCTACTTTGAACATTGGGGTGCATGTATCTTTTCAAATTACAGTTTTTGTCTTTTCTAGATATATGCCCAGGACTGGGATTGCTGCATCATATAGTAGCTCTATTTTTAGTTTTTTAAGGAACCTCCATACTCTTTTTCATAGCTGCTGCACTGATTTACATTCCCACCAACAGTGTAGAAGGGTTCCCTTTTCTCCACACCCTCTCCAGCATTTGTTATTTGTAGACTTTTTGATGATGGCCATTCTGACCAGTGTGAGGTGATACCTCACTGTGGTTTTAAGTTTCATTTCTCTAATAATTAGCGATGTTGAGCATCTTTTCATGTGCCTGTTGGCTATCTCTATATATTCATTGGAGAAATGTCTATTTAGGTCTTCTGCCCATTTTTTGATTGGGTTGTTTGTTTTTTTGATACTGAGTTGTATGAGCTGTTTGTATATTTTGGAAATTAACCCGTTGTCAGGTGCATCAATTGCAAATATTTTCTGCCATTCCGTAGGTTGTCTTTTTGTTTTGTTGATGGCTTCCTTTGCTGTGCAAAAACTTTTTAGTTTGATTTGGTTCCATTTCTTTATTTTTGCTTTTATTGCTTTTGCCTTGGGAAAGTGATCTAAGAAAACATTGCTATAATTTATGTCTGAAAATGCTTTGCCTGTTTTCTCTTCCAGGAGTTTTATGGTGTCATGTCTTATATTTAGGTCTTTAAACCATTTTGAGTTTATTTTTGTGTATGGTGTGAGGGTGTGTTTTAACTTCATTGATTTACATGCAGCTGACCAGCTTTCCCAACACCACTTGCAAAAGAGACTGTCTTTTCCCCATTGTATATTTTTGCTGCCTTGGTTGTAGATTAATTGACCATAGGCGTGTGGGTTTATTTCTGGGCTCTCTATTCTGTTCCATTGATCCATACATCTGTTTTTGTGCCAATACCACACTGTTTTGATTACTATAGTTTTGTAATATTGTCTGAGGTCTGGGAGGGTTATGCCTCCAGCTTTGCTCTTTTTCCTCAGGATTGCTTTGGCAATTCATATTCTTGTGTAGTTCCATGTAAATTTTAGGATTATTTGTTCTAGTTCTATGAAAAATGTCATGGATAATTTGATAAGGATCACATTAAATCTGTAGATTGCTTTGGGTAATATGGCCATTTTAACAACATTACTTCTTCCAATCCAAGAGCATGGGATATCTTTTCATTTCTTTGGATCATCTTCACTTTCCTTTCTCAGTGTCTTATAGTTCTCAGCATATAGGTCTTTCACCTCCTTGGTTAGGTTTATTCCTAAGTATTTTATGTTATTTTGATACAGTTTTAAAAGAGATTCTTTTTTCTTTCTCTTTCTGGTATTTCATTGTTAGTGTAAAGAAATGCCACAGATTTCTGTACACTAATCTTGTATCCTAGTACTTTGCTGAATTCATGTATTAGTTCTAATATATTTTGTGTGGGATCTTTTTTTTTTTTTTTTTTTTTTTGTATTTTATTATTTATTTTTTGCTGTGTTGGGTCTTCGTTTCTGTGCAAGGGCTTTCTCCAGTTGCGGCGAGCGGGGGCCACTCCTCATCGCGGTGCGCGGGCCTCTCACTGTCGCGGCCTCTCCCGTTGCAGAGCACAGGCTCCAGACGCGCAGGCTCAGTAGTTGTGGCTCACGGGCCTAGTCGCTCCGCGGCATGTGGGATCTTCCCGGACCGGGTCACGAACCCGTGTCTCCTGCATTGGCAGGCGGATTCCTAACCACTGCGCCACCAGGGAAGCCCCTTGTGTGGGATCTTTAAGGTGCATGACTTTTTTTTAACCATTGTTGTCTCTGTCATAAAGAGTAGAGCAACTCTTTTGGATTAAGACTATGTTCCATATGGAGCCAAATTGTTCCATTCTTGGCTACCTTCTTCATCCAGATTAGTCAACTACTCTGCTACTCTGTGTCTCAGCTTTCATCTGTAAAATGGAAATGATAACAATACCTACTTTATGGAGTCATTATAGAGAGTAAATGATGGAATGTGTGTAGAACGCTTAGACTAGTGCCTGGCACCACAGGAAGTGTTCAGGAGATACCAGGTGGGTTTCTTTGTTGTTGCTTTTTTTTGTTGCTGCTGAAGCCACTAGGGCAGCACTGTGCAGTAGCAACTAAGCAAGCCACATCCATTGTTTTAAATTTTCTGGTAGCCACATTAAAGCATGTAAAGAGAAACAGGTGAAATTAATTTTAATAATATGTTTTATTTAACCTCGTGTATCCAAAATATTATCGTTTCACCACGTAGGGCTGGCCACATTTCTCACATTTATCTCAAGGCCTTAACAACTAACGAATCGCTTAATTGAGAAAGTTTCTATTCCAACACTACATAACGTGCAGTGATTTGAATAAAGGCAGTTTTTTAAAATGGTGGGTGAAGATGCCATTATTAATCCATAACAGGTAGCTTTCATTGTTAATTATGGTTAAATCCTCTTCTTTCTGTAGAAGGCCTTTCTTTAATTGCCTTCATGAAAATCTGTCTGTAGCTACAGGGGGAGGGCATGGCCTGTAGTTAGCTAGCTAGTCTCAGATTTTATTTTTGCAGCCATGGTTCAATACGTAAAACTTTGGATGCTCCAGGCTATTGGGAATTTAATATTCCCTCATTATTAGCTTGTTTACTAATGAGGCAACCAAACAAGGCCTGACCCATCACGTCTCAAATGTATGACGAAACTCATGTCCATGACCTTAGGTGTGACATTACAGTCCCTAATGTTTACCCTGGAGTTTATTATTATTCTTATAATGGACTCTGGTTTTGTTTAATTGCCATTCTATATCCATCCTATCAAATATTGTGCACATCAGCCTTTTAAGGGTTCATAATTATATTACTTTTGATATTCTCTCATTGCCCCCTTCAGCCATGATGGTCCCCTCCCCACATCTTATGGACCAGAGCTCTTGCTACACACAAACGGCATGAATAGATTTCAACTTTCCTTTGATTCGAACTGACAGATTAAAAACTAATTATTCTCTGTAATATTTTTACAATAAAAACTAAGTTGAAATGATTTATATACACTTCCAGCCAACACATTTGCAATTCAAGGTTAAAACTGTTCTTGAAACAGCACCAGTTAAAATGCAATTACAGCTCCCCAAGCAGGGATAAAAGAAAGAAATGTTTTACATGTTCACTTCAAAAGTTAAAAAGCCAATTAAATATTATAGAAATAAAAACTTTCATTAATTTTCACTAAATGATAAAGACTTCATTAGTTATATTAAAGTAAAGATAAATCCAAGTGTGTTTATTACCTGCCTCTGGAAAAGAATAAGATGAAGAAAAGTGCTGGTTTTGGGAGGTGGATTCCATTTTTTCCTCGCACCTGCCATCTTGTTCATGGTTCCCAGTTCTTCCTGTGTTGGGCCATAGGCTGTTTCTTTCCAGAGTGCGGAAAAATGCAAACAAGTTTATATCGCCAGTAGGGAAATGGCAGTAATGGGTGTCCTGCATGCTAGGGACTTTGGAGGTCAGCTAAAAGGAATTGTTTAGGGACTTCTACTATCATCAGATTCAGTTTTTCTGCTGCAGTGTTGCTTTTTCAGTGAATAATACTGAGGGCCTGTTACGCATGTGGCGTGAAGTGACTGCAAGCATGCAAAACAGAGTCACACAGACCCGGGCTTCTAATCCTCACTTCACCTCTCAGTTCCTGTGTGATCTTGGGCAAGTGACTTAATGTCCCTCAGCCCAAGTTCCTTGTCAGTCAATAAGAATAAGAATAATGTCACCAGCGTTACCGGATTTCTGTGAGGATTAAGTAAGAGAAAGCATATAACGTTCTTGGCACCTTGGCTTGTGCATAATCAATGCTCAGTGAATATTAGTTGGTAGTGTTAGTGCTATAATAATATTATTATTAACAATGTTACTTTAATGTTATTATTTTGAGCTGAGAACAAGTTAGAAACCAAAACAATGTTTATGAAGTGCTTGTACCTGGCCCATAATGGGTTTGATAAAAAGACACTGTAAGGCGCAATATGCATTATACAGATACATAGACACATTATACGTGTATACTGTACATTGTAAATATACATATATATTATAAAGAAGAAAAGGAAGGCGAAGCCGCGGAGCTTCTTATAGTTGTAAGCTTAGCACACAGTCATAGTTACCACATTCCTCATAAAATAATAATAAGGGGCTTCCCTGGTGGCGCAGTGGTTGAGAATCTGCCTGCCAATGCAGGGCACACGGGTTCGAGCCCTGGTCTGGGAAGATCCCACATGCCGCGGAGCAACTCGGCCCGTGAGCCACGATTACTGAGCCTGCAGGTCTGGAGCCTGTGCTCTGCAACAAGAGAGCCCGCGATAGTGAAAGGCCCGCGCACTGCGATGAAGAGTTGCCCCCACTCGCCGCAGCTAGAGAAAGCCCTTGCACAGAAGCGAAGACCCAACACAGCCAAAAATAAATAAATTTTTTAAAAAAACAAAAAAAACTTTCATATATAACATACAGCAGTGTTAATCTATCATGTAAAAAAAAAAAATAATAATAATAATAATAGTAATGACAGTAATACTTATTGGGCACCTTTGGTGTGTCAGGAATTATTCCAAACACTTGATCTGTAGTAGCTCAGTCAATAGTAGTAACCAAAACCACGTGAGGTGGGTAATGATGTGAGCTCCATTATACATGTAAGAAAACCAAAGCACAGAAACATTAAATACTTCGACTGAGGTCACACATTTAGCAAGTAGAGTTTAAAAACAGAGTTTGTAACCCAGGTAGTGAGCGGAAGGGTTTTGCATTTGGAGAATAAGGCACAGGCCAGAACATTAGGACTCCATGGTAAGAATGGGAGGCTGTTGAAAGGTATTAAACAGAGGTGTGTGCTGTGATCTCAGGTACATTTCTGAAGGTTCACTGTGTGGATGTTAAGTAGATCTAGAAGAGTCAAAGAGATTACACACCAAAAGTGTGGCCCCGTCAGAGGCCAGAGAGACACAGCTTTGAAGTTTGTTCTGTGACTCCAGCGTCACACGGGGCTGCCACGTGGCACTGCTGTCAGAGACACCTTCCTATTGTCATGTGCTCTGTAAGTGGCATCCCATGGAATCCAGCGAAGTGGAGGTCCGGGTGGTGGCCAGGTTCACCTTTGGCGAGTTTGGGTCTCGAGGCAAGGGTTAAGGACCAAGGGACAGCCTCTGGCCCAGATGATTGCTGATCACCTGCCAAAGTGAAAAGTATAGGCTCCCCTTGCCAATCCGGGGATCATGGAAGTTTCCACTCAATGGCCAAGCATGCCAGTTACCAACAGGAGAGGCCACTGGCAATTTTCATTCAATTCAGAAGAATGACAGAGTTTTAGTAAACGCTGCCAACCTACCGAAGGACGTTTGATGAGTCTACTAAGCTTGCCCTCCTTTTTCCTCTTTTATGAGACTGTCAACGGAAGCTATGATCCAGGGGACAGTATAATATCGCCCAGGTCATCAGTTCTCTCTCAGAACCATCGCATACTTCCTTTGAAATCTTCGGGCGAGTTGAGTTAATGACAAGGATGTGGATGAGCTTTTCGGCCATAGCACGTCATTAAGCTGTAAGAGCAATTTAAGCGAAAGCATTTTTGTGTTAAATTCAGAACCTACCTCTTTTTACATTTATATGACTAATTCTTTCCTGAGGCGTCAGAAATAAACTTTTTAGGAGAACTAAATGCTAGCTGTGAAAGAAGCAAGTATTTGAGAGAATAAACAAACCTTCGAGTCACATTGCTGAGGGTCTCCCAGGCCATCCTTTCCTGGCATCTCAGAGATGAAAGTATTTCAGGACAGATGGCTAGTCTCTTCCAGAAAAATTTCTGGTCTTACTTGCTATGTGTGGCAGGCCAGTCCATTTTTCTAAAAAAAAAATCACCCTGAAAGTTAAGGAATTCCTCCCTCTATTCAACTCACGTCTCTAAGGCTTTAATTTTTTTTTTTTTAATTTTATTTATTTATTTATTTATTTATGGCTGTGTTGGGTCTTCGTTTCTGTGTGAGGGCTTTCTCTAGTTGCGGCAAGTGGGGGCCACTCTTCATCGCAGTGCGCGGGCCTCTCACTATCGTGGCCTCTCCCGTTGCAGAGCACAGGCTCCAGATGCGCAGGCTCAGCAATTGTGGCTCACGGGCTTAGTCGCTCCGCGGCATGTGGGATCTTCCCAGACCAGGGCTCGAACCCGTGTCCCCTGCATTGGCAGGCAGATTCTCAACCACTGCGCCACCAGGGAAGCCCTAAGGCTTTAATTTTAACCAGTTTCCTCTTATTTAGCCTTCTTTGGACATGGAGAAGAGCTGGTCAGCATCTTTCACATACAAGGGCCTTTAATCAAATTACTCCTTACTCGCCTTTTCTTCACACTAATAAACAATTCCACTTCCTTTAACCTTTCCACACAGGATTTACCCTCCATCCCTTTAATCATTTTGGTTGGTCTTTCCCTAGACTGTCTCCAGAGGGTCTTTGTTAATCCCTTTCATGTAATTTTAAGAAGTTATTTTCTCTGAGGAAGTCTTGAAATCTTCTCTCATTTTTGGAGGCATTCAGTTCTGATTTTGATAGTCCTATCCAGTGAGTACACCTTGCTAGGTTGAGTTGATTTTTCCTTTCAGCACCTCCAATTATTTTCGTCTGAGTGGGTCACTTTTGGACAGAGTAAACAGCCCAGTTTTCTTAGTTCTTCTGCTTTTATTGCCTTTCTCCCTTCATTATAAACAGGGAACATCAGAAGGAAGAATGGGAAGCAAGGCGAATTCTAAATAGCAGCGATGTGAGTTGTTAGAAGTTACATGAATTGTAGAAAATTAGAATAATAGGGGAATAACGGGCTACTTTTGCTTTCAGGCTGCTTGAGAGGCCACCCTGCTTCTATTACCTTGATGCAAAAGCAGAAAAGGCTTCATGGTTTATTATCACTTTCCATGTGCAGGAGAATTGGAGGGGAGGTGGAATGATAAGTGAATTCATAGACTGAAATGATTTTTCTTGACTATGTAAATTAATTGCCTTCTCATGCAAAGAGAGGGCGTGTCAGACTGGAAGCAGGTCATTCTCTGTGTCATTCTCTGAGGCTGTTTGAGAAACACTGAGGTTAGTTCCAGGCTTCAAGACCCCCCATCCAGAAATCCAGGTCCTAATCCTCTTGTTATCTTATCCGTTGGCATTAGCCACCTCCTGATGCCGGAAGTTTAGGGCAGTCACTCCATGCCTGCTTGGGAAGTGTTTTTCTAACACCACCCCACCTTGTAATTCTCTCCTGCAGAAAGCCTTCTGATTTGGCATTCAAGGAACCAGATGGGCCAGAAAAAGTTCAGTTTCTCTCTTCTTTATTTCATTTTCTTCCCCCAGCTCAAGGAGTTGGTATTTTTGGTGGCTGGGCATTTTACGTTACACTCCATTTCTTTGGTGACAAGAATAACTTTGTGGTCCATTGAGAACAAATTGCTGTCACTCAGCCCCTGCTCTATTCCTCTTATATAATAGAATGACCCTTTCCCCCCGCCCCCCCAGTAAGCAGAATGTTGAAGGCTGCAAAGAATCCTTTTTGATAATAAAAATATGATCCTGGAGTGCTGATTTTTTTTTCTTTGCTTTTCCATAAAAGTTTGGACAGTAGTCTTATGGGAAATGTTTCCTAATAATAGTAGTGATGATAGCAGCTAATCTTTACTAAGGGCTTACTGGCTGCCACATAGATTTTAATCTTTTCAACAACCTTAAGATAGGCAGTACTAGTATTGTATCTGTTTTACAGATGAGGAAACTTGAGTTACAGAAAGCTTGAATACTTTGGCTCTGATTACCCATCTGGTAAATGTTGAACTTGGGCAGTTTAACCTGCACGCCATGGATTTGGCAACTTTGTGACAGCAACTGCTGAACTGGATCCCTAGTGTGTAGGAAGATGCTTAGTAAGAATTAAATCGCAAATATTTACTGAGCTCTTATACTTCAGGAACTGTTTTAAACACTGTACATGGATGATCTCATTTAATGCTGACCCAAACCCTATCGGGTCGATGCTGCTCTAATTCTCACCATTTTATTGAGGAAGAATTGAGGCTCAGAGAAGTTAAGCAACTTTCTCAGCGTCACAGAGTGCTTGAGCCATGGAGTCAGAATTCCCACCCAAGAAGTCTGGCTCTGGAACCTGCCAGTTTCACTGTAACTCTCTGCTGCTTCCTGTAATACTGAAGATCTTGCTGGGGGCAGGAGGGGCGGTGAGGCCGCTGCAGAAGGACTGCGCCTCTTGTCTGAGACACAAACTGCGAAAGTTCTATACACCCTCAAGTGAAGTGTTTTCCTGGTTAGTTGGCAGGACAGAAACCGCAGCCAGATAGGCCCATTGGCAGTGATTCCAGCAGGAAGCCTGGGTCCTGCTGGGTTTGTCCCACACAGCTTTGTCGGGCACTTCCTGCCATCCTGTGTTCTTGTCACCCCTATTGGCTTTGGACCCCATAGCTTTCTAACCGATGTTCTTTTTTCTCCTTTTCTCTGGTTCTCTGTTCAGCTCGAGGCTTTTTATTCCATCTTCACCACGGAGCAGCAAGACCACGTCAAGTCAGTGGAGTATCTGAGAAATAACTTTCGGCCACAGCAGGACCTGAACGACAGGGTGGTGTCCAAGTCTGCCGTCCGTGATGCCTGGAACCACGACATGACAGACTTCTTAGAAAACCCACTGGGGACAGAAGCCTCTAAAGGTACATTTGGATTAAGTGCCCTTGCCCAGGGGAAGATTCCTTATCATAAATTACTTTAAATGAAAAGGTGTTCAGAACCAGCCAAGAATTGGAACATGCCGTTAAAAGCATGTTTCTGTGCTAAAAGTGACTTGTCTGGTTGATAAATAGAAGCATTTGTGGGAATAACTTCAGTTAGATACTTTCAGAATTGCCCTTTTGACTAGTAACATATTAGTCCTTCTCTCTGTAATTTAACTTTGTAGCATCAACCCTAACTAGTTGATGTCTTAAAGCTTTTTGGTGTCTTACTTTTTAACTGTTTCCCTGCCGCCATCAGGTGTTTGTCTCTGAGCTCAAACATCAGGACCTCAGACTTGCTCCCAACACCCCAATCTGCAGCTTTCTTACTAACTTCCATACCAGCCAAGAAGCCTCCCTCCAGCTCTCCACCCCCACCAGACATCACATGGCCTCTTTTTTTTTTTTAATTTATTTTATTTTTGGCTGCATTGGGTCTTTGTTGCTGTGGCGAACGGGGGCTACTCTTTGTTGCAGCGCACGGGCTTCTCCTTGCGGTGGCTTCTCTTGTTGTGGCTCACGGGCTTCGGTAGTTGTAGCACGTGGGCTCAGTAGTTGTGGCTCACAGGCTCTAGGTGCGCGGGCTTCAGCAGTTGTGGCGCACGGGCTTAGTTGCTCCGCGGCATGTGGGATCTTCCCAGACCAGGGATTGAATCCGTGTCCCCCGCATTGGCAGGCGGATTCTTAACCACTGTGCCACCAGGGAAGTCCCGGATGAGGAATTTATATCACGAGTGAGTATAATATCTGCTAGCTCAGAATTGCTGACGTTACGACAATTACAAAGTTCTTTCCTAATAAATGGGCTGAACATATGATATATCAGTTGTGCAGAGAGGATGCATAGCCCTTCTTACCTAAGGAAGTTGGAGAGGATACTGGTTTCCATTGCATTAAGTTGTCAGAGTGGCAAGGATCTTACACTGAATGGGCTTTCTCTGAATTTGAGCAGAGCCATGGACCCATCCTTAGATAGAGAGAATCAGTTCTTCATTTTACAAGGTTACAATGATCATGGTGTGTCCATTGCTGACTCTTAAGATGGGTGAATACCAAAATGTTTTGTGATCTTTCTAGACACAGAGAGAGATGTAGATGCACTCCTCTTTCTTTTTTAAACCTACTATTGGAGTGTAACATACAGAAAAGTGCACACATAATATGCACACAACTTGATTAATTTTCACAAACTGAATACACTTGAGTAACAAACACCCAGATCAAGAAACTGATATCATTTGCTTCCCAGAAGCACTTCCTTTTCTCCACTCCTAGACACTATCCTTTCCCAGGGGTAACTGTGACCATGAATTAGCCTTGCCTCCTGGTCAATTTCATATAAATGGAATCAGTTGGTAAGTCCTCTTTTGTGTCTTGCTTCTTTTGCTTTACACTGGCTTGGAGAGTTATCTATGCTATTACACGCAGTTGTAGTTTGTTCTTTCTTATGGTTGAATTTCATTGTATGACTGCACCTGAATTTATTTATCCATTTCAATATACATGAATATATGGATTATTTCCATGTTTTGGTAATTATGAAAGTTCTTGAACATGGCTTTTTATGAGCATGTGGACATATCTCTGTTGGGTATGCACCCAGCAGTAAAATGACTACAGCCTAGAGGACACACATATTTTCAGATCTGGTTAGATACTGCTGAACAGTTTCCCAACATGACTATATGTACCACTTTACACTTCTGCCAGCAGTGTAAGAAAGTTTTCTATTTTTTTAACATTTTTAAAGGCCTAATTTACATATCATAAAGTTCAGCTGTTGTGAATGTACAATTTAACAATTTTTAATAAATTTATAGCTGTGCAGCCATCACCGCATCCACTTTTAGAGCACTTTCATCACCCCAGCAAGTTCCTTCATGCCCATCTGCCATCAATTCTTTCTCCTAACCTCAATTCCAGGCCACCTCTGATTTGCTTTTATCTTCCACTTGACATTAGGATTTTAAGATTTATACATGTTGTAGCATGTATCAGTAGCTCATTTCTTGTTGTTGCTAAATAGTATCCCTATTTGTTTTTTTCAATAACAACTTTATTGAGATTTAATTCACATACCATAAAGTCCATTCTTTTAGAGTGTACACTTCAGTGGTTTTTTATGTTCACAAAAGTGTGTACTCATCACTACTATCTACTTCAGAACATTTTTGTCACCCCCCAAAAGAAATTCCATACTCATTAGCAGTCACTCCTTTTTCTCCTGTCGCTCCTTCTTTCCCAGCCCTAGGCAACCACTAACGTACTTTCTGTCTCTATGGATTTGCCTATTCTGGAGATTTCATATAAATGGAATTGTACAATATATGGCTTTTTGTCTCTGGCTTCTTTCACTTAGCATCATATTTTCAAGGTTCATCCATATTTAAGCATGTATTGAATTTCATTCCATTTTATGGCCAAATAAGATATCATTGTATGGATAGACCGCATTTTGCTTGTCCATTCATCAATTGATAGATTCCAATTTCTGGCTCTTACGAATATTGCTGCTATGAACATTCGTGTTCACATTTTTGTGCGGACATGTGTTTTCATTTCTTGTGGATATAAACCTAGGAGTAGAATTGCTGAGTCATAGGGCAACTCTTTGTTTACATTTTTTAAGAACTGCCAGACTTTTCCCAAAGCAGCTGTACCAGTGTACATTCCCATCGGCATTTTTGGAGGGTTCTGATTTCTCCACATCCTCACCAACACTTGTTACACATCCTTTTTATTTTAGCTATCCTACTAGGTATGAAATAGTATCTCTTTGTAGTTTTGATTTGCACTTCCCTAATGACTAATGATGTCCCTATTTGTTTTTAAATGATGTTCCTATTTGTTTTAAATTTCATAGAACCATGGTCCATATGACCAAATGCTCCTCCTTGTATTCCCCAAGAAAATTCAGGTAATTCCATGGCACCGAAGGCTGAAAGCCAGCCACAGATGCTGGCAATCGTCAGGCAGCCTGGTGTGCTTAGATTGTTGACCTTTGAGATCTGAGTAGAAAAGAGCCAGTATAAAGGAGGAGTCCCTTTCTCTTCTCCAGGCTTCTGCAAAAAAAGATATTAGAAAAGGAAGGGTGGTATTCTGTAATCTTCAGGTGATTCAAAAAGAACAAACCCTGTCTGACTGGCATTCTCTGTCTGATCATTATTGGAACCTTTTGGTGCCTAAGAGAGCTATGATGTTGAGCATAGAGCTGTGCATTTATTGGGCTATTGTCACAAAAGAAAGAAAAATTAATTAATTACATAGGGCAGGCATCAGTAAGCTTTTTTGGTTAAGGACCAGGTATTGGGCCATGTGATCTCTTGTTGCAGCTACTCAGCTCTGCCACTGTAGCATGAAGGCAGCCATAGACAATATATAAATAAGTAGGTGTAGAAAATGGCTTCTAATAAAACTTTATTTGTAAAAATAGGTGGCAGTCCAGATTTAGCCTGGGGACCATAGCGTACTGACCCCTGCTCTAGGGAATGGCTCAAACTAAGATGGTGGAACCCAATCTTAGGCTTGTTTGAAGGTATTTTCACAGCGGCCGTGACTGTGAAAGTGTCCATTGGTTGGTTCTGCTTTTCCATGGCACTACAAGATCCTAGGACCAGGTAGAGGTTTATTAACTTGGTAACCATTCACTGACCAGTCCACCTTAAGACCTCTTCATCTTGCACTCCAGAAGTGTTAGTGGCGCCTCTGTAGACTGGGCCCCACTTCCCTTGTTCCCTGGCTGTGATCGCTGACTAGTGTTCGCTGAGCAGCGCTGCAGGGGGTGGTTGAGTTGACGTGCCCCCCTCCTGCCCTTCTGTCAGGATGATCAGACGTACTAGAAGAGAGAAAACTGAGTCAAGCCATTCAGGCCCAAGCACGAGATGCATCGCCACGTACGACACCAAAAGAAAGGGGGAAGAGTCATCTTAATATTGTATTGTTGCCAAGAAAGATTTATAATGGATGTCATCCGTAAAAAATGTAAAGCTTTAGTTTCCAGTTAATGGAAACGGTACTTAGGCTTGGTGGATTGTTCGAGGGACATCCAATTCACCACTCTGCCCTTTGTCGGTAAATAACTTATACAGACTTGTGGATTTAATGGGCTGTCATTTTAGTTATTCTGCAACACATCCCGGGCACATGGAAGAGCATTTCGGTGATTAAGTCCTGAATACTGTCTATTGTGAAGACTTTTGGAACAGTGAACAGAGAAAAATAACTTCCAACAACATGAAACATATGGTTTATTAATTTAACAAAACCTGTGCAAACCACAGTGGAATCAAAACCACTTGATCTGATAATTTGATTTGATGGCTTAATTAAAGTGACACTGTATAATGTAATAAAAGCAAAGGAAATGAAGAGGACAGTGGGTGGCCTTTGTCCCCTCCAGTCTCCTAAGCCAACGCCGTGGTTTTTGAGAATGGTTTTTGTTTTTGCTGACGGAGGGATCTCTTTGTTAGCTGCATTTTCAGTGCTAAAGATTGCTTCCTGTCTTGGTTAAAAGCAGTTTTTAAGGACATGTACCAGTGTGTGAGAATGCCTAAATAACTAGCCTATTTTAAATCAGAACACATCGAGAAAGAGCACCACATTTTCCACCAAAATTAGCAAACAAAGAAGTAAATCCACGATGGCTTTTAAAAGGAGTTTGACATTGAAATCATGGTTTTCTGCTATTTTGGGAGAAAATATTAATGTTGTTCTATTTTCAGTTTAATCATTTTCACTCACCACATTAATGAGCTTGAATTACTTTATCTTAATGAAAGAAACTCTGATATGGAACATTTAATTCCTTTATAGGCAGCTGCCCTCCCAGAAACTCTTCCAAAAAGTTATCTTGGTACTTTTAGTAACTTTCAACACAGAAAAGTGCTAAGGAAAGCACATTTTTAATGCAGCCGCCATGGAGTGTTTTTGATCCCCTTCTTTTAAAAATAACTATTACTAGCTATTAATTTTTAACCTTGGGAGTGATTAAGAAAGAAAGCAAATAGTAGGGCTGTTTTTTTGTAAGACTCTCCAACATCCTGGGTGCTCATACTTTTAAAGGTCATGCCATGTTCTATCAAACATTTTTACAGGCTCAAATATCCCATGATGACTAATTTTATGTAAATAGAGAGTTGGTGTAAGTTGCCTTTGATTGGTTGACATAAAGTTGATATTTCATAGACATTTAACATAGCATTAACTACTTTGGGCTCATGTTTTCTAGCCAGTGAGTTTCTTTTCCCGTGTCAGGCATCTTCATCTACATTGAAGAGCTTTCTCTGGTACACCTATGCTTAAAAAGGCTACATAGGGGTTTTCATGGGCCAGGTGCTATGCTAGCCTTTTCCGTTCATAGATGGTTTATTTAATCCTCAGAACAACCTCTGCCAGGATGCACTTTCCATTTGTCAAATATTTGTTGAGCATCTACTATGAACAAGTTTTAGGCACTAGAAATAAAGCTGAACAAGGGAGAAGAGTCTCTTATGGAGCTTAAGTTTTAGGGGGAAGAAAGAAATAAAGAGGTCGGTGATAAAGCTCTTCGGTGTTGTTCTGCAGATCAAATCAGGTGGTTTGCTAAGAGTGGCAGAACGTAGTGAGGCCAAGGCGAAGAGAGCTTCCCTGGAGAGAGTGGGTTGGTCTGGATAAGGAGCCAGCCCTGCAAACTTCTGAGAGGGAAAGGTCCTTTTGCAAAGGCCCTGAGGCATGGGAACCCGCAAGAGTGAAGTCTCAAAAGACCTTTCTTGGTAAGGCGTTATTAAGACTGTGTTCTTATGCCAGTGGCCTTTGGAGGAGTCTAAGCAGGGCTGTGGAACCATCTGAAAAGGTTTTTAGACCCATCACTCTGACTGTTATGTGAAGAATGTTTGCAGAGGACCTGGGGTGGAATCTGTAAGACCCGCAGGAGGCTGATGGAAGTATTCCTGTCAGGATGACAGTGGTTGGATGAGGGTGATCCTGGTGGATGTAGAAGTGATCCGTTGGGGATGGATTTTGTAACAGAGCCTCTGAGATTTACTAACAGTTTGGATGGAGGATGGGTGGGGGTGAGCAAAGAGAGAAATGCAGTGTTACTGTTTCTCTTTAACAGATGAGGGGTCTGAGATTCAGAGAGAACAGGTGGTCGGTCATCCAGAGCCTCTCAGCCAGGAAATGGTAGAGCTGAGACGTGAACTGAGATCCTCTTCTGTCCAAACACAGCATTCTTTCTATTTTCCAAGGGACTGCCAGCTTCCATATGAATCCACAAGAGGTGGTCTCTGTTTTAAATGTCATCAGGTGGCTTGAGCAACACAGTTTTATTTTATTTTTTTATTTATTTATTTGTTTATTTATTTATTTATTTATTTATTGGCTGCGTTGGGTCTTTGTTGCTGTGCATGGGCTTTCTCTAGTTGCATTGAGCGGGGGCTACTCTTCGTTGCGGTGCACTGGCTTCTCATTGCAATGGATTCTCTTGTTGTGGAGCACAGGCTCTAGGCGTGCAGGCTTCAGTAGTTGTGGCACGTGGGCTCGGTAGTTGTGGCTCACAGGCTCTAGAGCACAGGCTCAGTAGTTGTGGTACACGGGCTTAGTTGCTCTGCAGCATGTGGGATCTTCCTGGACCAGGGCTCGAACCCGTGTCCCCTGCATTGGCAGGTGGGTTCTTAACCACTGCGCCACCAGGGAAGTCCCCACACAGTTTTATTATTATCTTTCTGTGAATGAAGGCACTTTAAAAGTCCTTGAGGCAATTGGGTGCTCTTCCTAAAGATCAAGTTTATTTTCCTGAAGGGAATCACTGGTCTCTGTCTTTATCTGCTTGGCTTGCTTTTGGCAAGTTATCTTGGGTCCTCGGGGCAGAGGTTACTGAGGTCTTGATCACAGGGTTAGTCCCTGGGAGGGTCAGTGCACCCACTTGATGTAGATGTTGGGGCCTCCTAGGTTAAGGATTTTGTGCATCCCTGAATCAACAGGACCTAACACAGTACCTAAAATATAGTAGGTATACGGTCATTGTTCATTAAATGAATGAATGGGGAGACAATATAAGGGCAATGGGTAAGAATCTAGACTTTGGAGTCAAGCAAACCTGGACTCAAATTCCACGCCAATCATTTACTTCTGCACCTCTGTGCTCTAGTTAATATCTAAGCCTCAGTTTCCTTTCTGTAAAATGGAGCTAATAATCACAACCCCTTCCTTGGCTTGTGGGCTTTTAAGTGAGACAGTATAGAAAACAAATAGTACAGAGCCTGGGACACGGAAAGTACTCTGCAAATAGTTGTACTTCTTTGTCTGTAGGTCAGCATTGGCTTTCAGGACAACCTATTACATGTGACATGATCACTGGAGAACACATTTCAAAACAGTGGGACCACATTCTCTTCCTGGTAGAAATGCGAAGCCAGATTGTCTGAAATAGTTAAAACCTTTCCAGTGAATCCCGTGGTCCATAGCGTGGTCCACACGTCCTGTCCCCCTCCCCAGCCCCGCCTTGCACTTCACTTTTGTTCGCATCCTGCACCTCGGTCCACCAGCCGCACTGCAGTTCCAGCAGCCTCTTCCCTGGAAGGCCCCGGCCTCACCTCTGTGCTTCATCCATCCCTTGTCAGCCTTCAAGGCTCAACTCAGTGGTCCTTCCCCATGAAGTTCCCTGGCTGCCTTGGCCCAGACACTGTCGGGGCACCAGTACCTTTCTTTTGTAGCATTCTCAGCGTTGGAATTTTACATTCATTTATGTATTTTTTTTCCCTAATACCTAACTCTCCCACTACCTTATAAGCTCATAAAGGGTAAAACTGTTTTGTTTTTTTTTTCTTTTTTTGTTGGAGAGAGGGTACAATGCTCACTGTTGGCGCCTTAGTAAATATTGGACTGGAGGGAATGATGATGGATGGATGGATGGATGGATGGATAGATATATGAAGCTAACCCACACATGCCAGGTGGCCAGGAGTGAAAAGATTCTTGCTCCAAGAGTTGGCACAGTTGAGGCATTTACGATCTAGCCCAGGGTAGGTGCTCTAATGGGAGGAGCTTAAGCAGGCATTTGCAGCAGGATTCCACACCACTCCCAGGACCTGAAATCAGAGAGCTCCTAGGATTTGGGAAGCCATCTTCCAAAGCCATTTGACCCTAAGCCACTTGGATGGAAGTGTTGGTATCAAAACACCACGGAGAGAGGGCTTTCCTCTCTGTCCCAAGGAACAGCCACGTTTCCCAGCCACTCCACCACTCCTAAAAGCAGAGAAAGGGAAGCACTGAAGGAGGCAGGTGCTGGTGTCAGGAGGCTCCCAGGCAGAACCACATTATGGCTTGGGAGCCGTTGAGCTGATATCGCTAACAGATGCCAGGGCCCGCCTATTGTTTTCACCCTTTATAAATAATCACCTCATTACTTAATCCTCTGTCTCCAGGCAGGTAGGCCTGGAGAGTTTGATCTTCAGGGCTGACTTAGGCACCCTCCTACGGCTTCAGCTTTTCTCTGCTCTCCA
Organism: Balaenoptera acutorostrata; assembly: GCF_949987535.1. NCBI lineage: Eukaryota > Metazoa > Chordata > Mammalia > Artiodactyla > Balaenopteridae > Balaenoptera > Balaenoptera acutorostrata. Next base: position 27,986,463 of record NC_080073.1, on the reverse strand, counting down.
GGAAGATCTTCCCTGACATTGGGTTTGTTTGTGTGAGCACCATGGTGCTTATGAACTGCAATCTGGAGATTAATAAAGGCCACCAGCATCCCTCCTCCCAGAAGGACACACTTCCCCTTTCTGTCGCCAACGAATGTTCACAGCCCATGGAGCGGGAGACTCCGAGATTCTTTCATGCATCTCCCTCTCCTCGGAGTCACGGGAGTCACGGTGGCTGGGAGGCAGACAATTTATCTTCTCCGTTCTTCCCACCGATTCTTCTGTAAACCAACACAGGCTGATTGAGGTGGTTTTCCTTAAGGTTCAAGGAACATGGGCCGATCCCTTGGCTTTCTCGGGCGTAAGCAATGTTGTCACCTCCCCAGTCCTTGAGACCATGTGTAAAGGCACAGAGGGGGAGACCATGATGAGACCTCTGGGGTCATCTTTTTCTCTTCTAAGCACAGCCAGGGGTCATCACAGTTGCTGGCTTCTCTCCTGGGCCCTCTCTGGACTGGTTTTGTGATTCCAAAGCACTGGCTTGGACCGAAATGAGTGTGTGGGCTGTCCCATGTCACATCTCTGCCTGTGTAGACAAGGTGCCGTCTGTACATCTGACACTAAGTGCTAACAGGTATTGTCTATCAAGTGCACAGAGCCCTCTGGTTTCCATGCAAAGGCTTCCGGGAAGAGAGGAGCCTTCTCCGTGAGGAGTGTACTCAGCATCTCAAACTGTTGGTTTTCACCAGCCAGCTAGAAGCCCAGTTCCTCGGAGCATAAGGATCCGTGTGCCTGGGGTGGTCAGGAGGCCAGGGTAGCTCCGTCCCTCCCAAGTGCTGCACAGCTGATTTCCCACTGGGGCCCACTAGGGGCGCTGCTTGTTCGCAGCCCGGTCTCTCCAATTTAAGTGGCAGGCTCCCTGATCTCTTGGATCCTCTTGACCAAGCCTCGGAGGCGCTGCTTGAGTCCAGTCCCCAGGTGTGGATGATCCTGGAACCATGCTAGAGAGGACCATCCTTACCAAATGATCCAGGTGCCACATCTGGGGGTTGGAACAAGGTTGGCAATTAAACTATGGAGCTCATCCAATGGCCTCCCTGAACCAGAACAAGTAAGAGAGGCAGGTGCCAAGGAAGAATCAGAAATTCAAAGCTAGTAAGGTGAATGTCAGGAGACATTAAAAGGAGAACGCTCCTTTTAAATACAGTGGGTCCCTAAGTGATACCTAATTCTAAGACAAAAATTATTTTAAGGACCAAATTGAAACAAAGGAGGCGGGCATCTTGGCCTATTGAGTCACAGTCATCTAGAATCAAGAATTTAAATAAAAGCCTGGCTAAACCCATCAGTGTGGGTCACTAGTTGATCTCTTTTTTTTTTTTTTTTTTTTACATTTAATCACTTTTTTTTTATACAGCAGGTTCTTATTAGTCATCAGTTTTATACACATCAGTGTATACATGTCAATCCCAATGGCCCAATTCATCAGACCACCACCACCACCCCCTGCCGCTTTCCCCCCTTGGTGTCCATAGGTTTGTTCTCTACATCTGTGTCTCAATTTCTGCCCTGAAAACTGGTTCATCTATACCATTTTTCTAGGTTCCACATATATGTGTTAATATACAATATTTGTTTTTCTCTTTCTTATATACTTCACTCTGTATGACAGTCTCTAGATCCATCCACGTCTCAACAAATGACCCAATTTTGTTCCTTTTTATGGCTGAGTAATATTCCATTTTATATATGTACCACCTCTTCTTCATCCATTCGTCTGTCGATGGGCATTTAGGTTGCTTCCATGACCTGGCTATTGTAAATAGTGCTGCAATGAACATTGGGGTGCATGTGTCTTTTTGAATTATGGTTTTCTCTGAGTATATGCCCAGTAGTGCGATTGCTGGGTCATATGGTAATTCTATTTTTAGTTTTTTAAGGAACCTCCATACTGTTCTCCATAGTGGCTGTATCAATTTACATTCCCACCAACAGTGCAAGAGGGTTCCCTTTTCTCCACACCCTCTCCAGCATTTGTTGTTTGTAGATTTTCTGATGATGCCCATTCTAACTGGTGTGAGGTGATACCTCATTGTAGTTTTGATTTGCACTTCTCTAATAATTAGTGATGTTGAGCAGCTTTTCATGTGCTTCTTGGCCATCTGTATCTCTTCTTTGGACAAATGTCTATTTAGGTCTTCTGCCCATTTTTGGATTGGGTTGTATGAGCTGTTTATATATTTTGGAGATTAATCTTTTGTCTGTTGATTCGTCTGCAAATATTTTCTCCCATTCTGAGGGTTGTCTTTTCATCTTGTTTATGGTTTCCTTTGCTGTGCAAAAGCTTTTAAGTTTCATTAGGTCCCACGTGTTTATTTTTGTTTTTATTTCCATTACTCTAGGAGGTGGATCAAAAAAGATCTTGCTGTGATTTATGTCAAAGAGTGTTCTTCCTATGTTTTCCTCTAAGAGTTTTATAGTGTCCAGTCTTACATTTAGGTCTTTAATCCATTTTGAGTTTATTTTTGTGTATGGTGTTAGGGAGTGTTCTACTTTCATTCTTTTACGTGTAGCTGTCCAGTTTTCCCAGCAACACTTATTGAAGAGACTGTCTTTTCTCCATTGTATATCCTTGCCTCCTTTTTCATAGATTAGTTGACCATAGGTGCGTGGGTTTAACTCTGGGCTTTCTATCTTGTTCCATTGATCTATGTTTCTGTTTTTGTGCCAATACCATATTGTCTTGATTACTGTAGCTTTGTAGTATAGTCTGAAGTCAGGGAGTCTGATGCCTCCAGCTCCATTTTTTTCCCTCAAGACTGCTTTGGCTATTCGGAGTCTTTTGTGTCTCCATACAAATTTTAAGATTTTTTGTTCTAGTTCCGTAAAAAATGCCATTGGTAATTTGATAGGGATTGCATTGAATCTGTAGATTGCTTTGGGTAGTATAGTCATTTTCACAATGCTGATTCTTCCAATCCAAGAACATGGTATATCTCTCCGTCTGTTGGTGTCATCTTTAATTTCTTTCATCAGTGTCTTATAGTTTTCTGCATACAGGTCTTTTGTCTCCCTAGTAGGTTTATACCTAGGTATTTTATTCTTTTTGTTGCAGTGGTAAATGGGAGTGTTTCCTTAATTTCTCTTCCAGATTTTTCATCATTAGTGTATAGGAATGCAAGCAATTTCTGTGCATTAATTTTGTATCCTGCTACTCTACCAGATTCATTGATTAGCTCTAGTAGTTTTCTGGTGGCATTTTTAGGATTCTCTATGTATAGTATCATGTCATCTGCAAACAGTGACAGTTTTACTTCTTCTTTTCCAATTTGTATTCCTTTTATTTTTTTTTCTTCTCTGATTGCCATGGGTAGGACTTCCAAAACTACGTTGAATAATAGTGGTGAGAGTGGACATCCTTGTCTTGTTCCTGATCTTAGAGGAAATGCTTTCAGTTTTTCACCATTGAGAATGATGTTTGCTGTGGGTTTGTCGTATATGGTCTTTATTATGTTGAGGTAGGTTCCCTCTATACCCACTTTCTGGAGTTTTTATCATAAATGGGTGTTGAATTTTGTCAAAAGCTTTTTCTGCATCTATTGAGATGATCATATGGTTTTTATTCTTCAATTTGTTAATATGGTGTATCACATTGATTGATTTGCATATATTGAAGAATCCTTGCATCCCTGGGATAAATCCCACTTGATCATGGTGTATGATCCTTTTAATGTGTTGTTGGATTCTGTTTGCTTGTATTTTGTTGAGGATTTTTGCATCTATATTCGTGAGTGATATTGGTCTCTAATTTTCTTTTTTTGTAGTATCTTTGTTTGGTTTTGGTATCAGGGTGATGGTGGCCTCATAGAATGAGTGTGGGAGTGTTCCTTCCTCTGCAATTTTTTGGAAGAGTTTGAGAAGGATGGGTGTTAGCTCTTCTCTAAATGTTTGATAGAATTCACTTGTGAAGCCTTCTGGTCCTGGACTTTGGTTTGTTGGAAGATTTTTAATCACAGTTTCAATTTCATTACTTGTGATTGGTCTGTTCATATTTTCTATTTCTTCCTGATTTAGTCTTGGAAGGTTATACCTTTCTAAGAATTTGTCCATTTCTTCCAGGTTGTCCAATTTATTGGCATAGAGTTGCTTGTAGTAGTCTCTTAGGATGCTTTGTATTTCTGTGGTATCTGTTGTAACTTCTCCTTTTTCATTTCTAATTTTATTGATTTGAGTCCTCTCCCTCTTTTTCTTGATGAGTCTGGTTAATGGTTTATGAATTTTGTTTATCTTCTTCAAGAACCAGCTTTTAGTTTTATTGATCTTTGCTATTGTTTTCTTTGTTTCTATTTCATTTATTTCTGCTCTGATCTTTACAATTTCTTTCCTTCTGCTAACTTTGGGTTTTGTTTGTTCTTCTTTCTCTAGTTCCTTTAGGTGTAAGGTTAGATTGTTTATTTGAGATTTTTCTTGTTTCTTGAGGTAGGCTTGTATAGCTATAAACTTCCCTCTTAGAACTGCTTTTGCTGCATCCCATAGGTTTTGGATCATCGTGTTTTCATTGTCATTTGTCTCTAGGTATTTTTTGATTTCCTCTTTGATTTCTTAAGTGATCTCTTGGTTATTGAGTAACATATTATTTAGCCTCCATGTGTTTGTGTTTTTAACGTTTTTTTCCCGTAATTCATTTCTAATCTCATAGCGTTGTGGTCAGAAAAGATGCTTGATATGATTTCAGTTTTCTTAAATTTACTGAGGCTTGATTTGTGACCCATGATGTGAGACCTGGTCTCAACCATCCTCCTTCTCATTCTCTGCTTGCCAAACCATGCTAGTTTTCTTTCCAGTTTTCCTGCCTGAGGGCCTTTGCACGAGCTGTTTTTCTGTCTGCCATATCTAAGGCTCCTTCCTTCCTTCCCGCTCATTTTCTTTTTTTAAAAATTTATTTTATTTATTTTTATCTGTGGCTGCGTTGTGTCTTCGTTGCTGCGCGCAGGCTTTCTCTAGTTGCGGCGAGCCGGGGCTACTCTTTGTTGCGGTGCACGGGTTTCTCATTGTGGTGCCTTCTCTTGTTGCGGAGCACAGGCTCTAGGCACGTGGGCTTCAGTAGTTGTGGTGCGTGGGCTGAGTAGTTGCGGTGCATGGGCTCAGTAACTGTGGCTTGCAGGCTCTAGACCGCAGGCTCAGTAGTTGTGGTGCAGGGGCTTAGTTGCTCTGCGGCATGTGGGATCTTCCCAGACCAGGGTTCGAACCCGTGTCCCCTGCATTGGCAGGCAGCTTCTTAAGCACTGTGCCACCGGGGAAGTCCCTTCCTGCTCATTTTATAAACACCTAATCAGTTCAAACATCACTGTGCTCAGTAAGCCTTTCCTAACCAATCCCTCAAATCTAGGTCAGGGTCTTTATTAAACCTTTTTACAGAATTCCTATAATAGTTTCCTTAAAAGCATGTAATCACATAATCCTTACTGCTGGGAGTATCTAACCTTTTTGGTGCCATGGGCTCTTTCAGCCATCTGGTGAATCCCATGGGGGAGTGCTGCACCCTGCGCCACCACAGCTATTTCCAGCTTCCCCGTGATAACTTGAGGGACCACGAGCTTAGTCTGTATTTCTGATGGGGGAGAATGGTTACTTGGGCTGTGCCCAGTTTTCGAGGGCCTCGAAGGAGTTGGAGGCTGCTCTGGAAATTGTCAAGAGACCCACACTCTCATCTGTCATTGGGAACAAAGAAAACCAGGAAGGCAGAGGGAGTGGGAAGGAAGCTTTTTGTGCCAAGTATTGTTAACCAGGGAAGAAGCACAGACTTGAGCCGTAGTAGTGATGCATTGTGTCTGCATGGGACAGTTTTCACCTTTTAAGCACTTTTGAGTTACCCTCCTGACCTCTTCATTGCCGTCTTGCAGATAGGAAAACAGATGTGGGAGGTGTTTGTGGCTAGAACATATGCGATGCTGCACCCCCGTCCCCTCTGGTATGGACTACTACAGGCTGCGTTCCAGTTCCCAGCCCTCCTCCCACTCAGGGTCCTCGGCCCAGCCCAGTGGCTTGGTCTCTCTGGACCCAGTGTCTTCCTTCATCTTTAGGGGAGAGGGTGCCCTTGTGGACCGTCTGAGAGGAAGACACGGAGCCTGGCCCGTGGCGTATGCTTGGCAACTCCAAGTAGAGAGAGTTCGGGTGTTGTAAATCCCCAAAATGCCAGAGCTGGGATCTGGCTTTGATCCGGTTCCGGCAACTTCGCCCCTGCGGTTTCCCTTTCATGAGCTCTTGGGCATGGAGGGGGGAAGATGACACCCCAGAGCACCAAGATGCCAGGTTTGAAGTCCTACGTGATCGGCTTTGGGGGATTTTGTGTTTACCTAGACCTTTTGGATACAGCCCTTCAAAAAGAGAAATCCTTCCCTGAGGCCATTTCTTTGGAAATTTCCCCTAAAGGCGATAAAGAAATGACAGGCATTTGAGCTGTCTTAGGCTAGGCTGGTGGCTTTGTTCAGCTGAGAGGTCCCTTCTGCTGAAGAGGAGACGGTGCTCCTCTCCTTCCCTGCCAGGCAGGCGGGTCCCCGGTGGGCAGCATCTGTCTCCCCTGTGGTCCTCCGCTGGGCTGGTGTATGATGTTGCCGCACCCCACCCCGCAGGAGGCAGCAGTTTCTTGTCTGTTGACAAGCTCCGTAAGAGGCGATGGCACCGGATCGCTGTGTTTGAGCAGTGCTCTTCGTCTGACGCTTGATCAATAGTTGGCCCGTTGCCTTACGTGTGAAACTTGGAGGGGTCCAGTGGTGGGAGGAGGCCCCAGGGAGGACTTCAGATCCAAATCGTTTAAGGCACTTGGAAGTTACACTAACTTTCACAGAGAAAGGATCCCGTGAGTTTATCTCAGACGCCCCAAAGGAAGAGGATTGGGGGTAGGGGAATCTCTCATTTACTTGTGGAACCACTGAGAAAATATCCTTGACGTTGATTGAGAATCAGAGGACCTTGGGTGCTCTGCTAGAAGCCTCTTCATTATTTAACGAAGGCTGGGATCCTAATCACAGGTGGTTCAGAATGAAGGCAGGAATTCTCAGAGCTGGTAGAGCATCATCCGAGATGCCTGTGAAATGCAATCAGACACCAGTGAGAAGGTAATCAGGCCCCCAGAAGGGGAGGCTGAGGTCAGGAGCACCTCACAGGGGACATGTGTTTAGAGAGCCGGGTGTGGTGCCTCCCTCATGGTTAAAAGGCTTTGATTTTGTGCAGAAGGATGTCTCAAGACGATTGGCCAACTCCCTGTGTTAGGTGCATTTGCAGTGGCCATTTGTCAGGGGTGTTGGGCACCTGTTCTCCGCCGAAGGCCGGGCTCCTGGTGCTTGTTTTAGATCAGTGGGAAATTCACCTGGCCTTGGGGGCCAGGCAGCTGTGGGTGAAGGCAGTGGGGAGGGGCGGGGACTGTGGCAGATGTGAGCGCACACGCCTGTCTGAAGGAGGCCTGCACTGCCGCCCAGGAAACCACTGCTGTGTGTGGATGGAGGCCCAGTTTAAAAAGCCAGCTTTGTATGTTTTCAAACACTGTGTGGGCCTGGCAGCTTGTCCCCTGCGTGTGCCACTGGGTGTCAGGCCCTCAGATTCTGGTTGGCCCACAGCGTTCTCTGTGATCGTTACCCCAACTCTGTGAGGAGGATATTATTACCTGGTACTAGCCACCCATTTTACAGATGAGAACACAAGGGTCCATGTGAGTCTGGCTCCAAAGCCCACCCTTTATTATACGAGCTCTTCTAAACTGTCCCTTCTGTGATGTACCACAGTGCTGCCTTTGTCTGTGATACTTGGAATTTGGGGGGAGGTTTTGTTGGAAAGAAGGGTGTGCATCCCTCAAAAGGCCCGCAAAGCTTGGAAGCACAAGGCATGAGTTCTTTGGAGGGTGTCTGGTCATCTCGTCTCCCCCAGGGGCGTGATGAACACGTCGAGGGAGGGGGCCGAGGGGCCCGGGGAGCACAGAGGAGACCTCGGCGGGGAAGCCGGAGCTTCAGGGAGACTGGGTGTGGGCTGGCCACAGGGGAGTTGGCGAGGAGGGGGTGGAGGGCGGTGAGGTCAGAGACGTGGAAGGGGTCATGTCACATGGGACCTGTGGGCCAGGGCAAGACCAAGGGGTCGATTCCGTCCACTCAGTGCGCCGTTCGTTCAGCCCAGATTTACGGGGAGCCCACTGCGTGCTGGGCTCTGATTTAGTGCCGAGGACAGTGTAGCAAACAAGACAGAAAGTGTGCGGCCTCGTGGAGCTTACATTCTAGTAGGGGAGTGTGATTGCTCATTACAGACAGTCCACGAGGTCAACAGTATCATGCCACGTAGTACTGAGCGCAGGAAGATCTCAGCTCTGCAGGGGAGGGGGCCTCTCAGGCTGTGTGAGGGGCAGAATACGGCACAAACAACACAGATGCAGTCGGTAAACGTGTTTCAAACAAAGGTTTGGCCTCCCTTTAGCTTCTACGTCTGGAATCACCAAACCACTGATCCACAGGCCAAAACTCTCCCACCAGCACCTTCTGTACAGCCAGGAGCTGAGAGTGGTGTTTCTATGTTAAAAAGTTGAAAAAAATGAAAAGAAGAAAGTTTCATGACACATGAAAAATGGTATGAAATGGCAATGCGGGGCCCATAGCCAGTTTCATTGCAGCAGAGCCACGCCCATCATGTCCCGATGACCTCGGCTGCTTCTGTGCTTCATAGGCAGAGCTGCGTAGTTGTGACAGAGACCATATGGCCGGCAAAGCCAAGCACACCTACTGTCCTGCCCTTTACGGAACAAGTGTGCCAGCCCCTGTGCTAGGTCCTCCTTGGAATCTGCAAACGCTTCCTCCACATCTGGCCCAGAAGAATCCACCCTCTCAGGGAGGTGAAGAGCAGAAGGGAAATTTGTTCCACCTGCTCCTCCCTCGGGCCGAGATGGGCGAACCTCAGCCCACAAGCCTCCGGCCCAGGGCCCCCATGTGTGGCCTCAGACAAGTGTGGATCTGTGGAGGCCCCTCAGTTACAGAATTCCCCACCCCCGCCCCAGCAGGCTGTCCAGTGGTGAAGACTGTACGCTCCCAGTGCAGGGGGCACGGTTCGATCCCCGGTCAGGGAACTAAGATCCCGCATGCTGCACAGCGTGGCCGAAAAAAAAGGTGGTCCTGTTAGAGTGAGGCCAGGCCATCCTCCTTTGTGAGCCTAAACCAATATTTTCTAGTCCATTGAGACAGTGGGATTGTGTACTTTCATTCAGAACAGTATTACCAAGCTCTTCTTGACAAGGCAATATATCCGTGACATAGTAAAATACAACAAGAACAACTAATTCACTCACAGGGCCATAATGCGTTGTATCCCATGTACATCAGATTGCATGTATGTGTTTTTACACATGCATGAAGACGTTGGATCCCCAGAAAGTTAACAGTGGTTGTCTCTGGATATGGGGATTTCGGGTGATTTTTTAAAACTTTCTTCTTCTTACTTTTTTGGATGACTTGGATTTCTTTTTAAAAACATTAACATGAATCATCTTAATGAGCAAAGAAAAAGCCAGCTATTTTTATTTCAAAGAATAAATAAGAAGAATGGTTGCATCCGCATGTGGGTGATAGGATTATTTGTGTGGTTATGATGTAACTGTTAAGAGATACGTGCATCCCCATACGGCTCACCCCTAATTGGAGCAGGGGAGTGATGGCTTCAGAATGAAGGAGATAAGTAAAAACATAGGGGGAGGTGAGAAAAGATGTAGAAGTCAGAGAATCTGACGTGTCATCATTGGAAGGACACGAGCTTCCGAGTATATAAATCTCCTTGGTTCATTATTGGAATTTGGAAAGTTGGGAGTGTAGATCTTTCCCTGATTCCTCCCCCTCCCCAGCCCCGCCCTCTTGAGAAACTGTAAACCACTTAGACGTTAGGGTATTTTAAAATGGTATGTGAGCGCCACCTAGTGTCAGCACTCTGTCATTTCACCCCCTGTGTCTGTGGGAGCCTTAACATCACATTCTTTCTTTGATGTCCCTGCTCTGGTGGCATTTGCGCAGCAGGCAGCGAAATGCCTCCCGGGGTTCTGCAGGGCAGTGGGGATGCCTCATTAATTTATCCCTTCCTTCTTGTCTCAGTTGCACAAAGCGAATCTGTCCGACTGAAGCGGGGTTTGGCAGTCGAAGAGCAAAAGGATACCTCCCTGTCAAAACCAATCTCCGCTTTTCTCCGTCAGCTGGCTCCTTAGAGCTGGGCCCCTGCTTCTCTGGCAGGAAAGCCATCCTCCTCAGGGCTGCCTTGGGCTTGGGGCTCTTGAGGAGCAAATAGGGGACTCCGGCTCATGGTGGGCTGCTTGGCTTGTAGATGGGCTCCTGGGAGAAGCCAGAACCAAGCCCCACGTCCCCTGGCCCGTCCCCTCCAGGGCTGCTCCCCTCCTGCCCCCCAAACCCCAGCATCGTCCTCACTGCGTCCCTCGCCCTCATGCCCCTCCTTGTCCAGCGCATCGCCAGGCTTTGCCTCTGTCTTCTCTAGAACCTGCTGTTCTCCTGTTCTCTCCTAGGTGGGCAAGCACCCAGCCGTCTGCAGCACTTCCTCACAGGCCTCTCTGCTCCTCTCTTAGCCCCTCTGGGTTCTTCTTTGCTCAGCTGAAGCTCCAGGGAGCTTTGTAAAGTGCACACCTGCCTGCGTCATTCTCTGGTTCAGATCCTTCCCGTGGCTTTGGAGTGCCGTAGGGTGAAGGCCAGAATTTTCACCTGGGCCTGCGAGGCTTCCCGCTCCACCAGCCTCCCTTGATCCAGCCCCACTGCCTTCCTTTGGGCCCCTCAGGCCTTCTCCCTGCTGAGGTCCCTTGGCCGGCCTCCCCTCTTCCCCTGACCCCCACGTAGTGAATCTCCACGCAGTTCTCAGTTGGATGCACCTGCCTCACAAGAGTCTTCCCTGGACCCTGTAGCATGAATCAAGTCTCCCTAGAAAGTGCTTGGAAAATACAGCGTTCCTCTCCTCCCCTCCGCCCACCCCATCCTGGTGTGTGATAGTAGCTGCGTACGTGTCATTCTTTGATGAATTCCCATCTTCCCCTTTAGACCTGTAGTTCTCAGGGGTGTTCGGCCCCCCAGGGACATTTGGCGACACCTGGGGACATTTTTGGTTGTTTTGACTTGGGGGCAGTGCTACCGGCATCTAGTGGGTAGAGGCCCAGGATGCCGCTGGACATCCTACGGTGCACATGACGGCCCCCAAGAGCAAAGAATCTTCTGGCCCGAGAGGCCGGTGGTGCTGAGGTTGAGAAACCCTGCTTCAGAATGGAAGCCCTGTGCGGGCAGGAACCAAGGCCACTGGGAAAGAGCACGTTTGGAGGGCCAAAATGTCGCTGTTGATGGCTGACTTGATACTCTCAGCCCTTAAATGGGTTTGTTAGTAGATAGATATAGAGCCACGACATTCCTTCAAACCTGCCGGCCACAAGGAATAAACAGGGGAATTAGCCTGACTTTTCCTTTGCCCTGCATCAGGATAGTTATACAGAGTCCTGCTGGTCCAGAGAAAGTCGTCCTCGTTTTTTGTGCCTTTGCTTTAAAATTATTTAAAGTCTCATTTTGCATTGTATTTGTTTACACTCTGATCTATCTACAATAAAATGTCATCTGCAATTTTAGTTAGTTGGGACATTCCCACATGTCAGATGGCCTGGCTTCTAAAAAAATTCATTGTGGAAGAAGAGGCCAGATGAGAATGCTAGATTAAAAGAGGTTAAAGCATTATAACACTGAATGTGACATGTCATGTGGGCGGGGAAAGGGTTATATAAACAATCTTTTGGAGACAGTTGGGGAAATTTGAATAGGGATGAAGTAAATGTCAGATAATATCAAGTTAGTGTTTATTTTCTTAGGTATGACAGTAGTCAGCTTGGGCTGCTGTAACAAATAGCATAGACTGAGTGTCTTACAAACAACAGAAATTTATTTCTCACCGTTCTGGAGGCTGGGAGGTCTAAGATAAAGGTGCTGGTAGACTCACTGTCTGGTGAGAACTTGCTCCCTGATTCACAGACAGCCGTCTTCTCACTATGTCCTAACGTGGCAGAAGGGGTGAGGGAGCTCTCTGGGGCCTACTTATGAGGACATTAATCCCACTCATGAGGGCTCCACCGCCATGATCTAATTGTCTCCCCAAGCTCGACCCCCTAATACCATCCCATTGGGCATTAGGTTTCAACACATGAATTTGGGGGGCACATAGACACTCAGACGTTGCCACTATAGACGAGAATGTCCTTATTCTTAGGAGATACAGACCTGAGTTTAAGGAGTGAAGTTTAGAATGTCTGCAACTTGCTTTCAGTGACACAGCAGGAAAGCGTGTGTGTGTGTGCGTGTGTGTGTGTGTGTGTAGAAAGAGGAGGGGGGAGGGAGAACGGGTGTGGCAAAATGTTAGCAGCCAGTGGATCCAAGCGATGGGGGCGTCGGTGTTCCCCATCCTACTGTGTCAACCTTTCGAGGTCGCGGTCTTGAGGGACACGGGGCGTGTACGTATGTAGTGCCAGGAGGCCCTGAGCTTGGCCGTGTGTCTTCAGTCTGCAGCTCTCCGCCCATCCACATGAAGGTGCAGCCCCTGAACCAGACAGCACTGCAGGTGTCCTGGAACCAGCCGGAGACCATCTACCACCCACCCATCATGAACTACATGATCTCCTACAGCTGGACCAAGAACGAGGACGAGAAGGAGAAGACGTTCACAAAGGACAGCGACAAGGACTTGGTAAAGCCTCCCTGTTCTGAGTCGGGGTGTCTGTAGCAATGAGAGGGGCCCCTGCGCATCTCTTCGGTGTGCTTTTCCCTGTGGCATCCCAGCCCTACGCCGCCTGCTGAGGGCGGGTGCCACCGGGGTGAACCGGGGCCAGAGCCTGCCCGGGATCCATTCCGCCTTTATACTTGACGGCTACACCACCCGGAAAAGAGTTAATTCCTTTGTAACTGGGCCCTTCAAAACTGACTGCTTTTTCTTTCATTATTTAAAAAAAAAAAAAATCCGAAAGCCTCCACAAAGCCCTTGTCCTCTCTGATAGCGTTGCTGTAAATGTTAAGTGAGTTCTACAGTTGTAGAACAGGGCCCAGCACAGAGCAAGCACCGTGCCAGTACTGGCTGTTATTATTATTGCAGCTGTCGCCCCCGTCCTCCTCCCCACCCCTATACTGTCACCCACACCAAGCAGCTTTCCGAAGTCCCCACCACTCCCTTCTGTCACATTTCATCTGCCTCATACATTCCGACCTGCTAGACCCCAGTGACCACGGAATTTTTAGCCACTGTTCTCAGACTCTCAGACGCTGTGATACCTGACCTCACTTTGAGCTACACATGCCCAATCCAGCTGCTCATCTTAAATGTGCATAAATATTTAGTGCCCAGTCCCCACCAAGGCCCTTCAGAACAGATGTTTGCAGAAGCCTTCTTCTTCCCCTGGAAAAGCAATCGCTCCAACAAGCGCTGGTCTTTACATCTCTGCAGGGAAACTCAAAGTGACACATTTGGGTTTGAAAGCCTGGCGTTTATTGTTAATCAAAAGAAGTCTTTGGGATAATGAAGCCCATAATTGTATATGCACATGGAAAATGTAATAGCACTGAGTGGGATTCTTAATGACTGTTAGCACTTTTTTTCCTCCCCGTACAGAGTCCCCGGGGCCCATTCAATCAGTTATAGAATAATACTTTTCGTATTCCTTTAGATGAAGATTCTTTTACTTCATTTCCATTTATGTTTTCAATTTCCCCACTAGACATTGTTAGCTGGGTCACATTAGGGAATGATGAGCTTCATGAAATCGGAGAGGAATCTATTGAAAGGCACCCAAGGTTATGATGTGTTTTAACCTTTCTCTTGTCACGACTGGAACTCCGTGAGGGATGTTTCTCTTTCTGAACTGAGGTGGCTTGCATTAATCAGCAGAAACTATCTAGGCGCTTATTCGGTTTCTTATTCTAAGTGGAAAATAATTAAACATGCAGAGATGAATAGATAACCGGCTTGGAGTGAATTCTAATAAATCCCTGCATAGATGGAGCGAAGATATTGCTCTGAACAGAAGACGGGGTTGGAGGTTTAGAGAATGAGGCATAAATGAGTTTCAGAGAAAGAGAGAGCTGTAGAGAAAAACATGCTTTGACAGCAAGTTCTTTTTTTATAAGAATTTCTAGGGGTGGTTATTTTCTTTGGGGACACACAAAATTAATTAATTCCTCAAGAAGTTGAGAGTGCTGACTTAGTGGCAGCAAAGCTATCCTCCAACTTGGGGTTCTTGTGGCCCAGAAGCCTAAAAGTCATACTGAACATTTTCCCGGCATTCTCCAGCATCCATCTCTCTCTCTCACGCCCTCGCTGCCAACCTGTGGGACAGGTGTTACTGCCTCCTTTTTCCAAAAGAGAGAAATGAGGCTGAAAGTGAAATAACTTGACCCCAACCTCCTCCTCTCACCAGGAATCCATTTGCTAGGCAACAGATAGCAGGCGTGGCCACGATAACATTTTAATGCCTCTTCAGAGGTTTTCAGTAGCTACACTGGGGAAAACCCACTCAGTGGTTAAGCTCCCAGAGCTGCTTTCTGGACTTGGCCCACAATGCAATGACAAGACATTTCATCCATTAGGGAGTCTTTGAAAATCAGTTGCTTTTGTTGTTTGTTTCTTCAGGAAGCAAGCCCTGCTGGCTTTTTAGGTATTTTCCATTTTCTGATTTTTAAAAGACTCTTGGAATAAAGCTTTGAGGAATGGGGGTCTGGATTTGGCTCGTGATGTTGGACCAGGGGTTGGGAAACTTTTTTCTAGAAAGGGTCAGACAGTTAAGATTTTAGGCTTTAAGGGCTATATGGCCTCTGTGGGCAGCTACTCAACTCTGCTGTCAAAGGGTGAAAGCTGCCATAGCAACAGGTAAATGAATGGGTGTGGCTGTGTGCCAATAAAACTTTATTTACAAAAAACAGACAGTGGGCCGGATTTGGGCTGTGGGCTGTCGCTTGCCACCCCTGTGTTAGACTGGGGGTGTACTTTCCATTTTGTGGTGTGGACTACCTACGAACAAGGCTTGCCTAGCCTTTGTTGTACAGCACTCACAAGAACCCTGTGAGGGAAATATTACTCTCTCCATTTAACAGTTGAAGGGAGCAGAGGCCAAAAGACATTGAGCAACTGACTCGGAATCACACAGCTGGTCAGTGGTGTGACACAGGTAGATCTCCTGTCCTCTGACCTCTAGTCAGGTGTTCTTCTTGCATCGTGCCCCATATTATCCAAGGTCAAGGTACAACAATGCCTTTAAACTGCAAAGAAACAGACAGAGATTTTGTTGTGGCTGTGCTAAACTCTGCACAGCCCTGGAAATTCAGTACACCTGATAATTCTAGAGGCTGTCTAGGGTAAATCACTATCGTTTATAAGGTAGAGTAGTTTTGACAAAAGTCCCAGCCTTGTGAGTATAAAGAGGGCTGAAGGCACGTTCCAAGCCCGAGTCAAGTATCTGAGCCAGGACGGCTTTTTGTTCTCTTACCCTACACATTTCCATGTCGAAAACAGATTCCCAGGTGAGGTTATTTCTGAAAGCTCATTCTTTTCAAGGTGAGCCTTTGGTCAGTGAGGAAACATCTGTTTGTCTGTTGTGCTTTGCCTTGGTACCCAGAAACCTACAGGCAGCACTTAACATTCTTTTAGGTTTGGCTTTCAAATGTAAAGTGTGCCCTGGCCTTCAAAACCAGCTCACTGCCTGTTCTTTCCTCCCCTGCAGAAAGCCACCATTAGCCCTGTCTCACCTGACAGCCTTTATCTGTTCCGGGTCCAGGCCGTGTGTCGCAATGACATGAGGAGTGACTTCAGCCAGACCATGCTCTTCCAAGGTGAGTAGCTGCCCTTTCTGTCTGCCCTGCATCCCCCGGGTCCCTTCTCCCTTGGGCTTTGTCTTTTTTCCCGTTCAGGTGCTTGGACACAAGAATACGAACCTGGCCTAAGCATCAGTGTGGGGTTTGCAATAACACCTGAAAAGCCTGGGGAATTTAGGCCCGTCTTTTTGGTTGGGGGTTTCACAGGCCAGAAGAGGGGAAGAAGAATGAAGTGTTGATTATTTTTTTAATTACTGTTATTTTCCAGCTGTGGGGAACCAAGTATTTGTCTAATACTGTGTCAGATCACAGAATCACCTCCTAGTCGTGTGGAGGAATATCGTCTTTGGATTTCTAACGTGATTCAGTTAGCTGATTTAGGGTCTAGTGGAAAGTTTCAGACCAGCACTAGGGCGAGGCTAGAGGAGCATTCACTTTGGTGCAGAATTCAAAGGAGCTCTTAAAAACTCTGTCATCAAGATACATTGTATTTCAATGGAATTTTTTTTTAAAGCAAAATCAATGCAAAAGGTTCTTGAACAAAATATCGAAATTTGGCATAAAGACAGGATCCACTCTGTCTTACTTGCCCCGACCTAATCCCAGTCCTGGTTCCAATAAAACTTTATTGACAAAAATTGGCAGCCAGCCGGTGGGCCGTAGTTTGCAGACCTGGTTTGGTGAGGGGCATTAAGACCAGCCTGAAGGGAGCAACCGGGGCATTGGGCTTTGCTCTGCCAGTCTGATGCCCTCCCTGGTAAGGTTCTTTACTTCCTGAATCCTCAGTTTCCGAGACACCTACACACCTACACACCAGGCCAGTGATTCTTAACTTTTGCAAGTCATGTATCTGATGAAGACTTTGGACACTTTCTCTAGAAAAATGCCAGAATTTTGCATATTACAGCTTTAGGGGTTCCATAAAACCTGTAGGCTGTGGATCAGCTTCATTGTCTGGAATCCTGTGAGAAATGCACATTCATGGGCCCCTCTCAGACTAAGTGTCTCAGAATCTCAGAAGGCGGGGCCCAGGAATCTGAATTTTAACCAGATGGCTCAGGTAACAGGCGTGCACATTACAGATTGAGAAGAGCTGGCTTAGAGCCGGGGCCCTGACACGAGGGCCCCAAGGTTGAGTCCTGGCTGCCACTTAGTGTTTCTGCGACTCTGAGAATGTTGACTAGCTTCTCTAAGCTGCAATTTCACAGTCCAAAAGTGGTAGTCGTGAGAGTACCGACCTCACGGGGTCCTTGTAGAGTGACAGGGGGTGACGCATGTTAAGTAATTAGCACAGTGCCTGGTACGAACTATAAATACCCCCTAAGTATGAGGTTTAATGTAAAAAATAATAAATGATGAACCCAGGATAAGAAGCCCTTCAGCTGAGAGTCCCTCCAAAGATCCCTTCTAGCTTTGCAATTTTGCATCTAGTATTGAAATATTCTTTGCTAATGTTCACATTATCTCATCCTTCCATTTAAACTAATTGAAATTAACATGGCTGCATTTTTTTCTCACAAATAAATCACACTCACCATGTCCACCTTTGCCCTGAATGTATTGGCCCATCTTCCTGTGTTGAGGAGGGTCCGAAAGCCAAGGCCAGGTCTATGCCAGCCCAGGGGAGAGAGCACGGAAAGCCAGAGTGGAGCCCCGGATCTTTCGGCACGTAAATCATAATTAGGCCTTCCATGCACTCCAGCTAGGAGCCTGGAATCTGCAGAACCACCTTTCTTGATTAATAGGCCCCTGAGCTCGTTGGCTTCTGCACGGACTTTGAAAAATTAAATGTTTGTAATGTAATGCAATTCAAAAAGGCCTTGTCAGCTGTAAATTCCAAGCACGGAATATTTTAAATGTCTGATCACGGTGACTTGTTGAAAATGGCCAGTGTCTCCTTTGTCTGCAGACTTTCTCTGCTCAGGGGTGGACATGCGTGTGCTCGTTTTCTGTAGTGGTGTTTGTCCCTGCATGTTGACAAAGGGGCACACAATGGCCTTAGCATCTTCCCTGCAGCAGTGGGCAGTGGAAAAACGAAATCTTCAGGTAAGCTAGCATGCCTTTTCTGGTGAGCCAAGTAGGAGTTTATGAGCAGTAGAGGCTGGTGTACAAAGCTGGTCAACTCTTAGGACTGAAGTTTTAAAAGGGAAGGAAATTAACTTAGGCAATTTCATGGACACCTTTGTTCAGAATAATTAGGTTTCCCAGTGATAAAGTTTACCTCTGGTTTGGGAGCATGAGGAAGCCCCGTGGAATATTTACATTATTATAGTAAATAAAGCAATATTTATGTCCTGTATAACGTAATAAATAAGTTATGTTTACCTTACTCTAGTAACTATGATAATAATGGTAAGCATTATCTGTAGAGTGGCTCCCAGTTACAGAGCATTTGCCCATAGGTTATTTCATCTGACCTCGTGGCAACTTGTAATGCAGGTGTTACTTTACGGAGGGGGAAATGATGTCCTGGGCAGTTGAGTAACTTGCGAAAAATCACTTGGCTACTAAGCAGAGTCCGATTTCTTATTCCAAAGCCCAATCATTTGTACACAACAACAGACAACCCCTAAAGCATAAATATTACCCTGTATCCCCGGTCTTCAACAAATGGCTAAAAAGATTGATTACTAAGTGTTCGAAAGCCTTTTTTGCAATTCTCAACAGTCATGGAAACTAGGGGCTCTTAAGCTTTTTCTTTGAGCCACAGACTCATTAGGCAGCCTGGCCAAGCCAACAGATCCTCTCTCAGAATGGTTTAAAATAAATAAGTAAAATACATAGGAAAGGAAACCAATTATGCTCAAATACAATTGTCAAAATATTTTAAACAAACAAATTGGGAACGTAGTCATCTGTGCACTTCTTTTATGAAAGTATTAAATGACAAGTGGTGGGTCTGTTAGCGACGGTGATTTCTGAGTAGTGATGAACATAAATGATACTCCAAAATAGCTCCAACAACTCTAAGGCAGTAGGAAAATATTCCCATTTCAATCACAGAGTCATAGGACGATCCTATTAAAATGCAGCTGAGATTTGGAGCTTGCGTTCCTCATGCGAGGAAAAGCTGCATCTTCGTGACAGCTTAGTGGGGATGCAGGTCTTATTTTTTTCCCCCGTCCCTGAAGTCCACCAGGCCGGTGGACTCCTGATCTGAAAGCTCTGGTAGAAACTTCGTAGTCACCACGGCTAGAACTGACCCCAGTGGAAATTGTTCAAGATCAATGAAAAGCGGGCATGTTGATGGAGTGGCCAGTTTGTTGGCCTTAAATTAAGGCCTTTGTAAAGGGCAGGGAAAGCAGGTCTCTTAGGGGGCTTTCTTCCGGTCTTCACAAAGGGAGGTGTGTGTACCTGTCTGAGGCAGTGTAATATCGATCACAGAGCAACTCACTGATGGTGGGAGGTTATGTTTAGTGCCAGGCAAGAACTGTTTGCTTCCTAGGCTGCCTCATTTGACCTGGTTGTATTGACGTCTAGATCGGTCTGTTCTCCACATTTGTCTCTTCACCCATTTCACTTTCCAGCTGAGCGAAGTGAATATATCGTTAAGTTGGGGGTCGCAAATACAGGTGCCCCGGGGCCCGGCAGGGAACACATACAAATGCGGGGAGGGCCGTCAGTGGGAAATTGCAGAATGTGCCCTTCGAAAAGGGGTGACAGACACTCAGCCCCGACCAAATGTTGCCCTGCAGGAAGGTGAGCTCAGTTTTGCCAAATATTGTGATTTTTCAGGGATGAGCAGGAAATTGGGATTTTTAGGTAAAAGTTGCCGTTTACAATGTTGGCAGCAAATTCTTTTTTTTTTTTTTTTTTCCAAAAAGCTTGCAGGGCAAATAAAAAAATATGTTGGGTACTTGCCCCACTTCTAGTTTAGATAAAAACTCCAGCAGGTACAAATGTTATTTATTTGGAGATTTAGCAGTTTTTTGCTAATTTTTCAGTGCCTTGTATGTATAGGAAGCAAACGTTTAGTTTATGTTAAGACTATTGTTTTTGAGATGAGCACAAAGAAGCAGTCTGATATATTTTTTAAGTTATACTGTTTAGCATTATTCACAATAGAGAAAAGGTGGACGCAATCTAGATGTCCATCAACAATGAATGGGTAAACAAAATATGGTACATACAGCAGAATATTATTTGGCCTTAAAAAGGAAGGAAATTCTGACACATGGGACAGCGTGGATGAATCTTGAAGACATTATGCTAAGTGAAATAAGCCAGTTACAAAAAGACAAGTAAATATATATGACTCCACTTACATGAGATATATGGAGTACTGAAACTTACAGAAAGTAGAAGGATGGTTGCCAGGAGCTGGGGGGGGGGAGGGGCAGGGGGAAGCTGGGACTTGTTTAATGGGTACACAGTTGCAGTTTTGCAAGATGGAAACATTCTGGAGATCTGTGGCACAAGGATTTAGCACAACTGAACTGTACACTTAAAAGTGTTTAAGATGGTAAGTTTTATGTTATGTGTATTTTACCACAGTTAAACATTTTGTGTAGTTATATTGTTTAATAATAACACATGGGTGAACAGAACTGAAAGAAGGGAAGAACACCAGAAGGAGTAATCTGTGGCTAATATAAAAGAATTTGAGGGACTTCCCTCGTGGTTCAGTAGTAGAGAATCCGCCTTCCAACGCAGAGGACTCGGGTTTGATCCCTGGTCGGGGAACTAAGATCCCACATGCTGCAGGGCAACTAAGCCCGCGCTTCACACGCAGACTGCAGAGCCCACGTGCCCTGGAGCCCGCACGCTGCAACGAAAGATCCCACATGCCTCAACGAAGATCCCCCGTGCGGCAACAAAGACCCAACGCAGCCAAAAAAATGAATAAAATAAATAAATAAAATAAATATTAAAAAAAAAGAACTTGACCATTTAAAGCAACAGTGGTGATGTGTTACGAGGTTTTAAAACTTAAGTATTGATAGAAATAAAATATATGACAGTACACAAAAAGTGAGTTGGGCAAATAAATTACTGTACAGTTCTTACATTTTTAAGGAGAAATAAAAGTACTAGTTTAAGGTAAACTGTAATAAGTTTAGGATGCATATTATAGTCACTGAAAGGATAATATAGGAGATTATAACCAAAAAGACAATAGAGAAGAACAATGGGATAATACAATTTCATTTATATGAAGTTCAAAAATAGACAAAACGCTGACAGAGATCAGAGTGGTGGCAACCTTAGGGAAAGGTCATGAGGGCGTTGCCTGGATGGATTCACGTGCAAACCTGCTGGGGTGCTGGAGGATGTCCATATCTTAATACGGGAGGAGGGGGAGTTACACAGGTGTTTACAGAGGTAAAAATTAATTGGACTCTACACTTAAGATTTGTGCGTTTTAGAGTATGTAAGTTTTACCTTACTAATAAAATAGAAAAATAATTAAAACTTCTTAAAGTTGTAAACTAATAGCTTAAGACAAGAGTCAGCAAACTGTGGCCCACAGGCCAAACCTGACCCTCTACATGTTTTTTAATGACTCACAAACTAAGAAGGGTTTTACATTTTTTGATGGTTGGAAAAAAAAATCTAAAGAGGAATATTTATTTTATGACATAAAAATTGTATGTATTTCGGATATGTGTAGGTAAGTGCAGTTTTGTCGAAACAACAAAGTTATATTGTTTACAGTGTAATTTCTTTGTTTCTCAGCTAATACCACTCGAATATTCCAAGGGACCAGAATTGTCAAAACAGGAGTGGTAAGTAGAGAATGCAATCGCTTTGTCGTGTCTGGTTGGTAATTTGCATGCAGTTAAAACTGTCACCACGAGGTGGCAGTATGATGTTGTCTAAATGCTCAATGTGAAGCGGTTAAAATACTGAATAAATTACATTATTCTATAATTCAATGCATTATAAAAACAAGCTGTGCGACAGAGTTAAACCAGTAGTGTTATACTGTTATAATTTTTGTCAAGATAAAAATTCTCCATATTTTTAATTATTTATTATTTGTGGGAGCATAGGACGTAAGAGTGCAAAGGAGTAGACATGCTAAAATTGAAAGGTTGTCATTTGGGAATTCCCTGGCAGTCCAGTGGTTAGGACTCGGCGCTTTCACTCAGGGGCCCGGATTTGATCCCTGGTTGGGGAACTAAGATCCCACAAGCCATGCAGTGCGGCTTTAAAAAAAAAAAGAAAGAAAGAAAGAAAAAAAAGAATGGTTGTCATTTGCCCAGTTACATTTGCACATTTCTGGAGCCTCAGTATCCAAGTTTTCCCCTTTCTAGTGCAACTAATAATCCCAATATTAATTGCAGCTTTGGTGATAACAATGAGAGCCTAAAATTTATTAAGCTTTTCCCGGGTTTCAGGCACAGATTATTATTTTATTTACTCCTCAGAGCATCCCACAAGATTCGTGTTACTATTACTCCCATTTTATGGATGAGGAAACTGAGGCTCAGTGAGTTAAAGTAATGTGCCCAGCATCTCCCAGAGAACAAGTGAGGGATCATGGACTCAAGCCCAGGCTGTCTGACTGCTCTCTCTCTCCAGTGCCTTATCTTATGTGGCACCTGGCATTTCATTAACCAACTTCAGAACTCAACATTTGCTAACTTGGTTGTCCTTAAACTACAGACTTTTCAAACTGAAACTTGATGATACAGTGATGAAATCTGAGTTGTTCTGGCTGTATTATTTTGAACTGTATAAATGATGGGATGAAATTCTGGATTCTGCACGCCAGGTTTCAAGAACTAAAATTAAACTAATAACTCAGAGCAACACATCTTATTTTCCTAAGATACTATGTACAAATAAAATCTCACAGCTGAGCCCCACTTTAGTATGGTGGGAAGAATGAGCTGAGGTTTGGCATAGGCAGCCACCTCTACCCCTTAACCTCTCTGCACCTCGTTTTCCTCACCTGTAAAATGGGGTGATGATCATGTGTGTCTCCAGGGTAGCTTGGGAAGCCCCAACACACAGTTGGTACTTGTTGAATAGAACTCTTATTGTTGTCATCTACATGAGCATAGATTTTGCCGTAGATGAATCCGGAGACTCTGGAAGGTACAGCGGCTGTACAGCGCCCGGCACGGGGATGCCGGCTGTAAACCAGCTCCCAAAGCCTTCAGTGGAGAGCATGGCCCCTGCTTCTGAACCTGCCACTGCAGACGTGGGCGGGCCACTGTCCCTCTGTCCATCCACTTCCTCACTTTAAGATGCGGAACCAGATCCTGGGGAGCGTTTCTAGACAAGGGCTGTGTATTCTCCACAAGAGCCACCAAGATATAAAAAACCAAGGGCTCCTGCTTCTTCCAGTGTCATCCCAACAACCGGTGGCAATCTGATGTTGCCAGTTTATTGCTTATTTGATGTTTGTCTTTCAAACAACGTGAATGCTACTTATTGTTTTGTCACTTAGCCTCCTCCTGAGCCCTATCAGTGAAAAGTTGGGGTTGATATGCTGGTTACGATTTTTAAGTCATTGTAAAAACTTTTAAGAGCAGAGATGGTCATCCGTGCATCACCTACTGTCAGCTTTGGCACCGTGCTTTAGGAAACCCCATGAGGAAAGTAAAAGATGAGTAAAACCCTTGGAGGGTCATACCCAGGGCCTTGTCCCCAATCCTGATGACTGACACTCTGCTTTCTCTTCCTCTGTCCCTTCCCCCAACCTCCCCGGGTGACCCCTTAAAGCCCACAGCCTCTCCCGCCTCTTCGGCCGACATGGCCCCCATCAGCTCGGGGTCTTCCACCTGGACATCCTCTGGCATCCCCTTCTCATTCGTTTCCATGGCAACTGGGATGGGCCCTTCATCCAGCGGCAGCCAGGCGACGGTGGCCTCGGTGGTCACCAGCACGCTCCTCGCCGGCCTGGGCTTCAGCGGCGGCGGCATCTCCTCCTTCCCCAGCACCGTGTGGCCCACACGCCTGCCCACGGCCGCCGCGGCCAGCAAACAGGCCGGCAGACCCCTCCCGGCCACACCTGAGGCCTTGGCCTCTCCGGGCCCCGACGGTGATTCGGCGCCAACCAAGGACGGCGAGGGCGCCGAGGAGGGGGAGAAAGACGAGAAGAGTGAGAACGAGGATGGGGAGCGGGAGCACGAGGAGGAGGGCGAGAAGGACTCCGAGAAGAAGGAGAGGAACGGGGTGACCCACGCCACGCAGGCGCGGAACCGCACCGAGCCCACCCCCGCCCCCTCGGCTCCCGGCGGAGCCGCCCAGGATGCTGGGCATCAGACTACAGCCGGGCGTGAGCGGGACCGCACTGCCATCCCCACCGCCGGGCCCGAGGACGCCCTGGACCCCCGCTCCGTCACCCTCACCCAAGTGCCCCCCACAGTCACAGAGGAGCATTACGAAGAGAAGGATCCCAAGAGGCCTGAGACACCGTCTAAGAAGCCTGTGTCCCCAGGGGACCGATTTTCTGAAGATAGCAAATTTATCACTGTTAATCCAGGTAAGTGGTCTACTCCTCACCTGAGCCTCCAGGCTGCTGTGAACGGTCCTACCCTTTATTTTTTTATTTATTTATTTTTTTATAATGATCTTGTTCTTTTTTTTTTTTAATTTATTTATTTATTTTTGGCTGTGTTGGGTCTTCACTGTTGCGCACGGGGTTTCTCTAGTTGCGGCGATAGGGGCTACTCTTCCTTGTGGTGTGTGGGCTTCTCATTGCGGTGGCTTCTCTTGTTGCAGAGCACGGGTTCTAGGCACATGGGCTTCAGTAGTTGCAGCACACAGGCTCAGTAGTTGTGGCTCACGGGCTCTAGAGCGCAGGCTCAGTAGTTGTGGTGCATGGGGCTTAGTTGCTCCGCGGCATGTGGGATCTTCCCAGACCAGGGCTTGAACCCGTGTCCCCTGCATTGGCAGGCGGATTCTCAACCACTGCACCACCAGGGAAGCCCCAGTTCTACGCTTTAAAAAATAATTGGGGGCAGGGGATAAGGGTCCAGAGAATACTTAATATTCCTGGAATTGTGTGTGTCTCTGGTATAAAAATGTGTGTGTGTGTGTGTGTGTGTGTGTGTCTTTCTATTTTATTCTAATAAGAATCACCTACTCTCTTATCGTTGCTGGACTAAGTCTTGCCTTGATACTTGTTTCCTGGTAAAATCGACTTGCCTCAGAATAACTCCAAGCACTTCAACCAGGCCCTGAAGTAAATGAATAAAAAAGACATCAATCTTAAGAAGTTTATCCTTCAAGATTTCATTCCTTATTCACTTATTCAGCACCTGTGTTTATGGACTGCCCATTTGGTGCCAGGCCCTGGGCTGGGTGCTAACCCCGGTGAGCACGGTCCCTGCTGCTTGCAGCTTACAGCGTAAAGGAGAAGACAGTGGTGGCGGCAGCTCGCCAGGGCGCACGCCGGGAAATCGGGAAGCAGGAGTGTTAGAAAGCAAGCAAGCAAGTTCTCTGAAAAGCCAGAAAACAAGCTAACTAACGCTAGAGATTGTGTACGGTAAATAATAGAGGAAATAAACAGGGTGATGTCAAAGAAAATAATCAGGAAGAGGACAGGGAGCTTTTTTAATTAAGAAAGGCCACTCTGGGGAAGTGACATTTACATTAAAACTGAAAGCGTGGGGATGGGGAGAGCTGGTATTAGCCCATGATCCCAGCCCGAGAAACAGGGCTTTCGCTCTCAGAGCCCCATTTGCTCTGTGAATTAGCCAGTTCCTGGATGATAAGACCAGGGCATGGCTGGTCTGGCCTCCACGGGGAGGATGTGATCCCCATCACACTGACCGAGGGCAACTTTGTGACTCTGTCATATGCTCAAATCTTTTTCTTTTCTTTTTTAATTTTATTTATTTATTTATTTACTTTTGGCTGCTTTGGGTCTTCGTTGCTGCGTGCGAGCTCTCTCTAGTTGCAGTGAGCAGGGGCTACACTTCATTGCGGTGCGCGGGCTTCTCATTGTGGTGGCTTCTGTTGTAGCAGAGCACGGGCCCTAGGCACACGGGCTTCAGTAGTTGTGGCACACGGGCTCAGTAGTTGTGGTGCGCGGGCTTCAGTAGTTGTGGCTCACGGGCTCTAGAGCGCAAGCTCAGTAGTTGTGGCGCATGGGCTCAGTTGCTCCACGGCATGTGGGATCTTCCCAGACTGAGGATCGAACTCATGACCCCTGCATTGGCAGGCGGATTCTTAACCACTGCACCACCAGGGAAGTCCACGCTCAAATCTTAATGAACCATCCTGATAGTTTCTACAAGGGAGCCCTGAGCGTGAGGGGTTGTTATTGTTGTGAGGGGTTTTCTTAATAAGAAGTTCTTTCTTTTGCCAGACTACAAGATGTTTAGCAACAATTTTTTTTGCATCTAAGCTGTTGTGGAGTTATAAGAGTGCAAAAAAAAAAAAAAAGCAACTGGTAAATATTTATTTGCTTTTGCACTTGTAAACATTAAAATTCATCTAAAGCTGAGACCTCGTATGTTAAGATACAACTTAGAATAAATTTTCATGTTTTGAATTACGTTCCTCCTTAAAGCTGGTATGGACTCATTTTTTGAAGTGTGGGTTTGCTATGGGCGTTGCTCACTTTGTCCTGGTTTTAGGGAAAGGTGCAGAGTGGCCCTCTGAGGAACTGAGTGGAGGAAATATTGAGCCACTTGTGAAGCTGTTTGAAGCTATTCCTGCATGAGCAGTGACATTCCCTCCAGGAATTTGCTGTGAAAAAGTTGGATTTCTTGCATTTGAAGATATTAAAGAAATATTTATAGAGTACCCACTGTGTCCCAGGCACTGGACTAGGCATTGGAAGTAGACTCTAGATCTAGTCAGGCCTTGCTCTCCTGGGGTTTACGTTCTAATGGACAAGCTTGAGAATATTCCAGTGAACAAATGCATAACGGCAAGTGCTGGCGTCGGGGACAGGGACAGTGTAGCATCAGGTGGTCAAGGGATGGCATGTGAACGGAGACCCAGGTGGTGAGAAGGAGTTAGCTATACCATGATGCATGAAAGAGCGTTCTAGGCTGCAGGAGGAGCAGCAGGTCCAGAGACCCTAAAGTGAGAACTAATTAGGATCATTCAGGGAGCCATCAGAGGGCCAGTGTGTCTAGACCACCAAGGTGAAGGATCCAGGATGAGCTCACAGACAAGCAGAGCTCAGATCAGGAAGGGGCTCATCAGCCATGCTGAGGATTTGACTCTAACTGGTATGGAAAAGCAGTGATGGATTTCAGCAAGAGAGTTACTCATCTGATTAACCTTCTCAGAAGGTCATGTGGGCCTCTGTGTGGACGTCTGGGGAGGCCAGAACGGACACAGGGAGTAGAGTTAGGAGGTGCTGGCAGTGGTGACTTGGACCACTGTGGTTTCTCCACAGACAAGCGGTGGACCTGGAATTGCTTGTCACGCTTGAGTGGTTTGGCCTCTGGACTAGAGGCTCTGGCAAGTTGCATTCCCAGCCTGCTCGTCTTCAACATTTTTTTGTCCACACTCCTGAAAAGCGTGGCTTGCTAAGAGCTTGGGTTGGGAGTGTTGATACCTTGAGAGACTGGTGAGGGTGGGGACCTGGGGCGTAGTCCAAGTAAGCGGAAATGAGTCATTGCAATGGGAGTCAAGTTCCAGAGTCCAAGGAAAGGGGAGAAGAAACAGGTGGTAAACCTGGGGTATTTCCACCTCCAGGCACGGGGCGTGCGGGTCTCAAGTTTCAACGCTGCAGGCATCTGAGTGTCTGCCATCTTGGCAGGGTAGCTCTGGAGTCAGATCCCTACAGTAGGCTGTGCCCTTTATTCACGCAGGGTCCTCAGGCCAGTCTTTGCCCAGAGTCTGTCTGTAAAGTGGGGATAGGCATAGCCCTTAGTGCCAAAGGAGGTGCAGAGTCACCCTTGTTGTCCGTGACAAGGAAGGAGGAGCTTTCTGCAGCCCGAGGGCCACATGATGGCAGTGGTGACTGTGAGGTGGCCCCCCCATAGGTCTTTCTTCTGCAGTCATCCTTGGAGATTAAAAAGCATGTGGAGACTGTGGTCCCCAATGAGCTGGCTTTAAAAATGACCTCCAGGAACTCCGGTCTGTCCCCAGCACTGGTGAATCAGAGCATCTCCCTTGCCACCTTCATCTCAATGGGAACATCCACTCCTTCCCAAAGCCAAAAGGGATCTTCCTTTAGAATTCCAGGCAATTCCAGGTGGAGAGTAGTGGTGGGGATCGGTTGAGCCAGAGATTGGCAAACTTCTTCTGCAAACAGCCAGAGAGAGCAGACATTTTCAGCTTTGGGAACCATAGGTCTTTGCTGAAACTTTGCATCTCTGCCAGGTAGCACGCAAGCAGCCAGGGACACTACACAAATGGGCGGATGTGATTGGGTTCTGGTAAAACTCTGTTTACAAAAACAGGCAGTGGACCTCATTTGATCGGTGAGCTGTCATTTGCCGACCCCTGGTTTAAGCAGAAACATGTGTGTACCCACTGGTTAATAAAAGATGTGAGTAACTTGAGGGTAAAACCCGAAAACCCTGCATTGTCCACGACCCACAAGGTCTCACTTTGCTTCCATCCATCTCAGCCTTTTCTCCATCTGCCTCCTCCAGCTTGGTGTTTATTTTTTAAACGAAATCACCATCATTTTAATGTTAGTGGTGACTTCTTTGAAAGACTGTGGATGTACATTTGTTTAAATCTGTTCCACATTTATTTTTTCTTCGCGTTAAAAACAATTCTTTAAATCAATATTTAGTCTCTTCGAAAAAAGCGTTAACGTTTAAAGTTACAAACTGTGTTATATTTTTACCAGCATCTCAAAAAGGCTTGATGTTTGATAACATCTTTTCAAGTGCTATGAGTAGTAGCTTTAGTATTAACTTGCAGGGAAGGAGAAGAGGGGAATGCTTCTCTAGAAGAAGGGGCCGACTCAGACACATACAGAGATCAGGCAGGCAGTAGCCATGGTCCGTCCCTCAGGAGGCACAGCCCAGATGTGGTGGAGGTACCCTCAGATGCCTATTGATGCAGTAAAATGTTCTCAGGATGGTATGTGGCATGCCCCAGCAAAAGCATTTCAGGGTGGGCATTGTCTACAAACTCATCGCTCAGTGCTGGGGGTTTTCATTTTTCTTTCCTTAAATCAGGGCTCCTTTTTCAGATTCAATCTTGCTCAGATGCCATTATGTAAACACTCATTCACCAAAAGCTTGTTGACTGCCTTCTCGGGGTCAGCTCAAGAGACAGTCCAGTTTAGGGGTCAGGAAAGTACAGTCTCCAGGCCAGAACTGGCCCCTGGCTGGCCTTTGTCCTGCCCCTGAGCTAGGAATGGACTGTGTTGGTCGGAGACTTAGGGCTGCTGCTCTGCTCTGAGCCAGAGTCAAGGGTGCTAAACTCCAGCCACTCCACTCCTTTTGGGCAAACCCCACTCCTCTGGGCACCTCTTTGGAACTTTCAAGCTCTAAAGAAAAACCTTTGATTATAAAAATAATTACATCACTGGTTAACATTTGTTCCATGCTGGTGTTGTCTGTGCTAAAAGCCAAAATGTGATGTCACTTATCCCCCGGGAGGCCTGTGCTGTCCTTGTTGCCATTAGACCAGTGAGGGAACCGAGGCTCAGACGGTTAAGGAACGTGCCCCGGGCAAGACGTGGCGAGACCGGGGCTCAGACATGGGCCCTGACTCCGCCGTGGTGCTGCCTGCATCCCGGCTTAGGGGCTTGCTCCCTGAGTGGGCAACACAACATGGTTTCAGGTGAATTATTAATTATTAAACGAGTATTTGAATGTGTACTTTTAAAAAGATACCATTTTTAAATTGATGGCACAGGTTCTCAACCAGAGTGATGATTGTGTTCCCCTTCCCTGCAGGGATATTTGGCAATACCTGGAAACATTTTTGGTGATCATGACTGAGGCGGGGGCTGCTACTAGCATTTAGTGGGAAGAGACCAAGGAAGCTGCTAAACACCCCACAGGGCACAGACCAGCCCCGCAACCAAGAACGACCTGGTCCAAAGTGTTGATAGCGCCGTGGTGGAGAAGCTATGATTTATAGTATTAACATAAAGTTCCTTTTCAAAGAAGTTTACTTGAGGGAAAAAATAGTAGTTAATTTAAGGTCAGAAGGAAGTAGCAATACAGGCTCCTGAAGATAGGGCAGACATCATGAATGTGAAGCTCAGCTGGGGTATATGGAGGTAGGAAAATGTTGCATACTTTATTTAAAATAAAATACAACAGGCACTCGTATGGACTACCGTGGCAGTTTGCAGCCTGGGCTAGTTTTGTTGGTAAGGCTTTTTGTGGGGAGAAGTTTTCTACGTAATTCTGCTTGCCCCGGCTCTCGGCTGGGATCTTCCTGGGCGTGTTGGAAAGAACTAGCTCGGGTGCCCTGAAGGCACCAGTGCAATTTAGTTTCCTCCCAGGAAGTGTCTGGGTCCTTGGAAGTTTCTGCCCCCCACTGAGGGATCTTTGAACTAGGACAGCCTGTATATCTCTTAGTGCAGGCAGCCAGACACAAGGAGGTTTCCAGAGAGGCTGGGGTCAGGAATTCAGGTTGTAAGGAGCGATGTGTCTGACATGAGTCCTGACTGATGGCAGAGTCACGTGACGTTGCAATGACGTGTCTGTGGTGGCGATTTCTGGTAGATGAGGACCTGCCGTATGTATGGGACTTCGAATTAAATTGGGATTTATCAAACGCCCTCAATTTTCCAGCACCTATTGGAAATACACATGACAGTTCCACTGTTGAGTCTGATTAAGTGAGCTCTGTGTGAAATGGTAAGGAGGGCTTATTGATGAGAACTCCTAGTGGTGATATAAATTGAAACACATGACGGATGCTCTAAATGCAGCTCAGACATGGTAATCGGAACATGGAACCCATGTCCCGTTGCAGGAGAATATATGTATTTGTAACCCACAATCATGTCTCTGCAACAGTGGTTTAGCTAATGCCAGGGCTCCAGAAAAATAAGACAAATTTTGTGGCCCTATAAAAAAGCGGCCGCCTGTTTACTGGGCTACCACGAAACCCCCAAACCAAAGCAAACTGGAAAATAAGGTGTTGGTGAGGATGTGAAGAAATGGGGACCCTTGTGCACTGTTGGTGGGAATGTAAAGTGGTACAGCCACTTGGGAAACAGTAAGGAGTTTCCCCCCGAAATTAAAAATAGCATTACCATATGATTCAGCAATCCCACTTATGGGTACTTACCCAAGAGAATTGAAAGCAGGGTCTTGAAGAGATATTTGTACACTCATGTTCATAGCAGCATTATTTATAGTAGCCAAGGGGTGGAAGCAACCCAAATGACCGACGAATAGATGAACAAAATGTGGTATATACCTATAGTGGAATATTATTCAGCCTTAAAAAAGAAGGAAATCGTGTCACATGCTACAACATGGATGAACCTTGAGGACTTATTTCATTAGTGAAATAAGCCAGTCCCAAAAAGACAAATATATATATATGTATATGATTCCACATATATATATATATGATTCCGCTTATGTGAGGTGCCTAGAGTGTAGTCAAGTCGTAAGGCAGAAAGTAGGATGGTGGTTGCCAGGAGCTGGGGTCAGGGTGCTGGGGAATTGCTGTTTAAAAGGTACAGAGTTTCAGTTTTGCAGATGAAAAACAGATTCTGGAAATCGGTTGCACAACAGTGTGATATGCTTACCCCTACTGAACTGTACTGTTAGACATGGTTAAGACGGTGACTTTTATGTGTGTTTTACCACAGTTTTTTTAAAAAAACCAGTGCCTTAATTCACAGCTGCGGGTGGTTTTGAAGGAGTGGCCTTATCAGAACAAATGCGGTCCAGTTGTGCGCAACTGAACCCGGCTGTAGATGTCTGAGCGTGCAGGTTGTCCTGCTCCTAATCTTTCTTGAAAAGCGAAAGAATCCTACTTTCCCCAACTCCTGAGAGTGGCCTCTCAGATCCAAGCTCATTTTAGTCTTGACCACGTAGGAGTTCTTGTCCTGAAGCAGAAGTTGAGCCCTTACTGTGGGGTAGGAAGCGTTTCAGAAAGGTCCATCTGATGTCTCACTGCCTGTAGCATTTATAGTACATTGTACTCCGTTTTTATTTGCTTCTACTGGGATGAGAGCCAAGCCAGTAAAAGGCAAACAGCATTAATTCAGTGATGACATATGCCACTGAAAACTGTTTTTCTTTTTTTTTTTTTTTTTTTTTTTAATTTTTTGGAAAAAGCAGAATGGAGGCACTTTACTCAGATTCTGGTGGATGCTGAAATAAAAGCTGGGAGGAGGAAGGGCTGTGGGGAGGTCATTAAACCATTACCTCCCTCCCACAGATGCTCAGAGAGGGTTAGGTATTGGACAGCATTTTGCCATAAGTTTCCACTGGAAGACATTTCTGAAACCGGCTCATTCTCTGAGTCCCGGCCCTGCCTGCCCTCACATCTTCTGACCCTCCTAGCAGCCCCTCATCTGCACATCACATCCATGGGGGGAGAGGGGGGTGTAAGTTGATACCTCCTTTCCATTTTTATCCTCTTACACACAGACCAGCAAGATGCAGCCCTGGAAAGAGTATGAAGAAGGTCCAAGTTCACAGAGAGGAATGGCCCACGTTTATAGATGGAGCAACTGTCTGATTCATTTCTAATTGGTTGAAAAATAAAATCTCTTTGAAAATAAATATGGAATTGGGAAAGCTGCCTGGTCAGAAGCAGCCTCTTCTCTCGAGCCGAATTAGTAATTTTAGAATCCTGGTCAGGAGTTTTATTAAACCATGATTTTTGCTTTTGATGATAAGGCCTTTGTAAAAGTCCCAGGTGTGTGCGTTGTTCTGCTGATTCTTTGGGTCAGAGTACCATCCTGCAGACAGAAATTTGACTGGCCAGAGGGAGCTGGCAACAGGAGTCAGGAGTGAAGAAAGCAGGTCTGATGTGAGACATTAGGGAGCAGTGAGGACTGTGGCAAACTGATGAGCCATGCCCTGTCTTAGAGAGTGTGCTGCTTGGTTCTAGCTGATGTTTGCCATGTGGGAATTCAGACCTGTGTTGCTAGCCAGTTTTGAACATTTCCAGGAGAAGATTCCCTTTTTTTTTTTTTAATTTTGATTTTGATTTTTTTGCGAACTCTATTGTTTATTAAACCTTGGCAACTAACTCACAATTTAATTAATAATTCCCGGGGGAGGGGTGCCCAGCCAGACACATCTGTGGGCTGCCAGTTCACACAACCCATGGCAGGCAGGAATCGAAGGGCTAGGCCTGCTGGCAAAACCAAACCAGCTGGACAAATCGGAGATGGAGGCGAGAAGGAGGTGCATTAACCCAGAGGTCCTGCACTTGTCCTGGTGTCAGGATTCGGGCATCACGGAGAGGGGCAAACCTTCCAGGAACAGGGCAGCCAAGCTCTGCTGGACCTTTCAGGAGGCGGCTGGGATACGAGTGAAGCTCTGAATGAAAGTGCGCTGCTCCTAACAGTTGGGAGCACCTTATTTTATCACACCGTCAGCGCCGTTGCTTGGTTCCATTGAAAGGAAGAACGGACATTCTCTGGACGCGGGCACTGTGCTCAGTGCTTGACTGGTCAAGGCTGGCTTTCTGAGGATGCAGCCCGTGCCGTCACACAGCCCTGTGCTCAGAAGGCCCTGTGTTTGCCTTCACGTTCTGCTGTCGTTTCTTGAAACTCTTTAATAATTTCTGAACAAGAGGCCCCGTGATTTCGTTTTGCATCTGGCACAATCTGCTTTGCACGGATTATCTCATTTAATCCTTCTAAGTCCCCTGAGAGGTGAGCATTATCATCTGTTTCCCTTTGACAGAGGACGGACCAGAGGCTCAGAGACAGGCAGTCACTTATCCAAAGTCACACAGCTAGAAAGGCCTAAGCCAGAATTTGTAATCAGGTCTGCCTGCCTCTGAAGGGCAGGATCTTGGTTTCTCTGAAAAGTTGATAGTATGTTCTAGTCTCTGGGGGCCTTGACGTGGGGAAGATTGTCAGGAGACTGAAGCAAAGGAGGAAGAGAATGTATACCCAGCTCAGGTGGCATGTTATGTGTCCCTAGTAGCTTCTGGTAGTTCACTGTTTGATTATACTTTCTCCTTTGAGGGCCTGCTGGGCCACAGATTGAGTCGGGCAGTGGGACAAGCGTCTCTCCTGAAGGATGGCACGAAGCGTAGTGCACGCTTGTCTCAGGGCAGACTTTGAGCTTCTGGCTCTTCACTGGCGGTCTCCTCACAGGCAGCCCCCTGCTGCTGATGCCCATAGAACCCATCTGAGGTTCTGTGTGGTCGCCACACATGCCCTCATTTATTACAGCGGGATTCAGATTCAGCAAACACCCGATGAGCGCTCAGCATCTGCCCGGCGCTGTGCTAGGGTGTTGAAGCAGGAGAGGAAGGTGGTGGTGATGATGATAATTAGTGATGCTGCGGGTGGTGGGTGGGGATGGTGATGATCATCATCACAGTTGATAATGTTAACCAGGTGCTTGTGGTTGCCAGGCAACGTGCTAAGTGTTTTATTGCATTAGCTCATGTAATCCTCACGCCACCCACGATGTAGTGAGCGATATTATTATTTCCATTTACAGATGAGAAAACTGAGGCCCGGAGAGGTTAAGTAACTTGCCCAGAGTTGCATAGCTAGTAGGAGACAGAGCTTTATTACTGTTCTATATACAGAGAAAATCAGCCCTGCTTTGGGGGAGCTTACAGTAAGTAGTAAAAGAGCACTTGTAATTGAGTGTGATGTGTGCCGTAAAAGAAGTGCACAGCGACAACCACCATGGCGAGAATGAGAGTATTTACTTAGCATTTGCTCAATGCCGGCCACACTTCTAAGCGTTCTACGTGCATCTTAGGTTTTCCCACCACCTCTATGAAGTAGGTTCTTTTATTCCATTTTATAGATGAAGAACTCCAGGCCTAAACTGATTTAAGTTATTGGTTAGAGGTCACGTAGAAGGTGGCAGAGCCAGGATTTGAACCTGTGATCTTTACTCTGCCCTCCAGAGCACAGACCGAGGGTTTGGGGAGGCTTCACAGAGAAGGTAGGCCCTGAACCAGGATTGAGGGACCAAGAGGAGCTTCTGAGGGCAGAGTGGGAAAGGTGTTCCTGGCAGTGAGATCAGCAGGGACAAAGGCAGAGAGGTGGGACCGTGGCCCAGCATGGTCACTGGGTGGGTGTGTGGCCGGGACCCATTGCAGGGGGCGCAGCAGGAGAGGATGGGGTGGGAGGAAGGCCCACTCAGGAAGGGTTTTGCTGTCCCTGAGGGCAGTGTGGGATTCCTCAGCAGAGTGACAGGAAGATTCCACATGACTGTGTGGCCATGGAATGAAATTCCAGGCTCCTGGTACTGCAAAGGCAAAGCAGTACTGTGAATTTTAACATGAACTCAGCTTTATCATGCCCACGTGGAAATCCAGTAGCACTCCTACATTTGCCTGACCTTTATGTAAAAGGCTCGGGCAAATCTGGCTGCCAGTCATTAGTCCAGGCCAAGATTAAACTGCCGTCAGAATAATTTCCTTAGGTCTCTCTCTCACACTGCAAGTTGTTGCCAGCCTGAGTTCTCCTCCATAGAAACCGCCATTCGGGGGCTGTCCAGAGAAGGATTTCTGATGTGTTCACTCCTCCATCCCCTCACAAAAACAACAACAACAAAAAACCTTACACAGCGCCATGAAACATTAGAAAGAGAAGTAGCTCAGTGGTGAAACCTGAGGGACAGTTTTGGCGAAGGGTCCTTTTCAGTGATTGAGGATGAAAAGGACCTGGAGTTTGCATTCGGTCTCCTGCCCACAGCTGCCTGCTGTGTAGTTGCCCAGGCAAGAATCCTTTTCTGTAAGAAGGCAAGGAAAGAAATAAGACCCTGGGTATGCAGGGGCTTCCCACAGTGGATAGTGAGTTCCTTGGACGTGTGGCCTGTAATGTCAGCCCTCCTGCCATATTTTCCATTAACAGGACCATCCGGGCTTGGCGATTCCCCACTGCCAGCCAGATTATTACCTGGCTGGGCTGCCCCCTGCTGGAGCCCTGCAAAATTATCCTCATTTGCATCTGTGGTTCTTGCCGCACGTGTATTTACACATTCTAACCCAGTTAACTCATACCATGTAAGAGCTACATAATCAAAATCCCATAAATGCCTAATTAAAATCCCTGCTTTATCTAAAAATACAAGAACAATGGGGGAAAGTGTGGCTGGCGACCAGAGCTTTGCAATTAAAGCATTATATTGAGGGATAGACTGCACATCTGATGCTTGTCTGCCTCAGCTTACAATACTGCAGTGAGTTCCACTGCAAGCCCTGGGGCCTAAAAGCGGTGCCCGTAATTCAGCCTACAGACCCTGGCTGAGGTGTCCTCTAACCCCACCGCTTCAGTGCACTCTCTCCAGAAGACATCTGCCCTTGCCCTTGGCTAGCTCCCCTTCATCCTTCAGCTCCCACCCGAACGTCAGGAAGCCCCTCCAGAATTCCTGGGCTAGGACAGCTGTTCCCCTGTACCCGTTGTGCTTCCCCTGGCGTCACGTTCATTTTATTCTAATTGCTGGGTCATGTGTCTGCTTCTCCCCCTGTAAATTCCTGCCCCACGGGCACAAGGTTGTTCCTGTCTGATGTTCTGCTGCATCCGCCTCCCCTAGCACCGTGCCTGGCATACAGTCGGGGCTTGACAAATAGCTTGCCTGATGAAAAGTTGTGGAGCAAGGGATATCGAGAAACGGGCTGGCACAGTTAGGAAGGCAGTTTATAAACCGCCAGCTGCCCTGCTGTGATTTTTAATCAAAGTGTGCCTCTGTGTCTTTTTACCTGTGAGCTGGGCATAAATCTGGCCCTGCCTGTGCATGAAACAAAGGAGGGCATCAAGGTCCAGTACATTCGAGGAAACCCAGTAAAAATGCTGTAACCCATTTCTTCTTCACTCCAGGTCTTGCCTCTTTAACAGTCTCCTGCCAGGGACAGTTATCTCTTTCCTGCTCAGCCCACCTCCTCTCTCTTGGAAACCCAGCCTGATTAGCCGTGCATTTAGTCCATCCAGCAGACGGACGCCCGGGGCTGGCTGCAGGCTGGCCTCGTTTTTGCAGAGCAGGAGGAATCCTTGCTGAGCACGGGTCAGCCTGCAGCCAGCTGTGGATGACTCCGTGGGCTTCTCCGTGCGGTCACAGTGAACCTTCACTTTCTCGCCGCGTGCCTCCGTGACCGTCTCTGTGTACCCGGCTCTTCCCAGCCCCGCACCGCGTCTGAGCTCCATTCGGGCTACCTGGAGATTTCCAGGCATTGACCCCGCAGTTCAAGAGACTAGGTTCTCACGTGAGGCTGCTGGGGACTTGTGAAGATCCTCGGGGCTGGAGAGAGACAGGAGGAGCTGCCGGGGTAAGAGGCACTGGTTGACCAGAGAGAGTCCTGGACCACTGCACAAGCTTCCCCGCTTAACCCCGGCACTGGCTGCTGTTGGGCGGCCGATGTGCGCTAGGAGCAGAGCGAGGCGTGGCCACCAGTCTGCGAGCTTTTAGAAGGATGGGGAGAGGGGGCAGGTGGGAGGTGAGATCAGAGGGAAAGCTCGTGAACCATATTTGAGGAAAAACAGGATCTCTGGGGATCTGGGTGGTGGGAAGTGGTAGGCAGAGGAGTCCGGGTGCTCCTGCTGGGAGGCGCTGTTGCTCAGACTTCGAGTGGCTCGTTGAGATTCTGGGGTGAGAGCACCATTGCCTTAGCTTGCGTCCTGCCCCTACCCTTGGCCAGGAGCCGGGGGGGGCCCACACTTGGACAGTTGTCCCACCAGGACTGTCTGCAGGGGAGAGGTGGTTTCCCAAAGCAGAAATGGGTGCAGTTACTAGAGGAAGGGGTAACAGATGCTAAGCAGACAAAGAAATACGTACCCATTGTAGTCACAGCCGGTTATCTTAGTAAAACCCATCGTTGCCTCCATCCCTCCTGCCTTGGCTGACCTGCAAGGCTCCCCCGCCTCTTTCCACGGGCAAGTTTTGTGCTACATTCCGACTTGAGCACATTTCTTCAGTGTATCCAAAGGCCGCTCGGGGACAGTAATGTTCTTGGAGTGAGGCTGGGTCTCTGTCTTCTGTGCAACTCTTCCTACCAACATCTTGCACGCTACCTGCAAATCCATCCCACTGGTGATTACAGGGTGCAGCCTGCAGAAAAGGTCCCATTTGGCT
The DNA here is from genome assembly GCF_949987535.1 of Balaenoptera acutorostrata. NCBI lineage: Eukaryota > Metazoa > Chordata > Mammalia > Artiodactyla > Balaenopteridae > Balaenoptera > Balaenoptera acutorostrata. Next base: position 27,948,557 of record NC_080073.1, on the reverse strand, counting down.
TGGGACTCAGTGGGAAGCAGTGTGGGCTGCAGATTGCCCCTCGTCACCAGGTAGCCTTGTTCTCCAGAAACCACCCAAAACTGGAGCAGAAATCTCCATCACACTCTGGCTCCCAGCTCCCTGGCTCGGCTAGCCTCTGTCCTCTAACTGGCATGGTTTCTCTTTGCAGCAGAAAAGAACACCTCTGGAATGATAAGCCGCCCTTCTCCCGGGAGGATGGAGTGGATCGTCCCTCTGATTGTGGTATCAGCCTTGACCTTCGTGTGCCTCATCCTTCTCATTGCTGTGCTAGTTTACTGGAGGTGAGTCGGCCAGGCAGCACTGACAGAGGGGGTGTGGGCGTCGGGTTGTGCTGTCAGCACGCTGCCCTGGCCGGGGGGTGGGTGCTGGCCCGAGGGGAGGGGAAGCCCATGGCCTCTTCATTCAGAAAGGTAAGGTAGCTGGAGTGTTTCTAGTGTCACCACCTGGGAGATCCGCTTTATCTGCAAGAAGCCGGTGGGATAGAGCCACTATTGAGATGAAGGCACTCATGATGAGCTTCTAGGGATTTAGTGCCAAAGAGGCTTTTGCTTGGGAATCAGGGAGATCTGGGTTCAAATCCCAGGCCTGCTACTTGCTGGCAACAAATCCCATTTCCACTTTGAGCTTTAGTTCCTAAACCTGCAAAATGAGTTAATAAGTTTCATAGCATTTCCAGTTTCCCTGAGACCGTGCTTCACTTTGTCGTATCCATATAATAGCTCCTCTTGACCTGAAAATTTTTTTCATAGCCCTTTGCTGAAAATTCGGTGATAGGAAAACGTTTATCACGTTATGTGGCATTTGATACACGTAGGATAAAGATGGCTGATGGCAAGTCATCCTTATATTAGCATCATCCTTGAACTGGTTCTCACTGCTTCCCACGGGAAGCCTGCTTGCAGCTTCTATTTAAAAGTTGTGTGTTTTTTCAGCTACACTCTCTCAGCCAGTTTAACTGAGTGAAGCAGGCTGGCCCACGGTTGGCCTGGCTGCCTTCACCTCTCTGACTGATGTAGGAAGCTTCTGCCCTTTAACAAGCTTCATCAGGGATGAATAGGTGTCATATTTCCCTCCCTCCCTCCCTTCTTTCCATTCATTTGATGAACTTTGAGCCCCTGTTGTGTGCCAGACACTCTTCTCTCATGGAGCTTACATCTTAGTGGGGGAGACAGGCAATAAATAAAGCAAACAAGGTGGTGGTAAGTGTATAATGGAGAAAACTAAATCTGGAAAGCAGAGGGGAGATGCTGAGGCTTAGCGGTGAGTGGTCAGAGTGGTTAAGGAAGGCCTGCCTGGCGAGTGGTATTTGTCCAAAGACGTAAAGGAGGAAGGAGTCAAATGGGCTCCATCTGGGGCATGTTCCAAGCAGAGGAAACAGCATGTGCAAAGGCCCTGAGGCAGGAGTGCGCCTCGTATGTTCCGGGAATGGCCAAGAGGTGTGGCTGGAGCAGGTGAGAATGGGGGAGAGTGGTAGGAGAGGGTATCAGGAAGAAACAGGATGGAAGGGAGTTGGGTCAGGTACCGCTTTGTGGGCCATTGTAAACACATTGCCTTTGACTCTAAGAGAAGTACTGTTTGGTAGAGAAGTGTTGTGATCTAACTTCAGGATTACTTGGCTATGCTGCAAAGACCACTGAAGAGGAACAGGGGCAGAAGCAGAGAGACCAGGTAGAAGACTACTGAACTGGTCCCAGAAGGAGTGATGGTGTCTCCCATGAGGGCAGCAGTGCAGGTTGTGGAACTGATTGGATATAGATACATTCTGAAGGTGGGATCAACAGAATCTGCTGACAGATTGGCCTGTGTCCCTAGGTCTGTTTTCAGTTGGAAAGAACAAGAGAAGAAGGAAGGGTTCATCCGAGGCTTCCCCAGGCGTCTAACTATAGCCCTGTTAGTGCTACAGACCAGCTAGATGATGGATTATATTGTGTTTCAGGGTGAGCCTAGAAATGCTAGACTCACCTCCATGCCATCCTTTCTCCAGGACAGTGGTTTGCAAACAAATAGTTGTCTGGAGCCCGTTAGTAAGTGGGAGGCTGCCTAACACGGGTTGAACTGAGCACACAGAGGTAACGAAAGGTCTGCCTGCCCTTCTCTTGGCTCTTTTTGGTGCTGTGTGGCTTTAGTTGCAGACTCCCCCCACAAAGGAGCACAGAGAACCCACAGCTGCCCCAGGCTGGGTAACCCTAGCAACCCCAGTGTGAAAAAGTTCCTGTTCCAAATATTTCTAGCAAAAACCTCAGGGTTGTTTCTGGTTGGCCCACCTTGGCTCTCTGCCTACCTGAGAATGGATCACTCTGACGAAAGAAGACCATGGACATTTGGCCAAGCAGACATGTTGATGGCAAGCTGCTTACAGGAAGGGGCTGTGTAATGTCATAAAGAGAGCTTTCAAGACCCTTACATTCAAGGTGTTTTTTCCCATTAGAAATTCACACTGTTTATATTTTTGACAAACTCAGTGAGTCTGAATCAAAAATATGTATTGAGTAATACATTATTATTTCATGTTTAAAATATATGTATAATGTCTTATATATATTACTTATATATATACATATATATGTTTATGTTCAAAGGTTGGTTTAAAGTAACCAGAGCTTTAAACCTCCTCCAGTAGACGCTGCCTATGAGTTTTTACCAAACTCCTAACGCCAGTACACAAAAATGAGCGGGAAGGAGAAAATTCTTACAGAGCAAGCAAAGTAAAATTGAACTAGCATCAGGACGGATGAGTTTGCTAAGCATGAGAACAGCCTAGAGGGATAAAGACCTTTTTAATGTCCATCTTTTTTTTTTTCTTTATTATTAATGGGAAAGAGGGAAGCGTTGGGGAGCTCACACAGAAAATGGGTAAATGCAGAGAAGATGGGTATTTCCCTTCGACGATGCAGTTTTGAAGCTAGACCAGCAGTGCTCCTCTCCTGCCTTTTGAGGCACGGTGAGAGCGGATGATTGGCAAACAGACTTGACCTAAGTAGAGCATTGAGGCAGATCAAAACCTTCTGGAGTGTTTCCTCAGGTGGCAGGCCTTGACGCTGGGGGTTCCAACCAGCTCGCCACGGTGGCAGTTTCTACAACCAAGGACTGAGCCTTTACAGCTATTGCTCTGGTTTCTGTGTGTTCACTTAGGGCTCTTTTCACTGCAATTGCATGGGTTCATGAAACCGTTGGAAGTGAAAGCCGAGGACTCTGAATTGTTTCTCCACTAGTGTCCCTTGCACGATGTTGGTGTTTGCTGATGTTCACAGAGTCCTTTTTGAGCACCAGCCGCTGTGCCAAGCCCTCTCCCGGCCCCATCTCCTGGGATCCTTGCGACAAATGTGTATGTTACCATCCCCATATTAAAAGTAAGGGGCAGAAGCTCAGGGCGGGCACGTGACTCGTGAAGGGTTCTGCAGGAAGTGGTGGACCCTGGTTTTGAACACAAGATGTCTTCAGTGTAGAATCCATAAACTTATTGAACCACTGAGATACATACCTGGTACTACACTGAATCCTGTGGAGGCGGAGCGTGCTGGATGGTCAGCTGTAAGTCACGTGGACTTGGGATCCGTGGGGCTGTCGTGCCAGTGCCTGACCGTTAGGCTCAGCTGCTTTCTTTGACCAGGGAAGGGAAGGGGAGCCAGCATTTGTGGAAATGCCTGCCGTGGGCTCAGGAGTGTGCATCGTTCTCATCCAGTACTGGTCAGGACCATTTCTGTTACAGCTGACAGGGATCTCTTCCCAACTGCCTTAAGCACAGGAAAGAAAGAGTTGGTTGATTCGTGACGTTGGATGTTCAGGAGCATCAGGCCCAGCTCTTCTCAGCAGACAGAACAAGGAAAACGGGGCTCGGCATGTTTTGTGAGCCTCGTTCTCCCTCACTCTGTCTCTGGGATCTGCACTCTCTCTGTCTGTATGGTCTTGTCTCTTGGGAAGGCCCTCTGACTGTTTCCACATGGTGGCCTCTGGCCCATGTTGGACTTGCATCCCCCCATCCCAGTGGAAAGGGAATTTCTCTCCTCCAGTAGTGCCAGTGAAACCCCAAGATGGCATGTCTTAGGACTGACTCAGGTTATTTACCCATCCCCAGAGCCCTCTGGCAGCCAGGGGGATGAAGACTTGTCAGGCCCGGGTCTTATATTTAACTCTGGAGCCCAGAAATGAGGACATTGCCCTCGAAACCACATGCATTGAAGGTGGACAAGGGGTGGTTCCCCAAAGGACCGTCAAGACCCAGAGAGGCGACTGGATGCAGGTGCCAGGCAGACAGAAGAGGGCGGTGTCCCCTCCAAAAGCTGGGAAATTGGAATCAAGGAGGGGAGGGATTTGCACTAAGAAAAGGGAATTCAGACTTGGATAGCAGGGGAAATACATGTGTAAATAGCCGGAAAGAAACAAGGCAGGCGTGTGAGCTCAGCGCGGCCAGCCTCGGGTTCTCACTAGGACTCTGGTGTCACACGTGTATGTGTCATGCCCTGGAAGAATGGGGGGTGCTTTCAATCCTGTCTCAAGTGCAGGATTATTAAAGAGTGCATGCAGGAGTCTAGAAGGTTCAGCTAAGGGTTCTGCTATGAAATAATAAAGCTAATTTACTACTCCGTGGGCAATGGAGCCCCTTGCAGCTCCTATTCAGCAAGCGCTATGGAGTGCCTGCCACACACGGTGCTGGGCCTGGTGATTTAGGGTTGATGTCCCTTCCCTCGAGGCCCTCACCGTCCACTGGGCGACGCAGTCAGGTGAACAAAGACTATGGCGAGTGTATGGAGAGGAGCGAGCCCAAGCCGCTGTGACAGCACGTAGGCAGGACTTGGAGCAGGCCGGGCGAGCGGGGTGGCATCGGAGAAGGCTCCCTGGAGGATCTGATGCCCGAGCCGGGCCTTGAAACACAGCGGTCCGAAGCCAGTGAAGGAGGCGTGGGGCTGGAGAGAGAGGACCCGGCCTCTCGTAAGCAGGCGCCTGTGGTTCGGTGTTGCTGGAACAAAGCATGAGGACAGGAGGGGCCCGATCACGAAGGCCCCGGATGCCACTGCCTTATCCTGAGAGTGATGGAAACGCATGAAGGGCCAAAGCTGCACGAGGGCAAGACGAAAAGCGGCAAACGCTGGCAAGTGAAGTACGAACACGGGCCAGAGTCAGACAGCCTGGATTTGGGGCCAGGCTTTACCAGTCCCTCACCATGTGTGTCGCCTTAGAGCACATATTCCTAACGGGAATGCGATCATCCCCAAAGCGGTGAAAATGGGTTTGGGGAAGGTGAAAAAACTGACTTTTTGTATATCAAGCACAGATATACACACACACACACACACACACACACACACACATATCTAGTACATACACAGATATGCAGTTTGTCATTGATATTAAAATTTCATTGGGAGGGTGTGATTAGGAAAAAAAGTGTCGATAAAGGCCCCTTAGGGGAGGTGCCTATGAGAAAAAGGGGGAGAAACACTACCTTAGACAAGACTCCTCCACCACCTTCAGCGTCCTCTGCAAAATAGAGTTAAGAAATGTGCCAATGAGTTCGTGTGAGGATTAGGTCTGAGCACCAGGAAATGCTCGTTCCAGTACCTGGCAGGCGGTGAATATCAGATCCCTGACTGTAGAGAAAAATACAAATTTAATTCTGGGTCCTGCTGTGCCTAAAGAGAAGTCATTGTTCTCGAATAAAGAAAATCAGGTTTACAGATCTAAACAGATGCTGCCCCGGACGTGTAATCATATTGTAGGACTGCACACACTTCCCAATTATATGTTCACTGCTTAACACATGGCTTGAAAATAACTTTCGGAATTTCCTTCTAGAATTCCTTCTTTTGCATGATCTCAGTTGTGCAAAGTACTTACCCTAGAAGTAGCTGAAAGTTGCCTGTTGGGGGGGCTTCCCTGGTGGCGCAGTGGTTGAAAATCTGCCTGCCAATGCAGGGCACACGGGTTCGAGCCCTGGTCTGGGAAGATCCCACATGCCACGGAGCAACTGGGCCCGTGAGCCACAATTACTGAGCCTGCGCGTCTGGAGCCTGTGCTCCGCAACAGGAGAGGCCGCGATGGTGAGAGGCCCGCGCACTGCGATGAAGAGTGGTCCCCGCTTGCCGCAACTAGAGAAAGCCCTCGCACAGAAACGAAGACCCAACACAGCCATAAATAAATAAATAAATAAATAAATATTTAAAAAATAAATAAATAAAAAAAGTTGCCTGTTGGGAGCTAAGGATAGTAGAAATGTAGGTTAACCTACCGAGCAGAACCACTTTGGGCCCGAAGAGGGAAGGGTGACCATAAAGCTAATGATTGGTTTGGGTGATGCTCTTAATGGGCTTGGAGACGATTCCAGAGGAGCTCACCCTAAGTAACTAAGGATGTGACCCCACCCACAGCCCCGTCCCTTCCGAAACAACACTGAGGCCGGGTGGCCAGCCTGGGCAGTGCTGGAATCAGCTGCTGGAGCTGCTGCAGGAGATACCCCCCGACACCCAGTGGCCTAACCACACGAAGCTGAGTCCTCACCGTGTGAAGTCTGAGGGGGGTTGGGCAGCCCTTTCCCACCTGTGGTGGAGAAAAAATTGACAGAAAAATCGACGAGCCACCTAGCTCTCAACTGCACGGCCCGGGAGTGTAATCCTCCACTCCCGTTTGCTCCCCATTGGCCACAGATGGCCCCTCAGCCCCAAGGACACAGGATAAGTTGGGGAGCGCACTGATATTCGTGGAGCACAGCCAGAAGTATCCTTAGATATTTAGGCCCTTTGGCATCATTGGGTTAAGAGTATGTTTCCTGAAAGGGACCCCTTTGGAGGCCAATTGTTAGTCTCGTTACATCACATTTGGCCAAAACTGAAAAATACAGGTAGAGACCTCGTATACTTTTGGTCAACTGGAAGATATACAGAGGTCCATTGGGAGCTATTTGAGCAGCATTTTTACAGGCAGCAACATGGGTTTGTGGGAGAAGTTTATTTTGAAATACGGTTGGCTGAGATGTTACAGGTAGTTCTCTCTCCGACTCTCCTTGCAAAGGTGTGCCTTGAAGAGATGTAGTAAAATCTGTAACAATGCACAAGGTGCTGTAAAGCTAGGAAGAAACATGCAGAGCGTTTTGGCACCAGGGTCAGGGCGGTGGGACAGCTGATAAAGATAAACTCAAGGAAAAATCAATGAGCACTTAGCACTTGCCTCCTTTTATAAATGGTGCCCTGTGTGTGCCTTTTAAATCGTGTAACCCGTATCAACATGCGATGGTGCAGAGCTGTAATCGTTTCAATTGAAACGAGGGAGAAGAAGTCAATTCAGTACGTTTTAAAGTGTGCCATTTTGGCCCTGTTCCTCAAGATGGTAACAAAACGCACCTTTTGAATGACTACAGTCGGAAAGTACGTTCCAAGAGCTCCAGCCCCCCGTCTTACCAAGACAAGCTGTTACATGGCATTAATGTGCTGACGTTCCTGAAAAAGACTTGGAGCAGCACAGCTGCTGCCACTCAGAAAGAAGAGGAAATTTTGGAGAAGGTTTCTTTGCGATTTGCATAATTTGAGGTTGATGCTGGGAAAAGAGCTATATATACAGGGTGTCCAGTCCGTATGCTGGGGCATGCAGCTTGTTTATTTATTAACTTGTTCCATAGAATACCTTAGCAACTGTGAGCAAGACATGAGCGTCCACTTCGAATTGTCAGTATTGTGAAGATATTTTTAATTCTTTTTTTTTCTGTTATCTTGAGGAAAATTGCTTTGAAGGTAGCTCTTCTCTCTCTGATGAGGAAAGAAAGTCTTACCCTGACATGGCTTCATATATGTTAAGGCCTAAACAGCCAAGAATCTTTTATTGAGTATTCACCATAATACACATGTGCTAAGCGGATTAACATTCGAATCCTTGGAATTATTAACATCCATTTTGCAGATCAGAAAACTGAGGCTTGGTAAAATCATAAGTCACAGTGTTAATCTTTGGTGGATCCTGGATTTGAACCCAGCCACTCTGACTTCATTGCCCACTGTGTTAATCATTACATTGTTTTGCCTAGACGAGGAATAGCTTGTCTGGAGGCATTTACTTCCTTCCACAGCCTGTTTTTATAGCACGTTTGTGTGTTGAAAAGATCCTATGTTTTGGATTTGCCAAAAACACAAAGGAGAGAACCTGAGGACCAACTATATGTATTTTCAAGTGTTTTAGAAGCTGAATAGATTTTGATGTTGAATAATATCACCTATCTGTTCTGTTCTTAGTTCCAGCTAATCAGTGCTGTCGTACCTTGATGACAAATTGAGCATCTTATTGACCGTAATTCTAGCTTGGGAAAGAACTTTCCAGAAGTATAAAACAGCTTTTCTTCTCAGACTCAGATAGGGCTGAGCTAACTACACAGACTCTGGAACAGAAAACTGGAAACTCAAAGTGGGAATTTTAACATCTAACCCAGGTTTGTTGCAGTTTGGTATTAGAAGGATTTCACTTTCTGATCTGAGAAATTCACATCCCTCTTCAGCCCATGACTGAGCTGTCTGTAAATTCCGTGGTAAATCAGTCAACACCAATTTAGCTTCATAGGCAGATAGAAGAAGGTCTCTCTTTTACTCTCATCTTTAGACGTTCAGAAATTTTGCCCTCTGTTGGTGCCTCCTCATTAAGAATGCTGTTCATGAAAGCAAGTGCATTGTGTTGACATTGCAATTTTTCTCTTCCCTGGATGTTCGGGGGAGACAGTGTAGTAAATAGGAAGGGACACAAACCACAAATGTGTGTGGATTTTGAGTTGGCATAACAGAGCCTCTGGTAGACAAACAGATGCGTGTCAGGTCAAGTGTGGGCATGCGCTAACACCCTTCTTGCTGGAGGAATGGTGGACCACGTGTGCCCAGCGGAGCTCGCATCCCTCCTGGATTCCACAGTAGCAGCCGTGACACTCAGAGCTGCTGTGAGCCGGGCACACGCTCTGCGCCAGTCTGCTCTAGCAGCGGGCGCTTCCATGCGTGCTCTCTGATGACTGGATTTGGTTTAGATGTTTGCCCTCCCCCCCTCCACCCCAGGAAAGTCACAAAGGAGATGGTGTAATAGCAGTGATCCCTCCCATGCACGTGACTGTGGACAGATAGCAAGGGGGAAACATTGTCAATCACAACAGTCAATAATGGTGAATTAACGTGAAGCAAACATGACATGACTTAATCCTCATAGCAGCCGTGGGTGGTGGCCAAGGTGGCGGGGACTGCATCACCTTCTTCCAAGGGAGAAGACAGTGTCCAGAAGGGGAATGGACTTGCCCAGGATCACAAGCTAGTATGTTTGGGAAGTACAGTTGACCTTTGAACAACGCATCTTTGAACTTCAGGGGTTGACTTATACTCGGATTTTTTTCAGTAGTCAGCACTACAGTACTATACGATCTGTGTTTGGTGGAATCCATGGAATCACAGATGTGGGGGAACTGTGGATATGGAGGGCCAACTACATTATATGCAGATTTTCGACTGTGCAAAGGTCGACACCCTAACCCCCATGTTGTTCAGGAGTCAGCTATATTCACACCTAGGGCTTTGTTTTGTTTTGTTGACGTAAGACCCTTTACAGCTGGCTTGTGTATTCCTTCCTTCATTTGTTCATTCAAAGACATTTCTCAAGGATCTAGTCTGTGTCGGGCACTGGAGATGCTGCGAGGAGACGGAATTCCTGTCTCAAGGAGCGTGTAGGTTAACGGAGGAGATGAGCAGGTAGACAAAGGTTATCCCAAATAGAGGTCAAAAACTGGCCTCCAGGGCTTCCCTGGTGGCGCAGTGGTTGAGAATCTGCCTGCCAATGCAGGGGACACGGGTTCGAGCCCTGGTTTGGGAAGATCCCACATGCCGCAGAGCAGCTGGGCCCGTGAGCCACAGTTACTGAGCCTGCGCGTCTGGAGCCTGTGCTCCGCAACAAGAGAGGCCGCGATAGTGAGAGGCTCGCGCACCGCGATGAAAAGTGGTCCCCGCTCGCCGCAACTAGAGAAAGCCCTCGCACAGAAACGAAGACCCAACACAGCCATAAATAAATTAATTAATTAAAAAAAAGAAAAGAAAAAAAGTGGGACTCCTGATATTCATCCCACTTAAAAAAAAAAAGAAAAAAAAAAAAACTGGCCTCCAGATCTGTTTTATGTAGCTGACTTCTTGTTTTTTTGGTTTTTTTAAAACATGTCCTTCATTCCTCCCTCCCTCCCTCCCTTCCTTCCTTCCTTCCTGTTTTGGCTGCGCCATGCGGCATACAGGATCTTAGTTCCCCTACCAGGGATCGAACCTGTGCCCCCTGTAGTGGAAGCGTGGAATCTTAACCACTGGACCGCTAGGGAAGTCCTGACATCTCGTTTTTAAGAATCTGAATTATTTTGAAAATAGGAAGATTTTGCTTAAAACCCCAGCTGTCTGGGTTCTCGTGATAAACAGGGAGATCGACATCACTGTTCTCACATCCCCTCATGGCACTAGTAGGCTGCACAGAGCCAACTGTGGTCCCCTGCTCGCCAGTCTGCCCGTCTCTGCCCTCCACTTAAATGTGCATTCTTCATTGCAAAATAAAGTCCACTTTTGTGGGCAGGCTCAGATTCTTTCTGAGGGAATTTGGGGCACGTACACAGGCATTGGGTCAGACCAAGCTGCTTTACTGTATCTCTTGTGAGGGAGGGCATGAGAATCAAAAGATGGGTTTACATGCAATTCAAGTCTAGAAAAAGCCAAGCTTCCAGGTCGTACTTTTTGGTGGCTTTGTGTGATCACCTTTATCTTTTCTGTAAACAAACCACTCACGGGGCCACCTGTATTCTGGGCATCATTCTTTCTTTTATAAACTGGTAAACTGCCCATGTCACTCATCTCTCTGGGGAACCTGTACCTGTAGGTATAGTTCAAGAAGTTTTTTTTGTTTAATCATTAGGAATAACTGTTAGAATCCAGCTCGTCAAAGCCTGACAACGTGTGGAGCCAGTGGGGAGAAGAATGCACATTTCATGATGCCAAAACGTGCTTGCCTCGGAGGGTTGAGTTTCTGATGACATGGTGGTGTCTTGCTCTGAGATGCTAAAAGCACGGGGGTAGGGAGCCTCTAGAGACCCCAGCTGTTCCTGAAGATGGGCAGCTATTTTTTTCTTTCTCTGGGCAGCTCTGTGCAGGGAGATCTGGGTCACGTGGGCGATCCTAGGCAACTTTTGCTCAATAACTGTTTCCCAAATGGCTACTCAGGGGCCTTTCAGAATTCACGAGAACCGTCCGTTGTTATAGTAACCGGCCCCCTGCTGTCGAGTTGGCCCTGAGATGCCAGTTGAAGCTCTTAGAACCAGGGAACACGTAGTCATTTAGACAAAAGCAGGGAGAGATTCACCACTAAAGGTTGCTGTTTAAACACTATGATACTTAAAAGACAGGACCCACTCTGTTAAGAAGTGAATGGATACATTTTTCAACCAAGCTGGCTTTTCAGGAAAAGGGAAACTCCTTATAATGTTCAGTCTCTGCTACATAACCAACACCTTTCTTTGGATTTCTCTGAATTAAGTGTCCTCTCTCCCAGGGCGGATCAGGTCTGTCCTGTCGGGTTGCTCAGGTAGCCCCCTCGATTATTCAGGATGTTAGTTTTATGGCATTTGCTTCTCAGCGGAGTGTTGTCAGTTTACAGGGTGGTAGTTTGAAGCGCCTGTGATTGTGTGTGAGGAGAAACTGCGGAGATAGCCGGCTCCGCTCCAAAATTCCCGAAAGAGTGAGTCTGGCAGAATTCAGAGTAGGGCTAAGGGTTGAGAGGAAGTCTAAATATTTTAGGAAGCTGCAAATTTCAAGTTCTTATGAAAATTTGCAAAAACACTCCACACACTCGTGATTTCCTCGGATTAATGTTGGTAGCCGCACTGAGTATGTGCGTGAGGTTTTGAGGACAGTTGTTGTAGTTGCAGAATGTACTCAATAGAGGGAGACAAGAAGTTCTGAATTACAGCACCCTCCCCTTCCCTTCCTCACCCCGACACTTTTTAATCATTTTCCCAAGTTTTGACTCCTCCCTAACTTGGTTTCTGCGCCAAGCACTTTTACCCAACTTGGAGTCTAATAATTAACAAAATAAATGAAAGCTTGTATTAAGGGAGAAGAAAAACCTAATAGTTGAGAATTAGAGGATGTCTATTCCTAGAAGTAGAAAACCACCAAGTAAATCAGAAGTTAACAAATGTTCTTTGAAATCACATAACCTGAATTCAGAGTTCTGCATGGGATTCATTAGAACTTCTAAAAAAGAGAACCTTCCTATATCGGAATTAAGTCTTTACTGTTCTATCAATGGAGTTTGGAAAGAATAGGAATCCTTTCAGTGTGAAATGCTATAGCCCAGGTGGTTTGAGGATTAAATATAATTAAATGAACATTTTCCAGTGTGAAAAAAGTGCATCTTTCAAATGCTAGAGCCAAGTCTCCGATTCTCTGGTCATTTAAGTTTTAAGGGGAAATGAAATATCGGACTTTATATTTGGTAATAACTTGCCAACTGCTACCTCCGCCTTATCTGAGAAGCCCTCGTACTATTCCACCATCTGTATTGTGAATCAGGAAAGTGTTGAAAAAGTGTCCAGAGATGAGAGGAATGCATGGGGAAAAGGCAAAACCCCGGATTGGTCTAACAGCACTGAATTCAGAGAAACTTGTGGCAGAAGGGAGGTTCAAACGGTACCAAATAGATTCCTCCCAAGTTCTATTTATTCCAATGGTATTTTAAGCCATCCTGTTTGCCAGGGGAGCTTGTCAAAAGTGGAAGGACCAGAGGTCATTATTGGGTTGGTGATATCTTTTTAAAATTTTTTTAACATCTTTATTGGAGTATAATTGCTTTACAATGGTGTGTTAGTTTCTGCTTGATAACAAAGTGAATCAGCTATACATATACATATCTCCTCCCTCTTCTGTCTCCCTCCCACCCTCCATATCCCACCCCTCTAGGTGGTCACAGAGCACCGAGCTGATCTCCCTCTGCTATGTGGCTGCTTCTCACTAGCTATCTATTTTACATTTGGTGGTGTATATATGTCCATGCCACTTCATCCCAGCTTACCCTTCTCCCTCCCTGTGTCCTCAAGTCCATTCTCTATGTCTGCGTCTTTATTCCTGTCCTGCCCCTAGGTTCTTCAGACCTTTTTTTTTTTTTTTTAGATTCCATATATATGTCTTAGCATATGGTATTTGTTTTTCTATTTCTTTTTTTTTTTTTTTTAAATACTCAGTTGGGAGTTTCCCTTTTTTTTTTTTAAATAACAGCATTTTATTTATTTATTTATTTTTATTTTTGGCTGTGTTGGGTCTTTGTTTCTGTGTGAGGGCTTTCTCTAGTTGTGGCAAGTGGGGGCCACTCTTCATCGCAGTGTGCAGACCTCTCACTATCGCGGCCTCTCTTGTTGCGGAGCACAGGCTCCAGACGCGCAGGCTCAGTAGTTGTGGCTCACGGGCCCAGCCGCTCCGTGGCATGTGGGATCTTCCCAGACCAGGGCTCGAACCCGTGTCCCCTGCATTGGCAGGCAGATTCTCAACCACTGCGCCACCAGGGAAGCCCGTTTTTCTATTTATGACTTACTTCACTCTGTATGACAGACTCTAGGTCCATCACCTCACTACAAATAACTCAATTTCGTTTCTTTTTATGGCTGAGTAATATTCCATTGTATATATGTGCCACATCTTCTTTATCCATTCATCTGTTGATGGACACTTAGGTTGCTTCCATGTCCTGGCTATTGTAAATAGAGCTGCAGTGAACATTGTGGTACATGACTCTTTTTGAATTATGTTTTCTCAGGGTATATGCCCAGTAGTGGGATTGCTGGGTTGTAGGGTAGTTCTATTTTTAGTTTTTTAAGGAACCTCCATGCTGTTCTCCATAGTGGCTGTATCAATTTACATTCCCACCAACAGTGCAAGAGGGTTCCCTTTTCTCCACACCCTCTCCAGCATTTATTGTTTGTAGATTTTTGATGATGGCCATTCTGACCAGTGTGAGGTGATACCTCATTGTAGTTTTGATTTGCATTTCTCTGATGGTTAGTGATGTTGAGCATCCTTTCATGTGTGTGTTGGAAATCTGTATATCTTCTTTGGAGAAATGTCTACGTAGGTCTTCCGCCCATTTTTGGGTTGGGTTGTTTGTTTTTTTGATATGGAGCTGCAGGAGCTGCTTGTAAATTTTAGAGATTAATCCATTGTCAGTTGCTTAATTTGCAAATATTTTCTCCCATTCTGAGGGTTGTCTTTTGGTCTTGTTTATGGTTTCCTTTGCTGTGCAAAAGCTTTGAAGTTTCATTAGGTCCCATTTGTTTATTTTTGTTTTTATTTCCATTTCTCTAGGAGGTGGGTCAAAAAGGATATTGCTGTGATTTATGTCATAGAGTGTTCTGCCTATGTTTTCCTCTAAGAGTTTTATAGTGTCTGGCCTTACATTTAGGTCTTTAATCCATTTTGAGGTTATTTTTGTGTATGGTGTTAGGGAGTGTTCTAATTTCTTCTTTTACATGTAGGTGTCCAGTTTTCCCAGCACCACTTAATGAAGAGGCTGTCTTTTCTCCATTGTATACTCTTGTCTCCCTATCAAAAATAAGGTGATCATATGTGCGTGGGTTTATCTCTGGGCTTTCTATCCTGTTCCATTGATCTCTATTTCTGTTTTTGTGCCAGTACCATACTGTCTTGATTACTGTAGCTTTGTAGTATAGTCTGAAGTCCGGGAGCCTGATTCCTCCAGCTCCGTTTTTCTTTCTCAAGATTGCTTTGGCTATTCAGGGTCTTTTGTGTTTCCATACAAATTGTGCAATTTTTTGTTCTAGTTCTGTAAAAAATGCCATTGGTTGTTTGATAGGGATTGCATTGAACCTGTAGATTGCTTTGGGTAGTATACTCATTTTCACAATATTGATTCTTCCAGTCCAAGAACATGGTATATCTCTCCATCTGTTTGTATCATCTTTAATGTCTTTCATCAGTGTCTTATAGTTTTCTGCATACAGGTCTTTTGTCTCCTTAGGTAGGTTTATTCCTAGGTATTTTATTCTTTTTGTTGCAGTGGTAAATGGGAGTGTTTCCTTAATTTCTCTTTCAGATTTTTCATCATTAGTGTATAGGAATGCCAGAGATTTCTGTGCATTAATTTTGTATCCTGCTACTTTACCAGATTCATTGATTAGCTCTAGTAGTTTTCTGATAGCATCTTTAGGATTCCGTATGTATAGTATCATGTCATCTGCAAACAGTGACAGATTTACTTCTTCTTTTCTGATTTGGAAAGCTTTTATTTCTTCTTCTTCTCTGATTGCTGTGGCTAAAACTTCCAAAACTATGTTGAATAATAGTGGGGAGAGTGGACAACCTTGTCTTGTTCCTGATCTTAGAGGAAATGGTTTAGTTTTTCACCATTGAGAACGATGTTAGCTGTGGGTTTGTCATATATGGCCTTCATTATGTTCAGGTAAGTTCCCTCTATGCCTACTTTCTGGAGGGTTTTTATCATAAATGGGTGTTGAATTTTGTCAAAAGCTTTTTCTGCATCTATTGAGATGATCATATGGTTTTTCTCTTTCAATTTGTTAATATGGTTTATCACATTGATTGATTTGCGTATTTTGAAGAATCCTTGCATTCCTGGGATAAACCCCACTTGATCATGGTGTATGATCCTTTTAATGTGCTGTTGGATTCTGTTTGCTAGTATTTTGTTGAGGATTTTTGCATCTGTGTTCATCAGTGATATTGGCCTGTAGTTTTCTTTCTTTGTGACATCTTTGTCTGGTTTTGGTATCAGGGTGATGGTGGCCTCGTAGAATGAGTTTGGGAGTGTTCCTTCCTCTGCTATACTTTGGAAGAGTTTGAGAAGGATAGGTGTTAGCTCTTCTCTAAATGTTTGATAGAATTCGCCTGTGAAGCCAACTGGTCCTGGGCTTTTGTTTGTTGGAAGATTTTTAATCACAGTCTCAATTTCAGTGCTTGTGATTGGTCTGTTTATACTTTCTATTTCTTCCTGGTTCAGTCTTGGAAGGTTGTGATTTTCTAAGAATGTGTCCATTTCTTCCAGGTTGTCCATTTTATTGGCATAGAGTTGCTTGTAGTAATCTCTCATGATCCTTTGTATTTCTGCAGTGTCAGTTGTTACTTCTCCTTTTTCATTTCTAATTCTGTTGATTTGAGTCTTCTCCCTTTTTTTCTTGATGAGTCTGGCTAATGGTTTATCAATTTTGTTTATCTTCTCAAAGAACCAGCTTGTAGTTTTACTGATCTTTGCTATCATTTCCTTCATTTCTTTTTCCTTTATTTCTGATCTGATCTTTATGATTTCTTTCCTTTTGCTAACTTTAGGGTTTTTTTTTTCTTCTTTCTCGAATTGCTTTACGTGTAAGGTTAGCTTATTTATTTGAGATGTTTCTTGTTTCTTGAGGTAGGATTATATTGCTATAAACTTCCCTCTTAGAACTGCTTTTGCTGCATCCCGTAGGTTTTGGGTCGTCGTGTTTTCATTGTCATTTGTTTCTAGGTATTTTTTGATTTCTTCAGTGATCTCTTGGTTATTTAGTAGTGTATTGTTTAGCCTCCATGTGTCTGTATTTTTTACAGATATTTTCCCTGTAATTGATATCTAGTCTCATAGTGTGTGGTCAGAAAAGATAGTTGATATGATTTCAATTTTCTTAAATTTACTTTGTGACCCAAGATATGATCTATCCTGGAGAATGTTCTGTGCACACTTGAGAAGAAAGTGTATTCTGTTGTTTTTGGATGGAATGTCCTATAAATATCAGTTAATTCCATCTTGTTTAATGTATCATTTAAAGCTTGTGTTTCCTTATTTATTTTCATTTTGGATCTGTCCATTGGTGAAAGTGGGGTGTTAAAGTCCCCTAGTATGATTGTGTTATTGTTGATTTCCCCTTTTATTGCTGTTAGCATTTGCCTTATGTATTGAGGTGCTCCTATGCTGGGTGCATAAATATTTACAATTGTTACATCTTCTTCTTGGATCGATCCCTTGATCATTATATAGTGTCCTCTTTGTCTCTTGTAATAGTCTTTATTTTAAAGTCTTATTTTGTCTGATATGAGAATTGGTACTCCAACTTTCCTTTGATTTCCATTTGCGTGGAATATCTTTTTCCATCCCCTCACTTTCAGTCTGTATGTGTCCCTAGGTCTGAAGTGGGTCTCTTGTAGACAGCATATATACGGGTCTTGTTTTTGTATCCATTCAGCCAGTCTTTGTCTTTTGGTTGGAGCATTTAATCCATTTACATTTAAGGTAGTTATTGATATGTATGTTCCTATTACCATTTTCTTAATTGTTTTGGGTTTGTTATTGTAGGTCTTTTCCTTCTCTTGTGTTTCCTGCCTAGAGGGGTTCCTTTAGCATTTGTTATAAAGCTGGTTTGGTGGTGGTGAATTCTCTTAGCTTTTGCTTGTCTGTAAAGGTTTTAATTACTCCATCAAATCTGAATGAGATCCTTGCTGGGTAGAGTAGTCTTGGTTGTAGGTTTTGCCCTTTCATCACTTTAAATATGTCCTGCCGCTCCCTTCTGGCTTGCAGAGTTTCTGCTGAAAGATCAGCTGTTAACCTTATGGGGATTCCCTTGTATGTTATTTGTTGTTTTTCCCTTGCTGCTTTTAATATTTTTTCTTTGTGTTTAATTTCTGATAGTTTGATTAATATGTGTCTTGGCGCATTTCTCCTTGGATTTATCCTGTATGGGACTCTCTGTGCTTCCTGGACCTGGGTGGCTATTTCCTTTCCCATATTAGGGAAGTTTTCAACTATAATCTCTTCAAATATTTTCTCAGTCCCTTTCCTTTTCTCTTCTTCTTCTGGGACCCCTATAATTTGAATGTTGATGAGTTTAATGTTGTACCAGAGGTCTCTGAGACTGTCCTCAATTCTTTTCATTCTTTTTTCTTTATTCTGCTCTGTGGTAGTTATTTGCACTATTTTATCTTCCAGGTCACTTATCCGTTCTGCCTCAGTTATTCTGCTATTGATCCCTTCCAGAGAATTTTTAATTTCATTTATTGTGTTGTTCATCATTGCTTGTTTGCTCTCTAGTTCTTCTACGTCCTTGTTAAACGTTTCTTGTATTTTCTCCATTCTATTTCCAAGATTTTGGATCACCTTTACTATCATTACTCTGAATTCTTTTTCAGGTAGACTGCCTATTTCCTCTTCATTTGTTTGGTCTGGTGGGTTTTTACCTTGCTCCTTCATCTGCTGTTTCTATGTCTTCTCATTTTGCTTAACTTAGTGTGTTTGGGGTCTCCTTTTCACAGGATGCAGGTTTGTAGTTCCCTTTGTTTTTGGTGTCTGACCCCAGTGGCTAAGGTTGGTTCGGTGGGTTGTGTAGGCTTCCTGGTGGAGGGGACTGGTGCCTGTGTTCTGGTGGATGAGGCTGGATCTTGTCTTTGTGGCGGGCAGGACCACATCCGGTGGTGTGTTTTGTGGTGTCTGTGACCTTATTATGATTTTAGGCAGCCTCTCTGCTAATGGGTGGGGTTGTGTTCCTGTCTTGCTAGTTGTTTTGTGTAGGGTGTCCAGCACTGTAGCTTGCTGGTCGTTGAGTGGAGCTGGGTGTTAGCGTTGAGATGGAGATCTCTGGAAGAGCTCTTGCTGTTTAATATTACATGGATCCAGGATGTCTCTGGTGGACCAATGTCCTGAACTCAGCTCTCCCACCTCAGAGGCACAGGCCTGACACCCAGCCGGAGCACCAAGACCCTGTCAGCCACATGGCTCAGAAGAAAAGGGAGAAAAAAAGAAAGAAAGAAAGAGAAAAATAAAATAAAGTTATTAAAATAAAAATTTATTAAAAATAAAGAAAAAATTTTAAAGTAATAAAAAAGAAAGAAGAGAGCAACCAAACCAAAAAACAAATCCACCAGTGATAACAAGCACTAAAAAACTATACTAAAAAAAAAAAGACAGAACCTTAGGACAAATGGTAAAAGCAAAACTATACAGAGAAAATCACACAAAGTCCACCTCCTCAATTTGGGATGATTCGTTGTCTATTCAGGTATTCCACAGATGCAGGGTACATCAAGTTGATTGTGGAGATTTAATCCGCTGCTCCTGAGGCTGCTGGGAGAGATTTCCCTTTCTCTTCTTTGTTCGCACAGCTCCCGGGGTTCAGCTTTGGATTTGGCCCCGCCTCTGCGTGTAGGTCGCCTGAGGGCATCTGTTCTTCGCTCAGACAGGACGGGGTTAAAGGAGCAGCTGATGAGGGGGCTCTGGCTCACTCAGGCTGTGGGGAGGGAGGGGTACGGATGCGGGGCGAGTCTGCAGTGGCAGAGGCCAGCGTGACGTTGCACCAGCCTGAGGCGCCGTGCGTTCTCCCTGGGAAATTGTCCCTGGATCACGGGACCCTGGCAGTGGCGGGCTGCACAGGCTTCCGGGAGGGGCGGTGTGGAGAGTGACCTGTGCTCGCACACAGACTTCTTGGTGGTGGCAGCAGCAGCCTTAGCGTCTCGTGCCTGTCTGTGGGGTCCGCGCTGATAGCCGTGGCTTGCGCCCATCTCTGGAGCTCGTTTAGGTGGTGCTCTGAATCCCTTCTCCTCACGCACCCCAAAACAATGGTCTCTTGCCTCTTTGGCAGCTCCAGACTTTTTCCCAGACTCCCTCCCAGCTAGCTGTGGCGCACTAGCCCCCTTCAGGCTGTGTTCATGCAGCCAAGGTTGGTGATATCTTTACCTTCCATTAACACCAGGGGTGATAGAGGTTTCTAATACCTAAAGACAGTTTTTTTAAGAGCAAAGTTCCCATTTCCCATTTCCTACCTCAGCATAAAAGACCTTAACAAGCCCAGATATCATTGTGTGTAACCTTTCCCTATGGAACGTGCCCCCAGTGAGGCCTGATGGTGGGGTTTGTCTGTGATAGGTGGGAGGGGGGAATCGGTGGAACTCTTGGTGGCCATTTGAAAGTATTGTCTGCTACACCTGTTCTCTTTTGTTTTTTGTCCATTTAGAGGGTGTAACAAAATAAAGTCCAAGGGCTTTCCCAGACGTTTCCATGAAGTGCCTTCTTCTGGGGAGAGAGGAGAGAAGGGGAGCAGGTGAGGGGCAGTCAAGCTTAAGGTGGGGGGGGGGGTGTCTCTTTGGCCGGGGCTGGCTTGCTGGATTTTTGTTCTGTTGCCATGGGGATTAAAGCCCTCTAGATAGCACGGTGCTGAAACTCACCTGTTCTACCCCAGCTCCCAAAAGTATGACTTGCAAATACCAATGCAGCTTGCAGGTAGCTGGTAGCAACTAAATTTATGTCCTGTGTGTGCTTGCTTTGCTTGATTTTGCCATTTGGGGGGATGTTTTTTGTTTCTAGGATGGGGGTGTGTTCTGTGTTTATGTGTCTGTATGTCTGTTGCATCCATTTTCTTTCTGAAATTTCAGGTGTTTGCATGTTTGAGAGCTTTAAAAAAACAGTTTATGCATGCATTTAGCCTTATAAGTGAAAAATATCTTGTAGAAACCTAAATTTATAGAAGAGTTAAAGAAGACAACTAGGAAGGGAAGAAAAAAGTAAATGGGGTTACATCATGTGATTTTCCATAAGGCTAAAATTAAAAAAAATTAAGTTCTAGATAGCTTGAATACTTGAAAAAATTATTATCCTGGAAAGATTTATAATAAACCTTTAGAAGTTTGGATTATGTAATTTTAATCACCACACATGAGCCCTTGATAATACTTCTGTAAGGCTTATCTAGGCAAACTCTGCTTAATATGGTAATTAATACTTTAATATTAAATGGCCAATTAGGATAATTCACTAATTAATATTTTGTTGTGAGTAGTCCTTTATTACTTTCAATGAACCAATTTATTGAATTTACATTAGAATTTTTACATGGAATTATTTGTCTCCATTGGTTGTGGGTAAATCCGATTATTAGATGAAATTGTAGATATCCACCCACTATAATCAGGGATGCCTATGAGACGTATACCTATCCTAAGACGGTATAGTATAAGAATTATGGAAGATGAATGAGAAATTCTATGATCCATCTTCTTTTAAGGTCAGCGGTGCAATTTTGGCCTTTTAGAGAAAGGCAGTAACTGCTGACTCTGGTAATGTAATTATTCTTTCTATGATCTCTTTTTACTTATTGAAGTGTTCAATTTTGAATCACATTTTCAACACTCCAAGGGTAAAAACTGAAAGAGAAACCCCTCTGTACAAGCTTTCGATTCAAAGATCTAATCTTAAGAGGGAGACCTTGAACATCAATTAAATGCCTAACTTTTATGCCCAGTTCATTATAAATATAATGTGGTTTTGACTGTAACACTTTTAAAAGCCAGCATTACCTCGTGGATGGCACAAAGATAAATGCTCTTCCAATTTCTAAGTCCTTTCCAGAAATGATGCCATAGCCAAGTGGACTGTTAGACTGTTACTAAGTCTAATTTTTGTACTTGGCCCCAAATGTGGGAGTGTGCTCGTTAGAGATATATTTCAGATCCTGAGAGGCTATGTTTTGTTATAAAGCACTTCAGTCCCTCTGGTATCTTCTGTACTTCTGAGTGCCAGAAGCTTGGGGGAAGCACAGTTTTATGTAGGTCTAGAAGTTGAGAACTATCTTGGGAAACTACAAGTATTTATAGAATTCACCTACTTGTGAATCATGTCTTTGACTTTACTTTTTTTTATAGAATAGCAACTAAGACAGACCTTGGCTCAGGGAGTTGTGAGCTCTCACTGCAGCTCTACCTCTTCCTGGCTCTGTGACCTTGAGTTGCTTCCCGAAGCCCTCTGAGCCTCAACTGACTCATCTAGAAAATGGGTCTAGTGATCGTTCCTTGTCGCGGGGCTGTGAAGAGTAAATGAGGTAATAGGTGTAAAATGCTTAGTGCGTGAAATGTGTTACCCCATTAGAAGATGAGGGAACCGGGGCTCTGAGAAGTTACTTGTCGGGGCCACCCTGCTCAGGTGGCCGAGTGGGGACTGCCTCCCCTGTGGTCTGAGTGCTTAGCGGCGCTGCTTCTCCTCACTGCCCCACGTGCTGTGCTGACTACTCCATGGTGAAGATATGGGCCTGGTAAAGACCTGTTCTCAAGTCTCCGCTCTTCCTTCTGCTGGCTACCCTGCCATACTCTCCCCCTCCAGAGCCTGCCATTCCTCACTCCTCCTGAGGGTTCTGTGTCCTGAAGACCTCCAGCCAGCCCACTTTCCCCTCCCCTCCCCCTGCTCTATCCCCAGGAGCTTTTGTGGAGCCCCCTGACCCAGTTGCATCCTCTGCTGCTCTATAAACAGCCTTCCAGGGGACAGGGGGCCCTGCTTCTCTTGGCCCCTTTGTCTAACCTCACTCTTCTTTGGTTTCTGAGTTTTGAGTCATCATTAGAAAATCTTTCCCCATTCTGAGGTTACTTTTTTTTAGCTACTTTTATAGCTTCAAATTTTAATGTGAAATTCTTAAATCATTTGGAATTTAACCTGGTTGATAGTGTGATGTCTGAATCAACTTTTTTTTTTCCCAGATGGTCCCAGGTATTTAAAAAGTACTGCAATCTGGGGCTGTTTAGTGAAGAAGCACGTAATACCTCACTAGATCCTTAAAATAAGACTCTTACAGCAAAAGCCTGACTGACTTAGTTCAGTCAGTATGTTAATGAAATAAGTAGTTGCCAAAGGTTTTTACCAGACCATTTTATGATACAGATACTGAATCATGTGTGCAATAAGTAAAATGTGAATCTCCTTGTCCTGGCTCCTGCCCAAAATAAGTTGGACCATTCTGTCCCCGTTAACCCTCCCAGGCAGTGGGGAATTGTGTCAGGGCTCTAAAACAGCGGCAAGATAAGGTGAAGAGTTCCTGAAGCCTCAGTCCAGAAATGGAGAACATTCCAGGCCAGGGTCCTAACTAAACGGGAGATGACTTCAAAGCCTTCTTTCTGGGTAACAGCTGGGAGTGTTGGCAAGGACTGTTCAGAGCTCACTTCCTTAAAACCAGCTGGAACATACAAACTGCCCTGTTCAGGTTCTCAGTCTTGTCAAAATGTGGTTTATGAAGTGACCTTTTCCTCTCTTATCTCCTGGAAAGCGTTACCAGTACTTCAGGGTGTCTGCAAGGGTTTCTTGGCAAACTTAATATCTAGCCAGGAGGTATGTTGCCTTGAGACCACTGATGTAGATATAATTTGTTAATTTTCTCCCACCTTCCTAAGATGTTAATTGCAGGCAGTTTGTATCCTCCAATAAAATTCTCACTGCAGAAATCAGATTTTTGTCGCTTCCAGCTGTAACGAGACTTGAACGGCACACCCCTCCTACCCATGTGAGATCCAAAATATTTCAAAACACTTTCTCCTCATTTAATATCTCTTTGCTCTGTCACGCCCCCCGCCACTCAGCTTCAACATAATTTTGTTCGCTTTTCTCTTCCCTTCCTCCCATCATCTCCTCCTCACACCTGACAAGCCCCATTGATCCAGGTTATGACAACCATCTGTCCCAGGATTTCCAAGATAGCCCTGATGTGAATTATGCCATCAGGTTATCCCCACAAGAACACTGGTATTTGTCAGATCCCGTGTCTCTCTGACGGTTTGGAGAATATGCAAATGAGAAACACAGCCCTCAGTTCTTTTTTCTAGAAGATCCCCTCCTGAAAAGATACTCCAAGTATAAACTGAGTTTTACAAACAGAGTCATTTAACATGAAGTGAAGGAAACTTAACCGCAAGTGAGTGGTTGCAATGTGAAACCCCTCAGCTCAGAACTTACACTGGGCTCTTTTCCAAGCGGGACCCCCGCATTATTTCTAGCAGACCCTCCTCTTTGAGGAAAAGCCCATCAACGCCCACAGACTTTTCCTTCTCTTGTTGTCTTTGTCACTTCCATTTCTTGAAACATTTTGCCCTAATATATCAATCCATGTCTTTTTAACACAGCCCTCAGTCATCTTCCTGGAAGGCATGCGAACGTGTTCCCACTTTCTATTTATAAGTGGCTCTTATTCATACACGGTTTACTACAACAGCTCCATTTACAAAAGTAAATACTAACGTGATTTCTGTACTCGACAGCGTGAGAATGAACGGGATTATTAGCGGGCGTGCCGCCGTAAATTTAGATGAGGGCAGTATACAAATCAGTTACGATCACTTAATTAATATTCAACAGCAGCTCAGCCAATGGCCCGTTCTAGCCTGCAATTAGCATTTTGAGCTGCACGCCCCTGACGAACTCCTTGTCACTCCGATGTGATTATAAAACCATTGAGCTCAATTTGAAGACAGTGACTTGGCTCCTAATCCCTGTATATCAATGTTTGGTTATTTTGTAATCCCGGGTTTTTCACAGGAGTCTAGAAATCGCGTTGTGATCCTGCTCTCGCCCCGGCCCCGTCAGTCATGCTGATGCTAAGGGCAGTGTTAGTACAAGCCGAGGACCCTGGATGACAACAGGGTGACATCTCAAGCTTGCCAAAGGGATGCCCATTTTGACCCAGACTTCTAGAGACCTCAGAAACCCCCTCTCCTGTAAGCGGGTCTGGATTTCTGCCTTCGGAGGAGCCGTACGGAGTGGAATTCCACACATTTCCAATATTCAGTCTTCCTAGACTGGAGGTCGGCACTTAGCTTTTGAAAAGCATCGGTCACCTAAATTATTCCCAGCTTCCTGTTCGAGGGGCAGAAAGAGGTCTAAGTAAGAAAATTGTTAGGACACATCAGAGGTTATCTAAGCAGGTACCTGGGAAAACGGGAGCAGCAGAAAGGAAAGCCTTTCTGCAGAAGTTTGCTCTCACTGGGTGTTCTGCCTTAAGATGTGTCAGATTCCTGGAAAGAAATGAGAGGCAAGGAAGGGAGAGTCTGGAGGGTTCCTGCTTATCTTTGTAGTTTGCTGCATTTTGTTTGAATAGGAAGCCTCTGTAACTTGGGTCTATTTATTAAGTTATAAAGCACTGCCAGAGTAGCTGGGGGGGGGGGGGGGGGGGGGTGTGTGTGTGTGTGTGTGTGTGTGTGTGTGTGTGTGTGTGTGTGTGTGTGTGTGTGTGTGTGTGTGTGTGTGTGTGTGTGTGTGTGTATTTCATTCGTCAAAAGAGCCAATTAAACACACCAGCCTGTCCTGTGCTGGCAGCATGTGTGTTTCGGTGGGGAGCTCTGGGAATTGGCATTGATGGCTTACTGATCTCAGTTGGTATCTACTGCATCCTGACTAGAAGATGTACTTTGACATGGGCTGTGCTTTCTCAAGAGTAGAATTTTTGATTTTTGAAAAAGTCTCTCTTCAAAATATATGCCTTATTTGAAAGAATGAAAAGTTATTTTTAGAAATTTCAGTCCAAGACCCATTGTTCATGACCGTAGGCTTTAAGTGTCTGTGGGTTTTTAGAAGCCAGGCTGATGCGTACGTGCCCATTCCTGCCACGAGGCCTTCAGACACTGGGTGGGTCTGGAGCACAGGTAGTGGGGTGTGGTCTTGAGACCAGTGAGCTGCTAGCCAGGATCCACTTCTGATCAACTGCTGGAGAGGATATAGTACATTATCCTCTTCACTTCTAGTCAGGCCTTTCTTAGAAATCTTAAACTATGAGCCCATGTTGGTTTTCTAAAAAGGGATGAAGGAATGGAGAGTAATATAGAAAGCTTGTTTCCATTTTGCTACTTAGAACTTCCTGTGAGATACACATAGTTGACCATCTTTGGTCAAGAACCAGAAGCATTTGGCTTGTGTTCCGGGGCTGTGTCATATGAAACATGCATACTGTTAAACGGTAGACTCTCATTCAAGGTGAGAGATGCTTAGTCTGTGAGAGGCATAGGAGAAGTGGGACCCAGAGACTCACATCTCCCATTTCATTTTCGTTCTGGCCCAGATTCCCCTCAGTTTGAACGGAGGAAAAGTATCTCCTGCAAACTGGGATGTCTTTTTCTTGCATCCACCTGGGAGCGTTCAGTGAACGTGTGATGGCACTCTATCGTGGTACTTGCTTCATGGGCCGGGGAGGGGGAGTTTAGAAAGCCATCTAACTCGGTGGTTTTCAAATTTGTTCAAGTGGCAGGACGCCTGGAATTCAGGACATCAGAACATCATGAACTGCTTGATAGTAAAGTTAGTATCGACAACTTCAATTCCTTCATAGAAACTAAAATTTATTTTGCTGGCAGACAAGTAGAGCCATAAAGCCACAAAGGTGGCTTAAAAGGTGGCTTTAGGAGGAAAAACTTTAGTTTGAGAAATCTGAGTTTCTTCTGTGCTCTGAGACTTTCGTTCCATACAGTGGGAGAACACTTGGCTCCAACTTGGGGAATTCCATCCTATTTCTGAGAAACTTATGTCATAACAGAAACAAAGCAGAAGACCTTTCATGTTTTTATTCAAGTATATGCAATACAGTTTTTCTTTCTGTGTTTGAGTATGTTAACGTCCTTGAATTCTATTTTTTTTAACTTTTTCTTTTTTTTTTTTTTTTTTGGCTGCACCGTGCAGCATGAGGGATCTTAGTTCCCTGACCAGGGATCAAACCCATCCCCCTGCATTGGGAGCGCAGAGTCTTAACCACTGGACCACCAGGGATGTCCCCATCCTTGAATTCTTAATACTGTTTCCTATCTCATAGGGGACACTTTAAAATCTAGAGTCTTCTCTGGGCATTTTTTTATAGCTACTTTATTTATTTATTTATTTTATTTTTTGGCTGTGTTGGGTCTTCGGTTCGTGCGAGGGCTTTCTCCGGTTACGGCAAGCGGGGGCCACTCTTCATCGCGGTGCGGGGGCCACTCTTCATCGCGGTGCGCGGGCCTCTCACCATCGCGGCCCCTCCCGCTGCGGGGCACAGGCTCCAGACGCGCAGGCTCAGCAGTTGTGGCTCACGGGCCCAGCCGCTCCGCGACATGTGGGATCCCCCCAGACCAGGGCTCGAACCCGTGTCCCCTGCATTGGCAGGCAGATTCTCAACCACTGCGCCACCAGGGAAGCCCTTCTCTGGGCATTTTTAAGGTGCCTGCCATTCAAGATTGTTTTATTTTGTTAGGGCTTTCCTAGAGTGCTGGAGACTCTCGGGAACCGTTTTTCTCTATTTTAAAAGCTGCCCAAACCAAAGAGATACGTGCCACTGGGTGATAACCAGTGCGTGATTGAAACTTCAGTGGGGTGCGCGTGTGTGCGTGCATGGGTTGGTGGGGGGGCGCTGACGGACTTCAGGACCCTCCAAAACTAAGGTGGACTTAAATTCCTAAATTGGGAAACTCAGAGTGTCAGGAAAATACATGCTCAAAGGTAGATGAGGCAAAGTAAAAGATAACTAATTTGGATCATTACTAAGCCAGTCAGGGTCAATGAAAAAAAAAAAAGATCTATTCTCAGTTCCTTAAAGCATATATATAGGGGTAGGGGTGGGCAGAGAAAAAGGAAAGAAAGAAAAAAGGCGGCAAGCGGTGAAAACAGAACTTATGGTGGGAACCCATCAGACTGTAATTTGTAGTGAAACTTGAAAATGTATTTTTTTATTCCAAACATGATCTACTTTATTGTTTTCCCTTTTTAAGGTACTGGCATAAACAAATGCTCACTGTGAAGAAATAATTTTAGAAAATGGCTCTTGATGATCCTAGAATCTTTTTCATTCAATGAGGGGTTTTAGAGTCAGTTATTTAAAAGTGAATTGGACCTAGATAGAACTTTGAAATTGCATGCTCGGTGACACTCTCGGGCATTTTCAGAAATTTTATCTCCATTTTCCTGAGCTCAGAATTAGAGACAAGACTACCTCTTCGAACACATCACAGTTGAGACATTAAGAGGCATTAAAACTTCCATTTTCTTTTCCTCTTCTCCAACATCACTGCCTTTACATTTTTATTCCTGGATACTGCTGAAGGTAAAAAAAAAAAACAAATGCTCTCATGAGATTTCTCTGAGATGAGCAAGTTAAATAAAATGTCATGTGATAACGACTCTGAACCAGCCCCTTTTCTTAGATTTTAAACTCACAGTGTAGAATTTGTACCCACAGTGTTCATCTCCGTGTGGTCACTGGTAGTGAAAAGGTGACCACAGATGAGCACTGTAGTCAGTCCCTCGCCCGAAGTAGACCCCCAGTCAATAGTTATTCAAGAAATAATAAGTTAAATATCTAACAATGTGGTGCATCCATGAAGTGGAAGAGACATTAATGTGAGATGTCAGTTCATATTTGTTATCAAGGAGATACATATAATATGACCTCATCTTGATCTGCCTGTCTGTATTTGGGTGAGATTACATCAGTAGCCCCTGATGGATCTCCTTGCTCCGTTCTTGCTGCTCTGTACTCTGTTCGTCACATAGCAGCCAAAGTGAGCGCTTCAAAGGAGATGAGTCAGACGGTTCCAGTCCGTGGATTAAAGCCCTCCGTTGGCTTTCCATCGCTCACAGATGCCAGTGAAGCTTGTGGCCTTCGACCTGGCATGACCTGGCTCTTGCCCACCTCTCTGGGTCCACTTCTTTCCCTGCTCTTAAGTCTGGCTTCCTTTCAGTTCCTGCAGTGGATGAACTTACTCTGTTCCAAGGCTCTTTTAACCAGCTCCTGGATCTGCCCAGAATGGTCTTCCCCTATACCCTCCCGCGACTGGTCCTCCTCAGTCAGCTCTCAGCTCCAATGCCGCCTCCTGGTGAGGTCCCTTCCTTCACCTCCCCACATCAGTTATCACCACCTCATCCTGTTTTATTTTCTTCATAGCTCTTGACTATTTGAAATTATTTGTTTACTTGTTTGTTGTTGATTTCCCCAAGAGAATATAAACTGCCATGAGGGCAGGGACCTCGTCTGTCTTGTTTGTTTATGTTCTGCTCCCAGCCCCTCACTGTCAATGATCAAGGAACAGTCAATAAGTGAGGAAAAGTGTGGAAGGATATACCCCAAAATATTAATAGTGAAGATTACTAAGAGAAGGATGAGGGTAACTTTAATTGATTGTTTTTTCTTTTTGTTCATTTGTATTTATTTCCTAATTTTTCTGCAGAGATTGTGAATTACGTACGCACACAGTCCTTTCTAAATTACTCAAATGTTTAGCCAGGCTTAAGGAGGTGTTTTTAAGGCTTCCAGCCATAAGAATGCGTTATATGCATCCTTGCTGTGTGGTGGGCGCTGAATAAATGTTCAGTGGGTCCACTGAAACCTTTATTCTAAGGGAAGACATTTGCCCCCAAGTTCTGGAGTTGGGTGCCCACCCGAGTCCGTGGGTGGGAGGAAAGCCCGCGTGACCTGCATCGAGGTGCAGATGTAGGGAGCTGTGTCTCCGGGTTTCTGACTTTCATCCCAGTGCTGTGCTCCTCTCTGGCAATCACAGAGTCCTTTTGCTCCAGGGAAAACCCATTATAAACAGCTGCACATGGGGCACTAGCGTGTGATGTGCTTCGGTACACACTGCTTTTTTCAAAGAGAATGTGGAGCCTCTCGCCTTACATGGAACTGAGAGTCTGGGTGAACTGTCTGCCTGTCTTCTGCCAGAAAAAGAACCTACCATGTCGTTTATCCTTTCCAAGTCATTTGACGTTAACAGTCACTTGGCCGGTACTGATTCTTTTTACTAATGCTTTATATCTTAGAAATTTAACAGGTAGAGTAATTGTGGTCTTCGAATAGTTATTTCTTTGTTGTTGTTGTTGTGGGGTGTCTTTTTTTGCGCTTTTTTCCTTCTTCACTTAGTTAACGTCTGAGCCGGTAAACTGTGTGCCACTTGTCTCAGCGTCATATAGCACTAAATACTTCAGTGGTCCAGTATCTTAACAAAAGTAGATTTTCCTTAGCTATGACGCTGGGTGGCTAGGGTTCTAGCTAGTTTGTGAAGTCTGTATCCTATGTGTTTTAACTCCAGTGTTATATTCTGGAAATCTGTGTAAATTGGGGGCAGGGGCGTAGGGGGAAGAATCCAAGAAGAGAAAACTTGCCGACGAGCTTAGAAACAGAAAGAAGCTATTACCTCAAACACCAAAATCATGGGGTTTTTTTCACATGGATTTGCGTCATTTCACATTCAGTAGAAGATTCCGTTACTACCACAGCCCTAAAATACCTTGTACATTGCATGTCCATGTAGCGTAAGTCAGACTGACTGTTCCTTCCAAATTTAGGTAGAGGCAGCTAGACAGTGAGTGATGAAAACGTGTTCTATTATTTATACTACAAATGCCAGGCAATTCATAGAAAAAAATCATTGTTCAGAGCACTGCGAGAGCAGTCCCGTGAGATGTGCCCGGAGTGGGAGTGATTTATGCTCAGGATCCCCTGATGGTAGGGAGCAGCTATCCAGACCGCTTCTAGAGCCATGCCTGGGTGTACAGTTGGGTAGAGCTGTTTTCCATCCGAAAATAGGCACTGCTTAAAGGAAAACACTTCACACTGTGACACGCGATCGTTTCTGATTGTGCGTGGTTCTGATCGCTCCGTGTAAAGCTGAGGGGGAGTAATCCGTAGGACCTGGAGGCCTCCTCGCTTCCACCAAGATCTCCTGTGCTCTCTAGAGTTCCATGATTTTTCTGATCCACCCCCTCCAACCCCCTTTTCTTTGGCTTCATAGCAACAAGGTACACCCAACAGAATCATCCCCGGGTACTTCTGATTCGATGAGCAGTGACAGTTCCGAAGAAAAGTTGACTTAATTCCAGTGGTGGGAATACGCCCCCCGAAAAAGCAAAGCTGCAGTGGGTGTAAATGGGGCCTGGTGAGAGATGCTGGAGGAGTGGAATGGGTCCCAGGGACACGGAGCACCAGAAGGTTGCCGCCTGCTTGGCTCAAAGGCCCAGCAGTGGGGCCAGCTATTGTGAAGCCCCTCTGCCAGACGAACAGGGACCCTTCTCTGGTCACAATAGCCATTCACGCTGAGCAGCCTCATTAAATATTCAGCCTGTGCTTCCGGCAGCTCATTAGGGCCGCAATGAGCAGTGACGTGGCTTCAGGAAAGCCGAGGGCCTGCCGGCCGGCAGCAATAGGCAGAGGCTGAGTGAGCTGCCGATGGCTTTTCTTTTCACTGCCTGTCCTGTGATGACCAGTGTTTGCTCCCTGCTTTGTCTCAAGTCCAGGTAAAAACAAAACAGAAGCCCCAACAAGCAGCTGACACTTGAAGCCTTCGGCTCCTTGTTTCCCATGCTGTCTGGCCAGGGCCTGGGATTTTGAGTGCCTGCCCCCTGGAAGCCCTCTGACCCCCTTCAAGAGCTGTCTGGGGCTCCGAGGGCCTTCGCTGAGCGCTAACAATGTGCTGCTATTGTGTGCTTGGGCTGTTTGATGACTGCGTTTGGGAGGGTTTGAGGTGTGCTTTGATCTTGGCGCTAGGGGTTTGGAATAGCAAATTCTTCCTCTGGAACAGGTTGAATTTGGGAATATTGTGGGCTAAGACTAGCAGTTTGTACAGCAGGTTTACACAGTCCGTGCCAACTTTTCATGTTTCTGAGTGGTTCATTACTAAGTTTTTTCCCTTTTAACTCTGAGGATGGGTATGGTATAATAAAAAATGGATATTCTTCAGCTATTTGGGGTTCTTCCAATTGGCTGGATATTGTCCTTCTTGTATCTTGTTACTTTCCCATGGGTCCGCACTCAGTGCTGGGTGAAATTTAAAGCTGGGAGAATCTGAAAGAAGAATTGAAAGATGGTGAACTCAGACAAAGTGTATTTCTCTTCTCTCACTGTTTGCATGTTTTTCTGTTTCCTGTACAGAAAATGTTTTCAGACAGCTCATTTCTATGTGGAAGATAGCAGTTCACCTCGGGTGGTCCCCAATGAAAGTATTCCTATCATTCCTATTCCGGGTAAGTAAGACATGACTCCTATTTCCAGTGGGCTAATTGTTTTTCTCTTTTGTTCTCAGTGTTATGTGACAGCCATGACAAAATATTATTTTTATAACCTTTTCAAGCTTGCCCAGTCTACGACAGCCTTAATAAGGGTAATTTAATGAAATGTATACTCCTTTACATATCTGCCATGTAATGAAATCATCTTTCAGGGGAACAAATAACTATGAGTTCATATAGTGTAGATTCACAAGAGGGAAGGGAAGAAACAGTAGAAAAAAGGGGAAAACGTACTTAACATATTTGCAATCTACTTGGACTAAATTTCGTTCTGATAGGTAATTTGTGCTTGCTTTTTTTAAAAAAAATCACAATTTGAAATACTGGCTTCTTTTGCTTTTTTTTTTTTTAAGATTTCTACTAAGATTCCTTACTCTGAAAATATTGATTACCTTAGTGTTGGAAGTTTCGGTTCTTAGGCTGTTTGTGTGGAGATCTAGGGAGACGTTCTTGATCTGGTGTCTGTTTCATGTGTCCTTGGTACAAACAGGAAACACTCAGTTACTGCTAGGGATAGGGATTGGTGGAGGACACTAGTAATTCCTAACAAATGCTGTAGACGTTAGAAGTTCAGCAGCGGGTTTGCTGGGATAGATGGCATGAAGGATTTGAAGATGTCTCCCACTATTTTTATTTCGCGTCCCCTTCCATTTTGCCAGGATTGAACTCTCTTCCTCTGGCTTGCATTTTGTACTTGTAAATACCTATCTTCAGATATCTTATACATTCATCCTCTTGACATTATTCTTTTGTAAGCAGAGGCACTACTTTTATTAAGTGCCACCTCCCATATACCCGCACAGCCCACCTGTCTGCCTCATTCTCCAGGATGGTTTTCTTCATCATCTAATATACCATATATTTTACTTGTTTGTTTATGGTCCCCCCAACTACAATGAGAGCTTCCTAAAGGCAGGTGGATGTCTCCTTAGTGCTAGAATAATACCTGGCATGTAGTAGGCATTCTCAAACTCTCTGAATGAATGAATGAATGAATGATAAATATCAGCAAATCTTCCTTAGGGTTCTTAAAAGATCATAGCTGTGAAGCTCAGAGGTGCAGTCCTTCTCTGAGTACCCAGAAGGAATGCTGCTGTTGTTTGCTTATCTTCTCTAGGTGCAGTTATGGTTGGGGACTTACTTGGCCCATTATGTCTCTATGTGATAAGTCATTAGATATTGCTGGAATTGGCCATGTTCTCTCCATTCTGGTCAGCTTCTCTCACTAAAGCTTGCCCCACAGAAAACAGAACAATAGCAGAAAAGGGTCTGGGTAAGTACCCTACTGGATCATTTTGTGGCCGCTGAATGATTCCCATACAGATGGGATAGGTTTTGTGTTACGTTCATTCTTCTCTGCTGACCCTTGACCTTTATTGTTGGTGGCAGAGATTGCACTCTTGCCTTTGAGAGGTGGCAGACAGGAATCAGCCCACCATCCCCAGGGAATAAGTTTTGTTGAATCTACCAGATTTGCGCAGCAGCTGTGCATAATCATTTTCCTCTTGCATCACCTAGAGTATCTGTTGCCCTCTGGAAAATGCCTGGGAGACTCTCTCCTCTGAATTGATTCAGCTGACAAACACAGCTGTTGGGTAGCTGGGCAATTGAAATCCATTTTAAAAGGTTAAATGGTGAGATACTTCTTGGGCTGTCTTTCAGTTTTTAGTTTCTTTTCCCCCTGGATGGGGAGTCAGAACACCAAGGATCTTGCCCTGCCTCTGCCATGAAACCTTTGGTCAATGCCTTGACCTCTCTGAGCCTTAGTTTCCAGAATCTGCAAAGTGAGCAGGATGTCTGCCCTACTTGTAAACGACGCAGTGTTAAAGATCAAATAAGGGGCTTCCCTGGTGGCGCAGTGGTTAAGAATCCGCCTGCCAATGCAGGGGACACGGGTTCGAGCCCTGGTCCGGGAAGATCCCACAGGCGGCAGAGCAACTAAGCCCATGCACCACAACTACTGAGCCTGTGCTCTAGAGCCTGCGAGCCACAACTACTGAGCCTGCGTGCCACAACTGCTGAAGCCCACGCGCCTGGAGCCCGTGCTCCGCAACAAGAGAAACCACCGCAATGAGAAGCCCTCACGCAGCAACGGAGACCCAGCGCAGCCAAAAATTAATTAATTAATTAATTTTAAAAAAAGATCAAATAAGATGGTTTGTGTCAAAACACTTGAGAAAGCTTAAAGGAAGCCAGAATTGTCAGCTGTGGAAGCTTTCCTTCCCAAATCATGATACCGCTCAACCCGGCAGCTATGGAGAGCGAGCATTTGCATGGTCCCCAGGTTAAGACTGTCCCAAACACTGATCCACATCTACTGGGTGCAGCTGACCTCGCCATGCTCTTGGGCTTGGACTTGAGGACTTCAGTTCCCCGGAATCCTCAGAAAATGCCATCAATCGTACCTGCCTTGCCACACCTCTGAGTAGCTGTCTTGGACCAGAAATGCTTTTGAATGTTCTCTGCTTCATTTCCCAGCAGGCTGTTTAATCACCAAGTTATTAAATACTCACAACCCAAAGACATTTCTTTCAATGTGAGTTTCTCCTGATTCTTACTCACTGGTGGTAGAAGTACATGGAAGGAAAAATGTCTTCAGATTCTCCATTGACTGAGAAATCCATTGTATCCAGTTGGGCCTCCCTTGGCATAAGTAGGTGCATCCTTGATGAGTTGTAACACGTTTGTGAAAATGAATTACTTTAAATGCTGTAATGCAGTGTGGCGTGAAAGGACTTACCTGCCGAAACCAAAAGTGAGACTGCTCTTTCACTGTTTTCTCAGGTTTTTATAGACAGCAATAGCCTTCACTAGGGGCATGCCTAGACAGAAAACTTATTTCACCCTTAACTGGGAAGAAGTTACCCTACATGACCCTTCTTTAAAAATCTTTCAGCTTGATCACAATCTCTTATTTTTCTTAAACAAAAGTACATAGTCCTATTTAATAGTTAAATTTGTAAAGTAGTTTGTAATTTTACTTTAACAATCCATGACTGTATTTATTCTTAAGGTTTCCTGCAGTTATTACACTGCAACTATGTCTTGCATAGGAAAAATCAATATAAGGAAAACACAATTTTTTTTTTTTTGAAATCACACGTTTTTTTCACTCTATTAAAGGTTTCAGCCCAATTTTTCTTTCTTGGAGACCTCCTTGGGATCATTTTAAATGATTTAACTTAAGAATTATCTAATTGTTTTTGTGTCTTAAAAATAGTAGGACATTTATAGAGCTTATATGGAATACTTACTCTGCCCACCAGATCTCACTTATATTTTATCTTTGTTCAAAACCTAATAAGAAAGACTACTGGGCCCTAGATGTATCAACTTATCACTTGAACCCCTCATTTGCTGTGACTGATTTTTTAAAAAAGATATTTCCAGACAATGACCAGTAAACTAAACCATTATATAGATTTAAAATGTGGGCAACAGGATGAGACTGAAAATTCAGGTACTGAACTGTTGCAAAATAGAGTTCCTAGGTCATCATTGTAAAATCTGTAATATACTCTGATCCTAGAACTTATTTTACACTTAACCTTTTTCAGAAAACATCATCATTGTCATCTAATACTTATTGAGCATTTATTGATTAAAACTACGTGCTTTATTTTTCACTACAACCTTAGGGGAAAGAGGTGCAATCAATATCTCCATTTCACAGATGAAGAAACTGAGGCTCAGAGACATCATTTAATTTCCCTGAGGTTACATGGACAAATGGTGGAGCTAGCATCGGAATCTTTGTGTGACTTCTAAGTCCCGATGCTTAGAAATGTCTCTGCCACCTCTTGGCATGCTGCTCTGACAGTCCTGATATCTCAGGACTTCAGACTCCTCATTTGGATTTTGCTTCATTAAATCAAGACATTTTCAAATACATGTGACTGTTCTCTTAAATTTTTTTCTGAGTTGTTGTTCTTTATCATTTTCTTCTTCTTTCACTAGTACTGACCAGTTGCTTTTCCATTAAATTCTCTTTCATCCTCCATGAGAGAGTTTCATCATTCTTCTGTTGAAGTTTCCTCCATAGCAAAAAAAAAATCTCTCCTCTTACCTTTGTTTCCTAGTCATTTATTCTCTTCTTTCCTAAGAAAAAGACTCCTCCCCCACCCCACCACCAATATCTCCATTCTCCATTCCCTATGCAAAAGTAGATCTGTGTGATTTAAATGCCTTGAGGAGCAACTCACAAACATGTTGAATGTTGAATAAATTTAGACACTAAATCACCAACTTTTGGATGATTCTGCTGAGGTTTAAATTCACAAATAAACAGCTCTGCTCTTGAAATCCCAAAGCATAAGTGAAGTCAATGAGTTACACTGACTTTTAAAAAGTATTATAAAATAAATGAAATGTTAAGGAAAGCTTTGCTAACCTTTGCTAACCTTTTGCTAACCTTTCAATACTCATCTCTTGAAAGCAGCAGTCTATAGGAATTTTTGAGGAATTTTGAGTTATCCGTTTTACTAAATCTAACTGTAATTTAGGAATTTAGAATCTTCAGGGTGTTCTGGTTTAACTGGCAAAGACAGTGGTGTGAGAATGAAGACATTTTTTTTTCCTGGTCTCACCTACATCTCTGTAAAATGTGGAAATTGTAAAGCCAGTATGGTGGCTAAGGTTAGTTATCCCGCCACATGAGAAGGAACTCCACACGCAAGAGTATTATTATCCAACAGGAAAGAGGTGCTTTTGAGGTTAAGTTCCAATCACTAGAGAAGTGACATCAATTCTTTTATTAGGAAATGTTTAAATTGTGGTACCTGCTCCATGTATGATGCATGAGAAAAGTGGGGGATTTTCTTCCAGTTCAGTTAAATTGTGACTTCTTCAGGAGAATGAAAGGAGAGACTGCAGGCTTTGACTCAATATTTTTCACTAATGGGTTTTCAAAACCAAATGTTCCATGCTTACTGGTCTCCCATGGTTACTGTGGGAGGATAAAGCGTAATTGAACGTAATAACCTAGCTATCAGCCCCCTTCTAGCGTTCTGTCTTCTAAGATATTGAAGTAGTCACAGATTTCTGTCCTTTAAGGTCCATATTATTCTTAGCATCTACAAGTATTTTACAAAATCTACTGTTTCCCACTTTGGGATATTCTTTTGAAACAATAAGCTTGAATAAGATTTTTGCTGCAGTTATTAATGAAGCATTACATACAATATGTCATCTACAAATTATATTCACTGTATTATGCCACTTATACTTTTAGATTTTCGTTGTATATAGCTTTTTAAAGCCAGAACTCAGCTCATGAAATTAGCCCATTCATGGAGCATGTTGAAAGGGCTTTTCCAAACGTGCATGTTGTCAAACACAAATGTCCTTATAAATGCTTTTTTTCTGGATATTAGAAAATCTAACTTTCTAATAAGAGCATTACAAAACAAAATGTTGCTGCTAACCAGTAGCTTAGAAATCCAGAAATGATTCATGCCTTTCCCGCAGTTAAAATACATCTTAATAATTTGAAGGTCACTGGCTTCAGCAGGGTGCCAGCACATAAAGGGGTTTTGAACATGCAGTTTAAAACCCTTGGGATTAAACCAACCTTGTTGGCATATTTTATTTATACAGAGATTATCTCCAAAGGAGATTCATTGGTCTTTTGACTATAATGAAGCCCTTTCTTTATTGACTTCATTGTGTCATAAATGAAAAGAGATTTCTTTTTATGGCAGGAAATAAAATGTTCCCATCTCCACAACACTCCTTGCATCCTAAGAGTCTGATTTAGACAAAAATCTATTTGTTGTGTCCTAAGTCAGGAACTAAAAATCTTGTTCCTGTTTGCTTTATCTTCCTAAGGTGACACAGGTATTGCCAAGCACAGAGAGAGGCCTGAACTTGGCCTCTGAGAGGCTGAGGGGGCAGATAAGAAGGGGACCGAGTTCCGAATATTGAGGTCTGTCCACTACAGGGGTGGTTAGCAGTCCCTGGTAACAGCCCAGTTGCAGGGCGTGGGGTTGGAGAGAGGTCTGAGCACGACTGACTTGACCCAAGTACTGTGCTTTATAGGCTCTCCCTTCCCTCAGATAGATTTGGTTGGGATTTGGAATAGGGTTGAAGGAACTGCTAAGGGTTAAATGAACTTTATAGAGATTGGCCTAAGTAAGTGACTTAAGGCCCTCCAGAATCTTAATGGTAATTTTATATGTACCCACAGCCTGCCAGAGTGACAAGCAAGCAGCGATATTTTCTTAAACAGTCCTTAAGCCAATCAACCCCACAGCTAAGCATCTTGGCAGGAAGGTAAATCCTATGACACTTTATTTACCTGGCATCATCAAGGTGACCAGAATATCAGTGTGAATTTTCCAGGTAACCGAAGTTTACCCTTAAAGCCAAAGCGATTCGTTTCAGCCCTTTTTTGTTGTGGTTGGAGAGCTTCTTTAAAATGTATTATATGGTTCTCTGCCCTCTCTAACCCTGTATGCCCAATTTAAGATCTAGAGAGGTCATGCAAGGTGGAAGAAGCCAGCTTTGGAGTCAGCCTGGCCCCGCCACTTCATGATGACAGTAGACCTTGGCCAAGTTCTTTGGTTGTCTTAGCCACATTTTCTACATCCATAAAATAGGGGTCATGACAGCCCCTAGATCATAGGATCATGCATGTAAAGCGATTAGCACCTAACAGTAAATCATAGCTTTGTGCATTTACTAAATGCCAAGCACTCTTGTAAGTACTTATGTTATCTAGTTTACTGTGCATAACGCTCTATGAGTTAGGTGCTTATGATTTCCGTTTAGAGATGAGGAAAGGGAATCACAGAGAGGTGAAGTCACACCACCAGGCAGACTGGCTCTGGCTTCTGGCACTTACTCCACGGCCTCTGGATGGCTGATACACAGGAAGCATTCCGTCAATGGTGGCAGATAAGAGTAACAACTACACAATTTGACTGAGTTGCAGGCTAAAGACCCTACCACCAAGCAGCGTACTGGGCGGGGCCCTCTGCAGCGCCTCCCTGTGGTGGATGTTCAGGGATGCTTGGGTGCTGATTTTTTCTTTCGAATTTCAAACCAAAAATTGCTAAGTTTTCCCCTTTTTGTTTATTTAATCTCTTGTTCTTTAAGATTAAGAGATAGCAACTTTGGCATGGGTGATTTCCCTCTAATGGCTCTGAGGATGTAAATACAACAGAGACATAACCACAGATTTGGGAAGCAACTTTTCTTTTTTTTTAATTGAAGCATAGTTGATTTACAGTGTCGTGTTAGTTTCTGGTGTACAGCAAAGTGATTCAGATATATATATGTATATTCTTTTATACATATATATATATATTCATTCTTTTTCTCATTCTTTTCCATTATGGTTTATTACAGGATATTGCATATAGTTCCCTGTGCTATACAGTAGGACCTTGTTGTTTATCTGTTTTATATATAGTAGTTTGTATCTGCTAATCCCAAAGTCCTAATTTATCTCTCCCCCACCCCTTTCCCCCTTTGGTAACCATACCTTTGTTTTCTTTGTTTTCTGTGAGTCTGTTTCTGTTTTGTAAATATGTTCATTTGTATCATATTTTAGATTCCACATATAAGTGATATCGTATGGTATTTGTCTTTCTCTGTCTGACTTACTTAGTATGATAATCTCTAGGTCCATCCCTGTTGCTGCAAATGGCAAAATTTCATTCTTTTTATGGCTGAGTAGTATTCCATTGTGTGTGGATAAATAGATAGATAGATAGAACATATCTTCTTTATCCATTCTTCTGTCGATGGACATTTAGGCTGTAGAAGCAACTTTTCTTCATGTTCACACATGCATTTTTCTTTATTTCCTGCAGTTTTGCATTTGAGGTCAACATTAACTAGCTCTTTTTTTCCTCCTTGGAATCTCTCACCTTCTTACTTTCTTCTCAGTAGACGTTTACCCTCTTCTAATGCTCTGCTTTTGATGAGAACAAACCAGACACTAATTTCAGGCTTCATCAGAAGTAGTACATGAGGATGTTCTGTTGTGGACTGACCGAAATAAAAGGCCTCTTAAATGCCAAATTTAGTTCCCACCACAAAAGGCTAACATCTTGGAACAAAGTATAAATGATATTATTTAATAACAACAGCCCACTTTTCTTGACCCTCAACTGACTATATCAAATATTTTATAATGGCGTGATTTAGTGGGAATAGTACTTATCCCATTTTTGCCTAATTTAAACCTTTGGTATCTGAAAGCTCTATATGTAAAAATATTGGCACAAAATTACACAGTAACGTTTCAC
This sequence comes from Balaenoptera acutorostrata, assembly GCF_949987535.1. Taxonomy (NCBI): domain Eukaryota; kingdom Metazoa; phylum Chordata; class Mammalia; order Artiodactyla; family Balaenopteridae; genus Balaenoptera; species Balaenoptera acutorostrata. Next base: position 27,908,505 of record NC_080073.1, on the reverse strand, counting down.
CAGATTAACCGAGATACTCTAATTCCTTGCTTTTCCTTGAAACTGTGCTTTGAGAATGAAGGCAGTGTGTCCCAGTGCATGCGAGCACAGGCTTTGGGCTTAATACACCAGGATTCAAATCTCAGCTCTGCCACTTAGTAATTGTGTCACTTCAGACAAGTTGCCTCAGTCTCCTTATATGTAACATGAAGATGACGACATCCTCTTTACCTAGTTCTTGTGAAGATAAGTGTATGGAAAGCATTGAGCACAGTCCTTGGCAATCAGTAAGGTCTCTCTTCACATTTATATCGACTCTATCGTTAGACCATTTCACTATAGCATAATAATCCAACCTCTAACCTGTAGTCAGTGAAAACGTCTCTACTTTGATTCCAGCTCATCTTTTCCTTTTCTTTGTGTTTCTCCCCCATCACCCCTGTGTCAGCAACATTTATATTCACCTAAGTAATCAAATCCATCCCTTCTATGGCACTCGTCGTCCTCACCGTGTCATTACACGCTGTTCGTGCTCTTACTTTCTTATGTTCATTGTAACAAATGTTGCCCTTGGGCAGACACCATCTCCCTAATATCTGGCTAAGTCCTAGGTGCTCAGTAAATGCCTCTTCCAGTGGCTTCCCGTTCACTGTGACCCAGACAACAGCTGTTCTCTCCCAGTCGGAGCACTCTTTGCCTCATCTCCGTGGCCAGCTTCCACTGCCATACTCCAGGCTTCAGTTAATCTTTCTGAGCTTGTGTTCCCAACTATAAGATGAGTATGAAAATAGTACCTATCTCTTAGGGCTTTGGGGAGGAATGAGTACATGTTAATACATGTAAAGGGCACAGAAGGTGCCTGGTCCATAGTTAGTGCCACTAATAGTTGCTACATTTGTTAATGAAACTCAGATGTATAGGTGGAAATAACATTTTACAGATGGATATCTTCTTATAGCACAGGATCTCTCCAGATAAAAATTGAACAGATCAGGTCTATGATGCTGTCCTGATTGCTTGGCCTTCTGCTAGTTAATTTTATAATTATCTGGCCCATGTTGAGAGAAATTTAATCGAAAACCGATGTAAGAGGAAAACTATTAGGACTTCTAATTAGCTGTAGCCTTATATTCATCTTAATATTGAGGAAAAAAAGATTTACCGACCCCTCAGTTTCATTTATCTTGATTGAAAGACAAATAATGTATTATCTGGACTGCTGATGGTGGTCACTACGGCGTGTGTGTGTGTGTGTGTGTGTGTGTGTGTGTGTGTGTGTGTGTGTGTGTCTGCCTGTCTGGTAGTTTTATGACGTTACTGGTGGTGCCTGCAAACCCAGAGGAGTATGATTAGACTTCCTTGGATAAAGAATCAAATTGGAGGCTAGTGAGTCGTTTATTTCCACATACGATTATCATACTGAGCTCTGCTGGGTTTTGCTGCATCTAGCCGTGGAGGGAGCAGAGCAACTGATTTCTGGGCATGTGTGGCGTTAGCTTGGATAGTACAGTTGAGCACTTTGCAGGAAAAAATAATAAATTGTTAACCTAAAAGCATTTTTTTTAGCGACTCGAGCTGGGCTATGCCGTTTCAAACACCGTGGTATGTACCTTGCAGAGTAAAATACCTCTAAAGCTGATGTGTTTTTTCTTATTTTGAACTAGAGTCCATGTGCTTCATCATGGCACCATAAGTTTATTGGGAATCTCCAGTTCTAAACTATCACTGTGGAATAAATATTGCCCTCAGCCTATTATACTGTTAACCCCACGTCACTCTACTCTTGGAAACAGCATTGTGTCTTCCATTTCAAAATAAATAGGAGAAAAGTGTTGCCTGCAGTCTGTAGGCTGGAGTGTTTGTGGGGCTAGGTTGTGACCCATCTTATTTATGTTGCCTCTTGTCTAAAGATGAGTTTATTCTTGGGTTAATCTTTTAGAGATGCTCCAATTTTGTACACATTAGTCCTTCTCTCAACTTAAGGTCTTTTCTTTGCCACTTGATCATTATTGTAGAATTTGCTTACTTCTAAACATTTTAAGTGAAGTGATCAGATAATTTGGGAAATTTTTCTTGAACTGTGCATTCTGCTAAATATTCTGGGGAAACATTTTGGCTCGGCTTACTTTGTTAATGCTGGTTACATCATTATGGGAGCTATAGATTTCTTGGGCGTGCAAAATGATTGCATATTCATGAACATCTTCAATCCTGAAATATTTGTAAATAACTTGGCAATTTTTTTCATAAGGTGGCCTATTAAAATGATTAGGTCTTTAATTGTTCACACAGAAAGACTCTGTACGTACAGAGCACCCCCTATTTGATAAGTAACATTCCTCTGCTAAGCAGTTTGGAGTATGAACGTTTATAAGTCACCTTAAACAAAGTATATGAGAGATGCTTTTTTCCGCTTTAGAATGATGCAAGTTTGAAAATGTCAATAGATGCAAAAAGCCACCCTAGAGCTTTGCTCTCTCGAAAGAAAGTAGAGAAGGAATGACATAGTCAATGTTAACTGTCACCAGATGAAGAGAAATCAGATTGTCAGGCCTGGATCTATAACATTCTTGCCAAAGTAGGACCTCATTTACACATACAGATCTTCATACCCTTTGCTAAGAAAAGCATCTGTGGCAGTTTAGATGTTTGTGCGTTTGCCAAAGATCTTTCACTCTGAATAAAGTAAATGTCATGTCTGTTGTTTATCTCAAATTCAGCAGAGTATTTTTAAAAGGAAATATTTGCGGGGGAGGGGCGAGGGAAGGAGGGAAAGAGGAGGTTGGGGAGCTCCAGTTAGCGGGGTGTGGCTGTGTTCCGGCAGTACTCAAGTAGCAGAGTGGATCTGGGTGAATCGGCTTAAAACACACTTGGGGCTCAGGAACTGAAAATGTCCTTTTGAAGTGACAACACTACAAATAAATTGCAATGTGGAGTCTTCCTGAATCTACACCTAGTCTGTCAACACCAAAAAAAATCCAGTTAATTCCATCAAACTGGTTATTTGGCATTGTGTAGACACAGCTGTCTTGAACGAAAATTGTGAACACTTAAACATAGATGGCATTGTACCCGAAGCCCGCTGGTACAGTGGCACCTGTCTGTAATTGTGTATAAAGATTGCTTAGACTTCAGAGATCAGAAATAGGACTTAGTTGTTCCAACTTCAAGCTGGACCCCACTGAATAGCAAGGTTTTGAAAAACGTTGGGTGTGATAACATTTCTTAACAAATAAGTACCCTTGGTAAGCTCAGAATTTTAGTTAAGAGTATGATGTGGTGATTTAACTACATGAGTTGCCTTGAATATAAAGAATAAAGGTAATAGTTTAAGACTGTGTTTAAAACCCTATGTAACCTAGCATTTAGGCATTCAGAATCATAATGAGACCCTAATGTCAAGTAAATCCAGAGACTTTTCTTGAAGACATCTACTTCAGGTGATACAATTACATCAGTCTTTGCAAAAATCAAATATCTGTCTTCAGTAATCCCTTATCAGTGTTATTTGTTTATGGAAGTATTCTTTGTGACTCTGAATATTGTTTTATTCCCACAGATGACATGGAAGCCATTCCTGTCAAACAGTTTGTTAAACACATCGGTGAGCTCTATTCTAATAACCAGCATGGGTTCTCTGAGGATTTTGAGGTATGTTTCAAAACCGGAAATTTGTTTCCTGAAAGCTAACTCTTATTTTACAGGGATTTTTGTAAGCTTGAAGTGAATGTGTTTCAAGCATAACAGAAGCAGTCACTGAGGAAAGTGGGGACTTGATTCTCTTTTTTCTTTTCCTTACACTTAAGAGTTTTAACAGGCCCTCTTTCCCCAGTAAAAATGAGGTGAAAGGGGGTTGCTTGTGCACTTCTGTGAAAGAACAGACTTAGTGGCAGGAAAGAGGCAACCTCAGATTCTCTCTTCATCTGCATTCTAACTGGGGCAGCAGTCATCATGCAAAGGACAGCGCTCCTCATTCCGTGTCACTTCTGGGATGTACAAGGTGTAGCGGAGACAGACAGCAGATGTGAAGTCTGAGGGATCTGAAGCTGGCTCCACCAGGAGTGATCTTTATTATCCTTGAGCCAGTCATTTCATTTCTGATCCCCAGTTCCCTCATTTTTAAAAATGGCACTGATGTCACCTCCAACCCTAACGATGTTGGAAAAAAACGAATGATTAACATCCTGGAAAGTGCTGGGTTAACTGTTAAGCCCATGCAAAGGTCGACTGTTGTTTTCGTGACTATTAATCCTTGGAGAGGAGACGTGGGTGAACGCAGCCTTCTGATTTTAAGAACTGGGATGTAGGAAACAAGGTAGAGAGCAGCGCGCACTACCCTGCCAGCTCTGGGTTCCGTGCCAGCTCAGCAATGACAGGGTGTCAATGAGGAGCTATTAAACAGACTGCCCTTTTCTTCACTGAGGCGCTTCACTAAGGCACATCTCTGGCAGCAAGAGTTGTGCCGAGGAGGCCAAGTTTTCATGGCAGCTCAGCTGTCTTCTAGCTTTGTGGGTAAGTCGATTCCTTTCTGTCTCGTTTCTGCTTTAAAATGGAAATGATGATGATGGCACTAACCTGCCCACCTCTTTTCACGAAATTGGTTCTGGGGATCACATGGAATAATGGAAGGTAAGCCCTTTGAGATCGCCCAGGAGCTATACAGCTGGGAGGTGCAGTTATTTCGCATGGAGAAGGAGAGAGAAAAAGAGGACCAGAAGCCCCTGTCTCTATGCAAATTTGGAGTCCCCAAAGGCCATCCTAAAGGCAATTATATTGACAACTTGTTTTAAATTAAGTCCTTCTCCTAGCTTTTTTGTTTTCGTTTTATTTCTTGAGCAGAAGCAAAGCAAAGGTGGTAGAGAGAAGGACCCCTCTGATTTATTCTGCAGTCGTATGTTTCATGGAACAAACAAAAACACGTCAAGTGTTGAACGCGGCTCTTAGATGCTGCCCCAGAAAAGGTGCCTGTCCAAGTACAAAGCACATGGTTTAAAGTCAAACGTTTTGTATTCATGAGGACAGCACATGTGTGTGGTGTTCAAGTGATTTAGTTCAATTGACTGTTGGCTGGATGACTGAGCAAGAATATTGAGGCATTTAACAATGTTGATGGTATTCGGGACAAACATTTATCCTCTAGAGACGAGAATTTGATCAGGATGATCAAATGCAACTCCAGTTTCTCAATTATTTATGATTTGAGGCCCCAGTGCTATTCATCACAGCTGGTTTTGACACCATTTAATTATTCAAAATAATCAGCTACACCTCTGTAAACTTGATCTGACTCAAAATGGGCTTCGCTGCATCAAAATCACGCCTGTTAACAAATCCTGGGCATCTGCACCCTATTTCTATCCTAAAAAGAAAACTGTGGCTAGAAGCTTTTGTCGCCTGTATTGAACTCTCTAGCTTAAGTATTATTCTGGTAGTTTCAGGATTGGAACAGGGAGGGCGGGGAGGAGGGAGGCTTTGTTCTACTGTTGTTATTTCACAGTCTGTCCTGGTTTGAAAGGTTTCAAATCGGGGCTCTTCAGACTAGGAAGAACATCCTTTCTCCCTCAAAGAATAGTAAGACAGCCATGTAAAGGGGGAAATGAGACATAGAAAAGCTCACTAACATACTGTCATCATCTAATTTAGGGGGAATTTGAAGTATTTGGAAACAGTAGTAGTACTCCTTTTGGGTAGCTCTGCTAGAAAGGAAAATGGTAACAGGCTCTATAAGAAGCGATCAAGGCTGTTTTTATAAACAAGAGATAGTAATAGGCTGTAAAAAGGAGGTCAGGATGAGAGATTTTGTGTAATTTAACAACAATAAAACAAAACCCTCATATTAAGAGAGTGGTAACCTCAACCTCAGATTTCTTTTATGTGGAATAACGACGGCCGGCATCTGCTTGGCACGGTTGCCTGGATTATTTTGCTCGTTCCTCAGAAATACCCCATGAGGTGTGTGCTATTTTACTGTCCCTATTTTGCAGATGAGGAAAGTTACCCATGAGAAAACTGAGGCATTGGGTGATTCAGTTACGAAGTGGCAGCAATAGGGTTTAAGACCAAGGCTTTCTGACTCAAGCCCACATGTTTAACATTGATGCCCTCCAGACTCTCATCGAAGTAGTGTCCTATAATGAGCTGAAGTCAAAGGAGAGAGAACCAAGATTATCAGTGATTGTCTAAAACTGATCATGCAGCTGATGGGCCAGTGAGTTCCTTGGCAAGGAAAGGGGCGGGGGGAGCAGTCAAAATAAGGAGCCTCCCGCCCCCGCCAAGACTACTGCGAGCCCAGTACATGATCTTTATGGGCTAGAGCCTTCCCAGAGGGCTGAGAATCTGACATAAAAATCTTATATAACCTCTGAATAGAGGCCTAAAATTAGTCAAAGAACTAATCTTAAGATTATAGAGGAAACCACTGAACAGTGAATATTTGCCCATTAAGAGGAGTTAAAGCAACTCATTCTGCAGTTACTGAGTACCTAGCATTCTCTGAGTACCTGCTATTCTCCACAGGTACTGAGTACCTACATGGTATAAGGCACACAGATGAATTGGACAGAGGGATTGCCCTCAGGGAGTTCAGCCTGATGGGGGAAGACTAGAGTATACACAGCTAAAGTAGAAAGAGGGCAAAGCAAAATAAGTGCTAATACAGAAATGAAGTTCTGGAGGAGAGCAAAGGAGAAAGGCTCCTATGTATTTTGATTGGGTATTTCTGCAGAAGTTCTATTTACCCCATCTTGATTTCAAATCTTGGAGGGAAATGGAAAAAAACAAAGGTGGTGAATAGCTGTCATATGTTCAGAACTTTGCTGCTTGGAGGAGAATGAGAAATGATTCACTGGTAATTTTGAGTCTTTGTTTGGAGGTGACGCTGAAAGCAAGCTTTTGGTCCTTGTCAGATAAATTTTGGAGGCTGTTAAAAGCTGGGGACATTATACCTCTAGCAGATTTTGCAGTCACTGGAAATAACGTCAATCCTTATGCCAGGATAGTGTTCAGTGACTGTTCCCTTGGCTACCTTAGCTGACTACAACCTCACTCTTCCCCGGCCTCCCCAGTCATAATCCAGGAGGCTTTCAGAGGTGCGATGCTAGCATATAATCTTTCAAGATCAGGGGAGCTCCAAGGCCCTGTGGGTCAACAGAATTAATAGGCAGGGGTCAGGAGCATCACAGGTTTAAAGGCTGAGTGCGGAGATGAGGCCAGAGGTCCAATACCCCTTGACAAGATCCTTTGGGGGATCAGGTCTGTTACAATTAACTCCAGCTGAGCTAAATTTGGGCCAGTTGCTCATCTTAAATCAAGAGAACAAAGCTTTGTCCACCTGAGCTCATGTGCCAAGGGACCAGTGGCCACAATCGCTTTAGGTAAGATGCAGAGTTCTCGTGTTGCCGATGACACATACCGAGAGTTCCTGACAGAGGCGGAGAGCTGCAGAAAGAATGCTGCCTGCAGGATGGCAGAAAATGGCCCTGTCAGGTTTCCGGAGCCTCGGTGACAAAATGCCAGTGTGGGTCTTAAATGTCCCACAGGAAAACATTTTAAACCCTTATCATGAAAAACATCATAGTTGGTTAAGTTGAGGTTTTTATAAAGAGTGAGAAAAAACGTACGTTAGCCAAATTTCACAGATCGTACAGGAAAAATAATTCTATTTTATAGACCAGCTGCAGTATGATAGACACTGTGATGTACTCTCCAAAGATGGGTTGGTTTTCTGGAGGGGAAGGCAGTCATTTTAGATAAAGACATATGGATTCGGATGGGGGAGAAAAGGACAGGCATTCTTAGCAAGGAAAATGGCAGTGAAGCACAGAGCAGGAGGTCATACGGTCTGTTCAAGGGGCATAGAGTTAAAACTGTGTGGCATTGGGAAGGGAGTGGGTGGAAAATAGGATGGGACCTTGAAAGCCTGGCTAAGGAATCTGGCGTCTCTCTAGAGGTGTCTGAGTGAGAGAACAGCAAAGTCAAAGCAGCATTTGAAGAAAATCAGGGCAGCAGCAGTTTGTAGCCTGAGCGGAGGAGAGTAGAGGTAGGAAGATGAGTGTGGCCAGTACCTGGCGAGGGCCAGCTCTGAGTCCGACACTAAACAAAGCACTGAGCTGTGGTCATGACTTAACCTTGTGTACAGCAGTCCCCTGAACACAGTTGTGGGCTGCCTGAACTCAGGCACTAAGAAAGTTATACACACTCGGTCTAACACTTGGTCATCAGGTCCAAAATATTTCCTTCTCAGCTTGCTTCACTGTGAAGCTGAGTAATCTGAAAGATTTCTAGATCTGTTCTGGTTGGCTTCTTTTTTTCAATTTGAGCTACCGAATGGGAGGACAGTAGGTCACCATGTGCCCTTTGGACAGCCTTTCACATCCACAACTCCAGGCAGGAGGTGATGTAGTCTGTATCATCTCCCAAGAATTCTGTGTCTGTCAGCTTTTAGTGGTTTTGTTTGTTCGTTTTTTTAAGTTATACTTTATTTTAAATCTCTTGTTCTCAGTTGGCTGTTTTCTGTGATCGTGTGCCTGTTCCTTCGCAGAATATTCATTTTGAGAATACCAGCTCTGTTATAGAGACAGTAAAGTACAAACAAGCTTAAATCTTAAACTTTTTATCAGGGTGCTGAACAGGTAACTTTACTATACACACTCTATCGGCCAGTGTCACTTCAAAAGGTTTTAACACCTATTGAAATCACATTAACTTTGAAATGCCAGTTCTGATGGAGAAAAGCCACTCCAGGATCAGATGATATTATCAGCATCTAAATGAGTCAGGCAGTACTGCAAGGAATTACAGATGACATTATTATCCACAAGACAAAATCAGAAGGCCATAGGCAAACCCCTTGGGTTCTCATAAAATCAGATTTAACGTTATTTATGACTATCCTTTGTTTTCTGTCATTCATATAACTGGAAAAGTGAAATAGAGGCAACGGGTCAGACCAAGAGTTTTAGATAACACAGAGTTTGATTGGCCATATTGAATGGCTGCTTTAAACAGTACAGACAGCTGCTCCCACGCAGGCTTGGTCAATTGCATTAGACTGTAATAGAGGCCCCACCTCAGTCCATAGTGTGTGGTCAGAGCCACACAATGGGAAAAAAATATCAATAAACAAAGTGAATCTCAAACTAAAGTACTAAAAGCTGAAAGCTCAGCACAAGATATCTGAGCAGCTCAGCCCTGAAGAGGTACATGCCAAAGGTATGATCTTCAAAACCCAGAAACCAAAGCATGTCAGCTTATTTCACGGATTTGTGTACAGATTGAACTAATGTCTTCCAGAATACAAATCCATTTTCAAAGGTTTTCTGGCCCTGCAACTATTTAGAAGAGCACACGTCAGGCTTTCAAGGCAGTTCTAAAAGGCAAATATTCTGGGTACGGCTAGCGGCTAGCGTTGCTTCTGTTCTTGGAGATATTAAGATATCAGACTCATTCCATTGTGCTCACATTTTATTATCTATTTTAGAGAAAAGAGCCAAAGGCAGCCTTAAGGCCCTTTAAACCAGCATTTGCCAAACTGTAGGTTATAAACCACTTTAGATAGAATAGCAAGTATCAGAGTTTATCACATTTAGTAAAAGTAAGAAAAGATAAAGAATTGTCATGAAACGCACACTTTCCCCAGAGAGGTGTGTTGGATTAATGCCTGTGGGTCTTCTTTTTTTTCTTTGCTTCCTTCCTTCCTTCCTTCCTTTCCTTCCTTCTTTTCCTTCCTTCCTTCTTCCTTCCTTCCTTCCCTCCCTCCCTCCCACTGGGAATGCCTACAATTATGAAAAATTGAATATATATCCTCTAGGAATCGGGTGTCCATGAATATGGTTTCTTTGAATAGTTAGTGACCCATTGTTTTTATACCTTAGTTAAGTTCTTTGATCACAGTGAGTTCCTCCTAAGTACTTTGCAAATATGAAAGACAGCCAGTTCCTTGTTTCATTATGCGTGATGTAAATGCTGTGGAAATCATCCATAATTGCTATGCAACTCCTTTGTGAAGAAAAGTCTGCACGCTCATAAACTCTGTTACATCTGTTACGTGTAAAACATTTCTCCTGATCATCTTGTGTCACTTTGTCCCTGCTCTTTGCCGCAGCTGTGCACTGCTAATGACTTCCCTTATTAGTTCGCGCCAGTGCAGTCTTGGGTTTGAAGCACACAGTGTAGAAAAATGTGGCTTTTTAGCAATCTTGTATCAGGCTAATGGATGATGTTTCTATCCATGGCAAAGGTGACCGGAGAGGAGAGTTGCTTCTCCCACTGCTGTTTTTCTAAAGAAGGATAACGTAAATAAATTCAGAGTTAACAAATAACGCATCAGAGCCATATATATTTGAGCCAGATATGACAACTGTTTAAGTTCTATTAGTGTCATTTCAGGGCTGAGTACAGTCAATTTGTAGTCTGTTGGTTATAAAACGAGGCTGTAAGGACTATAATATAAGCATATTGCAAATCATGGTGGAGATTATTCTTCTGCCTGGAATATCCCTGTTCATCCTTTAAGGCCCGGGTGAATCATCTCCTGTCTAAAGCCTTCCTCTGTGTTCCCATCAGTTTCTTCAGGCCTCTTTTCTACTAATCACATTTGACTGTCATCATCCTTTTACATGTTGTTCTCAGCCATCCGACTGCGACATATTCAAAAGGAGATACTATTTTGTAATCCCCATGCCTAGGTCAAAATCTGGAATAAAGTAGATAGTTGATGAATTAGTAAAGAATGAAATCCTTTTATTTTGTTCACATCCTTCATACGTTTGTTATTAATATGTCAGTAATCATTTCTGAAGTTGAGTTTGGGGAGGTAACAGTGGCCTGTGGCTGGGAAGTGTGTAAATACTCTGTGCTTTTGGATGTAAATAGTTCCTTTCTTTCTACGACCTTGTTGTTAAACGTCTAAAGCATGTCTAAAAATCTTTGAAATCTCAATGTTTGTTTTCTTCTCTAGGAGGTCCAGCGCTGTACAGCTGATATGAACATCACTGCAGAACATTCTAATCATCCAGATAACAAGCACAAAAACAGATACATCAACATTTTAGCATGTGAGTAATAAACTTTAAACTATCTTAACTGCGGGGAAATGAAATCTTTCTGCTGGGTATAAGCTGAAAGGCAAGCAATCAGAATCAGGATGCCAAGAGAAAATTACACTTGCAAGTTAACCTCTCATTAGCCCATCTTCAACAGTGTGGAAGAAGAAGTGGGGACATTCTCTGCCCGCTGAGTCTTTCACGAAGCTGTCAGATCTCTGCTTAATAATCAGGTGATCGAAGGAAATGTTCTGAGCTTTACTGTTTTTACATGAAGTGATTTCATTTCTGATGCTGGGAACCAAAATGTAATGTCATGTCGCTATCTTGACATTGTTCTTTTTAAATTTTTTTATAGCTACTTTATTTATTTATTTATTTATTTTTGGCTGTGTTGGGTCTTCGGTTCGTGCGAGGGCTTTCTCTGGTTACGGCAAGTGGGGGCCACTCTTCATCGCGGTGCGGGGACCGCTCTTCATCGCGGTGCGCGGGCCTTTCACTATCGCGGCCCCTCCCGCTGCGGGGCACAGGCTCCAGACGCGCAGGCTCAGTAGTTGTGGCTCACGGGCCCAGCTGCTCCGTGGCATGTGGGATCTTCCCAGACCAGGGCTCGAACCCGTGTCCCCTGCATTAGCAGGCAGATTCTCAACCACTGCGCCACCAGGGAAGCCCTTGACATTGTTCTTAACCAATGAGAGCCAAGTCTTTTAACACAAATGGAAATACTGGGAACTGAATCAAGGAAGTTGAATTTCAAAGCAGTCTCTCTAAGATTAGGTAATTAGTTTATACCAGTCCTTGTGGCCCATGTGCTTAGTCCTGTCCAAAACATTTCCAGGGTCAAGAATACCCTGGAAGTTCAGGACACAAACAAATAAAGTGTTCTTCTTACAGAGCCTCAAGGAATACGAGGACAGGCTACTTCTGTGGCTAGAAGGCCTCTTTTTGTAGACATTGTGGCTTGGGTCACTGGCTGAAAATATACACTTCTGTATTAAGGGCAGGGGCACAGATGTTTATGGTTAACATACACTATGGTAAAGAACACAGTACTTGCAATTTTATGTAATAGCGCATTTAAATCGGACCACTTAAATCTGCACGCTACTATAGATAGTTCTTTTAAATAATACTTTACTGAGATGTAATTCACATACCATATAAAATTCACCCATTTTAACATTAATTTGAATTTAAAGTGAATTTCAGTGGTTTTTATTATCGGCACAGAGTTGTACAACCATCACCACCATCTAATTTTAGAACATTTTCAGGACCCCAACAAGAAACTTCCTTACCCATGAGCAGTCACTCCCAATTCCTCCCTCTCCCAAAGTCCCTAGAAACCACGTACCTACTTTCTTTCTCTGTGTGTTTGCCTATTCTGGATATTTCATATAAATGGAATCATACAATATATGGCCTTTTGTGTCACTTCTGCTTGGCATGATGTTTTTAAGGTATACCCATGGTGTGGCTTATATCACTACTTCATTCCTTTTTATGGCTGAATAATACTCTGTGCTATGGATATACCACATATTCATTTCTCATTTGATGGACATTTGAGTTGTTTCTACTTTTTGACTATTACGAAGAAGGCTGCTATGAACATTTGTGTACAAGGTTTTGTACAGACATATATTTTCAACTCTCTTGGGTATATACTTAGGAATTGAATAGCTAGGTCATATGGTAACTTTATGTGTAACATTTTGAAGAACTTCCCAACTGTTTACCGAAGTGGCTATACCATTTTACATTCCCAGTAGCAATATATGCAGGTTCCAACGTTTCCACATCCTTGCCAACACTTGTTACTATGTTTTTTTGATAATATCCATCCTAATGAGCGTGAAGTCGTATCTCAGGGTAGTTTTGATTTGCATTTCCCTAATGATCAGTGATGTTGAACATCTATTCATGTATTTATTGGCCACCTGTATATGTTCTTTGGAGAAATGTCTGTTCAGATCCTTTGCCCATTTTTTAATTGGATTACTTGTCTTTCTATTGTTGAGTTCTTTATAGATTCTAGATACAAATCCCTTATCAGATATATAGTTTGCAAATATTTTCTTCTGTTCTGTGCATTGTCTTTTCACTTTCTTGATGATATCCTTTGAAGTACAGATTTTTAAAATTTTGGTGAAATTCAGTGTATTTTTCTTTGGTTGCCTGTGGTCTTGTTCTCACATCCAACGAACCAGTGCCTAATCCAAGATCGTGAATATTTACACCTGTCACAGTTTTTTCGTCTTAGCTCTTACATTTACGTCTTTGACCCATTTGAGTTAATTTGTGTATATGGTGTGAGGTAGGGGTCCAGGTTCATTCTTCTGCATGGCTGTCCACTTTTCCCAACACTATTTATTGAAGAGATTGTCCTTTCCCCATTGTATATTCCTGGCCCTTTTGTCATAAACCAATGGACCATATATGTGTGGGTTTATTTATGGGCTGTCTACTCTGTTCCATTGATCTGTGTGTCTGTTTTTATGCCAGTACCATACTGTTTTAATTACTATAGCTTTGTAATATAATTTGAAGTCGGGGGTGTGATGCCTCCAGCTTTGTCCTTCTTTCTCAAGATGGCTTTGGCTATTTGAGGTCTTTTATGGTTCCACACACATTTTAGGATAGTTTGTTCTATTTATGTGAAAAATGCCATTGGAATTTTGATAGGTATTGCATTGAATCTGTAGATTGCTTTGGGTAGTAGTATGGACATGTTAACAATATTAATTCTTCCAATCCATGAGCATGGACTATCTTTCCATTTATTTGTGTCTTCTTCAGTTTCTTTTATTAATGTCTTAGAGTTTTCAATACACAGGTCTTTCACCTCCTTGGTTAAGTTTATTCCTAGGTGTTTTGTTCTTTTTGATGCAATTGTAAATGGGATTGTTTTCTCAATTTCTCTTTCTGATAGTTCATTATTACTATATAGAAATTCAATCGATTTTTGTGTACTGATTTTGTATCCTGCATCTTTACTGAATTCATTTATTAGTTCTAACAGTTTTTTGATGGAGTCTTTAGGATTTTCTATATATAATGTCAGGTCATCTGCAGATAGTGCCAGTTTTACTTCTTCCTTTCTAATTTGGATGCTTTTTATTTCTCTTTCTTGCCTAACTGCACTGGCTAGGACTTCCAATACCACGATAAATAAAAATGGCAAGAGTGGACATCCTTATCTTGTTCCCATTCTTAGAGGAAAAGCTTTCAGCTTTTCACCATTGAGTATAATGTTAGCTGTGTGTGTTGTCATATATGACCTTAGGGTTTCTATATACAGGATCATGTCATCTGTGAATGTAGTTTTACGTCTTCTAGAAAACATTTTAAAAGAACCAAAAGTCATTTTTGAATAAGAGTATTTGTTTCAGTTACCTGAGAGAATGAGGAGAAGGAAAAGAAGAGAACAAGAAAGAAGAGTAAAACTTTTCTTTTCTTGCCAGTCTTTGGATAGATTGACTCTGGCAGTATTTGTTGGCCAAGCCAGTCAAGGCTCACCTTCCTGAGATTGTGAGGACTTGTCCATATTTATAGACCTCATTTCTAACCATATAAGTCAGGCAGAAATATACACGTGTATATATGCCTTGCATATGTCCACACACATCACTCTCCACCACAGCAACCTCTACTTCTAGTGAGCTCACTGCCTTAGCTAAAAGTATGTGGCAGAGAAGAGGGAGGAAATCAAGGCGACTTCTGTGTGATGTGCCCAAGGGTCATCGTGTTTTGTCACAAAACCACCAGTTCTTGTTAGACATGTTTTACTTTCACAAGTTCATTTGAGGTTTTACTTTCACAAATTCAAATTAGATGTGGTTTTATTTTCATGAGTTCAGAGAGCTGGGTTTTGGTGCTCTCTTGGCCATTTGGTCAGACTCTGGGCACATAACCCGGCACCTTGGTCTATCCCTATATTAATGCCTATATATAGCAAGGAGTAGCATAGAAATGTTATGGAACAAGTAAAATTAGTCCATGAATGTGGCTGGAACACAATACAGGAAGAGCCTTCTCTCATGGAGCCATCACAGCTTTCAAGGCCCACGTGGATGCCACCGCCAGTATTGATCTTTTTAGCTAGTCTGTTACCTTTTTGATGAAATATGAATTGTGCAACTTGAGGAGCATGTGTTTCCTCTTTGTCAGTCTGACAAGTAACAATATAATGCTCCTAAGGCATAGGATCCAGATGCCCTAGGAGAGTATTTTCAGTTGGGGCCCATTTATATCAGGCAGCCCCTGTTCAGATTCATTGCAGTCTGAGAGTTTGTCAGCACAACAAAAGCAATTCACAGTTTCAAGAATGTGGAGGGCTTTCCAGAAGTGCTTGATATATAGTCTGGGGTCAGTAATGTCTAGGCTAATCCACTCATTGGACTTCTTTTTGAACTAGCCTTTTACGATCATGATTATAAATAGAAATGGAAATCGGGCTTTTGCCCATTCTCTTTCTAGCTAGGGAAAAATAAAAGTATGACCTCAGCTTTCTTTTGTTTGTTATCCTATAAATACAAGCTCATTCTGTTGGGCAACCAGAGGCACATATCACCACTCACCTTTTGTTCGTAGGGGAAGGTTAAGTGGATCTTAAATCTGATCATGGACTTCAGATTCCTGTGAAGAGATTACTCTTAGAAGCCAGCTCTGGCTCCCTCAATTACTCTGGGGTGATGGGGAGTCCAACTGAATTTAGCAATGGCACCTCCGGAAAATAGACGTTCTGGACTTGATCTAATAAAATCACCTTTTTATATTTGTATCAATGGGGAGGGGGTGGGGCATGAGTAATCAAAGGCCTTGGAAACTGGTTTTAAAATATAGGACGAGGAAATCTGGGAGGGTTGCAACTTGAATTGTTTTACATGAACTAATAAGGACCACAATTTGCATTTCTTGCATATTAGCACTCACAGGTCAGAGTATGAGGTAGGAGTGTCCCTATGGTTTTGGAGATGGGTTTGAATGCTGTAGCTTTGAATTTTTAGTTGTTCTTCTGCCAGAAGGTTTCTCGGGCCACTCTGGGAGATGCCATGTTGCCTCTTTGCCTTGTTTTGTGCTTTAGAATGCTGCTAGTTTTTGAATTATACATTTTGTTTTTGCTTTTTTTTTCTTATCCTCTGTAGATGATCACAGTAGGGTGAAGTTAAGACCTTTACCAGGAAAAGACTCTAAGCACAGCGACTACATTAATGCAAACTATGTCGATGTAAGTCAGAAATGTTTTTATAAACCTGTTTCTGATAAATGAAGAGTGCTGCAGAGACTGTTGAATGTGTTTTCATACCGCACAGAGCTCACACGAGAAGCACAGCCTACTCAATACGGAAGGCACTTGAATTATTAACTGGTCTGTGATACTGCTTTCATCTTACCTTGTGCTGTGTCATCTTTGAAGGGTTACAACAAAGCGAAAGCCTACATCGCCACCCAGGGACCGTTAAAGTCTACGTTTGAAGATTTCTGGAGGATGATTTGGGAACAAAACACTGGAATCATTGTCATGATTACGAACCTTGTGGAAAAAGGAAGAGTAAGAACTTGTTGGCTTAATCGTGTACCTTCATTCAAAAAAATATTTGTGGGGTACCGCTGTAGGGTAGAAACTTGGCAAGGCCGAAAGAGTTAGAGAAATGAGAAGTGTCCTCCCTGCCAGGAAAGTGAGCTAGGCACTTACCAGAGTGGATTAAACATGATGATCGAGGTGAATAGGGTATTAATTAGGGGGGTGCTGCAAAGCACAGGAATGCATCCTCCAGTACAGAGATTTTTTTTAAAGAGTTAGTTAATATTTGAGGTGAGATTTGAACAGTGAAAGAGGAGGAGGAAGAGTTACACAGGCTAGAAAAGAGAAGGAGGGACGTTCTAAGTATCTGGGAGAGAAAGAACAAAAGCAGGGACGTTGGAAGAAACAGTTTAGTCAAGGAACTACTAATAGTTCACACTGGGGGGAGTAAAGACTGCTTAAACACCTTGACCATGACTTAAGAGAACCTTTTTTTAAGATGATGATTCATATGTTAACTTTATTGGGTTATGAGCTTACATTAGACGTGAATTTAAGCTGGAATAAGGATCCAGGCTCTGGTTGGTAACTCAGAATCACTACTGCTTCACTTGGATGGTGGAATCCCTGTTTTGCCTTTGGTGATCCAGTTTTTAACACAAAGGCTCTCACAGTTACAAGAGACTTTGTGTTGACTGTGAATGCAGGCCAGCCTCCCAAAATGATACTTAAACTCCCTTGATAACATATCCTACTCACATTTCGTAGAGGTCAAATGTACAGGATTTTTCTTAGACCTTCTTTTAAAGTACATCATGTGTTGAAGGATGATCACGAATACTAGGCCCATTTCTCAAATGATCTTGCCCAAACGTGTCCCAAGATTAACCTCTTCAGAGGTCACATCTGCCTGCAGGGACTTCAGCCCATGCATTCCTTTTTTAGTCAACCACGTGGTAATATGGCCTGTGTCTCAACACCGTCATTTGAAACCACATTATCAACATTGGAATTGTGCATCAGTTGCAGTTATAATTTACAGCTTTTTTCTTTTTTGCAGCGAAAATGTGATCAGTATTGGCCCACAGAGAACAGTGAGGAGTATGGAAACATTATTGTCACACTGAAGAGCACAAAAGTACACGCCTGCTATACTGTTCGTCGTTTTTCAGTCCGAAATACAAAAGTGAAAAAGGTATTGAAGGAGTTGGGTGGGCTGCCAGGGCATCTCTTTTTAAACTAGTATGAAAATTACTGTGCGACTAAGGCCAACTCTCATAACCAACTTGGTTTTTAAAAAAGTATTTTTGAAACATTTTTTTCACAACTCTTTTGATTGACATCAGTGTATGGTGTGAAAGATACTGGCAAAGCACATAATAGAATTTAACTGGCCTGATTGAGTTCTTTAATCTCTTCATGAAGGAGGCTTCATTTGGGGGGAAAAAAAAGGTCCTCTGAGGTTTTGGTAACCAGCAAATATGGCAGCATGTTTGTTTGGTGATTCAGCTTTTTAATTCCAATTTTCTGACAGCTTTAAAGCATTGTTTCCCAAAGTGTGTCCCAAGGGATACTAGCCCTGCAAGATGCTTGCAAAAATCAAATTCTGTGCTTCAGTAAGTATGGAAAATGAATGCCACGGAGTATGTATTCCCCCTTAGAAATTTACAAGGAACACAAGTACCCAGAGTGCTAGAGTTAAGAAACCAATATAACTGTCGTGTTTCCTAATGTGACTTAACAATAAAACCCTTCTCTGTAGTAGAACTGTTACCATCCTGAGAATTACACCTTGTGGAAATGGTGCTTTCAGGTTATCTCAATTTCTCTTGTTGAAAATCCACTGTCCCATCGAGACTCATAGATCACTGTAGCAGTACTATGAACTCAAGACAGATGCTCCTTAGGAAAATGTGAAGTAGTACTCTACAGAGGTTTAGGTATGGGAGTTGTTTGTAGCAGTGGTTCCTAATTTATTTTTTTAGTCTTGGACATCTTTGAGAATGTGATAAAACTGTCTCCCTCTTGCCCCTGAAGAACTCACATTTACCGAGATTTTTATATGCACTGTCAGTGGCTCTGAAGCCCATTTGTGACCCAAGGTTAACAGTCCTTTCTGTGTATAGTTTTTTTCCAAGAATAGCAGAAGTATATAAAAATCAGCTGCACTGTTTTTATCTGTGTTCTCTGTAATAGAGCTGTTAACTGGCTCAAGCTAACCAATAACCAGTTTATACTCATGAAGTACAGTGTCCATTACTCACGGAAGCACCTCAGGTTATTTAAACACGGCCCACTTACTCTTATTTTAGAAACAGCTTAAGCCAGAGGAGGAAGTCAAATAGGAATGTTAGGTGTTTTGCACACTGACCGTAGTAACTGCAAATGAGGAAGAAATAGGAAAATGAGAGGTAACAGAAGAATTAAGAAATCAAAGATATCCAAAGGCCTTATAGCACAGGGCCAGACACCCTACAAGGTTCAGTGTCAATGGATTAATGACCCTGTATCATCAAAAAAAAAATTTTTTATTTTAGAGGTATTGGTAATTAAAAAAAAAAAAATCACAGCAAGTGATCTATTGGGGGAAATTTTTCATCCAAAGTGGTTCAAGTGTAAAAAGTGCAGCCACTTAAATGAATTTTTCAGAGTAGTTTTCCTTTATGAAAGTGACAGATAAATTGATTGTTGCCTTTGACTCTAGAGATTTAGAACCACTTGTCACTTAGGATCCTCCCCACACTTCCTGGAGAGTGTACAGCACGAGCACTCCGGCTCCTAAAGGTCCAACCCGGACAGCGGAGAAAGAATGTGAGTCCCGGCCCACAGTCAGATGAGTTGGGGCAGGAAGTCAGGAAATGGAGGCCTTGTAGGCAAATTACAAAGTGCTTGGATCGGTCCAGATCCAGAAAACCGATATTAAACATTCATTCTTGGTACAGTCTTAACCCATTTTCTCTTCCAAGAGATGTCTGATCCGTCTCATGCACCCAGGTCATGTCTCCATTTTGGGCATGAGAGGGCCACAGAGAGGAAATAACCAACCCCAGGAACGGCAGTTAAGGCGAATGGGAACAGAGGTCAGGTTTGCTGACATCCTTATGTGATTTTTATCAGAATGCCCACTCTCAGCTTAAAGACATCTTTCCTCACCCTTCTCTTAGGGTCAGAAGGGAAATCCCAAGGGGCGTCAGAATGAACGGGTAGTGATCCAGTACCACTACACGCAGTGGCCCGACATGGGAGTTCCCGAGTATGCCCTCCCGGTCCTGACCTTCGTGAGGAGGTCCTCAGCAGCCCGGACTCCAGAAATGGGCCCTGTGTTGGTGCACTGCAGGTGAGGCCGACGGCATCCCCTTTCTTCTGCCTGGGATTCAGCATTTGAATTGGGCAGAGCAGCGGGTGTGGGCTGTGTGAACTTGGACCACTGTGGCCCTGCTGCTGCTTTGTTTGATTTAGAAACGGAGTCTTACGCTGAAAACTGGGACCAATGAGACCTGTTAGGGTTATGGAAAGTCACTGTAGTCCCCTCACATTAAGAAACCATCTGCTGCGTCTGAGGTTAAAACAAAATCTGCTCTTAGAGGATGAGTCTCCAGTTTTTATAACACCTTATTACTGATAAAATCCCCAGTGTTTATAGGGAAATTGTTGGCAGCTCCTAATATATAGAAACCTTACACACAAGTTTAGAACTTTCCACACTAGAGATTTAGAGTTTTTGAACATGGCTTTTCTGTAGGGTTCCTCCAAATGATAATATTTAGTTTATGTGTGAAAGGCTTTCAGCTTATGCGTGCTATATAAAATACCTTTTTTAAAGCACAGATAAAGCCTGTTTTCCCATCTTAACTAACTACCTTAAACAACCTTAGCTGATTGTTATAAAAATGCTTTTATTGTGTTTCATTTGGATTGCTGGGCTTTTTTCACTTTGGTATTCAAATAGATGTTGCTGATTCTGTGATGTATGTTACATAGCTGCCCAGCCTTTTCTCAGCATTTCTCTGGGGCTCTTCTCATAAGATGCTCCCACAGAGCAGGTCCTTTGCAGACGTCGGAACCCATCTTCTGTTTAAAGTCCCATGAGGACTCTACATTTTTGCTCACCCACTTAGAATCACTAAAATAGAGGTGAAGGTCTATCAATCAAAGCACTTGGGTATCATCAACAAAACTGTGTGAGATGGGGAACCTGAGGCGGCAGGTTTCTGCCAAAAGAAGCCTGTGGTTCAATACGACAGAACTCGGGTCTCCCTGGGTTGGGTTGTGTTGTTTTGCTTAAATAACAATCAATCAGGAAACGGGAATAAAAGAGGCCAGCTTTTCCAGAGGGGCTCTTATTCTCCTACCCCTGGATTACTAAAGGAAAGTAGCCCTTTAAATAGGAACTTGCCAGTACTGAGCACCCTGGGGGGGAGTGGTGCAGAAAGGGGGTTTATTGAAAGGATAGTGCATTCTCCCAGAATCCCTGGGGGAGCGGGAGAACCGGGCAATGCCTCAGCAGGGGTGGTTCTGGTGCGGAGATGGCTACTGCCAGGAGAGACACCTTGTGGTCCCTGGCATCAGAGTTAAACCCTTTGCTTGAGCTGCAGGCAAGGCTGAGAAAGCAAATATGTAACTCTATATATTTTTATTTGTTTATATTTAATTTTATATTTTTAGGTATGGTAGAAGGGCAGTCTTCCCTCCCCATCAAGACTCATGAGGGAGGAAGGATCCTACTGAGGTTTCTGGATGCTATCCGTATATCATAACCCTCTTGTTGAGAGAACCTAGTGTAGTTGACGTAGGTTATTTCTCAGCACGCTGGAGACTCAGATGATAATTTTTGTAATCCATGGTTCATGACCTGGTAGAGCAGCAGGTGTACTAGTTGAGTGTCTGCCTTTCTCCCAGTGCTGGCGTGGGCAGGACGGGCACCTACATTGTGATCGACAGCATGCTGCAACAGATCAAAGACAAAAGCACAGTCAATGTCCTGGGATTCCTGAAGCATATCAGGACACAGCGCAACTACCTCGTCCAGACTGAGGTGAGGAAGGGCTGCTGGGGTTCTCATGTGATTCCAGCGCACGCTTGAACGGAAAGTTGAATGACTGATAGTGAGGAGACGTATGCATTCTCTTGAGGCTGGAAGGAATTTACAGGTTTGTGTTGGAAGATGTCCTAACCGGGATACCGTTCTTTGGCTCACAGTCGTCCATTTCTGTGTGGATCTTAAAATGAAGCAGATACAGTTTTCTCTTGTGCTGTGTACTCCATGCTGGGGGCGGTTAAACCTTGTTTTTTAGCCTGAGAGATATATACGCGAGAATGGTTCTGAAGCCCTTCACTGAACACACGTTTTCCCACTGCTTTGTTTGGGGCGTGGTGTGGAATACAGAACTAAACGCAACACAGTCCCTACCCTAAAATACCTTCTGGTAGACAAGGAAGGAAGGAAGTATTGACTGGAGCCGACGCCCTGGCTGTAAATGCATGAGGGAATTCCCTGGGGGGGGGGGGGTCACTGCTAGGGGAAGAGTTCACCTAAGGTAGATTTCACGCAGGGGACAGAGGCGGCTGGCCCGTCCCAGGTCTCCTCAGCGACCACCATGTCGTGTGCCTTTTAGGAGCAGTACATTTTCATCCATGATGCCTTGTTGGAAGCCATTCTCGGAAAGGAGACTGAAGTATCTTCCAGTCAGCTACATAGCTACGTTAACAGTATCCTCATACCAGGAGCAGGAGGAAAGACACGACTGGAAAAACAGTTCAAGGTAGTGCTTTGAATACGTTTCTTTGGCAAAGCAGCAAGGAGGTAAAGAAATGCCTTGCGTTTGGAAGGTCATGTCTTTTTTGCATGAATGTCTAGACTGAAATGGATTGCTGTTTGTACTCCTCGGATGTAATCCATGGGAAGATCAAGTTTCGACTTACGTATGAATTGTTGGTATCCAAGTAGACAGTGCCGTGCTGTATTTTCTTCTGCGCAGTTTACGACTTTAACATTTGCCCCTGGCCACAATGACATAGTACTCTGTCAGTCGTTCCAGTCCAAAAAATATCCTCTGTATTTTTTTCTGAACGAATCTCTCTTACGCTGATGAAGAACGGCTATTTGTTGGCGTTATCTTAAAAGCAAAGCTCTTTGAATGAGTATCCTAGCAGATAATTTAGAAACTAGAAAAGATCTAGTTACTATGGAATACTAAAGAAACTTTAGTTAACTTTTCCTAAATGGTTATTCTTTTTATTTGATAGGGGCATGGGGTGTAAAGACAGTGAAGGCTTATATGGAATTGAGTGAAATAAAAGTGAAAAAAGAGACTATAAGAACTATTTAAGTAAGATCAGAAAGCTCAGTCATCTCAAAGTACTAAGTGCTTTCCTATTTCGTAGTCTCTCATTAGACTTTAAAAAACCAGGCTTTTTTGCACATTGTTCTATATGTAATTTCTCATTTTGTGTCAAGATGGAAAGAATGAGATGAATCTCTGCAGTTTTAGTTTTCATGGTAAAACTTTCCATAGACACTGAAACCTTCGAGTCTCAGCTCAAGAAATGAGACTGTCAAGCAAATGATAACAAGTGATATGAAATGAAAAATAGATCAATTTCACCAAGTTCAGTTAGTTATAACAATTTTAAATTTCTAGGTCTCCTTTTGTAACATCCTTACTACTCTGCAAACCATTTGAGGTAATGAATAGTGAGGACATAGTGTCTCATTTTGAATGTTTAAAATGAATTCTTAAAAAAATTAAGTACCAATAATTCTTAATTAAATTCTGCCTTTTCTGTGTCTGCAACATTTGTTTATACACTGTTTTAAAAATTCATCAAAGGAAACCAGGTCATTTGTTCCTTTACAGGCATTAACCATGTTAGAACTTAAATAGAAATAAAAAACAAATAGAAACTTAAACTACATCCATCTCCATGTAGAGAAGGAGACCGTTCCCATATACTCTGTTAGGATGGACCCCTCCCCACCCCCCCCCCCAAAAAAAGATTGACAGAATGATTCAACCAAGCTATATACACAGGAAGAATAACCAAACTACTGGGCTAATTATTTATAACAGCCTTAGAACAATGTCAGTTCAGTTTAACAGACATTTACTGAGAACTTTACCTGAGATCCTTTACCTTCAAGAAACATGATTAGCTCTTATTACCACGAAGCCGTCTTTGCTAGTATAGCGCCACCTCTGTCTCATGTGGCTGTGAGGAATCAGTGACATCATCAACAGAGAAACCCACGTTAATTCAACAAATGCTGCTTACATAGTGCCTGTCGTCAAGAAACCTAAGGCCTAATAGTAAATAAAACAAGCATGCAAACAACTAAGACAGCTGAAAAAACTACCACTCTTGAAACACAAAAGAGTGTCCTTTGGGATACAAAAATGTTTAAAATGCATGAGTAATCTGATTATAGTTATTTGTGCCAGATCATCAAACAGATGCTATCAATTATACCTTTGTTTTTGTTTTGTTGTCTTTCCCCACTTGACTGAGATAGACAACGCTGCATGTAGGTCAAAGGATTCTAAGTTTAGGGTCTACAACGTAATGATTTGATAGTTATGTATATACTGAGAAATGATTACCACAATAAGTTAGTTAACACAGGCACAATTATAATCCTTTGAATGAAGGCTAAAATGTTGCTTTTCTTTCAGCTGGTCACACAGTGTAACGCAAAATACGTGGAATGCTTCAGTGCTCAGAAAGAGTGTAACAAAGAAAAGAACAGAAACTCTTCAGTCGTGCCCTGTAAGCTCTTAAAATCAGTTCGACTTGCCTGTGTTCGTTTTTTCTTTGGATTTTGCGTGTTTGTTAGGTAAAGAGGCAGCCACTACCAAGGGGAAAAGTTATGCTGAGGACAACTGAAGCAGTTTGATCAAAACGGGAGGGGTGGGTGTCGGCGCCAGCAAGTTGCCGCGTCTATGTGACATGAAAGCTGGCTTCAGTTCTACTCGAAATTCAAGAGTTAGATTATTTCTACCATGTCTTACCTTTAAAAAAAAAAACAGTCAAGTCATTATCACTGTGGCATTAATGCTCTCTTAAAACAGAAAGTCCTGGATTAATCTGCACAGCTGGAACTACATTACTGAATTATTCTGGCTATTGAGACTAAGGCACTGTTGGTAGGTGGTGACCACTGCATAAATAACTTGGGACACAGCAGTGGATACTGTGTGTAGTACACTGTAGACACAGGCATGGGTGATCAGTGGAGAGATTCTCTCTACTGAAAGAGGCCAATATTTTCTAAGCCCTTCCCGAAGAAAAAGATAGGGAGTAAGGGGATGGCAAAAGAGCAAAATACAATACGTTGGTATAATTGTAGGAATATCAAACCAGGGTCAGGAGTGACCTGAAACCCTGTGTCGTCTCCACACAGAGTATCCTCTTAGCGATCTGCTGGGAAAGCCTCTCCCACAGTCAAGTGTTATTCCTATAACGTCTGGGTCCTGCTGGGCACATGCAGCAGAATTTCATTTTACATTCTTCCTTAGCTGATAATGCTCTAGCTTGTTTAAAAATATAGGTAAGTCTTAAAAAGAAAGGGGAGCCAAAGAGCTCTGTTACTCACCAAGTAACTCTCAGAAAGTGCTGTTGGTGGTGAGGGGTAATGAGGCAAATGTGGTGTTTTCGTTTTTTCCATGTCATAGCTGAG
Organism: Balaenoptera acutorostrata; assembly: GCF_949987535.1. Classification (NCBI taxonomy): domain Eukaryota; kingdom Metazoa; phylum Chordata; class Mammalia; order Artiodactyla; family Balaenopteridae; genus Balaenoptera; species Balaenoptera acutorostrata. The sequence goes on along the minus strand of NC_080073.1, from coordinate 27,883,283 downwards.
CGTGCTCGAGTGGGCCTTGCACCGTTGCCGGGAATGAAAGGAACAGACTACATTAATGCTTCTTATATCATGGTAAGAGTCAACAGTTAATTATAAATAAAGTCAATTAAACTGAAAGGTGCTAAACAGCAGATACCACCTATGTGACTTTCATTTTTCAAGTCATACACATCAAAATTATAGAGATTTCTATATCTGGAAACCTCTAACCAAGGATACCTAACCAGTGAGGACACAAAAATTGCTTAAGTTAACAAAAATGCTTGTTAAGGAATTAATCTTTTTGTGAATTTCACCCATCTAGTCTTGGAATAAATGTTGAAATTGCTGTCAAGTAAAAACAGCAGGGGGAACTAGAAGTGCATCGGATGTGGAGAGAAAACTGTCTATACGTGTTAGGAGAAGTACATCTAAAAATTAGCCAAATGCACTGAATGCCTCTTTTGATTATTTTCGTGAGGTCAAAACAGTGCTGGTCTTATTTCATGAATATATTTTACTGCTGCAGAGTTAAACACTCATAATCACTGGTTCTTCGTCTTCCTAACTGAAGGGCTATTACAGGAGCAATGAATTTATCATAACCCAGCATCCTCTGCCACATACTACGAAAGATTTCTGGCGAATGATTTGGGATCATAACGCACAGATCATTGTCATGCTGCCAGACAACCAGAGCTTGGTAAGTAAAGCACATCTGCTATATATTAATGAGCCCGGGAGGCCATAGCATAAATTACCTTGTCACAGGGCTACAGTGTCTGTACATGCTAGGGAGGGAATTCAGACTTCTCATCGTGTATGTCTGCACAGGTGCCTTTCCTAGTCTCACCATTCCTGACCCTATCAGTTCCAATAGGATCAGCACTGATCCCTAATGCTGGTGATATATCAATCACCCCTCAGTTGTACTGTACATGGCAGTGTGGGAGAAGGTTTTTATTTATTTATTTTGGCTGCGTTGGGTCTTTGTTGCTGCGCGCAGGCTTTTCACTGCGGTGGCTTCTCGTCGCGAAGCACGGGCTCTAGGCGCGCGGGCTTAGTTGCTCCGCGGCATGTGGGATCTTCCCGGAGCAGGGCTCGAACCCATGTCCCCTGCATTGGCAGGCGGATTCTTAACCACTGAGCTACCAGGGAAGGCCAGAAGGTTTTGAAGAAGGTCCTTTTTCTAACCTCACTAATGCATGACTTTAAGCCGACCTCTTAGTTGCTGTATGTCACTGTTGAAAAATAAATGAACAATAACAGTAGTTAACATTCATTGATTATATTTTTACGTGTATTAACTCCTTTAATCCTTTCTACAACTCGATGACACAGGTACTCTCAGCATCTCCTTTAGTAGCTGAGAAAACTGAGGGAAGTAACTTGCCCAAGGGCATATACGAATCATGGGAGCCAGGATTGGAACTTGAGTCACCTGTCTCATTTTGCTATTGTATATGTCCAACGCCGCCGCATCATAGAAATGTTTCCTAGCAAAAAAAAACGGTATCAAAAGTACTAATAATGTATCGTTAATTTTCCCCCAGTCCATAGGCAAGCCCGATCTATTACAGGGGGGGAGATTAGGAAAGGCTTCTTTGTTCGGACTTGATGGTGCTTTTTAAGACCTTGACTAAGCTACTACCTCTTTCTTCTCCCTTTACTCCTTCCCTATTGAGGTCTCTAGACCCTAGAGGAGAAGGGTGAGCACGCTTATGAAAATAAGTGTAACTATTTCTGCTGAGCTCTCATTGCATTCTTAAGTTTCGAAATAGTTGCATCTTCGGAAGTTACTATGAGTACTTGTAAGCGCACAAAGTAAAAACAAAAACAAAAACGATCTGCCTCCGTGAGTGTCAGAGTAGTGAGTTTTTTAATCAAGAAAGAACAGCATGTGAGTGAACCCCTAGTCTTGATGACATGCATTTGACTGTGTGCCCAGTCAGTAGGAACTTCACTTTGTCGCTTTCTGCTCCAGCTTCGGAATACCAAGACTGCTTCTGTGTGATAGAATGGCAACAAAGTTGAGAATCTTAAGCTAAAAACTGGAGTGTAAATTTTCAAATTAGCTGGCAATAGGGGTCTACTCTGTTCGGCATATGGAAATTGGAGGCACTTAGGGTTGTTAAAACGTGCATTTGTTGGATGAGTCAGTGTTTTGTTACCCTCACTTAACAGAGGACAGTCACTATACCCAAGAGCTCATTTGTATGGGGAGGAGAGGGGGAGACTGACTGAGTGAGTCAATACGTGTTCTGTGGACAGCGACGATACAGGGCCACCAGCCCTGTCGTCTCGGTGTCTCTCTGAGGCCCAAGGAGGCTATGCTGCAATCATGCATGTCTGCACTCATAGCTCTGGGGTCGGAAGTCAGATTCAGTAGTGTGTAGTTTTTTTCGAAAGATACTGTCTCTGCATTTTTTGTTTGCTTTGTTATTTATCACTACTGTAACGTTACAAAGACCATCATTCTGTGAACAGCCCAAAAGTCACTGCTGCTCAGGCGTCTCTGCCCTATCTGTAAGCAAAATAACCATGCGATCAGAGCTCCCACTGAATTAAGAAGTAGCATTTCTTTGTCATAGTCTGTCAAGAGGATCAGTTATTCCCTAGTTTACTGTCTGTGTTCAGAAGGTTTTTCTGCCGTTCCTCCACCATTACTAAAATCCCTTTGGCAGTCTTTAGGCAAATTAGATAATTTCCAGTTCATGTTATCATCATAATAGCTCTTTGAGGTATATAGTTTTATTATTCCCACTTTTCAGATATGGAAATTAAGCCTTAGATAGATTACTTTATTCAGCATCACATCCAATCCTATACTTAATCTATGTATTTGGTTAAATTTAGAGGCCTTGTTCGTCATTATGTCTTTAATATCTGTTCAAAGGGCCCTAATTCCACTTCCTTGGGCAAAATGTATTAAAACCCAAGACAGTTACAGGCTTCTTTTGTATAGACTAAACCCCGTTGCTAATCTGTTTCCCCTTATGCTGAGCTTTAAAAATAAAAATGTACTTGGCAATAAGCTATATTGAAACTTGAAAGGGTGATAAGTCTTATTGGACTGTTGGCTCATTTCTAATGCAACAATGTAAGATTAAACAAAACCTTTGTTTTCAACATTATTCAGAATTATTTCTGACTTCACTAGTACTGTCTAAGCATTTTCAGGAAAATGCCCATAGAAATGTATATATTACAGGCAAACTGTAATTTGCCATTTGAACTGATTAGAAAAAGGAGGGGGCGGGGCTCATCATAATCATTGTATTTCTCACAGAGTCTCCAGCCTAGGCAACGGTTCTCTTTTTCTTAGGCCTCCATAGTTTTCAGGGATAGAATTCAAGTATCAAGCCTGAATACTGTATTAGTTTCAGGTGTACAACTAAGTGATCCAGTTATATTTTCTGATTATTTTCCATTATAGGTTATTGCAAGACATTGAATATAGTTCCCTGTGCTATTCAGTAAATTGTTATTGCTTATCTATTTTATGTATAGTAGTTTCTGTTACTGAATATTTATTTTTAATCTTAAAAATAATAGATGAACTTTTAAAGCTTACCTGATTCGAGGCTGAAAGACTTGAAATCGAACATTGACAGACTAACTTTCCTTTTACAAAGCACCTTCTACTTAGAGCCAATATGCTTATTTATGGGCCTGTCTGAGCCTTGGTGTTTTCATCTACAAAGCCAGAAGATAAAAATAGCTCACTAGCATATTATGAAAATTAAATAAGATGATGTTTACGAAAGTCCTTTGCAAAATGCTTATCAATTGTAGAGCTGTTAACATAATCCACAGAACAACAATTAGCACATCTTAGTTGCATAAGCCATTGTGAAATAATAAGTTAAAATTACTTGACCTAGATCCTGTCTCCTTTTTTACTCTGACAATTATATTACAGAGCATTTCTCAGCTAGGGGTAATACATCCCCTACAGAGGGAGGTTTTTTGGTTGTCGGAATGACATAGGTGAGAGGTGCTAGGAAATAGTTATTAAGCGTATTTTACAACAGAATACAACCACCACTGAACTCAGCATGATTAGATAGGGCTAATCTAATCGGGCTAATAATTCTATGAACCCAATTTAAAAAATGATTTGAGAGGTATGGCAAATGGCAAAGAAAGAAATCGTTTGGTGAGAAAATTCAAAAACAAATGGTTGGCAGCACTGCAGAGGAATTTTTGTCCTTCTTTTTTTTTGGTCCCCATAGGCTGAAGATGAGTTTGTATACTGGCCAAGTCGAGAAGAATCCATGAACTGTGAGGCCTTTACCGTCACCCTTATCAGCAAAGACAGACTGTGCCTCTCTAATGAAGAACAAATTATCATCCATGACTTTATCCTTGAAGCTACACAGGTAACCTCAACCTCAATTCCTCAGTAACAGCCACACCTAGGCGCCACACCTGGGCCCTGGATCACCCTTCCAAGTAATAATGAAGTAATTTACCACCCTTAAGATGGGCCCAAGCAGGCATTTGAGTATGACTTAAGTATGTTCACTTCCTTTTTTGCTTCCTTCAAATATTTGCTTTTTCAAGCTGGAAAGATGACATGTAGCAGTTCCTCTGATTGAGCAGGCATACAAATAGGCCTGTTGACCTAATTATAAAAACAATATACTAGAGCTCAGTATTTTCTTTGCCATCAGAAATGTAAGCCTTGCAATATGTTGCAGAGATGATAATATTAAGACTTTTTTTTTTTTTTTAGTAAACAACATTTTGATGCATAATTAACTACCTTCCTATGGGGTTGGTAAGAGGGGAGCTGTCTTATTTAAATAATGATGTCCTCACCCCTTCCTGGGTTTCTTTTCTTTATTTTTATAGATAAGATAGATAGAGTAGGATATAAAGCCTCTTATAATTTGTTGTCCCTTAAAATATTTCCCTGAACAGGATTCTATTTCACTATCATAACCTCATTTGTTCATGTCAAGCAGACCTCCCTAGTATTTTTCTCCTTACAGCAGTTTGGTTAACCTGGCATGCTTCAATCATCTATAGTATACACTTCCTCAGGGGCAAGTACGAGTCATTAGATTATAGACAGGATGAAATGAAGGATGGGCCGTGACTCGTGTTGTATTGGTTGTAGGATGACTATGTCCTAGAAGTTCGGCACTTCCAGTGTCCCAAGTGGCCTAACCCGGATGCCCCCATAAGCAGTACTTTTGAACTTATCAACGTCATCAAGGAAGAGGCCTTAACAAGGGACGGCCCCACCATCGTTCATGATGAGTATGCACCTGTTTTTAATTATCTTGTTGCATTGCGATAGTAGGGGAGGAAAGACAGATTTTAAACACGTAATCCCTCTCTCAGCGTGTGACAAGTCCAGCTTATTTCTAATGTGTCCATGTGCAAGGTGTTGGGGTTCTCTTTGGGTTTTAATTTGTCAAAGGCTTCAGGCTCTCCGAGTGTAGGTTCTAGAAAGGTGAAAGTACTGTATCTTAGCCTACCAAAATACATCTGCATGCTTTCTGAGGTTTTCTGTTTCAATAATGCAAATTAAACAATAACTTACAACATGTCTACATTTCTATTAATTTAAATGTAATACTTTATATTAATTAGTTGTTTTTAAATCCTTACACTGATTTCCAGCAAACACTTATTAGGGAAGAAACCTTTTAAAATATACTTTAGCTGATTAGTAATGAAAAAGGTCCTATTATTAATGATAATGTTTATAGTTTACAGTGTGTTTTGAAGTTTACAGTACTGTCTCTGGGAGTTTAAAGGTAAAGCATATGAATTGCAAAGAGCACAAATAACTTGCTCCTGGCTCTGAGCTTCTAAGTGTCCGAATAGAGTTCAAACCCAGCCCACTTTCCCTTTAATGAGAAGGAAGGGGGTCATAGATATACCTCATGGTATATGAATACCTGGAGTCAAACTTCATAGATGGACTCGACCTGCAAATCAGTTGCAGACTGTTGTGAATCTCACAAACCTTTAGCCAATGGCACCAATTAGACGCCCTCGTCTCTAGTTCGAAGGTAGTTAGTTACCTCCCTTGGTCAGCAACGTGTCAGGGCATCCATTATGTTCATTAAATTACCATCTACTCTGCTAGAATAGATATTAGTAAATTTCAAAGTAAAAGCTCATTAAGTCTTATCCTTGAACTAATGCTGTCACAGGAAGTGAACAAAGACTTTCGGCGGAGGTCAGCACCTTCACCTCAAATCCATGGTACTCTCCTGTTTGAAGCAAGCCATATGTTTGGCTCCTTCCAAAGAGTTTGATGGTCTTTTTTAAATAGTGACTATTTCAAAATGTTGACCTCTTAATTAGAAGAATTAGGATTAGTTAAGTAGCCTAAGTAAGATCCCTGGAAATGTGACAACCAGCAGTAGTGTTTAAATAACACAGTCAACCTCAGAATAACTGGGTAGTTACTACGAGTCTACGAAACTTTAGGATATGCAGTTATAGCACAAAGTTAGGGCTGCTTCTAGAGTTTTTTCCCCCACTAATCTGGGTCAGCTTTTCATATACCTTCTGGATTTTACTAGCTTTTATCAATTCAGACTAAATTCTAACGTTGCTGCCCAGCTCCGTGACGGATTTTGCTGTTCTGATAGTACTCCAAGGATCTGTCGTGAAGTCAGTAACGCAGCTAATGTCATATTTCATGGTAAGAGAAGACGGAAAGAAGGAAAAAAAAAAAAAAAAAAACAACCCAACAACAACTAGTTAAACAATTTAAACAGAACTGTTTGATTCATTTATCTATATTCAGCTTTGGGGTATATTGTCTTATTGAGTGATTTTTATTTTATGCTACATGCTGACTGTGTCACCTCTGGAATTAATCAAATGTAGCTTGTTCTTAGGCCTAAGCAAGAAAAGAACAAATTCATCCTACACTAGTGTCTCTTCACATATCATATAGGTGAGCTGGATTAAAAGCCACCTAAAGACCTGCATTCGTTCATTTATCCACCATCTTTAAGAGATAAGTGATTCCATTAAAATTATTTTTGTACATTACTCAAGCACATTTGAAGTTCTTTAATAGTTGTTAGCTCTAGTACAACACTGAATGCCAGTTACCTTTCAGTTTCCATCTTACCTACTTTTTGAACCTCTAAATATTCCTTCCTGATGGCCTACAAACGAACACCTCAAATCTAGCATATATAAACCCAAACTTACCTTCCCAGCCTGCTCCCATCCACTTAGTTGTACAAACCAGAAACATATCAGAGTCCTTTTCTGTGCCCCCTCACCTCCAATTATCATTGGCCACCAAGTCTTGTTGATGCCTACTCAGTACACTTCCCAAATTCAAGCTGGTTGAAGCTTTACTTCTTCAGCTATCATCCCAGTCCTCCACTGATTTACTTCCTGCAGCCCACCTTAGCCCTGCCAATACTATTCTAAGTGCCCTTTTATTCAACACACACTTCAAAAGTCACTCTCTTTGAACTGTTTCTAACTCAAACCAGAGGGGATCATCCACAAGCATCGCATCTTTACCAAGGCCATTCCTGTTTATCATATCATATTGTAACTACTTGTTCACATGACTGTCACCCCACATTGCTGTGACCAGCAGTGCTAACTTATTCATCCCATTCTCCATAGAGTGACACACAGTGGGTGGTGGATAAATATTGGTATGAATTGGTACCGTGCTTTCAAGTTAGGATGACTTACCCCATTATTCAGGATATGTGCCTGTATATGAACTTGCCCCAGACAGCCTTGCTTTTTGTGTTGTTTATTGGTATTTTTCCTGCTTACATTCATCTGTGAACTATAAAACCAATTTATCGACACAAAGTTTAAGTTTTGTCAAAGATAGCAGCGGGCAGGCTCGGAAAGAAGGCCTGAGTGCTTCCACTGAAAGTCAAAGAGTTGAGTTGAACTTTTAGTGCACAAACTCTGTGATGTCGATCTGGTCTTCACAGCTGTGTGCCAGGTGGATGAAGTTTCTAGGTAAAATGATCTAAAGGTAAACTTCCTCAACAAAAAGTAAACTGACTCTGTTTGAGCACAGGCACAGCTTAAAGGCAAACTGCTTTATTCACGGCATCCTATATTTGTCTGCTCAGGACAATTCTATCCAGAGGCTGATCTGTATCACTACTGTCAAATTTTAAACACAGAGCCTACAAGATAAATTCAAAACACAGCATGGTTCTTACACAGTTTTATGAGACACTAGTAGATTAGACCTTCGCTTGCAGAATGAAGGCTAGTTTTCTGTGCAAATACTTATGTGGATTCACTGTGGAGCTATATATATCACCCTGTTGGAGGCCATCGTGGGCTAATTTCATTTAACAGTTTTCAGAGTGGGATCCGAGGGTCCCTGGTTGGGAAGGAGGTCTCCAAGGCCCTTCCAAGAGATCCAAGAGGACACAACTGTTTTCATAATACAAAGATACCAGTTGCCTTGTTCACTCGTATTGTCTTGAGTGTACAGTGGAGTTTTCCAGAGCTACGTGACCCAGGAGGACATCCCCACTCTGACAGCTAATGGAATGCGTGCTTGCATGGTTTTGTGTTTTAACACTTTCTCAGTTCTAACATCTGATACAGTAATTATTGACAGATAAAGCCCAAATAAGCAAAAGCTCTTTGGGGGTCTTCAATAAATGTTAATTTTAATTTTGTCCTGAGACAGTCCAGAGGAAATGCTGAAATATATGGACTGCGTTCTGTACCAACTGCTGCAAAGACACCTTCAAATCACAACTAATCGAGTCCTTCATTTAATCCTCAAAATCACCCCACTGGGGGGGGTAACTTTAGGATCCCCGCTTCATGCATGAGGAAATGGGGGCTGCGTGTGTAGGTATTAGGCCCTGTGTACACACATATCCAGTTACTAAGTGTCACAGCCAGTCCCAGCTACATAATGTATGTGGGGTCCAAGGCAAAATGAAAATGTAGGAACCCTTGCTCAAAAATTATTAACAATAAAGATTTTCCAATTAAAGAAACAATCCTATTTACCAGCACATCAAAAAGAATAAAATACCTAGGAATAAACCTACCTAAGGAGGTAAAAGACCTGTACCGAAAACTACAAGACTGATGAAAGAAATCAAAGATGACACAAACAGATGGAGAGATATACCGTGTTCTTGGATTGGAAGAATCAATATTGTGAAAATGACTATACTACCCAAAGCAATCTACAGATTCAATGCAATCCCTATCAAATTACCAATGGCATTTTTTTACAGAACTAGGACAAATCATCTTAAAATTTGTATGGAGACACAAAAGACCCCGAATAGCCAAAGCAGTCTTGAGGGAAAAAAACGGAGCTGGAGGAATCAGACTCCCTGACTTCAGACTATACTACAAAGCTACAGTAATCAAGACAATATGGTACTGGCACAAAAACAGAAACATAGATCAATGGAACAAGATAGAAAGCCCAGAGATAAACCCACGCACCTATGGTCGACTAATCTATGACAAAGGAGGCAAAGATATACAATGGAGAAAAGACAGTCTCTTCAATAAGTGGTGCTGGGAAAACTGGACAGCTACATGTAAAAGAATGAAATTAGAACACTCCCTAACACCATACACAAAAATAAACTCAAAATGGATTAAAGACCTAAATGTAAGACTGGACACTATAAAACTCTTAGAGGAAAACATAGGAAGAACACTCTTTGACATAAATCACAGCAAGATCTTTTTTGATCCACCTCCTAGAGTAATGGAAATAAAAACAAAAATAAACAAATGGGACCTAATGAAACTTAAAAGCTTTTGCACAGCAAAGGAAACCATAAGCAAAATGAAAAGACTACCCTCAGAATGGGAGAAAATATTTGCAAATGAAGCAACTGACAAGGCATTAATCTCCAAAATGTACAAGCAGCTCATGCAGCTCAATATCAAAAAAACGAACAACCCAATCCAAAAATGGGCAGAAGACCCAAATAGACATTTCTCCAAAGAAGATATACAGATTGCCAACAAACACATGAAAGGATGCTCAACATCACTAATCATTAGAGAAATGCAAATCAAAACTACAATGAGGTATCACCTCACATGGGTCAGAATGGCCACCATCAAAAAGTCTACAGACAATAAGTGCTGGAGAGGGTGTGGAGAAAAGGGAACCCTCTACACTGTTGGTGGGAATGTAAATTGGTACAACCATTATGGAGAACAGTATGGAGGTTCCTTAAGAAACTAAAAATAGAGCTACCATATGATCCAGCAATCCCACTCCTGGGCATCCAGAGAAAACCATGGTTCAAACGGAAACATGCACCCCAGTGTTCACTGCAGCACTGTTTACAATAGCCACGACATGGAAGCAACCTAAACGTCCATCAACAGATGAATGGATCAAGAAGATTTGGTACATATATACAATGGAATATACTCAGCCACTAAAAAGAAGGAAATAATGCCAATTGCAGCAACGTGGATGGACCTGGAGATTACCATACTAAGTGAACTAAGTCAGAGAGAGAAAGACAAATATCAGATATCGCTTCTATGCAGAATCTAAAAAAAAGATACAAATGAACTTATTTACAAAACAGAAACAGACTCAGACTTTGAAAACAAACTTATAGTTACCAAAGGGTAAAGGTGGGGGGGAGGGATAAATTGGAATTAAAATATACGCATTACTATATATAAAATAGATAACCAACAAGGACCTACTGTATAGCACAGGGAACTATACTCAGTATTCTGTAAGAACCTAAATGGGAAAAGAATTTGGACAGAACCTAAATGGGAAAAGAATTTGGAAAAGAACAGATACATATATATGTATAACTGAATCACTTTACGGTACCCCTGAAACTAACACAACACTGTAAATTAACTATACTCCAATATAAAATAAAAATTAAAAAAATTTTTTTCCAGATGGCAACACCAGAGCATTAAACTAAGAAGTTTAGTTTACGCAGGACCCTCCTAAGTAGGGGACCCATCAAAGCACAAGGCCCAACACAGCAGCACAGGGGGCAAGCCAGGAAGCTGGCACTGGCTATAGTTAACTCCAGATCTGTCTAATCCCACTGGTTAACACTGCCTCCCACTGGTTTTCACAGTAAGCACTCCTGTCCCTTCTGTCTTCGGACTGTGTTTTGCTTTCTGTACTTTCTCATTCACTTCCAAAGTTTTAATTTCTTAAAGTCCTGTGGTTTTGTGCTTCCATTATTCCCCAGGATTAATGGATACTGAAGCTTTAGCTCTGTTTTCCTTCCTGCCGTAAAGATTTTGAAGGGAAGCTTCACTTCCTTCATAGTGACAGGGTTATACCTCTGCATTGCATTGTTAGTTATGATTTTTAAAACAACATCGTAAAAGCAAAACAACAATAATTGTAATTATATGAAGTAGTAAAAATTAAATGTAATTAAATGGCCATAAGTATTATACACACTGATGATACAAGGAACCCCAACGTGTCTTAAAATGAATATAGACAGAGCCACCTGAAAACATTACTGAATGTCGGGAACTTAAAGTACTTTCATTTCTTTGAGGCACAGACAGGGGAAGATGAAAATAAACAGCACAGCGCTAGTTAAGGAAGTATTGCTCTCAGTGGGGCCCTTTGAGAAAGTGGCAAACAAACTACCAAAACCAGTGAATTTATACAGTATTCTTGTTTTAGCTAAGTTGTAAATTACCTGTATCACTCTTTCACCAAGTCCCTGTAATTTGAAGTGCAAATGCATGAAACTTGACAAACATCCTTTAATCCTACTTAATTCCTAAACTTCTGAAAGAGAATGGCCTTTATTTTTTCAGTCTTTAAAGACTGATACATTAAAGTATGTATGCATTTGATTGATTTGACCTAGTTTCTAGTCCTGTTTAAAGTCTTATTTTGTAGGTACTTCCTTTTATTTAGGTACTTATTTAAGAATGGCTAAACACAGGAAAGGCAACCCAAGCAAAGGCCAGAGTAATCCCACATGGAGTGCACAGTGCATAGTAAAATACATAATACCTGACTTTCCTATCTGTATGGCTATGGTTAGCTTGAAGCGGGAAAAAAAAAATCCTAACAGTTTCACTAGAGCAGATTTAGCAAAGATTAAAGGGTTCAGTTCTTCCCCTATTGAAAAAAAATCCATACAAATGATTAGGGGCGGGGTGGGGAATTCCTAGCTCTGCTAAAATGAGAAGGTAAACCCGGTTCAGTTTAGAATCTGAAGAAAGACAACATGATGAACAAGAACAAAAAAATACAGTGAATCAGAGGTAATAGAGCAATCATAATTGGATTTTGAAATAATATGCTCAGAGATCTAAAGGAAGACCATATGAGATGAACTAAAAACGTATTAAGGGACTTCCCTGGTGGCGCTGTGGTTGAGAATCTGCCTGCCAATGCAGGGGACACGGGTTCGAGCCCTGGTCTGGGAAGATCCCACATGCCGCGGAGCAACTAAGCCCGTGAGCCACAATTACTGAGCCTGCGTGTCTGGAGCCTGTGCTCCGCAACAAGAGAGGCCGCGATAGTGAGAGGCCCGCGCACTGCGATGAAGAGTGGTCCCCGCTTGCCGCAACTGGAGAAAGCCCTCGCACAGAAACGAAGACCCAACACAGCCATAAATAAAAATAAATAAATAAAATAAATTAAAAAAAAAACGTATTAAGAAACAGGAACAAATTAGAGGCTAAGAAATGGAAAATATGAGAGATGGGCTAGTAGTACAATGGACAAAACCGCAGTCAGACTCGGATATGGAAGCCAGATACAGAAGTTCTAACATCGGTCTAAGGGTGTGATCCATGGAGAGAGAAAAAAGACGAAAGAGGAAGAAATTAATAGCTGAAAAAAAAATAATGGCTGAGATTCTCTAAGAACTGAATAAAGGGATGAGTTCTTAAAATGAATTATCAGGATACAATGAACAATAACATTCGGAGAGAAGATCTGAATACCATAATTAACAAGGCTGATCTAATAGTGACATATAAAAGTATGTACCCCATCGACAGATGAATGGGATAAAGAAGATGTGGTACATATATACAATGGAATATTACTCAGCTATAAGAAAGAATGAAATCATGACATTTGCAGTAACATGGATAGACCTAGAGATTATCATACTAAGTCAGTCAGACAGAGAAAGACAAATACCATATGATAATCACTTATGTGGGATCTAAGATATGGCACAAATGCACCTATCTACAAAACAGAAACAGACTCACAGACACAGAGATCGGACTTGTGGTTGCCAAGGGGAAGAGGGGGAAGGAGAGGGATGGACTGGGAGTTTGGGGTTGGTACATGCAAACAATTGTATACAGAATGGATACACAACAAGTTCCTACTGTATAGCACAGGGAACTATATCCAGTCTCCTGGGATAAGTCATAATGGAAAAGAATATTTTTTTAAAAATGTATTTATATATGTGTATAACTGAGTCACTTTGCTGTACAGCAGAGACTGGCACAACACTGTAAATCAACTAAACTTCAATAAAATAAATAGAATTTAGAAATAAACATTTCTAAAATTAAATACATAAATAAATACATATTAAGAGTATGTACCCAAGAGAGACTTATGGAGAGACCATATAGTCTCTTCAAACACAAATAGTTTATTCATAATTACTGACCATAAATGGAATTTTAATATATTCCAAAAAACTGATATCATACAAGGCCACGTTCATTGATTATATGCATTAAATTAGAAACCAACAATGAAATGAGACCCCAAATTCTTATACCCAGACACTGAAGTCCTTATGGCTAGAATTAGAGATAATTGATGGTTTAAAGAGGTAATGAAAATAGAAATTACGGACTCCTAAAACTAAATGATAATGAAGGCACTGCATTTCAAAACCTGATAGGATATATACTCAGAGAAAAAATGTATAGCCTAAGCCTCATATATTGGAGAAAAATTTTAAAATAAACTAAGTTTTCAACTCGAGAAGCCAGAAAAAGAACCAAATAATTCCACAAAAAGTACAAGGGATTAAAAGAAAAGCAAACAGTAATGAAATGGGGGCAAGGAGGAGACAGACTTCATTGCTTAAATTTTACTAACAAAAGACACAACTTTGGAAATTGGTGAAAAAAAGGTGGCGTAATTTATCATTGGGAAGAAAAAAAATTTACCATTTATCTGTAGTTCTCAAATGTTTTAAAAATTGTTAATTTACATAGGTGTGATAATACCTTATCTTTTAGAGTTTTATGCTAAATTATTAATGAATAAAATACCTGGGGTTTGCTTCAAAATACATGGGGAGGAAATTGACATGAAACAACACCAGCTATGAGCTGATGATTGTTTCAGTTTAGTGATGGTGCAGTGAGGGTTACTATGCCTTGTATACATTTGATATTTTCTTTAATAAAAGGTTAAAAACAATAGAAGTATTTTAAAGGAAATGAAATAAACATTTAAAACTATTTATAACTCTATACCAATAAATTTTTAAGCCTACCTAATCAAAGTAAATGATATTTAGTGAACACAATGTACCAGTCAGTCTCTGTTCTGAGCCATTGACATGTATCAGCTCAAATGTAAGGTCTAGTCTCCCGAACTATGAGACCTTGGCCAGTTACTTCCCCTGGATGTGCCTCGTTTCTTCAACCTCAAAATGGGGATACTAACAGTACCTGTAGTACTGGGTTATTCTGAGAATTAAGTTGACACATGTAAAGTACTTATAAGAGAGCCTGGCACATAGAGTTTTCAACCCATTAAGGCCCACTAAGTTTTGACCAGTCTACATTTGAACAACAGCACACAGAGAGAACATTTAATGTAACCTTGATTAAGAAGACAAACAAGGCTAGCACCAGAATGGAACAGTATAAGCCAATGTTACTTACTTGAATATGGGTACAAAGGTCTAAAAAAAATACTGTCAAAAACCCAGTGTGTTATAGTAAGAGAATTATATACATCATGAAAAAGATTTATCCTAGGAATATAGAGCTGCTTAAATGGTACCAAAAATTGCTCTCAGTGAATTCAGAACATTATTAAAGGAATTTTTTTTTAAATCAATAGATGTTCAAAAACATACAATAAAATAACACCCATTCATAATCCCCTTCCCCAAAAGAAAACACTCTTAGCAAACGAAAAGTCAAAAGCATTCTCTTTAACTTGATGTTACTTCTCAGAAGCCTATAGCAAATATTTTTATTTAATATTAAAAAATTAGAAGCTTTACCATTAAAGAACACAATATGACACCTCTTCACAGTGTTAGAATGCAAAACTATTGTATACTAGCCAATACAGTAAAAGCAAAAGATGTAAGAAGTATAAAAGAAAGAGACAAGTGGCATTGCTAGCAGATAAAGATGTAGCCAACTTTCCAGAGAATCCACAAATTATTAGAACTTAAAAAGAGTCCTGCGTGGCTGGATACAAGTTCACCACGTGAAAATCAATAACTTTCCTATATATCAACTGAAACCAAACAGTAATATCGCAATAAGAAGCCATTCTTTGGAGTAACAGAAACTACCTAGGATTTACCCTAAAATGAAATTGGCAAAAGACTACGTAGAAAACTGTAAAATCTAATCGAAAACTATAAAAGCCCTGAATAAATGGAGAAAAGACATCGTGTTCATGAACAGAAAAACTCAAAAAGATGTTAATTTCCTCAGATCTATCTATATATTCAGTGCAGCCTAACCAAAATCCCAACAAAACTTTTTGTGTTCCTTGACAGCCCAGTATGAAACAGGATGGGATGCGGTAGAAGCGTAGAGGTATATGGAAACGAGTGTACAAGTGAAAAATGAAAATATGTATGTTTGAAGCACTAAAAGTGAAACAATAAATATAGAGGCAGCCAAGACTATTGTGCAAACTTGCTTTATCAGGTATCAAGACTTACTAAAAACCTATGGGGATTTAAACGAATGTGGGGAAATACAGTATAAAAAAACAGACAAGCAGATTAAAGGGCCAAAATAGAGAGTTCAGAAATAGGGCTGCATATATGAGAATTTAGACTATTAAAAAGGCAGCTCAAATCAATGAGGAAACATGAGACAATTCAATAAAAAATGCTGGCACAGAGGGAGCGAAGACTGCTGCCATGTCCTGCATGTCCTGCCTGCTGCAGTCTGCGCATACAGTGGGATGTCGCTCCAGGACCTTGCTTCAGACATGTAAGCTCCCCCATCCATTAAACCTTCGGTGTCTCTGTTGCTGACTCGGGCTCTTTCTTTGGTCTTGAGGCTGGGCAAGTACAGGGCCTGCAGGCCTGTGGCGTGCAGCCCAACAACCGTGAACTCAGGTAATCTGTCAATGTAGCAGGCGTCAATCCCATACGTGGAAAGTGAAAGAAAGAGTATGTGTGAGATGGAAAAGATTCAGAAAAGGCTGAACATGTTTATGGAGCATAGAAGACTAGTTATCAAGGTATAGTTGGATTGCCAGATGTATTAGGAAGTTACTGGGTTTTGTGATTCTGTATTTAGAAGAGGATCAATATTCTAATCATGTGCTTCATCTGAAGCACCCACTGAATAGGGAACAATTTTGAGTCACTGGGATTGGTGTCTTGATCATGAGATACAGTAAAAGGTCAGATAGACTTAGGAATCATTTGTCTTAATAAATACAGGTTTAAATAAGTAAATGGGGATGAAATTAGGCTAGGCAGTAGGAATGAGGAACGTTAGGGGCTGATGGATGGAAAGTGGGGAATGGAATATTGGATTCCCATGTGGTAGGAGAGCTTGTACATGGGGAGTGATCCTGTGAATGAGCTGGAAGTAGACAATGTTGTAGTTCCTGGATGTGGTCTCTGATAATTGATTTTATAGGTCACATTCATGGTGAAAGCTAAGTGTGGTATGTATTCCTAAAGATGACCATTTTTATAAACGTTAGGTTGGAAAACAAAGCAAAATTTGCACTATAGTTGTGGCATTGTCTAACCATGGAATTTGGTGATATTATTCCTTCTGAACCTTTGTTCACATTATTTGTTAAATAAACCAAATCACATTTTAAAATGAGGATTAATAAAGCAAATATATGTTAAAAAAATGCTGGCACAAGTGGTTATCCATTGGAAAAATAACTAAATTCAGACCCCTACCTTACATCAAAACAAGAATAAGATTCCAATGAATTAAACAATTACATGTAAAAAAAAAAAAAGTAGAAAAATATAGGAGAATATTTTTTAAATACTGGGGTAAAGAAAGCATTAACAAACAAGATTCCAAAAAAGCTAAAGATTGATAAATTTGATTATATCTAAACTACATTTCAGCATTAACAGAAACAACCACAAACAATGCTAACAAAAAGTAGAGACTGAAAAAAATACTTGGAACATGTACTGCAGATAATATAAAATAACTCCTAGAAATTCATTTAAAAGAGACATACCCAATAGAAAAATGGCCGAAGTATATTAATAGGCAGTTTCAGAAGAGGAAATACAGATGGGTCAATAAACATAGAAAGATATTCAACTCCCCTGGTAACCAAGGAAATGCAAATTAAACCAACAGTAAGATTCAAGTTTTCACACATCAGACTGGCAAAAGCCAAACTTCAGAATGATGAGGAGAAACTAGTATTCTCTGGCTGGGAGGAGTATGGACAGGTAACAACACGTGGGAGAGAAATACCGCAGTGTCTTTAAAACTAAATGGGCATACCCGTGACCTAGCTCTTCTCCTCATGGTAAGGTGCTACTCTGTACTACTCTGCTATGTGCACAAGGCACAAACAACCTAAATGTCCATCCGTGGGGAAGTGAGGACATCCGGTATGCATGCAGCAGATGAAATAATGAGCCAGATCGACATGTACTGATATCCTTAAATCTAGGAAGGCTGTACCTAAATGCATAACAGTTTTTTCCCTTAGACAGATTACCTCTGAAGTTGGGGTGGTGGTTAGGGAGACGTTGGCTTTATTTGCATTACAGAAGTAAAAACATCTGTACTGTTTTAATTTCATGTAAGAATAAGTTTAGAAACAATATTTAATAGTTATTAACAGAACAGTGGACACAGGGCATCTAAATTCTAGTCTTATTTCTGCCACCAACCAGCAACACCTCCTTGAACAATTCATTTAATCCATCTGTTTTCTCATCATTAATAGGGAAACTATGTGCCACACAGGTTCCTGTAAAAACTGAAGATGCCAACCTGGCCTGATGAAAAAGTCTGCTACCCTTCTAAGCCTTTTTTGTGCCTGTGTGTGAAGCAAAGAGAACCATATTTTTCCAAGAATTTTATAGAAGGTGCTCATACTTGGAAACTTCCACTTCAGTACCAAAAATAATTACTAAATATGAAACTCATTTTGGAAATTCTCTGACTGCATTTTGAGCCACATATTTCCATTTTTATTCATATTCTGGAAGTTCAATTTAGCCCTTCGGGATTGTTAAAAAATTTTTTTCCAGAGCCTTTCACCACTTTCTACTTGTCTCATAGCCTCTAGTTAAAATTCTCGTATTATTTTTCCTACTATATCACCCAGCTTGTCCCCGACATCAAATCTTCTTACAGCCCTCCCAAGTCTAATTTTGAACTTCTAACTTCATATTAGACATCAAGCTAAACATCTGGTAAGCCCGTCTGAGAGATGTCACATTCAGAAACAAATGTCACCTTTATGCTAACCTCTAAATCCCTGCCCTTGTCCAGCATTTCATTCATTTTTGTGTTCTAGAGTAGATATCAATACAGTCTACCTAGCTTCTACGGAAATAGGTGATGGTAATTTTGTTCCAATATATTCTGTCCTTTAGTGAATCTGAAATAGCTTTTTTTTGCCTCCCCAAGGTACGGCGCAGTTTCCGCAGGAATGCTGTGTGCCCTTACCACCTTGTCTCAGCAACTGGAGAATGAAAATGCTGTGGATGTGTTCCAGGTTGCAAAAATGATCAATCTGATGAGGCCTGGAGTATTCACAGACATTGTAAGTACTTTGCTTATTTGTGAAACTTGTGCATCATTTGAAACTCAGCCTCACCCTTTAGAACAGTGGTTCTGATTGGGGGTGACTTTGCCCCCCGGGGAATGTTGGGCAATGTCTGGAGACCTTTTTTGGTTGTCACAGCCGGAAATGGAGTTAAGTGAGTAGAGCCCAGGGATGCTGGTAAACGTCCTGCAACGCCTAAGAGAGCCCCCCACAATAAAGAATTAGCTGGCCCACGTGTCCAAAGGGCTGAGGTTGAGAAACTCTGCTTTCTAAAATGTAGTATCCTCTGATTATAAAATATGGATATCCTATTATCTTAGTGGACTGTCAACACTGAGAATTCATTCCAAGGTAACAGAGATCAAAAGGACATG
Organism: Balaenoptera acutorostrata; assembly: GCF_949987535.1. Classification (NCBI taxonomy): domain Eukaryota; kingdom Metazoa; phylum Chordata; class Mammalia; order Artiodactyla; family Balaenopteridae; genus Balaenoptera; species Balaenoptera acutorostrata. The sequence continues at coordinate 27,863,975 of NC_080073.1, read as the reverse complement.
AAGAAGGTGTAGGTCTTGATTATAAAGGATTCAAGAGATTATTTTTTAAGTGTCTGAACTAGCAGAGACATAATTCCTGTTTCTCTAGTATATTTTTCACATTTACATTTTTAGTCAGTATTTCCACCTGAGGTGAAATAAATCATTAAGCTGCTCTTTGGCTCAAAAACTGTCTCCCTCTTGTTTTCCAGGAACAATACCAGTTTGTCTACAAAGCAATGCTCAGCTTGGTCAGCACTAAAGAAAATGGAAATGGTCCCATGACAGTGGACAAAAATGGTGCTGTTCTCATGGCAGATGAATCGGACCCTGCCGAGAGCATGGAATCTCTAGTGTGATCAGAATCTTGAAAGGACGCTTCATTTGTAAAACTTCTGAAGACTGAGAACTTTTTTGAGGCCTTTTTTTGCCAGACTCTACGTTATACAATAACCCGGTTACTTTTTTACACTGATAAAAGTTTTGATATTTATTTTTTGCCATTTTATGTCTTAATGGTATCCTACTGAGCATTTGCACCTCTGTTCATTTCACACAGTGAAACGCGGTTTTACCTAGTTTGCACTATCTGATCAGTGTTACTGCTTATAATCTAATACTAAAGCAAACCCTGATGTGACATTCCATGACAGCACACATGCTACTTTTTAATTCAGTACAGTGAAGGTCTTTGTTATGACAGTGAATCTTGGTTCTTTTAATTATTATTATTATTGTTGCTAAAGCAGTTGCATTCTACTAGCAGGCAATGCTGTACTTTTCCTCAGTTCTCCTCTTCTATTTTTTCAAGGCACTGTTCAATACTGTATGCCTTCTGTATTTTAATGGAGTGGTTGAGCGTTGTTTTCTTTTAAAGAATAGCAGGTGTGGGGAAGCTACTCTGAAGGTCTGTCAAACCTCATGGCCTTGAAACAGTTCCATTTATGATGGTGAAGATAGCCATTAAGAAATTAGAAGGTTTGAGTTGTTTCATGTGAACATCACTTATTAGTTACAAAAGTTACATTCATAGCTTAAAAAAATGCCCAATTGTGTCAAAATAAAAGATATCTCTGTATTACAGTTTTCACAGTAGCTATGTGGACAGTGTGTGTTGTTTCCATTTTTGACTCTCTGAAATAGCTACACCCCAAAATCAGGGCCATCTTTTACCAAAGAGAGATGGCAATATTTTATATAACTCCAGATATGAAACCCTTTAGTGAATCTCCATTAATGCTTCATGGTTTATAATACCATACCTCATGGCAGGTGGAATAATGAAAATCTTTGCAGGTGTGTAATTTTGAAACTAGTCCTCTGAAATATTCCTATTACTCCTATAGCAATCTAATAAAAACTACCTATATAGCTAACATTCTGACATTCTTTTCTTTCCTTTTTTTGCCAAATGTTTCATGATAAATCTCATAATTACATGCATTCTTCTACTTAGGATTAAACTGAAAATACTGTATTAGCAAAAGTCTTTGGGACTATCTAGATTCCCACACATGGGTAAACCTGATTTGGAGAGAGAAAATTAGAATCTTGAGTGAAAGGTGATAGTGACATTTTCAAACAACTTTTAAAAATAGGAGACAGCTTTGTAATGCTTTTGTGTAGTTTAGCCTCAAAAACAGATAAAAAGACACTGCTCATCATGACACAGAGCCCAAGGAAGTAATTTCTTGGAGCCATATTCACCCTGCTGTACATCATGGGAAAATTAGGAGCATTAATAAGAAATTTCAGTTTAGTTATTTAGAAAAATAAGCTACTTACTGAGATCTGTTTCTTCGACTACACATTTGCTCTAGAGGGATGACTTCTGTCAGAAGTGAAACCATCAGCAGAACTGGGCCTGTTAAGAAGAAAAGGGTTTTGGTTATTTTTTATGTCAATAAACTTCAACCAAAAGTCCATACTGGCTATTATCATACCATCTGGATAGGCGTTAAAACATTCATGATAATCAGCCTTGAGATTCTGTTTATCTTGAGTTGGGTTTCTATGAAGTTTGTCAGAGTGGACCTGAAGGAGCAAAGCTGCTAAGGAGAGAGAGGCTACAGGACTAGCCCAGGATTTCTAACACATAGGCCAGGTCAACGGAGTTTTCGTGAACTACGTAACTTGCCAGGGTTCATCCCGTCTTTTCATCACATAGATTCAGCCACACAGAACAGTCCACTGTTCACGAACTGTGTAGGCTAGGTTGAGAAAAGCTGTACAAGTGAGCCAAGTTTGCTAAACTGTATGTGCTAGAGGACACAGACACCTTTACCGCCCCTCTGCTCCCATCCGAGGTGACACAAGGAAGCTCTGCCTAACACTTAAGAAAAAAAGCTTTAACGTAGGAACACTACAGTTGCCGGCTGGCTGAGGGAAATCAGTAAGGGAAAGGTTTCACATCATGGCAAGAGCTGGATCATTTTACTCAATTAAGTAGGTTCCTCTAGTTGTATAGAGTATTGATATGAGCTAATTCTCAGTAGATGGTACAGTGGACTTGAGTTTCAGAAGTAACATTCAAGTTGGGGTTCATGGTCCCTCTGTCATTTTTTCTTAACAAAAGTAAACACTGGTTATAAGACACATGGCAAGTATTCCCTTCTGTGCTATTACAGAGGGCTCAATTCATGGAAATGCATACCCTCCAATTCTGTGACCATCTCTTCCAGAGGTATCAGAATCATGATAAAAGAGAGATAGCTAGTAAATACAATAGAAACAAGGATGGCTTATAAGTTTTCTGTGAGCAATTGTGTGTCTGTAGCGGTCTTGAACCAAAGTCTACAAATCCCGACACACTGAACTATGAGCAATTGCTATTTGCCCATCTTGCCAAAGTGGTCCAAACACACTTCACTGAGGATAGTTATATTCAGCCGTTCCTCACTTTGACCATGGAGTGTATCCTCACTATTATTCTTCATCTGTTATTGGCAAATATATGCTTGCATCTTTCCAGAGGCAAAGATGGTGTTCTCTTTGAGACATAAGCACATTGCTTAACCACATAACAAGGTTATTACCACTTGCACTCAGGAGGAAAGGAAATAGCTATTGCAAATTAATCTGTGCTATGTTATAAAAATAAGCTTTTGGGAGTGTATGAATTTAGCTCTAGGTAAGCAGAATGCACACATCATTCAAAACTGAATTGCAAAGATCAGAACAAGTGGCCATGCTGGACATCAGAAAAAACACACCTTATTGCCATCAAGAGAACTCTCCTTCATCTAAAAGCCACAATATCATCTTTTATATTTTAAAAAAAAGTTTCCTTCTGAAATTCAACATGATTAAAATTAGGTGAATTGGTTTTCCTAATTTTTATGTCTTGGCGCTTTTAGAGTCTTATTTCGAGCTGAAAAGTCCAGCAAGGTCAGAGAAGGTTATGGCATTTAAGGTCTGGCTGTTGGAGTTTTTAGCCCAGAGTGACATACTGAAATCAACAAATAACCTTAATTACTTTATAATGACACAGCACAACTGCCTTGTTATGAATTTTTTCTTAAATGCATATACACTGTATTTAAAAATTAAAATATAGATACCAATTTACCAAAGATACATGCTACTAATTCTAAGCAAAAAATTAAAAAAAGAAACCCAAACTCATCATAATTTAAGAAATAATAATCAAAATGTAGTTTGTCTTAAGAATTTAGCAGTTATACTGGAAAATGCATTTTCAACTCCTATGTCCTAAAGTTTATGTTAAAATGGTGCCAGTGAATTTTTATATGAAGGGAAAATGCCTGCTTTTTTTTTTTTTTTTTTTAAACAGCTGTAATTTCACTTACCCCTTTGCGCTTGCCCTTAGTTGCCACTTAACATGCAATATTGGCTTTACTTATCTCTAGAAAGAAGGCATGCTACAAATAGGAAGGAATTGTAATAATGATATTTGGCCTCTACTTTGTCTTAGCTGTTAAACTGTTTTTAGTATTTTTGTTAAATATTTGCAAAGGGAAGCATTTTCTACAGAGGATAATTAATTTCAAGAAAAATATCTTGAGTTTTAAGAAATAAACATCTCCAGAAAAGGAGACGGCCGATTTTATAAAATGTCGCAACTCTCCAACATTTGGGGTAGTGACTCCTTTTTTGTTAGGACATTTGAAACTAGCAAGCAGCCATTGTTTCTAAAAAAAAAATTCAGCCTTCATGTTGATTCATGTTTCTTTCACTTCATTTTGAAATAGCTAAAATCATTAAAACTGTAAATATTTTGTTGCTTGGATAAGCATCTTCTGGGAACTTTGTATCTATGGTATATAATCATAGAATTTTATATTTTCATATAAAGCTAATTTTTTTCTAGTTTCAACTCTGTCATAGTTTTTTGGTTTTTTTTTTTTCCTTTGTGGTGGATATGTGAATTCAACTTTCTGTGTATTGAAGTAGCAAGAACCATCTTTGCATTCCAAAAGAATCCAACATGTGTTATTTCTTTGAGGAAGTGATTGTGAAAGTTGGGTTTTCCTTTTTAATTTCATTGACCATTTGTGCAATAGGAATTAGACATAATTAGTCACTGAATACAGTCGTTGCATTGACCCATTTGGAAAAAGTGGTTTTTTTGGTTTTTTGGTTTTTTAATTTGTTCGGGGGGTTTTGTAACCTGAAAAATTTTCCCTTTTTTCTTCTGTTTAAAACTATATCAAATCATTCTATTATAGTGTTATTTAATATGTAAATTGTATTGCTATACATAAAATAAAGTATGGTTTTTGATGTATTCATTAGTGCTGAGCATTTCTATGAAAATATCTACATCCAATAAAATCAGATTACTCGTTTCTCTTAATAGATCACATTTATACCCACAGACCCTTGGTCTTCGTTTTCATGGTAGTAAAATGATTATTAGGAGCCATTTTACATAGGCAGAAAACCAGAAGTGTCTTTTCTGAGTTCCTCCTGCTTTAAAGAGTAAACAGTGACCACATTGTAACTGCATGTTGAGTCAAACTTTATTCGCTTTATGAGTCTGCTGCTAAGTTATAAGTAGAATTATTATTTTCTCCAGTGTATCAACTAGATTTGTAGCAAGTTCTCCCTCTTAATTTTTACTGTGTAGGATGAAGGATATCTCTTGGCAAGACTTTGGGAGAATCTATGAAATACATATATAGGATCGCTATGATTGCTTCTACTTATGAGGAATTTTGCCATTTCCAAACAGGAGTCCCAAACTTGGCAGCTTGGGTCCACCATTATCTCTGAACTTTTAGAGGCCCCACATCAGGAATTCAACTCTCATTATCAGGGCTCCAATTTTTCTTTCCACAAAGATAAAGAACTGGTAGTTCATTCTCCATAACTAACTGGGAACTTAAGAAACAGTGTATTAACCTTTTCCAGTAGTATCTAGAAGAAAGACCAACTCACCCCAAAAGAATGAACCTCTCTAATTATATAACCCTAGTCTTCCTCAAATTACACCCATGGGGACTCAATACTCTGTATCACAGAGTACACAAGAGGTCACAAATTGTTGACCTGTAGATCATATTCACTCTACAGATATATTTAGGCCATAATTTTAAAAAGTCTTCTTAGTTTCCAACATGTAAAAAAACAAAAAACTTTTTCGTTAAGATTCAGATTTCAAGCTTTTTTCAAAAATTTTGGTGGTGTTACAACACCAGGCTCCTGTTCTCACGTGGGCACAACAAGCTGGAGAGGAGTAGCTGTTGCCCCTTTTAGGTGATGCATGTACTCTCCAGTTCACCAGAGTCTACATCTGTCACATTACATTATGTCTGCCCATCGTCAGTCTAACTTGCCTGGATCCTATGAGCAGTTGCATACAAATTTTAAGACTGTCTACCATCTCAGGCTGCTAAACCATCAACCAAAAGCAGCAGTAAAAGTACTTATACTCGTCTTCCATCATTAAAATACTAGGAAGCCAGCATAGGGTAAAGGGGGGTTCTAAGAAACAGGACTTATGACTGTTCAAAATAATTAACAAATCAGTTCTCTACTCCATGGCTTTTACTGTCCAGGATATAACTCTAGACAAGGAAACTTCATTTCTGCTACCAAGAATGGGGCAAAGAAACAAGGGTGCAAAAAGCTGCTGGTCCAAAACCCCATTTTCTAACAGTTAATTTAGACTGTTGAGAACATTAAGATTTAGAAACAAGTCACTACTAACCATGCCTGGATTCAGAGACAGGATTAAAAACACTGGTTTTATATTTCTGCCTGCATTGGTGAAATAGCATAAAGGAACTAGAAAACGATAGGAACTAGAAGTTGGGAACCAACAAGGTAAAATTGGCTTTTGTGATCATGAAGTTTGGCAGCGAAGATAGACCCGCAGTTTATGTGAATCTAACAATTATATTATGTTGCTCAAAAATTGAAAAATAGGAAGTTAACTTTATCTGATTTGTGGTCATTTGAAATCATTTGACTTTTATAGATACTGGCCTATTATCACCAACTTAGAAAAACTTGATTCAAGGCACCACTGACTATCATCTCATTTTGGTGCTTCACTCTGACTATAAAACTTCTTGAAAGAGTTGTCTATACTCACAAGATCCATTTCTGTTTTCCATTCTCTCCACCTGTTTAACTTGGGGTTCCATCATCATCATCCCACAGCTCTTACCAAGTTCTCCAAATACCTTGTTCTTTAACCTCAACTCCACTAATTTGTCAGCAATTGACCACACCACTTTCTTCTTTCAGGAGTCAACAGATATTTACATAGCAACCACTAGGTACCAGGAGGTGTTCTAGGTGCTAGGGATAAGTAAAGTAGTTCACAAAATAAAGTCCTTGACCTCATGGAACTTACAGTTGATACAAAACAAATACATAAGCAATATTTAATACAATGTCAGGTAAAAGGGCAAAGAAGAAAACTAAATCGGAGAGGGGGAAAGAGAGTAATGGGAGGATGATAGATAAAGTGGTCAAGCCTATCTACTGAGCAAAAATACAAAGTTTAAACGTTGAAACATCTCTTTTTCCCTATGATTTTTCTTTTAATGTTTCTCTTACCTCATTGGTAAAGAAGGTTCTGAGAACTACCTGGGGTCTGAGAAATGTGGCTCCTTTAGGTACTTTTGGAGAGTGAAAATTACTCAGGGTTTAAAGGTAGGATTTTTTTTCTCCTTCCTCATTATCTGTTATTTTTCAAGTCTCCATTGTTGGATTCACTTCATATTTTCAGCCTCTAAATGTTGGCCTGTCCCAGGCTTCTGTTAAAGTAGCCCTCTTTTTTGCCATTTATAGCCCTGTTCCCAAATAATTCCATCCAATCCACGGAATTAAATGCTTCCTATATGCCAATAACTACCAAGGTATATCTCTAATCCCAACCAATGCCCAGGACTCCAGATTAATATCCAACTGATTATTTAACATCTTCATTTGTACATCTAATAATGATCCTAAATTTAACATGACAAAAGCACAAATCTGATTTCCCCCTAAACTGCTCCTTCCCCACTGTTCTACCACCTAAGTATCAATAAATAGCAGTAGCATCTACTCAGGTAATCATGCTAAAAACTAGTTATCGGGATCTCTATATTTCCTGCCATTTAATAAGAAACAATCCAATTTCAAACAGAGAAAAAATAGCTGAACAGACACTTCATTAAAGAAGGTACATAGATGGCAAGTGAACACATAAAAAGATGCTTCATATTATTAGTCATCAAGTAAATATAAAATAAAACCACAATGTAATACACTTATTAGATTCACTGAACTTGAAGAAAGGTTAATAGATGTGACCTAAAATGAAATGAAAACAGAAAAAGAGCAAACAAAAACAACACAGAGAATCCAGGTACTGTGGGCAATATCAAACAATATAAATACATATAATTGAAATTCCAAAAGGAGAAGGGAGGAAGAGGCAGGAAAAAATATTTTAGGAAATAATGGACTAGATTTTCCAATATTCATGACACCAAATAACAGATTCAAATGACTTAGAGAACACCAAGCAGGATGAATTAAATTTAAAAAATCATACCTAGGCATATCATATTCAAATTGCTGAAAACCAAAGTTAAAGAACAACAACAACACACACACATTACTTAAAAGGAAGGAAGGGGGACTTCTCTGGTGGCGCAGTGGTTAAGAATCCGCCTGCCAATGCAGGGGTCACGGGTTCAAGCCCTGGTCCGGGAAGATCCCACATGCCACGGAGCAACTAAGCCCGTGCGCCACAACTACTGAGCCTGTGCTCTAGAGCCCACGAGCCACAACTACTGAGCCCACGTGCCACAACTACTGAAGCCCATGCGCCTACAGCCCGTGCTCCGCAACAAGAGAAGCCACCACAAGAGACGCCCGCTCACCACAACAAAGAGTAGGCCCCGCTCACCACAAGTAGAAAAAGCCCACGCGCAGCAACGAAGACCCAACGCAGCCAAAAATAAATAAATAAATAAAATTATTTTAAAAAAAAAAAAGGAAGGAAGGAAAGAATCACAGCAGAATTCATGTTAGAAACCATGCAAATCATAAGACAACAGAGTGACAAATGTGAAGTGTTGAGAGAAAAAAAACCTGTCAACCCAGAATTCTATATCCAGTAAATAGGTTATTCTTCCAAAATGATTTAAGTAAAGGGGTAAAACATATTTTCTATTTAGAGCCATACTCTTACAAGCTATTTTTATTTTCTAAATATAAGTCAATACTTGGTAGAGGCATTTTTTTCCTGGTGATGTTCCATAAATCTGATTTAATGAAAGCCTAATTTGGAGTTGTTAATGTATTTTGTTTAGGGAAAAGCTTAGAAGATTAGTACAATCCCTATGTAAAATTACTGAGTGAAAACTGAGCTAAAATTAGCAGAGGGAATGCTATTACATTATCATACTTTTCTTTTGCCATTAAGATAAGATTAAGTTGCTTTGTTGAAGAGTCCAGTAGACCACAGAAAACTACATTCAGATTCACATCCACATTATGCAGCAAGAGAAATAAAAATCAAAAAGGCAAGATTAAATTTATTATTAGAGAATAACCAGTGTGTCTTCAAAAAACCCCTTTGGCTGAGCATCCAAAGAAATCAAAGTACATTGTTGACTTTGCATCATTCAGGCTATGTGCAAGCCACATGAGCAAAAAGGACAAAAGAGCATATGTTTATTCGAAGAATATTTTTAGAGATGCAAGTACATAGCTCTGTTAATAAATCTCCCTTAAAACACAACCAAATTAACCTTGTCTATCCTCAGAACATTCAATAGTTCTTTCTAAATCACATCAAATATCAACTCTTGACTTTAAAGATGTCATCATTCCTCCCTTTAGTACTACCTTTATCCGACCTTATATTTCTTCTTCTCTTCAACTCACACCTTTGTTCTATCCATGTCCAATCTATTCACTCACTGACCCACAGACTATTTCATTCTTACACTTAGACATTTATCCCTGTCACTCCTCTTACTTCACTCCTACCCAATGCTCAGATGATGACTTTCTCCTGGAAACTGTTTCTGACTAGTTAACCTATAACTTTTAATAGAAAGCTGAACCACTTTGTTCATGTACTCTTGCTATGACAACTTATCCTAAATCTGTTCTTTATCTTGTTAAGCAGGAGTTGTTCCTGAAAAGTTAAAGGTGGGGAGGGGAGGGGATGTGAAGAATGAGGCCATAAGATATGTGTTACCCTATAAGGAGAAACCAGCATTAAAAGATAAAAGAGCCAAGTGGTGCCCTTTAACATTATAAGCTGACAGGTAAAATATACAAAAATATATACAGACCTAAAAAGTTAAATAATAATACATGACAGTTTATCATTAGGTCCCAAATAAATTAGTATGATTAGCATAAATAAGTGCCACAGGAGTTCACAGCAAAAGTTCATGAAGGAAAGATACTTCAGTTGAACCTTGAAAGACAGGTAGATTTTAAGCGGCAAACTAGGTAATGAAGACATTCTGTTCATGTAAATGTTGGGGAAAATCCCACATAAACAAAATTTTCGTCTTAAAAAATGAGAAGAACTTGGAAAAGGAGGATGAGGTCTGTACCATGGAAGACCTTAAATATGAAGCTAAGGAGTTTGGACTTTGTCTGAAGGTGAGAGCCCTTTACAATGTAGGTACATCAATAATGTTACTGCCATATCGGAAAATGAATGGAGGCACAGACTGACAGAAGAAATGTTTAACAAAGAGCCAGAAGGTTTGGGCTTCCCTGGTGGCGCAGTGGTTGAGAATCTGCCTGCCAACGCAGGGGACACAGGTTCGAGCCCTGGTCTGGGAAGATCCCACATGCCATGGAGCAACTAGACCCGTGAGCCACTACTACTGAGCCTGCGCGTCTGGAGCCTGTGCTCCGCCACAAGAGAGGCCGCGATAGTGAGAGGCCCGCGCACCGCGATGAGGAGTGGCCCCCACTTGCCGCAACTAGAGAAAGCCCTCGCATAGAAATGAAGACCCAACACAGCAAATAAATAAATAAATAAATAAATAAAAGTCAGGAGCTCTTAAAAAAAAAAAGGCAGTTAAATTATAAAAAAAAAAAAAAAAAAAAAAAGAGCCAGAAGGTTTAAAGAACAAACAAACAGAAATTAACAATACAATAACTAAAATGAAAAATACACTAGAAGGAAACAATAGCAGAATAAAAGAGGCAGAAAAATGAATAAGAGAGCTGGAAGACAGAGTGGTGGAAATCACTGATGCAGAACAGAATAAAGAAAAAAGAATGAAAAGGAAATGAGGACAGTCTCAGAGACATCTGGGGCAACATTAAATGCACCAACATTCATATTATAGGGGCCCCAGAAGAAGAAGAGAGACAGAAGGGGCCTGAGAAAATATTTGAAGAGTATATAGCTGAAAACTTCCCTAACATGAGAAAGGAAACACTCACTCAAGTCCAGGAAACGCAGAGAGTCCCATACAAGATAAACCAAGGAGGAACATGCTGAGACACAGATTAATCAAACTGACAAAAATTACAGACAAAGAAAAAATATTAAAAGCAACAAGGGAAAAGCAGCAAATAACATACAAGGGAATCCCCATAAGGTTATCAGCAGATTTTTCAGCAGAAACTCTGCAAGCCAGAAGGGAGTGGCATGATATATTTAAAGTGATGAAAAGGAAAAACCTACAACCAAGAATACTCTACCCAGCAAGGCTATTGTTGAGATTTGATGGAGAAATCAAAAGCTTTACAGACAATCAAAAGCTAAGAAAATTCAGAAACACCAAACCAGCTTTACAACAAATCCTAAAGGAACTTCTCTAGGGGAAAAGAAAAGGCCACAACTAGAAACAAGAAAATTACAAATGGGAAAGCTCACTGTTAAAGGCAAACATAAAGTAAAGGTAGGAAATCATCCACACACAAATATGATATCAAAACTAGAAATTGTGAGAAAAGGAGAGTACAAATGTAGGATATTGGAAATACATTGGAAATCTAGAGACCAGCAACTTAAAACAACCTTGCATATATATATAGACTGCTATAACAAAACCTCATGGGAACTGCAAACCAAAAATCTACAATAGATATACACACAAAAAAAGAAAAAACAATCCAAACACAATACTAAAGATAGTCATCAAATCACAAGGGAAGAGAACAAAAGAGGAAGAGGAGAAAAAAGACCTACAAAAACAAATCCAAAACAGTTAACAAAATGGCAATAAGAAGATACATATTGATAATTACCTTAAATGTAAATGGATTAAATGCTCCAACCAAAAGACACAAACTGGATGAATGGATACAAAAACAAGACCCATGTATATGCTGTCTACAAGAGACCTACTTCAGATCTAGGGACACACACAGACTGAAAGTGAGGGGATTGAAAAGGGTATTCCATGCAACTGAAAATCAAAAGAAAGCTGGAGTAGCAATACTCATATCAGACAAAATAGACTTTAAAATAAAGACTGTTACAAGAGACAAGACAGATACTACATAATGTTTAACAGAAACAATCCAAGAAGAAGGTATAACAATTATAAATGTATATGCACTCAACATAGGAGCACCTCAATATAAAAGGCAAATGCTAACAGCCATAATAGGAGAAATCAACAATAACACAATAATAGTGGGGGACTTTAACACCCCACATTCATCAATAGACAGATCATCCAGTCAGAAAATCAATAAGGAAACACAAGCCTCAAATGATACATTAGACCAGATGGACTTAATTGATATTTATAGAACATTACATTTGAAAACAGCAGAATACACTTTCTTCTCAAGTGCACATGGAACATTCTCCAGAATAGATCACATCCTGGGCCACATATCGAGCCTCAGTAAATTTAAGAATACTGAAATCATATGAAGTATCTTTGGCGACCACAATGCTATGAGATTAGAAATCAATTACAGGGGAAAAAAACTGTAAAAAACACAAACATGTGGAGGCTCAATAATATGTTACTAAACAACCAACAAATCACTGAAGAAATCAAAGAGGAAATCAAAAAAAAAAACAAACCTAGGGAAAAATGACAACAATAACAAGATGATCCAAAACCTATGGGACGCAGCAAAAGCAGTTCTGAGAGGGAAGGTTATAGCAATACAATCTTACCTCAGGAAACAAGAAGAATCTCAAGTAAACAACTTAAACTTACACCTAAAGCAACTAGAGAAAGAACAAAGCCCAAAGTTAGTAGAAGGAAAGAAATCACAAAGATCATAGTAGAAATAAATGAAATAGAGATGATGAAAACAATAGAAAAGATCAATGAAACTAAAAGCTGGTTCTTTGAAAAGATAAACAAAATTGATAAACCTTTAGCCAGACTTATCAGGAAAAAAAGGGATAAATCAATAAAATTAGAAATGAAAAAGAGAACAATGGACACCACAGAAATACAAAGGATCATAAGAGACTACTACAAACAACTATATGCCAAAAAAATGGACTACCTAGAAGAAATGGACAAATTCTTAGAAAGGTACATACTTCCAAGACTGAACCAGAAGAAATAGAAAATATGAACAGACCAATCACAAGTACTGAAATTCAAACTGTGATTTTAAAAATTCCAACAAACAAAAGTTCAGGACCAGATGGCTTCACAGGCACATTCTTTAAAACATTTAGAGAAGAGTTAACACCGATATTTCAGAAACTCTTCCAAAAAACTGCAGAGGAAGGAACACTCCCAAGTTCATTCTATGAGACCACCATCACCCTGATACCAGACAAAAATATCATAAAAAAAGAAAATTAGGGCTTCCCTGGTGGCACAGTGGTTGAGAGTCTGCCTGCCAATGCAGGGGACACGGGCTCGGGCCCTGGTCTGGATGGATCCCACATGCCGTGGAGCAACTAGGCCCGTGAGCCACAATTACTGAGCCTGTGCATCTGGAGCCCGTGCTCCCCAACAAGAGAGGCCACGATAGTGAGAGGCCCGCGCACCGCGATGAGGAGTGGCCCCCACTTGCCGCAACTAGAGAAAGCCCTCGCACAGAAACAAAGACCTAACACAGCCATAAATAAAATAAATAAATAAATAAATAAATAAATAAATAAAAAAGTAAATCACCTGCAAATTTCAGTATTTAAAAAAAAAAAGAAAGAAAATTACAGGCCACTATCACCAATGAACATAGATACAAAACTACTCAACAAAATACTAGCAAACTGAATCCAAAAACACATTAAAAGGATAATACACCATGATCAAGTGGGCTTTATCCCAGGGATGTTAGGATTTTCAAAATATGCAAACCAATCAATGTGACACACCACATTAACAAACTGAAGAATAAAAACCATATGATCATCTCAACAGATGCAGCAAAAGCTTTTGACAAAATTCAACACCTATTTATGATAAAAAAAACTCTCCAGAGAGTGGGCATAGAGGGAATTAACCTCAACGTAATAAGGGACATATATGACAAACCCCCAGCGAACATCATCCTCAAGGGTGAAAAGCTGAAAGCATTCCCTCTAAGATCAGGAAAAAGGCAAGGATGTCTACTCTTGCCACTTTTATTCAACATAGTTTTGGAAGTCCTAGCCACGGCATTCAGAGAAGAAAAAGAAATAAAAGGAATCCAAATTGGAAAAGAAGAAGTGAAACTGTCACTGTGTGCAGATGACATGATACCATACATAGAAAATGCTAAAGATGCTACCAGAAAACTATGAGAGCTCATCAATGAATTTGGTAAAGTTGCAGGATACAAAATTAATACACAGAAATCTCTTGCATTCCTCTATCCTAACAATGGAAGATCAGAAAGAAACATTAAGGAAACAATCCCATTTACCATCACGTCAAAAAGAATAAAATACCTAGGAATAAACCTGCCTAAGGAGACAAAAGACCTGTACTCAGAAAACTGTAAGATACTGATGAAAGACATCAAAGATGACACAAATAGATGGAGAGATATACCATGTTCTTGGATTGGAGGAATCAGTAATGTCAAAATATATTACCCAAAACAATCTACGAATTCAACGCAACCCCTATCAAATTACCAATGGCATTTTTCCACAGAATTACAACAAAAAAAATCTTAAAATTTGTATGGAAACACAAAAGACCCCAAATAACCAAAGTAATCTTGAGAAAGAAAAACAGAGCTGGAGGAATCAGGCTTCCTGACTTCTGACTATACTACAAAGCTACAGTCATCAAAACAGTATGATACTGGCACAAAAACAGAAATATAGATCAATGGAACAGGATAGAAAGTCCAGAGATAAACCCATGCACCTATGGTCAACTAATCTATGACAAAGGAGGCAAGAATATACAATGGAGAAAAGACAGTCTTTTCAATAAGTGGTGCTGGGAAAGTTGGAAAACTACATGTAAAAGAACGAAATTAGAACACTCCTTAACACCATACACAAAAACTCAAAATGGATTAAAGACCTAAATGTAAGGCCGGATACTATAAATCTCTTAAAGGAAAAGAGAGGCAAAACACTCTCAGACATAAATCACAGCAAGATCTTTTTTGATCCACCTCCTAGCATAATGGAAATAAAAACAAAAATAAACAAATGGGACCTAATGAAACTTAAAAGCTTTTGCACAGTAAAGGAAACCATAAGCAAAACGAAAAGACTACCCTCAGAATGGGAGAAAATATTTGCAAATGAAGCGACCGACAAGGCATTAATCTCCAAAATATACAAGCAGCTCATGCAGCTCCATATCAAAAAAACAAACAACCCAATCCAAAAATGGGCAGAAGACCTAAATAGACATTTCTCCAAAGAAGATATACAGATTGCCAACAAACACATGAAAGGATGCTCAACATCACTAATCATTAGAGAAATGCAAATCAAAACTACAATGAGGTATCACCTCACACCGGTCAGAATGGCCATCATCAAAAAGTCTACAAACAATAAATGCTGGAGAGGATGTGGAGAAAAGGGAACCCTCCTACACTGTTGGTGAGAATGTAAATTGGTACAGCCACTATGGAGAAGAGTATGGAGGTTCCTTAAAAAACTAAAAACAGAACTACCATATGATCCAGCAATCCCACTCCTGGGCATATATTCAGAGGAAACCATAATTCGAAAAGATACATGCAACCTAATGTTCATTGCAGCACTATTTACAATAGTCAAGACATGGAAGCAACCTAAATGTCCATCAACAGAGGAATGGATAAAGAAGTTGTGATACATATATACAATGGAATATTACTCACCCATAAAAAGAATGAAATAATGCCATTTGCAGCAACATGGATGGACCTAGAGATTATCATACAAAGTAAGTCAGACAGAGCACGATAAATATCATATGGTATCGCTCATATGTGGAATCTAATTTTTAAAATGATACAAATGAACTTATTTACAAAACAGAAACAGACTCAGATTTCGAAAACAAACTTATGGTTACCAAAGGGGTAATGTTGCGGGAGAGGGATAAATTAGGAGCTTGGGATTAACATCCACACACTACTATACATGGGATAGATAATCAACAAGGACCTACTATATAGCACAGGGAACTCTACTCAATATTCTGTAATAACCTATATGGGTAAAGAATCTGAGAAAGAATGGATATATGTATATGTATAACTGAATCACTTTGCTGTACACCTGAAACTAACACAACATTTTAAATCAAGTATACTCCAATAAAATTTTTTTAATTAAAAATAATAATAATAAAAAAATAAAAAATAAAAAAAAATAAAAGAAAAAAACCCAGAAAAACAAAAAAATAATATTACTGCCAAAGAAAGATTACGAAACAGACTTTTTCTGAGTCAAGTCAGTTTTCTCTATTTTTTTCATGAAAACATATTCTGAAAGACAGAACAGAATATTCTTGTACAGCTTTGGATAAGGCTCACTCTACTTAAAAGAGTCCCTAGGAATGATTGCAAAATTTAAATACAAATAGTACTACCCTCTTTTTAACAGTGAGTCAGAAATAACTGAATTTTTTTTTCATTCATCTAGGGATTGAAGAGTATTATAATTTTGTGCTTTCAAGAAACACCTCAAAGTCCAATATATTTGTTAATTCCACTCTTCCTGGAAAACTTTACTCTGTAGGTTTAAAAACATCTTAAAAGTAAGTTTAGATTACTTACTTATCACTGACTTTTGAGAATTAATTTTTAGAAGTTTCAGAATGAAAAGTGGATACTTGGTTCTTTTGAGTCTAAAAAGCATGGGGAAAGTTTTTTTTTAATAAATAAATAATAAAAATAAAAATCATGGGAAAATTAGTTCACAAAGCCTAATAAAAAATAAAAAGCTCAGGATACTATTTTAAGATTTATTGTAAAAAAATTTTCCTTTATTTGCACGTTAAATAAGTGTATATCTTTATTCACGTACTAAATGAGTTTATCTGTCTTTTCAGGTCATTATTTCAGCAATGAGAGAAAATATTATCTTTGAAAAGATGTGAACTGGAAATTCAAAGAATAAATCAGAACTAAAATACACCAGAGCCTTGCTATCAAGGAAACCTTAGTCCATGAGACAGAACCATGTTCTAAATTACACAATTTATAATAAGGTTTTTTACCACATGTAACAAGACTATGTGTGATACAGTCTAATAAAATAGATCTGCTTTACCATGAATGACACTCAGAAATGAAAATCTTACATGTCATAGTGTCTATCAATTCTGAAAGCACTTTCATATGCGTTATTTCATTTGGCCCTCACAAGTATCCTGTGAAGTTGAGAAAGAAGGTAATATTTCCCTTTCTGGCCAGTGATGAAACTCAGCTCTTAAGTAGGAAATCTGGAGCTAGAATCCACGTGTTCTAATTCGGCAACATGGCCATTTCAACACACTGCCTCTCTATCAAATATCAGTGCAAGGTTCCGGGACATTTCAGTTGTAAAGGTCAAACTTTTTAGGTTTATTCACAACATAAACTGGGTTAAAATTTCTATAACATCTGGGAAAGGAAGATGAGTTGACTACTTTTATATTTCTTTTTCTATACCTGTTATGTTTAAGGTTGACCTACTCTTACTCAAGGTAGAAATTTTTTTAAATTTTCTTTTTATTTATTTATTTATTTGGTTGCACCAGGTCTTAGTTGCAGCAGGCAGGCTCCTTAGTTGCTGCTCCAGGGCTCCTTAGATGCAGCAGGCGGGCTCCTTAGTTGCAACTTGCCAGCTCCTTAGTTGCGGCACACAGGCTCCCTAGTTGTGGCATGAGAACACTCAGTTGCAGCATGCACGTAGGATCTAGTTCCCCAACTAGGGATCAAACCCGGGCCCCCTGCATTGGGAGCACAGAGTCTTACCCACTGCGCCACCAGGGAAGTCCCGAGGTAGAAATTTTATATGGATATATTTATGTACAGCAAAGTTGGCAGACAAATAAGTTTATATAAAGTTTTTTTCCTCACAGAACTTTCTGTAAAGTTCCATAAGTACTCTCAACAGACTATGTTTAAACTATCAATGAAAACAAAATGGTGAGCTTAAAAAAAATTAAAAGCATTCCCAGCTGTCAGAAAATGTGTCTTACACAAATAGATAAAAGTTCACGTGCAAAACTAGATTACAACAAAAACTACAAGAAAATCTTGATTTCAACAATGCTGAAATACTTCAACAATTTAACATATTTTCTATGTTGTGTCTACTGTGAATTACTTCTCTACCAAGAACTCATATATACTGATATACAAAACAAAGAAAATACCATACAAATAATTATTTAATCTTATTTCTCTGAATCCTTCGTTATCTGACAGCAATTCAAAGTATTACTATGAAACACATCCCAGGATTTTATTGTGAACATCAAATGTTAACAAGAGAGTGTAGATTCAGAAAGCATAACTTTCTAATAGATTTTATCTTATTACACTACTCCACATGCAAAATCACACCATGAATTTAGTAAGTCACTTAGGAGAATGTAGTTGTACAAAGCATGTTTAACATTTTTAATTCTATCATATAATACAGAAAATCAAATTTCTAAAATTGGAAAAAAAAAACCCTATTGGGTTAAGTGGCTACAATGATGGGTAGCTATATCAAATGTACAGCACTGAGGTACCTGAGTCATAACTTGCCATGTCTTCCTAACTTTGCTTCTGCAGCCCTTTCCAAACTTGAGATCTCTCTTCTATCACTCAATACCAAAGTGGCTACCTAGATCTTATTTATTCAGTTATTTGACAATCCTGTTATGCAGAATAGGGCTAGGTGCTATTCTAAGTATTAAGGATACAGCAGTCAGCAAGTCAGACAAGGTTCCTGCTGTCATGAAATTTATATTCTAGTGGGCGAGACAGACAATAAACAAGTAAGCAAATATATCTGATATATATGTATATGTGTATGTCTATGTGTCTGTGTACATATGTATGCAAATGTATATCAGGGAGAGGTAAGCACCACAAAAATAATAAGTTAAGAGGACAGAAAGGGACTTCCCTGGTGGTGCAGCGGTTTAGAATCTGCCTGCCAATACTGGGGACATGGGTTCGAGTCCGGGAAGATCCCACATGCCGCGGAGCAACTAAGCCCATGTGCCACAACTACTGAGCTTGCGCTCTAGAGCCCACAAGCCACAACTACTGAGCCCATGTGCCTAGAGCCCGTGCTCCGCAACAAAGAGAAGCCACTGCAATGAGCAGCCCATGCACCACAACAAAGAGTAGCCCCCGCTCACCGCAACGAGAGAAAGCCCGCAAGCAGCAACGAAGACCCAACGCGGCCAAAAGTAAGTAAGTAAATAAATAAATATTTTTTAAAGAGAGGACAGAAAATGATGGTGAAAGGGATTATTTTCATCAAAGTGGGCAAGAAAGGACTCTCAGAGAGTGACATGTGAAGAACATGAAAAGCTTTGTGGAAGATGTTCCAGGCAGGGAGAACTCTGAGTGCAAAAGTTCTTAAGATAGGACTGAGCTTGGTGAGCATTAGCAAGATCAGAGTAAACGAGGGGGAATCTGGGGAGAGGTGAGAACACTGGTAACCAGAGCCTGATAAAGCAGGGCCATGGGAAGGAGCATGGATTTTCCTCAAAGGACAATGAAAAACCACCTCAGGGTTTGAGGAGGAGAGTTACAAGTTCTGATTTATGTTTTGAAAAAAAATCACTGTGACTGTGGAGAAGATTGTAGAAAGAAAAAAAGTAGAAGAAAAACTAATGAGGAAGCTATCACGCACTAGTCTTTAGTACTTGCATTTTTGGACCCAAAGTAGGTGGCCTGTGCTACCCATAGCAAGTTACTTCCAAAACCTAATTTAAGGTTATTCTCTGAAAGTGAAATTAGGATGGATCGAAATGCAAAGGATGGGAGCAGATATTTGTAGATATTACTCAAGAGAATGATGGTGAAAATGAAATTGAAGACTTTTAGAAAAATCCCAAAACCTAATTTTAAGAGAACTAAAGTGTAACCTCAAAAAAGTATAATTAGATGACAACCATAACTAAAAGATCTAAATTAATAAATTTTAGAACATGTTATTAAAAAATGAGTTTGCAAGATGAGAGTGGTGCACATTGAAGGTTGCAAGCCATCAGTCCACTGGTATGTGTGTGCACATGTGCTTGCTTTGTTCTTTTTTATTCGAATTAGTTGCTAACACTGAAAAATCAGAAAATTTCACATTAAAATCCCAATTTCTGTCTTCACTTGAAAAAATCAGAAGCTCTGGTAACTTTATATTCATGCAAGGAAACACGCGCAGCAATTACATCAATCACTATAAAATTCTAGCAGAAACTTCTCTAAAATAAATGGGTAAATTCTTTTACTTCAGTTTTTGAGTAACATCGGACTGTTCTTATGTTGCTCAAAAAAAGGAAAAGAAACAAAGCACTTATCATGTTGCCAAGTTATATTCAGCAAGCATTCATCAAGAAACTATTAGAAACCAACATCTGCTATTAGGAGTTTGGAGTCTAGGGAAATCAATACAAGGGCACCAAACTCTCTAAAGTAGGATCACATCTCTATTATTAGAAAGCCTACTTAACATTTATTCTACCAACTCAAAGGCAAGTGCTAATTCCAGGATCTGAGATGTTCAGGGTTTAAGCTTCCAGTAGGCTACTTTGAACCTCCATACCTTTGTGGCTAAGAGGCAGAACAACTTCACCTGTGCCCTGAGTGCAAGGCCTACAAAGTTTTGGAACTATATGGCCTGGGGGCTCACATGCAGGCCCTTTGCCCTGGGTGTCAGCTACTGCCTATGCATTGATCCACTGTTTGGAAATAAACTCAGGACATAAATTGCTACACACAAAAAAATGAAAGTC
Organism: Balaenoptera acutorostrata; assembly: GCF_949987535.1. Lineage (NCBI taxonomy): Eukaryota > Metazoa > Chordata > Mammalia > Artiodactyla > Balaenopteridae > Balaenoptera > Balaenoptera acutorostrata. The sequence goes on along the minus strand of NC_080073.1, from coordinate 27,843,234 downwards.
AATCAAATAAGTCCTCTCAAAAGGATTTAGTTATTTCATATAAAATCTGCAATCAATAAACTTTTTTAAAGATATCACATCCTTTCTTTTTCTGAGCCACCTGACAAATCAGGTTAGACTAATCAGGTCTACTTTAAGTCCTTTTCGTTTTATTTGCTAGACATCATATCAATGTATAGTAATTATAAACTGGAGATAGTTGCACTCTACATCTATAGAAAGTCTACTCAAAGAGCTAGGACCATGAGATGAGAACAAAGTATGATCTGACAAGCTTTTCCTTTCCTTTATAAATACTATCAAAAACATAATTTTAGTACCTTAAAAGCAATACGCTAACATTGTGAATTAAATATTTACATGTAAAAAAGCATATTTTTAAATGCACAGCCAAGAAAAGTAAAAGTGATCTCAAATGAACATGCTTGGATATTTGTGCCAGATTTTGGAGTGGACTTTTATGGACCAAATTTTGTATGAAAATAAACTTTGCATACATTAAAAATTTTCAAGATATTAAATATGTAATAGTTTTCCCAATGGCATGTGGTTTGAATTAATATTGGTAAATAATTGTATATAAAATAAAACTACACTGAACTAAATGTTAGTAAAAATGGCAAAATTAGATACAGGCACTATACCATTGCACAGGTATATGCCATATTACCAGCTGAAAAAAATCTTGCAATTACAGGTCTACACTATTTATTTCATTTGTGTGTAATTACATTTTATACATCTTTGTTTAGTAATATCAATCCAAGATATCATTTGGAGAATATAATAAACTGGATGGTAGAAGAGAATGCGTGTGTGTTCTACTGTTTTTGTATTTCTGTATTTCAAACAAGTTGGTGTTTGTTAGCTGTGTTTAACTGCCATCTAGAGTTAAAATGAATCCATTTATTTTCCCCTCTACTACTCTTCTTCAAAATTTTAGGCATATGAGCCAACATGTTTAACCCCTATTTCATAACACATATTCTTCAAACAAAATTGTAAAAGGATAACTATCCAATTTTTCAAAGTACTATTAACATTTCTACCAGCTTCAAATATTTTAGGTTAACTAAAAAGTGAGGCTCACACGTAATCTAATTAAAACATTGTTTTTGAATATATAAACAAATCAATGAGCAACTAATACACATTTGGACTTAGGGAAATACATTAAAAACTTAAAGAAAAGAAATTTTCAGTCTATTTCTATGGCCTCCTGTTTGTATTTTTTCAGAGTCCAAGAAAAGCAGACTCGTATATAAGGGTATTAAGGAATTATTTCATTTTTTATATCTGAAAAGTTTGATTATAAAAATTAGCCAACTTCCCTGGTGGTGCAGTGGTTGAGAATCTGCCTGCCAATGCAGAGGACACGGGTTCGAGCCCTGGTCTGGGAAGATCCCACATGCCGCGGAGCAACTAGGCCCGTGAGCCACAACTACTGAGCCTGTGCGTCTGGAGCCTGTGCTCCGCAACAAGAGAGGCCACGATAGTGAGAGGCCCGCGCATTGCGATGAAGAGTGGTCCCCGCTTGCCGCAACTGGAGAAAGCCCTCACACAGAAACGAAGACCCAACACAGCCAAAAATAAATAATAAATAAATAACAAATAAATTTTTAAAAAAATTAGCCAAATCCCAAGTGTATATTTAACTACCTAATGTTTTTAATATTCTTATGTTAAAAGTGGCATTTGTATCCAAATCTGAGGAGAAGGTCTGTAAGAATAAACCATCAGTCAATTGCTCAGCTTTCAATTTAAGAAAGTCATTACTGAAAAGCAGTAGCACCTAAACTTACACCTAAAGCAGCTAGAGGAAGAATAAACAAAATCCAAAGTTAGTAGAAAGAAAGAAATCATAAAGATCAGAGCAGAAATAAATGAAATAGAAACAAAGAAAATAAAAGATCAATGAAACTAAAAGCTGGTTCTTTGAAAAGATAAACAAAACTGATAACCCTATAGCCAGACTCAGGAAAAAAGGGAGAGGGCTCAAATCAATAAAATTAGAAATGAAAAAGAAGAAGTTACAAAGGATGCAGCAGAAATACAAAGGATCATAAGAGACTACTACGAGCAACTATACACCAATAAAATGGACAACCTAGAAGAAATGGACAAATTCTTAGAAAGGTACAACCTTCCAAGACTGAACCAGGAAGAAATAGAAAATATGAACAGACCAATCACAACTACTGAAATTGAAACTGTGATTTTAAAACTTCCAACAAACAAAAGTGCAGGACCAGATGGCTTCACAGGCGCATTCTATCAAACATTTGGAGAAGAGTTAACACCGATCCTTCAGAAACTCTTCCAAAAAACTGCAGAGGAAGGAACACTCCCAAACTCATTCTATGAGGCCACCATCACCCTGATACCAAAACCAGTCAAAGATACTACAAAAAAAGAAAATTACAGACCAATAACACTGATGAACACAGACACAAAAATACTCAACAAAATACTAGCAAACTGAATCCAACAACACATTAAAAGGATCATACACCATGATCACGTGGGATTTATCCCAGGGATGCAAGGATTCTTCAATATATGTAAATCAATCAATGTGGTACACCACATTAACAAACTGAAGAATAAAAACCCTATGATCATCTCAATAGATGCAGAAAAGCAATACTAAAGGGATAATTAAGAGAAAAATAAACTCAGATTTGAAAATAAGACCTGATACTCCAGCAAAAGAAGAAATGTATGAACACGAAATTTTTTTTTAAAGAATAGGTAAAACATTTTCTCATGCTATTCTCATATAAATGAAGGATATGGGTGTGTGTGTTTTTTTTAATTATCTGTACCAAACACAGTGAACCACAACAGCCTTTTCTGACAATATTTTTACACATCATTAGATCCTAAAACTAAGAAGTTGCAATGGGGTAAAACTGCAATTTTTGTTCTTTCAAAGGTAAGTAAGTATTCAAGTGGATGCACATAGCAAACAATAATTCCAAAAAACTAGCTGGTGCAAAGAGCCTTGAATGTTTTGGGGACTTCACTGGCGGTCCAGTGGTTAAGATTCCACGCTTCCAATGTAGGGGGCCTGGGTTTAATCCCTGGTTTGGGAACTAAGATTGCACATGCTGTGTGGCGCGGTCAAAAAAAAAAGAAAAAGGAACCTTGAATGTGCTGGATAAACACAGTGGCATAGCATTAAATACAATGCTTACCAAGTAGACAAGTATGCACTTAAAGTTTTTAATTGCTTACTCAATAGAGGACTAATGATAAAGCCGTTACAGGATTTATAAGAGCAAAATGGCAGGGGGCAGAGGGGAGTAGAGAAAATAAACAGGAAGGAAGGCTATGAAAGAGAGAATCCCTGCTTCAAGAAAAACCCAAGTTAGAACTCTACTCAATACTGTGTAATGGCCTATATGGGAAAGGAATCTAAAGAAGAATGGATATATGTACATGTATAACTGATACACCTGAAACTAACACAACATTGTAAAGCCACTATACTCCAATAAAAATTTTAACAAAAAGAATAAAATATTTCACCAAGGGAAAAAAAAAAAAAAAAGAGGGGTCAAGATAGACAAGAATGGCAGTCACAAAACATTGCTTTCAGGGAGTTTCAAATAGAACTGCCTGCAAAGAATATCAGACAGTGTTTTGCCTTATTGTTCCTAGAGTGGGGGAACCTCTGGTTCACTAACATGACCCAGAACTTGTCTAAATGTCATCTGGTTCACTAGCCCCCTTGATACTAAATGCCAAAGCCATGAAAATTTAGCACAACTCTAAACATTTTCAGTCATGCTACCCTAAAGAACACAAGAGATATGACATCATGGAAATAGATAAAAGGAAATATGACCCTTCCACTGCACCCCCAAATTTCATAGAAAGAAATAAGGGGGGGACTTCCCTGGTGGCGCAGTTGTTAAGACTCTGCACTCCCAATGCAGGGGGCCCAGGTTCGATCCCTGGTCCAGGAACTAGATCCCACACGCGTGCCGCAACTAACAGTTCACATCCCACAACCAAGGAGCCGGTGAGCCACAACTAAGGAGCCCTCAAGCCGCAACTAAGGCGCCCACATGCTGTAACTAAGAAGCCGGCGAGTCGCAACTAAGGAGCCCACCTGCTGCAACTAAGACCTGATGCAACCAAATAAATTAATTAATTTTTAAAAAAGGAATAAGGGTTTTGGTTTTTTTTTCCATCAAGAGTGAGGAATAGAAAGGACTTCGATGATGCATGTGGTTCCAGGCTTCAGGCTGGAACTACAACATTGCTTTTTAAAAACCTAGAAATGTTTACTCTTCTTTAAAAATTCAAAAAGTTTCCCTTCTTTAAAACTCCAGAGTCACCTCTTACTTTTTATTCTTCTGCTTCAAAAAAAAACAGATACGGAAAATGAGACCTCTTTATAGATGTTGCATTTTCACTACTATGATATCTTTATTGAATAGAATTTTATGTTCCTGGTCCCTAGCTTGAAAAGTGAAAGGATTGTATACTTTAAATTTTTATTTTGCTTTAAAAATAAAAAACTAACTTGTTTTTCACTAAGAAAAGAAAAGAAAAACCCAAGTTAGAGTTATAGTGAAACTAATGAATAAATTAAAAGTCACTGGGAAATCAAGGAGACAGGACTGAAACAAAAGGCCTTTATAAATTATACACAGCTGCAAGCATGTCAGTTTAAGACAGAAGGCTTGCATGAGCTTTGAATTACTAAAACTTGGGAAGTAACGAGTATATATATTTCTACGTATACAACATACAAATGATCTGCTAAGAATTATCATGTGTGCTGTCAACTTTAAAATTCGAATGCTTCCTCAAGTGAATTTTAGAACTGTTGAGGTTTTTAACTTGCCCCCCTAGAAGGAAAAGTCATATGCAAATGTTCACTGGAAATCTCTAGGATGCCCTTGTTCTCCCAGCGAAGAACGTCTACAACGTAGGTACCAGCTGTGATCATGATTTCTAGACTGCAGAGTTTTATCTGATTGGACCTAGATTGATAGCTGAGTCATAGACCAAAGATCCCAAAGAGGTATCTCGTTGTACGTTCTCTCTGGCCAAAACCCATCTGGGGACAATTTAAAGCATTACAGATCTATTTGGAGAATAGAATATTTTTCCATAGTAAAATGGACAGTCTACAACTATGGAAAAAGGTAAGATTCTAATTATTTTATTTCAAAGTGAAGAAAAGCAGAAATACAGGCAAGTAGCCCCACTTTCCAAATTTCATCTGGGATTTCCCAAAACAGAAGAAAAACTAACTCCATTTCAGGTATGAGGTCTTTATTTTCTTAACATTTGACTACACAGAGTAAACCCAAAAGAAATCTAAAAAGATCGCCTCTATACAAACCACAACAGAATTTACTGTTAGTAATTTGGAGTCTTTCAAATTGTCAAGGATTCTGCAATTCTTTAAATTATTTCTTACTCTAAAGCTTGTCCTTCCTTTTTCATCCCCAAGTCTTCCTCTTCTGTTCTCATTTCTATTCTCTACTTACCGGTCTCATCTCCAATAACGCCTTCTCTTTATTACTGTCAATCCTCTATTTTCATATCCTCTGGTACCAGAAATGAAATCTTCAAAATTGGGGGAAATGAGGAGAATACACTCTTCTCAGTGTTTCCTTTCCACTGGCCCTCATCCCAGATGTGCTCTCAAGCACACACTCCTGTGTCCACTGACTCCTTCGCACTGAAGACTTCACACCCCACTCACCTGCCACCTGATACACCCAATCACAAAAACAGACTTCCAAATCCCACCCATTTTTCAAACTCTACCTCAGTCTTCCAAAATGCCATCTAGACTATCCCAACTCATAGCGGTCTCTCCTGTCTTTTCTAGCACTCTCATAATCTGTATGATACGTTTTAATTTCACATTCTCAATATAATATACAGAGTTACTTAGAATACTAACATCAAACAAGCTGCAGTTCATTTACTAGCAGTGTGATCTGAAGTCAGTCATTTCTCTAAGCCTCAGTTTTCTCAGCTATGAACAGGAAGATAGTAAGAGTTCGGCATCCTTGCTCATAGGGTTATTATGAGGATTATTCATGCAAAGTGCCTAGTACAGAGCAAGCACTCAATAGGTATTAGCCATTTTTATATTGTCAACCATCATCCTCTAGTTTTTTGCATATATCTTAAGAGCTGAGCCAGATTCTCAGCTGTTGAGAGCAGAGACTACATCTTACAGATGTTTAATAAATACATCTTTATGACTAAATGAGCCAATAATTTCTAAATAATAATGCTAAGGGAACAATTATAGCATGCTAGTGCACAGAACTAGTCTAAGGTCAGGAAATAATAACTTCACTATATATTTACAGAAGGCCTCATTATGGGCCAGATGTTACTTAGTAGGTTACAACCATCTTCATGGTAGACCATGAATACCTCACTCCAGAAAATACCTAAACTTACCTAATAAATACAGAAGCTGTACGTTAATAGCTAGTCTGTGTAATTGCCAGAGATTCTTCCTCCCCAGCCAGGTATCTCAGAAAGGATCAACCATGGGTTATGTCAGGAGGAAGTGTGCTATCACAGTAGATCCTTAGATAGGGAGGAGATACTTTTATGGGATACTATAAAATAAATTATCACAGTCTATCTAGATAATCTCTAAGTATCTGTGAGATATCCCTGTTTACTGTTCTCCTAAAAACTGCAAGAAAATTTCCAAGGTATTCATTCCTTAGTTCACTGCTAAGGCAGGCAATGACCTAAAGAAGCTGGGCTCAAAGTTGAAAGAGCTGGGATTGTCCCAATTGTGTCACTATGCAAATTCACAAAAAGAAGGGACATGAGTAAAGTTGTCTTCAGCAACATCCAAATGCTTTAATGGGCCATCTTCCAGTTCTCAACTTCAACCCATTACCAATTTAAGCAAAATCCTTACTTGTTAACTTCCATAAAAGATAAACAAGAATGCCCTGTAACCGTGCCAAAGCTCCATTTCATTCCTAGAACACAGGACCATGCAGAGGTCTATTTTTTATCTTTACTAAGTAACACTGTGAAACAGCTAAATCAAAAGTCCTAGCAACTAAAGACACAGCTCTCTTAAATTATGACAGAATTTCCACAGGGGGAATTATTTCATCCATTCATTCAAAAATATCTACTGAGCACCTATAGTCAGGCAGTTCTAGTTGCTCAGCAAATAGAAAAGACAAAAATATTAAAAGGAAGTTCAGATTCTAGTCGGGGGTGCACTGGTAAACAAATGAACAAGTGATTATAAAATACATGGAATGATGCTGTGTTCTGGAGAAAAGTAAAACAGGAGAAGGAGCAGGAAGGGTGAAGAGACAGACTTGCGATCTTATACTGGAGGTTCAGGGAATGCTTCACTGAGGAAGTAGGACTGAAAGATGAGAAACTGAGTCTATGTCAGTATCTGGGGAAGGGGCTTTCCAAGCAAAGAAAACATGGAAGTGCAGTAGTCCTGAAGCAGGAGCTAAGTTTTATGTAGATATTCTGGAAGGAAAAAAATTTAACACCTGGATTGGAGTCCTAGCTCTTTGCCCTTTACCAACTCAGTAAACTTCAGGAAGAAAACATTACCCCTCTTGAACCTCAACTTCTTCCTCTATAACTAAGGATACTACCATGTAACTCACAAAGTTACTTCAAGGGGAGAAAAGGATGTTTAAGAATGCACTTTACAACACTGAGGGATTATTCCCAAATGTTTGTCCTGAGGGCTGCGGGAATTCTAATTGAGGCTCTGCTGGCTTCAAGCTACAATTTATGTAAATGACCAAGCTTGTTTCCTCGTCTGTCAAATTAGGAGAATGGCATCCATCTCACCAGGCGTTGTGGGGATTCAGTGAATGAGATCATCCACGCAAATACAACGACTGATACACAAATTTCTCAAGAAGTGAAAGATCAGCATCCTTGTCCCTATGGGGGCTGCCCTACAAGCAGGCAGAGCTCTGCTGCCGGGCTCAGCATCAGATGCCCAGGGCGAAGCTCTTCCTTAGGCTCTTGTGGAATTGACTGTAAAGTCTCTGGACAACTTTGAAGTGTTTTTCCCCTTCCCCATTCTACTGTGATGTTCTGGCTTCTAAGACACCATTTTCACTCTCTGAAGTCTTTTCAACACATGCAAGTACCATTTAAAAAGCGCTTGAAACGGAGCTACCACCAAACGGATTTTCCATGGGGTTCCTGAAGTCCTCCACCAACCTTCTCTTCCTCAGAGCAGCGTCACTTCACTAGCTTTTGGTGAGGGACGCCTTCCTTTTATAAGGACGTGATGACATCACCTCGCGTCGCGTCGCGCTTGCGCAAAGATGGTGGCGTGACCACGCCCAGGTCTGCACCGAGACCTAACGTCCACACAGTCGGCAGCGCCCTCCCGGAAGAGGTCAGTGTGGGGTTCGGTGAGTGAGTGAGGTCCGACAGCAGGACGGCCTGCGGGTGAGTGCCCCGAGTGTCCGAAGGACGGCTGCGCTCTGGTGGGGAGGATGCTGTTAAGGGGGAAGAGGTAGGGTGAGGAGGAAAGTTCCCGAGTCCTTCCAGTGTACGCGGAATTTGAGTGGTCCGTGAGCTGATGACTCCGAGAAGCAGCGGATCTTCGGTTCAAAAGCCAGACGTTTTCTTGGGGTTAGTGTGAAGTGCTGATGGTGGTCGCAACAGAAAAGAAGTTACTTTGGACTCACTTCCAGGAATTTCCTTGACGCTGCATTCGAAACTGGGAAGAAGGCGGTGAGGATTGGCCTGCAGTGATTTCATCGGGAAGTATCTGTAACTCGACCCCTTCCGGGCCAGCCTGCGAGTGACTGCTCTCCGCGGTGCTGAAAACAGAGCGGCGCCTTGAGGAGGAAACCCGTTGAGGGCAGGACGGTGTTTCTGTTTCCCTTGGCCGTGCTCAGTGTCCTACGCTCCATGTGTGTGTGAAGGAAGGGCTCAATTTTTAAAAAAATCAGTGCTGGACACTCAGGCGGTGAGCAGACAATCAGTATGAACTAAATAAGATTTAGGAAGGCCAGTGCTTCATTCCAAGAAGGAATTTTCATTCCTGTTTTTTTATTACATCATTACAACTCAAATTGCATTCTCCCTTTGGGCAGGCACCTTCAGCTCTTGCACTCAACCATATTTGCCTTCAGACTCAGACTTCCAAGTGGTTCGCTAGACCTCTGTCTGTATTGGCCCAGGCGCTTTCCTCTGCTGAATTTTACACAGTGGGTTTATTTTTTTCTTTCTTTCTGTTGATTAAATAAAATGTTTACTAGTCTTAGTACCAGCTGCTTGTTTGTTTTGAATCCTGATGAAGGTTAAAAATGTGGGGAAAAAAAGAAGAGGGGAAATATGCTGCATTTACCTGGGTCACAGTGTTCTGGGATGCATCTGGCATATGGAAAACTATGTATCATGAGTAAAAGTGTTTTTAAATGCAGTCCTTTCATTTTATACATTATTATAGCTCAAGTTGTATCTTTCCCTTCTGAGAGAATCAGTGGATTGAGGTGCTGAATGATCAAATGTTGCAAAGCTGAGGACATGTGGTAGAAGTAACTTGAAATGTTATTATTTAGCAGAAAGCTTACAAAGGCAGCTTTGATTAAGGATGACGTCCCTGTTTGCTCAAGAAATTCGCCTTTCTAAAAGACATGAAGACATGTAAGTTTTTTTAAAAGGCTAATCTCAATGTATAAACTGTCCTGGCTTTTATTAGTGAAACTGTGTGCATAGGAAGACTTAAAAATCTGTAAGGGTGTCATTTTAATTTTCTGACACTTGAGAGATTTTGGTGTTAAGGCATGCCATTATCCCTCGAGAATAACAAAGATTAAAAGGTCTAATTGTGTTTTATGTCTTCTTAATTCTTGTTACTAATATCTAGATAAATTCCTTCTCCCTCTAACCTTTCTGTACTCCACATTGGTATTTAATGAACTTCTCTAAACCTCTTACCAAGGGCTGTCTCTCATGGGTATGTGGGTGTGTAGTCACAGGCCCTGCACTTGATGCTCTAACTTCACTATCTTGAAATCCCCAGTAATTTTTTTTCTTTTTAACAAGGGACCCCAAATAATTTTTTGCCAAGGAGAAAAATTTTCATTTTGCACTGGGCCCTGCAAATTATATGGCCAGTCCTGCACTTATATTTAGTATTAACCCTTCTCTAACCTCTGTATTGTGGGCTCTCATGTTTTCCTTTTCTTTAATTACCAGGCTCTCTACCGTGGCCTCCTAAGGTGTTTTTCTTACAAAACTTACTGTTCAGAGACCTGGGGTTTTAGTTCTATCCTCAAGAACAGCCCTATGCAACACAGTGTTTCTTGAAAATCTCAACTATTTGGGAAATGGTTACACTGTTAGGTGTACCATTTGTGTATTTTTTTCTCATCTGATCATTTAATAAGACCAAAATCTTGTAAAAATGAGCATATAACCAGGGAGAAACTTTTAAAGTCCATTATATATATAACAAAGTAGTTTGATAATTTACTTACACCTTTCTACATCTTTCTTCAGTTACTGTTTTACCTTGTTGTGAGTATGCATGTGTAAACACAGCCTCTCACTCATATATGGAACCATCATCTTTCTCTTGGAAAAAGAGGAAAAAAATATTTTTATTGCTTCTTCAAACATATGGAAGTTTAGCACAATTCTAAATGTGTAACATAAGATTCAGGGGTACTGAAGTGTTAAGCAGAAGGTTTCGTATAGCAAGTTATATCAACGTATGTGTGGGGAGGTATATATAAGTATGTGTACAAAGGGATATGTATTACAGTTTGCATTTTCACTAAATATTTTTCAACACTCTACAATAATTTAAAAAGACCAGAGAGGTTACAAAAACAGAAACATGTACTTATAGCATACATATGAAAATAAAAATAATTTTACCAAGACTTAAGACGTACTGAACTACCTAAGTTTTTCACTGTCTTATTAATTGACATAGTAATTGGCTTTCAAAACAGGTTGAACTTGAAGGGAGGTGCAATTAAAAATGAGTTATTTATCAGTATATTGGTCAAGCAATAAAATGTTTCTTTAAACTTTATATAATCTTCATTTTCTCTAGAGTATCACAAAGATTAATGTTACTTCAACAAATGGAGAATAAACTTGGAGATCAAAACAAGGAAAAGGCCCCTCAGATGCAAACAACTGAGACTGCTTTACAAAGGAACCTTAGTCTTTTAAAGGTAAGATTCTCTGAATTAAATATATTTTCCCCACTTTGCAAAAAGGTTTTAAGTCAACTTCATAACTTTGATTGATGTAATTTCTTTGTTTTGAGTTACAGAAAGAATTAATGAGGTACTGTCTATTTTTAAAACCCATGTTAATTGGACCAGAAGCACGGATTCTCATTTTTTTAAATGAAAAAACTTGAAGTTTGCTTAGGCTAAGGAAAAATCAGTCACCACAGGAAGAATTTTAAGGTCACCTTTGTGCAAGAATAAATGCAAGACATAGCTTCTATCTTCCACCTTCTTTTATTCATAGGGAGATCCTGAAACACGATAAAGCACCTATCATGTATTTAAAACAATTTGATTTTGCCCTACTGGGGCCGCAGTCAACACACAGAATTCATATCTAAGATAACAGATTTCCCCGATCTTTTTTGATGGTGATGGAGGAGGTGGTCAAAGTATGTGATTGCGCAAGGCCTCACCATTTGGCCAGTGTGCCCATTTGGAGTAAAATCATATGTGTAACATTTTTGGCTGCTTGCTATACTTTGCTTCCAGAATTGTATGGCTTCATCCATAATTAAAACCCTAAAGTTTGCTTCCATTCAAGCTTCCAAGAGATCCTATGACTAAAACATTTGGTAGTAAGGCTATATTATTTAAGTTATAAAGCAGTGTTTTCAGTTTTTTATTGTTAAATATTTTCATCGATAGGCATGATGTAGTTCTCTTCTGTCCTCACTAGAGGATAAAGGAAGAGGAAAATTCAGTTATCTTCTCAGCTTCTGGCAGTTTGATCCACAGTAATTTAAGTCACAGCCATAGTGCTACCAAAGCATTCTATATTGCCATATGTCTTACTTGCCCAATGGTGTTTGCAATATTTATTTTTAAGTGGAAATATATAGGATAATCTAGAATTTGCACTGAAAAGTCAGAAAATCTAAATTGGAAGTCTTGAAGGCTTGTTTGCTACTTATTACAGCAAGTGCAGGTAATATTAAGTGTCTTCCTTTTAATGAGAAAGTATTTGATGAATGCCCAGAGGGTCCTTACTATTGAGCTAGTTCTGGGCAGAAAGTGAGGATAATAAATAAGTATAAGTTAGAGTTCTTTAGATCAAGTAGCTTACAGGCTCAGTTGATGACATAAGGTTGTCACACACAAAATAGAGACCTTGTATGATCAAACATTAATTAAATTATGTGGAATACTCAGCACTTTAGGAGTAAGTGTAAAAACTCTTCGAGAGCTAGAATATTCTATCAGGTCTCAGAGAGGAAGCTAAGCTGGAGCTGCATTTCAGTAGGCAGATGGGAAGGCATGCCATTGAATTTTTAAGGAAGATTCAAGACCAGAAGAAGAATGAATGGCCTTACTAATGTTCATGGGATCCTAAGCTAACTAGCTTGGAAAGTCACAGGAAACAAGGCTGAATATGTATTCTGAGACCAGATGAAGAAGTTGAGACTTGGTATGTAGAGATAATATAGTATTGAAAGTGAGCCCAAAAAAAAAAAAAAAAAAAAAGAGAGAGAGAGACATATAAGAAACATATGAATGGGTCTTTAAGAAAGAGTCATTTGCTATTTAGATGCAAAGTGATTTCAATAATGGAGAGATTGAATTTAAGGAAGGTAGCTCTTTGTCATATCTAGAAGGAAGATAGTGACCCTAGTTTCACAGTCATTAGAAACCAGTTTGGTATGGTGCTTTTTCCCTTAATTATCAAAGTAATATATTCTCACTATAAAAAAACTTGAAAGAGCAAAGATGAAAAAGCATACCTTCTATATCATCTGCCCATTTAGGAATTAGTATATTTTTGTATATTTCCTTTCAATCTTTTTATAAGCATTTTTCAACTATCTCTTACATCCCAGCCAGATACGGTGCTTGCTGTTAGAGACGCAGTTTTTCCCGGTTTTTCTTTTAAACATACTTTGAATAATTGGATATGCAATTTTTTGTCCTTCTTTCCCTCGTATTATTTTCTTTAACTTTGGGTATAATTTTAGTGGCTCTCTCATAGAAGTTATTGTGAAAGTAAAATAAATAGGACTTGATTACACAATTTGAGTTGGGAGAGACTTTAAAAAGATATAGCTTAGATTCTTAATCTAAAGGTCTTTTTTTTTTTTTTTTTTAAAGGATTTTCTTATTTATTTATTTATTTATTTATTTATTTATTTTTGGCTGTGTTGGGTCTTCGGTTCGTGCGAGGGCTTTCTCCAGTTGCGGCAAGCAGGGGCCACTCTTCATCGCGGTGCGGGGACCGCTCTTCATCGCGGTGCGCGGGCCTTTCTCTATCGCGGCCCCTCCCGTCGCGGGGCACAGGCTCCAGACGCGCAGGCTCAGCAATTGTGGCTCACGGGCCCAGCTGCTCCGAGGCATGTGGGATCTTCCCAGACCAGGGCTCGAACCCGTGTCCCCTGCATTAGCAGGCAGATTCTCAACCACTGCGCCACCAGGGAAGCCCTAAAGGTCTTTTTTTTTAAGCATAAAAACTTTTCCCAAAGATATAAAATAGATAAAAGTGGACCTGCTTTGGCCCAAAGCCCTATCCATTCAGCCCTTCCTTGCCTGCACTGCTGTGGCTCTAAGGAACTGTGAAAACCAGTAATCTGGGCTAATCCCTTAATTTAGAGATGAGGAAACCATAAGGTAACTACTCCTAATACCCCTTTGTCAAGAACAGGTTAAGTTATAGCAGGATAGGTACTTAAGTACAGAGTGCACTTGAAAATGGTACCATTAAAACCTGGCAGCATTCCTATAAGATAGTAACAAAATAGGGATGACTGTATCACCGTCCATTATTTGACCTTACTCACATGTTCTGAACAATATCATAAACACTAAAGGGGCATGAGCTTTAACTTGCAGAAAGAAAGATATAACACTAGCATCTTTCAATGATATAGTTTTATACTTAGAGAAGCCAAAGTTGTTTTAAAACTGGTATGAGTTGAGTAAAATTAATGGATAAAATGTAAACATATAAAAAACAACAGCAATCCTATATATACAGCTGGAAAATAGCACATTCATATTAGCAATAAAATTATAAAATATATAATTGGGAATGCTTTTAACAAGGGATCTGCATGAATGGTATTAAGATAATTATTACACTTCAGTGGGAGCTTTAAGAGAAAATTTAAATGGAGACATACGCCTTAATCCTGCCTGGGGAAACTATTATTTTTCTAAGTCAGTTGTCACAAAGTTATTTTTAGATTTAATAAAATCCCAACAAAAAATTTCTCTAATTGCACTTGAAAAAATAAATTAGCAGAAATATCAAAGCATGATTTTAAAAGGGGAGCAATAAGAAAGAGACTAATTCCATCAAACACATTAGTAAAAGAATGAATATGAATCTAAGCAGTAAAGAAAACTCACAGTGAAGGTTTAGTCAGTAAAGGTAGAAGATAGTGGCTTTTGAAAACAGGCTCAGTGATTTTTTCCATTAGTATTAATACAATGAAATTTAACAAAAACATAATGGATTTAAAAGAGAGAGAGGATTTTATTTCTACAAATACTTCCATGATATAAACTGCCATTTCTCCCACCTTTCCCTCCACAAAATTTAGTTTAACCCAAAAAGGCGATTTTGTGGTAACAAACATCCTCTTGTGAGGAGGATGGACGAACACTCCGGAGTGAGGAAGAATGGGAGCATCCTAAAGCAGATTAAAGATTCATGCCATAGAGTAACACTTATACCATCACCCACACTGGAAGCTTGTTTTTTAATTGCTATAAAAATTTCACACCTGTGTAAAAGAAGGAATAGAAGAATGTATTTCCATGCACTTATCACCCAGATTCAATCATTATCGGAACACAGCTAGCCTTGTTTGTCTATACTCCTCACCCCCACCCCTTAAGATCATTTTGAAGCTAATCCTCAGACATTGCATTGTTTCATCTGTAAATATTTCAGTATATCTTTTTTTTTTTTTTTGGCTGCGTTGGGTCTTCATGGCTGCGTGCAGGCTTTCTCTAGTTGTGGCGAGCGGGGGCTGCTCTTCATTGCAGTGGCTTCTCTTGTTGAGGAGCACGGGCTCTAGGCTCGTGGGCTTCAGTAGTTGCAGCATGCGGGCTCAGCAGTTGTGGCTCACAGGCTCTAGAACGCAGGCTCAGTAGTTGTGGCGCACGGGCTTAGCTGCTCTGCGGCATGTGTGATCTTCCCAGACCAGGGCTCGAACCCATGTCCCCTGCACTGGCAGGCGGATTCTTAACCACTGCACCACCAGGGAAGTCCCTCAGTATATCTCTTTCTATATTTCAGTATTTATCACTAAAAGATAAGCACTATTTTAAGCAAAATCAAAATACCAGTATCAACCTAAGAAATTAACAATAAATCCTCAAATATCCAATCAGGTTCCAAATAAAATCCAATTTGTAATCGATACATCTCCTAAATTTCTAAAAGTACTCCCTGCCCTTTTTTCCCCCCCTTTTCATATATTTGTTAAAGGAACTGGGTCATTTGTCCTGTTGAGTTTCTGGATATTGCTAATTCCATCACTGAGGTACCCATTTAACACGTTCCTCTCTTCCCCCTCATTCCTATAATTGACAGATCTAAGTTGTGCTGTGCAACAGAAATATAATTCAAGCCACATATATAATTTTAAATTTCCTAGGAATCATTTTTAATAACATCAACATAAACAGATTAAATATTATTAAAATTTCAAACATAAAATATTTCAAATGTAACTGCTATTAAACATTAGTAAATATTTTATATTTTTTTCTTACTAGACCCTCAAAATTCAGTGTGTATTGTGTGCCTACAGCACATCTTAAGTCAGACTTGTACATTTCGAGGGCTCAGCAGCCACTTAAGGCTAAGGAATACTCCACTAACAGTGCAGATTACAGAGGCCTGATCATATTGAAGTTCGATGTTTTGGGGAAGAACACTTCCGTAATGCCAGGCTCTCTCTCTTTTTTTGGAATGTTAGTCATTGATGATCATTGCCTAAGTATATTCATTAGGGGTTGCAAAAAGCAATATTCAATTATTTTATTCCTTCTCATTCAACTGCTGATTATTTATATTGAGAAACTTCCCCTCATCAATTATTTGGTTACACTGAGGTATATTTCACAGAGGAAAAAGCATGATGAATGCTTGATTCTCTCTATTTAGTTTTCAAATTAATAGGTTGGTTCTCTAGTATCTTCCAAAAGTGACCAATTAGGTGTTGTTGGTTTTGGTTGCTTTTTTGTTTGTTTTTCTTTTTGAGCTGTCTGGGATTTGAAATTTTTCAATCCATTTCCATTTTTATTCCTCCTTATTCTCAACTTGTCCCATTTTTACCAAGTGAGAGCCTCTTCAGATTAGCTCCTGAATGCTTCTGATGGCATCTTAACAGTCTGACAGTTTCCTTTCTTTCTGGTCTGATGCAATCTTCCAGGCTCATCATGTGCATTTGCTGCTTAGACCTGGCGTTGACCATTGTTCCAAGGAGCCCTGGATCCTTTTGGTAGGAAATATGTTCAGAGCCCTCTATCTGTGCACTAGTGGGGTTTATTGCAACTTTTTTTTTTAAGATAAAATACATCAGGAGCTCATATCAGAAATTCCAGAATTCCAGTTCGCAAGACTTTTAACTTAAAAAATCATGGCTCTTTTACCTCTAACTTCTTTTGCTCAAACCAAAAATCTGTTCCCAAAGAATTTTCCAGTACCAGTGTAACTACTGATGTGCTTTATCCTGTGATACAGACAGCACTGTCACCACCCACGTGATTACTGAGAATGGTTTTCAGTAACATACTTTTTACAATCCTCTTTGTCATTAGGGTGTATCTCACTAGGGATGCTCAGTCAAAATACTGTTCTCTAAGACCACTTGATGTAATTCTTCTCCATGTGGTTATGCCACCAACTAGATAGCAGTTAGATTTGTTTCATTTTATTTTCAAATTTGTAGGGATTGCTTTTTCATTTGTTCTCTAACTATATAAAATTTTAAATGGTCTAGTGACAAATCTATACAACAAGGCAACAAGGTACAGGTAAAGCTGGCCAGCTAGCCTTTCTTCCTCTCCTCTTTTTTCCTTTTCTCCTCCTACCCCCTTGGGTGCTTTGTAAAAAAATTTGTTTTAAGTTTTTGGTTTATACTCAGGAAACTTTGATACCTCAGTCTGTATTTATTTAATGAATATTTAAGTACCTAGTACATACCCTGCACTTTGTTAGATTCTCAGATGCTTAAAGGTTGTATGAGACACAGCCCTTACCTTCGGGCAGCATATAGTGTAAAGGAAGGTTCTTATATGGAAGTATTAAGATTTAACTTGCGGGCTTCCCTGGTGGCGCAGTGGTTGAGAATCCGCCTACCAATGCAGGGGACACGGGTTCGAGCCCTGGTCTGGGAAGATCCCACATGCCGCGGAGCAACTAGGCCCGTGAGCCACAACTACTGAGCCTGCGCGTCTGGAGCCTGTGCTCTGCCACAAGAGAGGCCGCGATAGTGAGAGGCCTGCGCACCGCGATGAAGAGTGGGCCCCGCTTGCCGCAACTGGAGAAAGCCCTCGCACAGAAACGAAGACCCAACACAGCCAAAAATAAATAAATAAATTTATTAAAAAAAAAAAAAAAAAAAAAGATTTAACTTGCTATAGAAGGCTGGGGTCAAACTGCCAAGATTTTGGGTCAGGCTAAGGAAGGCATGTTTGATCCTCTGTGTTGTGAGTACCAATTTTTTTTTTTTTTAATCTAGGGGAGGACATAGTTAAGGTACTTTTTAGCAAAACTAATCAGTTCCATGTTAGGTATGGATTGAACTAAAGTGAGGTATGGCCTAGGCATGAGCACAAGTAAGTATTAAGTATTTGTTGAATGAATAAGTGTAATTACAAGGCCACAGCATTGAGAATGACATGGAAAGGCTCGAGGAGACATCCTGATGGAACAATACAGGGAACTTTGAATTTTTCAATGGCAGGAATAAGAACAGTTGGAGTTTGAGGATACAGCATAGGTATCTGAGTGGGTAGAATTCCCACTATTATACATTCAATACATTCAGTGGGAAAAGATGAGTTTAGTTTTATCAGGTTGAGAAATAAGGGTGAGGAAGAAAAGTTAGCCATCCCTCCTCAGTAATAATTAAAGCTAGATCAGCGACAATCTTGGAGGGAGAAAAATTAAAAAGATGGGGACAGATGTCACAAATCGCAAGAAAACTCACCCTGAGGATTAAACCAGAGAAAACTGAGCCAGCTGAGGAGAAGGAGTCCGAGAGGTAAGCAAAACATCTAAGAAAGTGAAATATGACTTAAGCTAAGGAAGAAGTTCTCTGGAGGGGTGATAATCCCTTGCTGAAATGCTGCAGAGGTGACAGTTAGGTGAGGCTGACTTGGGCCTGCTTTTCCAGGCCACACGTCCCTCCTCCTAAACTTATCTCCTGCTCTTTGTGTTGCAGATCTGCTCTTCTCTACGAGATATTCAGTATCCTTATTTTCTGATCTTTAAGAAAAATGTTTAATCTTGCCTATAGGTGCTAGGGGCACCCAGATCTCCCAGTAAAGATAACTTTGTAACTGTTCTTAGAATAATGGTAAAATTGGGGTTCTGATTTTTTTTTTTTTTTTTAATTGTATAGCTACTTTATTTATTTATTTATTTATTTTTGGCTGTGTTGGGTCTTCGGTTCGTGCGAGGGCTTTCTCTAGTTGCGGCAAGTGGGGGCCACTCTTCATCGCGGTGCGGGGACCGCTCTTCATCGCGGTGCGCGGGCCTTTCACTATCGCGGCCCCTCCCGTTGCGGGGCACAGGCTCCAGACGCGCAGGCTCAGTAGTTGTGGCTCACGGGCCCAGCTGCTCCGTGGCATGTGGGATCTTCCCAGACCAGGGCTCGAACCCGTGTCCCCTGCATTAGCAGGCAGATTCTCAACCACTGCACCACCAGGGAAGCCCGGGGTTCTGATTTTTATTGTTTCATTTCTAGAAGTAAAAAGTGGTTCTTCCAGGACCTTCTTAAATTTCAATGTAATCAGAAGACTTGGTCTCCCATGTCTGTTGTATCATCGGCATCAAGAGCTCTTTAAGCCTGAGTCTTGGCCGTGAACTTCTGGTATGGGAGAGACATGCTTATAGATGGGCTTTTTATCCCTAAATTGTTGTCTTTCCCCTTCAAATCACCTTCTTCTAGACAGCAGGTGCATTACTGGTTGTGCAACTTTGGGGAGTCCCTTTAGGGAGTTTCCTGTTTTTCCCTTTTCCATTTCACACCCATTCCTTGCTCCCGCCGCTGCCATCTGCTATCTCTTTTCTCCTGTTCAGCGTTGGCTTCTTCACACCCCACTCCCACGCCCTCTTCCATCGCTCTCCTTCTGTCCAACAGCCCTGTACTTAGATCACTCCAGTGCTTGTACGTGGAGCAGAGAACTTTCTCTCTTCTCTCAACTCACTAAGCTCAAAGGAGAGACAAAATTCACATGGCCTTCAACCAACACCCTGGAAACTTGACAAACCTAAAGAAGCACAAGACAACACAGGTGCTGATTTGGGGAGTATTTATTTAACAGGGTTCGAATATTTCTGTAACAACTTGCAAAGTCTTACATTTCTGGGCATGAACTTTATGCACAGATCTAGATAAAATCTTTACTGAGGTATGAATCAACCTTAAGTACTCTTGTGTTTCTACAACCATAACAGAAAACACAAACATCTACAAATTCAACTACAACGTACGGCATGATACTTGAATGCCATCAGCTGAAGGATGTATCAATACTACCTAGCAATAAAACTTGCCTTTGAGATTAGCTTAGCAATCTGATACTAAAAATCTAGATAGCATAGTGAAAGGTTCTTGTTGCAAAGTACTCAGGTACCTCATGGACCTTTTCGATATGGGAAGTATTTGCCTAAGTATAAAATTAAAAAATGGAATATTGAACAAATGTAATGTGTGTCATTCATATACCATTTGCATGATCTGGACAGACTAGAACTCTTCACTTTGAAGGTCAGCCTAGCATGGGTCTGAGTATCTGATTGTTTTTCGTATCGGAATATTTGACTATTTTATCCATCTGGCTGTTTTTAAAGGATTTTAAAGCTAAGTTAGTACTCTGAGCAGTTTAGAGGAAGTTCTTTTTCCAAGAAATATTGGCATTTCCTAGCTACTTAAAATGAAAAAGGCAGAACTTAGAAGTACCACCCCCATCCCTGCCTTTTATTTTAAAATAAGAAACCCTGCATCCTCTCTTTGAAACCGGTTAATTAAGCAGTGATCTGTCAGTGCCTGTCCATCAGTTCGAACTGTATATCCAGAGGAGAGTTGAAGCGAGAGATCTGGGATACAGATATTGCTATTACAGGTGCCATTTGTGTGTGCGGTTTAAATACATTTTGTTTTGAAAATGCTTCTATCTGTTACAGGATATAGAAGCGGCAGAGAAGTCTCTACAGACCCAGAATCATCCAGTTCCACCACCTGAGGTGGCTTCTCTTGAGGTGAGAATCTTAAGGAACAAATGTAAAAGAAGAGACCCTCAAAAAAAAAAAGAAGGAAAAGAGGCTCTTCAGTTAGTAGTGCATAGTAAGTGGCTGTGTATGTATACATCCCAGATTCCTTCATTCAGTAAAATAAATGAGATGTGTCTCACTGATCTCTCTATGTCCACAGTGTCATGCTTTGTTATGTAGTGGGTAATCTGTAAGTATCTGGGTTTTAAAAAATTTTACATCAAGTGAAAATTTTATCAAGACCTTGTGCCTTTTCACCGAGTCACTTAGAAACGACTCTCTTGTTAAATCCTAACAGACAATATGCACTAAATCTTAAGATGACAGCCTAACCAAAATGCTTTTCCTGTTGGCTGATGTTAGAAGTAGCAGCTCAGTCTCTTCACCAAAAATGCAACCAACGCTATTTAAATGCATATTATCATGCAGTATAGCGTGGCTTTTGTCTGTTTGATTTTGCTCAGTTCAAGAACAGATTGGGAAGATGGTTGGCAAAAATAAACCGTATTTGGTATATGAATGTATGTGTGCTGAAAGGGAATTTGCTACATATAGAATAGTTTGATTTTATATTTTTAATGACCTTTTTTCAATACAGTTTTTGTTTGCTGCCTAACCAGGGATGTGAATAGACTCAAAAATTAAAGGCTGAGAATTTGCCCTGCAATTTTCTGCGTCATCTAGAGTAATAAGGAAAGGCAGTGATCAAGGATAGAAAGACCTCCCGTTCAAAGTTGTGCCTTGGGCATGTCTTTTTCTTTGTTGAATTTTCCAATACCTTACTCTGGCCCGTACAGGGCCGACACAATAGGGGTTAATCCAGCCGTGAATGGCGGAGAAACACCCAACCACAGGCCTTGGTCGGTATTTTTCTTAGCTAGTCTCGCACAGCAGGATGACCTTTATTTTAAGTATGTCAGGCTGCTTCTCAGACCACATGCATAGATGCATAGATACATGGAACCCCTCATCATTTTCAGCTTTCAGAGCCCTCATACCTTTTTTTTAATAATAGCATCTTATTTTTTTTATTTTTTAGTTTTTACTTTTTGGCTGCACCAGGCAGCTTGCGGGATCTTAGTTCCCCGACCAGGGATTGAACCCGAGCCCGCCGCAGTGGCAGTGCCGAGTCCTAATCACTTGACTGGCAGGGAATTTCCCCCACCCCCTACCTTTTTAATGCTCAACGCGAATAATTATGTCTCCCCAATGCTATCTAACTCTTTGACTGAATTCTGAAAATGAGCTGGATAGTGATGATCTCATATCAAATGCCCTCCTATGACACAGAGCTTTTGGCATCTGACTTTTCTTTGGCCTCCTTAGGGCACTCAGCCAAGAAACCACGCAAGCGTGTAGATGCCATACAGCAATGCAGTAAGAGCTTCTACAGCTTACAGACTGCTACAGTCAGTCTAGGAACACAGCGTCTCAACTTCCAAGTTACTTGAATTAAAAATAGCTAGATGATGTTGATATTATTGTTATTATCCCAAAAAATGTGGGAAGAAGTTACAGTTTGCCATATCAGGTGCTCTTCTAAAAGATATAGCGGGTGCATAATTTTGCGGATGCATAACTTTAAATGTTTTTCCCCCCTACAATTAAGGGGTCAGTTCACCTGAGTCGTCTAGCATGCCCCTTATATTTCAGGTGCTGATCTCATCCAGGTCACATCTTTTTCTGTTAGTTCTACAGCAGTTGTTCATTTTGAATCATTTCATTGTGATAATTTTAGTATGGGCAATCATTTGGTATGGGATTGGGAACAGTAAACAAAAACGTTTAATGATTGTGTAGCCGTAAATGATACTACTGGTAATAATCACAAGATTGGCCACAAGAGGGCGTGTAAAATCACAATAAAATTGTAAAACCTGTAATTCTGCCAGGCTCTAGTTTTACTGAGAAATTTGAAAATTAACACTAGTAAGTAGCCAGATTTTTTTCTAAAATTAACATAAAATATTCTGTAGAGGAAGTACATTCTACGTATATGTGTGAGTGTGTGTGTGTGTGTGTGTGTGTGTATACGCACACACACATTTAAGTGAATAAACATTTAGACTATTATGAAAAGCCAAGTTCAATTGCTTGATATGCTTTTTTACTTTTGGATGTTGGTTTTTTTTCCAGACTCTTTACTGGGCATCAGTAAAAGAATATATTCCCAAATGGGAACAGTTTCTTTTAGGAAGAGCACCATATCCTATTGGTGTTGAAAATCCAAATGAAGCAGAAGATACCATTCAAAAGGAGGTGCAGCAATAGCTTCTTCACATACTATTTCAAAAACCTATTTAGGAAAGCTGAGTGTTAAAGAATATGCAGGTCACTGCAGGAACTTTAGGAATCAGACATGTTCACATTGTCTCATTACTTCCTCAATGACAATGAAGATTTGAGAATCTACTTGGAACTTTCAGGCCATCACTGGGAGACCTACTGCTCTTTCAGTGTAATGAATTTGCTTTCTACCAAACCCATGGAAGTGTTAAAAGCTGATAATTGAAAGGTGGACTGTTGATTAAATAAGCTGCTGAATGAGCGTTGTGTGCTGTTAAAAAAAAAAAAAAGTCATTTACTGTCACTCTCACCTAAACAGTGAATACCAGTAGTTCTGATTTTACATCTTCTATAATCTTTACTTTTCAGTTATTTTGTTATGGGGATAAGGCTCAGGATCCAAGTGGTTGTTTGCTCACTCTTTTAGCTTTTTAACAAATGAAAAGACAGTGACAATTGCTTAGTATAATAATATTGATCAGGAAATAGATTCATAGGATTTTGTCCCTCATAGATCACTGGACCTGTAAAAATTCTCGAAGCAAGAACTAAACTACCAAGCATTCAATAAGTAGCCAGTTTCAGGAGGGCTCAGACTGGGTTCTGAAAAAGGACACCTATTAGAGCTGGGAATGGTCGCTGGATTTTGACCTGGTTATTTAAAGATTGCCAACCCTGTGAACACAAGTAACTCTTCTCTCATCTTTTCATCTTTAAATCTACCCTTCCCTGTTCCTTCTATTTTCTTTATTTCTCAAACAACTGTCAGTCAGAAACTTTTGGGTCACAACCCTCAATAGCTTTGGGATTCCTCAATCCACCACTGCTGGAGTGCTCAAGAAAAAAAATTCTGATTTTTCTAATTATAAAAGCAGCTCCTGCTTAGGAGTCCACATCACAATGAAAGATTTTCAATTTTAAACTGGTTTGTGGTTTTATAAGATGACAATAGGACAAACTAAAAAAAAAAAAAAAAAAGTCCATTGTGCTGATAAGTTCCTTTAAACTACCATCTTGGAAATATCCTGTTGAGTGGGTGTTGGTGTGGGTAACAATAATGTTGTTTTCATAGCATGTGCTGGCAGATGAGCACACTTCTCTACAGTGTTAACAGTTGTAATTAAGGAATAAACAGCACAGAGTGTCAGTCCGATGACAATTTCATCTATAGTGTCACAATACAAAATGTCACAAAATATTAGAACTGTTATATAACTATAAAAAGGATTGGCTTAAAAGCCAAAAGCCCTTTAAAAAGGAAGACAGAGAAAGAAAGAAAAAAGAAAACTGGCATAGGGACCAGAACCGTTTTATACCTTCTCAAGAATGTTCTGTCACGAAAATAAATTGATATATATATTTTTTCCTGTTACATTACAGTTTGGTTTCTAGCCATCCAGTTGATTTAGCAGGAGAATGCAGGGCTTTTTAGCAGCTTTGAATTGGTAAACAGATTTAGATGTAGTAGAGAGAACATGAGGAAGTTTTTTTTTTTTTTTTTTTTTAACATCCAATCTTTCCCAGCATATGCACATAAGAAGGTGAATGAAGCGATGTGAAACTTATTTCTCTTTAGTCAAGTGAAAAAAAGGCTAAACATTTGTTGAGATGGTAAAATATTGTGTCAAGCAAGTAGGCATATTCCAAAATTAAACAGTGGTTGGTACATGAGCCGTCCTCAAATATTTGAGCATTACGCTTCCTTTGAGTTCTGTAAATTAAAGCACCAGTAGGTTAGATTAAAATACAAAATGAATAGCAATTTAACCATCTCAGGAAAGGTTCAGGTTTTTTTCTCCCCTAAATTGACTAACTTGCTAAATCTTTTTTTTTTTTTTTTAAACCCTTAAGTTTAATGTAAACTGGCTTATGATTTAGGGCAGAAGGGAAGGTATTTCTAGGCTTCAGTTGTACCATTTCCCCCATTTCTAGTTAGTACCTCAAAAACTCCCAGAGGGGACTTTATTCCTGGCCCCCCCCAGAGTTTCCCCCCAGCCCCCTTCTTGTAGAATGGAACAGATTGCACCACATGGTGTATGTTTAAAGAAAAAAACAATCCCGAAGAGACCTAGATACCCCATTAAAGGGCATTATATTCCTCATGGCAAATTAGCTTTACGTAGGAATTTCCAAATATTGTTTTCTGTAAGGAGGAGAGAGATACAGTATCTAATATACATTTTGTACATAATTAGTAGGAATCAGACAAGGAGAAAGAAATGTCATCTACTGAGACTTTTTCCTCCCTATTCAGGCCCTTACCATACACTATATTGTACCCACTAATCTTTATGAAAACTATGAATTTGTATTTTTTTTTTTTTTTAGAATAACGGGGTTTTCAAAATAAACCCTGTTCCAAGAATTTTTCATAGCCTTTCTTGGATTGTTGCAAATGCATAAATATTCAAAGATCATTTTCTGCTGAACACTTCTTGTGTATGATATTGAGTATTATTAAACCATAAAATGCTAAAGTTCAGAAGGAGCTGCAGTTTTTCTCTGAACTTCAAAAAATTAATTTTACTAAGTACTCAGGAAAAAGCCTAATACTCTGGAAACCAGACATCTGGTCTTTCCCATGCGCGGGGAGCAGTGTGAATGAAAGTGATGTCAAACGGACAGTTTTTCTCTGCCTTATGTATAAGGTGTTTTAACTTGCTAGCTTAAGACTTAGATGAGAATTAAAATGATCTTTAACTGTATTTACCATTTTGTCTTCTCTGCCTCATCCTCCCTTTTCTATTAAAAAAAAGAGAAAGATGTATTGGGTATATTTATTTTTGATTCAAAATTAAACTTACTTGGAGGCTATTTTGTCACTTAGGAGACAACTGGCAACATTGGGCGTAGAGTGGGGAAGGGGTATGTGAAAAACCAGGGTATGCCGTCACCAATTTCAGGCAGGAGGAAGATATTAAGCTTTAAACCCAGTGTAAGGTTTTACTGTGTAAAATTTAATGCACAAGGCCATGAATTTGGCTTTATCTACAAAATACATTCTTTTCCTTCCTTAGTCTATTGTCTTTTTATTCTAAGCCAATTCACATCATTTCATTTTTTTTTAAGAAAGTCTCTTGTTTAAAACAAAGTTTTAAATCTCCCTGAAGAGTTTTTTCCCCTTTTCAAGAATTGCCCAAACATAATACCTACATGGCTTAAAACACCCTTCACTCCAGTAGTCTATTTTGACCTCTTCCACTTTAATTAGGATAGTAAGTTATTTTTTTTAAAGAGTTGCTGACCAAAATCTATTCTTCAGAGAAGGTAGTAACTAGATGGTGAATTCAAACAGTAAAATAAAGTCTATGAAAAATATGGAGAAAGGGAAGGGGAGAGAAATTAGTTTGAGAAAGCTTTAAGTTGGAACGAGAAAGTGTCTCTCTCTCTCTCTCTCTCTCTCTCTCTGGTGGTGTTTTTGTTTGTTTCTCATATAATTCAGAAGTTAATTTGTCTACATAGGAAATTTAATTCTCTACTGCTAATAGGAGAATGCTTAGAGTTTTCTGGGACAAACATGGGGACATGTCAAACTTCAGCAATTAAGGACAGGATTGATTTGTGGATTTGACACCTGGCATTGTGATCCCGCTTTCTAACTGGAACTGAGATTATATCCTTACTAAAATCCAAGACAAGGAAAACGAGTCCAACAAAGACAGAGGCTAAAAAACCGCTTCCGGACATCACCTTACTTCTCAGAGTCAGGTTTCCTTGCTTACAAGAGAAAGCACTGGGTCCCCTACATTGTAATAATGTTTTGAAGTCCTTGCTATTTTAAAAACCCTAATTTGTGTCTCAGACAAAGACAGAGACTGAGACTCTGCTAAAGTAGTAGCCTGACCACAGTACAAATCAATAAATAGTTGCACAGAAGGGACAATGAAGTGTTCTTATTTTAGAAAGTAGGGATGATTTAGTTTGTTTCTCTCATTTTGATGATAACTGGTCTATTTAAGCTCCACTGTTATAGTCAAAGGATTTTTTATTACTCCTTAATAAGTCTAGGTTATCAATGCAGAAATTTTTCTGATGTTTTACACAATACCACTTTAGAGACAATACAATCAAATTAGAAGGAGACAAATTTCCGTTTATAATTTTGTCTATAGTCTATCTCTGCCTTCTTTCATCTCCCAATACAATATCATTATTTTTTATACCTTGTCTCCAACCATTTATAAGGTCTGTAACACTTATAAACATATCATTGTACTAGAACACTCTACCCCAGGAAAACAAATACTGAGTTATTCAAAAGAAGCCTAATCTAGAGCCTTTTAAAAGGATATCCAGTAAACACAAAGGTGGATAACATTTGAGCATCATTCATTCATTCGTTAGATCTTATTGACTTCCTACCAATAAGGAAATTGAATCAGTAATCAAAAACCTCCCAACACAGAAAAGCCCAGGGCCAGATGGCTTCGCTGGAGAGTGAATTCCACCACATATTTAAATAAGAATTAAGGTCACTCCCTCTCAAACTCTTCCAAAAAATATAAGAGGAAGAAACATTCCCAAACTCATTTTTACAAGGCCAGCATTACCCTGATATCAAAGCCAGATAAGGACACTACAAACAAACAACAATAAAACTATAGACCAATATCCCTGATGAATATAAATGCAAAAATTCTCAATAAAGTATTAGCAAACTGAATTCAACAACACATTAAAAGGATCATACACCCTGACCAAGTGGGATTTATCCCTGGGATACAGGGATGGTTCAACAAACATAGCAATAAATGTGATATATCAATACCGCATTAATGGAATGAAAGATAAAAACCATATGATCATCTCACCAGATGCAGAAAAAGCATTTTACAAAATACAACATCCTTTCATGATTAAAAATCCTCAACATATTGGGTATAGAAGGAAAACCCCTCAACATAATAAAGGCCATATATGACAAACCCACAGCTAACATCATACTCAATGGTGAAAGATCAAAAGCTTTTTGTCTAAGATGAGGAACAAGAAAAGGATGCCCACTCTTACCATTCTAATTCAACATAGTACTGGAAGTCCTAGCTAGAGCAATGAGGCAAGACAAAAAATAACAGGCATCCAAATCAGAAAGGAATAAGTAAAACTGTCCTTATTTGTAGATGATATGATTAAAAATATCATATATATACAAAATATATATATATATAAATATCATATATATATATATATATATATATATATATATATATATATATATATATTCCTAAAGACTCAACCAAAAAGCCATTAGAACTAATCTATGAATTCAGTAATCAATAAATGCAGGATATAAAAATCAACACACAGAAATTAGTTGCATTGCTATACACTAACAATGAATTATCTGAAAAAGAAATAAAGATTATCCCATTTACAACAGCATCAAAAACAATACTGAGGAATAAATTTAACCAAGGAAGTAAAAAATTGAACAGTGAAAACTACAAGATTTTGGTGAAAGAAACTGAAGAAGACACAAATAAATGGAAAGATATCCCATGTTCATGCATCAGAAAAATTAATATTGTTAAAATGTCCATACTACCCAAAACCATCTATAGATTCAATGCAATCCCTATCAAAATTCCAGTGGCATTTTTCACAGAAATAGAGCAAACAACCCTAAAGTTTTTATGGAACCACAAAAGACCCCAAATAGCCAAAGCAATCCTGAGAAAGAAGAACACAGCCAGAAGCATCACACTTCCTGATTTCAAACTATACTACAAAGCTATAGTAATTCAAACAGTATAACACTGGCATAAAAATAGACACATAGACCAAAGAAACAGAATCCAGTGCCCAGAAATAAATCCCCACATATACAGTCAACTAACATTTCATAGGGGAGCCACAAACACTCATGGGGAAAGGATAGTCTTTTCAGCAAATGGTGTTGAGAAAACTGGATAACCACATGCAGAAAAATGAAATTGGACCTCAATCTTACACCAGTCACAAAAATTAACTCAAAATGGATTAAAGACTTAAATGTAAGACCTGATAAGGTAAAACTCCTAGAAGAAAACATAAGGAAAAATCTCCTTGACATTGGTCTTGGCAATGATTTTTTGGATACAACACCAAAAGCACAAGGAACAAAAGCAAAAAAACAAGTGTGACTACATCAAACTAAAAAGCTTCTGCACAGCAAAAGAAACAATAAATAAAATGAAAAGGCAACCTATGGAATGGGAGAAAATATTTGCAGACCATATAATGGATAAGGGGTTAATATCCAAAATAAAGAACTCGTACCACTCAATAACAACACCAACAACAAAAACAAGTAATGCAATTTAAAAAAATGGACAGAGGAATTGAATAGACATTTTTCCAAAGAAAATATCCAAATGGTCAACAAGTACATGAAAAAGTGCTCAACATCACTAGTCATGAGAGAATCAAAACCAAAAATGAGATATTGCTGCACACCTGTTAGAAGGGCTATTATCAAGAAAACAAGAAAAAACAAATGTTGGGGAGAACACAGAGAAAAGGGAACCCTTGTAGACTGTTGGTGAGAATGTAAGTTGGTTCAGCCACTATGAAAAACAGTTTGGAGGTTCCCCCAAATTAAAAGTACAACCACCATAGGATCCAGCAATCCCACTTCTGGATACATGGCCAAAGGAAAGTAAAACAGAATATCAAAAAGATATCTACACTCTCATGTTCACTACAGCATTATTCACAATAACCAAGATAGGAAACAACCTAAGTGCCTACCAACAGATGAAGGGATAAAGAAAATGTGGCATGTATACACTAGAATATTATTCAGCCATAAGAAGGAAGGAAATCCTGCCATTTGTGACGTGAATAGACCATGAGGGCATTAAGCTTAGTGAGATAAGTCAGACAGAGAAAGACAAA
Organism: Balaenoptera acutorostrata; assembly: GCF_949987535.1. Taxonomy (NCBI): domain Eukaryota; kingdom Metazoa; phylum Chordata; class Mammalia; order Artiodactyla; family Balaenopteridae; genus Balaenoptera; species Balaenoptera acutorostrata. Next base: position 27,813,366 of record NC_080073.1, on the reverse strand, counting down.
TACTGTATGATATCACTTCTATGTGAGATCTTTAAAAAGCCAAACTCATAGAAACAGAGTAAAATATGGTGGTTATCAGAGGCAGGGGAGTGGGGGAATTGGGGAGATGTGAAAGAGGACAAACTTGCAACTGAAGGATGAATGAGTTCTGGAGATCTAATGCAGAGCATATTAATTGCAGTCCACAATACAGTACTAAATACTTCAAAATTGCTAGAGCCTAGATCTCAAATGTTCTCACCACACAAAAAATGAAGTGATAGTTATGTGACATGATAAAGTTGTTAACTAAAGCTACAGTGGTGCTCATAAGGCAATATATAAATGTATCAACTTGACATGCACACCCTAAATTTACACAATGTTCTAAGTCAGTTATCTCTTAATTTTGAAATGTGGTTTATCCATAAAATAGAGTATTACTTGGGAAGGAAATTCTGATACAGGCTACAACATGGATGAACCTTGAAGACATTATGTTAAGTGAAATAAACCAGACAGAAAAGGACAATTATTGTATGATTCCACTTATATAAGGTACCTAGAGTAACCAAATTCACGGAGACATAAAGTAGAATGGTGGGTGCCAGGGAGGTGGGGAGTTAGTGTTTAAAGGGACAGAGTTTCAGTTTGGGAAGATGAAAAAGTTCCAGAGAGACATGGTGATGATGGTTTCACAACAATGTGAATGTGCTGAATGCCACTGAAATGCCCACTTTTTAAAAAAAGGTTAAAAGGGTAAATTTTATGTTATGTATATGTTGCTGCAATAAAAAATAATCCTCTCTATACATAACCTGAATACTTCCAATGTGTGAGCGCTTTGATTTAAGTCTTGTTATTTGTGAGAATCAAGCATAGAAAGGCAGGTTAACTCCTCCTAGAAACCTTCTCTATCAATAGTTAAACAATGACTTATTCTCCATGTGTTCAAATTCATTTGACCGTCTGTCTTTTGAAAGGTTGGTGTTCCCAGTGGTGGTTTTCTGTCTATGAAACTCCTTACAAACAACATTCTAGTCCCAGGTCTGCCACTAAGTTTCCTCAGCAGGTTGAATTAGACCTGCGTGGTACAACAGAGCTTTCTGCAATGGTGGAAATGTTCTATGCCTGCACTGTCCAGTATGGCAACCACTAACCACATGTGGCCATTGAGCATTTAAAATGGAGCTAGTGCCCCTGAGAAGCTAAATTTTTATTTCATTTCATTATCGGAAAAAATTTTAAGTATGTTTGTAACAACTTTCAACTGTAAGTTTTGTGAAATCTAAATAGAAATCAAGTATTTCCAAGGAAAATTAGCATCCAAATGGAGATGTGCTATAAGTGTAAAATACACATTGGATCTCAAAGACTGTATGAACAAAAGAATGTAGCTTGTTAATAATTTTCATACTGATGACATATTGAAATGGTATTTTCAACATATTGGGTTAAATACATTATTAAAATTAATTTCACTTGTTTCTTTTTACTTTTTCTAAAGTAACTGCTAGAAAATTCAAAGTTCCATATGGGTCTTGCATTATATTTTACTGAAGAGTACTGAAGTAGACAATTCCTCAGAGCCACTGCAATTCCCTGAAACAAGTAGCCTTATAAGCATTTTTAAAAATCCACTTTAATATTTAACAATGAAGAGAATAATTACTGAATTTGGGGGGAAACTTAAATAGTTAATGGACATTTCATACTTTACTTTTAACACAATACTTCAGAAGGTAAGTGAAAATTTTTAAGAGCAGAGGAGAATATTGTTTTATCCTCAGAGTTGTATTTAGACGCATGTTCATTTCTAGAATCTCAAGTCCAAGGACAATGCCCAGGAGATGTTAGATGTTCAGTAAATATGTTCCATCGATATTAAAACTAGTACTTTGCTTCACAAAGCATGTATTTCAACTTCATAAACTTAATAGGCTGAGTCCAAAATGGAATTAACACCATTGTCACTCACCAGTTAAAGGCTCTGAGCAAGACCTTTGTATTAACCTTCATTCAAAATTAACTTAAAAAAAACCCAAACAAACAGATCCACCAGGTCCTTGAAGTGTCCTACTCTGCTGTTATGGCAATACCGATGTCATGAGGAATGGTGCTATTTTTTGTATCAACTATGTAGTTGCCTGCTCATCTAATAGAACTTATTTTCTTCATCCACTCCCCTACAATGCTCATCAAATTCAGACTCTCCTCTAATGAGAACAAAGCCTACTTTATCCCATCCTCCCTTTTAAAATGGAATTGGAAGTGAAGTTCAGTTCAACAAATATTTATTACTGAGACCCAGAATGACCTAGGAATTATGGATGGAGATTAACAATGCAGCTGCCCCAGAGCCTCTTGTCTGCGGGAGAGTCAGCTGTAGAGACAAAGTGGAGAGTTATAAGAAGACCAAGGTAGGACTTTGAACACAGTCTGGGAAATGGGGGTGATGGCCATGGGGAGCTAAGGGAGCTGGAAGAGAGAAAGAAACCAGTGCTGCATTCTAAGCAGCTCTGAGTAGAAGAGCCGAATTAGCCAAGACACTTCCAACTTTAAGATAGCAGAGAAGCAATGGTGACAGCTCTCTCGCTATACCCAACCTTTAAAAATGAGGGGGATCTCCACTTCCTCACCTCTGATTTTCTCCCCAGCTCTCTCCACTGAGACTTCTCAAGTAGAAGTCACCAAAGTCTTCGGTCTTACTAAGTCCAATGTGTTGCCCTAAGTACGCATCTTTCTTAATCCTTTAACAGCATATGACACAGTCACTCCCTCATTCTTGGTCTCCAGAGCCCTGACAACCCTGTCTACTGGCTTCTCCTTCCGAGTTCCTGCCTCCTAGATACTGGAGTGGCCCTCAGCTCTGTCTTTGACCCTATTTTCCTCTCCAGCTATTCCTTCAGGGATAACACCCAGTCTGTGGCATTAAATATGCTCCCTTAAGGGGACAACTCCCAAATACATATACTCGGTTCTGATTTTTTTTAGTTCATGCCACTCAACACTTGGATATCTAATAAGCATGTCAAATTTTTTTTTTTTAAACAACAGTTCCTGTTTATTTTTTAATTTTTATTTATTTATTTAATTTATGGCTGTGTTGGGTCTTCGTTTCTGTGCGAGGGCTTTCTCTAGTTGCGGCAAGCGGGGGCCACTCTTCATCGCGGTGCGCGGGCCTCTCACTGTCGCGGCCTCTCTTGTTGCGGAGCACAGGCTCCAGACGCGCAGGCTCAGTAGTTGTGGCTCACGGGCCCAGTCGCTCCGCGGCATGTGGGATCTTCCCGGACCAGGGCTCGAACCCGTGTCCCCTGCATTGGCAGGCAGACTCTCAACCACTGCGCCACCAGGGAAGCCCAAGCATGTCAAATTTAACACGTCCAAACAGAGCCCTAGATTTCTCCCCCTCAAACCTGCTCTCCCCACAGTCTTCTCTACCACCTCTGGAAGTGCCATCACTAGCCCTCCAGTAGCTTAGACCAAACTCTTGGAGTCACCCCCAACTCTTCTTTTTCCCCTCCTACCACACGTACAGATAATCCATTAGCAAGTCATGCTAGCCCCACCTTCAAAATATGTCCCATATCTGACTTCTCACTGCCTCCATCACCATGATCCCGGACACCCTCACCTTGACTACTGCAATACCCACTAGACTGTTCTCCATACTCCCACGCTTGTCCCCCTTTCCACTACCAGAGTCATCTAAGTGACACTGTCCCAGCCGCAAGCCTCCAAGGCTTAACCCTGGAAATAAAATTTTAAAACCTTTATCATGGACCTCAAAGTCCTTCATGATCTGGATCCTGGCTACCTTTTCAACTTCATTTCCTACCTTCTGCTTATGGACCTCTGAGCTCCAGCCACACCAACTTCCTTCCCAATCCTCATTCCCACCTCAGTGCTTTTGCACTTGCTGATGATGCATCTCCTGGGAAGCCTCTTCTCTCCCTCACTTCATTCAGGTTTTTGCTCACATCTCACCTCCTATTAAAGGCCTTCCCGACCACCTTCTCCAAAATAAGACTCTCCCTCCCTTATGCCCATAATCTTCATCACCTTGTCTGCCTTATCTTCACTGAACATGACATGGTACTACATACCCCTTATACGTTGTCTCTTTCTCCCACTGAAACGCAAGCTCCATGATGGCAGAGACTCTGTCTTGTCACCACCCTATCATCGGCCCCTATTGCAGTGCCTGATACCTAGCAGGCACTTGAGGAATATTATTTGAATAAATAGAAAGAGAAAGAAGTTAATATCTCTATAACCCCGCTCAAAAACAAGAGGAAAAACCAGCAAAGAGCCAGAAACAGAGAGCAGAGAAGCTGAGAAGCCACAGCAGTGAACCAGGGCCCAAACACGCAGCCAGACAGGGCAGCCAGAAGTAAAAGAGGCACCAAAGAGGAAATGACAACCACCACCCAAGGTAGGAAATAAGGCCAAGTCTCAACAATAATTCTGGAAATGTGGATTACAACGAGATACCATTTCTCACCCATGAGATTGGAAAAATTAACAGTTTGACATCATTAAGTGTTGGTAAAAATACAGGGAAAATGTTCTCTCATATGCTGCTGGTATGAGTGTAAAGAGGTGCAGCCACTTTGCAGGGCAATTCTGCAGTATCTATAAAACCCCCAAATTCACACACCCTATGATCCAACTTTTCCATTTATATTCTAGAGAAACATTCACACAGTTGGGCAATGAGGCATATACAAGAATCCTGTCTGAAGCTTGGTTTGTAGTATTAAAAAGATTAGGAACAACTTGGATATCCTCAGCAGAGAAATGGAAAAAAGTTCACTATCTCTTATATAATGGGATAATATACAACCATTAAAACGCACGAGATAGAGCTACATATAACAACATGAATACCTCTCCAAGACACACTTTTAAGTGAAAAAGGCTATATGCAGCATTATTCACTATATCATTTCTATTAAAAAAGTGTACACACAGGGATTACTACATGTCTCACAAGGAAATAATGTTTTTGTATGTTGGAGGGCACAAAAGCAAGTAAATTGTCCAAGGGGATCTCATCTTTATATGTAACACTTTACTATTTCATAGGCAATTTACAAAAAGAATATATACTTTTTAAAAGTATATATAAGGAAATTAGCTGAGTGAATTGGGATAGGGTTGGTGTTCAGACTGGAACTACCAGTAGAAAACCTGAAATTGTTTGGCATATTTTAAGAACAATTAAGTTTATTTTGTTGGAGCAGTAAGATTGAGGCAAGTAGTGGCAGTAATTGAGACTAGAGAGGCTGCCTGGGGCAAGCTGTGAACAGGCTTGTGTACCAGGCTAAATCTCATGGACTTTATCCAATGATTCCACACCATTCATCCATTTCTCTAGTATAATTTGTAGCTTTGAGAACTATGGGAAATTCTCCAATAACTAGGATTGACCTTACACATTTTTAAAATGTATCTGAGATCATTACATTCCCTTGCAGCCTTGCAAAACAGTCATTGTCTATAAATCCCTTTCGCAATATACAAAAGTTGCCCTGCTAAAATCATTATATTCTTTTATTTTTTTTAAATCATTATATTCTTTCAGACATCATAAAAAACAACAGAGGCTGAGTATGGTACCTATTAAATCACCCATGCCCTATTTCTTTGAAATTCCAAGAAAAAAACCAAAAGTTGAAAGAAAGACAAGGATGCTTAATTATAAAGATGTTTTCAGCCTGCATAATTAACTGCTTTATGGTGACAGCATTCAGTCCATTAGTCAGCATGTCATTCACCCATCAAACTTGTGTTGAGCTCAACTGTGTTAGGTACTCGGACTACCGTGATGAGCAAGGACAATCCCCACTCCCATGGAATTGACAGACGAGGAAGGGAAAGAAATATTAGATGGATTACTGCAACAGAGAAATGTAAAACTGCAACACTAATAAGTTCTACAAAAGAATGGCCCACAAAAGAATGGTTTAAGCACATAATGGGGGAATATGGCTTAAGAAGGTCATGGAAGGTTTTTCTGGGAAAGGGGAGACTGAGATTTAAAGGAAGAAAAGAAAAAAACTAGGAGAAGCAGCAGTGGGTAAGGAAGTTAATTCCTCTTGATAAATGGAACAGCATATGTGAAGGTCCTGTGGCTGGAAAGGTAGAATGCTAATATTTCAATGGACCTTTGAGAACACAATAGCTGGAAAAAAAACTGTTTCTTGCTGTTTCCTAATTTCTTGACCTGGAGGAAGATGAACAGAATATAAATATATCACATAACTAAACACTTGACCTTACTATCTTGCCCCAAATAATGCTTTTTTTTTTTTTTTTTTAGTGGCAAACAAGGCTCTAAATCCATTGCTTAAGAATAAGACTGCAAACCTTAGGCTGCATCTCCTCTAGCCTGAGTTACTTAATGAAGTCCTACAAACAATCAAATCAACAGCCTCTTTGAATGAATAGCTTGTGTATTCATAAAATAAGAAAATTCTGATACCTCATTTGGGAGAAGAAAAAAAAAAAAAAAGAGCCAAAGCATTTTCATAGCTCCACATAGAAGAAACAAGCAATTGATGGCAGAAATTTTAACTTTATGCTATCTTTTGGCATCTATAGAAACTGCCTGTCTAGAAGAAGAAAAAGTTTGCTCGAGTTCCCAACAAAAATCTGTCAACGACCTCAACAATAACTTTCCAGAATGTTTTCAACTGCAACCCACATTAAGAAATTTATTTTACATGGTGACTTACCACAGATATATAGACACATAAATAAAAGTTTTATGTTACAAATAAACCAACTGCAAAAAGATTTTTTAAAAAAAGAGTTCATTGGGACCTATTGTCAACTAATCTATGACAAAGGAGGCAAGAATATACAATGAAGAAAAGATAGTCTCTTCAACAAGTGGTGCTGGAAAAACTGGACAGCTACATGTAAAAGAATGAAATTAGAATATTCTCTAACACCACACACAAAAATAAACTCAAAATGGATTAAAGACCTAAGTGTTAGGCCGGTTACTATAAAACTCTTAGAGGAAAACATAGGCAGAGGAAAACGTAGGCAGAACACTCTCTAACATAAATCGCAGCAATATCTTTTCTGACCCACCTCCTAGAGTAATGAAAATAAAAACAAAAATAAACACATGGGACCTAATTAAACTTAAAAGCTTTTGCACAGCAAAGGAAACCAAAAACAAAACAAAAAGACAACACACAGAATGGGAGAAAATATTTGCAAACGAAGCGACCAACAAGGGATTAGTCCACAAAATATACAAACAGCTCATGCAGCTCAATATCAAAAAAACAAACAACCCAATCAAAAAAATAGGCGGAAGACCTAAATAGACATTTCTCCAAAGAAGACATACAGATGGCCAAAAAGCACATGAAAAGATGCTCTACATCACTGTCAGAGAAATGCAAATCAAAACTACAATGAAGTATCACCTCACATCGGTCAGAATGGCCATCATCAAAAAAATCTCCAAACGATAAACGCTGGAGAGGATGTGAAGAAAAGGGAACCCTCCTGAAATATATGAGAGTAAAATGAAGTAATGTCTGGGATTCATTTTAAAATATCATCGGCCAAAAAAGAGATGAAACTGGTATGGCACAAGTCTTGACAACTGTTGGATCTGGGTGATGAACATATGTGGGTTCATTATACTATCCTCTCTACTTTTGTATATGCTTGAACTTTTTCATAATACAAAATTAAGTTCAAATGAAATGAATCTACTCTTACCCTAGCTATGTATAATGCTCTTTCATATTTTCTGGTGGGTTTTTTTTTTTTTAAACTCAATAATAGAAGTAAAAAGAATGGTGGTGATGAGCCCCTAAGTTGATTTCATGGTGCTCCGAAGGTTTGGGCTGCATGGTGTGAAGGTTTCTAACTACCTGCTCTTTGTTCTGCCCATACGGAATCATTCTAACACAAAAGACACTTTCTGGTCACTTGATGCAAATCAAAAACGAAAAGCCTAATTCTCTTCAATGTTTCCAACTTCCAAAAATGTACTGCTTCCTGACATTTCCATAGTTGTCTATTTAAGTTCAATGTAAATAGCTGCTGCTACTTTGGGAGTGCCTGATAATGTCTATCACAGTACAAGGATATATGCCTCTCTGGTGACATCTAAATGTTGATCTTGTAAATTCTACAGCAACACGTAATGTAGTACAAAGATATGCCAAGTAGCATCAAAAACATTTTTTTTTTTCAAAATCTGGGTTTAATATAAATGTCAAATCAAATCAGAGGAAAACAAATGACAAAATGTATTCAGATGACTTCAGCTAATTAATTCTTTCCATTGATAATACTTTGAACTTGGGACACAGGTTATTAAATGCTTTATTTCTGTTGTTAGTTACAATTGCTAACTTACAAAGCACATTGATTGTATACACTGCTAAGTTTTTTTCAAGACAAGTTCTATCTTTGTATGAAGTGGGAGTTTCCAACATTAAATAATCTATAGCCACTGTTTTTATTGTGCTGAGACATGGATTTAAAAACCCTATGATCCAACAGATACATATATCACACCTCAGCCTTCCTTTTGCTCACCTGGGGGAAATTATCCATCAGGTCTAAAATGCCACTCTGACTTTGTGAATTTGGCTGGCTAGCTAACATTTGTAACACTGCTTCCTCCACCGGCTTCTGAACTGCAACTTGATTTTATTCAGATGTCAACTTTTACCAAGCCTCAAGCACTTCAGGGAAGCTGCCCCACCCCTACTTGGTAGTTCCAGGTGATGTACTCCATTTTACCTAAACCAGTCATGCTAATCCCCTTCTCCCTGCCATTGATTAGTTTAGGAGTGAACGTGTGATAAAATTCTGGGCAACGAAGTAGGAGAGGAAGCCAGTCAGGAGGGTTTCTGGGAAAGGTTCTCCTGCTCCTAAGAGACAGAAGATTGTTCATCTGGACACTGTTCGAGCTGCACAGGAGGCTGGGACCCGGCAGCATCTTTCTACCAGCCTCAAGGAAAACTTCACATAGAGGAGGACCAATCTAAGACAATCACACAGAAACAGACCTGAGGCTCCTACTTCCCAGTTTCTGACAACGTGAAATGATCCATTTCCTTATCATTTAAGCCACCTGCATGTTACTTATAGCTAAGTGCTCTTAAATGATACATTACCTTTTCAGAATTTTAGACACAACTTCCTATCTATTATTGATTAAGTAATCTGTGAGCTTAAACTAAGAGTGGATCTGTGTGACTCCAAAACAGCTGGTCATTTCAGCTCAAAAAACCTAAAGTAAGTGTATGAGTTGATATGGGATCAGAGAAAAACACTAATGGTATAAGTCTCTGAGAAGTTTAGGGGTACTCTAGCCAACAGGGTGAGGCTGAATAAAGAGCAGAAACGGTCAACAAAAAAAAATGATGCCTAAGTTAACTCTATTAGAAAAAAGAGGTAAAAACTCTCGCACATCTGAATTTCACATGTCATCAACCCCAAAATGTTTGGAGGCATGGCTATAAGGTGTCAGCTGCTACTGAGAAAGATCTCAGCATTCTGGCTAATTACAAGACAAGCTGTACACTTAAAAAGATGTCCAAATAGCTAAAGTTCTGAACACAAACACAAGATGGGCTAACCTATTTCATTACATGGTACTGCGCAGTGTATAAAAGCAGGTGATTTCTGAGGTTAAGTGTCAGCAGAGGGAGAGATGCAGATCTAATCTAAGGCTTGGAGAGAAAGAGGGAAAAAGAGAAAACTAAATATTGACAGATCTTTTGTGGGAAAGGGGACGCTAGGTCACCCTCATTCTGCAATTGATGATAGATTACTTGGGTAAGGAACGGGCAGAATTGCTGTATCACTCTGTCTTCACCAAGGAGTGTATAATCACTCCTTCGGTTTGTAGTTTTTAGAAAGGCATAGCCTGGTACAGGAAAAGGGAGGTAGGACTTGATTTTCATTAAGTTCAGGAGGGTCATGTGAAGATAGTTGTTTTGACTCTAAAAACATCTTGAGCTCCTTGAAAGAAAGGAATGATGTAATTTTTAAATGAGAAGAATTATGTATTTTATGTAAAGGAGTTATATGCTTGGCGAATGCTATTTAAAGCAAAATGATCACAGCATATGTTTGTTTTCTGTTATTTGAGAAGTGACATTCTATGTTAGAACATCGCCTAGCACATAGTAGGCATGCAGATACTGGTTGAAGGAATATTTGTTGACTAATTACTAGAAAAAGTTGAAAAGGATGAACATTTATTCAGCTGAACAAAGGGAAAAAAAGCTTTTTTAGCTTCTATAACTTTTAAGTAACTTAAAAAAAAATTTTTTTTTTTACATGATATACCTTCAGAGTAAATTATTTCTATTATTACCTTTGGGATATTTTTTTAAAGCTGATATTTTTTTAAACTAGCAAATATATATATATTTTTGTGTGTGTGTGGAGAGCTTTTATTTTTTTAATTTTTTAAAATAAATTTATTTATTTTATTTATTTATTTTTGGCTGTGTTGGGTCTTCATTGCTGCACGCGGGCTTTCTCTAGTTGCGGTGAGCGGGGGCTACTCTTTTTTTTTTTTTTTTTTTTTTTGGGGGGGGGCTACTCTTCGTTGCAGTGCGTGGGCTTCGCACTGTGGTGGCTTCCCTTGTTGCGGAGCACAGGCTCTAGGCGCACGGGCTCAGTAGTTGTGGCTCACAGGCTCTAAAGCATGGGCTCAGTAGTTGTGGCGCATGGGCTTAGTTGCTCCATGGCATGTGGGATCTTCCCGGACCAGGGATCGAACCCATGTCCCCTGCATTGGCAGGCAGATTCTCAACCACTGCGCCACCAGGGAAGCCTCAGCAAACACATTTTTAAACAGATTCTGAAACTAAATAAAGCTTGATGATTAGGTGTAAATTGAGATGTGAGTGGCAATTCTATTTAAACTCTTTAAAATCCATTCTACACTTCTTAGTATTCTTAATACAAGATTTGAATTTTAGTAGGATTTGAATGGAGATAATGTGTAGGCATATCTGCCTGAGACGGAAGCTTCCATGAATTTCAAATATGTTTCTTTATTATTTTTTAAAATTCCATAAACTAAGTCTAATAATTCAATAGGGATTTTCATTAATAGGGATAGGACATTATAAACCACATTTGAAAAGTATACAAAGTACATTTAATTCTAATCTGACCCACACATGTACAATTTCTTAGAAGCTTATCAAATCCAAGCCTTTGAAAATGCATACACTGTAACAGATTTTTCAAAAACATGATGGAAAATATATACCACCCAGCTAAACACTCTCTTGATTTAGAATCGAGGCCTATATGTTTCTATTTCCATAGTGACTATTGCTGTGGAATCGACATGTTTTAATTTAGATTTGAGATTATAAACATCGTTTGGAGACAGAATTTATTTTCTCTCCTACAACTTCTGAAAATTGATCAGTCTAAGTGCTACAGAACAGAAGCAAATTCCGAAGCAGGATTTAGAAATTATTTGGCTTAAGGGGCATTTCTGATTAACGAAAGATGAGTTTTTATGAAAATTCATGGCTTTTTAACCCTTAACATTTTTTCATGAATTTTCATACGCTAACGAATAAAATACACTAAAGAAATACACTCTGTAAAGTAAAGCTAAAGAAGGGATTTCCAGCCAGGCCTCTGTGAGAAGCATTTAAACTGTGCTAAGATGTAATTAAAAAAAAAAAAAAAATCAAGGTCATAAGTAAGGATTCTGCAAATATTTTTGCCTAAATTTCTTAAGAAGTTAAAATGAGACTCTATTCTTCACTGGTCATCTGAGAAGAGTAGTTAGAATGTGACTCACATTTAGGTCAAATAGAAGTTAGCAATCCAAATCACTAATGAAAAGAGGAGAACGAATTATATTCTTTTATTATTTTTTCACTGAGCTTTTTTTGGAACCCCTACTCTTCCTGTGCTCAAGAAGCTTGTAAATGAGGGTGGGCAGAGGTGAGGAAAGCGGTGCATGAAGCAGAGGTTGCCAAGTGCTATGTTGATGAGCAGCTCAAGATGCTGGCGGAGAAGAAAGAACGAACCCAAGGACAAAAGTGAACCCAGGGACAGAAGAACACTGGCAGCAAAGCATCCTAAGTGCTCTGCAAAAGAAAACATTTTATACCCTAAAAGGAAGGTCTACTTCTTAAAACAAACAAAAACAAAACACTCAGACAGCGTCACTTCATATGGCCCATATGGTCCATACAGCCCAGCTGGTACGGAAGGAGGCACCAACCCACGCCTTGTGACCTGCAGTGACTAGAAAGCCATACTAATTAAGGTCACCCTTGAGCTGCAGCTTTTAGCTTTGGATAAATAAGGTTGGGACACGCTTAATGAATCCACCGTCTTCAACTCTTTCTGATGGCTTTTTTGTTCTCTCTGATGAGTAGAGCTAAACCAAAAGCTTATACACCTCAATTCATTGCTAGAACTGCCCCACTCTTAGAGCCAGTTCCTCAGCCCAGAGATAGTCTATAAAGAAAAGAAACTGTGAGTCTGCAGAAAGGAAGCCAGGAGAGATGTCGGGGGGAGGAGAAAAAAGATGGCAAGTAAAGACATCATTTTGTTTCATTAATGATTAGCCGGACTCACCAGTGATAACAGAAAGCTAAGGCTTTGCAGTATTATTTCTCTGAAAGTCTTTGACGTGTTTGCTGAAGATCTGTAGTTTATCCAAATGTGTCTGGTACACTCTTTGAAGGGACCATATTTAGTATCTAGGAACAGATTAATTCATTCTTTGAAGTGATATTCAATGAAGGTTTGCTGGAACTCTGAGGGCCATGAAGAACAATGGCGCAGATCAGAAAGGCCAAGATAGCCATTCACTCCATATTTACTAAACACCTATTATGTGTTAGGTGCTATTTTGGGATCCAAGGAATGCAGCAATGAAGAAAATATTTAAAAATCCCTGCCCTAATGGAGGCTATACTCTAGTAGGGGCAGATAGACAATGAATAAAGCAGGGAAGCGGGGGAAGGAATGAGTGGGAGTGAGTGCAAGTGTGTGGGTGTGTAAAGGCAATTTTCACATTTCAAACAGATTGGTAGGGGAAGACCTTCCTCAGAGAGCAAGATGTGAGCAAAGACCTGAAGGGAGAGAGACATAATGCATGGAAAAAGGGGTTCCAGAGGAAGGCACAGCAAGTGCAAAGGTCCTGAGGCAGGAGCTTGCTTAGCATCTGTGAGAAACATCAAGGAGGCCAGTGTAGCTGGAGTGGAGTGAGGGGAAGAAGGCAGATGAGCTCAGAGGTGCCAATGCAAGGGTATGGGGGCTATGGCCTTGAAAGTCAGAGTAAGGCTTTTACTCTGAGTGGTAAATGGTAAAGCATTCGAGGGTTTCAAGCAGAGGAGTGACATGATCTGATATTTTTGCAACAAATAGTTACTGAGCAACTACTGTGGGCCAGGCACTGTGCTAGTCCAGACACGTGGGTGCTGGAGATGTGCAATCAACATGGCAGACAAGGTCCCTGCCCTCATGGAGCTTAGATCAGAGCAGGAAAGAAAGACAAGCAAGTAATCCAACTCACAAAAATTATTGCTAGTTGTGATCATGCTGAAAACAAAATCCAGGTCCTTGCATAATGCCAAATGGGGTGAGGGGAATGGGTCTGGGTGTCGAGGAAGACTTCTCCAAGGAGGTGATATTGGAGGTGAGTCTTCAGTGGGACAGAGGAGCTAAATATAATGTTGGGGAAAAGAGTGCATCAGACAGAAGAAACTGCACATCCCAGGGCCTGAGACATGAAAGGATATTTCTTGCTGCAAGGATACAAAGACACCAATAGAGCGAATCCCTAAAGCATGAAGGAGAGTGCAACACAGGATGAGATTGTAGCCGTAGACTGGAGGTAGACTGGGAGCCCTGGGAAAGCAATCTGAAGAAGAAATTGGTGACCCAAGGTAGAAAAATGTCAGACATCATACAAGAGCTACAGACAAAAAGCTATGAGAGTTTCGAATGGGGCATTTGGAGGAAGGAAGCCGTGTTGAACTAATCTGTGAGGGGGCATAGAACTGAGCCACATCCAGGAGGCAAGAAGACTTCCTGCGAAGGTGGGAAAGGCACAAAGCAGGTTGGCTCTACCATCAGTGCCTACTTAGCCCATAAGAGCTGGGCCACACTGGAGTCTTTGGGAGCTTCCTTTTCCCCCAAACGAAAGGGCATGTGCCTTGAAGGTTTGAGAGAATGAAAAATAGTGTTCATAAAATTCCCTGTGCTTAGTAAATGCCAAATAAGTGCTCATTCTCATGATAGAAAATAAATCCTGCTGATTTGAGTTTTTGTCTCCCCCAGTTTGAGAGAGAGCGTGGGACCAGCAACAGTTACCTTCCGAACTTTGCATATCCTTTTCAACACTTGATTTTTTTTCCTTTTTTTTTTTTTTTTTTTTTTAAAGGAGGCAGTACCTAACTTCATTCAGACCTAGATTTGACGAGCATGGAGCTGGGCATGGAACACCCACAGGTGACAACATGGCCCCGCACTGTGGTCCTCCCAGTATACTCAGGGAGCAAACGAGAGGAACAATATATGACTTGTACTAAGTACTATGAAGGAAAAGAAGGGAAAAGGGACTTCCCTGGTGGTCCAGTGGTAAAGAATCCACCTTGCAACGCGGGTTCGATCCCTGGTCGGGGAACTAAGATCCCACATGCTGCGGGGCAACTAAGCCCCCGTGCTGCAACTACTGAGCCTGCGTGCCTCAACGAGAGAGCCCACATGCCGCAAATACAGAGCCCAGGCACTCTGGAGCCTGTGCGCCACAATTAGAGGAAAAAACCCCGCACGCCGCAACTAGAGAGGTGCCCGTGTGCCTCAATGAAAGATCGTGCATGCCTCAATGAAGATCCCACGTGCCGCAACTAAGACCCAACACAGCCAAAGATAAAATAAATAAATTTAAAAACAAAAAAGAAGGGAAGAAATGTGGAGTGAATGAGAGGGAGAAGACCAGAGGAAGCCCATCTAGGATAATGAGGGGGAGTGAGGGAAGCTAGGGCTTTTTCCAGGGATAAGCCTCTTTGGAGACCAAACCCACCCCAAGTGCTACTAGAGATTCAGTATTTCGTAACTCGTTCCTTTCCAACAAAGACCTTTCCAAAGCAAGCTGTGCTCCGAGGATGAGCAGAAGCCAGCCACTAGATAAGTGAGGGAGGAGAGGAGGCCACTCTGTAGGCTGAACACGGGAACAGCAGGTGCAAAGTACCAGATGTGGGAAAACAAACCAAACAGGAAATCACCCCCATTAACAAAAACAAAAAAACACAACTCATGGGGAAATGAAAATCTCTTCTCTCTAGTAGACACTCTGACATCTGTTTTCCCAGAGGATGGGATATATAACACTGACTCCCAAAGCTATTGATTTCCTATCATCTAAGCAGAAGTGACGTGAGGAGTACTTTAAGCACAGAGCTTCCACTTGTGAGTTCTGCAAAGCATCCCTCGAGGGATGCAACTGCAAACATCAGTGCATTCTGTTTCCAACACAATATTCTTTTGCAGTAGATCGTCAATGGTCTTATGTCAATTTTATAGATTTGAGAGAAAACCGTTGAGACCCCGCATGTTCTTCAAATTAATCCTAGGCCTACAGTTTAAATCCTGTGTTTACTCTGGCTCACTCAAGACATCCAACTCCACTCTGCTCTCCTCCCCAGAGAAAACCTGCACATTTTATCAGAGACGTATAACCTGTGAGAAATTTACGTGAGAGAAAATTCCGGCCAAGAGGACCATATATCTAAAAGTGATGCATTTTCATGAATCAGCTGCAAGGCAGAGGGCTTTGACTTTCCGCATGTGTACTCTGCGTACGCTGTGCCATGACAGGAGTTGGCTGGCGCCTTCTAGTTATTACTACACAATCCAGCTGGTGCTAACCTATATGCGGGCTTATGAGCACAGACTTCACGATATTCAAGACCGAAGAGGTAACTTGAAATCTACAAGAAAAATCTGATCAAGGAAGCGGTTCTATTTGTTTTCTGGCATCTCTTGAAGAATGCCAGAATATAACCCACTGTCCTGCCCTTTAGCTACCAAGAAATTCAGTGTCTGTCACAGCAAATCCTTTCTCTCAGTAACCTTAGTAGCTAGTGTACTGTCCTCCTATTTGTTAACTTGATTTTCTATTTTTATTGATCACCTTATGGAGTAGAGGTTTGGGTAAAATTTTACTGATTTATTTTTGGAAAGGGACACAAGATAGATATTGATAAATTTCTTGGCTCTTATGTCCACCAGGTTTATAGGATCTGTGTCCAGCAATAAACAAAGCTCACACTTCTAGGCTCAGACTCCCACAAAGGAAAGCCAACCTTCTCGCAATGCACTGCTTGACCTCAGCCAGTATCTTCCTAAAGTCTGTCTTGAGAAGTCCTCTTTTTCAGTAGACTACACTTAAGTTGTCCCTAAATCATGGGAGTACTGGAAAGAAATAACCAGATTATATCCTGAGAGCTCATTCTTCTTTACTTTTTTGGTGGGGAAGTATTTTATGTTTGTTTTTTTCTCCCAAGATTTATTGATATATAATTGATATATAACATCATATCAGTTTAAGATGTACAACTTTTTTTAAAAATAAATCTATTTATTTATTTATTTATTTATGGCTGCGTTGGGTCTTTGTTGCTCCGCGCGGGCTTCCTCTAGTTGCAGCGAGCAGGGGCTACTCTTCGTTGCAGTGCGTGGGCTTCTCATTGTGGTGGCTTCTCTTGCTGCAGAGCACAGGCTCTAGGCGCACAGGCTTCAGTAGTTGTGGCTCGCGGGCTCTAGAGGGCAGGCTCAGTAGTTGTGGCGCACGGGCTTAGTTGCTCCATGGCATGTGGGATCTTCCCGGACCAGGGCTCGAACCTGTGTCCCCTGCATTGGCAGGCGGATTCTTAACCACTGTGCCACCAGGGAAGCCCTGTATGACATGTTGATTTGATACATGTATATTGTGAAAGGATTGCCACGATAGTGTTAGCTAACACCTCCATCACGTCACATAATTACCATTTCTTTTTTGTGGTGAGAACATTTAAGATTTACTCTCTCAGCAACTTTCAAGTATAAAATACAGTACTGTTAAGTACACACACAGTGCTATTAGATCCCCAAAGCTTATTAAACTTCTAACTGGAAGCTTGTACCCTTGGATCAACATCTGTCCATTTCCCTCCCTGAGAGCTCTTTCTAAGCAGAACCACCCTAAATCTCATCATGGTAGTGCTGTAGCTGTAACTTTTCTCGTCCCTGAGTTGCTTGCTCAGCCGCAGCCCCACCTCTGGAGACATTTTTATTCTGTATATAAATGCGAGGTGTGGGACTTCCCTGGTGGCATAGTGGTTAAGAATCCGCCTGCCAATGAAGGGGACACGGGTTCGAGCCCTGGTCTGGGAAGATCCCACATGCCATGGAGGAACTAAGCCCGTGCGCCACAACTACTGAGCCTGTGCTCTAGAGCCCACGAGCCACAACTACTGGGCCCATGCATCGAGCCCGTGCTACGCAACAAGAGAAGCCACCGCAATGAGAAGTCCGTGCACCGCAACAAAGAGTAGCCCCCGCTCGCTGCAACTAGACAAAGCCCACGAGCAGCAACGAAGACCCAATGCAGCCAAAAATTAAAATAAATAAATAAATAAATAATGTGAGGTGTGGATAGGGTTATAGAGTTTTCTTCCTCCAAATGCTTTTCATGTCGCAAAGTAGGCCATGTCTACTTGAAAGATTCTTACAACCAGAAGAAGGGATTTAGGCAGACTATAAAAATGATGGGCAGGAAAAACCAGTCTTGAACTTCAGATGTTCTGCTTCTAAGGATTACAAGGACAAGGTGGGCCATGGGTGAGAAGATTACTGTACTAGTCAGTATCTTTGGCTGTAAACTACAGAAAAGAACTCTGGTCAATTTATGTGGAAAATTCATTCATTGGCATGCTATGGGGGAGCTAACAGTACAAAGGGAAGGTTATAATCACAGGTTCAGAAGGGCAGGAATTAGGGCAACTCAGGATATGTAATGGGCCAATCCACAGTCCCCAGGGAATGAATGCGTTCCCGTTATTTATAGTCTCATCCCTCTGCTCAAGGTTTGCATTCCAAAGGAAGCATCTGTGTGATTTAGTTTATGCTCCCCGCCTGTCCCTTGGCTGGTGGACATGTCATGGGGGGGGCCTTCTTCACAACTCCAATGATCTGTGTTCCATGGGGAAGGGCAGCTCCCTCAAAGCAAAATCAGAAGGCTGATAACCAGGAGGGAAGGTAGACAATCGTCAGGCGAACACGAACAACAGAACCATGCTTATGCTTATGAATTGTTCATTAGTGGCAGTCATTGTCATGAAGACATCCTACAGACCTCATCATTCCATGAGCTATGTAACAGCTCCCTACCGTTACTCTCTTCTCCTGACACTACAGCTAGGTCTCTGACTTCTGTGCCTTCAGGAAGTGAGAGAAAAAGAGTGGTATCCTGGAAAGCTCTCACCCAAAAGTCTGTTAAGAGTCTCAAGTTCCTAAGACAAGCAACCACCTCCTTTGGAAAAATATGGCCTACCCAATATAACTGTTAAACAGTCACATTTAAGTCAAGGATGTGTCGCTTCGGTGATTCCATCTGGAGACTTGGCTGGGAAACGCATGCTTTAAAAACATGGCAGCAGTATCTCTTTCTATAAATTTTTTTACTTTGATCAATTACTGTGCCATTCAGTAGGAAAATGGTATGTGGGTCAATGTCCTACAGCACCCACTGCCCAGGGGTGCTTTTTCTTTTCTGTAGCGTACCTTGAAAAACTCTTTTTCTGAGTCCCAAGCAGATTTGAGCTGGACCAACCAGTGGGTAATTAGGAGCTGTGGGGGAGGAGAAGCTTTGTGATTAAGTCCAAGTGGATTGATTCCAGGGGCCGACTTGAGTTGTGCTGATGCTTCTCTTAGTTCTTGGGTGCATCAGGGACTTGAATTTTACCTAGACTGGTACCAACCACGTATTTCAAGTAGCCTTCTCCCACATATGTCCTATCAGGTACTCTCTTTGATATCCTTCCTGGCGTTTACCATAATCTGAATTTGTTTCCTGTTTCTTGGCTTGCTCATCACCTGTGTCCCACCGTTAGGATGTGTAGCTCCACAAGGCCAAAGTGTGTCTTGTTCACAGCTGTAGCTCCACCACAACGCCTGGCGCATAACAGGCCTTCAATAAATATTCGTTTCGGGCTTCCCTGGTGGCGCAGTGGTTGAGAGTCTGCCTGCCAATGCAGGGGACACGGGTTCGAGCCCTGGTCTGGGAAGATCCCACATGCCGCGGAGCAACTAGGCCCGTGGGCCACAACTACTGAGCCTGCGCGTCTGGAGCCTGTGCTCCGCAACAAGAGAGGCCGCGATGGTGAGAGGCCCGCGCATCGCGATGAAGAGTGGCCCCTGCTCGCCACAACTAGAGAAAGCCCTCGCACAGAAACGAAGACCCAACACAGCCAAAAAATAAATAAATAAATAAATAAATAAATAATAAAAGTGTTTAAAAAAATAAATAAATGTTCGTTTTATGGCTGAATTGCTACAAGATGAGAGTGGCAGTGGCTGCCCAGAAGACTGAGCGGGGTAACCTCCCCGCCCATGAGGAGGAGTAGAAGCTGATATCCAGCTCTTAATTTTAGAGTACCTACTATGTGCCAAGCATTTGGGCACACGGCATCGAACAAAGCAGACAATCCATGCCCTTGTCCTGCTTACAGCACTTTATTTGCTAAAGAACCCTGCACCAAGGATCTCGAAATCTGAAGGGTAATAACTGCAGTAGTAGTTATTAGTAGTCAGAGTAAACAGCTATAATTTATTGCTCATTAATTATGTGCCAGGCACTTACACATATTATCTCATTTAAGTCCTTCTAACAACCCTTCAATGTTAACGAATTTAAAGATGTGTCAGCTGGGTCTCAACGTAAGCAGGCGCACCCACGGTCACACAGCTGGTGAGTGTTATGAGAAGCATCTGGTCTATGGGACGCCAAAGTCTATGATATTTCATCTATATTCCCTGCTTTACTCAGAAACAGGCAGCCTTCAACAGTCAGGCAGATGCTGACAGGGTGCTAAGGTACCAACCTCTGCCCTAAGCCAGCTCTAGCTCCAGCAGACCACTCCACTGGACAACGTGGGACATTTAGGATGCCGACCAGTCCCTCCCTCTTAAGGTGCCTCGCCTTCCGGTGATAATAATCTCAATCATTTTAACCTGAACACCTACAACGGATCAGGTGTCTGACTAGCCGCACTGCATTGAATCATAACGACCCAGAGCGGCCCATGTTATTATGGTGCCCATTTTGCAGAGGAGAAATCTGAGGTTTAGAGGAGGCAAGACTGCACCCCAGACTCTCACAGCTGCTCAGAAGCAGAGCTAAATTTCAAAGTCACACTTCGTGATATTAATCCCAGCCATACTCAACCGCATCTGGTTGCATCAACTCACCGTCTTTCTTTCACCTCTGGACTTTC
Organism: Balaenoptera acutorostrata; assembly: GCF_949987535.1. Taxonomy (NCBI): domain Eukaryota; kingdom Metazoa; phylum Chordata; class Mammalia; order Artiodactyla; family Balaenopteridae; genus Balaenoptera; species Balaenoptera acutorostrata. Next base: position 27,792,865 of record NC_080073.1, on the reverse strand, counting down.
ACGTGGGCTGCTTGAGATAGCTCTGCCTCCGTTTCTTCGGTGGCTAACACCTCCTGCTCTTTGAAGAGTCAATGCAGGCATGACTTCCTCTAGAGCGGCATCTCAGACTTCCCTTTCTTCTGCCCAGCGTCCGTCAGGAATGACAGGGCGAGAGCAGGGAGACACCATATTAGAGCAAAGAGCTATGAAGTCCACCTGTGCCTCAGGCTTCAATCACGCCAGAGTCCGATGGGGTCTTTCGGGCTGCCTTTCAATTCCTCTCCCTCTCCACCTCTGATACTTGCAGTACGGGAAGGTCTTCCCTAACGTTGTAACATGCGTACACCAGACCCCAGAGGAACACTCAACCCACTCGTGAACCCCACGGGAGAAGTTTCTGCATCGGCCTAAGGCCGGGGCAGAACCTTTATTGCCCCGTTTGGCTCACGTGGCCAGTCCTCAGCCAGTCACTGTGGCCCAGAAGATGCTGTGCTCTGATTGGCCAGGCCTGGGTCACATGCCCCCCATGGAGGGATGGACTAGCCCCACCTTAACCTTATGGACGGAGAGTGGGGAAGGGGTGGCAGTCTCCAAAGGAAATGTTGGATGTTGTTACCAGAAGGGAGAATGATGATCAGCAGGCAAAAATAACAGATGTCCACTACACACCCCACCCCAGACTGGATTGAATGCCCAATTTCATGTTCATAACCAAGTATCATATGGGGATTTTTGTTGTATGTGATTTTCTCCCCTACTCTATTATATAAACTCCAGGGCAGAGGCTATGCTCAGAATTCTCTTCCTTGTAACTCCTGCACCCAGCCTAGTGTCTGACACATTAGAGGTGTTCACATCGTATTTCTTGAAGGAATGATCAAGTGTATTAGTTAGTTTATGAAGAGCTGGTGATGCTGTTTCATCTTCCACAGGCAGCATCGTCGTGAGGCAGAAAGAACACAGACGCTAAATCAGTGTTTCTTAAAGTGTAGTTGGGAACCAACTGCTTCCGGTTAACATGCAGATTCCTGGGCTACAGAGCACATTCGTTGACCCAGCCTTTCAGTAAATGGGGTTCAGGTGCATTTTTAGCAAAAATGTTATGTAATTCTTGTGCACTCTCCTGTTAGAACCATGACCCATAGTCAGAATCATCTGAGTATGAGTCCCCACTCCATCGCCTTCCAGCTGTGTGAACTAAAGGAAGTCATACCCTCTCAGCAACTTGGTTTGCCCCTCTTTAAAATGGGGCTAAGAAAACCTACCTAATGAATATGTAATGAGGAGTCAATAAGACAACACAGGTAAAGTTTCTTTATAAAGTGCTGTATTCAAGTTTTACTACTTGAGTTTTTCTAATAATCATCGCTAACTTCTGTTATACATCCTATGTACGTGCCAGGTGCTATTCTAAGTTCTAATTATATGTGTTAACTCATTTAAGCTTCACGACAGCCTTGTGAGATAGATATTGTTTTTTTTTTCTTTTTGAGGTATAATTGACACACAACATTATATTAGTTTCAGGTGTGATTGGAACTAGTCCTAGTTTGCAGATGCAGAAACAGAGACAAGGTAGTTTTCCCTGATAAGTACCTGAGCTAGGATTTGAACTCAGCTGTTCTGGTGCCAGACTCCTAACGACTCATTTGACTTTCTCCTTATAAATAATATGTTATCCTTCCCAAGGCAATTCAGCACCACCCGCTCTGGGGGGCAAAATGAGGACACTGAAACTCTTGGAGAAAAAAGAGCTCCAAAAATGACCCAGGACTGAAAAGCATTAAAGAAAGGAGAGAAACTGCAACGATTGTGCGTCAGGTCACGTGGCCTTGGCAGGATACCTTGATAAAAACTGAATTATATCAGTCTCTGATTGATCTACAATAGAAAAGTCTTGTTTTCTCCCCTATTTCCTGAAATCCACCTTTCTAGATTGTATAACACCTCTGTGCTTTGAAAACCAGAACGAGTCTTTAGATGACTGTTTTTATTTTGATTTGGTATACTTTTTCTTCCCCATTCTTTACTTCTAGGCACCAAGACATTTTTTCCATGAAGCATGAGCAAAAAGCCTTGAAGTGCAAGCCAAGCCCTCAGAAATGTGATAGCTGTTACCAAGGAATTGAGAGTAAGAGTACAAAACCTAGAATCAAGATTTCAATGCTGCACTCTAGTATCTGAGATGACACCAGTCCCACGTCAAAGATGGAATAAATAAGGCGTTAAGAAACCACAGAATTTGTTCTGGGTTCCTTAGCTGGTGGAGTACGTTGAAACCCCATCACACCTTTAGATTCTCTTTACCTGGCTTTACTGGACACTGAGTGTAAGAGAACCCCAAATACTTCTGCTGCTAGGATGCCTGGATGTTTATGTTTAATTAAGATGTAATGTGTCACAAAGAGACAAATACATTGACCTACTTAGTTCAAAAAAAGGAAGTGTTAAAATGAGCCGGACTCTTAAAGCCAGATGAACTATAAGAAATAATTCAAATAACTTAATAATTTAAATAATTCATCACCTGGTCCACAAAGCTGTGTATGATGATCCTGCCACCTCTGTGCTCTGTGCAGAATTAGGAAGGCAGTCACCTGGGGGTGAGGGTTTTGAATGGTCACTAGGAGGGAGAGTAGAAGAACTGGATGTGAATTAGTGACATATGGTAACCCTGGCTATGATTCTAGAAGAGAAAGGAAGAGTTTGAAGAATGCCAGGAGTTAATGACCAGATTACCAGAACCTTTAGGGAATCCTCAAAGGCTAGCCTGATACATTTTTCACTCAGGAAAGTAACATCCAGAGGGTAGGCGGTGGGCACCGAGAGCTTCAGATCAGCACCTCCAAAGGCGTGGGGCCGGTGGCTGGAGTTTGCCATCTTTCTGCCTATTTCCTAGCTCTTGGCCGGTTGAGTTCTGTCTCTTTCTGTCCAGTGTCCACCAAGGGGCCTGGCTGTAGCTCCCTTTTCTTGGGCTATGTACTTTCAACCAGTTTTGAGCAGCCCCATTTCAGATTGGCCTTTTTATGTTTGATATAAAGAATAGTTGTTGGCCAATTTCATCTTTTCATCGCTGTTCTCTAGGCCTGAATCCAAGCAGTTTGTCAGATGCTCATTAACTCCCCCTTTGGCTCTTTCTAGTGTGTCTCCTAAGCTCATTGCGCCAAGAACTAACGCTTTCTTTTACACGATTCTCTTTCTCTGCTCCATCAGGGAGACAAATTACTTTCCAAAAGGGATCGCCAGGGATGGTTTAATGAGAATTTCTTTGGGGCTAGGCATGGAACGCAATGTAGTTAACATTCGGTGGACTTAATTGGACTTTTCTTTTCTGCCTCTTTTAAAAAAAATCTGAAGCTATCCTGTTAATCTCTCATTTGTAATCAATTGTGTTGACTAAACAAAAGTCTAGGTCGTCTTTTCTTCCTGTCTCAGACAATCCTTTGTTGCCTCTAAATGCCTCATTCTTGAGTGATCCTGGTCGCGTAGATGGGCCCGATTGTTGACAGTTCATTATTGCGCTTTTGTCCATTTAATCTTTCTTGCTGTGTTTTGCATGTGCATGCCTTAATGAGCTCCGTTGGCAATTAACATGTTTCTAGGAGCAAACTGGTTGCTCAGACGTTTGAGAGGGAAGTGCAGGGAAAAGGGCAACGCAGCTGCCTTGAGGTTGTTTATTTCCCAGCATTTTCTCAAGACTCCTGTCCTCTCTTTGGCAGCACCCCCCCCCAACTAACCCTCACTGTTATTCGGGCCCTCCCCTCCCCCCAGCTCATTCACCACCTGCACACCTGGATGCCTTGTTGCTGTGATTCTTGGGGTCTGGCTCAGGCGGCTCCCTATCCTCTTAGGAGCCAAACAGCAAAATGGGGACCTTACAGGCACACTTCTGCAGCCGAGGCAAGAGTGATCACAGTGCCCCCCAAAATGCGTCTGGATGCTGGCAACTTCTCTGTGTCGCTCTCAGCAGAGAGGAACCTCTTACCCGCCTAAGGCAATAGGACTGTACAATCTGTTATGTACAAGGCTGTGGCTTTGGAAGAAGGAGGGTTTTTTTTTTTTTTTTTTTGAGTCTTGCTGGCAAGATTGCTGAAGTGTGAGCAGTCATGGACAGAACAAACATCTTGTAGGGGAAAAGATAATTGGAGTCTTTTTTGTGTCTGTGACAGGATTCCCCTCCCCCGCAATTTGATTTTTTTAAAATATTTTTAAAGGGCGGCCTCTTCAATTTAATCAAGGTTAGAATATTAATATGCGGCTGATGACTACCTTGTTTAAGTCATTTGTTAATAATGGAAACTACAAGTCATGCAAACAGTTTAATATTAAGAGGGGGAAAAAAAATCAGAAAACAGAGCCTTTCACCCATCAATTCCGATGCACGGGGAATAACTAAGAAGGATCCCAGTTAGGATGATTACTTACAACGGCTTAGCGTTGGTGTCAGAACCCGCACTGGCTGTGAAAGGTGTTTAGTCATTCAGACAGAAGGTTCCTTTTCTCTTCGCACTACTTTTCAGGTGAAGGAATCCTTTCTTGAATCCCACAACTGAAGGAAGCAGACATCTTAACCCGAGGAGGAAGGACTTCAAACCTGGGGAAAGCAGAGCTAAGCCCTATAGATAGGGAAGAGCTCTGTTTATCTACAATTACCACCAGATGTGAAATAACACCTTCTCAGGTGAGAGCGATTGACAGGCGCTGGTGTGAAGGTTATGGAACAATCGGTTAGGAGGAAACAACCTCAAGGAGGTTGGAGTATTCCAGTAACTCTGCCCAGGTTCAACTCCGCGCCCCGGTTCCTTACCTCTCCCCGACGGCAGAGAGAAATGAGCAGTCCAAGAGAGAAATGCCTCCTGCTCCACGCTTTAGTTTTATTTCATTTGCTGTCGTTTGCAAGCATGGGATCTTCAACCCTCTTCAGAACTGTCACCTGGAAATAAATTTCTCCAGTTTATGAGATGGGCAACCCTTTTAGTCTTTCTCCTGTGAAAACATTACAGAAGAAGTTTCTCAGAGAAGGCTCTCTTACTTGATGGTTAGAAAGTTATTTCCCTGCATGGGAGTGTCCCATCTATTTTTTATTTATCTTTTCTTCTTAAAGAGAAAGAGGAGTAGTGAATCACGACTCCCATATGCAGGCCAACTTTTCAACGCAGTTGTCTAAGAATTCCCCAAGAAGATGCTTTTGCACTAAATTTTGTTGTGTCTGCCCCTTGCCCAAAGTTCTGGAACTGTTTAGGAAGAAGGTGGGCTTGCCCTGGCCATTGTCTGGCCTCCAAGAAGCGCATCTGCCAAGGATCCTTTCAGAGATGCAAGAAGGAAAGGATTTTTGGTTGAGACAACTGGCGGAGGGCACCCAACAGCTCCCAGAAATGGGGGAGGGGTGTGTGTCTCTGAGGCGGGGCTAATAAAACCTAGTAAGATAACTAGGAAAGGAGCGGACTCTTCGAGCCAGCCCGCAAGCCCCCTGGGGATAGATGTCTGGGAAGAGCAAGGAGCTATTTCCATATCTTTAGCCGCCAAGTCCTCCTCGCCCATTGTGGGGTTTCCTGGGGTTTGTGGCATCCACCGAGATTTCGGAGTTAAATCTGCATATCCCTCTGGGTCCCAATCTCCCCTCAGCGAAATGCAGCCAGAACGAGCTAACATTTAAATTCCTCCTCGCTTCCTCGCCCCCCCTTCCCTGGCTGCGTCTTCCCAGACTTGGGAGGGGGAGAGGAATACAAAAAAAACGAGGACGCTCTCCTTTCAGGAAATGGAATTCTAATGTACACGTTCCTATTTCTGAATCGGAGGTACTAAAAATACCCCCGCGACAGCCTGAGGAAGCTGTCGCTGTCCTCTGTGCAAACAAAATCGACAATTCTCCTTCCCCGCGCAATGGGTGTGCGAACTGGGCTGGGGGTGGGGACCAACCTTTGGCTGTGACCTGGACAGAGCGTCCACCCAGCAGCCGCATGTCTTTTCCCGAGTCCCAATCGGGATAGTCCTCCTCCACCGACGAGGACTGAAGGTAGTTTGGGTTTTCTAAAAGCCTAGACTTCGAACCTTGACCCTACCTAGTCCTGTGACCCGAGGCATGTCATTTAGCTTTTATCTTGGCCTCAATTTCTCCGTCCTTCCACAAGGTGGGAATAATCATCCCCAGCTTGCGGGTTGTGAATATTCGAAAGAATGGGCTTTGAGTGTCTGGCGTGGAGCAAGCGCTCCGGCAATGCGAGCTTCTTTGATTATGGGAGCCCCTTGCGCAAGCAGCACTGAGCGCCTACTGTATACCGGGCGTTGGGATAAACCTCACTCGAGTCACTTTCAGAGTTACTTGGGGGTTTCCCTTTGCATTAACCATCTCTCCCTGCCAATAGCCTCCACCTTCAGTGGAAATCCGCGTGGGATCAGCGCCCAGACGCCGCCGCCCTAGCCCTTGCAATGGCGAGGCTGCGTGGAAGCGCGCTCCCCGGCCCCGCGCCACATTTCCTCCCGACGCTGGTGAACATTGTTCCAGAAAACGTGGGCTGAATCGCGGCGCGAATATTAGGGGTGGGGGAGCGGGAGGAGAAGGCCCGGCGCGCCGAGCCAGTAATCCGAGCTCTTGATTATCCAGATTCGGATCAAACGGGGCGGCGGCGGCCGGCCCCCTCCTGGGAATGATTAGATGATTAATGTAATGCTGTTTGAAGGGTCTCTGTTTTCTCTCTTAATTTGGGTCATTACTTAGAAAGCAAGCGTGAGACCATTTCATCAGCGTGCACGGCGGCGGAGATGGCTATTCAGGAAATGGGCTAACTGCGCCGTAATCAAGACGCCGGGGGCTGCGGCGGCGGCGAGCTGCGGGAGCCCGGGTGCGCCCTCCCGCGGCAGGGCGCACGCACCCGGAGGCCGGCCCCAGACCACAGCGCGGGCCGGGGAGCCCCAGACGTCCGGAGCGGCTGGGACACTTGGCCTCCAGCTCTCGCCGCCAGGAACGATTGGGTGGAAGAGTGGCTCCCCTTAGGTCACCCAGAGAAGGGGATGTGCCCAGAAGCGCCCCGGCGGAGCAGCGCCCTGGCCGTTTACCCCGGTGCGGTGCGGCGCGGCTCTTTGCTCAAGGACACGCACCCAAAACCTGCTCTCCGACACCCAGCCACTTTTAACCCCTTCTTTTTGCAATTTTCTCACCCAAATAAGGCAACACCCAGAATCCCTCGGTCAGAACAGTTACCAAATAAAAACTTGGTACAACGTAGGGGCCGGTGAAGGCCTTTGAGCCTTGGTTCCTGGGGGATATGAACACGCTAGCGCCGCACGAGCAACGGTTTGGCCTTGCCCTGGTCCCAGTGCCCCAGAGGAAGTCGCATTTGGGCCGGGAAACGCTATAAACGCCTATTTCCTTTTCCTTCTTTGGGGTGGCTGAGCTGACTCGCGGCGAGGGGGTGGGGGGAAGAAAAGACGCACTAATGATTCTGTTTATTGAGTTATATATGTATATATTCCGTGTTCGTGTGTACAGGAGGATTTACATGGCTGTATAAAGATGGCTGGGGGCGCCGCGCTCTTCCGGGACGTTCACGTGACACAGCCTGGTGTTAAAACCCGCCGCCCGAGGAGAAGCCGAGGCCTGTAATTAAATACGTTTCGGCGCACTGGGTTTAAATGTTTCCCGAATATACAAAGGTGGGAGCCAGGCGTTTGCTGCCAGTCATCGAGGAAACGTTTAGCTTTCCAAAAATATGCTGGTTTCGATAAATAGATTTTAGCCTTTCTGCTATAGCTTTTTTTTTTTCTCCTTTCTTTTAATTTTAGAAATAAGTTTATACGTGTGATCTGTTTGGGGGTTGGATAGGGCCGGAAGGGAGGGTGAGGCAGCAGCTCTCAGCTCTGCACTGTCCGAGTCAGGTCCTTTGTGCAGGGGGCGGTGGGACCCCCGCTGTCGTGGAGTTTGCGCACGTGTTTCTTTAAGTCAAAGTTTCTGCAAAACCCTTTGCCGCAAGTGGCGCACGTGAAAGGCTTCTTGTCGTTGTGCGTGTGCATGTGGAAGGTCAGGTTGTAGACCTGGTGGAAGGCCTTGTTGCAGATGGTGCATTTGTACTGCTTCTCGCCGCTGTGGGTCAGCTTGTGGTTCTTGTAGTTGCCTACAGGAGACCAAAAACAAAAAGGGGGGGGGGTGGGAATGAAGTGGGACGGGGAGGGGCCGGGTGTCCCGGGGTTGGCTCAGGTGCCCGCGCAAAGAAGGCGACGCTTGGCTAGGCGGGCGCGACCTCTCCGAGTGAAGAAGTTGTCAAACTTCGTACGCGTCAAGCCCGGGGCTCTCACTACCGGATGGAGGGCCGAGTCCCGCGTAGCCGCCCCGCGTCCCAGCCCCGCCGGGGCCTGAGGCCCACGCAGCGTCCCTCCCGCTGTGCTCCGCCGGCCCGGAAACTTTTGCGCTGCCCAGAGACGCATGGGGTCCTTCTCCCGGCCGCTGCCTCGCTCGAAGAAATTCGCATGAACCCGGGCTTCGTCCCTTGTTATTATTTTTCTTCTCATTTTTAAAGTTACTCCCTCTGGTCCGCTAACTACCACTTGGATATCCGAAAGTGCCTTGGAAAATCCAAGCGGTGTGTCCTGGAGACAGCGGCGGTTTCCCCCACCCTAAACCTTTCCCAGGAGGTGGATTACGCCTCGATTTTTTTTTTTTTTTTTTCCATTTCAGAAGAGAGTCCCGGCTACAAAGGGACGCTTTCTCTATAGCGCAATACCTTGTCTTTCTCCTACTTCCTTTCCCTCTGCCCCTTCCTTCCTTCCTTCCCACCTCCCAAATTCGGAGTCTCCCCGTGCAACCAGACTGAGTCCAGCGAGGTCTACTAACCCGGCCCGGAGAGCTTCCACCCAAACCCTGCACAACCCGATTCCAGAGAAATGCTGCGCCGGAGCCTGCGGCTCTCGCGCTCCCTCTCTCTGGATCCTTCTTTGCCTTCCCGCTAGCGGTGACCTGCCGAGTCCCGAGGGGAGGTGAGGAGAGGGCCTTGCCCCGCACGTTACCTTTTTGGTGAAAGCCTTTGCCGCAAAATTCACAGACGAAGGGCTTGTAGCCCGCGTGGATGCGAATGTGTGTGTTGAGCGTGGAGCTGCGGTTGAAGGCTTTGCCGCACTGGTTGCATTTATGCGGCTTTTCCTGCGGAGAGGGGCGTGCGCACCGTGAGGCTGAGGCCCCGGCCGGGAGAAGCCACCTCGGGTGCTCCTGGAAGGGGCACCTTGAAGGGACAGGGGCCCCTGGTGGGGGTTATTAGGGGATCCCTTGGTCATCCTCTCCCCAACGCCGTCGCTCAGTCTCCGGGTGTTGGGTACGGGTCGGGTCGGACCCGGGGGCCACGTACCTGGGTGTGGATAATTTTGTGTCTGCAGAGCGTGCTGGCCTGGCGGAAGCCTTTGCCGCAGACTTTGCACACGAACGGTCTGGCTCCGGTGTGGACCGGCATGTGGCGGGTGAGGTTATAGTGAGCGTTAAATACCTATGGAAGCACACAAGGGGGCCTTGTGGCGTGTCTGTCCTGAGAGTCCACAGTCAGCCTGCGGAGGGCACAACCTACCTCCCCCAACCAAAAACCCCCTTCGGAAACCAGAGCCCTTTTCATTTTGCAAAGAGCTTCCCAACCCACTGCTCGTGCCAGTCACATGTGGCCGCTGACAAAGGCATCCCCATTTTACAGAATAGGAAACTGAGGCCCAACTGTGCCCCCAATTCGAGTAGACAGCTACTGGGGAGCTCCCAGATGTGAGAAAGGGGCCGTCCAGGCTGCCCCCCAGGGAAGCAGCCGCCACTGCTCACCCCTCCCGGCCCCTGCGGACCCCGGGCCTCACCTTGCCGCACACCTCGCAGGTGAAGTTCTTGGGCTTGCCGTCCGCAGAGCCCCCAGGCAGCTTGCTGTGGCCCTTGACGCCGCCGCGCTCGGCGGTCAGGGCTGAGTTCTCCTTCAGCACCTGCTCCAGCGGCGCGGGCAAGCGCTCCTTATGGGCATAGGGGGCCGGGTGGGGGAACTTGTCTGCGGCCAGGCCGGCCAACTTGGCGTTCTCCAGCAAAAAGAGCTTGGGGTGCGCAGCCAGGGCAGCGGGGGCCTGTGCGTTGAGGAGGCCGGACGGGAAGAGGTGGCCGCCGAGGAGCTCAGACGGCGGGTACGCGGCAGAGTCCAGGTAGTTGAAGTAGTAGAGCGAGCCGCTGCCTGGAAGCCCCACTGCCTGGTTGATGACCTGCGGCTTGATGACCCTGCCCGCGGGTAGCGCAGACGGCGCCAGGCCCAGCTCGGCCTTGCAGCACACGCCACAGTTGGTTTTGCACAAGCCGCTGGCGCCGCACACCGGGGCCCCCCCGCCGCTGCCGCCGCCGCCTCCTCCTCCTCCTCCTCCTCCTCCTCCTCCTCCTCCTCCTCCACCACCGCCGCCCGCCCGGAGGCTGCTTTTCCAGAGCTCAGAGTAACTGAGCAGCGTCTTGGACGGCACCTCGTAGCCTAGGGGCTGGAGGGGGATCATACAGGGCAGCGGTGAGCAGAGGTTGAGCAATTTCTTGCCCTGGCCGCCGTCCGCCTCCAGTGCCCCGGGTCGGGGCTCAAAGGGCGCACGGGGCTCCGACGTCTTAGCCATGATGCGCTCGATGGAGAAGGCCAGCGTCTTGGAAGTGGCCGGCGACGCTCCAGCGCGCGGGCAGGCCGGGGGCACCATGGTCTCCAGGGAAGCCGAGCTTGCCATGGCTCGCCGAGCTGAGCCGTACCGGACTGGGCCAGGGCGCAGCCTCTCTCCACTAGGTCTGCATTCCAGAAAAGGCAGGGAGGGAAACCGCAATTTAATAAGCACCTTGTAGGGTCCAGGTCACCCATTTGCATTCAAATGAACAGGGGCAGAACAAAGTGCACCCAAGGGTACCAAATTACCGCCCATTAACCCGGCGCGCAAAGGAACCCACCAGCCCCTGCCCTGGGACTTTGAAAGGGGGAGAAAGGGGGAGGGTTTACAGAGGAAAAAGAGAGAGGGAGAAAAAGAAAGAAAGAAAAGAGCCTCAAATTAACCCCCCTGAGCCGCTCCCTGGACCCCGGCCTCCGCCACGCGTGCTGGGAGCTGGATAACGAAGGGGCAAAGTTAAAGAGCACGAGGAGAGCCGCCTCGCATTTACCTCTTTCCCCCACCGCCAAGGAGATGCGTTCCGAGCCATGCAGCCTGTCTCCTCTGTCACATTTTGATGGCAAACATCTTCCCCTCCGCGTGAGATCACTGTCTTTTACATTCAGCTGACATCACATGAAGTCACTTGAAGTGGAATGACATGGGCGGCGGCGCGGCTCCTGTAGCGGCCCCTGTGTTCCACCGCGCCTGCCGGCCGCCGCCGCCACCGCCCCTCAAACTTTAAAAGGAGGCAACTGGCGCCCGCGCTCCCCTCGGGAAAGTGCGAGCGGTTCGCGAATCGGCAAGGAGGGAAGAGACGGGAGGGGGAGGGGGAGGAATCGTGATGGTTTTGCCGGTGGAAAAAAAAAAAGGGGGGGGGGGAGCCCAAACCCAGGCAGAGTTCCGTGCGTGATTCACAACTTTGGGGGCCTACAGGTTTGGGGGACGCGGAAAGGGCAGGGGGTCCCGGACGCGCCGCCCCAAAGGGCCCCCGGGTGTCCGTCTAGTCGCCGAAGTATCCCTTAGCCCTCTGCAGCCGAGCTGGGCATCGTGCTAATAAACTGCCATTTACCCACGGAGCCGGCGCCAGCCGCGAACACGCGCAAATGATAATTACCTCATTAGGATGTGGCGCATGGACGCGGGCGCCGCGTTTGGAGGGGGGAACTTGTTAATGGGGAAATATTAATTTATGCAAAAACAACGAGCTCGCCTTGGCTGGCGTCGGAGGTCGGGAGAGAGCTCCTGCAGCCTAAGGACAACCCCGTAGCATCCGGAAGAGCAAGGCCGCGCGCTCAGATCCCGGGGGCTTCGGCGCCTGGCGGGTGCGCCTTCCCCTCTCTGGCCAGCTCTCCGCCTGCGGCTGGGGGAGACGGCACCGCGAGCTGGAGGGTCGTTTGAGATCTTAATCGATCAGAATCGCTGATCTGTGATCGGATTTCTGAGGCCAAGCCCGGCTCCGCTGCTGGTTTAGGGCTGCGGGCGAGGATTCGGAGGGCAGCTCTCCCCGCTGATAGGTACTTACTGTTTGTATAGTTGAGAAGGTCCAATCTCCACCTGTTTAAGGAGCAGATTGAAACAGCAGAACCTCCCCTGGATCCTATTAAAACGTTTTTCCTCCTAAGGCCATTCAGTCGAACCAATTTTCCGAAGTGATTCATAGAGCTGAATTCTGCCAAGGCAGCTCTTTCACTTTTAGCCACTAAAGCACCGCGTGGAACCGGGTTTTGTGTTTTTCTAAAATAAAGAGAAGGATTATCAGAGGGGAGAGGGAGGAGGGCTGAAGGGGGGCGGGCAGAGACTTAGTGTGGCCAGAGGTACACGCAGAGGGAAGAAAAGGCCCTTTTCTAGACAGGCCCCAAGTAAGTTCGGAGGAATTCAGCGTTTTGTGCCTCGCGCACAAAAGCAGCGCGCTCCGCGCTCGGTTTGGAGGGGCTGAATTCATCTGTTTGCAGACCATTCCACCTGCGTATCACAACAAACTGCTCAAAGACGCTCCAGCACTTTCAACAGGCCGGCTGCTCTTCGCGACAACAAAAGTGATGGAGGCTGAGGGTTCTTATGGGGAGGGGCGTAGCAGCTAGCAAGAGAGCCAGGGAGAGAATTAGGTTTAGGAAAGGGTGGGGGGGAATGCAGGGGTTAAAAAATAAATAAATAAACTTTTGGAGGGTTTTGTTTGCGGGACAATTATATCTTGCCAGCCGGCTTTTGCAAGACCACGAGCTTTGTAGCCGTAACTACAGTTTCAGAGGATTACGGTGGGTATAATATGAGCAAACAGGGTTGAGAGTTTGATAGTGAATTCCATCTCCGAAGACATACGATCTTGTGGAGCCCAAGAAAGTGCTGGTGGGGGCGGGGGAAGAAAACCCTCTCCTTTTTCACCCAATAACAGGTCTGGAGGGGCTGAGTACCCCTTCCCAGGCCTCTCTGCCACAAAACATCCCAGGAAGCGCATCAGGGAAAAAGACAGGAAAGGTCTAATTTTAAATTCAGGCAAACCATTCCTTTTTCCCCTTCAGAACTCTCTCCTACCCACTCCCCCTCTGACGTGTAATTGCAGACAGGATATTGACGTGGCAGGTAAAGGAAAGGAAAAGTGTACTTGTAAAGCTAGGATGGGGAACAAAGAGAGAGGTCTCCGAGGCAAAGTGGCCTGGATGGCAACTGCCGTGGGTTAATTTGTCCACGCTGCCAAGCTTGGAAACTACGCCTGAATTCAGCAGTCTTGAATCTGTTCCCCAACATCACCACCCCTCCACCCCACCCAACCCAACTTCCAGATTTCAAAGCTAGAAAGAGGCTAGCTCCTCGGGAGGAGAACATTTCCATACAGCCTATTTAATTTAGATGTTCAGAGAGGCAGAATTCCAGACTCAGTATACCCCTATCCCTGTGTTAACGTGAAAACAACACAGATGAACTCCTCCCACCCCACCCCATCACCAGACACAAAACAAACCAGCAACTCACCGGGACATTGAAACAGTATCAATACACCTGCAGGGTCTCAAAACCCGAATTTCTATCCCGACTTTCCTGTGGATCCCGTTCAGCCATCAGCACTGCACCCCAACCCCCTTTCCAAACTGGGTAATTGTTGATCTCGGCAGCAGCTCCAAAGATCTGCTGGTTTGAAAGCTCCATCAGGCTGAAAGCCTTCCAAAGGCTTCCCGTGAACCTGCGTTGCCATCCCTAGCGCTCTTTGTAGCTGCATAAGCCATCTCTCTCTCCCCCGGCATCACAAAGGAGTGCTACCTCCACAGAAAGAAAACATTTGGGTAAAAACAAGTTGCCCCTAATGTGCCTCTCTTTCCAAATGCTGGGTGAATACACTGGCTTTTATGAAAGTATTTAATTAGCTTCCACAAACTTCTCCTTCCCTCGCCTGCAGATTATATTGAAGTGGAGGGTTGGAAACTATTTTACACCTTGCCACTCACATGTTAATTAATCTCTATCTAACCCTAATTGCAGTTTATTCAAGCACCGCTCAACAGCTCACCCACACAATAAACACTGATCCTACTTTTATACATATTACTTCACGTTAACACATTGAGTAATTAACTCCAGTACCAACTAATAGTGCAAACAAATATTTTCTGTAAACGAGATGATTTCAGGCAGAATAATAGAGGACTGGGGAAACGTGGCACTCGGTGGAGGGAGTGCTGAGATTTCGATTTGCTGCCCCCAATCCTCCAAATTCATTCTCAACCGCAGCATCTTTTTTTCCCCTGAGGCTGAAATGCTTTAAAACAGGGGGGAGGGGACAGTATTAAAATTTGACAATTTTAGGGAGTTGTTGGAGGGGTTCTGTGAGAATAAGGATAACTTTTTTCTACCTACACATTTTCAGTGAGGGGAAAAAAAATCCAAAGTAACTCGACCTGAAGGGCAATAGGAGGCTGCAGAAATACACCTGTATTTCAGGGATGTGGATCCTTTTATGACAAAGTTTTCCAAAGCCTCCCACTATAAAGAAGTCCTGTCCTTTTAAGCAATGGTTTTCCGATAGAAGTCAGCAGAGACTGTCGAGATAGATTAGAAATCCCAGGCTCTCTCCCAATCTGGACTAGTACGCAAGCTCCACTTTGGAGGTGCCGGTGCCTTGGAGTCTCAGACCCAAGCGAAGCGCCCGACCTGGAGGCACGCGGCCGCGGCCCAAGCAAGGCCCACTAGGCCTCGCTCGGCGTGCGCTCAGCCCCAGGGGCCGGATCATGAGCTTGGGCGCCCGCAATCCTGGGGCACCCAGGCCTTTGGCTGCCGGCCTTGCTGGACGGCGCGGCTGCAGCCCACCGCGCTCGGCCTACCAGCTCTGGACCCACCATGGGGTCCTTCTCCGCCCTGCGGCCTCAGCTTCCGGCCCATCTCCTTCTGGGTGTCTCAGCCGATAGCCAGACGCTTTCGCTCGGCCCATCTGGCCCACGCTGGGGCCTCCACAGCTCGGCCGCGGTGGGGAAACACTGCCAAAGTTAAGCCTGACGCCCCTCGGCGGCCTGTGCTCTTCCCACGCTGCAGAGCGGGGTGCCAAAGCCCGGTGATCTGCAGCTCCGCTGGGTCTGACCCGGACCGCGACCTCGGGGATCTGCGGCTGTGGGACGCCGCACCCAGGCCAAGCCACTCGCACACCACTGATTGCCGATCCAGGCTCAAGCAAGGACTGGAGCGCAACGCTTTAATTGAAATCTCAGGTTTAAGCACAGCTGGCGGCTGTCTATTGATTTTGCAGAGGATTCTCTTGTGGAAGCATATTAAATATGACTGGCAAGGCTAGAGTCCTCCTCCTCTGCCCCCTCCCTCAGGCCTTTCTATGGTCATTAACCCGAATACTGTAAGGATGACTTTTGTTTAAAAAAAAAAAAATTTTTTTTTAAATGCCAGAAATCGCCCTCACTTTAGAATAAATTACTTAGCAGACGCCTTCCTGGGGTGTAAACAACCTCAGAGGAAAATCCCTTTCTGGAGCAAAAGCTCACACGTTTGCACTACTTCAGGGATCACAGAGGGAAAAGGCAAGCATTTCTACTCCCCAAAACTGTTGCAATTCCAGCCCTGGTGGCTTGTATCGCTTGGTTCTAGATGACAAGAGGCACTGTTATTTTAAATACCATTATTATTATTATTTCCTCACCCGATTATTAGGTTGCAATACATAATATAGCGTCCTGGGCCATCTCCCCAGGGAGCTGAGTAGCTTGGAGGCAGACGGCTCACTCGAGGCTGCTGAGTTTGGGGAAACACCCACTGGGCAGATTTGATATTCTTTCTCCCCGCTGCTCCGTAACTCGTTTGGAAACAAACAAACAAAAAACCGAAACCAAACCAACAAACCCAAACCAAACAAAGTTTACGGTTTAAGGGGTCTCCCTCCCTCCCTTCCTTTCTTACTTCTTTCTAAGGGGACATTTAGGATCTGATTTACACGGTGCTGCGCTTAACCGCTGAAAATAGATTAACTTCTGAAGAGAAATTCTTCTGCGATCCTTTTTTTTTCTCCCCCAGGAAGCATTTTATTGAAAACATTCGAACCGGCTTGCCAGTGGCTGGCTTGTCCGAGGCGCACGGGCCTCCTCCGCCTTTGGTGCGCGCGGTTAGCAGGATTAGTGCGGCCGGGAGACAAAGAGCCCCAGATACCCCGCCGGCCAAGCGAGGCCGGGCACGCCCGGAGAGATCCCGGGTTCCGGGTACCCGCGCGCAGCGCGCGAGCACCGTCTTGGGCCCGGGCCTCCAGGGACAGATGGGCCAGAGCCGTCTGCATCTGCCCGCGTCCTCGGGGATGCTGCGGCGCCCACAGCCAGGGTGGCGGCGCGCCCGTCCCACTGCACCCGGCTGTTTCGCAGCGCCCCTCGCATTCGGGGACTGGTTTTCACCCTCGAACAGGAGAGGCGCCTATAAATCAAGGGCAGCCGGTTTTGCAGCCAAGGAGGAAGGGGGAAGGTGGTGCAAACCTATCACGATTTCCAGAACCCTCCCAACCCCCTCCGCGATCACATAAGAGGACTTTCACCGCGTCTTCGGAAATCTGGGCAGTGTGCGCGCTCCTAGGCCAGAGGGAATCTTCCAAAAGAGCAGATCTGCAGTCCCTACGCGCGCAAGTTTGGTACGCTGTCCTCTCTGCTTTAGAGGCATATATAACCACACACGCGCATATGTATGCTTATGTATGCATATTGTGTGTATATGTATATATACATTCACTGCTATCGACAACCCTTCACTTAAAAATGCCATTTGGTTAGGACTCTGATCCAATACCTGCTCGCAGCAATTTGCCAGCGGACGTGTCATTTCCCGAGGCGTAGTCGGGGGGGGGGGGGGGTGGGGTGGGGGGAGGCAGTCTTCTCTCAAACGCCTTTTCCTCTTGCCACGCGGTTTTGATGTGCAACCCAAAGGAAACAATAGTTTACAAAGGACAATTGTGATATACTTTACACACCATATACGTATATACATATATATGAAATATATATATGCAGTAAAAAGGCATTTTTAGTGATGGACAGACCCTGCGTAGTTCGGGTGCTGTCGATTTCTAACTCCCTGGGAAGACGGCTTAGGATCATCCGCGTTATTTAACTTGGCAGCCAGTTAAACTCCGCGGTGGAGCCTGCCCAAAGGTATTAGCGTTAAGTGCTAAGAGCTGGAGTTAAGTCGGCAGTGAAAACGACGGGCTGGAGGGGCCAAAGGGGTGAGAGGAACTGATTCCAGGTTCGCCCAAACTTCTGGAAGTTTGTCGGCCTAAGTAGGTCTGAGTTGGATGGCCCACTGGATAAGAACCCAAAACGCTGTGATCGCTGTGCAAGCGAATCACTCGGTTCTGTTGGGTTGGTTTGGTTTGGTTTGGCTTTGCTAGAAACTTCCCAGGTATGCATGAGAACGGAAAAGTTCTTTCCTGCCCAGGTTTCTTGAGTTCTCACCAGTTCAGCCGAATCCCGTCTTCTCTCCTAGGTAGATTTCTGTCTGCGTTCTCTACCCCGGAGTTTGCGTTTTGGCTTAGGTAAAGACAAAAATGGGAACTGCAAAAATGCTGAGTAGAGCTCCACCAACCGTGAATCACTCTCTTTCTTCCTCCAACCCTGTCTCCTCCCACACACAGACCCTCCCTCTTTGGGGGTTTACCTAGGGTGGCAATCAGTAGATGATTACTTATTACTGAGGGCTTCTTACATGCCAGGCACAGTACTAGCTAAATACCTGCTCTAGTCTTTCTTATTTCTGTCCTATGAAGTTAGCATATACAATCAATGGGCCCACTATACAGATAACATGTCCAAGGTCACATAACTGGCAAGAGATTGTTTTCAGAACCCATATTCCTAAGACCATGCAAAAAAAAAAAAACCCAGCTAAACAATTAGCCTGAATTGGCTGGTGGAGTGTAAATTGGGACACTTTGGAAAACTGGTTGGCTGTATCAATTAAAGTTGAATGTTTGCATTCCTTACAACCCAGCAATTCCACTCCTAAGTATATACCCAACAGAAATGTGTACTTAAGCTCACCAAAAGAGAGGCACTAGAATGTTCACAGCAGCATGATTTGTAATAGTCCTACATTGGAAATTTTCTGAATAACCATCAAGTGTGGAACCCATAAATAAATCGAGTGGTCTGTTCACAAAATGAAATACTATATACATCAATAAGAATCAAGAAACCACTGCTACACTAAACAGCATCAATGAGTTTCACAAACATAATACTGACCAAAGGAGCCAGATCCAAAAGACTACACACTGCATGATTTCATTTAAAGTTCGAAGTAGGCAAAATTTGGGTACACAAGGCGTCTGGGGTGCTGGTAAGGGTTTGCTTTCTGATCTGGGTTCTGGTTTGTGAATATTTTTTGGGCTGTTCACACTTACTTGAATATTTTCTATATGTTTGTTATGCTTCTATATATCTGTTAAATGCACTTATTTGTTCACATTTTAATATATCTATTATACTACCTCTATATCTGTTAAATAAGTGAATAATCAGCCTGAATTTGTCTGACTTGCCCCCCTCCCCCAGTTTCCCAAAGAGATACTACTCCTTACCTGCCTCTTGAGTAATGCACCTTGAATTTCTTCCTCTGGACCAGACACCCACATCAGTTAATTGGCCTCTCATACAGACTTAAAAACAAGCTGCATCCAGACTTTTAACACAATTGTCTTTGGAACCTGGGCAGTGGATACAACTTCAGGGAACCTGCAATGGGCTCAAGAATGCTTAATCAGGGCTTCCCTGGTGGCGCAGTGGTTAAGAATCCGCCTGCCAAGGTAGGGGACATGGGTTCGAGCCCTGGTCCAGGAAGATCCCACATGCCGTGGAGCAACGAAGCCCGTGCGCCACAACTACTGAGCCTGTGCTCTAGAGCCCGCGAGCCACAACTACTGCGCCCGCGTGCCACAACTACTGAAGCCCGCGCGCCTAGAGCCCACGCTCCGCAACAAGAGAAGCCACTGCATGAGAAGCCCGCCCACGGCAACAAAGAGTAGCCCCTGCTCGCCGCAACCAGAGGAAAGCCCGCGTGCAGCAACAAAGACCCAACACAGCCAAAAATAAAATAAAAATTAGAAAAACAAAAAAAACTTTAAAAAAAAAAGAAAAAAAGAATGCTTAATCAGGGGAGCACATCTGAAGCATTCTTCTCACCCAAGACCTCAGTACCGGGGTGGCAGCTTTGAACTTGGACCTGTACCCTTTGCTGCAGGTGAAGCAGGTAAAGAACCTCTGGCCAGGAACTGCCTCACACTTTCCGGAGGCCCAATCTGGCAGGTTGTGCTGGGAGATGGAGATCTGGTTGAAGGTAGGAGGGTGGGGTACGGGATGTTTGTACGAACTGGCATTAATAGAAAGCCTTGGCAAGTCCTTAGAGCTTAACTCACTGGGTCTTGGCCCTAGACGAGACCAGGGGAAAAAAGAATCTTGGCTCCCTGGCAAGTGACCCAGTTAGCAGAACTAGCAGTTCTGCTTTGGGAGAGGATGGGGAAGTTTATTTTAGCAGGAAAAAGCCTTGGGACCGGGCTTCCCTGGTGGCGCAGTGGTTGAGAATCTGCCTGCTAATGCAGGGGACACGGGTTCGAGCCCTGGTCTGGGAAGATCCCACATGCCGCGGAGCAACTGGGCCCGTGAGCCACAACTACTGAGCCTGCGCATCTGGAGCCTGTGCCCCACAACGGGAGGGGCCGCGATAGTGAAAGGCCCGTGCACCGCGATGAAGAGCAGCCCCCGCTTGCTGCAACTAGAGAAAGACCTCGCACGAAACGAAGACCCAACACAGCCAAAAATAAATAAATAAATAAAGTAGCTATTAATTAAAAAAAAAAAAGTCTTGGGACCCAGAAAACAAATACTTGACAATCCCTTTGTGCAAAGCAAATGTGAATTCTGCCGGTGGCAATGGTTGCAAATCTGATCTCAGCACTTTAAGGAGATATCAAGTAGAGTTCCCTGTGCTATACAGTAGGTCCTTATTAGTTATCTATTTTATATATAGTAGTGTATGTATGTCAATCCCAATCTCCCAGTTCATCCCTCCTCCCCCCCGCCATTACCCACTGGTAACCATAAGTTTGTTTTCTACATCTGTCACTCTACTTTTGTTTTGTAAATAAGTTCATTTGTACCCTTTTTTTTTTAGATTCCACATATAAGTGATATCATATGATATTTGTCTTTCTCTGTCTGACTTACTTCACTCAGTATGACAATCTCTAGGGAACTCTACTCAATACTCTGTAATGGCCTATATGGTAAAAGAATCTAAACAAAAGAGTGGATTTATGGGCTTCCCTGGCGGCGCAGTGGTTGAGAATCTGCCTGCCAATGCAGGGGACACTGGTTCGAGCCCTGGTCTGGGAGGATCCCACGTGCCACGGAGCAGCTAGGCCCGTGAGCCACAACTACTGAGCCTGCGCGTCTGGAGCCTGTGCCCCGCAACGGGAGGGGCCGCGATAGTGAAAGGCCCGCACACCGCGATGAAGAGCGGTCCCCGCACCGCGATGAAGAGTGGCCCCCACTTGCCGCAACTAGAGAAAGCCCTCGTCGCATGAACCGAAGACCCAACACAGCCAAAAAAAAAAAATCTGATTTCATCTAAAAAAAAAAAAAAAAAAGAGTGGATTTATGTATATGCATAACTGATTCACTTTATTGTACACCTGAAACTAACACAACATTGTAAATCAACTCTACTCCAATAAAAATTTTTTAAAAATTAAAAAAAGAAAGATATAAAGAACCTACAACTAAAGCAATTAAGGTGGGGTGAGGACTAAGAGCTGGTGCTCTAATTTAGATAAACTAAAAAGATAAAAATTCTCCGATTCTGAAAGAGTGAGACAAGATAAGACCCAAGGTGATGTAATTCATTCATTAGTTAGCTAGTACACCTATCTTGAGATTTTCTGTACTGGGCCTACAATTTGGATGCCAGGAATATAGTGCCTACCAAGATAGACACAATCCCTGCCCTCATGCCACTTACATTCCTTCATTCAGCCAATAGGCATGCATCAGTACCTTCTGTAAACCAGGCTATGGGCCCAGAAATGGATAAAGAACAATGGGCGTGGCTAGGATGGTCCAAGACTCTGAAAGAGGGCAGAGTTAGACGGAAAAAGTAAAAAAGCAAACAAAAACAAACCCAAAGAACTCCCTGACGGTGAAGTTAAAAAATTTAAAAACTTCTCACTCCAACAGAGGCCACAGGATGAATTCATAAGTACCAGGTTTCTAGAGGCATTTCCATGATGGGTGGGTAGACTGCTCCTTTGGCAATTTATTGTCTGGTGCTTTTTTCTAGAGACAGAATTCTGGTCTGGATGGAGCATGGCATTTCTTAGGATATTAAGACACAGCATGAAACTCCCTTCTGGGCTTTGTAGGGCTGAGTATCTTTGAATCAGAGAAGGTTCTGGAATCATATCAAGTTAGAAGCCTGGCTCACCTGTGAGCTATGGGTCCACAGGCAGGTTATTAAACATCTCTGCAAGCCCCAATTGCCTACCTTGGGCAGGAGATGAACACTTACTTGGTCCCAGGGTGCTGAGGACCAAATGAGAAAAGGCACAGAGAGAGCTCAGTACCCGTGACTGTCCACAGGAAAGCCCTCAACGAACATTTGCTATAGTTATTACAATAACTGTTGTTATTCATAACTACGGTCCTTCAGTCTGATTGGTGGAAAGATGAGAGAAGAGAGCAACAAGCTTTCTTATTCTGCTCTGTACTTGTTTTACTTCTTTTTGTAAATAAAGTGAGGTGGGTTTTCTTTTTTTTTTTTTTCTGATTTAAAAAGCAGTAGAAAAATGTTGGGAAAATCAGAGAATTACAAAGGAGCATATTAAAATTGTACATAATCCTATTACTCAGAAATCAGACAGTGCTTTGGCATATGTTCTTTCTCTGCATTTACACGGTTGACATCATACAATATATACTGTTTTATAATCTGCTTTTCCATTTAATATAGTATGACTATTACCCCGTGTTTTGAATATGCAACTAAGACACAATTTTAATGTCTCTGTAGTACTCCACTCTCTGGCTTTAACATGAGTTAAACAGTCCTTTGTCATTGGATATTTAGGTTGTTCACAATTTTTTTTTTTTTTGCAATAGTTCCATCAGGAACATTCTCACACATTAATTTTGTGCATAGCTAATTCCTGTAGGACAAATTCCCAGAAGTAGAATTACTGTGACAAAAGATATGCACAGTTTTAAAGCTTTAGATACCAAGTGACAAATTGCCCTTCCAAGAGGGGGTACAATGCCTCTTTCCCAGTGCCTTCCCTAACACTGGGCATTGTCATTTTAAAAATCCCTACCAATTTAATAGATCCCAAACGGTATCTCATTGCTATTTCTGCCTATATGTTCTTGCCTAGGGCAGACTCAGGTGCCAAATTATAGAGAACTTGGAATGCAGAAATGCTGGTACAGGCTGGGGTGACAGAAGAGAGGAAGAAATATGCGAAAGGATGTCCCAGAGAAAGAACCATCCAGAGAAAGGGGGGCCAGTATCACATATTTTGGGGCATCCAAATGGTTCCAGTTTGCTTTAGGTTTTGAGCATTTCCTGAGAAGCCTCCTCACGACCTTGCTCTTCAGAAGCCACCAGTCAGAAAGTGAGCTGCTGCCCCTCTACATCTTCTAGACCTTCTGTCCCTTCCCAGGCCAGCTCCCCCTAGGTCCTGCATGTGGGTGCTGACCTGTAGCTGTAGGTCCAGCCCCAAGAGTGGGAGCCTTGAGGTAATGAGGCTAATGTGGTCTCCCTCCCTCCCAAAGGCAGCTGAACTAGTTCACACCTCTCAGCATGCATAGAAAAAGAACCAGAATCTCCAGGCAAAGGAAGTACTAGAAATGAGAAGAGCTGTCTTGCCCATGCCACACAAACAGGAGAGAGGGTGCAAGGAAGATTATTTACTCCCAAGAGCTAGATTTTCATGTTGATCTTCAGCATCTTCTCTGGAACCAGAGAACAGCATGTTTTTCATTACCTCTCTGATTTCTACTGAATCTTTCCTAAAGATTAAAAAATAACCAAATCTTAATATGAGAAGTTTTCAACATACACAAAAAAAGTACAGAAGAAAATAAGGAACCCATATACTTAGCCTCAATAAGACCAATCCATGGCCAATTCTGATTCAGGTACATCCCCACGTACTCACCCCCTCATATTATTCTAAAGCAAGTCCTAGACATACTATTTTGTCATCCGTAAATAACTTCACTACCATCACCTAAAATATTAACAATAATTTCTTTATATCATCAAATACCCAGCATTCCAATTTCCAATTTTTGAACAACTGTCAGAATTTTAAGTAATCTTTGGTTTAAATTATGATTCAAATAAGGTCCTTACATTCTGGTTGGTTGTTATGCCTTTTAAGTCTCCTTTAATTTATAGATTTCTCTCCATTTCTTTTTTTTTCCCCTTGCAATTTATTTCTTGAAAAAAATCAAAAATTTTTTTTTGTTCTATAGAGCTTTCTTTTCATAGTCTGCATTTTGCTGACAGCATCCCTACGGTTTCGGCAATTTTGAAAACTCACGTCTTTAGGTGCTGTCCTTCTTACTGCCACTCCTTCTTGAACATTCCTTTGACAGCAAATCTTTGCTATCTAAGTCTCGTGGTCTGTGCACTCCTGGAGGGCAGGGGCATCTCTCGTTCAGTTTTGGTCACTGCTGTCACTCACACTCACCACCTGGACGGCAAGCACACCTGGCTTGTTGGATGAATCGAACGCCTGAAAGAACTATGTTCTTTTCATTATGTTTCTGCCATGTACACCCTTGAACTCAGCTTGCAGCCCTGCATTTTGCACTACATGTATTTTTTTTCCCCCACGTGTGGTTAGTGTCTAAGGACAGGACAGACCTCATGCTGGTTTTAAAAACACAGACATTTTCTCCACTGTTCTGTAAGGATGCTCCGCACAGATCAAGATTCTGAGTTACCGACCGTAGTTCAAAGGCTGACTGACTTTTCATCCTCTATGGTTCTGGAATGTACACTGGTGCTTCTATTCTCCTGACTAATATTTTAAAAGGCACCTAGTTGTTAACTGAAGAGAAGGCAGGCTTCCCAGACTTTTCCTTGGATATTGAGAAGATATTTATTTTAATTCCAGAATAAGGATTTCCTTTAGAGCTCCTGCTCTCTCCCACCCACACCTCCATAGGTCCCCTGGGGGTGGAAGTGGAGGTGGTACAAAGTTCTGTACAGGAGAAACTTAACATTCTATAAATAAGAGCTTGCTTGCGGAACGAAAGAAGAGCCGTAGCAAGGAAATCTCTATCCCTCTCGTTAAATTAAATTGGAGCACTTGCTTATTTAATATAGTCAAGTATAGGAAGAATTCTCCTTCAATTTTTTTGCAGACTAGATTAAGTTTTCACCTAGGGCACAAAAAAGAGTAAATAAATTCATATTGATCACCTAGGAGGTTATTAGTAGATCAGAGTTTTGTGTCTCCAGACTCAATGAATTTTTGGATGCAATTCAAATAATTGCTAATGCTTACTCAGTTCAAGCAACGTAATGGAGTATGCAATGAAAATCAAGTCTCCCTTCCACCTAAATCTCTGGTCTCTTTCCCTAGAGGCAACTGCTTACTCTGGTTTCTTACTGTGTGCCAGGTCCTGTGAGCTTACCAATTATTACCAGTTTCTGTTACTATTGCATAAATAGTGTGACCCTATAAAGCAAGTGGACTTGTTATCCTCATCTTCAGATGAAGTAAATGAGACTCAGTGTGTATTGGTGATTAGCCTAAGGCCACATGTTTAGGTGAGTGGCAGAGCCAACGCTCAGAGCAAGCCAGCATGGGATCCCACACCCATTGTTCGTAACCATTAACTCATCCTATCTAGAAATACAAAAATACGACCTACTGATACCTTCAAACAGTAAACTGTAGACTTTCATTTGTCAAATTGTTTTGGCCAGTTTGATGGTTTGACTTTCTTTCAAGGAATTAAAACTCTACAGCTTACAAGGTTTGTATAAAAAAGAAAAAGATATGGTCCCCATTTTATAGGTAAGGAAATTAGGAAGAGAGACAATGGATAAAGCAAGGAGTGGGATGGGGAAGCGAAAGAGGAAGAGCTTTGGCAGAAATTTTCAACTTTTCTGTGTGTGAGTGTGTGTGTTTATGTGTGTGTGTATGTGTACAGTATGTAAACCATAGACCCCTTTGACAGTCTGGTAAGACTAGGGACGCCTTCTCAGCATAATGCTTTAAAATGCATAAAATAGGTACAATTCCAAAGGAGACCAACTGCATTGATATATGGTTATCAAAAACTTTAGAAAATAAATGTGTGGCACAGTGATATATAAGCTTCCTTTTCAATGCATTAAATAAGATCTGGTGGCAGGTGTAATCCTAAGGAAATTTAGAAGTCCTGACGAGTGTAAATGATACTTTGAGATATTGCAACAACTGTAATGTGATATGAAAATATCTGTGATTTCCCTTGGTGACAAAGTCACAGACAATGCAAGTGCTACTGTGGTTTGCTACCTCCTTTTTTTTTTGTCATATTCAAGTTCATGGACCTCTTGAATTCTAGCCAAACACTCCAGGTTCAGACTCTCTCCCCTGTAAGAGGACATGAGCAAAGGTTAGAGGGTAATACTTAACCTTCCATCCTGCACCTGCTACTAGTACTATGCTTCAATTCCACATTTTTCTTGTCCAGATGATGCTCTGTTGAGACACTGTAAACAGTAGATTTATTTAAACTACACTCCTTTAAAATATTTTTAATTTGAAAAAGTAATAAATGCACATGGTTAAAAGAATCAAACATAAAACAGTATGCACTGAAAAATATATCCCCTTTCCCAGAATCCCTCCTATATCACTCAGAGCTCTTGGTCACCAGCAACAGAAACTGACAGCAGAAAAGGAGTTTATGGAGTAGCTCACAGAATCCACTGAAGGCTGGGGAGACAGGTTCGGTCAGGAACCAAGGGACAAGCGAGGTGAGGCACAGCCAGAAGAGCCCCAGGGACAGCTCTGCTGGGACTGTTGCTGCTGCTGGGCAACTGCCCTGTCCTTGGATGCCCCTGGTCTAACCCGCAGCTGCAGTGAAGGTTCTCTAATGCTGCTGTGCCTTTGGGTCCTTCTTTTAATGAGCTTGTAACAATAGGTCATGCTTAGGGTATTATTCTGGTTATTTCTATTTTACAGATGAGAAAACTGAGGCCTGGGGAAATTAAGTAATTTGCCTGAGGTCACATGGTGGGTATTACCACCGACTGAAATCAGAACCAAGGTCAGCCTGACTCCAGAACCTGAACCTGTGCTCTTGATCTCCACCTGCTACTCCTTCGCACTATTCCTGTCACCCACGGTCTACAGATCCTGCAGCCCCTGCTTTCACCTTTACTTCAACATTAAACTGAGTGGTTTGAGCCCCTATCCTTTGTAATAACAGGGTCTGAGTCCCTCCCCATCTCAAGAACCATCTTTTTCTTACCTCCTGGGGGCACATGGACACTTGTTTCTCATCCACTCCTGAGTCAGTTCCTAGCTCTGCCCCTGCCCTCAGTTCACTGTGTGGGAGGCTCTTCCCTGGGACAGATACCTCCCTTTCCTTGCATTCTCCAAAGAAATATTAATACTGTGTGTACAGCAGTGTTGTTGCAGAGGTGGGGTGGTGGCAGATGCAATCTGAGCTTTTTTTTTTTTTTTTTTTTTTTTACAGTGAAGGATGAATTCCAATTTCAGAGACGTTAAAAATGTAAAAAAAGAGTTTTATCTTAGAATCAATGAAACATAAGAATTGATTTGACTAAAAGTTGGAGAAGAAATGGATCAGAGATGGTTTTACTTCTTTTCAATGTAGAAAGAAACCCATATCCTTGATTGGGAGATCACTAGTCTAGGTTAATCTCTCCAGAATTATTTTATCAGAACTATTCCAAGTTCTGGAGAGAAAGACGTCTCTTCATCCTGCCAAAAATTATTTCGTAGGAGTTCAACTTGTAGTATCACAAAACTAGAGACAGTCATTTAATTAAAGAGTCCTCTGAAGAGTTCAAACTTTCCAAATGCATTGCGATGTCGATATTCTCCATATGCTCTGGAATTTTCAGTCTATAATCTTAATGTTTGATTTTTTTGAAGGGTGGTTTTTATTTAAAATGAAAGTAATTGCACTAAAGAACACTGTGGAGGAATTTATTGTGCTCAAAGCCCTGTTCCAGGGGTTGATTGGGGAGACCGAGTGAGGTGCCTAGTTCAGGACAATAACATAGTGACATTCATACAGTGACACTAGAGTTTGAAACCTGGTCATAGCTTCCACCTAAACTGTACTTTTCTTTGCACCAAATACTGGCAGTATTTGTCTTCTTATGCTGCCTTTGGTTTTCTTTTAAGTGAGTTCCAAAATTTCCAACGCTTTCTCTAAAATCCGTACTATCTTCAATCACATGTTTCTTGCTTGGAGATTTAAGCAAAGCCTTGTTTGTTCTTTGCAATTGTATTCACTACCCAGGAAACAAGCCAACTTGTTTCTGATGGACAGAGGAAAATATGCCAGCTTAACCATGTTTACAATTGCTTTTTGCCATCACATCATAGATTCTTAGGAAATAAGAAAGAATTTTATCTGGGTACTCTTGGCTTTTTGTTACAGCCTTTGCATTCCTCTCATTTGTAGTAATGGTGATCTTGCTATTCCTCTGTTAGCTGGTGGCTGTGGTCACTGTTGTGTAGTGTTTTTCTTTGACCTTCAACGTACGGTCGTCAGGGGAGAGGACTCCGCTGGCTGATGGCACCCTCTCCTCCTTTGCTTGGTTACAACAAAGGCAGATTTACGACTTTGGTTGAAATGCATAGTTTCATAAGAAGGAAAACAGATGATAATTTTAGTATTTAGATGGAGATGAAAAACAACCTTGAATAAAAGGTGAATATTGATTTTAAAAAATTTGTTTACCCAGAATTGCAAAACTGTGCATAATGTGATTTCATTTCAGATTTGTTAACCATGTGCTGATGGAAATTGGCCACAAAGAACACACTTATTTTGGATTTTAAAGTTTAAATAAAAATGAACTTCTTAAAATTTATGTTGAAACAATAATGATACAACCCTTACTGGTTGGTTGATTTCCTAAAATTCTTACAGAATCCCAAATTTATGACAGCATGACTATTCACGCCGGCACCGGAAATTCAGGTCACGTTAATGATGAGGTGGATGGTTTTCCTAAAGCTATTGAGATTCATCATCTTTTTTAGTAATTCTTTCTTTATAGAGAGAGGATTCTGTAATAAATTTACTTTATACTTTCTTTGTTAAAAAATACTTTACTTATGTACTTGGCTGCGCCGGGTCTTAGTTGCGGCACACGGGATCTTCGTTGCGGCACGCGGGATCTTCGTTGCGGCACGCGGGATCTTTTAGTTGTGGCACGCATGTGGGATCTAGTTCCCTGACCAGGGATCGAACCCGGGCCCCCTGCATTGGGAGTGCAGAGTTTTAGCCACTGGACCACCAGGGAAGTCCCTACTTCATACCTTCTTAGTCATGATCATACTCAGGTGTGCCTCTCTGATGTTCACCCACTCAATTCAACCAACATTTATTGAGTGCCTATATTCCAAGCACCAGCCTGGCACACACAAATAGATGCATAGTTCCTGACCTCAAGAAGCTGGCAGTCTAGCGGGGAGATAGACACATAAAAAAATCATTATAATACAGTGCAGTTAGACTGGGGTTGAATTTGGGGTGTTGCAGAAATTCTTGAGTCACACATTTCAAACAGACTCCTGGGTCACTTCCACAGATGGCTCATTTCCACCATTATGTTTTGATCCACCCTCCATTTCATCCTGGATTTTTAGTTTACCTTATTTTGCTCTTGTTTCTTCTTTGATTAGACAATCTCCTTAAATACAGCACAAGCATTAAAAGTAATAACCGAAAATCTGTATGTGCAGACATGGAAATGGCCCTACACTGATAAGTGAAAAATATGATGTGCCTTAGTAGGCTCAGGCTCAATCCCATTTGTGAAAATATATTTTTAAATATATATATATAAAAATATGTAAAAATATAAATATATCCAACTGGATATTGGATATATGTATTATATATATAAATATATATCCAATATACTTATATATAATTTGAACATATTTGGAAGAATATATGCCCATCT
Organism: Balaenoptera acutorostrata; assembly: GCF_949987535.1. Lineage (NCBI taxonomy): Eukaryota > Metazoa > Chordata > Mammalia > Artiodactyla > Balaenopteridae > Balaenoptera > Balaenoptera acutorostrata. The sequence continues at coordinate 27,763,579 of NC_080073.1, read as the reverse complement.
GTTAGCAATGGCTACTTTGGGGAAATGGGTTGGGGAAGGGAGAGACTTCAACTTCTTGTTTCATAGAATTCTGCTCTGATTTTTTTTTTAACTTAAAAAATTTCTTTAAATATTTTGAAAAAATAAAAATCCTAGTTAGCTCTTTGTTATGCGGAACAATAAGCCCAAACTAAATGAAACTAGATGTCCTCCTTGGAAACCTTAATCCACCCTTCCCATCTTAATCTCTCCCAACCCCCTGCATAAATCTTTCCATGAAGCCAGGCTCCCCTAACACACCGAGCATATTCATTAATGTCTTAAATCAACATGTATTTGTTGACTGCTTACTACAGGCACTGGGAATCCATCAGAGAAAAAAACAGCGCCAACCAAGTGGCACATCCCCTCACCTCCCTCTGCTTTGGTCCATGTCTTTTCCTGTCTTCTCTATGGGCTCAAGACCCCCTCCTCCAGGAAGCCCTCCTTTCCTTCTCCCTCCTCTGAACCCTCCTCTGAATCTTACAGTATTTAGTCTATATAAGTCTTTTGAAGAGTCATACCGGCTAGACTAAAGGTTCTAAGAGAATAGTAATCCGATGACTTAACATTTTTGTACTTTCAGCCTTCATTTATTAATTACATATTGAGTGACTACAATAAGGATAGAGTAGGGAAGCTGGCACAGATCACATCCACCTCAAGTGGAGAGGAGCTACATGAAACATGTAATGATGCAGATAACTCCTCCATGAATAGTGTGATGAATAGTATGAAAGAGAAGTAGAGAGCGTCATGAGGATATATACCAGGGAAATGGATGCTGGACTGAGGGCAGGGTTTGGAAAGGCTTCCCTGGGGAAGTCAAGTTTAATTAGCTGGGATGTGAAGGAAGAGATGAAGTGCTCAGAGGGAGGGGCCCAGGTGGGAAGCATCACGGTGCACAGGAAGTGAAAGATGGCAGGGGTAGCTGTAACCTAGAGAGAGAGAGGTGTAGGGTTAGCAGAGGAGGCTGGAGGGGTAGGTGAGGATCAGATCATACACGACCTTGTACGTCACCTTAACCAATTTGGGCTTCATTCTATGAGCAAGGGGAGCCACTGAATTCTTTTAATTAGAGGATGGACAAGAGCACAGTTACCTTTTAGAAAGGTCCCACTGGCTAATGAGAGGGAATGGATTAGAGAGAGAGCCTGGGGGTTTCCAGCACTCCCCAGCCAGTATGGACTCAACTCTTTGTGGACTGATTGTTAATATAGTGAATGCTTTTCCATCAGGTTAGCATTTCCCTCTACATCTCGATCTCTCACCATCCATCTGGCACTTTTTCCTAAGGCCTCTTCCCTACCAGCCTTCAAATAACTCTAGAATTTTCCTCTTTTAAGAAAAGGGAAAGAAACGTAAACATGCACTTCACAAGAGAAGCTACCCAAACTGCCAATACATGTGTTAAAAGGCAATCAACTCCGTTTGTGTAATCAGTGAACTACAATTATAAAGCACTGCACCACTTACCAGAATGACCAAAATTAGTGACAATACTTAGTACTGTCAAGGCCAGTACCTACTGTTGTCAGGGGGCTTTGATCCTCTGCTGGTAAGAGTGTAACTTTGTTCCTGCTCTGTGGAAAACTGGCAGTATTTCCTAAAAATGAGCAACATATCTTTACCCTCTGACCCAGCAATTGCACCACAAGATACATACGAACAAATTCATGGCAGTATGATTCCTATGAGCCCCAAACTAAAAACAAAACGTTAACATGGATAAGTAAGTTGTGGTATAGTCATACATTGGAATACTATAGCGCATTGGGAAGAAATGAACCACAGCTACACCAAGAGTATGACATACAGCAAAAAGAAGCCAGGCATAAAAGAATATGTACTGTGAGTCTAATTGCACGAAGGTTTCAACTTAACTGATGCAATTAGAAACCAGGATAGGGGTTGCCTTTGGATAACCATTACCCCTAAGGAGGGGGAGAGACTGGGAAGGGGCACCAGCATGGGTCTATCTGGGGTGTTCATTGTGTTCTAGTTCTTGACCTGGTGACGATTCAAAGAGTGTGGCCACCTTCACAGATCATCGAGCTGTATGCTTAGGATGTGTGCACTCTTCTGCAGGTGTATTGTATTTTAATTAAAAAAAAAAAAAGGAAAAGAAAACTTCAGATCACATCCCAAAGGAATAAAAAAGAAAGCTCTAGGTCCCCAGAGCTAGAGCTCTGTTTTGAGTCTGTGGCAATGATAACCTGAGACTTGAACTTAGTCGGTTTTGTTGCTGTTGTTGTCTCTGAGCTCTTCTGATGTCATTTCCTTCTCCACAGCCCTCCCTCCAGGGCAGTCCTGCTGGGGGATGGTATCCAACAGGACCCTCAGTGCTAGGCTGTGGCGAATTCTTCTTTTGAAGGAAACTTAAAAAAAAAAAAAAAAACTTGGTTTAAGGTCTTGTCTAACTTGTTTCTCTTTATGCCTCTTGGTTAGTGATCTCACTCACTCCTCCAGGCTCCTGAGCACTTTCTTCCTTTTTCCAATCCTATACACTCTCTTGTGCATCTTTGAGTTGTTTTTAATTGTTGAGAGAAATATGCTTTAGTTTTGCAACTCAAAATATCATTAATACAAATATATTTCACAAAATTCTACCTTTGCCACACTGACTTAACTTCGTGCTGTTAGGTGATCAAAGAGTTTTCGCACCTGATGCTATATCCCCATCATTCGTCTGAACAGTTCTATGCTAGTATCTCTAACGTTTCTGAGTGGAGTTGTGTAACCATAGGGCAAGTTACCTTAAGCTTTCTGATCTCAATTTTCTCGTCTATAATGAGGATAATAACAGCCCTCTCCTCTTACAGTTGTTGTGAGATCTAAATGCGGTAAGACATGCAGAATGTATAAAATAAATACATTTGATAATAAAATAGTTGCCCAATAATGGCAACTATTGGCATAAAATAGTTGCTCAATAAATGGGAGTTGTTTGAAGTACTAAGGGCAGGAAGTACTGGTGATTTGTCCCTGCAGACCTCAAGGATTAAACAGAGACATGTTATTTAGAGGGGTTGATCTGTCGAGACCAACTGGTGAGAATTCTGCCTGGTCCAATTGAAAAAGGAGTCATTTCTCTAAAACCGCAGTCAGCCCCAAGGAAAGGTCAGCTTGATTCAGTGGCAGGCACAAATAAAACAGGTAAGGCTACCAAAATGTTTGGTTTCTTTTAAACTTAGGTGATTATATGGCTGACAAGGACTGGGGAGCGAGAAGAGTACTCTATATCTTAGAGAATCTTGTAAAATGCTTTAACAAATATATAAGAATCATATATAATTGGCACACGCTTTGTTTGAATGCAAACACTGCTGTTAAAGTGGTGCTTAAAAACAGTTTGTTGGCCTTCTCTTCATACAGGAGAAACATTTCTCTCGTTTACACTACTCTCTTGCTTAGCAAACCCTTATTTATCCTATAATGCAAGTGTAATCAGCCCAACATGTCCAAATGCCCACAGATTCTGAATTAGTGGAGTCTGAATTAATGGAATTTTAGACTGTTTCTCGTGGAGACAAGCGTTTGAAAACTACCCACTCCAACAGTTTCGAGAACACTCTATGAAAATGACCCCTTCCCTCCTCTTTCCCCGCGTCTTCCTGCTTTGCGTGTTTCAATTCTGGCTTCAAAGGAGACAGAGGAAAAAAAAGACTCAAAAGTATTCTTGGGACATTTGAACAGTTATTTATTGAGAAGCCACAGTTTTCCACACTTTCCTAACTGTAGGCTTTATATAAGGCAAAAGCAAGATGGATCTACTACTTTACACAGAAAGAAAGAGCTCTGCAGAGGACCCCAGGGTCACGCAGTTACAGATCAAAATGCAATATACATGACAGATATAAAAAACAGTGTGGAACAAAATAATTTAAATTATGGTTACAATCTACTGAAGGAAATATCCATGTCTTATTATAAACACATTTATAGTCTAGGGTCATAATTTAAATATTCAGGTCTTTTTTTTTTTTAACATACACGGTTATTGAAACATAAAAGCAAAACATAACATTTAATAGGATGAACTTTGATAGAAGACAGTCGCTCTGAACTGTGCTGGATGTTATGATAGGATCGCCCTTGCCGTGGCAATTAGGAGGATCAATCCACTGGTATGTAGCCATCCTTTTTTGGGTAACTATCTGGATAAATGAAAGGATGGGTTAACAAGGACACCAAGGGTTCATTTTTCAGTTTTAGGGGAACAGAAAGAACTGAAAGTTGGTTATTGGAGACTTGCCTTCTGTTTTTCAAAAAACAAAGCAGATCTATGTGTCTTAGTTAAATTCATTTATTGTACTCATTTAAGTAACTGGCATCCACATACGGGAAACAAAGAAAGTACCTGGCGTACTCGCCCTCACATCCATTTACCGTCGACGCTCACACAGCACATTGACGAAGCATCATTGAACTCTGCTGATAACAGGCATACACCTAGCAACTGAGCTATGTATTCTCCATAAACGGTATTTAAAGAATGGTGCTCCATATTGCTTGTAAACATATAGACATGGATTCAGGAAATCGTAGAGTCGAAGGTCGTTTGCTAATCTCGGTACCACGTAGCTAAAATGGCAGTTGTATCAGTACACATCTCATGGCATGGTAGTTGACAGAAAATTCCATAATGGGGTTAACTAACAGACTAAGGACATGCATTGATTACAAGACTCTGTCCTAGTGGACTCCAGGCCCAAGCGTTCTAATCGTCCTCTTCGTCTTCCTCATCGCTGTCCTTCATGCTGATTCCCTGCAGACCCCCGCCCTCGCTCACGGACGCTGTGGCCTCCTCCACAGTGAGACGGTTCCGGATGGTTTCGTAGGTCTTGCTGTTTAAGGTTGAGTCCAGGACTCCTTGCAGTCGGAAATCTCTATAGGTTTTCTAAGGAGGGAAAAGATGCAGTGATGAGGGAGATCTCATCTCCATGAAGGGAGGGACAGGGCACAAGGCAAGCATGGGGTTGAGAATACTGACCTCAGCTAAGTGTCACACTTCATGCACTGTCACATGAAAAGCCACCATGCTCAGATTTCACTTGTACTGAAAACTGAGATTTGTTGAATGACAGAAAATGAGAAATGGTGACAGGATAAACTGTATTAGATGAGACAAAGCAAAGAACATAAGCTTGTGTTTATTCAGTTCTGTAAAGGGAAATGTTCCATAATTGTTTTGGTTCCTTTTTTTTTTTTTTTTTTTGGTCTGGTTTTTTCTCTTAGGTTTGTATCGTATCATATGATAGACAGTGTGAGGGGCTATAACACATAAATAATGGATCAAATGATTATGGTATTTTACGATTTCTGCTGCAGTCTGGTCCTTAGTATTTGTGAGGCTTGTAACTGCGTATCCCTCTGTCTCATTCACAAGACAGACATATGCATGTCGGTATACGAAACCGATCACGGGCAGCAACAATTACGGGGAAGATGGAGCGTTAATGCCTCATCAATATGTTGCGGGCATGTGACATTTCTCGTCTCCTTAGGAAAGAAGTGTATCTATTCTGTTCACAACTTCATGGTCTCAGGGAAGAAATTTGGCTCTTTTTCAAGAACAATGGTTTGGTATTGCTGTACCACACAAGTTCTTTCTTTGTTCCTTCAGGCGATTTCTCTTGGATTTCCTTAGGTATCCCAGGGACTGTTTTTCTAGGAATCCCTTCGCGTTAATTGAACATGACCAGAAGCATCTGGCTGTTGTCTACTTCACAAAACATTTTTTTGAAAAAGGTCCCTCTCTAACTACAACTCTCCTCATCACGCTGCATATCATTTCAGCTACTGATTCTGCTGTTTCTCCTCTTGATATGGGAAACTTGCTAAGGGGTCAAAAGGAGGAACAGTAACATACTTCAACGCCACTTGCATTATGATTTCTGGTTTTTGGAGTCCATCTGATGCAGTCCTAGTGTCAATCACCATGTCAACCACTCCTGAAGGTCTCATGTGGTAATTAATGACTGCAGAGTTAACTAGTGAATGTTGTTCAGCTCAGTGAAGTCCAGTAATAAAAGATTATGGATAGGATGACCACGTGTACCCTTTGCCAGTTTATATCTATGGTCCCAGTAGGATTATGTGTAGCAGCTTCTTTCTTTCTTCAAAGTAATCTGGTTTCGACACTAAATTCAAAGGTCATCCTAACTATGGATCAAGCTGCAAGGCTAGGTAGCTAGCGGAACTGTGTCTGTACCTGGAGGGGGAAGGGTAGGAGGCTGAGTAAAATGCTAGGTCTGGTGGAGGCCAGATATCCAGATGATTTACTTGATTTTTCTGTACTTTTCAATCACTTAGAATTGATTGCCAGAATATGATGGGAAAAAGGTAGAAATCACTTGAATATTCTCCTCTCTAGTCAAATTCCAGAGCAGTGTGTTTCCCAGCCAGACTCTGAATGTCTAAGGGCAGGGACCACATAGAGTCATTTTTTAAAAATACTCCATCTTGTAGTATACAAGTAGGGGCTCAACTAATATTTGTCCAAGGCTGGAAGAATAAATGCTTGCTGGATAATGAATGAATGGATGAATAAACCGAGTGATGCAGAGGCAGGAAAGAAAGCCAATTATCATTGGAAGTTTGCCTCGGAGAAGGAGGCCCCTGGGTAACGCGTACTTAGCGAAGAGGTGGTGAATTCTGCTTCATCCCTCTGTGCTGTGGCTCTAGTTAAGCTGGGCCCACTTTTGGCAAAAGTGAAGGAGTTCCTTTGGCAGGGACGTTTCTGTGTCCCTTGCCTGTGGTTCATGTTTGTGTTGTTTTTGGCAGAGGCTAAGAAGAAACCTCCTCTCTGACTTGTATTTTTTTCTTAATAAAATATTGCTAATTCTAACAGTCTCAACAAAAATCTGAAAATCAGTAATGGGAAGATATTCTAACACACTAAAATTCATGTCTTCTTTTCATGTCTACCCAGGAAGGGTCAAACAGAAAAAATTCCCCTTAAGAGTATTTATAGCCAGAAAATGGAACGCAAAGGGTCAGGCAATGGTTAGTGAGGTTGCCTTAAGGAACTGAAATTTAAATATATGAAAATTAGGCTGGGTGCATAGTCCAAGTGCATAGATTTCTTTTTTAAGAGCTGCAGTACACTGCTGTCTGCAACCTTCCCTGGGAGGACTCTTTGTGAGATCAAATGCATATGATAATAATTCTCCTTAATTACACTCAACGGAACAGTAATTGGTTTTAAGTCAGCACTGGGGTAGAGGAGCACCTTCAATGAAATGGCGCTAATCCGAAAGAGACTAAGAAATGGGGCAGGGTTGGGGGGGGAATAGCGGGGGCGGGGGGGGGGGACTTTCGGCAAACTGTTAAGAAATGGAAATTCACCTCCGTTTTATCATTAAAATATTTTGAAAGAGACTTTGTGCTCTGAATGAGATTTTTGCATACGAATGTTTTAAAACCCTCTATGGTGAAGCATCAAATGGAAACTGAAATGATCAAAAATGTATTTACCCCCTTCTGTGATCTTATTATTTCATGTAAACCACTGAGATTTCACGCTGAAATAATTATCATTAGTCCAAGGCACACACACAAGAACAGGGGGAAAAAAAAAGCTACGTTCAGGGTATGTTACCTCACCTTCGTGATCCTTTACATTTGACTGTATACACGCATTGTAAGAGAAACTACTTCAATTAACTACAAGAACAATATTGATTTGCATCCTGATAATGATCCCAGGACATATTTAGAAAGAGCCGGAGGGAAATATTTCTATTAAATTAATTGTGGCAAAATTTTATTTAATTAAACCATAAATGAAATTGGTAATGGATGCGATTAGCATAGTGCTACCCAAAAGCCAGCTTTTGAACGTTTAATGCAAAGGGCATGATGGCCCTTGCAGTATATTTGCATGGCAAATACATAAAGTATTTTTCCAGTCTGGATAAAATATCAAATTCCTTTTTATTAAATTTCCCTTTGATGTCTGAGTAATAAATTAACCAGGCATCCCAAAGTGATTTCACCGGTTTTTCTTGCCTGAGATACTATTTTAGGAATCACCTTGTTTTATATGTAAACTAGTATTTTTTGTGTTAAGGAAGTTCTGCTGCTTGCCAGTGAAATGTATTTCAGTGAGCTGTTTGCAAAGGAGAATCATTATGTTTTCTTTTACCTTTACCATCCTAATTAGTGTTTTCAACTGATAAATGTGAAGCTGTAAGTCCATCCGGTCCGTCAGCCAGGTACAGATCACGTTCATGGAGCTGCTGTACCATTGCTGAAAAAAAAGACAAAAGTTCTCCAGCCAACACATCATGGAGCATTTAAGAGCAGAGACGAAACAGGCCACGTGTGAGCACCTGCTCTGTTCCAAGAGGAAAACAAAATGGTTAAAGAGAATTTCAGAGCACACAGATCATGAACAGTGATTGACGCAAAAATCCCGAGGTACCAGATCAGCCGAAAAGAGATCGGTTTGGACTTTGAATCGAAAACAGAACTCTTCCACTATACACACCTCATATACAATCAATTCAGAAAGCCCACCGTTTGCTCTTCTGATTCTCCTTTTTGTTGGTTCATTTTACTCAGTTGAGATTTAAGTCACTGTTTGTGTCCTAACGCCATTGTCTCGGGTGTCCAAGACGATGGGGGCTTCTCCACTGAACCAATCGATGCCACTTGCTACTTACCTTTTGAAAAAAATCCAGACCCTGTCTGCTTAGGACAATTCTGGGAATCAGGCTGAGAGCCTTAGGAATTTAGGGCAAAGTTTACCTTCCTTTACCCTAAAGGGGCATTCGGATAAAGACAATGAAGGAGGGTTTCTCTTTAAGGGCCAAATTATACTCTGGGCAGCTTATGTGGCCTTACGTTGGCTGTGCAATCTGTTTTAATCTTAACACCAAAAAATTATGGAAGATGAGAGAAAAAAAAACATCTACAAATGAGCTCATTTCAAGCTGTTGAAATCATACTTCCCCTTAAGGGGGTTAAATTTTGCTTCTTGTCTGTGAAAAATGCTTGAAGCTGTGTCACTTTAGACTGCCACCCCTGTGGTGCACGGAGTCTCTGGTGCGCTATAATTTTGCAGTACTGCTCATATATTCATAAATCTCACTCGGAGACATATGAACAGTGTTATGAAGTGTCAGTACAAAAAAAAAAATCTAATCTTTTAAACTTCACCAGGTTTCATTACGCATTCCCGCTTATACCAAACAATTTACAAATAAAATGAAAAGGTGTGGATGGACCTATATATTGATTTATAGGGCATGTATATGAACTGTGTGCAGAAAAGATGTAAAAAAAAAAAAAGTGGTTAGAGAATTGAAACGCTGCATACTCTCCTGTTAACGCACACGCACACACGCACACGCACACACGCACACGCACACCAGTGGAGATTTGAAAAGCATAAATAAAAACATGTTTCTGATGGTAACTCCACCCTTTCTCACCTAAAGATCATCCAAAATCAGTTTATGCCTAACACTCACAGTTTTTCCGCAGCCTTGTTTCTGACTTAATTTCTTTAAAAAAAAATTAATTTGGGTTTTTACTTGCAAGGTAGAACTGCCAAGTTTCACCTTGCAAGAAACGACACAGTCTCAGCCATGGCGTTCCGAAGCCCTCTTTGCAATCGTTCGTTTCTAGGCTCTTTCCTCATCAGAGCCAATTGTGGCTCTCCTTGGAGCCCAGCCGCAAACAGAGACCACACTACCCCAATCAAGGCAGCACTGCAGCCTCACAGCCAGCTTCTGCTCTTTTAAAGATCACGGAGGCGAAACTGTCAGTTTCAGGAACCTTCTGTCCCTCCCCAAGGGAGCAGGCGGGGTTGGGGGGGTAGGGATTTTTTTCTTGAGATCTGCAGTTCACTCCACATAGGAGTGGCGGTTTGCCCTGGTCAAGCTGCTTCAGGCACGGACAGGTTTTCTCCTCTAGGAGCGAGAACATTTCACTGAAACTTTTTTTGGGGGGGTTGTGATTATTTGGAGGTGTTTTTGGCACCTCCTGCCTTGGGATTCTGGACCAGCTCTTGCTGTCACTGTATCTGGGTCTGTTAAGGGGCTAGGGATAGGAATATGACTAGGTCATGGGTGTTTCTACAGCCCTACTTTACCCTCAGCTGGGGGACCTCTTGTGTTTACCCCAGGCCTCAAATTCCACATTTACTGACTTATTCTGACATGAAATCTGGGGGCTCAAATAATCTATTTTGAGAGTCATGAGCAACGCCCCCTACCCCCGACTCCCACCTCCTGGGGTTGGAAAAGGACCTTCAAAGGAACCTGGGTGACCTCCTGGCCAAACCTACAAGACCAGGACCCCATGATGAGTGCATCTCAGGGACACAAAAGAGGAATGTGGCACTCTGGCTTCTAGGCAGAGGTGGCATTTTGCTTTGGCTGTGACAACGGGCAAACCAGCACTGGCTTCTATCACTGCCAGCAAGCCTTGTGCAACATGCCTTTTTCTCTTTGCTGAGAGATATGCCACCTTTCAGGGGAAAAAAATAACGAACTCCCCCCAGCCCCCATTTTATGTAAGTAATTCCCATTCTTGTAAATGGCTTTTGGCTATTAAAAAATAAAAAGGGAAAGGTAGACTGCTATCAATACTCTTTCTCTGCTGCTGAAAGGGTAGGGCGGTAGGAACTGCATGTAGCGATGGATGGATCAGCGCATCGCGCTCACAGATTCCCACCCCAGGAGAACAAGAAAGCCCTGGAACATCCATGCTTTTTCTCCTGGATCTCACATCTAGCAAAAGAAGTGTAAAAAATGTATGATGCCCCATTGGCTACACATTTCAAGAGGCAAAAGGGAGTAAGTCACGCCTTTCCAAACCTTATGCTCAGTAGATGAAATTGGAGGCACTCTTGGATGAAGCACAGCGCTAACTTGGTTTTCCAGAAAGGCGCTTAAAGGCACTTGGATGTTGGAGAAAGCAGGAGTCACTGCCTTCTAGAACTTTAAAACATTAGCGGTGAAGGGGATCTTCCACAGAGCTCCTCCTTTGTAGAGGAGGAAACAAAGGCCCAGAGAGGTGAAGTGACTTGCCCAAGGTCACACAGCTAGTGAGTCTGGAAGTGGCAGTTTTCCAGGATTAGGCACTGGAGTGAAAAAGCTGATCATCTAATGACTCCTCCCTAGGAGGGTGTAATAGTGCGCTGGACATGAGAGCTGATCTTGTGTATCTCTTCCCAACTCTACATTCAGGGGTATCACATTGATATCTAGAACTAGGCCTTAGTGGGGGTTTTTACCCTGTGGAAATTGGCAAATGCCACAAACCAGGGCATTCTCCCTTCCAGAAAGCCAGTTGTTATAACATTCAGTTCACAGTGCTTATTAATCAGGTTTGCTTTATTTGAGATCGATGCTAATACAGCAGATTTGTTATGATTCTTCCAAAGAGGAAATTCATAAAACATTTTAAGTTCTCCCCACTTTGTTTTGTCTCTGGTTCAGACATGCGTTTTCCAGAGATAGCCTGATACCTGGGCACTAAAATTTTGGTAAAATGCACTCTAAACCCTTAGAAATAAAAATTGTGAGCTGATGACATATACTAAGTATTTAAGTATACTCATGACTCCTTTGCTGCCTGCCCTTAATTCAGGTATATTAAATGGAAACTTTCTACATAAGGTTACTTTAATCCTAAAAAAGTCCTAGAGAAATAAAATCCCCAGTACCCTGGGTACCTCTAAAGTATGTTCTCTGGGGATAATTCTGTGAAGGTGTTAGAGTTGGAAGCCAAAAGGACGCCCATCACAGCTACGGCCTGCAGGAACTTCCTGGGTAGTTAAAATCACCTGAAACTAACATGACATTGTAAATCAACTATACTTCAATAAAAAAAATTTTTTTTAATTGAATGCAAAACAAAGAGAACCTGGAAGGTTGATCTAAAACTATGCCATTTAAATCTTTTCCCTCCCTCCCTTCCCTCCCTTCCTCCCTCCCTTCCTTCCTCCCTCGCTCCCTCTCTCCCTTTCTTCCATCATAGTTGTTAAGAGCACAGGCCTTACCTGTCTTTTGCCTAGGTTTGTGATCTTGGGCAAGTTACTTATATTCTCAGAGACTCATTTTCTCAATCAGAAAATGGGAATTAATCAGCCTTTCATAGGCTTTTTGATGCTAAATGAATTAATGCTAATAAAGCTCACATCACAGTACTTGGCACATAATAAGGCCTCAATAAATGTTAGCTACTACCATGATGACCACCACCACCAGCATCATCACAATTGTCACATCACCGTCACCACTAACATCTTCATCATCACCACCATTAACATCATCTCTCTCCTCTTTTTCTCCCTCTTTCTCAACCCAAGAAATACCACGAAACAAGGAAGAAAGCAGAGCAAGTGACCAGAGAAAGTCATGCGACGGTGGAAGAAATTATTCCTATTGGAATATCTCTGGAATCATATGCATAAGTCTTACAGGACACATCACTAGCTCAAAGTAATTCCACTGTAAATTTGTTCTGTGTTAGATCATCACCCAAACCTATAAAACCATCCTGGGTGCATTATACACATTTAAAACTATATTGACCTAGATTTATATACTGGATTCAAAGGATTCAGACAAATAATGAGTGATTTTTCAAACCCTGTGTGGATAAATTACAGCTTCAGCTTGGGCTGGCTACTTATTAGCTGGATAAACTCAAGCAAGCTACTTAACTTTCTGACCCCTAGTCTCCTCTTGGGGTTAATACTTACTTCATAGGATTACTGTGAGTGTTAAAAGAGATAATTATGTAAAGGGCCTAGCACAGTGACTGTCACATAGTAAGCACTCAATAAAATTTAGCCACTGTTGTTATTATTACTCTCAAAAACATAACAGGTATCCTTTTAATATACGGTACAGAAGAATTTTCTTGATACATTTCTAGTAGAAATTAACTTGCCAATAATCGGGCCACACATTCTGCCCTGCAGTTACACTGACTTCATGCAGAAGAATCGTTATACACAACATGTCTCTTCTGTCATGCAGGGGCTCACTACAGCTAGGATTGGGGTGAGGCAAGTGAGGCAGGATCTTGCAAGTGCAGGATTGGATGCTGCCTTTAATGAATATTTTAGTATTTTGTTCATCATAGATATTTTGCATTCATTTTGATTTTTTTAACATATTAAAATAAGTATTTGATTACTATATTTTTTGGCTCCTCCTCAAATTTTGCAACTGAGAAGTGAATCATTCACCTCTCCCTAGTCCCCAGCCTTGGGTTCATTGTTTCCCCCTGGGAATTTTATCCTTGGGAAGTGCTGCAGGATTGTGAGACAGGATGAATAATTCACACCTCACGGGACAATATAGGGTTCCCAGAAAATGGACTTTCACTTGGATTTGGATAATCCCTCATCAGCAGGATAGAGTGTTATTCCAGTGACTGCTGCTGCCTTTATGCCTCTATCATCACAGCCACCTAGATGAGTCTAAATTCCCTACTCCCACCCCTATCTTGATGTTAATTCAACGTCCTAAAGGGACCTTACTGTTAATGATTCGTTTTTGGAGCCAGCCACATCGCATACCTGAGTGGCAATGAAAACAAGGGACAGAGGCTGAAAAGGAGACAGAACTACTCAATGTGTTTCCATACTCATTAATTACAAGGGTAACATACCCGCGTAACTACACAACCCCCCCATCAGACAACGCCATTCCATAGGACTTTATAGTCTCAGTTTTTAACAAAGTACTATTTTGTACAGGATTCCTAATACACACATACACATACATACACAGTCACAAAATTAATAAAAATAGTTACCTACTCATTGAACACCGAGTCCTTACAATGTACAAGCACTGTGAAGAGCATTCTACAAGCATCGTATAGTTTCATCATCGAGTTGAACTCTTAAGAGTATCTATAAGGGGAGCGAGGGACTGGGAGTTTGGGGTTGGTAGATGCAAACTATTACATATAGAATGGATGGACAACAAGGTCCTACTGTATAATACAGGGAACTATATTCAATGTCCTGGGATAAACCATAATGGGAAAGAATATAAAAAAGAATGTGTGTGTGTGTGTGTGTGTGTGTGTGTGTGTGTGTGTATAAAAAACTGAGTCACTTTGCTGTACAGCAGAAATTAACACAACATTGTAAATCAACTATACTTCAATAAAAAATAAAATTAAAAAACAAAACAAACAATAGAGTATCAATATTATTAACAGCCCTGTTTTGCAGATGAGAAAAAGGGGCATAGGTAAGTTAAATAAGTAGCCTGTGGTCACACAACGAGTAAGCAGTGGGACAGGCTTCAAGTTGGTTATTTACCACTACATCTGTACGAGTTGTCACATTCACCTCAATAATTTTAAAAAGCAATGGCTTGTTTATATAGAAACAGCTCTGGTTTCCAGGTGCCTTTTCAGCAAAGTCATTCAGCTCTGAACTTCTCAAAGGAAAAGTGTGTGGGTAGGATAATGCTCTTGGATCTGTCTCCCTCAGAGCCCAAGCTTGGCCTGGTGTTGAAAAGATTCTACTTTTTTATGAGCTTAGAAAGTCACTAGGCAGAGGGAGGCGAGTCAGGGGTTTTCCCACGGAAAACCACTCAACAGCCTTCAACAACTAATGGATGAGAGATAATCATGGCTGACTCTTAAGGGAAATGATTAGAAAGTTGGATGGGGATGAGAGGTGACATTTTTTAGGTAGCATCAACGTATTTGTTTTATTAAACAGAAAATATATTTACTACATAATATGCATATTCTGTTTTACTTAGAAATACTTTAAAACTTAGAAAAGTTGTAAAAATAAAATAGTATAAATGACACCCATATACCTTTTACCCAGATTCACCTATTGTTAACATTTTACCCCATTTGTTTATTGTTTGAAAAAATATATATATAGTCCAACTATATATATATATATATATATATATATATATTCCAACTATATATATAGATAGATAAGATAGATAGATAGGGTTTTTTAAATTAAAACAATTTTTTTATTGGAGTATAGTTGATTTACAATGTTGTGTTAGCATCAACGTATTTTTAATTTCCCCCCGTAGCCCTACCTAATCCCTTCTTACTTTCTCTTAGGTTGGTAACTCAGCAATTGCTACTAAAAGAAAATTCTCACTGTGGGTAGTTTGAGCTTTCAATGAGAAATACAACTAGAAATATTGCCTTTGTCACAATGAATTGAACTTTCCTAACAGAGTTTTGGAGATACAAAAGTTATGACACTGATAAAAATTTCAGTTCTGAAAAATTATCCATTATAAGTTTTAACATTTTCTGTGAACAGGGAGAGTAAAATAGAACCTTGGGGAAATTCAGTTTCATGTGTAATTAAAGATGTCACCAGAAGTGCTAGAAGAGAAATTTTAGGCAGAGTCACAAATCCAATGAAAATAGTTTAGTGCAAAACTCAGTTCTTCCTGTGTCGCTTTTTTCTTTAAAGAAACATTTTATTGAAGTCTAACATGCGTACTGCAGTGTGTCACTTTTAGCAAAACACACGCACATACACACACCTTCTGAACAAGACATGCTGCCCCATGCCTACAATGGAAGGTAATATTTAGTCCAATATAGTGAAAATGAGCTTTTAGAAAATTTGGTATTTGACCTACGGACCAATAACTGCACCATGCACAAACACACATCTTCACACACTTTCTTTGATTAAAAACTGTGACTCAGGGACTTCCCTGGTGGCACAATGGTTGGGAGTCCACCTGCAAATGCAGGGGACACGGGCTCGAGCCCTGGTCCGGGAGGATCCCACATGCCATGGAGTAACTAAGCCCATGTGCCACAACTACTGAGCCTGCGCTCTAGAGCCTGTGAGCCACAACTACTGAAGCCTGCGTGCCTAGAGCCCATGCTCTGCAACAAGAGAAGCCACCGCAATGAGAAGCCCCTGCACCGCAACGAAGAGTAGCCCCCGCTCACTGCAACTAGAGAAAGCCCATGGGCAGCAACGAAGACCCAAAGCAGCCAAAAATAAATAAATAAATTTATAAAAAACAAAACACTGTCTCAGTCCAATACATCCTAAGCAAGAATGATAGCTGAAATTTACAAGGACCTGAGTCTTATGGTTGGCTTATTTGCAAAGATATATTTCCTTTGAAACTGGCATGTTCATGCGTATACGCCAGGGAGGCAAAGCTCTCAATGCCTGGGCAGTTCATGGCTAAAGTCTAAATAGTTAAGTCTTTATTATCATCTGTAGTCTTGCTTCACAGATGAGGAAACTGAGGCTCAGAGAAGTAAAGTGCTCTAGCATCTAGCAAGAGATGGAACCTGGACTCAAGAGGCTGAGAGGCAGTACAGCCTAGTGGCTAGGAGAATAGACTTGAATCAGGCCTATGCTGTGTTTGAATCTTGATAAATCCCTTAACCTCCCTGTGCCTCAGTTTTCTCATCTGCTAAATGGGGATGATAATAAAAACCATTTAGGGTTGTTGTGGGGATTAAATGAGTTAATATGTGTGGTGTGCTTACAATAGCACCGGGCACATACTAAGTGATACCTGTTACTATCTTAGCCCCGCTATCCTACCCTGCTTCACGAATAAGAAAGAGTATCTCCCTAAGTGCGAGCTCTTCAGGGTTGTGCAAAGCTTTCTAAGCAGCTTCCATTCTTCAAAAAAGATCTGAGCAAAAAGGTAATTTGTAACCTCTTGGTAACCAACCTGCATTTCTGGACTGAAGAAACACAGTGAAACCTGGAAGATTTTTATCTCCTCTTTGGAAAGTACCCTTTCTCCAACTCAACACAACCACACATCAGAGAAATTGCCTCAGCACCTCGCCTCGACTGTCTAATGAAGAAAGGACATTTTATTTGTTGGCAAGGAGGCAAAGAGGAAGATAATACTTTGACCACACCCATGTGACTAAGTTCTTCATTTTGCTTTTTGTGACAAAAGTGGGTTATAATTAGTTAGGGGGAAAAAACCCCACAACCTATGTAAACGGCTGTATTGAAATACTGTAATGAAATCTTTTACATTTGAAACTTTCAATGCATATTTCTTCCTTACAATTTGGGTAATTTAAGAGCATGTGAAAAACTTCATCAAGGGTTTCTCCACACTTCTACCAAAGTCCCCACAGCTTCGTTAGCCTGAGCTGCAATTCCACAGCCTCACAGATCTCTTTAGGGCTAAGGATCACCAGGGATCTGGCTGTATTTGGTGTTCTAATCCAGATTCAGAGAGGGTTTGACAAAGAAACCTTGGCATGTTCAAGGCATTTGTGCCAAGTGGGCACGAACGAAAGACTGCACGCAAGTTTCAGGGTTTGTCAGAGCTCCCCAAGGGAGCTGATGTGCCTTTCTAAGGGGGCGTTATCATCTGAGTACTTTAAAAAATGGATACGTAGTTGAAAGGTGCAATCTTTTGCCTTACTTGAGTGTTACTGTAATTCAGGATTTGATTCACCAAAACAACTGCTGCTAGAAATGGGTATTTCCAGTCACAGCTTCAGGACGCCCAGCTAAAAGCACAAAGACACCGAAGATAACCGACACCAAAATCAGAGGGTATAGATAATCAGAATGACCTTCCAGGCTATCTCAAGTGTCCTTTTTACTGGAGGCTGGGTTTGTTTTTTTTTTTTTAAACATTAATTCTCTGGTTGCCTAAAAACCATTTCATTGAAATCTTTACGAAGCTGTCTTAGTGCCGTGGCTTTTCAAGGTTCTAAACTCTGGAGAGCATCCCCCTGAAAGTCTGATGCAATCAACAGTGAGGGGAAGTCAGAGGCTCCTTGCTGAAACCGTGGTTCCAGAGACTGTGGTAATCTACAACCTGGTGTGAAGAGCACCCACTACTCTTTGCCTTTAGCTTCTTCTCATAAGGAAGAGATAGTGCAAACGAAATAATTTTTAAAAAACTTTGATTTAAATTGCTACTGCTTAAAATGTTTGCTTCTTCTATAGGAATGTGTAGAATTTCACATTTGGGAGCAATTTTATTTTTAACCTCCTTAGAAAGAGCCTAAATGATACCTTAATATTCTTTTACTAAAATAAGCAGTTATCTCTTCAAGACCAAATTTCAACTCCCTAAACCTGGAGAAATATGAAATATGGAGAAATATCCAGCAACAAGTGTCTTTAGCAATGATATTTCAAATGGATGACCAAAATGATGACTCCGTACTTGGACTCTTGATTTAATGCATTGCAGCCTTCTAACCAAGTCATTACTATCACTTTTAGTTGCCTGGGAGAAAATACAGGGGAAGTAAGAGTCCTGAAGGATCCTTTCTGAAAGTAAATCAAGCAGGAGAGTTTAATTCAAAGCTTAGCTTATACAGGCTATACAGGGGTCTCTCTCTCTGGAAGGCACGTTCTCTGTTTTTGTTTGTTTGTTTTTGTTTTTTTTAATGGTTTGATGAAGTTGTTGACAATCTCGGTAAGCTTTCCAAGCTACCCAAAGCCAGACCAGAAACAAGTTCGTCGCTTCTGAATCAATCAGACTGTATGAAATCCAAGAAGTAACAAATCCCTTTGTATCCTGCCCAATATGTCTCAATATGGTGGGTGGTCACCTGCAAGGAGATGTGATAATATCCAAAAGGCTTGCTTTCCTAATACTTCTAAGATATTGCTGGAAAGTTTACCATCTCTGAATGAGAAAACTAAGTCAAAGATCAACGGATAGATATTTTCCTCAAGACAGGAAGGCAAAGGATGGGAAAGCAGAGGCACGAAAATGAATTTTCAACTGCGAATGCGATCTCAACTTACACTCTGATACCGTTCTTCCACCATTTCCACAACCTGAGTACGTGCTATTATAAAAAGACGTAGATCCAGCAATTCCACTTGTGAGCACAGATACAAAGAAACTGAAAGCAGGATCTTGAAGAGATATTTGCACACCCATGTTCAGAGCAGCGATATTTGCAATAGCTAAAAGGCAGAAGCAACCCAAGTGTCTATTGACAGATGAATGGATAAACAAAAGGTGGTATCTATACACGATGGAACATTATTCAGCCTTAAAAAGGAAGGAAATCCTGTCACATGCTATCACTTGGAGGAACCTTGAGGATATTATGCTAAGTAAAATAAGCCACTGAAAAAGACAAATATTATATGATTCCACTTACATAAGGTGTCTAGAATAGTCAAATTCATAGAACAAAGAATGGTGGTTGCCAGGGAGTGGGGTGAAGGAAATGGGGAGTTATTGTTTAATGGCTATAGAGTTTCAGTTTTGCAAGACTTAAAGAGTTCTAGAAAGTGGTTGCACAACAGTGTGAACGCACTTAACACCAATGAACTGCACCCTTTGAAACGGTTAACCTGATCAATTTTACGTTATGCTTGTTTTACCACAATCAAAACAAAAAGAAGGGAAATGCAAAATTGCTCCCCTTACTGAAAAGGAAACTTTGCTAAAGAAACCACGGCTAGGTAGCAAGGTACATATTCTAATCTGGAACATCCAACCGCGTTTCACAAAAAGCCAAAAAATTACATGCATGAGGAACAGGGGCATTTCATTTAATCCCAGGGCTGAGACAATTTCTCAAGGCCGAGATCTGCGACTGCAGAACAAAGAACATATCTGGTAGCATTTGCTCAGTCACTTATTGGGTTTATTTAAAACATGCCACGGGGCCAACATTTCTAAATCTGTGAAAGAGAATTAAATGAAGCCCAGAGATGAGAACTGAGAATCCTCATGGAGGATTGGGTCCAAACAACAAGAAAGGATGCATTTTTCACACTGCGTGATGCATCACCTCATATGGTTTCACGGAGACTCCCCCATCCCCTTCCCGCCCCCTGATGTTCCACGCACAGATTTGATCAAGCAGCACTCAGCCCCGAGACCCTGGTTCCCTCTGCCCAAAAGGGCAGCGGCTCCCCGATCCAGAATCACTCCCCCACCCTACCCCACAACAGATTTATTAAGGTTTGGAATGTGTGTTCAGGAAGCCCTTATTTTAGGAAACAATTAAGTAGAATTAGGCTAATAAAGCGAGGCAGGCAAAGCTTTTGCCCTTTGCTGAGAAATAACTCCTACATGGAACAGTTATACTAATAAAAATCATGTATTTCTTAAATGCCTCAAAATGATCTTTGCACCCAGCTCGGCAATTAACACTGCCCCACTGAGGAGCGTTTATTCCCCAGGCTAAGGAGGATTAATCTCCGTGTTTGCTCGACCAACGTCTTCCTTTGGTGAAAATACAGTATGAGGCTTTGGGCTGGAAACAGAAATTTCTGCAAGCGGGAATTTCACAGGAGGCTTAATTCCCTTCTCATCTTAGAGGGTGGCAAGGCGGACAAGGAAGGGCTGGGTGCCCCCTACCAGGCCCGCATGGAGGCCCATGCCAAAGACCTTCTTGGGCCTATCCTTGACCCCAAGGGAGGATGGGAAGACCTTACTTCGGGTAGCCTGGGCTTCATCAACTGAGGGGACTCTCACCCCCCAAATCCCCAATCCCACTCCCCCTCACAGTAGCCATTAAAGGGCCTTCTCCTGGGCCAGGAGCTATAGATTTCCCACCTCCAAGCCTGGGCAGGAAGTGACCGCTGGGCAAAAGGGGGACACAGACCCTCCCGTTGGACGCTTTGTCTCCTTGACAACACCCCAGCTGGTGGCCCGAGGAACAGACTTAATTTCTTTTCTTTCTCTGCCCACCCTCCCCTCCCCATACTTCTTTCCCTCTTTCTCTAGATGCAAACGTACGACATCCAACATAAAGTTGCCGAAATAGCAATCTTGTCTCTGAATATATAAATTGCAAAAATTGATATGAATAAATCTGCAAGTAGCACACTGATTGTGGCACATTTCATCAAAAAACGGCGCTCGGTTGCTCGGTGGCTGGGGAGGGAGGTGGTGTCATTACACATACAGAAAAACATCTGCAAACTCCCAGCTTCTTTACTTAGAACTGAATGGAGGCATGACCTCCTGTTCCTTGCCATGAACCCTGAGTTCACACTCATATTTTACATGTTACAGGAAGCCACAGCTCGCCCCAGGGGTGCTGCAAACAGACACGCAGAAGCCAGATGTAGTCCCCCCACCCCCTGCCCCTTAATGCACCTGAAGAAGCTGGCAACTCGACATTCAAAAGCTGACATGCTCGTAGCTTAAGGTCACTTCAGATTTTGTAAAGCGGAGGACAAAACCAGGAATGCTTCTAGGGCTGGGCTGTCAGCGGGGAGGCGGAGGGATTACAAGGAACCTGTGACTCTGCCTCTTTCTGCCTTTGCTGGTAGTTTTTTTGTGTGTGAACAAGTGCCATACAACAGATTGAGCCTCCTATAAAGGCCTGAGACTGTGCAAGGGCCCCCCGCTGGGCCTCAGCTGTGCTTGCAATTAGCAATAGGCACGGAGTGATTATTGTTGGGGTAGCGGATGGCAATGCGAAGTGACAAGTTTTATGGGGGAAGTTGGGAGTGGGGATGCTCGGCAAGTTTCTCTTTCTTTCTTTCTTTTTTTTTTTTTTCTTGTTCTGCAAAAACCCGTCCTTGGGCGGCTGCAGCCTCCCGTTGCAGTGAAAGGTATTCTTTTCCCCCCCTCGTCATTCAAAAGAGCCTGAACAAAATTGGTGAAAGAATATTTTTTCTCGGTGCTTCAGAATGCAGGTTTTCTAGGTCAGAGCTTCCTGGCTGCCCTATTTAATGTCAGAAATACCCATTTGCCTCAAATTAGCAGAGATCTGGGAGTTGAGGGCAGGAGATTAAGCATACAAAATTACTCAGCAGGTGACGGTGGGGTGGATTTGGGGGTTGAGAAGTCTTTAAAACTGACTACGAGACATTATATACTTCTGACAAAAGCACATAGTAATCCTACCTGCTTGCTTTAACCACTGTTGTTTGCCTATTATGATGTGCTTTAATGCTCATGAGAGCCAAACTAGTGCTGATACTACTCAATTACCATAGTAACTCACACCAGTGACCTCTTATCTCAAGGCTCCCAGCCCAGCTGAACCAGTCCAAAGAGTTTGTGTCTTTTTATTTATTGAAACGGTGACATATACTTGGACTGGAAAGCTCCAGAGGGAGGCTACTCCTCTCTTTGTCCAAGATCAGAACTTGTTTTGAAATTCTGAGTACGGCCTTTTCACCTTTTGAATCCAAGGTGGTTCTGAGGTTTATGGATTGGAGTCTGTGGGACGACTTCAAAAACATCATGAAGGGCTTCCCTGGTGGCGCAGTGGTTGAGAATCTGCCTGCTAATGCAGGGGACACGGGTTCGAGCCCTGGTCTGGGAAGATCCCACATGCCACGGAGCAGCTGGGCCCGTGAGCCACAATTGCTGAGCCTGCGCGTCTGGAGCCTGTGCCCCGCGACGGGAGGGGCCGCGATAGAGAAAGGCCCGCGCACCGCGATGAAGAGCGGTCCCCGCACCGCGATGAAGAGTGGCCCCCGCTTGCCGCAACTGGAGAAAGCCCTCGCACGAACCGAAGACCCAACACAGCCAAAAATAAATAAATAAATAAATAAATAAATAAATAAATAAGAAAATCCTTTAAAAAAAAAAAAAAGCTATCTATCTAAAAAAAAAAAAAAAAAAACATCATGAAGACACAGGACAACGCCCAATAACAAGAAAGGAACATGTGTGCATCCAAGACCAGCAGCCTCCCAGATGCACAGAAAGTCATGTTCCCCACTTGGGTCTCCAGCTCTCCTCTCCAAAGTTTGGGAGGTGGAAAATGGGAGCCTCTTACTGTGGAACGCTGGCTATTTTATCCTATCAGTGCGGCTAAATGCAGACAGGACAAAACAACTACCCAGAGGGATTTAATCTCAAGTTTTTAAAAGGACATAAAAGTGATACTAGCATAACATTTTCCAGCTTTTCAGTTTTTCCCCTGGCCTGTGGATGTCTTTGTCATGCATATATGCATACGGTATACTCTGTCTGAATACTACTGGTGATTCAGAGTCATAGGGTTACATTAACATATTAAACGCTCTGACAAGTCCTGCAGTAAAGAAACCCACTGAACTTTGCTTCCTATTTTCCAGCTGTATTTGACTAAAGAACCACTTTCCATGAGCCTCCTAGTAACAGCTTTCAGGGTACTAATGTTCCATTGAATCCACTTTGGAAAAAAATTCTATAGTGACATTACTAATAATAATGAACAATAACAGTAGTAAAAATAATGAGAGTAAACATTTAGTGAGCACTTTTTATGTGTCAGGCACTATTCTAAGCAGTTTATATGGATTAAACTCATTTAATTCTTCTAACAACCTCAGGAGATAGTTACTTTTTAAATCCCATTTTACACTTCTATAGCATCGTATTTATATGAATTCATTCTCCATGAAAAAGAGAGAAAAGGAGATGTAATCCATATGTAATAAATCGGCTTTTAATGTTCATTCTATTTTTCCTGCTTCCGACTCTCCAGAGATCCTGAAGCCTGTGAGCTCCCCAAATACATATTTTTTTTCCTATAACTCCAGGCCCGATTTAATAACAAGTTAAATGAGGAGCGAGGCATGACTCCCTGCAAAATCCTTCCACCTTTGAACTTAAGGTACCCAAATAGAGAAATATACCTTTCTCCTCTGTCTCTTTTGATTAGTCTCCAAAGCCCTGCTGTCCTGAAAGAAAGAATCCAATTTAGGTATCAAAATTAGATCTGTGCTTGCCTGTACACAACATGAAAACTGCTGGACATCTAAGTAATTGAATAAAAATGTAACTAGTGGTCAAGCCCTGAATGAAAGATGGAACATGGGCCCCACACCAGCTGTTCTAACACCCCCTGGCTGACCAGCGGGACCTATCGCAGCAAATCAGGACACACTCGTGTTTGGGACTTTTGTTAACTAGACGAGTTTTTTTTAGCAAATGTCAGAAGCTGATACCTAACTTTTGGCCAACTGTGATACTGAAGGGAAAAGGAAAAAGCTCTCTTATGTACCTGGATTTTCTCAGACTATTTTTTTCTCCAAGAGATGTAAATAATGAGCCCAACGTGATTAATCCCCAGTCGGCCTCTAACCAGGCCTTGTCTGCTGCCTGGGCTGCCCAGGGCAGGTGTGCAGTTTGGACATTAACAAACTCACCACGGTTAACAATACCTTTTTCTGGGGCCTATTTTTCTCTGGATATGTTGGGGATTTAGTCTTGGGCCTCCCTGTGCATTGAGAAAATGGACCCCCATGCCTTTAGCCTCCGTCCTCTCAAAGGAACCTACTGTTCTGGGAAAATGTAGACTTACAATCCAAATTCACACTCTCACGTCATGTCAATCACTTAAAGCTCAATTATGTTGAAAATGAAATTCTGGTTTTGGTGGCACATCTTACCACCTATTATCCACGCGAGAAGGGTGAATAATTTATCTGAAAACTATTCTCTGATACGCATACAAGGACTTCAGAGGGAGGAGAGGGATTCATCCTAGGAACTGAGATCAGATTATTCACGCAGAGCATCTGCCCGCCGCCCCCCCCCACCCCCCCGCCCCGACTGCTTCTTAGGTACGGGAAGTGCAGGGAGAGTTAACTGCATTAATTCACAAGCAGATTGACGTAAGCAACGGAATGAGAAATTTGCATACCATACAGAAATGATTATAGAAATCATACCCTAAAATAAGGATTGTAACTCACGTACCGAACGGAAAGATAAAGCGGAGTGCCAACTTTGTCTTTTTAAAACGGGGTTGGTTTAATCACATTAGGGGCTAATTTCATCATTTGCACATATTAAACTTTCTCTAAAGTCATGACTCATGAGAGTTTTGTGAGTCAAAGTTGAAGCTCTTAGGCAGGAAAATCTGCATTGACTTCAGGGAGTTGTTTTTCTGGGCAAGGTTGTTTTAGTCCCTACTCTCAGTATTAAAAAACCAAAACAAAACAGAACAAAAACAAAAAGAACAAAAAGTCTGTACATTCACATACTTCCATGTTATTCCACGGAAAACATTCAGGTAAATAGGTAAACGGGATGTTGCTGGTTCAACCACACAGCCAGTTTCCCAGCAGAAGATGACAGGATACTCGTATACAACCCAGGAGGCACAGTCCAGAGCTCTCAGGATTCCAAGACAACAAAAGCCAACAACTATATATCTGTGGGTCCAGAACCCTTTTCCAAAGTCTTCTAAGCAGTTTTTTTTTTTTTTTTTCTAAGCAGTTTTAAAATTAGATCCATGTCAGCCCTAGTGAACCTGGGCTCTATGGGGAATGATTTCTCATAAGGAAGGGGTATGATCTTTTTAGGAGCCAGAGATGGCATTCAGTTTCCAAAAAGCAGTCAACAAACGGGACGATACTCAGATGCTGGTTCAAGTGGGCTGGGTTTCAAAGAGAAGGCAGTGTCATGAAGGCAGGAGAAAAGATGGCGGGGGGACTGGCGAAGACTTCTCAAACTCCTAGGAGGAAACATTTAGGGGTGCATGGGGACTGCCCCTATAAAGGAGATCAGAAAACAAGTTCTGATGCCGGGGGATCAGAGATGAAGAAAAGAAAGACAAAGTGCTGCTTTTTAAAAGTTAACATGTGTTTTCACCATGTACAGCTGGGCTCTGCTTCCCAATAGCGCCCTTTCCTCTTGCTTTATTTTTAATCTCTGGAAACCACATTCCCCTCTCACTACTTCTCACTGAGTGTGACTCTACCTTTTTTTTTTTTGTTTTACCTTTCTGGGAGTGGGAAATAAACCTCACATTTGTCAGATCACTAACCCTAACCTCAGCCCAGGGAGCCCGTCACCCCACCTCTGGAAAGGGCATAAACCTCAGACCACTGTCCTTACAGAAGATACTCATTGGACCCTGCTGGGTGCCCTCAACATCTACAGATGGTTTTGGATCCACCAGCCAGGAGATAAGGCTGCGTCAGGTCCCCCGTTGAAGCACTCAGATGGGTCTAGGACCCGAGCACATAGAGTTAAACCGTAAATTAGCCATGAGTTAATATGTGCAGGCTGGATCGCTCTGCCTTGCCATTAATGCTTTCCGTCCACAAGGTCCCTCCGCCTTCTCCACACCCCCCTTCCTTTTTTCTGAGGCGACAGAATAAGAAATTAAACACTTGTGGGTTCATTCGAAAGAGTGAATGAAATTGAATAAGCTCTCAGTACTTGAGGCGCACAGCGAGTGCCTGAATGGGGCAAACCTCCTAAGTTGAATGGAGTGTCTTTTGGGACCAATTTGTCTCTTTTCACTCTTTATTCTTCCCTTTTTGCTGACAGATGTACAAAGGCGGAACTGCGCCGTGCAGCTTATCCGCAGGCACCCACAGCAGCTGTCACTTTTGTCGAGCAAGTTAATCAAGCAAATGCCACCATATCCCACTTTCTATAAGGAACAACATGTTATAGACAGTAGTCTTGCTAGAAAGAGACTTTATTTTAACTTTGATTGGCTTGGCCCTCCCAATGTTTCCCCCCTTCCCCCCCGCCACCGCCAAAAAAAAGGAGGGAGAACGGGGGATTGTGCCCAAGCCAAAGATTTGGCTATGATCACGTTAGATTTAATAATAATATTGTGCGAGAGGCTGACGACTTGATTTGGAGTTCTTTCCTAGGGACTGAAGGATGCCCTGGGTCTGGGGTTTTTCTGAGCACGATATTGTTTGCACTGGACTGTTAGGCTGTACGTCTCAAGTTATAAAGAGAAAAGCTGAGGGCAGAAAATAGTATTATGCCACGGATGTTTTGGATTAATTTCATTCTCTTTTCCTTTGTAAAGCAGGTTGCATTATTTACATATTTCTTGTGATAAACCCCCATGACTGGCCAGGCTTACAAAGACTGCACTAAACACAGAATAGCATGTCTTTGTGCATCTTGCCGTTAGTGAGTTCTTTAAGCTGAATGCCCAAATTTATTTCTAATGTGCACCAACAGAGGCAAACAGGCCTCCGTGTCTCTAATTCTCTGTAAGCCAAGTGGGGAGCCTTTAAAAGAATTCTAGCACGTCCACATTCACATCCTCCTGTGCTGCAGTCACGACTAGTTGGTGATTTCCAGAAACCACAGGCAGGAGCGAGCTTCAGTAAATGGTGTACAGTGTTGACCTCAGCTGCTACCCGTGAGCCCGCACTCACTTAGGAAACTGAATGCCCAAAGCAGACATATTTTGAATAAACAAACTCTTTAGAAATAATGCATAGAGACAACCTTCCAGGGGCCAAGGGATTTGCTACTTTCAAGGGTGGGCTGACAGCTGACGATCTATCTGGTAAGCTCTTTAAAGCTTCAAGAGAAAAAAAACCCAATTCCTTCCTTTCCTCCCTTCCTCCCACCCTCCCTTCCATCCTTCCTTCCTTCCTTCCTCCCTGCCTGCCTCCCTCCCTCCTTTCCTTCCTTCCTTTCTCTTTTATCACCCTGTCACATTGTTTATTGTAATCTTTGGCTGGAAATAAGTCAAGGAAGGGCTTTGGTGAAACCAGATCGCAGACATTCACATTGCTGACATCTTAGGCATTATTGGATAATGATCACGCAATGATTTAGTTGCAACTACGTTTGTATTAGGCATGGATTTTATAACCATGTTATTCTGTAATTCTGGATTACTTTTCCCCTCCTGTAAAGCATTGCTGATCTGGGAAACTTCACAGTGCCATTGAAAACATAGCTATGTGGGTAGGTTAAAAGAGTCCACAGGGCCTCATAGGAAAATCTTGGGCACTGTTGTTGAATTACAGCACTGTGTCAAGATTTGCTTAAGGAACTTAAACTGCCACCCTAAACCATTTATCAACTGTCTGCGATGAAATGGTATTGTCTTACCATCGTTCCCCCACCCTAAATAAACCACAAAACTTTATTCTTATGGGATAAGAGATCTCAGACAGAACACAGAGGGAGATATAGACTGAAAGCTGAAACCCACCCCTTAGCTAGGCCTAGGTAGAAGTGGTGTTTGCAGCACATATGGTATGCAACCTTCCCCACTGTGTTGTGGTCCCTCTCCTCTGAGGATGGGGTTCCACCCTGAAGTGGGTACAGTAGCGCTTCCTGGGATCTCCCACTTTTAGGTCTAGGATCTGCTGGTGTTGGTGGAACTCGAGCCTGGTGACAAAGTCCTCCCATTCAGGAGAGGCAGGGTTGAGTTTTCCTTAAGGGGTCTGCCTGATTAGCTATGCGACTCCCATCACTGTTAGTGGACAAGCCATCACTAATAAGCCACTTTCTACCAGGGGGTCACAATCGAAATTTCTGTCTTGAGTACTGCTGTGGTACCAAGCAGGAAATAGTGACACCACTACAGTAACATCCCCGGTAGATGAATGTGGGATGCAGAGAACTCACTGGAGTGCGAGATGGGGGCACATATTCAAAGAGTGTAGGTTTTCTGGAAAGACATTATGGTTAGGTGTCTACTCTGCAACAGAAAGGTAGGAGTTTGATCTAGGATTGATTACTTCCCAGCCTTCGGAATTTAGTGAAGTCAGTTTACCTCTCAGTGACTCAACTGCTTTATCTGTAAAAACCTATCTCACAAGGAAGTTATGAGAGTTACATGAATGATTACATTTAAGTGCCTAGAACAGTACCTGGCACACAGATGGTACCCGATAAATATTGGCTCTCATCAGCCTCAATAGCTATAAAATGGCGATCATTAGGTACCCACCTCCTAGAGCTGCTAAGAAGACTTAAAAGAAATAACGCCTTTAACAAGATGATGTGGTTATTGCTAATGTACAGTCAGAAAATATACATAAAAGAAGTCTAGAGAAATTTTATCGTAATTATTAAACAGCCATTTATTAAACCCCTAAATTAATGGGATTCTTTCTCCTGGTTTGCATTTGCCTTTTAGGAGAAAGCTGTCCTTTTCCTTCCCTCCAAAAGTCCTCTTTGGGATTGAATTAAAAGAGCAGCTTTTAGAATGTGTTTCTGGCTAATAAACATTTCAGCCCCATCTTCCTAATGGGGTATGATAGAAGGAGCACTGTATTTGGAGCCAGGGAAGTTATTAGTAGGGCAATACTGGATAAGTCACTCTTTTTACATCTTCATGACTGGATAGTGTCACTTGGGGTTAAGTAGGGTAAAGCCAGAGCCCTGAAAGATCTTGACGCAGAGAATTAGATTCTGTTTCAAATGCTCAGTAAGGCAGAAAATAGAACTAAGACATTTTGGAAAGTGTTTCAAAAGTAGGGGTTGAAAGAGAAAAGGTTTTCCAATAAATCTTCAAATTAACCAAAAAACCAAATGGGCCAAAACAATTCATTCCCCATTAAATTAACCAGAACACTACAGATTCAAGGCTTCCAAAAAAAATCAGGTGACAATTGCAAAAATCCATAGTGAGACACTTAAAGGATTTAAATTACTATTTTGACTTAGCAATCGAAATAGAAAATATCTTCAACAAGGTCCACGAGATAGGGTAGGGATTCATCAATACTCATTTAACACACAGTTACTGAGGGTTCACATATGCTAGAACACGGAGGGGGGGATGCAACGGCGAATAAGATGGATACTATGACTGCTCTCACAGAGTGGGGGATGGAAAAGCCAGTTTCAAGAGATGGTGTCCCTGGGACCTTGGGGTTCTGGGCAAGCTCTTTCTGGACCTTAGGTTCCTGCCTTAAAAATGGAAATAATAGTACCTTCTCCTATCTTTTGGTATGGTTGCTATAGATATAAAAATAAAAAGGTTATAAAGTTGTTTTGTTGGACACAAAGAATTAATAGAAATAATAGAACTAAACATGTCTTTCGGTATCTTTTATCGACTAAATCAGGATTTATCAACTTTGCAATCGTTGGAATTGGGGGCCAGATAATTCTTTGTCGTGGGAGGCTGTCCTGGGCAGTGCCATGTTTAGCATCTGCTCATTAGATGTTGGCAGCATCCCTCCCCACTAGCCCCTGAGTTGTGACTGTCAAAAATGCCTCCAGACCACCTCCAGACAAACTCTGGGTGGACAAAATCATGCATCGTGGAGAAACACTGCTCTAAATCAGTGACTCTTGATCAGATTAAACCCTGGGACTTGTTTAAAAAAACAGATGCCTGAGCTCTATCTTAGATCCACTGACTCAGAATCTGTGGCATACAGCTGGGATGGATACATTTTTAAAATAAAAAATACACATAAATCCCAAAGCTTCATCTAATTATGATAAAAACATCAGATAATTAACAGAGGGGTAGCCTACAATATATCTGAGCCAGATTCCTCAAAATCTACAACGTTATCAAAGAGGAGCCTAACGTGACACACAACTAAATATAACGAGATATTATCAGTAGGATCCCAGAACAGATAAAGGACATTAGGTGAAACTAAAAAAGTATGAGTAAACTATGGATAACAAAAATACATAAGTAATTCTGATGTATACCCCTGGTTAAGAAGCACATATTAGGGACTTCCCTGGTGGCCCAGTGGTTAAGAATCCGCCTGCCAATGCAGGGGACACAGGTTCGAGCCCTGGTCCGGGAAGATCCCACATGCCGTGGAGCAACTAAGCCCGTGCGCTACAACTACTGAGCCTGCGCTCTAGAGCCCGTGAGCCACAACTACTGAGCCTGTGTGCCATACCTACTGAAGCCCGCGCACCTAGAGCCCATGCTCTGCAAGATGAGAAGCCACTGCAATGAGAAGCCTGCACACCGCAAGGAAGAGTAGCCCCCGCTCGATGCAACTAGAGAAAGCCTGTGCGCAGCAACGAAGACCCAATGGAGCCAAAAATAAATAAATAAATAAATAAATTTATATATAGAAAAAGTAACCCTCTTAAAAAAAAAAAGAAGCATATATGAAAAGATAAAACAATACCTGTTAATATAGAAAGAATTTAGCCCTTAAGATTATGGAGCAGATAAATGCCTACAAAGCAAATATCCAGGTGCGTAGATTGGAATCATGTAACCCGGGTGAAGCCATCACGTGTTTAAGTTCTGAAAGGACCTCTACAAAGAGCAGTCCTGCCGAGGCTGATGAAGCTATGGTGTTGACGAGTGAGGGACGCGCCCGGAGGAAGCGATAATGTCTCCCTGCAGAGTACCTAAGCATAGAATCCTGTCTCTTTCTCTTCCCCAAATCCTAGACGTCTGCCCAAGGCTGCCTCCTCTGGGGCACTATCTCTGGGGCTCCATCCCAGTGGGACTTTGCTGTATCTTGAAGCAGATTTTCTTAAGGGAACCCTCCTACACTGTTGGTGGGAATGTAAATTGGTGCAGCCACTGTGGAAAATAGTATGGAGGTTCCTTAAAAAACTAAACATAGAGCTACCATATGATCCAGCAATCCCATTCCTGGGCATATACCCAGAGAAAACTCTAATTCGAAAAGATACATGCACCCCAATGTTCACTGCAGCACTATTTACAATAGCCAGGACATGGAAGCAACCAAAGAGTCCATCGACAGATGAATGGATAAAGAAGATGTGGTATATATACACAATGGAATAGTACTCAGCCATAGAAAAGAATGAAATAATGCCATTTGCAGTAACATGGATGGACCTAGAGTTTCTCACACTAAGTGAAGTAAGTCAGACAAAGACAAATATCATATGATATCACTTATGTGTGGAATCTAAAATATGATACAAATGGACTTATTTACAAAACAGAGACAGACTCACATACACAGAAAACAAACATATGGTTACCAAAGGGGAATGGGAGTGGGGGAGGTATAAATTAGGAGTTTGGGATTAGCAGATACACACTACTATGCATAAAACAGACAAACTACAAGGTCCTACTGTATAGCACAGGGAACTATATTCAGTATCTTGTAATAAACTATAATGGAAAAGGATCTGAAAATTCTCTCTGTATAACTGAATCACTTTGCTGTACACCAGAAACTAACACAACATTGTAAATCAAACTATACTTCAATAAAAATTTTTTTTAAAAAGATATTCTTTAGGGATCCTGTAGCACAACTGGACTCTTTGTTACTTGCTATTATATTCTCTGACCATTTCATCTCCAGCTTTTCAAATTCCTGTTGGCATGGAATGTATCACTATTTTTCTTCTCTCTGCTGCAAAGCCTGCCTTAGCGTTAGGCAAGGATGTGCGTTGGTTTTCACATTACTACCACTACTGATGAAGACGACAACAAGAAGGGACATTTGTGCAGTAATTTATGTGCTCTGAGCATCGTTATGGTTTATTCATTGCCTCATTTAGTTTTCCTAATCCAAAGAACTCGGTACTGTTTTTATCCCCATTTTTACGGAGGGGGAAATCAAGGCTTGATAAGATTAATAACCTAAAGTCATACCGCTAGTAAGTGGCAGACCCAGA
The DNA here is from genome assembly GCF_949987535.1 of Balaenoptera acutorostrata. Lineage (NCBI taxonomy): Eukaryota > Metazoa > Chordata > Mammalia > Artiodactyla > Balaenopteridae > Balaenoptera > Balaenoptera acutorostrata. The sequence continues at coordinate 27,731,318 of NC_080073.1, read as the reverse complement.
AACTGACCTTGGGGCTGTCATACTACAAAGCCTACACTCTTAATGTCTGCTTGATGTAAAAGAGCCAGTTCCTTAAAAACTCGAAAAGGCACTTTCGTGTAGAAGGAAGCTGTGGTGATTCATTTAACTGACAAGATCGGAGTTTTTATTGAAGTACTGAAGTTTCATGGGAACTACGCATGGATGAGTGTTAAGTTCAAGCTGAGAAACGTAGGTGTTAATGATTCTTCGGTTTTTATTTTTTAGACCCTAAAAAGATGTCTTTCGATGAAGCTTGTCAAAAGGATTTTGGAGACTAGTTTCTGATAAATCTCCCAAGTGGAGTATTCTTAAAGAAAGAAATTGGAATCCCTTGGTGAGAAAATGATCCACAGATAATGCCCATGATTGATACCAATATTTAAACTCAAATTACCCATATCATTAAAGACAAAGGATTTTTAAACTATTGACACTTTGAGCTGGATAATTCTTTGTGGTGAGGGCTGTCCTGTACATCCCAGGATGTTCAAAAGCATCCCTGGCCTCTACTCACTAGATGCTAATAGCACCTTTCCATTTGTTACACCAAAAATGTCTCCAGACATTGCTGAACGTCCTCTGGGGGGCAAAATCACCTCTGGGTGAAAAACACCGGACTAGTACTCCCTAAACTACTGAGGCACCTAATAGCTGGGTCTTTTCTCTTTAACAGGATGGTTCCCTAGGCCAACTAATGAATTTTCTGACCAAAAGGAAGTGATGGTTCTCTTCCTTAAAAAGGGTGTAAGATAAGCTCAAGGATGTATTGTGCAACACGGGGAATATAGCCAATATTTTGTAATAACTGTAAATGGAAAGTAACCTTTAAAATTGTAGAAAAAACTTAAAAAATTAAAAAAAAGACAAACAGAAAGAGAAAAAAGTGACTTCGAGAATTGCATGAGAAAACTCATGAATTTAACTTTGCTTACTTTACATATTACTTGTTCTTTTCAAAAAAATTTTTTTTTTTTTACACAAAATGAGAGGGGCTTTTATATCCTGGTTGGCATGAAGATCCGGTAATTAATGATAATCCCATCCTGGGCAAGACCTGGAGGTTTGTTGGTATAACGGGTGTTAGTCCGGGGATGGTTAGAGTGAAAAATTCTGCCACAGGCAGTCAAGGCAGCTCAGTGTGGCAGGGAGCACACTGTCATTGTAAGGTTTCTGATACAGGAATAGTCATACTGGTGGCAAATCGCTAGACTCCATTAACTGGATTTTTAGTCAACTCGGCAGGAGTTTAACACAACAGGAGGCTGGTAACTGTTGTCTTCTGAAGTGGGAATTTGGAATGAATGAAGTATTCAACTTGAGCCTTCTTTTCAGGTTTTTGGATGCACAAAAATAACTTGTAGCCACCTGGTAGAAGCAATTTTTTTTTTTTTTTTTTTAACCAAGATCCTGGTGGAATCATAAAAAGCAAAGCAATTGAGGGAGGCCAAACTGGGAATCTGTCCTGCTGATCTAACGCAGTGCTCCTTTCCATGGCTCGGAGTGGGACTCCTCTGCGGAGACACGGAGAGAGGGCTAAAGGGTCCTGGATGTCTCACAAGCTTGTCCTATCATTGCATGAAGCCCCCCAAACATAATCTACTTCCAAGACCGGCATAGCTCCCAAGCCAACTCCCAGGTTGATAAGTGGTCACTTTGTTGTTGTTGATGCTACACATACCCATCGAGTGTGTGTGATGGTGGTGGCAGAGGGACACGTGACATGCAGAGAGGTAGGGCTCCCTTGTATACCTCTTTCCTGGTTCATCCAGATCAGTGGTTCTCAAGCAGGAGTGACTTTGGTCCCCCCTCCCCCTCCCAGGGGACCTTAGGGAATGTCTGGAGACATTTTTGGTCATTAAAGCTGAGAAGAGGTTGCTACTGGCATCTAGTGGGTAGAAGCCAGGGATGTTGCTCAACATCCTTCAATACACAGGCCAGCACCCCACAACCAAGAATCATCTGGCTCGAAACGTCAGTAGTGGCGAGGGTAAGAAATTTTGCTCTCTGAGGGTTGGGACCTATTACAACCCACACATCATACAACGTGTGATGAAACCATTTCATTGGTTACCACCAAGATTTTTGAAAGATGGAATAGAAAATATCAGACTGCATCACACAGAGAGTAAATATTGTTTTATAAACTTCTAGTGTGTGTGTGTGTGTGTGTGTGTGTGTGTGTGTATGTGTGTGTGTGTGTGTATACATACATACTGGGTTGCAATGTAAAATGCGCTTCTTACGATGGGTCACAGGCATAGAAGAGAGTCACTGATCTTACCCAGTACTTCTCAAACTTTACTGTGCCTTTGAATCAACAGAGGCTCTTGTTAAAATGTAGACTCAGATCCATCTTGGCTGGGGTTAGGGCTGAAATTCTGTACCCCCAGTGGAGACTGACGCTGAGGGTCCACGGACCACATTTTGCATAGTAAGAACCTAGATGATATTTTAAGTTCATTCATTAAAAAATTTTAGGGCAAGCGATTATGATGTTAGACATGAAGAGACAGTGAAATCTTTTGATAGTAGCCTCTACAGAGCCTGGCAAGGAGGGAAACAGTTACTTGGTTAAATAATGGGAAGTACTTGAGGATTTAGTACATCTCGTATCTTGCTACGCAATGTGATAATATTCGTTTCACAAAATGTGCCGTGGCTACTGTGTGTGTGCATGTGTGTATGTGTGTGTGCATGCACGTACGTGTGTGCGTGTGTGTGTGCATGCATGTACGTGTGTGCGTGTGTGTGTGTAAGTCTGTCACTTACTGTTTCCATGCCATAAGTCTGCCATAAGAAAAAAAAACAAACCTTTTCTAAGACACAAAAGTATTGTGTGGGTCATGTCAGCAAGGATACTGTGACCTTAATGTAACAGAGCAATCAGTCTGGCTTCTTAGAATGATTATTGGAACATTCTCCACTGGAAAAGAAAACAAATTAACTGTATTCACCAAATGTCTCCTGGAACACAGAAAGCTGTTCTGATAAAGACACTTAGCAAAACTCTTTGTTGCACACAAGCTCCGGAGAAAATTCAAGACTGGTTTTATGTCAGGTTTGCCTGAAAGTAAACGAGGCCTATTTCTGTGAACGGCTTTAGAAGCAGCATCTAGGTTAGAAAGGACTACTTGACGACATGGCCCTGAAATATAAATCTGTAACAATGACACTAAAAAAAAAATAAACACTTCCTTTTGGATGGTAACAACCCATTTGATACAATTAATCCAAATAATCCAAATCTATTAATGCCCCCTTATCTTTTCTGCATGAACGATTGCTGAAAACTCAAATTGCCCAAGCATGAAGAAAAGCCTGTCCATGTGGAAGAGAAATGTGTTTCTATACCTAAGACTCCAAAAGAAAAATAATGCATTGTTATCATTTACTTGTTATTGTGAAGGTCACGGGGCAAGAGGATGCATATGTGAACATGAGAGTCATTGCGATAGGGCATCAGAGGCATCGAAACACTCCTCTTTCCATCCCCTCCCATCCTCGTAGAGCTTGCTTTACTTTGATCTCTGTCATGTCAGAGATCAAAAACTTCCATTATTAGTGCCTTATTCTTTTAGCTTAATATTATGTTAAAATTGCAAATACCCCAACAAGGTCAGCACTAAGTTTTCTTTACCTTAATAGGGGAGGAAAAAGCACATCTGCTAAAAACAGATTTACGTGATGGGAAGTAGGGAAATCATGAAGACACTGGGTCTTTAAGGGGCACTGGAGGATAAAAGTCACGAAGGTGAACTTGGATTGTTTTATAATTCCAGCTTGGAAAGGTCCTGAGTCTGAGGTTCACATGCAAGAACCCAAACCCTAATGATATGTGTGTGTGTGTGTATTATATTCCTTATAATGTTACAAATCAAGGTGAGGACAGGCTTTCCACATCTCATTTCCCTCTGACTCTGTCCAGTTTCCATATTCTTCTTGAGAAATGACACTCTTGGGGAATGACACATGGCCCAGGACATGGTTTAACTGCCAGAATTTACTTTGAGATTCAGAATTAGGTGGAAAAAAATCAACTGTCTCTCCTTTCCTAACTGTCTTTCCTGGTCCATTTCGGATTTGTTTTCCTGTTCCGGTATATATAATCACACAGATTCTGAAGGCTATCCTAGTAGCCCAGACAAAAGGCTCTGTAGCCTCATAATTGAGGATGATAGGGTCGAGGTCATAGTTCAATTAAAGTTTGATCTGAAGAGTATTGAAAGCTCAGCTTCAGCCTGATCTGAAGGGCTTAATTTCAGATTGATAACCTCAGGGAAAATCTTAGCAAGATTAACAAAGAAACCTTCCTAATGATCTCAGGTGGGAGTGAAAGTTCCTCGTCAAGATTTCACCAAAGCAGTGGCAGTGAGAGAAGAAACACTGGACCAGGACCTCAGATCGACCCATCCAGCTCAGACCCCTGTGCCTTAGCACGTGAAATAAAATCCCTGCAGCTCTTCATATGGCCAACTTGTTCCCTGACCTCTGGGGATTTCTGGCTGTTTAGCTTTTTTTTTTTTAAAAAAAAAAAAAAAAAAACTAGCTTCAGAACTTTTCCTTACATACAGAGAACAGCTTAAAAAAACCCTGGTTGAATTATGCTGAGTTACTAATTATGTCCAAAAGAGCTACTTGGTTGAATTCAGCTAGATATTTTTTTTTCTCCTGAAATCAGTTCTATGTTTAGATAGTAATAAACTCCTCCAGTCTGTGGAACAATTGGCACGGTGGTCCCTTTAAGTCAGGATCATGAAAAAAGCCAGTGCCGGTAAAAAGAAATTGAAAGCGCATCACAACCAGATACAACGCGTGGCCCTGCATCGGAGCCTGGCTTGCAAAAACCAACTATAAAGGATACTGTGGGGACAAGTGGGCAGCTTTGGATATGGATAGTGTATTAGTCAAACACTTATTTGTAGGGAAAATCAAGACCATTAACTTAAAAACAGCAATTTTTGCTCACTTATTTTGGTTAAAAGTACATCAAGTATATAAGCACATAGAAAAAGATTCAAAGAATAAACACTCAAGGAATAATCTGTGCCTGCTGGGCACGTAATATTTTCTTATTTTTGCTTAGCTGTATTTTCTAAATGTCTACAAGGTAAATTCATTTCATCTGTAATAATAAAAGGCATTAATCATCCTCCCCTCCACCCCCAACTCCTCAAGTTCAGAAGGTCAATTCTGATTTATTTGCCGATGCACTGTGGTTTTGTTTAGGGGGCAGGGCTAGGTCATTTCAATGTCACTGTAAGGAACAAATAGTTCTACGAGACGATGATGATGATGATGATGATGATAAAAGACTTGTCGACTTTTTAACTATGCCAGTCTACATCCACTGTGTTATTTAGTCCTCACAAGAACTGTAAGAAGTAAGTTTCTTTACAGCTGAGAAAACTGAGGCTCAGAGAGGTTAACTAATTCACCCGAAGTTAAACAGCTCAGAAGTGGCAAAACCAGGATCCCTTCTCCGGTCTGGCTTACTTCAAAGCCCCAGCCCTAACCATCACTCTTTTGCTTGTTTCAGAACTACGTTTTACCAAAAGCAAACCGGTACTAGGCTGCTGTACATCATGTAATTCTAAGCAAGCTTGGAGCTAATGCCTGAAAGTGACAGCGAGATTCTTACAGCACCTTAGCATGGAGATGGGGTTTTGTTTAACAAGAAAAAAAGAGGCCTGGGAAAAGCTTTTCCATTTCAGTGATGGCGATGATGATGATGATGATGATGATGATGATGATGATGATGATGATGGTGGTGGTGATGAGATGATGGTGGTGGCGACGGCGGAGGACACTTACCAAATGCTTCCACAGCGTGATGCTGGCAGGAGCACACGGTGCTTCACCCTCATAACGACTCCATGAGAAGGTTCTGCTTATTATCATCTCTATTATACAGATGAATCAGCTGAAGCTCTGAGAGATTAAATACCTTGTCCAAGGTCACCCAGCTTGTAAGGATCAAGGGTGAGGTCTGAAGGCTCCAGAAGCAAGGCCCAGGCTCACTACACAAGAGCTCCCATGAAGGGGCAACCAAACCTGCTTCTTGCTTATAGAGTAGACTGTCTCAGTGTCTTGAATGCCATATGCCGTGATTTTCTTTAATCAGCCCTTAGAACCGCCACCTGTTATATTGGTGAATCTTGTGTACTTCTCCCCACTTTTGTACTTTGGAAAGTAATTTCCCTCAGCTGGACAGTTGGCCATACACCTTACAGATATCACCTAATAACATACTGCGTTCCTTGTTGCCTGTTCTCCTGTACTTACTTCCTTGAGCAGGATGGCTCCTACCTTGATTGATATACGTTCACATGGGTAGTGCTTTTGTAATTTAATCAGGTAATGAATGATCAGGTTATCTGTGGCGTCTTATATAAATACAGCAAATATATTTTAATAGGCAGAGGTTTCATTTTTCAAATTACCCCTTTAAAGGGACATATTCACACTCAATTACTGTGCTGACACGTAAAGTGGACAAATATACGATTTGCTAATGGAACAGCAAATTAAAATCTGTGCAAAGCAAAGAATACAGAGCAGCAGCCCCAGCCGAACCTGACCGCGCTGCCTGATTAAGTGCTTACGAGGCGGTTTGGTGAGGGGTCCTTTCCTGATCTGATAACTGCCACGGAGAAGCCAAATGCAGAGGCAATCTGTAAATACTTAATCCTCCAGAAGGCAGATTAAGTGTATAATTGACCTATATAATCCATGTATCATCTCGAGTCAAATGTTCCCTGGGCCTGGTTCACAGTAACACGGGGGCCTGAAGAAAGCCAGTGCAGATGCAGCATTACCCCCAATGTGGATGCCATCCAAGTTCGAGATGGCTTTTTAATCACTCATCTCCGAGCCTGTGAGGTTTAAGTAGATGAATTCACCCTAAGCACATCTCTTTTAATCCTGATTTTCTTCTCAGTCTGTGTCTTCAAGAAGTACAAGGAGGAAAGAAAATAAATTAATTTTTGTTTAGACCTTGAAATCTTAGGTGCTTCTCTTGATGATCTGATCTCTAATTTCAAAAAGCATGTTTTTGTTTCAGGGAAGATAGTGAATTAATCACCAGAGAAGGGGGGAAAAGCTATCTGCATGATTTATGGACACTCAAGCTTTAAATCACTGTCTTCGAGTTATTTCTTGGGCTGTGCTTTCCTTTTCAGCTTCTGCTTTAGGAATATGGAGATTATTCATCTCCATGTTTTATATTTTCTTTAAAAGTCAGCAATAATTTTCAAAGAGGCCAAGCTCTCACTTGAGTCTGACAGCAATCGGATTCTCTTTTAAGAATTCAGCACCTTTAATATAATTTAGATTCCTTGTTATTGTACGTATCGGCATATTCTCTTGCTCTAAACCTCTGAATCTTTTGTTTCAAATATTATAAACTTATTTTTGTAGCAACTGAAACCAGTTTACAATGGCTTGCCATTTTTTAGGAAAAAAATTACAAAAATGCAGATGAAAAAATGTACAGCTGCATATCTGAAATACCAAGAAAAACAGTTTGAGGATTCATTTCCCATCAGCACTTAATTTTGGACTGATTAGCTTTTTTCTGAGGTGCATGACTAAAGAGGTTGCTAGCATTTTATAGGAGGACTATGTAAATCAATTATTAATAAACAGGGAAACTTACACTGCATTAAAAAGACCTGGTGAGACAATGTTATGTCTGACTGTATTTCTACAATCAACCTAGAAAATGCTTGTTTAAAAAAATTTGGTGAAGATGAATTTGGAAAGTTGCTCTTAAGTTACATAATAAAATAGATAAAAATGCAGAACATTAAATATAGAGCCCCAAATGCTATGCCGATAATCTCCCACAAGCACCCAATTCCAGCCAGAAGTACAATGACGAGGCAAAGAAAAAACCAGCTCAGACAGAGAGAGAGAGAACACTGAGATAGGGGCCTGGTTAAAATGGAAGACATACTCATTAAATGACCAGCTATTACTCCAAATATTCTCAGATACAGACACACACTAATGCCATCCAGCCTTTTCCACAAGGTACACTCAGGCCAAAAAATGGGAATAATCCTGAACAGCAAGAACTTAAAGGACTTCTCAGGTAAATCAAACTGAGACTTTGAAACACAGTTAAAAACACAACAGGAGCTCTGAGAACATGCCTCTGAATGACAGATGCCAGCAGGAACTAAAAACCAGAGAATGACACAAGAGTCAAAATCAACAACCTCCAAACAGCAAACAATCTGAGAGATATATATTTTTCCTCATTCAAAATGCTAATTTTCTATTATTCATTTTTGCCATTTATCAAAATGCAACAATTTGGAAGAGAAACCTCTCAGATCAACAAGTTTTTCTCAGTAGCTTTCTGCCAATTGTTCAGAAACCCGCCCCAGGACCACTATCATTAGGAATGAAGTTGAAAGGATAAGTTCATTGTAGCAAGAAATGTAGGGTGGGAGGTTTCACAGACACCCTCTTGCCTTAATATTCTGATTCCCTTATTTAGCTCGGTGGACACGAGTGCCTTCCAGAGCATATATGTAAAGAAATAAACACCCTGCTTGAGGAAACAGAAGCCGAAAATAATCAAACATGTTGGTAATCTGATGTTTTGCTGCTAGACTATAGAAAAACAGTAAGTACTGAATTAAATTACTGGGGCTGCATGGTAATGAAGCCTTTTGAGAAGCTCTGGGTTTTTTCGAATGACAAATGTTTTAAATCCATGACAGATTCAAGAACTTTTTTTGCACGACATCAGTTAGGTTGCCTAGCACCAATATTCTGTAAATTAGGGGAGCAGGTTATTTGGGAAGTAAGGAAGTAAATGGCAAAGAAATTCAATTCGTTATCTCTAAATAGGCTACTGAAAATTTTTTTCCATAGGGGTGGGAGTGATATGCAGTGAATGATTGTAATGGTTAAGTTTTAAAATCAGATATTCAGGGAAGGGTAATTAAGACTCCCTTGGGAAAACAGAATTGGGACAATAAGAGACTAAATTGTGGCGATTCTTATAATGTTACTGATGCCATTTTATGCTGGTCAGTGTAATTCCACAAGGGACTTGACATATTTGTGAATTTCTGAATGACCCTAAACATAATTTGCATCCTGAAAAACATATTCTTAGTGATGTTTTTTTCATTATTAATTCAAATAAATGACCAGAGGGCTTGAATTTGCCTGTGTTCTTCAACAGTCGGGCAAGTCCAGTTTACCATCTGTGCTAGCCAAAGCTACACTCTTAAATAAAGATTCAGTTGTACTTTACCTTTAAAAAAGCCCCAGAAAAGGACAATTTGCCCTGCTGCCTTCAACAAAGCTACCTTAAAAAAAATTTTTTTCGCCCTTGTACTTCTAATTAAAAAAAAAATCAAGAGGGAAGGGTGGGTTATTTGTCAATGAAACAATAGGCTAAATGGCAGATTAAACGTGAAATTCAGTACTAGATGTTTGAAAGTTTGAGAGAGCACGGGGTTATTCACACACGCTCACACAGGAACACGCACGCACACGCACGCGAGGGCCACACAAAACTGAGAATCAGAAGATACTCATCAAAGAAAAAAAAAAAAGAAGGCAACCTAGGCATTGAAAAGAACAACCCACAGGCTTCTTGAACGTTTGTGGCTTGGAATTTCATTCAGCGGAGATGGGCAGAATGTCCACACTCCAAACTGCAGACCTGAGTGTGCTGCCTGCCTGTTTTCAATGCCTATTGGCTGGGTGATTGGGCCCCAGACATTCTAGGCTCGGTACTTTCATAAAGGCACGCATGCAGAGAAGGGAGAGGACCCGCCGGTGAGCTTTATGCATGTATGAGGCATTCTCAGTGGATGTGGGCCATGCTAGAAGATGTATACAGGAAGATTATTTGATTCTAATTCATGCCACTTGATATAATGTGATAAAACATTTGACATGAGAGATAAGTTCCATTTTAATCCGAGAGAGGACGGGTGGGAATTAAAAAGTAAGAAGGGTTTTCTCGAAGAAAGGTGATGCAGAGGAAAGAGCGATATTGAGCACAGAGAGGGGATGATTAGAAAAGAAAAAAAAAAAGACAGGAGCCTTTTCAACACACGAGGAAAGCAAATGAACTGGAAGACAAAGCAGAGAAAAGTCAGGAGCTGCAGACTCTTTAGCAGTGCCAACAATGAGCTCGCTTAGCCATGGAACAAACACACACACACACACACACACACAAACTCGATGCAAATTGCTGAACACAATCACAGAAAAAATATAGAAACATGGATTCCATAGTAGACCAAAACATGAATGTTTGAGCTGGCACTAAAAATATGGAAACCTGGACCGGAGGAGCTCACGCTTCACGAGACAGAAGTAGGCTGTACAATTAGAGCCACACGGAGACAAGTACGTCGGCTTCCATGCACTCTGGCCGGGTCTACACTGGCAAATTCGGTGGAAACTTGAAACAAAATATCTGGCTAAATTAGGCAGCCCCATCTGCTTTGGCCTGAAAGAGGCAGGAGATTTGAGATGGAAGCAGATTCCTTTTTTTTTTTTTCTTTTTGCCTCAGTGGTTTGCTTTGGAAGTGCAGATGCAGTCACAGTGGAAGTAAGTTTGCTTGATAACTATTAACCCTCAGAAATCTGTTTTCTGAAGTTCAATCCGGGTCTGGCAGCCTGATGTACCTGCTCTCTGTACACCTGCTTCTTCTCCCAAATTTTCAGGTGGGTGGAGGGGGAGTGGAGAAGGGGCATCTGGGTTTAGAACGGCAATTGACCAAGTAACTAACATGTTTGCCAAAACCCAGGGCCAGCTAAAGACTTCTAGTCTTCCAGAAACAGAAGCATCTTTGAAGCGATAACGATACATTTACTGCACAGCTGCACGCCACAGCTGCTGGCAGGGAGGTACCACCCTCAGCCTCCTGGAAGGCAGGGAACATCTCCCTACAGCAGGGCCAGATTGCAAGGAGGGGCACCATGACCGAGGAAGGTCTTTGCCAGTGAGAGGAAGCTGCCGCCTCACAAGCTTCGTGCAGGCATGTGCCTGCTTGTGCAAGCCTGTGCCATCCTACGTATCACACAGATTGGGACTGAGACACGGCCACGCCAGGGTGGGTTGGGAACAGACACACGACAGATAAGAGCCTAAGGCAGACGGGGAGGAAAAGATTTTGCTTGCATCAGGACCAATCCATTTTCTCAAAATGTGACTTATCCTCCTGTCTCTTATTTTGTCACATTTTGGAGGGTCTCCTCCTTGGCTTTCAAGGAGGAGAAGGCACTTACTTACATCAAATAACCTTTCTATATACATCTCCTCATTGACCTTATCACGAAGGACATCCTGAGAGTGACGGACGAAAGTCACGTAGGCATCGGCCACGTCCATCCCGGGTTTCTGCAAAGAAACAGGAGAACATGAAAATGGACTTCTCAGACAGTGACCCTTTCTCGATGACCCAAAGCATTTTACTCTCCCCACCTCACCCTGCTGTGCACCCCCAGAGCTTTTGCTGGAGTTTGAGGCTATCCACCGGGGCTGGAAGCTATCCATAGTATACAGTATCGCTATCCACAGCCTGCTCTGATACTCCAGGAACTGAAACTGATATTCAAACCTCCTGCTCTTTCCAGAAATCCAACCTGGCAAGAAGGGAGTTGGGATTACAGGGCTGTATAGTTTATTATTTTTTTTCTACTATTAATTTTTTTTTCTGGCAAAGATACTCTGATGGATAAATCTTCACCAGATAACCCAGAGACAGTCTCTGGTTTTTCTTTGGATTGAAACCTCCATTGAAAAATACTCAAACATACTGCCTTCCACTGTCTGTCCTTAATATAATATTAGAAAAGTGACAGCCTTCCCCGATCCCTTCTTTAAAAAATTGAGGAAGTGCCAAGTCAAGAAATTGTATTTAAATCTCTATCCCCTCCTACCCAAGTCATATTTTTGAGGGGTAGTTTTAACCTGAGTATGTGGTAAGTATTTCCTTATCAGTTTACTCAGAGGAGACATTCAACCAGTGGTCTTTGCTTCCCTTAGAGTCCAAGGTACAGCCTTAGAGTCCGATGATTCAAAAAAGATGGAGAGGGGGAAGGATTTGATTTTTAAATAAATTAGATTTTCTGGAAAGGTAAGCAGGTGGTTCATCCAGTAGTTACAAAACGATTTATTGTAAGGAAAAAAAAAGAAACTAAGAATGCACACTGCTTGAGATGTTGCAATCAAAGTTATCTCTGAAGAAACCTATTAAAACACTGTAATATGGGTCATTAGGAGAGCTGCCACAAACCCCTTAAATTTCCACAGTGGGTATGTATGTTTGCTAATAACTAAAAAGATTAGTTTTCATTACTGTGGTTTACCTTAGATCACAAAGTATCATTTCTCTACAAGACATGACTGTCAGGCACTGCAAATTGAAGTTAGTTAACACTTCTGTGTAATTTCCAGGGTGAAAATGAGGAAGGTTTGGAAACAGTAGGACTGTATTTTTTTTTTTTTTCCTGATACAAAGCAAACAATTATCAAGCAAAGGGCCAATGCTTGGCCCCTGGGATGCTAGTAACATTTCTTAACACCTGCTGAAACAATGACAAGGTATTAATTTGAAAAACAATGAGGACAACTCAAAGCCACAGTAGTCAACTGTTACACTTTCAAGCAATTTTCAGCGAATGGATTGAGCAGGTTGTGTGATGGTCCTATAATTGTTGCAGTTTTATGATACGAAACAACAGAGGTTCTCCAATGAGATGCAAGTGATAGCTATCAGTTCTAAACTGGCACCTCTCTCCTCCTCTCCCTTCGGCAGCCAGACATCACAGGGCGTTCTCAGTGGGGATGGGGACCCCTACCTGGGGCACTTGAGAAACATTATTATTGTTTCCATTTCTTCCCTGGTGATGCTTGTGGCAGATATAACCCTTTCCTGGACACATGCAGCCATCTTAGAGCTAAGATTCAAAGCCAAATTCAGCAGACTTACTTGTAACCACAACAGTGATCTACAATAATGGTTATTTTCACCACTCCTTCTCTTTTCACTAAATTACTGTCCTCAAAGGGACATTTCATTTATGTTTTAAAAACCTTGGAAAAAAAAATCAGTGTGGTTCAGCTCACCCAGGTAGTTAAACTCCATGAGTCTCTATCTTTTGACTCTTTTTTCTTCATAGCACTCACCAATATCTGACACTGTATTATATATTTATTTGTTTGTTGTCTTCTCCCACTAGCACATAAGCTCCATGAATATAGGGACTTTATTTGCTCTATTTTCTACTGTGTCCTCAGCATATAAATGAAGACTGGCACATAGTAGGTGCTCAGTAAATACTTGCAGAATGAACAAAATCATGAATGAATAAGCCCCTGTCCCACCTCCTTTTTTAGACTCCTCAGTCACACTACATGGATTTCTATTGGATCCCCCACACACTGGAGCTTGTGAAAATCATTTCAATTTCTCTGGGCCTTGGTTATACCATCTGTAAAATGGGATTAATAATAGTTCCCCTACTTACCTTCAAGGATTGTTGTGATCATCAGCTAAAATAATGGAAGTTAAAATGCCTCAAAGGTCATAAATTGCTATACAAACATGAGCCACTATGATTCTTTCCCCCCAAGAAAGAATGTCACTTGGGTAAGTGACAAGATTTATCACTTCATGACCTTACCTACCTTTGGAACCTACTTTGGAACCAAGAAGAAAAAAGAGGCTTCAGAGAAACCAATGTCAAAATAAAAATGACAAGGTCTTTGCATGGAGATGTGTTTTCTCAGAGTCCTCTGGTTCCCCACTCACAACCGTCTTCCATTTTAACCAGCTTTACGTCCAGTTCTAACAAGTCTGTTTTCCATCCTCTGGGGGACTAGGAAGGGGGATGAGGGGACTTATTTGAAACGGGTGTGTTGATTAAAGCTATCACTTTTCAAGATACCCTGAGCTTGAGGGAGAAGGCTGCCAAACTGGAGCACCAGACACATATATTCAGCATCCCCTGAGGTCTGGGGCTATGAAGGGCAGAGGCCCCTATACTTTGAGAGGTCCTCAGGGGAGCGGGGCCACTGGGGAAAGACACAGTCACAATGGTGATGCTTGATCATAGGGAAAATGTTCAAGTACTGTCAGTTCCCTATTGAAAAAGGCAGGGAAGGCTGTGCAATGCATTCTAAGCAGGTTTTCAACCAAAATGGTTAAAATAAAAACTGTCCACTGACCAACAAGCTAACTTGTAGTTGTAGATGGAAAATATTCTTTGACTAAACAACTGATGCTATTAGGTAAATGAAACTTTATACCACATGGCTATCTAGTCACCATGGGAAAGACTTTAGGTGACGGAGTTTAATATCTCACAATTACATTGTTTATTTTAAGTGCGGCTTGGACAGACTGATGGCATAGGATGTAGATGTTAGAAAATAATTAAACAAACAACGACTATATAAATGTCTGTATAGTTAACTCCATCCATGTGTGGAAGACATAGTTTGGGAAGAAGCCACTTGGTGGCTTGGAAGAAACAGGACATTTGAATTGTAGCTTGATCCTCCCAGGATATTGCTGAGCTTGAGGAAAACAAATTCAAATTTTCGGCATCCTAAGCAAGCCCTAATTAGGAATGCAAATCTGCTCCGAACTGAAGGGTCGAATACTCCATCTAAGACAAAGAGATATGCTTTGGGGATTATGCAATGTTTTGAATGACCTGGTAACAGCGCTTCTCTCTCTTAGTGTAGATAATTAAGAGACAAACCTCTAAGGTAACTAAATACTAGTCCCCACAAGGAACTAAACCAATAAACCGTGTGCCAAAACCCTCACAGGGCAACAGAGGTCAACCCAGTCTTCAGAGCTAGAAGAAACTTGAAAGATGATTTTATCCAATGGTTCTTAGACCTGGCTGCAAATGAGAAGGATATGGGAAGCTTTAAAGAAAAAACCTGATGCCTAAAAAACAAGAACCAAACAAACAAACAAAACTGATGTCTAGACCCCATACCCTGAGATTCTGCTTTAAGTTGACAAGCAACCTTAGGCTACTCCTCGTAAAACCTCCCCAGATGTTTCCAATATACAACACCAAGGTCGAGAATCACTGGTTCCCAAACTTGCACCATCTATCAGAATCAGGTGGAGAGCTATTCTAGAAAGAGATTTCCAGGCTTCACCCCAGAACGACTGAATCAGAATCTCTGGAGGCAAGGGGCTGGGAATCTCTATTAAAAAACCCCCACAAAAACAAACCAAAAAACCCTTGCCAAGTATCACCTCTGCACATTCTGGTTTGGGGACCACTGATTTAATAGGTGATATTCGCTGGTGAAGCTGGTCAACTGACTCTTCAAAACAAAAACAATGAAACAAAACAGCAAACCTTGATCTGTAGCGCTTGCCAGTTTCCGTGGTGTAAATACTCCCTCCATGGCTGAGTCTGAGCTACCAAAGTGCCCTCACTGAAGGCAGAGTTGGAAAGAAATGTACGCAATTGACTTTTGGGAGACAGTGCTAGCAGGCTCTATATATCAGACTGCGAGCACGTGAATCTTCACGCTCCCATTTACTCGACATGTGACCTTGACAGCCACTTAACTTCCCTGCGCCTCAGTTTCCTCAGCTGTGACATAGGAAGATGATATTACTCCCTTCATAGGGTTGTTCTGAGACGTAAATGATGACTATTTACTCTATGTGAACAATGTACAGATAGTACCTGTGTATTTTGTACTATTATTTTCTAGAAAATCGTTCATCACTTATTATAATATTGTCTGTTACAAAAATACTTTAACGAACTTAATTTTAAAGTTTAGCTTTGTCCCAAGCTGTACTAAGTGGTGAAATTATGGTGAAAGAGCACATTTGATGTGCCGATCGTATTTTTTCTAATACTCACTAAAATAATTTCTCAGTTATCCAAATAGAGATGTTTCTCTGTGCACTAAAGGAAATCATCTGGCAAATGAGGTAGTGTTTAAGAGCATGGTTTAAGTCTCAGCTCTGCTCCTTACCACCTGTGGGATCCTGAGCAAGTCAACCTCTCTGTGCCACAGTATCCTCAATTTAAAGTGGGATTGTTGTGAAGATTAAATGTAAAGTGCTTTGAACAGCGCCTGGCACACAGTGGCTGCTTTGTAAGGCTTGGTTGCAGTTTCTGTTTCTACGGTATTGTATATCATCGGTGGGAAATGTACCCCATTTTGGGACATGCTGCATCATCTCCTTCTGCCTCCCTGGAGGGACGAAACTTGGCTCATTGATTTTTGTTCCCTTTCACATTGACGTAGAGTCCATTTTTTCCTCATCTTTACAATAAATCTGAGCCTGGCTGGCAGGAAGTAGGTTGAACCAATGAACACTGCCAATACTTGACTTTTTGACCTACCCCAAATAATTTGACCTCCTCAATAATTTCAGCCAGATCATTTTTTTTCCCCCAAGTATTTGGGTTTTGCCTACCCATCACCTGTTTATATCTCACTGGTGAGATCTCCCCTCTGCTTTGAGGTATAACAGAAAACAGACTTCAGCTACCAGCTCTTCGGGTTGAGGACTAGAATTTCCATTTCTATTACTGTTGAAGCCCAGTGCAGGCCAGGGTGGATGTCAGCAAATTCATCCCCCACTCCGACCCCGTGCAATAGAGCAAAGCACTCGCTCGCCCCTCCCTCAACCCAAGGGCCTTGCTCCTGCTGCTGAAATATCTAGTGAGTGCCAGGTACAGAGCTGAGCATCCCATACATGGGCCATTTCATCCGCACAGCAAGTCTGTGATGTGGCTATTATTCTCTTTATTTTAAGGATGGAGAACCAGCTCAGAGAATTTGAGTAGTTTGCTCCCTGTGAACTGAAAGTTTCTACTTTGGGGCTTGGGAAAATAAATTACTTAACTTCTCTCCTTGCTCCAGGTATGTGACCTTTTTCTCTTCTCTATTATAAGGACTATCTACATGAAGGAGTCGGAGGTCCCCCAATGAGAGGTATTATATAAATTCAAAGCATAATTATTGATTGTACATTCTTTCATTAAACAAACAAAATATATGCTAATGCTAAACTCACTCCAATTTTCCATTTTGCCATCCTTTGAGAAATAAGCCAATAAACCATTACACACTTAGCTTCCTGGGGAAATGAATTTAAATGTTAATATAAATCCTTTTAGAAAAAAAACAAATTTTAACAAATAAGTATTTGAACAAGGAGGGTACTTAATCACGTTCAGAATGAGAAACCCTCAGTACAAGACCGTTGGTGGCTGTTGAGATAAGCTCTCTAAATTTAATATTTTATAATAGACTCACACCTCTTTTGTTAGAAATGGAGAAACAGAATCATTTTCTTTTCTCCTTCATTGGAATATATTTAAATCTCTCCAATTCTATTTTGCTAATAGGCAGGGCAAAGTCTGTCCATAAATGTATCCTGATTTATCACAGGTAATCCCACACTCTGGCATTCATGTGCAGAACTTAACCTCAATTTAAATGTAAATTCTGGGCAACTTTGAGTGCTTTATCTGTGAACTTGGAGAGCGCTCTTCATTAACGAGGTCTGCACTAATTATAAGCAGTTTTGTAAGGTTCCCTTAAAACAATTGCAGAATTGACCCCAAAATGAACAAATTCCGAATTTATTTGTTTAAAAAAAAATACTGGCACCCTTGTGCAAATTTCTAGCTAAGGCCCTGCTCCCAAGGTGTGCACGCAGGAGGGGAAGGGAGCTGGATGATAACAGAATGAAATATACCAGAGAAACCAATGAAAATGGAAATGAAAGTGAACTGCGTTTACCCTCAAAATAGGATCTCTTTTTCCTGTTGAAGGAAACTAGTTTCCTACCCTCTTCTCATCTCAAAACAATTTTACTGTGAAATATTCCTGGCTTCCTTTCTTCTGGTGATTCTAGTCAGGACTATACAGTTTAGTGGCAACTAATGACAAGGGCACCATCGAAATTCTCACGAAAGCCAAAACACCCCACAAAAACATTTTTCAAATACTCACAGGTACATCCACATATTTGGAAGCTGCCTTCACCTAAGGAGGAAAGAAGAGGATGGAAGTGAGGGTGGTGTTTATGTTTAATTGTTCACAGCTCAATGCTGTATCACCATCAGAGTTAAAACAATATGCTGGCAGACGAAGCTGACCAGGAAACACAGAAAGGTACTAAAAAAATAAAATCTGTTTGCTAATTTTTTTACCCTGTAAGCCAGACCCACTGCTTTGGAGAGAAAGAGAGAGAGGGAGAGGAGAAGGAGGGAGGGAGGGAGAAGGAAAGAGAAAAAGACAGCAAAATTTTTACTGAGATTCTGTAGCTGGTATGGGAGATCTGCATTTTCCTCCCTCCCTTTAAAAGGGAGAAAAATGACTGTAGCTAAACCCAGACCGTTGAGTGGAGGGCTCACCAGTCTAGAAAAGCAGTTAAGTCCACTGTCACTTCCTGTACCTTGGGGTCTTTGTATAATCTGGCTACAGGTTTGTCCTAATTGAATCTTTGAGTTCTCAAAGATTTCCAGTAACTCTCTTCAAGAGAAGGGGATGTAGCGGGTGGGCACCCTTAACCCAGAGCGAGATGGGTGTCTGTGAGTGGGGGTTGGGAGGGTACCAGAGCCTTTCAAAACTGTCCCAAGGCTGTTGTTATGTCTCTTGGTTTTAAATACTAAAACCCCAGAAGGGAAGTGCAGAAAGAGGGTATGACATTTATTTTCAGTTCTGGTGGAGGGAGTGTGGTGGAGTACATACAGTGCTTGAGAGCATGGAATTTGGAGTTAGATCTGGGTTCAAATCCAAGCTCTACGACTTACAAGCTGTGTGACCCTGGGCAAGTGACTTCATCTCTCTGAGCCTCAGTTACCTCATCTGCAAAATGCAGATGCATTAGGTAACTGTTGCAGCGGGTCGATACAAGGGTGAATACACACACAGAGTCCTGGGACACAGCAAGCACAGAATAAATGGGGGCTGAGAGGATCGATTCACAAGCAGATCTGGCGGGGCTCTGGGTCCTGTAAGAAGTCAATGAACAGCTGGGTTTGAGGAATAAAACCTGAGGAGGATGTCTGATATTCTGTGCGTTTCATTTTGACTCGGGTCACACACGTTCCACTTAGCACAGGTAAGACCAAGGGGCTACATTTGGGATCAGAGGAGCGTTTTCAGTTTTGTTGGCAAGTACCAAGACTGCGATGCACACCAAGCACTTAGGATGTCTTTTCACATCTCAGGTGGGCTGCCTCTTGCCACCTGGCTGAGACCAATACTGGGAGTCACTACCTCTACCCCCATGTCTCCCAGGAAAGTATCCAGGGGAGTGTTTTTCCCTGTTGCTATTTTCTCAAAGCCACTTTTCAAAATGTCAAATCTCAAGAAAGAAGTCAGTGAGCCAATGGGTGGGGTGGAAAGAGTCCAGGATTTAGAGTCAAAAGTTCTGCAAATGATAGAACTACTTGACCTTGGGATCATCACTTCGAGTCTCTTTGCCTGGGTTTCTCGATTTCTAGAACAAGGTGATACCACTGTGTACTTTGTAGGGCTGAGAGCCTGATCAAGTGACAAAATGTACTGGAAAGTGTTTCATAAACTTTAAAGGGCGGAACACACATCAATTAGTTAATTATTGAGAGGGCAATGCATTCTATCTCCTGGAATCATCGCCAGCACCCAAGAGGATTCCTAGAGTCTCCTGTTACAGATTCTCTCAGAACCCTACATTTTTTCCCTTTGCAGCACTGATTGCAATCGCAATTCAGTAATTTTGGTGCCATGTCTGTCTCCCACAGAATGTCATGTCTTGCCCCTAGCTGTCTCCCCAGTGACTCACTTGTTACCCGGCTTAGAAAGGGCACTCAGGGAAAATTTGTAGAAGGAAGGAGAAAAAGCGAGTGACCAGTGCTGGCTTCAGGATGGTTGAGGAATAAACAGACCAGATCGAGAAGCCACTGCCTGAGTTAGTCTGAAGGCCAACAGGGTTGCATATAAAAGCTGGATGCTTGCAAAGCTTGGTGAGTGAAGGAAACCACTCCGGGCCATTAAGGGGGGTATGAGGAAAGCTTTCCAGAATTTGCCTAAATAACATTTTACTAAATGATTCTCAACCCGAAATCTTTCCTCTTTATTCCTGTTCTAGAATTTAGTTTGAGCAAGAAGGTGGCTTTCCTTTCAAATCTCCTCTATGTACATTAATACATAACATTTGTATGATGTTTTTCACTTTGCAAAGCACTTTCACGTTCTGTTTCTTCTCTAAGCCACCCTGCAAAAGGGTGGCTATTAATTGTTTATCTAATCACTATTGAGAACACTAAAACCCACAGAATTTATGAATTTATTTCATCATGATCTGAGCCAGAAGACAGAGAAGCCTGGACTCACATGAGGGTCTCCTGAGCCCCACTTTTTCCTTTTGAACTCCTGATCTTTTCACCAGTGGTAGAAAGTATGAGGAATTTAAGCAACAGTGGTCAGGGCAGGTGCTGACAAAACAATTCTTCTCAGCTACAAATTGCCTCCTTCCCTATGTAGACTTAGTGCTTGGCAGTTGGTAGGAGTTTTGCTACAGCTGAAATGATCAACCTTTAAACACACCCACTCTTACCACCAACATGCAATTTCAACCCAGAAAATGACACCAGCCAAAGTCTATTCCTTTCAAAGCAGTTTGGGAAGATAAGGCAAGCTCTATGTCATGACGAAAACCATCCCCTCTCCTACATGCACTAGCCTTCAGTTTGTTGGTCTTTTTTTAAATCTGGTAACTGGTGACTTGCACTTAGCCTTATTGATCTTTCTCCCATCCCACAATAACAGGAAAAAACAGCTCAGAGTAAACTGTGGTCCTATTAGGATTGTATCATTTTTTGGTTCTGGCCATTGAACTTGAAGAAAGATGTTGAGGATACAGGGCAGTCTGGAAGTGTCTTCTACAAGAAAAGTAAAGGAGAAGGCATCTTGCCTGGAAAAGGAAGGGCTAACGGCAAACGAAATGGAAACTTTCACGTAGTTAATCAAGGACCTTCAATGTTGAAGGGTTGAACTTGGTCACGGTGGTTCTAGAGCATAGAATCAGGATGAATGAGTAACATGATGGGGCCCCAGAAGAAGGTGCGAACAGCTATCTCAGTCCAGCCAGGCACTGGCTATCTCTGGTGATCAAGAACTCCTTGCTGGGGCTTCCCTGGTGGTGCAGTGGTTGAGAGTCCGCCTGTCAATGCAGGGGACACGGGTTCGAGCCCTGGTCCGGGAAGATCCCACATGCCGCAGAGCAACTGAGCCCGTGTGCCACAACTGCCGGGCCTGCACTCTGGAGCCCGCGAGCCACAACTGCTGAGCCCGCGTGCCACAACTGCTGAGGCCCGTGCACCTGGAGCCCGTGCTCGCAACAAGGGAAGCCACCGCAATGAGAGGCCCACGCACCACAACGAAGAGTGGCCCCCGCTCGCCTCAACTAGAGAGGGCCCGCGCCCAGAAGCGAGGACCCAACATAGCCAAAAATAAATAAATTAATTAAAAAAAAAAAAAAAGAACTCCTTGCTAGAGGAGCTCAAGCAGGAGGTATGTAGGATGCTGCTCCGATGTGAGACTTTCCCTATGAGGTGACCTCTAAGGCTGCTTCCTGTTCTCTGTTGCTCATCTCCTTAAGAGGTAGAAAGCTGTCATCAGTTCTGTTTTTGTTTTGTTTTGTTTTGTTTTGTTTTTTTACAGTATACATGTTGGGATATAGCAGAGTGAATAAACTGACAGAACCAGGATCAGAACTCTGGTCCCTAGAACCCTCTCCTGCCTAATGTCAACAGTGCTCCCTTTTTAAGCATCATGTTTCTTTGAAGTATCCAGAGGACTGACTATATTTTTGGCCAGCTATACTCTAAGTAGAGAAGAAGGACCAGATCCTCCCAACCCACTAGGGGTTTGGAATTATTGCCAAGGGTCAGAAAGTCCAAGCGCACACCAGACACTGTGTCTAGATCAAATAAACAACAGACCTTGTAATCTACACAAGACTATTTCCCATTACATATACATGTTGTTTTGATGAATAAAATACAAATTTCTTAAAAAGCACAACCTATGTTATAAAATTTTGTCATTACGCATTTTTTCCCATCAAGGGTGGTCAAAAGTGTGTGTGTTTGTGTGTAATTTTCATTTCTTTTTTAACTTTAAAAGAAATCTTCTTGGTGAAGTGGCTAAAAGGATGGGCTGAGGATGGGCAGGGTTAGAAGTCGGGTTTTGCCATTTTCTAGCTTGGTGACTTTGACCAAGTTAATTAACTTCTGAGCCTCCTCTGCAAATGGGACAATTATAATGTTTCTCAAAGGAATATGGAGAGGACTGAATGAGGTAATCCATCCAAGGGTACAGAACAGAGCTGGGGACATGGTAAAAACTACTAAATGTGCCTCTTCTAACCAGCAATATTGGCTTACTGGTGTAGATAAAGCATCTGCTCCTTATCCTGGTGGTCATGGGGACAGTTTCACTGCTCACCTCTAGCCCACGGGCAATTTCTTGCCATGAAAAGGATGCTGGAATCTCCTCAGGTTACCAGTAGGTATCTGAGCTGGTTTTCAGTCTGGCAAACTTCCTGCCAATTCCATGAACACCTTATGCACTGGACTTCTCTCCAGAACATTGAGGCAGAAGCAAAGACCTCTGCCCCCTTCCTCAGGCTGCCCAAGCCTAGGCATGAGTGAGAGGGCAGTTCCCCAAGCCAGGGTGCTCTGTATATTCAATCACACATCCCTACTGCTCTCTGGTACAAAGCCAAATGTCCCGGGGCATAGGAGAGAAGGCTGCGGGAGAGGCGTTTGCCCCAGACACCTGGTCTGGCATCCTTTTTCTGCAGGGACTCAATTGCCCTCACGGAAGACACAAGAACTGTAACTTCAGCCAGACTTCACTTCCTGAGTCTCCCTGCTTTCTCACCATCCCCTCTGGTGGGACAAAGAATGTCCCTTCTCTAGCAGTATCCATGAACATCCCACCCCCACCCCTCGACCAGACAGAGCCAGTTCTGGGAAGGCAGGTTCGAAAAAGAGACACAAACTCCGAGAGTCTGATGGAGACCAAGGGTGAAGGTGGGAAAATCAGCTGTCAGTGAGCAACCTGTTCACATTTTCATAGGCCTGCAGCAAAGACCAAGTCTTAGGTCCAAGGCACTGAATTAGGGATTGTAGGTAAAGGCAATCGCTCCTTGATTTCTAGTCCCTTCCTTGGATGATGTCTTAATGCACAATCTCTCTAAACACCCAGAATAAGTCATGTCCATCCAACAATTCATAACTGTAAGTTACATTTCTTGAGTGCTTCCGACTTGCCAGGAGATGAGTTAGGAAGATTGCATATGTTATATTTAATCCTCACAACGACCTCTGGAAAAAGGTCCTATTAATAGTCCCATTTTACAGTTGACAAAACTGAGGCTAACAGAAAGGAAGCAATTTGGCTTAAAGTCACACAGCTAATAAGTTATAGCTTTGAACCTCCCATCCCTTAAGCTGCCTATTATTCAGTTAAAAAAAAAACCCTATCAAACCAGTCATATTTAAGTCTTGTTTCTTTGTGTGTGTAGACACAACCTAAAATGGCTTCTCCAGGAAAAATGTCTGAGAGATTTGAATAATTATCTGCACCGACTCAGTCAGGGCAGAAGGTCCAACACAGTTTCTCTGGCTTTGAATGTCCCAGCTAATTACCTCGACCCTCCACCTGACTTAGCGTGTGTAGACAGCCTTAATGGTTACTCTATTGAGCTTCTCCATTATTTTTCAGGTGCCCAAAGGTAATCTTTTCATTGAACACTCACCATTCCAGGATTTTCACAATGCTGATGACTAAGGGATTTTCTTCTGCCTGGTCCTAATAAGGGGACCTGAGTTAATCACTGTGTAGCTTTGATAGGGAGCACGGCGGGGGCTTAAACCACTTCTCTTGCTTCATCAGGGGAAAAAGCAACCCAGGTGCAGACCACGAGGACCTCAGGGTTTGTTACTATTAAATCAATGCACGGACAGGAAAAAAAAAGTGGATTAGGCCCTTTTTGCAAACAGAAATCTGGTGGGTAAGACGCAAAGATGGAAGAAAAAAGAAGTCTGAACAGATACCACTGCATTAGTGACTGCCTGAGCTCTCCTTTCTCCCTGTGGTCTCTTAAAAAAAAAGGCAAAAACCAACCAAGCAAACAATTTATTCTCTGCACAAGCTGACTCCACTCCTGCCTGTTTGACTTCACAAGAACTTGGAGCTGATTTCTCTGTCTTTGCCTACAAACTGCAGAGCACACCACTCTTTCAAGGGACCGGCAACATTTACTTCAGTGTCTGGCTTGTGAAATTTCTGCTGCAAGGATCATGATACTATTTTGCTTCCTTCTCCACTTCCCTAACCCAGGTGATCTTAGAGATCTGGATTTTTTCTTTCTTTCTTTTTTTTTTTGAGAGTTGAGGCAGTTTGGTATGTCAACATGCTACTTAGTACCATTATCATCAGTAAAATGATTTTATTTTATTAGTTGAATTTTATCATCTATCACCAGCCTTATGTCTAGAATGTAGGCTCTATGAGGAATAAGAACTTCTCTTTCTCTCCTCACTATCTCCACTGCCTGGTATATAGCAGGGGCTCAATAAAAATGTGTTGACTACCATATATAAAAGAGAGAATCAACAAGGACCTACTGCAGAGTACAGGGAACTCTACTCAACACTCTGTTATGGCCTATATGGGAAAAGAATCTGAAAAAGAATAGATATATGCATATGTATAACTAAATCACTTTGCTGTACACCTGAAACTAACACAGCATTGTAAATCAGCTATACTCCAATATAAAATTAAAAATTAAAAAAAATGTGTTGACAGAATGAACTTCTGAGCATGGTACTCTTTACTCTGTACCCAGGATAAAGGTTTCTAGTGCTTTCTTGAAGCTGTTATTCAAGCTCTAACACTTTTAAAGAATCACTTAAGAAAAGCGCGACCAGGCACTATCAATTCAAAAGGAAATGGCTTTCGTTGCTTCTGTGAGATGAGCTTAAAGGGTCTCTTGTGTCCCTACAGTATGAGTACAGCATAGAGATAAGAGCTCGAGGCCAGGAGTCAGATACCTGGGCTGGCATCTGGTTTGATCAGCCACCAGTTGTGGGCCAGGTAATTAACTTCTCTAAGCATCAGTTTCCTTCTTGGAAAATAGAGATAATGACAATATTTCCTCCTCATGGGGTGGTTGTACAGATTATTAATAGAAAAAAGAGATTTCTTAAGGGTTTAACACGTGCAGGACACTATTCTAAGCATTTGACTTGTACTAAATTCATTTAGTCCATGCAAAGCATCAAATGAGTTACTGTATGTGAAAACCTTTGCACAGGGCCTGGCACATAGTACGTGTTCAATAAATGTTCCCTATTATTTTTACATTCTTTTCCTTTCACGTCCAAAGGGGCTGATTTGATAGTTCAGGTTCCAGGGCACAGGTTGAGCTATGTTTCCTAGTGGGTGGGGTTGTTAAACCTTAAATATCTGCACACTGAGGTATGTGGTTCTGTTTCATGGTTAGAAAGCTTCATGATGTCTGTGACTAATCCTGCCATAAGAGGCCTGGCCGTCTTACTTCCTCTCTTCTTTGCTGGCCCGGTACCAGGTTGTGGTCTGGACTCTCTCTCTATTCTATTTGTCCTTGGCTCCTCAGGCCTCAGCTCTTAACAAAGAGATCCCTGGAGACCAGCAGGGCTGGTTCTCTGCATTGTAATATGGACCCAAAGCCCACCACACAATGCGGTAGCTTGTTGCCAAAGGTGCTTGCCATCAGTTATTTTGCTCCCTGTGTGGGCATGCCACACCCATTGAGAAATGGGGTCTATTATTCCTCCATCCCCCTTGAGCCTGGGCTGGCCCATGACTGCCGTGACTAAGAGAATATGATGGAGGTGACGCCATATCAGTCCTGAGCCTAATCTTGGAGAGGGCCAGCAGCTGTGCTTCTTCACCCTTGAAAGCCAGCTGCCACTAAGTGCAGCTGTGCCGAGACTGCCGTGCCATCAGAAGCCCAAGGCACGTGGAGAAGCTCAGCTGGATGCGACCCCGTATGGGGGAGAAATAGGCACATGGAGACGCACCAAGCTATCAGACATTCAGCCCCAGCCCAGCCAAGCAAGTGACCCCTGTCAGTGCAACATGGAACCAAAGAATCCCCTAGCCAAGCTCTTCCCAGATTTCTGACCCACAAAATCGTACACAGAATAAACAGATCGTTTTAAGCCACTAACTTTGCCACAGTGTGTTATGCAGCAATAGATAACCAAGATATTCAAGAAGGTGTCACTTGGTCTCCTACTTCCCCAATTTTATCCATTGCACGTATTTTCCTGGAGGATGCTGTGGGGAGGTGACTGATGGTCTAAGACAGGATTTGGGCATTCTTGGGTCTCCTGGCTATAAAAGGAGACCAGCTGATCTTCACCTGATTCTCAATGATATTTACTGAGCATGTATGTATGGGGCACTGAGCTAGACACCTCATGTATAACTAACTCAATTAATCATTCCCGTAGAACATTAGAAGGCTCATTTCACCAGCCCGCTTCACAGAAGAGGACATTGAGATTCAGAGAGGTTAAGCAACTCTCCAGAGGTAAACCAGTAAGTGGTGGCATTGGTGTCCAAGCCCAGGCCTGGTTATTAAGTGCAGAGTCCTTTCAGGACATCAAGTTGCTGATAATGTGAAAATGATGTGTCATTCTAAAGCTATTTCTTACCTAATAATCCCCTGGGATCTGGGAGAAGGGGAGCCGACTTGTGGGACGTATAGGGACTTTGGGTCAGACACAGCTTTGCTGGAATTATGCTCCATCACTTACTAGTCAAATGAACTTAGGGAAAAAAATTTTAAACTTCCACAGCTTCTATAATCTCATCTGCAAAATGAGGGTAACAACAATATCTTCTTTAGGAGGTTCGTGTGAGGCTGAACAGGTTGACATCATGTTAAGTGCTCAGTGCAATGCCTGGTACCTAGTGAGAGCTCAAGAAGTATTACCTAATATTGTTACTAGTGTTTCAGTCACTTGTCGTTAGCTGTGAGTTGACTGTACCAAGTGTGTTCCCATCTATAGTTTATAGACTAGAAAAAAGGGTTGGCAAACTCTGGCCTGTGGGTCAAGTCTAGCCTGCTGCCTGTTTTTGTGTGGCTCACGAGCTAAGAATGGTTTTCACATTTTTAAATGAAGGAAAATCAAAAGAAGAATCATATTTCCTGACATGTGAACATTACAGGAAATTGACATTACCGTGTCCATCAATAAAGTTTTATTGGAACACAGCCATGCCTATTCATTTACATCTTGTCGATAGCTGCTTTCACGCTCCAAGGGAGGAGGCTGAGTCTCTGTGACAGAGACTATGTGGCTTGTAAAGTGAAAAATATTGACTATCTGCCTCTTTCCAGAAGAAATTTTTTGACCTCTGGACTAGAGGAGGAGCCATTGGGGTGGGGGGTAGGGGAAGAATCATAAAATGTAAATTTCTCATCTTAATACGACCATTAACTAGTTGACTGACTTCTTGTCTAACCTGTTGGCCTCCTGTCCTTACCTATTATAACAGGGCACAGAGCTAAATGTTTTCCCCTGATTCCTTCCAGAAATACGACTCTTAGATGGTGTATGAGGCAGGTGCTAGGAAGGATGTGGAATAGGAAACACTTCCCACACCTTGAAAAGTTTATAAATACTCTCGCAGTAAAACAAAAGGCTATTAATATCTTAGTATTAATAAGAGCTCTGGAAAGGAGGCTCCAGGAAAAATGATAGTATCAGGGAAAGGGAAAAAACAATAGAGATAGAGACCGTTCACACAGGTACCAGACAATGTAGCAGGCACCAGTGGGTAGACTTGGCGATGAAATATCAGGATTACAATAGGCAGCATGTGTTGCTTATTTACCCTGTGCCAGGCACTGTTTTCACTGTTTCCTATGAACCACCTCCTTTAATATTCCCAGTACCTTCGAGGTGCAGCCTCATCATCTGTACCTCTCTGTGCTGTTGTGAGGATTAATGAAGATGATACACATACAGGGGCAGAATAAAGGACATGGCAAGTCCTCAGTACGTGCTAGCTGCTATTACTACTGTTGAAATTGCACTCCAAAGGAACAGCCTTTCTACTCTACTGGCAAAATCAGCTAATTTGCCCTGAGTGCCTACGTTTGCCCATATTTTTCCTCAGCCTCCAGTTTTCATGCTCTCTTTTTTTGTGTGGCACAAATGGAATGGGCAGGGTTCTATCTAAATGCACATAGCCCCAGTGATAAGCATCACTCAGGCCAGTAACATGGGAGAAGCACGAGCACATCATTAATCAGCAGAATGGAAATACCCGAAAAAGGACGCGGTCATTTCTAATGGGGATTAGAGGCAGTGCAGGGAAATGGCTGAGAGCACAGACTCTGGGGTTGGATGGTATAGGGCCAAATTCTAGATCCAACACTTACTAGACAATTTACTTCACTTTTCCATGCCTTACTTTCCTCATCTATAAAATGGGCATAATAGTACTCTTCATAGAGTTGCTGGGTTATTAAGTGAATTTCTAGAATAGTTCCTGGGGCATAGTAAGTAAGAACTATGCATCAGCTATTAGTATCATTTCTGCTGGAAAATCAAGTTGCTTTAGGTAGTTAGGCTTGTATATTAAGCTTGGTCTGGCACTATCGGACAGCTACAAGTGACTATTTATATTTAAATAAATGAAAACAAAATGCGATTAAAAATCCAACTTTTTAGTTGAACTAGTCACATTTCAAGTACAGGTGGCTGGTGGCTACCATATTAGACAGTTCAGATATAGAAAATTTCCATCACTAGAGAAAGTTCTATTGGACAGTGCTGGTCTAGATTCAAGACACATTCGTAAATATAGGTTATTACATTTTTCAGTGATAAGAATGAAGAGGTGTGTCATTCAGTTCCCATGTTAGAACAAGAGATCATCTGGAAGAAGCAGCAGGGGAAGGAAAAGGACATGGGTGTCAAGAGCCTCGTCTTGTGGATGAAACAAGAACTAAAGGTGGATGGGTACTATGTAAAGTGACTGGTAATACTGATGTAACTGTAACAGGATGGGGGGTGGAAAGTGGAGAGGGCAAAGTGAGTATCTATTGTACTACAGCAGGGAGGTAAATCATCTCTATGATCGATAAACCAAGAAACTGCAGTATAAGAACAGTACTTAGAGCTAGGAAGATAAAAGCAAACTTGTTTGCAAGGGTCCCTTCTGGGGTAAGGGACTGAGGATGGAAAGGGATGGGACAGAGAACTGTTGCTTTTTAAAAAATAATTATTGTGTTTCTGTACTATTTCACATTTTAACCACGTATATATATTTCTTTCATAAAAAGTTATTGCAAAAAGAACAAAACAAGTGATAGAATTTTCAGCATTCTAGCATTTGCGGGAAGAATGTATCTTTTCCAGGGTAACTTCTTCAAGGTTTTTGCTTGACGGAAATCATGATTCTGAGAAGCAAAATGTAGCAAACCACCTCCCCCTCCCCAATACATAATCTGGATGCTCTAAGTGCATCTTGGGAAGAGGAATAAATCTGTTAAGTGCCAACCAAGGTCCTGATGGCTTGGGGGAGACAGAATGTGCCAGTGGGTGGATGTACTGGGACTGTGTGTGCGGGTGAGCAGTTGAGCAAACCTCGGTGGCTCTTGCTTGGGGCCAAGTAACAATTACAGTGAAAGCCCTTTCCAACAATTTCTGAGCACTGGAGAAAAACACAACCCTTGAAGTAGATCTGGAGTCACAGACAGTGTGACGGATTCCCAGAGCTCTGCCACCAGAGAGGCTGAAATGTTTTCGATGCTTGCTGAAGATCAAGGGTGTTTCTGGCCAACTGTGAAATGCTGTGCCCGTGTCAGCACCGTGTACATGCTGCATAGATGCACATTCACTGTGAGGCTACCTTCCCTTGCTTTCCTTTTTAGGAGGGCCAGATTTTATAAATACTGTTTTTACAGATGTAGGAACTGTGATACCAAAAATTTTTTATGGGTGGGTGATCAGAAGGTCATTGCTCAGAAAGATAATCTCTGGCTTTCAAAATATGATTCATATTTGAAAGAGTTAAGCATCAAAATGTTTTAAAATAAAATTTCTCTAAATTGCCTATAAACGGAACCAGGGTTAATATTTTTTTTTTTCAGATAATAGAAAGAGAATATTGGATTCTAAGTCTGGACTCTCACTACTGTTCCTTCAATGATTGACTATATGAACTTTGGAACAGCAATTGTTTAGTTTTCTCATAGACAACATAGAAATAATTAATACCTGATATATAGTCATATATAAAAATATGGATGCATTTACCAATGACTAAATGCCTGATTTACACTAATTTATTCAATTCTTTTAAGAACTTGTCTCCTCATTTTACAAATGAAGGAACTGTGTCTCAGAGAGGTTAAGTTTCTTCCCCCAGGGAACACAGCTAAGAAGGGGTAGAGCTAGGATTCGAACCCGAATGGATCTGACTTCAAAAGATTCACCATGGCATTATGCCTTCTCCTACCCTGCCCTACCTTTTTCACAAGATAATTTACCAAAGTCTGAAGATAAAATCCAGACAATAGCTTATGGATGTACTTTGAAAAGCAAAAAAGAGTTACATTATGATTTTATTCACCGATTACCACAAGACCTCATACGTAATGACTGATGTAACCATCGTTGATATTCTGAAATGACCTCTGAGGACCACTGTAGAGCTTCAGAGGAGCTGGGGAAAGGTGGGAGAGAGCCCAGGCTTTCCTGGAAAGCATCCTTAGGCAAGAACATGAGTTGCAGGGCTGCTGGTTGATTGCACGGCTTCTGTGCATGTTCATAAATATTGATTGTGATTAAACTATTATCATAGTAATGAGGGTAATAATACCTCCTCTAGCCCATCCCACCACACTACTCAAAGTCTCCACCTTTCATTAAACAAAGAGCTGCTGGCACTGCTGGGGAGTTGGGCAAGAGGCAGGGAAATGATCTCTATTAAGCAAAAGCGTTCTGTTCCACGCCCTGATTAGGAGCCGCAGCCTCATTAACAAGGAGAATTTTTCTGTCTCCCGTTGCTCAGGGTACTGTGCTCCGAGACTGGGTCCAGGAAGTGTATGTTCTCATCTCTCTTCTCCCCCCCTGGGGCTTCCGAACAGATGCCTGATTGAAGTAGACCTGTTTTTCTTTCCACTCTCCCTCATTTCTCTCCCAGCACTTCATTCCCAGAGAGGATTTCTGCAAGGCTCAAGGGCCCCTCCAAACCTACCCTTTTAATGCTGCTCAGATTTAACAATGGTTGCATGCTTATTATTTGGCTGGCACGAGGCTAAGTGATTTATTAGTAATTATCCCTCACAGAGGGGGGCATGATGATTATCACCATTTACAGATGAGGAGACTGAGGCTCAGAGAGGTTTAGTGACTTCCTGCAAGATAAAAGCTGGCAGCACCGTGAAGTTGGTACGTGAATGTGGGTCTGTTGGACTCCGGGGTTTGTACCCTCTGAAGGATGCTGAGCTGCTCTTCCATTGCCTATTTACACGGCATCCTCTCATTTTAGGAGAAACTCGGAAGGGCAAATTGGAAAGTTTTAATTTTGTAAAATCTCGAAGCAGGCATGAAGGCTTATTTTTATTTGATTATAAGTGGAGTGGAGGGTGGGTGCTTTGCCCACCTCTGGCATTTTTAGGTTTTGCTTTGCCTTATAAACGTCTCTCAACACTAAGAAGCCCAATCAAACGCAAGCTGGAAGAGACCAAGGACCATGTCTTACTCGTGCCCCTGCTTCCGCATGGCCCGGGTGCGAAGCCAATGAGGCTTGTACCGTCATTACTGAACATTAATGTTTCTGCACGAAGGGACCACCTGTCAGCCCTGCTGCCCTCCTCTTCTCCCCACAGCTGCCTCAGACTGAACTCAAGGATATAGATTGTTTACATCACCGTTGCCAGTGACAACTTGTCTCTTGTAGCCAGCCTAGATCTGCTACAGAGTGGAGAGGTTTTTTTTTTTTTTTTTCTTCTCCCCCCCCTACCCCGCTCAGCTCAGGTAAAGAGTGGGGAAAACAAACACATGGATTGGATAGGAGGTCTGGGTTCTGTGGCGAAACGAGTGGTTCAAGTCATTTTCCTTCCCTGGCCTCAGTTTATACAGCTGCAAAATGGGGTGGCTAGAATGTATCACAACTTCCCAAACTTCCAGCATCAATACCACCTTCCTGATTTGGGCTATTGCCCATGTGCCATCTGTACTCTATTTACTTATTTACTTCATATTTTCCTTTAAATTGGCTCTCTTTTAAAAATACTTAATTATAAAAAGAAACTTGGTGTCACTACCATACATGGAAACTCAATATCACTCTCAATAAGAGAAGCATAAAAATAAATACAACTTAAATATTAGGTTGACATTGTGGAAAAACCCGAGCGAACTTTTTGGCCAAACCAATACAACGATGTTATTACTTCCTAGGTAGGCAGGGTTGCCTGCGGAGGGTGCGGAGTCTGAGGCGTGCCCACTCTCCCTCTTTCTCTTCATTAGACATGAAGATTTGAAATTTTAGAGAAGTGTGAGAGGAAGATAAGTCCTCAAAGGAAACTTTCTCCTTGATAGAAGGATAAGGAAGAAAATAAAATTTAAAAATAACCCTCTCACAATTTGATTGGTGCTATTTAATACTGAGTTGTTGCCGCATCTAACATTCTCTCAGGTAACGTGTGGTATATATCCCATGCTTGGAAAACACTCAGTGATATGCTAGGGAAAAGGCTGTCAAAAAGAAGGAGGAGGAGAAGGAGAGGAGGAAGGGGAAGAAGGAGAAGCAACAGCCTTGTTTGGCAGAGTTTGCCAATTTCCATGGTGCAAATACTTTGACTCTGGTCGATTTTAAGCTACCAACAGGACATCACTAAATCTGGACGTGAAAAGAGTTGCAAAGAATTGGCTCTGAACAGCAGGTAGGAACTGAGCACATCACCGGAAACACTGGACCAGAAAATCTCTGAAGTTGCTTCTGTTGTATGTACTCTAGATAGTAACTTCCAGATAACAGAGATAAGGTCTTTTTTTTTTTTTTTTTTTTAAGTCTTTCCCCATCTACAGCTCTAGCTCAATAATTTACATAGAGCAGTCATTTAAAACATGGTAGCTGATTAACTGATTCTAATACTCAGTGATATAACCACAGGAACAACCACAATCATAACAATATTAAAACAAGTATTGAATGCTTATCCCATTCCAGGTATATAATATTTTTCTCACTTACTTCTAACAATACCACATAATATAGGTCTTATTATTATTCCCAGTTTATAGGTCAGTAAACTAAGGTAAGCAGTCAATTAATCCGTCCAAGATTACACCCCGGTAAGGGGCAGAACTGGAAAAGCAAGTAACCTTGGTGCATGTTGAAATAAACCTGGTTCAACTTAACATATGCTTGGAAAATGGGACCTTCAATTCTGGTAAAACACCTATTTTGATTAATAGAGAGGTATTCTAGAGACTATGTATGCATGCAAAGTTCTTGAAGAATTAAAGTAAAGCATGAAATGCTAAAAGCACGCTAAACTTAACGGAAAATGTCTTTGATGAATCAAATTTTTGAATATGAGAATGTGCTGAAATAGAAGTTGTAAGAGAGTTTTGGTTGATCCTGTTACGGATAATAGTTTGGGTTGCTTAGGAGAAATGATACTATGCTAAGGACTGAACCAGTGAGAAAACTGTTGGTTAAAAGCACTAGGGTCATTTAAACCTTCCGACAGGTTTAAGTTGAAGGAAGGTTAAGAATGGCTATTTATGGGGCCCTCACAACATGGCAGGTACCATGCAAGGCCAATGCTCTCTTTGTATCTATTTGTCCCCTCGACTCCCTGAAGCAGGTATTAGCATCCCCACTCTAAAGTTGAAGAAACTGACTCACAAATGTTCAATAATGTGCTCACATGTCTGTAAGTCTGGGCTTCACAATCACATCTCTCCCTCTACCTTTCTGGTGATAAGCTTCCCACTGCATGTGGCTCGGAGGTCAGGTCAGAATCTCTATCTTTTAATTTCGGAACAATTATTTCCTGTTTGAAGCCGTGTACATGTTCGTTAGGTATTTCTTTCATAGCTGACATTTCTACGACCCTGTAGTTCAGCGCCTCACAGCCTAAAGAAAATACTGTGTCTGTCTTACGTTCATTTTGAATGACATTTATATGTTTGCTAAAGAATATTAAGGGAAATGGTTGACTTTGGATGCTTTTTTTTTTTTTTTCCTTCTGAAAGCTTCTGAAGCGTTGCCTTGGACAGCAGGTATGTTAATTGTCAGCTGTGTTTTCAAGGCATGAACTGGAAAGAAAGATGATGTCCTACTAGGTGATAAAATTATCTGTCATAGACCCCAAAGTGGATGTCAAGTTCTGAAAAACTGGGGAGTGGCTGATGAAAGAAGTCTGTAGAAGACGTGGCAGATCAGTGCTTTATAGTTCTTGAGCGTTTCAGGGTCCGGTGTTTTTGTTTGGTCCATGTGAACAAAATACATTAGACGACATAAGTCTTGCCTTCCACTGGTGGCTCGAAGCTTCAAAATTAGAAGACCACAAACCCAACTCCAGCTTGTAGCAGGTAGCTGGTCTATGACCTCTCTTAACTTCTCCATTGGGATCAATTTTCATAATGTTCCCATGTAAACCCTCAACTTCCATAACCACAGGCAAGGTCCTTCATGACCAGGCTCCAGACTAGCTCCTTAACTCCATCTCTGTCATTTTCCTCCTTTTGCTCTGGCCTTGCCCTGAGTCACAATGAACTGCCCGTTTCCAGAATGTACTAGACCTTCCCTTTCTTCTCCAAGTCTTGGTACCTTGGAACATTCTTTGTTTTCTTCTTTGCCAGGTGAAATTTTACTCATCTGTTAGATCTCAGCTCAAATGCCTTTCCTCCATGTCCTCCCAGATGAGGTTGGGTCCCTTTGGGCTATGGTTCCATTGCATCAGCTACTTCTCTCTTTCTGAATAATTGCCATGCTTGTAAATTACTTGATGAGAATATGTCTCCCTCATGAGAATGTACAATAAAAGGCATTGTCCTTCTCATTCAGTGCTAAGATTCCAGTGCCCAGCAAATAGTAGGAACTCCACAAACATGTGTTGAACAGAGTAGCATATAATGAAAGATTATGTGGAAAGCGTAAAGGAAGTGGGGAGATTCTGGATGTCTACTCCTTTAGTTTTACTGCAAAACTGATTGGCTGGTGGGTAAATTATAAAATATTTTTGCTGGTAAGATGTGAAAAATAGATGATTCTTTCCCTCAGGAATGATCACAGTTAGTGGATGGTTCTGGGAAGAGTCACTAATTGACTTCATCTCCGGGTTTCTGGGCTTCTATGAGGACTAACATTCTGGCGACAATAAAGCAGTAAATCTAAGGTGGAACCTCAGAAGCTGTGTGACTTTGGACACATTACTCAACTTCCCTCATCTGTAAAATGGGGATAATCATCATATCTATTACATAGGCTGTTTGTGAGGATCTGATGAGAAAATGCATGTAAATCACTTAGCACAGTACCTGGCACATAGTATGTTCAATAAATGTAAGTGTTTACTACCATGGTTGGTGCTTCTGTCCAAGGCAGCCACCTCCACTCTGAAGTGTAGAAGCCAAATGACTTGAATCACATGATTTCAGCATCTGATAATTTGATGAGGTTACCCTCTGAGGGTGAACCAAGACCTCTCTGTCTACACCGCCATCACCAGCCCACACTATAAAAAAGCCATTTCTCCCATGCTGGGCATTCCCTGAGGCCACAGCAAAAATGGAACACCATCAGAGATAACACTAACAAATCACTATCAACACACACCCGACTCTACCATTTGAACTGCTTCCTGACCAAAATGTTCTGTGGACAGAAGTGAATTCCCTTGATCCAGTTCTGGCCTTTGACCAAGGTGGCAGTCTTGTTCTCTGGCCTGTCATCAAGAGCTCTGCACCGGGACTTCCCTGGAAGTCCAGTGGTTAAGACTTCGCCTTCCAATGCAGGGGGTGCGGGTTTGATCCCTGGTCGGGGAGCTAAGATCCCACATGCCTCCCAGCCAAAAAACTAAAACATAAAACAGAAGCAATATTGTAACGAATTCAATAAAGACTTTCAAAATGGTCCACATAAATAAAAATCTTAAAAAAAAAAAAAAGAGCTCTGCACCAAAGCAGTCCGTGCTGCTTGATCTACACTGACACCAGCACTGGTCTCGGATTCTAGTAGGAAAAGAAGCATGTCTACTTCATTTCATTTCTAAGTGGCAGAACAATTAAAATGCTGGCAAAAAGAAAAAAGAAAGGGTGAATGAGGGTAATTTGAGACCTAGGAGAACGGACAGACCATGGGATTTGGGTCCCTGAGAGCCCTAACATGGGTTTTATTCTTCCTGAACCGAGTGGCTTCCACGCTATGTTGTGACCATCTCAAATGGATGTGGATGATGGAGGGATCTTAGGTAAATTCTAGGGGGCTTCAGGGAATTTGATGTAATTGTTCTATCTGCTAGGGGCAGATAGAGCATCCTCCCACATTTTCACTTTTTTTTGGAGGCTCCAGAGTTTAGAGGGAGACAGGAGGCTACTCGAGCTGGAGGCCTTTCCCTCTTGGAGCCTCAGTTCCATCATCTGCAGGACAGCCTTGTTGGAGTGGGATTACTCAGAGGATTCAACGAGAAAAAATATATTTAAAGCACTTAGCCCAGTGCCAGGCACTTAACAAGTGCTTAAAGGATAGGAGCTGAAGCTCTTGTAGCTATTTTGCACTTCCGAATTCATCTAACATAGCCACTGAGGGGAACTAAAAGCCAAAGGGTGGTCCCGTGTTCCAGGTCACACCACTCCTTGAGGAGGGGCAGAGCTGGGGTCCTGTCCCAGGTCTCCCCACACCACGATGCCTTTTTGCGCGGTATCCCACCGACTCTCAGGACTCATTCAGCTCAGCTGAGCTCTTGATACATCACGGTTCTCGAGCCTTCCACCTTTGCCTCCTCCAATTGAATCTTTACCCTCAACGTCCACTCAATCCCTAAATCCCGTTTGTGCTCCTTTCAAAATGTTCTGCAAAAATGCCTCCTGCTTTCCTGCCACATGGCCACTGTAGCTGCTGTTCTGTCCAGAAGGTTCTCCCCTCCTCTTTACCAATGGCTGGCCCCTTTAAGTTTCGGCCCCCACGTCTCCTCCTTGGAGAGACCGTCCAGGACCATCGTGGCTGAAGGAATGCCGCGCCCCACCCACTCCCTTCTCTCTGTCTCTAGTTTGTGGTCTGTACTGCAGTGTCTGACTCTACAATTTTTTTTCCTTTTTAATTCCGTCTCCTTTCCTAAATGTAAGCTCCAAAAGGACAGAGAACACGTCGTCCTTGCTCACTGCTGCGTCTCTAGCACCTGGCACAATCCACAACTCATAGGTGCTTGGTAAATATATGTTGGGTGAATGAATGAACGAACGAACAAACAGATTCCAGAGACAGCGTATTTGGTAACACCTGGATAGGACCGAGGAAAGGATTTAAACTTGCTGGGAGGGCGACCTGGATACCTGCTTGTCCCCCCTTCTTGGCCTCCTAAAAGAACAGTGCGAGACTACCCACAAAGACAGGGACTCTTCCAAGCACGCAACCCACACAGAAGCACGTCTTGCAGTTGGGGGGGTGGGGGGAATGGGCGGATAGTTGCTAATTGTGACTTCCAACTGCTCTGATATTTCAAAAGTTCGAAAGGCGAACCTCCCTAAATCCCAGGCTGCTACTGCTGCTGGAGCTGGGGATGGAGGAGAGGAGGGGTGCACTTGGGCGCCTCTCGGGCTGGCACAGAGAAGCCACATCTCCTCCTCCCTCCTCCCCCCCAGCTCCTCTCCAAGAGAGGAAGCAATGCAGATGGAGACGAGAAATAAATATTCCTGCCTGCTCTGTGCCACTGCAGACGTTTTCCAAAATGTCTGGCTTGGACCACGAAATCAAGCCCACCCAGGAAAGGAGGCGCTCAGCAGGAGAAAGAGGGGGAAAGGGTGGCATATTTGTCAGTACTTGTCAGCTTTCTGGGGGGCAGAGCACACGGCTCAGACTTGGCAGCCCCGCTGAGGTGGGGACATGGTAAGTGCACAGTAATACTTGAAGAATTGAATCAGAAATGGGAGCGGAGTGAAGGAGATCCTGCCAGCGTGTCGGCACCATCTCTATGCCTTTGTCCGGGGTCCCAGGACCCACAGCTGGTTCTCTCATCCTCGATTTCAAGGCTCTTTCCGCAATACCTGCTGCTTCCGCTCTCCCCTTACACCTCCACCCCTCTCTGGGGTAATTAATACCACTGGGCTGCAGGAAGTCTTCAAAGGCCCTTTAGAATTTGGGCAGGAGCTCCGGATCCACGTGTGGAGAAGTTCCTGCCACCTCTCAGCAGGGCTCGCCTTCTCCAACGCTGGAACACCAGCAGGGATGAGAACACAGGCTGCAAATGATAAGTGGGTGCTTTTGGCCTTGGGGGAGCCAAGTACGTGGGAGAAGTGTCACTAAGGAAGGGAAGTCACAGGCCCAGCAACAGCCCCGAAGTGTTCCGTGGTTATGGGGACTTCACGAGGCAGGCTGTGCGGCTGTAAAATGTCTCCGAAAAGGGAGATGAGAGGATGAGAATTTCGGCTTGAAAACTCCTGCATGGGCTACGCTAGGTCTTCTTTGTTTCTAATCCTCCCGTGAGAATCTCCCTGGCCCCATGTCCTTGATATCGCCGCCCCCCGCTGCCACCTTTCACTAGTTCCCTTGGAAGGTCGGGAATTAGGGTGGGCCCTTGGCGGATTGAATTCTGCTCGAGAAAGAGCAGAGGGGCTTTTCTGGTTTGCACTGGTTCAAATCCAGTGCAGTAAAAACAGTTGCTCAAAATGAAGACTCAAAGAAAGTGGTATCTTTTGTGGGTGTCAGGGGAATGTTTTCCAGAAAAGCTGCCTTTAATTCTGCCTCTTTCTACCATTTCCATGACTTCACTGAGGAATGAAAGATTTTCTAATATTTCCCACTCATGTGCCCTGAATCCTTCTTTATGAATCTTCCCTACTCATTTGCCCATCTGCCTTCTAGTGACAGGCAATTGCCAGCTGAATCCCACTCTCTCCAGGAAGCTGTTCAGTGGTGGGGAGAAGCTGGCAGAAGACCTGGGTTCCTGTCCCCATTCTTCCCATTGCTGTGTGACCTTAGACAGATTACTCCCCCTCTCTGTCCCTTGTTTTTTTTTTGTTTGTCAAAGAAGTGGGTTGGATACGTTTCCTTTCAGCTCTGACACATTACGGGTGGTTCTACTGAGTGAATCAAATAGAATTCCTATTGTCACCATCCTCTTCCCACCCCACCTTTGCCAATAAATTCCAGAGACCAAGGCCATCACACTTCCAGGATTGAGTTCAATCCTTATAGTTGGGAAGGTCAGAGCTGTATAGCAAAACAAGCTGGGCATGTAGATAATGTGCATACACATACAATCTAAAAATTGTTTTGAATGTTTTCTGTCTACATTTCCCTTAATTCCCAGGAAATCTAATGTGTGGGTTAGGGAAAGACCAAAGTAGGGGTATATTTGGGAAGAACTTATGTGCATGGCATGTATGTTTGCATTGTATAATAATTATCTTAGTTATCTTTTATTAATAATAGCTGCTGGGACTTCCCTGGTGGTACAGTGGTTAAGAATCTGCCTGCCAATGCAGGGGACATGGGTTTGAGCCCTGGTCCGGGAAGATCACACATGCCACGGAGCAGCTAAGCCCGTGTGCCACAACTACTGAGCCTGCGCTCTGGAGCCCGCAAGCCACAACTATGGAACCTCAGTGCCACAACTACAGAAACTCAGTGCCACAACTGATGAAGCCTGCGTGCCTAGAGCCCATGCTCTGCAACAAAGAGAGGCCACCACAATGAGAAGCCCGCGCACCGCAGCGAAGAGTGGCCCCCTCTCGCCGCAACTAGAGAAAGCCCACGTGCAGCAATGAAGACCCAATGCAGCCAAAAATTAAAAAAAAAAAAAAAAAAAAAGCTGCCATTTATTGAGGACCATGCTAAGCTCTTCCACTCTCATTATTATCCTCACAATAGCTCATCAAGGAAGATATTATCTACTCCCCACTCCTATACAACATTGGTAGTTGACCACAAGTAACACACATATACATAAACCAAAAACAGAAGGACATAATGGCATGCCTCCTACAAACCAAAATCAAAACCAAACTCAGGCTCAGAGAGGATGAGACACCTCTCTAGATCACACAGCTGGTTAAGATAGGTAATGGGATTTGAATCCGGTTCTGCTGGATTCCAAAGATGATCATGTGCTACTCCCTGGCCCGTGCTGGGCTTTGCCTTGGCGTTCAATGCCTCTCTAGGAGATTCTTCATCTTCTAGAACAGATGTTTTAAAGACCCATAGATAGTAAGGCTGCTTTAAAGACCCATAGATAGTGGGTCCTAAATTGATCGCCTTTCTTACGGCACTGTTAGAGGAAAACAGCTGGTCTTAGAGCCAGCAAGAACCCTGCTATCAGAAAGGGCAAGAAAGCACACAGCCGCAGGGCCTGCCTAGCACAGAAGGATGGGAGAACTGGGCCCCTGAGGCAGCCCATTTACAGCGACCATCTCCACTGATCACTTACCTACAGAGAACTAGGCTGGCTTCTGCCCACGACCTAACTCACTTCCATGCACATGCCCAGTTCTGGCACAGAATTAGAGCTCTCCAGAACGTGTACAGATTGGATCATCTGCTCCAGAGGTTGTGAACTCCAGTGTCCCCAAGCCCAGGCAGGTAGGGGAATGAGCGGAACAGCCAGGAGGGGGGTTACAGGAAACTGGCAAACACATGTCTGGTCTGTGCAGACTACTTGACTGAGCTCCAGTAGACTGTTGCAATGCACACGTGCAGACCCAGGGCTGCCGACCGTTCACTTCGTGAGGAAACCCTGGGATACAGACACCTCTGAATCCTCCTGCTGCTTAAATGTGGGCAACTAATTCAGTAAAGAAAAGTGTACCTGACGCAGTGAGGACCAAATAAAACCTATTTACAAGCTCTATCTGACTTGTAGGTCTCCACTGGTAACCTCTAAAATTAAATTTCCTCATTTTCAGGAAACGGTAGCCGGGAAACATTAAATGGTCTCCCTGAGATAGCTCAGGTGGGCGTAGCCGGCAACCCTTTCTTTGGATACATACATATAGAGACGTACGTGTGTGTGTCTATGTACGTGCTTATACACACATACATATTATATATTCACAAATTAAATAGGAATGATTTTGGATTACCTGTTGTCATGAAATGTTCTGCTTATTTCCCTGTGTTCTTATTATACATTGGTAGTTGACTGCAATGAACAGATATTCACAAACCCAAACCAAAATGACACAATAGCTCCCCTCCCCACACCCAAACCCAAACCCCAACTAGAACAAAAACCAGGAAAGAAAGCAGCTCTTTACTTACGGTAAATGACAAAAAAGAAGAAAACAAAGTCCCCTCGTCATATCTGGATAATTTTGCCAGCACTCCTTCCAGGATTGTAACAAACTAGTAAAAGAGCAGAAAGGAAAAAGAATGATTACTTCAAACGACGATTGTTCACAAGAAAGAGCAACATTTCCCAACCGCTTAGAGACCAGCAATGAGCCCTTGATCATTTTTAAGTTCTATTATTTGGTTCCCGTCTTTGGGGAAAGGAATAGACTGCCTTTACACAGAAATATCTGACTTATTCGGCTTTCTCTTCATTATTATGTGATTGCAAATATAGAGCGTTACAGAAGTGCAAAGTGACAAAATATTATTGAGTTGCGTATAGCATGCGATATTATTAAATGCACTTTTCAAAATCCAAAACTGTGCAAAGCAGTTTTTACGTTACATATTAGCACTACATTTAATCCAATCTATTTTTATTTGTATTTTATCAGTAATTTGGGGGAAACAGAAGTTTAGCACTGGCAAATATAAATGTCTTCCCATTCAGCATTACTTAGTTAAAATTCTATAATTCATGAGGGTGACTGAAATAGCTTTATCTGACTTTTATGTTTTATTATGACTCTCACTGCATGTGAAACTAGCGGAAAGGGGGTTTTCATGATGGCAGAATTCCTTATTACCGTTTAACTTTCTGTTCTTAAAAACCTAACTTTGTCGGAGATAAAAAACAAAACAAATATTTCCTGCATAACCTAGAGCAACATTTAGGGACAAATTCTTATTAAGGTAACATATGCCACTTCATCAATTCATCTTCACACGCTCGCAATCATCAGAAAAATCATTCGGAGCTGTGGCTGGGTGACGTACGATCTTGTTTCCTGAGAAATGCAAGTGCCCAGCTCAACTTTTTAACGTGTCATATTTTAATGGAAATGCAGACATAACAGAGCAATGTTCACGATGAAACATTTCACCTGAAGCTGAAGGTTACCTTTGCAACCAAGAGTGTTATCATTTCTTTAACAGTTTCTTCAATTAGTTCATCTATTTTTGAATGGTATTGATGCTAAAGAACACAGAAAGACAAATATTAGCATGTTTGGGAGGTGATGGCATTGCATCTGTAGGTCATTTTTAGACAACGCAATTTATAAGTAAAACCTGGCCATGGGACCCAGTTTATTTCCATGGTTCCAGAAGCAGCTGTAAGATTCTGATTCCAGGTCTTTGATGGAGAAAGATCGGAAGCTCTTAAAACAATTACCAGGCGCACTGTTCCTCACCCAAAGCTTTTGCTGGCTTTGATATGTGTAGACACACACACATTTACAAATAGCATGCATGGATGGCTTAAGGGCTGGTCTGGCAGTGTGCTGATCGGGGTCTTACAAAGCAAGATACCACAATGATTTAATAGAGAGGCTGAAAATGATCTTTGGGGAACTGCTGGGTGATGTGACTTAGGGAGCCACAAATTCCAAAGGGAATTTCACCAAGACACTGACTGATTTTGCAAAAACTGTTCTCAAACCATCAGGTCCTTTGGGTTACTGCCTCAGAGCTCCCAGGTTCTACCTCCAAGTGTTGACTCAGTGTGAGGGCAAAGAGTCTCTTTATGAACCCTTGTGGCAGCTCCTTAATTTCTTCATTTGTGGAGAAGCAGACCCAGGTTTAGAGCCTCTCCTGAGACGGCTGCTAAGTTTTTCAATTTCTCGAACTGCCGCTGTCACTTAAACTTAAATAGTAATGCAAAAACCAACCCCACACCAACAAAAATCTGCTATAAATGCCAGGAAAAAAGGAAAAGCGATTTCAACAAGAGATGCTGTATGCCAGCTCCTTGATATTTATTAGATCATTTTAGTATCCATTTGAATTATTCCATATTTCCATGATAAAAAATAACAAGGCAAACATTGATATTTGGAAAGGAAAATGCACTTACCCACTCTTTAGCAAACTTTCAGAAGGATGATTAATTAGGAATAGAAAAGAAAAAGGAACAGTGCAAATAAAAATTAGGACAAAAGGACACATGAGAAAAATAAAAATCAAACAAACCATCCAAAAAGTTATGAAAACATACAGAAATAATAAGCCATAGTAATGTGGTTTGATATTCTGATAACTGGCAGTCAGAATTATTGAAAGCGACCAAAGGGATGTGAATTAGGTTAATTCACTTAAAGTCATAGGTGAATTTTGATTATAATTGGAAGACCTAGGTAAAGTTCCAGTGCAAAGTTGGGAAGTCATGATGTCTAAGAAAATATAGCTCAGTTTCCTCATCTGTAAAAACAAAAAACAGGTAATACTACTACTATCCCAGACCAGTGAGAATGGGGGAAGCCAGTACAAATTACTGATTTTGGAAAGGGAATGAGGCAAACCCTGTATGAAGATATTTAGCAGGTCCGTTCAATTATTATTATTATCATTATACTATTGTTATTATTATTATTTAAAAAACCAGGGCTAAGTCCTTTCCTGCCGGTCTTGCTCTCAGACTCATAAATCTATTTTGAAGATGAAATTGAGGGTCTACATGTGAAAACATTGTCAACTATAATTGCAATTCAAATATTATTATCTGTTCAAGGTCATAATGGAGAAGATAAGGGTAGGGAGAGATGAGTCATCTCATTTTAGTTTTTCCTTTTAGTTGATTAGAGGAAAATAATAAAGTGAATGGCCCATGTTGTGTAGTCCTGATAAATCAGGACCCATGTTGGTTCTACTGCTAGCTTTGTGAAAGGATTTACCAGTCAGAGCAATAAACCTCAAGGTAAATGCAAAAACTATCTGCAGCATTCTGTGCTAGAAACACAAAGAAAGATGTCAGAGCAAAAGAATTTCAGGAGTATTGATGGGGCTCCAAATTCATTTTTAGGTCTTGAGATAAGATCCAGAATCATATGCTTACTTTCCCTCCTCATGAGACTGCCTCACTCCGCTAGATTTTCTTTGGAATTGCTAGAAATGATCCAC
This sequence comes from Balaenoptera acutorostrata, assembly GCF_949987535.1. NCBI lineage: Eukaryota > Metazoa > Chordata > Mammalia > Artiodactyla > Balaenopteridae > Balaenoptera > Balaenoptera acutorostrata. The sequence continues at coordinate 27,686,779 of NC_080073.1, read as the reverse complement.
CTATATTAAATTAACTACAAGGTTTAACTAACTCCGAAAAGCTAGTTGCAGGCAAAATAATATGAAATATGAAATGAGGAGCTTCTAACCAAGCAAAGAACATCATTGAGAAAACAAACAATCTCTCGAAACACTTGGCTGAAATGGCAAACAAAGCCAAGAGCAATCATTCTTCACCAGGAAAGACTGAGGCTCTTGGTCTGAAGAGTTAACAATGTCATTCTTTCTCCAAAGACAAACAGGCTTTCTCTTCAGAAATGGGGGAACCTCAAACCTTTTCATTCTCTAAGGAATCCACACTAACGTATAGGGAAACATGGTGGTTTATGGGCACCTCTTCCTATCTTCAATATTCCCATGCCAAATATGGTCCCCACTAATCTCCAGGTAGTCCCACTGTCTCTCCCTTTCTCTCCAGGTGAATATTATGATCTCCACTCCTCTCCACTTTTCTTAATTTCTACTTATGAAAGAAAAGTGTTTGCTAGGACTGTTCTGTCTCTTACTTCTAGAGGAAACTTGAGCATGTCCATCTCTATTGGTCTATTTCCTTACCTCCTCAATGGGGCTAGAATTATCCCTGTTGTGAATGTAGAAATCATATTCACCTAACAAAGTCATGAAACCATGCGTGGAAACATGGTTTAGAGACTCAGAAGTGCTATCTGGCAGGATTACTCCCACAATTACTAATTGATTAGCATGGTGGTTATATTTGTGTATACATTTCTCTAAACTCATGTAAAATATATACACTTTATTGTATGTAAACTATAATTTGAATTAAATAAAACCTACTTTGGGATATGTGGTAGGGCAGGGGAATATCCACCCTGCTTATCACGTGGCAAAGGGGTACGTATCAAAGCAGTCCCCATTCCTATTCAAGTAATTACAAAATACATGAACTCCTTTACCAGATTCTCCTGAGACTTATTTGATTGACTTGCTTTTCTGGAGAAACAGTAAGTACTTTGCCTTCACTCTGCTCTTTCTTGGGAGATACATTGCTCCATGCAGATGGGAAGCTCCACGAAGGGATACAAATACTACGGGGGCATCTTTTAATTACCATCCCCCTAACTAAACTATCTTGTCACAAAATTTCTTGCAGTCAGATGAACTATCCAATTCTATCTGCATCCTAATATGGGTACAAAAAGGGATCCTTCCTGTTTTTGCATTTTCCAGTCCTCTCTGTTGGCCTTCTTAGATTGACTTGACCCTAATAGTAACAACAATATTCCTAAGTTATATTCTGGGGCACTAGATCATGACGATGATGATGGCAAGGGAACTACTAATCTTCAATGGTGTGGAAAGTTTGGAGAGTTTACTTTTGCTTCTGATGAGCTAAGTTGCAGCAAATTCACAATCACTTCGTGAAAATTATTCCACTTGACTTCCTGTGCTGCACATTTTGCCTTGTCATGGAACAGATTGTGTGTATGTTGTCTTTCTGTTAAGACCATCTGACCTTGGAAATGAGATGAAAACACACTAGACCAAGTGAGAAACTATTTAATACACAATTTCTTCTCTATTGGTGCTTCACAAATTTTAATGAAAAAATAAATATTTAAGATGGAAAAGTATGGTTAACAAATGTTTCAACAGCTGCCTTTAAATGAGACTTTATCCCAGTGATGAAATTCAGAAAGTGATCTTAAAATTGGAGAATATTGTATCACCTGGTCGGTATCTAGTCCAAAATACCTTAAGGGAGTTGGAATCCAGGTGGAAGCAGGTATTGGTAACTAGATCTGTAATATGAGTTTACTACCCAATATTCACAAAATGAAAACTACATTAAATCACTGGACTTCTCTCCTCTCAATATCATGATGTTTCCAGCCATCCTTGGCCAATCTCACTTTAACAATTCAGTTTTACTTTGGAGATGAATATCCCCATTCTACAAAGTGAGAAAAATTGAGAGACCATTTGCATGAGACTTCCTGATAAAGTTCTAGTCAAGGTCACAGCCACAGAGCAAGGTCCTTCAAGGAAGTATATATTTACAGACAATGATGTCTGGCTTCATTCTCACTGTTCAGTCACTTGGCATTCTAAGGTCAGAAAAGGCCTCATTTCTCACAAGCTGGTCACTTAAGTGTCTCTGATTCAGTTACATTAAGGAGAAATGGCATAGCAGGTCTCCCTAGCATGGCTTGGGAAACTGACAGGCTTCGGATAAGAATCATAGACTAGAATACAGTATTGGATGGGCCCTTAACAAAGATCATTTAGCCTGGACGTCTGTGCACTAGTTCTGGGAAACTGGGAAACATTTATGAGTCTCAGTTATTGTTTTCATTAAAAACAAAACAAAACAAAACAAAAAACAAAACAAAACAAAACACCTTGAATCATTTACAGGTAAATACATGAAGTCTTTTCTATTATGTCAAATAGAACAATGTCCAGAAAGAAGTAGTTTAGCCTCAAAAATGTTACTATTTGGGAATATCCAAGACAACATTCTAATCTTACATCCAGAAATTAGGAAGCTTTATCCCCAATTTTGACAAGCTGCATACCTCTCAAAGGTTGTGTGTTACATGCTATTATCTCTCATTTGACAAACGACAGCAAGGTTATGAGAGTAAGTGACTTGCTCAAGGTCACATAGTTTGGTAGCTAAGGGGTAGAGTCCATATGATGTAGTTATTAAGCCACTGGACAAGTTAGTCTAGAAAACCAAGACTTCAAGGTTAAGCCAAGGGCATTCTACTCTAGCACAGAAGTGATCAGTGGTAAAGATAAGAGACAGGGTCCACTGTGACAAAATCAACTTGTTATTTCTTAGTATATATCTCCAACCAGGGTCTATAGTTTGGCCTGACAAGGCCCTGAAATTGTATAGTGAAATTGTATGAAAGTATATATATATATTTTCTTTTTCTGGGAAATGGCCTCATATATTTCATCAGATTTTCAGTAGGGTTTCTGACAACCCCCCCTCTCCACTCCTCCACCCAACTCCTATTACTCTCCCCAAACTCCAGTTCAAAAAGAAAAGATCAGAGTGACTAAGCTTGTTTGAAAAGACTGTTTAGCCATCTGTCCAGGTATGTAGGAGTTCTATAATTGCGGGCACCATTGAGTCAATCTGAAGAGGGACTGTAAAAGTTGCCAAGGGGGAAGGGAGGCCAATCCCTGTGTAACAACCCTTCCCTACCCTGAATGGTGTCATCCTTGTGAAACTCAGTGAAAATGGACATCTCAAGCAGCTGTGAGGAGAAACAGATAAATTGGACTCCATAAAACTTTAAAAAACTTTTATGCTTTAAAGAATACTACCAAGAAGGTGAAAAACAAAAACCAACCCACAGAAGGCAAGAAAATAGGTGCAAATCACATACATGATAATGGTCTAGTATCCAAAATATATAAAGAACTCTTATAGCTAAACAACAAAGGACAATCCAATTTTTAAAATGAGCAAAAGATTTGAATGAATAGACATTTGTTCAAAGATATACAAGTGGTCAATAAACCCATGAAAAGATGGCCAATATCACTGCAAATCAAAACCATAACGAGATACCATTTTACACACACTAGGATGGTGATACCAAAAAAGATAGATAATAAGAAGCTTTGGCTAAGTTGTGGAGAAATAGGATTTCTCACACACTGCTGATGGGAATGTAGAATGGTGCAGCCACTTTGCAAAAAAGTTTGGCTGTTCCTCAAAAGTTGAACACAGAGTTACCATATGACCCAATAATTTCACTCTTAGGTGTACTGCACTCTTAGGTATATATCCAATTGCACTCTTAGGTTCACATGAACACTTGTACAGGAATGTTCAAGGCAGCTTTACTCGTAGTAGCTAAAAAGTAGAAGAAACTCAAATGTCCATCAACTGATGAAGTGATAAACAAAATGTAGTATATCCATGTAATAGAATACTAGTTAGCTATAAAAAGGAAGTACTAATACATGCAACAACATGGATGAATCTTGAAAACATTATGCCATGTGAAGGAAACCAGACACCAAAGGCTACACATGAGATTCCATTGATATGAAATGCTTAGCATAGGCAAATCCTTAGAGACAGCTAGAAGAGTGGTGGTTACCTAGGGCTAGGGAGGGAGGGTTGGGGAATTATTATTAATGGGTCTGAGTTTCTTTTCAGGGTGATGAAAATGTCCTACAACTGACTGTGGTGATGGTTGCACAACTTTGTGAATATACTAAAAATGACTGAATCATACTTTTTAAAAGGGTGAATTTTATGGTATGTAAATTATATCTCAGTTTTTAAAAAGGAAGCTCAAAGGGAGAAAAATTTAAAAGGGATGGGACCCTGCAAAGTCTGAATTCAAAGGGATTTTAATGAACTTTAGAGATCACTAAAAACAGGGTTTTTACAGTGGGCTCTGTGAAGCCTACGAGATTGTTCCGAGTCCCCCAGAGAAGTGTCGGGGGGGTGTGGGTGCCTGGGGGGCAGTGTGAAGAGGAATATGGTAGCTTGGGCTCTGGGCCCCCTCTTCCTTGAATTCCTGCCCCCCATTTCATCCAGAACAGCTCTAATTTTATTCACTTTGTATGCTGGCCTTCCTGGTAAGGTTTGAAGAATGGAGTCTATAGCTAAAAACAGCCTGAATGAAACTAGAATAGTGCTATCATTTTACAGATGAGGAAACTGAGGTTTGCAGAGGCCGAGTGACTTGATCAGGTCCAGTCTGCAGCACAGCCAGGGCAAGAGACCCAGGGTCTGGACACCCAACCCAAGCCTTCCTCAGGAGGCTGTCCTTTGTACCTCAGCTCTTCCCCTTAACTCTTTTTTTGGATACTGAGGCTCTGGGCCAGTGGTTCTCAAAAGGTGGTCTTCAGACCAGCCAGGACCATCAGCATCACTGGGGAATTTGTCAGAAGTGCAAATTCTTGGACCACACCCCAGACCTATCAGAAACTCGCGGGGTGAGACCCAACAATCTGGGTTTTAAGAAGCTCTCTGGATATAAGTCTGACAGACCCTGAAATTTGAGAACTACTGCTCTAGATCATTCTCATGCAGCAAATGGAGCCAGGAAAGAGAACCACTGGCACCTTGCATTTGACCCCAGGGCTTAGAGAACATAGCCCCTGGGGCAAGGTACCCAACGAGAAAATCCGTCAGGAGAAGCAGCTGACAGGGGTGGTTGAGGAAGCTGATTTGGAGGCGGAAGAAGGTTAGAGATGACCTTGCCAGGAAGAGAATACCACCAGCCCACATTTAAAAATGGAAGGTGCCGAAAGAGAAAATAAATAACGAATAAGGAGCAAATATAATTTAGTAAAAATTCTGAGCATATAAGGCTGGTATCGTAAGATCTGATTTAGGAGCAATTTATGCCAATTGGCAACAACATGAGAGTTGCCAGAAATGTTTCTGAATTAATTCTAAATTGGTATATGAATATCTAGCTGGCTTAAGGCCATCGGAGAAAAATGATCATGATAGTCTTTAATCAAGCCCAAGTTGCTGTTTCTTTCTCCTTTACATTTTAAATACCACTTGGGAATTGGAAACTTAGCAAAGGACTAAACTTTTGGTCAGGGAAGATTCACAATCAACTCAATCTAAGGAAAATGGAAAGCCTGTGATTTCTTGGAAATTCAAAGCCTGCTGGCTGGGGACTGAGTAGCAGGGTGAGCTAATATTATACATCCTGGAAGTTGCATGATGCTAGAAAGAGCCCTCTCCTGCTGTCCAGATGTTCAAAGTGATAAAATGCACTTCCAGTGTGAAAATGACTTGCATTCTGGCAAACAGATCCGTTGGAGATGCCAGCCTAATAAATAAGGTCATCAAACTTCATCTGACTTAAGGGAACTTTACGGTCACCCCAACCCCAGCCAAGAATCACTTCCAAGTGACTGGCATAGTCATCAGCACATGTCTTAGAAATTTACTTAACAAATAGATACCAAACATTCATCTGTGGCTTAATCCACAAATGTTAGAGTATATTTCTGAAACTAGCAGACTAGTGTAGATGGAAGGAATTTGTGAAGTTTTCTTCTACATGATCAATGGAGGGGGGGGAATCTGTAATTTTTTTTTTTTTTACCTCTTGGCCCATTTCCATGCTGCAAAGTTTTGTTGATTGAGCTTTGGCATCAACCATAACATTAAACATGGTGCATATTGACTGTGGGACTCGAAAATCTGTTGATCGACTGGTTTTTTGCAGCTTAACTTCAAATGCAATCCTGGTTCTATTAAAACAAAGTAGAAAAAGACCAATTCAGCATCCAGATGGCGGCAGGTGGAGAAGACATTTTCCGAGAGGTCAGTGAAAAAGAAAATTGAAGGCTGTAATCAGTTTCAATCGACAATGACTTCACATGTGTTCTTTTTAAAATGACTTTCCCAGCTAAGGAAGGCCTATTCACAGAGACAGCCATGTAAACCCTTCCTTTCTCTGCAGTACATAGAACACCTGTAGCTTGGCGTATTTCTGTCTATAGTTTACATGCTAGGGAGAACCCTAATTGCACGAGAATGAATGAATGAACAAAAACCCAATTATAGCATTATAGCATATATAAGTTCTCTCATACTGGCAACCGACTACCTTGAATCACTTCGTTAAGAAAAACAGCAAAACCTCTCCCCAAAAAACAGCTTCTAATCTTCAAAAACTTCATGGGGGGAAATATCTTAAATTACACTTATTGTTTTGTTTGGTTTCTTTTTTCCTTTCTGGTTTTGAAAGAGAGTGACGTAAAAAAAAAAAAATCCAACAAGCTTATTATATTGCTTTAAAGACTAAAAAAATAAGATGGCTACCTTTGGGGAGGAGAGCGAAATTAGGAGGAGTGGTCCCGGGGGCCTTCCACTATGTTTGTCTGTTTGTCTGTTTTTGCGATGTCAATGTATTATTTTGTAATAAGAATATGGTATTTTTATAAGTAAAAATATCATAATATACTTACCATTTCAAGAATTGTACAACGGTGGAAACGTAAGATGACATAATTTTGACACAGGCCAAATTATGATCCCATCAATGTGCTAACTGCACACAGGAAAACCCTAGTCCGACATGGCCAGCTGGTAATACAGGGGTAAGATTTAATCCTTGATATCAGCATTGTAAAGGGGACCAGCTAGATTTTGAAAGGTTTCAGAGAAGTGGGTCATGTCATGACATGTCTTTAAAGAAAAGCACCTGGTTAGTAAGTGGTTTTATTAAAGCTCCTTTCGACCAGTGCATCTTTTCAGCATTGTTCACAGTCAGGTTCTGGAGATCATGCAGCCACCAGGAAAGCATTGCTTTAAGAGGTATTTGTAGCAGTTTTCTAACAGTGCATAGGGAGGACCACACAGCTAGTTAGCTCAGGAAAGGATGCCAGCTTGCTAACACACCCTGGGTGCAGGCAGGGAAGCCAAGTATAATTTCTAAGGTTGGAAGCCCAGTTCTTAAGAAAAAAACTTAAAAAAAAAAAAACCTCTTAAAACACTCCTATATATTATATGATCATGTTAAAGATAAATGATCTTGGCTCCCAAAGGCTCGGTGCACTGAAGAAGCTTTCTAATCATGATGATCATTTTAAGCTACGTTGAAAATACATCACTTTCTGGTTTCGTGAAAAGGGGGCCTGATGGGGACTGACTTGGACAGGTCCCTGTGCTGATCTTCTGAGGTTTGTGTGCCAGTTCCGGCCCAATTTGAGAAATGGAAATGCTAAATCACTCCCTTACAATGAAGTAATCGTCTTCTGTTTTCACAGGAGAGCTGTTCATAGCCCTTGGAGTGTGCGGCTGTGAAAAGAGGAAGCTGAATGCAAGATTAATATGACTGATTGGGCTCCATGGGAAGGAAAAGCCAAGAATGGAGAGGTCACTTAATCCACTGACTCTCTGAGGGCAGTTAGGGTGCCTTATTTTGTGCGGAGCACAGGACCTGACACAGACTAGACCAGCGGCACCATCAAGTCCATCAGATGAATGATTTCAATTGCTGAGAAACTTGGGAATGAGTGCCTGATTGACTTTTGGGCATTGCATATTTACATCTATGCAATAATGTCCTTGCCCTTCTAGAACAAGGCCCTTTTATTCTGTCCCAAAGAGGAAAGCAAATGTTCCAGGCTCTACTAATGTAGATTCTATGTCTTACAACATCCAAGGACTTCTTCACATTTTACCTTCTGAATCTCGAGGTTTGGGGATGACATTTGCCCCTATGTTTGCCCTGATCTGCTTTTGTCTGGGGCCTCAACTGAAAGGGACATGGGGGTATTTATGTGTCCAGTGCCAGGTGTACATGTGCAGCTGACCAACTTCTGTTCACAAAAGGTTACTTAAGAGCCACTATGTGCCAGGCATGAGGCGGGGACCCGGGGAGGGTGAGGAGTTCAAAATGAACAAGATACACTCCCTGCCTTTCAGTAGCTCACACTCTTGGAGGTGGCTGATCCATAAAGACACGTGGTAAGGGGAATTCCCTGGTGGTCCAATGGTTAGGACTCCGAGCTTTCACTGCCGAGGGCACGGTAGGTTCCGTCCCTGGTCAGGGAGCTAAGCTCCTGCACACCAAGGCATGTGGTAAGGGAGAAAACAGTCACTATCTACCTTTCACATCCCTATGTCTTCCCTTTTCCTCCCAGCATCTCCTTATTTCTTACTCCCTTCTCAGAAGTCTGGCTTTTCAGAGAAGGGTATACATGTCTTTCTGTATGATTGCGTACACAGATCAGAAGCTAGGAAGGGTTCTTTCTACTGCGTTGTAGCCGCTAGTGCAGATGAAGGGAGAACTTTTCACCACAGGGAAACTGCCCTGCAAGAAGTTTTTGGTGGGATGGTTTGGCCATAGGGAAAGGCTTGCTTTTCCTAAAATTGATACAGACCATGTAGGAAATGGTGGAATTCAAAACCCTAAGGAAAGATTTTGATCTTTGGTTTGAGAAATAGGCCTGCCTTTGCTTCTAAAACTGGGAAGAAAAGAGCAAAACACAGAATCTGAATCACCAGGATTTTAAGCTTCCAGAAGTGCCATCGGACACCTGCCCGGATTCCCCACAGCATGTGGCCCTTTACCAATTCCTGCCGAGATGCTCCCCTACCGGGGGCTGTGCAGGTCTTTTGCCCTTTTGGTTTCCAGTTTTGATGCTATTACTTCTCTTTTCTTCTTCCAAGATACAAAATAATGAACTCAGTTCACTCTCAGCCAAACCCAGCCCCCATCACACACAACTGATCCATCAACTAAACTACACAACATCTGGAGATCCAGAGTAGTCTGTGCTGCTTGGGGGATTTCGGGTGTTTTTGAATGAGCAAAAATAATGGAACCGTTATGAACTGGAAAGAGAACTTGGATGTGTGTCTGGGGATAGACAGGGTGATGATAATGATGTCAAATCAGACGGATTTCATTTCTGTCTCTGATATTCAGAAACAGACACTCCATGAGGGAAGGGATGCGATCTCCCACCCTTCCTGGTGTGCCAAGAACTTAGCACTGTGCCTGGCACACAGGAGAAGCCCAAACAATTTTTGTTGAGTGGATGTGTACTGTCCTCATTTTCTTCTTCTTTGTCAGGAAAGTCTACTTAGAAAGGTCAAGTGCAGCATTCCCACCTCAATCCTATATGCCATGGTAATAACCCAGGCAATGTGAAGGAAATCAAAATGCACATTTAATGTGTCATGCCCCTTTGTTGCTATCCAGTTAGATTTTAGGCAAGACAACTCATGGTTGGCAAATGGTACATGCTCAGTTCATATATACAGAGTGAATGATGTTGTGGAGGTCCTGCCCACACTGCTGGAAAGTCAAGAGATGCCTGCTACCTGTACTGAATACGCTGGCTCTAGAATTGTAGGTGCTTCTCTTTCTTCCAGCCAGCTCTCCACCCATGCATACACTCAGATATTTAACAAATATGTATTAACTAGATATTCTGTGCCAGACACTTATGGGTATTGGGGATACAGGGACAAGAAGGACCCTTTCCTCATGCAGCTAAATGAAAAAACTGGCAGCCATATTCTGTACCATCTTTCGTTGGGTCTGGGGCAGAGGTGGGGAAGGTGAATAGAAGCTACGGTGAGGTGGTCACCACTCCAGCTGACTTTGACAAACAATCACCTTCTCCAAAACACTCCAAATTACGGCCAACTGTAAGAGTGGGAGCCCTCACCTCTCCCCGAGTCAGCGCCCAGCGGGGAAGGGGTGCAGAAACCTGTCCAGCCACCTATGCTCACCTTTTGACACAAGATTCAATCATGTCACTTGCCATCAGCTTTAGCCGTTGTTCCAGGTGCTTTCCAAACTCTTCTTCAGGCCAGTGCAAGTCCCGAATGAAGGTCTGAAGGGCATCAAGTTTCCAGAACAGATCTTCGGAAGTGCCTGATCCGTTACTGGCAGGATAAAAATTTGAAAACAAGAGTCACCCACTGGCCTAGAGTTCTGGAAAAGCTGACACAAGAACAGTTGGGGGCTAGAAGGCTTAAGGCAAACAGTGGCTTCAACATACAAAACGACGCATGTTGGCGGTGGAGGTGGGGGCGATCTCCACCGGCAGATTTTGAGTTTTACCATACGTGACTTCGTGGGCTTTGTTCGGCCAATTATTCCAGACCAGTGACAAGTCTGAGGAAGGTGCTGCCCCATAACTAGAACAAGGTATGGTAAAAATCAGCCTTCTTCTAATAACCACATTAACACATGTGATGATTCAGATGAAGGCCACGAACCAGAGGGAGAAGTAGGTCTCAACAGATAATAACTACATGGCAACATGCAGTTATTAGAATTCAGGGCTTCATGCATTTCCCCGGCTGCCCTCCAGAGCGGAGACCTCTCGGGTACTGCACAAGACTTTCATTTGTAAAAGGACAGTGCTAACAAAGTGGTGAGCGAGGACCCGCTTTCTCTCTTGAAGAGCTGGAAGGAAATTGGGGTGACTCACGTCAAGCCGAGTCCACCTGGATACCTTGAATCCAAGATTCTCATTCAGTTTGGTTATCAGTCCAATTTGCACAGACCAGCCCGTTGCATAGGCAGCCCCAGGACAAGGTGGGTTGTGGGGGGGAGGTGAGTGGACAAGGGATCTTTGCAAAGCTTTAGGGCTCAAAACCTGAGCTCTTGTACCGTTGCACCATCTTACCCAGTCCTCTGTACAGATGGAGAAATTGGTCTTGATTCCTCTCTGTACAATGACGTCTAAGAAACTTTTACCTGCCTGGGGCATCGACGGAAAGCCCACGTACAGGAAATGCTCCACCTCTCACCCTCTTGCCCTTCCCTGGCTGGCTTTCTCTTTTGTAAGAATCCCATCGGCAGCTCTGTGGGGTGGCCACCTCCCACCCCCTTCCTCGCATACCACTAATGCTAACACGGCAATTTATAAAACGTCCAACATACCATGCATTACCACTTGTTCTGACATCGTCTATAGAAACAGATGAGAGTGGGTGTTTCTATTGTGACAGATGCCAGCTGCATTGAATTAATGCTTCAGAGAGAGAAATATAGCTAGTGCATAAAGGCATACACAGCTACTGCGGGGGGATGGGGGTAGGAGAAGACTCCCAACATGCCGGGAGGGAGCCCACGGCCTGGACCAACAGGGTAACGCTTTCAAGGACAGACCAGTCTGAGGTCAGTACGTAGATGTATCTGACACGAAGGAGCAGGTAACATGGAAACACGTCCTTAAAATGAAAGGTGGCAGAGGAGGAAACTGAAGATATGAAAAGATATAGAATCAGGCATTTCCTGGTGGGTGATTGAGAATCTACGCCTTCTTTTCAGATACGGTCGTAGGCACTGTTCAAAAGTGGGGGAATGCACTGTTTCTCCGAAAAAGTTCAGCCTTCCCCCCTATCCCATCCTATGCTTGGGAAAAGAAACCCCAACTTTGCCTAGTCGAAACCCCGTTTTGGAACTGCATGCTTGTATGTTTTAAATCATTAAGTACATATGAATGCAATAATTGGTATTTATTACAACAACATTTTGACACCCATCTGGTTTCAGAGTTTCAAAAAATTCTTCTAGGGTTTTTTTTTTCTTTTTCTTTGAAGAGCTTATTATTAAGTTTTGACATGAGGAAAAGAATATTTTCTTTTTATTTTTAAGATAAACTGTTAATGTTAAGGCAATAGCACCAAGATTATTTTGATTGCTGAGCAGTTACCAAAATGTGTTCCCACTCATGCCTTAATTAATTGAATGGAGACCATTATCTGCTTTATTACAATGTCTTGATTCATATCTTTTCAAAAACAATGTCACAGAGCATGCACAGAAGGAGGTAAGAGAAGCTTTTGGATATTTATTTTTTAATTTTTAACAGACACTACCTAATCTAACTTTTCATATAGTCATCTTAGCATGAATATGATTTATGGGGTTGTTTTAGAAGTTTTTTTTCCAGATACAAATTTTGGAGGTTTTTATTTGTCTTTAAAAGAAAATCAGACTGACCAGATGATTTCATTGTGAACTTGTGAGCAAATACGGGTTTTTAAAAATATTAGGTAGCTTTGGAGGAGCCCAGTAGAGCAGTCATTTTAAAGTTCTGTTCTCTACCTGGATTACTGCAGAAATAAAAACGTGGAGGGCCATCTTGACAAATGTGATTTTGAGATTTCAAAACATCACTGCCAGTTTCAGATCATTTTTTATTCCTTTGATAATAACACTTCCCTTTGAAAATGTGCCAATTTATTCTTTCAAGAAAAAGCTTATCTGGCCTATAATTAGCTGTGGTCTAAGAAAAGGATCAAAGGAGGGTATAGAATTGCTAAACCTTCTTTCACGTATTAAATCATGCATGTGGTTCTAATTTAATTTCCCTGAGGTAGGATTTCGGGGTGCTGGATCTTCTACTTGAGAAGGAAAGAAGGAGAGAGGATTCATTTCCTAAGCTAGAAGAAATGGCTTCTCAACCTTCACCCTCCAAACTGCTGGCTTTAAAGGGGTGACCTGACCTCCAAGGAAAACAAACACCATGCATTGCTGGCATTTGTATGGATGAGTGTAGAGAGTGGCCCTACACTGAGACCACAGATGATACGGCTACCCCCAAATTTAACTGCAGTGCATCCTCAAACTTAGACATCTTCTTGCTACCTAGATCTCGATGCTCCAAATTGTATTATGACCTTGGAATGTACCTTTACATAACATTTATGTTACTAAGGCTTGATCCATTCAGAAATTTTCATTTAGCCCTGAACATACTGTTACTATATCCTGCCATTTGCTGACACCAGAAATATGCTTTATGGTTTAAACAGTCTCTAGGAATTTTTTATTAAAAAAAAAAAAAAAAAGCCCAAACCAGCTTCTAGGTAGGTGTGCTTTCCTCTTTGATTTGGATCAAGCCAGAAATGACCGGCTGGCCCAGCAAAGAGGTTTCCTGGACTATTTTTGGATGATTAACTCCTAAAGTCATGTCACCTGCGTTAAAATAAAATAAAAAAATATATGGGAAGAAGCCTTTTGCAAAGGAATTCAGGAAGTGAACCATAGTCCTCAAACGTTCAGTGGGCGTAAGACAAATTGTTAGTGCTGTATATATAGCAAACGTCTTACAAACACGCTGCATGCCAGAAATAAACAATATTGTCTCTGTATGATCAGCAAAATATGTCTAATTATCCATCTCCATCTCCGTTATATAGGATGTATAGAAATAAACAATACATATCCATGCCAAGATCACTTAAATTTAAATTAGATCTAATGTGAACTGAATACACACTCAGCATCATATATAGCAGCCATCCATGACGGTGCCGAAAAAGTAGGCATTTGTGGGATGCCTAGAGGGATGTTAACTGGTAGATTTGGTACTTTGGGAAGGTTCACATTGGGTAGGTTCACATTGGGTAGATTACTGGTTAAACTCCTGTGGAAGAAACAGACAGAAAGAAAAAAATACCATCACAGTGACAATGCAGATGTGGCAGAAGCACACAACAGTTGTAAATAAATTGGCTAAGTCCACAGCAAGACGACAACGAAAACTTAAGCGACACATTTCAGAAAGCAGCTTACGGATGGGGAGCTGTGGTGTGGCTCAGTGTTCAGAGAGAAATGATAAAAGTTAATGGAAGAAAATTAACCACAGAGCGACTGAAAAGCGTGGACACTCATGGACGCCTGTATGCAATGATCATGTTATTTCAATGCCTTTGTGAGGGGCCTTCAGTTTCCAGATCCATTGCCGCAAGGGTCTAGACCTTGTCTCATACAAAGAACTTGAAGTTATGGAATTCTTGGCATTGCTGTGGCTAGGGCTGCAGTGAAGTAGCTGGGACTAATAGAAAGGGTGGAACACTTTTTTTCTTTTATTTACAAATTATTTTTGATGGAGGCACATTTCTTAAGTCAGAGAGTAGATACGAGGTGTAGCAGGAAATTTAGCCAATTGAACGTATACATAATGGTAATGGACAGAAATGGAATTCTTTCCAACTGCTACTTCTGAAGACAGGTGTATGTGCAATGGAGCATCAGAGTTGATGGCGAAGATGAAGGAATTGTATCAAAAAGAATGAATAGCTTTGCATAATTTTATAGAACACTTAAAGAAAATGGAAACATCCCCTCCCGAACTAAGTCCAATTAAAGTGGAGAAAGGTTTACACTCAAAAAAGGAAAAGCAAAGAATCCCAACTTCAGCTCGTATAGTGAATTCTTTGACCACAAGTGGATTTAAAATGTGGCCTTCTGTTACAAGTAATTACCCTTGAAAGTGAGATAGAGACTGTGAGAAAGGCTGATTGGGGCTTCTGGGGGGTGATGGTGACGCTCTGTTTCTTGATCTGTGGGATTGTTACATGGACGTGTTCAGCTTGTGAATATTAATCAAGTTTTGTATTTTCTGTAAAAAGTTAAAATTATAAACAGTTAAAAATTGTGACCTCGTATCAGGTTTTGTTTTTTGAACAAAGATCGATCAACTGATGTGATGAAAGAGAGATGGATGGCTTTATGGGTAAAGAGAGAAAATAAAGCAAAACAAAAACCTCAGAGAGCATCACCCACATCTCTTTGGAGGGACTGTGTCATATACTGCTCAACCAGCTGGCACCTCGTGCTTCTGTAGTGGCATTTCAAGGGTGTTCCATCCAGCCAAAGTCACTGGCACAGTGGAGCCCAGCCTAACTCTGCATCTGAGAGGAGCCTTCCTGTTTAAGTGGAGTTGACAGCATTTTGGCAAAGAAGTTGAGGTTTGCTTTTTGGATCTTGCAGAAGAAGAGCAAGTTTTGCCAAAGCAGCTCTGCCCCGGGCAAGCTGTATTTGACTAACACAGCTCTTGCAAAGGCTGGAGCTGCCTCTGGGCTTGCTCAGGGGGGCAAATCTCCTGATACACCCGGAATTTTGGACTCTAGAGATAGTCTGGACACCTGCCTCTCTCTAGAAATGAGCTACCCTTTCACGATGGGAATATAGCCCCGGCTGGTGGATGGAAAAACCTAGAATGCAAAATTGCCAACCTGGCATTCTCTTCCTTAAGGGAAACAGGTGTCTCACAGGTTCATCCTTTACACTTCACAGTTGGGGAAAGCCAATTACACTTCTCTACATGGGAGGAAAGGGTGCTCTCGTGGGAACACTCAAGAGAAGATTAGCTAAAGCTGACTATTAAGTGGAAGGGAAAATGGAACTTTTCCTTCCATGTTTCTCTGTTTAACTGGGGAATCTGCCTTTGAATTCAGTCCCTGGTGGTTCTCAGTCTTAAACACTGCTATGGAACAAAACCGTTGGCGATTTCCACTGAGACATGTGTAAGCCTATATAAGCAAATGTGATCATTAAATGATACACACACTGAATATTGATCAAGGAATTAGGAGATCTTTCGAGATGGCAGCCTGGAAAGTTAAAACGTCAATTCTGCATGAATTAAAAGTAGCTAGGAATGAATAACATACAAATGTATGCAAAAGCAACTTTAAACATATTAGCGGTTGGTGGGCACACAAATTAGAAATGAGCTTCGTTTTAAACATGAAAATTTTAAAAAATACTTATATTAATCAAAACATATTGTATTTGTAAAATATGACGTTTTGGCTGGACAGCTGCACTGCACTCACAGAAACATTTCCTTCCTGTGACACAGTATCGTGATCTACTTTTAAAAGGCTGAAGAAACATGCTTGATATTTCTGCTCTTAGCAAAATAATATAGTGTATTACTAATGTTATTAATAATTCATTTGGCTATTAATAACTTATATTAATAACCAGAGAGACAATTCCAAGCATTATATGTAAAAAGGGGGAATTTTCCTGTAGTACTCCTGGAGCTGCTGATGCATATAACAAATTATTATTTTAGAGGGTCCTTTAGCAACTACCTAAAAACAAGTCCAGCATGCTTATCTGTGAAAATCATAACTGGATATCTCTGGATAGTGTAAGAAGTGTAAATTGCAATCCTAACAACGGATACATGTTAAAAATTAGACTCATTCATTTTGGGGACTGCTGAAAAAGGGTAGCTCCCATTCATATCAAAGGACCCATCCCTGGAGCACTGGATTAAAAAATTCTCATCTGCTCTCTCTCTGTCACATGGATGAAAGGTACAAATGTGTGCATGTCTCATCATTTCTATGGATGGCAGAGTCATTTCTTCCAGGATTAATTCTAATAAGGTTGGGTCTCTGTGCAGGGAGGATATGGTTGGGTCTTTTCTCAAAGTCTTCTGCTTCGGATTTATGGATAGGGTTAGATTTAAGACACAGAATGCCTTCCACTTTATGAGCCTTTTGTTGCATGACTATATGTGGTACATCTTGTCTCCTCTTGGTGCTCTGAACACTAAAACCTCTTTCCTGGCTTACTCTTAGGTCTAATCCCTACTTAGGGGCATGGGGCACTCTTTGATATCTTTCTAGAGTTTAGAGGGGTGTTTCTCAAGCTTTTACTTCCTACCACCACCAGATCCCCCAACTGCCTTCCCCATGAAAGTTTAATACCACCAATATACAGTATATCTGCTTATGTACTGTATACAGACCTGTGCTTTATACATATACACAACAAGAGGAAGATTACTTTTGTTGCACACCCTCCTCCGCTGGCCCCCCTCCAAGAACCAATTTCCACCATCTTTGGGAGCTGTAAATCCCCTGTTCAGAATGCGTGACCTAGCGAACAAAGTTCTAAACTTCACGGGATTTTAGAACCTCCCAACTATCTCTCCAACCTTACAGCTTGTCTCCTTTATAATCCATGCTGGCCCAAACCAAACATTCACTGTTTCTACTACCTACCCTACTTTCCCCCCAATTTTACTTTTGCTCATGTTCTTTCCCAACATCCCTACCCTTTCTGAAATACTCTCCAAGCTATTTCCTTTATGACTCCTCAGTGGAGGTTCATTCCCTTCTACCTATGCTCTCATAACTCTTCCTTATGTTCTTTGTACATTGGTAAATATTTAAAGTCATTTTTCTTGTGTGCATGTTGCGCAGACCCAACCAGATTGAAATCCCCGATCAGGGGAATGTATCTTTCTTTTGCTTCCTTCTCCCCATAGTTTTCCTGCGGTACTCTTACAATTTCCAGCCTGTATGGGTTTCTTAATAAATGTCAGCTAATCAATAAATATTTATTGAACACCTGGTCCCAGGCCTTGTTCTAGGTGTTAGGGAGGCAGTGCTGATAAGATGTATATATGAAGTGAATACGGAAAATCACATTTCCTAGGATGTTAGTATTGGAAAGTCTTGGGTATTCAAAGTTCCTGTTTTACAAAGGAGGATACTGAGGCTCAGGAAGGTCATCTGACTTGCCCAAGGTCACTCAGCAAATTACTGGCAGAGTTAAGAATCCTGACTCCTTGTCTAATACTTGTCTATTTCATACCAGGCCACCCACGTATTGCTACGGTATCCTTGGTCTGACATTTTATTATCATTAAGATATTGACAGCTTTGACAATCTGGGAAAAGACATTGTTTCGAAAATACTTTTCACGTCTGTCTCAGGCAGAGAGAGATAAAGTGCACTTTGAGAAACCCAAGGTTTTCAGTGTGCATATATCAAGAAGCAGTGTTTAGTTCTATAATTCAGAATCATCCTGACCTGAAATGGGCAACAGTGAAGCGTGGATTCCTTGTGCCTGGAAGTGTTTAAGTAGAGACTAAGAGACAACCTGTCAAGGAAAGAGTAGTGCAGAGGGGTTTCTAGACTTGGCAAGCTTTGGATTAGACGCTTTCTAAGTTTTCTTCCACACAGAAGGTCAGGATGACTAGATGAGCAACAAACCAACTCTAAAGAGCTGGCAGAAGTGTGGTCCGTCTGTTAGGTAGGACCAAAAGCTCATATTCAGGGCTGCTGGGAGGGTTCTGAACAACCTGCCCAGCTGCGGGTGGTGGCGCTATGACGTGTCCTCATGGACCCCCGGAGAAGGCCATGGGGTCCAGCCTGGGCTTGCCCTCGAGAGGCTGACTATCTTCAGCTGTGGTTAGAAGCTATGGGATGACATTTTCCACCAATGCCTAGAGATTCAAATCATGACCATCATGATCTGGCTTAATGGAA
The DNA here is from genome assembly GCF_949987535.1 of Balaenoptera acutorostrata. Taxonomy (NCBI): domain Eukaryota; kingdom Metazoa; phylum Chordata; class Mammalia; order Artiodactyla; family Balaenopteridae; genus Balaenoptera; species Balaenoptera acutorostrata. The sequence continues at coordinate 27,668,252 of NC_080073.1, read as the reverse complement.
ACAGAGATGCAGCTTCCCTTTTCTCTCCTCAGAGATGGAAGGCCACCCTTCTAGAGAAATAAGCAATAAGGACTCAGACATTTTACCCTTTCTATCAAATAACTTCAGTTGTATCAAACCCAAATGATGATGATATCTCTATTTTCTTTCATAGGACCATATTTTGAAATAAGAAAATCTGAACAATAAAGAATATTTAAAATCTGCTTTTAGCTACTTCGATATATTGGTAGCATTTCCTTGTCAGAGTTCTGTTTTTCTTTAACATTTGAAATATTTTGTTAACTCTTGAACAACATGGGGCTTAGGGGCACTGACCTCTGCACAGTTAAAAATTCACATATAACTTTATATTTAGCCCTTGTATCTGTGGTTCCTCCTTATCTTCAGTTCTGTACCTGTGGATTCAACCAATCTCTGACCATGTAGGACTGTCATTATTTACTACTGAAAAAAATCCACATATAAGTGGACCTGTGCCATTCAAACCACTGTTGTTCAAGGGTCAACTGTACTAGTTTTTCTTGAAGTAAGCTTTGCAATGCATTTCTCAGTCATTTTACCTATAATCAGGTACCTATAATCATGACTTTTGAAAAGTAGAAGAACAGAACTATTCAAGTGTAAGAATTGTTTGAGAGAAGGATTGTTGGGGGTGCGTGTGTGCGTGTGCATGTGTGTACACTGTGGGATCATGTGTCAAAATTAGAGAAGATTGAGCAAACAATCTATTTATCTAAGTCAGCTTCTTATTTTTGAGTGAACTTGGTGAAAAATATCCCCAAAAGATCATTCTTTACTTGGGAAAAAAAAAGAACCTCTGCTTCTTTATCAACCCTCTATCTAGTGCTTAGATAGAAGCTCATACTTTCTCTTAGCATAGTAAGAAGTAGAGAGATTTATTCCTTCCTATCACATAAGTGTGTTCCCAATTTTTTCATACCCTTCATTTTGTGCTGGCCATTCTGCAAATCTGTCCCATGGCATCCACATTCTGTTTTCAAATCACCTAATAAAATGTAGGTGATTTCAAACAATTTTAATTTAGCTTATGTTTTAGTTGTCATTTTCCAATACCTCCACCTGCTCTGAAAAGCACGTACTATTTAGTGTGAATTAAACAAACCACAGTCATATTCACGAGCCTACAGCACAGTTTTGGACAGCCAAAAGCTACTTAAGAAACAAAACACATCCCTATAAAATATTCTCAGGTTGTTAGTCACCAATGATAAATCCTTTGCTAATTTTCCAATCTTTAAATTACTGATCTGAGAGTTCATACTTTATTTTTTTTTCACTCCTTAAAAAAACCCTGAGAAAACATTCCCAGACTAAGACTTCCAATTGTGAAAATGATTTCAAGTCTACCTTTACTTCTGACTGATGAAGTATACGTTATGGTTCAGAAGGCATAGTGGTCATTAGCTTGGTTTATAAAGAATTTAGCAGGTTATAAAATGACTTCAGTGACATTATCACAGAGCTTCATGACAATTCTCAGACACTGAGTAGAGACATCTTTAAAAATTAGTTTTACAGATGAGTAGACAGTTAGAGAGGTTTAAGCCCTTGCCTTCTGGCTAGTAACTGCAGAACAAGGGCCCTACCTCTAGGGCTCCTTAAGAAACAGGGAAGGAGACCCATCATTTCCTCCTGCGTGTGTTGGGGGTAGTAGCCTCCACATTTAAACCCAAGTAAGTACATGCTACTTCAAGCCCATTGCTACTTGCAAAATGTGAATATTACTCATTTTAACCTTTTCCTTTTTCACAACTGTTCTGCACAGGACAACTGCCTTGATTCGAGTGAGCATTTTAAAAAAATACAATCACTCATTCATGCTTTATCATCAAGGGTCCCGGCTCTATTCTCATGAGCTGAAAGTCAGCAGGGCCATATTAAGAGACTGTTATAAACCTGAGAATTACAAGCTAAAATTTAGATATCTTGATACTTGCAAATGAAGAGCTACTGCCTATTAACCTGCTCAGTAGGGCAAGTCAAGAAACTTCTCTTGTGGCTCAGATGTGGAGAGGGGGATAGACTGAAAAAGCTATTTTGCTTTGATTTCTTTATGAGTCAGAATTTTATTAAGTGTTAATAGTAGAAGGAGGGTCTCAATTCAGAAAACTGCTTAAAGACAGGGCACAAGTTAAGGCTTCCAAATTGAGAAAAGGCTTTTGAATATTTGTTCTGGAAGTGCGTGGCAGTGTGCTGTGCACACCCCCCTTTGCTCCATGCTGGGTGCCACATTCCACAGATGTAAAGGACCAGAGAGAACAAAATGCTTTTCCTACAAGAAAAAGGGAATCTAACAGAGCAAAGCTACTATCCGGCTTTATTGGAGCTTTTCGAACCATACCAGAAAATTCTCTCCGCCTAGGGGTTCTCCACTTCTCCAGAAAGGGGAGTCTGAGACTGACCCTCTGGCAGCCTTGAGTGACAGCCCTCCTCCTTGCTGGGGAATGGAGGTGGCACCAGAGCTGCCACACATTTCAGATAGGATCTATTTGCCAAGCAATTATGGAAATTGCCAAATTCACGACCTATAGGATTTCCTGTAATTGGTCCTACAGGATAGATATCCCATTAAAAAAAAAAAAGTAGTGTGGTCAAATACATTTAGGAAACTCTGGATTAAGCACAGTCAAACAAGTTTCTGTATGACTATATTCTCCGAGTTTTGAAATATGCTGGTGTACTTTGAGGCTCTCCAGGAGACAAGGGCGTGGGGTAGATGAGCAGGGTACATAGAGCTTCCTAAATATATCTGGCCACAGAGTCCTTTTCTTGAGGAGAGTCTCAAAAGCCTAGACCAGGAAATGACAAACTCTGGCCCACAGGCCAGCTTCCTGTTTTTGTAAATAAAGTTTTAGGGGAACACAGCCACGCTTGTTCATTTACCTATTGTCTATTGCGGCTTTTGTGCTACACAGTAGAGTTGAGACTTGACAGAGATCATGTGGCTTGAAAAGTCTCAATATTTACTATCTGACCTTTTACAGAAAAAGTTTTTTGACCCCTTGCCTAGACTCCTATGGAACACACTTTGGGAAACATCAATACCTAGGGATAAAACCACTGGAGTAAGATACACAGTACAAATATCACAGCCAGGTTTATATTCCGTATTGCTTATTTATCTTGTGCAATAAACCAAAGATTCCATTTCATAAAACATTTCTCAATCTCTTCCCCCCTCCCCTCCTTGGACAAAGAGGCTATGAGCATGATAGTTGGGAGTATGGTGTTTGCTCTCCATCCATGTGAACAATGAAAACCATAAGACACCATTAATCCATTTCTGTATGACTCTCCAGCCATTTGCACCCAAACTCCGATGGTATCAAAAGAGGTTTCCTTACTTGACTGGTTCCCATGACTCCCGCTCAAAGCCCCTGTGAATGGATTGTGCAATTGAGGACTCCATCAAATCCACATATCTAACCACAAGTGGGGCAAACAGGTCTTGCAGGTGTTTGTGAAATTTTCCATTGCACAAATTATCTAGAACAGATAAGCAAAAGCTCGGTAAGAATCCACAGTTGCTCCATCAGCATACAACGTACACATAGAGAGGACTGTCTTCTACATTAAATATACCGCTTCTAAAAAAAAGCCAGAAGGAAGAAGGAGGAGGAAGAGGAGGAGAAGGAGAAGAAAAGAAAAAAGTACATGAGTGGCATCATGCTTCAATCTGTGTGGAAGGAAAATGGAATTCAAAAACCTTTTACCCATTTGTGCCACTCTTCTAAAAAGGGAAAAAAATAATGCCCCCTTGAACAAGAAAAGCAACAATTGATACTTTTTGTTTTTAGGTTTTCTTTGCACCTGCTCCCTTTCTTCCCCTTACGTTACCAGGAAGAAAGAACATTCTGTATCCCTCTCTTCTGTCATCACTCTCCCTGGGGAGGAAGGTCTATTTTACGGCTATGTGTTGCTGTAAGATAACTTGGAAATGCTTGGGGTGTTACTTAGCAAGAAATTGTTTTTCATCTAGGAAGCATCTTTTGATAAAAATTCAAAATGTGTAGAGGTCAATTTAGCTTGTTCAAGAGCAAATAAAACCCATAGGCACGGGCACCACTTTCTCACTGCTCTTGGGTTCTTCTGCCTGGTCAACAGAGGGCTTCCCTGCAACAGGAGGCTTGTTGGAAGAAAGGGAATTTCATCAGCTTTAAGTTTTTTTGTTTTTTTTTTAAGTAATCATAAAACTATGAAGAGCTGTGTCCAACCTGTAGTCTGCCTGGGATAAAGATGTTTCAGCAATCTGTTATCTGCACACTACTTAGGAAAGTCAGACGGTCAAAGATGATACATACAATCGGTCCGGAGAAAATCATTCAGCAGCTGAAACAGTGGAAAACTGTCCCACGTGTCTGGGGGCTGCACCTCTAGCGCTGCATCCATGTCCACTGCAAAGAGTGACAGGAACGTCTCGGCGTGTTCCACCATCAAGTCTGACCACCACGCAAAGGCCTTTGAAATGTGGCAGAGAAACAACAGAAAAGAGGCAATGAGCTTCTGTCTCTGACCTAAGATGTGAAGTCAAGGCCTGGCTGTTCAAGATTCACTGTGCATCCAGCAGGGTTTGGTAATTTTATTGTAAAGAGAACAGCTTTTTTGGATACAGTTGGGCCTCTATGTGTCCCAAGGCAATGCTTCTCATGATTCCAAGCCTGCCTTAGAAAGTCTTTACTCTGACCTACCGGTCAGAGGATGTAGCTGCAGAAATGACAGGTGTGGAACTTCTGTTCAATTTACAATAACTCAGTACGTTCTGAGTCATGCTCTTTATCACTCTTGTTGGCTAGTTCTTGCTCTAAAATATTAGAATTTGGGAGTTTCTTCACTGTGTTTATGGGTTTTCTGCTGGTCTAACTTGAAAATAGGCAATTATTATTTACTTATATCTACGCATCCGGGGGTTAATTGTCTGTGGTCTCATACAAGCTCAGCAACTCGTGTTTCCCTACACGTTGGAAATGTCACTCCTATTTCATACCAAGGCGAAGGAAACCACTGTTGCGACTGTCACAAAACTTTTGAGTCGAAATCTCTTTAAGCAGGGAGCCTCCGGTTTTGCATCCTGTCTGTAGGAAATATCAGGCTTTAAGCTAGGAGACACTCAGTAAGATTAGGACTTACTTTTCTGAGGGCTGGACACATATGTACATTGAAAACCAAAAATATCAGTGAAGTAACTCATTTTCATGCACGTGGGTCCTTGGAAATCATTGTGCAGGGTCTCAGAGGTGACATTCACATCAGATGGGCCAGATGTGAATGCAATTCAAAGGCATGCATGCATGTTGACTAATCATTTCTGGCAGGGGGCATGCAGAATGAGTGGCAGTGTCAAGAGCCCCCCCCCCCTCTTTTTTTCTTTTGCTGATTTCAAAGAGAGCAGAAAAACAAAAACAAATTGCCAGCCCCTTCTACTCCCCCACCTCCCCACCCAGTGCTGTAAAGTATTTATTTACATGGGAAACACTTTCCGGAGCATTCACCAAAAAAAAGATGAGAAGGCATTTGGAAACATGAAAGATGATTATGGAAATAATTCCATAAATGAAAGAGTTTGTTCAATGGCCAAGCTCTTCTGTGATCTATTAGTTATTTGGGGATATTCTAACAGCCACCAGGAGGCAGAATAGGGGTCCACCTCTCTTCTTTCATGAGATTTCATTTTACTTACTTCTCCTTTATCAACATGTGGCTGGTTTGCAAATTAAATGGAAAAAATCAAGTCATGGACCATTCTGCAAGGTCAGCTTGGCTGGAAATAGACACCTGCTGTTTCCATTTCAATTGACAGTAAAACCTCACTGATTCAGAGTAATGGGAGAGGAGAGATGCTAGTCTGTCAGCAAAAAAACCTAAATTACCGGGCTTTCTAAAAGAGAACTATCCTTTTGCTGCTTTCTGTATGCAGTCTGTACCAGGGCACCCAAGTAAAAGGTATTGATTATCATATAAATGTACCATAAATGTAGAAGTATTTGTTTTTTAAAAAAACTTCTAATAATTGTAGATAAATTGACCTATAAAGTGAAGTCAAAGAGAGGAAAGCATTAATTTTATAGATCCTGGGATGAAACTTGGAAGACGAGCCTTTAGAATTTCTAGAGAAAGTTGAGACCATGCCAAATATTTTACTTAGGAGAAATTAAAAGAGCCACATCCACAATTGAATTGTCACAAATTAAGAGCAGTTGGGTCTGAATCGATGAGGTTTTATTGTAGTTTTACCACCTGGGGATGAGAGCCCTGGGTTTGGGGGCTTGTTCCACTGACTACGTGGCTAAATCCAGCAGAGGAAGAAACCCTCAACCCCACCCACAGAGCTCTCCTAGCCACCTGCCTACTAGGCAAGGATCTTCTAAATACTGAAACTTGCTGGAGTCCCACTCCTGCCCCCCAACCCTATGTGGAGGGCTGACTCTCATCATCCCTGATGCAGGATATTTGCAAAACTCACAAAGGCACACCAAATATTGGCTGGTACTTATTCTTTAGTTATTTATTTCACTTTGCATCTTCAGGGTGAGTCCAAGAAAATAGTTACTAGAGAGACTGAATTGCCTTCCCAGACACAATTTTGCTCTAGGATGACAAGAAAAGAAAGAAAAAAGAAAAAAAAAAAAACAACAACCAAAAAATGAGACAAAACAAAAAACAAATCCTAAATGCCTGTAATTAAAAATTTCTCAGCCCAACCTCATACCTGGTTCTTACCAGCTTTATTGAAAAGCTGCAAACCAGAGGCCATAGGAAGCACCGATGTCTACTATCTACAGAAAATTTAGTCCCTTGTTAGAATTTGATAATGTGTTGAGAAATTATCTACAGTTGTTACATTAATAATCATATAGATAGGAAGCCCTACAAATAACAGTGACTACTGTGATATGAATTATCACCATGGAAGTCTGGCAGAGGAACATAGGATTCTAGTGAAGGAAGAGAATTTAAATAGTGGGGGGGTTTGTCGGAGAAGTGAAGTCCAAATTTATTTCTCTACACCCAAGGTATTTCTTTCAGAACCTCATAATCAAACCTGACTCTCTGAGAACGAGAAAAAGATTCAGGCAAGGGCAGTAATCACCAAAAAGCCATATCATACTTTTAATCAAACGAACAGAGTCTATGTATCTAGGGTGGGCAAGGCAAAGGTTTAAAATAAAGCAACAACAACAATTATATTTATTTATCTTATATTTGCTCATACAGGTGGAATGCTATTTTTGTACATGAGCTAACTCAATGTCTGTGGGTGTCTAAAGTCTTCAGAAATCTTTTTCCAAAGACAAAAAGGAGCTGTACTTTGGCTTCTAAATACTTACCCAGTGTTTTTCATTTTGGAAAGGCAAAGATGTATGCTTTAGAGGTATAGTCAGCCACACTGAACACACTCTATATTTTGTACACAAACTACATGTATATATGTACCCCTCTGTGTACCACAATACATATATACATATACATACGTATACATAGAGAGAGAGATTGGGCAAGTGAAGCAACAGTACATGAAGGCATAATTCCTGTGTGCGTGCAGGTGTGTGTGTGCACATAATTTAGGCTCTGAGAGCAGAATTAAGCTGTAATTTAGAGATACGAGTGACAACTTCTACCATGTACTGCACGTGTGTATACATGACATAGTCTTATCTGGGGGGAATTTTTTTTTCTCCTGAAACAGTTAATTACTTTACATTGGAATTCAAAGTAGTTTTAAGGCTTATTGATTTTTTGGGGGGAGGCAATTCTACTCGTCACTTTTATTTGTGTGGTGGTGGTCACCAAACAGCATGATCACACAGCCAAGATCCATGCTGAGGATTAGTGATTTTCTAGAGTTTATCGAGCACCCAGAGAATATGGCAGTGAGTACTGGCCAGTAGAAAACAAATTTCATCTTTCATCCTTTTGGCAGCAAAACCTCATCCTCAGCGTGCCAGGGCAAATTCTACTTCCTTGTTTACAGCCCAGAGGCTCTTGACCAGGCTCTACCATGAAATCAGCTGGGCAGTTTAAAAAATTACCAGTACTCGGCCCCTCCCTATGAGATTCCAATTAATTGAGCTGGGGTGAGACCTGGGCATCAGCAATTGTTAAAAGCTTCTGAGGTGGTTGCGATCTGTACGTGAGCACTGAGAACAGGTGGTGATGCCCTTCTGGCCCACTCTACCGTTCAAACCCAACCTCCTTCCAGCATATTCTGACTGTGTCATTCATTTGGTACATTCCACGTAGGTTTTGTCCTTTTTATGATTACATATTCATATATTTTGTTTCCTTAGTGACGTATTCCTAATAATACAATAGCCAAGCTTTGTGGAGTGCTTACTGTGTGTCAGGCATAATACTAGATGCATTACTATTGGCCTTCCATCCCAATGACTATCTGAGGTCCATTCTATGACTATCTCCAATTTACAGCATAAGAGAGGTTAAGTAATTAGGCTGAGATCACAAAGCAAGAAAGCAGCAACGCTGGACTTTAAACTCAACCTCAGAGCCTGAACTCCTGGCCACTCTGCATACTATCGCCTGAAGGTCAAGACTGCCTGATGCCTCCTTGTCCATCAAAAGAGCACTGAGGTAGCTGCCTCAGTGCTCAGCAGACAGGTAGTTTTTGATCGATTGAGTAATGAGGTTTTGTGACTGGGTGAAACGACGAATTCAGGAAATAATCCTGTACATTGATCTAAAAGCAAACTGGGTCTCCGAATTCTAAAGTATGCTGAAGTTTTCATTCCTAACTTCTTCTTTTTCAGTTATACATATACATATTTCTATTCTTTTTCAGATTCTTTTCCCATATAGGACATTCCTAACTTCTAAAGTTAATAAACAAGAAAAGAATTGAATTTATTTCTACCCTATTTATGAATGGCTTTTGAATATGTAAGATTAAAATATTTTTGTGATGATGGTTATGAGGGCAGTTTAAGATGGTGATTAGCACATAGTGAAAAAGGGCTTTCTGGAAAAGTGAAAAAAAAAATGTCTTCTTTGGATTATCAACTTTTCTTTGGTACCCCTTGTGAGTAATTTGGGAAAATATCCTCCTTTCTCAGACTGCAGCAGCCTCAGAAAAAACTTGATTGAATCAAACATATATGTCCATGTTCTTCTTCTATCATTCACTTAAAGAACAACTGTAAGTGAGGAAAACCATCTTCTTTGTATCCATGTCTTTGAAAATTTGGTCTGACATCTTGGGAAAAGCCTCAATACCCACAGCAGGGGAGGACTGGCCAGACCCCTCTACGCCTCTGGAGATGATTTTGTGGACACCCGGAAAGAACATACTTACCATCACTTGAACCCCAGATGCCCCTAATCTGAAAAGCACGTTGCACAGGATAGAGCAGAAAAAAATTCTAGCCCGGCTTAATTTTATGTCTGAAGGTGAGTCCTAAGTTTTTGCATTTAGAGTGTGTTGATTTAGCCCCTCTTCTCACTCTTGGCTGTGCATTTGCTGGGTGCTGAAGGAGTTAGTTGTACCTGCCTCAAGGGGTCTTCACCCCATTCCAGAGAGGGTTTTGGGGGAAATCATGATTCTCTGGCACTCTCTCTATATATAAATACTGTATATATGGTTGACATACAGACAGCTGTAGAGGAAGATTAGTATCACTCTGGCTAGCTACTACTGGTGACTACGCTCGGTACTCATCTGCTGAAGTAAAGGTAAGTACAGACGGACATAGGTACTATGACAGGCTAAGGGGACAGAATCAAGGCAGGGAGGAGGTGTGTGTTGGGATGGAACTGCAGTGGTTTTTAAGTGTATCAATTGCTTCATGCACGCACAAGGTAATCTCCCACATTTACCCTGCCGTGGAGGGCCACCCATTGCACAAGCAATCCACTGGCAATTGCCGTTACATTCCTTGGGTCGGTGTTAGGAAGCAGGGGCACTGGGAAAAGTCCCATTAGAAGACATGGTGCTGGAAGGGCATGCACAGACTATGACAGCAGGTGGCTGACTCATTCGTTTTGGTCACATACCTCTTTCCCCTGCCACGATCAGCCAAGATTGAATGGAAAAACAGGGAGGAAATTTAAATATGCAATCAGGCATTACTTGGGACGACTGGCTTTATGGTGTATTATATATTATTTAACTATGCTGTCGATTTTCATTTAGTCATGGGAGTGATCATTTTAGGTGCTTCTGACATTACTTTTATTGATGCCCTCTTTTTTCCCCCCTTTGCTGTAGATTTGCTTGGAGGGGAAGAGTGAACATGAGTACAGTTTTCAAAAAGGCTATTTTAAGAGAGATGATTTTAAATCTCAGTTTTGAAACAAGCAGTGATGTAACAGTTTGATCATAATGAAATCTTGGAATCTTTTCTTGGAAGGGTTGGGTTGTTTAAGTCCTTACAGGTTTGGGATTTAGTTAGCCTTGAAATCCCTCAGTTTATAATTATTATCAAAATAATCATTTTGACAGTGGTTTGTAAAAAAAAAAAAAAAAGTAAGCTGTATTTATTTAGATGTATGTTGGAGAATCGACAAGTTGAACAACACAGAATAATTTGTTTTTGTCACTGCGTTTAGCAACCCAGGTCATCTGAGATTAATCAATGAAGACTCAAGGGTGAGTGGACTAAGTTACGGAGATAAAGTCAAAAAGACGGTTCTCGATCCACACACCAAATAAAATAAACCGAAACAACAGTGGTAGCAACAGAAACAACCACAAAAGACCAAAAAGTATTTCATGTGTTCCTGACAATAACCATATGCTGCTTGATAATTATCTTGAAGATATACTCACCTCTTTGTCTCGTTGCTAGAAACATCTGAAAACTCAAGATGAAACGTATATCACGCAACCACTTTTCAGTTGCTTTAAACAACCTCGCAAAGACTCCTCCTGCAAAACTGTCACTTTCATTCATCTTTACAAGGCCAGTTAAAAGAAAATGGGTGTTAAGGCATCTTATTTACAAAGTTGCTGGTAGAATCAGTTCTGCAACATCATCTAAGGAACAAGAGACTTTGCCCTTGATGCCCGCTTACCTCTGCATGGTGTTCCTCGTTTTGCTGAAGAACTTCAATGACTAGTTCAGCAAGACGTATTGTGTCTTCCAGCTTTTTGGCAGGAGTGATTAACCGGCCTACATTTTCTGTAGTACAAGAATTTGTGTTAAAATTCAGCGAAAGCGGCAGGCTAGTTTTGTGGCCATTAGAACTAGTGGATAAGAAATTTCAAAGAGTTACCCATTTTTTTTGAAAGTTTCATGCAACTGTTAAGTGCCACATAATTAGTAGTGAGCAAACCATAAAGCCATTTTATTATCATCACCATCATTATTATAATACATATTAAGAAAAAGCAGTGCTCCAGCTTCCAATTTGCTTATTAAGCTATATTAAGACTATGACAGCCCATTTCAAATTTGGCGACATTTTGTACACATGTTCTTTAAAGACAGCATAAATGGACTATCTTATATCCCTCTCTAGTCAGTGCTCGTGCTTCCTGAGGTGAGAAGGTGTAACAGAAGCTTAGTCTTGATTGCTGCCACGTTTGTCCCTTGACAGTTGATACTACAGCATTGTTTTTCGGTCTAGGTCTGTATGTTTAACAGGCATTGGAAAAAAGCAGATTCAAAGGTCTAGCTGTTTTAAATTGTCCAGGGAGGAGATTGAGAATTAACGGACATTCTTGGGCCATTAGGTAGAAGGCAGGATAGAATTTTTAAAAGAGTGTTGGGTGTAGATTATTGGATGAAGTGGTTTGAGCCACTGGTTGGTACAAATGAAATGTTATCAGTTAGGTGGCAACAATGTACTCCATTTTTTTCTTTTAGTTTCTACTGTGTTGAAAGGGCTTTGATCACACTCAAGAACAAACTGAACCCTGATTTCTGTTGTATCCTTTATAGAGCTAAATTCATGACTGTTTGGCAATGTTATTATGTTACCAAAAATTACATTTTTTTTTCCTGTGGGGGAAAAGAGTACTATTTGAAACATAAAGGTTTTCTTAGCCAATGAAATGGCCTGAATTCAACCAGTCTAAACTCACAGGGGAACTTGTAGTTCATGCTCAGACCCCTTCAAACCTTGATGCCCGAGTCATTTAGAGCCCATGGGTGTAACGGCAATAAGGATCCTTGAGCACGATTCCACAAGGAGGATATATATGTGCACAAAAGGACTGCTGAAACTTATTTTAATCTCTTCATCTGAAGCAGGTGTGTTTTGGCTTCAGGATTTTTCTGGCTAAAGAAGATTACTCAATACTTCACAGGAAGGGTTGGTTTGTTGGTGCTGGTTTGGTTTTGCGTGGTGTGGAGTGGGAAACAAAATCGTAGAGATTGTTAATTAAAAAAACAAACAAACAAGCAGCTCCTCATAATTGTTTCCTTGTGCATTTGTTAAATAGGCGATGAACATGTCAGATGATTAGTAATCTACGATTTAGCAATGAAAAAGAAAAATTCTATGAAACACTGTGCAAATGGAGTGGTCCAGCCAATGGGACCTAAGAGTGATGGACCTAAGAGTAAGGTTATTGAGGTGTTGAAAGTTTCACTCCAACAGAGCCTAATGACTGGTGTGACACTGGGCTTTGTGGACTCAGGCCAATGGAACACTCCATTGTCTCTGCCAGGCTCAGCTGGAAGTGTGGTTGCATATGAGGTTAGGACATGAAGGTGGGAGCTGTGGGGAAATAAATATGCAGATTAGGCAGAGAACCTCCAACACTCAGAGTAAGGAAATGTGCAGAGTTTAGGGACTGACAGCTCACTGCCTGGTCCAAAGCAATAAATATTTGGAGAAAGAATGAGTGACAAGATTGATTTCTGTGCTTTTGGGGCACCTGGTCTGTTTATAATTTCATAAGTGGACTATCATAATTCTGTTAGTAGACTTTCAGGCATTTCTACAAACATACTGTGTATATATGTTGGGGTAATATGTGTAGAGTGAGGTATTTGCATTTTGATAGTAAATATGCATAGGCTACTATTTTTTTTGTTAGTTGATATTCACATTTACACATCAATTTGCAAATTCCTCATCCTATGCTTATTACCCATTTGACACATACACCCACATACACACATCACACACTTACATACATCTTCTAGGAAGCAGACAAGCCTGCACATTAATACAAATCTGCAGGAAATCCCACTTGGGGCACATCTTTGAAATCTCTTACTTTCAAAATAGAGAACATTGTCCTTTCAGGTGGAACACTCACCAAATCTAGGGGAATTCTATCTGTCCATGACATATGATATAGAAATGGAAATCACATCAATATTTTTATGTATTTTTATTTAGAAGCTGTGAATGATCTTTGTGTTTGGAGAAATCCAAGATGCGTAAGCTAGGACCACCTGAAGATTTGTTTTAATAGGCAGTGCTCTTAGATTGACTACCATATATATCAATAGATACACATCAAGTGTACATGCACACGCAGTCTTTCTGTGAGTGTGTACACATGCACGTAGATATGTGTATGCCTGATGTATATATACAGACAGTATGTTTAATAAAACCTTTTGCAATTTTGCTTTAACATGCAACCATTTAAAGTCAGCAGGTTAAGTATCCTTGAATCTAGAACGTTTGATCTTCCAATGAACCCATGTAGCCAGACTTTCATTTATTATTAATTAGCTGCAATTCCATTATCTGCAGATCAAGCTACTTTATTGAGACACAACTGTAATTTCCTCTTCACCTGCATTGCTAACTCACTAGCTAGTAAAAATGGTACAAAAAGCAACTTCTTTAAGATGTTGTCTTTAAAGAAAATATTGTGCAAAATCCTCTAGTCCCTCCTCCCTCCCCCCCAACAGAGGTCAAGGAGAAATTTGTGCTTAGAGACGATTTTTTTGGGTCACGTCTGCTGTCTGCAGTATCTGGAAATATATTGCAATATTCCTATCACCCAATCTTGTACTAGCTGGAGCACTGACGAAGGGGAACTAAAAATACAATATAATTGGTAAACATTTCATACAACAGAATTGAAGCTCATAACGTAGAAAAAAAATCGTCATGCAAAATGTTATGCAACAATGTTATTTTGTGCTGACATTGAGGTTTGAAAATGTTGCATATGTCAGACAGAGCTAGACAAAAAAAAAAAATGTGGACATTGGGAAATAAATGCTCTCTTTTCGAGTCTCTCAAAACCTACAGTGTCAAACTCAAGAGTCTGAGCCTCAGGTTAGTATGCTAAACAAAATTTCCAAAGAAATGAACAAAAAAAGCCAACTGAACTAGAAAGCTGTCGAATAAAGGAAAGGTAGAAGTTTACAGTACTTGATTTTGGCCTAGGCATGCCTTTGAGCCTCTGATATAACATGCTGGTCTGCATTTGGGTGGGTGGAGGAGGCCCAGGAAGTGGAGGGGGAGTTGCTCGGGTAGGTGAAGAGAGATGGTAAAAAAGTAAAGAGACAAAGTGACTGTCACGAAGGATGACAATTAAGATGACAAACTCTGAGAAGAACAAACAAACAAGCAAAAACGATCAAACACGAATGGAGAGCTGCTGCTTCCTTGGCGTGACTGCAACGTTACAGAAGTGTGACACTGTCTGACAAGGGACGGGACTCTTACCAGCACCCTCAGCACCACCGTACTGAGACACTCAGAAGCAGAATGCAAATCCTGGATGCCTTCATCCAGATGGATACACATGAATGATGGTGGCGGCATCATTGACCAAAAGAAGATAGACTTTTTGTACAGTAAAGAACAACACCTATATGTTAATAGCTGCTTCCTCCTTCCAGGTGACCAGAAACAGCCCTTGATGTTGACATAATTGGAGGGTCTGGCTTCTTATCCCCAGCATGCGACTTAACTTCCTATGTAACATTGTACCTTCTACTTAAGCCTCTCTGTGCTTCAGCTTCCTCCTCTATAAATTGAGACTATTAACATCTTTTTTGTGTACCTTGCAGGGTTGTTGATAAGAACAAATAAAACAGTGCATGGGATGGATCTCTGTAAAGCTTCAGGTGCCTACAAATGTTCATTGTTATCTCCTACACTGTGGGAAGGCAGGAATTAATTGCTTTGCAAAAGCAGATGAAGAGCCGTTATTAGTTCAAGTGAGCTAGGGAATATTCTTGCTCCCTTTGTGGAATTTCAACATGTCAAAATCTGTCATTTTGGGGGAAAAAAATGTGTGGTATCTGATTGTTTCCAGCTCATTTAATTATTTTCAACTTGGAATTCTCATGGCTTTTATATTGTGGGTTGAATCATATATAAAAACTTGCCAGCTTATCAAATATGTTACTTGCTATTCCAAATGTTAGAATACGGTAATCAGCACTTGACCCATCTGTCATGTGGTTTACAATATCAGCACAGCAAACATCCTATAACAATAGCCTCTCCTTCAACACAGGCACGGAGCACTATCAGCTTCTGCAATTCTCTCTCTTTAATGAGGGTCTCATTAACCTCAGACCTGGTCCTTTCTAATGGTTCTCGTTTATAAAGCAATCTGTGTGGTGATTGCCAAGTTTGCTTCTTGGTTTGCTTGAATTTTTCAACTGGGAAAATGAATTTTACTGCAGGCTTACAGGAAATGCAATTCTAGCACCATTAATTAAAAAAAATATGAGAAATTAGGATAAATATAATATTCTGGAAAAACCATCTCTTAAAAGCAAAAGTTCATGTCATTCTTTTCTTGTGGGATCACCTCAATGTTTGAAATGAAAGACCAAAAAAAAAAAAGAACATCTATTCACTATTCTCCTCTTACTTAAATCTTTTGTTTGGGAATGACTGCGTGTAAATAGAATTTTAGAAAATCACTTTTAAATGACAGCTATATAAAGGAAGGCAACTACTAATCTCTTCTTTATAAAAAGGTACTCTACATTTTACGTTTCGTTAAAATCTGGTTTCCACCTATAGCTGGGCGGAAAGTTGGGTGCATCTCTGGTAACACCTTCTTCTGGCTCTTTGAATGTGTATTACTTGAGTGTGCAATTCTTAGGGAAACTCCTCATTTATTCTTCCCAGATAACAGAACCTGTGTAAACCACTTGATATGGTGCTTTATAAAACAATGAAATGTCCCCAGGCTGAACCATAACCGGCGAGGCAGCAGATACATATTTCAGCTCAATGGGTCTTGATGAAAATTCGTAAAGGGATTCCCTCCTGCCAACTGTCTGTCCAGAATTCTGACAGTGAGGTTTGCCACCATAGAAAAACAAGCTCCCTATTTTTTTCCCCTCACAGAGCAAAACAAAAACATCATACCTTGGTTTCCAACTTCATTTACCCAATTACCATTGCTCATGTTTACACAATTAAATCTGCTTGGCTTCCAGAGAGGGAGTTAAATGTGACTGCAGAAAAATAAAAAGAGAATTCCTCTGCAGGCTCAGCTAAGCCAAGGAAGAGAGGCATCCAGGAGTGAGAGACTCTCCAATTAGCCCTTAAATAACCTGACCGTCTCTGTTCCAGCAAGTGAATTGCCAGTCCCTGAAATATCATATGAAAGATGGATATGGTGGATGGAAAGCCCACTTACAACCAAGTTCCAACCGATTTATGTGTTGCTGAAGATGCCAGTGTTTGTATTACACTATTACTAAAAATAACTAGCCTGGAGCAATTCACTAGGATTTGGGGGTAGGGGTGGATACAAGCTAGAGTAGGAATAGAATGCTAAGCAGGTAGCCACAACACACTTTCCAGAGTCCTCTGCCTCCCTGAAATGATGGCTCCACGGACCATACATTTAGCGCTATAATCCAACATAATTTCTTTAGTGGGGCATGCCATCAAATACACTTGATTCCCTGTATCTTCATCACTCCCTTTCAGAAGATTCCATCTTTAGGACAGTATAAACTATATGGTAATAAAGACCAGTGAATGAATCATGGATTGTTTTCTCTGCTCTTTTCATTGCAACCATCTCTGTCTCTTCCCTGTAAGGACGTGGGCAGCATGGCCTGTCCATTCTACCTCTAACATGTCTCCTGATTTTACCTCCCACTGTATGAGATCAGGTGCCCACACTCTTGCTGTGGGGGTAGACATGCAACTCAAGTCTCATCACCTCCACCTCAACTGTTGCTAAAGACTCCAAGCCAGCATTTAGTTCCTTCCGTCCCCTGTAGTTCATTGATCATGCAGCGTCCATGCTGATCTCCATAAAGCACACGTCTGAACCTGTCATACTTCTGCTCAAAAGCCTTTAAGAGCCTTCCCTCCTCTCCTCACCAAAAAGAGTTATGCCTTCATAACACAGGCTCAGCTCCTCTGTTGATACCTCTACTTGAGCACTTATGGCCCCTTAATAATGGCCAATTATATGTATGTTTGTCTTCTCCTAAGCCCAATGAATTCTTTATTTCTAGGGGCTAGAACAGTACCTGGCCCAGGGCAGGTCCTCAAATACTGGTGGAAGGAAATCCTCAGTGAATCCTGCCCAATGGTGTGCTTTCATGGAAAACCAAATACTCTGTGGTTGCCATGTGCATAAAAACTATACAGCAACTTTTATCTCTTACCCAAAGCCCCTGGTTACTTAACAAATGCATTAAGCTGAATTGCTGAATAGTAAACATTATAACTTAAACCTCCAAACCAGAGAACAACTTCAGGTGTCTTAATGTGATGAAAAATGATTTAAGATAATTAAAGTTATTTGTATTTAAATTAAAATAAATTATATCTACAAGAAAGAAATAATGCTATTATAATATTTTTTTTTCTCCAATTTGGTATCTTTGTATCCCAAGTCAGGCTTTGTCCCTGAGACTGAGATGTTGTACCTAATAAAAGTAAAGTTAATTCTGGATAGACACAGTAGTGGACATCTGTTATTCTTGTATGTGCAGTCGCCTTGCTCAGAATTGCCTCTCCTCCACTCCATGTGGCTCTAGTGGGAATGCAAGCAATAAATCCTACAGGGACAGTCATGTGAGCCAAGCCAGGCCAACCATAGCATCCCAGCACCACCATGGGTGTTGTGATTGGCTCAGGGATTAACATGTGACCCTAGCTGGGCCAATGAGACTGTTCTCTGGAATTGTATATAGTTTCATAGGGAGGAAAGTTCTTTTTCCTCCAGAGTCATTGGCTAGGATAAAAAGCTGGTGCGATCTGTGGCTATGTTGCTCCCAACCCCTCCTACCATGACTCCCAGTCACGTTAAAGAAGGCTGTCAACAGTTGGAGAGATCAAAACAAACTAAAAGTCTTTATTTCTGAGCCCAATCCCTCCATGCATTTCCTAACTACATAGGCCAAAAATGACCTTTTCTTGCTTAAGCTATTTAAGGTTGTTGTTGCTGTTGTTGTTTTTGAGCACTTGCTCTAGCAAGAATACTGATTTAATAGTACTATTAAATATTCACCCAGCCCCCAAATAAACTTTCACATATATGGCCACAAGCTCTTTGGGACAGGATCTTGGGGCATCTGGAAGGATGATGAGCAGAGGCAAACACTTCAACAAGGCCCAGGGACATCCCAGACAGTTCTACTTGGGAACCAGCCCTTTACCTCCATGACCTCCTCCTCCCTGCCATGCATCAAAGACCTCGGCCTAGGTGAAATCCCCATGTGCTGCATTCCTGCAGCATCTTGCATCATCTCCCTCTACAGCACAGTCACCAGATGAAATTACTTGTTTTATGCCTGTGTTCTCCAGTTTATTTGGAGCTTCCCAAGGGTAGGGACCTCGGTTGCTTTTCCTCATTGCTCCCTCCCCTGGTGCCTGGCACAGGTCCTGGAACTTAGTGGGTGTTTAACAAATATATGTGGAACAATATTGCAATGTTTTATTTTGGAATTTATGATAAAGAGATAAATCAGCTGCCTCTTCTATTCTGCTGACATCCAAACTGCAACCCCTGCCTCAGCAGCTTCAGCATCACCTAAGAGTCTGTCAGATTTCCAGGCTCCACACCAGACCTACCAAATCAGAATCTACATCTTAACAAGATCCCCGGAGATTTGTATAAACATCAAATTTGGAGAAGCATTGTTTTATATTCCATTTCTGGAATCAAATAATATGTCTATATTGCACATTTGGATTTGGAGGTTTCCTTTTAAATAACACACAAATAATAACATATAATTTTATGTTTATAATAATAACATATATAAAATTATATCTCTATAGATAGACAGACAGATAGATAGTAATGGGTGCTTACTATATGCCAGGCACTGTGTTAAGAGCTTTGTTTGGAATATGTGTTTTAATCTTTGCAACAATCCTTTGGGAGGAGGAACCATTATTAACCCCTTTGACAGAAGATAAAAGGGAGACTTAAAGAGGTTAAAAAACTCATTGGAGCCAAGATTGTGATTTAAATTTTTGGTATAACAGATCCTGAGTGCTCAGGCTGGTCCTGGGGTACTGTTTTCTTGGAGCTGTATGTTTAGGATTCTAGTGTGTGGATGCCTGGCTTCTTCAGCTGTCACACTGGAAGCGAGACCAGTTACTAAATTGTGAGTGGGGCCAGTATCTCTTGGCTAAAAGACAAGGCAGCCTAGTGGCAGGGGCTGGAGGGGAGTGGGTATGTGTGAAGGCCCTAAATAGTGTGCAGGACCCCAGACTAGAATCACTCACTGCCCATCTTATTTTGAAACTGGCTTCTTTTCTCTAAGCCTTGGTTTCCCCACCTGTCAAATGAAGCTCTGGGATTCAGTGATTGCGAAACCCCTTTGTGGTGTTATAATTTTATCATTAATAATCACAGGTGTTTCATAGTATAGAAGTTGAAAGTGTGGGCTTTGGAATTAGGCTTGTGTTCAAATGCTGTCTCTACAACTAACCAGCTATGTGGCCTTGGACCCAGTTACTTAACATCTATTTCTATTTCTCTGTATTTCTGCAGACAACAGAGTGATTTCTTATTTCATGGAGTGTAAGAGGCACATTTTAACATTTCTGAAATTGGAAGCATCTTACATTTGATGGCGTGTCACAATTTAGTTGGCAGCATTATTTTATTCTTAGGAGTACATAAATTAATGGTGTGTCTTATAATTGATGGCTTTTAGATTCAATGAAATATGGTAATAAAATACTTATCTCATAGAATTGTTGTGAAAATTAAATGAGATATGCATGTATCTACTTGGCACATACTAAATTCTCAATAAATGACAGTTGCTATCATGATTATGATCGGCAGCGTGTCTTTTTCTTTTCTGGTAGAAGAGACATTAGTTTCATATTTATTGATTCGTGGCATATTGTTAACACATCCTCTCTTCCTCCAAGATCTTCCTTGGTGAGAGTGTTTGAAACATGTTTCTCCTTGCCCTCCTCATTTTTTATAAAGTATAGATGAGATCCTAGTCTACAGAATAATTTTGGCTTGGAAACCCTGATTTGTGTATCACTAAAACACGAAGGATGAAAAGAAAAACATTTAGTCCCTTGTGTATAAGATATGAAGCACGAGATGGTCCTCGATTTAGGATTTTAGGATGGCCTGGATCTTGCTGAGATGGATTTGCCCTCACTGGTTTCTTGGGTGGGTGCCTTCATACTGTGTGTGGTGAGTATCACAGTCTTACTTGCCCCCTTTTTCTCCTTCTACTGGACTTGGACCTATAAGAAGTTTAATGGAGATGGGAAAAGATACAGAAACTCAACACTACAGAATCTGCTTGGAAGTCCTTTGGATGGATTTGGCTTGCTCTAGAAGGTTTCTGTCACTTGGGAAGAAAAGAAAAATCTTCAGTTCTTTGGCAATCTCAGGGAATCTCAACTGTCCTCAGAAGACTTCACAGGGGAGAGATTTTGGCAATTATCTGGTCCCAGAAAGGACTGCTCTGTTTTTTGGTGGTCTTCCTGAATTAAAAGTTGTATACTTTTGAATTCATCCACTGAGTGAAAGGGTATTATCCAATTGCCTGTCACATCAGCTGGACAGACTGCATGGTGGAAAGAGACAAGCAAACAAACAAACAAACAAAAAAGCATGGTGTTTGAATTTAGAATGATCTGGGTTCAAATCCTGCTGGAAAATGTCATTTATCCTTTCCAAAGCTCAGCCTCCTCATCTGTAAGAGGGGCAATAATGAAGCATTCTCCATGGAACTAAGGTAAAGAATGAATCAGATCACCATGTAAAGTCCTTAGCATAGTGCTTGGGCCCATGGGTAGACTGTCTGTCTGTCTGTCTATCTATCTAACTATCTAATTTTGCAAATCCTTGCCATATTTGAAGGAAAAATTGTTTTATTTCAAGTTCCAGTAGAACTGTTCCGATGCTCAGAAAATTATGCAAGTATTTAGCCAAGAACTGAGGCAAAACAGCAATAGGAGTGTAGACTTTCTCAGAGCTTGCTGGGTTCACAACGTGCGATGGTTTAAATGGAAATGTATTTAAAATAATAGGATTCATTTACAGGAGTCACAGCTTTTCTCTTGTAGAGTAACAGCCTTTTACATTTTTTTTCTTGAGATACTGTAATTAAACTGAACATTTAATTTCTAATAATGCTACCAGACAGAAAGCATAAGCCCACCAAAATGCCATCTGCAGAGTCCCGGAGCCTTGCAAAACACAGCCTGACTGAAGGACTCTGCAGCTGTCTGTATTTCACCCCGATTTGTACATGTAACTCCAGCTGTGCCGGGCCACCTGCACGCATTCAGTTTTGCATACCTATCCAGCGATTCAGGCTTTGTTTCCCTCAAAGGAAATTGAAAAGGGAGGGGGAGGGTAGGAAAAAAGATGTAAAGATTGGGAAAGAAGTGATTATGATTTCGATCAGGACTGAGATCTACTTTTGCCAAGAAGAGGCCTTGGATGTACCAAGCTTCAAACCCAACTCTGCTTTGACCTTAACTTTTAGGTACAGTTTTACTCTCTTCCTCCTCCTCCATCCTTTCTCTCCATCCCAGCCAGTATGATTTTTCTGGAGTGCAAAACACCAAGCCGTCGTCCCCTTGCTTGAAGACCTTTCGGTGGCTCTTTATCACCTTTGGAAGTGAGACATGTGGGATTTTTCTTGCGAAAAATCTGCATGCAATAGTTGGTATAAAGCCAGGTGAAAAGCCTTTGGACCATGAGAGACAGTCTGAACTCTGTATATGAAGGCACGTAAAGGTCTTGGAGATCCTGCCTCCTGCGTCTGTTGCCATCCTCAGCACCCACGCCTGCCATCATTTCACCCTGCTGTGCAGCCACATCGAATTACGGAGTACTTCAGAGTGTGGCCTCTATCTGGCCTCAGATGCTGCCTCTGCTGACTTTTTTTTTTTATTAACATCTTTATTAGAGTATAATCGCTTTATAATGGTGTGTCAGTTTCTGCTTGATAACAAAGTGAATCAGCTATACATATACATATATCCCCATATCCCCTCCCTCTCGCATCTCCCTCCCTCCCACCCTCCCTATCCCACCCCTCTAGGTGGTCACAAAGCACCAAGCTGATCTCCCTGTGCTGTGCGGCTGCTTCCCACTAGCTATCTATTTTACATTTGGTAGTGTATATATGTCCATGCCACTCTCTCACTTCATCCCACCTTACCTTTCCCCCTCCCCGTGTCCTCAAGTCCATTCTCTACATCTGCATCTTTATTCCTGTCCCGCCACTACATTCTTCAGAACCATTATTTTGTTTTTTTAGATTCCATATATATGTGTTAGCATACGGTATTTGTTTCTCTCTTTCTGACTTACTTCACTCTGTATGACAGTCTCTAGGTCCATCCACCTCACTACAAATAACTCAACTTCGTTTCTTTTCATGGCTGAGTAATATTCCATTGTATATATGTGCCACATCTTCTGTATCCATTCATCTCTAGATGGACACTTAGGTTGCTTCCATGTCCTGGCTATTGTAAATAGAGCTGCAATGAACATTGCGGTACATGACTCTTTTTGAATTATGGATTTCTCAGGGTATATGCCCAGTAGTGGGATTGCTGGGTCGTATGGTAGTTCTATTTTTAGTTTTTTAAGGAACCTCCATACTGTTCTCCATAGTGGCTGTATCAATTTACATTCCCAGCAACAGTGCAGGAGGGTTCCTTTTTCTCCACACCCTCTCCAGCATTTACTGTTTGTAGATTTTTTGATGATGGCCATTCTGACCAGTATGAGGTGATACCTCATTGTAGCTTTGATTTGCATTTCTCTAATGATTAGTGATGTTGAGCATCCTTTCATGTGTTTGTTGGCAATCTGTATATATTCTTTGGAGAAATGTCTATTTAGGTCTTCTGCCCATTTTTGGATTGGGTTGTTTGTTTTTTTGATATTGAGCTGCATGAGCTGCTTGTATATTTTGGAGATTAATCCTCTGTGGGTTGCTTTGTTTGCAAATATTTTCTCCCATTCTGAGGGTTATCTTTTTGTCTTGTTTATGGTTTCCTTTGCTGTGCAAAAGCTTTTAAGTTTCATTAGGTCCCATTTGTTCATTTTTGTTTTTATTTCCATTTCTCTAGGAGGTGGGTCAAAAAGGATTTTGCTGTGATTTATGTCATGGAGTGTTCTGCCTATGTTTTCCTCTAAGAGTTTGATAGTGTCTGGCCTTACATTTAGGTCTTTAATCCATTTGGAGTTTACTTTTGTGTATGGTGTTAGGAAGTGTTCTAATTTCATTCTTTTACACGTAGTTGTCCAGTTTTCCCAGCACCACTTATTGAAGAGGCTGTCTTTTCTCCATTGTATACTCTTGACTCCTTTATCAAAAATAAGGTGACCATAAGTGCATGGGTTTAATCTCTGGGCTTTCTATCCTGTTCCATTGATCTCTATTTCTGTTTTTGTGCCAGTACCATACTGTCTTGATTACTGTAGCTTTGTAGTATAGTGTGAAGTCCAGGAGCCTGATTCCTCCAGCTCCGTTTTTCTTTCTCAAGCTTGCTTTGGCTATTCGGGGTCTTTTCTGTTTCCATACAAACTGTGAACTTTTTTGTTCTAGTTCTGTGAAAAATGCCAGTGGTAGTTTGATAGGGATTGCACTGAATCTGTAGATTGCTTTGGGTAGTAGAGTCATTTTCACAATGTTGATTCTTCCAATCCAAGAACATGGTATATCTCTCCATCTGTTTGTATCCTCTTTAATTTCTTTCATCAGTGTCTTATAGTTTTCTGCATACAGGTCTTTCGTCTCCGTAGGTAGGTTTATTCCTAGGTATTTTATTCTTTTTGTAGCAATGGTAAATGGGAGTGTTTCCTTAATTTCTCTTTCAGATTTTTCATCATTAGTGTATAGGAACGCAAGAGATTTCTGGCATTAATTTTGTATCCTGCTACTATACCAAATTCATTGATTAGCTCTAGTAGTTTTCTGGTAGCATCTTTAGGATTCTCTATGTATAGTATCATGTCATCTGCAAACAGTGACAGTTTTACTTCTTCTTTTCTGGTTTGGATTCCTTTTATTTCTTTTTCTTCTCTGATTGCTGTGGCTAAAACTTCCAAAACTATGTTGAATAACAGTGATGAGAGTGGGCAACCTTGCCTTCTTCCTGATCTTAGTGGAAATGGTTTCAGTTTTTCACCATTGAGAGCCATGTTGGCTGTGGATCTGTCATATACGGCCTTTATTATGTTGAGGTAAGTTCCCTCTATGCCTACTTTCTGGAGGGTTTTTATCATAAATGAGTATTGAATTTTGTTGGAAGCTTTTTCTGCATCTTGAGATGATCACATGGTTTTTCTCCTTCAATTTGTTAATATGGTGTATCACATTGATTGATTTGCACATATTGAAGGATCCTTGCATTCCTGGGATAAATCCCACTTGATCATGATGTATGATCCTTTGAATATGCTGTTGGATTCTATTTGCTAGTATTTTTTTTTTGGCTGTGTTGGGTCTTCGTTTCTGTGCGAGGGCTTTCTCTAGTTGCGGCGAGCGGGGCCACTCTTCATCGCGGTGCGCGGGCCTCTCACTATCGTGGCCTCTCTTGTTGCGGAGAGCACAGGCTCCAGTCGCGCAGGCTCAGTAGCTGTGGCTCACGGGCCCAGTTGCTCCGCGGCATGTGGGATCTTCCCAGACCAGGGCTCGAACCCGTGTGCCCTGCATTGGCAGGCAGACTCTCAACCACTGCGCCACCAGGGAAGCCCTATTTGCTAGTATTTTGTTGAGGATTTTTGCATCTATGTTCATCAGTGATATTGGCCTGTAGTTTTCTTTTATTGTGGCATCTTTGCCTGGTTTTGGTATCAGGGTGATGGTGGCCTCGTAGAATGAGTTTGGGAGTGTTCCTCCCTCTGCTATATTTTGGAAGAATTTGAGAAGGATAGGTGTTAGCTCTTTTCTAAATGTTTGATAGAATTCACCTGTGAAGCCATCTGGTCCTGGGCCTTTGTTGGAAGATTTTTAATCAGTTTCAATTTCAGTGTTTGTGACTGATCTGTTTATATTTTCTATTTCTTCCTGGTTCAGTCTGGGAAGGTTGCGCTTTTCTAAGAATTTGTCCATTTCTTCCAGGTTGTCCTTTTTATTGGCATTTTATTGGCATAGAGTTGCTTGCAGTAATCTCTCATGATCCTGTGTATTTCTGCAGTGTCAGGTGTTACTTCTCTTTTTTCATTTCTATTGATTTGAGTCTTCTCCCTTTTTTTCTTGATGAGTCTAGCTAATGGTTTATCAATTTTGTTTATCTTCTCAAAGAACCAGCTTTTAGTTTTACTGATCTTTGCTATTGTTTCCTTCATTTCTTATTCATTTATTTCTGATCTGATCTTTATGATTTCTTTCCTTCTGCTAACTTTGGGGTTTTTTTGTTCTTCTTTCTCTAATTGCTTTAGGTGTAAGGTTAGCTTGTTTATTTGAGATGTTTCTTGTTTCTTGAGGTAGGATTGTATTGCTATAAACCTCCCTCTTAGAACTGCTTTTGCTGCATCCCATAGGTTTTGGGTTGTCATGTTTTCATTCTCATGTGTTTCTAGCTATTTTTGATTTCCTCAGTGATCTCTTGGTTATTTAGTAGTGTATTGTTTAGCCTCCATGCGTTTGTATTTTTTACAGATTTTTTTTCCTGTAATTGATACCTAGTCTCATAGTGTTGTGGTTGGAAAAGATGCTTGATACTATTTCAATTTTCTTAAATTTACCGAGGCTTGATTTGTGACCCAAAATATGATCTATCCTAGAGAATGTTCCATGAGCACTTGAGAAGAAAATGTAATCTGCTGTTTTTGGATGGAATGCCCTATAAATATCAATTAGGTCCATTTTGTTTAATGTATCATTTAAAGCTTGTGTTTCCTTATTTATTTTCATTTTGGATGATCTGTCCATTGGTGAAAGTGGGGTGCTAAGTCCCCTACTACGATTGTGTTACTGTCAATTTCCCCTTTTATGGCTGTTAGCATTTGCCTTATGTATTGAGGTGCTCCTGTGTTGGGTGCATAAATATTTATAATTGTTATATCTTCTTCTTGGATTGATCCCTTGATCATTATGTAGTGTCCTTTTTTGTCTCTTGTAATAGTCTTTATTTTAAAGTCTATTTTGTCTGATATGAGAATTGCTACTCCAGCTTTCTTTTGATTTCCATTTGCATGGAATATCTTTTTCCATGCCCTCACCTTCAGTCTGTGTGTGTCCCTAGGTCTGAAGTGGGTCTCTTGTAGACAGTATATATACGGGTCTTGTTTTTGTATACATTCAGCCAGTCTATGTCTTTTGGTTGGATCATTTAATCCATTTACATTTAAGGTAGTTATCAATATGTATGTTCCTATTCCCATTTTCTTAAATGTTTTGGGTTTATTATTGTAAGTCTTTTCCTTCTCTTGTGTTTCCTGCCTAGAGAAGTTCCTTTAGCATTTGTTGTAGAGCTGGTTTGGTGGTGCTGAATTCTCTTAGCTTTTGCTTGTCTGTAAAGGTTTTAATTTCTCTGTCGAATCTGAATGAGATCCTTGCTGGGTAGAGTAATCTTGGTTGTAGGTTTTTCCCTTTCATCACTTTAAATATGTCCTGCCGTTCCCTTCTGGCTTGCAGAGTTTCTGCTGAAACATCAGCTGTTAACCTTATGGGGATTCCCTTGTATATTAGTTTTGCTTTTCCTTTGCTACAATTTAATTGTATTTAATTTTTGATAGTTTGATTAATATGTGTCTTGGCATGTTTATCCTTGGATTTACCCTGTATGGGACTCTCTGCGCTTCCTGGACTTGATTGACTATTTCCTTTCCCATATTAAGGAAGTTTTCAACTATAATCTCTTCAAATATTTTCTCAGTCCCTTTCTTTTTCTCTTCTTCTTCTGGGACCCCTATAATTTGAATGTTGGTGCATTTAATGTTGTCCCAGAGGTTTCTGAGACTGTCCTCAATTCTTTTCATTCTGCTCTGCAGTAGTTATTTCCACTATTTTATCTTCCAGGTCACTTATCCGTTCTTCTGTCTCAGTTATTCTGCTATTGATTCCTTCTAGAGAATTTTTAATTTCATTTATTGTGTTGTTCATCATTGTTTGTTTGCTCTTTAGTTCTTCTAGGTCCTTGTTAAACGTTTCTTGTATTTTCTCCATTCTATTTCCAAGAATTTGGATCATCTTTCCTATCATTACTCTGAATTCTTTTTCGGGTAGACAGCCTATTTCCTCTTCATTTATTTGGTCTGGTGGGTTTTTACCTTGTTCCTTTATCTGCTGTGTGTTTTTCTGTCTTCTCATTTTGCTTAACTTACTGTGTTTGGGGTCTCCTTTTCACAGGCTGCTGTTCGTAGTTCCCATTGTTTTTGGTGTCTTCTCCCAGTGGGTAAGGGTGATTCAGTGGGTTGTGTAGGCTTCCTGGTGGAGGGGACTAGTGCCTGTGTTCTGGTGGATAAGGCTGGATCTTGTCTTTGTGGTGGGCAGGACTGCGTCCGGTGGTGTGTTTTGGGGTGTCTGTGACCTTATTATGATTTTAGGCAGCCTCTCTGCTAATGGGTGGGGTTGTGTTCCCGTCTTGCTAGTTGTTTGGCATAGTGTGTCCAGCACTGTAGCATGCTGGTCATTGAGTGGAGCTGGGTGTTAGCACTGAGATGGAGATCTCTGGGAGAGCTCTTGCCATTTGATATTACGTTGGGCCTGGAGGTCTCTGGTGGACCAGTGTCCTGGACTCAGCTCTCCCACCTCAGAGGCTCAGATCTGACACCAGCCAGAGCACCAAGACCCTGTCAGCCACATGGCTCAGAAGAAAAGGGAGGGAAAAAGCAAGCAAGCAAGCAAGCAAGCAAGCAAGCAAGCAAGCAAGGAAGGAAGGAAGGAAGGAAGGAAGGAAGGAAGGAAATAAATATATAAAATAAAGTTATTAAAACAGAAAAAAATTATTAAAAATAAAGAAATAAAAAAGTAATTAAAAAAAAGAGAGAGAAAGAAAGAAGAGAGCAACCAAACCAAAAAACAAATCCACTAATGATAACCAGAGCTAAAAACAATACTAAAAAACAAACAAACAAAAAAGAAATCAAAACAACTGGACAGTCAGAACCCTAGGACAAATGGCAAAAGCAAAGGTATACAGACAAAATCACACAAAGCAGCATACACATACACACTCACAAAAAGAGAAAAAGGAAAAATATATATATTAAAAAAAAAAAGGAAGAGAGCAACCAAATCAATAAACAAATCTACCAATGATAATAAGCTCTAAATACTAAACTAAGATAAACATAAAACCAGAAACCAATTAGATGCAGAAAGCAAACCCCAAGGTTATAGTTGCTCCCATAGTCCACCGCCTCAATTTTGGGATGATTTGTTGTCTATTCAGGTATTCCACAGATGCAGGGTACATCAAGTTGACCGTGGAGATTTAATCCACTGCTCCTGAGGCTGCTGGGAGAGATTTCTCTTTCTCTTCTTTGTTTGCACAGCTCCTGGGGGTCAGCTTTGGATTTGGCCCCGCCTCTGTGTGTAGGTCGCCTGAGGGCATCTTTTGGGAAGTCTGAGGTCTTATGCCAGCATTCAGTAGGTGTTCCGTAGGAGTTGTTCCACATGTAGATGTAGTTTTGATTTATTTGTGGGGAGGAAGGTGATCTCCACACCCTACTGCTCCGCCATCTTGAAGGCTTGCCCAATTATTTTTCTTTTTCTTCTTTTTTTTTTTTCCCATGAGGACCTTGGCGTTGACCACATCACGTGCTCAGGCCATCACATGCCTGGGCGCTCCAGCTCTGCTTACTCTTAAGAAGACTCTAGTTTCACTTAATCTTCTAGGAGTGTGTTATTTAACCTCTCCATATCTCAGTTTGCTCATGTCTAAAATGGGAATAATAGTAGTAGCTACCGCAGAAGGGGTTTTGAGGATTAAATGAGTGAATATACATAAAACGCTTAGAGTTGTACCTGGCATGTAATACACACTTAATAAGCTTTAGCTATTTTTATTAACTCTACGGTTTTATGTATTTGCACATATTACTCTCTTTATCTAGGGTGCCTCTCCACTTTCCAATCCCACCTCCTTTTCACTGATTCTATTTCATCTTTCAAGACGAAGTCCAAGCTTGCCATTCTTGTGAAGACTTCCATGGTTTTCTGACAAGGCCCTCTTACATACAACTCTATACCAATCGGTGTTGCTGCGTACTGAATTTGTAATTTACACTTATACACCTATTGACACATATGCTTCATAAGGGTAACAGCTGTTTCCTCTTGTTTACATAGTCCCTGGCTTTTACCACTGTACCTGGCACATGGTAGTCTCCCACTAAGCACTTGTCTAATGAATGAATGAATTAATGAGTGAATGAATAAATGAACACCTTTCCTTCCAGGGAGAAAAAGGCCTGTATGCCTTGAACACAGGTTTGTGAGTCTTCAAATACTTATTGCTAGCCTGGTGCTTGGCACCTGCTCAAAAATGCTTTCTGAACTGATTGGAAATGCATTCAATTCTAATCAGATGATAATTATCTTTGGAGAATCCTTTAGACCTTAAAACCGTGATCCATACTATATATTTATTGAAGTTTTAAGTTTGACCTTTCCTCAAAACATACTCAGAAGTTTGGGGACCAAACAAGAAGGAAATTGCCAAAGCCAGAAAACATTTAAGGGTTTTCCTCTCATGAAACTTCTAGCAACGGCCCCTGTTTAGCCACCTGTGCGTGCATCCTGCCTCATCACGTGATACATACAAGAACAACACGGACACAGCTCCTCTCTGCCTTGGCCGAGAAACATTCACCAAAGAACACAAACTTCTCAATAGGGCAGAAAACAGGAAAAAGAAATGAAAAACAAAGAGGAAGATTAGTTTGCTTCAGTCACTGTTTTTTTTAAAAAAGCACATGAGGCCAAATCACTGGAATCCTGAAACCAAAGATGAAATGAAGCTCCACAGCCAACCAGGGTTCTGTTCCTTCAAAACTTATGCCTTTACAGAAATTCTGCTCTATAGAGGTCAATATCTAGTGGGCATGAGATATAGTTAGACAGCACAAATTAACTCCTTAAGTATTACTGCGACTCCACATCAGTCTTTGGGAGTACATACGTTAAGGAGCTATTAAAAAACAAAAACAGAAACAAAAACTAAATATAACTCAACAGTCCTGATGGATTATAATGCATATACAATTGGTTCACCTGCGTCCTTTTGATTCTCTATTTGAAAGAGAAAGCACGACAAGGAGAGAAGAGAGAGAGAAACAAGAACACATATGCAAGGATTAATGAGCAAGTGAACCAAAATGCCCCCCACTTATGTGTGATACATGATATTGGAAAGAAAAAGTTGCCCTTGAGTTCCCACCGCCCAGAAGTGTGGGGTCAATGCTGCACAAATAGAAAATTAGTCAAATTAAGTTTAATGTGAAATCAAGCTGTGAAACATACATGAACTCTCCAAGTGACAACTAAGTCATATGTTCTAGCCAGAGCTTAGAGGACGAGGACAACTCCAAATCTCCAGAAAGAACAAGAAAAAGCTTCCCAGTTTGCGAGAACAGACAGGAGGCATATAAGATCTAACTTTTACAGAGAATGGACCACCCTGTGTGATCTACCCACAACAGTTTGACATCTTAAACATGGAAAAGAAAGCACGGTTTTGCCCCAACTGTCCTTTATCTGACACCTAACACATTGCTCCCCACCTAGCTGCTACCTTTTGATTGTGTACCAGTGACAAGCACTTTACAAATTGGGGTTACACACAAGCAAAGTAAAAATGCATTCAGGTCACAGACAGAGAATAACTGAAAAACTTACAGACAAATCTGAGTTTATCACAAACAAATGGCTTAATTGTCTAACCTGTGTTAGGCTGATAAAAGTGACTGGACTTCTCACACTGGGTTTCACAGACAGAATCAACAGACAAGCCAATGCTAAAAAACTTGAAGCAAGGAGAGTGAGTTGGTTTGGATCTGAATTTTCTTGAAATAATGAAAACAGAAAGAGTGAAGACAGCATGGCGAGGAGGTGGTAGGTACTCACGAATGGTTAAATCCATCACTTGGGAGGCCAAGCAGAAGACAGGATGCTCATACATTTCTCTCTTTTTCCCTATAAAAGAGGATTTGGGCATGCAAGAGGCTTAGGTCAGAGGTCAAGAGGTTATAGGTCATAGGTTAGAGGAAAACGTTACATTAGCTCAAAGGAAAATAGCCACAGAATATTCTGGGATAAACACAGGATAAAAGAAAAAGGAGTTTCAAAATTGGAGATCTACTGGATTAACCATTCAGCATGCCGTGAGTCACGAGAGAGATTGTGACTATGATTTTACACGTCTCTTTAGAATTATTTGCAAGAATACAATGACCGAAAACATCATGAATAAAGGGAAACAGAATTTCATTGACTGAAGGCTCCAAGATACTAAGGATTTCAGACTTTAGTATCTAAGGCTCTTGAGGTATTTCTTCATAAACATAGTCTCCAGCAATATTACTACAACTTCTTTCCAACATTCTCAGGGAACTAAGCTGTTAATGGTCACAGAGAATCTCAAATGTCAAAATGCAAGATTTCTTTGCCGGGGGTAGGATCAGAACCTTGTAAAAGAAAGTTGTCTGGTAGTAATATCTTTAAAGCTGCCATGTCTCAGCCTATGGTGGACTATGTTCATGAAAGAAAACCTGATACATGCAGCCAGAGGATGTTGGGTTGTCTGAATTAACAATCCCAGCATGCTTTGAAATTGGTGTCACAGCCACTTTTGCAGGGGTAATGTCAAAAAGTGGCTGAGCCAATCACGGACAAGGAAGGAGAGAAGCGGAAGAGAGCAGGTAGTGTGGAATGAGGTACTTCTCTGAAAAGAGAGTTGGAAAAAAAAGATTGGTTTCTTCAAAGAATCCCCAGCCCTAAAAGTCACAGTGCAAAAGATAATTAACACAACCAAGAAGAATTGAGGCACAAAAGGAAATTACAGACCAGCTGATCTACTTCAGAAATGAATGCATTTTTACTTACAGATCTTAAAGTTTGTTTTTGGATATATTTATCTGAAAGAAGAGAGAGAT
Source organism: Balaenoptera acutorostrata (assembly GCF_949987535.1). NCBI lineage: Eukaryota > Metazoa > Chordata > Mammalia > Artiodactyla > Balaenopteridae > Balaenoptera > Balaenoptera acutorostrata. The sequence continues at coordinate 27,635,809 of NC_080073.1, read as the reverse complement.
CTTACCAAAAGACTAGTCATAGCTAGACCAAGACCTACACACGAGGCAGCAGACGTGGCAACAGAACGTTTCTTGATCCCATCCCATCCCTGGCCTGGCCTAGAATTACTAGGTACCCGGTTGACTTTAACAAATACAACCAATCATTATGTCCTGGGAAGGTAAATGCTGGAATCATTATTTGCTAATATAGCCCTTTAACGATCTCCTTGTTCCTCTATTTTTGTCACTCATTACCAAGTCAAGAGTTGATAAACATCCTTTTAGTGCCCAATTCTTAAGTGTTTCTCCCTGGATGCATAACAACGAATTCATTACCACTGGTACACAATTTGCATCGTCAAGACAGACAAAATTGAGAGAGGGAGGACATGGAATGTACAGAACACTGCGTATTTGACATGATCTTAACCTAATTCTCTAAGGAAACAAGGACTTTGCCAAGGTAAGTGATGGGGTTTTGGTAGTTGATTAGGTCTCTCTTATTTTTTTTTTTCCCAGTCATGTCCTGAAGGCAGACTATGGGTATTTGCTGGTTTTATTTGGGTGTTTCACATGAGAGAACATCAGATTCCAGAATGCGGACACATTGAGTTTTGCACACAGAACTTCCACATTTATACACTTACACCACGGTCAAGTTGGGTGTGGTTTTCAAATCACCCTATAGCAGCCAACAGGGTAACAATGAAAAGTGATTAATATCTTTGCAAATGAACAGGTCCCAAAGAACCATATCTTCTCAAGTAGAGTGGACTCAAAGTGCCTTTGGGCGATTACTTGGTCATTAGTGACCACTTCCCTAAAACTTGAGAGGGCAGTGATAACAACATCCTAGGTTTGGAGTAACAAGATTGAATAAGATCTAAAGCAAACCAGGAGCCATCAGAGACAGCCGAATACTAACCTGCCATCAAGTTTGAAAAGCTACCGAGAGACAAGATACGTTCAAGAGACAAGAAGGAGTTAGGCAAAATCTTGATGTTGCTTTATTCAATTCCTGTTTTACTTCCAATGCTATCAACAGTGGACAACAAACTGTTTAGTTTTCCTCTATTTAAAGAAGGTAGCCACCCTACAGAACTCTTTCATAGAAAAACATTAGCCACAGAGCAAAGTCAGGGCCAACACAGCCTCTTGGAAGGACCTTAGTTGTCTGATAACATCCTATATTCAAAATCCTTCCCTACAAAGACCGTTTCCTGAGCCCCTGTGCCTTCAATCATTTATGTGGCCACAGGTGAGGAAGCTATCCCATTTCAAGTGCTTTCAAGTTTCAGCTTAACATACAGAGATGGGCCACTGTTTTCTGGTGCCCGTCGGAAAAGAGAGAGACTTCCCTAGGGAGGCATACCAAAATTTAAATTAAAAATTGGGGGCAGACGGGGGCCTTACCTTCGATTTTGGCATACTCTGACAGCCGAGAATAGTTGACTAAAGCAGCCTGCTCTAGACATTTACGGATGACTGTTTTCACCTCCTCTTGTGGTACTGGGGTAACAATATCTTTCATCAAGACCTATAGGTGGAAAAACTAGGTTCTTAAGATGGCTCAACGAAATGTGTTACTCATTTACGTTTAAAGAATTCAGTTTAAAATTAGTTGTGAATGCCTCTTTGCAACTTAACATGGATTGAGCGCCATTGTTAAAGAGAAAAAATTCCAGTGCACAGTTCGGATGTCAAAGCCTGTCCATGAATCATGGAAGGGCAAGGAGCGTATCTTCAATATATCCTCACTATTTGAGAGTCTGGAGATAAAATATCTAGAATTTTGGCAATTTCTTCATATTTATTCTGGTATTTGATGAATGGTAAACAAATCCTTTAGAAATGACAAACTAGGCCATTCAACCACAATATTTAATTACCATGATGTTTATGTCTCTGTGTAGATATCATTTGTCTTTTACTTTCATTCTTACCCTTTCCAAGAGTGAGAGGGTAGCTTTCAAAGCACCTTCAGGTCGACCAAATGGAAAGCAATACCTAAAAAGGACAGAAAAATGTTCAGGTTGCCTGAATCAATTACATTTTAGAATGAAATATGCTGTAACTTGATTCCTATGGCAACTCCCTCTGAGGAACAGAAAATGCTTTTTATTTTGTCACGTTGTGTTATGCTAATCTGAATTCACACCATATATGTGTGTATATAATGTATATATGTGTATGTGTGAATAATGACTAAAGAGAGACTCTGCAAATGTCTGCAGCAGAAAAGAATATTTCCAGTGATGACATAAGGCTCTGTTTAGATTTCTGTTGTGAAGGAGAACCATTTGTTAGCTCAAATGTGACCTTATATATAATTACTGAGACCAGACCGGCATTAAACAATATTAGTTGAAACAGGCTAAAATTCAAACACACTTACCTAAATCTCCAGAGGATTATGATAGGAAATACAGGAGTGCATTTTGAGCAAATTCATGATTCTACTAATTGTCCTTCCTTGATTGTAGTTTTTAATTGTTATTTGATCTTTTGCTATTGGCAACGTATCTAGCATAGAGTGTGTGACCAGTAAAGATTTATCCAGGAGGTTTCTGATGGCACAGATGGTACCTATGTCAGGTACCACTAAGAGTTCTAGTAACTATTTCAGGCTGTCATAAGTCTTTCAAGACACTCTTCCTCATGGTACAAAAGAAAAAGGATGGCCTATTGAAACCCAGACTATCCTATGTATGTATGCCATTTCTTCCACTTGCTGGCCGAGGGGCCTGGGGCAAGTTACTTAACTTCTCTCAACCTCGGTTTGCTCCTTGTTTCAATGGGAATTACAATAACTACCTTACAAATTGTCCTGAGAATAAAAAAATAATAAGTTCATGCTTATCCAGCCTCTAGTTCCCTATGTAGTGCACAGGATGCATTTAATAAACAGGAACTATTTACTATGCTATTATAAATGCTCTTACTATTGATGAGCTCCTATTCCAAGATCTCTGGTTCAGAACCACCAGTGCAGCATTAAAAATATCTAATTTATTCTAAGGGAGAAGTGGGCTGTGTGGTGCAAGGCTCAAGCCCAGACCCGTGAGCTGTCTCGAGCATGTGGGGAAGTGAATGATCAGTCTGTCAAGGTTGAACCAAGATTCTTTCTTTCCCCACATAGCCCACTCGTCCTGTTTTCAGGTAATGGAGAAGGTGGGGATGCTCTTCTGGGTACCACTGCCTTCCTTCCCTATGAGAAGTGATTCACAGGATTTTTCACTGTTGTATTTAAAAACCTTGAAGAAGCATCAAATTCAACATTTCAGTAGATGTTTTAGATAGATTGATGATCAGGGTCAGCTTACACAAAGAGGGCTTTGTTCTTTTAGTGGAAATAAAATGAACTTAAGATTTCAAAGTCTCCTGGATATTGGGGAACACTGTCTTGGTTGGCTTATTCATTCAGCTATTTCTTTCGTATTTTTTTCACTGAAGTATAGTTGGTTTACAATGTTGTGTTAGTTTCAGGTGTATAGCAAACTGATTCAGTTATATATATATATATATATATATATATATATAATATATATATTACATATATTCTTTCTCAGATTCTTTTCACTTATAGGTTATTAAAAAATATTGAGTATAGTTCTCTGTGCTATCCAGTAAGTCCTCATTCAGCTATTTCTAATATTTAGTGTGTCTCTGATAGAGTTACAGTTTTAGAAAATCAAGCCCTTAATTTGCCCCTCCCCAGTCTCATCCTCCTAAAAACCCCTTTAACCCCAGATCCTTACCTAAAATGTGTAATCTGATTTTCCAACAGAACTCGGAGTCTCTCTTTGATTTCTTCAAAACGTTCCTTTTCTTCAACAGTCACAGTTCCAATTCCATCAGGCCTGAAAGAAGACATGTCATGAGGTGACGGGAACCTCATATGCTGACACCATCAAATCAAATCTCTAGCAGGAGGAAACTGTCCATTTTAGAAGAACAACTACAGTGATCGATGTGACCTTAGGAGAAGTCCTGCTTTTTCAGTGCCAGCGACTAGAGGGGATGGGGTATTTTGAGGTTATCATTTGGAGACATTTGCAGAGCTGTCGCTCATTTATTGTGAAATGGTAAAATGTACAAAGGGGTGGCTTGCAGGTTAAAGCCAACCTCTAGACCTGCTCTGTTTGGCTCACAGCCTTTTGAAATTTTGAACGGCTTGCCAACATTTTTTACATTAGGAAAGTTTTATGATACAATTCTCTTGCAAATTTGGAACAGCTGGCATTAATTGGAGAGGGGCAACAAACAGCTTCTTCCTTAGCTGAGGGAGGCACTCTCCTGGTCCATATCTCTAATTTACATTACCTGTCTCTCTTATCAGCACTTATGTTTGGGACTCCTGAACTATGCACACAAACTCCTATGAAAACCAGGAGTCTTGTAAGTGTCTATATTTCCCAAAGGTAAATGCTGTTAAATGACTCACTTTCCAGATTATAACTACAGATGTTCGGATTAATTTCACCACTCATGTATTAACTAAAGAACAAATTACAAGACATTGTACAAATTACAAGACCTTGATGAAAGAAACTGAAGAAAACTCAAATAAATGGAAAGATATCTTGTGTACATGGATTGTAAGAATTAATATAGTTAACATGTCTGTAATACCCAAAGCCATCTATAAATTCTATGCAATCCCTATCAAAATTCCAGTGGGATTTTTTTTCACAGAAATAGAAAAAAAAAAAATCCTAAAATTTGTAAGGAACCACAAAAGCCCCAAATAACCAATGGAATCCCGAGAAAGAACAAAGTTGGAAGAATCACAATTCCTGAATTCAAACTATATTACAAAGCTGTAGTAATCAAAACAGTATGGTACTGGCATAAAAACAAACATATAGACTAATGGAACAGAGTTGAGAGCCCAGAAATAAGCCCTCACATGTATGGTCAACTAATATTTGACAAGGGAGCCAAGAATACTCAATGGGGAAAGGATAGTTTCTTCAATAAGTGGCATTGGGAAAACTGGATATCCACATGCAAAAGAATGAAATTGGATCCTTATCTTAGAACATTCACAAAAAAGAACTCAAAATGGATTAAAGATTTAAATGTAAGACCTGAAGCTGTAAAAATCCTAGAAGGAAATACAGAGGGAAAGTTCTTTGACATTGGTCTTGGCAATAATTTTTTTGAATATGACACCAAAGCACAAACAACAGAAGCAAAATAGACAAGACATAAAAAGTGACACTTTAGCAAATTAAAAAGCTTCTGCATAGCAAAATGTAAAGACAACCTACAGCTGCCTAACACCTAAAGCTGGATTTCTCACTTAATAGTTTGTGACTTCTTTGAGACTCAGTTTCCTTATCTGTCAAACAGGGATAAAAACAGTCCTTCCTGAGGGTTTCTATAAGGGTTAATTAGCACATGGAACATGATAACACATACAAATCCCCTGGCACATAAGTGCTCAATAAATGTTTGCTATTGTTATTGCTAAAAAAAAAGAGACAACCTATGGAATGAGAGAAAATATTTGCAAGCCATCTATTTGATAAGGGGTTAATATTCAAAATATAGAAGGAACTCTTAAATAGAAAAACCTCCAAATAATTTGATTAAAAATAGGCAGAGGACATAGACTTTTTCCCAAAGAAGACATACAAATGGCCATTAGGTACATGAAAAGATGCTCAACATCATTAATCATCAAGGAAATACAAATCAAAACTGCAGTGAGATATCACCCCACACCTGCCAGAATGGCTGTTCTCAAAACAAGACAACAAATACGTGCTGGAGAGGCTGTGGAGAAAAATGAACCCTCCTGCACTGTTGGTGGGAAGGTAAACTGCTGCAGCCACTATGGAGACCAGTATGGAGGTTTCTCAAAAATTAAAAATAAAACTGCCATATGATCTAGCAATCCCACTTCTGGGTATGTATATGTATCTGAAAAAAAGAAAATCAGTATCTTTTTTTTTTTTCTCATTTATTTATTTATTTATTTATTTATACAGCAGGTTCTTATTAGTTATCTATTTTATACATATTAGTGTATCTATGTCAATCCCAATCTCCTAATTCATCCCACCACCATCACCCCCCTCACCCTCCGCTTTCCCCCTTTGGTGTCCATAAGTTTGTTCTCTACATCTGGAAAATCACTATCTTGAAGATATATCTGCACCCCCATGTTAACTGCAGCATTACTTACAATAGCCAAGATAGGGAAACAACCTATGTTGTTTATTGACAATATTATCTACTGACAGATGAACTGAACGGATAAAGGATACATACACAGTGGAAAATTATTCAGCCACAAAAAGAAGGCATTATGCTAAGTGAAATAAATGAGACAGTAAGGTAAACACTGATATGTGTATGATAAACACATATTACTTATATGTGGTATCTAAAGAAGCTGAACTCATAGAAATAGAGAGGAGAATGGTGGTTGCCAGAGGCTGGGGAGTGGGTGAAATGGGAAGATGTTGGTCAAAGGGTACAAACTTCCAACTATAAGAGGAATAAGTTCTGGGGATCTAATATACCCTGTGGTGACTATAATTAATAGTACTCTATTATTTACTTGAAAGCTGTCAAGAGAGTAGATCTTAAATGTTATACACACACACACACACACACACACACACACACAGTAATTATACAAAACTAACCTTATGCAATAATCATTTTACAATGTATCCGTGTATCAAATCATCCCATTGTACATCTTAAACTTACATATGGTATATGTTAATATCTCAATAAGGGTGGAAAAAAGAACTAACCACATAGGCTATTTTTCAATCTTAGAGAACTACTGCTCATTTAATAAAAAGAATGACCCTGGCAAAAATAAGTGAATTTCAGTTTAATCACAGTATTCTCATGTTTCTGAATTACCAATAGGTTCACACACATTTTCCTTATTTCCTTTGGCCCATTCAAGTTGAAAATACAAAGGAAGGCTGCATATTTATAGCCCAAATTTATCTGTGCCAAATTAGACGAAGGATAATCTGACCCATTCAAAGTCTTCAGCTCCCAGATCTTGTAGTGACTTGTTTTGACTACTGGCTGAGCCAGTTTGCAGATTGGTGCGTCACCATGAAACTTCTATTGGAACATTCTTCAGTTTGCAAATGCAAGTCATCTTGAGACCAAACAAATGGTCTTATTTATAGGCCTTCTCAAGGATCCAGCAGAAGTTGGGAAAATCCTGTATACTAGACCAGTCTGACTGCACAAAAGACTTGGCAAATGATAGCAGTGTACCTCCTGTTAGGGGTTTATTGGTCAGCTTCCCTTCTTTTTAAGTACTAAAAATGCCCTACTTGAAAAAAGAAAAAACTTCCCCTCACCCACTTTGTAGAAAATACCCGTAAATAGTAAAATCCTATACAGTCTATTTCTTCACACCCTCCTGAACTTAGAGGCAAAATGGTAAATATCAGGTAGGCTGTTGGAATCTATACACATGTCCTTATTTTCAAATTTTCAGGAAAAATCTCAAATGTTAATTTACGAAGTTTATTTAAAAATTATTTAAATATAAAATGCCCACAAATCTGTAGTTAAATCTCAGGATGAATTCACTGGCCCCACGAAATACATGTGACACTTTCTGTAGTAACGTCTCATGTGTCTGTTATAATCTACAACTTTCTTTAGCTGTGGCTTTTGAATTTTGTTTATACAAAATTCAGCTTGCTAATGTACTGAACACACGTTTATACAATTGGCGTGTGTACATGCACACAATCGATTTGGGAAAAGTGGAGCCATTTTAAGCATTTTGTTTCTTAGCAGGGAATTAAGCCAGAGAAAAATGCTATTAAATATAAGGTACAATTCAGAGAGGAGTTTACAGATCACAGGAAAAAGCCTGAAAACCATTTAACATAGGCATCCCAGAGATGTTTGTGGCCATTATTAGGAAATAAACCTCTCTGTGCAGAAAATCATTCCTTCCTTACCCAACAAGCCTTCTAAGGCAATTAGGCAATTAGAAGGCAGCTTTTAGATTTGTGTTTGAGATGATAAAAACTGAACATTTAGTCTGTGCCTGGCTTTCCTGTAATTCTCACTACAAAGGGTATTATAAACATAAAATCTGATTATGTTTTTTCCCCTTTTGTTCTGATGAGTCACATTTATAACTATTAAAAGTATCAGATGGCAGCTTCCGTGTCTCCTTGAACTACTTTGTGAACACTGTTAATCTCCCTATTCAAAAAAGGTAAACAACTAAAAATTATTGTCATTTCTTAAATTTGCTTCTTAATCGCCTACGTCAGTGTGAATAGTTTCATTTTAAATAAATGAAACAAACCAATCTGAGTCTGTGAGACACATAGTACGGAGTTCACCAACAAAAACAGGTGATAAAACACATCACAATTTCGACATCCAATGCACATTTATTTGTAATTGCCGGAATTGCTCTGAAATGATACTGGTAACAGGGGGTGTTATTTTACACACTGAGGGAGAGATGTGCAAGAAAAATATAATTTGTCCAAGATCACAGGTTTTCACTCCATCAGTTAAAAAAGCAAAAATATCCTTTGTGGGGTGTTTGATTTCTCATAGTTATTATTGAAAATTCTTTCAAACATCGATTTCTCTTCCATTGACCCCTATAATCTGTCAATGTTAATTGTACCGGTTTTGGTAGGTTTCTATGGATCTACTAACTGAAAAATCCTGGTTCAATATATAGGGAGCACTGTTTTCACAGAAGCAATGAAATACTTTCCCTAGAGTTGTGGCCACCTGAGCCTGCCTCGGAGTCACCTGGAAAGCTTGTGACAACTCAGACTGCTGGGGCACCTCAGAGTTTCTGATTCAACAGATCTGGGGTGGGACCTGAGAACTGGCATTTCTAACAAGTTCTCTGGTACTGCTGGTTCGGGGAACCTTACTTTGAGAACCTCTGCCTTAGAGCGAAAAAATATTTGGTGGGTGGCTGAACGCATGAAAGGGTATTTTTGGAGTTGGGAATCCAGGGTTCCCAATTTCCCTTGGATTGAGTGAATGTGGAACCAGAGATCTTCTCTAAGAAGTATATGGTCCACTTATGAAGCTAGCAACCCCTTCCAAAAATGGCATTTGCACTGTTTTCTAGGTGCCATTCCAAGCAGTGCTGGCTGCAAAATAAGTAGAAGAACTGTATTGGTGTCTCTCAGAAGCCATGCTTTTGTTTCTCTGTTTTGGAAGCATTTGGGGGTGATTCTATAATTGTCATAAAACTGGCTCTGCATCTTGTTCTTTTCTCAATACTTCTAACACTTAAGGAATCACAAAGAATGAGAGAAGAGGAGGGTTGAAGCTGGATTTTTAAACTCCTACCTAGCAAATCCCAGGCTGAGATGTGTCTTTACTCAGAACATGTGTCTAGGAGCCTGAATCCTCTGCCCTCTTGGATCCTGACTGATGCATTTTCTGCTGGTGGTTTTGCACTTCTTAGGGTCCATCGCCACTTCCTAAGGGCACTCGAATTTCCTTTGGAGGAATGACCTTGGCTGCATTGTGTGTAAACTGAGGAGACTACTCTCCCGCTGTCAATGCCGAGGGCTTCCTGCAGGCCACCTCCTGCCGTGGGTGGTCGCTATACATCTTAGCTGGACTCTGAACTGCACTCAGCCAACTGGACACTCGTTCCCGGAATCTTTATAGCACATAAATGATGTAAGGATAAAAGAAACTGGTGGGGTTTGCTGTCTCAGCAGCTGTGCCCGGCCCAGCTTGTTCTCCCAGGTCGGTAGTTCTTAATCTCTGACTGTATCTTAGAACCAGTAGAGAGCTTTGAGAGGTCCCACCCTCAAGCTCTGATTCAATGTGTCTGCAGCAGGGCCTACACATGTCAAGTTAAAGCTCCCTAGGTCATTCCAATGTGCAGGTAAGGACTGTACCACTGCTTTGATCCTGTTTCCTACTTTTCTGTTGCTGCCTTGATTCCAGTTTCCCCCTCCCTTTTTTTTTTTTTTTTTTTTTTTGAGGCTCCTGGCATCATCCCCATAAACTCCCTTTTGCTTAGATTATCCAGAGTTAGTTTTTGTTACTTATGTGGAACTGATGTAAGTTCATAAAGCACACATCCTCTGGCTCCCAATTTTAGTAGAAGCATTGATGTCTCTGAACCTAGCTTTAGCAACACACACACACACACACACACACAGACACACAAGACAAGGAAATGTGGTCCCTGGTCACTGGTTCCACCTAACTGCACACTGGCTAACCACTCACTTTTTGTATATCATGATCCTGCAAACTTGAGACAATATGCAGATCAAGTGCAGTCCTTTTTGGAGCCCTGTCGAAGACTGGAAGCTCTCCCACCTGCAGGCCATCATCGGAGCCCAGAGTGGGTCTCTCGGGCCACGACAGACTATATTGCATCTGACACAGCAGGCATCTCTGGAATCCACCTTTCAAGTTTTCGGCAAACCATTTTCTCACTGTCCTTCACAAAGTTGACATTTTCGGCAGCACGACAGGAAAGATGTCACGTCGGCTGCTCTTCAAGTTCTTGTCAAAGTGGTTAGCACCAGTTCTGTCATCTTCACTCTCCTCACCGCCTCCCATCTTGAGCCATGTCACAAATAATAATACATCTAGAGTTGTGTTTTTCTGGGTTCCTTTGGTTTTTTTCTTTTGTCAGATTAAAATGACCCTAACCCGACTGCCCACACTTTAGGACTAGTTATGCAAATTCTTCTCCCTTTCCCCAAATGTTTCTGAGCTAGAGCTTGTTAATTAATGTCTATTGTAGGATTAATCCAATATGATTAAGCACAAGGCTTTTAATGTGAAACACTTTATTGTGATGCTTGAAATTAAGTGTGAACATTTGAGCCAAAGAATTCAAGCTTCCTTGTGTTTTGTGAAAGTGAAATGACCTCTTTGGGGGCGTTAAATTGTTGCTACTCACCCAGGTGAGCACACAGAGTCCTAGCGTTTAATTATCCTGCTACCAGGGTCCTCCCCATTATGTTGAAAGCCGGGCCACAAAACCTCCGTTGGGAAGGTAAGATATCTTTTCAAGAAGGTCAGGTTACTAAATTAATTCAAAGCATACAATGATTGATGTGTTCTGCTATTGCATCTATTTGGTGATCAAGTGTAGAATCTAGTGTAAAAAGAAATGTGTGAATTCAACAAAAGAGGAAAGAGCGTCTGGTCCACCTCTCTGCATACAGCCAGCTTTAAGCTCCAATCACTATCAACAAAGGGTAAAACTCCAGTTGAAGTGGGAATATACTTTCTCTCCAAATGCAAATGTCCACATATGCCGGTGCAGGCACCGTAAACATGATATATTCTCTCTCTCCAAATGGATGCATGCCTGCAGACCGCATTACAGATCCATGAAAATGTCCGTAAACAAGCATGATAACTGAATCCTACGTGCTACAAAAATGTTCCAGCCCAGAAACATGAGAGCTGAAAGGGTCAGAGTGGAACAGAATATTTTAGTAGCCGTTCCTTGTAATGGTCCCTAAATAGAACATTTAGACCAAACACACTTTCTTAACTTCTCTTTTTTAAAAAAACTGACTTCTTCTAGCAATTCTTAATCCTTAACAACTTTCAGAATGATACTTTTGAATTTGATCCTAGTGTGGAATATTTTCCTTTGTCTCTTTCAAATGGTTAATAACTACACATTCAAGACCGCACCAAAGCACCATCATCTCAAAAGGAGACATCCCCACTCACTCCTCTGGATGATATGTATAATCTCTAGGTTAATTATAAATTGTAATTAGGACTCTCACGTCCCCCCATAGTCACTGCTTCATTATGAAAGCCCAGCCTTACCCTTTCTTCCTCCTCTCCCTCCAGCCCATGCCCTTTTCTAATTATGCCCTGATGCCCTGGGGCTTAGACACGCTGCTAAAACAAATATATCAAGTGTTTGTATCACAAAGAGTAAGATAGGGAGGAACAACAAGCAGTTTCTACATTACAAATGCACATTGAAGCTTCTTGAGGTTGGCTTTAGTCAGTTTGAAAAAGAGGCTAGGAGAGGGCAAAAATACACAAGTCAAGTCTTTTCTGACTTGTTTACTGCTTTCCTAAATATGTAGCTATAACCCAACAATAACAGAAGGTATCTTCATTCTCTTATAAGGATGGGAGTGATGGAGAAGTCCCTCCCTCTGAACAATCTCACAGAATGTGGATGTTACTGGCACAAGGACATTAGTTAAAGTGGTTCAGGCTCTGCCCAGGTACTGAATGAAGCAAGAAGCCAACAGATGATTAGAGAAATGGTATAAGATGTATGCATCGCAGGAAAGTACATATTTCTTTCCCCAGAGAAGGACCAGTTTCCAAAATTTGTATTACATAGATTTTTCTTTTTGAGGACTAAGCGAAGAGGTGGGTTTCTTTATTTCTAGACAAACATAGACAATTAGGTTTTTAATTCCACCCTGAACACCCTATGACCTTATGTATAGATTTCTGAGTGGTCAGAGCAGTAATACGTGTGGCTTTTGGGTATCACACCTACCCTACCTAAATAGAGTGTGACATCTGAAAATATGTTTTTGCACCAATGAATTTAATAACCACAGCATGAGGACACACTGGTGGAATTTTAGAAGGAAAATGCACATTATTTGGATGGTTTGCCATGGGCCAGAGAGACTGCACCAGTGAGACGGATGATGCAGCACATTTTATAAGATTTTGTGTCTGAGCTGGAAAATACGCTATTGTCATGGGACAAATTTCCTTTAGGAAGAGAGTCACATGGGTTAAAAGTTAGAATATAAGCTCTAGAGAAAATTTTTTCTTGGGATGCAGATTTTCACTTGAAATGTGTTTGGACTTTTTTCCTTCTCCTTCTTAGAAGTCCTTCTGATTAGGTGAAGCTGGTTCTTTAGGATTTAGAGAGCATGACGCAGACATCTGTAAGGCCAGCACTACCTGCTCAGAGCCAGAAGAGGAGGCCAACCAGCCACGTGCTCCTGTCCACAAGTGCAATAATGCCTGTGTCAGTGTGTAACATGAGACCAAGAATGTGAATGTCACTGTCATCCCCCACCCATGCCTGCCTGCTACCAGACAGGATGGTAAAAGAGAACTACCCTGCTATAGTCTTTTCTCTCTCTTTTGGGGAGGGAGAGTTAAAAAGCACCAGACATAATGTCATGATGGGTGTATGTGTGTGTAACATGGAGAAAGAGAAAGGGAGGAAGGGAAGGAGGGAAGCAGAAATTGGAGAAGAAGGAAAAATATACATATGCAATATGACTCATTTACTTCCAGCTAGGCATTCCCCAAAAAGAAATAAGGGAAACCATTATGTGACATGGATTGGGAGTGAGGGACCCACACTGGAGGCAAGGACATGGTCAATAAAGCTGTGGTCCAGGGGAGAGAAGACAGAGACCTGAACTCCGGCAGTGGCATCGAAGAGGAGAAGTGGATGGACTTGAGAGATATTTAAGGGCACTGACAGGGCACGGTAACCGAATCCTTGTGACATGCTAAGGGAGAAAACATCAAGGATGGCTCCCAAGGTTTTGTCTTGGGCAACTGGGTGGCTGGAATCACTTGCTGACTTAGGGAAGCTGATGGGGTAACAGGAGAAAAGTGAGCTCCATCTGAGTGTTCAGGCACTCAGATCTAAGCCACGGGGCTCGCATGGTCTCTGCACACAAGTGGCACCTTGGCTCCAAATACATCTCCCAAAAGAATCCTTGGACACGTTTTCAGAGATTTTTAGTACTCATGCCCTCTTACATCTGCTTACAGACTCATTCATCTACGCAGCTTACTTTGGATTGGGGCGGTTGGCATTATGGGTTTGTTAATTGCTGATACAATGTACTTTCTCTGCAGGCCATATGTGAAGAACAGCACTGGCATTCAAGAAATGTTAAATAATAATGTAAATGAGAAAAACTTCCAATCCCAATAATAAAGGGATCCAAGGAACATTGACGCAACTTGCAATCATCGGAGCTGTTTGATTGCCTTGTCACTGTGGGACAGTGACCAAAGTGATGTTAATCTAAATGTCATCTAGAAAGAATACTAAAAATATTATGGTGAAAATTAAGTACTGCGACCTTAGGAGCTGATTTAAAAATTAGAAGATATAGCGATTTACATCTGTGGATCTGATGATCGCCAAGTGCAACCAGCTGAACATACCCACATTTTCCTTTGCTTTCCCTCTCTCTTTGAGAAAATGGGTTCAGTTTTAAAGAGCTAGTCCAAACTAATGTTCCCTCAATCAGCGGTTCTTTTTTTTTTTTTAAAGATTTTTTGATGTGGACCATTTTTTAAAGTCTTTATTGCATTTGTTACAATGTTGCTTCTGTTTTATGTTTTGGTTTTCTGGCCACATGGCATGTGGGATCTTAGCTCCCGAACCAGGGATCAAACTCGCACCCCCTGCATTGGAAGGCGATGTCTTAACCACTGGACCACCAGGGAAGTCCCCAAGCGGTTCTTAAATGTTGCTACATATAAGATTTTAAAACCACGATGCTTAGGCCATATCCCAGACTAACTAAATCAGAACCTCTGCAGGCGGGGCTAAGGCATCAACATTTCTTAGGCTCTTTAAGTGATTCCAACGTGCAGCCAAGTTAGACTACCAAGGCCTTGCATAAGTAGGATCTGCAGACCAAATGCCTTAGAAATACGTGGGGAGGAACTGATGAAAAGGGCAGATGCTTGGCTCCACCTAAGACTTGCTGAATGAAATTATTTGAGGATGGGTCCTCACACTCTCCATTTTAACAAACTCCCCCTGTGATCTATATGCACACTACAGTGTGACAACCCCTGCACAAGCTGAAAACCAGTGTCATGCCTTTAGACACAGAATACGTCTGTGTGAAAGAAACCCAAATCCAAGTAAAAAGGAGAAATGTCATCCCATCACCTGGAAGTTTAATGTTTTGGGTTTTGTTTGCAGGGGGCTGCCCTGTGCATTGTAGGGTATTTAGAAACATAACAGGCCTCTACCCATAGATGACAACAGCACCGCCCTTCCCCAGTGTGACAATTAAAAATGTCTCCAGACATTGCCAAGTGTCCCCGGGGAAAGAGATCACCCCTAGTCAAGAACCACTATGCTAAAAGATTCCAAACATGTGATGGTTCCTTATCTTCCACTGCTTGGAATTATGAACAGCAAACACCTTCCTGATTGGCCAGATATGTCTACTTTGGATTAGATATTTTGGATTCAAGTAGGCCTAGTGTTTCACAGAGATAGAGCACAGGTTTTCAAAGAAGGTGGGATAAAGTCAGTCACCAGCACCTGAATAAGCACTAATGATGTCCAGTTGCAGTAGGGCCGGGCTCTGCCTTCACCTAGGGGGCTGCTGAGTTATTAATATGTAAAAAATTGAAAATTAGGTAAAAAGCTACTTTTTACCTAATCTAAAGTTGGTTGTGAGATGACAATAGGAATGAACTGTATTGTTCAGTTAAATTCAGTTAAAGGGCAATTTGTTTCCATGAGTCATGAGTCCCTTCTTATTGTGGGTCAAAGAATAGATAACCTCTCCACATACAAACAGTGTTCATCCTGGTGAAAGAGGTAGGAAAACGGTGGGGTTTTTTTTCCAGTACCAAAAGGCTGTTAACTGGTGTTCAAAGGAGACTCTCCTTTTAGGTGGTCTAAAACTCCAGATACACTCTGACTTTTTCCACAAGGTCAAAATTACCAGGTGGGCCAAACTGATTTTGGACATCTTTAGGACAAAAATGGAAAAGTCTTTAATTAATTCAGATAGCTGCTAGAGTATCTCACCTGGAAATGCTGAAATCATATCAAATGGCTGAATTTGCATCTCACACTATACACAAATGCTAATGCTGGGCAGGTAGTAAGGCAGAGAGGTTACAAATGCAAGCTCCAAAGTCAGAATATCCATGTTTGAATTAGGCCCACACATGTATTTGCTATGAAGCAAGTGACTGAATGTATCTGAGCCTCAAACTCTTCATCTGTTAGGTAAGGATAATAATAATACAGATCTCACAGTGATGCAATAAGTATAAAATGAGATAATATATGTAAATAGCACTTCACACAGTGCTTGGCATATAGCAAACACTTATTAAATGGTGGCAATTATCCTTATTTTATTTAAATGTTACTTACGAAATCTAACAATGGACTATTTTACTTATTATAACCCACACAAGATAATTTTACAGGTTGATGGGATATTACAGATGCTCTATGTGCTCATTTTGCAGATGAGAAAACCGAGGTATAGAAATGAGATATGATAATCCCAGATTTATGCAGAACAGGCTCTAATACTCAGATGTTTAGAATCTATGTGCAGTGCCGATGTAGTACAAAGAGGAAGAGCTTTGGACTCAGAATATCTGGGTTTGCCACCTCAATTTACAGAATTCAGTTTCATCATCTGCAAAATGGGTGTCAAAGTAGCTAACCTGAAAATGTTATAGCAAGTGAGATAGAATGTATGAAAGCACTCTGTAAACTGCAGAATTCCACACAACTGATATTTAATATTACAGTTTCTTCTTCTTTTAAAAATGCAATGCAAACATAGACCCTTATATGTATAAGCCTCAACATGCCACTCACAATCCTTTTCGGTAGTTTTTCACGGCACAGGGAATAGGTCAGGCTCCAACAAGTGCGGCCATTTACTCTCTGCTCTGCTTCAGTGCTGATCACGCCAAACGCAGCACCTTGGACAGCAGCCAGAGAGGCTTCCTTCAGGCACCTACAACGCTCTATGCACTTTCTTACTGGCTGCAAGCTACTTCTACCTTGCGGTCTGACCCTCACAGGGAAACACAAAACTGCACTCCACCTTCATCCTTGTATACTGCAAGTTCAGAAGATGGGTGTCCACATGGAATCGGGGCATTCTTTGACCTTCACTATTGGACCTGCATACATTGATTGACAGCCTGCTACATCCTCTAGGAAGTGAAAATTGGCATTTTCATTTGGTCTGCCTACAAGTGAACTGTATATATTTTAGGACTTAGAAATATTCAAGAGAATAAATTCATGCTGAAACATACAGCATACCTCCTTGTGAACTCTGTGTAGTTTGGCAATGCCAGGGTCAGAATACCTATTTCAAGACCTCAACAACAAAACTTTAAAATGTCAATGTTAATTTGGGGCGAGATAGGGAAGGTGAAGAAGGACATAAGGATAACACTGGAGATAACTGTACATCTATTTTAAAAGGGAATAAAAGCCATGAATTTGCCATTTTACCAGTTCACAAAGAGAGCATCCCTAAAGGACACAGGAAACAAGAGAGGATCAATATAAATTTTAGAACTTAAAAGTGCTTTCAAAGTGACCTCATCATATAAACGATTCTACTAAGAGTCATTAATTTAGTGATAGACATTACTTTGTGTCTTTATTATAAACCATTATTTGAAGATGGATTTCTTTCATGAGATAAACGTAGAACTGAGAGGGTTTGCTAAAAATGATGGACCTACTATAAATGTATAAATCCATCTTATGCCAACCCATTTTATTTGCTCCTTAACCATAATTTCAAAATTATAAAACATGGGTTGCTTATTATGAATGACTTGGTAAGGTACCAGGCCCCTAACTAGATACCACTAAAAAAAGCAATCTGACTCATGATTCTGTTTACATACTGCTCAATTAGTTGTTTTGTTTTCAATGCAAACATGTTCTAAGTGTCCCTAAATACCTGACTCGAATTCAGTCCTAATACACGGTATTTTTGTCCATTGCTAGGATTTTTTTAAAAAGCGCACCTTTGAACAGAGACTTCAGGAATACACAAAGCTTGGGGTTTGCTAAGGTGGAGGTTGCGGCATAGATGGGGGGGTAGAGAAGGTCACAGACGTCGCAAAACACAAGCCAATACACACATAACTTCTTACCTTTTGGGCTCTGGATTTGCCTGGGTTTTGGGATTTTTTCTTTTTTTGGATTCCTTTTTGGTATCTTTTTTAGCCTCTGGTTCAGATGAGGAGGGAGTTTTGCTCCCTTCGGGGTCTGTATTTGGTGTCAGCCCACTAAGGTACGCATGCATTTGTTGACTTTGGAGAAGGGGTGGTCGCATGGAGCATGCAGAGAGTGTGGCCAGCCATGGGAGAATCAAGACCACACATAACATGCACAAACAAAAGAAAGAAAAAGAAGGATGCATCAAAGAGCAAGAGCAAATGCATTCAAACTAAAATAATAAGCAAAAAAAAAAAAAAAAAAGATGCACACTTGCATAAGGAAAATCAGAACTGAAAATAAGAAATCCAAAACTGTTTCCATGACAAGATGTATAAACCTAACTGTGAATCAAGTGGCAGTCTTACAATATGAAATCCAGACAATGTGTATCATAATTCATGATGATGTTTACCAGGGAGTTTACAAAAACACTTCATTATTTTATAACACTTCCTTATTCAGTAACATATGTAGAATACAGTGTGACAACCCAGAGAATATAATGCAACTTCTCTCTCTCTCTTTAAAGAATTCAGTCCAAGAGGCTGTAACAGATAGTCATCAAAGTGTATATTTATAAAAAGCTGAATTATGCAGAGATAGTCCCCAGGTATCAGAGTTTTCATGAATATCTTTTATGCAAATGAAAGGTCATGTGCTGGGCTAGCAAACCTTATAACAATGGGAGGTGATGAAAATCTTGTTGCCTGTTAAATATTCAAACCTACAACGCTATTGTTATCCAGCTCTAAATGCTGAAGTTGCATCTCATAAAATCTACCAATGCTAGAAACAGGAAAAGCACAGAACTAACCCCACAGACACTTCAGAGTTGTATAGCTTGCAAAGATGAAGATGACTGATACAGTTCTGATTTAAAAGAAAATGGAGTCAATTCTGGATGCTCCCACATACGAATTTCCGCAGAGCAGCAATTTGTTCATCACAGGCTGGGTTTCTGAAGATACCTAGTTTTCCTTGGGTGTGCCTTCCCTGGCTATTGGTTGAGGTGTCCGGGGTAATGTAGGCTTGTCTTTATAGTAATGTGAGGCTACGTACACTGGGACAGTAAACTGGCTGTGGCAGTGTGGAAACTTATTCCACGTCTTCAGAGCCAAATGGTAATGTTCTTAAATTATTTGCTGCCTTGCATTATTCAGAACACGGAACTTTTCCTCCAGGAGCTGGGCAACGTCTAAAGAAAGAAAGTACTTAGTATGGAGTTAGAACTGATGTTCTGGTCTTGTCTATAAAACCTATACACTGAGGGGGTTGATTACACTGTGATCTCTGAAGTTCTTCCCAGCTCTGTGGTTAAACTCTAGTTGATTACACTGTGATCTCTGAAGTTCTTCCCAGCTCTGTGGTTAAACTCTAAGTGTCATGATTATCTGTGCCTTCCAGCTTCACCTAGCTTGTTTCAGCTCTTGCTTTTCCTCTGCAGAGCATTTGTTCATGTTGCTCCTTTTGCCCGGAACCACTCAACTCCTACTTCAGCACTCAGCCCAAGCAGCGATTCCTCGGGGAGGTTCTTCCTGCCATCCTGCCACCCCATCTGAGTTGTGTTCCTTTATTAACTGCTACCATGGAGTTTTATTCCTTTTTCTCAGAGAACCAATCTCTATATAACTCTGCCCTCATTTGGTGTCTGGTTTTTGCTCACCATGCACGCTGAAGGTATAGCAGAGTACCTGACCCTCAACAAGTAATCATTAAATATTTATGGAATGAATGATAGCAACAACAAAGGCAAATACTTATTTAGCCCTTGCCATGTCCCAGGCATTGTGCTGAACCCTTTGTATCCACTTGCATCCTCTTGACAACCCCATGAGGACACGATCATCCCTGTTTTACAGATGAGAAAACAGCGGCAGAGAGGGTTTAATTACCATCCAGGGTCATGGAGAGCAAACGGAGGAGCCATGATCTGAGCCTAGATTGTTCTAATTTCAGAGACCACTCTAGAGGTCCTGTTTGCCATTTCTGTTAAGTCTCTTGAAAGGAGAAGAAATTCAGACCTGTGTGTTTTTTGTGTTTGTGTGGCTGGTGTGTGTGTGCGTGTGTGTGTGTGTGGTGTGCGCATGCCCACGGGTCTGTACTCCCGAGGGAATGGGGATGGATAGAGTTAGAGATGACCCTAAAAGCAGGACCAGTCAAAAACCATTGCCAGTGCCTTAAAAAAAGTTTTCTAAAGGAATACCTCTGGACATGTGCTTACCTGTTCCCGTGGACGTGGGATGCACAGAACGCAAAGCTATAGTGAAGGAGGGTGGGGTCAATCATGGCGCCATTTTCTGCCCGTTCAAGCAAATCTCTGAGGTAACAGAGATGTCGGTGACACCCTCGGACTCCATTGCGGGCGCAATACTCGTCTAGGACAAACACCTGGCCAGGACTGAACCAGCCCTGTTTGGAGAATAAAGGAGAGACTTTCTTTTAAATATAGGTTGGGTTTTTCTGGGGGAGAGCTGCTAGAGTTGGGGATGACTGGAGAAGGGGGTTAAAAATAGCCACAGAGCTAACACTTCCTGATTGCTTATTAAGCGCCAGCCGCTGTGCCCAACGCTGTGCGTGCCATCTGGTTTAGTCCTCGTAACAGCCCTATCAGGTAGGTGCTGCTATCCCTGTGTGACGGTCGGGAAATCTGAGCTCAGGGAGGACATGGAGTTTCCCTAGCACCCCGCAGCTAGTAAGCGATGGCATCTGGATTAACAGAGGGAGTTGATTCCAGAAAGAGAGGCTCACCCACTGCTTTAACACTGAAGCGTACACCTTAAAAGAGTGTTGGAGTGCGGGTAGGGCAAAGTCTTGGTTACTGATAAGAGGAAATAATAACATTAATGCCTTAAATTGGTACAGTGCTTTACCCATGACAAAGAACTTTCAGTTGAGCCCCATGACAACCTTGAGAAGCAGACAGAGCAGGTTTATCTTCATTTCATAGATGAGGAAATGGAAATAAGAGCTCACAAATAACACAAAACAGGCAGGACTCAAACCCAGCTCTGCCTTTTTTCTTTTTAATATTACAGAATATATCTATTAACATGGAAATATGGTCACAATGCAATAAATTCTTGTAAAATAGTATGTAGAGTATGATACTATCGGATTCTTATTTCACTTTTTTTTTTAACATCTTTATTGGAGTATAATTGCTTTACAATGTTGTGTTAGTTTCTGCTGTATAACAAAGTGAATCAGCTATACGTATACATATATCTCCATATCCCCTCCCTCTTGCAAACCCAGCTCTGTCTTACTCCAAGTCTTCTGGGTGTGTGTGTGTGTGTTTTTTTTTTTTTTAATACTCTGGAGCATTAATAAATACTAGGATTGGTCTACATACATGCCAGGACTTCATAAATCCTTTCACTTTGGAAGAAAAAAGTTTTTTAGATTTTAAAATGAAGATAATAACAGAACTTTCCAAAGAGAACAACATGAGTAAGTTTTCAAGTTGTGAATCATATAGGGTTCAATTAAACTGAGAGGAGCTTCCTGTGCCCTGGCTGAGCGTTTTGCTTTATTTTTTGCCTGGCAGTTATTTGTTTTCTTATCGTGTATTTGCTTGCTGCAGGACCACACAAAACTCTGCTCTAAAAGAGAACCCAGATGGAATCTCCGATTCAGAGCAGACTGGGAGGCATGATGGGGTAGAAACTGCTGCCTCTATCATGCACTTAAGAGCTGATCAGACAGGCCAAGCGACTTGCCACTCAAAGCCACCCTTGGGACAAGCCTGAAATCCAATCACTTCTTTCAGCTTGGGTACCTTTCTGAAGCAAGAAAGAAACCAACTGAGGTGGTCCATTGTTAAGCCAAGAATTTAGGATTGTCTTAAGTATAAATTTAATTTTACTTTGAGGGTCTTCTCTGAGTCATCTTTTGAATATGGCTCCGTCTTGGGAGAGAGAAGGCAAAAGGAGAAAGTGACCAGGTGGCAGGTAAAGGCCAAGGAATTGCAGCGAGGGAGGCCCCTGCAACACTCTGCTCTTGTATTAGGGATCCGGGGAAACTTCGATAGACAACATGCAGCTCAGCAATGCATCCAACGAAAGACGGCATCTTTCCTATTTCAAATGATAAGTTACTGCAGAGGGCGGGAGAGTAGTCGAGGCAGTGGGCTGCCCCTATAGGCAACTTCTTTGCCACTCCATCTGCTACCCCAAATGCTAAATCTTAGAAACAACACTGCTGTGAAAGATTAAAATATATTTTCTACGACTCAGATGACACCAAGTCTTTTGTAGATGCCAAAATAGCTGCTTTGAAAAGAGTTGAAGAAATATCAATTAGGAACTCAGTCGAAGACACAGAAAAATTTATGTATTCCTGCTGGTCGGTCTCCAAAACTAACTGAAAAAAAAAAGATTGTAATAATGAGAAAATGGAATATATAGAGGCAGGAGATAAGGTCTTTTTAATGGCTGTTATTTTCTGAAATTTGGGGATGATGATTAATAGATACAGGTACACAAACGGGGGAGGAAACTGTTTTATGACATTCATAATTAATTTTGGATTTTTAGGTCTATAAATGATTCACAGGGAGCAAGCTTCAAAATTTCATTTCTGGTTTAATTTTTTTTAGAGGGCACTCACTCCTTAGTGATGAATTTCTTAGTGAAAAAGAAAATCGTTTTAAGAAATTATGATTTGAAAAGAGTCTTGAAAATAAGACGCCTCAAAAAAATTCCTCAAGAGACTAGGAATTTTACATAAAAAGAAATTATTTAAGTTCAGAGGCATATTCTTACAAGTTTCACGAATGCAATTTATAATTACATGAATAATTACATAATCGTAGGAAATAAATTTGAGAAAAACTGCCTTGCAATGCAAGGTAAGCTTTTTTTTTTTTCTTAAGTCAAAATGATGTATTCCTTTCCAATTTGGCAAAGTTCAGACTTCTGATAAAGTGATTCTAAACTTGAGATAATCAATGAATCTTTTGTGAGACAAAGATTAATAAATTATTCCACATAATCCTGCTTCTGTTTTTTAGACTATTTTATCTACCATTTTTAATATTTTGGCTTCTGGCACAGAACAAGAAAAGGAATTTAAAACAAAAAAATTAGTCAGAACAGATTTAGGGTATAGCCATAGCATTTAGACAAAAAACCCAGATTTTCATTATATTTATGTTAATATCAATAATATGTTAACCTTAGTTAATTATATAATATTTAATAATATACAGATATATTAACCTTAGTATGTGGAATCAGGGATGAGGCTTTTCCTCTGTGTAAAGCCATTTCATCCTTTCCCCTCACCTTTCCCATCTATAATGTGGGATTAATAGCCTTTATCTTTAAGAAATGAAGTAACAATTTCTGGTTTGCAGAAGGAAATAAATTGGGTCTCTTTTAGCCCTTTGAATTTGATGGTATAAAGCCTGAAATCTATCTTCATAAATCTAATAAACACGTAATAGCGGTCCCTTAAATTTAAATGATTTAGATCTAGGCTTAAAATAGGATTTCAAGAAATGTTCATGCTCTTGCTGGAGAGCGGGACTTCTAAATGTCTAAAGCACCACACGAAAATTCCCCCAAAGGGTGAAAAATGCTTCGAATACTATGTAGAAAGAAAAAAGCCACACAAACAAACAAACCCAATTTACCTTATGAAAAGGGAAGTGAACTTGATTTACAAATCATTTTGATCTTTAAAAAAATAAATAAAAAGGACCCATTCATTTCTGAGACAGGAGCACAGGGTCTTACTATGTGGGGTGGGGTGCGAGGGGGATCTTAATGTCTAAGAAACCGAGGCAATTTTTACAAGTTCTCCATAAGCAGGTGCCAAACTCAATTACCCTCTTGAGAATATTTCTCATGTAGCAGCTGAAAAGGGGGAAGCTCAGATAGAGAGGCTGGGGAATTGGATCCGTCTCTACTGATAACTTCCTCCCGCTCTGTCTTCTTTCTTTGGTAACTAAAACTATCTCAACACAGGAAATCAAGAACACATTTATAATTGTTAAAGGGGCTCCACAACAGAGAAAAGAGCTTCTGACATAAAGGTAGAAAAATATTTTATTTTTTGAAATGTTATCACGTTTCAATTGCTGTAGACCAAAGAATATACTTGCCAGGCAAGAATAGGAATCATTAAGTCTGTGATCCAAAGTAAGACGTTGCACCATCTCAAAGAGGGAAGCGTGGTCAAAGTTACAGGGGTTGGAAGAGATAAATTCATCCATGCCATGTTTTTGAGCTCTATCTGCGTCTGTTCATTTATACATGTAGAGAGAGACACAATTTAGAGAAACACATCACATTTTCTTTGACATTTCAAATACACAGGAATTCACTAGGCGTTACGAACGCTAGCTGTTTCCCCGTTGCCTCCCACCAACATCCCCAAGATATTCTCTTTATACCTCCCATTGTCAACTTGCATCACTTACTGGTAAGTTTATTGCATTTCGGCAAAAATATATTGGCATCAACATGTTTATCAAATGATCACAACTCCAGTGCATTTATGTTGTTCTTGAAAAACTAAGCACACGACCGTAACTTCGCCTGCGTTTCACCAAACACTGAAAGCAGATCGGATCTTTGCTTAAAAAAGCCTATTTAGTTTTTAGGTTTTTAATAGATTCTGCCATTCCAGTGGTTATATCTAGAGCAATTTCTCTACAATTATTGGGATTATCTGGAAAAAAGGGTTATGCTGATTTTCAGCAAAGTGACAATATTTGTATCCTCCCCTTCCAAATCCCCGTGGCCGATTTGGTTGCACAAAAGGTTTGGGTCTCCATCCTCCAAAATTAAAACAAAATAATAACAAAAGATTTTCATTGAAACCTGGAGAATAAGTTGAACGGGAATTTAGTTTGTGATAGCCAAGGACATTGCCTTATAGTGTGCTTACTCAGTTAGCGAAGCTTATGAAAGACAAACAAATTTACTCAGCAAGAGCTATGATCTGCCATTTATTGTGAATTAATAGTCTCAATGTATTCACACTTTTCCTTACAGGGTGAAGGCTGTAGGCAAAACCTCCTAAGGGCTAACTAATTAATCTCAATATGTGTAGCTAAAATAGTCTATATTCAATCGGCAAAATAACTCAGAGAATCCGACTCGAGTGAGACCAAGCAAATCCCAAAGAGGAAGGAATGAAGGTCCTAGACATTAAAGGAATCGGCTCACTCTGTCTCATATTTACTCACTGTCCTGAAATGCTGTGAAGAAAAAGAATCTTAAATCAAGCAAGAGTTTATTCATCCCCTTGCGTGCAACATTCTACTGGAATACGGGCACCTGCCAGGGATCAGTGATGCTGTCAGGACACGGGTAAACGGATTTCTGACTTGAGAGGGTATTTGAATAACATTTTCAAAAGTGGCCTTCATCCCAGGCAGGGTTTTTTTCCTCCCTGCTTGGGGGATGGCTGAAAATGGGGGTTATAGTTGCAGTGTGATATTAAGATGATGATTTTTCCTCACATTATTAATTTTGTGTATTCTTCCAACCTAAATGCATGGTATGTCAGATGTATGCCCTCTTCTTGTTGGGTTTTAAATCTTCAGTCATCTTTCATAGAAGCAGCAAGTGGTCAGTGTTTGAACAGGATGTGTTGTTTATGCCCAAGACACACAGAAGCAACGGTTACCAGAAGGCAAGTTGAAGAATGTCTGTTTTAATAGCCAAATCGCTCTATTAATAGGATAAAACACAAAATTCTGGAAGGGATATCACATGGGCAGGAATTATATTAGAGAATATATTAGAATATATTAGAGAATCTGAAAGAATCCTCTTTGCTGGGTTAATTGCCTCAGATTTGTCTTCAGGAAAGTGCTTTCAATTTGAGTTTAGGTGCTTTATCTAGGAGGATTCTTTTGTTTGGTAATTTGGTCTCCAAGCTATATTTCTCCTTTGACTCAGGATGGCTAGAAAGAGAGGTGGCCAGGAAGTTGGTACTGGGCAAAAAGCTAGCTGCTTCTAGGGGGGGGTGTGGGTGTGTGGGTGTGTGTGTGTGTGTGTGTGTGTCAGGGTGTGTGTGTGTGTCTGGCTCAAAGCAAGTGTCTTAAACCTGCTCCAACTTTAGTTGTCCCCCTGCAGGATGGCACTCCTGTAGTCCAGGTGATACTGCTTCATCCCTTAGGACAATTCTGCCCTCTCACCCCCATCCTGTCAGTCCCCCGAGAAACTAACAGTGGGGTACACCCATTGCTCGTCCTGTTTCATCCTCATAAAAAGCCTCACTCACTCCGTGCCTCCCAATTCTAGCAGATAGATGAGGCAATTTGGCTAGCATCAGCTTCTTGCTCTCAGGTTTCCCAGAAGAGGCTGCAGGCTGACAAATCGGTCGGGCCCTTTACTTGGCCAGTTTGCCTCTGCTATTTTAGTGCTCTTCAATTATGATGGTGCAAACAGTCATTTAGCCAGAGAGAAGGGGGCTCTTTTGTAGCTGTTAAAAATATGCCCCACGTTTGAAGTCTCTTCCTCTATTTGTTGAACCTCTTGAAAACTCTGTGATGAACTATTTTGCATGGCTGCCCACTCAGGAAATGGATCTGGAAAGAGAGCTTGCCTCCTCCATGGAGACCTGGATACAGACCTACCCCCTCCCACCTCCCCCATCCATCATCACAAGACAGCTTCACCACGCTAATTCTTGGCTTACACTTCATCTAAAGAACAATTTCATTTTCACTTACATTTTAAAGCAGGTTTTAAAATATGCTTAAAATCCGCCTGTTTTCCTTTTCCGAAAGTAACCCTATCAACATAAAAATTCCTTTTTCCCTTCTTCCTTCTTTCCTCTCTGTCAGTTCACATGGGGGTGACCGAGCCTGGGACTGATTTAGGAGGTCTGGGTGCTCCTGTGAGCTCCGCGTTTAAATAGGTGTGGGATACTGGCTGAAGTGTTGATCTGTCTGAGCCTCAGTTTCCTCGTGTGTAACATGAGCCGAACTTTTAGTTCCCTTTCTGCTGTCGCTGTCATTTAATCATCCTTAAGGTCCCTTTACACCTTCCATGCGCGTGGGATGGAGCTTAATGCAGTGGGAATTTCCAGCAAGTAAAACGAGCAGCCCTTGGATTCTGCTTACACAAAATCATCATTTACTCAGAATTAGGCTCATTATCTTAATGGTTCCAACAACTCAAGAGTGCTTAACAGGGTGGCTGGCTCCCATGAAATTTCTGAGAGTTTCATTGAGCTTATTACATTCAGACAAAAAAAAAACAAAAAACAAAAACCTACTACTGCAGCAGTAGGCCAGGAATGCTTTTTAAAGGTGTCCATGGAAGGGGTGTGATTTTGATGCCCCATCCAAGCAGGGATTTTGAAATTTTTGTTCTCTGCTGTGTTCCCAGCACCTAGAACAGTACCTGGTACACAGCAGGCACTCGAAACATATGCGTTAAAACAATGAATTTATCTCATTGAAATAAATAAACGTGCTCTCTCAACAAATATTTTCTACTTCTTGATTTTAGGAAATGTTGATACACTAAATTCAACAGCAATAGTTTATTTGAGCTAGGATAGCAGGTGATTAAGTGGGTGGGCTTAGAGGGTCACGAAGACTGAATCTGAGGCCAACTCTGCCGTTACAGGGTATGCGATGTGAGGAAGTCGATTAGTGTTTCTGAGTCTCATTTTCCTCATTTGTAAGTTGAGAATGGTGTTTGAGTCTACCCTCAGAGGGGACTGTTGACAGGATCTGATAAGCAGAACCTGTAAAGCACCTACGTGCCTGGCATATACTAAGTGCTCAAAAACCTTAGCCATGAGTGAACGGGAAGGCTTCTTAGTGCTCCCAAAGCCAGTTTGTTTAATATTCTTAGGGAGCCAAAGCTGTCACTACATTGATCGCTATTAACCTATATTGTTAGTTACAGGTTGCTTCTTAAACCATATTGCTTCTCGGAAGCTGGGAGTCCTTCCCAAGCTCTCCGCTTTATGCTTCTCCTCTGCCCCTGTATAACCAGTTCATATTCTCTGTCTCTGTTTTTGCTGGGTGCTGTTCCAATTTCTGTGTGGTCAGAACACACACTTAAATCCCCTGGTAGATAATATGTTCCTTGAGGGTAAGTTTCTGATCTGTTACTTCCCCTGGCAGCTCGCAGAGGAGCCAGGTCCTTAGAAGGTGTTTATTAACTGACTTACTCTGACATTTGCATCCCAGGAAACTTCCCATCGACTTTATTAAGGAGTCACGCACATGGGGATTCAGATGGCATCTTGCAAATCCCGAAGTGGGAACATGTGTTCTTAGGGGGAAAAAAATCTTATAAAAGGAAACAGAATTCTAGGTGCAGGTGTCTTTGGATACCATTCAGATTGTCTGCCCGTTGTCTCCATACATGTCTAGGACCATATGCATTACATATGTTGTCTATTTTAAAATAAAACACTGCAGTGGTCCAGCTGTTCCCAATTCGGTTTCAAAGAACTTGTGGGTGCTTCTCAAGCAACACCATCTAGTCATCCTTGCACGGTCCCAGTCTGTTCTTCTACAGTGCTGAACATTAAGAACTAAATGCTCCTTGCAATCGCATTTTGCCCTGTGCAAACAATTGGAATTGGTTGATGAGAGAAAAAGAAAACTCCAATGTTGACATTAGCAAGGGGAAAACAGCCCAGAGCAAAAGGATGAGAAAGTCAATTCCTGGATTCAGGACACCCTGGGAATCAATTCCCTTGCCAATGTTTGGCATGTGTCAAGGGAATGCAAATGAATTTAAATACTAGGCTGAGCAAAACAGAATTAGGAGGGTAAAGTAGAAGCTTAAAACTCTAATGATGTTTGGATTATCTCTTGCTTTGGGAGATGCATACCAACGTTCTTTTTCATTAATATATGTATTTTTTTTTTGTTATTTAAGAAATCAAGGATCGACTGCATTTTAAGAATTTACTTCAATCTTTACCTTTTTCAGACCTGGCTGAATAGTTGCTCAGTCCTGCTTGGTTTGCAAGGGCTTCAAATGTATTGAAAATGGGCTATGTAATTTCATAGGCTCTGAAGCTAGGGCATAATTCAACACATCTTCCAAACAATGCTTCTTGTTTCACTTCTGGGCTGTAATTGCGTAAAGATTTCAGAGTTCTTTACAGCATGGGCATAGGAGACTGACTTCAGACTAAACTTAGATGAATAAAGCTGATATTGGTACCTAAGCTACATTTATAAACTTAAAAGAACTATCAATGGGTATCCATGACACAGAAGCAGGCTGATGGACATGCAGACTTAGGGAAGGCAAGTATGCTTTCAAGAGGAAACTAATTAAAATTTTTACCCCAAGTTTGCTCGGAAACAATTTTGGTTTGGCATTTAAGGAATGTTGGGAAAATAATGGTTCCTAAAGTGATACGATTATGTGGATTTTATACTCTCATTTAATCTACTTAAATTTCAAGTGATGTTCCTAATTGACCATCCTATCGTTTATTTCGTCTGTGATGTTTGGGTTCATTTCATGTTTGATATTCTTTTTCTTTTTCTCCTTCACAATGGGAAAGAATATATCATATTTTTTCATGATCTCTTGTCTTAATAGAAAGCGTATTTGTGTGATCTTTTTTCTGATAGAAAGAAATTTAGATACGTTTGCAATAAGGTCTACCAAATGGAATTTTCTTGTGGGGGGGGATAATATAGCTTTCCAATTTTCATTTTGTTGAGATGTTTCTATTATCCCAACAGCTCAGGGAATGAATACAAAAGGTCAAATCTTTTTATTTTGTAGTATTACCTGTTAGAACTTTTTATAGGCTAGGGAAAAAATTCTGCTGTTGAAAATAACTGTGATTGTGTTGTTAACAAATTGTCTGAGGGAGGCTCCTTCCTCTAATGAATCCCTTTTATAATAAACTAGGGGTAGCTGCTTTAACGCTGAAATTTAGAGCACAGTTATGGCTGTTATTCCTGATGGATGCTAGAGGCAAGAGAATAGCTCATGTAACTATAAAGTCATTGTTAACTCGAAGTGCAAATTAAAAGGTGACTTTGTATCTTTCCTATATGGAAAATGTGTGCTTGTCATATCTGCTTGACAGTACAAGAGTGAATGTATGGTTTGGACAATAACGAACAATGACAGTAGTCAACCTCATCAGAAGACATGAAATAAAGAAATGACAATGATTGATGGCAGCTGACTGTTTACGGATTTTTCTAGAAGAGTTTTTCCTTGGCATGATCAAGTAACCAGGGGATGTTGTGCCCTGCCTGAGCTCTGCACAGCAAGCAAAAGACTGGTCCTCCCCTGCCTGCTGCCCTTGAGAAACAACTTAATTCCTTCATGGTCCCTTTGACTCAATCAAGCTAACTTGCATGGCCAAGAGAGGATGGCTTCTTCCGAAGCTATCAAGGTCCACACTGCATTTTGCAGAAATCGCTGGCAGTACACCCAAGGGGATAAACATGGGATATTTATTTCAATGTTCATTTTTATAATTCTTCATAAGACAAATGCTTTGAGTAAAAATCATAACAGAATTTTTTGTCAATGATCTCAGAACAAATAAATGATTTGTAATTTTCCCTGCTGTAGTTACTACATTTTCAATTAATTTACACAGTACTTGATAATATTTTTTATGTCCCTGCAACATGAGCAAACACAAATTTTCTATAGTTGACTAATTAATAATGTATCTTTCTATAAATGTATCTTTCTATAAATCTTTCTATAAATCTATAAATTTTCATAGGTCATGAAAATACTCAGCTGATTAGTGAATAATATGTTAAATGTGTTTGAATCAGTTAACAATGAAGTGACCCTTCATTTAAGATGATCTATTGACATCCTAACACGGTATTTGGAAAATTTTGGCCCTGATTGTGAGAGACTATTCTTCTAAAAAGTCATTTACTTTAGAGTGAGAAGGAAAGTGATACACAGTGTGGTTTGGGGTCACGCAAATTAATATTGAATTCATTCTCTGATGTTGCATTCCTGCAATGTAGCAACTGCAAGTTGACAATACAAGAAGATGCAGCAAAAATCTCCTGAGACAAGACTATAGAAGGAATTAAGGCAAAAAACTATTTGGAAGTCTACCAGGATAGCAATGCATTGTTGTGCAAATACATGTAAATTCACTAGAACAAAATTCATTCAGTCATCTATTCATCCATCCTTTCTTTTAATCTTTAATAAAAGTATAGCAAAATCCTAAAAGCCCACAAAGTTCACATTCTATGGTAAGCTTTTAAAAATGCCTCATCGGACATGGAAAGGAAAGGAAAGTTAAATTATCTGCTTGAAGTGGTTAAAAAAAAAAAAAATCCGTCTGCTAGCCAGGGGTACATTTATGCAAAAGAAAAGAAAAAAGAAAGAAAGGAGGGATAGAAAGCAAATTAAAGAAAAAAACGAAAAGAAGAAAGGACTATTATTAAATGGTCAGGAGAAATGATGTGACCTACAACTTCTAAGTTTGCATTCAAAATACTCAAGTACATATTTGCCTGCTCTCTTGACCAATTTTTCTAGCTCCCTCTAATGTCTAGTTTTCCCTCAACACATTTTTGGTGGACAGCTTTTTCCTCTATGAATAAAGGAACTGTGTACTCTCTTTTATTAATAACTCAAATAGTGAAGAGAACGATGTTTCTATGTTTTAAAGTTTCTTTTCTTCTCTTACAGGTGTATTTTTAGAAAAATGAATACAAATACAAATGATGTCCAAAAAAGTTATTGTTGTCATTGTTCTTGGGAGAGCAGCAGAGAGATATTTGAGACCAGAGGTCAAAACCCTCCATGACATTGTGAGACTGTGAATCTGAAGCTTCTGTGAATAAGCTACATGAATTCAATTGGGTCTTAATGTCCTGTTTTTGTGCGTGGTAGTTGCATGTATTACATGTCTCTTTCCAAAATTAACCCTCTCTTGGATCTTAGAGCACACCCTCAAGCCAGGTAGAATGAATTCTTTTGTGTTCAAATAATGAATTTACTTTATTGTGTTCCGCAATTTCTTGGAGTCTTGCTCAGTTAACATCTTTGGGTTTCCTACCCCCCCTTTCTATTTGTTAAGGTACCCGTGGTTACCACACCATTGGTTCGCTGACCATTCTAGCCTTTGGAATGGGAAAGGAAAACCAACAACGGCAGCACATCATCAGGGTGCAAAATGATCTGTTTTCAGGCATTAAGCAGTCAGGTAGCTGTGAATTCCACGAAACAAAGGCATTATTTGCCATTTTGTTGTGATGTTCATTAATATTCTTGGAATAAAAAAAAATTAGGATATGTTAATGGTTGGCTTTACTCAGAGGATCATTTGATGCCAATATGAAAGCCAAGGAGAGGAGGCAATTATGCACACATCACATGCATCCTAGTTTCAGTATGAAGCTGACATTTCAGACCTACGGTCAGGAAAATAACATGAAAAGTTTTACTACAAAGTCTAGACATGAGGAAGATTTCAGAGGAGAGGGAGGAAGCACATTGCAGGTGTCAGATAATCTAGTCTGATTATCTGAGCTGTGCTAGCTATAGGGGAACACTTACCCTTCAGTCCAGCTAGAAGTTAGCAGGGTAAGAAGGAACAAACCAGAATAACATAAAGACTAGCAACAAGGCTCAGGAAAGCAGACAGGAGTTCTAACCTAGCAGCTAAAGTTCTTGGGTTCGAGCAAAGATTGAACAAGAAAACTTAAATGAAACAAAACAAAAAACCAAAGTCAACCCCCCCAAACCAACAGTAACCAAGATCCCCCTAACTGTTGAAGACCGTTCAGGTGGTAGCAAAATTAGAACAATTCTCAAAGACATCCAACTTTAGGGATCTATGATGCGATTAACACTTATCAGTTGAGAAACAGACATCAGTATGAGACTCATTGCAAGTGATATATCAATCATTGACCAAAGAGCAAAGCTTAAAATACCCCCTCCCCCTGCACTCTTGAGAACGGAGGTACTGATTTTCCACTGTTCCTCTAACACAGATTGCACAGGGATCAGGTGTTACAATGAGAGGCCACTTGGCGTAATAAATCGTGGCAACACTCAACTCAATGATTTGGACGTCATGTCCAAGGTAAGCAACGTTGGCCTTAAAAAATTGGAAAATTGCAAGTATTTGTTTTAAAAAGTTGTATAGCTAGGCACTGACTTAATTTTTTCAAGTTTTAACCAAAAATAAAAAATAAAAAAAAGAGAGAGAGAGAGAAATTAAATCAACAGCAACACACATCAAAAAAACCACAAAAGAACAAAAAGGTTTAAAAGTTTGGTGGAACCCTCCCAAAGTCATTGTAGAGTCACATACAAACTAATGAATAGCAGGATCTATTTTTTTTTCAGTTTTTCCAATTCCATACAAATACTCCACTCCACTCTTAGACGTGTCTTTTCATTTTGAAATCGAGCTTTTGAAATTGCAAAAAATAAAATCTGCACCCAGAAGTCTGTTAAACTGAATTTAGAAAGACCCAAATAAACTCACAATTACGCTCAAGTATCCCAAACTGTAAAATATTCCATTCTCAAGTTTCCCTTGAGCAGACAGCGACATGACAAGACTGGAGTGTTTATTTTTCTCTATCCAAAAAACCTCTCCCATTTCTCTGTAGCTTCCCTTTGCCATGTAAATATTAACAAAGTGATTACAAAGTTAACTCATAGAAAAGTTGTTCTTAAAAATCATTCACTTGCAAGAACAGCAAATACTTTGAGCAAATATTCAAAAACAGGGATTTGATGAGATGTGTACAGAATTAAGTATTTAACAATGACCCTTACCTTTTGGAAGTCAGGGAAATCTTTTTAAAATGCAATACTTGATTGTTTTCACTCCTTTTGTTAGAGGATCTGTGATTGACTTAACGTTTGTGATGTGACAACTAAAATAAATCGAGGTATAGACTGAGAACCAAGTGTCAGTGAAGGATCAAAGTTTGCTACTTTACTACTATGTTGTAATTGTTTTTCATTTTTCTGTTATCTCACTTTGTAGTACCAGGTGACCAAACTATCCCAGTTTGCTCAGGACTAAAGGGCTTCTGGGACAGAGGACTTCAATGGCTAAAACCAGGCAAGACTTGGGCAAATCTGGATGAGTTGGTTACGCTAAGTTTGAATAATCATTGTAAGTTTGACTGAGTTAATATAAAGCCTGATCTATTTAATAGTGAGGGTTTGAATTTACCAGTTTAAATGCAGCTTTGAAGTAACTGTTATGTAACCACCACTCTGTGGCAGACTCCACTAAATATTATGATATATCCCCTACCCCCAGCCATTTTTGGTTGATTTGCACAACTACTCAGTGCATTACCACACAATGTAAAATTCTTGGCTCCTGTTTGAATCTTTCTCATGGGTTTTAAATACCCCTAACTGTAAACGAGCAGATACAGAAGGTTGGTTTGGTTAAACCCTGACTGGATTCCGATGCTGGTTTCTAAAGTATGGGAACAGAGCCTCACTTTCTGGTACTCCGGCTGCAGTTTTTATTAAGTGCCTAAACTAGCATTAGATAGAATCTGGAGCAGTTGAGGCTCTGTTTCAGGGGTAGTAAAGTAACTATGGGATTATTAGGTTTAACACTAGTGGGTTGAAGCTCCGCATAAAGATTGTCATTGACGGCAGGGTCATGGTGTACAGTTGTGCAGAATGGGCACTGCACAACTCAGGAGGTACCATTCACATTTCTGTCTATGGGAAAGGTGTCTCCTGCAGGGCACAATCTGCATGGCTGAAAGTGGTGGCTTCCTTCTTACAGAACCTGGTAAGAAGGAAGGTAGCCCTCACACTCTCTAGAGAACCTCTGTTCCTGGGCAGTGATTAAGGGGACAATAAGAAACAGGGTGGTTCTGCCACCAGGTACTGATAAATCCCAGACGCATGAATTATCTGACCTTCTCACTCACCTCTCAGCCTACCTCACATGCTCTCTAGGAATGATATTACTTACCCCACCCCACGAATTCGAACCCTTAGAATTTTGCTTTGGATGCTCTATTTAATAAAAGTTCCCTCTGTCGGCTAGAATAGTGACATACCCCAAGCTTGTGTGTACTCAGCTGAATCGTGTAGCTGATTGCCTAATGACTAGGTTCTCATTGCATAGCTAAACGGATCCTACCCACGGAGGGAAATGTAAATCGAGAGCCCTTGTGTATTTCCATGAAGGGACATTCATCCCGTCTTCAAGAGCCTCCATTACTGAGCTCCTTTTTTAAAATCAGGGTCTGGTCTCCATTTAATTTTACACCTGAATGTCCATCCTCTTTCCTACACTAGAGAGAAAAAAGGGGGCTAATCACGAACCAAGTAGTAATTTCTTAATCTTGGCAGATGATAGAACAAAGACACTGAATGTAAGGTGAAATGACTTCAGAAGAAGTGGAGATTATTTGGAAATAAAACCAGGATTTTCCAAATATCACCTGTGATACATGTTTTATGAGCTTGATTTGGATGGTGGTTATGGTTAGGAATTTTTTCCTGATACACAGTTAATTCCATCTCAGAGGAATATAATGGGATGTGTTGTTTCTAAATTCATTTAAAAGGAGCCTGTCAGGCAAGGTGAAAGAAGGGATTCCATTACAGAGGAATTTTTTTAATTCAATAAAGATTGGGGATGCTTTATTTCAACTAGCGACTAAACCATTTAAAAAGAGACTCTGCCTTCTCTCTCTTTGCTCTCAAACTTAAATGCCACAAATGTTAGAGAAAAAAGAGAGTAGGACACTTGGTGGTGGTCATGGTCAGAAGGGCTGTCCCTCCTCCCCTGAGTCCCTCCTCAACTTCTTCCTTATTCTTTCAGGGTTTTCTTTGTGGAAACCCACATGATTGTGTGATTATTTACAATGTCCCACAGGGAATGCATCTTCCTTTAAAAAGCCATCAGTGCTGGACGGGAATCCCTGGGAGCACCTGATGGATAGTATTTGTCATCCAAAAAGAGTTTTTCCCCATCAGTAAAGATGTTACAAGGTTTAAGAACATAGTCTTGTTAGATAAAAACAGACATGGCAGTGGAATTCATTGAAAAGACAATATTCTCTATTTAGTTGCTGTAGCTACAAAATTATTCGATCCATATTTTTTAAAATTTATTTATTTAATTTATTTATTTTTGGCTGTGTTGGGTCTTCGTTGATGCGCGTGGGCTTTCTCTAGTTGCAGCGAGCGGGGGCTACTCTCCTTTGTGGTGAGCGGGGATCTCATTGCGGTGGCTTCTCTTGTTGCGGAGCACGGGCTCTAGGCGCACAGGCTTCAGTAGCTGTGGCACGTGGGCTCAGTAGTTGTGGTTCATGGGCTCTAGAGCACAGGCTCAGTAGTTGTGGCACACGGGCTTAGTTGCTCCGCGGCATGTGGGATCTTCCCGGACCAGGGCTCGAACCCGTGCCCCCTGCATTAGTAGGCAGACTCTTAACCACTGTGCCATCAGGGAAGCCCTCGATCCGTATTTTAAGAGCAACAGAGGAGAGACAGTGTGAAAGCACTGTGTTCAAGGTCAAATTTCCGATGAGGGACCTTCACACTTGCTTTCCCTTTTGCCGTAATTCTCTTTCCACAGATATTTGTGTGACATTCTTTATGGTATTTCTCAGTGTCTGAAACTATCTTACTCATTTTTTTACTTGTTTACTGTCTAGACTTCCCCACTGGGCTGTAGGTATCCTGAGAGCAGGGATCTCACCTGTCTTCCTCATCAATGTCTTGTCATCTAGACAGTTGCTCAGTGAACTACACTGAATCAGTGGGTTCCATGCTAAAGTCAGGACTCACCATGATTATTGCTAAAAATGACTTGTACCCGAGCTATTCCTAATTGACCTGTTATTCAGAACCCTAACATCTCTATTTAGGGTTCATGTTTTATAAAAAATGAATTATTTAATTTGGTGCTTGATGTTTTCAGTGCTTCCATTTTCTTTGTTTCAATAAGCATCTCCAAGTGTATGCTGTCTTTCATCTGACCCTGTGTGTCTGAAGTGTTGCAAGATAAAAACCAACGTAGGTAGCATGAAGGCATGGCAAAGGGGCAAGAAATTAAAGCAGATGCTGAGGTAAGAGGGGAAGAGACTGGAATATGAACTGGGGCTGTTTAAGGAGGAAGTTTCATTTTTGGGTTCTGGTATTTTAGCTCAGAATGGGTACCGTGGTTTTTTTTTTTTTTTCCACTGCATGTGATAATGTCATCATTTATTTTTAAATGGTTCTAAGTTGCAGATTTAAATTTATTTCAAATCAAGCCCTATTTTACAATTACTTTTAATAGGAAGAAATGAGGCAAGGACATACATAATCTACCATATTTGAAGGACTCAAACAAATACATGTTTGGTTGTGAATTCTAAACTCTCACCAAAACAGACAGATAAAAATCCACCTAAAATATATTTTCTTTGTTTAGTCCTTAGGGGGAAATGTCAAGTATTGCACTTTAAAATTACTTTCATCTAACATTTTTGTCCCAACTTTCCCCCTCTGAAATCACTATTTTTTCTTTTCAGCAAACATGATTCTGTGAATCCTTAATGTTAAAAGCAACTAGATTTTCTAACTCAACTTTGGAAGATTGACTTTACTCTACAGAGCTATTTTTAACAAATGGCATATTTACTTACAAAATTGGGAGATGGGGGCGTCCAGCTGAGGCACGTTCCCTCCCTTGGCGTTGAGTTTCTGGACTTGGGTTGGGGGCACAGGCTTGTGTGACTGCCCGGTAGCCCGGTACATGGCTTGGACCCAGAGAATGCGATCTTGCTCATCATCACTTGCAAATATCACGGTGTCTCCTTCTTTGACTGCATTGAAGAAGGCTCGGCCACCCTCCAAACCTGGGTTAAAAGGGAAAAAAAACTGCTAAGTTGAGCTGCAATGTTCTTGCCAGGACTAAGTTCTGAGAGAGGCAGTTTCTGTGCTTTTTCTTGGGCTGCAGAAGGGAGGAGCCATTTATCTGACTGTAGGATGGGAAATCTGATACCCACTTGGCCACAAAGTGGGGCCATGGTGTCCAAGAGGCATTTTGAGCCCAGCTCTTGTCTCCCGCCATCTTCGTTTGGTTGGAGACAGAGTTGTCAATTGAGCTGCCTAATGGACGGGTAAACATCTGTCTATAAATACACTTATTTTTCTCATCTTTAAAAACAAACAAACCAGACAACAAAAACATCTCTTGACCCCCACTTCTCCCTTGAGCTACTGCCCTATTGTTCTTCTCTTTACAATGTAAGTGGATCTCTACCAGGGCTTCTCAAATTTTAGTGCACATGTGAATTCTCTGGGCATCTTGTTACAACGTAGCTTCTGATTCAGTAAGTGGGGCTAGAAGCTGAGATCCTGCATTTCTACTCAAGCTCCCAGATGATGCTGATGGTGCTGGTTGGAGGACCACACTTCAAGTAGCAAGGGTCTCTCTCCTCTTAAAGCCCTAAAGCCCTTCTGATCGGGCTGCTACCCCAGTGAAACTTGTCAAGGTCACCAATTACTTCCCCGATGCTGAGTCCAATGATGAACTCAAAGGCTTCATTTTGTTCCATCCATCAACTCATTCCACTCTCTTTGAAAGGTTTTCTTCACTTGGCTCCAGGTCATCTGATTTTCTTCCTCCTTCCCTTGCTGCTGCTTTCAGTCTTGTTTGCTGGTTCCTCTTCCTCTCGCTCCTCCTCCTGACCTTTAAATGTGGGAGCATCCTGGTCTTCTGTCCTTGGACCTCTTCTTTTCTTCATCTACACCCAATCCCCCAGTGACGCCATCGAGTCAAATACCATGGATATGCTCATGGTCTCTACATTTCTAGCTCTACCCTGGACCTCTCCCTTGAACAGCGGACCAGAACATCCAGTGGTTTTCTTGACTTCTCCACGTGGATATTTGAAAGAGACCCCAAATTTATCACATCCAACACTGAACTCCTGGTGTTTTTCCCAAACCTCCTCTCCACCTCAGTAAAGCTGATCTCATCCTTCTGGGTGCTCAAGTCCACAACCTCGGGGTCCTTTCTGACTCCGGATTTTCTCTCACTGCCCATTCCAATGAAATTCTGCAGGCTCTACTTTCAGGACGTCAGAACAGAATCTGACCCATTCTTCCTTCTCCAGTGCTGCCACCCTGAATTCAGCCATGCTCATCTCTCACCTAGATTATTTCAATAGCCTCCTATCTGATCCATCTGCCTCCATCCTCACTCTCTATACTTGATTCTCCAGATGGGAGCCACAGTAATCGGTTTAGCATAAGAGTCAGGTTATGCCACCCCTCTGCTCAAAACCTACCAGTAGCTCTGCATTTCACTCAGAGGAAGAGTCTAGGTTCTGACAAGGCCTGCAAGGCCCCACATGAATTGACCCTTCACTACTTCTACCATCCTCTCCTACTACTCTCTCTCTCATGTGCCCCTGTATGCACCCAAGTCATGATGGCCATGCTGGCCTCTTGCTGCTCCTTGAACACTCCAGGTGTGTTCTCACCTCAGGACCTTTGCACATGATATTGCCTGTGCGTGGAACTCTTCCTTCAGATATCTGCATGAGTCACAACCTCACCTCCTTGGTGTCTTTGCTCAGACGTCGCATGCTTGTTCAGGCCTTCCCTGACCTCTACCTCTCCTTACTCACCTCTCTTCTCTTGTATTATTTTTCTCCGTAGCTCTTACCACCTCTAACAAATTATATAATTTACTTCCTAAAGACACGGAGTTTTTGTCTCTTTTGTTCACTGCTGCATCCCTGGTACCTAGAACAGTGCATGGCATAGAGTAGGTACTCAACAAATACAAGTTGGATGAATGAATGCTCTACAGACCCATTTTTGTCCCACAGGCAGTTCTCAAGGTTAAAATTTAGAGAGAAGTAGGCAGAAGCCTCTCTTTGGTCTCAGGCCAGAGAGGCATTGTGTCTGTCAACATATTCCAAAAGCCTGTATTTTGCGGTTACTGGGACTCTCTGTCCATAAATAAAGCTTCATATCTTCATAGGTTCCTCATCATCCCTCCCCTCCCCTCCCCACCCCCACCAGTTATCAGTTTAAAGATGAAAGGGGGGTAAGTGGAGTGATTAGCATCCCTAAATTTCCAACAAGGACCGGTCACTAACCTGTTTGACATTTGCATTGGAAAAGATTTCTGGTGACGTTAAGACTTCTCCATTGTGCTGACAATGTTAATTCTAATGTCTATTCCACAAGAGTGGGTGTGTGTTGGTAGTTTTGCACTTAGAATTGCCAGGGATTCTAGAACAATAAAGAGCATCTTCTTTATATGAAGAGTCTAGTGGTGCACCATTTTAAATAAAAGCTTTATGGTGGTTATGATTATCAAGGAATATTTTGGTTCATTTCTTACAGAGAGTTTTAAAATGTGTGATTTGGATAGGATGACGTACAGTTAGCAAGCTGGGAAAACCTGAGGAAATGAATGGATACAACCATAAGAAGGAAAATTCTGCAGGGTGAGAGAGGAAGAAGAGCTTTGAGGGAGGCTTTAACCCCTGAAAAGTGGGTACCGAGGAGCTAAAGGGAAGAGTGGGGTCAGTAGAGCTTCTGTAGTCTAGTCTCATGGTAACCTTCGGTATAAGCTACTATGATACCGTGGGTGATCTGCAGGCTAGACATCACTGGATGGGTCCTTTTCCTTGCCCCACCAGCTCCCGTCTGCCAGGGCCCACAGCTGGGAATAGGGACACTGTGTTCCTGGAGCTACAGTCAGAAAGTCAGTTCATGGGGCTGCCTCAGGAAGTAGAGAGGTAGAGATGGAAAGACGCTAAGTGTTCAGATTTTTATTTAATCCTCCCAACAGCCCTGGGAAGCAAGTACTATTATTCCCACTGTATAAATGAGGAAACTGAGTCACAGAGAAGGAGATAACTATCCCATGAACACCAAGTGGAGCTGTAAGCATCAGAGCTGGGCTTCTAACCCGGGCTGTCTGACTCTAGAGCTGATGGCCATAAGCATTGTGCTGGACTGCTGCAGAGCCTGACAGCATGCCTGGCACACAGTAACTGCTCTCAGAGGATCAGTTACTAACAACAGAGTGAAGCCTAATCGTGGAGGGAGTGGGGCAAAGAGAAACCTCTATAGCAGCAGAAGCAAGGGCAGTGACAGCAGCGGAGAGCACCAGAGCTTTTCCAGAAAGCGTGGGAGACCAAGGACACACCATTGAGGGTGAGGAGAGAGCAGAGAAACTAGCTGAAAGAAAACCAAGGAAGGAGACGGCAATGTGAACATCAACACGTGCTCCTAGGCAGCAGTCTTGGGCAAGGCAGCATTTCCCGGGGACGGCATCTGCAAAATGCAACGTGTGACAGTGCCTGGGCTCTCCACGAATAGCCCACAGGTACTGACCTGTCAAGAACAAGAGGACACGTCTGGGAACGGATGGAGGCAGACCAGGCAAGGAATGTCGGCCAGCTCCCGGCTGGGGATTGCCGTTCCAACAACACACATGGACGTGGTCTGTTTATTATGGTAAAGTTGAGTTGTC
Source organism: Balaenoptera acutorostrata (assembly GCF_949987535.1). Lineage (NCBI taxonomy): Eukaryota > Metazoa > Chordata > Mammalia > Artiodactyla > Balaenopteridae > Balaenoptera > Balaenoptera acutorostrata. The sequence continues at coordinate 27,594,423 of NC_080073.1, read as the reverse complement.
AAAGATTTAATTTAGTTGTTTAAATTGCGCCACTGAATTATTCTGAATGAACATCCTCTTATTTGAAGACTTAATTGCTCGATCTAATAGGAATTGAGAGATTGTCGAGTACTCTTCGAACCATACCCAGGGAAAGGTAAAGTGTAGTGTTTTCATCTTTTGATTAAAATGAGGGCTCTGAATGTAAAACTTACTTACAGTTATTTACCAGTTCCCCAAACCAATCTTTCAAGGACCCTAAACAGGTAGAGTTGATTTACAGCAAGTGATTATGTCTGGATGACTGCTGGATCTCAGGCTGGTACAAAGGCAAGGATGTCCATGCTACAAGGCTACCTGCCCCATAAACATCTCCACCAGTTGGTTCCACTGACAACCAGGATAAAGCTGAGAGGAGAGGGGGGACAGATGGACCCAGAAGTCCTGCTCCAGGTGCACACTCACCTTTCAGGGAGCAGAGGGAGAGACTCCACAAATCTCTGCAGACACTGGCTAAATTGTGCATTACCCTGATCTCCAGCTGGCAAACTTTACTATACATAAGAATCCCCTAGAGTGCTTATTGAAATAGGAGGATTCTGCCCTCCCCTTTCTGGTTCTTGGTTAGGTTTGGGGTCCAGGAACTCCTATTTTCCATAAGCACTCTTTAAGAAATTCTGGGTTAGACTTTTCTCATGACGATTGGGAGTATTTGAATCTCCATTTTCAATCAAACGTTGCTTTGAAAATAACTAGGACTTGGCACACGGAAAGGCAGAGAGGATTCTGCTTATTATTCTCAAGAACATCATCACTTTACTTTCCATTGACATCCTTGGTAAAGGAATTTATAAATTATATCCCATGGGATCAATGAGAAAAAAAGAAGAGACGCTTTTATAATACATATGCACAGTTACCCCTTTTGCATGTAGATAGAACAGCTTTCTCCCCACTCCTGCCCTTCCCACTGTAGGAAGAGAATTCTGCTTTTGTATGATAAAATAACAACTCTAGCTTTGCTATAGCTGTACACAGAGCTATGTTTTACTGCAGCTGCCAAAGGGTGTGATGGGTTAGACCCCAAGTCCCAGCTTTTTTTCTTCCTTTACAAAATGAGATGATAATCCGGGTCCCATATACTTGGTGGATTGTGGTAAAATCCAAATGCCATCACGTAGAGGAAAGGAATAGTAAACTGGCTTAAAAGAAGGTAGTGTCATAAGATGGTATTGTTTTTCCTTCTCATATTGGTCCTTGAGTCTCCCACTTTAAAATGGAGGTCTTAGGAAAGAGGGACTCTGTTTCTCTGAAGGGAACTCAACGGTTTGAGACCACAAACCATCACAGAATGCCACGAGGGCTGCTTTCTTAATACAGGGGCCACATCCTTTCCATGAGCTGTTGCATGAAATCGGCTCAAACTTGTAGGTTCTATTGATTAGGAGGGATTTCCAGGCAGAGCCTTTAATTTATGTCTTATGTGGTCAGCTCTGCATCATTGTGCTCTGGCAGGATGCTCATTATCTACAGAAGTCTGAGGAGGCGGGGCTGGTCCAGGGCACCCCGGGTTGGGATTCTGAAGCCCACTGCTAATTTTCCTAAGTGGGCTGGGCCAAAGGTCTTCCCAGCCACACCTTTCCAGGTTAACACCCCATCTTCTCTCAGACTCTGTTTTTCCTTTATGTGTATTTTGTTGCATGTGGAAGAGCAATATGGGAGTAGAAAAAAAGGTTTTGGGCCAAATAATGCAGTATGGTTGGAAATGCTTTCCTTGTGCAGATTTGGCATAAAAATAAACTTCTCTGGGAGAGGGCTGTTGGTGGCTGTTGCTCATTAATATGCTGAAATGATTTCGCACCGCCCCTCCCCCCCATTTTGAAGGTTCCTTGAGGCGGATTTGTATTCATCTTTTTCTGGGAAAAAGATAAAATGGGTGGGGGGAGAGGTGTGAGGGGGCAGGATGTGGAACTTATGCAATGTAGAACTTACGAGAAATACTACCGTTTGTATGGTTCTTAGTTACATAAGGTTGAGGAGCTTGGATGTCTACACTGTGGATTAGCGTCTTTTTAGGGGAAAAAACCATTTAGGGAGGACTTTCTTTTCAAGTACCATCAGCTAACTTTGAATTGTAGTTAACAAATGTGGACGTACAGGGCAGGTTTATTTGGACATGGAGATGCAATACCTGCCAAGCCCCCACGTCACTGGTGAACAAGACACACACACATACACACGCACACACACAAAGTCCTTGGTGTACATGTAGGACTTATTTTTCAGGAATTTCTTTTGAACATTCTAGGGTGGAATACAAATTTGATATGGGTACAGCCACGTAGAAGAAAAACGTATTTCTGTTTTCATTTTGGTTTTATGAGGATCCCTTGAGTCAAAACAAAGCCCTTGATTGGAATGGCATTTACTCGTCCAGGACGGAAGCTCCGTAAGATCAGGGTCAGTGGCTGTCGTGGTCAGCTATGACACCCTAGTAACTTGGCTTAGTGTCCAACAGGGAGGAAGTGCCCAGAAAATGCTAGTTGAATGCTCATTTGGGAAGGGGGAGATTTTTATGGGTTCACAGCCTAGAGGGTGGGCGGGTACCTGGCTGGGGGTCCGTGTAATCCACAGTGTAGCCATCCAGTTGGAGAAGTTCCTGAGGCTCTGCTTTTTTCTCCCGGTAACTGCACATGGCAAACGTGTACTGACTCACCTAAAAAAGAAAAGCACAGATTGTGAGGTTGGTTCCCTAGAGCCCATTTTCCTTGAAAAAAACCCCTCCCTGTTCAAGCCTGTCCTTTCTCCTGAGGCCCTGCACTCAGGAGCTGGGTTCAAATTGAGTTTTTCCACCTCCTGGCTGTGTGACTTGGAGCAAGTTAAAAGGCTTCTCTGGTCCTGTTACCTCATCTGTAGATGGATATAATCTGCGAACCTACCCTTCTCACTGGCTTATTGTGCGGATTGAATGAGTTCATAAGTAGAATGCATTTAGAATCTTTCCCTGATGCTTAGGAAGTGCTTGACAAAAGTTAGCTATTATCATTATTGCTGCTATTTTAATTGGGCTAAGCTACATGAAATTGACATTTGGGTAGGTCAAAACTGGTCGCATAGCAGCAATTTTTTAGCTTTTACCTAATATGACTATGGCCCTGGCTCTGGCTGAGATTGTCAAGCTCTCAGACTTGACACAGGCCTTTCGGTCAGAAATTGGGGACTAGACTTTTATTTATTTATGCCCTCCCTTTCTTTTAGTATTTTACTTTTTGCAGGCCAATTCTCAGCACTGAGTCGCATGTCTCATCCCTCCCTCCCCCATCCCACTGAAGGAGTGCTTTTGGTCACTTTGAAAAGTCTTCCCTTCATCTCAGACAAGCGCAGGAGTGACATGCTGTCACAAGCAATGAATGCTTGATCTCTAGGTGCCAGTCATGGGAGAGCCATCCTCAGCCCCGGACGGCACGGCTGTTGTCACTGGTGTGGCCCTCACGACCCACACGGGCATCCGCCCACGTCAGTGCTGGGCGCGGGCTCTGCAGCTGCAGGCCAGCCTTCAGGTCCCTGTCGCCTCGGTGCATCCAGACCCAGCGCAGATACTTAGCATTTCTACATCTGGCTTGTCTGCAAGGAGCCCGGGGGAGAGCAAGCCTCCTTCAGGCTTTGGGCTAAAAGCTCAGGGGCATATTTACCATCCACGGATGTCAAATGTCTTAGTGAAGGAGTGCCACATCCCTCATCTCTTAGTTCCCTTTATTAAAACAGACATTTACTAAGTGAACTTTGATCCCGGCAGGGGACATTTTTTATCTCCTTCTCCATGGGTCTGATTTTTCTTTTTTTTTTTAATGGTAAGAAATTGGCGCTCTCAAAGCCTGCACACATCTCCCACAGTCCTCAGCCTGAAGGTCCCAGTGGCAAGATAAAGGGAGTCCACGGGAGAACGTTTTACTGGTTGATTTATCTATTGCTGCCCTCTGTTGGTTCCTGATGAAAACTTTCTGCCCGACGTGGGTTTCTTGATCACGCATATAGTTTGCAGAATCTGTTCCTTATATTGCAAGGTCTTGATGGGCTTCAAGGGAAACACAAAGCCACTAAGAGTATGTTCATAAGTGGACATGTATTATGCTTTGTAATAAGCAGAACAACGAATAACATCCTCTTCTAAAAAGGAGGATTTAAGAGTGCAGGCTTTGGATGGGGTCACATAGGCCTGGGGCCCCATCCCAGCTCTCAGAAGCTGTCATATATATAACTCAGAGTCTTCATCTGTATTTTACCTGTGTCTTATTGTGGCTGGAGGATTAATCGAGCAGTGAAGGGCTTTTCACACAGTGTGTGACACTCACCTAGCAAATACTCAATTTATGCATTTACGTAGGCAGTTTCCATGCATTTGGCACTAACGTCCTAATACAAAGTAGCTGAGTAGGTGTATTTGCTTACTAGATTATAAATCCTTTGAAGGCATGCCTAGGGAGTCATATACCTTGGTTATATTCACCTTGCCATGAGCAAAATCTACCATGTAACGGGCATTCACTAATTGAGTCTGATTGGTTCTAGAAAAATGAGTATGTACCATCCAATAAAGAGGTTTTCTCCCTCCCAAATTTACATCTGTTACTCCAATCCACTACTGATCCCACGGACAACCTATACCCCACATCTCCTGGCATGATAGTGAACACAGATATTGCTGGAACAGTTCTGCAATGATTTTTTACCTCTCTGGCAACATGGAGATGATATAGTTCGTTAATATGATGATTAGCCAAATAGACGGTTGCAGACACTTACTTGAGATCAGAGAAATATCACAACAGAAGGCTGTTATTTCAAGATTCAGGCATTTACTATTATTACATGCTTGGGGCTTTCTGACTTTTCCTTTTTCTATTTCAGGTCCTTGCTTCTTGGAGCACTGTATGTTGCTGCCCCCTTCTGGTGATACTGTTGAAGTTGTTCCAGACAAACTTGGGGCTCAGAAAAACTCGAATTGGTTTATTAGGACCATTTTAATCTGGAATTTGGCAACTTATTTTAGGAAAAAAAGGAGGAGGGAAGAAATGATTTGTTTTTGAATATTTCTAATTATTGCAAGGTTGGAGGGAGCCTCAGATTTTCTAGAGAGCTTGAAGTGTGAGGGAATAGCAAGGGTCTGGGAGCTGCTAAACTGTTTTAAGCCCTGACCTTCCGGAGTCTGCTGCATGGAGAGAGCGTGCCTGAGGGGGGAAGTCGGCTTAGAGGAAAGCACAGTCAACAGATGGTAGAGAGAGAGAGACTGAGTCTTGATGACTTTGTTTAAGCTCTGGACCTAGCCATGCCAGCAAACTCTTTAGTTAATTAGTAATTTAATTAACTAACCAATATAATTCTTCCTCTTCTAAAACTTAAGTTAATTCGGGTTGATTGTTGTCATTTACAAACAGAATATAAATGCAAATGCCCTTTAGGGCAATTGTGAAGTTGAGTGGGAAGAATGAACATTCATTCAGTTATAAATCATTCGCCTATAAACCATTCATTATATGTCTTGCAATTCACTTTCATAGTTAATATTTTTTCTGGGTGACAACTGTTGTATTATAGGGTGTTTTATATTATCAGACAATATTTGATCTCATTCAGATTTAGATTTTTTTGAAAACTGGAACGGTCAGAATTTGGGTGCATTATATTATCTCTAGGGAATCCGAAACAGGTTATGATTTGGGGACCACATTGTCTCTAACTGATGCAAGGTGTGTGAGTTCTAGGACACTGTATCTAGGACATTGTATAAACCTCCTTGAGCACAGTGCCATCTCAGTGCTTGGTGTCCTGGAAGACACCTGGAATCAGAAGACCTATGTTAGGTTTCACACAGGCTGCCTATGAGCCATTGACCTTGGGCAAGTCATTTAACCATCCTCAGTCTCAGTTTCCTCCAGTGCGAAATAGGGATAAGACTTGTTCTTAGCACAGTACAGAAATCTTTGGGGCATAGGAGAAAAATATTTTAGAATAAAAAGATGATAGAGGTGAGGCTTTCTAACCTGGTCTGGATGATGAGTTGGCTTCTTCCACTCCTCCCCTCCCACACCCAAGGTGGGGAGCTCAGGGTGGAGCTCGTGGAATTGGCACCTTCATCATTAACATTGGTTTGGTCGCCGTTCCTAATAACGGTAATCAACATATTTGCTCCTTACCACGGCCCCTGAGGTTTAGAATGAGTTTACCCAGCAATGTCTTGACTCAGGGTGCTGGGGACCCATTTCTCCTTAATCCTTGTGTTAGGGTCTGCAGCCATGTTCACAGGGCATATACTGGGATTTCAAGGAACACGGCTGAGAGGCTTTGTCATGCCATTTGCACATAATCATCTGTTTAGCTACTCTGATGCTCAGTTCCTTGGAGAACATAAACTCTGAGAGAGTGTGGTCGAAAAGGAATGGGAGACTTCAGTTTAAAAGGGACAATGACCTCCGAGGCAGTGTTTCTCCAAAGGTGGTCACTGGACCCCCTGCATCAGTATCTCCTGGGCTGCTTGTGAAGCATACAGATTCCTGAGCTCCATCTCAGAGTCTTCTGTGCATCAGACGCTTCTGGATGGTCCTTAGGATCTGCATTCTATTTATTTAGTTAGTTATTTTTAGGCTGCGCCCTACGGCATGTGGGATCTTAGCTCCCCGACCAGGGGTCAAACCCGTGCCCCCTGCGTTGGGAGCACGGAGTCTTAACCACTGGACCGCCAGGGAAGTCCCTCTGCATTTTAAAAAACACCCAGTGCAGGCAGTCAGGGCCATACTTGGAGAACACTGTGTAGGAACACTGAAGTCTCTGGCACAGAAACACCCTGCAACTGCTTCATTCCCTTCAGAGCTGGTAGGGCAGACTCCAGCCACATCCATCATCATTTTAGCCTCAATCCTTAAACATGGGAATTGCTGCTTTGGCTCAACACCCCTCTAAGGGTGGCCTTTGTCCCTGGTTAGTAGGAAGCCCATTTATAACCTATCTTTGGTTCCCCAAGGTTAGTAGCTCTAAAAGGAAATCTCCCTAAGAGAGAATTTAATAGTTTTGCATTATAGACAGAAATGTAGACTCTGTGTGTGTGTGTGTGTGTGAGAGAGAGAGAGACAGAGAGAGAGACAGACAGACAGACAGACAGACAGACAGACAGACAGCCGGGGTGGGAGGGGAGATGAACTTTGAGGAGACTGGTGTTGGATGTGTTCTCCTTAGGCTTTTCAAACAATTTTCCTTGTATTAAATCTAATGGAATTCATAATCATGTTGGAAATTATGTGTTACCAGCTCTCTATAAAAAACACTCCATGAGACCCAGCGCCTGAATGGAAAGGCACATTCAGTAAGTCAGTTGGGTAGATGTGCCTCCTTTGTGGTGGTTTCACACTGTCCCACAGAGATTCCTCTGAGGCTGCTGGGGGGTTGGGGGCAGGATGGGGAGAATCTGCTTTCTTCCCCAGCTCCCTCACCCTTCCCCACATTTGACCAGCCTGGTTCTCCTGTTTTCACTTTTGCATTTTGCGTTTCAGTGGAAGGGTGTGGTGGCTAAAAGAAACTGAAAATCATTTGTACTTAAGACTGGATTCAACACTGCATGCAGCTGCTGGGCACCTATGGTCACTGCTTGAGTTGCCATCTTTCTCTTCAAGCAACTGGGGATATTTTTGCTTTCCCTGAATTGGGCCAGGACTGAGGGCCTTGAACTTCTCTCCTGCAACTCTGTTGGCATTGGGGTTGTTTCAAAGGGCTTAAGTTGTTCTTTATCATTTTGATAGAGTGCCTGTAAGTGTGATCACTTAAACAGCAGAGATGAAAAATTGAGAAGCATCTAAAAGTGATGCAGTATTTTCTAGGTAGGCCACCAAAATTGCTTGTAGACATTGTTGTAGTGAACAGGACAAAAATGGAAACAGAAGATCTGAATTTTCTTCCTGGCTCCCCCATTACCTTTGTGATGGTGGGGCTGTCATATCACCTCTGCAGGCCACAGAAGGTGTTAATGGAGACTTTGGATTTAGGCTGAAACACAAGGTTTAATTTGGGGGATGCATGTCCCCAGTGTACCTCAAGGGCTCTTTAAAGATAGTGAGAATCACATGTACATGAAACCTCTCATGAAATCCTTGCAGGAAAAATGCCGAGCTTTATACAGGCTTTGGATGCCCTTTTCTGATTTTCAGAAGTGAGCACATAGCTTGCTTCGTAGCTACTGAGTGCTTCTTATCTTCTCTTGGTAGAAGGCTCAGTGTGAAGGCCCTAAAACGTCTGTGTTCCAGTCACACGGCCTAGAACAATCATTCTCTTCTTTTGGGTTCAGTATATATTGTATAGACATGGCTTCACTAATATTCTCAGCACAATTCCTCTTTTTTTTTCTGAAGAGTTTTTTTCTCCCCTAAAATCTCTCCCAAAGTAAGAGGTCAGCGACATCTCCTAAGTACTTCATCATTTCAAATATTGTCAGAGAAAAGTCTTGTGTCCAGTAACTGGCTACCTCAGTGGGAGGAGAGACTCCATATTACATGACAAGGCCACTTACCCCACTTCCTCTTGGAAGGTGTCACCAGCCACTCTCTAGGTCACACAATCTTTCCTTTCTCAGAACCACTTGAAGCATTGCCTGGGCTCTTTTTCTCTCTCTTCCTTTTCCTTCTTTCTTCCACTATTCCACTAAATGCTTCCTGAATGGCCATGCCAGACACTGAGCTGGAGGATGTGTTTTTGTGTGTGTGTGTGGGGGGCGGTGGGGGGGGGGTAAAGAGGGAAGCACAGCTAGATGAATTGGAAACAGAACTGACCCTGAAATAGCACATGGTCTACTGAGGGATGCCAGACCACAAGTGATTCTAAGGGAGGCTGCTCTGCCAGGTGAGAAGCATGCAAAGGGGAGAATCACCCATAATCCAGCGCTGCCTCTTTTGATGTATCTTTTTTTTTTTATTCCAGCGTCTGAAATCTTCATCTTAAATCTTTTTTTTTCCTTTTTAACATCTTTATTGGAGTATAACTGCTTTACAATGGTGTGTTAGTTTCTGCTTTATAACAAAGTCAATCAGCTATACATATACATATATCCCCATATCTCTTCCCTCTTGCGTCTCCCTCCCTCCCACCCTCCCTATCCCACCCCTCTAGGTGGTCACAAAGCATCGAGCTGATCTCCCTGTGCTATGTGGCTGCTTCCCACTAGCTATCGATTTTACATTTGGTAGTGTATATATGTCCATGCCACTCTCTTTGTCCCAGCTTATCCTTCCCCCTCCCCATGTCCTCAAGTCCATTGTCTAGTAGGTCTGTGTCTTTATTCTCATCCTGCCCCTAGGTTCTTCATAACCATTATTATTATTATTATTATTTTAGATTCCATATGTATGTGTTAGCATACAGTATTTCTTTTTCTCTTTCTGGCTTACTTCACTCTGTATGACAGTCTCTAGGTCCATCCACCTCACTACAAGTAACTCAATTTCATTTTTTTTATGGCTGAGTAATATTCCATTGTATATATGTGCCACATCTTCTGTATCCATTCATCTGTCAGTGGACATTTAGGTTGTTTCCATGTCCTGGCTATTGTAAATAGAGCTGCAATGAACATCGGGGTGCATGTGTCTTTTTGAATTATGGTTTTCTCAGGGTATATGCCCAGTAGTGGGATTGCTGGGTCGTATGGTAGTTCTATTTTTAGTTTTTTAAGGAACCTCCATACTGTTCTCCATAGTGGCTGTATCAATTTACATTCCCACCAACAGTGCAAGAGGGTTCCCTTTTCTCCACACCCTCTCCAGCATTTACTGTTTGTAGATTTTTTGATGATGGCCATTCTGACTGGTGTGAGGTGATACCTCATTGTACTTTTGATTTGCATTTCACTAATGATTAGTGATGTTGAGCATCCTTTCATGTGTTTGTTGGCAATCTGTATATCTTCTTTGGAGAAATGTCTATTTAGGTCTTCTGCCCATTTTTGGATTGGGTTGTTTGTTTTTTTGATATTGAGCTGCAGGAGCTGCTTGTAAATTGTGGAGATTAATCCCTTGTCAGTTGCTTCATTTGCAAATATTTTCTCCCATTCTGAGGGTTGTCTTTTGGTCTTGTTTATGGTTTCCTTTGCTGTGCAAAAGCTTTTAAGTTTCATTAGGTCCCATTTGTTTATTTTTGTTTTTATTTCCATTTCTCTAGGAGGTGGGTCAAAAAGGATCTTGCTGTGATTTATGTCATAGAGTGTTCTGCCTATGTTTTCCTCTAAGAGTTTGATAGTGTCTGGCCTTACATTTAGGTCTTTAATTCATTTAGAGTTTTTTTTTTGTGTATGGTGTTAGGGAGTGTTCTAATTTCATTCTTTTAAATGTAGCTGTCCAGTTTTCCCAGCACCACTTATTGAAGAGGCTGTCTTTTCTCCATTGTATATTCTTGCCTCCTTTATCAAAAATAAGGTGACCATATGTGCGTGGGTTTATCTCTGGGCTTTCTATCCTGTTCCATTGATCTCTATTTCTGTTTTTGTGCCAGTACCATACTGTCTTGATTACTGTAGCTTTGTAGTATAGTGTGAAGTCCGGGAGCCTGATTCCTCCAGCTCCGTTTTTCTTTCTCAAGCTTGCTTTGGCTATTCGGGGTCTTTTGTGTTTCCATACAAATTGTGAAATTTTTTGTTCTAGTTCTGTGAAAAATGTCATTGGTAGTTTGATAGGGATTGCACTGAATCTGTAGATTGTTTTGGGTAGTATAGTCATTTTCACAATGCTGATTCTTCCAATCCAGGAACATGGTATATCTCTCCATCTGTTTGTATCATCTTTAATTTCTTTCTTCAGTGTCTTGTAGTTTTCTGCATACAGGTCTTTTGTCCCCTTAGGTAGGTTTATTCCTAGGTATTTTTTTTTAATGTGTCTTGTCTCTTCACTTACATGCTCTCTTTAGGGTAGATATCAGCTGTTTTTGCCTGCTCAGCATCCATTTCTTTTTCTGGTAATGGCATGCTGATTTTGCACTGGAGACAGCTCAGTGGCACTGTGAATCAAAGCACCATGGTCTGCCCCTCTGAAAAGCTGGTGTGACACAAGCTGGACCAATCCAATTCCCTCTCTCAGATTTGGTCCTCAAGTGGAGACACAAAGATAGAAAACGGTCAGAGCTGATTTTGTCTTACAGCCATGTCAATGACACTGGCCATGGTTCCCACCACCTGGATTTCTGGAACTACTCTGGGTACTAGCTTTTTTTTTTTTTTTTTTTTTTTTAAAGTATTTGTTTATTTATTTTATTTTATGGCTGTGTTGGGTCTTCGTTTCTGTGCGAGGGCTTTCTCTAGTTGTGGCAAGTGGGGACCACTCTTCATCGCGGTGCGCGGGCCTCTCACTATCGCGGCCTCTCTTGTTGTGGAGCACAGGCTCCAGACGCACAGGCTCAGTAATTGTGGCTCACGGGCCCAGCTGCTCCACGGCACGTGGGATCTTCCCAGACCAGGGCTCGAACCCGTGTCCCCTGCATTGGCAGGCAGACTCTCAACCACTGCGCCACCAGGGAAGCCCTGGGTACTAGCTTTTATCACCAATCCTATGAACTACCACAAGAGCCTTCCAATACACTTTTTTTTAAACCTTACTTACCTTGAGTCTGTTTCTGCTATTTGCCTATAAAGAACTGTAAGAGATACTCTTCTGGAAGTGAGAGACCAGGTCTCCCAGTTCTTCTCTATGACCTATCAATGTATCCTTCACAAAATAGGTACTCAATAAATGTTGGTTAGCTGATATTCTGAGGAAATATATCTCAGGATGAAATGTCTTCCATCACTTAGCTGTGGCTTATTTGGATGGTTGGGAATAATTCCAAAGTTTTCCTTTGGTTAATTTATTTTAAGGTTTTGTTGCACCCCATAGTGATCATGAAAGCAAAGATTACCTCTTGCTTCTAGCCAGACAGATGCTGTTTGCCTTAGAGACACAGTAGACGCTTGAGTAGATCCATAGAAGGTCTAGCCTTAGAAGCTCAGGGTTGGTGGAACTTTCAAGGCCATTTAGACTAAGAGGTAGCTGCTTTTATTGTGAGATTTCAGAATCGGTAGTGCTCAAAATACTAGTCAATGCTCAGAGCCAACACAATAACCCAGTAAACACCTTTAGTCACTAAATTACAAGTTGACTCACTTTGTGACATCTTTCAGAGTACAGAATAAATTAACTTTTGGCGAATTGAATTATAGTTCACATGCTCTGGTGGAGCTTGCAAATTAAAAAAAGGCAATGACAAATTCCTTTTTAAACTGAAAAATCCTGATGCAAAAAGCAAACAAACCAAAAAAGGAGGGGGGGGGGGCGTGGAGATTTTCAAGGACATGCATTACTATTTCTGGAATCTTTTTTTCTTAAAGATACACTGAAGAGGGCAATAATATTATTTATATATTACTGATGTATTATTAACATCAGTATCTATATCTACACCTGCATCTTTATACACAGAGATGTACCCTGCTGCATGGTTAATAACAGTCCCAGCTGGGGAAGCCCAAAGTACCTCAAAAAGGAAAATTCCACAGGTATTAGAATCTGAGCTATATGTGCATTCATGAAACAATGTCTACAATGACTGTGTTCAAAAACAAAAAAGCAAGTTGATGAACAACATGAAGAGTTTGATTATTTAAAAAAAGCCTATGTGGAAAGATATATTTAGATGGTTAAACATAATTATAGGGGGTCTGGAAGCCTCAGACATCAAGAAGACTGGAATGTTCTTCCACAGGGGATTCAAAATCAAACTTATTAAACAATGAAAAAGATGGAAAAAGTCCAACTAAATTCTGGCTTTTCTCATAATGACTACCTTAGTGCTTTTAGAAACAGCAGATTCTTCTAAAATAATGTTAGTGTCCCTATTGCCCTAATCAGGCACACACTTGCTCCCTCCCTGGGTTCCTGCATCGCTGGCAGGGGTGGGAGTTTACTGCTCCCACATTTCATATATATTTCTGTATTGTTAGAATTAAAAAATAATGAGCATGCATTACTTTTTAGAACCTGAAAGTGATGTAAAAAGGAAAAACAGCAGAAGGGAGTGCTCTGGGTACTGGAAATGTTCTGTATCCCTCTGAACGGTGGTTGCATGCATATATAATATATGGAGATTCACTGAGTTAAACACTTGAGCTTTGTGCACTTAAGGTAAATTATATCAAAAACATTAATTAATCCTATCGAACCTTTAAAAATAATGGCTCTTAAGACTGATATTAGAGTTGAAGAGTTACCTGCACTAAGACAAAAAATCTTTTCTTCCATCTCTTCCAGACATTCTTACCGATGGCCCATAAATACCTGAAGGAAAGCAGAAAGACCAGAGATGCATTAATGCTTGAGCTAGTGAACTGTTTAATTCGCTTCACCATGAAGCTGGGTGCTCACAAACAAGGAGATTCACGGGGCTCAGGAACAGATAGCAGACTCTGGAGCTGTGTGGTTGACGATAAGGAAGAGCAGCAAGCAGGGTTTATTTTGGCTGATAGGAGGAATTGTGGCCCACCATCAGACTTGACTTAGAACCTTGACTGATTCCAGGGAACACCTGGGAACATGTTACATTGTACCTTAATTTGTTTATGTGCTAAACGTCTTACAGGTAGGGAAACTCCTGAAAGCTGTTGCACAGGAGAGAAAAAAAAGCGTGCTAAATCTCACAACTCCAACTCTTTCACCTCTTGTCAAGTCTCTTTCAGGAAAACCTTTAGTAAACAAAGCAAACCTTGTTTGCTTTTGCTGTGATTCCGGCAAATGTAGTTACGTTACAGAAAGGAAGTTTCAAGTCGGCATAGAAAGTCCTCCCTACACACATCCCCCTCCCCGAATTGCTCTTCTGTTGATGGAAATTAATCTTTATGCAGAAAAAATTTAGTTAAAGGAGGGTTGAGAACAACAAAGGCACACTTCAAAGCTGTCTGGAGATTTTATGATCAGTGTTACTAATTCATTCATGAATTACCCCATTGGCCTGATGGATTGATACACATCGAACTGGTATTGATCAAGGAAGAGAGGCTGGTGGTTTTCAAGCTCTATTGGACCAAGTGAAGAGAGATCTGATCATACTCAAACACAATCAAATCCTCGAGTTCCAAAACTGGCTTTATGTGCTATCAAAAACCAACTGGACAACTTCCAAATCCCCACTTCACTTGGAATCAGACACAACTTCCACTTTGGAACACAATGAAGAATGCACCTAATTAAAATGTACACTGTTTGACAAATTTCAGGGGCTCGTAGGAGTGGCTGGTGGCCGAAGTACTCAGACCTTCATGCCAGGAACCTGAGTCTTGCGGGTCCTTTTGCTTCCTCATGCTGATTCTTCAATTACCAAGTGCACTTGATTTTTACCTCCTGCAAAGTTCCTTACTTTGCTCACACCTCCACTCTTTCAGTCCCAGCACACATTTTATGGCCACGGTAAACCACAGACGAAACTCTTAATCGGTTTCACCAGAATGAGTTTCATCCTCCTCTTGGCTGTGGGACGGATCCTACCATCTGCATGTATGAATTTCCCTGCTGAAACGCCTTCAGTGAGTCTCCCCCGCTGACACGAGAGGAGCCCGCAACTTTGACCACTCATCTTGCACTTCCATGATTTATCCCAGATTGGTCCATCTACTGTATGATTTACTTGCCTTTTTTCTTTAAATTGACTTATCTAACATGAATAAATTTATTTTGAAAGGAAACTTTACACTGTAGCTTTGATATACTAATTTTATATTATATAACGCACATTAAAATACATAAGTAACTGTTTAACTAATATACGCTTGTTTGTATACCACTAAACAATTTTGTGTACCATCAGTGGTAAGAACAGACCCAGGGAAACCTTAGCCTATAGAAACAAAATGGAGCATCTTGACCTGGCCTAAAAATGACTTCGTTTGCCAGCTATGCGTCACTCTCTAAATTTAGCTTCTGTGCCTTATATTATTGGTAATTCCTCACCACACCCTAAAGTTGCACACCCCCATAACTTTGCACATGTTATGGTGCCTGGAATGCCTTCTCCCTGCTCCTTATGTTAGAATTCATATTCTTCCTACGTTTGAATCCTTACCGTGATGTCATCACCTCCTGGGCCCTGCAGATAATTCTGCTGGTAGTTACAATGATCACACTGCTATAATTTATTTATTTTCATATGTATTGTTTCTATTGGATTGTGAGTTCCTTGAAGGAAGGAAACTTGTTCTCTTTTCCTAAATTTTCCTTTCTAAATTCCTAGCACAGCATTTGATGTATGGTAGGTGGTCAGTATACATTTGCTATATTTCAGTTAGTTCTGAATGCCTTGGGAAACTAGAGCCATCTTTATCAAACTTTCTGCTGAGAGTTGCAAACATTGCATAGAGACATGCACTCCACCGCCGAGTTCTCTGAGTTTGTTTGTTTTTTTCTCCCAAAATATATCCCATCTATTTCTACCTCCACTGCTACTCCCCATTCAAGCTACCATCATGTCTACCCAGACCACAGCAAGAGGCTCCTCTCGGGTCTCCCTGCTTTCACTCTAACTCTTTTCATTACATGGCAGACAGAGTGAGCTTTTAATGGGCAAATTAGATCAGGAATACACTCAATCTAAATAAGGATGTGAAACTATGGAAGGGTTTTAAGCAGGGGAGTGACACAATTATGTTTCTATTTAAGATTATCCCAGTGGCTGCTGAGTGGTTAATGCACTGTAGATGGAAAAGGCAAGAGAGGAGGCAGGGACACCAGTGAGATGGTTACAGTGGTGCAGACCACAGAGAGAGGATGGCGGCTGGACTGAGGCTGAGGCCGTGGAAGTGGCTGGACAGCTGGTAAGTGCATCAGCCCCGAGCCCAACGTGGTCAGCTCTGGTTACGTGGATTACCTAGCTGCCCTGGACGGTGCTCTTAACCTTCTTGAAATAATATATAAGTGTATCCATGGCAGAAATGGACATAACAGGAACCCTCAGCCAGGTCTAAGGAGAGACAGGGTTATCGGTCTGTACCGATTAAGAGTATAGTGTTCCAATTCTAGTGGTTAATCTGAGATGTTGGACAAGATGCTTCACCACTCGGTGCTCTGGAAAACAGGGCCAGGAATGGTCCCTCTCTTGCAGGGTGGTTGTGGAGATTAAATGAGATGATGCCTGTGAAGTATAAGCACGAGGCATGGCAGGAAGTAGATGCACAATAAATATCAGCCTTATTATAAAACATCTTTGAGTACAGAGGTAAGCATATTGTTACGAGTAGATATTAATAGCTAAATATGTGACAAGAAATCTCCTTGGACATATGTACATTGGGAAATAGATGAATTAAAAGATAAATAAAGACAATGGGTGAAAAATTTTCTATTTGTAGTAATGCCTAGTAAGGTTGTAACTCTCATACTTTTCTGGCCGCTACTACCAATTTTTCTTACTTCTTAACTTGAATCCACATAAAGAGATTCAAAACAACAAACACAGCTCCGACCTCTGAAGTGTTTATAGTTTTAACTGATGAGAATGGAAGTAGGAAAAGGAGTTCACATGAACCCACAGAATGTAATTCATATGGTA
The DNA here is from genome assembly GCF_949987535.1 of Balaenoptera acutorostrata. Taxonomy (NCBI): domain Eukaryota; kingdom Metazoa; phylum Chordata; class Mammalia; order Artiodactyla; family Balaenopteridae; genus Balaenoptera; species Balaenoptera acutorostrata. The sequence goes on along the minus strand of NC_080073.1, from coordinate 27,577,848 downwards.
TCATTAATTTTTTCCCTCATAATAAAAATACTAGCTACTGCTCGTGAAGTCTTACTAGTCCTCCGTGCTGTGCCAGGTACTTTATGTGAATTTATTATACCCACCTGGAAGGGTTATGAGCTTGAATCTGGAGCTTACGTTGCTTAAGCTTATGTTGCTTACGTTCCTGTATGACCTTGGGCAAGTTACTAAACTTATCTCTACCTCAGTTTTCTCATCTGTACAATGGGGACAGTAATAATGGTACCTACTTCAAGTGTTGCTGTGAGGATTAAAGAAGTTAATGAAACATAAAGTGCTTAGAACAATATCTGGCACAAAGTAAGCAATTATTACTCGGTGTGTCATTATGTTATCACTCCTATTTTATAGCTGAGGAAACTGAAGTTCAGAAAGGTCAAGTAATTTCTCTAGGGTGCCAAGCTGGTGAAGGACATAGCCAGAATTTACACCCAGAACACTCTGGTTCCAGAGGGCCCTCTTCAGCATGCTATTCTTCCTCTTATAGATGACAAACTTTGGTTTCTTTATTGAACTAAGAACATGAATGGCTATTCCAATCAAACAGAGAGGACTTGTGGTTGAAGCCTTCTGAATGGGAAAGCTGAGTGGAATCAGAGGAAAATGAACAATCCTCCTTTGGAAAGTATCATTTGGTTTGCATGAAAGAAGGCTTTCCCTCTGAGGCTTCCTCAGAATTTATTGCTAATTTGGCACATACCAGATGTCAAGACCAAGAAAAATTGAGGGCTACAATGTACAGTTTCTGTCTAGTCAGCTGTGGCTCTATATTTTCTTAGGTTGAAACACGCTCATTAAGCAGAATGAAAAGTACCTGGAGCAGATGGAATTGTCATTGTAGACATACAGGTGGCTTCCCCCCTCCAGTTCTTCATTCCATAGACAGATCTACCTGTGTGGGCATTAGTGACCCTCAGCTACCTCTTCAGGCCATCCAGATATTTGGAAATCTGGATTTATGAATAGATAATCAACATTCTAGTACAGTGAGCCAAAGTTTAGCTGAGGGGTTACATCTCAAACTCAAGGTGGAAATACCTAGGTGGGAATTCTGGGTCCTTAGGTCCTTAGGCTTAGCTGCCCCATGCCTCAGTTTAATCAGCTGTAAAATGGGGATAGCATAGGATCTACTTCATTTGGTTGTTGTGAGGACAGATGGAGATGATGCATGTCAAGTTGCTAGCACAGTAACTGGCCCCTAGTAAGTGCTCACTGGACCTAACTCTATGCTCCCTGCAAGAAATGCACTTTAAATCTAAAGACACAAAGAGGCAAAAAATAAAAGGAAGGGAAAGGAATTACGATGCCAACATTGGTTTTTAAAAAATCTGGAGTGGTTATATTTATTATTACCGTCACACAAAATAAATTTCAGGACCAAGAATATTACCAGGGATAAAGGAGATCATTTTATAATGATAAAAGGGTCCATTCATCAAGAAGACACAGTAATCTTAAATGTTTATGCATCTAATAACGGAGCTTCAAAATATATGATGCAAAGATGGACAGAACTCTTAAGTAGAAACAAACAAATTCACAATTAAAGTCAGATTTCAATACCTCAATCTCAATAATTTGCAGAAAATCAGTAAAGATTTAGAAGATTTAAACAACACTATCAACTAACTTGGTTTAATTGATCTAATTATAGAAAATAAGCCAACAGGAAATAAAGTGGAGTCCTAAATATACTGAATTAGGTCAGTCTAGATAGTTCTGTTTGAGAGTCTGTGTCAATATGAGTGGTGTCTTGGGGACTTATGGGGAAGGGAGAGGAGTGTGATGGTTTTGAAAACAAGTCTAGAGCAATGGCACAGCTAAGAAGGTGGAAGAGGAAAGGGGATTTTAAGAAACATGGGTAACTATTTTGTCATTCATTTTGAAAGATGTTTTCATTGCGTATATAGACTTGAGTACATTAAAGGTGTTGCTCCTCTGTCTTCTCACTTGCAATGCTTCTAACAAGAACTGTTTTGTTCTTTTGTGTGTAACATTTCTTAGTTCTCTGGCTGCTTTTATGATTTTCTCTTTATCACTGGTTATTAGCTTTATACTTACACTGTACCTTGCTGTAATTTTTTTCATGTTTCTTAAACATGGGTTTGTTGAACTTTTTGGATGTAAGTTTTATAGCTTTTATTAAATTAAAAATATTCAGCCAAAAAAAAAAAAAAAAGCATGGCTAAGACTTATAAGCTGCGGTTCACTGAATGAATTCCAAGTGGAGCCATGGGAAGCTCTGTATTTTATTCATGTTTCAGGTCCTCAGTTGATTTCTTTCATTTCAAATGGAAAGAAATAACACAATTCTAGACCTGGCTCTGATGCTTACTCTGACTTGGGCAAGTGTGTTCACCACTCTAATCCTCAGTTTCCTTATTCGTAGAGATTCATTCATTCACATTCATTTATGCAACAACTAATTTATTGGACTTTTACTACATGTCAGGCCCTGTACTAGCCTCTTCGAACAAAGAAGGCAGATGCCCCTGCTGACAAGGAACTCAAAGTCCAGTGGGGAAGACAGACAACAAAATAATAAATGAAGAAATAGCTGGTATGTGAGATGACTGTAAGTGCTCTGGTGAAAACAAAGCAGAGTAAGAGACAGACAGAGGACACAGATGGGCCAGGAAAGGCATTCTGATAAGGTACAGAGACACACAGAAATCAAGGGGAGCCATGTGGACCTCTGGGTGGGGGAGAAGGGGCATCCAAGGCAGAGGAAACAGTGGGGACAAGGGCCCTGCAGTGGGGGTACACACGAAGTCTTCAGGGAAGAGCAAGGAGGCCAGGGAGGCTAGAGCCGTGATCAAGGTCAGATAGTAGTGGTGTCCTTATTAGATAGGGCCTTGTTGCCACAGAGACAACACTGACTTTTATTTTGAACGAGATGGGGAATCACTGGAGATTTTCTAGCATTCAAGTGGCAGGATCTGACTTGTGTTTAAAAAAAAAATTACTCTGGCTTCAGGGTGGGAAAGAGCCTATAGGGGGCAAGGACAGCAGCGGGGGGACTGCTGACAAGACAAGTGCAACAGGTAAAAGCTGAGAGGGAGAATGAGGGTGTGGAGGTGGTGATGAGAGGTTGAACTCTAGATTTACGTTGAAGGTGGAGTGACGAGAACTTGATGATGGATGAGATGAAGGGTGAGAGAGAGAGAAAAGTGTCACATGACGCTGAGGATGTTGGTCTGAGCAACTGGGTGAAGGGAGAGGCCATTTATTAAGATGGAGGGATAATAATAACTAATCCTTGGGAGGCTGTTTCAGGGATAAAATGACATAATGTATGTGAATGCACTTCCTGAACTTGAAAACACCATATGGGTATAAAAGATGAAAAATTAGAAAGCCACCGAGGCGCTGCTCATTCTCAGATATCCCCAATACTCATGTCTTAAGGCCAAAAGCCAGTGTTGATTTTCTCACTGACATTTTTCTATTCAATAAAGTTATTCTGAATGGCTCAGTGGCTTATTCCAGGAACCACAATCCAGCAACAAGGAGTAATTCACAGTAATTATGAGGTTTCCTTTAGGTTTTAATAAACATCGAAGTAGACACAATTTATAACCTCAGAGTTGATTCTTAAAAATTCCTTTCTCTCTCTCATTCTGTAAGCTGTGACACTGTTCTGATATTTCTATCCTCCTTCCCCATATAATAGGGCTTCATAAAGCTATTTTATGTTTAAATGGAAAAAAAATGTAGTTCACAACATTTTTATTTTCCTTGAATCATCCCTTGGGTAGCTAAGGTTGTCCAGCCCTGATTTAGGCCACAGTGGGTCTGACAGTGTTTTTAAGGCACCCACTGTCCACCTTTCAGAGCTGCCCTAGGCCCTCCTGGTATATTTCCTGGCAGGGGTGATTTTTAGATGGCAGCCTAGTAAAATGAAATCACTGTGGAGCTTCTCAGAAGTGAGTTACAGATTTCTTCTATCATCCGTAGGGTCAAGATGGTCTGAAATATGTTAGTAATTTTACAAATGAATCAAGAGAAAAATTTCTTAATCCAGATTGGTTAGAAAAATGAAGAGAATGTGGGAAATGGGAATTTGTCCAATAAGGAAAGTAATACCTACGTCAAGTGCTTGTCGTGGGGATTAAACAAGAGAGTGTTTGTAAAACTCCTAGCACAGAGCTTCAAAGGGGCCTAGAAAGTGGGTTGAGCTACTGATCTTTTTAAGGAAGTTTCTTTAAAAAGTAGGTTTAAGGACAGATATATTCATTCATATTTCTGTTTCTCTTTTTTGTCTGCTCTACCCTCTTCACTTCGCCCTCTTTCCCTCCATCCTGCTCACTCATGCTCTCATTCCTTTAGCAAATATTTACTGAGTATTTACGAGCCAACGCTTTGCTTAAGACACAAACGCTGTTCCTGGGTGCTATAGGAACCTAACAGAATTCTCAAATCCTTTGTCTTGAAACTAGGATGTTTTTATTGCAGAGGAAGGGATATTAGGGAGAAATCCCATTTAACATTTTGGGAATATATGCCAGTAATATGATAAGAAGGAGGAAAAGCTGACCTTAGAAACATGTCACAATCATTTTCATGAGATGGTAATTGAAATGAGGCAAAGCTAGCCCCTCATCGTGGACAGCTGAAAAAGGACAGAGTGTATAGCAGGGGCCTGGCTCATTCCCCTACAGCCTTCTCACGGCCACAGGCAGAAGACCTTTGCCAAAATCCCACCTAAAACTCTAGGAATACTTTGGCCTCAAGACAATGCCATGTTCTGATGAACCTAGGGACAGGACAGGAATAAAGATGCAGACGTAGAGAATGGACTTGAGGACACGGGGAGGGGGAAGGGTAAGCTGGGATGAAGTGAGAGAGTGGCATGGACATATATACACTACCAAATGTAAAATAGATAGCTAGTGGGAAGCAGCTGCATAGCACAGGGAGATCAGCTCAGTGCTTTGTGACCACCTAGAGGGATGGGATAGGGAGGGTGGGAGGGAGACACAAGAGGGAGGAGATATGGGGATATAGGTATACGTACAGCTGATTCACTTTGTTATACAGCAGCAACTAACACAACATTGTAAAGCAATTATCCTCTAATAAAGGTGTTAAAAAAAAAAAAAAGACAATGCCATGGAAATTCTCCAAATCCAAGCCAGAGCTCAGGTTCAGCAGCCAGTCTCTAGTTGGTGGGAGACCTTTGCTTCCTTTGGAGTTCCCCATGCCCGACCCCCTCCAATACCCTCCCTAGTAAGTATCTATCTTTCACTCGAGCCTTGAGCCTTCTTTGTTCCCTAGAACTCTGAGGCACCAAGGCCAGGGCGTTGCTCCTTACTCTGACTGCATGCTGCTGTGGTGTGCTCAGCTGCTGGGATGTATACCTCCTATCCCGACCGCGCCCTCCTGAACCTCTCACGGGCTTCTGTTTAAATCTGTCTCAATCAGTGACCAGTCAGGCCCTGGTATTGGGTTTTTGAATTCCCCACATCTCTAGCACATAACCAAGCTTCAATTTTCATGTCAGTTTTATTACTTTAAGTCCTTTCACAAACACATAAGCAGAATGATAGCTGGTTGGCAAATGGTACCTGCAGAATCCTTGGAAAACAACCCATTCCCTTCCGCTGGTTAAACATTCCCCTAGTCAGAGTTAAATGGCCCAGCTCCTTTCTAAGTGGTCACATTTTCTGAGATAGTGGTGTCCAAGCAATTTAGTTTAACAGGCAATGGGGTTCAGCATATACCCACTTGCCAATAAACATTTCCTATACAAACCATTGGTTTGATCTGCAAAATAAAACTACATTTTACCTATTCTTTTTATCCTACTTGAGATTACTTAATTGGTCTTTCCTCTCAAACCTTAAGAAACTGAAGACAATCATAAAATTTCTACTCTCTGGTTAATTTAAATGTTATGCTCAACACTAAAACTGATTCAACGTGAGTTGATTGTTTGAACGTCGCCTACAGCAACTGCTTACACCTCCTGGATATGGTTGTTAATGAAGGTGTAAGTGCATGATTCAGAGAATCTGAAAGATCTGGATGCCTTTAAGGAGGTATGTGAAGCCAGTAAAACCTCTTAGACCAGAATCACCCAGCATGAGTCTAGGAAGGTTTTGAACTGTACTGGAAATTCTATTAGAAAAGGATAAGGCAATGACCCTATCCTGATGGTTTAGCAAATGCAAATACAGTAATCATAAGAATTGAGGAAGCTTATATAGTAAATATCAAAGTCAGGTATTTTAATAATCTCTCATATTTCTTTGGCTTTTCTTCCATGTCGTTCTCTGAAGATCAACTTTTATTTATTTTTATTTTTAAATATTTTAAGAAATGAATGGGGTGGGTCCAAAATTACCACTCAGAGAAGGAACACTTACCCAGAATGCTTCATGTTTTGAGGCTTATCCATTCGGACAGCAAGTTTGATTTTGAGGTCTTGATCGGGGCAGTTTTTGGAGACTGTCATTTTGTGCCACTCTGACTGTTTGGGGCTGTTGGGGGTGGGATGGAGAATAACCTGCAGGGAAAAAGGACAATCATATTAGCCAGAAAATAGGAACACTGTTATGGGCATGTTTTCATAGACGAGAAACTTGGCTGCTGAGAATTGAGGGTCTCATCCACGTCCCACAGCCAGCAGGAAGGCAGTTAAATGAAGTGGAGGCCTGGGCATCGGACTCAGATCCAAGGCTCCACCTTCCAGGGCTGGCTGGTGCCAAGCAGCCCGGCCTGAGGACCAAACTGGCATTCTTTGCTCTCTTCTCTCTCTCTCTGGCTAATTCTGTAAGAGTAGGGATCACGATTTCTGTGATCCTGCTTTTGTACTTTTCTAAAGTTCAGAAGTACTAAAACAACCCTGAACTGAGAATGCACTCCACACATTACTCTCCTCAAATAAGAAGATGGATGTATAAGAGAAAGGAGTGTCCTTCTATATTACAGAGAACATCTAGTCTACTCTTTTTTCCATTCATCAGGATTTCTTCCGCTATGTCAAGAGGAGAAATCCTTCCGAGGCTGCAGGGGAAGAGGGAAGGGACCATATTTCATGAGAAATGTGAGACTTAGAGGTGAGAAGGGATGTGCTTAGGGTCCCACATTTCAGTGTGATTTCACCTGGACTTGATGTCTTATCACACAGCACCCAACACTGTCCTGGCCCAGAGGGAAGCGCATGCAGCTTGAAGAAGGACCTGCTCTTAGGAAATGCCTTTCACCAGGGTGCTTCAGAGTCGGTGCTGTGACTTGCGTCTTCTGTCCCAGTTCTCACTGTCACAGATGCTGTAAGTGAACCCAGAAGGCAACCCACTTCTCCAGTAAATCCGCTTTTTCAGGAGGCGACGAAAGAGTTCTCACTCAGGAGCCCCATGGGGTCTAGGAAATGTGCATTCAAGGAGGAGTGAAATATTTGGAAAATCCCCTAAACGAAGGGAATGTGGACGAGATATAGGCACAACCAAAGCTGGGCCTGCTAAGATCTGTTTCCGCGGTGGCAGTGTGCCCTGCTTTGGTGCAGTGTGCCCTGCTTTGGTGCAGGCTGTCTGGTTTTTCCAGGGACAGGGAAGGCAGGCTCCTTTCCTGGGTTTCTTTCACCTCTGCAGAGGGACAGGAGGGGCTCAGAGTCTCAGGGGTGGACGTTCTAGCCTTCTAGGTGCTGTGTCGGCCTCACCGCCATCATGCAAGCTTGGCCTGTGCTTGCAGAGTAGACACACACGGCTTTCTGTGTGATTGTGGAACAAGAGCTTTGAGAAGAGGAGAAGATCATGGCAGGAAAATGAAATCAGCCCACTTGACATGCCTTGCTTGCTCTGATTTTTGACCCCTTCTGATTCCAGGCCCAGCCCTCTTTTTTCCACTAAATTTCCTCTCTTCGATGAAAAAAATATTGTATATTCTTGCTAAACCCAACATTTGAGGCTTCTCAAGGTCTAATGACATGATTAAAATACAAGAAGGCCTGATTTTTCAAACCGGAGGCTGCCAACTTTTTTTTTTTTTGATCCTGCCCTACTTCAGTAAAATATTTTTGAGCAATAAGCCAAATATCTTTAAATAGATCACTAGTAATATAAAAATATATCAATATAAATATATAAATATCAGTCAAATATATATCCATGTATCTTTTACATGATGTATGTTTACCTTGTATTAATATACTGCATTATTACATATCTCATAAAACATACACAAATATAAAAGTTTTAAAAAGATGGGCTAAAGATAAAGAACTCTATTTTTATTTTTAAAAATTCATTTATTTATTTTTTTGGCTGTGCTGCGCTGCTCACGGGATCTTAGTTCCCTGACCAGGGATCGAACCCGTGCCCCCTGCAATGGAAGTGCAGAGTCCTAACCACTGGACCGCCAGGGAATTCCCAAAAAACTCTATTTTTAAATATCTTGGTAACTGTGGTGGCTTTGTACCATTATGCGCTATAAGTTATGGTACCATATACATGTAAGGCAAGGCTCATTGTTGAGGATACCGGATGCGAATCCGTGGTTCAAGCGGACTTGTAGATAATCTCAAAACGTTTCCATTGACCTCTCATCCTGAGTGCACCCGCACTGTTTTTATCTCATGACGTGGATGGCAGAACTACTTGTTAGCAGGACTGATGTCACCTCTACCATTTTCACGTTGTTTGCCAGGCTTGCAACACCAGTATTATCTTCAGATCATAGCTCTGCTGTAATAGTCTTTTCGGCCATTTGCTCATTTTGTGAGGGTTAATTTAGTTGAAATTCTATCATAAAATGTAGCAGTTCACGTGACTGGCACTAGTGAACAGTGATATGCCTTAGGGTGCTGGAAGGAAATGAGTAAGTCAGGGTGCCACGGGGTCGTGGAGACCTCTTGTGTTATCTCTCGAGATAACACCTGTCCCTGTATGTCACCTTGTACCATGTTCCGTATCCTGAGACCCCAGACTGTGGAAGATGGAGAGGAAGGACTTGCCGATCTCAGCGTAGCTGACCTTCTCCGCTGTGCTAGTTTGGGCTGAGAGGTGGGGCTGGGTCGGTGGGTGATGTGCTGGGAAACAAGGAAGGGGAGGAACTGGTAAAAGAAACCCCACCAGGGCCAGAACAGCAGCAGGTAAGGCCCAGGGCCTCCTTCTGCGTCTGCTTGCTTGGCAAAATCAAAGCGGGTGGGGCGCTCTGGGCACCCGGAGCTTGTTAACAGGCCATCCACCATGTGGATCCTGGGCGCGCTTCCCACCGGCAATATGGTGTCCATTCGCCGACACAAATGGCCGCAGCTCACGACTGGCCGCTCCACAAAGGCTTCTTCCCCGCCGTGGTCGCTCCCTGGGGACACCTCCTCTCTAGGGTGGATGGAGAGATGTCACCGCAGTCCTCCTCCATCTTCATCCCCACTCCGCCACGTGCCCGACGGGCCGGCGACTCCTTTGTAAGTGTCAGCCCCACTGAATTATTAGGGTCCTTATGGGTGCACATGAGTCCCGAGCAGTCCACACACCTCATCTGGACATTCCAGGCTGCTAGCTGAGTACTCTGTCATCTCAGCCGAGGCCCATGTGTGCTGTGCTTTGATGTGGTGATACTGATATGGGAACACAACCCATCCTCTGCAGTAAGCTGTATGTCAGCCAGCCCCAGCTTCTCTTAGTTACCTGGGTATTTGGGCAGGTCCTTCTGGGGGACGGTTTTACCCTGAGCCTTTACCTGGCTGATCCTCTCAAGCACTTAGCCTCTATGTCTCTCCTTACCTCTGCATTCCCCCGGGAAGGGGTGCCTGCTCTTCAGACTAGATTATGTCCCCTTGCTGTGTGCTTCCCAGGTGTCCTTTCTCTAGCAGGGCACTCACCACACTGCATTGTAACTTCTGGTTTTATGTCTCTATTCCTTACGTTCTGTGTGGTTAAGGATTTTTGACTGTCGTTATTCCTGTTTGCTCAGTGCATAGCGCAAATGAATGGACACAGTGGGCCCGTAACCCTATTTGATGAGTACAAGGTTGAGAGTATTGCACTGTTGTCAAGAGTGTGGAGGAAAAGAAACTCTCTCATGCCTTTTGTGAAATTATAATTGGTGTATACTCTTTAGGGGACAATTTGGTAGTATCCGTCAAAATTCAAATTTCATTCAGCAAGATACTTTTTTTGAAATTTATCCTACATATATATATATATATACACACACACACACACATATGTGCAAAGAAATAAACTCAATGTTATTCATAGAGGCATTGTTTATACAGCCAAAGACTGGAAACAATCTAAATAAATTATGATATATCTACATAGTGTATGTAGCTATGGAAACAAAAGGGAAGCCAGTATGGGCTGATACAGACTAATCTCCAAATATCCTGATATTTCAAGCAAAGTGCAGAGCAGTATGCATACAGTAACTTCCAACTGTGCTCTCTTTCTTTTTTATTTTAAGAGGGATATATACAAATATGCTTGTATATGCTATGCTTGTACATGCATAGAATATTTCGGGAAGAATGCCCAGTAAATTGAAAACAAGGTTTTTCTCTGGGAAAAGATACTCAAGTCAGTTGGGTGGGATCATTAGTTTTCACTACATACCCATTTTGATTATCTTTTACTATATGCATGAGTTATTTTTTCAGTTCAAAGGTTAACAAAAAGGAAACATAAAAATAAAAATGGAACAAACTAAATACTGTTGGGTGAATGAATACAGCACCAGAATCTTGAATGTGGCTATGTCCTCCTAAACTTGGGAAAAATCAGCACGTAGAAACACTTTTCCAAGGGGTCCAAGGGATCACTTTAAAAAAGAGCACTTCTGTCCCCCAGCCGCTGTCTGTGGAGGTGCTGCCAGCAGAGGGCGCCCGTCCCACCAGCGCAAGGGCCAGGCAGGTGGGCTCCACCGCAAAGGTGGAAAGTTTCTGTGGCAGGAAGGAAGTATCAACTAGTATCTGGGGGAATGTGTCATGAGACTGGAGGAGAGTATGATTTGTTAAGAGATTAATGGCAAGCTCGTGGCCTTCACCCCAACAGCAGAGCCAAGATTTTTATTTCTGCATAGGGACAACGCCGTGTAGTAAAAATAGAGATGACGTGGCATCATTCCTGGCAAGTCACTTACCTCCTCTGGGCCCCAGTGTAGTGGTCTGTACAGGAGGAGTAATAACCGGACCTTCCTCATAGGATTCAGATAAAGAATCAGTGAGGGGCTGCACACAGAGCTCTCAGGACAGTAGCCTGGCCAGCGGTAAACATGCAACTGTGCATGGGCCCCAACTAACTGGGTGGCTCTGGGGGGGTGTCTCCTGCCTTCCACAGGAATCAATTTTCTCCTCTATAAAGAAAAGACTTTGACTAGCCCAGTGTGTTTTAACTTTTTCGAGCGGAAACAGCTTTGAGAAGCTGGTGAATGCTTTGGATTAGCAAGTCCAGAAAAATGCACATACGCCCCTCCCCCCAACATGTGTAAACGGTTTCAAGGGGCTCCTGAGACCCATGGAGTGGACTCAGGTTGATGGTTCCTGGACTTGCCTCTTCTAACACTGATATTCTAGGTCTCTGAGACTCTCCTGCTTCCTGATTCATGTCTTCATGGAAAAAGAAAGGTTTGAAGAAAAAGAAAAGGCAGGGTCCTTCCCCCACTCTGTGTGTCTCTCTTTCCCTAGGGACAGAAGTGAATATTTGTCATTTCCCAAAGAAAATGGGTAAACCTCTTCTTTTCTTTCATTCCCTTTCTTTTTTTGTGGGGGGCACTCTTTTTGCTATCAGCCTTGTTTACCTTTTGTTTTACTTCCATCTGCGGTCTAGGTCCTAGTAATATGATTCCAGGTCAGTTCTATAGATGAAAGCCAGATTAAGGAATTGAAAAAACAAAGGAAGGGGACTTCGCTGGTGGTGCAGTGGTTAAGAATCTGCCTGCCAATGCAGGGGACGTGGGTTTGAGCCCTGGTCCGGGAAGATCCCACATGCCACGGAGCAACTAAGCCTGTGTGCCACAACTACTGAGTCTGTGCTCTGGAGCCCGTAAGCCACAGCTACTGAGCCCACGTGCCACAACTACTGAAGCCGGCGCGCCTAGAGCCCCTGCTCCGCAACAAGAGAAGCCATAGCAATGAGAAGCCCGCACACTGCAACGAAGAGTATCCCCCGCTCGCTGCAACTAGAGAAGGCCCGCACGCAGCAATGAAGACCCAACGCAGCCAAAAATAAACAAATTAATTAATTAATTAAAAACAAAAGAAAGCGTGGTTAATGTGTTCTTGCTGGTGTTCTTAGGTGTGTGTACCTGTGTGCTTGCTTTGGGATATTCTGTCATTTTTCTACAGATGCTGTATCAGAGGATCAGAGAGGTTAAATTTATTGGCTAATGTCACAGAGCTTTCAGAAGGGATTATGCATTCAACCAGTAGAAATGAAATTTATTAAGTCTATGTGCTGGGCTCTGGGTATAGGAATAGGGTGGTGAACGAAATAATTTTAAGTTTCACAGTCATGGTATCTCCCTTGCAATGGGAAGAGGGATGGTGGCAGGGGCAAAAAGGGGGTAGGGTGTTAAGAGGTACAAACCACTATGTATAAAATAAGATATAAGGATATATTGTGTAACACAAGGAATAGAGCCAATATTTTATAATAACTATAAATAGAGTATAATCTATAAAAAATATTGAATCACTACATTGCATACCTGAAACCAATAACATATTGTAAATTGACTACACTTTAATTTTAAAAAAGGAAAAAAATAGGTTTCTCTCCCCATGGAGTTTTCCAGTCCAGTGGGGGAGACAGAAGCCAACATTTCTGTAAATTCTGTCTCATTGGTGATAGGTTCGGTGGAGGATGTGAACGGGGAGGAGCTGAAGTAGTAAATGAAGGCGGATGGGCAGTCAGCAAAGGGCTCTCCGAGGAGGAGGTGGCATTTATATAGAGAAGCAAGTGGCCTTTGGAAGAGCTGGGCAGTGGGGAGAGTGCTCCAGGCAGAGACGAAGCCTGCTGAGATGAGAAATAATTCGGTTTATTTGAGGGACTAAAATTTGGCCAGCGATGCTGGTGCATACTGGATGAGGGGAAAGGCGAAAGCAAATGAGGCTGGGGAGGTGGGCAGGAGCCAGATCACCCGAGTCTCTGTGGGCTGTGCTACAGAGTTCAGATTTTATTATAAGCGGTATGGAGGCATAGAAGCATTTTAAGCTAGCAAGGAACAAATCCAACTTGTGTTCTGAAAATCTGTTTGGTACAGAGTCAAGAGCTGAGATGTAAGAAGATATTATAAAAGAAATTATTCAGATAAGAATTATTGGGGACTTCCCTGGCGGTCCAGTGGTTAAGACTCTGTGCGTCCAATGCAGGGGGCGCGGGTTCAAACCCCGGTCAGGGAACTAAGATCTAAGATCCCATATGCCGCATAGTGTGGCCCCCCCCCCCAAAAAAAAGACTACTAGAAAATTTTGGGACTTCCCTCATGAGCCAGTGGTTAAGACTCTGCCCTCCCAACACAGGGGGCCTGGGTTCGATCCCTGGTCGGGGAACTAGATCCCGCATGCATGCCACAACTAAGAGTCTGCATGCTGCAACTAAAAGAGCCCGTGTGCCACAACTAAGACCCGGCACAGCCAAATAAATAAATAAATATTTTTTAAAAAAAGAATTATTATCTCAGTGGTACTCAAAGGGATTGGTACCACCCCTTGAGATGTTTCAGAAATTTGGGGGATATTTTTGGTTGACAAAATAATTGGTGCTGGGCTCTGCTGGTATTGAATGGGCGGGGCCCAGGGATACTAATCATCCTGCAGTGAGCGAGCTACTCCTCAGCGATCGTACAACCCACCTGATTTTTGAATATTCCCACCAGATATGAACGGAGGTAGAAAAAACTGCTGGTGATTAACTGAGTCTAGCTCCTAAATCTCTTTTACATATACACTATAAGTGTGTTTGGCACTTTTCCAGGGAAATCAAGGAAACTTTGTTACCAAGATTGGTTCACTGTTTCAGTAAATTACTGATACTTGGGTTTTTGAGCCCCCATCCTCTGCAGGGGACTTTGTCACCTGCGCAGTGATTCTCCATATGGGAAAAGAAAAGACTCCTTCCTTGGGTCTTCAGTACAGCTGTGGTTGAATCTTTACATTTTGAAATTATTATAATTTCCCTTCTATGTCTCTTTTATATTATGTCACTGTGCTGATTTTAAAATCGTTAGGGTGTCGGTCTGTTAAATTATCTAATACTTTTGCTTCACGATAGAAAGGGTATTGCACATCCTTGCTCTCAAGGGTGTCTGGGGCTCATGGTGTTGAGAACTCCTGACCTATCTTCTGCAATGCACACAGATTTAAAGAGGGGAAACTGAGGCTTGGCGAGGTTGGGGGTCTTGCCCAAGGACACACAGTCAATGAAGAGTAGAGCCAGGGAGTCAAACCTCGAAGCTGGGCTTATCAGAAATTGGCGGTACTGCCTCTCAGGACCCGGGGACTCCGGCCCTCCACAGCTTCTTGTGATGGAGAATCCTTGTGATGGGGAGCACTTACCCGTCCCAGCTCCTTGTCCTCCAAGGCCAGGACTCCTGTGCTCTCTGTGAACAGCTTCACCTTCACAGCGGGCAGTGCGTGGGTCGTAGAGAAGTCACCCTGGGTGCCCCAGCTGCAGACAGAATCAGAGAGGTCAGTGCGGAGACCTCCGCCTGGACAACGCTAAACTTAGCCCCGCCTTCTTCCTGGGTCGGGTGAATGCAGGGTTAACCCGAGGCATCGAGGCATTGAGGCATCAAGGCATGCTGGCTGTCACATCCCCCTCCCCTCCCAAGCTGCCAGAATGACAAAAAGTGTTAATTATCTTGTTAGGCAAATGCAAGACAGATGCTCAGAAAGTTGCCAGGGGTCTTCACAGAGCACTAGAAGGAATCACTTGGAATTCGCATGAAATCGAGTTGGTGAGAAATTTGCCCCATGCATTTGCTATCCCTACAAACTATTCCAGGGTAACCACTAATATTTTCTTGTAGCCTTTCCAAGAATCCCTAGTTCTTGGAAACTGCTGTTCTAGATTTTGAGATGGAGCTTCATTTGGCAGGAGCTAACACCTGACTTTACAATGAGACCTCAATAGTAGTGGGAAGGCAGGGAGCCCCATTTCCACTGGCATTCAAAGTTATGTTGAATAGAGCAATGGATGAAGCTTAGTTTAGCCCTGTTAAAGAGGAACGAAGGTCAAAGGATGTGATGTGGGAAACGCCCTTCCCCACTCACTGGTCTCTGGGAATCACAGTAGATTTCCCAAGAGGAGAGCCTGGCTTACCTAGCATCTGGGTAGAGGGCCAGTCTGAGCTGACATGAGCCCCTGATGGGCCCCTCAGATGTGATCTTTTCATTCACTCATCACGATTCTTACAGAGCCATCTCCATCCACTCTGTACCTGAAATCAGCATGATCTTCAGGAAGTATCAACTGGATTGCATTGAGCCCCTGCCCTAAACCCTTCCACGGCACCTGTTCCATTGCACTGGGCACAATCCAGACCCCGTGGTATGGTCTCCCACTCATCCACTCGAGTGTCATGGGCCCCCTGATTGTGCTACCTCAGGGCTGTTGCATGCACGGTTCCTTCTGTTGGCAATGCTTCTCCCCACCCTTCTCTTCACCCGCTACCTCTCAGGGGCTCAGCCAGAGCTGAGAACATGTCCCTTGATCTCCCAGTCTCAATTTTGTTCCAGTGTTAAACTCTCTTGAACATACTGTTTAATTTTCTGTCCTAGCAATCATTGGATTTGTAATGATTGATTTACTTGCGTGATTGTTTAACAGCTAAATCCTCTAATATTCTGTAAGCTCCATAAGTGCGTGGACCGTGTGTTTTGTTTATATTGCATTACCACAGTACTTAGCACACAGAAGATGCTTAATAAATATTTGTTGAATAAATAAATTGTGCAAATATATATTCTTTTACAGAACTAGGAAACAGGAATAGATATAATGTTGTATAGAAATTTTTTTTTTCATTTTGCCTATGTAATGGCCAATTTCCGTATTTTAAGTTACTCATTTGATATTATTTTTAATGACTATAATATTACACCTGATGGATGCATCATAATTTATTTAACCACTGTTCTGTTATTGAGATTGGGCTGGACATTACTTTTTAATTTCATCTCTGTTTATTTCCTTGGGAAGTGGAGAGTTAGATGGGAGATCGTTTCTTCGTTCATTTATCAACAAACATGGTGGTGCTCCTACGGTGCTGCAGGAACTGTGCTCATCAGTGGAAACTTTCAAGGCTTGGGACACCTGTTCCCAAAACGCTCTCCACACAGTTGGTGACTATCCTCCTACCATCTGGGAAGAAGAGCGCAAACCACATGGCTTCTTGCCCACTCTGGGTGTCCCTATTCACTTTTTCTTCTGGCCAATTTAATCACTGCTGTTTTCATGGGCCTTTCCTTGATTAATAGCAGGCTTGACTATTTTACTCTGTGTTCATTGGCTGTTTGTATTTCCTCTTTTGTAAATGATGGAACTCTGACTTCTAGCGTCAAGGTTGCACTCAATTGAATAAATCCCATTAACTAAACTCAAAGACCTGAGGACTCTAGAGTGTTGGTAAGAGAGCACCAGAAGGAGATAAGGGGGTGCCCAGCTCCATGGGGATCCAAGTGTGCAAGAACCATTGAGAAAGCACAACAGTCGCAAGAGAGAAAGGGGAAGGACACGAAGAGGACATGAGACACGGCGAGAAGCAACAGGTTTCAAACACAACAGCAAAAGGTGAGATGTACAGATGGAAGCTCCTAATTTTGGACATCAGCCACAGCAGCAAGCTCCTAAGATAGGGGAACCTTTGTCCTAGTAAAGGCAACGTGACAAGGCATAAGGTTTTGAACCCAGCATTCTTAGTTCAAATCCTGATGAGTCACTTACAAACTGCAGGACTTGGGGCAAGTTAATTAACATCCCTGAACCTCAGTTTCCTGAGCTATAAAATAATATCATTTCACAGAATAGTTATAAAGAGTAAATAGCAGCAGGCTTGGAATAGCATAAGAGTCCCCCAAATTTTGGCTACCTTCCCTTCCCCAAATAAGGATACACAAGATGTATTCTAGTAACAGTGATAATCACTTATATTTTGTGTTATCCATTCAACACATATTTATTAAGCAACTACTAAGTATCTGACCCTTTGCTGGGCAAGCAAGATGGACATTACCCTTCCTACTACACAGGGTAAGAGGTAAAACAGTTCATGTTGTACCCATTTCACAGATGAGAAAACTGAGAAGAACCTCAAGATCTTGTGCATTTTATTACAGTGAATTGTGATCAAGTTGGGCTGGAACACAAATCTCTTAATTCCCAGTTTATAGCTCTTGCTGCTATTACCGTCATGATTATCAATAACACGCATGACTAATGATTAACAATTTTGGCAAAAAACATGATCATTACTTTACTGTTTATGGTTAATTGTGCTGTGAATCTCTTTGGGCATTTATCATGCTTCGTCATGGAGATAAGGAAGATTCCTGCCGGAAACAAAGAGAGTTCTGGAATGAGATGCTCTAACGCTAAGCCATAAAGAGGCCTTAATCCCAGGTCCCTGGGAATTCCCCACACTGGATCCCTGTGACACTGTCCTTGAAACTGGTTTGTAGGGATTTTCTGGCCTGTTCAGTGGGCACGAATCCAGTCTGCCTGAACCCCTGCTGCTACCCAAGGATGCTCAGCTCATAATGCGTTCAACATGACTCAGACCGTGGGGCAGGGCGAGGTCTCTGAGACCCCATCAGCTGGATGGAGTTGAAGCCACTGGAGGCTGCCCTGACAACCCCTGTGCACTTGGACAGTGATTTGCTTCTCCTTTCCACCAGGCCTGCAGCTGTGCTCTTGGCTTCCTACCATGACCCTTGGCTCACCTCAGGTTGCTAGGTCGCTACTGAATCCCAATTTATCCACCAGATTTCAAAATGGCTACCTGGCCCAGTGGAGCGGGAAAAAAAAGAAAGTCTAATCAGGACCAGCTATGTCATTTTCAGGGCCCAGTGCAAAATGAAAATGTGGGCTCCCTGTTCAAAAAGCAGGAAAACGTGCCATTAAAGATACTAAAATACAGTGTTTTCCTTTCTCTGAGGATTTCCTCTGCTCAAACGCATGCTCATTATTCCATCAGACCCCACTAAACTGACTCGAGCTCAAAGATCAAATAATTAAGAATTTCAAGACGGCAATGCGGAGCATGACACCAAAGGGTCTGAGTGTGGGACCTGTGCAGCCGCAGCGGTCACAAGCTCGAGAATCAGGCTCTGAGCCCAAGGCCACCCAGTCTGTTTAGCGTGGCCAGAGGATGGGCCATGCAGGGGAGGTCGCTACAGTCACAGGACTCGGTGAAAACCACTCCTGCCTTCTTTTGGTCAATGCTTCCTATTCATAGGAGCCCCAAGGAGATTTAGTTATCAGCACTTTCCCTGCCCCTCTCCCCTTTGGGAAAAAAAATCATGAAAGTGTCCACTTTTTGTCTTTTTCCAGCCATGGAAAGACCTGACTATAACAAAAACAGCTAATATTTCTCCAGAGCTTCCTATGTGCTAGTCACACATTCCTATCTCCAAAATGTTAGATGGTCATACATGTATTTTGTCTTTTTAAGCCCTCTTGGCCATCCTGTGAAACACTTACAACTATCACCCCCATAGTTACAGATGAGGAAACTGAGGCTCAGAGAGCAGATTAGTCATGTGTCCAAGGTCACAGGGAGCAAATGGCAATCTGCCTGCACAACCCAAACTCTTAGCCATGCCGCCGCGTTGCCTTGCTCCCAAATGCCACAACTCGCTCCTCTGTGCCTGGATCCAGTTAACATCAATTACCTCTGTAACTCAACTGCAAAGTTCTGTTTCAAAATGGATGGGACTCTGGGCTGCATTAGATTTATTTCACGTGCTCAATATACTTCACAGAGTGCTACGTAACCTGCAGACAAACCAGTCCGTGGTGGAACCTTGGCCTTTTGGCGGAGCCACGTAATGATAAATGAATCTATTTCTCATTGTTGCCTTCTTCTCTGCTCATTTCTTTTCCTTTGCTGAGCACTGACTGTGGCTATTTAAATGAATATCTCTTTTAAAAGTTTCCCAGGACTGAAATAAAATTCTGCTTTGATTTGAAAAGACCAGAGATTGATAGTATTTACGGCAAGGAGCAGTTGGGAAGGTTAACTAACTTCTCTCTGGACATAAAGTACATAAAGTCAAGTGGGTGAGGTGTCTCACTTCCCTGATCTTATCATGTCTGCTACTATACTCACACTGTACAGCTAGCTCACAAAAGCACTAAAAATAGTCACCAATTATCGAGTGCTTATGGTTTGCCAGGCCCTGGGCTGAGGGCTTTTCATGGGTTATCTCATTTAATCCTTCTGACAGGTCTGCAAGGTATATCCTGATTATCCCCACTTTATCAATGGAGAAACTAGGACTTGGAGAGGTTAAGTAACTGGGCCAGGGTTTCAAACTATCACAGAGCTGGGCTTCAAACTCAGAGTTTCTGACCTGAAAGCCCATGCATTAAACAATAGAGCTTTGCTGCTTCTCCATAACTCATAACACAGTATTAGAGTGTAGTGTGACAATTTTCTGTGTGTGTATCTGGCTGTCTCTCTAGATGGTTAATACCTTGGGGCAAGGAGCATAATGTGTATGTGTGTGTGTGTGTGTGTGTGTGTGTGTGTGTGTTAAATCTACTGTACCAAGCACAGGGCGGCACCCGATAAATATTTGTTTAGTGACTAGGAAGATGTGACAAATTGGAAATACTCATGTCACCAGATTCAGGGGATTGTGGAGAGATGCCACACAGGAAATATGCAAGAGTGTGACTGCCCCCTTTAAGCCAAAGTGAGGGTTTATCTCCTTGGGGATCAGATGTTTTCCCGGAGCACACCAACCCCCTGAAGTGTACAGAGTGGCTGGCAGCACGCAGAGGGGACCCAGGCGACAGAGCAGCAAGGACAGCATTCTGAGGAGCAGGGCGTAGGTCTTTGAAGGTCAAGGAGTGGTTAGCTCAGGAGGCCAAGAGCTGGAAGCAATGTGGATGCCAACAGTATAATGTTGGAAAGCACCACTGAGTTACAAAATGAACTACTGTTATTATTTTCGGTCTTTTCAACCGGAAGCAACACAAGCGCAGACTATGGAAATGCAATCACCCACAGTGGCACCTCCAAACATGAAGGAACATGTATTGATTGACACATGTGTGCTCATTCCAAATCAAATACCTTTTGCAAAAGGCTGGAGAACAAAGAGAAGAACAGTCCAGCTCACGAACCTACATGTGCACATGGTGTTGGATGAAGCTCTGACTTCCACTGCTGAGGGCTCAGACCTCTACTATGCCCTGCATTTAGAAAACACTTCCTGAATGTCTACGATGTGCAAATCACTGTGTTAGGTGCTGCTGTGGACCCAAAGATGCATGAGATATCAGCGCTGCCCTTATGGATGTGCTATTCTACTTAGGGTGATGTCACGTCCAGAAATGATAACAGTTGTTAGGTGTGAGCTGAAGCCTTGGCTTTCACACCTGTAACTGGGGATAAGAATAGTACTGACCCCAGAGAGTCGATGGAAGGATAAGTAGGAGATAAACTATTGCATATACAGTGTTCAACACAATACCCAGCACGTGGAAAGCACCAAAAAAAGTAAGTCTTTCATTTCAGGATTACAGACCAGGGGTTGGTAAACTAAGGTCTACGAGTCAAGTGTGCTGACTACTTGCTTATGTATGGCTGATGAACTAAGAATGGTTTTTACATTTTTAAGTGGCTGAAAATAATTAAAAGAAGAGTAATATTTTGGGACACATGAAAATTACATGAAATTCAAATTTCAATGCCCATCAATAAAGTTTTATTAGGACACAGTTACGCCCATCTATTTATTGATACAAATCGCCTTTTGCACTTCAAAAGCAGAGGTGAGTAGTTACGACAGAGACCTTATGGCCAACAAGCCTCAATTATTTACTTTCTGGTCCTTTACTGAAAATGTCTGCTGACCCCTGCTATATACACAGTTAAATCGTCGGCTCATGGGAGTACTTTTATTTTCATTAGCAGATGAGAAGTACGTATGCTCACCAGAGCGCAGCCACAAAGATAAACTGTAAACATGCACTTACAAGGAGAGCTCACCCCATGGCGATTCAATGTGCTGCTCTAAATTCTTCCTGGAGCTCTTGCTAGCACTCTTGGTGTACTGGAAAACTGGGGATTGTATATCACAGCATTTCAGACACGTGGTGCCCAAATGCTGCTTCCAGATCCACTTGAGCTGGCTGACTCATTCAGTCACACTACATCATTATTAATATCAAATAATAAACAAGAGTAACAGATAATTCATATTTGGGGGAGGGTGTAGATGATTTTTAAAGTCACAGCACATTATTTCTCCGAACCTGTTCCATAGGGCCACTGCTTTGAAAGTGAATACTTTGATCTGGGGGAGAAAATAAGGGAGAGGGATGTGCTTGGGTGGAGGGAGGGAGAAATCTACGGGCAAAGCAACCTTCTACTGTGTGTTTGGCGAGCATCTGCTCCATCTCAGTCACATCTCTGTTTACTATTTAAAGCTTCTTATTTGCGGAAGCCTCCTCAGACCATATGTTATCAACAAATGTTGCTAATCAAATACACACAGTAATTTTCATCAGAATTTCCCCCACCCCCCCTCATGAACAAAAAACAAACATTTGCCACAAAGGGAATATACCTCCCAAAATGACAGTAAACATCCACTGCAAACCTTTGACAACAGAGTGATATTTACGAATGCGTATGTGACTAAGCCAAGAACACATCCACTTTAGGCAAATAAGGACCCTTGGAGAACTGGATTTTTGTGCAGTTTGGTGTTGGGGGATGATGTCATTAGTTGCCATGGTGATGCTCAGCATAAGGTCATCATTCATGCGACCGAGACTGGATTTGCATTTATTCAAGGTATATGGCTCATGCGAGCTGGGCGTTAGATTGGTGTGGTTCATAAAACTAACTGCCAGCTTTAACAAGGGAGAAGTGTCATTTCGGGGAATCAAACTTCCTTGGTCCCGTTGCTAAGAGGGAAAGTTAATAATTGCCTGGAGACAACTGCATTAAAATCTTTTGGCCTGCCTTTCAGGCAGACGGCATGATATTCTACATCAAGCGAATCAATTGTACCATCGCAGTGTGTTTCATGCAAACTCATGGATAGGATGTGATTCGGGCCCTTTAACGTACTAGAAAAGCTAAACTACCTCTTATCTACATAAATGAGGCGTTTGCTTTGTAAAAATTGGGTTGTCTGGGAGGTGGAGGGATGGAGGCTCCAATTTGCCTACCTGACATTTCCACTGGAATAGCTCCTCTCCAGGAATCGGAAATCAAATGTGTTCAAACCTCAGCTTTAGTGTTCTCCCCGCACATCTGTTCCTCTAAGGTTTTCCCAGCTTAGTCACAGGAACTGCCAGCCACCCAGAAAAGAAAGGTTAGAAGTGCCAGGAAGAGGGTGGGTGGAATATTTACATAGCATGGACAGTTAGAACTTTACCAAGAAGCAATTATTACCGGTACTTCTTTATTTGGTTTCTTGTTTGTCTCCTCCTACTAGAATGTAAACTCCTCAAGGGCGGGGATCTGTGTCTGTTTCCCTGCTATGTCTGAGGATGGCTGTATCCCCAGCACCTAGGGCAGTGCCTGTCACATGGCACATGTCCAACAAGCATTTACTGAAGAAATGAATTCAGTGAATTGTGATTTTCTCCACACACGTATGCACATTTGTAGATGAGATTCAAGTTGAAAGTGAAATTGAACCATGTTGGCTTCTCCTGGACTTACATTCTTTGGCACGGTTAAAGAGGAAGTTCAGGAAAATTCTATACTATAAACTTTATAAGGGCAGGGACCAAGGCCATCACTGCTGTAGTCCAACGTTTAGCTCTGCCCAGTGCAGAAGAAGCACTCGATAAATGCCTGTTGAATGAAGGCCAGAGGAGATCAAATACAGGAGATCTGTGCATCAATCCTAATTTTCTCATTAGCTATGTGACCTTGGACAAACCACCGGTAGGGTCTCAATTTACTTATCTCTATAATAGGGGTAGGGAGGCTACTATACTGATATTTTCTGTCCCAAAGACAAAAGCCTGAGTATTTGATTTCTAGCATTTCCTTTTGATTCCTTCTTAGAGTTTTCAACACTCTGCTTATATTACCCTTCTGTTTTTATATGTTGTCTACTTTTTTTTTTTTTTTTTTGCCATTAGAGACCTTAGCATATTAATCATAGTTGATTTAAATTCCCAGTCTGATAATTCCAACATCTCTACCATACCTGTCTCTTCAAACTGTGTGTTTTGTCTTTTCAACACTTTTGTTGGAAGTGACATACGGGGCAAATGGAAGCCCTTATGCCTCCAGGAGCAATTTCTTCTCCCAGTCTTCTGCTCCAGGAGGCTATGATTCTCTGTATCTGTTTGTCTATCTCTCTAAATCTGTGGGCAGCGGTTTGCCCTGTGACCTAAAATTCTCTGATAGATCTAAGAAGAGTTGCTGATTTTCCCTTTGTTTAGCCTTTTTCTTGTTGTGAGGACAAAAACCACGCCTTCCAAGCTCTTTACATGCCAGACCGGAAACCGGAAATCCACTGGAGCCTGGACTTGTCAAGATCCTATCCGGCTGTGAGAGCTTAGACTCTAGTCTTCATTGGAGGTTGACTCATAAGAAAATATATAGATGGTCAAAAAGAAAATCTAAATGGGAAACCCAAGGTTGGAGCTAAGTAACAGAATGGTGTGGGATTAGGGTGCACGGGGTGGGATGTGGTGCTGGTACAGCGGGTGGGGTGGGCCTGGGGTTGGGTGTCGTGGGGTACATCATGAAGATGACAGCACCTCACATGGCTTGACAGGGTGCCTTTGCTGGAATGGAGTCTATAGCTTGGCCTAAAGATATCCTCTGTCATTATGAAAGGCGGTGAGTTTTTGTCATTGGAAATGATGGCTGTCTCCCCATTCTGAGGTTCTCCTGCATCTCCATCACCTAGCTGCCTTCCTCTAACCATCTGTTTATTCCAAGTTCTTAAGGACAGTTAGAGAAAAGGAATTGTTCACTGCATGGTGGACATAAAAAGGCACCCGCAGGAGGTTGCTGGGAACACATTCATTCACTGTCTTCTCTCTGTGGCTCAGCCAACCAACGCCTATTTAATTTCCCACACTGGGCTTTCTCCTATAATTGCTCTTGTAACCTGAGCCTCGTTATTAGGGTTGCAACCTATGATTCTCATAAACAACTAGGAGGTGCTCTAGTTGATTGTGTCTTTAGAACTTCAACCTGCCTTAGGACACCTCACAGCCTCTAGAAGGCTCACGGTATACAGTCAGAGAGGCTACAGATGTCAGGAAACCTGGCCAGGGGAATTACAGAATGCAATGCAAACCCCTTTGCATTCCAGCCAGTTCTACTGAGAGCATGAACCAAATGAGGAAAAACAAGTGGGGGACACAGAGCAACAGACTCAGAGTTGACAGGAGCCCTGAAGATCACTGTGGCCAAGCTCCTCATTTACAAATGAGGAAGCTGGTGCAGTGGGGATGAATTTTGGAGTCAGACTGTTTAATTTTTATCATTTCACAGCTTTATGATCTCAGACAAATTTATTAGCCTCTCAGATCTCAGTTTTCATGTTTATAAAATGGGCACATTAACAGTATCTACCTTATAGGGCTTTCTATCTGCCTGTCCCCCAATTAAATGACAGAAGCACTGAGTACAATGTAAGCTCTTAACAAAGGGCAGCTTGCATTATCCAGGGGGTTCAGGATTAAGGGAGCAGGATCAGGAGTCTAGCAGCCTGGATTCCACATCCAGCTGTGCCACTGTCTACCCGAGTGATTTTAAGCAGCTGACTGAATGTCTTGTGGCCTCTATTTTCTTACCTGTAAAATGGGATGTTAATAGTGCTTTCCCTCTTAGCATACCTCTTGTTAGAATTCGATGTGAAAATGCTACCCAGCCTGGTCATCAATAAAGCCCTCCGTAACTATTCAGGACATCTCAGAGATACAGAACAACTTAGTCCAAGTGCCAGCATTAGAATCAAACATCAAGATGTGAGCTGACCTTGTAAGTGTTTTCAAAACCATCTGAGTAGTGGCTTTTGTGTTTTCTCAGTCTGGGTAAAATAAAATTGGGACTTGAATTTGGGTTGATTTTTTTGGGCAGCTATGGCAAAGGGGTAAGAGCTGAGAACTCATTCTCACTTTCTCAAGATTTCCTTCTCTCAAAGTGCCTGAAACATTTCCCCTCACCCCCATCCTGCTTCTCATCCTTCACTGGCCTTTTCTTGACCCTGGCAGGTATATCAGAGTATTACTCAGAGAGATTTACCTTCTCCTGCCTTCTCCAGGAGAAAAGTTTTCTTCCTGCCCCACTGGTATTAGCCTTGTCCATGTGACTACTTGCTTTGGTCTCCTTCTGGGCAGAGCACATATAATCCCCAAATTTGACTTTGAAATTACCCAGGTGACTTTCCTCGGCCAATGGGGTATTAGCAGATGTGATGGAAGCAGAGGCTTGAAATGTGCTTGAATGCTCGGGCTTATTCTCCTGAGCCTCTGTCATCACCATAAGCTGTGGTGGCTGTGGATCCCACAATGGTCCACATGGAGCAGGCCTGAGCCCAGGCCAGAGTGAGGAGCCAGGGCCAACCAGACCCACAGCATGAAGCACAGCCACCCAGCCGAGCCTGGCCTGAGCCAGCCAACCCCCCACCAATTTGCTGATAAGTGAATGAAATAAATGACTGTGGTTTTAAGCCACTGAGTTTTGAGACAGTCTGTTACACAGCAATAACTAACTGATACAGTGCCTTTATCTGGTGCTTAATCACATCATCCTGGTGCTACTCTATATGGTGTAGCTTGGTCTGCAGCCCTCAGCTAGAAGAGCACATACTGGAGAGCTCAGACCCATCTCATAGTCCTTTCATATTATTAAAAAGTCTATTGCAGTCACGCAATAAACACCCGCCTAATAACCTTGTTGGTTTGAAAAAATAGTTCCCAGCTCATGTGTCCTCATAAAACAACCTCCCTGTTTGCCAGTGTCAAATGAGGCAGTTTCTCCACAGTGTAAGAACTGGACTCAGGCCTGAGTGTGCTGGTGAAGGGGGCCACAGGAACTGTCTAGGTCCCCTAAAGAGCAAGAGGGTCAACACCTCCTAAGGCCAAGGCAGGAAGCCAGTGTCTCTCACACCACTTGTGGTCAAGTGCTCCCAGGGGGAGCCCTAACCACATCAAAGGCGTTCCAGATTAAGCCTCCCACATGGAAGGCGATGAGCATTAAGCCAACCTCAGCAACACTTGAGCGCCCCCAACACTTGTGGCTCTGTCCGAGTGGGCATCCAAGCGGTGATGGGCACACAGAGGCAGCCCTTGGGGGTTCAGGGATGGCCATTCAGAGCTTCGGCTGCCCTCCAAGCAGCCAGCCCCCTCCTGTGAGACCTCCCAGTTGCCTTTGATAGAGGGGATTATGGGAGCTGTTGTTGGTTTTGCTTTCCTGGGCTGGGTTCCCACCATCCCACAGAGAGGGATCCCTGAGGACCCTGCTGTGAGCTAAGCTTGTCTCTTCTCCCAAGGACTGGCTGGTGGATTCGTTCTTTTTTCTCTCTGTTTCACATTTGTGAGAAACCACTGGGAGTGGTCATGAATGCCAGGAGTCTCAAAGGGAAATGGTGAATGGGCCAGCTGGCCGAATGTCCTTCGGTAAGAACTGAGGTGTTGTCTTAGAGCATCGGGGAAATTGCTCTCTAGACCAAGTGCGATGGCATAGGCCCAATGTGGAGCCAGAGAGTTATTCTTGAAAAGTGACAAATCTCAGTTGTAGAGAAATATCACCGTCACTCAACCAGTCCACGGTATACCAACACCATCTTAGTGGGGTGAAAACACTACCTACGTTCCCAGTCAAATCTGGCTCTCCTTGGGCTGACCACAGGGGTCCTCCACAGGGCCCAGCTACATTTACTTTGGGACTCCCACGCACATAATATTAAACACACTAAGAGGACTCCTCCAGACCATCTTGTAAAAAAATGTATAAAAAACTGGATGAAAGTTGAAGTGAATTGCCGTCAACTACTGGATATAGGTTAAATTTAAGAGACATGTAATTCAGTATTTTTTTTTGATTTTGCAATTATCTTTACTTTAGAGTTAAAACATTTCCAGGGAAGGGATGTAATGATTATTGTGCAGGTATTAACACATTTTTGACCGGAGACATATTACGGCTACAGGTGTTAGTTTCTGCAAAAATCCCCCAGTCAGTAATGTGTTAACGTACTGTGTACATAATGATGTAATCATTACTATGCAGCACTTAACAGCTGGAACTCTGAAATCAGACACACCTCACTTTCCTGTTGTCAGGTATTAAAGTAGATACAGATATGGCAGACCACTAACCAGCTGTGTGATCTTGGGTAAGTCTCCTAACCACTCTGAGCCTCAAATTTCCCATCTGTAAATGGGACCATAACAATGTCTACCTCTTTGGGGTGCTGAGAGGATTAAACAAGACAATGAATGTCAAGGGCTCAGCACAGTGTCAGGTACCTTTGAGAGTCCTCAGGAAATCTTGGCTGGTTTGTAATTTAGGATGCTAATTGGGCAAGAATGTACAGAATGGATTTGAGTATGAACAGGCCAAGGAACATGTAATAGTTTAGACGGCACAAGATAAAGGTCTCAGAATCATGAGTTGGAGGGAGGATGGGTGAGGTACTAAAAATAGAGATTTCTAGGCCCCAATATCAACTGTGCAAAAATTCATATAGAGAGGGGTCTGTCCAGGAGTGTTTATTTTTAATGATCTTCCTTGGTGATTCTGCTGCTTGGCTATGTTTGTGAACTGCTGTGGAGTCTACAGTCTTCAGTTGAGTGCTGCATGAACAGCAAACAGCAAATACTTTAAGGTTCACAAAGATGAACAAGCAGACAGGCCCTGGTCTCCCAACTACAGATTTCCCCTCAATATTAGGTGGCCCCTGAAGGAAGGAAAGAATGATTACTCAGTCTCCTTGAGATGCTGACCCCACATAAACTATCTTTTGTAGTTTGAGAGCTGTTAATGGGCACACTGGAACGGTGGTTCTCGGAACGACGATTTTGTAAGAGTTACCACAATAGTGACTCTTAGTGGGAAGTTATGAGTGACTCTCCCACTCCCCAGCAAATGGTGATGATAATAATACAGTTCTGACTGAGGGCTGATTACACGCCAATCACTGTTCCAGGGACTTTTACATGAATCACCTCATTCATTAAACTGAGATGTGAACCTGAGTTGAATGAATGTTGACTATCCCACGTCTGAGTTGGAGGAGGTCAGCCCAAGTCAAGAAGGCTTGATTCATGAAGCATGTCGGAGACCCCAATGTACACTTGATTCCTGGAGAATGGATCTGGTTGGACCAAGAATGGTCTGCCTTAATGGGATGGCCTCACAATATTGTGGGAAATAGGAAGCAACCAAAAGATTATGAGGCCAATCCCAGTCATGGGGAGGGGAAAGAGAGAGAAATAGAGAAAGAAAGGACAAGGAGAAGGAGAAGGAAGCGGGGGGGGGGGGAGGGGGGAGGCGAAAGGAGGGAGCGGGGGAAAGACATTTGTCTCTGAGTGAAATGTTGTGATAAGTAAATCTGTTGAAAATCAAAATTCCCAGTATCCATTAGTGTTTTAAACCCTCCCCTCCTAGCTTCCAGATTTACATAAATAATAAAACAACTTCATGACTTCTTGTGTGCACATTGCCACACAGCTTCACCTCCCTGCCCATGAGGGAGGAGAGCAGAATCAATACCACACCGCTCTTCAATTAAGCTCCAGTGTACACCCCCCTACAGAAGTCTGCGTGTCTTTTTCCTCTGCCTGCAAACACTCTCTCTCCCTCTGATCTGCAGCTTAGGCTCTGGCAGTTCGTTACAAGCACAATAAAATCAGGTTTATTCCCTCCATCAATCATCCAAGAAAATTTATAGAATTGTGGTCATTAATTCCATCACTTTACGTGGGGCGGGGGATGATAATTTCATTATCCATTATAATCGCATGTAAAATTTTATGAATTATTTGCATCATTTAAAATTCAACATGTGCCTAAGGTAAAATACAGAGCTGTCTGGATCAGACAGACTTTTTTTTCTTCTGCTCTGTCTTATGTCAGGCACAAACATTGGTGATGTTGAGGGCTTTGAAACTTTCTCTTCCCTTTCATAAAGGGTGGCAAAAGCAGAGCTATGTTCTGAGGAATAGTGAGGAAAAAATGCCAAAGAATCATTAAGTGACACAATGAGTGACTGATACATGACTTAGCCCTTCCTACAGCAGTGGTATTGCACGACAGATTAAATGACTGACATATTCATACCTTACCATGAGGAGTTAGATGGCAATTTGACGGTCATGTCCAGGGACCTTAGCTTGGCTAATATTTTATCTTTAACAGTGGATCATATTACGGCACATTTGTATATAATTCTACATTTTTGTATACTGTCACTGTCTTAGCTTGGGCTGCTCTAACAAATACCCTAGACTGGGTAACTTAAACAACAAACATTTATTTTGTTTGGATATTCTGGAGGCTGGGAAGTTCCAGCACCAGCAGATTCAGTGTCTGGTGAGAGACCTCTTCCTCGTATGTCCTCACATGGCAGAGAGAGATCATCTCTCCTGTGTCTCTTTTATAAGGACACTAATTCCATTTATGAGGGAAACACCCTCATGACCTAGTTAACTCCCAGAGGCCTTACCTTCAAATACTGTCATATGGGGAATTAGGGCTTCAACATATGAATTTGGAGGGCCGACACAAACATCCAATCCATGACCTTATGTCCCTGGACCTCTAAAATTCCAGACCTCACAGGCAAAATACATTCATGCCATTCCAGAAGATCTCCCAAAAGTCCAAAGTCTCATCCAACTATCATAAGGATCTTCGTTTAGCCAATGCTCTACCTGTAATAATGGATCACATTACAGCACATCTTGTCTGCAATTTCACTTTTTTTTGTATACTGTCAACAACATTTACTAAGTACTATGTCTTAGATGAGACGCTCAGCACTATATAGACATCATGTACATGAATCCTTGCAATAACACTATGATGTAGGTATGACTACTTCTATTTTACAGGTAAGATGTCCTAGGGATTCACCAAGGCTGACGGCAGTTTTTGAGTGTCTAATTCCACATGTATTTATCACGATGTATGGTCTATCTGTATATTGTTAGGTCCCCATTTTACTAAAGTTGTTTGAATAAACTTAGGGACTTTTTAAAATTAAAAATATATTTTTTATTCAGATGTTCTAATCCTGGAAAAAATTTTGCAGAAAAAGATGACATCTTACATTTTATGATTTTATGATACCCTGTCACCCTGGGAAAAAAGTCTATGATCAATCTCTGGAAAACACTAATTGGTAATCTACTCTGTACATCACAAGTTCTGAATTTAAGTTCTGAGGTTAAGTTCTGAAGTGCTACAAAGATGTCCGGCTCCCAGTTTTGGTCCTCGTTCATTTGAAGAACAAGAGTAGTTACCTGAACAATTAAAGGAATGCACAGAGGAACTAAACAGTTTAATATAGTTCAAGAATTGTCCGAAGGCAGAATACAGTCAGCTAATAAATGGTTGAATACCGTGGTTCAGAGGAGAGATTGATGTGGTGGCAGTGATTTGGGAGTCCATCACAGTGGAGGCAGGTGCAACTAGAATGGGTCCTAAGAATGGATAAAAGAAGGATGGGCAGAGGGCGTATACTGGGGAAGGGAAGTACTAAAGATCCTTCAGAGGACAAGGCTGTTCAGTAGCTCTATTACAGAATCTAACACACATGGAATCTGCTCTTCACTGTCACGGAGGAGTGATGGCAGTTATGGAGGATGGCCGACTTAGGCTACTGGATTAAAGGGTAGAAATTTGTAGGTCTGGTGTGATGAATTAGCTATCAGGACAGGCAGAGTTGGCCCAGAGAAAATTAGTGAACTAGGTGAAGTTCATGGACATCTGTTATTTTTCCTGCTCAACATTCTTGCCCCTGCTTCTAGTTACAGTATTCTAATTCTTCCTTGGAAACCACTTCTCCCTGACCTTGGCTCATTTAGTCTGGGTAAAGCTGACCCCACTCCTGAATTGAGAGGTGGCCGTTCTTGACACTGCATTTCCTACACTAGGATGACTAGTTCAGGGGTGGATCTTTGACTCAGCTGAGTAAGAGTCAGCCATGAGACTTTGGCTAAAACACAGGGAAGGAGGTGCTTTCTTTTTGGGGGTTACTACATGCACAAACTGTAACCCACGAACTATTGACAGCAACCAATTTGCCTCCATGAGGAAAGACGTAGCCTGAGAATGAAGACAATCCAGAGGGACAGAGCTGAGGGAAGGAGAAACACTTGATGGCATCATTTGAGCATCTGGATCAAGCGATGCCTGCAGCCCTAGACACTTCAGATAAATGAAATGAGGAAATCCTTTCTCAGCCTAAGCCAGTTAGAATCAGAGTTCTGTTCATTGCAACAGAAGATGTAAAGCAAAGTCCCATCTATCTGTAGTTCTTTACCTGCCCATTCCTTTTTCATTTGCTTCTTCCCTCGTGATCAGAGTCTGACATTTTGCTCTCCGAAATGGGTCGGCACTACTCCATTATTTGGACATTTCCTGAGAATTTTTCTTAAACAAACCTACTTGCCCTGAGTTCTATTCTTTCAGGTTCTTTTTTTTTTTTTTTTTTTTTAAATATTTATTTATTTATTTTTATGGCTGCATCTGGTCTTAGTTGTGGCACATGGTATCTTCGTTGAGGCATGTGGGATCTTTCATTGTGGTGCACGGGCTCTTCGTTGTTGTGTGTGGGCCCCAGAGCGCGTGAGCTCTGTAGTTGTGGCATGTGAGCTCAGTAGTTGTGGCACTCAGGATTAGTTGCCCCGTGGCATGTGGGGTCTTAGTTCCTCAACCAGGAATCGAACCCGCGTCCCCTGCACTGTAAGGCAGATTCTTTACCACTGGACCACCAGGGAAATCCCTATTCCTTCAGGTTCTTAATAGAATACAGATTAGTCCGAAAACCCAAAATTTCCTTTACCTACTCGTTCAACTCATTTATTGGCCCCCAGCAGGCCAAGGCACTGTAATACTTGGAGTATTAGACAGGAGAGGTCCCTGCTCTCATGGAGCTCACCTTCTAGGTTAGTTGTACAATAATCTAAGCTACTTAGGTAACAATGACTAGGAATGGTCTAACCCAGGGGTCACCAAACTATATCCTATAGGCCAAACTGGCCTGCTGCTTTGTTTTGTAAATAGAGTTTTATTGGGACACATCCATGCCCATTCATTTACACATCATGTGTGGCTGCCTTCATATGAGAATGGCAGAGTTGAGTCACTGTGATAAAGACTGCATGGTCTGCAAGGCTGAAGTATTTGCTATATGGCCCTTCACCAAAACATTTGCTGACCTGTAGTCTAACCTTCATTTCCACAAAGGTGTGTGCAGCGTAAGTGGGATCCCAAGAGATCTGGTGTTTCATTTCAGTTCTTCTTAACGGTGGAGGTGAATAAAGGGTAAACTTGAACTCTTAGGAGCCTGGTGGCCCTGTCTGAAACGCCACTCTGCAGGCATTTGTTCAAAGTCACTCATTTTTAAAAACCCTACATTCTATCCCATAACATGGTTTTTGTTGTTGTTGTTGTTTCAATACAAAAATGTTTCCAATTTTACCAGTAAGTTGATACGACAGGAAGATGCTCCCTGTTGAACTCTGGGACTCTGGATTCCATGCATGTTCCAATGGGAAAAGCATGGCCTGCATTCAAAATAATATGTCTCTAACGTGAGACTTTTCAACTCAAGGCCTAGAGGAGGGGAGGCTTTCTCTATAGCTCCTGCAGCCCCTCTGCCCCCATCAAAGAGATGACAGCAATCAGAAAGGCCAATGCTTCCGGGTGATTTCTGGCCCCAGCATCTATCCCTTATACCTCTTAGGCATACTGAGAATTTATAAGGATCCGAATAAACTTTTTGGTGTCCTAATTTTAGGTTTTTTTTAAGCATTACAGTTTTCCTAATGAGAGGAGACATATATATTATTATTCCGTATGCTGTGTTTTATGCCTTTCCCCAAGTGACCTCTCTTTGAAGTGCTCTGTCAGAGCCCATCAATACATTATTTGTGGACAGAGACGGCTTAAGGATGCCTCGTCTTGGCTTGAGGTTATGATTATGGATTTTTATTTTGTTGCCTTTATTTATTTGTTGGGCATGTTTGGTGGTAGAAAGATTGTTCTGTGTGGTCGGAGCACTGCACTTTTATTGATGTACAAAAAGGCATTCATTATTTATTGGGTGCTATCGATTGTTTTTTTACTCTTGGGGAACTGGGATGTTTATATTGTTAGGTTTTGCTTAACCTGATTGAAAAGAGAATCACTTAGTGAGACAGACTCAGCCCCCTCCTCTTGGCAGGGCAGGATGGCAGGTAGGGCTGAGGAATGGTTACCATTTAGGGCCGTCGAATGGCTCACTCATGAAAGCCCCTGACTGAGGCCCTACTATGTGCTTGGTCTGTGCTAAGCACTTTGCCTGCCGCATCTCACTGAATTGGTAACCCCATCATCGTAAGGTGGAGCTTTCACTCCCATTTTACAGACATTGACATTTACCGTCTTTAAGCAACTGGATCAAGGTCACTCAACTGAAGAACAACAACAATAATAGTAAGTGAACACTGGCTGAACACTCACTGTGCTGGGCACTGAGCTGAACACTTTAAACCCAGGGTTTTGTTTCATCACGGCAGCAGCATTACAGAACAGGTACCATCAGCACTGCCGTGTTCAGAGCAAGGAACCGGGGCTCAAAATGTTAGAGAAACCACTTGCAGGTCGCCAGACTAGTGAGGAGTGAAGCTGAGATTCCAGCCCAGACAGCTTGACTTCAGAGTCATCTTTTTAGAAGCACGTGCCCTGTTGTTGGGAAGTGAAACTGAGATCCAACAAATGCAGTGCCCGCTAAAGCCAACACTCCTCTCTCCTAGCAGTGCCGGTCCCACAACCTGCCAGAGCAGCCTCCGGACTGGCGCCTCTAGCGGAGGGCCCGGCCTTCCTGACTCTGAGCAGGAATGCCAGAATGGAAGAGGAATCCCAACTCCCTGTGCCTCTCTCAGGATGCAGGGCGGTAAATTAGAAAGAGCACAGGATGGAGAGTTCGGAGGCCCGGGTTCCAGCCCCTGCTCGTGTCCCGTGCAACTCTGAACAAGCTCCAGGCTCTCTCTGGTCAGCCATTCCATCTGCACAGTGAGGGGGTTGGGTTGGAGGAACTTAACACTCGCTCCTGGGTCCAGCAGCTTTGCTTTTGTCATTTCATCTCTGCCCCAGATGGTGGAGATTTTCCTGACTCCTGTATGAATACAAAGTACAGACAAATCTCTGGACGTGGGGGAACCCCAGAGTTTTCTGGGAAGTGGACTTTGAATGTCACATTCTGGAACCTAGTTGGGGCCATTCCTGCATCCAGAGGACCTTCACTTGGAGGGAAGGATGGAAGGCAGGTGGCAGAGGTGCAACAAGTGGCTGCTCTTAAGTACAAAGAGTGGCTTACAGGAAGTCAAGAGCTGTAGGCGCCACCCAGGCGGGGCAGAACGGCAGCCTGCAATGGAAATGCTCGCTGGGTTGGCAGAATCTCAATGACCTGAACTCCCCTTTCTTCACTCCTAATGGTGACCTCATGTCCCCCGAAGCTCTCTCGTCCCCCTCGCTTCTAAACCTTTCCTGAGGGGGCGGGATGGATTGGCAGTTTGGGCCTAGCAGATGCAAACTACTATATATAGAATGATGTAGCTACACAACAAGGTCCTACTGTAGAGCACAGGGAACTATATTCAATATCCTGTGATAAGCCACAATGGGAAAGAATATGAAAAAGAATATACATATGTATATATGTATAACTGAGTCACTTTGCTATACAGCAGAAAGTAACACAAGATTGTAAATCAACTATACTTCAATAAAAAATAAATAAAATTAAACCTTTCCTGAGGCTGCTCTCTCCACCAGTAAAGGCTCCTCATTCCTCTCTTACGCAAACCCCACTCAGTCCCACGCACCTCTCCTGATCGTTCCAGCCCTCGCTCATCTCTCCCTCCTTCTGCAGCCACCCCTACCCTGCAGGTTCTTGAATCGGTTCCCTTGTGTTGGTTTCGGTTTGGAGCTGGTGTGTATTCTCAGGGAACCTGGCCCAGGGCCTCAGAGGGTCTGAGTGTAGAAGGGGTTGAGCTGGAGTTAAATGTACCCGACTTCTGCATACCCGCCACTCTAAACAACAAGTATTTATTACATTTCCACTACATGACTGGATGAGTTCTTGGTGCTGTGGGTATATCCCAGGGCACAAGACAGACTTGCACTATTACTTGTGCTCCAGACATTTACGTTTTTTTTTTTTCTGGGCTATGAAACTTCTTCCAGAAGCTAAATGATCAGGTCTAGATGCATATGCACATCTGATTTGCTTTCCAGAACATGGTAATTGTAGGCTTTCCTATTTTAGCTAGGACCTTAAAGGTAGCCAGCCAGCCTTGATGAAGGAAGAAATACAAAAATGTTTAAAGAAAGGAAAAGGGCCAAGCATTAGGTGTACTGGTATTTTTAGCGATCCTCGTTCCTTCTTATTACAGAATTCTTTGTTGTTTATCTCTGAGTTGGGCTTCGAGGATACACTGGACTATTTTATCATTTGTTCACGGATAAGATACACATAAAGGATTCCTGAAGCCCAGGAAAAAAGGAAGTTATAGTAGGATTTAGCCACTAGATGGCAATCTGAGGCTGTGAATGCTTCCCCAGTTTTGGTGCTAGCGGCCTTCCAAGCAGAGCAGGGCTAACACTCAGCCACGGTGGATTTTCCATCCTGTGTTCCCAAGCGCGTTTCCGCTTGCTGCAGAAATACTTCAGCCGATTTGGAAATGTTCAACAACGCACCAGGTCCTCTGAATTCTTAACTACCTTGTTAATTCAACAAGCGGAGTTAATTGATAATTAAGAGGGACCGTAACTAGTGTTAACATTCACGTGTAATTTTAAAACGCACCTCGGTTGTTTTTTGAAAAAAATGGACCTTGATTCTGCTTTATACAAAAGCGTAAGAGCGATGAAAGAGGTAAGTGTATCTCACGAGAGTTCCTTCTCCCTTCTCTAGGAGAAGCCTCCTCTATGTGGGGTGGACCTGGGGCTCCAGTGGTTACATCTAGGCCACGTGGCTCTGCCCCTTGTCCAGAGCTGACCGTGCCAGACAAAGACACAAGGACAAAGCACATCCATTCCAGTCTCATGCTTTGGAGAACCTGACACTTAGATAAGGCAGACAGAGGGGCAGGGAGGTGAGTTTTGGATGGAAAGTGCCACTGGATTAGTCTTTATTAGTGGCTGATAACTCCCTAGTATTTAATTAACAGTGAAATGTAATCCTTCCATGTCCTCTGATGGAATCAATTTAATCAGGTTCCATCCCTGGACACCATCAGGAAATGGACTAGACTGGAATGGATTTCTACTTATTTTTGGCATGCAAGAAGATAATATGACTCAAGAACAAAGCCCTAAATTGATTTAGAATCAGTTCTCAGCTTCCTTGCTTGCTAGCTGTACCTTGGTCCCTATTTGGCAATAATATGAAGAGGGTTAGATCTCAGACCAGCCACTTTTTTCAGTTAACCACCAGGCAACCAGACTCTTCGATATAGTTGTTCACTGATGATACTGCCCACAAGGCCAATGAACACAAAGTGTAACTTCCCACAGCTGAACAATTCTTTCCTTAAACTACTATTTCAGACAGTGGAAATAAAATGGTTTGATATCACAGATAAAAAGGACTATTAGTTAAATCAGTGGTTCTCAGCTGGGGGTGATTTTACCCTCCCCTTTCTAGGAAATATTTGGCAAGTGTCTGTTGACATTTTTTGGTTGTCACAACCAGGCGTGATGATGCTATTGGCATCTATCCAGCTTATAGTTATAGATTTTATTCTATTCTTTTCTTCCTCATAACTTTTAAGAACATTTTAGAACTGTTTAGAGTCCAGGGATACTGAAAAACATCCTACAATGCACAGGGCAACCTCCATAACCAAAAAATAACTGGCCCCAAATATCAGTAGTGCCGAGGTTGAGAAACCCTAGCCCACATCTTCCACTTCCATCCAGTGGTGTGGAAATTTTAGGTAGTTCTAGGAGTTACACAAGCCAGTAAGAGGAATGATGGGGCTGTCTCTGACTGTTGGGGTAGGAGACAGTGTCTGGTTCCTTAATCTCTCCCTTTCCCACTCTTCCCCCCATCCCCATCCTAGTGTACTTGCATACCCTTCCCAACTCCAGCTGTTTGAGAATTGCATCAGACCATCCATCCGCCTCCAGGAAAGAGGAATCCAAAAATGCAAATGACTCGTTCTCTGCTAAGTATACAGCTGCTGTGCAAAGAACCATTTAAACCAGGGCTGGTAAAGCTTTTTTTTTTTTTTTTTAAAGAAAACTATTTCCAAATTTCTCCAGCCTCTTAAAGATTCTCTTTTAAAAATCTCTTGTTGTAAGATTAAATTGCCCATCTCTTTTCAGATGAATTTTCTTCCTGCTCTACAGAGAATTCAGAGACAGATTTGTTTAACTTCCTCCCTTTGTATTTTCAAGGTTCTCTCCATTCCACAGGGCAAGTTACCTAATGGTACTGAGTCTCAGTTTTTCTTAGCTGTAAAATGGGGATGACAATACCTACTACACAGAATTGTTCTGAGGTGGGTGCACACGAGTTTCCAGCTGACTATAATCCTTTCTCTCTGGCCCCTCCTCCACGCACTGGTTTGGCCTCCAGTAGCCATGTCTGTGGTATATGAACTTGCCCTCCTGGCCACAGCTGACTGCTCCAGGGACGAGCACCTGACCCTGGCTGAGCCAATCAGATCCCTTCATTCCAGAGTTGGAAACTTACAATGGGGAAGCCCAGAAACAGGTAACCACTGGAGCTGGGTCACAGTGATGGCAGCTCACGAGCATTCTTTGTCCAGTTTTCATAGTGCCCCTTCCAAACGTCCTTGTGTCTTTCAGTTCCCTTCCCTTAGTTTAATTTTCAAGACTCTTTTTGCCTTTGACTCAGCCTATATTTATCGATTTCATTCTCTTCTCCTTTTCCTTTTATGCCTTTTTAGAACCTACCTTCCCCCCACAGTCCTGAACTTGCAAGCACTTCATAGCCAAATTCAAAGGCCATTTCAAAAAAGCTATCTCCACCAGGAACATTCTTTGGTTTTCCCAAAAAGAAAGGATCTGCAGTTTATCTCAAAACGGAATCCTTTCTATTTCATATTCATTATGAATATACATGACATTTCCCTGTGAGTGTGTATGCATCCTAAGGGCAAGGTCTTTGCTTTTCGTTTATTCATCTTTGGCCTCTAGTAGTGTTTTATTTATTTATTTATTTTTAAACATCTTTATTGAAGTATAATTGCCTTACAATAGTGTGTTAGCTTCTGCTTTATAACAAAGTGAATCAGTTATACATATACAATATGTTCCCATTTCTCTTCCCTCTTGCATCTCCCTCCCTCCCACCCTCCCCATCCCACCCCTCTAGGTGGTCACAAAGCACCGAGCTGATCTCCCTGTGCTGTGCGGCTGCTTCCCACTTCTAGTAGTGTTTTACACATTGGATACTCAATTGAAACTTAACAGAAGAATGAATTATTCATTTTATTTATTTGTGGTCTGGGAACTTCAGAAATTGTTATCTCATCTTTTTCAAGGCTGTAATAAAATGCTAATGTACATCAAAATAAAATTCAGAGAAAAGCAAGGACCTATTTCAAATGTTTCCTTCCCTATGGAGCTTTCGTTGGTTTTCCCATCAAGAATTAACACTTTCGGACTTCCCTGGTGGCACAGTGGTTGGGAATCCTCCGGCCAATGTAGGGGACACGGGTTCGAGCCCTGATCCAGGAAGATCCCACATGCCGCGGAGCAACTGAGCCCATGTGCCACAGCTGCTGAAGCCCACGCGCCTAGATCCCGTGCTCAGAAACAAAGAGAAGCCACCACAATAAGCCCGCGCACTACAACGAAGAGTGGCTCCCGCTCGCCGCAACTAGAGAAAGCCCGTGCAGCAGTGAAGACCCAATGCAGCCATAAATAAATAAATTAAATTAAATATATTGGTTTTATTAAAAAAAAAATTAACACTTTCATTTGATGTTTTATTCAGATAATTCAAGAAACAAAGTCAGCCGTGGAGGAAAATGTTTTCTTTCTTTTGTCCTGACTGTCCACCTTCAACAAGATCACTAACTGCTTCTCAGTCACTACACTTTGCAAGCTGGCGTGGAAGATTTACTAAGCAGAAAAGAAATCACAGGATGTTCTAGAAAAACCACCCAAGAAATTCTGAGTATAGTTAAACCCTTCAACAAATAGAGATTGAGCACTGTGATTCTCAAAATGCAGACCTAGTATCTTGGAGGTGATTTTAAGTGGCATAAAGGTGGGGTGACAAATAGCTATGTGCGTCAGTCATTCTCTTCCCTTCCTTCTGATTACTTCAGGAAGACTGTCTCAGTGTGGCAGAAGAACGTCTTAAATTTGCTCATCCTCTCTTGTTTAAAAGAGATGGCAGTCTGTTAACATTTGGAGCCTCCTTCTGCAGGGAACAGAATCAAACTAGAATTTACTAACATTGTTTTGTTTTCACTGAAGTTATTTTTATGGCTACTCTCTATTTACAATCAGACAGAAAAAGATCTCCTTTAAAATCTAAGTTCAAGAATAGGAGTAGATTTTAAAAATATACATAAAAC
This sequence comes from Balaenoptera acutorostrata, assembly GCF_949987535.1. Lineage (NCBI taxonomy): Eukaryota > Metazoa > Chordata > Mammalia > Artiodactyla > Balaenopteridae > Balaenoptera > Balaenoptera acutorostrata. The sequence continues at coordinate 27,537,898 of NC_080073.1, read as the reverse complement.
AACTAACAGTGCTGGTGGTGTGCAGGTATGGAGTGAGGATGGTCAGGAATGACTGTAGTTTTAGAAAGATAGAGCCAGTGCCAGACACTGTGTATTTAACTGCAGTGAATGTTAAAAATATGTCAGATTTGAAAAAGGGAGGGTGACTTACAAGTAGATATATGTCCTAATTCTTCTCAAAGACAAATTTGGAATAGATTTTTCTATGAAGCTTCATCATTAATATGTATATACGAGGATTAATTTTTACATACGTTAAGTCCTTAATTCCTCTGAATCATTTCCATGTTACAGTCTACTTTCTTTCCGATTTCTGTGTGTGTGCGTGTGTGTGTGTCTTTGTGTGTGTGTGTGCACATCCTGCTTTCAACAGAACACAACAGCAAACGTGAACTGTCATATTCTGATTCTGACAAACTATGCAAACCTCTGCCCAATCCAATTATACTGTATAATTAAAGCAGTTAATTTTAAATTACAACTGAGCTCAATTTTAAGGGGAAAGATAAATCTTTTTAATTTTCTAGTGTCTTAGTTTTATCCAGCTTTGCAAATCGTACTTATGGCCTGTCTGTAAAAATAAACCTAAATGTAAATTATGATTTAAATCCCCATGGGCAAGCTGTTTTGCCTTATTTGTTAGAAAGCAAATAAGACCTACTTTACGGCCTCTTTATGGAACAGAAAATTTCAAACCAAGGGATTTTAAAAAGACATCAACGATCTTGATGCCATAACTATAGAAATGACTAAACAGAGTAATGCTCTCAGAATAACCTGACAATCTTTAAAGCAAACCATTATTTGATGTTTTTCTTTTAAATTATATGGTGATATGGAATTTAAAAATTGTATATAAATACATTACTTATATTCACCACTTAAGCCGTTGTTTAAACAATCTATTGAGATAGAGGGCTCTAACCTGTGAGTTTTTCTTTGTAATTTAGTGTTGATCACAGGAGATCACTCAAGCCTGCATTCAGTCGCCTCCCTCCCTCCTTCGGACTATGTCACTCAGAGTTCATGCTTTTAAAACCACTGGGAAGAAATAGGATTCTCCCTCTCCTTGTACAGCCATTATTATTTGAGATCTCAAATATATTCAGCCTCGAACTGTCATATGAAATTCTAATTGAGAAACCTCAGGGGAAGCAGTGTGTTCATAAATCAGTTGATCCATCCCTGGCCCGGAGGGAGTTTTTGCAGGCAACATTTTTCATGCTCCTAATGTCTAAATATTTAGGTCTTCTCTATTGTAGGTGAAGTGGAGTGCTCCTCTTCCTCTGTTCAGATGCACAAATTAGAAAGGTGTTCTGCTGTGTAACTCGCTCCCATGGGCATAACCAGATTGGAAAGGAACCCCCCCAGCACATATGGAGGAGTAAAGTACTGCGCTAGCTCGTGCTGCTACAACAGAGAACGCTGCCTGAGCAGTGTTCACTCGCTCGGGGCCATGACATTGTTACAGCAGGATGCAGATGAGATTCAATTCCCCATGTATATTGGCCAGGAAGTAGTCATTTTCTTCCAGATTCCAAAACAAAAAAAAGCATATAAAAGCACAAGAGACTCAGAGAGCTGTTAATATGAGAACAACTTCGAATCCTCTATATTTGACTACATATGTGTATGCATGTGTGTAAAATTTACTCATTACTAGCACCAGGCTTTTCACGGATGGTGACTTAGCAGGTGTGGTGAGACGTGAATGAGCTGCTCCTCTGCCACTTGGGGAGCAGCACCATGACTGTCCGCTTGCTCACACCCCAAACCGAGACACTATCCTGGGTGCCTCTCTCCCCCCATGACTTCCACACACGCACGCATTTAATCTAACCACGGGCCTTTTTGTATCATTCTCCAAAACATGTCTATTTCTCTTTACTGTCAATCCAGTCTAAGCCACCATCACCTCTTGCTTGGACAGCGGCAGTAGGCTTCCCACTAGTCTCCCAGTGTCTGCTCTTTTAAAAAAAAGAATATATATGGAATTCTTTTTCTCCTGGTAATTTTTTAAATAACAGCCTTATTGAGGTTTAATTTACATACCATAAAATTCATCTGTTTCACAAACAACCCAATTAAAAAATGGGTGGAAGACCTAAATAGACATTTCACCAAAGAAGACATACAGATGGCCAAGAAGCACATGAAAAGATGCTCAACATCACTCATTATTAGAGAAATGCAAATCAAAACTACAGTGAGGTATCACCTCACACTGGTCAGAGTGGCCGTCATCAAAAAATCTACAAACAATAAATGCTGGAGAGGGTGTGGAGAAAAGGGAACCCTTTGCACTGTTGGTGGGAATGTAAATTGATACAGCCACTATGGAGAACAGTATGGAGGTTCCTTAAAAAACTAAAAAACAGAATTACCATATGATCCAGCAATCCCACTACTGGGCATATACCCAGAGAAAACCATAATTCAAAAAGACACATGCACCCCAATGTTCATTGCAGCACTATTTACAATAGCCAGGACAGGGAAACAACCTAAATGTCCAATGACAGATGAATGGATAAAGAAGATGTGGTACAGATATACAATGGAATATTACTCAGTCATAAAAAGGAACGAAATTGGGTCATTTGTAGAGATGTGGATGGACTTAGAGTCTGTCATAGAGAGTGAAGTAAGCCAGAAAGAGAAAAACAAACATAATATATTAATGCATATATGTGGAATCTAGAAAAATGGTACAGATGAACCTAGTTGTACGGCAGGAATAGAGACACAGACATAGAGTACGGACACGTGGACACAGTGGGGGAAGGGGAGGGTGGGACGAATTGGGAGATTAGGTTTGACATAAATATACTACCATATGTAAAACAGATAGCTAGTGGAACCTGCTCTGTGATGACCTAGATGGGGCAGGGGGCAGGTGGGAGGGAGGTCCAAGAGGGAGGGGGTATAGGTATACATATAGCTGATTCACTTCATTGTACAGCAGAAACTAACACAACACTGTAAAGCAATTTTACTCCAATTACAAAAAATAAAAATTAAAAAAAATTCATCTGTTTTAAGTGTACAATTCAATGATTTTTAGTAAATTTACAACATTATAGCAACCACCGCTATAATCCAATTTTAGAATACAACCATCACCCCCAAAAGATCCTTTGTGCCTGTTTGCAGCTGGTCACACCCCTGCTTGCAATCCTAGGCAACCACTAGTCTACTTTCTGTCTCCATTGATTTGCCTTTTCTGGACATGTCATACAAATGGGATCATATAACATGGGGTTTTTTGCATCTGGCTTCTTTTACTTATAATGTTTTTGAGGCTTACCAGTGTTACAGCATGCATCAAGCACTTCATTGCTTTTTATTGCCAAGTAGTATACTCATATATGTAATTTCTGAAGTATAATAATTAAACACCCAAGGAAGCCATCACTCAACTTCGAGCATTACAAAGCTATTTAGTGTTCTGTTTCTCCCTCCAACCCATCACCCACATAGTATCTGGCGTGGTGGCCATCTTTTGCTCACAACTTTCCAATGGCCTCCTGTGGCTGTTAAAATGAAACCCAAAGTCCTTTCATGGCCCACAAGGCTCTAGCTACCTGATCTGGCCCTTGCCTACCTCTTTGATGACTGTCCCCCTTGCTCACGTACTCCAGATACAATGCTCTTCTTTCTGTTCTGTGACCATCATAAGCTATTCCCACCTTGGGGACTTTAAACTGGTTCTTTCCTCTTACTGGAATATTCTTCTGCTTGCTCTCCAGGTGACTGACTCCTTGACATTGAATTCTCAACTCCAAGAGCACCTCCTCAGGAAGGGATTTCCTGACCAATCTAAAGGGAATTTTCCCCCATCCAGTCATTCCCCCTCATATTACCCTGTTTCATTTTTTTCATAGTACTCACTGCTGTCTTAAATGATCTTGTTTTCATACTTATTTTATATCTCCTCCCACTAAAGTATAAGTTCTCTCAGTGCAAGGACTGTCTTATTCATTGTTGTACCTTTGTGCCTAGAGCAGTCTGATTCATATTTTATATAAATGACTATTTATTGAATAAATAAGGAAACAGGTATGAATCATGGCAGAATAAACAGAATAAATCAGGATGCAAACTGGATCTAGAGATCTGAAACAGACAGACAGTAGAGCCGCACCAAACCATAGTCTTTGTTTTGGTTGAACTGACAATATTTTTGGATCTGCACTTTCTCATTTTCTTTTTTAAAATAAATAATCCTAGGAAGAAATTTTAATCACTTGCCCCTTGATTAGATTTAACCTCATGCAGAGAAAGTATGTACTTCTAATCAGTACTTTGGGTCTAAAATATCATTGCAAATACTGCTGGTTTGGAGTTTTTTGTGATTTATCCCAGTTTTCTAACGAGGTGTTTGATGTCAATTTCAAGAGAAATGGTTTTAGTCACCCTGGCAACCTAGGTTTAGAATTAAGCCCTATTAACTGCCTCTCTATTTAGAGTGCCCTCAAGGTTATGTAGGTTTCTCATCTTGTTTCTTAAGTGCCTGAGTATCTTCCATTTCAAATATGGGTCAAATCTTTTTCTTAGTTTACTTTTTAAAAAGAGCTAAGAAAAGCCAAAAGGAAGAGAATCCTTTCCTCAAACTATATCAATATCTATATATCTATCTCAATTTATATTTATATTGCTTTTTCTCTATATACTTATATAGAGGAAAAATATATCTTTTTTTCTCTCTATATATTTTTCTATATATAATACTTTTTCCTAGACCCTAGAAAAAATTTAGGTATTGGGTAATGAAGTTGGTAGCTGATCTTGGGTTACTTTAATTAAACCCAGTGGTATTAACCTTGGTTCTACGACTTGTTTGTCAGACCAGACACATTTTCACTTGAACCTAACACATACCATGTGGATATGGTGGCCTGATCCCAGTAGGTTAAAAGAAAATGGGAAAGAAAGAAATCAAAAACTCTACTTAAAAAAGGACTTATATTGTTACTAGTTATTGCAGAAGACCTGGAAAATTCTAATGAGTTGTGTTTGTTTCATGTGCATCATCTCTCCCTGTATAATTTAATGTGACTCTATTTTCTCCTGATGCTTTAATCACCCAAGATGCTGTACAACTATAACTAAGAAATTAACTGTTCTCACCTTAATGTATAAACACCACAACATAATCTGCTTGCTTAGTTACGGGAAGTATCACTCTGCTGTTTACATAATAATTCTAATTGTGAGCCTTTTTATGTATCCAGACAAATGGAGCAAATTGAGCTTGCTCAGTGAGGCCGGAGAATGACCTTCATTTGAGCATAATGACTTGTTTGCTGTTTGTGTACAAACAGCTGAACTGCATCTTAATTTCAGGCTCAAGTTTAAATTCTGCCAGGAACTCTCCGAGGCTGCCAGAGACAAAGACAGCATCATGATGGTGGAAGCTGAGGACTCCCAACAAATAAACTCAGCAAGTGACTTCAGCTGTACCTTCTCCCCATCACCTTTTTTACAGGATGACGGAGGTTGGAAATATGTGTTCACTAGAATAGGGTGACCAAGCATCCCAATGTGCCCCAGGACATAGGACTTTCAGTGCTAAGACTGGCAAATCCTGGGCAAACTGGGAAAGGTGGTGGCCCTACTCACCGGTACGTAGGAAATAACAAGCTATGAACCATTTTTTTCTAAGAATTTCTCCAAAAGAAACAATCATAGATGAATATAAAGATTTCCATGCAAGGTTATGTATCACATGCTTATACCTGTGGGGTGTTGTGCACACACACACTCATAGATACAGAACAGCAAACAAGAAAAAACCACCAAAACATTTATATTCATTGCTGACGGATACTGGGATCATGAGTAAAATTTTTCCTTACACTTTCCCTCAATTTTTGGGAAATTCATATTAAAAAATATGAATTTGGGGGGCTTCCCTGGTGGCGCAGTGGTTGAGAATCTGCCTGCCAATGCAGGGGACACGGGTTCGAGCCCTGGTCTGGGAAGATCCCACATGCCACGGAGCAACTGGGCCCGTGAGCCACAACTACTGAGCCTGCGCATCTGGAGCCTGTGCTCCGCAACAAGAGAGGCTGCGACAGTGAGAGGCCCGCGCACCGTGATGAAGAGTGGCCCCCGCTCGCCGAAACTAGAGAAAGCCCTCACACAGAAATGAAGACCCAACACAGCCAAAAAAATAAATAAATAAAATAAATAAAAAATATGAATTTTTTGACCTGAAATATCAAATCTAATCTTTAAAACTAAGCCAATAAGAAGACTAAGCACAGTGCTTTACACAAAATAGATACTAAGAAAATATTATTTTAAGTTTATGTACAAAATATGCATTTCCCACCCACGTTTTTCAGCAGCTGCATCTGTTAGGAGAATCCTAGGTCTAAGATTCCATGGTGAACTTGGAGTCAAGCCTGATTTACTTAAATATAATTAAACAAGACCCTCATGAAAGACTTCAAGTACCTAACACTCACATTATTTACAAAGAACTGCTTCCTCACTCAGTGACACTGGGCCTGTTGCAGGTTATTTCTTGAAATCCTTTCACATTCATACCTCCCTACTAGCAGCAAGTATGGCCACAAGCACAGTGCCATCTGACTTTAAACCAAGCAGGGCATGTAACCTTGAGGGGGAAATGAATGTGTTAATTTTTTTTGGTTTGGTGTCAATGTCACCCTAATGTCAGCATGTGACATTCGCTAACTGGAGAAAGAACAGATTTGGCACCGCTGTAGAGTAATCCTTGCAGAGAATAAAGGACCCAGCTAGGGAACCAACTGTCCTAGTTCCCAGCTGTACATCCATTACCCAGGAGGTCTTAAGAGTCGCCTGCTGACTGCAATTCACTCAAGGTCATTTGCCAAGTCCTCGGAACTGCAACTTACAAATTGGCAAGTAATGTGTGAAAAGCAAGGTTTGGGGGGTAATAAACAATTACAAACAGGAGAGAAGCAAGCAATGGCAAGGACTAGAATGCAACCGCCTGAGGGCATAGTACTCCCCTTGGAAAAGAGTAGAAAAAGGATATGAGGGGAATCTTGGTTCGAGGTCTCGATATATCTTTTTTTAAAAACTGAAGTATAGTTGATTTACAATATTGTATTAGTTTCAGATGTACAGCATAGTGATTCAGGTTTGGTTTTTTTTTTTTTCAGATTATATTCTAGTATAGGTTTTTATAAGATACTGACTATTATTCCCTGTGCTATGCAGTAAATCCTGTTGCTTATCTATTTTACGTATGGTAGTTTGTTAATCCTATACTCCTAATTCCCCACCCCACCCTCCCTTTTGGTAACCATAAATTTGTTTTCTATGTCTCTGAGTCTGTTTTGTATATAGATTCATTTGTATTCTTTTTTTAGATTCCACATAGAAGTGATATACGGTATTTGTCTTTCCCTGACTTATTTCACTAAGCATAATAATCTCTAGGTCCAACCACATTGCTGCAAATGGCAATGTTTCATTCTTTTTTAATGGCTGAATAATATTCCATTGTATATACATGCCACATCTTCTTGAACCGGTTCCTTTCACTCCTGTTCCTGGGCCACCACCAGCTGCCATCATCTACTACATGACTGCAACAGCTTCCCAGCTGGCGGCCCTGTTTCCATGATGGCCCATGAAGTTATTCTCACACAGTAGTCAGAAGAATCTTTTAAATACGTAAATACCATCAGGTTACTTTCAGGCTTAAAATCCAAACTTCTTACCTTGGCCTCCAGACCCTGTGGGATCTGCCTTTGGCTGACCCACTTCTATCCCCCCCTTCCCCCTCGTTCTGCTCCAGCTCCTCTGGCTTTTTATCTGCCCTTCGAACATGCCACTTTCCTTCTGAGGGTCCCTGAAGCCTCCATTCCCTCTGCCCAGCATGCTCTTCTCTTTGTCTGACCGGCTCCTTCTTGTTCCACTGTCACCTCTTGGGGACACTTTCTGACCAACCCAATTAAAACAGCTGCTTCTTCCCAATTTGGTTAGCCTCCACCGTATCCCTCTGCATCTTTCCTTCACAGCAGAGCTGGAGGGGCCCTGAACCCGCATCCTGGCTGAACGCTAAATGGACTGAGGGTTACAAATAAATATTTGGCTAAAGCTGAGTATTGATATCACAAAACAAGCTCCTGAGAACACAAGAATCAAAGGAATTATAAAAATAGAGCTACCATATGATCCAACAATCCCACTCCTGAGCATATATCCAGAGAAAAACCATAATTCAAAAAGATGCATGCACCCCAATGCTCACTGCAGCACTATTTACAATAGCCAGGACATAGAAGCAACCTAAGTGTCCATCAATGGATGAACTGATAAAGAACATGTGGTATATACATACGACGGAATATTACTCAGCCATAAAAAAGAACAAAATAATGCTATCTGCAGCAACATGGGTGGACCTAGAGACTGTCATACTGAGTGAAGTAAGTCAGACAGAGAAAGACAAATACATGATACCGCTTACATGTGGAATCTAAAAAAATGGTACAAATGAACTTATTTACCAAACAGAAATAGAGTCACAGATACAGAAAACAAACTTATGGTTACCAAAGGGGAAAGGTGGGGGGAGGGATAAATTGGGAGATTCGGATTGACACATACACACTATTATTTATAAAATAGAAAAGTAATGAGAATCTACTGTACAGCACAGGGAACTCTACTCAATACTCTGTAATGACCTATATGGGAAAAGAATCTAAAAAAGAGTGGATATATGTATATATATAACTAATTCACTTTACTGTACAGCAGAAACTAAAACAACAATGTAAATCAACTATACTCCAATAAAAATTAATTAAAAAATAAAGAGATGTTAACAGATTTAATCATTTATCCAAAAATATTATCCTATATTTGAGAGGAATAAAATTCAAGAGAGCAATATTTTAAATTTGCAAAAACAAACAAACAATTTAGTGATTATTATAATTCTATTATTGCAATTTTAGTAGTCAGAAGTCAAACTTCTGTTATTGTGGTACAGGAACAATAACTTCTTGGCACTATCAACTAAACACTTCCCCTCGGTGCCACTACGTGGCACATTTAAAGATGGACGCCAAAGAGATGTTTACTTTGCCTTGAGCTTGGTGGAGAGGTGGACTATTTGGGGGCCAGCTCTGCCAGTGTGGGGAAATAGTAGCAGTGAAAGCAAATTATTAAGCGTTCCTTCCTTCCAGATAGCAACAGATTAACATAAGCTTTATCTTACTTTGTATAAGGTGATGAATGCTAGAACAGCAAATGGGTCTATCCAAAGATTACAATTATGATATAGCCTAATCTTTTTTTCCTGCCTTGTACTATTATTTAAAGTTTACAAAGATCTCTTGGCTCAAATGGGATGTGATACTCATCCTAAAGATATCAAGTTATATTCTTTTAATATTCATCTACTTAACTGAAAATTTTCATTGTGTTTTCATATAAAATAAGAAGGTTTTAATGGTCAATTATTACTTATGTCGACATTTTGGTAATAAATGTGTGTGGGTATGTGTATATATACATAGCCACTGACTGACAGAATTTCAACATATAAAGATTTTCACTCTAATATGCATTTGGAATGCTCACTTATATTTCAAAATGAATATTCAGATATTAAAGCAGAATGATAGGGCTTCCCTGGTGGCGCAGTGGTTGAGAATCTGCCTGCCAATGCAGGGGACACGGGTTCGAGCCCTGGTCTGGGAAGATCCCACATGCCACGGAGCAACTGGGCCCGTGAGCCACAATTACTGAGCCTGCGCATCTGGAGCCTGTGCCCCGCAACAAGAGAGGCCGCGACAGTGAGAGGCCCGCGCACCGTGATGAAGAGTGGCCCCCGCTTGCCACAACTAGAGAAAGCCCTCGCGCAGAAACGAAGACCCAACACAGCCATAAAATAAAAAATAAATTAATTAATTAATAAAAAAAAAAAAAGCAGAATGATATACCTTGCTTGTATTACGTATGTTATCACACTGATTGGCTACGATGATTAGCTATGTGATTACGTGATAACTGACCATGCACAAGTGCAGAGAAGCTAGAAATGACTGAAATATCATTTGACTATTAGGCCTTCCAACGGCAAAGTTTAAGCAAAGCTACATACATTTTGACTAAACGGTAAGGCCAAAGCCAGACTTTGATGCATCTCTACCCAACGATTTACAACGGCCTTGTCTACTGTTTGTCCCATTAGACTGGGGGTGCCATAATGGTGGGATTTTTGCTTCTTTTGTTCACTGCTGTATCCCCAGCACCTTGCACAGGGTATAGCGTATAGAAGCCACTCACATAAACCAGATAAAGGAAGGAAGGCCCTAAGGAATGAACAAAGGAGTATGGTGAATGGTATCTGTGTTCCTCTCCCTGTGATCTGATTCTCCCCGACTGGCAAGTACTGGGATCATCAAGGAGCAGGCCCACAGGATGAACGCGCATCACAAATGACCAAAAGAACATAATGAGTTCTTCCAGAGGCTGCCATTTTCAGAGACCAGGCTGGTTTTGAGATTTGTTTTGTTTGGGGTCTCTCTAAAGCAGGAACGAGAGAGAAGCATTTTCCAGGTCTCTAATCTTGATACATTTGGCTCAACAGAACATCAGCTATTCTGTTGGAGTAGACAGTTTGTGTGATCTGACGTGGCAGGGAGAAAAATCAGGTGACAATGCATGGCAGGGCAGAACTGGGACTTTAGACACTGAGTTTCCTGCCTCTAATTCCTCTTTCCTAATAGTCCTCAAATATTGATACTGCAGCTCTATTGTGCTAGTTGATATGTGAAGTAACGGTAGACAAGGGGTCTCTTTATTCCATTTCTCTCTCTCTAGTAAATCTAAAAAGAAAAAAACAAATCCAGAACTGCAGAACCCTGCCTTCCTTAGATTGCATGGCAGCCTATTTGCTAAATGTCAAGATATCCCCAAATTTCCATAGCTTTAGTTTAACTTGTGATGTCCCTAGTGAGTCCTTGGAGGTTGTGTGTGTAGCTGGTGTGTATTTTGTTCATTACTTGAAAAGTAACAGTGGTTTGGTGTCAGGAAGAACTCACAAAATAGGTTCACTTTATTTTTCAGACTTTGTTCTGTTCTTTTGGATATTTTGTAGCCAATTCTATTCTTTCGGATATTGAGCACTCCTCTGAGTGGAGAAATCTCTGCCACAATTATCATTATGGCCATGAGTACTCTAAAGAGGTTTCCAAGCCCATCCTGTAGGACCCACTTTTTAGCTTTGACCGGAGTCCTTCACCATTCACATTAAGGCTTAGATCTGAGTCAATCAAGATTTATTGACCATGTATTATACATAAGGCATTATATGAAAACTAGCCTGATATATAGATTTTTCCAGGTATGAGTAAGGAATCTACACATTGCTGGGGCTCACAGCAGGTTGCCCCCAAATACGCCATATGCAGTACTGATTATTCTGAATTAGAGTTACTTGGAAAACAGCCAGTGGGGGGAAATGATATAAAAAAAAAACCCATGCTGACCTCCCTCTTTCCACCCCTGCCCCCCCCCCGCCCAACAGCAGGATATAAACCTCCTACGTGAAAGTATCTTCGCTGCACCAGGAGGATAGAAAGCATCCTTATCGCCAGAGCTAGGGGGATTCAAGGCTAAGAAAACTGTATAAACAAAATTTGCTACTTCTTCATTAGCTTCCTATCCCAAGCAAAAACCCTTTTGTTAAATCTTCACAAATAATTATTTGTTTGTCTATAAATGATACATAAATAGCCTAGTTTGGTCACTTTGTGGGTCTTATTTTTATGAGACCTCCTATGCGTACGAATTTAATTTTTTTCCCCATTAACCTGTCTTGTGTCAATTTAATTATTAGACCAGCCGAAAGAACTCCAGAGGGGTGTGGGGGGGGGATTTCCTCCTCTTCAACAAAATAAATGCACACATTCCAAGGGAAACTTCAAAACGACATCTAAGGGTCTTCCCTGGTGGCACGGTGGTTAAGAAGCCGCCTGCCAATGCAGGGGACACGGGTTCGAGCCCTGGTCCGGGAAGATCCCACATGCCGTGGAGCAGCTAAGCCTGTGAGCCACAACTACTGAGCCTGTGCTCTGGAGTCCGTGAGCCACAACTACTGAGCCCGCGTGCCACAACTACTGAGCCTGCGCTCTAGAGCCCACAAGCCACAACTACTGAAGCCTGCGCGCCTAGAGCCCATGCACCGCAACAAGAGAAGCCACCGCAGTGAGAGGCCCGCGCACTGCAACAAAGAGTAGTCCCCACTCGCTGCAACTAGAGAAAGCCCGCATGCAGCAACAAAGACCCAACGCGGCCAAAAAAGATAAATAAAGTAAATAAAATTTTAAAAAACCCCAAAAAACCGACATCTAATTGAGAGAGAAAGTATCTTAAGCCTCTTTTGTTCACACCACCTGACTTTGATGGCCTGTGCTGTTTTCCTTTCCATCGTGGCTCCACCAATGGCAACAAAAATTATAAACATAAAAATAATATTTCTTAGATTTGTGTCAAGTGCTCTGCGTATATTATTAAATAGATACCCCATCAACAAGTTTATAAGTATCGTTAGCCTCATTTTACAGATGAAGAAACTGAGGTTCAGAAGGATTTAGTAACTTACCCACTGTAACAATGTCAGCGGCACAACTGGAATCCAAACTAGAATTGTCTCACCCAAAGCTTTTGCTCTGATGCCTGTGCTGAGCCTTATTTTCCATATAATCACTACAATGTTTCCAACCAGATTCCATCTACTGAAGGCTTTCTGAAAGAGCAGTTCCACCCCAAATCCTGTGAACCAGAAGCTATGGGCTGGGGTGACAGCTCTTAAGTCCTTACCCATGAACCCAGGGAACTCTGAGGAATTCCAGAACTAAAGCACCAGAGCCCCAGAGGCTTCCAAACACCCTGATGATTGGCATCATGCCAAGAAGAGCATCTGTCTTCCTTGGAGGCCCCATACCCCTCGGCATCCCTGCAGTGAGGTGATCTATATATCACAGCACAGGGGGTTTTGCCGTAAAACAAATAAGACACTTAGGAACATGTAGAAAGTATGATCTCAGCGGCACTCGACCTCTCTTGAACAAAGTCTCTGATCCAGAAAGAAGCTGGAAGAATGGGCTTGTGGAGATCCAAGCGGTAGGGGGCGAGACACTCTGGTGTGTTGCGAGTCTGGATGAGGACTCAAGGAGACCACTGCCCTTTTCCATCCCTCTTTCTCCTGGGAACCAGGTCTTGTATCATTAAATTGATGGCAGCCTATGCTGAGGGTCTCCTCTTGCTCTGGAAAGCATTTTGGCAAGAGTGCCCTTTCTCCTTTGGCTGACTTGGCTCTTTGCTTTCCGTGTGCTTAGAATCCTATAACCTGGGTTTTGGGAGTTAGAGGACTTTAGGGCAGCTTTCCTAACTTTTCTGAGCTTCTTTATTTTATATGTAATGAGGGGAAAGTGAGTATCTATTTCTTAACACTGCCATGTGGGATTCAGTGATATTATAATGGGTTTTTGGCTATTAGCAATATTTCTCAAGAAATGCCATCCATTGTACTCAGTCCTTAGCTTGGGTCATATTGTTTTTTGTTTTTTTTTAATTGTTTTTTTTTTTTTTAAAAAGAGCTCCTGACTTATTTATTTATTTATTTATTTATTTATTTATTTTTTGGCTGTGTGGGGTCATCGTTTCTGTGCGAGGGCTTTCTCTAGTTGCGGCAAGCGGGGGCCACTCTTCATCGCGGTGCGCGGGCCTCTCACTATCGCGGCCTCTCTTGTTGCGGAGCACAGGCTCCAGACGCGCAGGCTCAGTAGTTGTGGCTCACGGGCCCAGCCGCTCCGCGGCATGTGGGATCTTCCCAGACCAGGGCGCGAACCCGTGTCCCCTGCATTGGCAGGCAGATTCTCAACCGCTGCACCACCAGGGAAGCCCGGTCATATTGTTTTTCAACACCAACCCCATGGCGTAGGATGTATTACTGCCTCCATTTCAGATTGGAAGAAACTGAAGCTCAGTGAGGAGCATCCACTTGCCCAAGGTGACCCAGTGGGTAAGTGGAGGAGCTGGAATTCACACCCAGTTCTGGGCAGCTCTGCCATTTGGTACCAGGTGGCTCAGTGTCTGATGCCTGGTGCCTAGGATATTTGAATAAATGGTAGGAGCCATTGTTATTGAGAATGATTTCCCCGAGGAAGGATGATGAACACCAGTGGCTCTCCTGGAATTCTGTAAGCACCTCTGGCTCATCTTTGCAGACCTGCACACACAGCACCTCACAGTGCGGCTGCCTATGGGGCTGAATTCCACCTGCTGAGCCGAGCGTCTGCACAGACGTGGAACACCTGTGCGCCAGCACATTCATCACCATTTAAATAGGGGCGGTGATTTAACCCACAAAATAACTGAGTTTATGGAAAGGAAATGAGCCCTCTTAAATAGTTTTGCTGAGTAGTGAATGCTAATTAAAAGACTTTCTTCTAGGGAAGTGATTTCTTTCAGAAAGGCAGGGGAGCCGAATGAGCAAAAAGTACAGCCTTTGGGTTCGGCTCCTGGCTAAGCTATGTATTATCTGTGCAACTTTGACCAAGTCACTTAACCTCTCTGAATCTCAGTAGTTCCATCAGCAAAATGGAATAACAATAGTACCTGTATTATAATTTCAGTAGGGCATTAAATAAGACATTGACTATGAAGTACTTAGTATAGTACGTGGCCCATAGAAAGTGTTGGATCAATGTTAGTGATTACTATTTTAGACTCAGATCACTGTTTTTGTTTTTTTTTAACATCTTTATTGGAGTATAATTGCTTCACAATGGTGTGTTAGTTTCTGCTTTATAACAAAGTGAATCAGCTATACATATACATATATCCCATATCTCCTCCCTCTTGCATCTCCCTCCCACCCTCCTATCCCACCCCTCTAGGTGGTCACAAAGCACCGAGCTGATCTCCCTGTGCTATGTGGCTGCTTCCCACTAGCTATCTGTTTTACATTTGGTAGTGTACATATGTCAATGCCACTCTCAGATCACTTTTTTTTTTTTGCATGTCTCCCTCCTCCCTCCTCCCTTCTCCCTCTCAACAAGAATGAAGCCATGATAATAATAGCCAGCAGGATTACTATGTGACAGGCACTGTTTTAAGAGTTTTATATATGTTAATTCATTTAATTTTCTCAAGAATGTGGAAAACTGGGCTTCCCTGGTGGCGCAGTGGTTGAGAATCTGCCTGCTAATGCAGGGGACACGGGTTCGAGCCCTGGTCTGGGAAGATCCCACATGCCACGGAGCAGCTGGGCCCGTGAGCCACAATTGCTGAGCCTGCGCGTCTGGAGCCTGTGCCCCACAACGGGAGGGGCCGCGATGGAGAGAGGCCCGCGCACTGCGATGAAGAGCAGTCCCCACACCGCAATGAAGAGTGGTCCCCGCTTGCCGCAACTGGAGAAAGCCCTCGCACGAACCGAAGACCCAACACAGCAAAAATAAATAAATAAAGGATAGTCTTCTAATTAAAAAAAAAAAAAAAAAAAAAAAAAAAAGAATGTGGAAAATGAGGCACAAAGAGTTAGGTGACCTGCCCAAGGTCACAGAGCTGAGATTCAGACCCAGCACTTTGTCTTCCCATTCTGTGTTCTTGACCACAACACTGTACTGCTTCTATGCACCAATGAATATAAACCAAGCCTCTCTTGTTTTCTTATTAGTGAGAATTTAGAGTTTCTGGGCTGTATCTCATTCCTACAGGTAAGTGACGGTATGACATTCCATCCTATATTTTTCCTGATCACTAAATAACAACTACAGCAGTTTTTCACACTTGGAGAGACATGTATTGAATTGAATTTCCACTGAACAGTGATTGGGCAATCGGTCCAGTTCTCAGTTCATGTCATCATCGGATGTAACTGGCAAGTAAGCTCAGACAAGGTACTCAAGGAGCTGAACTAGACAGGAAAAGGACTTACTGTCACTTAGTCCTTAAAGGGCTATTAAAAAATACATCCTTGTTTCATACCCACCCAATGTTGGACTCCTCGTGAAATCAGACCTTTCACGGATGTCTCACAACTGGATGGGGCATCACTGTCTAACTGCCAAACTCCAGTCGCCACTCGATTATCCACTTCTGAAACCCCTACCAACTCTAGAAATTTCACCAACTCGCTGTTACTTGCAATTCCTGAATATTCTGCATTAAGTTCTACCATTATGGCTCTTCTCAGGATTAGCTAGATGAAGGAAAAAAAAAAAACTATAAAACTCTTGAGAGAGAAGGAGCCTTGGATACCACTTATCAGGACACGGTAAAGCCAGAAAGCTTGGTGACCTACATAAGAGAGGGTGGCTAACTGAGGATGCAGCACTTGGAGCACCTTCTCCAAAGGTTGTTCTCTAGCATTCTGTTCCTTTCTACCGGCGACCCTGCTGATTGTTGTTTTAGCAGCCAGCCTACTTTCACCTTCCAGCTCACAAGCAAACACAAACTGGCTTTCAACACAAGTTGTGGCTTTTGGATGACGCTTTCTGGTCTCTGAGCATCCCAAACTGTGATTAGAATTGTGCTTCCTCCCAACCCACACGTCTTCAGGGAACCTAGCAAAATTGAATTTCTGGGTCAGCGTTGGCCTTTACCATTTATGATTTAATTAACTTTGAATGAAGCTAAGCCTTTTCCTCAGAAAGGAAAAATGAGAGAAATGGTATCCAAGCTTTCACTCAGTATTACATAAATGTCTTCTGGACCGTGACCTTGAGCTGGAGTTTCAAGAAATGTAGACAAGAAAGAAGCTGAATCTCAGGAGGACTCCCTCTTTTCTCCATCTGGTGGCTTTGCAGTTCTCAGCAGCTATAGTGGCTCCTGAAGAATGGATCACTCTGTGCCCAGGCACTCAGATGTTTCCAGCCAGCTTTTCTCCAGGCTCTACAACATCGAGGGCCATGTCTGTATTATCCCCTACTTTACACTAATGCCTGGCAAACAGTATGTGCTCCCTATTTGTTAACCAATACACCTGTCATTTCAAGTTTACTCTGGGCCGTAAAGAGGCTTCAGGTTTCAAGATGGAAATCCAGTCGTACCCTCCCTGGCTTAAAATCTTCCAATGGTTTCTCCATGGTCTTGGAATGAAGACCCTTCATGTGCCTAGAAGGCCCCAAGTTGTCTGGTCCTGCCTTGATCTTTTGACTCTTCCTGTAGCGCATTCCCCCTCTCTGACTAATCTCTATTCCCATTGCTCTATTTTCAGTCCGGGAACACATCCAGTCCCTTCCTACCTCAAAGCCTTTGCACATGCTGTTCCCTATGCCAGGAATGCTTTTCCAGCTCTTCTCATGGCTGGATCCTTCTCATCCTTCAGGTATCAAGTCACGCATTACCTACTCTGAGTGAGCTTCCTCGGCCACTTGCGTAATATACGTTCCCATTACTTTGTACTGTAGCAGCCTGTCCATTTCTTATGGAACCAAATTACATTCTGTTATTATCTTGTATATTTATTTGTTCCTTGTTTGTTGCCTGTGTCCTTTACTAGAATGTATGCTCCATGAGGCCAAGGCTTGAGCTGTTATTCATGGCTGTAGCCCCAGTACTAGTTGGTCACAAGTAGAGCACCCCATGTACACTTGTTGAGGAAATGTAAGTGCCTACCCTTCACATCATTCCCTTATACCTAAATTTCAAAGGGGCCATTCAGGAAATGTACTCTGTTTCCATTTAAACCATTCCAAGTACACAGAAAACATTTTTAGCTAAATTGAGGAAGGAAGTACCATTAAGAAGATGATACATGAGGAAAGAAATTGGACGGCATGACTTCCTTTTCTAACTTTGTAACTGACTTAATGTGGGACGATTTAATGGAACTGTATTTCTATGAATAATTTGGGCATAATAAGCCCAACCCACTCTGAATTGTGCCATTAGGACAAATAATATATTTCACAGAAGAAAGATGTTATAGCAAGTCATTGTGTTTTGTTCTTTTTTTTTTTTTAAAATATGTTCTCATCAGATAAGATGCCATTAGAAGATGCTAGGGCTATAGCAAGATTTACCCGTTAGGGTATTTTATTTTCTTATTCTCTTGGAAAATGGCAGGAAATGGTTTGATTGTATTTTCAAATTCTTGACAGTAATGAAATCCATGTATCATAAAGCCCATGGTTTGTCAGGGAATAATAAAGCTGTTAAATAATCAAATACCAAGTGGCACCCTTGGTTTCAACTCAGAAGAATATAATTTCAGAGAAGTTAGCACAATATTGGGCTGCTAACTCAAACTGCCTTTCTTTTCAGCAAAATTACTTAAATTTCTCTTGTATTTAGTCCTCAGGACATGCTTTCATTGGAGGGTAACATGCACTGTAAGAAAACACTGAGAAAGTCATTGGGGAGTGTATCTTGTACTCAGGGAATGTATCAGGTTTCCTTACATCATTTCTCCCAAATTAATTTGCATATCGTCTTCCCAATCTATGCCATTTCCACATACCAACACAAGATAGTTTCATGATAGTTTATCATATCTAGGTACCACCTGTGCTATTATTTACTTAATTTTTTTAAATTTAAATTAATTCACTTTCTCCAAATAAAACATACAGATGGCTAAAAAGAACATGAAAAGATGCTCAACATTGCTAATTATTAGAGAAATGCAAATCAAAACCACAATGAGGTATCACCTCACACCAGTCAGAATGGCCATCATCAAAAAAGTCTACAAGTAAGGACTTCCCCGGTTGCACAGTGGTTAAGACTTGTGCTCCCAACGCAGGGGGCCTGGGTTTGATCACTGGTCAGGGAACTAGATCCTACATGCATGCCACAACCAAGAGTTTGCATGCCACAACTAAGGAGCCCGTGAGCTGCAAATGACCTGGCACAATCAAAATTAATTAATTAATTAATTAATTAATTAATTTTTTTAAAAAAAAGTCTACAAGTAATAAATGCTGGAGACGGTGTGGAGAAAAGGGGACACTCCTACACTATTGGTGGGAACATAAATGGTACAACCACTATGGAGAACAGTATGGAGTTTCCTTAAGAAACTAAAAACAGAACTACCATATGATCCAGCAATCCCACCCCAGGGCATATATCTGGAGAAAACTCTAATTCAAAAAGCTACATGAACCCCAATGTTCATAGCAGCACTGTTTACAATAGCCAAGACATGGAAGCAACCTAAGTGTCCATCAACAGACAAATGGATAAAGAAGAAGTGGTATATATACACAATGGAATATTACTCAGCCATAAATAAGAATGAAATGATCCCATTCGCAGCCACATGGATAGACCTAGAGATGATCATACTAAGATAGATCTAGAGATGATCATACTAAGGGAAGAGTGTCAGAAAGAGAAAGACAAACACCATATGATATCACTTATGTGTGGAATCTAAAATATGACAGAAGTGAAACTACAGTAAGTGCCCTACATACAAACCTTCAAGTTGCGAACTTTCAAAGAAGCGAACGTGAGTTTGCACGTCCAATCACGTAAGTTAGTTCATGTTTCTGGTGTAGATTGCCATGTGCATGCATCCTCTACAAGTTGTTGTGCTTTTGTGTACTTTACTGAACAGTACTGTGTAGAGTACAGTAGTACAGCATCTTTATTTCAAGCCCACATGTCCAGAAGCAAGCATAAAAGCAGCGGTGATGTAGCTGGTACTGTACTGTACTTTTCAAGGTACTGTGCTGTAAGATTAAAAATGTTTGTTTGTCTTTATGTATTATTTGTGTAAAAAGTATTATAAACCTATTACAGCACAGTACTATATAGCCGACTGTGTTAGTTGGGTACCTTGGCTAACTGTGTTGGACTCATGAACAAACTGGACTTACGAACGCACTTCCGGAATGGAACTTGTTCGTATGCAGGGGACTTATTGTAGTTACTAAACAGAAACAGACTCACAGACATAGAAAACAAACTTATGGTTACCAAAGTGGAAGGTGGGGGCAGGAGGGATAAATTAGGAGTTTGGGCTTAGCAGATACAAACTACTATATATAAAATAGGTAACCAACAGGGACCTACTGTATAGCACAGGGAACTCTACTCAATATCTTGTAAAAAAAACTACAATGGAAGAGAATATTCAAAAAGAACATATACATATATGTATATATGTATATATATGAATATATTCATATATACATATAACTGAATTACTTTGCTGTACACCTGAAACTAACATAACATTGTAAATCAACTATATTTCAACAAAAATTGAAATAAAAAGAAAAACATTGTCTTATGGTAAGAAAATTCCTCTGCTCTATCTCATAGGAGGTGGACAAATATATCTGGGTTCTTGAATCCACAAGGTATTTCCCTTCTGCATTTCCATGACTCCCTGAGATTGCTCATCGCAAAACAGGGTTTCAATTACTCCTAACCTGCCTCAGCACCCTCAGTGGTTTCCTGCCAGAAGCAGCAATGGTGTCTCACAAATGGAGGCAATATTTTAAAAAGTAAATACACCTCGTGAAAAATTCTGATTTTCATATTCTGGCTTCCTGCGTTAAAAACCCAGGAGAGGAGGAGAACAGCATTGAGAGGATCCACAGTCAGCTTGGAAATAACCCATGTGTCGCAAAGAGACTGGTAAAATGAAGGATGAGAGGGGGCTGCACACACACACACACACACACACACACACACACACACACACACACAGAGCCATGTTTTCCAACCACAAAACATATCTCACTCATGAAAACAGCCTTCTTATATTATGCACCTAATTCAAAATGACCACTTGGGGGCAGGGCCCTGGTTGTAAGTGAAGAGGTGACCTTGATAAAGGAGGTGACAGAGAGCTTGGACCCTCCATTGCTAGGTTTCAACCATATAGAACAGTATTTCCAATGGATGCTAATAGGTGGTAGTTGAAAAAAGTTTGGGAAACTCATGAATAAACAAAGGTAAAAAGGTTTATTTTCTGTGATTAAATCCTCAAAGCCTTTAAAATGCCAAAGTACGCTGTGAATAACTCAGAAACAATGTAATGTCTGGCATTTCCCAGCCTCACTTGACCGTAATACCGCTCTCCCCATCCTTGTTTTTCTTGGAGTAGTCTATATATTAGAGTTCTAAAAAACACTCTTGGACAAACTGGGTCATGCAGTGTACTCCTGCATTTGTGACTGTACTTGGAAAAAAAAGAAAAAGCCAAATTCCTTGTAGACGCGTGATAGGATAAGATATTAGAGTTCCAGTTACTGGGTAAAATACTTGGTAGCAGCAACAAGAGAATTTATAAGCAGTAAATAAAACAGGTTTCAATGGAATCTTGGTTTTAGAATGTATCAATAAAGTATGGACATTGGCTAGCTGTAGGAATCGTCAAAGACAAGAATCAGAAGAGAAGAGGGCAGGAAAAAGGCTAAATTTGTCAGATGATGAAGTGGAGTTATTAGGACACATGAAAGATGACCCTCTAAAGGGTACTTTTTGGGATAATCAAAATCAAGTAGCAGGGATGACAGCTAGAGATTAGTAATGGGAAAAACTGTGAGTAGAAGCAGGGAGGAAAAAGAGAAGAAATATAAGCTTCAAAGAAAAGAAATGATGGAGAGGATGCAGAATAAGTGCAAACATGAGACGAGGAAGAAAATGCACCTGCACAAACAGGCTCATTCATGCTCTCAAGACAAAAGGGGAGGCAGAGGAGAAGTATTAGCAGTGAACTACGACTAAGAAAACGGCAAAGAAGAGAAGTGGAAGGAGAATTTGGCTTTAGAAGGCAGCTGAGTAGAGGTTATAAGGAGGATGTATATATATTAGAAAGGAGAAAAGAAGAGACAGGAAGAGACATGAATTTCGGTAGATTTCACACCCTGGGTATATCTCTTTGAGATACACTAGAAATGGCAAGAAAAGGGCACGTGTACCTCTTCCTGTGTGAGTTAAGCATGCATTATTTTCCTCTGAATACAGACTTGGCTTCAGAACACTTCTCAACACGGCACTTTGGATAGCCACTACAGACTGATTTGACTTGACGCGAGTTATGAAAGTTGCGTTCTTACTGTATTAAAACACAAACAAACAAGCCCTCTGTGGGGTTTTGGTAATACCCCCTCACTGACTGAAGAGGAACAAAAAACTTACACTTCTTCAGTGTGAGATGTATTCATATGGACATAATGCACGTGGATGGATATGAGTAAGTGTATATGTGAAATACAAGCATATCAGGTAGATCAACCAAAGCATTCCATATTTATTTCTAACCTGAAACTCTGTTTTAAACATTCATACGCACATGAAAATCAGCGCATCATTTACTCCGGTAACTGAAACCTTTAAACCCAATAAACTGAATTACATTTTGAGTTAAAATAGCCTAAATGAAACAACAGCCTGTTAGAATAATCAGAGCTTTCTCCTTCCTTCTCTAACATATGATACCATATTGGGCTCGACTTCTTAAAAGGTTAGCGTAAACACCAGAGAGGTTTTTCTTCCCCCTACATGACACATTTTTCAAAGGCACATATAAATAATGCAACAGCATAATAGCATTGATTATGATCGGGCTGTGGTGACAGCTGGGGGAAAAACTGGGATTTTTATCAACGGTGGTAAAAAAGAAATTGCATTCATTTTCAGTTTGAAACTCAGTTTACAAAAAGGGAGGAAGGACGGTGTGTGACAAGTTGCTTTGGTTTCCATTTCCTCCTCCATACACTTGTTAATTTCACCCAGATCTGAGCATCTGAGGCCTTCGCCTATTCATGCAAAGAACAACTTGAAGGCATACAATGCCCTCAGATTTTTCTCTAGTCAGGGAAACATTCAGTGCTTTCTTTGAACTATTTTGTTTGAACATCCTGGTACGTTATTCCTGTTCTGCCAAACAGCTCGTAGTGCTTTGAGGGAAGAGAGGCAGTGAGCTGCCGTTATGGGTTATCCTTTTTATGACTTTCTTCTGAATAAACAACAATAAAAAAAGATGCTCATTAGCCTCGGCTGGTTTAATTGAGATAGAAAAGAAAAGGAGAGAGGCAGTGGGGAGGGAGGAAAGAGAGTGGTGATCTCTCAAGAATTTTTGCAGCCTGAGAGTCTATTGACTCTCATCATCATCGCTCCTGGGAACCAATGCAATAGAATACTAACTGGTCTCCTGCATCGACTCTGGTCTTCTCCACTGCAGTCAGAGTAATCTTCTCAGAACACATATCTAATCATACCTGCCCATCCTTCCTCTCCGGGGCCTAGCAAGGTCCTTCATGGTGTGGCCCCTTCCTGCCTCACTGGCAGCTTATGGCATACCTCGTTCTCTGGACTCCAGACCCACTGGCCTTCTTTCAATGCCTCCTTGCCACAGGGTCTCTGCTGACCACAGGGACTTTGCACAAGCTGACTCTGCCTGGAATGTTCTTTCTACTCCCAACCCCTTTGCTCAACTTTTAAATATTAGACCAAATGTCTTAGAACTCCTCAAGAAGGCCTACTCCGACTCTGTCTCCACAAATTGGCTCAGGTCCCCCTGCTGTCTCCTCACAAAGCACTCTTTCTTTCTCAGCATTTATATCTATTTGTAACTATAAATTTGTGCAATTATGTTTCTGCTCCCCCACTCACCTATAAGCTCTGTAGGGCAACAACAGGGACTATTTTCCTTTCCACTGTTCAACAGCACCCTGTACACAGGCACAGTGAGCATTTGACAAATATGTGTTGACCTAACAAATTAATAGATTGTGCCTAATGTAGCATACTGCTTTGCTGATATAGTCATAACTGTGGCACAGAGAAAGATTTTGATAAAAAACTGTACATACCATAAACCAAATATTATTTGGTAAATATAATGGAAACAGATTTCTATCAAACTCTCCTACACATCCTATTGAAGCCTGCAGGTTGTGACTAAACTCTCTAAGGTGATACATAGAGCCTCCAGAAAGGAGGCTGTGTCTTAAATTTCCTTCTGTTCTCCTCTCTGAAGGAGTTGGAAACCTTATTAAGGCTGCCAAATAAAAATGTAGTCAAGTCATTTTGTTTGGAAAATAAACAAGGTGTATGTCTCATATAACCTGCTGGGGAAACCAAACCTTTAATCTGCAGTTGGCCAAAATGGTGCCAATGAGAAGAATCTGGAAGACAAACCACGGAGAAACATAACTTACGTTGGTTTTGAAGCCTCGGCCTGGTCGGTCTGTAGTTTCTCTCCTCCTTCCACCTCCATCGTGCAATATACAATGCGATTTGGAGCTAAGGATTTGAGGCCTTGGACTTCCATGATCACCACCTGGAAACAGAGTCACACACAGCAGAGGTTATTGCCAAAGTCTATGGGCAGCATCACCCGGGGAAAATATATACATAAGAAGTTACAAAAAAACCAACAGGGCTTCCCTGGTGGCGCAGTGGTTGAGAATCTGCCTGCCAATGCAGGGGACACGGGTTCGAGCCCTGGTCTGGGAAGAGCCCACATGCCGCGGAGCAACTGGGCCCGTGAGCCACAATTGCTGAGCCTGCGCGTCTGGAGCCTGTGCTCCGCAACAAGAGAGGCCGCGAAAGTGAGAGGCCCGCGCACCGCGATGAGGAGTGGTCCCCGCTTGCCGCAACTAGAGAAAGCCCTCGCACAGAAACGAAGACCCAACATAGGCAAAAATAAATAAATAAATAAATTTTAAAAACAAAAGAAACCCCAACAGGTATCTGATAGTTTCTATCAGGTTTCTACCAGCCATGCTGGGACAAGTCCAGCATGAAGATACAATTCTTCATAGTGTATCTCATTGCCTTGCAGATGGAAAGACAAGGTTCACTAACTCAGATGCTCATAGGAGCTAGACAGGTTATATGAAACGGGCTACTCTTTTCTGTGTTAAACACATAGGATGGGGACTTCCCTCGTGGCACAGGGCTTAAGAATCCACCTGCCAATGCAGGGGACACGGGTTCGAGCCCTGGTCCAGGAAGATCCCACATGCCGCGGAGCAACTAAGCCCGTGCACCACAACTACCGAGCCTGCACTCTAGAGCCCATGAGCCACAACTACTGAGCCCGTGTGCCACAACTATGAAGCCCGTGCGCCTAGAGCCCGTGCTCCACAACAAGAGAAGCCACCGCAAGGAGAAGCCTGCGTGCCCGCAACAAACAGTAGCCCCCGCTCGTCACAACTAGAGAAAGCCCGCGCGCAGCAACAAAGACCCAACACAGCCAAAAATAAATAAATAAATAAAAATTAAAAACACACACACACACATATAAGATGATTTTTCATTTCCACAAGAAATAGACTCTCCTATTAAAAATATATATATATATAGTCTAGTTTTTAACTCAGAACGTGATGGACACATAGGCCAAGGAATTCACTTTCCTCTTTACAATAAAATAAGTGATAACACAAGTGGTAAGACAAAGGGCAAGTACCATTTAGCGTGAGAGTCAGAGATACAATAGGGAGTAGTGGGGACTGTGGCAAATGGGAGCACTCCATTTAAAGGGAGCAGTTGTGGGCTTCCCTGGTGGCGCAGTGGTTGAGAGTCTGCCTGCTAGTGCAGGGGACACGGGTTCGAGCCCTCGTCTGGGAAGATCCCACGTGCCGCGGAGCAACTGGGCCCGTGAGCCACAACTACTGAGCCTGCGCGTTTGGAGCCTGTGCTCTGCAACAAGAAAGGCCACGATAGTGAGAGGCCCGCGCACCGCGATGAAGAGTGGCCCCCACTTGCCGCGACTGGAGAAAGCCCTCGCACAGAAATGAAGACCCAACACAGCCAAAAATAAAAATAAATAAATAAATATAAAGCAGAAACTAACACACCATTGTAAAGCAATTATATTCCAATAAAGATGTTTAAAAAAAATAAAAAATAAAAAATAAAGGGAGCAGTTGCTACTCAGTTGCAGCCCATTGTTGCCTTGTTTTACCCCAGTCCAGAGTTGCCAAATACTACAATTTCTCCTACTGGGAAATGGAAATATGAATCAGAATCAAAGTCAGAAATCTGATTTTGAAATTTTGACAATAATTTTAAAGGGGAGAAATAAAATACACAAACTCTGTGCAGGCCAACATTGTTGGGTCAAAAAAAAAAAAAGCCTGCAGTTGCATACTCTCTGTCTAGACTGAGGGAAAAGGCTGGTGTTTTGATGGAACAAGTTATATCATTTACAATTCCTGGCATTTCCCAGCACTACCCTCAAACTCCCATTCAATCACCTGCTATTTTCATATTTAGTGGTAGGTGCTGCCACTCATCAGAGAGAAGGGAGAAGAGAGGAGAGGAGGGGACAGAGGGGAGGAGAGGACAGAGACATTGATTTAAAAATCGGAAACAAATGACTCACAATCAGAGATCTCTAAAGACCAAGGTATATTAAAAAAAAAAAATTACTGGATTGTACTCCAAAAGAGGTAATGGCATTACACAAGGAGAAGGATGTGGGTGTGCAAAAAATGTATGCTTTTTAATGGGCTTGATGCAAGGAAGTACAATAGGGCTGGCACTGAATCAGGATTCACAGGTCAGTTTTGCTGCTTAATAGCCCAGGGGTTCTCAAACTTAGTGTGAATCAGAATCATCTGGAGTGCTGGTTAAACCAGACACGGCTGGGCTTCACCTCCCGAGTTGCTGACAAGCAGGTCTGGGGTGGAGCCCAAGACTTTTCATTTTTTTTCTTTTTTAAAAAAATTGTGTTGGAGTATAGTTGATTTACAATGTTGTGTTACTTTCAGGTGTACAGCGAAGTGATTCAGTTGTACATATACATATATTCATTCCTTTCCAGATTCTTTTCTCATATAGGTTATCCCAGAATATTGAGTAGAGTTCCCTGTGCTATACAGGAGGTCCTTGTTGGTTATCTGTGTTATACAGAGTAGTGTGTGTATGTAAGACTTTTCATTTCTAACCATTTCCCTGATGATGTGGATATTGATGCTGCTGATCCAGAAGCCAGTGTACTACTCATGTGATGTTGGGCAGATCTTGACCTTGAAGTCACTGCATTTTTCTTTCAAATCTCCTGAGCCTCAGTTTCCTCATCTGTATAGTGGGGATAATGATACGTGTTCTCTCTCTCTCCATGGCCGTTGTGTGAGGATCATATGAGATGATGTATGTAATTGAAATTTTTACACTGGGTGGAAAGAACCATCAAATGAAAAGAAATGAGAGGCACTGGAGAAAGAATACAATTTTTAGAATTTTAAAGATGAGTTCAAATCCCGAATCTGCATTTTCACTAGCTGTGTAATCATTTGCAAGGTTCTTAACCACCCCAAGGCTTTGTTTCCACATCTGCAAATGCCTTGAAAGATTGTTGTGAGGATTCACTGAGTGAATGACGGTGAAGGATTCTACAAATACCTATTATTTTTCATCAGAGCACTCCACCCACCCAGGGCCATGTCACTTGTAATCCTGGACCTCGGTTCTCTCACTCCAGGTAACTATTCTCTGCTGTCCCTTCTAGCCATGCAATTCTATAATTACATAAAATATGTCTTGTACCAACCTGCAAATTCAAACCTAGTCTGCCCTGATGCTATGACAGGCCTCTCTCTCTCTCTTTTTACCCCCCTAACTGTGTCTGCCAAAACACATTCACAAATAGATACTCAATGCCTTTTGCTGTCTGGTTTAGCATGATGTGCAATTTAGTGTTCTAATTAAACAGTATTTGGGAACCCTAGGGCATTTCATTCGGTACTTGTACTTACAAGTTACAGCCTGTTTGAATCATGTACATCTGGGAGTATGGTTGGGTATTCACCCGCATCTATATTTTAGATAATCAGCTGTGTAATATTGAGTACTGATGAAGAATTAGAAAATTGAAGATTTAAAAGCTTCATGAAAATCAATAAACCACTTTCCCCCCCACCTTTCAGTAGGAAGACAAGAGTCAGTAGGGAATAAATTGCCACCTTTAATTGGCAATAATCAAATTCAAAGACACCTAAGAAAAAGCATTCAGTATCTCAGGTGGCAGTATTAAAAAAAAAAAGAAAGGAAATTTCTGTGAAATTACACTGATGATTTTTTCACACACCAAGTGCTCTATATTTAATTGAATACTGTCTCTTCCACCTGCAAAATACATGTTGAAAACCCTGTAATGTGACTATCTCAATCTGAACTGAGCACAGTAAAACAAATTACCTGCAGTTAATTCACAGCAAGCCTTAATGATGTTCTCAAATATTAATTTAGTCTTCACAAATTTTAATTAAATCTATAGAAATCTGATCTATTCTCTTGGTTTCCCTAAATGTTGGATTATCATAAAATCTTTTTGGGGTTTTGAGCTTTCATATGCTACGAATGGTTCTCAAACTTTGGAGTGTGTAAGAAGTACCTGGGCAGTTTATTAAAATGCACATTCCAGGGCTATACTCCACCTGGAGCTTTTATTCCTGACAATTTTATTGAGGCATATTTTACACATCATATAATTCACACATTTCAAGTATACAATACAGTGAGTTAGGGACTTCCCTGTTGGCGCAGTGGTTAACACTCCGCGCTCCCAACGCAGGAGGACTGGGTTCGATCCCTGATCAAGGAACTAGATCCCACATGCATGCCGCAACTAAGAGTTCGCATGCTACAACTAAGGAGGCCACGTGCCGCAAATAAGGAGCTAGCGAGCTGCAACTAAGTAGCCCACGTGCCGCAACTAGGGAGCCTGCAAGCCACACCTAAGGAGTCCACCTGCCGCAACTAAGACCTGGTGCAACCAAATAAATAAATAAATATTAAAAAAATAAATAAATTTACTAGATTGTAGAAACCATCATTATAAATCAGTTTCAGAACAGTTTTATCTCCCCCAATAAGGTCCCTTACGCCCGTTTCTACCTCCTGCCCCAGGCAACACTAACCTACTTTCTGTTTCTGGATATTTACCTTTTCTGGACATTTCATATCAATGGAATCAAACAATATGTGGCCTCTTGTGTCTGGCTTCTTTCACTAAGCATAATGTTTTGGAGATTCATCTAAATTAAAGCATGTATCAGTAGCTTGTTTCTTTTAATTGGTGAAGAGTATTCTATCATATGGATGAACCACATTTTGCCCTTTCACCAGCTGATAGACATTTAGGTTGTTTCCATTTTGGGCTATAATGAATAATGCTGTTATAATCATTTGCAAGCAAGTCTTTGTGGTGACGTGTTTTCATCTCTCTTGGGTAGATATCTAAGAGTGGAATTGCCGGATCACATGGTAATTTTATGTTTAGCTTTTTGAGAAACCACCAAACTGTTTTCTAAAGTGACTGCACCATTTTATATTCTCATCCTCTAGAGCTCTGGGTCAACAGTTCTGGGTGGTGCAGGAAATGTGCATATTGAACCAGTTTTCAATAATTCTGATGTAGTTAGATCAGATCCACTCCTTAGATTATATGCACGATAAACAAACATGTGAGTAAAAGTTACAGAGAAATACTGACATGTTGAGCCTTCTGCCACAATTCTGGCCAAAACGGGTTCTTTCTTGGGGTGATGAGACAAACTAAAAGAGTCTCCACTGCAACAAGGGACTCTCTAATGGGGCAGCCAGAGGGAGAGAGAATGGGAGAGAAAATGGACAACCTACCATGAAATGATGCTAGATTGCTTTTTTCATAACACAGGTTGCCAAAATGTTAAACTTTCTAAATTGCACAAGGTATTTACAAAATCCTTAAGCACTGCTTTAAGTTGGGGAAAGTAATCCAACATTAAATTTAGTAAGTGGTTCTTAGGACTACATTTCCTAAGGAAAAGTATGGTCTCCTGGAGATGGGAAATTACTTGCCGATTAGCTGAGCTACGCTTAGCAAACTGTTATTTTAATAACTGCTCCTGGGGCGCAAGGAGGAAAACAAGCTGATTGTGATGCATCTCATCACCTATGTCCTGCCTGCGATGCCAGGAAACTTTCAAGGGTCTAGGGCTTTTACCTCCAGGGAGAAAGATAACACGACGTCTGACTTGGAGAGCTGGTTCTCACTCTCCTCACCCATGTCAATGATGGAAGCGTTGTGGCTGCGTTTGAGTTTCTGAAGCTTGAACTCGCCGCCTTTGGAAACTGGCATGCTCTCCAAATTAGCCATGAGCAGGTTGACGGATGACTTCAGCTCTTCAATGTACATGTTTTCCATTTCTTTGGATACAAACTTGGGAAATTTGCGTTCCTTGTAAAGAAAGAGAAAGGAATGAGCAGAGGAGTAAACACAGTCCAGAGCTCTGCTGACATCTACCACTAGTGACATTTGCCCAGATACTGTGGCATCGTGCTAGAAAAATGTTCAGCTGGGTTGAGTAGACAGCTGCCTGCCTTCTAGTTATTTATAATCTCTAACAGGTAAGAAACACATACATAAACATATAGTAAGAAAGAGGCAAATGTTTTATTATAGTTCTATCCCCCCCCCAAGTTTTCTCCAGCAAATTTGATCTATGGAAAGAAAAATGGGGTGATGTTCTTCAAATCCGGTCTCAATTCAAACAGTTTTTCTTTTTAGCAAAATGCAGCCAGTTGTTTTTAAGCTGAGGAGACAGAAAAGCACCCTATTTCTGGATATCTATAGAGATTTTCTCACATGAATAATTCAAAAGGAGCTCATTTGAGATGTTTCCAACACAGCCTGTGGCTGTTTCTAAGAAGAATAGTTAACTGTTTTGAAGAAAAATTGAAAAAAAATTAATGAAGTGATGAAAAACATGATCAAAATTCCTTAGAAGAGACGATAAAGCAATTCAGTATCAGAACTGAACTCTATATTTTTTCATTTCTTACGAGTTCAGTTGTAATGGCAACATGCTTTAGCCAACTTTATACCTCTGAGTTGTCCAGGTGCCTCAGATGAATAGAGTTTGGATCAATCACCTTCTGAAAGAATCATTTCCCACTTGAAACATGAACGTGCTCTCTGCAGCCCAGCTCCATAAATGAGCAGGTGAGTGGAAAATCAAATCAGTGTGACTTTTTTTTTTTTTGCAAGTGACAGAAAAATCCACTTGAACTGGCTTAAACAATGAAGGAATGTATAGGTATGAAAATGTCCTAGGGTAGAACCAGCTTCAGGCAAGACTGGAGTCAGGAGTCAGATAATATCATATAACTGAGTTTTTCCTCCAAAACTTGATTTGGGTTTTTCTGGGCTGGCTTCATGCTCAGTCTGGCCCCTTCTAATGTGACAAAAAGATTGCTAAAGATCTGTACCTCACAACACCACATCACACTATCTAAAGGAAGAGTGAACATCTCCTCCTGTAATGCTCACAGAAGATGGAGGATATTTTATCTCAGAATCCTCACCTGAAGTCTGACTTATGTGCATACCCTGAACCAGTTTCCATGGCCAGTGATGTCATGTTGAACTGCTTAGGCCGGAGTTATTTCCTCTGTCCCTGTGGCTCAGGGTAGAACTCCACCTGGGTCACACGGAACATGAATTGGTTTGCCAATTCTGGGTGGCAGAAAAATAAGACGTCTAATGTGTGGGCGCCTGACTTAAAGTCATCCAGCTAATTCTACTAAGTGGCCAGCTATCAACTGGATTTAATCTCTCAAGCAACTGAACTGAGAGATATTGAGATTGCGATCAGTGGTGAAACTGCAACAGTAAGATCATAAAGATAGACTCTTGGGTGGTTGCCATATTGTCCATATTGGACCAAGTGAAAGCAGAGTAAGAACTTGACAAAGAGCGAGAAAGAGATGGGGAGATAGAGGGGGGAGAGAGACTGTGAGAGGGAGGGAGGAAGGAAGGAGGGAGGGAGGGAGGGAGGAGGGAAGGAAGAGAAGAGGAGAGAAGAGGCTATTTAGAGTCACAGAAAGGAGCTTTGACTTCTATTGGTTTTCTAATTCTAAGAAAGCCAAGTTATTCCTCTTGCACTTTAGATCCCTGAGATTCTCTTATTTTCCTGTCAATACTCAAGACCCATATCTTCGAAACTTTTGCACAGTGGGCTGGCTTTTTATCATTCTTGGGCTCAATCAGAGGACAAATGTGAGCCTCAAAAATGTGGGTATCCTTTATGACAAAGGCCCTAGGCTGCTGGGCCATCATCACTTAGAAAATATTTACTGCCACCCAAACTGTGCCTGGCACAGTGTTAGGCATGGGGAGATCATGATGAAAGGATGTGAACTGTTCCGGAGCTTACAGCTAGTAGAGAGAAAGATCTTTAAGGAAACGTCAAGGTAGATGCTTGATGGAAGTAGATGAGAAGTGATCTCTTCCTGAGAGAATCAGGGGTGGCTTTCCGGAGGAGGTGACCCTTAGGCTGAGAGTCTGATGGATGAGGAAGAGTTTGACACTGGGTTGAGTTGGCTGAGACAGGACCACTTTTATTTGCTCTTTTCTGAGAAAAACGTAATAGGCAACCACGAATCCAAGAAGGTCTATATAACTGAATGTGGTCACAAAATACTTCCCCATCTTCTTTTGAACATGGTCCTTCTAACAAGTGAAGAGAAGAATGCGGTAAGTTAATTGATGTTAAAGGCTGCCAAGCAGCACAGGTTACATACTAACAGCCTGAAGGCTGGGACACTGATCTATCTCTTTCCTCCTTGTACTGGGGCCCAAACCTTATAACTATACGGGATATTGGAGGAGCTGGGTAAGTGTATCTTTGATTTTACTGGCAGCTGCTGGCTCTGCAGTTGCCATAGAGATGGAAAGAAAAACCATTGTGTTTGTGAAGTGGGTTCTCTCCTGCCTACCAGCCTTACTATCAAGTGCGGTCCCTTCATCACACCCATCTTTGGGACTCACTCAAGGCCTTTTAACTCCACAGTCTTGAAGTTTTGGAAGAAGACCCAGTGATTACAGACACCACAACTCTGGCCCAAAGCTGGCATCCACCAAACTTTTTGCAGGAGAATATTGGAAAACTCCAAAGAATGACCATTCCTCCCAGAACTTGGATAGTTCCTAATGACATCATAAAAAGAGGCTTATAAAACTGAAGTCTGGGGACTTCCCTGGTGGTGCAGGGCTTAAGAATCCATCTGCCAATGCAGGGGACATGGGTTCAATCCCTGGTCCAGGAAGATCCCTCATGCTGTGGAGCAACTAAGCCCGTACGCCACAACTACTGAGCCTGTGCTCTAGAGCCCTCGAGCCACAACTACTGAAGCCCACGCACCTAGAGCCCATACTCTGCAACAAGAGAAGCCACCGCAATGAGAAGCCCGCACACCGCAACGAAGAGTAGCCCCTGCTCGTCACAACTAGAGAAAGCCCGCGCACAGCAATGAAGACAAATATATATATATATATATATATATATATATATATATATATATATATATATATATATATATAATAAATAAAAATAAATTTTTTAAAAAAACCACTGAAGTCTGCAAGGGAAAACAAGGCCATTTTTCTGCTCTGAGTACTTAAGCCTTGAGAAGGAATAGCATTCTGTCAATCTAGGCTGAGGTTCTAAAGGGGTCTTCAACAGCAGCCCCACTATAAACACATTTCAAAAGCAGCCTCACAGACACTAGAAGGCATTTTGGGCACAGGTATTATATTAATAGTTTCCTGGATTGGTCCTTTTACTCAAAGCTGTCCTTAAGTGGCTTAGTTTTACTTCCTCAGCTTTTATGAATTAGATGGGCTTCCTTTTCCTTGAATGAACGCCCTTGGCATTTAGATTTTTCTTTGAACTCAGATTCCCCTGGGTCCTTAGCTGCCTGACAAAGGCCAGAGTCAGGGAGATGCTCCCTACACACATTCTTGCAGGCAAAAAATTGAACTAAATTTCTACCATGTGCTTGGACACAGGGTAGATGCCAGGTACAACAACATTCATTTGTAAGCTGGGGGTGGTATCATTCTCTGGTAGGAGAGGATTCCACTTTCATCTGATTGTTGGCAATGTATGGAGCAGAACTTTTCCATCAGGGAAATATTTGGATGTCATTTCTCACCTAGGCATATCATCAGTATCTGCAATGGGACCGTGGTATGAGATGGTCATTTTGCTTCTGCAGAGAATATGGTTTAAATGGCAACTCCCCATTGAACTGATAGCTTGAAAAAACAATGGTGTTTCACTCCCAGAAATAGAGACCTCCGCCTCTACTATAAAAGCTGTAGTATTTGTCTTATATAATCAGCTCAAGAATTTTGGAATTTTACCCAAAATGTGGCCAAAAGAACTGGCAAATATCACAGCAGCACTAATGCCACAAGCTGCCTGTTTAAGCTCCAATGTCAACTTCTAATCACACAATTTAAATAACTTAGGCTTAATTCCTGGGTGAAATTGGGACTCTTCAACGTCAACACGAGAGGATTTGGGAAAATGTTTGAGCAGGGATTAAGAAGTCTTTTCTACCAGATTTTTAAAAATGCATTCAGATCTCTTCATGGAGCTTTTAAGGCAGCGTGTCTGATGTTCACAGTGAGGGCTCACACAGCCGTCTCTGATGATTCGTTGGATGCTGGTGTGACTGAACTGATAGATTACAGGGTAGGGTTGCGGGTAGAGGAAAAAGTCACCTTGCACTTGCCTCCCTTCTCTCCCAGGAAGAAAGGACAAACATTTGCCTTTTGTAAGCACGTGAGGATAAGAATGCTGCTTGCAGAACCACCGAGGTCCCCACAACCTCTCTCCCAGATGCCAAGGAAATCAAAGTGGAAGGGATTCAGAATTCCAGGAGCCCATTCTGCCTGCTGCTTTTGCTTCATTTGGGCTTCTGGATAAACTGAAGGGAATGCACAGCAAATTTTCGTGCAAGAGAGAAAGCAGTTTCCTGGAGGGGCAACCGTCAGGGAGGGAGGAGCTGGGGGCAGTCTTGTCCTGGTGTAACTTCCTGCCTGTCATCTGACTACTCAAAAGAAAGAACATGAAACTTGGAATTAAAGCACTCAGCTTTCTACTTACTAGCTGTGTGAACTTTGATACGTCACTTAAACTCTTTGATGTGCCTAAACTGCGGAGAATCATTGTTAACTCGCAGGATCATTTGTCACAGGTCTAAATGAGAGTTTACGTGAATTGCATAGCCAGTGCAAATTAATAAAGGACTGATTAGCAGAGAGAGAGGTCAGGATGCAGAAAGGTGAAGGCCTGGGTGAAGGGCATGTTGGATCTTTGGATTGGGGCGATGGGGAAATGAGGCTCTATGTTTGGGAAGGCATTTTGTAATGGTAGTGTGCATACTGGTTAGGAGAGAAGGTTCTGGTCAGTGAATGAGCTTGGCCAAGGCCTCTAATGTCTGTGCTTCAGACTCCTCTGTGACATGGGGATACTAGGAGCACCTTTCTCATAAAGTTGTTGGAGGATTAGGTAGGTTCTCAAATGTAAAATGCTTAGAAGAGAGTTGGGCACATAGTAAACACCGCATAAGCAACAGTTATTTTGTACACATCTTCAAGGGGCTCCCAATTCATAATGATCACCCCACCCAGAGCCCTACCTTGTCGGTACCACCCTCTCCCTCAGTGATGTATCTCTAGCATCCACGTGTTCACTGAGACCCTCACCCCCTTTCCACCGTGGACTGATCGATTGCTCTAGGGGTTGGCCCTTGAACTAAGCGGGGCCAATCAGAAGCCTGACTCTTGAAATTGTGAACGTGAGGGGGTAGTGAGAAAAGCGGAAAGAGGAGATTGGGAGAAAGATTTGAGAGAGAGGTTGACTGGCTGAATGGTTTCCTATTTGGCCATCCTGGAAACACGGAGAACTGTGGAATAGCCATGTTTCCCATCTGAGAAGCAAAGAAAGATGGTTTGCAGAGAAAGAAGAAATAATGAATGGGACACACAGACTCAAGGGAAGGGGGAAAGTCCTGACCATTTGGTGGCCCCTGGCTCCACTCCCTTCCTAGGTCTTGGCTGTACCTTGCCCATGGGCTCTGTGAGACATTCCTTGATCCCTAGAATCAATCCCCTCTTTTAAAAGCTTCCTTGAGTTGGTGCTTCTAATTTGCAATCAAGACACTCTACCCATCTTATAATTCAGAGAACACAGTGAATTATGTATGATGGATGACATCTATCTCCAGGAATTTCTGGTTATGATATTTACAGGAGCTGATGTTCAGCCATATGGGTTGAATTGCACACCCTCAATAAAATTCACTGTGATGCTACAAATAGAAAAATCAGGGCATGCTAAAAGAAGATAAGCATGGGTGCTTTGTTTCAATATCTTTTCAGGAACTAGCCTGTATCTGAGAACTTGATATTTAATTTTTAGTAGATGAGATACTTCTCACTCTTCCTCAGTATTAGCCAGTCTGGTTTAAGCAGAAGTAGAATTTCCTTTTCTTGGAATCCAACTAAACTGAAGGAAAAGCAGTTACACAGCTGACGGTCAGGAAGAAGTAGATCCAGGGGTTTGAACACCCTGAGGATCTCAGTATATTCTGTCTGTTCATCTTTGTATGTATGTTGGCTTCACTCTTTTATCTTCTTTCCCCTACTTTGAAGAATTGAACATGGCTGCAGACATCTTTCTACCACTACAAGACACAGCTCTGTTGGCCTACAGTCCACAG
Source organism: Balaenoptera acutorostrata (assembly GCF_949987535.1). Lineage (NCBI taxonomy): Eukaryota > Metazoa > Chordata > Mammalia > Artiodactyla > Balaenopteridae > Balaenoptera > Balaenoptera acutorostrata. The sequence goes on along the minus strand of NC_080073.1, from coordinate 27,501,397 downwards.
GTCCCAGTGAAGGGGTTCACTGGTTTAGTTGCATCCATTTCTGGACCAATCACTAATGGCCGGGGCAGGCTGGGAGATGTGATTGGTTCCACTTGGGTGAGGAGTCCACTTCCAGGACCAAGTAACTGTGGTAAGGGGGCCACTGGCATGAATGAATATTGCAAAAGAAGACAGTCAATTTCCAGGAGAACAGGAGATAGTAGTGTGCAGATTCTCATAGAAATCCTCCTGAATGTTTAAATATACCCTCCATATACTTTGACATATACCCTCCATATACTTTGACCAAGATTTACTTTAGTTGCCTATTTCATTTTCCAAGAAAGTCTAGTTCTAAGTTGTCAATAACATCCTATTTGGTATCAAACTACCCAGTGGTGTGGGCCAAGGGAGAGAGTTTTTTGTTGTTGTTGTTTTGTTTTTTAACATCTTTATTGGAGTATAATTGCTTTACAATGGTGTGTTAGTTTCTGCTTTATAACAAAGTCAATCAGTTATACATATACATATGTCCCCATATTTCTTCCCCCTTGCGTCTCCCTCCCTCCCACCCTCCCTATCCCACCCGTCTAGGTGGTCACAAAGCACCGAGCTGATCTCTCTGTGCTATGTGGCTGCTTCCCACTAGCTATCTATTTTACGTTTGGTAGTGTATATATGTCCATGCAACTCTCTCACTTTGTCCCAGCTTACCATTCCCCCTCCCCGTATCCTCAATTCCATTCTCTAGTAGGTCTGCGTCTTTATTCTCGTCTTGCCCCTAGGTTCTTCATGACCATTTTTTTTTTTTAAGATTCCATATATATGTGTTAGCATACAGTATTTGTTTTTCTCTTTCTGACTTACTTCACTCCGTATGACAGTCTCTAGGTCCATCCACCTCACTACAAATAACTCAGTTTCGTTTCGTTTTATGGCTGAGTAATATTCCATTGTATATATGTGCCACATCTTCTTTATCCACTCATCTGTTGATGGACACTTAGGTTGCTTCCATGTCCTGGTTATTGTAAATAGAGCTGCAATGAACATTTTGGTACATGACTCTTTTTGAATTATGGTTTTCTCAGGGTATATGTCCAGTAGTGGGATTGCTGGGTAATATGGTAGGTCTATTTTGAGTTTTTTAAGGAACCTCCATACTGTTCTCCATAGTGGCTGTATCAATTTACATTCCCACCAACAGTGCAAGAGGGTTCCCTTTTCTCCACACCCTCTCCAGCATTTATCGTTCGTAGATTTTTTGATGATGGCCATTCTGACCAGTGTGAGATGATATCTAATTGTAGTTTTGATTTGCATTTCTCTAATGATTAATGATGTTGAGCATCCTTTCATGTGTTTGTTGGCAATCTGTATATCTTCTTTGCAGAAATGTCTATTTAGGTCTTCTGCCCATTTTTGGATTGGGTTGTTTGTTTTTTTGATATTGAGCTGCATGAGCTGCTTGTAAGTTTTGGAGATTAATCCTTTGTCAGTTGCTTCATTTGCAAATATTACCTCCCATTCTGAGGGTTGCCTTTTCGTCTTGTTTATGGTTTCCTTTGCTGTGCAAAAGCTTTTAAGTTTCATTAGGTCCCATTTGTTTATTTTTGTTTTTATTTCCATTTCTCTAGGAGGTGGGTAAAAAAGGATCTTGCTGTGATTTATGTCACAGAGTGTTCTGCCTATGTTTTCCTCTAAGAGTTTTACAATGTCTGGCCTTACATTTAGGTCTTTAATCCATTTTGAGGTTATTTTTGTGTATGGTGTTAGGGAGTGTTCTAATTTCATTCTTTTACATGTAGCTGTCCAGTTTTACCAGCACCAATCATTGAAGAGGCTGTCTTTTCTCCACTGTATGTTCTTGTCTCCTTTATCAAAGATAAGGTGACCATATGTGCGTGGGTTTATCTCTGGGCTTTCTATGCTGTTCCATTGATCTCTATTTCTGTTTTTGTGCCAGTACCATACTGTCTTGATGACTGTAGCTTTGTAGTATAGTCTGAAGTCAGGGTGCCTGATTCCTCCAGCTCTGTTTTTCTTTCTCAAGATTGCTTTGGCTATTTGGGGCCTTTTGTGTTTCCATACAAATTGTGAAATTTTTTGTGTGTTTGTATTTTTTACAGATTTTTTCCTGTAATTGATACCTAGTCTCATAGCGTTGTGGTCGGAAAAGATACTTGATACAATTTCAATTTTCTTAAATTTACCAAGGCTTGATTTGCGACCCAAGATATGATCTATCCTGGAGAATGTTCCATGAGCATTTGAGAAGAATGTGTATTCTGTTGCTTTTGGATGGAATGTCCTATAAGTATCAATTAGGTCCATTTTGTTTAATATATCATTTAAAGCTTGTGTTTCCTTATTTATTTTCATTTTGGATGATCTGTCCATTGGTGAAAGTGGGGTGTTAAAGTCCCCTACTATGATTGTGTTACTGTCGATTTCCCCTTTTATGGCTGTTAGTATTTGCCTTATGTATTGAGGTGCTCCTATGCTGGGTGCATAAATATTTACAATTGTTACATCTTCTTCTTGGATCGATCCCTTGATCATTATATAGTGTCCTTCTTTGTCTCTTGTAATAGTCTTTATTTTAAAGTCTATTTTGTCTGATATGAGAATTGCTACTCCAGCTTTCTTTTGATTTCCATTTGCATGGAATATCTTTTTCCATCCCCTCACTTTCAGTCTGTATGTGTCCCTAGGTCTGAAGTGGGTCTCTTGTAGACAGCATATATATGGGTCTTGTTTTTGTATCCATTCAGCCAATCTATGTCTTCTGGTGGGAGCATTTAATCCATTTACATTTAAGGTAATTATCGATATATATGTTCCTATTACCATTTTCTTAATTGTTTTGGGTTTGTTATTGTAGGTCTTTTCCTTCTCTTGTGTTTCCTGCCTAGAGAAGTTCCTTTAGCACTTGCTGTAGAGCTGGTTTGGTGGTGCTGAATTCTCTTAGCTTTTGCTTGTCCATAAAGGTTTTAATTTCTCCATCAAATCTGAATGAGATCCTTGCTGGGTAGAGTAGTCTTGGTTGTAGGTTTTTCTCCTTCATCACTTTAAATATGTCCTGCCACTCCCTTCTGGCTTGCAGAGTTTCTGCTGAAAGATCAGCTGTTAACCTTATGGGGATTCCCTTATGTGTTATTTGTTGTTTCTCCCTTGCTGCTTTTAATATTTTTCCTTTGTATTTAATTTTTGATAGTTTGATTAATATGTGTCTTGGCACGTTTCTCCTTGGATTTATCCTGTATGGGACTCTCTGTGCTTCCTGGACTTGATTAACTATTTCCTTTCCCATATTAGGCAAGTTTTCAACTATAATCTCTTCAAATATTTTTTCAGCCCCTTTCTTTTTCTCTTCCTCTTCTGGGACCCCTATAATTCAAATGTTGGTGCATTTAATGTTGTCCCAGAGGTCTCTGAGACTGTCCTCAATTCTTTTCATTCTTTTTTCTTTATTCTGCTCTGCAGTAGCTATTTCCTCCATTTTATCTTCCAGGTCACTTATCCTTTCTTCTGCCTCAGTTATTCTGCTATTGATCCCTTCTAGAGAATGTTAAATTTCATTTTTTGTGTTGTTCATCAGTGTTTCTTTGCTCTTTAGTTCTTCTAGGTCCTTGTTAAACATTTCTTGTATTTTCTCCATTCTATTTCCAAGATTTTGGATCATCTTTACATCATTATTCTAAACTCTCTTTCAGGTAGACTGCCTATTTCCTTTTCATTTGTTAGGTCTGGTGGGTTTTTGCCTTGCTCCTTCATCTGCTGTGTGTTTCTCTGTCTTCTCATTTTGCTTAACTTACTGTGTTTGGGGTCTCCTTTTCGCAGGATGCAGGTTCGTAGTTCCCGTTGTTTTTGGTGTCTGTCCGCAGTGGCTAAGGTTGGTTCAGTGGGTTGTGTAGGCTTCCTGGTGGAGGGGACTAGGGCCTGTGTTCTGATGGATGAGGCTGGATCTTGTCTTTCTGGTGGGCAGGTCCACGTCTGGTGGTGTGTTTTGGGGTGTCTGTGGCTTTATTATTATTTTAGGCAGCCTCTCTGCTAATGGAAGGGGTTGTGTTCCCGTCTTGCTAGTTGTTTGGCATAGGGTGTCCTGCACTGGAGCTTGCTGGTCGTTGAGTGGAGCTGGGTCTTGGCGTTGAGATGGAGATCTCTGGGAGATTTTCACCGTTTGATATTACGTGGAGCTGGGAGGTCTCTTGTGGACCAATGTCCTGAACTTGGCTCTCCCACCTCAGGGGCACAGCCCTGATGCCTGGCTGGAGCACCAAGAGTCTGTCATCCACATGGCTCAGAATAAAAGGGAGAAAAGAAAGAAAGAAAGAAAGAAGAAGATAAAATAAAATAAAATAAAGTTATTAAAATAAAAAATAATTAAGAAAAATTTTTTAATAAGTTAAAAAAAAAAAAGGACAGACAGAACCCTAGGACAATTGGTAAAAGGAAAGCTATACAGACAAATTCACACACAGAAGCATACACATACATACTCAGAAAAAGAGAAAAAGGGAAAAAAATAAATATATCGCTGCTCCCAAAGTCCACCACCTCAATTTTGGATGATTTGTTGTCTATTCAGGTATTCCACAGATGCAGGGTACATCAAATTGATTGTGGAGATTTAATCTGCTGCTTCTGAGGCTGCTGGGAGAAATTTCCCTTTCTCTTCTTTGTTCACACAGCTCCCGGGGTTCAGCTTTGGATTTGGCCCTGCCTCTGCGTGTAGGTCGCCTGAGGGCGTCTGTTCTTCACTCAGACAGGACGGGGTTAAAGAAACAGCTGCTTCCGGGGCTCTGGCTCAGTCAGGCTGGGGGGAGGGAGGGGTACGGATGTGGGGCGAGCCTGTGGCAGCAGCGGCCGGCGTGACGTTGCACCAGCCTGAGGCGCGCCGTGCGTTCTCCTGGGGAAGTTGTCCCCGGATCCCGGGAGCCTGGCCATGGCAGGCTGCACAGGTTCCCGGGAGGGGTGGTGTGGATAGTGACCTGTGCTCGCACACAGGCTTCTTGGTGGCGGCAGCAGCAGCCTTAGCGTCTCATGCCTGTCTCTGGTGTCCGCGCTGATAGCCGCGGCTCGCGCCCATCGCTGGAGCTCATTTAGGCGGCGCTCTGAATCCCCTCTCTCCTCGTGCACCAGGAAACAAAGAGGCAAGAAAAAGTCTCTTGCCTCTTCGGCAGCTGCAGACTTTTTCCCGGACTCCCTCCCGGCTAGCTGTGGTGCGCCAACCCCTTCGGGCTGTGTTCACGCCGCCAGCCCCAGTCCTCTCCCTGCGATCCGACCGAAGCCCGAGCCTCAGCTCCCAGCCCCGCCCGCCCCGGCGGCTAAGCAGACAAGCCTCTCGGGCTGGTGAGTGCTGCTCGGCGCCGAACCTCTGTGCGGGAACCTCTCCGCTTTGCCCTCCGCACCCCTGTGGCTGTGCTCTCCTCAGTGGCTCCGAAGATCCCCCCTCCGCCACCCGCAGTCTCTGCCCGCGAAGGGGCTCCTAGTGTGTGGAAACCTTTCCTCCTTCACGGCTCCCTCCCACTGGTGCAGGCCCCGTCCCTATTCTTTTGTCTCTGTTTTTTTCTTTTTTCTTTTGCCCTACCCGGGTACGTGGGGAGTTTCTGGCCTTTTCGGGGGTCTGAGGTCTTCTGCCAGCGTTCAGTGGGTGTTCCGTAGGAGTTGTTCCACAGGTAGATGTACTTCTGATGTATTTGTGGGGAGGAAGGTGACCTCCGCGTCTTACTCTTCCGCCATCTTGAAGTTCCTCGGGAGAGTTCTTTGATCTATTGTTCAGAAACGAGCAACTTGGCGCACTATGTAAGGGTTGTTCGCCCATGGTCTTTTAAAAATTAAAATTAGCTTACGCAAGTTTCTAAAATTATCATGTTAAGCCTTAAAGTAAACAAGACAATTAAAATAAAGGTGCCATGAGCTTATTTTTGAAGTGTGTGTGTAAAATTTTCTTTAAGTGGCACGAATACTTATTAGTTGGGGATATAATAGTTGCCTAAGGGCAGGGCATGGACCAAATGACCTCTATTTTCTGGATAATCTGCTGAGGAGGTGCTGAATTTAGAGAAGTACATTCTGAAGCCTTACTGATCTTTACTCCCACATTAAGCAGGATTTTCAAACATAAGAGCCTTTTACACTAACTTTAGCCCGATAACTACATACTATTTTTAGCTACCAGACTGACCCGACCGTAAACTTTGAAGGTGTCCAAACACGAGATGCAAAACGTTTCAACGCAACTGCTTGAGCACGAAAGGGGATTTTCCTGCTTCTTGGAGTCTCTCTTCGGTTTCTCTTCCAGTAGAATTCGTTTCCACGTGCACAAATCCTGAGACACTTCTTTCCATAGAGAGGAAGGCTGAACACCAAGCTCTACCCTGTGCCCCTCCTCCCCCACACTCCGACCCCCATCTTTAAATTTTGCACCTAGAGTGAGCACCTCACCCTGTCCCAGCCCTGATACTTAGACTTGAGTGAAGGGTCCATTGTAGCCTCTTAACTAGTACCTCTCATGGTCAGCCTAGATTTTCCCATCTCTAAAACAAGAATAACTGAAATGCCCTTATGGAACTGTTTGGAGGATGGACTGAGGTGGCATATGTAAAGCATGTAACATGCTTGACACAGAGTCAGTACTCAAGAAATGCCACTAGCACGATTACTGTTAACAATAACACAGATGGTAACAGTAAGGATAGGAGATAATGCTTAGGCTCCCAATCCTCAACAGGAAGACATCCCAACCCTAGAGCAATCCTATCTACTGGGAGACTCAGACATGTAAATGAATAGTCAGCATTCAATGAACTGTCATAATAAAGGTTTACACACGGCAAGAAGAAAGCACAAAGTGGGGAGGATGAGCTCAGCTCTTCGAGAAGGGGTTTTCAGTTGAGGACTGAAGGCTGAGTAGGAGAGCTTGCTAAGTGGAGGAGAGGAGAAAGGTCACTCCACATTGAAACACTAGTGGGTACAAAGGCACTGAGGTTGGAAAGGGCCTGGGATATTCAGAGGGAGACATTCTGTATAGCTGGAATGGGGAGTTCTGGTGGGAAAGTTGTGGGAGGTGAGGCCAATAAGGAAGGATATGGTCTGTGGATTAAGAGCCTTGAGTATCATTCTAAAGCAGTGAGATTTTGTTCTGGGGACACTGGAGGATTCTATTGAAGGATTTTGAGGCTCTGCTTTGAGTTGTTCATATATGAAGTTTAGAATGATGATTACATGCAGGATGGACAGGAGACAGGGAGGGAGTGAAGCCAGGGATACCCATTAGGAGGCTATTGTAAGATCCAGGCGTGGAAGATGAGGGGCCTGAATCAAAGCACCAGCAGTGGTGCTGGAAACCAGTAAAGGGATCTGACCCACATTTGGGAGGCAGAATCAAGAAGCCAGGGGGCAGACTGAGTGTGGAGTGTTCTGGGGAGGAAGGAGAAATTGACAATGACTGGGAGGTTTCATCCCCAGTAACCGCGTGGAGGCCACGTGAGGAGGAGTCTATGCAGGTGTGTGTACTCGGCGGGAGGAGGACGATACGGAGTAAGATTTGGAACACATCCAACCTGAATTGCAGGGGACTGGCCACGTGGAAATGCTCGGCAGACAGATGGAAATGTAAGTCTGGGACTCTGAAGAAAGGTGAGGCTGGAGTTTGAGTATTGATTGGAGGATAGGAAATACATGTGCTGTCTGTAGGACACCTGCCCTGAGAAAGAAGGGTTGAGGACCCTACCAGGTGATCATCCTCATCTTCCTGACAAGATAAAATTCTCAGTTTTATCTTTCCACGGCCCTTAATGATCAGTGTGCTTCCAGTGCGGGGCTTTGGCCCGGTCCCCCAGCACATGTCCCCAGAGTTTCCTTACCCTGGCTATTTGGTCTGCCATTTGGAGACGTCCATCCAGCTCTCGTCTGATCTGGGCTGCTTGCTCATCTGGATTGTCCAGCTGCACAAAAGCACAAACGTGGAGACTTTCAGTTTGGGTGACAAAAGCCAAGGAACTCATGACTTTACACCCAGACTACTCTGTGCCCCCATAGACCTATTCCACTAAAACTTAAGAATCGTGTGACACACAAATCCAGTTTGAGGGAAATCCCAAGTTAAATCCTTTTAAGGAGAATGTGATGTGGTAGGCAGGCTGTTGCTAAGAAAGACATCTAAATGCACTTGAATAAGAACCACTTCTGAACTTCTAGGCAGCAGTGCTTCTAATGAGGGCCTGATGCAGCACTCCTGTTTTGGGATCCAGCGAAGAAGTGTTTACAGGGCAGACATACAAGGAAGGAGATGGTAATATAACTGTTAGTATCGTACCGAGCAGACATAGTCCGCATTGATAGTGCCTACATGGCATATATCCTGCTGCTCTCCCACCCCTGGACGGTGGATGATTAGTTAATTATTACATCCTTTCCCTCTGAGCCCTGAGACCTTTTCAACGAGTACTCCAGATGGCTGCTACCTCTCAGTTGGTGTTGATATCTTATATACACTACTAGGTATAAAATAGATAACTAATGAGAACCTACTGTATAACAAAGGGAACTCTACTCAATGCTCTGTGGTGACCTAAATACAAAGGAAATCCAAAAAGGAGGGGATATATATACGTATAGCTGATTCACTCTGTTGTGCAGCAGAAACTAACACAACATTGTAAAGCAACTATACTCTAATAAAAATTAATTTTAAAAATTAAGCAGTAAAGTGGAAGTAGGTGCAAGCCTCCTTCTCCTAACTAATTAAATGCATGCATTAGAAACTACGCAGAGTATGCTTCAAGGGGAGGCCATCCATAATCTGCTTGTGAAATTAGCAGTTAGATAGTTACCCACTCAGGTGATTTTTGCCACATCTACATTAAATTTGCATCTGGCTTAAAAAAAAAAAAAGAAATCTATCTCTGTCTTCTCTGATGGGTAGACAATTCCCTAACTTCTCTAGTGTCAGTTTTCCCATCCATAGAATGAAGGGGTTGGTTACGTAATCTCCATCATCCCTTTCCCATCTTTCTATAAATCTATGAAACACATTGGCAAACATTTCTACGAAGGTCCATATAATTAACACTCTAGGCTTTGAGGGCCACAAGATCTCTGTTGCAATGACTCAAATCTTCCAATGAGGTGTGAAAACAGACACAGACAACACGTAAATGAATGATCACTGCTGTGTTCCAATAAAATTTTATGTACAACAGGTGGCGGGCCATAGTTACTGATTCCTGCTCTAGGAATTGAAGTTCTCTCTTTATTTCCAAGCAAGCCTAGCGTCATACTTCAAGCTGTAATTGAGTCTGCTTTGTTCAGTAATTGATAAATTATTTTATTCACAGAAAAGTTTAATAAGAAGGGAACAGTGACATTCAAATGGGATGTGCTCTATTCTTCTTTTCAGAACAGATTAACTCACAACAAAAAGTAGATTAAGAAATATGTGAGGGGGCTTCCCTGGTGGCGCAGTGGTTGAGAATCTGCCTGCCAATGCAGGGGACACGGGTTCGAGCCCTGGTCTGGGAAGATCCCACATGCCACGGAGCAACTAGGCCCGTGAGCCACAATTGCTGAGCCTGCGCGTCTGGAGCTTGTGCTCCGCAACAAGAGAGGCCGCGATAGTGAGAGGCCCGCGCGCCGTGATGAAGAGTGGCCCCCGCTCGCCGGAACTGGAGAAAGCCCTCACACAGAAACGAAGACCCAACACAGCCAAAAATAAATAAATAAATAAAATTAAAAAAAAAAAAAAGAAATATGTGAGTTTTCTAAGTCCCTTTCTCTTAAAAGCCATTTTTATTCAGAAATCTGGAAAGTATGAAATTTTATTCAGAAATTTGAAAATGAAAACCCAGCTCCATGCTTAAAAAAGAATCTAATCTATGCTATGAAATGGTATAGAAAATAAGTTATTTCTAATATGATGTAAATAAGAACACTGGACAATTTATGGTCATATTTTTGAAGCATCATGAATAGTCTTCTTGGGTTTGTTATACAAAACATAAACATCTATCTGGCTTTATGCTCTGCATTTTTATCACCCTGTTCAATTCAGGAGTTGCCTTATCTTCTCTTTCCCACAGTTTTGATGAGCAGGACTATTTTCTAGATCATAAAGATGGGATTGTAACTTTTGGTCATATATTCTAAAGTAGCATTTTCAAAAGGGTGTTCTGCTGAACAACATCCTTAGTAGAGACTCCAGAAGAAAGGATCCAGAAGGGCTCCAGAAGAATGGCTAGATAAGTTTGGAAAATGCTGTGTTGAAATGCACAAAATCTCTGAGAAGCTCAGCAGTAAGGAAATCTGTCAGATTTTGACCAACTCAACTATTATTTAACTTAAATTTTTATTTTTTGCATAACGCCCAGAGAACATGAGTTGGAAATCCCGTTCTAAATAAATCAAGAGAACCACTGGAGAGCGGTCACACCACTTACCAGTGGTCCCTCCATCACCACTTGCCAATAGGCACACGTGGGAAACATGGTATCCTCAGTGTTGGTTTTAAGCTCCAATGAACTGTTTTTATTCTATTCCCTTGGAAGCCCAAGACTTCTTCATACCCAGGTGCAAACCCACTGGGAACACTCAGAAATATCTTGTTCAAAATACATATGCAAAGAAAACATCTGACTACTTCGCTGAGAAGAAGCAAAATGATTCGGTTAGGGGCTAAAGTTGGGGGGTTCTGTCAGAAGATACGGTGCTCAGAGGTTAAAACTGAAAAGAAAAAACAACCCAACAGAACCATCCCCATTATGAAATTTCTCAGAGGTGTCTGAATTCTCCCACTGGCCTCACCAAATACAATTAGAAACAGCAGAGGATGCCAGCAGTGAAGATGAGCAGGGTAGGTCTACACAAAGCTTCATTCATTGGTTCACTTATTCATTCATCACATTTTTATGGAATGTCTTGCTATGCATGATACTGGAATACAGAAAGGAACAAGACAAACCCAGTTCTTGCCTCCATGGAACTTAAATCTAACAAGAATAGGTATGGCTATTTGAATAATCTGGGCACAAAACAGAGGGGATTAGCATTTATTGATGCCTATTTCAAGACCAGGGACTGTATGACCTATATTAAAGCCTTCTCTAAGGGGTCCCAAGAAATAGATGTTAACGTGCATTCTCCCAGGAAAAGGATTCTGGGGTCAAGAAACACTGCTCCTTCCTGAAAATTTATAATACATATTAGCATCATTAAGATTCGAAGAAATTCTAGAGTAAATCAGCCTGTTTAACTATGTTTAACTTTGTCTTTGACACAATTTTTTCACTGAAAACAAGTATTTCACAGAGCAGTTTGAGAAATTCCCAAGTAAAACAACTTTATGAGGTATGTACCGCTATTATTCCCATTTTACAGACGAGGACACCAAGTCTCTATAAGGTTCAGGAATGTGGTAAAGTGGCATGAGCCATTTGAAATGGAGTTGGCTCTGCCTCAGACTGGAACTCTTTTGTTCTGCTTTATGTTGACTTTCTTCTTTAGTGTATTGTTTTGGTTTTCTAATTGGCCCTGACAACTAACTCCACACTCCTACGCGGTTCAATTTAATACAAAGAGCCACCACTGGGGGGCAGAGAAATGTCTACCGTCCATTTCCTATCATGACTGATTTCTTCTGGGGAGACTGTTGCAGTGCCAGAGCCCTCCCTAAGAAATAGCAGTAATGGGTATGCTCTTATCCGGGCTTTGCCACTTAGTAGCTGTGTGACCTTGGGCAAGTTACTTAACCTCTCTGTGCTCAGGCCTCCTCATCTGAATAATCAGGATAATAAGTCTACCCCAAGGCTGTCATGAGGATTCACTGAGACCACAGATATAAACCTTTCAGCCCAGTGCCTGGCATGCAGCAAACCCTCAGGAAACAGTGGCTGCTGTTTGTGTTATTAGAACAGCCCACACTGGCTGTATTTCTGACATGGGCCACAATGGGGCATCAAAGATGAGAAAGTGCCAGATGGGCTAGTGTCCCTCCCTGGTGTGGATGTGGGGTCTTGGTGTGATAGTCTGTGTCCAGAGAGGAAGGTGATGGGGGCTTCCATCTCTGGATGAATTTCTTTGGCTTCTCAGTGTATCCTACTTTCTCCAGGGTCAAGTCCTTTGCTCCGTTAGACTTTAATTAGCAGGAGTGACCAGAAGGTGGACGCTGCTGTCTGAGAGCTAATGATCTGAAGGGAAGATGGAAAAAGAAATGCAACCGAAGCTCCCTAAAATAGCCTGGTGTGAGAGAGAAGGCCATCCTCCACCAAAAGCCTTGACAGCCCCACTCTATGAAATCCCCCAAAATAAAGAGAAATCAAGTAATTACCTTTCAACTGCTGGAAAGAAAAGGCCAGAGAGGGAGCTTCTATGGAAACGAGGTTTTGTTTACCTCACTGGTCTTTTCCACTGAGGAAAGGAAAGATCCGCTGGCGAACCAGGCCAAGGGCAAACTTTCCTGGGGACAGCTCATTAGGGTTAAAATATGTACATGTGGGGCTTCCCTGGTGGCGCAGTGGTTGAGAATCTGCCTGCTAATGCAGGGGACACGGGTTCGAGCCCTGGTCTGGGAAGATCCCACATGCCACGGAGCAGCTGGGCCCGTGAGCCACAATTGCTGAGCCTGCGCGTCTGGAGCCTGTGCCCCGCGACGGGAGGGGCCGCGATAGAGAAAGGCCCGCGCACCGCGATGAAGAGCGGTCCCCGTACCGCGATGAAGAGTGGCCCCCGCTTGCCGCAACTGGAGAAAGCCCTCGCACGAACCGAAGACCCAACACAGCCAAAAAAAATAAATAAATAAATAAATAAAATCAAGTAAGATGCCTGAAATGTGTTAAAAAAAAAAAAAAAAAAAAAAAAATATGTACATGTGCAAGAAGGCTTTTTACCTAATTAGCCAAATAATCTTCCTACTAGCAGAGGTCAAACACAGGCACTGTGGTTGTTTTGATTTGCCAGTCAAGCAAAGGGAACTATTTCCTTGGGCTCTTCTTTTAAAGTGATGGAGAACTCAGCTCGGTGCTGGGTGAGCGCAGACAGGTATCGCCTAAGCCACAGGTTCAAGCCCATCCCGAGGTCTGGGATTCTCTCCACTCACAGCTGTGTCCCTTCGGTCAGTGCAGACACGAGAACCCAGACCAGCATCGCCGTCGGGCTCGTTTGCCCCGGCAGGAGCACCGCGTGGTGGAGGACCCCGTATGGGGGCGTCTGCACCCAGCTATCCCACTCCCTGGTTGCAGGACCTTGTCATATCTCTTAACCTCTTTGAGCCCCGGTTTCTTCGACTGTAGAGGGGGGACCATTTTTATCTTGCATGGCTATTGAGAGGACTGAATGAGATCATGTGTTTCAAAGGAAGTCAGGCCAACTTGGGTCCAAATCTTGGCTCTGCAATTTCCTTCCTCAAAGGGATCACACAGGTGGCTGAACCTCTCTAAGCCTCAGTTTTCTTGTCTGTAAAATGGGGGAGAACATAAGAGACCTACCTCAGTGTGTTGATAGAAGGATGGAGCGGGATGATTATGTATGCACAGCACCTAGCGTGGTGCTGGCACATAGTAGGTCCTATAGCTTAGCAGCTAGTTTCTAGAATTATCCCTTTTGAGGGTGGGAGCTCATCAGATGTTCACTGCCCTCCCTGCCCTTTGAGATTTATGAAAGAAACCAGGGGAGCCCTGGCGTGGACGGGAGGTGCCTGTGTGCTGGTCACGATGTGTCCTTAGCTGGCGGATCTCGGGCCAAAGTCACGACCTCTCTGTCCACAACCCCTTCATGTGATAAATGGCAAACCCTAAGTGATTATGTTCCAGGAGTCTCTGAAAAGCCTAGACGAACATTTCTCAAAGTTATATTCTGGGGAAGCCTCGTCCCGCAGATCCTCTATGAGAAAGGGTTCTGTGGCCAAATAAAGTCTGCTCCCTCTCTCCCCTTCCTGGAGAAGCCACAAGACACATTAGTGAGAAATCCTACACAAAGGCAAGCTTGTGTGGGCCCATATTTCCCAAACTTATCTGACCACGTGGGTAATACGTTTGAACACCCCAGTATACTTTGGGCTACGCTCACCAAGGCAATTCTCTCATGTGCTTCATTTCTCTCATGTCCATGGACAGTATTTTGGGGGGAGAGAAGGAGGCAGGTAGGAAGCACCCCCACTATGCAAATAGGTCCATGTCTCAGTGAAAAGGGAACGCCCATCCGGGAACGCCCTGTCTGACCTCTGGGGGGATGGAGACATCATCCCAGGGCCCAGGCATGCAGCCTCGTCATTAGCCCCAAAGCCCTGGGCCTTGACAGTGTGCCCGGGTACCGGCTTTCCCTAGGGATGCCTCAGTTCTCTGGGGCTTACACATTATGATGCTGGGGAGGCGAGTCCAACTCTGGACCCGTCCAAAGTCATCACTGTTACTACCACCAGGTAGGCTGCAATCAAGCAAAGAGAGGACGTGATTCAAATATGCAGAAAATTGAAATAAACAGGCAGATTACTTGATGCACTGTCTGAGTAACTGTTCTGCTTTCTGAACAAGTCTCTAGGCCTCAGCCTCAAAGCAAATGGACCAAGTTCAGCCTCAGGACTAGACTGACATGATCCAGGACTGTGGCTGGAACGAGACTTAGAGGTGCCGCAGTGACCTCAGGTTGGGGTGGAGGCCCTGCTGAGCTCTGTGGCCTGTCGGACACCACCTCCCCACTCAGTCCACTGCACGGGGTCCCCCACTGGGGCTTCTGGAAGGGTTTGCTTCCTCCTGCTGCCAGATCTTTGCACACCCTGTCCCCCACACCTGGAACACTCTCCCTCGTCTCCCCCACTGGCTGGTAACCCTAACCCTAACCTCCTTCATCCTTCAGCTTTGCAACAAAGTCTTTTCTGACCCCTCCAGACTCTGCGAGTTTCTCCTGTCATATGTTCTCCCGGCACTGTGCACCTCTCCTTTATTAGCGTTTATTGCAATTTTAATTTTACATCCACTCATGTGATTGCGTGATGTCTACCTACCAGACTGTAAGCTCTGTGAGGGCAGGTGCATGTGATTTCGCTCACCTCTGCATCCCCGGCACCTAGCCTAGCACCAAGGACAGAGTGGGCTCTGATGACTGCCTGGCCAACTAAAGGACTGAGTTAATTAACTGTGACCCAGAAGGAAAGCGACCCCCCCACAGTAACACCATCATCAGTGAGAGAGCTGGGGCCACGGTCCCAACCTGCTCACTTCTATGCTATGTCTTGCTGCTTAGCAGCTGTGTCCTGGGAAGTGCCAGTTTCTGCAGAAATAGGTAAAGACTGAACTTGGCTGGTCTATAACCAGTCACATCACTGATAAAGCATCCTTAATTCCAGACTACTGGGGACTGAGGCAGGTGGGCCTGTCAGCAGCTGCGGTGCAAGCCACCTGCTGACCTGGGTTTAGCTCCATCTGTTCCCCTTGTTTCCTCTCTACTTCCGAACCTGGTCCCTCGGTGCCCAGGGATTCGCGTCTGAGCAGGAGGTGCGAGAGCGGAGGAGGGTAGAGGCGCCTCCCATAAAGCACTCTCACCAGTGGCACGGCCCCCCTTTCCTCCAAAGCCCTGTGTTTTTTGTGGTTGTTTATTTGGCTGCTCCAGGTCTTAGTTGCAGCATGTGGAATCTTTTTAGTTGCAGCATGCGGGACCTAGTTCCCTGACCAGGAATCGAACCTGCGACCCCTGCACTGGGAGCACGGAGTCTTAACCACTGGACCCCCAGGGAAGTCCCTGCCCTGTGTTTTTTATCCTCCTTCAGAGACAAACTGCTCCAGTCAATGGTGCCTTCTTGGTGCACTGCAGTCTGGAAAGTTACAGCTGGGACAGTGTCAGTTCCCAATCAGGGGATGTGGGTGCCCGAGCTCCAGCCTCAAGAAGGCACTGAACTTTGGATGTTGGCTACGTTACTGCATTCAGTGCCAGGCTGCCGCCTCCAAACTCCTGTCCTGCCGTCTCTACAGCCTGTCTCTCCTTTGTCCACCTCTAAGGTGGAGGCGGTAGAATAGCGTCAGACATCTCTTGTCTAGGATCAATTGTTGCCTTTCCACTTCGAAGCCGAGTAACATTGAACAAGTTATTAGATCTCTCCACGTCTTCACTTTTAATTTTTTCAACTCTCTTAACTCTACAGTGGGAATAATAATGAGAATGCCTCCCTCGTAGGATTGATAAGAGGTTAAATGAGACAGTATGTGTATGATGCTTAGCAGGGTGCCTGGCATGCAGTCACTTTCTGTAAATCTTAGCAGCTATTAGCACGTGGCATTCCGCAGCACAAATTCTTCATCCTTATACAAATTCTGATTCTAATAACACTTCAAGTGGCAGAACAGTTTTCCCCTGCTTTCAGGTAGGAAACCAAGCTTCAAAAGATGAAGTAGTTTGCCGGTAGTTTCAGAGATAGCTGACCCTGCACAGAGGGGACAATCCTGAGAAAACAGAGCATTGATTTTAGAATCAGAAAACCTTAAGATCACACCCTACCTTTGTCATATACTCACTGTGTGACCAGGGCCGGGAACTCTACCTCTCTGAGCATCTATACCTGGAGCTCTAAAATAATACCCTCAGAGGACTACTGTAATGATAATCATAACGGACATTTCCACACTCTAGGGGTTCGACATATTGTAGGTTTACTATTACTTCTATTATTATCACTGGGGACGAATCTGATGAAATCTTCAGCCGTGCCTCTGATGTAAGTCTTTACTGGGGCTCTTTTCCAAGGTTATTTGTGGAGTTTGATGTCCTGTGCACACACAAATATATTGTTTTTATAAAACTCAACCAAGGAGATACCACCCCATTTATGGAAGAGTTAAAATAAGATCACTAGTGTCTTTCTTTACCATGCCTTATTTTCTCTCCAAGAGAAGACCTTGAATAGGTCAAAGTCTCCATTCTGAAGGATGCACTTCTCCTTGATTGCAAAAGGCAAGGTTTAGCTCTCAGAGTTTGCCAGCCAATGAGAACATCCTCTGCATCCGAGTCACCCATTTTATGTCTTCACTGGCTTCTGGCAATGCAGTAAATATAACCCAAGAGCTCCAAATGCAGTAACTCTCTGAGTGAGCAGCAAATAAATGTATAAAAATACCCTGGATGGAAAACCAATCCATTCCTTTATGATCCTGCAGTGCTCAACCAGCCTTCCCCCATCCCCACCCCAGTCCTGCAATGACCTCCCCTCTGCTTTCCACCATTTCAAATCTGACATACCATCTGGGTATGGTCTGGTTTCAGACATGCTTTCTTTAGAGAAGCCCTCCTTGATTGCTTTGGCCATGTATCAACTTGCTCTTGCAGGCAGCACTGGCCAGTCTAGTATCTCAACCTCCTCTGTGTCACATGTTTCAGATTTCCCTTCCCGCCAGAATAGCTGTAGGGCACAATGGTCAGGAACCTAGGGAACTGGAAACAGACCTGGGCTCAAATCTTTGCTCTGCCATTTACCAGCTCTGTGCCATTGGGCAATATACTCCCTGTGTCTGCCGCTTCATCTGCAAAGTGGGAGTCCTAATAGTAACAATGCCAACAGCAGAGGCTTGTCATGAGAATAAAAGAAGACAGTACTCATAAAGCACTTAGCGTGATGCCTCGAATATGATGTAGGGCCAAACAGTCAAGGCTATAATTTAGTACTATTGAGGCCAGAGACTATGGTTTTATCCAGCATGAAGGACACAGCTGTGCTTTTTACAGATCATCTTAATGGGCTTCACAGCTGGGGCTGGGAGATGGTCCAATTCACCTGCACTATCGTGAAGACACAGAACCTTAAGCCACTCAGAGAAGAGAATGGGCACTGTCTTTCAGGGTGGCAGTGTGGCCGCTGAAGCTCAGGTTATGGAAGAAGCAGGTGGTTTTGTGCTTGGGACTCGGTTGATTTATTCCTTCTTAACTATGAAGTCACATCTTCAATATCTCTTGAATCCATCTATTCTGTTTATCCACTTCCCTAGGGGAGGCCGCCACTGTCTCCAGGGTGGAGCGCTGACCCGTTTACCAGCATCCTCTCTGACACAGCAGTTCTCAACCTGGCTGTACATTAGAATCATCTGGGGTACATGAAAGACAATCCTGATACCCAGACTGCATCCAGACCAACTAAATCGGACATTTGGGTTGGGGCCCAGGCATCAGTTTTTGTTTGTTTGTTTTAATTGTTCAGGTGATTCCAATGTGCAGTGAAGATTGAGAACCTTTACCAAAAGTCAGTGGTTCTCAAACTATGGTGAGACTCGACCAGAGAACTTGTTAAAACACAGAGTTGTGGGCCTCATCCCTGGAGAGTTTTGATTCAGTAGGTCTGGGGTGAGAACCAAGAATGTGCCCTTCCTGGGTGATGCTGATGCTGAGAACCATACTCTGAGTGCAAGGACAGAATCCATGCTCCGCGGTGCACTCCGCTCATCTTTCTGGAATGTGCATATGCTCACGTTATTCTCCTGCTTAAGACCCTACAATAATGTTCCATTTTCCTTGGCAACAGGAGTCCGAGATCCTTATCAAAGCAGACTATACTACAAAGCTACAGTCATCAAAACAGTATGGTACTGGCACAAAAACAGAAATATAGATCAACAGAACAGGATACAAAGCCCAGAAATAAACCCACACAACTATGGTCAGTTAATCTATGACAAAGGAGGCAAGACTATAAATGGAGAAAAGACAGTCTCTGCAGTAAGTGGCGCTGGGAAAACTGGACAGCTACATGTAAAAGAATGAAATAAGAACATTCTTTAACACCATACACAAAAATAAACTCAAAATGGATTAAAGACCTAAATGTAAGACCTGATACTATAAAACTCTTAGAGGAAAACATAGGAAGAACACTCTGACATAAACTGCAGCAATATATTTTTCAATCAGTCTCCTAGAGTAATAGAAATAATAAAAATAAACAAATGGGACATAATCAAACTCAAAAGCTGCTGCCCAGCAAAGGAAACTATAAACAAAACGAAAAGACAACACAAAGAATGGGAGAAAATATATGCAAATGATGTGACTGACAAGGGATTAATCTCCAAAATCTACGAACAGCTCATGCAACTCAATATAAAAACAACAACAACAACAACAACAAAAAACACAATCCAATCAAAAAATGGGCAGAAGACCTAAACAGACATTTCTCCAAAGAAGACATACAGATGGCCAAGAGGCACGTGAAAACATCGCTAATAAGTAGAGAAATGCAAATCAAAACTACAATGAGGTATCACCTCATACCAGTCAAGGTGGCTCCTGCACAGCTTTCCAGCCTTTTCTCCCACTGCTTTGTCTTGCCCTCCAGACCCAGGCTGTCCTGTGATGCTTCTAGGTTCCCAAACATGACATATTTGTTCGTGGCCCCAGGCCAATGCTCCTCCTCTGCCTTCCTCTGCCATCTTCATCTCACTGACACTTACTCATTAACCCAACTCCCAGCAGCCTCAACGTTGCTTCCTTAGGATTCTTCTTGGCCCCAGCCAAGGTCACTTCCTCAAGGTCCCAACAACATCTTGAACCTCCTGTTTTATCACTCTCATTACATGTGCATTATTTGCTCCAGTTCCTGTTCTCTGAAAGACTATAAATGCCTTGATGACAGGGACCATGTCTGTCCAGTTCACTATAAAATCTCCAGAGAATGATGCATGGTAGGTGTGTAAGAAGTATTTGCAGAATTAACTTTGAGATGGAGATAATAATGTCCACTTGGCAGGGTAGTTTTGATGAATTAATGAGACAAGTTTACTGAAGCACTTAGTGTGGTGTCTGACACTTAATAGGTGCTCAAATCATGACCTAAATAGAAATCTGAATGCACATGGTTTAAACTTACTGAATTCTTGTTGAATGTATAACTGAAATTGTTAAGGGACAGAATAACTGACTAAGGTGGTGTCAGTAACAGAGGTCTGAACCAATTAAGCCCTGGGAGCACAGTTTCCTCATCTGGAAACTGGGAATATTAATACTCAACTCACCATTTAAAAAATATTCATTAAACACCTGTCTTATATCAAGCATTGTACTATGAGATGTGAAAGTAGAACAAACATAGAACTACTCTTCTATGAGTTTATGGTCCACATGAGAGCCAACGTATATTGAATATTGAGTATATACTATGGCCTGGCATCGTACTGAATTTTCATTCATTGTCATGTTTAATCCTTGAGATTATTACTATCACTCTTACAGTCAACACCACTTTACAGTTGAGAAAACTGAGGCTCAGAGGGATCACAGTAACATCTCAAAGAAGTGGGAGAACTGGGATATGAATTCAGTTCTGTCTGAATCCAGAGTGTAAGCTTTTAACCAGCTTACTGTCACAACACTCAGTGGGGATAACCTCCACGATTTTTTCAAAACCAAAAAAGAAGGGTTACCCTCCAATTAGTAAACTATTACACAAATGTAAATTATTTTTATTGTCATTAATTTTGAATTTAGTTTTTACTAATTTCTGAAATTCTGTTCAGGCAGCTGATTTGATGAAAAATGATCACTTCAAAATGAGCCACAAGAGATTTTTGACATGAATATGATAGGAAAGAAAATGACTTTTTGTGCTGTTGAATCATTTTGATATCTCAAAAGCTTTGAATCATAGTGAAAAGCAATTTATAACTGGCAAAGATAATGCACTCAACAGGAAATCCAGAAAACATCCAATGATACCTAAAATACCTCTATACACTAATAAAATCAAATGCTTTTGCTAAAAATGCCCACTATTTTAAGAGGAAGTGAACTTCATTTTCAAACATCGATAATGCAGTATAAAAGTTATTCACAAGGTCAAAATGAAATCCAGTTTTCCAGCTTCTGCAATTATGGATTTAGTGAATATGTATGTGCATGCAGGTGAGTGTGTGTGTGTATGTGTGCACCTGTGTGTGTATGTGCACTTGTATAACAGAGATCTCAAGCAGTAGGAAACATCCAGAGCTCTCAATCATAGAGCCCGTCAATTAAAATTGAGGTGAAGTAGTATAATTTCCAGGGCATGTGAGAACTGTCACATGCACCTCTCTTTCCTTTGAGTAGCATGTCACAAATACAAGATATGCTTAATTTGTAGTCCCAGGCTGATCATTATACAAGTTCCTGGTAGAAACTGGGTCTATTCATAAGTCTACCCACATATATCATTATCTCCTTTTGCCTGCCCTGAAGAGTGTGTGTCTACCTTGGTGATACGATTGTTCAAAGCCAAAAATATTTATAAAGGGTGTGTTTCACCTTGATTAAGACCCGTCAACGGAACAGTTAGTTCCTCCTATCAAATCCATAACTAAGTAGATATATTTTTTATTAGTTATTTAAAAAGCGTCTGTGGGCAAGAGGAAGAGGCAGTATTAAAAAGGAGTGAGGTTCCAAACTTTCCAACAGATGGGAGAAAAGAAATGACCAAAAAAACTTCACCCAAATTACACTGTCAGCATTTACTGACAGCTTCCTGCTTGCAATAATCCGTATCACGTGCTAAAGATGAGCAAAGGCATCAGGGTATCATCTACTCTAACACATGTGATATACTGCCATACTGAAAATATAAGTAAATACTGAAAAAGTAAACTCGAAAAGGGGAACAAATTCACCAGGAGAGCCTAATTTATTCCAGGGTAACAAATTAACCCTGAAATCTCATTGTTGTCTTAAGACAACAATGGTTTAGTTCTTGCTCACCCTACATGCCCAATGTGGATTATGGGGGACCCTGTTCCACAAAGTTACTCAGGGATCCAGGCAGATGGAAGCACCACTATTTTGTGACTCTGCCATCTCAACATGTGGCTTCCAGGCTCACTGTGACAGGGAAACACAGAGCATGGACTACTCATAGCCCGTTTGCTGGAATCAGTCACATGGTCCTAACCTAATTGCAAGGGAAGCTAGAAAATGTAAAAGAAGACATAAAATATTTCGTATTGCTGTTTCTGCCACAAAAAGCTACTATGGATTCTAGTTAAAGTGCTTATAATATAAAGTCTATCCTGAATATCTGGAAATTGTTTGATTCTCTATTTTACCTGACCTGCGTGGACAATTCTACATTGTTTCAAATTAATGCGATTGAATTTCGTGAAACACAATTAAATTTGCATTGTGAAAGGCAAATATGGCTGTGGTTTAGAGGAGGGAAATTGAAGAAGTACTCTTCTCTGAGAGAGAAAACTGCAAGTAAACAGTATTTTAACCAGTATAAATTAAAACATTATTGACTGAAATACACAATTCTGGCCCTGAAGAGGTTCAAATCAAGATGGTCCTAGGGTCTCATAATCTAATTTATTTCTAATGACTCAAAATCGACAGGCTAAGAAATACTTGAGTGGTAGACCACCATCGACACAGATGATTTCTCGTCTCTTGAAATTTTATTTGCATTTAAGATGCAAGACCAATCCTCTGTGAAACAGTTTTTAGGATTAGATAGTCCATTTGCTGATGTTGGCCTTTCACATTTGCAAAAACACCTAAGTTGAATTTGCTTTTAGCAAAGGGAACGCTTTTTAGGTCTTTTAGAGAAAAAATTTCTAGCGATTGTAGCAAATTTCTCCCCACCTCACAGATTACTGTAAAATCTCAAAGGAAACAAAAATTTAGTCAGGGACCTCATTTAAATACCTTTTAAAAAGGAACAAGGAAAATAAATTCACATGGGTTTGTATTTTTAAAAAGCAACGCCAAATATATGTATCAGGTCAATGTCCTGTCCTTTTCATGCTAGCATTCCTGGACACAGAATTGATTTGCAAGACGATGCCTTTCAGCAAGATGTTTACTGTATTCTAAAGCAGCAGAGTGGAAAAATACATTTTTGAGAAATGCTTTTAACATGAAGCAAAACTCAAATGATTTTCAAATGAATAGCTCTGCTAGTGCCTGACACAAAGTAGGTGTTCAATATATATATTTATTGAGTGATTGCCTATAAATATTTTATGTTCCATATAACAGGGAACCCTCAGTATTCTAAGCTGATCTATGTGTTTTAAAATTAAAACATTATTCTCTATGAGATGATTGGATCAGCTGCCTTGTCATTTTATTTGAGTAAAAAAATGGAGAGGTTGCATAGCACAGTGAAGATAGCCAATATTTTATAACAACTATAAATAGAGTATAACCTTTAAAAATTGTAAATCACTATGTTTTATACCTGAAACTTATATAATATTGCAAGTCAACTATACCTCAATAAATTTTTTTAAATTAAAATAACAGTCTAAATATTCCATTTTCATGATTTGGAGTAAATAATATGTTTTTACAAGTCTACTGCTTTGTTTTCTCTAAAATAAGCACCTTTCTAAAAATTAACAAAACAAAAAAAGAAAGGGCGAGATCTAAAAGTATAGGGTTTGGAGAAAATGAGATACTTAAATAGATACGAAAATCCTTCAAAAAGTTGAAAGGACTGTACAGAGATTATCATTGTCGCTGTTGATAGGGTTTTACCTCCTTTTCAGTTCTGCGGGTATTTTGCTGACATTTTAGCAAAATGTGTGCTCCTCTAATTTCTTACTGTGAAATTCTGCCTTAGTGATATTAAATCACGGTGCCACAGGCCCCTGCTGGTTTCAGATGGTGCTTAATGGATTCTGTCTCTACAGTTTGACATGTGCAGTTGAGTTGGAAAATGGCTGATTAAAAAATTTAGAGTCAACATATGCAGCCAGCCTGCACGGAACAAGATAACACCTGGGTGACGGCCTGTGGCTTTGATGTAGGACAGTTGGAAGGGATCCTAGGCAGCTGATAGGAAGTCAGACGGCAGCGCCCAACAAGGAAAAAATTCTGAAAGATTCATAAGCTTCCTTATCGTTAATAATTAATCTCCAAGCCAACAAGCTCTGGCAATTTATACTGGCCAGCACTAGGGAACAGCCAAGGATTGGAGCTATACCTCCCTCTGCAAACCTTTCTGAAGCAATTTAAGTTCATGGCAACTTTCAGTTTCTTTTCAGAAAAGCAAGGCTACAGAAAATCGGGAGACAATCTTCAGCATAAACCATGATATTAGCCGTCTTTAACATATAAGATGAAGGTATCAAGTCTCTCCTTAACCACAAGCTCCCGAAAAATGGTTTAGATTTGCTTCTTAATCAGGCAGAGGTGGTTGGGGGGCAGTATTTTGCTCCCCAGGGGACACTTGGTAAAGCTTGGAGACATGTTTGGTTGCCACAATTGAAGGAGAGAGTGCTACTAGCACCTAGGGTGTAAGAGGCCAAGAACGCTGCTAAACATCCTACAATGCACAGGACAGGCCCGACAACAAAGACTCATCCAGCCCAAAATGTCAATAGTGCTGAGGTTGAGAAGCCCTCCTGTAGACGCTGACCTCGGGCAAGCAAGCTGTTTGCCCTGACAGCATTTGATTATGGGGGCAAAGAGAACACAGCTAAACTGATATGGAGGCTTAACTTCATCGTGTTAATCCTCTAGCTGTTAAACTCTTCCCAGTATGACCAGCCGGGCTGAGATCTGAAATAATTTGAGGAAAGAAAGAGATAAGAATGGGAATTATGGCAGTTCAGACTGCGGTTAAAAAAATGTGTTCCAGAAGATGCCAGGCTTGCAAAAGAAATCCCGGCAGGTATTTGTGGAACCCTGCTTGAGACGTTCTTGCATTGCAGTGTGTGTAAGACAGGGCCAGGGGGCGCGGAGTGGGTGTCAACCACTGGAAGGTTGAATGAGAGTGTTCCAAGTGTATCAGCCCCAGTGTGTCCTGTGCATGTTCTTACCACAGGCTTCCTTGTTCCAGGAGAAACCTGCAGCAGGGTCCCCAGAAGCACACTACCTTCTCGAGCATTCTATCAAGTGTCCAGTGATCGTAACATACTCACAAACCAGAACCCCAGCTGGTTGCTCAGAGGGAAAGGGCGACCCAAACATACAACCACCTCTCCTTGATTTAAAAGCCTGAGATGCTTCCCAGAACCCAAGAAGTAGAAAACCTGGGATAGGATGGAAGCATGGGTAAGGAGGACCATATCTAGGTAGGTGATCCTTCAGTCCCTTTAATCTAACTCACTTTAAGATATAAGTGGGGGCTTCCCTGGTGGCACAGTGGTTGAGAATCTGCCTGCCAATGCAGGGGACATGGGTTCGAGCCCTGGTCTGGGAAGATCCCACATGCCGTGGAGCAGCTGGCCCCGTGAGCCACAATTACTGAGCCTGCACGTCTGGAGCCTGTGCTCCGCAACAAGAGAGGCCACGATAGTGAGAGGCCCGCGCACCGCGATGAAGAGTGGCCCCCGCTTGCCGCAACTAGAGAAAGCCCTCGCACAGAAATGAAGACTCAACACAGCCAAAAATAAATAAATGAATAAATTTAAAAAATAAATTAAAAAAATAAATAAATTAATTAATTTTAAAAAAAAAGATATAAGTGGAAAAAAACCCATTTCTTTTCCAGTCAAGCAAAAGATTTTGCCCTCCTTCCTCACTAAATTCCATTTTCGGTTATCCTTTTAGGTTTCCCAATGTCACTGCTTCATAAGGAAGAAAAAAAAATGAATGCTTGATTCTAACATCTGTGTTTCTGGAGATTCTTCCACTGTAATGAGAAACCACACTAATCTTGTACAGAAGAAAGAGCTTGCAATGAATTCATTTTACCAAAGAACATCTTAAGCCAGTTTCTCTTCTTTGATAAGCCTCGCAGTGAGTGGGAAGTTGAGATTCTGGGGCCCGGGCTTATATTACCCATCCCTTGTTAAAGTTTTCTTGAAGCATAAATGTATGCATAGTTTTACATATAATTTCTATGTGAACAAAGCTGCAAATAAGACACATGTTGACCCGATGGAACGTCTGCCATGGGGTTCTGATGGGGACTGTTTCTGTTGTTCAGGAATTGGAGACATGAGTGTTAGGGAAATATCCACACCCTCCACGGCTTATGAAGACCTGTCCAGCCTGACTTGCTACCCTACTCATCCTTCCGAAACCCTACCCACCATCTTTGTCCCCATGACTACGGAAGCAGAAGACTGGGAAAGGAGAGGAGAGGGAACAATCAGAAAGAAAGAACTATCAGGGTTCCTGGGACATTGGTCTAGGGCATTGCAATGGTTCGTCTTTATGCTCCCTGGGGAGCTACCTGCTACTTATCCTTTAAGAAAATAACTTGGAGATATTGGGGTGCCTGTTAGAAAAGCGTCATCTCATTTTTCTTGTTGGATGTCTGCCTTGCAACCAACTGGCTGATCTATGTCTAGTTAGGAAGATCTAAAACACAAAGAGAATTGGAGGAAGATGGGAAGGTGGTGGTGGTGTGCACCCGTGGCCTATTTTGACTACGACTGTTTGGTGTGGCAAAGATGCATGGGATTCTTATGGACCATGTGCACACAGAGAAAGGTAGCTGAGCTAGAGCCATCTTGCTGTAATCTGGTCCTAGAGTTTCCCATGCTGGTGCAGGGAACCCAGGCAGTGGGAGGCTCTGGAATGGAGTCCCAGGGGTAGGAAGTGAGGTGTGGTTGGGAGATGGGGAGCTTCTGAAGAAGGTCCCCCTCGTGAAAACACATCTCTGCAGGCCTAGGATCTCCCAGGCTCCAGAGCCCGCCTCAGATGTGCTGTTGCCCTGTCCAGAATGCTCCTCCCGCTCTCTACCCTAAGGCGATCCCTGCCATCTCTCCTCTGTAGGGCAGGCTTCCCACCACATCCTGTCATTCAGACTCCTTTCCCAAAGGCTCTCAGAAAACCACGCACTCATCATCAGAGAACTCAGGTTAGTGTGCAACTGTACATCCATTCGTGTTATCGCTGATCGATGTCTCTTTCTCCATTTGACTGTTAAGTCCCATGGTTCGTGCCTACATGGTAAGCTTAGAGACTGGCATAGAGCATGGCCTGTTAGGGGTTTGATAAATTCTTGAGGACAGAAAGAAGGAAATGAACCTTCCGTACGGAGAACTCCCAATGACCCCCTCACAACATTTACCACTGTAGAACTTGGTATTATGATTATCTGCACACATATCTAATGCTCCTATGAGACTAGAAACTTCAGAGGGCAGGAATTATGTCTGGTTTCTCTCTCGATCTCTGAACAGTGAAGAAAGAAAGAAACAGTGGGCAAGATTTCTGTTGTCTGACAAACCCACAGGAACAAACCCACATGGATGTGTCTCATTCAGAGTCTCCTACAAAATCTTGTTTTGAAGAACTCTGGTTCTTCAGGCACCAACTCAATGGCTACAGTATGTCTACACTATCTCTGAGATTCCCCTGCTTATTCTAAATTCTGTTCGAGACTGACTTAGGCAATAGGTCTAGGGGAACAAGGGATGCTGGGTACAGATGAAACAGAGGGAAGAATGACATTTTAGGTCTTTTTCTTCCAGAGGCCCTTGTTTGGAGGAAAAACAATCATATTGAAAGAGACACACCACGTTTGCACCTGTAGAGGTATTAAAAAGTGTTTATTGCAGGGCTGCCTTATTAACTAACAAATTCAAAGGCAATAAGAAAATAGAAGCTGCAAGAGTGAGCTATTTTTGGCAGCACAATGGATGAAGTCAGTTCAGAAAGGGGGAGGCTTCCTTCTTTAATCACTGAAATCCTATTTCACAGTCCACAGATTTTTGTGGCTGTGCCTTGATACCACAATAAAAGTGTTTCTGGAATATTTTTATTCCAGAAAGAACTCAGTTTTTTTTTTTTTTTTTTTTTTTTTGACAATAAAGGTAAGTGCAGGCGCTATTTTTCTCACTGTTTATTCTACTTTAGCACAGGGAGCCTATACCCCTAGGAAGCCAGTGTATCACCAAATGACCAGAAAATGCAAGGATGGACATGCTCAGTCTCAAGTTATGTGAGGCACTTAAATCCTAAAAGAGCTTAACTGAGAATCTTTGCAAGGAAGCCCTGAGCACTGGAGATGCTAGCTCTTCATGACTGCCGTGCACACTTCCTCTGCAAGCACTGTTTTTTCACTTTAAATGTTAGTGCTTTAAAAATCATCTCTGAAAACGGTTACTATCCTGCAAGTCACAGGATTTCCAAACTAGTCCATTTTCATACCCTCCCTCACTTTGCTGAAAGCTCAGAGTTGGAAGCTGAGAGTTCAGGAAACTAGTTTAACATTTCATAATTCTTATTTAAGAGATCTGGCTCTCTGGGAAAAAAAGTTTCTAAAAAGGATTATAACAGAGACAGTGCATTCTTTCCTTCCTCATTTGTTTCTTTCCACAAATACTAAACATAGATTGTATGAGGCAACATGCTAGGCGTTAGGCATACAGTGATGAGCGTAGCGGTCCTTCCCTCATGGAATGTATAATTGAGGGAGGGGTGCCAACACTAATCACATAAGCAAGCACATCAATGTAAACTTACAAATAGGTAACTGCTCCAAAGAATGAGAACAAGATTCAGTGAAAGAAGTCTGGCCTAGCAGCTCTTGAATCGAGAACAAAAGATACATAGAGATTAACTGGACAAAGAATGAAGAAGCACATAGCAGACAGGCATAGTACAGTCGACCCTCTGTATTAGCAGGTTTCCCAACTGTGAATCCAGCCAACCACGGATCCAGTCATTGTTGGTTGAATCTGCAGATGCGAAATCTGTGAATATGGAGGGCTAACTGTAATCTTGGTACTATGCCATTTTACTGAAGGGACTTAGCATCTGAGGACTTTGGTATCTGTGAGGGGTCCCAGAACCAATCCCCTGTGGATAGTGAGGGATGACGGCATGGGTAAAGGGCCTGTGGCAGGAGGACATGTGGAAGCATCTTGGCGTGGCTGGAGTACAGGGCGAGGGGGAGAGTTGTACAAAATGAGACTGGAGAGAGAGACAGGGGTCAAGCCATGCATGGGGTCATAGAAAGACTGTGTGTGGGGTCTTGTAGGTCATGGGAGGGTTATTCATCTTTATCCTACAAGCAACAGGAAACCACTGGAAGGGTTAGAGCTGGAAGGTAGGGTGAGAAACAGGGGAAGGAGGGATGAGAGGCTCAGACTGGGGTTTCATAGGGCTCATCTGGAGAATGGATTGGAAGGGTTAAGGGTGAATCCTACTGATGCAGCCAAGTCAACTGAATATACAAAGTGCCTACATTGGGCTAGGTGCTTTGTCCTGTACATAAACTTATTTGATTGAACTACAATCCCATAGAGACTTTTTAAAATATTTAAACTTTTCGTTTAAAAATAGTTTTAGATTTACAGAAAAGTTGCAAACATAGTACAGAGTTCCCATATACCCCACACCCACGTCCCTCTATTGTTAATATCTTACTGTACCATGATATATTTGTCAAAACCAATGAACCGATAATGATACATTATTATTAACTAAACGTCATAATTTATGTCGATTTCCTTAGTTTTTCCTTAATGTCCTTTTTCTGTTTCCAGTATCCCATCAAGGCTACCCCATTACATTTTGCCATTATGTGTCAGACTCCTCTAGGCTGTGAGAGTTTCTCAGACTTCCTTTGATTTTGATGACCTCGACAATTTTGAGGAGTAGTGGTCAGGTATTTTTGTAGAATGTCCCTCATTCAAGTTTTTTCTCACAGACAGACTGGGTCTATGGGTTTTGAGGATGAAACCACAGAAGGGAAGAGGCATTTTCAGCATAGCATATTGAGGGTGCCTGCTATCAACATGGTATCCATCTTATCATTGATATCAACCTTGATCACCTGGCTCAGGTAATGTTTTCCAGGTTTCTCCACTGTGAATTTACTTTCTCTGCCTCTCTCTGCTCTCTTTGGAAGAAAGTCACTAAGTACAGCCAAACTGATTGGGCAAATTATATTCCTCTGTGACTATTATCTACATAAATCACTTGGAATTCTTCTGTATGGGAGATCTGTCTCCCATTTGTCTCTTCTCTTCCACTTATGTACTTATTTATTTTCATTTACTTATTATAGTATGGACTTCAGGATATTTTATTCCTTACATTAGAATAACCCAATGTGTTATTTAATATATTGCTGTAATTGTTACAGATTTGGCCATTGGGAGTTCTTCTTGTTGGTTCATGTATCCCTCTTACATATGCCTACTATTGTGGGGTTTTGGGTTTTTTCTGAGCACCTCCTTACTTTTTGGCACTACATGATGTTCCAGGTTCATCTTGTACGTTGCCTACCCCAGCCCTAGAATTAGTCATTTTTCCAAGGAGCCCCGGTTCCTTTTATGGAAGAATGGTATTAGAAACCAAGACATGGGCACTGGATGTGCTCATTGACGCTGGGGAAAGAAGGATTTTTATCCTCAATTCAGATGAGAACACTGATGGTTAGAGTATAAATGACTCGCCCAAGTAAAGGACATAGCCAAGATTCAACCAAACATCCTTTCCTCCATTCTCCTTTGTAAGAATACTCTAAATTTCATTCCATACCCACCATTTCCCTAGTTGGCCTATGTACTTTGGGGGAAGCTGAGCCTATCCTCAGCTCCAAGTGAGGGTCTCCCCTCTGGCTTAAGCCATTCAGCAGATCCCCTGTACCCAGCCACAGTGATTGGCTCACAGACAGGATACTTTGGTATAAAGTATATGCACCAATCTGATGCAAGATGACATTTTCAAGAGGGTTTTCAAGAGACTTCCTCAAGAGATTTTCAAGAGACTTTCTCGCTCTTCTGAGAGAGATGCTGGGGGAAAATTCTTCCTGCTGGATGTGAATGGAAATGGAAGAGGAGCCTATTGCAGGATAAGACTGTGCAGTGCATTGTGAGGGAAACAAAGAAGGCAGAGATTCTGTTCTTGAACTCAGTAGTTTACAATCAAAGTAGGGTATAAGACCATATAGAGTTGAAAATTCTGCTACCAGTTAAAGATGGTAATTCACCTATTCATTTCCTTATAATTTATAATACATCCACTTTGCTTCCAGAGAAGAATTAGGTGGTTTCCAACAAAGCATGGATGCAACAAACCTCTATAGGACAAGAGTCAGTCGAGAAACTGGGAACAATCGTTTCACTCAAAAACTTAGGTTCAGCAAACATATTGAAATTGAGCATAACCAGGATACTGGATTTCCTATCACAGAAGGAAAAATGAAGAATGTGGTGAATTACTTTGTTTTCATAATCAATTTCAAAAGTGCTAGTTCTGAACTCTTGAGAGGAACCTCTCACTGGACAATTTGCAAAGGGGACCTTGAACTCCATGACTGTCGGTGTCAGTCAGAGTAGCTTCACAAACAATGCAGGACCATTCCTCTGAAGGCCAGTTCTTATATCCATCCTCAAAGCCAAGGGTATTAAGGTTACCTCTATAATGCTTCCCAAAGAAACTGAGGGTGGATTGCCCAGATGTGTGGCCTTTTAATGAACTGACTTGCTATAGGAGGACATTCCAAAGAATCTCAAGGAATAAAAAAATAGTAAAGGTGCCACTTGGCATTTTTACAAATTCAATCCCAAATGCTTCTCTGATCTTAACTTTCCTCTCAAGATGTTCAGATTCATCATTTATTCCGTCAATTTCATCTTCCTAAAGACATCTTTCTTTGAATTTTCTGACCTTCTCCAATCAGGACTGGTTGTCTTCTGCAACTGATCCAAAGATTTCATCCTGGGATTCTCCCTTTCCAATCGTCTGAGGAGGGAGCATTCTCTTTACTTTTCTCCTGTCCTGTGTTGGCTCTCCTTTTGCTTTGTCTTAAGTATTCCTCTTTCTTGGGTTACTTCCCTGTTTTGGTAGAATACTCCCTTCAGTACCTTTCTAGGAAACAATACATGGAACATAAAATTTTTGGAAACATTTCATGCCTTAAAATTACCATTTTCTTTCCTCATACTTGATTGATAGTTTGAGAATGCAACTTCCTAGACTGGAAACATTAATTTCTAGAAATTTGAAGGCTTCAATCCCTTGCCTTCTAGCTTTCAGTGTTGCTGTCAAAAAACTCAAAATCATTTAAATTACTATTTGTTACTTAAACCTATTCTTGTCCTGTCCTCCAGAAGCTTGAAGATTCTTCTTTGCTCCTGCTGTCCTGAAGTTTCAGTCTAAGGGTTCTGCTGTGGGTCCGTTTTCATCCATTGTGCTGGACACTTAGTGGGACCTTTCAGTCTGGACCACATTTCCTTCAGTTGTGTGAAACTTCCTTGAAATTATCTCATTAATGGTTTCCTCACCTTCATTTTCTCTGGTCTCTATTTCTGGAACTGTCATTCTGATGTTGGACCTCCTGATGATTCTCTTATTTTCTTTTGTTTTCTTCCCTATTTAAAAAATCTAAGTCTTTGCTTCATATTCTAAAAGATTTTGTCAATTTATCTTCCAATTTTTCTGCTGAGTTTTTAATTGCTGCTATCACAGTTTTTATTTCCAAGAGTAATTTTTTGTTTTCTTTTTTTTTTTTTGTAATACACTCTTCTTGCTCCACAGTTGCAGTATTTCATCTGACCCCACCAAGGATGGTAGCATCTGTTGACATTTTCTTCTTCCTCATGGTCTATGTTTTCTCTGATTTTCTAGTTGTCTCTGATTTTCCTTTTGGTCTCTATCTTCCTTATTAGAGGCATTTCTCAGGTGTCTGGTAATCTTTGGTTTCTGGCCATTTTTAAGAAGGGAGTGGGGAGGTATACATCTAGTGGGAAGTATTGAGAACTTGAGGGAGCTTTCAACTCGGAGCTCACTTAAGATGATCCAGGAGGTTTACTTGGGGGAAATCTCCAATGTCACTATCTCCTGATGTGCCCTACTGAGGGCTTCAGGTTCCCCAGAGAAGATGCTTCCTGTCTCCTGCTTGGAGGATGAACGCCCAATTATCAGTATCTGGTTGCTATGTGGCAGAGGAAAGCCGAGGATCTCAACACCCAATTTGCACCTGCCCACTTAATCTCCTTTCACTATATAATCTAGACTCTCAGCTGTGCCTGATGTACCCTGTCCAGAGACCCCGTGTTTTATCCCCTTCAGTCCTTTTCCACGAGGAGTGTGGCTGGAGTTCTGAGGATAGCAATGCTTCTCAGACTTTCAACCAATCCTTATTTTTAGCTCCTTCTTAAACCCTCACTTGCAGAGATACATATTGGCACCAATTCCTGAGCTACTTAAGGATATATATCCTAGGGTGCTCAGATTTCCTTATTGCTGGTTTAGGATTATGTTTCTTTGGGGTTGCTAAATCATTTACTTCTTGCCTATCTATTATCCAACTTACATTATTTTATAATTATCTCCTCTCCTCACACCCCCCCCCCCAATTATTTGTTTGGAGAGATTAGATTGGAGGGAATGATGGTACTTATATATCTTTTATCCACCATCCTTTAGTCAGTGATTTCCAAGTTGTGATCTACTGAATCCCGGGGTTCCCTGTAGATCCCTCAGGGACCACAGGAGAGGGCTGTATAGAGGCCGAGGGGGGGGCTCCAGACTTTCCACTCTCACTTCAGGCACAGCAGCTCTAGACTTTAATCCATGAAACATTTCATTTGAAAAAAGGATTCTGCTGCTAAAAACAACTGCATGGCACTTACTAAAATCCATACTTGGCACTGACATCTATCCATGCGCTTGCCTAAGGACAGAGAAGTAGTGGACATATAGACAGACATCAAAATGTTCACAGTAGTGGTCTCCAAATATGGCCTCTAACTAGTTCCTTCTCCTTGTAGGCTTGCGTCACTCCCGGTATCAGGAGGTGGATTCTATTTCTCCTCCCCTTGATTTTCGGCTGTCTTTGTCCATGGCTGTGATCAACAGGATGTAGCTCATTATGCTCTGGAAGTTCTGAGCCCAAGGCTTAAAAGGACTGGAAGCTTCTACTTCCTGTGTCTTGGTGCCCAGCTGCTGTGCTGTGCAAAGCCCCACACACATGAGAGGAGAATAAGAGCCCTCTGTAAAGACCGTCAGTACAGGACTTCCCTGGTGGTCCAGTGGGTAAGACTCCGTGCTCCCAACACAGGGGCCCTGGGTTCGATCTCTGGTTGGGGAACTAGATCCCACGTGCATGCCACAACTAAGAGTCTGCATGCCACAACTAAGAAGTTCGCATGCTGCAACTAAAGAGCCCACATGCCTCAACAAAGATCCCGCGTGCCACAGCTAAGACCCGGCACAGCCAAAATAAGTAGATAAATAATAAATAAATAAATATTAAAAGAAAAAAAAGACCATCAGTACTAACTGTAAGCCACTTGACTAGGCATCTTCGACATTCCAGCTCAGTGCAATCCCAGCTGATAACACATAGAACAAAAGAATCATTCTAATAAACCCAGCCAACCCATAGAACCCTGAGAGATAATAAAAACAGTTGCTTCGTTAAGCCAAAATTTTGGGGGAGCTTGTTAGGTAGTGACAGATAACTAAAACAGAACATTCCAGGGGCTGTTTGTTTCCTTCTCTGTCATTTTCTGATTTTCAAAAATATTATTTTGCAATAAACATGTTATTTAATTCCCCTTCTTTAAAAATAAGCTATAAAAATGTGTAAGTGGAGAAGTGACTTTTTTGCCTTTGTGATTACTTCCTTTGTTCAGTTTTCATAATTAATACCATGTAAGAGGGCCAGGAAGGCATGATGTGGTTACGGAGCAGAATAAAGCTAACCAGTCCTCGCAGGTATCCAACTTGGCCTGCTAATATATACTTGCACAGTGTGCACATGCACGCACACACACACACACACGACACGAGGGATCAAGGATAAAGGAATGTATAATCAAAGAAACAAACAGTTAACAGACTTTCTATGGAAGCATTTGGTGAAGTATAAATGCACCATATAAACCAAAGAAGTGGCGATAATGATTGTAATGTTTAGAAGAGAAGTGGGGGGGGGGGCAGTGCTTAAAAATAATCTCATCCTAACATTTCAGCTGAGAGGTTAGTAAATTGAAGTCTAGAGTGTGAAGTGACTCATTCACATTGCCAGAAAGTGGCAGTGAAGAAATGAACAGTCACAAATGAAGAGTCATGCTAAGAGAATAAGTTAACTGCGTACCAGTGAATGAAAATTTTTTTAAAAAACTATGTGTTTTTGGCAAACAGAACACTATCTTACTTTTCTCAATATAACACTTCAGAAGCATAAAATAGCTGTGCCTTCCTATGGAAGGTAAACAACAATAAAGAAAATATTTATTTAAAGTTATTTCAGAAAGTCAAGTGGGGGAGAGATTGGTTCAAGATGGCAGAGTAGAAGGACGTGCTCTCACTCCCTCTTGCGAGAACAGCAGAATCACAACTAACTGCTGAACAATCATCAACAGGAAGACACTGAACTCACCAAAAAAGATACCTCACATCCAAAGACAAAGGAGAAGCTGCAATGACATGGTAGAGGGGCGCAATCACAATAAAGTCAAATCCCATAACTGCTGGGTGGGTGAGTCACAAACTGGAGAACAATTATACCACAGAAGTCCATCCACTGGAGTGAAGGTTCTGAGCCCACTGTCACGCTTCCCAACCTGGGGGTCCAGCAATGGGGAGAGAAATTCCCAGAGAATCAGACTTTGAAGGCTAGTGGGATTTGATTGCAGGACTTCAACAGGACTGGGGAAAACAGAGATTCCACTCTTGGAGGGCACACACAAAGTAGTTGCTCATCAAGATCCAGGGGGAAGGAGCAGTGACCCCATAGGAAACTGGACCAGACCTACCTGCTAGTGTTGCAGGGTCTCCTGCAGAGGTGGGGGTTTGCTGTGGGTCACCTTGGGGACAAGGACACTGGCAGGAGAAGTTCTGGGAAATATTCCTTGGCATGAGCCCTCCTGGAGTCCGCCATTCGCCCCACCAAAGAGCCCAGGTAGGCTCCAGTGCTGGGTCGCCTCAGGCCAAACAACCAACAGGGAGGGAACTCAGCCCCACCCATCAGCAGACAAGCAGATTAAAGTTTTACTGAGCTCTGCCCACCAGAACAACACCCAGCTCTACCCACCACCAGTCCCTGCCATCAGGAAGCTTGTACAAGCCTCTGAGATAGTCTCATCCACCAGAGGGCAGACAGCAGAAGCAAGAAGAACTACAATCCTGCAGCCTATGGAATGAAAACCACATTCACAGAAAGACAGACAAAATGAAAAGGCAGAGGACTATATACCAGATGAAGGAAAACGATAACCCCCCAGAAAAACACCTAAAAGAGGTGGAGAAGGGCAACCTTCCAGAAAAAGAATTCAGAATAATGATAGTGAAGATGATCTAGGACCTCGGAAAAAGATGGGAGGCAAAGATCAGGAAGATGAAAGAAATCTTTAACAAAGACCTAGAAGAATTAAAGAACAAACAAACAGAGATGAACAAGACAATACCTGAAATGAAAAATACACTAGAAGGAATCAATAGCAGAATAACTGAGGCAGAAGAACGGATAAGTGACCTGAAAGACAGAACGGTGGAATTCACTGCCACCGAACAGAATAAAGAAAAAGAATGAAAAGAAATGAAGACAGCCTAAGAGACCTCTGGGACAACATTAAACACACCAACATTCGCATTATAGGGGACCCAGAAGGGGAAGAGAGAGAGAAAGGACCTGAGAAAATATTTGAAGAGATTAAAGTCAAAAACTTCCCTAACATGGGAAAGAAAATAGCCACCCAAGTCCAGGAAGCACAGAGAGCCCCAGGCAGGATAAACCAAAGGAGAAACACACCGAGACACACAGTAATCAAACTGACAAAAATTAAAGAAAAATTATTAAAAGCAACAAGGGAAAAACGACAAATAACATACAAGGGAACTGCCATAAGGTTAACAGCTGATTTCTCAGCAGAAACTCTATAGGCCAGAAGGGAGTGGCACAATATATTTAAGGTGATGAAAGGGAAGAACCTACAACCAAGATTACTCTACCCAGCAAGGATCTCATTCAGATTCGATGGAGAAATCAAAAGCTTTACAGACAAGCAAAAGCTAAGAGAATTCAGCACCACCAAACCAGCTCTACAACAAATGCTAAAGGAACTTCTCTAAGTGGGAAACACAAGAGAAGAAAAGGACCTACAAAAACAAACCCAAAACAATTAAGAAAATGGTCATAGGAACATACATATTGATAACTACCTTAAATGTCAATGGATTAAATGCTCCAACCAAAAGATACAGGCTTGCTAAATGGATACGAAAACAAGACCCGTATATATGCTGTCTACAAGAGACCCACTTCAGACCTAGGGACACATACAGACTGAAAGTGAGGGGATGGAAAAAGATATTCCATGCAAATGGAAATCAAAAGAAAGCTGGAGTAGCAATACTCGTATCAGATAAAATAGACTTTAAAATAAAGAATGTTACAAGAGAGAAGGAAGGACACTACATAATCATCAAGGGATCAATCCAAGAACGAGATGTAACAATTATAAATATATATGCACCCAACATAGGAGCACCTCAATACATAAGGCAAATGCTAACAGCTATAAAAGAGGAAATTGACAGTAATACAATAACAGTGGGGGACTTTAACACCTCACTTACACCAATGGACAGAACATCCGGACAGAAAATAAGGAAACACAAGCTTTAAATGACACAATAGATGAGATAGATTTAATTGATATTTATAGGACATTCCATCCAAAAACAGCAGATTACACTTTCTTCCCAAGTGCACACAGAACATTCTCCAGGATAGATCACATCTTAGGTCACAAATCAAGCCTCGGTAAAGTTAAGAAAATTGAAATCATATCAAGCATCTTTTCCAACCACAACGCTATGAGATTAGAAATCAATTACAGTGAAAAAAAAAGTAAAAAACACAAACACATGGAGGCTAAACAATACATTACTAAATAAGCAAGAGATCACTGAAGAAATCAAAGAGGTAATCAAAAAACACCTAGAGACAAATGACAACAAAAACACAACGATCCCAAACCTATGGGATGCAGCGAAAGCAGTTCTAAGAGGGAAGTTTATAGCAATACAATCCTACCTCAAGAAACAGGAAAAATCTCAAACAAACAATCTAACTTACACCTAAAGGAACTAGAAAAAGGAGAACAAACAAAACCCAAAGTTAGTAGAAGGAAAGAAATCATAAAGATCAGAACAGAAATAAATGAAATAGAAACAAAGAAAACAATAGCAAAGATCAATAAAACTAAAAGCTGGCTCTTTCAGAAGATAAACAAAATTGATAAACCATTAGCCAGACTCATCAAGAAAAAGAGGGAGAGGACTCAAATCAATAAAATTAGACATGAAAAAGGAGAAGTTACAACAGACACCACAGAAATACAAAGCATCCAAAGAGACTACTACAAGCAACTCTATGCCAATAAAATGGAGAACCTGGAAGAAATGGACAAATTCTTAGAAAGGTATAACCTTCCAAGACTGAACCAGGAAGAAATAGAAAATATGAACAGACCAATCACAAGTAATGAAATTGAAACTGTGATTAAAAATCTTCCAACAAACCAAAGTCCAGGACCAGATGTCTTCACAGGTGAATTCTATCAAACATTTAGAGAAGAGCTAACACCCATCCTTCTCAAACTCTTCCAAAAAACTGCAGAGGAAGGAACATTCCCAAACTCATTCTACGAGGCCACTATCGCCCTGATACCAAAACCAGACAAAGATATTACAAAAAAAGAAAATTAGAGACCAATATCACTGATGAATATAGATGCCAAATTCCTCAACAAAACACTAGCAAACAGAATCCAACAACACATTAAAAGGATCATACACCATGATCAAGTGGGATTTATCCCAGGGATGCAAGGATTCTTCAATATACACAAATCAATCAATGTGATACACCATATTAACAAATTGAAGAATAAAAACCATATGATCATTTCAATAGATACAGAAAAAGCTTTTGATAAAATTCAACACCCATTTATGATAAAAACTCTCCAGAAAGTGGGCATAGAGGGAACCTACCTCAGCATAATAAAGGCCATATATGACAAACCCACAGCAGACATCATTCTCAATGGTGAAAAACTGAAAGCACTTCCTCTAAGATCAGGAACAAGAGAAGGATGTCCACTCTCGTCACCATTATTCAACATAGTTTTGTAAGTCCTAGCATGGCAATCAGAGAAGAAAAAGAAATAAAAGGAATACAAACTGGAAAAGAAGTAAAACTGTCACTTTTGTAGATGACATGATACTATACATAGATAATCCTAAAGATGCCACCAGAAAACTACTAGAGCTAATCAATGAATTTGGTAAAGTTGCAGGATACAAAATTAATGCACAGAAATCTCTTGCATTCCTATATGCTAACAACAAAAGATCAGAAAGAGAAATTAAGGAAACAATCCCACTCACCATTGCAGCAGGGGGAAGCTGGGGCAAAGTAAGAGTTGCATCAACATATATACACTACTGAATGTAAAAGAGTTAGCTAGTGGGAAGCAGCAGCATAGCATAGGGAGATCAGTTTGGTGCTTTGCGATGACCTAGAGGGATGGGATAGAGAGGATGGGAGGGAGGCTCAAGAGGGAGGGGATATGGGGACATATGTATGCATATGGCTGATTCACTTTGGTGTACAACAGAAACTAACACAGTATTGTGAAGCAATTATAATGCAATAAAAATCTATTTTAAAAAAAACTACAATGAGATATCACCTCACACCAGTTAGAATGGGCATCATCAGAAAATCTACAAACAACAAATGCTGGAGAGGGTGTGGAGAAAAGGGAACCCTCTTGCACTGTTGGTGGGAATGTAAATTGATACAGCCACTATGGACAACAGTATGGAGGTTCCTTAAAAAACTAAAAATAGAATTACCATATGATCCAGCAATCCCACTACCAGGCATATACCCAGAGAAAACCGTAATTCAAAAAGATACATGCACCCCAATGTTCACTGCAGCACTATTTACAATAGCCAGGTCATGGAAGCAACCTAAATGCCCATCGACAGACGAATGGATAAAGAAGATGTGGTACATATATACAATGGAATATTACTCAGCCATGAAAAGGAATGAAATTGGGTCATTTGTAGAGATGTGGATGGACCTAGAGACTGTCATACAGAGTGAAGTAAGTCAGAAAGAGAAAAACAAATATCGTATATTAACACATACATGTGGAATCTAGAAAAATGGTACAGATGAACCGGTTTGCAAGGCAGAAATAGAGAAACAGATGTAGAGAACATACGTATGGACACCAAGGGGGGAAAGTGGGGAGGGTGGTGGTGGTGGTGGTGGTGTGATGAACTGGGAGATTGGGATTGACATATATACACTAACATGTATAAAATGGATAACTAATAAGAACCTGCTGTATAAAAAAATAATATTCAAAAAAAAGAAAAAAAAGAAAAAGAAAGTCAAGTGGGGGAGGAACTCAATAGATCGGTTGACATCAGTGGGCAGGAAGACATCTTTGGTCACAAACAACAGAAGCACATTTATGTGTTAACTGTGAATATGAGAGATATTTCCCTGGAATTTCTGAAGCTTCTTTTTTTGGCCATGGGAGTTAATGCACATTGTAAGTCATGATGTAAGAAAATAAGTGATTAGTCTGAGGAGAAGCAGAGGCAAATAAAATCCCCCAGTTTCATAATGGCATACGCTTGAGGATTTATCATTTCCATTCTTTCCGAGTTTGCCTCTTTGAATATTCTGTTTATGGAATATATTTCATGATGGTGCTTCACCTATCTTGTTGAAGCGATGTCCAACTCATTTGTATTTTAGTGTGTATTTCCTCGTGGCCATTTATTCAACATCATGCATTTTGATAACATCTTTCAGTTAGGGAGCATCCCAGAATGCACTGGGTAATTAGGCAGCAATGTATTTTAAGCCATCAGGGACCAGAGAATTTGTCATCACTGCACATGCCCTTTGGTCTCGTGCTTCTCTCCATACAGTAATGCCCAGA
The DNA here is from genome assembly GCF_949987535.1 of Balaenoptera acutorostrata. Classification (NCBI taxonomy): domain Eukaryota; kingdom Metazoa; phylum Chordata; class Mammalia; order Artiodactyla; family Balaenopteridae; genus Balaenoptera; species Balaenoptera acutorostrata. Next base: position 27,460,583 of record NC_080073.1, on the reverse strand, counting down.
AGATGCTGGCCTCATGCTAGTTCTTAATAACATAATTGTGATAATGGTGATGGCTGAGGGTTGCCATCAAGCAGCACAGCTGCAGCAGCCGTCACCACAGCCTGGGAACTGCGATCAGGAGTGGGTTGCTTCCTTTACGGCCAAAGGCTTGAAGCTTAAAACAGCACGAGGAGCTCTGTTTATGGCAGAGAAGAGGGATCAACAGTCTTGTTTGTATAGATTAGGGTCGAGGGGGCACCCACAGGGGGGTGGCAAATCTCTCCCATCTGTTCTTGTTTTTCTAAAGGGCTGATAGCAGTGAACAATTTAAAATGGCTAAAACTTCCTGTTCATTGCCCTCAATATCAGTTTATAGGTTTGTAAGTTCATACTAACCTCCTCGGGGAATTCGTGAAAAAGTCCCAAATGGGGCAGGAAATACTGCAAAGTGCCATCCGATTCAAGTAGAAATGATTTCAATCAACAGTCCAAATGCCAGGGGCATTTTTTGGGGAGACCATTAAGAAATTCTAAGAAAAAGCATTTAAGTGCTGCCACAGAAAGGAATTTCTTCTTGTTTTTAATTAAACAATGAGAAGGTACATAATCAGAAAGGGAGACCTGTGAGACCCCAGGATACCAGGCATTTAGAGCCAGGATGGATTGGCTTGAACATTTTCAATTTTCAGGGGTGAGTATCATGACTACTTCACCTTTCTGTTAATATTATCTTTTGTGTATTTTGAAATCTTGTCCTTAAATTTCAACATTGTGCATTATTGCTGCTTCCTGCTTACCTTTCACATTTTTTTTTTTTTGCTTCCACCTTAACATGACTATGGTAAAAATCCCTTCTTATTAAAAAAACCACAAAAAAACAACCACCCTCCTCCTTCTTCTTTTTTAGGATTTTTTTTTTAAATAAATTTATTTATTTATTTATTTTCGGCTGTGTTGGGTCTTCGTTTCTGTGCGAGGGCTTTCTCTAGTTGCGGCAAGCGGGGGCCACTCTTCATCGCGGTGCACGGACCTCTCACTATCACGGCCTCTCTTGTTGCGGAGCACAGGCTCCAGACGTGCAGGCTCAGTAGTTGTGGCTCATGGGCCCAGCTGCTCCGCAGCATGTGGGATCTTCCCAGACCAGGGCTCGAACCCGTGTCCCCTGCATTGGCAGGCAGACTCTCAACCACTGCGCCACCAGGGAAGCCCTCTTTTTTAGGATTTACAAAGAACTTTTAAAGACATTATCTCCCTTGCGTAACGACGGTGCAGTAGGTGGCAAGAGCAGTGCTGTGAAGTAGGTAGGACTGACATAAGTCATACCCATTTTACAGTTGAGGAAATCGAGGCCTGGAAAGGTAAAGCATTCATCTAAGCCCATTATGCATTCACTCAACAACTCTTCAGGGAGCAGGCACTATGCTAGGTGTGCAACCACATTACAGAGCTGAGGTGGAAAGGTACTGTGGTCAGGAGGCTATGCCTGGGAGCTGAGATCAGGATTTAATCCAAATTTTCCATCAGTTCATCAAGGTTTCTCACTCTCAGCATGACTAACATTTTGGAATGCATAGTTCTTTGTCATGAGGACTGTCCTGTGCATTGTAGGATGTTTAGCAGCGTCCCCGGCTTCTGCCCAATAGAAACCAGGGGCACTCCTCCCCCACCTGTGATAACCCAGAGTGTTTCTAGACATTGGCTAGTGTCCCTGGTTGGGGTGGTGGTGGTGGTGCAAAGTTACCTCAGTTGAGATCCACTGAGATAACTGAATTTGTGGCCTCAGTCCCTCATCTCTAAAATGGGTATAACAGTCTCCACCCATCAGCCCTGCTGTGGCTAATGAATTGACCAGAAGTGCCCAGTAACAAGAGACGTCATTGCTGTATAATGATTCTTTTTCAGGTCACCCAATACTGACGGAGTGCCTTCTGTGTACCATGCCAACAGGAAGGTGGGGTCAGATCCAGGACTTAACCTCTAGACTTTGCCTTCTATCTATACTGCCTCCTGTGCTTCACCAGCTGGTCACTCCTCCAAGCCTCCCATCCCACCTTGTTCTTGCTCTCGCTATCTGTAAACATCTTCCTGTCCTAGTCTGTCCTCATCTCTTGTCGCCTAACTTGTAAGGAAGCTTTCAGGTTTGAAAAGGTTTTTCTCAGGCTGACATTTTAGAACTTCCCGTGCTCAGAGGCTCCATGTCATCCTGCTGTCCCTTCTGTGAACAACCCACACATGACGGATCACAAAGCCCTCCGAATGTCTAGCACCAGAAGGAACTGGGGATCCTTTAACCCACTGTCCTCAAGGGGTCCATGGCAGCAGTGAGAGGTGATGTGGGAAGAGAGGAAGAGAAGAAATGAGTTGACATTGTCAGCAATTTTCTCTAAATGAGTCCCAGAAGGGGGGAAAAAAACCTTTCCAGAGTGTGAATAAGTGTGACAAATGATTCATCTTTTGACTTCCTTTGTTACTAGGCTGTGACTTGACAGCTTTTAAGAGTTTTAGTGATATTTATTTGTAGAAAAACTTCCTAGGGCTAACAATGAATACATCTTGAACCAGGAAGGGCTAAAGTTAGATTTCATCCAAGCAGCAAAGTGTGTTCTCTAGGCAAAACGGTGCAATTAATTTTGCCCTGCGGCACCTGAGCTGAAAATAAATGCATTCCTCCATTCCCCTTTTCTTCTGGTATTACCTTAGATAGCTTATAAACACTTTCCCTATAATAGGAAATGTGAATCTAAAGAGACTGTATAAAATGAACTTTAAACATTACAATGTAAATATAATTAAGAGATAATGCCAAGAGAATGGAATGTCATCATGAGATAATGACCTCTAACAGCTGTAAAAGTGTAGAAAAAGAAAACTGATGCCCAGATATACAGGTTGGGCATTAGCCAAGACCTTCACTTGAATGTCAGTGCCCTAGGGTTCCCTGAGTGATAACTGAATCTCTGCTTTATAAAATGTAGTCAATTCTCCATCATTCTCAGGAGGGGGGCTGTAAGGCATAAAACCAAACACAACACATTAATTTCTATCTGGATAATGTATTTGTATAACCCTTTGGACCCAAGTGTACTTGATATTATAGAACTTCTTTCTGCCAAGTCGCTAAAATTTATCAGACCCCTGGTTCGAATCTTTCAAAGCCTTAGCTTCTGCTTCTGGTTGATAAATCAATTCACGCAAATGTGCTAATAGCTTCTTGGGTCATCTTTCCCAGCAGATACATTTCTCTGTTAATAACTGGAAGAGCTTCTAGGAAAAAGCAGCTCCTAAGATGGGCAGGATGGGTGAGATTTCAAGAGGTGGCAATGGGAGATGAGCTGAGAGGGCACTCCAGGTCGAGGAAGCAGCATAAGCGAAGTATGGTGGTAGAAAAACTCAAAGCAAGCTGAGAAGCATAACAAGTAGTCTGGTTTGACCACAGGGCAAAACTGGTCAAAAGGAGTAGCAAGCATTTTAGCTGGGAAGAGTACTGATTCTTCTTTAGACTAGAGTCCCAAACAGGTACCTCGTTTGCTATGTTTGGAGTAAAGATGTGCTGTGGTCCTGTTCAATATTTTTTTTTTAATCAAGGTTTTTAGCTTCTCTTAAAAATCTGGAAGATCTGTCTGCAATGGGCTTATAATCCTGCTGGAGCTGAAGCTGATTAGCAGCTGTCTCCACTCGGTGAGGTGTTTATTCTCCAGTTGGCCACAGTCCCCACCATTCCCTATTGTTTCCCAACAGACAAAGGAAAAAAAGTTTTGCTTTATTGTCAATTTTTTCTTATGGTAGAGAATCATAATCTCCAAGAAGATGCATGTTTGTATTGTGTTTTGTTCTTATACTGAGGCTCATGAAAAATGAAGTTGAATTTTCTTGCACCAGACTCACTTCACTCATTTCTATTAACTCTGTCGGCATCTGAGATCATGACCCCTGCTTTAAGCAGGGGAAGATTTTAAAAGGTTTTTGGGGCTGGGGGTGACATGACCAAAATTATACCTCAGTTGGGGCATGAGAAACCATACCAGATGGAAAAGAAGGAAGAGTGCTCCAAGACAGAGCAGAATTAGCATGTAACTGTAGTTCACAGGGTTTGAACCAGGCTAGCTGAAGTAGCAATAGAGAGGGCAGGAACTCAGATGCAGGGGTGAAGAAGATGACATTCTGAGGTTTTTATTTTAGCTTCCTGACCATGAGACATCAGAAATTGGAGAATTAGAAGGAACTGGAGTGTTGAGGTGAGTGATGAGCTCATTTTGGATATGCGTTGTTAAGGATACTGGCAGATTAATTGGAAATATGAGACTAGGGCAGGGATTTGGGAATCCCCTGAATGGAAAAGGCAGTTGAGAACTCATGGTTACCAGGGGGAAGGGGGGGTGGGGAGGACAGATTGGGAGTTTTGGATTGATTGACATGTACACACTGCTATATTTAAAATAGATAACCAACAAGAACCTACTGTATAGCACAGGGAACTCTGTACAATATTCAGTAATGACCTAAATGGGAAAAGAACTTGAAAAAGAATAGATACATGTAGGTGTATAACCGAAACACTTGGCTGTACACCTGAAACTAACAAAACATTGTTAATCAACTATACTTCAATATAAAATAAAAATTAAAAAAAATAAAAACAAAAAAGAAAAGGCAGTTGATATTATTGAAAGGAAGATCACTAAAGCTGAGAGACGGTATGTAGAAAGAATAGAAGTCCATGTATGAACCATGGGAAAAGCAACATTTAGGAGGGTCTTAGTTTGTTAATGCTGCTCTAAAAATTATCATAAAAAAATCATAATTGAGCAGCTTATAAACAACAGAAATTTATTTCTCACAGTCAAGATCAAGGCACTGGCAGATTCCCTGTCTGGTGAGGACCCACTTTCTGGCTCTCAGATGGCCATCATCTCCCTGAATCCTCACATGGCAGAAGGAGCAAGGGATCTCTCTGGAGTCTCTTTCATAAGGGCACTAATCCCATTCATGAGGACTCCACCCTCATGACCTAATCATCCTCTAAAGGCCCTGCCTCCAAATACCATCACATTAGGGGTTGGGTTTCAACCTTTGAATTTTGGGGGCACACATTCAGTCTATGGCAAGGAGCCAAGAGGAGACCATGAAGGAGCCAGAGAAGGAGCAGCCAGAGAAAAGGAGAAAAACCAAGAAAGCAAAGCAGGATGAGAGGTGGAGAGCAGGGAAGTCTGAGATAGAAGGACCCCCAATGAGAAGGCTGTGGCCTGAGGCAGGACCACTGAATTTAGAGGGCCCCATGGGGGTGGTGCCAGATTCAGAGAAAGTCGAGGAATGATGTATTTTAATGAATCTATTAAATAAATTACATAAAGGCTTAATCACCAGGGTGTCTAAGTCACGAAGTGAACAATAAGCATAGAAACTAAAGGATCAGAAAGAGTTGTTTAAAATAGTCCCAGCCACATACTAGAATGTGCTCATAGAGAGTAGCCAGTCCTTCCATTGCCACCAGTGACATTCTGAAATGTGGTGTACACTAACAGATATTTTTAAAATGAGAAACCTTGTTTGGGGCTGGGCATGAATGTGTGGTTTTTGTTCTATAAACTCATCTGTCATTTTGACACCAACCACTTGAATTTCTCAAACCACCGTCACACCTCTGCATGATAAAGAACAGAGCATCTAGGGTGGAAATTTTCTGGATTTTGCTTGTGCTACAGTGGTATCCTTTATCTCTTGTCAATGGTGCACTGCTTTTCTTTCAGTGAACGGCCATTCCCTAATTCCGTCTTGTTCTGGAGGAATGGCAGTCTCAAGCAATTAAGTTCTTCCCACGCACTGTCCCCAATCTCCTACCCAAGCCAAAACATGGGCAGAAGACCCAAGAAAGGCAATCGGACCTTCTCCTGAGAGTCTTAAGCAGAGGAGTTTGAGCACAGAATTCAGTTGGAGTTGAGTCATTCAGATGATGGTGCCCAGAAGCGTCTGCTGTTGTTACCCTCAGAGTGGTGCTATTCCTGTCCCCAGGTCTGATTGTTGTCCCTTAACCATCACTTTAAAAAATCACTGTTGTTTAAGTTAGCTGGCATCAGCTTAAGTTGCTCGCTACCCGAATATTCTCACTGCTATACATATGTTTAAGAAGACAGTATTGGTGATTTTTACTGATGATATGATGCTGGACATCAAGATGAATGACCTGGAGATTTGTATGATTAACCATGAACATTATTTGGAAATATACCGTTGAACATCAGCTGCCACCACAAATCCCCCTTGAGATAGTCTCCTATTGCCCTGTGGGAGCAGGACCACTATTTGTTCTTCATTGCTATAGTGCTCGTCCTTGGAGCAGACCTGGCACATAGTAGATGCTCATTAAACAGGTGAGTGACTACATACAGGAGTAGACCCTTTCTGCCATCACGGTGGTCATACAGAGCTTTACATTTTCTTCCTCATAAAACTCCTTCAAGGTGAATAGTGGGCTCCTTTCTTTATAGACTGGGAGACTGAAACTGAGCCACAGGGGATGTCAATGCCTGACTTGGCAATAAAATACAGCAGATCCAGGGGCCATTCTCATCTTCTCTGGAAAAATTAAAAAGAAGCACCTGGGCTATCTCTCTTGTTCACTGAAGCATCGTGGTAAGCCAACCTCCACCCACCAAATTCTGCTCGCACCTATCAACTTGGCTGGGCCCTGGACCTTAGGGCTACAGCTTGGAAACCTCAATTCATGGTTAGGCTGGATTACTGCATGAGTCGGAGAGAGACAGAGACAGAGAGAGAGAGAGAGAGAGAGAGACACACACACACACACACAGAGAATATTCCATCTGCCTTGTCAAAGAATTTCTTAAATGTGCATTCACCTGGCACAGAGTAAAACACACCTCAAAAATGATTCTTCCAACAGCAGCCAGTAATGGTATTTCCTCTCCCAGAAGCCCCTGTGTTAAGATAGTGAATGAATAGATGGTACGCTCCTTTTGACAATGTGGTCTTCTCTTATGAAATGAATATAAAAGCCCGGATGCACACGGATTTTCCTTTATAAACATTGTCTGTCACTTAGCATCCATCATCTGAAATTCTCAGCCCCACTGTCTTTATGAAATCTGTCAGTGATGGTGTATTCAACTAGGTCTTCAAACTCTGGTGTACATCAGAATTGCCTGAGAGTTTGAAAAAAATATAGAGATGCTCAGAACTCACCCCAAGTCTTTGGATCGGAATTTCTAAAGGATAGAGTTCCACTCCCTACGTGTTTGTCCCACTTCCAAGGAAATTCTTATGTTCAAACAAGTGCAAGTACCGCTCAGTAGAAAGGAACCATCGGATGCAGAGAAGACAAATACCTGGCACACTTAGCACCACGTGTTTCTCCTGCACCATAGCAGAGGTCACTGACTCACCTCTGCCCTCTTCCCCAGGGAGCCACAAAGTTGCTCATCCCCACAACTACCACTGATCAGAGGTGGCGCAGGAGAAAAACCTATTTCTTGGCCCAAGAGATAAAACCTACATATCGTTCCAGCCTTCTGCAAATGGGTTGGAACCAATAACCCCGGATCCTGTTGTCCTATTGCAAACATAAGCCTGATGCTATAACCATATTCTCAAAGGATACCATTTTTTTTTAAAAATTGAGATATTATTGACAAAATCGTCAAAACAAAACAAAACAAAATTATTTCAAGTGTACAATGTGATGATCTGATACATGTATACATATTGTGAAAGAGTTCCCACCATCAAGTTAATTAACACATCCATCACCTCACATATATACCTATTTTTTTTTTTTTTCTGAGGACACTTGAGTTCTGCTGTCTTAGCAAATTTCATTTATATGTTACAATATTATCAATTATAGTCACCATGTTACACATTAGATCCTCGCTGGGGGCAGGGAGGTGGGGAAATAGGAGAGGCTGGTAAAAGGGTACAAACTTTCAGTTATAAGATGAATAAGGATGCACGTCACCATCCTATTCCAAGCCACCATCATTGCGCACCAAGACGGTTCACTAGCATTCTACCTGGTCTCCCGGCTTTGATTCTTGCCCCCTGTACTACAGTTTCCATACACAGCTGAAGTGAGGGGATTTTTTCCTTTTAAATAACAAAATCTGTTGGTGTTTTTATGAGGATTGTATTGAACTTATAAACTAATTTAGGGAGAGTTGACATCTTTATAATGTAAAGGAAGTCATGTCATGGTCATACTTTGAACCATCAGTGTCTCCTATTCCTGTTTCCAGAATAATCATGGCTTCTCAGCAGATCTGACCTCTACTCAACTCTCTAATATCATCTTGAGTCAGCCTCTCCCCTTACTGACCGTTTTGGTTTTATTTTTTTAAATATATATATTCTTTGCTTTCACTGAAGTATAGTTGACTTACAACATTATATTAGTTTCCGGTGTACAATCTAGTAATTTGATATTTTTATAGATTATACTCCATACAAAGTTATTATAAAATATTGACTATATTTCCTGTGCCTATATTACATCCTTGTAACGTATTTATTTTATAACTGGTAATTTGTACCTCTTAATCCTCTTCACCTATTTCAACCCTCCCCCCACTGCTCTTCCCTCTGGTAACCACTAGTTTGTTCTCTGTGAGTCTACTTCTGTTTTATTTGTTTGTTTGTTTTGGTTTGATTTTTTAAGATTCCACACACAAGTGAAAACATACAGTATTTGTCTTTCTCTGTCTGACTTATTTCACCAAGTATAATACCCTCCAGGTTCATCGAATATCACATTATTTATCTATACCACATCTTCTTTATCCATTCTTCTGTTGATGAATACTTAGGTTGTTTCCAATGTCTTGACTATTGCAAATAATGTTGCTATGAACAATGGGATGCATATATCTTTTCAAATTAGTGTTTTCATTTTCTTCGGATAAATACCCAGGAGTGGAATCGTTGGATCGTATCATAGTTCTATTTTTAATTTTTTGAGGAACCTCCATACTGTTTTCCACAGCAGCTGAACCAATTTATATTCCCACCAACAGTCTAGGAGGGTTCCCTTTTCTTCACATCCTGGCCAACACTTGTTATTTGTTGTCTATTTGATAAGAGCCATTCTGACAGGTGTGAGGTGATATCCAGCTCCGAGACACCAGCATCAGCGCCCAGCACCCTCCTCAGAGGTCTGGGTTTCAGCTCTGTGTGCCCCTCTTCCTTCAGCTTCTAACTGTGAATAATTCCAACCCATTCTCTTTATCCCCTCAGCTGTAATGTGGTGGCCATTGCCCACAATTGCTGCCACTCTGACACCTTAGAGTTCTCTTTTTACCTTTGCAGCTACGTATTTAACAACTTTTTAAATAGCTAACCATCCTTTATATTAAATCCTCTCTGTTCAAATAGCTGGACTGGTTTCTGTCTCCTGACTGCCCCTGACCACACAGGCAGACAGACCGACAGCAGGGGCCACTGCCACAGCCTAACGGAGCAAGTCTCAACCTTGCTTTGGAGAGGAGGTGACACAGCAAGAGGAAGGTCTGTTGGCAGAGGCAGCCAACTCACTTATTTAAGAGACCACCCCAAACAATATAGAGATGAGGGGTGGGGGATGAAAAGCCTATCAGACAGTGAAGGTTTCTGCCAAGTGAGAGGGAAGAGAGAGACCCAGCTAGAGGCAGAACGACTTCTCTCATTAGTACCGCACTGTGAAGATGGGGCCGCACCTCTGTATCTGTGCAGTGGTCCAGCGAGGTGCCCACATCCATCAGGGGGCATGGGGCTGACTGACCAGGACAGGGCTGTTCGCACAGGAGGATATTCTGATGGATTACATTTCCAGGTTACCTCCCGCTGATATCCTTGATTGCGGAAATCCGCCTTCGATAATGCCTGACCTACGTACAGGGCTTTAGAGTTTACAACACATTTTTATAGATTATCTGCTTCAATCTTTACAATAACTTGGAGAGCTATAGCAAGGCACTCAGGTACATGAGCTATGGAGACACAAAGACTCAGAGACTTAGATTTGAATCTTGGCTCAGTTACTTCCTAGCTATAGGATCTTGGGCAAGTTACTTAAATACTTTAATCCTTAGTTTCTTCTTTTTCACAAGTACACCCTGGCATCATCCCCCTCACAGGGCTCTCCTAATAGGTGGGAGAGAAAAAGTACCTAAAGTTCTTAGCACATTGCCTAGTACATTAAATGTTCAATAATACTTGCTCTTACGTCATGGATGAGACGAGAGGGAAGTAGGCAGGGAATCAGTGATGAGTGCAGGCCTCGCACTCGGCGCTCAAGGTCCTTCACACTTTTTCATTGCCAGCCTCGCTGTTCTGGAAGCCCATCTGCAAGGGGCCAGGCCTTTGTCCTCCCCACGTATGTCCTGCACAGGCAGCATCCCACATATCCATTCTGAGGTGTGAACACCTGCTCAAATGCAGCTCCCGGAACCCCCTTCCCTGGTGAGTATGAGCGGGTCCTGGCACTGCCATCCAGTGTGGGTGTGAGTCAGGGCTCCTTTTTTCACCCTGCTGGGCCTCTATTTCCTCAAGTAGGATGACCACCTCCTGCGTCAGTGGTTCTTTTGAACTCTGCCTGTACTTTGGCCTAACTTGGGGAGCTTTTTGAAAAAAAAAATACTGATATCTGGTTTCTCACTCCCAGAGACTTGGATGTAATTGAACTGAGGTGTGGTCTAGACAAAGGTCATTAAGAACAAATCCTCTTCAGTCTACTTTAAAGCCAGGGTTCATCAATATTGTGTAGGTCAGAGGTTGACAAACTGTAGCCTATGGGCCAAATCTGGCCAATGGACTATTTTTACAAATACTGTTTTATTGGGACCCAGAGTCACTTTTTTCTTTACATATTATCTATGGCGCTATTGAAGCAGAGTTGAGTAGTTGCAACAAAGACCATATGGCCCACAAAGCCTAAAATATTTACTAACTGACCCTTTACAGAAAAAGTTTGCCAATCTGTTATTCTAAAGGTCTGTATGATCTCTATGGGTCTTCCAATCTCTACCATACTATGGATGCACGATTCCTATCTGATAAATTAGATAATACAGTCAACCTACAGAAGTGACTTTCAAACTTTTTAGACCACTGCCTAGGGTAAGAAATACAACTTATATCTGTGGTGGTTTGAAAAAATGTGTCTACAAAGTCTTTGGTAGTCTCCCCTTCAAGAGGTAGAGCCTAACTCTTCTTCTCTTAGAAGCGGGACACAATGACCCACTTCTAAGGAAGAGAACTCAGCAGAAGCGATGACCTGTGACTTTGGAGTCTAGGTCATAGAAGGGCACTGTGGTTTCCGTCTCGGTTGCTCTCTCTCTTGGGTTCCCTCAGGGTTTAAATTAGATAAAGTGGGTCAGGCATGTGGCATAGTGTCTGGAACATACTAAGTGCTCCTTCATAAACTTTGGTTCTCAGTACAGTTATCATAACTCTGTCCTTGATAGTGGCTCACTCCTATTAGGGGATGACTTTTGCATTTCTAAAGGAAGGCATTGGGGAGCTAATCCTGTGACTCATTGGTGCCGTTAAAGTGGGAATTCTAGGACTAACGCTACAATCTCTATTTAGTTCTTACCATGTCCCCGGCAATGTACTTGCCCTTCACATGCTATGGCTCGCTTAATCATCAGAGGAACACTATAAGGGTTGTACCATTATTATCCTCAGTTTATGGCTGGGAAAATGGAGCACAGAATTTTTAAGTTGTGTCCCCAAGACGACACAGCTGGAAAGTGGTGGAGGTAGTGTGGGAACCGTAACATTGGCTCCCAGAAACTGCAGTCTCACTCACATTATTCTTCCAGGACAAGAGAGAGCAGCTACTTGGGGAAAAAATATTATTCGTGTCGGTAGTTGCAGGGAGCAGGGGTTCAGGAGTAAATAATTCCAGTAGAGGGGCCCAGAGCTATCCCATTTAAAGGCACAGGGATGAGGCGAACACAGATGGAAGGATATCTCTCGGCCTCCGCCAGAGGACCATGAGACCGCTGGGGAGTCTCTCCGAAAAGCCTGAAGCAAAGTGATCCTTGGAAGAGATGCCCTGCTTGCCATCTGATTTCACTGGAAGATATGTACAGGCTCATACCTGGAGGCACTGTGTTGGGGCACAGAAGCAGTTCAGAGAAGGGTGCCTTGCAGAATGACTAAGAATTGGATACAGCCTCCTGTTCCCCAGCAGAGGGAGGTTTGTTCATTTATTCACCAAATCATTCATTCATGCAAACATTCCAATGCCTATTACATGCCAAGGACAGTGGGAGACACAAAAATAAATAAAACATGGTCTCTGCCTTTAAGGATCCATGAAGACCAAAGCCCAAGTGACCAGTTACAATGCTATGGGCTGAGCCAGACAGAAGAGGAATGAAGAAAGTACAGTGGGGCTTGGCTTGGGGGAGCTCCCAAGGATGACACAGAGGAGGACAGGCATGGGGAGACGAGTTGAGCTGTATCATCAAGAAATAAATGGTCATTTGTAGCAACATGGATGCAACTAGAGACTTACTAAGTGAAGTAAGTCAGAAAGAAAAAGACGAATACCATATGATATCACTTTTATGTAGAATCTAAAATACAACACAAATGAACCTATCTATGAAACAGAATCAAGGACATAGAGAACAGACTTGTGGTTGCCAAGGGGGAAGGGGCTGGGGAAGAGATGGAGTGAGAGGTTGGGGTTAGCAGATGCAAGCTATTATATAGAGAATGGATAAACAACAAGGTCCTACTGTATAGCACAGGAACTGTATTCAATATCCTATGATAAACCATAACGGAAAAGAATATTAAAAAAAAGAAATGTATATATATGTATAACTGAATCACTTTGCTGTACAGCAGTAATTAACACAACACTGTGAATCAACTATACTTCAATTTAAAAAAATGAAATAAATGGGTTGGTGGTGATGAGACCAGAGAGAAGGGAACACACGTGAAAAATGTGGACTCAGGAGTATGTGGTGACTGACTGGATGGAAGCAAAAGAAATGCAGGAGTTACTGGGTTGATTTTCAGTCTGTTTCTGGCAATCTCTGTCCAACAGAATTTACTATGATGATGGAAATGTTTCATCTCTTGTTGTTCAATATGGTAGCTGTTAGTCACACATAACTATTGAACACTTGAAATGTGGCTAGTGCAACTCAGGAGTTAAATGTTTAGATGCTTTTAATTAATATATATTTTTTAAAAAGATTTATTTGTCATTTATTTTATTTATTTTTAGTTGCATCAGGTCTTAGCTGCGGTATGCAGGATCTTCGTTGAGGCACGCTGGATCTTTTGTTGCGGGGTGGGCTCTTTGCTGTGGTGTGCGGGCTTCTCTCTAGTTGTGGCGTGTGGGTTTTCTCTTCTCTAGTTGTGGCGTGCAATCTCCAGAGCACACGGGCTCTGTAGTTTGTGGCACACAGTCTCTCTAGTTGAGGCGCACGACCTCAGTAGTTGTGGCGTGTGGGCTTAGTTGCCCCACGGCATACGGGATCTTAGTTCCCCAACCAGGGATCGAACCCACGTCCCCTGCATTGTAAGGCGGATTCTTTACCACTGGACCACCAGGGAAGTCCCTAATGTATATTTAGAGTACCTTAAATGAATTTTCTCATTTAATTCTCACACTGAGTCTATGCAGTGGGTACCACCCTTAGCTCCATTTCACGGATGAAGAAACTGAGGCACACAGAAGTGAAGTCACTGGACCAGGATGACTTAACCAGTAAATGGAATGTGACCTGAGACATCCTGGCCCCAGAGCCCATGCTCTCAATCACTCTATGACTATCTCAGCATTCTGCTCACACAAACCTTTTTTGTAGAGATCAGCCCCATTATGTAACAAACACGTTAAAAGCTTGTGAGTTTTTTGACAGTAGAATTATTTACAAGGTATGAAGGCAGCTTGTTCTTTAAATGAATACATGTGTGAACATCCTGATTCAACTTTTTGGTAAATCTATAGAACTTGGCTGAGAAAGTTCACACCTTCAACTGAGTGACTCTACTTAATGAATTCTGAAAATGTATTAAACTTCTTAAGGGACTCCAAACACTTTTCTACCAGAAGTCACTTAATCCAGGGAGGGACCTCTCAGTGGGCATGGAGGAGGGTTCTGTAGTTCATTTAAGGGAAATGAATGGGAATTTTTTGACTTCCAGTGCAGGGAATGGGCATTAGAGCTCACCGCTGGAGACGGCTACATGGATGCCAGAAAGCTCCTAGGAACATCCTTCTCCAGTCCTCAAAGATTGCTGACCTTTGGCCTGTCCCACCAGGAAGCTGAAATTGAATTCTGACACCAGTTTTTTCTCCAGCAGGATTAGTGGCAAGTTGAAGAGAGAAATCTTAGAAGTGATAGACCCTAGGGCAGGAGTCATAGTGAATTATGGGGCTCTAAGATAGATTTGAACAAGTGGCTCCTAGGGTGATGTAGCACAGCTACAGGAGACTGGCAAGGTCACATAATGTGTGACTCCCAAGACAAAAAGCAGGCAAATCACACTGAGATGAAATGCCAGGTCGTTTTTTCCCTTAGTTGAAAAAGGTGAAATTTTGAAAGATAAGTAAAGACCCCCAATGAGCCAGTGGTGTATGTAACACAATGTTCAATCCAGTTGACCTATTGTTACAGTAAAGTGTGTCCCTTTGCAAGTTCCCTCATCTAGAATTGGGCATCCACAAGTGAATTCCCGGCAACACGAGAATTTTTAGCTAAGCAATGCCAGGTCATCATGCTGTAGGACTTAACTCTGACTTCATTCATTCCCTTTACCCACTAATTGGACACCTACGTTGTGTCAGGCAAGATTTTAGGTACTGGGGACACAACATTGCATGACTTGAGTGAGGTCTCTACTTACTTGGAGCTAATATTCTAGTGGCGAAAGAAGGCAATAAACAGGAAAATTCAACAAAGAAAACAGTTTCAGCTCATTATATCTGTGCTGCAGGAAATAAAATCAGATGTTATGATACCATGCTCTCCTTGTATAGGGACATTTCTCTTGGCCTGAGTGACAAAGGGTGACTTCATTCTTTACTCTCAGAGAATATTCTTTTCCTGCTCTCTGAATCTGTTCTACCAATCACTGCTGGTAAATTGTAGCTGTGAGATGCTTGTCTGTGCGATACTCGTGTGAGTGTACATTTCACTTTGATTTGACTCATTCTGTTTTCCATTTGACTCACTTATGCTTTAATGAGACCTAAGGAAATTAGCCGGTATCCACTGCGGTTCTACGTATTTCAACTACTGTTTTCTTTCTTCACTTTTTTTGCCTCCAACTAAGATCCCTAATTTGTTCTTCCTTTCATCTGGCAGGCCTTCTTTCTCTGTCTGCTCTAAACTGGACTTAGTGCTAATGATGATGGATTTGTTACATGGAAATTCAAGTTCCCATCAATGACAAGAGCTGGGGATTACTGAGGATGGTTTCCTCCTCTAGTACAAAGCTAATACCAGCCAGACGTAGCACTCTTGAACTTCTAAAATGATGCCATCAAATTTTAGCCAGCACAGGAGGATCCAGTATCAACTAGTACTTGAAGGGTTGTTTTTTATAGAATTTGTAGAAGCTCTGTAGATTGACAACATTTTAATCAATATACAAACTGCAGCTTGGAAAGATCCCTTTCCCCTCCTCATTGTACCTCTTCTGGAAAGCCCAATGGAGGGAAATAGCTCCTAATAGAGTCAGCAAAACAGAAGGTTCAAGAGAACAGGAAACCCCCGTATGAATTAACCAAGCCCAGCATATCTGCACTTTGCTGATGCTTGTGATTCCAGATTGGTATTAGAAAATAATCTATGGTAATATTCCTGTGAGTAAGACAGAAGAGTGCTCTGGGGGAAAATTAATAAAATCAGCCCACTTTGCTGTGCTTCCCTCGTTAACTTGATGATAGTCTTTGCAGGATTCTTTCACTATTTGTGTCACATGCTCTAAACCTGGAAAGGAATCAGTGGCTGGATGAGGTCATTTGGGGTTCCTCTCTCCCCTCCAAGGCAGCAGCCTTATCCTTACAGGCAGCTGGGCACAGCGAGGAATTCTTCTCCTTTGCCCACAATCATCCACCTCCTCCAGCTCACTCTTCTTTCCTCAGTAGCTCCTGATTTCCCGCCAGAGAGGCTTAAGAGGGGGCCTGCCTGACCCCCCTCCAATCCATTCTGCTTTCAACAGAATGTCTGTCTTCACATGCCATTCTCCCTGTATGGCTGTCCAAATTTCCCCTTATCATAAGGACACCAGTCATACTGCATTAGGGACCACCCTAGTGACTTCAGTTTTAACTGGATTACCTCTGTAAAGCCTCTATCTCCAAATAAGGTCATGTTCACTGAAGGTTAATACTTTCAACGTGAGTTTTTTGGGAGATACAATTCACTCCATAACAGGAAACAATGTCACTTTGCATCCATGACACTCAACACAGTGCCTGACGGGTAGTAGGCACTTAAACATTTCCTGAATGAATGAAAAAATCAAAAGCTGATAATGGGCCCTGAAGGAGAAATAATGGATTGGTAATTTTCCATAAAGGAGGAAAAGTTATGCTGTCAGATACATTAACCTTCAGCCCCAGGTGGCTATTGAGCACTTGAAATAAAGCTTAGTCCAACTGGAGTTGTGCTATAATTGTAAAATACATTCCAGATTTCAAAGACTTGGTTAAAAAAAAAAAAAAAAAAAAGTAAAATGTATTCTTATAATTTTTATATTCTTTATATTGTTGAAAAATAATGTTTTGGTTATATTGAATAAAATTTAAAATATTATTAAAATTAATTTTACCTGCTTATTTTTACTTTTAATGTGACTACTAAAATTTTAAAATAATGTACATAGCTTGTACTGTATTTGTATTGGACGGGACTGGTATAGGGAGAGTTTGGAGCAGAGAGAAACCATTGAAGTGGGGAGAGGAAAGGAAAAATACCCAGGAAACAATAATAATAATAATATTTTTGTGTGTACCGGTATGCATGTATATATATACTGCCAGTGTATATATGTAGTGGGTATGTATATCTATTATTATGCATCCATCACTGTGCTAAGTACTGTATATATAAAATCTTATTTAATCTGTTTTAGTTATTTATTTTATTTTATTTTTGGCTGCATTGGGTCTTCATTGCTACATGCGGGCTTTCTCTAGTTGCAGCGAGCAGGGGCTATTTATCGTTGCGGTGCGCGGGCTTCTCACTGCGGTGGCTTCTCTTGTCGCGGAGCACAGGCTCTAGGCGCACAGGCTTCAGTAGTTGTGGCATGCGGGCTCAGGAGTTGTGGCTTGCGGGCTCTAGAGCGCAGGCTCAGTAGTTGTGGTGCACAGGCTTAATTGCTCTGTGGCATGTGGGATTTTCCCGGACCAGGGCTCAAACTCTTGTCTCCGGCATTGGCAGGCAGATTCTTAACCACTGCGCCACCAGGGAAGTCCTATTATTATTATTATCATCTCCATTTCACAGATGAGGAAAGTGAAGGACCGGAGATCAGGTAACTTGCCCAAGGACACTATGAGTGGTGATTTAAACCCAGCCATCCTGGCCCCAGAGCCCACTCACTCACACACTGCTTCCTTTTCACAAGACAGCTATCTATTTGGAGAAGGCAAAAGCATTGAAAAGGGCCAAAGGCTGAGTTGGGGAGTGTAGAACAACTCCCTCGCCACCCCTGCGTAGGAAAATCCAACTACCTTCCCCATCTTCATTGGGATGGAGCCTAATCAGACACAATGAAGGAGAAACCCAGCTGAGTCACTGGTGACCCTGCTATAATTGCCTCCACTGTTGTATCAGCGATGAAGCAGAACGCTGAGAGGCTGTGGCATCTGCTGTAGGCGCACAGGATAAAGAAAGGGGCAGGGACATTAGTAAGTGCTTTTCGACTTTCAGGGAAGCCGGAGGGCCTGGGAGTGGAGCAGAAAGTAAGTGCGGACAGAATAATTAGCTAACGGCCTCTCTCTGCCAGGGCTCAGCCCCAGAAGAAAGCTCCATGGGATGTGAGGAAAGGCACTCCAGTGTCAGGACGCCTTCCCTTTCACTGCAAAGACATTTGAAGGTACTTGCAAGACCTAACTCAGACCTTCCAGATTCTGTGTTCCAGCATCTTGCAGTTGATACTGGCTTTAATGAGGATATCTCCGGCTCCCTCTCAAACAGAGGGGTGTGTCCAAGCAACAGTCTGACGAATCAGGTCACTCCCTCCTCTTCTATTCCCGTAGTACTGGTCCCTTCAGGAAGGGAAACAAAACAAAACTACATTTTTTCATGAACATTCAGACTTGAAGTCATTATGAGAGACATGTGCTTGAATCCCCACTCCCTATCTTATTAACTACTGGACCCTAGACAGATTGTTTGTCTCCAAATTGCAGTTTCCTTCTTTGTAGAACTGAGTTTTATTTAATGTGTACCATCAGAGGGTTGTTGCTTATTATTATTATTATTTTTTTATAAATTTATTTATTTATTTATTGTATTTTATTTTTTGCTGCGTTGGGTCTTCATTGCTGCGCATGGGCTTTCTCTAGCTGGGGCGAGCGGGCGTTAGTCTTCGTTGCGGTGCACGGGCTTCTCATTGCAGTGGCTTCTCTTGTTGCGGAGCATGGGCTCTAGGCGTGCGGGCTTCAGTAGTTGTGGCATGCAGGCTCAGTAGTTGTGGCTCGCGGGCTCTAGAGCGCAGGCTCAGTAGTTGTGGCACATGGGCTTAGTTGCTCCGCGGCATGTGGGATCTTCCCGGACCAGGGCTCGAACCCGTGCCTGCTGCCTTGGCAGGCGGATCCTTAACCACTGCACCACCAGGGAAGCCCTGTTGTTTTTTATTAAATGAGATATTGTATATGAAGCACTTGGCCCAGTAACTCATACATTCAATAACTGTTTTTCCCCTACTATGTGCCAGACCTCATGTTATTTATGGTTCCTTAAGCACATTCCTTAGGTCCCAGTCCAGACCTACTAAATCAGAATCTCTGGGGTGCAGCCTGGGAACCTTAGTTTCAACAAGCTCCCCGGGTGACTCTGAGGATGACTAGTAAATCTGGAGAACCCGTAGGTTCCATGCTGACATCAACAGTGCTAATTATTACTTTATTTCACACTTCATAAAAAGTCTCAAGAAGAGAGATTCTCTTTCTCCCTAGCTGCACTCCTTATTAGCTCTCAAATATTCCTGGGCTTAATGACTGAATGAATGATTTCATCCTGTGAAGCTTCTAGGTGGTTCTCAATCTTAGTTGCACATTAGAATCAACTGGGTGGAGGCAGGGGAAGTTTTTAAAGAAATACCTATATCTGGAGAAAACCATAATTTGAAAACCACGTACACTCCAATGTTCACTGCAGCACTATTTACAATAGCCAAGACACAGAAACCCGCAAAATGTCCACCAACAAATGAATGGATAAAGGAGATGTGGTACCTATATACCATGGACTATTCCTCAGCCATAGAAAAGAATGAAATAATGCCATTGGCAGCAACATGGATGGACCTAGAGATTATCATACTAAGTGAAGTAAGCCAGACAGAGAAAGATGAATTTCATATGATATTGCTTATATGTGCAATCTAAAAAAAAAAAATGATACAAATGAACTTACATACAAAACAGAAATATACCCACAGACGTAGAAAACAAACTTATGCTTACCAAAGTGGAAAGGTGGGGTGGGGAGAGGAATAAATTAGGAGTTTTGGATCAATATATATACACACTACTATATGTAAAATAGACAACCAACAAGGACCTACTGTATAGCACAGGGAACTACACTCAATATTTTATAATAACCTATAAGGGAAAAGAATCTGAAAAAAAATATATATGTATGTATAACTGAATCACTTCACTGTATACCCGAAACTAACACAATATTGTAAATCGACTATACTTTAATAAACAAAATAATAATGAAGTAAACGATAAAAAAAGAAATACTGATTCCTGGGCTCTACTTCAGATCAACTGAATTAGACTTTTCAGTGGTGGGTCCTGGGAATTGCTATTTTTTAAAAAATTGGAAAATAAACGCACAAACAAATCTTAAATGTATAGCTCAATGAATTTTCATGCATAGATATACCCATTTAACTACCACCAGATCAAGACATGAAATACTGCTGGCCATCTAGGAAGGTTCCTCATGCCTCTTCTTGCCAGTAACATACCTTACCCTTACTCCCTCCCATTGATATGTTTTAAAAATCTACGTACAGGGACTTCCCTGGTGGTCCAGTGGTTAAGGCTCATGCTTCCAATGCAGGGGGTGCGGGTTCAATCCCTGGTCGGGGAACTAAAATCCCACATGCCTTGTGATGTGGCCAAAAATTACAAAAAAAAAAAAAAAAATCTATGTACAGCTAGGTTTGAGAATTTAAATTCTAGACCATTGGACTTTCCATCTCTGTCCCTTCCCATCACATTTGTGAACTTGTCTTTGGGCAATTTCTTCATGAGGTGACAGAGAATAGGAAGTAACAGGATGAATCTTAATTGAGTTAATTACCAGGGCAAAGAGGAAACGAAACACTTCCTGCCTAACCCAAGCTTATCATCACTGCCTACCCATGCTCATCGCTTCTTTCAGTTTCTGACTTAGCATTTCCTCTGCCTATTCCTTCACGCTGTCAGGGTCTCCCTGTGAATTGCTACCTTTCTGAGGTTTGTGCCCCTACCAGGAAGCCAATCTCTGGTTTTAGCTGCAGCAGGAAAGCAAACATGAAACAAGTGGAGATTCTTAATTTCTTTTGTGCCACAAACACCTTGGCACAGACTGGTGAATTCCATAGATCCCTCTCGTCATACGTTTTAAAATTCATACAATAAGATATGTAGGATTACCAAGACAACTAATTATGTTGATAGACACATATCAAAACAATTTGAAACATCATTTTAATAAATGTGCTTATTTAATAACTCATTAAATAACAAGATCTAGCAACAAATCTATTATCTACGGTAATTCTGATGGAGTGATGAGTATAAACAGTATTTCAAGGCATCTGCAGCAACTGCGAAGATAATAGTAGCTGTTAATACCAGTTGGTTGCCTACGTTTATAATTGAAGTATATGTTAAGTTTCAGGTAAAGGCTGGTAAAAATAAAGATGTAATTTTTTTTTCCCTATTGAGTTCATGGACCTCTCGAATGCAATTCATGGACACCCCCTTAAGTCTCCCTAAATCCCCTGAGTGAGACAGTTTCAAATTCTAGTCTTATTGTGACTTTCTGGACCAGAAGCCATTAGCTAGTGAGGGTGATTAGGTGGGCAAGCTTGGTCATATTACCTACAAGGAAGCTGAGATAAGGAGGGCTGAAGTGACTGTCCAGGGTCACACAGCTGGTCAGTGGGATTGAATTCCAGGTCTTCCCCCATGTCAACCTTCCTAGCAGCTAGGAATATCTTGATTGTTCTCTTGGTTTGCACCAGCTTTGCCAACTATTTGCTATTTATTGAATAACTGTATATTTATTCATAGTGTCGCTTTAGATTCTAATAGCTACATGCATACCTGTTATTTCCTTCCTATTATAACTTAAAGTCTAAGTCCAAGGAATTCAGTCTTATTCTCTTTTGTGACCTCATTAACCCCATAGTGGATGCTCAACAGCAAATGAAAAAAAACAACAGATTCCTGACCTGTAGCTTTTCAGTCCTTTTAAAATATCTAAAAACACAGAGTGACAAAATGAGATGACATTATCAATTTTTTGTGACTTTAAAATGTATTTGAGACATCTTTCCATTTCAGAAGATAGATACACTTAATTCTTTAACAACTGCAAACACTTTCAATGGTATGGTTATGTCACAACTTTAAATATTCCTCAAATGATGGCATTTTGGTTGTTTCTAATTTTTAGCTATTAAAAACAATGTATATTCATGTATATAATTATATGATCCCATATATGAATGCTCTGTAAGGTAGATTACTAGAAGTGGAATTATTGGGTCAAATGGTATTTATGATTTAATTTTGACAGATATTATCTTATTTGTCCTCTAGAAAGGTTGTGTCAATTTATATGCCTAACAGCAAGATGTTAGCGTGCCGGCCCCCTGCACCGTTGGCAACACTAGGTATTGGTAGTCTTTATATTTTCCTGTTGCCAATATGATAGGTGAAAAATAGGACACTGCTGTTAAAAATGCATTTCTTTGCTTACGAACAATATTGAAACTTTTTTCAAATGCTTATTGTATATTGTATTTATTCAGTGATTGTGCCCTTTGCTCCTCTTCCCGTTTGGATTATATACACGTTTCTTAGATGATGAATTAAAATGGAAGCCTTGTTGCTCACCTCTGAATTTCATTTTACCAATTTGCATCCTTAACTTGATTAGTTAAGAGTTGAATCGTTGTTACTTATACAAAATATGAACAGTCAACAATCCTTTTGGAATGAAGGCAGCGTTATAAACAAAAGCACTTAAAAATATGTAAACTATTTGTATGCAACTTGCCTCAATTCTTTTCTTTGACTTCACTGGAGATGTGTGGCCCTCTCTATTTCCCTGAGTCCTTGACAATTGGTCAGAAATTGTGCTCTACAGTAGTTCCCTGACATTACTAAGTATTATCACCAGCATTTCATACAAGGAGGAACTGGCCAGAAAGCTTAAGACTCAAGGTTGTAAAGTTAATGGATGTACATGAGCCAACATCAAGCCAGGCCAATTCTGAGAATTCTAGAGTTATAATGTCAGGACCTTCTGGTAGTGAAGGAATTGCTAATGATTGTATAGCCCTGCATCATAGCTGAATTGTTGCTCATTTTCTCCTTTATATTGTAATAATAATACTGGCCACCATTGATTGAGCTTTTACCAATACCAGATACTGTGAATTTTATATGTGTTATCTTCTTTAATGCTCATTAAAACTCTACAAGATAATGTGATGGGCATTTGTTTCGTTGTTGTAGATTTTTTTTTTCCTGTCCACACCAACCCTCTTTTTCCTGGTAAAGGACAACAATTTCCGGGGGGTCGGGTTGGGAGAATGACTTCATCCTTACTGTTCAGTCGTGGTGGGACCTGTCATTTAAGAAGCCTTGTCAAGGAGGGATATTGTGACCAGCCCTGACCAGCACTACTCTCCAGGGACTTGCAATCTTTCTGTTAGAGCTTATTCTTCACCAGGGTTGTGACCTGTGGGGCTTTTCATTAGGTCTTGCTACTTAGATCCCTATAACCACTTGGCTTTCTGCCTTTATCTGAACCTAGTTTATGGCTATTTCTTTGATTCTCTGAATTCTACATTTCCTTCCAATACCTTCATCTTTGGTTAAATCAACCAGAGTGTTTGTGTATTTTTTTTTATTAGTCCCATTGTACAGATGAGGCTCATCCAACTAGTAAGTTACAAAGTTGGGGACTACCAAAAACCTGTTCTATACCAAAAAGCTCTTCAACACTGATAGGTAACAGTCAGGTCACAGTTAGTTGGTAACAGAGGAAAAGCAAGGAAGCAGAGAAACTTTGGAAGTTTCTTTTAACTTCTCTGTTACAAAGTACAGCAGTTGAATTTTAAAATCCTTCTCATAATGAAGGAATTGCACATACAGTATTAAATAGCTTAATATCATGTTTAATTAATTGCTCATTTTGCTACCCTATGCTACCCATGAGACAGGAGGGAAGGGGGCAGGGCACAACCTTTAAAAGAATGACATAGCTGTTGAGACCACCACATAAACTGCTTAGAACCAACCAGGCCCAGGATGACAGAAGATTCAACTTCCAGTAGACCTTGAGCCTCATTGTACACTCATTGTAATACATTAGCACAGGCTAAAGGACATAGCCACAGGCACCAATGACAGTTCCGAGGCAGAACATAAAAGGCCAACAAGAGGGTGGTGACCCAATTCCTGGAAATACCTGCCCCTTCCACAAAATAGCTGGAATAATCCTCCCACTCATTAGCCTATGAAATTACCCAGCCCATAAAAGCTAACAACCCCATACCCTGGGGTCTATCGCCTTCTGAGATGGTCCATACTCTGTCTATGGAGTGTGTTATCTCCCTGAAAAAATCTGCTTTCATTCTACCTCGGCTTGCTCTTAAATTCCTTCCTATATGAAGCCAAGGACCCTCACTTGGTGCCCAGTCCCAGGGACTCACCTGAGACCAGGGACATGACCACCCTCTTGTGCCCCATTTTTTTCCTGCAACACCCAAATTCCTAATTTTGGAGAGATTGTTTGAGGAACTAGAATTCCCATCTGGCCAATTTCAGGGTCCTAACAAGGGAGGCTTTGCCCTCCCACTTACTGCTTTGGAACTATTTAGCTGTGGTGAAACGGAGGCCAAAAGAAATCCTGGGAAATCCAACCACTGCAGGGCTGATCCCAAATGCAAAGGGAAGGAATGGGGGAGGGGGAGGAGACTGCTTTGTGCAAAGCAAGAGACGCCTAAGACAGAAAAAAAAAGAAGCCTGCCTGCAAAATATCAAGCGGTTCAAAGAAACCAATTAAATGGGTAGAAAAAAAAAATTAAAAAAGAAAAATCAGTATTTGACAAAATTCACAGATAGAAACAGATATAGCTAGCTTAGAGTCCTAAAGAGAAGCCGCCCAAGAACTCAACATTTTCGTCATTTCAAGTCTTTGCTGATGCAAAAATCTCCTTACTGATTTTGCCTGAGGTCAGCAAAGCTTTTATTTAAAAAAGTAAAGTTTCTATTTACAGATTAAAAAGGGGCTTGAGAGAGAGAGTACCCAATCACAATGTACAAACTCCATTTGCAGAGCAATTCAAACAAACTATAAAAAAAATTGAGGTGCCTACCCAAAAAAACAGGGAAATGTGACCACATTTGATATCACACGATACAGAACACTTGTAAATTTGTTTAAGGTGTGATCATGGTTTTGTGGCTATGATAATTATTTTTTAAAGAGTTCCTATCTTTTAAAGATATATACTGAAATATATACAGATGATAAGATGTCTGAAACTTCCTTCAAAATAATCTAAGGGTAGAGGTTGAGGTGGGACAGAGATGAAACAAGGATGTCTGTAACTCACTGTGTGACAGGTGGTAAAGGCTGAGCTTCACGGGGCCTCCTTATACTATTTTTACTTTAGCACATGTGAGAGAAATTCCAGAGTAAAAAGTTAAATAAAAAGGGTGAAATGCATTTCTTAAGCCAGGTGTAGGTGGTCATTTTATTATTACTCTTTATACATTACATACACTGTTTTGTATATATGACAGATCTGTGTCATGAAATTAATTTCTTTGGTTTAGCCAATGTTTGCAATATTTATTAGGCTCTGAATGTCCTTTGCGTGAGTCTCATTTCTACTCAGCTGTTGGGTCTTGGATAAGTTACTTTAACTTTCTCTATATCTCAATTTTCCCATCTTTAAAACCAAGATAATAATAAAGCACACCTTATAGCATTTTTGCGAATATTAAATTGACAATCTCTGTAAAGTACTTAGCCTAGAGCCTGAGATATTATAAAAACTGAGCAAGTGTTAACTACTACCATTATAATTATTAATAATATATACAATTTTTTGAGGTATTTATTCATACAACATTCACTGAATGACTACTGTGTTTTCGATGTGTTTTGGGATTCTTGTTTTTCCTCCTTAGAATACTGTAAGTAAAAGGAATTCAATAAGTACAGGTATTAAGCATTAAATTACATTTATTTAAGGCACAAAAGACACTGTATCTATGCTGTATTCCAGTAAAAGACAGTTTTCCTGAATGTTAGGAATCTTTGTCACATGTTTAACACATACACATTAAATATAAATGCTACTTGAAGATATATAAGGTCTTTTAAAATGAAGTATTAAGACATTCAGCTTAGTAATTTAAAATTCAGTGCAGCATTTAGAATACTATCAGACTATGCAAATTCATATGTATCTCTTGTTCACAGATGAGAAAACAATAGATTGCAATGCATGGGACAACATTTCAATTTATACTATCGTAAATCTAGACCCAGTAGAGAATGATAGGAGAATTTCTGGAAAAATCCAGAAAGCTTAGGGTCCAGGTCCCTGCATGATAGTTTTTAAAATGTGAGCTAAAAAAAAAAAAAAAAAAAAAATGTGAGCTAGATCTTTATGCAAACTTGGAACACTCTGTATCATTTGCTTGCTACATACTCTGACAGATCAAAGCACTTTGCCATTTTCTG
Source organism: Balaenoptera acutorostrata (assembly GCF_949987535.1). Lineage (NCBI taxonomy): Eukaryota > Metazoa > Chordata > Mammalia > Artiodactyla > Balaenopteridae > Balaenoptera > Balaenoptera acutorostrata. The sequence goes on along the minus strand of NC_080073.1, from coordinate 27,434,412 downwards.
AAGGTGGCATTACATTAGATACTGCCCCCAAACAAGAAGACTTTACTGCTATTTTCTACCACTTGCCTATATCAAAACCAAACCTTCACAAATAACAGAATTGGGGCAGAAAGACGACACGATCTTTATCTTTACATCAGACTTAGAGGTTACCAGAACAATTAGCTCAAGAGTGTATTGGTCCCTCATCACCTGCTTGCTTTGACTGTCTAACTTCTATCATGTAGCTTGATTGACTTTTTGGCTGAATTAGTGGATATTTTGGAGAGTGTTAAAGCATCACAAAGTCTGCAAATCTAGCGTTCGTGGACCAAATGATCCTATTTTTCTAATCTCCTGATGGCGCAAATTCAGATTCTAGAAATATTAATGGCTCATCAGACTAACTCCGGGCAGGCAGAGATAATTAAAAGACTGGTGAGGTCCACAGTGCAGGCATCCAAGCCAGCTCTTCAATTTTAGGTTGTTTCAGAATTTCTCAGTGGCAAGGCAATTTACTCTTGCAGAAACAGCCATGGAAAGTCGACACATTGAAAGAGATTGATTTTGTGCTTTTCTTCTTCTACATGCCAATATCTCCTATTCATTCCCCTCTCTTTGGATAGACCCATTACACTGAACTAGACAGATGAAACAAACAATGAAGAGTTGCATTACTTGTCCCTCACAAACCAAAATGAGACTAGATCTGCTAGAGTTCAATACAAAACCTCCCATGTTGTCATAGCAAACACATTATTTGTTGAATGAAAGAACAGAGAAATGTCAAATGTTCTGGTAACGATGCATATTAGTTTTGCGGTTTTTGGTATTTATTACACAACTGAATACCTCAACTGTATCTGCAGCCCGGTGCTCCGTACATATGTGTATGCCTCCTAAACATGTACACTTAGATACCTCAAAGATGTATCAAAGTTAACTTGCACAGAAGAGAAACCTTGGCTCCACTACCCGCAAACCTGCTCTTTTCTCATCTTTGACAGTAACACCTACATCCATCCCACTGCTCAGATTTAAAAACATGGGGATCATCCGCTTTTCCCTCACATCCCGTATTCAGTCTAGCAGTAATTCTTTCTGGTCCTATATCTGTACTTCCTGCTGAATCTGACAGCTTTTCAGTATCTCCAAACCACCATCATCTCTCACTCGACCACTGTTCACGTTCCCCCTGATCTCCCTACGTCCACGCTTGCTCACCCTGTGGTTTAGTTTCCACAAAACAGCCAGCGTGTTCTCAAGGCATAAACGAAATCTTATTACTACTCTGCTTAAAATTCACCAGTGGTATCCTGTTGCATATAAAACACAATCCAAACTCGTGATCATAGACTATGAGACCCCATAAGATCTGGATCTTGTCCATCTCTCTGACGTCATTTCTTACCACCTTCCTCTCTGTTTTCCATGCTCCTATGACACCCCACGCTCATTTTCTCCTTGCTGTTCCCTCCACCTGGAAACTTATTTCTACACAACTCACGGCTGCCTCCTTCTCGTGATTTAGTTCTTGGGCCAAATGTCACCTCTTGGAGTGACTTTTCCCTTGGCCACTCCAGCTAAAGAAATTGCTCCTCCCCTCCCTGACACTCCGTCCCATAGTCTTCTTTTATCTTATTCATAACACTTACTACCGTCTGCAATTATCTTATTTAATTATTTACATGTTTATTGTCTGTCTTCTTTCACCAGAATGAAATCTCCATGGAACTAAAAACACATCTGTCCTGTTCACTTCGCTCATGTTCCCAGCTCCCAGCACAGCATCTGGCTCATTGCAGGTTCTCAATAACTGATGGCTATGATAATGAACAAATCAGTGCATTTTAAAAAAACCCATCCATTTAAATGTTTGAGGAGCCACTATAAACCAGGAGCTTTTTTTCTGAGGGTGCAAAGGTTAAACAATTTCTACCCTTGCAGAGTTCCTAAACTGTATCTTTCAACTCAAAGGGGGAATGACCAGACAGCTTGCCGTTTTTCTGTCCAAGACTGAAGGGCAATAGCCAGACTCTCTCTCTCCTCTACGATGAGCACGGCCAGGTGAAATTCCTAGAATGCTAGTTTGAGAATCCTGGATGTTTCCAAGTTGAGTAACCGTTGCTCTATTCTTCATATCTATGTAAAGACATAGACGTGAGACTGGGTGGCCTCAGTGACTCACAACAGTTTTGGCAGGAGATCTGGAAACTCTAATCTTCCAAGGCTAAGGAGGTGACACATCCAACCCTCCCCATCTAACAGAATGAGTGCAACCTACATTCCCAGGAGGGAATGGCCTACTGTCAGCTGCATTAGGAATGTTTTGCTCCCCTCAGGCAGTTGCACTGCTATGAGGATATGTCATTTCCTTCTCGGAGTCTGTGGGAGGCCTCCATGAGCCTGAGAAGTTCAAACAGAAAGGGACACATTAGCTGCACAGCAGGTGGCTCTGGGATTCAGGTTTGTAGAGAGGCTCAGACTGCTTGCCTTAAAATGCTGCAGGTATTGTAAATAGAGCTGCAATGAACATTTTGGTACATGACTCTTTTTGAATTATGGTTTTCTCAGGGTATATGCCAGGACATGGAAGCAACCTAAGTGTCCATCATCGGATGAATGGATAAAGAAGATGTGGCACATATATACAATGGAATATTACTCAGCCATAAAAAGAAATGAAATTGAGTTATTGGTAGTGAGGTGGATGGCCCTAGAGTCTGTCATACAGAGTGAAGTAAGTCAGAAAGAGAAAAACAAATACAGTATGCTAACACATATATATGGAATCTAAGGAAAAAAAAAAGTCATGAAGAACCTAGTGGCAAGACGGGAATAAAGACACAGACCTACTAGAGAATGGACTTGAGGATATGGGGAGGGGGAAGGGTAAGCTGTGACAAAGTAAGAGAGTGGCATGGACATATATACATTACCAAACGTAAAATAGCTAGCTAGTGGGAAGCAACCGCATACCACAGGGAGATCAGCTCTGTGCTTTGTGACCACCTAGAGGGGTGGGATAGGGAGGGTGGGAGGGAGGGAGATGCAAGAGGGAAGAGATATGGGAACATATGTATATGTATAACTGATTCACTTTGTTATACAGTAGAAACTAACACACCATCGTAAAGCAATTATAATCCAATAAAGATGTTAAAAAAATAAATAAATAAAATGAGGAAATTAAAATTGATTAAAAACCTGTGATTTCAGAACACTGCTGGTGAGCGAAAGGAATCAGGGCCCTTCCAAACGCAAGGATTCCTTTGTAAGTTCAGAGTTCATGGGCATGTTATCTGGGTTCCTATGCCAGCCCCTTGCATTAAGTCCTTCAAAGGCTTCAGCTCATAGTGGAGACAAAGAATCAGATCCTAACCAGACCTTGCCTGGGATCTGTATGGCCTGGTCTCTGCCTGTTTCTCCAGCTCCACCAGCCACCACGCCTCTCCTCTGCCCTACTCTCACCAACAGACCTGCTTTCAACTCCTCATAATTTTAGTCCCTCTCCGGCCCAGGGCCTTTGTATCTACTGTTTCCCCCGTCCTACAGTTTTCTCCCTCACCCTCTACTTCACTTCGTGAATGCTACTCATCCTTCATATACCAAACTCAATCATCAGTTAAGACTCCTGACCTCCTAATCTATATCTGATTCCCCCACAGAGACCCGTTTCTTTCCTTTAGAGTTTTTTTTTTTTAATCTCAATTTAATACTACAAACTCATTGGTAAGATCTTTAATCTTGGTTTCCCCCAAAGGTTTGTAAGGTACACGGGTACAAGCATTTTCTATTTTTGCTTACCATCATGTACCTGGTGCCTAGCACAATGCCCAACTTCAGCAAGTATTTGTTAAATATAATTGGGTAATATGTTAATAAGGGTGATACTTTTGCCTGGAAAATACACATCCTGAAAAATGCAGCCGTCACCAAAAGAAAAAGTTCATCCTATCATTATGCTAAAGGTCTGTGCTGGTCATTCGTCCTTTCAGCAAAGCTATCCAGCTCCCTCCCTAAGCTAACAGGGTAGGAGTCAACTTCCTATAACTTGTGGGTCTGGGTGGGGTTATGAGACTAGGTGTGGCCAATGAGTTGCGAGCCCATGTGCTGTGTGTCCTTTCCAGGGTAGAAGGTTTATTTGCTGGCTCAAGACCCGCCAGAGCTTTCTTTTTTGCTCTGTCCCAGTGGGAACATCATTTGAACCAGGAGCTGCAACCTGGATCAATGAGTAATTATTATGAACAGAGGCCCCTTGCCCACCTATGGAGGACACGTAACATAAAAGAAGGATAGGGAGTTTGGGATTAGCAGATGTAAACTATTATATATAGGGTGGATAAACAACAAGGTCCTACTGTAGAGCACAGGGAACTATATTCAGTATCCGGTGATAAACCATAATGAAAAAGAATATGAAAAAAGAATGTATGTGTATAACTGAGTCATTTTGCTGTACAGCAGAGATTGCACAACAATGCAAATCAACTATACTTCAATAAAAAATATATTAAACACTTAAAAAAAAAGAAAAAGAAAAAGAAGCCCTTGTCTTTGAAGCCACTGAGATTTGGGGGCTGTTTGTTACTACAGCCCAATGTAGCTTGTCCTGACTGATGGAAGAGCTGAATCCAAACTTCCTTGCTTAAAAAGTAACAAGAACAAGAATAATAAGGACAATAAGAATGATAAGCATTTATTGAAAAGTTACCACGTGTCAGGGATGGTTCTATAAGCTTTAGAGGAATTATGTCAGTCTCATTTAAAAAAAAATGGTATAAAGGAGGTAATGGTTTTATTGTCAGTTTACAGATGCAGAAATTAGGCTCAGGAAGGTCAAGGAAGTTGTGCAAATTCAGCTTGCTTGTGAGAGGTGGAGCCTGACTCTGTCTTACTCCAAAACCCACGTGCTGCTAATCATGGAGAGAGCAGGCCTGCCCCAGCGTAGGGAGAACCACCCACGAATGGACTTATCCAGCAAGGGGTTCTCAAGCTCAGCACTAATGACATTTGGGGCTGGTAATTCTCTGTGGTGGAGGCTGACCTGTGCCAGTAGGATGTTTAGCAGCGTCACGGCCTTTAGCCTCTACCCCATTCTGGTAGCACCCCTCCCCACAGTTGAACCCCAAACGTCTCCAAATACTGAAAATATCTGGGAGGGGTTGGGGCGGGGGGGATAGATGTCCAAAATGTCCCGAGCTGAGAACCACTGGTCTAGCAGCTAATTTCACTCATTGCTGAGAACTTATCATAGCATTAGGCTCTGGGGATGGTGCTGGGCAAATCAGAAATGGCTGGGGCCTTCAGGGAGCTTCCAGTTTTGAGAAAAGAGCCAGATGTTAACCACACAATTCTGTGAAGAATTCCTTTAAGAAAGTGCAACAAGGGAAAGTACAGAGCCTTCAGCTGGGATGAAAAACGTTCTTGGACCTGGCTGCAAAGAGGCAGTTCTGAGTGACCAGATTTTTATCAAGCGGAGATGTTATAGGTCTCCAGTGAATGCCAGTAGACTCTGCTGAACCCAACGGTGACCAGGCTCTAAACCACCTTAAACTCTAAGGTTTTTCCAAGTCAAGGAACCCTGATGCCAGCCTTGAGATTGGCAGACAGGTGGAGGAAAGGGGACCCAGTGTACACAGCCCCCCTTCAGTAGCACGGGGTGAGGGGCTTGCCTTGGCCATCTGAATATGCATGAGCTCGACTCCACGAGGCCTTTTACCTGTCAAGTGGCTGTCAGAAGGGCTCAGCGGGTCTGGCGATAATGTACTCGGATGTTTATCAGGCCAAACAGAAAAAGCCTCCATTGAGACTGAGGCAAGCGGAAACTATATCCCTCTAAAAATAAACCTGATTTTAATTTCAAACTGGGTCAGTTTGGCTTGGGAATTATTGGGGAGTACGGCTGAGCTGCTTGGGAGATGAAGCGGAACCCTTGCTAATTTAATTTGCATATGCTGCTTAAAACGTGAGAAGCCTGCTGCCGGGGGCTTGGCAGTGCCCTTCCCTCCTCTGCAGGTTCTGTCTGAGAGGCACAGGGAAGCCACTGTCTCAGAGAAGGGCAGGATTCATTGAGGTGCTACGGAGAGCGTTCTCCCCAGGGCCACTTGTCCGGGGCAGGGCAGAGGAAGGGTACCGGTAGAGGGTATCACACGTCAGGTGGCCTCACTTGGGTCCTGCTGTGTCCAAGGGAGCCCTGCCTGTGGTTTTCTGGTACCATGGGATGGGAGCCAAGTGTTTCCCTGCATGCACTTCACCTTGACGTGTGTGTGCTCAGGATGGATGGTCAGGAGCTCCCGTGGAACACAGGGGTGGCATGGAAGTGAAGGCACCTTCGCAGGACTTCAGGTCAACCCTCGCTCTCCCCCTGCTCCACTCACACGCAGGGAGAAGCCACAGACTCTTTGGAGACCACCTCTTTTCTTTACTCTCCCCTCCTTCATTTTTTTCTCATCCACTTGTCTCTGGCTGTCTCGTTCGCTCTGAAACATGCCTCCTCCATCCCCTGAAAACTCATCAGCTCTTACCGGGGCATCACCGCCAAACTGTCTAACTCAGCAGTTCCCAGATTTGGGGACTTCATGGACTAGGAAATAATAATTTAAAAACAAACCAAGGCATAGATATACATTTTGTCTTGTCAGGTAAGGACATAAAAAAAAAATCCCTACCATCTACTATAATACTATGAGCGTTATTTCATAAACAAAAGTCATTTTAACATCAAAAAAGTAGAAAAGCAGTAGTCTCGGAATAAGAAGGGCTTCTCAAGAAAGTGCAGGTGGAACAGTGGAATTCTCACCTATATGGTCACACACAAAACTATACACCCAGTCTTCACTTTCCTTATTTCTCGATGGATCAGTGACAATTCTGCCTAGAACTGTCACCAGTCCAAGGGCCCACCCATGGGCACCAGCATCCTAACTCATTTCCCCGACTGATTTCTCTCTTTCATCAGCCCTCTCCATGAAACCTCCAACAGACACCTTCCTAAAAGGCAAATCTCATCACACCTCCCCACTGCTGAAAACCCTGCAAGAGCCCCTCAACTATCCTCAGGATAAGGTGAAACACACAGAGTAAGGGAAATACAGGGAAGTGAAATCACTCTCCTGAGTCACACGGCGAGTTCTGGACTGAGCCTGGGTCTGAACCCCAGGCATACAGGACTGCCGACACTGCTGTGAGCCAGTCAGTTACACCCTCCCCACGGGGCTGGCTGCTCTGTAGGCCGGCGGGAAGGCTTCATCTGTCTGCCTTTCCTCCTTTCCCATCTCCTGGACTGCCACCATCTGAATTCCTGATCTTGTCCTCAACACCCGACCTGGACTTCTCGATCTTGCTTGCTTTATCCCAAATCTAAACGGCAACAGAACTGTCCTTGATGATGGATAAGTTCCATATCGGCGCTAAGATGGTAGCCAATAGCCCCACGTGGCTAGTGAGCACTTGAAATAGAGCCAGTAGGACCAAGGAACTAAATTTTTATTTTTAGTAAATTCTAATTAATTTAACATTAAATTAGATAGCGACACGTGACTAGTGGCTACTGCATTGGACAGTGCAGGTCTAGACCTTTCTCTGTGAGAGCAGAGATAACAATAACCTGAAGCCCATGTAAATTCTCCCATAAATGTTCAAAGGGAAAGTATAGTGTAGCAGAGCCAGATCCGCTGGGTTTGAACCCAAACTCTAGCACTAATTAATAACTATGTGACCTTGGACAAGTTTTAACAACTCTGTGTCTCCGTCTCCTCAACGGTGAAACAGGGATGATAATAGTACCCACCTCGTAGGGTTGGATGAAGATGAAATGAGTTAACATGTGCAAAATGCTTAGACACCACCTGGCATATAGGAAGCGCTGGTGTGTTTGTCATTATCATTACTTACTTCACACTGCGTGTAAGACCTGGTGATTAAGTTCGGACTAGCTACTGAAGATAGGGATTAGTCCCTGCTCCCCAGGTAATGCTCTGGAGGTGTCATGCTCCCAAAGACAGATCACTGGAATCTCAGCAGCAGTGGCAGAGCTGCTCTACAGGACCTCACGTGATACTCGCTGCTTTACCAGGAGATGTTATCACCAGCCGCCCTTCAAAGAGAGGTTAACGCTTCTCCTCTCATGAAGGATGCTAGTCTGACAAAAGGCCCAGAAGAAGAAATGGATAGGGGAGAGAAACCGGCTGAGGGCGGAGTCGGGTGGATATTTTTTAAGCTCCATCCTTAGATAACTGAAGGATGGAGCAGCAAGTTGCTGCTGGACTGTGGTTGTCTGCAGCTATTGTTGGTGACTCTGGCCTGGCACAGATCCACCCTGGTAAGGGGACAGGGAAAGAAATGGCCACTTTGGGTCCACAGAGGGGCTTTTGAATTCATTCTGTTGGAAGAGTAATTTCACCGATTTCCTTCATAGCACTTCACAGCATAATGCTTTTATACCTCTTTCCCCAACTGAAACTCCTGACTTCCCTATATCCAATATGAAATAAAACTCTGGCTCTAGATGACATGAAAGAGTCATACCCCTCAGACTCAACAAAACAATCCTGAGGTTCCTGGTTAGACCAGGCCTTAGCCACAAATATCACAGGGACGGAGTATTGCCTACGGCTGACAGGGACTACCGACCTGGCCTTCACAGGAGGAGACATGGGATTATCTTATGACATGAGATATACTCTACTAGGAAGGCTAATTTGCTTTAATCTTAATTACAGGGATCCAAGATTGCTCAGTTCCTAGTTATGCAGGGGATGTACAATATCTTCAAGTGACCCATTAAGTGTACTGATCAAGGGCTAGTGATAAATAATACACGATTCTGGCAAAAGAAAGTTAAAACAGCATGGGGCTCAAAGTAATTAACCCTTCTGCTTCCTTTATATTTTTGCTACCAACCAATTCACCCTCAAACAAGAGTTCTCTCTCTTTTGTAATGTCACAGTAAAACCTGAAGAACCGTCCACCAGAGAGTCAAGTTCTTGTTCTATTTTTGGTTTTATATGGTATGGGCAGGGATTTGGGAGAGTTAAGTGGAATTATACAGGTTTTAACAGGCAACTCTTTTTTAAAAAGTCATTGCTTTAAAATGACATAGATAAGGCCTATCTGTGGGTGAAAATGTGAAGAATCCCGATTCTCTTACATTGCTGGTAGCAGTTTATTGGTAAAACTACTCTGTAAAATGGTCTGACAGTATCTACTGAGGAAGAACATCTGAATATCTATAAAGTGGCCCGTCCGTATCCATGGTTCTGCATCCGTGGATTCAATCAAGCAAAAGCAGAACCTGTGGTACATTGGGCCAGCCGTGAGACTGGAGCATCTGGGGATTTTGGCACCCGTGGTGGGTCCTCGAACCAATACCTCATGGATACTGAACAATGACTGTATATCTATATGTCTCATGATCCAGAGTTCCACTCCTAAGTATCTACCCAAAAAATTGATTCTAACACCCATCAAATAGCATGTCTAAGAGTATTAACAGTTTTATCCATAGTAGCTCCAAACTGCAAATAAGCCAAGTGTTCATCAACAGTAGAATGGGTAAATTTTGGTGTATTCACACACTGGAATGAATGCGAATGAACTACTCTTAGTTACCTGCAACAATAAAAATACATCTCACAGATGTATAGTTGAGAAAAAGAAGGCAGACACAAGAGGAGAAATACAGGTAGATACAGATTTAAATTTAAGGGCTTCCCTGGTGGCTCAGTGGTTAGGAATCCGCCTGCCAATGCAGGGGACACGGGTTCGAGCCCCGGTCCGGGAAGATCCCACATGCCACGGAGCAGCTAAGCCCGTGCGCTACAACTACTGAACCTGTGCTCTAGAGCCCGTGAGCCACAACTACCGAAGCCCGTGCACGTAGAGCCTGTGCTCCACAGCAAGAGAAGCCACCGCAATGAGAAGCCCACGCACCGCAATGAAGAGTAGCCCCCTCGCTGCAACTCGAGAAAGCCCAGGTGCAGCAACGAAGACCCAATGCAGCCAAAAATAAATAAATATATTAAAATAATAAGACTAAATTTAATAATTTCATTTACAGGAAGTTTAGAACAGGCAAAACTAATCCCCAAGAACAGTTTCAGTTGGTGGGCAATCTGGAGAGAAATGTTGATTTGAAAAGCCCAACACCTAGTTTTTCTCTGATTTCACAGTTGTCTCCATAGTAATAGTCACAGCCTCAAATGGGTAAACTCTTCAACAAAAGAGGCATTTCTGTTTTCAACAGCTGCCTGGGAAAGTGGCCAATGCCCTGTTTAAGTGGTACCTGCAGAGATGTGAGGTTTCCTACACGTTTTCCCGTTAGAGAAAGGTTTTGTAAGGTGCTTTGTGACCATCTAGAGGGGTGGGATAGGGAAGGTGGGAGGGAGACGCAAGAGGGAGGAGATATGGGGATATATATATATGTATAGCTGATTCACTTTGTTATAAAGCAGAAACTAACACACCATTGTGAAGCAATTATACTCCAATAAAGATGTTAAAAAAACAAAAACAAGAACGATAATACTAACACAACTTTGAATGAGAACATCATGGAGGCCTTTTATACCCATTGTCTCGAGGGACAAGACTAACATTCATTTAGAAGCAAATGTTATCTTAGTCCTGGGAGCCTGTGATACATCTGGTGGACACTGGATACAGAAAATGGAAATCCTGATGAAGCCTCCTCCCAACTACTTAGCTTACTTGTACCTGGAGTGAAACGAAAATGAGAACATTCTGATTGCTGGTCTTGTTCTTTTTCTGTAAATTCAGGAGCAGGGGTAGGTTTTAAGAAATGGCATAAAAAAAAAAAAAAAAAAAGAAATGGCATAAACTCAATTTTGATTCGACTTGTGATTGCATAGCTCTTAACAATTTATAAATGGCCATTGAAACGTTATGTTTTTTCAATTACGTATATAATCCTACAAGGTCAAGAGAGCACATTTTACTATTTTTCTTTTGCAGGTGGGGACACTGAGGCTTAGTAAGGTGAAGCCCACACTCAGAGCCCCACAGCTAGTAAGCGACAGGGCTGGAACTCAAACCAGAAGTGTCTGTCTGCAGAGTCCACATTCTCTTTACTGTACTGGCTCTTTGCATCTGGCATGGATTGGCGTCTTCTCAGACTTTTGCAGGAAGGGAGATGTTATATGCTCCTTATTACCTTTAACAATCTGTTTTCAACTTAATTAGGGAAGTGTTTCTTAAATCTAACACTCCTCTTGCTTTTTTCTTAAATACATTCATTTAAATTCTTTGGAAGATACTAAGAGTCACATCTCAGCTTTTCTTTTTCCTCCTACATCCGCATTCCTTTAACTTTCTCTCTTAACAATAATCATTACCAAAGATCTTTAACAGCTCCCTCAAATATAGCATTGGAAACTGGAGTTTGAACCTGGGGGAAACTTTGGAGCCAGTGTCATTTCATATCCGAGTCTAAAGCTTCTCTCAATGATAATAACTTGAGCAAGTGGCTGAGTTATCTCATTCTGAAGGCTGCTTGGGAAAGTCTGAATGTTTGTGTATTTAGATATGATGAACTGAACAATTCTCAGGTAACCCCTCGGACCAAGGGGAAAAGAAAATGAAATCAATCTCTGTCTTTTGTTCCCCTTTCTCTTAGAAATAAATTTTGTAAGCTTGTCTTAGGGGCATGGAAGTCACTAGAAAGAGATGTGTGTGTACATTTAAAATGTTGAGCAACTTCACACATCCACTAGAATGGGTAAATGCTTGAAATTTGGAATCAAATCTGGAATCCCTCCAAAAACCTGCTGGTTTATTTCTCTCAGCTTTAGTTTTCTCATCTCCAAAAACTGGTAATACTGGAAAATTTATTCCTCCCCAATACTACTATACAAGCTCTAGGTGATTAACAATATATATTATATACCAAAGGCTCAGAAGTATTTGTGCACTAAAGTAATCTATTAACTTAATCTATTAAAGCCTATTTTAAAGCAAAAAATGGTAATATTAAGCATATTTATTTGCATAAGACAATGCATACTTATAACCATCCTTATCATAAATGTTAGTCATTGTTAATGTTACTAGCTTTTGTAATTAATCCTCTGGCCTTAGCATCTGGGATCTGGAAACACTAGGTATATTTGAGTGGGGTGGTTACAGCATCCTCAAGTATTCACATCGCTGAGTCCACTGTCTGACTTTGTGTAGGAGTCTTGTTTTCTCAGTACCCAAACAGAAGTGGAGCTCAGTGCTACCTCTGAGTATCTGGAATCATTCCTAGCATGATCACCCAATGATGGAGTGACTGCTGGCTCTCTTCCAAAGGTTCTAAGATGGTGGGATTCTTCAAGAAAAATGGTCAGGGAATGGAAGGATGGACCAAGTTTGCAAACACACCTCAAACATGCCTCCAACGGAAACCACAAAGGGGCAGAGCAGGTTACTGGAGAGACAACTTGCTCATGCAACCCCATAACGAGAGGAAGTGGTTTGCACAACAGCCAAATTGATTTGTACAGTGGGGTTTACTAGCTGTGCGATTCTAGGCAAGTTATTTAAGCATTCTGTGTCTCAATGTCACAATCAGTAAAAGGAAAGGAAGGACTCCACACATTGGGTTGTTGCGTGAGAATCAGATTATCTGATACATAATAAACACAATCTAAATTGTTGTTATTACTACATCACAGTTATTCTTGTCGTTGTGTTCTGGAGATACTGGGTAACCTTGTATATTCTGCCTTTAACACTTTCTCATTGTGTGTCAACAGGGAAGGGGACCTCCTTTGCATCTCTAATGGTCATTAGTGCTACTTGCTAAATATTTCTAGTTCTCCTCTCTGCTGGACTCATGGTAAGGCTACACTTCCTGGTCTCCTTGTGGTTTGTGAATCTAGCCATAATCAAAGGTTGTGAGAGCGAGTGGTGTGAAACTTCTGGGATGAAGCATTTAATTGCTGGTTTGAGACTCACCAGCGTACTCTATTCTCTCTGTCATGACACCCATGACACTGGACATGTTGGTTGTTCCATTGGCCTGAGCCTCTGAGTAACTGTAAAGTCCAGAGTCCTTCTGTCACCCCACAATGGTCACAGAGCATGAGCAAGAAACAGATTCTTGCTTTTCTTTTAGCCACTGAGATATTGGGGTGGTTTGTTACTACAACCTGTCTAGCCAATCCTGACCACACCAAATCTCTACCGATGATCCAGCAGTTTTCAGCTGGTGGTGATTTTGCCCCTCCCCTGAGGGACATTTGGAAATGTCTGGGGACATTTTGGTTGTCACAAAGGCAGGAGTGTGTGAACCACCGGCATCCAGAGAGTAAAGGCCAGGGATGTTGCTAAACATCCTGCAACGCGCAGGGCAATCCCCGCAAGAATGAATTACCCAGCTGAGAGTGCCAGTAATACTCCAGCCCAGTACTGAGCTCCCCCTACCCTCTTAAACCCTTTCCCCGCACCTGGGTCCCTATCATGCCACAGGGACCGTGTTTATCTGTCAACCACATTTGGTTATCTGGGACACTAAGCCACATTAGGACCCACCAACATTCTGCCTCGAGATTCTGCTGACCACCCTTGCTAAGGGTACCCCAGGGGCTGAGCTAGGCCTGAAGTCCAGACACTACAGGAGAAACAAGCCATCTTCCTCCTCCAGAAACCTCGTTCTATTCTTCTGTTACAAGCTGCCGTGGTGGCCACTGAGTTATACACTGGCCTCATGTCTTCTGGTAACATTACAGAAAAATCTATATTCTGGCTCATTAAACATGTCAGGGTAAAGGCTTGGAAAGGAAGGGGAATTTGACACAGGTATGAGATGTCCTTTTGGACCCAGGCTTCTGACAGTCTGACACCTGTGGGCAAAGCCTGAGCTGAACTACTAACAGGCCTCCTTCAAAGAGATGATCATACTTGACAGACTTTAAAAGTGACGTAGGTGAGGTAACATGATCACCAGGACCAGAACCCAGACCTCCTGCTGACCCCCAATCTTCAGTCTTTTCTAATATGCCTTGGGAAGGGGAGAGGGCTTGGTGAGTGGGTGATGGTGATGGAATTAGCTTGGCCTTGAAAGTTTGGTTGCCCTGAATTTTTTATTTTAACTTACTTGTACTTCAGTATCCTGTGTAAAAGTTGTGGTGAGAATTGGGAAGAACATATGTAAAAATTTTAGTACAGTGCCCGGCATGTAGTTATTACTCAATAAATAGGGGCTCTTACAGCATTGGACAATGTAGCCCTTACAGCATTGGACAATGTCGCCCTTACTGCTGGGGCAGGGAGCAGAGCTGAGAGGGACGGCACAGGGGGTGCAAGGCTGTTGGCTACTTTAAAGGTATGAAGCTTGGAGGAGAGGGCAGAGAAGGGAGGTGACAAAAAGCAAACACAAATGTCACTATCATTTGTGTGACAGTGCTTTCATCTTTTCTTACCTCTCAAATTAGGTAAGCCAAATTTATCATTGCAGGTTATTAATAACTTACACCCCAAAGAGGGTTTGCTTTTTTGGGCTGCACACTCTCCAATCTGAGCAGAGTCCCCTCCCCTGGGACAGCTCTGTTCCAAGTCCCTGAAAACTATTCGAAGGATGTTGACTCCAACTGGCGCTAGTTTTACAAAGCAAATAAATTGTAATAGGATCTAAAGAAACAGGTGTTTTTCCAACACATAGTTACTGAGGCCTAATATGTGTGAGGCACTGGTTAGAGAGGAGAGATCAGACAGGCAGGGTTCCTGCCCTCATGGAGCTTACTTTCTCATGGAGGAGACCAACAATAAGTAAAATAATTATGAATGGCAATTTGTGCCAGAAAGGAAAAAAAAAATCAGGTGCTGGGTTAAAAGAGTGGCTCAAGGATCATATTTTCATATTCAGTGAAGGCCCCTCAGAGGTGGTAGCACTTAAGCTAAAACATGAAATATGAGTAGGATGTGGGGAAATTCGTTCTAGGAAAAAGAACAGTCTAGGGAGAGCAAACAGCAAGCGTATGGTATCTTTCACACACGTGGCCTCATTCTGAACTTCCTCGTAGTCTTGTGAAGTAGGCATTTGTGGTAGGCAGCTTCTGACATGGCCTCCCAAGGATCCCCACCTTGATATTCATATCCTTGTGGAATCTCTCCCCCTTGAGTAAGGTCTGGACCTAGTAACTTGGTTCTAATAAATGAAACACAGCAAAAGCTATGGTATGTCAATTCGGTGATTAGCCTATAAAAAATCATAGCAAACTCTGCCTTCCTAGCAAACTCTCTCTCTTGCTGGTGCAAGCTGCCACATTGGAAAGTCCCAGTCCCATGCTGGAAAGGCGCAGTCCAACATCCTGCAAGGAACTGAATCCTTTCAACAGCTACGGAGTGAGTTTGGAAGCAGATCCAGCCCTAGTTGGGAGGATCGTAGCCAATACCCTGACTATAGCCTGTGAGGAACCCTGAAAAAGAAGACCCAGCTAAGCTATGCCCAGCTTCCTGACCCTCCAGAATCATGAGATAATAAATGTGTGTTGTTTCAAGCCACTACGTTTTGGGGTAATGTGTTATATACAGCAATACATAATAGAGTGTTCATTCTTTTATTCATTCACTCACCAACTGAATTATGCAACAAATCTTTTTTGAGACACCCTGCAGGCCAGGCAGTGGCCTAGGTGCTAAGGAAACAAAGATATATTTCATAGTCCGAGATGCTCATAGTCTCATAGAGGAAGACAATGTGCATGGTACTAAATTATAGGACCACTGTGCTCTGTGCCACTCCCATGGTCGCCATGTCTTGTGCTGGGAACAAATAGAAGGGAGACAACGATTCTTCTTGGCAGAGTCAGGGAAGGCAGGAAGTGAGGAAAACTGAGGCTCAGAGAAGGTAAGAAGTTGCCCAAGGTCACACAGCTCTTCTGATTCATCCTGCTCTGTTCAAACACATGATGAAGGACCTGCGTTTATCTCCAGTGTGAGACCCTTTTGACCTACAATTCTCAGACTGTTTCTTTTTTATGCTCTTGATAATCTAAAACCAAATATATGTTGAAAGGAATTCCTTATAGCAAATGTAAGATAGACAGTGGGTTAATCAGGTTTCTGTGACAAAGAGTGAAGTTACACTTCCAATTAACTTTCATAAAACAGAAATCAGACCACTCTAACTCATTATTCTGCCTGTATTTGTGCACAGTTGGGCGTCACGCATTTCTACACAAACAAAGATGCTGGTGTTGGACAGAAAATGACTGAAACCATGCTTCATGATGGAATCTAATTAGCAACATAGATTAGTTACATAGAAATGTAACAAAGGCAATGATGCCAGAAGAGCATCCATGGATGCTTCAGAATTTGAGAAAACTTGCCTGAGAGCTGAGCCTAAGGTTTTTATTTTTGGTTTGATAGTTTGCTAAACGTGCAAACCTAGAAGGAGCCTAATTAAAGTTAATGAGAAATAATCTCCATTTTTAAAGTTTTATTTGATATTTTTGTGCAGAGCTCTTGTGTTTTTTTCTCCTGAGTTCATGTCACATTTTAATTTCAAAATTCAAATTTGAAAAGTCCGTATTTATATTTTTTGTTTTTTCTTTTTTTCTCTTTCCTTTTTTGCTCTCTTTCCTCTTATTTTATGAGGTATAATATATTTATTTTGAAGCATATTTTGTTTATGAGGCATACCTATTGTAAAGTGCAAATTTCAAGGCCACAGCCTGGTTAATTTCGCATACGTGCACCATGTAAACACCACTCAACTCAAGATATGGAATCGTGTCATCCAAAAGAACTTGGTGCGATGATGGAAATGTTCTGTCTGCACTGTCCATTTTGACAACCACAAGCCATACTTGGCTATTGAGAACTTGAAATATGGCTAGTATGAATGAAGAAGTGAATTTAAAACTTTATTTAATGAGGTTAGTGGCTGCCATTTTAGATGTTACAGATACAGAACATTTCTAGCATTTGAGTCTCTTCAAATCAGTACCTACTCAGTTTCCCCTCCTCCCCCTGCTGATGTAATCTCTGTTCTGATTTCTATCACCATAGATGAATTTTTCCTGATCTTGAATTTCATATAAATGAAATCATAGAATATATACTCTTTGGGTTGGGATATATTTTCTCAATATAATGTCTGTGAAATGCATCCTTTTTGTTGAATGTACCAGTGTTCTTGTTCTTTTTTAAATTGCTTGAGTATTACATTGTATAAATGTACTGTAGTTTGTGTATCAATTCTACCGTTGATGGATATTTGGTTTGTTCCCAGTTTTTGGCTACTGTCAATGAAGCTTCTATAAATATTCTTGGCAATATCTTTTGGTTGACAAATATACTAATTTCTCTTGGGTATGTACCAAGGGATGGAATTGCTCAGTCTTACCCTCCCAAAAGCAATGTAGGAGAGGTCTAGTTCCTTCATTAAAATAAAATTTTACTTTTCAACTATGGATATTTGTAAAGAGTACAATAATTACTTTTGTGCTGTGCAACGCAATGTACAACGGATTGAAGCATTATTTGGTAATACCTAATAACTTTAAAATGCAATTACCTCATGTCCTAGTAAATTATCCTTCTAGGTATGTTCCCTGGAGAAATTCTTATACATGTGTACAAGGAGACATGTATAGGAATATCCATAACACCATTTTTGTAATAGCAAAAAAAAGGAATTTCTTTATTGAGTAAATAAATGACAATGTATCTATAATGGAATATCATCCAGAAAATGAATAGAGCTACACACATCAATATGAACGAATCTCTGAATATAATGATAAACCCAAAATGCAGTGCCAAAAAATTACTAAAGACCTACTAAGGATGGATATAGATATAGATATAGATATAGATATATAATGAAAGTACTTAGAAATGCATGGAAAGAGTAAACAGCAATAGCAGAAAATGGTTACTCTATGTTTGCAGCACAATGAGAGATTGAGACTTCAACTTTACTAATAAGATTTACTTTTAACTTGGGTAATGGGTGTGCAAGTGTTGGTATATTCTATTTTGCATCATTTTGCATGTCTTAAATATTACCTAATAATAAGTAAAGAATCTGTCAAAGTGGTGGAGATTGCTAGGTATGCCACAGTATCCGTGCTCACTTTCTTCTTATCAGGACTTGAAGACCCCAATCTTCACAAAGTTTTACTTGAAAACGTGCATGCCCAGCTAGAAACTACACTTGTCAGGCTTCTTTGTAAAGACACGTGGTCATATGACTAAGCTCTTGCAATGGGATTGGAGTGCACTTCTAGGTTACATCATCAAAAGAAGCAGCTTGCCTACCACCTCCTCTTTCTCTCTTCTGTGGGCTGAAGATGAATATGCTGTTGGTGAGACAGCTTAATTCCTGTGCACACAGACACTGCCCTGTCTTGCCCATTAAATGTCAGCTTCACGAGGCCAGGAATCTTGCCTTTCACTTTCACTGCTGTATCCTCAGTTCCTAGAACAATATCTTGCACACAATAGACACTCAATTCATGTTGAATAAATGCATGATTGAATGTCTTATCACTATCGGTGCATCCAGTCTTACACACCTAATTTCACTCTCACCTCACTGTTTTATGAGGTTTTATTATAATCAAGACAGTATTTTAAGATAGAAAAGCAATGCCTATTTATCTCAGAGCAACATCATGAAGCAACTAATACTACTCAATGACAAAAGGATCAGGAAGGGAAAATATGTCCTCTTCTCTGAAAGGCATTTGAAATAATAACAAAAAGCTGATGACGACCCCAACTGCTAATTGAAAGTGTTTTCAAACTTATCTTTCTATACTTGCTAATAGTTTCCTGAGAACAAAAATACTTCTGCATTTAAAATTTTTGCTTCACGTTTCAATAGTAGAGGTCAATGACCTTCCGGCTTAATTTGCTGTTACATGTGGTATTTCTTTTTACTATAGCAATAAAAATATTATTATTGTATTCATCAAAGGAAATGGGTAAAGTATGTTGCACATATACTGGTTTAAACAGTTGAATGCTAGGGCGTGTTAGTAACACTGATGCCAACAATAGCTGTGGCAGATTCAAAGGTGGCCACGATCCTTCACTCTGATTGTAGCCACACCATCTGGAATGTGACTTTGCAGCTCCTCCCATCAAGAGACGGAGTCTGCTTCTCCTCTTCTTGAATCTTGGCTGAACTTGTGACTTACTCTAGCTAAGAGAAGTGACAGTGTGACAGCCCTGAACCAAGACCTCCAGAGGCTTTGCACTCTTCCGCCCTCTCGCTTGGTACCCTGTCTAGCAGCCACGTGAAGAAGTCCAGGGAGTGGGACCTCATGGAGGATAACCAAGTCATCCCAGCCAAAGTCAATCCTAATCCATCTACGGTCGACTCATCCCCAAAGAGGACAAAACTTCCCACCAGACCCACAGCTGACAATAAATACATAAGCGAGCCCAAGACCAGAGAAGCCACCCAGCTCATTTGTAGACTTGTGAGCAACAATAAATGCTCACTCTTTTAAGCCACTGAGTTTGAGAGCTGTTATGCAGCAATCGGCAACGGATACAGGCATCCTGGCAACAGTAAAATAAATGCACCCCTTCAAAGACAAGGGCTGGGGACTTCCCTGGTGGCACAGTGGTTAAGAATCCCCCTGGCAATGCAGGGGACACGGGTTCGAGCCCTGGTCCGGGAAGATCCCACATGCCGCAGAGCAACTAAGCCCGTGCACCACAACTACTGAGCTTGTGCTCTAGAGCCCGCGAGCCACAACTACTGAGCCTTCATGCCACAATTAATGAAGCCTAAGGGCCTAGAGGCCGTGCTCTGCAACAAGAGAAGCCACCACAATGAGAAGCCTGCGCACTGCAACGAAGAGTATCCCCTGCTCCCTGCAACTAGAGAAAGCCCATGCGCAGCAACGAAGACTCAACACAGCCAAAAATAAATAAATAAAGATAAATAAATTTAAAAAAAGGACAAGGACTGTGCAGATTTCTAACAATCCTTATTAACTTGCCTTGGCCTCTTTAATAAAGGGGGATTTCAGACTTCCTGTTCACTTGCCCAGTTCCCAAAACTAGTCAGACTCTACCCTCACTCTTGGATAATGAGTAAAATGACACAGCTTTATTTCTCAATTATATACCCCAGCCAACCTATCTTCTTTCCTGTTTCATAGAAGGAGCTTTTTAAAGTTACCATATTAACATTGACACCAGGAAGCCAGCACATCAGTAAAGTTTTGAAAAGTTCAACTCAGGTTGAAAATAGAAAATGAGACAGGCAAAAGAGGAGATTCTGGATTAAGCAGTTGAAATAGTGAAGAAAAATTAGTAATTTATATAGAACCCCACTATACCTGAGGATTTACAAGATGCAGTTACACAGTATATAGCGTATCTTACTAGTGATCTACTACTTATAATGTATACTTATTTCAAATGTTGTTTGTGTTAGTCAGCTATTGCCACGATAATGTTGCATGACAAATCACTCCCAAACTCAGTAACTTAACACAAATCAATGTTTGTTGTTGTGTTCATGAGTCTGTGAGCTGGCCTGGGGTTCTGCTGATCTAGACTAGGCTTGGCTATAAGCTTTAGACTGTGTGTCGCTTTAGACTGAGAGTTGGCTGGGCTTGGTTCTACACTGTGGGTTCAGTTCAGCTCTGTTCCATGTATATTATATTGGGTTGGCCAAAAAGTGCCTTTGGTTTTTAAGTAAAAATAAAAGATACGTTTTTCATTTTCACCAAGAACTTTATTGAACAATGTATTCACCCTTTTGTTCCACTACCTTCTGTCATTTTTCAGGCAACTTCATAATTCCATCTTCACAAAACTTTTTATCTTCTTGAGCAAAGAACTGTTCCAGGTGCCTTTTACAGTCTTCCAGGGAATTGAATTTTTTTCCATTAAGAGAAGTTTGTAAAGACCTAAATAAATGGAAATCTGAAGGTGTAATTTCTGGTAAATAAGGCAGATGAATCAGAACATCCCAGCCAAGCTGTAACAGTTTTTGCCTGGTCATTAAAGAAACATGCGGTCTTGTATTATCCTGATGGAAGATAATGCATTTTCTGTTGACTCATTCTGGACGCTCTTCGTGAGTGCTGCTTTCAGTTGGTCTAACTGGGAGCAGTACTCGGAATTAATCATTTGGTTTTCTGGAAAAAGCTCATCATAGAGGATTCCCCTCCAATCCCACCATATACACAGCATCACCTTCTTTGGATGAAGACCTGCCTTCGGTGTGGTTGGTGGTGGTTCATTTCACTTGCCCCACGATCTCTTCCGTTCCACATTATTGTACAGTATCCACTTTTCATCGCCCGTCACAACTTGTTTTAAAAACGGAACGTTTTCATTACGTTTAAATAGTGAATCGCATGCAGAAATACAGTCAAGAAGGTTTTTTTTCACTTAACTTACGGGGAACCCAAACATCAAAGCGATTCACATAACCAAGCTGGTGCAAATGATTTTTGACGCTTGATTTGGATATTTTGAGTAGGTGGGCTATCTCCTGTGTGGTATAATGTTGATTGTTCTCAATGAATGTCTCGATTTGATCGCTATCAACTTCAACCGGTCTACCCGACTGTGGAGCATCGTCCAGCGAGAAATCTCCAGCACGAACCTTCGCAAACCACTTTTGACATGTTTAATCAGTCACAGCACCTTCTCCATACACTGCACACATCTTTTTGTGCGTTTCGGTTGCGTTTTTACCTTTCTTGAAATAATAAAGCATAATATGCTGATAATGTTGCTTTTTTTCTTCCATCTTCAATATTAAAATGGCTACACAAAAATTCACCAATTTTGATGTCTTTTTTAAAATGCACACTGATATGACAGCTGTCACAATACAATCTAACAGAATTGTTTCGAATGAAGTTAAAGACAACTAAGTGCTATGAGAGCCATCTCACGGAAAAAACCGAACGAACCTTTTGGTCAGCCTGATTCTAAGGCCCAGGCTGGAGGAGTGTTCAGGAGTGAACCTGAGGCACATTCTTCTCTTGGGAGATCACCAAAATGCAATGGCAGCAAAACCACATATATAAGCATATTTCAAGTCCTCTGCTTTTCAACTCTGATGACAGCCCATTGACAAAGCAAATGTGATGGCTGGGCCCAAAGTTAAGAGGTGGATAAATTTACTTAAACCCATAAAGAATGGCAGGATGTTTCATTCTAAATACAGGTGAGTGAGGAATTGGGACTAATTATTTAATCAGCCATGTTATCTTTATGATACAATTTCTTCTCTTCTCTGGTCTCTCACTGGACAAAAAAGGATAATAGACATCTCAGATAATCTCTCTTCATTCAGCCTAAACCATATCCACATCATTCAAACCCAACTCAGCTAGTACCTCCTCTATCAAGTGGCTCCTGACCAATCAAATCCCACTGTTATCTGAGATCTCCAAAGTCCTGCAGCTGTTGAAGCTTACATCCCTTTGCCACCACCTCCACTGCTGTATCACCACTGCCGTTAACTACCATGACCAACTCAGGCTACTGTTCACTGAATCTCTAGCACGCGGCAGTCTGTTATTTCTACCTGGTGGCTATTGATATCCTTGCTTTATAGAGATGTTAATGAAATTGCTAAAGGTTAAATAGATAATAGTAAGTAACTGAGCCTGATTCATACCCGGATGTGTCTATAAACATATCTCTACCATATCATGCTGCTTCTATACATTACAATTGACTACTTTGTCACATAATGACTTTGTATTGTGGATGGATTTTGCTTGCATATTAGGTTTGTCCCTTAACTACACTGTATACTTCTTGAAGGCAAGGACATTGTGTTAGGCTTCTTCAGATTTTTCCTTAGCGTGATTTGATTGTTTGATTTCAAGAACTGATTTCAGAGAACCAGCCCAATCCTAAACATCATTATTCAACAGAATGGAACTTTCCTAAGGCACAGGAATTAGATTCATTAATGGTGGCTAATAATAAGTAGCACCAACCATCTTCCTAGGTGGGTACTATCATTATTCTCATTTTATTTATGCAAAAGGTGAGGCTCAGAGAGGTTAAATGACTGACTCATGAACACAAAGTAGCAGAGTGAAAAAGCAACCCCAAATCTCTAACTTTAGAGTGCTATTTTTTTCAACCAATGTTGTTCAATGTTTACTTTCTGTCCAATCCTAGAGTTAAATTATAACTACGCTGAAAGTTTTAGCTGTGAAATTCTATAAAGACCAACCGTAATGATGGACAAAATCTTGGCTCAAGTGGCAGTAATAATAAATTATGATAACAAATAATAATGATAGTTTAAAAATGTGTGTATACCAAGCACGGTGCTAAGTGATCTATTCATTAACTTATCATGGCATCACAATAAATGCAGTAAAGCACATTCTGTTGTTATTTTCATTCTACAGAGAAGCACACTGGTGCTTAAGGAAGTGACTTGTCCAAGACGTACAGTGGTGAGGTAAATTCACCGTTGACTTCTTTCTTTATTAAAATGCACTTTTCTCTTATAAAATCAACCGATCAAAAAGAAAAAAAGACTGTGATGAGTCTAGTATATTAAGAATCTGACAGAACACACTTGACTTCTGTGTTATGTAATGACTGTCTTCAGTTCCAACACTGTAAACCACCATTACTTTTCACTGTTCACAGAATTGCCAGGCTAAGTTTTACGTTAAAACCTTTTGGGTTGAAAAGCTACATCTCATATTCATAGGGCCACTCTGTGGAAAGTAAAGAATTCTTTCTGTTATGATGTGATATATGATTTAACTCAGGGGTTGACAAACTGCAGCCCTTGAGTCACATCCACCAGCTGCCCGTAGTTTTACTGGAACACAGACAGCCATGCCCACTCCTTTGCATATTGTCCATGGCTGCTTTCGCTACAATGACAGAATTAAGTAGTTCCTACACAGGCTGCAGAGCCCACAAAGCCTAAAATAGTTACCAACCCCTGGTTTAATTCTTCACTTAACACCTTTGTAATGTGAATGTTCATGCACCGCTTCTTTGGGTGTTCTTTCTCCAAAGAGCAACTTTGTTCTAATTCTGGGGTCACTGGGCCCTGACAGGAAGATGCTCATGATGCAAGACACAAAGCAGTCATGTTTTCAAGTCATCCAATTGGCTCGATCACGCACTAGCAAGGACAAGACAAGAAAGACAAGCACTTCCTGTTCTTCACTACCTGCTGAACACTGTGGGGCTTTAAGTACGTTTTCAAAAATGAAATCAGGAAAGACTTGTACTGATACAGTAGAACCTAAATGAGTGAAGCAAGCATAAACTTTATCGGTCAGACACATCCACTAAAATCCTAATTAGAAAATATAATACACAGAGTTACAGATGTAGAAAACAAACTTATGGTTACCAGGGGGTAAGCAGGAGGGAGGGATAAATTGGGAGACTGGGATTGACATATACACACCATTATACATAAAATAGATAACTAATAAGGACCTACTACATAGCACAGGGAACTCTACTCAATACTCTGTAATGACCTATATGGGAAAAGAATCTAAAAAAGAATGGATATATGTATATGTATAACTGATTCACTTTGCTGTACACCTGAAACTAACACAACATTATAAATCAACTATACTCCAATAAACATTTTTAAAAGAGAGAAAAGAAAATACACAGAACCGAGCCTCAGCTGACCTTCCTTTTCCTCCAACAAATTTTAGGGAAAAAAGAACAGGCTACAGAGATAAACCCATGCACGTATGGTCGCCTTATCCTTGACAAAGGAGCCAAGAATATACAGTGGAGAAAAGACAGCCTCTTCAACAAGCGGTGCTCGGAAAACTGGACAGCTACGTGTAAAAGAATGAAATTAGAACACTCCCTTACACAAAAATAAACTCAAAATGAATTAAAGACCTAAATCTAAGACCAGACACTATAAAACTCTTAGAGGAAAACATAGGCAGAACACCCTATGACATAAATCACAGCAAGATCCTTTTGACCCACCGCCTAGAGTAATGGAAATAAAATCAAAAATAAACAAATGGGACCTAATGAAACTTAAAAGCTTTTTGCACAGCAAAGGAAACCATAAACAAGATGAAAAGAAAATCCTCAGAATGGGGAGAAGATATTTGCAAATGAAGCAACTGACAAAGGATTAATCTCCAAAATATACAAGCAGCTCATGCAGCTCAATATCAAAAAAACAAACAACCCAATCCAAAAATGGGCGGATGACCTAAATAGACATTTCTCCAAAGCAGACATACAGATTGCCAACAAACACATGAAAAGATGCTCAACATCACTAATCATTAGAGAAATGCAAATCAAAACTACAATGAGGTATCATCTCATACCAGTCAGAATGGCCATTATCAAAAAATCTAGAAACAATAAATGCTGGAGAGGGTGTGGAGAAAAGGGAACCCTCCTGCACTGTTGGTGGGAATGTAAATTGATACAGTCACGATGGAGAACAGTATGGAGGTTCCTTAAAAAACTACAAATAGAACTACCATATGACCCAGCAATCCCACTACTGGGCATATACCCTGAGAAAACCATAATTCAAAAAGATATATGTAAAACAATGTTCACTGCAGCACTATTTACAATAGCCAGGACATGGAAGCAACCTAAATGTCCATCAACAGATGGCACATATATACAATGGAATATTACTCAGCCATAAAAAGGAACGAAATTGAGTTATTTGTAATGAGGTGGATGGACATAGAGTCTGTCATACAGAGTGAAGTAAGTCAGAAAGGGAAAAACAAATACCATATGCTAACGCACATATAAGGAGTTTTTAAAAAATGGTACTGATGAACCTAGTGGCAGGGCAGGAATAAAGACACAGACGTAGAGAACAGACTCGAGGACAAGGAGGGGGGAAGGGAAGCTGGGACGAAGTGTGAAAGTAGCACTGACATATATACACTACCAAATGTAAAATGGATGGCTAGTAGTAAGCTGCTGCATACCATAGGGAGATCAGCTCGGTGCTTTGTGACCACCTAGAGGGGTGGGATAGGGAGGGTGGGAGGGAGACGCAAGAGGGAGGGGACATGGGGATATATGTATACATATAGCTGATTCACTTTGTTTTACAGCAGAAACTAACACAACATTGAAAAGCAATTATACTCCAATAAAGATATTTTTTTTAAAAACCTGAAAAAAAAAACAGGCTATATAAAAAAGAGACTCCTAAAAGATTGAGTACAACACACACATACCTGTCTTCCTAGAATACAGGTAGAACCAATAAACTTACTACTTACTCTCCAGAACCTTCTATATCGATGGAAAATCGCCACTCTTTTCAGCAATTATGTGAAAGAGATGATTTTAAAGTCGTATAACCTTGAGTTCAAATCCTGATTTTGCTGCTGACTGGCTGCTTGACCTTGGAAAAACTGTTTACCTTCTTTCTCTCTCTCTTTTTTAGGTTGCTTATTAAAATGTGGGTAAAATTATCTAGCTTACAGGCTTATTATGAGGATTAAATATGATAATATATGTAAAGTACTAGGCTTAGTGCCTGGCACGTGGTCAAGGCTTCATATCTGGTAGGCATTATTACTATTCAAACTGGAGGTCAGGACATAGATGGGAGGCCTCCCCTGAATAAAAGTCCACCATGAAAGACATGCAGAATCACTCACAAGCTGGGCAGGAAAGAGAGCTATGATATTTTATGCACACTTTCAGAAAGGGTTAAAACAAAAGAGGTTAACAACAAAAATTAATCAGTGCACTACCCTCTATTACCCAAGTTTCTGCTAATTGTAGGTCTGAATCATTGAAGAAGAAGAAGAAGGTAAATTCAAATAATGGTCATGAGGAGTCTGGGTTGGTGAAGTATGTCAGAAGGCTTGTCAGATATCTCCCTGGGCATAGCTGTGTTAGATGGTTTATAATAGCTTCCATCATCGGGTGAGCGGTGGCAAAAGCAGAAAATACTATTTCTGTATGTCCTTTTCTGAAAGTACACCTCTGATTACAATTTTGTGGTTCAATGCTTATAAAAGGACTTCAAATAAAAGAGTATATTTATAATTCCATTTTGGCAACAAAGTGAAGAGCTTTCTAAAATGTCTACAGCAGTTTCGAAGCCTGCATAGAAAATACCCAATTCCCACTGCCTCTCAATTTCAACTTTTCATTGCAGTCTGTCTCTCCATAATAGCAGGTACAGTTAGACAGAAATATCTGGCCATGTGTTCTAGGAAAAACTGATAGAGAAGTAAGATGAAAAGTCATGATGGGGTCATCAGAAAATTGTTGCTCTGGGAAATTAAATATTGCTCTCTGGCCCTGTGCCCTCCACATCTTTAATGCCCTCTAATTTTGCTCCTGCTAACAGAGTAGAACATGTTCATGTGGTGGATACATCTTGATCTCGTTCCTTATCTCCAGAATGCTGAAATTAAAGTACATCTGGCAAGCAAAGCCATTGAAAACCAGCAGTCCATCAAATATTTAATGACTGTTAGAGGCAGCACGTGACGCTGGAAAGACCAGATTTAATTTCTGTACCTCTTCCGCCAACCTTGTGATGCGAGAGACAGGCTGTGACCAGAGGGAAAGTTTATGGCTAGAGACATACCGTGAACCTCAGGTGAAATCCACACTATAAAATAAGAGAATCAGCAGGTTGATTTAGGTCTCAGATTGACATGCCTGCTCCATTGCTGCACTTTGACTCAAGAGAAACAAACGACCAAACACACACCTTTGTGGAATGTGGGCATTTAAGCCTCAGGAGACCACTAATGCCTTGGCCTCTGCATTTACTAATTTAGTCAGTATTTAGCTGAACATCTATTGTGTGCCTAGGATTGTGATAAGTATTGGCCGCATAGTGGTGAATGCAACAGACATGGTCCTTGCTCTTAAAGAGATAATCAAGAGGGGGAGACAGACAATAAGAGAACGAATAGTATGCAAGGTAATTTCAGACTGTGTGAAGTTCTATGATGGTAATAAACAAGGACTGTTACAGAAAAAAAAAAAAAACCAAAAACAAGGAGAATCCAATTTTAGGCAGAATGATAAGGGAGGGCTTCTCTTAAAAGGTTACATTTAAATGGATACTGGAAGGAGTTCTAAGAAGAACACTGGGATGGGGGAAAAGCACTTGTGGCCAAAACCCTAGGATGATCCCCAGTGAGTCACACCCTATTCACCTCCCCTTGAGGGTGGGCGACTCTATGAGTTGCTTCTAATCGATAATATATGACAAGAGTGAAGAGATTTTGCAGATGTAATTTAAGTCCTTAGTCGGTTGACTTTAATAGAAAAGGATGATTATCCGGGACAGGGCCAACTTAATCAGGTGATTAAGACCCTCTTTTAAAAGAGGGTCTAGAAATCAGAGACTTCAAGCACCAGAGATGTTCTCTCTCTCTCTGTTGCTGGCTTGGAAGACTCCTACAGCTGCAAGGATATGAGATGCATCAACAAGATGAGGCATCAGGGAAATGGATCCTTCCCTGTTGAGCCTACAGATGAGAATACAGCCCAGTCAGATCCTGAATTCCAGCCTTATGAGTCCCTGAGCAGAGAACCCAGCTAAGTAATGCTAGACTTCTGATCTATGAAAACTGTGAGATAATACATGGGTACTCTCTTAAGCCACTAAGTTTGTGGTAATTTTTACATAGCAATACAATGAAAACAAATACAATACTCTGAGCAGGCAAAAGCTATAAAAGTCATTGGGAGTTGTTTTGTGGTGAGCAAGGAGGAAGACAGCCAGGAGGTAGAACATGGGCTTGTCTATGAGAAAACAGTAAAGTTTAGGCTTTATCCAAGTATCTGACACATGGTGGTTAGTGCACAGCAGGTACTTAAAACATCTGTTAAATGAATGAATTTATGAATAATGAAAGTACGTTGTTAAATAGAAGTGTTTAATACTAGACTGCCATGTCCACCCCCTCAGATTTTAAAACACTTCTTCAATAGATATTTATTGAAAGACCATTAGGTACAAAGAACTGTATTGGCGCCAGAGGGCCAAGAAAAGTGATTAAGAAATACAGCCTGGCCATGAAGCAAATTCTGAGACAACAGATCTTCTGGAAACTTCTGGATTAGGAAAAAGATATGCACTTCCATAGAGATGAAAGACCCTGTAATGAGGTATAGATACAACCCAGTAATCTGGGTCACAGCTGAAAGCTGATAATTTGAGGTTTCTCCTCAGAGTCTAATAAACAGAAAAGCTGCCAAGGGTTAATCAAGTCCAAGGCAGAGAGCCCCGTAATAAGATAACCACATCATCAAAGGCCACATCAAGGATGGATTGGAGGATAGGAAAGGAAATGTTAAGAAAGTTAGTAGTTCAGTAATGGTGGGGAATTTAATATTGAAAATGCAAAGATGTTTAGAGATTGGGAAATTATATTGCATGTGCCTCCAGTCAAGTCTTCTGGATTATGTGAAAAAATCTCTAGAAATTGAGAGAAGATAAATGAAGAGAACACTGTCATCTTCAATTAGTTAGAGTGTGTATGTTATCCCTGCTGCCCAGGAGACACCAATGATGTCTGAGGAGAAGGTTAGGGTCATACTACTGATGTTTCCAGGAGCTACAGGTGAGATCACCAAGGGCACAACCAGAAATGCTGTTCTCACAAAGCAGAACTGAAACATGAAGAAACAACTAACTTTCTTAGCTTGTGCTCATCCATATCCCCTTGAAAATTAGCTGGGTTGCTTCCCTAAGAAGGATTTATCTTCATTTTAAAATATATGAAAATGAAAACATCTCATAGGTGTTTTTCAAGGGGAAATGCCCATGCATTTCAGAACAAAGCAATTAAGGATAACTCATAAAATTAAGAAGATGGGGTAGGAAGTTGCAGACATCTGGTACACCTAACTGGTCATTAAGTCAACTCCAGATGTGGAGGTTACTAAAGGAATGAGGAAAAACAGTGCTTTGCATTCTTTAAACTTTTAAAATACATCATCATCATCTTTGCATTTTATGAAAATGGAAAGCAGGTCTATATTAGTCTCATTTCTCAGATGATAACACCCATTCTCAGAGAGGTTACCCTACATTTTTTGAGTTAGGTTTAGAATTTAACTCAAATGCTCAAATAGCTACATAACTGACTGCTTCCTCTCAAGAGTTTAGGAAAATAAAAACAACACTGATTTCATAATAAGGGTTTCCAATGATTTTACAATCATTGTGTTGAGTATGAGCAAACTCTTCTAAGAGACAGACCCATGCAATCTCAAATAAACACAATCTACTTTTAAAAGTTCTATGAGTAAATATGGAGACATTTATTAAGCTTCCTTTTTAAAAAATGGACTGATAGACATGGTTCATGTTATAACAGACAGCTGATACGCTAAGTGATATAATCACTCTTTGTTAAACATCATTTCTCATTTGAGATAAAAACTGCAGTTCCTAACAGCACCTCATACAGAGATCATAGGAACCATCACAAAGCTGCACCAGAAATCAGATTACTTTCCCCTAAAATGCAATACGCATACAAGGAACCACGCATATTTCTGGATTTGGAAGCACCTATGAACTGCTCTGTCTTGTAAGGAGAAGGACCAGAAAATATAAAACAAAACAAAAACCAATACAAGCAGGGTGTGAACGTAAGTCATACGATTTTCAGTTCTGTATCTTTGCCCCTACGAGTGGATCGAATTCTGCAGAGCTGAGTGTAATCTCGGAGAAAGCAAGTGAGTAAATCTATGACTTCTGAAACCTGATTGCAGGGTTTGAGAAGTACAGACTTCAGGTGAAATCTGTTCTCGTCAGTCTGGGACTGTTTTCAGGCATGGCGTGAGAGGGATCTATCCCACCAGCGTCAGTATTTCAAGGCCCTGGTCACCATAGCCATGTCTCCTGTATCACCGGTGGCGTGAAATGATGTAAGAGGCAGACTAGCGAAGAGCTTCTATTTTAATGGTTATGTTTCACTTTAATGCCTATTGTTTAAAAAGATCTAGTACACCAAAGCTGTGATTTCACGTATATTACTTCTAAGACTAAAGATAGGCTTAAAAAGTGAGTTAGGAGTTGGCTTAATTAGGAATATTAAATAAATAATCACACAGGTAGTACTTGGAAATGGCAAAAATCATCAAGGTGGTATACTAATGAAGTCTAGAATACAATGCTGAAGATAATTTTCTGCTTATCCCATTGTTTTGATAGTTTCTTTGTTGAGATTTTTGCTATTTGTTTCCATTTACAAAATACCTATGTGCTTAAGGCAGAAAATTTGGAAACGCCGAAAAGCACAAATGAAAACCATGAAAATCAACCATAATGCTATCCCTAAAGATAAGCATAGTGAAGATTTTATTTTTTACCCATCCAGTACTTTTTCCATAAAAACGGGATTATGTCTTCACACTGGTTCATAGCCTGATTTTCCACTTAGAAATATGTCATGAACATTTGCCCATGTGGTAAGCTTTCTTCTTCAGCTATTTTACTGGCTGAAGGCTATTCTCTCATACAGTTAAATCAAAATCTAGGTAGTTAATCTCCTACTGCTGGGAATTAAAGTTGCTTCCATTTTTTTCACTGTCATACAAAATGCTGCAATGAACATCTTTGGACTTAATACTCCTGTACACATCTCTAAGTATCTCCTTATAACAAATTCCTAGAGGGAGAGCTGCCAGGTTAAATGGTTTGCCCATTAGAAAGGCGTTTTGCTGCAAATTAACAGATTATTCTACAGAAAGTTTACCATAATAAATTATTCCACCAGTAAGTTATGAGAATACCCAATTCTATAACATTTGTAATGTATTATTATTACCAATGTTATATTTCTTTTAAAATACTTCTGGTATTTGTCAATACAATTATATAACTCAGATGACTAAAGACATGGAAGTTAAAAATAATCATATATTTATAATTAATTTGTGTTTCTTTTTCTTGTTCATATGCTCTTTGTCCTAATTTCTACTGAGTTGAACCACTGAAGCAATAATCAGATGTAGGTGTGAGTATAAAATATAAGAAGAAATGCCTTAAGTATTCCTGTCCCAAGAAGTACTTCCCTTTATATTTCTTATAATTCTCTTTTAACTAAGGGGACAATCATTATTTTGGGGAGAGAGGACATGATTCTTTTATTATATTTTTTCTAACTCATAGAACAGATGTTGAAAATATGCGTCGAATTAATTCATTTTTTATGAGAAAAGAGCAAAATAAGGTGCTGCCTCTTAACCCTATTCAACAAGTTCAAAGCCATCAAGGTAAGAATGGCATAGCAATAGACTCTTTCCAATGACGCTGATGTCTGAGCAAGAACAGAATATTTGCATGATAAGCTAGCTGCTGCAATAAGAAGAAAAATGAATTCCTAGAATCACTTTATGCCTAGCAGGTTTAGAAACACTTGACTAACTCTGTAATTTTGAGTATTACTTATCACCCAGGTGGGTGATTTTCAATCTTTTTGAAGCTATGACAACCCATCTTCTTACGGTAGAGAAGATGGTGGCGATGGATGGTAATGCCACCTGTTTACCCTATTCTACAAGTGCCACATGGGATGCAGTACCGTTTTAATTAAAAAGGACAATTAAATTTAATTTCATATGGAGACTTACTTGAGAATTTCAAAATACTTCTCGGCCCATCACAGAAACTCTCTACCTTCAGGTAGGCAATAAGTGCTCTGAATTGAAGTGGGCTGAGAAGAAAGTAGGGTGTCAGGAATTCCTTTGAATGTAATGTATATATTATATAATGAAATGCTAAACAGATTCCTATTTAGTAAAACATCCAGAAATTTCTGGGTCAGCTACAATGGTGGATAAGACCCTACTAACCTGGTAAAACAAACTGCCATCATCCATTTATTAATTCAATAGGCATTTATTGAACACCTACTTTGTGCCAAGAATTGTTTCATGCATTGGAAATATTAGCAAATAAGGCAGAGATGAATTGCCACCCGGATGAGGCCAACATTTTGGTGAAGGATGGGCGGGGATGGTGAGACAGATGATAAACAGGTAAAAACAGATGAACAAGAAATGGAAAATAGTGGTAAAGGCTTTGATAAAAATAGGACAGGGGAATGGGAAAGAGAATGACTTGATGAGGTGTGTGGCAAGGGGGAACTTTAGATGGGGCGGTCTTGGAAAACCTCTTGGAGAAGTTGACATTTAAGCTGTGCCAGTCATGCAAAGGTCTTGGCAAAAGAGCATTCTAAATTGAGGGAAGAGGAAATGCAAAGGCCCAGAACCAATCTGATGTGTTGGGGAAACAGAAAGAAGGCCAGTGAGTAAGCACGCAGGGAAAGTGGTATGATCGGGGCTGATTCCTGTTCTTCCTCAAGCCATAGTGACGAGTTGGAATATCATTCTAGGGGTGATGGGATGCCCCTGGAAGGTTTTAGGCACAGAAATGTCATGCTCCAATTTACAATTTTAAAAGATCACTTGAGTTGGTGTGTGATGGGTGCATTATCATGGGGCAAGAAGGGAGGCAGGGTTACCAGTTGGGTAGACACTGGTCATCCAGGTAAAAGATGTGGGTGTCTTGAATTAGGGGGTAGCCATGGAGGCAGGAATAATGAAGCCTCAAAATCCTGTAGTTCTTATGTTAAACATTTACTTATTTACAGTGGAATATTAATCAACCATAAGAAAGAATGAAATAATGCCATTTGCAGCAACATGGATGGACCTAGAGATTCTCATTCTAAGTGAAGATAATTCAGACAGAGAAAGAAAAATATCATATGATATCACTTATATGTGGAATCTTAAAAAAAAAAGGATACAAATGAACTTACTTACAAAACAGAAATAGAGTTACAGACGTAGAAAACAAACTTATGGTTACCAAGGGGGAAGGGCGGGGGGGGATAAATTGGGAGATTGGGATTGACAAATACCCACTACTATATATAAAATAGATAACTAATCAGGACCACTGTATAGCACAGGGAACTCAATACTCTGTAATGACCTATATGGGAAAATATTCTAAAAAAGAGTGGATATATGTATATGTATATGTATAACTGATTCACTGGGCCGTACAGCAGAAAGTAACACAACATTGTAAATCAACTATACTCCAATACAAATTTTAAAACATTAAAAATTAAAAAACAAAAAAAACATTTATGGCACTGTTCTGATGTTGTCTGTTGACTTTTTTTGCCTCTTCCAGTAGACTATAATATACTTTAACTGCTACCATTTATAAAGTGCCCCATGTTACTCTGGGTTTATACACATGAATTGTCATAACAGTTGCATCCCAAGTTTATATGTGGGGAGGTTAACTAACTCCCACGGCCTCAAAGCTAGTGAGGGGTCATATTAAGATTTACCTAGGTCTGCTGGATTCTGAGCAAGGAACAACTCTTAGCCAATATACTACAGTGTCTTCATTTTACCAACCTTAGGGGCAGAGTTGGTGCAGGGA
Organism: Balaenoptera acutorostrata; assembly: GCF_949987535.1. Lineage (NCBI taxonomy): Eukaryota > Metazoa > Chordata > Mammalia > Artiodactyla > Balaenopteridae > Balaenoptera > Balaenoptera acutorostrata. The sequence goes on along the minus strand of NC_080073.1, from coordinate 27,400,022 downwards.
AACCAGGGCACAGCTGAATTTTTATAATAGTTCTTAAAAGGCAAAGGGCAGCAAAATTACCAGGAAGGGAGGCCCTTGTTTAAAATGCAGATTCCTGGGCCCTACCCTGAGCATGCAGAACTGGAATCTAGGGCTGTGGGCTGCAAATGTGCCTTTTAAAAGTCCTCCCAAGCAACATTCAATAAAATCTGCAAAGACTGCAAAGTAGGCACATAATAAACAGTGGGTGAATAAAGAAATGTAACAGGGAAAGGGTCGCAGACAATGAAGATCTAGGGTACTCACTTCTCCAAACTCTGATCCAGAGAAAATGTAAGTTCATTTTTGGGGTGGGCCCAAGTGGAGCCTCAGCTAGCCACCTCAGATCCACTCAGAAATTTATGATGTGACTAACATATGGGTATGACAAACTCAGGTGTTCTGGAAGCTTTCTGTTTTAAATAATTTCACTTGATGACCAGGTGCTAAGTCCAACTGTCTCCCCAACTGAGGAAGTACAAGCCCTTCAACTGGTAAATACCACCTATTTTAAAGGCACATAATCTTTAAAAAAACAAAACAAAACATCATTTTGATCTTCTGGCACTTTCCACACATGGGCCAATTGACCCCTTAGACACAATACACACAATACCCAGGGTCCATGAGATTTTTAGGAGCTCACAAAACATTTAAATTTCTTTTAAAAATCAGAAGAAAAACCTGAATATATTCTAGCCTGGATTATATTCAACTTTTACCAATGCAGCTATAAAATGTAATAAAAAAAATTTTTTTTTAATCAAGGAATGCACATGAAAGCAACGATGCCTAGGGCACACAGAAATCATCATGTGGCCCTGCTTTACTCACAGCTCTGGGTCCAGGTGACAGACACCTTACCTGACAGGCATTGTACAGGAGCTGATGTTCGAACTTCTTGATCCCAAGAATGTTCTGGAACATCTCGTAGAGTTGCTCTTTGCTCAGAATGAGCTCGGAAGCTGCGCTGGCCGTCATCCGGGCCTGCTGCTTCCTGGGGTCCTCTTCCCCGCGGTAAATGGCATCAAACTTGGCCATCCAGGAGCTCAGCACGGTCTCCTTGCTGAGGCCGTCGATCTCGGGCAGGCTGCGCACCCTCTTCTCGATGTGCTTCTTGAAGACCTCCCGCGAGTCGTTGGCGGAGCAGCCTCCACTCTGCACCATGCGGGCCACGCGGTCGCTCTTCAGGAACACCTGAGCAAGAGCAGGGCAGGACAGACATCAGGAAGCCGCCTGGCAGTCACACGCTCCCTGTGAGGCTGGCGGCTGGGCCTGGGCGGACCCCCTCACGAGCCTCCCGGGAGGCACCAGTGTGGATCGCATCCTGCCCCGCTACCTCCTAGCTGTGGGAACTGAGAGAGGGCCTTTACATGTTTTGCCTTCGTGTCCAAATCTGGAAAATGGGAATAACAATGGTATTTACTAGGTTGTGGAAAGGATGAAATGAGACAGTCATATCCTGAGAGGCAGCATACAGTGTAGAGACTCAATTGCTCACACAGCCTGGGGCCTTCCTCTGCCACTTAGTGGCCGTATTTCTTTTGGCAAATTAACCTCTTTGTACCTCAGTTTTCTCATCTATAAAATGGGGACAACAGTAGTTTCTACAGCACAAGTGTTTTTAAATGAGGATTAAATGAGTCAATATACGATGAGCACTTTAAAAAGTGGCTCATATTAATGCCATATAAGTTGTTGTGGTTATTATTTTTATATGTAAAGTATCTGGCATGATGTCTGGCACACAGCACTTTACATAGTACATAGTCCACTATTTACGTCTCATTTTAGCCTCTCAGTGATACTCATCACAATTAGAATTGAACAAGGATTAGGTAAATATGTATTTAATGTCTGTCTCCCCTCCCCAAATGTAAACTCCATGTGGGCAAGGACTGTGCCTTTCTTGTTCCCCCAAATATCATCCATCTCTAGAGGGGAGCCTGGCGCTCTGAGAGTGAATGACAAGGCATTACACTCGATCCATTTTGTAGAAGGAAAAACCAAGACTCCAGAGAGGGGAAAGGACTTGCTCTTGGTAACTCAAACTGGCTGACTCTAAACGCATGGTCTTTTGACTTCACCCTGGTTCCTCCCTTTCCTACGGGTCTCACCTGCCTGGTGGGAGAACCGCTGGTTGCTTTGCTGGTGCTGCCTGGGTCCTGGGATGAAGCAGCCATTAAGAATAGTTTGCTTTCACCCCAGTGCCCACCATTTGGGAGCTTATACAAGCTATACAGTTCTAGGGTGTCATACAAGGCAGTGAAGCTGCCGCTTCCCATTCACAAAGAGGAAACATCTGACACTTCTGAGCTGTGTCCTGGTCATACTTCAGTAGGTGCATAAATAGCCTTCCAGAGGCAGAAGAAATGTTCACTCCCCTGTCAGATTTCAGGGGATGCCTTTGGTAGGCAGTTGCTCGAGGGGCATCTCATTGCCTTCTGCTTCATCACAAAGCCTTCCTTGGGGAGGAGAGATGTTAGAAAGATGGGTTCCATTTATTGTCAATTGAATGAACTAATTTAGAGAGAAGGGGGCCTGAGGGTTTGCTTCACAGGCTAGAGGCCATGGCCAGCTCCACTGTGCCTGGGAACTGGTACTCAGTTGAGACCTTAGAGTTCATTTAAAAATCAATTATAGAAAAAAAAAAAGTTTCAAATGAATCCTCAGGCCTTACGAGCTTTAATGAGCTAGGAATTCACCCCAAAATCTGTAATGCTTAATGCGGGTAGTTTCTCCATGTAACACACTGTGTCTCAGCTATAGGTCTAGATCTCAAAGAACATCAAAGTTGTGAAGCAAAAGAGGAAGTTTCTGGAGAAGCAGTATAACATTGTGACAAGACTTGTAAACTATGATCCCAGGCCAGCTCTGCCACTAACTTGCTGTGTGACCTTGGGTAAGTTACCTCCTTTCTCTGATCCTCTAATTTCTTTTCTGTACACTGAGGGAGTTGACTATAAAAGTTTGAGTTTGTCTTTTCAGCTGTAATGTTTATACTCTTCTTCACGAGCCCATTCACCCTTTCTTTGGACACTCACTGGGGGAAGGCACGTGCCAGGTGCCAGGGTTACAGTGGAGAGCAAAACAGATGCTGATCCAGCCCTCATGCCTCCATGACATCGTCCTAATCATCCCATACAAATATCATTACAATCTGGGACAAGTGCTAACCAAGGGAAAATACACAGGTTCATGGGTGCCCGTAGCCAGGAATATATTCCAATATGCAGTTAGGAAAGCCTTCCTGGAGGAGACATGAAATGTGAAAGATGGGTAGGAAAAGAGTGAAAGAAGGAACAATATGTGTAAACACACTGAGCATCTGAGAAAATAAGGAGAAGCCAGTATGGCTGTGGCAGTGAGGGGTAGGAGAATGACCAGTATAAGAGGGGCAGAAGGGGCAAGATGGCCAAGGGCATGGGAGGCCCCATTAAGAACATTAGTTTCCATCTGAAGGGCACTGGGAAGCCATTGAAGGCTTTAAGCTGGGACATGACACAATCAAGTTCACATTCTCTGGCTTTAATGTGGAAAACAGACCTGAAGAGGGACAAGAGAATAGGCAAGAGGCCAGCGGAGAGACACCTTATGAGCACGGGCGAGTGATGATGGTGGTAGGGACGCAAAGGGGTTAATTCTTTGTTGTCAGCGCTAACGACTATCAGAGGTGACTTTAAAACATTCACTCAATGATGAAGCCATACCCTCCCCCCATTTGTCCATATCAGTGTCCCACAAACCTGGAGCAGGCCCCCGTTATAAGCTCTCAGCACCATATTCCTTTCTCCCAAAGCCCTTCCACAGCTGCCATTTGTCATTTGTCTCTGTGACTATTTAGTTAATATCTGAGGCTCTAGCTAGACTATAAGTCCCAGGAAGGCAGGAATTGTAGCTGCTTTTTTCCTATTATTTCTTCCGAGCGCCTAAGACAGTGCCTGGCACAGAGTTGGTGGTATGTTGAACGAGAGAATCAGTGAATGAACGACACAAACAAAGCAGACATCTCAAAGCAGAGACCCTATGGAGATTATATCTGGATGGGGGAAACGGAGGTAAAGGAGAAACCAACAAGCACAATATACTGGTCTCTTAAAACGACTGACTGACGCTACATTTTTCCATGGGACCTGACAACAGGGGGTAAGAAATGAGGGTATTGGCACGTTGGTCCCAGATGGCATCCATAACTGGTGACCCCTGGACCCAGAGCACATTATCTGTTTCCCACAGTCCCTTCCTTTGTACACAGTAACCACTCCATAAATATTTGTTGAACTACTAGTAGATGGCTTTAGATAAGTCACTTAACTTCTATGAACCACTCTCTCCTTTGCCATCACATGGGGTCCACCCAGCCAGCCTTCTGTGGTGAGGATCAAACTGAAAGGACTCTGAAAACTGGAAAGCTCCCCCTGTCCACAGGTAGGACATGACTGCCAGGCCCCAGAACGAAAGGAGATGAGTGGAATGTCAAGAGCATAGAGGAAGGAGGCGGAACATCGAGGTGACAGCCAAGTGCCAAAAGGCAGCAAGACCGCCACGGGGAGAGAGGGCGGTAGCGGAAAACTCATTTTCCAGGCACATCATCTGTCTTGGCTTCTCGGTCTGTCAGAAGGGAAGTGGGGCCAGTGACGTGCTTGCGTGTCTCTAAAACGACCCCTGAAACTCATTTGTACCGGGAGCTCTACCTGGTATTTTGGGTTTTGTTTTCTGTTTCATTTTTTGGTAGCTGTTGCGAGAGGCTTCAACTCCAGGCATAGCTCTATGCAGCACATCCATAAATCCACCCCTCCGCCAACTCCCAGACGGGTGGGTCATGATGGGAGAGGGCAGATAAACAAATAAATACGGAATGGGGAAGGGCAGTCAATTCAGCGACTTAACGCCATCCATCAGTCCTTTGCTGCATCGCCAGAGCCAAGCAACCTCAAGGTTGTTTTAGAAACACACAAGCACATTGGTAATTGATGATTGTAGACGATACGGGGTAAAGCTGACCCAGCTCCTGCTTCTTTACAGACAGGCTGAGAACACAAGATGGATCCTTTCCTGCTCTACAAAAGCATATCATTTCAACATAAATGAGAAAAATACCTAGATGCTAGAGTAAATAAGATTTTAAAAACCTACAACAACCAGGTTACTAATGAATTTTACTGATGAATGGCAGACACATAATGGGAGCAGTGGGCTTTAGTGTCAGATGACCTGGGATCAAATCCTGGTCCCACCAGGTGCTAGCTTTGTCAGCTGAGCAAATTGCTTCATCTTTCTGGGCTTCAGTTTTATCATCTTTCAAATGGGAATCACAATCACCCTCCCGTGTAGGATTTGAGTGAAGATTCAATGAGACAATGAATGTCAATTGGTGAGCACGGTGCTCTACTACAAGAATGTAATAAAAGTTACCTGTTATTTTTAAATAGAGTATCATGAAGCCATTAAAAAGATAACTTTCTTTTTCATCAGCATCAAAAGATGTCCATGAGCTTATGGGTACCAGGGGGTATGGGGGGGGGCGATAAATTGGGAGATTGGGATTGACATATACATGCTACTGTATATACAATAGATAACTAATAAGGACCTACTGTATAGCACAGGGAACTCTACTCAATACTCTGTAATGACCTATATGGGAAAAGAATCTAAAAAAGAGTGGATATATGTATATGTATAACTGATTCACTTTGCTGTACACCTGAAACTAACACAACATTGTAAATCAACTAAACTCCAATAAAAAAAAAAAAAACCCGCAAAAGATGTCCATGATATGCTGTTAAACCAGAGACTTCCAATGGTAGGGGTGAAGTGGGGTTGGGGCATAGGAGCATAATCCTTGATTGAGAACATCACAGGTAATAACACTTTTTACTGATGAGAGTATATCATATGTGTGACTTTTGCAGAAGTCGAAAGAAGATAGAAAACAACTGTGAAATGAAACAACTGGGTTATTAATATTTTTTAGTTATTTTCCATCTTAACATGGAAATCAAGGAGCTATCTTTATGTGTATAGACACATCAAAAAATACCTAGAAAGATATATGCCAAAATATAATAGTGGTTGTCTAGGATCATGGGATTACACGTATTTTTCTTAACCATTTCATTTACATTTTTCCCTACATTGTCTATTTTTATATTTGGCATGTTTGACTTTCACAGTCATTTAAAACACCCCTTTCTACATGGAAAAATGAGAAATTTTACCTTCACTGAGGCAAGGTGTTATGTTAATTTCTAAAATAAAAAACATCTTTGGATCTTAACGTTATTATTCACCAGAAAGTAAGGTTATCCTGGGCAAACTTAGGAAGCACATCTGGGGCCATGAGCTGTGGTACGTGGTGGTAGATTAGGAACAAAAGTAGTTTCCTTTCCCCTTTCTATGCCCTTTTGCCCTGCCTTGACCTTGTATCTTCCACACCCAATGTCCAGGCCCCAAACTAGGGAGTGGATTGATTCCATAACTTTCAACTCTCCTCTATCATTTCTTTCTCTTTTTTTTCTTAATATTTATTATTTATTTACTTGGTTGCACTGGGTCTTAGTTGTGGCCAGCAGCCTCCTTAGTTGCAGCACATGGGCTCCTTAGTTGTGGCATGCGAACTCTTAGTTGCAGCATGCATGTGGGATCTAGTTCCCTGACCAGGGATCGAACCCGGGCCCCCTGCATTGGGAGTGCAGAGTCTTATCCACTGTGCCACCAGGGAAGTCCCGCTCATTTATTTCTATACAGCACGTGGGCACTACACCACCACTCTTCCCCTCTAACCTTAATATATTCATAATAGCACTTTCCAGTTGCTAGATTTACAGGGAGGTTGTGTGTCTGAGTGTGTGTGTGTATGTGTGTGTGTGTGTAATTTAATCTTGACAACAATTATGCAAGCACGATCCTACTACAGATGAAGAAGCTGAGGTCCCACAGCCCGTGTGCAGCAGAAATGGACTTCAACTCCACGTCTTACGGACACTTAACGCATCCTCTTAACCACTTGGCCCTCTGCCCCCTCCTTCCTTGCCTGGCTTTTTTCACAAGAATGAATGCCTTTAGAATGGCTAGTTACTCTTTTCCTAGGGATATATCTGTTTCAAGGCCACTGAGGAATTATAGTGGTTTTGCTTATTGGAAAATGTGTAGCTTTATTTTAGAAAAGTAGCCAGGTGTGACCTGACATCTACTTTTCTTAGATTAAAATAAGGTCAGTCATAAAGACACACGAACGTTTGTCACCCTGTGCAGAGAACACCTGCAGTTTTTGCCTGCCAACCATCCATCCCCTTCTGATGACAGCACCTCAGTCTGAAAACACCTTTGTCACTGCACACAGTTTTAGTGGGACTGTCAATCACAGGGCCTTGCAAAGGAAGGACAAGGTCCTGTGATTGACGATCAGACTTCCCCTTCTGGGGTTCAGATTCAGAGTGGGGAGGCCTAAGAATGGAATGGGATTGGAGTGGATTCATACCAGTGATGGCGTGTGCATTAAATCCTGCTACCCGGCTTCCTGAGGCTAAGCTGTCCTGGTTTCCATCTTTTCTTTAGGTTGGTTATTTCCTTTAATAACAAAACAACAGTTGTTGTTGTTATTTTTAGGGCTTAATTCAGCCACAGTCAGTTTCTTTTGCTAGCAACCGAAGAACGGTGTCTGATACACCATTCAAATCTAGTTTGACAAAAACTAACTGGGGCTTTGTTAGAGAAGATCAGCTAAAACCAAAACGAAACAAAACTCAGTCATAACAGTGGCACTGGCGGAAGACCAGATATCGTCTGTCCTGTTCTAAAATGAGTGTTGGTATGTCTTCTCTCTTATTCTACACTCCCACCATATCTCCCCATGTTTCCTTCCTGGCAGGATCTCAGTGAGGAAGGTTCTGTAAGACCTTTCCATCCACCTTTTTTCTATGATGTCGGGGCCAGCATGTGAAGGAACCAAAATTAAGCAGGGAGATGCGGAGGGAGGTGAGGATGGAGGGTGGGAGGGCTTATGTTTCACAATTTGTCTTAAAAGAGCTGAGAGTTAGAAAAGATGAGGGGGCGCTGGAGAAAAGGGTGGGCTCTCTGATGGCTTAGAACCATGGCTGTGAAAACAGGATAAAGTTGCTGGGCCAGATCTCAGAGCATCCATCTCAGCGCCCACCCTCAAAGCCACAATGAAAGAGATTAAAGGATTAATCTCCTGCTCTGCTTGATCTGCTTTGCCAATCAGGGCCACCCTGGAAGGACAAAATAAACCTGCACGCTCGCCGAGAGCCATAGGCAACCTTGGTCTCCCTCTATCCTGGAGACCAGCTTGCAAGGAGTGCTGGCCAGCTGGGGTCAGACTGGGCTGGATGTGGGTGGGCACAGATGGCAGAAGAACAGTGGCCCCCCACTCCCTTTAGTTTTAAAAAATTACTCTTTACCACTCTAGCAAGTTGACAAACCATTATTGTCTTAGCAAAACAATGCCATTGCCTGAAACTGACTTTAGTAACTGACTATAGTAATCTATAGTAACTGACTATAGTCAGTTTCTGGAGAAAAAGGTTGGTTTTTTAAAAATTGTCATTTTCACTGGTAAATTGGGATGTGTCAGTGTTTATACAAACAGTGGAGTGGAGTATGTGTGTGCGTGCCCGTGTGTTTGTGCGCCCGTGTGTGTGTGTGTGTGTGTGTGTGTGTGTGTGTGTGTGAGGGGTGGGGGCTGAGAATTTAGAAGGAGAGTATCTGTTGGTTTTGCCTGTTGAACACACAGTCCCCCTTCTTCTGTTCAAAAGCACGCCCAATTCCTTGATGGGAAACCAGGCCATTTTCAACACAAACGGTTCCAGTATGACCGAGCCTGCACTCTGGCTCCAGCGGTGGTATCTGTCCTGGGTCTACGTCACCCCTCATCGATAGTGATTAGTTCAAGAATGGACACAGGGCCCATGTTGGTCCAACCAAGTCACCTGGGGCCTTTTGCTGGGACTCTCAGCAAAGAAGTACTCTCTTTGCCCCTGGAGTTGCTAAGCTGGTAGGATGGGAACTTCCAGTGCTATCCATATAGAAAGAACCTGCCCAAGAATGCAGCCAACCAGGGAAGAACAAAGCCGAGGTGTGGGGGGGAAAGATACCCACCCTGCTGGCATCTCTGGAGTCTCTGGATCCAGCCACATCGATCCAGCTAAAGCCAGATCTATCTCTGGACTTTTAAGCTGCTTGGGCAAACAAATCTCATTTTTGGCTTAAGCCAGTTTGACCTAGGTGTCTGTACTTGTAATCCAAAGAGTCCTGCCCTGGACAGATACTGACAGGGAATCAACTGCATCCCAGAGGAGGGCAGAGAAAGAGACACTAGCTTCTCCACTGCCCAAGAGTAGAGGGAGAGAGAGAGAAAGGGATGGGTAATCAACCTGGAGCACACCCCAGGGAAGGATTAATCCTGATCCCTTGACTGGGGACCTCTGTTTCAGAGGATTAGGCTTCCCAGGAAACGTGAATCTTAAGACTCTCTAAAGCTTTGCTAATGAATACGGTAAAAAATTAATACCCTACATTATTTCCTGTTACTCAGATCTTAATATTAAATATTCAGTAATGTCTTAATGTCTGTATCCTCACCAGACTTAAAGGAAGCTCTTTCAAATAAACTAGCCACGATAGAGGAAAATATCAGGATCACTATAGATGTCGTGGTAATTTCCAGAGACTCATTAGCAAGTTGATGACTATTAATTTTCAAATTTAATTAATAGACAGAAGTGGCACTTCCTTGTAATTTATATCATTAGTCAAATGAGCCTTCTCATTAAGATCTGCAATCTACAAGTTTACAAACTGGTGAATGACTTTAAACATGGAGAACTATTGATAAGGAACTACCTGGTCTCAACTGGTTTTCGGATTTTGAGGAAAGGGGGAAAAATTAATTTCATTCCCTGGTGGTTTCTAAACAGAACTTTTCTTAAATATATTTAGGTTATTCACTGCCACACCACCACTGTGATTGCAAACCTCATTTCCACTCTCCCTTAAATCCAACCAAAAAATGTGTCACATCAGATAAAGCACCAAGTTTGACCCTTATTGGCAATCATTAATACTACTTGTATTAATGAAAAAATGTTTAAATTTGACACATATGAAAAAAAACCAGATGTCTAAAACAGATCCAAACAGAAATTTCATTGAGGAAACGGTGTGCAAGATGAGTCTGTGGATGGACCCAGCAAACATCACAGAGACAAAGGCTGTTTACTATTAAAGGCTAATTAGCAAACCAATCAATAATATTTTCACAAGATCTCATTGCAATCTTGCTCCACTCTCTCCTTGAAAGGAGTCAAGTGCTGTAGCAATAGGAAGGAGAGTTTTACCGAATCAATCAAATAACATTTTTAAAGCATCTACTGAGGAATGGAGCACCCAATGGGCAGAAGAAGCATGTACTTGGAGCATCAGCAAAGTGGGAGCACCTATGTTTTTGTTTTAAAATAATTTTCTACCTAATAATTGAAAAAAGAAAGGAAGGAAGAAAATCAGCAAAGCAATCCCATGGGGGAAAAATCAGAAGTTTGTTGGGTTTCCTAACACCTACTTCACAATGTATTGTTATTAGGTTGAATTGCATATGACAGGATTCCATCAGTTTTTTAATGCTTAGGGGTTGGTTTCTAATGGTTTTAATCTAGCCTTGACAATAGGTAAGACATTTGGGGCACAGGATTCCAAATACAGAGAATATCTGGTTCAGATGAAAATGGATTAATATAAAGTTAAATGTCTTTCAAAGACCAAATGATATGTATGTGAGGTAAACATTACCAATAGGAAGATATGGCATGTTCTCTTCATTAATGACGTACAAACGATAGCAAATGTGCACATTTTGAAAGAATAACTACAAAATTTAAAATACTAGTGGAATTCCAACTTCACTTTACTGATAAATAAACCTCTGAGGTCTAGAGGTGAAAATTCACTTATGGTATATACTCAGGATATATTTTCTCACTTACAGGTTTCCACCTGAGAACAGTACTGCATTTTGGATGCTGTTCTAACTTGCAGAAAAGAACTCACAGCACCATTTTAATGGAAAGAACAAGGAAGCTAGTGAAGGCAACATCCTTTGGAGGTGTTACCATCCTTTAGAAAGTGGGTGAGTGGTGGGAAAATGCTTCCAAGTCAGTTCAAGTCTTAGCTTGTGGCATTTTAACAGCTGTGTGACCTTGAGTAATTAACCTAACTTCTCTGAGCCTCAGTCTCTTCATCAGTAAAATGGGAATAATAGCAGGACCTAACTCAAAGACTGTTGTCAAGATGAAACAAGAAATGGTACATAAAGCACTCAGCACTCTGTTATAACAATCAGTTGGCAAACAGTAGCCTTTCTTCCCCACTCCCCCCATACCCCGTGGAACAAAATGCTGTTTTCCTTTAAATTGTAACCAATCACCAACCCCTTGGCCTCAGGAGGGATGGCCCTGTAGAAGGCCAAGGCTGCTATTCTCACTGACCAGTAGTTCAGAAACCCTGAGCTTCAGGCTCAAGCAGTCTTGGCATTCTCCTGCCTGGTTCATCTTACCTCGTAGTAACTCTGGACAGCATTCATAAAGGCTTCGTCAGCCACGATTTGGGTTTCCCCATTGAGAAAAGCCTGAAACCGGTCCTTGACTGTCTGCAGCTGCTGTTTGCTGATCTGTAAGAAACAGAGAAGTAGGGGACGGTGAGGAATTTCTCTAGACAAGGATCGCGGTTACTTAACGTTGAAGATGCCAGGCCCACTGACATGCTAGAGCCGGCTTATACAGGCGTGTGGGAGCTGATTATTATATTCGCGGGAATTCTGTGAGGCAGCTGTTAAACAAAGCCATTACTAAAAATTAATATAAATTATAGCTAAATTATATTGAAAACAAGGGTAAGACACACTCAACATTCAATGCTTCCTGGTTATTTTTATCACATTTGCTATTATCTGAGTTTTTGAGGTCACTTACATCTATGTATTTGTATGGTGGAAATGATATAAAATGTGGTGCTACCACACATTTCTTCCCAATTTTGCATTCAATGATTTTTTTATTGGAAGCTAGACATCAGCCAAGGTGGGAGTGTTTACACCATGGAAATTGGCAAATGCTACAAATCAGGGTTGGGATTCTTTTGTTTGGTGTTTTGTTTTGTTTTTGTTTTTTTTGGAGATGGTTTTTTCAACACACCATTGCACAGGCCCCTCAGGTGGTCTGAAATATTCTGCTTTACAAAGATATAATAAACAAAACAGTGAGGTACTGACATAAAAATGGACATGTAGATTAATGGAACAAAATTGAGAACCCAGAAATTAACCCACGTATATATGGCCAACAAATATTTGACAAGGGAGCTAAGAATACTCAATGGGGAAAGGATAGTCTCTTCAATAAATAATGTTGGAAAACCGGATATTCACATGCATAAGAACGAAACTGCACTCCTATCTTACACCACTCACAAAAATTAATTCAAAATAGGTTAAAGACCTTGATTTAAGACCGGAAACTTTAAGACTACTAGAGGAAAACGTAGGGTAAAAGCTCCTTGACATTGGTCCTGGCAGTGATTTTTTGGATATGACACCAAAAGCACAAGGAATAAAAGCAAAAATAAACAGGTGGGACTACATCAAACTCAAAAGCTTCCACATAGCAAAAGAAACAATCAGCAAAATGAAAATGCAACCTATGGAATAGGAGAAAATATTTGCAAACCATCTACCTGATAAGGGGTTAATATCCAAAGTACGTAAGGAACTCATATACCTCAATAGAAAAAAAAAAAAAGAATAAAAAAGTGCAGAGGACTGGAATAGACAATTTTTCAAAGAAGACATACAAATGGCCAGCAAGTACATGAAAAGGTGCTCAATTTTACTAATTATGAGGGAAATGCCAATCAAAACCAAAATGAGCTAACACCTCACACCTGCTAGAGTAGCTATCATCAAAAAAACAAGATACAGGTATTGGCAAAGGTGTTGAGAAAAGGGAACCTCATGAACTGCTGGTAGTAATGTAATTTGGTGCAGCCACTGTGGTTCCTTAAAAAATTAAAAATAGAACTACCATAAGATCCAGCAATCCCACTTCTAGGTATACATCCCAAGGAAAGGAAGTCACTATCTTGAAGAGATATCTACACTCCCATGTTCATTGCAGTATTATTTACAATAGCCAGAACATGGAAACAACCTACCTGCCCATCAATGGATGAATGGATAAAGAAAATGTGATATATGTATGTATACACACACACACACGTGTGTATATATATATATACACATATGTACACACACATGTAAATACACAAACACATATATACACATGTATACATATATATAACACTCACACACTGGATTATTATATACACAGAGACACACACACAGACACACACATTGGAATATTATTCAGACATAAAAAAGGAAATCCTGCCTTTTACAACAACACGTATGGACCTTGAGGGCATTATGCTAAGTGAAATAAGTCAGACAGACAAAGATAAATACTGTACGTTCTCACTTATATGAGGAATCTAAAAAATCTGAACTCATAAAAAGAGAGATTAGAATAATGGTTACTGGGGGTCGAGGGGTAGGGGAAATGGGGTCCAAGGGTGCAAACTTCCAGCTACAAGATGAGTAAGTTCTGGGCATCTAATATGTATAGCATAGTGACTATAATTAACAATACTCTATTAAGTACTTGAAAGTTGTGAAGAGAGTAATCTTACAGGCTGTTACCACAAGAGAAAAACGGTAATTATGTGAGGGGATGGAAGTGTTAACTAACCTTATTGTGGTAAGATTTCACATTATATACATGTATCAAATTGTCACATCAGACATCTTAAACTTATATATGTTATATTTCAATAACATCTCAATAAAGCTTGGGGAAAAATACCCTGCTAAGTGCAGCATGACAATATACTGCCAGTGAAGTTTTCAAACTTTACTGTTGTTACATTCATGATCACATGAAAGGTGATATTTAGGTCCAAGATACACTTCCGGGGTGTGGCATAGATAATTTGGGCAGTAGGTTATGAGTAATTCCCTGCCTCATCAAGCCCGCCTTTCTTCCCCACGTAGGAAAGCATTCCTGAAAGATTCCTATTTATTCTCCCTCCTCCATCCTTTATCTGGCTGTGTCCCACTGTCCTTCAGTCTCAGCATGAGCAGTGCTAACTTATGAAGCCCTTCCCAAACCCCAGCCTACATCTTCCTGCTAAGTCATTCCGGGGCACATTATTTATTCTAACTACTTGTTAGTTATGGTCAAATTTGTTAGATGATCTGCCTTTCCTTGCTATTTTGTTCTTTGATGTTTCCCCAGGGCCAACTTAGTGCGTTAACACATGGCAGGCATTCATGTTGAATGAATGAATGAATGAATGAATGAAGTGTATGGAAGACAAATTATTTACGAATACCCTTTCATCAGTTCTAATTTATCTAAAAACAAAGTCAGCTAAAAACTTTACTCTTTTAACCATTATTTATGCAAAGTCACACTTCCTAATTGACAATGGGACACTGTGAGAACTGCTGCTCTAGTAGAAAGAGGAAGGAGATCATTCCAGGCTCAGTTCTATCGACCATTGTGTCATCTTGGAAAAGCCACTTATGTTCTCAGAATTGGCCACAGACTTAAAAGCCTTTCTGGCATAGGGCCGGGTTTACATAAATGAATGTTATCCTAGCCTCAGTTTTCTCACTTGAAAAATGATGATAATCCTTATTATTCACTACCTTGGGATAGTTATAGCTATTCAATGACATGAGTTCTTTAAAATTGAGTTTGTATATTCATTTAGAGTGTTTGCGTCGTTAGAGTCAATGTAAGTCTTGCTAGTAGAAAATAAAGCTTCAAGCTATAGGAGACTGAAGCCTCACATGAACTTTAACTCCATCAGGAAATGAATCAAAACAGACTTTTGAGAACAGACATAGATGAAAGTTGGGGTGCTTTAGCTAATTTTTGTACTTTGGGAGAAGTGGGGAATAGTGAATTTGGGGGCAGATATAGAGGGGTTAGTTTTGTATCACATTCATATTTGTTTTGTTCTAGAGCACCACTGCCCAATGTCAGTGTAATTTTACATTTTCTAGTAAATTTACATTTCCTAGTCACATTTTAAAAAGTAAAAAGCAGGTGAATTTTCATATACTTTGTTAGACCCAACATGTCAAGATAATATCACGTTGACATGTAATCATTAGAGAAATTATTAATGAAATATTTTACATTCTTTTTTTACACTGTGTCTTTAACTCTAATGTACTTTACACTTAAAGTACATCTCAATTCAGAATAACCCCATTGCAACTTTTCAGTACCACATGTGGCTAGTAGCTACCATACTGTACAGCGTGGGCCTAGCGCATGGAATGAACTCACTTCTAAGCCGCTTAAGCTTTCCTGTTCTGACCCAACGATATTGGTTATCAGCAGAGTTATACAGAAAATCATAGTTATTTTGGATGTGCTTGAAATCATTTACACTGAAATATCAGGCAGCGGTTGATTTGCTCATAAAAATGACATCATCACATGAATTTCTTTTACGCAGGCGGATTTAAGTCTCAAACCTTTACAGCATAGCACCACCAAAGGCATCTCACCGAATTTCCTGCTCAGAATTCCTTCCAAGTCTGGATTCATACTAACTCTGCATGATTTGGGGGGTGGGATGGAGTGGGGTGATGGGGCAAGAGAGGGAAGGGAGACCCATAAACCGTGCTTTTGCCTTAAGTGCTTAAGTAATTGAAATAAAATAAGGTGCACACCATCTGAAGAATAAAGATTGTTGACCCAGGGCAAATCCATTATCACTCTCAACCTTTTGTTAAATAAGCCTAGTGTTCATTTATTTAAGAAATATTTACAGCGCACCTAGCCCCTGCCTGGTCCTGCCCCAGGCCCTGAGGTCAACAAAATACATTCGACCTCTCAACTCACGGCCAGGGCTAGGCACTGGGGTATCAGCATACCAAAAACAAACAAAAGTATGGTTTAGGGTTTCAGAGGAGAGAGATTACAGACTATAAAACTCACAAAACGAAATTTGAAAAATAGATATATGTATATGCATAACTGAATCACTTTGCTGTACACCTGAAACTAACCCAACATTGTAAATTAACTACACTATGATATAAAATAAAAATTTTTTAAAAATTACCACAAATGGGATGGTTTAAAAAAAAAAACTCTCAAAAAGAGAAGGCCTCCAGGAACATTCATTTCAGTTGAGTTCAGAGAACTCACATCATGAAGCCCCACAAAACATACCCCACTTCCCTGGATACCCCAAGTTCCAAGCAGGAGAATTAGGGACACAGAGCTATGTTTGCATCTGGGCTTGACACCTGCCCATCCATGTTCACTACTTTTCTCACCACTAATTTAACAAGCATAGTGTCCGTTTAGTCAACTCACTAGCTGTGTCTCACTAGGCAAATGACTAACCTCTGGACACCTCAGCATTTTTTACCTGTAAAATGGTGCCAATAGTGACCTCATACAATTGCTGTCAGGATTAACTGCGATAAGTAAAGTATCCATTGCAGAACCTGGCACAGCATGTACGCTCAATGAACATCAGCTGCTGTGAAGCTTGATCCTCTTCTTTGAGTCTTCGCCTTGAGAAAGGCAAAGACTGTTCCCTTGAGAAAGCATGCCCGTGGGAAAATTCCACATGTATCTTCAAAATCCAGCCCATGGGCTCCTTCCCAGACTTCCCCAGGTGGAGTTTTCTACTTGCTCAGGACTTTGTTCACAACCCTAAGGGCACATGCATCATGCTCTGGAGTAGTTCTTTACTTCAACACCAGTGCTCAGAGGCAGGGTCAGGGGTTGAGAATGTAGGCTTGGGGTCAAAGGGATATGGGTTCAAATCCTAGTGATACCACTCGTTTCCAAGGTGGCTGACCTTGGGAAAGCTACTTTCCCTAAGCTTTGGTTCTTCAAGTATAAAATGGGGATTATAAAACCTACTTCCTAGGGTTGCTGGAAAGATGAATAGGAAATGGGATGATGTAGCCACGGATCTTAGCACACTCTGGGACAAAAGAAGAGTCCAGTGATAAGGGGCAGACCATAGACTAAATGCCCCAGGGCCCTGCATGATGGGGCCTCTGTCCACTCCTGGCTTTGTCTTGTCCCACTCTGCTCTCCACTGACTCTGCTCTGGCCACACTGGCCTCTTTTCTCCTTCTCAAATTCACCCTAGCCTTTCTTGCCCAGGAGCCTTTGCACTTGCCGTTTCCCCTGCCTGAGTTGCTCTTCCCCCGCCTCTCGCCATGGCTGCCAACTTCTCCCCCTGAAGACTCAGCCTACCCAGCATGTCCCGCAAAGGTCTTCCCAGACCACCCTGCCTACCATGATGCTCCCCCAAACTAATCTCTATCAAGTTGTCCTAGACCCTATGCATTTCCTCCACAGCCTTTATGACAGTCAGTATTTACCTTTTTCTAAGATAAATTTATTTGATTGAATTATAACCTGCATGTAGAAAAATATACCTCATAAGCACAAAGCATGAGAAATCTTCACAAAGTGAACTTTCCCATGGAACCAATTCTCTTATCAAGATAAACAACATGACCTGGACCCCAGAAGCTCCTGCACGTCTCCAAAGACAGTACCCCCCCTCCAAAGGTAACCTGACTTTCTTTTTTTACATCTTTATTGGAGTATAATTGCTTTACAATGTTGTGTTAGTTTCTGCTGTATAACAAAGTAAATCAGCTATATGTATACATATATCCCCGTATCCCCTCCTTCTTGTGTCTCCCTCCCACCCTCCCTATCCCACCCCTCTAGGTGGTCACAAAGCACCGAGCTGATCTCCCTGTGCTATGTGGCTGCTTCCCACTAGCTATCTCTTTTATTTTTTTTTGAATTTTTGAATTTTATTTTATTTTTTATACAGCAGGTTCTTATTAGTTATCTATTTTATACATATTAGTGTATATATGTCAATCCCAATCTCCCAATTCATCCCACCACCAACCACTGCCACTTTCCCCCCTTGGTGTCCACACGTTTGTTCTCTACATCTCTGGTAACCTGACTTCTATCATCACAGATTGATTTTGTCTGTTTTTGAACTTGATGTCACTACGATCAAGCATTACGAGATTCTGGCACATATTTGGGGGTTGCAATCACTTGTTCATCCTCATTGCTGAGTAGTACAACATGGTATGACTCTACCACTATTTATCCATTCTCTTATTGATGGACAGTTGGGCCTTGTTTCTTTATTTTACAATTCTGCTTTCTTTTCATTGTCTATCTCCCTATAAGAGCATCTGTTTCACAGGTACAAGAAGCACATCTGTCTTGTTTACTGCTGTGCTTCTAGTGCCTGGCACATAATGGGCTCTAACCAATTATGTGCTGAATGAATACATATGCTTACTGAGTGTTTAATATATCCCAGGCACAGTATTAAGCTCTGAAGATATAAAATGACCAGGGCACAATCTTAGCTCTCTGTTTGCTTACAGTATAGTCAGAGATCATGTTCATTTTTGATTCCTTAGCATCCTTCTGCGGACTGTATAAGTGAATGAAAATCTCTCTTAGGAGCTCCCTTAAATAACAAGTCTAAGAACTGATCTGTAGGACAGAATTTATCTCTGGGTAAAAGTAACTGACCTAGATAGGATTGAATCCTGAAGGTGACCTTGCATGAACACACCAAGATAATTGGCCCAGAGTAGCTGACGGTACAACTCTAAATAGACAAACAGGCTTCTATGAGCCGCTTACAAACAGAATCCTCCTAAAATAGAAGGCCATCTCAAAGCATTCAACATGTAAGGAAACCACTTGTGCATCAGATCAGGATTCAGAACTGAAGTAATGAGTTCCGAGAGCAGAAAACCTGAACCAATGAAAGGTAATTATTGCAGAGAGAAGTGCTGCAGCAGCAGCATTTGCTAGAACTCTTCAAGCATTCTTGGTTCAATCCACCTCATTAAGCAAGGCCTGAAAATTCCCACTGCATTTCAGGCAGTTTGTAATCTACTGCAGCATTCTGGAGAAGTGTGAAATGGGATCCACAGTGAAGAGAAAACCACATGTTCTAAGTGCTGGTCTCAGGAGAGGCAATGTCGAAGTTAGAGCAAGCTCAGGTCAAATCCCAGCTTGAGTACAAGTCCTTGGGCACATAGTTAACATTGGTTTTCTCCTGTGTAAACAGGAGATAATCTTATCTATCTTGTAGGGTTTTTGTGAAAACTAGATGACATAATATATGTAAGGTACATGTAGCATAGTATATGACACAGAGTAAGGACTCAATGAATAAACGAAACTAAGAAGTATTATTGTTAGGATTTAGTTTTTCCTTTCCCCTTTCAATCTTTTAATCTTATTTCAATGCTCCTTTTTTTTTGTTTATTCAGTCATTTGAAGTTACATTTACCCCCTCTTGTTCTTCCCATTTTAGAGGCTGAAAAGCCAAGTACTTTTTTCCTGTCACTGTTGCAGCTATAAGTAGCCATGTAACAGAGGCACAAAGGTATTGAGGGTCTTCTGGAAAAGCTTTTGAATGAAATCCTCATAAAAAGGAACCTATCTGGGTGTATAACCTTTTCCTTTCTTGCTGCCTCCCTCTTCTGCTGAGAATACAAATATATTGTCTAGAGCTGTGGTGTCTACTGTGTAACCATGAAGGAAGGTTGTGTTGGTACTTATATTTTTGAGGAGCTACTCAAATATTTATAAAATACCCATCTCTGGCCTTCTCATTCCGTGAGAAAAAAAATGAAGTGATATTTGTTTAAGTCATTGTGTTTTTTCTTTTACTTGCAGCCAAATGCTTTCCTAACGTATACATATGACTTTCTCTAGGCATGAGAAAAAGCATACTTCCTAAGGTTCTGATTGGTTAATATGCCTCCTATGAGAGCAGCAACTGTGTTATGAAAGAGGGAAGAAGCAATGCTTACCCAGAAAGAATGACTCTAAAATGGTAGCATTCTAAGAATAGGGAAAAAGCAATGCTTACCCAGAAAGAATGACTCTAAAATGGTAGCATTCTAAGCATAGGGAAAAGGTAGTAGAAAATCGTTTGGGGTGTTGAAGAAATGTTTCAATTATACACGTTCATGAAGTCCTTCTCTTAAGTATAAGGTGAGCACTGTAGATTACAATCTATTAACGTGAGCTATGAATTTTCTTTTTTAAAAAAGAAACTATTATTCCATTACAGAAAATTGACAAAAATGTCAACAAGTACTTTATTTTTTATTATTATTTTTTTAAATCACTCATTTTATTTATCTTAAAATTTATTTATTTATTTTTGGCTGCGTTGGGTCTTCATTGCTGCGTGGGCTTTCTCTAGTTGCGGTGAGTGCGGGCTACTCTTCGTTGCGGTGCGCGGGCTTCTCATTGCGGTGGTTTCTCTTGTTGTGGAGCACGAGCTCTAGGTACTTGGGCTTCAGTAGTTGCAGCATGTGGGCTCAGTAGTTGGGGCTTGTGGGCTCTAGAGCGCAGGCTCAGTAGTTGAGGCACACGGGCTTAGCTGCTCTGCGGCATGTGGGATCTTCCCAGACCAGGGATCAAACCCGTGTCCCCTGCATTGGCAGGTGGATTCTTAACCACTGTGCCACCTGGGAGGTTCCTCAACAAGTACTTTAACACTTTCTTCTTTTTTTTTTTTTAAAGATTTATTTATTGATTGATTGATTGCTATGTTGGGTCTTCGTTTCTGTGCTAGGACTTTCTCTAGTTGCGGCAAGCGGGGGCCACTCTTCATCGCGGTGCACGGGCCTCTCACTATCGTGGCCTCTCTCTTGTTGCGGAGCGCAGGCTCCAGATGCGCAGGCTCAGTAGTTGTGGCGCACGGGCCTAGTTGCTCCGCGGCATGTGGGATCTTCCCAGACCAGGGCACGAACCCGTGTCCCCTGCATTAGCAGGCAGACTCTCAACCACTGCGCCACCAGGGAAGCCCTCAACAAGTACTTTAAAAGCTTAAGTTAGTCTAGAGAGATGAGGGCAATGTTTATTTAATTTCCTTTCCTTGAAGGTTATCAAAATTTATATTTGTCCATTAATTTTATTCATAAATAAAATCTCCTCTTCCTACAACCAGACTAAAATATATTCTACCCTAAATGAAGTCTTGTTTTAAGGAAAATTAAAAGTCATATCATCCTAACCAAATATTTACCTATTTCTCTAAAATTTTTATCACCTTCTATATTATGTACAATTATACAACATATCCTGAAAAAAGCTGTTTTATGTGAGTTGTGTTCACTTGCTTGAGGAAATAAATCAATTTGAAAGGCTTCATCACAGAAAAATATGACAATAATTTTGAAATGTAAGCTGAAAGGGCAAAAGTATTGAAGAGGGAGAAGTTATGCTGGGGCTGTAACCCTGGCTTTCTCTTTGGAACATGATTTTCCTAAAATTCAACCATTCAAGTAATGCTTTCATAAGTATGCCCTCTCTATATACCAACCATACTACTGTTTACTTTAAATTTTGTCCTGAATATATTTCAAATAACTTCATTTTTTAACTGAAACTCTAAGCAATAGTACCTGTGAAATCACAGGTTTTATGTACTAGCTATAGCTAACACAGATATGTACTATTATCTTCTATCCATCTACCACATTTTTAAAAGTGCTTCTTTAGAAAAAAATTTTAATCTGCGATATATAAAAGTTCTTGCTCCTTTTTTAAAATTTTAGGGCAGCAGCTAAATATCTTTAACTTAATTACTACCTTTAAAAATTCAACTTGAATTTTTAAATCACTAAATAATAGAAAGACCAACCAACTGTGTTATTCCTAAAGACCTATTTGGGCAGGAAGCGTTCTATGACCCAAGAAAAGTGACCTTGGGAACAGAATTTAAACACTAAGTTGGAATTCTCTCAGGAAGTATTTATTTAGTAGAAGAGGAAAAAAATTAGGAAAAATGAATTTAGAGAATGAGACAGACTAATAGTTGGATTAAAGATGGGATGAAAGGAGGTAAAGGATACAGGTAGAGGCAAAGAAGGGAAGGAGAAAGTAGCCTGTATACACACTGTAAAGCTCTTAAAAGTTGGTTCAAATGTCCTATCCTTGAATGCAACACTTACAGTTTTTAAAAAAATAAGATTATATTTTTCCAATTTGGAAGCACTCAGGCAGTATTCACCCAGAATCTTCTGACAGGTGGTCAGATATGAATTCTTAGACTCAAAGCCCTCATGGAGAGTTGTTCAAGTTGCCACGAGTCTCAAATATTTTGGTTTCAAGTCTCTTTACATGTTGAAAATTTATTGAAGACTCCAAAGGAGCTTTTGTTTATGCAGTTTACATCTATTGATATGCACTGTAATAGAAATTAAAACTGAGGAGTTTAAAATATTCATCAAAAATAACAATACATTTTCTACATGTTAACCTAAATAACACTTTAAGAAAATAACTATATTTTCTAAAACAAAAATTAGTGAAATGGCTGGCAACATGATACAGTATTGCAAATTTCTTTCAAAAATTAATAGAAGACAGCTGGATTCTCAAATCTGTTTCTGCATTCAATCTGTTGTAATATGCTGTTTTGGTTGAAGCATGTGAAGAAAATCTGGCCTCCCACAGATACGCTGTTGGAAAACGGAGGGATATTTTAATAGCCCTTTGAGAGAGATGTGGATTATCTTTGATACTATACCAAAGCTCAACTAGTGGTACTTTCTTAAACGTTAGCTGCAATGTAAAATTGGAAACCTTATCAGTGACCTTTCTGTACTCTATTACATTAAAATTCATTGGTCTAGATTGCTCTTTGAATGAATCATTTCTCCATGCATGGTTTTTTAAAAGTATCATGCATTGGTTATAGGGAAATAGTAGTTCATTGAGTTATAAAAATATTTCTAATATTGATACATTTCATTACACAATATCAAAAAGTCGTGTTATTTACTATCATACTGGCAACACTAAAGAAGCATTTAGGTGTTAGGAAACTGTCAAGCTATACTGGTGGATGGAAACTCAAATTTTATCACTGGCAAAAAATACTATCAATTGCTTCTCTTGAATTAACAGGCTACCTCCATTCATTTTCTAGAAAACATTGGCAAAACAACGAAATTTGCATAACCTCAGTTTTTCTTTTCTTTTCTTTTTCTTTTTCTCAGTTGTTCTTTCAAAGTAAAATTGACGCTCCATTACAAAAAAAATGGCTAGTTCATTGGCAACTCAATCAACCCAGTGCCTTTCTAGGAGACAACCACTGCTTTTGTTATGCAGTCTGAGTGCTTTATGTATATTTACCATTTCATTATACAGAGTATTAAAAGGGTGTACTCAGGGTCAAATTTTAATGAAATGAATAATGTCTACCGATTCATCAAGAAGAGTATCCAGTGAGTCTGGCAGTTTTTAAACAGTGAGTAAGTGGTGGTAAGGAAAACAATGACTAGTATGATTTGGCACCAGTGCCTTGGTTTGTGCCAACGCACTAGCAGTTTCATTCACCATGGCTTTTGTACCATTAGCGCACATGTCAACACACTGGGGCAAAAAAGCAAATAGTGTCTTAGTATTGCTAGGGAAATCATCTTGTAGACCCCCAAGGGTATAAGGACCACACTCTGAGACCTTATCAGAGTGACCTAGTGAATCACCAAACTTGACCAGCTATTAGTGCTACCAGGAAGGCAGCCAGGAGGTGAATGGAAGGGTACGATCTTAGAGAGGGAAGCAGGGAACAGAACATGGTGCAGGGTCTTATGTGCCTAAGTGAAGAGTTAGGATTTAACTCAAAGTAGGATGGGCAAAAACCACTGAAATGTTTCCTTCATGACATGTCAAATCTGACATGATTAGAAAGCACACAGGATCAGAGAACACTCATGAGTTCTCAGGTTCAGCGAAGAACCAGGAGAAGGTTTCACGCAATCTAAATGACATCTAAGGAGAGGAGGGTCTTGAATAGTGTCTATAATCTTAGTTGGCATAGATAGGAATATCGGGGAGAAGGAAGGAGGGTCGGAACGTGGGAGAATGAATGAAAAGGGCATTCATGATGGGGTTACAGAAGGAGAGAAGAGAGAGAGAGAGATGAGAAAATGTGGGACCTATATGGGGGGACAGAGTAAGAATTTCTTTTGTCAATTTATAATTTAAACCATGCTGACTTAAAAAAAAAAAAAAAAAACAACTAGGTGCTCTCAGCACAAGCATGCAGCGTGTACAACAGGACGATCCAAAAATAGTCACAACCACCCACTGGAAATGGAACGGCAGATAGTTCCGCTTGGCTGGAGCCCAGATTGCAAAGGCCAGCACAGCAACACGTGGAATCACGAAATCACTAAACACCAGCCTGAGTCTTATGAGGTTTAATAGTGAACGTATCAGTAGCAATTATTTCCAGAGAAAAAGCTGAAAAAATCTGAATGCAGTCTACGTAGAAGTTATAGAAGATTCTTTAATGTAACACCTCACAAACTGGGGGGCTTCACCAAAACTGATGCACGTCTGAACCTTGTCCTGTCGGTCATGACAGTGAAAGAATGTACACGAGATCAGCAGTTACCATTCAGGCTACTGTGGGATTTGGAGGGATGTGGAGATCTTAACTGGTTCTAACAATCTCCATCATTATGCAGAGTGGCAGAGGGAAGAAATAGGACAAAGTCGGGAGGTTTTCTGAAGCTGAGAAACACTAAAGACACAAGTGCAAACCCTTATATAAACGATGGACTTTAGTTAATAATACTGTATCAATATTGGTTCATCAGTTGTACCAATGCCCCACACTAATGCAAGACGCTAATAATAGGGGAGACCGTGTTGAGGGAAGGGGGGATGCCGAGTATGTGGGAACCCTGTACTTTCCACTCAATTTTTCTATAAACCTGAAACTGCTCTAAAAAATAAACTAGGTTAATTAAACACACCACACACACACCCACGTGCAAGTTTTCTATACAGGGACCCAAATATAGCAGCAAGCACAATGCAGCCCTAGGCCTGCACAGGGGAGAACAGAAAATCCTCCCACTCGAGCTTGTCCTGAGATTCAGAGTAGCAAAGAGTAAAAAGCCATCAGTGCTGTTGAGTGCCACTGCCCAACGCCTTGTTGCAATATGAACCAGCTGGACTGGACAGAGGTTTCCGAAGACCCTTCTGCATCCACCAATGAGTTCTGGCTTATTAAAATGATATTTCTTATTGGCTCAATTCCCTCCCCCAAGATTTTGTTACTGATAATTTAAAAGCATCGGTGATGTAATTACCCTTGCTCTATCCAACAGAGAAGCAGTGTGGGTTCCTTTTGCAAGTGGCTGAGAGGGTAAATTTCCTGCAATTTGAGTGATACCACTTTTCCTAACAGACAGACAAGCAGTGTTGATTTCATGTGCGGGTAAGCACGTGGGCAGACTGCGTGGAATATTACTGAAATCTCTTTAAGGAAAGTTGCTTTTTTACCCATTGTAATATTTGTCTGCAGTTGGGGAACAACATGCTTTTTTTTTTTTTTTAAAGAAATCTCCATTTTAATTTTTATTTATTTATTTATGGCTGTGTTGAGTCTTCGTTTCTGTGCGAGGGCTTTCTCTAGCTGCGGCAAGGGGGGGCCACTCTTCATCGCGGTGCGCGGGCCTCTCACTATCGCGGCCTCTCTTGTTGCGGAGCACAGGCTCCAGACGCGCAGGCTCAGTAATTGTGGCTCACGGGCCTAGTTGCTCCGCGGCATGTGGGATCTTCCCAGACCAGGGCTCGAACCCGTGTCCCCTGCATTGGCAGGCGGATTCTCAACCACTGCGCCACCAGGGAAGCCCCAGGAACAACATGCTTTTACGCTGTGTCTAGAACATTGCCCCTGTGGACAATAAGAAGTCAAATTTAATTTTTCTGTAAGTCCTCACAACTCCACTGATGCATTGTTCTTTTTTTGGCTATTACTGCCATTGGAGGGCCTTTCCTTCTGTCTTCTCCCTTCACTTTCTTCACTTGGCTAAACCTTACTTTTCTGGCAAAATGCTAATAAAGTCACCTCTCTCTGATGGCCCCTCCCACTCCCTAAGCTAGATCCCCTCTGTCTGAACTCCCTCCTCCCCTGCCTCTTTGCATTTATTATAAATTAACATAAAGCATGAACTTGGAGACAGGCAACCTTGGGTGAGAGGACACACACTTATCTGCTCACATAACACATAACCAGGAGGCTTGTCCCAGGGTAGACTCCACAGTCTCCCTCAGGAGTGTTCACTGAGGGCTGACAGCAGACAAAGCCACCAGCCCCGTGGCAGCTGAGTTGGCTGTTGCCAAACACAAGAGCAGTGACTCTGCAGGTAGGAAACACTTGAGGGTATGTCAGGACGTGCGTGCATTGACACACTTCCATTTAGAAGTACAGAAGCCTTTCCTACACAAACCTTCTCCTTTCAAAGAACAAGCAGCTTTGAAGTTGGGTGTGGAAACCCAGAGAAGAGCAGATAATGTTGGGTCAGCCTCGTGGGCCTCTGATATACCAGGATGAATGGAAGACGACACAGTGGACATTGAGCATGGGTAGCCGAGAATCCTGGAGCAGAAATAGAAAGAGGGGCAATGTGGGGCAAGGCTTCTGCAAAGAGCAAGGTGAATTCTGCTGGGAGGGCACAAAGGACTGGAATGCAGAGGAAACTACTCCTGGGGGCCAGGACATGCTGTGTTGGTGGCGGGGGGGGGGGGGGGGGAGGGGCAGATGGCAGTGGGAGTGATCCAAGGTGTCCCGTGGAAGCCATACACAAAGCCAAGCAGACCACAAGATGGCAGATAAGAGGCTGGACATTCCAAGTCTTAGCATCTCAGAGACCACCTTCTGGAAGTTTGCCTCTTTGATTTTAGAAATTAATAATAAGAGACCAGAGTAGGCTTTACATCCTCCACTGCACTAAAATTTCGTATTTCCTTTTGGTCCCCAGATTTGATTGACTGAGTTTTGCTTTGTTTTTGTTTTTCTTAGTTCTTTTTTTTTCTTTCTTATTAGTTATCTATCTTATACATATTAGTGTATATATGTCAATCCCAATCTCCCAATTCATCCCACCACCACCACCCACCCCCATTTTTCTTAGTTCTAAGAAGCTTTTTAAAGAAAAACCTGAATATCAATTTCTAATCATGCATACCCTAATATTCCTCACCTCCCTCTAGTCTCCGCCAATCCCCCAACAATACTATGCTGACATCTGCTCTACTAAAGTCTGGACTTTTGGTGAGGGTAGAGAAAAAGAGAAGCATCATTCTGGAACTGGTTGAAAAACTCTAGAAAAAGGAGAGGATGTCCAAAGGTAGGAGAAAGAAAAAGAAGAAAGGTGAGAAGAAAAAAGCATTTCCCCCTCTTGGTAATTTTTGCACAAGGCAGTCTAATGGGCCATCCTTTAAGTTTAATATAAACACTGATCAAATTTCTGTAGCCCAAATTCATTCATCCATCTATTCAATTCATTTATTCATTCATTCATACATTCAAAGAGATATTTATTGAGCATCATTATGTGTCAAGCACTGTTCTAAGCACTGAGGATTCAATGGTAATTTAAAAAAGAAAACACCTTGCCCTTTTGGAACTACCATTCTGGATTACCCTCATGATACCCAGTGGATGGTATGAGTTCATGTCCAACATTTTACTTAATGTATAATAAAAGAAGAGGTAAATTCTGACTTATAATTTTCCAGATAGTCTCCAAAGGGAAAAAATGTCTTCACGGGTCAAATTTGGCTACGAAGACAGCCAAATTCCTTTCTATGGAAGGACATACAGAGTTGTGTTATGTAACCCTGGACAGGAGGAAAAATAACCAAAGAAACAGTCTTTGGTGCTTAAGCATTGCATTTGAGGAGTTTTGAATATAGTCTAGACTGTTATCTTCCTAATAGCACCATCTTCCATCCTTCCAGAATATTCCTGAGGTTCCAAAAAGAAAACAAACAACAAAGAGTGTGGCTCTCCTTGAACAAAGGTGACCCAAGTGACAAGTCTGAGATCTGGGGGTGTCTCACTGATGTGTGTGCTTCTGGTCTGTGCCCCAGTAAAAGGCTGAATTAGTTTCAAGCACAGTTGGGAATGGTGCACCCCAAGTTTTTCCACCATCAAGAATTTCTATTTTTTCCTCTAAGGACCCAAGTTTTGAAAGTTGTCTCCTCCCTAAAACCCTGCATTTGACACCTAATAGCCTTTTCTCCTTTAGTTTTATTAATCAAAGACCAAGTAAAGTTTGAGCTTCCGATCAGCAGTACCTCCACACTGAACTGATATAATTCCAGGCCCAATGTTTTAGTTATCCTGGGATAATAAAGAGACAGCAAATAAAAACCTGGGTTTGGGAGCTAGACAACAAGGTGGGGTTTGAATCTCAGATCATCACTTATTAGTTGTGTGATCTCAGGCAATGTACTTAACCTATTAGTTATGATTATAAAGTTAAGTGAGACAAGTTTAAGAAAATACATATGCAAGGCTATTCATTGAAGTATTACTTATAATAGCAAATGTCCATTATTGGGGACTGGTGGAATAAACTATTGAATCGCCATGCAATGGAGTGCTGTATAATTATAAGAAAGGAATGAAGAATAGTTTTAGATACTGATATGGAATGACCTCCAGTACACATTGTTAATAGAAAAAATAATAGGCAGAGAAATGCGCATATTTTATGGTACTATTTATCTAAGAGAAAGGGAGAGAAATACACACACACACACACATACACACACACACTCTTATATTTAAAAAATGGAAGATAAACCAAAGCTTGTAATGAAAATGATTTCCAGACTGTGATCTCTGAATACCATTTCCCATGAAAATTGCCCAGGGTTCCTCTGCTGATTCCATGTCTGAGGCATGTAATATACATGAAGACCCTTATCTTACCAGAAACTAAGGAAGCTATCAAAGACTGCTGGGATCTTCTTAAAAGGATTCAAAAGCCAGTTAGAGGAGCCTGACACTGGCCACAGATGATTTGAGAATCAATAAAAATAATGACTACACAGAATGTCACGTCAAGTATGTTCAAATCATAACAGTATTCAACCAAAACAGAACAAAAACCATAATCGGCTACCTTCCAAGGATGCTAAGGAACCACCTGTTATTTTGGTAATACAAATAAAGAGAAAGTATCAAGCTTTTTTTTTTTTTTTTTTGCCTTTCTTGTGTGATCTGTACCTCAGAGTAAACAAAAAGCTGATAAAGGAAATTTTCTCTTTATAAACTTGTTCCAGCTAGTAGGTGAAAAAAGAAAGAGTATCACCTGTTGCAACCCCTCAAAATAATGGATCTAGGTAATTGTCATCGAGGGCTATTAAGATCCCAAAAGGGAGAGAACTAGTTATTATGTGACTACTGATAGAAATGCAAACATTGCCTTTGAGGTATTCTTGTAAAAGAATCAGATTTTAATGTGATAATTCACTGGATCCTACTACTAGTTTATGGGGATTGCAGATGCTCATGTTAACTAATACGAAGGGAGTAAAATCAGCAAAATCCAGACTATGGGAAACTCTTCAAGACAAATGACCTGGTATCATCAACAAAAAAATTGCGAGCAAAATAATAATAATAATAATAACTTTAAAATAGGGAAGAGAAAACTCTATAGATTAAAAGATACACAAGCATCATATCAATCAATTACAATATATGGACCTTATTTGGAATCTGATTTGAGTGAACAAACTAAAAAATATTCATGAGACCTCAGGGAAGTTAACTTATCAAGTATAATAATGGTACCATGGGTTATGTTTACAAAAACAGGTCCTTCTATTTTCAAGATTCATACTAAAATATTTATGGGTGTAATGATGTTATGTCTGGAATTTGCTTCAAAATAATTCAATAGGGAGGTATGGGGAATATAGATGAAACAGACTGACCACGAAGTGACAGTTAATAAACTGAGGGATGGGTACATAGGGTTCATGACACTAACTTCTCTACTTATGTATATACGTTTGATATTTCCATAATTTCCATACAGTTTTTCTAAAAGTTACTGAGTGATCTAACTCTGGTGGCAGTGGTGTTTGGGGCAGGGGCAGGGAATGTCAGTGACCAGGGCTATTTATAGCAATTTAACTTCCCCACCATGATAATGCTGAGAGACTCAACCTCCTAACACCATGAGGTTCATTTGCTCATACTGTACTTTGAATATTTTGAAAAACTGGATTGTGAATGTCACACACTTTGAGCCTTGCTTTTGTCATCCAGCAATTTTTGTTGTTGTTGATACCAAAATAGCCTTCTTATAGAACTGCAGTGTTCACCCAGTTCATATATGGTAAGATTTCTGGTCATTCCCCGAACTGAAAGAACCCAGGAAGAGAACACAATGTAACACCATTAAAGATCCATCAGTTTCCCACCTCCCAACCCTGCCTACGGCGGTTACATTAATAAACATAAAATCAGCACAAATGAATAAGAAAACAGCAGAATCAAAACTTCCCCTCTTACTCCTCATCAGCCTATTAAGAATTACAAAGATGAGCTCTTCAAATCTATCACGAGGCCAGCCCTCCCCAATGCAAAATAATAAGAAAAATATTTTATATATGGATAATCATCATCAATGGTGAACTATGTCCCATGCACACTATCTGGAGACATTAGCTAATGATGGCTTGAAGCCATCACAATTAGCAAGATATATAAACACCAAGCATCTTGGACATAAAGACAAACTCTTTAAAAAAAAAAAAAAAAAGGATGTTATGGAGAGAGCAATTTGAAAGCAAATAATGTTTTTGGAAATGATTCTTTTATTATCATGATAATATTATTATTATCAGGGTGCATCCATATATTTGACGTATCTCTAAAAATCTCTTCAAAATATTGGAAAAAATTTTATAAGCCTGATTAATCAGTATTCAAAAGTTTTGTACTAAGAGTTTTAATAAGTTTTAAACAAATTAAAAAATATATAAAGATGCAACATTTGCAGAACAACAATAGATTGACACTGGAAAAGACAACAATTCACTAGGTGGATTTCAACAAAAATCTTTGCATAATTGGTGGGAAGAACTGAAACATGGATATCTTGATTTCACAAGTACATCCAGTGATGCCCATCTTCTATTTGAATCTAAGGATCTTTCTAATGCATCGTTTCCAGTTATGACCAAGCAGTGAAAAAAACTCAGAACTTAGCTTTTGAGCTACTAATTCAGAAAGCATTAAACAAAAATTTCAAAATACTGAAGCATATTCAAGCATATAACTTTCATCAAAACATCAATAATTACCTTTTTATGATATCAAAAATGTTTTTGTATTGATATCATTGATAAATATAACAAAATCAAGTATTATTTCGTCTTTTGTCCATCTTCATTCATACTTTACATACGTTTTTATTATGTACATAGTATATTAGTATAGTATTAGTTATTAATAAATAAATATAAAAGGGGTATCAGCAAAATGTTTTACCAACAGAGTGTGTGTTCAAAAAAGTTTGGAGACCACAGATATGGTGATTAAAGTTCTTCATTTTGGAATCAGACTGTTTGAGTTTGAATTCTGGATCCACCACCCAGTAGCTACGTGGTCTTGAGAAAACAGCATTAGTTTTTTTAAACATTAGTTTATTTGTAAAGTAGGTATACTCTTAGCATCTTCATTATGATGTTGTAAAGATTAAATGAGCTAATATATGACATTGTAACTCTGTCCTTGGCATATGGTAAGTATATCAAAATGATAGGTACTATCATCATCATCATCATAATCGTG
The DNA here is from genome assembly GCF_949987535.1 of Balaenoptera acutorostrata. Lineage (NCBI taxonomy): Eukaryota > Metazoa > Chordata > Mammalia > Artiodactyla > Balaenopteridae > Balaenoptera > Balaenoptera acutorostrata. The sequence continues at coordinate 27,368,189 of NC_080073.1, read as the reverse complement.
GTCATCATGTCACTGTCATCATCATCATTATCATGCAACTCAGCCATCTGGTCACTACCATCTATGCCATGCTCTAAATATTAAAATTTAACTAACTTTCAGTGTGTCTTTGAGGGAATCTCACAGTTGTGTAAGAAATTCCATAACTTATTGTGGCAGTTTTATTAAAGGCATGGCTGCTCAACTAGGTCAGGTGTCCCTCAAGGCTCCTCTGAATGACATGGTATGTATCACACACAGTCAACTCTGAAATAACTGAAGGGCAGAGAACACAATACCTTTCCTCACTAGTTACCTCACTTAATTTGTTTACAAAGTACATGAATGAAAAATAAGAGGCTCTTGGAAAAAAGCAGACAGGGCACAATGACAGCACTTTTTACCATATGTATCCTTTCTCTAGGTTCCTCTCAGGTTCTGCATGTGTGACTGCATTATACAGTTTCTATATCCCTGGGTTTCCTTAGATGAGAACAAACTGAGTTAAGAGGAAGTTGGAAAAAGCATGCACTTTATTACGGGGATACCCAGAAAGTTGGTGACTCATAGAAAGTTACTCATTTGTCAATGTCCACTTAAATGATTCATACCAGAAAAAAGAAAAACTCAAACAACCTAATCTTACACCTAAAGGAACTAGGAAAAGAAGAACAAACAAAAAGCAAAGTTAGTAGAAGGAAATAAATCATAAAGATCAGAGCAGAAATAAATGAGATAGAAACTAAAAAAAACAATAGAAAAGATCAATGAAACTAAGTTTGGTTCTTTGAAAAGACAAACAAAATTGATAAGACTTTAGCCAGATTCATCAAATAAAATGAGAGATGTCCCAAGTAAATAAAATCAGAAATGAAATATGAGAAGTTACAAAAAACACAACAGAAATACAAGGGATCATCAGAGATTACTATGAACAACTGTACACCAATAAAATGGATGAGCTGGAAGAAATGGATAAATTTCTAGAAACATACACTCTCCCAAGACTGAATCAGGAAGGAATAAAAAATACGAACAAACCAATTACCAGTAATAAAATTGAATCAATAATAAAAAAATTCCCGAGATCCAGGGAAGCAAGATGGAGGAGTAGAAGGACGTGCTCTCATTCCCTCTTGCAAGAACACCAGAATCACAACTAGGTGCTGGACAATCATCAACAGGAAGACACTGGAACTCACCAAAAAAGATACCCCACATCCAAAGACAAAGGGGAAGCCACAGTGAGATGGTAGGAGGGGTGCAATCACAGTAAAATCAAATCCCATAACTGCTGGGTGGGTGACTCACAGACTGGAGAACACTTATACCACAGAAGTCCACCCACTGGAGTAAAGGTTCTGAGCCCCACGTCAGGCTTCCCAACCTGGGGGTCCGGCAACCGGAGGAGGAATTCCTAGAGAATCAGACTTTGAAGGTTACTGGGATTTGATTGCATGACTTCAACAGAACTGGGGGAAACAGAGACTCCACTCTTGGAGGGCACAAACAAAGTAGTGTGTGCATCAGGACCCAGGGGAAGCTCAAACACCAGAGGGCAGACAGCAGAAGCAAGAAAAACTACAATCCTGCAGCCTGTGGACCAAAAACCACATTCACAGAAAGATAGGCAAGATGAAAAGGCAGAGGGCTATATACCAGATGAAGGAACAAGATAAAACCCCAGAAAAACAACTAAATGAAGTGGAGGTAGGCAACCTTCCAGAAAAAGAATTCAGAATAATGATAGTGAAGATGATCCAGGACCTCGGAATAAGAATGGAGGAAAAGATCAAGAAGATATAAGAAATGTTTAACGAAGACCTAGAAGAATTAAAGAACAAACAAACAGAGATGAACAATACAATAACTGAAATGAAAACTACACTAGAAGGAATCAATAACAGAATAACTGAGGCAGAAGAACGGATAAGTGACCTGGAAGGCAGAATGGTGGAATTCACTGCTGCGGAACAGACTAAAGAAAAAAGAATGAAAAGAAATGAAGACGGCCTAAGAGACCTCTGGGACAACATTAAACGCAACAACATGCGCATTATAGGGGTCCCAGAAGGAGAAGACAGAGAGAAAGGACCAGAGAAAATATTTGAAGAGATTATAGTCGAAAACTTCCCTAACATGGGAAAGGAAATAGCCACCCAAGTCCAGGAAGCGCAGTGAGTCCCATACAGGATAAACCCAAGGAGAAACACGCCGAGACACATAGTAATCAAATTGGCAAAAATTAAAGACAAAGAAAAATTATTGAAAGCAGCAAGGGAAAAATGACAAATAACATACAAGGGAACTTCCATAAGGTTAACAGCTGATTTCTCAGCAGAAACTCTACAAGCCAGAAGGGAGTGGCATGATATACTTAAAGTGATGAAAGGGAAGAACCTACAACCAAGATTACTCTACCTGGCAAGGATCTCATTTAGATTTGATGGAGAAATCAAAAGCTTTACAGACAAGCAAAAGCTAAGAGAATTCAGCACCACCAAACCAGCTCTACAACAAATGCTAAAGGAACTTCTCTAAGTGGGAAACACAAGAGAAGAAAAGGACCTACAAAAACAAACCCAAAACAATTAAGAAAATGGTCATAAGAACATACATATCGATAATTACCTTAAATGTCAATGGATTAAATGCTCCAACCAAAAGACACAGGCTTCCTGAATGGATACAAAAACAAGACCCATATATATGCTGTCTACAAGAGACCCACTTCAGACCTAGGGACACATTCAGACTGAAAGTGAGGGGATGGAAAAAGATATTCCATGCAAATGGAAATCAAAAGAAAGCTGGAGTAGCTATACTCATATCAGATAAAATAGACTTTAAAATAAAGAATGTCACAAGAGACAAGGAAGGACAGTACATAATTATCAAGGGATCAATCCAAGAAGAAGATATAACAATTATAAATATATATGCACCCAACATAGGAGCACCTCAATACATAAGGCAACTGCTAACAGCTCTAAAAGAGGAAATTGACAGTGACACAATAATAGTGGGGGACTTTAACACCTCACTTACACCAATGGACAGATCATCCAAAATGAAAATAAATAAGGAAACAGAAGCTTTAAATGGCACAATAGACCAGATAGATTTAATTGATATTTACAGGACATTCCATCCAAAAACAGCAGATTACACTTTCTTCTCAAGTGCACACGGAACATTCTCCAGGATAGATCAAATCTTGGGTCGCAAATAAAGCCTCAGTAAATTTAAGAAAATTGAAATCATATCAAGCATCTTTTCTGACCACAACGCTATAAGATTAGAAATGAATTACAGGGAAAAAAACGTAAAAAACACAAACACATGGAGGCTAAACAACACGTTACTAAATAACCAAGAGATCACTGAAGAAATCAAAGAGGAAATAAAAAAATACCTAGAGACAAATGATAATGAAAACACGATGATCCAAAACCTGTGGGATGCAGCAACAGCGGTTCTAAGAGGGAAGTTTATAGCTATACAAGCCTACCTCAAGAAACAAGAGAAATCTCAAATAAACAATCTAGCCTTACACCTAAAGGAACAAGAGAAAAAACCCAAAGTTAGCAGAAGGAAAGAAATCATAAAGATCAAGGCAGAAATAAATGAAATAGAAACAAAGAAAACAATAGCAAGGATCAATAAAACTAAAAGCTGGCTCTTTCAGAAGATAAACAAAATTGATAAACCATTAGCCAGACTCATCAAGAAAAAGAGGGAGAGGACTCAAATCAATAAAATTAGAAATGAAAAAGGAGAAGTTACAACAGACACCACAGAAATACAAAGCATCCTAAGAGACTACTACAAGCAACTCTATGCCAATAAAATGGACAACCTCGAAGAAATGGACGAATTCTTAGAAAGGTATAACCTTCCAAGACTGAACCAGGACGAAATAGAAAATATGAACAGACCAATCACAAGTAATGAAATTGAAACTGTGATTAAAAATCTTCCAACAAACCAAAGTCCAGGACCAGATGGCTTCACAGGTGAATTCTATCAAACATTTAGAGAAGAGCTAACACCCATCCCTCTCAAACTCTTCCAAAAAATGGCAGAGGAAGGAACACTCTCAAACTCATTCTATGAGGCCACCATCACCCTGATACCAAAACCAGACAACAATACTACAAAAAAAGAAAATTAGAGACCAATATCACTGATGAATATAGATGCAAAAATCCTCAACAAAATACTAGCAAACAGAATCCAGCAGCACATTCAAAGGATCATACACCATGATTAAGTGGGATTTATCCCAGGGATGCAAGGATTCTTCAATGTATGCAAATCAATCAATGTGATACACCATATTAACAAACTGAAGAAGAAAAACCATATGATCATCTCAATAGATGCAGAAAAAGCTTTTGACAAAATTCAACACCCATTTATGATAAAAACTCTCCAGAAAGTGGGCATAGAGGGAACCTACCTCAACATAATAAAGGCCATATATGACAAACCCACAGCAAACATCAGTCTCAATGGTGGAAAACTGAAAGCATTTCCTCTAAGATCAGGAACAAGACAAGGATGTCCACTCCCACCACTATTCTTCAACATAGTTTTGGAAGTCCTAGCCACGGCAATCAGAGAAGAAAAAGAAATAAAAGGAATCCAAATTGGAAAAGAAGAAGTAAAACTGTCCCTGTTTGCAGACGACATGATACTATACCTAGAGAATCCTAAAGATGTCACCAGAAAACTACTAGAGTTAATCAATGAATTTGGTAAAGTTGCAGGATACAAAATTAATGCACAGAAATCTTTTGCATTCTTATACACTAATGATGAAAAATCTGAAAGAGAAATTAAGGAAACACTCCCATTTACCACTGCAACAAAAAGAATAAAACACCTAGGAATAAACCTACCTAGGGAGACAAAAGACCTGTATGCAGAAAACTATAAGACACTGATGAAAGAAATTCAAGATGATACCAACAGATGGAGAGATATACCATGTTCTTGGACTGGAAGAATCAATATTGTGAAAATGACTATACTACCCAAAGCAATCTACAGATTCAATGCAATCCCTATCAAATTACCAACGGCACTTTTTACGGAACTAGAACAAAAAATCTTAAAATTTGTATGGAGACACAAAAGACCCCGAATAGCCAAAGCAGTCTTGAAGGAAAAAAACGGAGCTGGAGGAATCGGACTCCCTGACTTCAGACTATAGTATAAAGCTACAGTAATCAAGACAATATGGTACTGGCACAGAAACAGAAACATAGATCAATGGAACAAGATAGAAAGCCCAGAGATAAACCCATGCACCTATGGTCAACTAATCTATGACAAAGGAGGCAAGGATATACAATGGAGAAAAGACAATCTCTTCAATAAGTGGTGCTGGGAAAACTGGGCAGCTACATGTAAAAGAATGAAATTAGAACACTCCCTAACACCATACACAAAAATAAACTCAAAATGGATTAGAGACCTAAATGTAAGACTGGACACTATAAAACTCTTAGAGGAAAACATAGGAAGAACACTCTGACATAAATCACAGCAAGATCTTTTTTGACTCACCTCCTAGAGTAATGGAAATAAAAACAAAAATAAACACATGGGACCTAATGAAACTTAAAAGCTTTTGCACAGCAAAGGAAACCATAAACAAGATGACAAGACAACCCTCAGAATGGGAGAAAATATTTGCAAACGAATCAATGGACAAAGGATTAATCTCCAAAATATATAAACAGCTCATGCAGCTCAATATTAAAAAAACAAACAACCCAATCCAAAAATGGGCAGAAGACCTAAACAGATATTTCTCCAAAGAAGACCTACAGATGCCCAAGAAGCACATGAAAAGCTGCTCAACATCACTAATTATTAGAGAAATGCAAATGAAAACTACAATGAGGTATCACCTCACACCAGTTAGAAGGGGCATCATCAGAAAATCTACAAACAACAAATGCTGGAGAGGGTGTGGAGAAAAGGGAACCCTCCTGCACTATTGGTGGGAATGTAAATTGATACAGCCACTATGGAGAACAGTATGGAGGTTCCTTAAAAAACTAAAAATAGAATTACCATATGATCCAGCAATCCCACTACTGGGCATATAACCTGAGAAAACCATAATTCAAAAAGACACATGCACCCCAATGTTCATTATGGGACTATTTACAATAGCCAGGTCATGGAAGCAACCTAAATGCCCATCAACAGATGAATGGATAAAGAAGATGTGGTATATATAAACAATGGAATATTACTCAGCCATAAAAAGGAACGAAATTGGGTAATTTGTTGAGACGTGGATGGATCTAGAGACTGTCATAGAGAGTGAAGTGAGTCAGAAAGAGAAAAACAAATATCTTATATTAACGCATATATGTGGAACGTAGAAAAATGGTACAGATGAACCGGTTTGCAGGGCAGAAGGGGAGACAGATGTAGAGAACAAATGTATGGACACCAAGGGCGGAAAGCGGTGGGGGGATGGGGGTGGTGGTGTGATGAATTGGGAGTTTGGGATTGACATGTATACACTGATGTGTATAAAATTCATGACTAATAAGAACCTGCTGCATAAAATAATAAATAAAATTAAATTTAAAATTTTTTAAATTTAAAAAATAATAATAAAAAAAATTCCCAACAAACAAAAGTCCAGGACCAGGTGTCTTCACAGATGAATTCTACCAAACAGTTAAATAAGAGTTAACACCCAGCCCTCTCAAACTATTCCGAAAAACTGAAGAGGAAGGAATGCTTCCAAACTCACTCTACAAAGCCAGGATCATGCTGATAACAAAACCAGAGTAAGACACCACACAAAAAAAGAAAATTAGAGACCAACATCACTGATGAACATAGATGTAAAAATCCTCAACAAAATATTAGCAAACCAAATTCAACAATACATTAAAAAGACCATACACCATAATCAAGTGGGATGTATTTCAGGGATGCAAAGGTGATTCAATATGCTCAAATCAATCAATGTGATACATCACATTAACAAACTGAAAAATAAAAATCATATAATCATCTCAATGATACAGAAAACCTTTTGACAAAATTCAATAACCATTTATAATAATAACTCAACAAAGCCTCAACACAGAAGGGCCATATATGCAAGCCCACAGAGGACATCATACCCAATGATGTAAAGTTGAAAGCACTGCCTCTAAGATCAGGAACAAGACAAGGATGCCCACTTTTGCCACTTTTATACAACATAGTATTGGAAATCCTGTGACAGCAATCTGACAAAAAAAAAAAAAAAAGGAATTTAAATTGGAAATGATGAAGTAAAACTGACACTGTTTTCAGAACATGATACTATATATAAAAAATCCTAAAGCTGCTACCAAAAAGCTATCTGAATAAATGAATTCACTAAAGTTGTAGAATACAAAATTAACATACAGAAATGTGATGCTTTCTACACACTAATGATGAATTATCAGAAAGAGAAATTAAGAAAACAATCCCATTTACAATTGCATCAAAAAGAATAAAATATCTAGGGATAATCCTAACCCCAGGAAGTAAAAGACCTGTACTCTGAAAACTATAAGACACTAATAAAAGAAATTAAAGACCACACAAATGGAAAGATATACTATGTTCATTAACTGGAAGAGTTAATATAGTTAAAATGACCATATTCCCCAAGGCAATCTACAGATTCAGTGTGTTCCTTATTAAAATCCCTATGGCATTTTACACAGAACTAGCACAAATAACTCTAAAATTTGTTTGTAAACAGAAAAGATCCTGAATAGTCAAAACAATTTTGAGAAAGAAGAAGAAAGCTCCCTGATTTCAAACTATACTACAAAACTACAGTAATCAAAATGGTATGGTACTGCCATAAAGAGAGACACATAGATCAATGGAACAGAATAGAGAGCCCAGAAATAAACACATGCTAACAGGATAATTAATCTATGACAAAGGAGGCAAGAATATACAATGAGGAAAAGACAGCTTCTTCAATAAACAATGTTGGGAAAACTGGACAGCTACATGCAAAAGAATCTAACTAGACTACTTTCTCATCCCACATACAAGAATAAACTCAAAATGGATTAAAGACCTGAAAACCATAAAACACCTAGAAAAAATATAGGCAGTGTGCTCTTTGATACTGGTCTCAGCAATATTTTGGGGGGGGGGCTCTGTCTCCTGAGGCAAGGAAAACAAAAGCAAAAATACACAAATGGCACTACATCAAACTAAAAAGCTTTTGCACAGGAAAAAAAAAAGCTATCAACAAAACAAAAAACTGGCCTACTGAATGGCAGAAGATATTTGCAAATGATATATCTGATAAGGAGTTAATATTCAAAAACTCATACTATTCAACATCAAACAAAAACAAAAAACAAAAAAACTTAATTTAAAAATAAGCAGAGGGGACCTCCCTGGTAGCACAGTGGTTAAGAATCCGCCTGCCAGTGCAGGGAACACGGGTTCAAGCCCTGGTTTGGGAAGATCCCACATGCCATAGAGGAACTAAGCCCATGTGCTACAACTACTGAACCTGCACTCTAGAGCCCGTGAGCCACAACTACTGAGCCCACGTGCCACAACTACTGAAGCCTGCACACCTAGATCCCATGCTCCACAACAAGAGAAGCCACCGCAATGAGAAGCCCATGCACCGCAACGAAGAGTAGCCCCCACTCACCGCAACTAGAGAAAGCCTGCGTGCAGCAACGAAGACCCAATGAAGCCAAAAATAAATGAATAAATAAATAAATTTATAAATAAATTTTTAAAAAAGCAGAGGTCCTAAATAGAAAATTTTCCTAAGAACTCATACAGATGTCCATCAGCCACAGGAAAAGATTCCCAACATCACTAATCAGCAGGAAAATGCAAATTAAAACCACAATGAGATATCACCTCAACCTGTCAGAATGGCTACTATCAAAAAGACAACAAAAGCAACCGTTGGCGTTAGCGAGGACGTGGAGGAAAGGGATCTCTGTGCACTGTTAGTAGGAATGCAGATTGGTACAGCTGTTATGGAAAATAGTATGAAGGTTCCTCAAAAAATTACAAATAGACCTACCATGTAATCCAGCAATTCCACTTCTGGGTATTTTTCTGACAAAAACAGAAACATTAGCTCAAAAACATATATGCACCCCTATGCTCACTGTAGCATTATTCACAATAGCCAAGATACAGTAGCAACATAAGTGTCCATCAGTGGATAAATGGATAAAGAAGATGTGGTATCTGTCTATCTATCTATCAACTATCTATTTATCTAATAGAATATTACTCAGCCATAAAAAGAATGAAATCTTGCCATGTGCAACAACATGGAATGACCTAGAGGGTATTATGCTAAGAGAAATAAGTCAGACAGAGAAAGACATACCAAATGATTTCACTTACATGTGGAATTGAGAAACAAAACAAATGAACACACATAACAAATCAGAAACAGACTCAGAAATTCAGAAACAAATAGGTGGTTGCCAGGAGGGAGGAGGATGGTTGGGGGGGGGGGCGGTGAGTAAAATAGGTGAGGGAGATGAAGAAGTACAAACTTCCACTTACAAAATAAGTATGTCACAGGGATGAAATGTACAGCACGGGGAATACAGCCAATAATATTATCATAAATTCGTATGGGGACAGATGGTAACCAGAATTATTGTGGTGATCATTTTGTAATGTATAGAGATGCCAAATCACTATGCTGTGCATCTGGAACTAATATCGTGTTGTAGGTCAATTATACTTCAAAAAACAAACAAACAAAAAAAAAAAGGATTCACACCTTCAATACATGCATTTTAAAAATCAGAATGACCCGGGAGAACCACACAGCTGCATTTTTAAATTCTGCAAAGCTATTACACGTGTCCTTTGGTCCCTGTTCTAGCTCCTGATTCAATGACATGACTTGTTGCTAAACAGACCTTCCAGCAGACAGGGCTTCCCCTCAATAACGAGGTTATTAGTGTGTTTTCAATCAGATGACTTGTTTATTTGAATAATCTGCTGTCTTGTTTCTCTCTGTGCGCTCAACTGGAGAGCTAATGAATACAGGCAAAATAAATCTCTTCTTACAAAGCAAATTGGGATTTCACTCAGGTCTTTTTTCGAAGAAGACTTAAAAAATAAATTCCAGTTAACTTCAGATTTGAAAGGCTAGTGGCTTAGGGTATCTTTCACTGATCTTAAATAGGACTGAAAATAGGAAGCAGAGTTCAGGTTCTAATATTGTTCTGGCTACCCATTCAATCCTGGTGATTTGGCAGTCTTTTCAATGATCAGGAAAAAAATGACCTCACTGACTTCTGCTGAGAGCAGGGACTAGCTTCCGAATGGTTGGTTTTACAAAGCAAATTGTGGTAGGTAAGAGCACAGGTTTTCACTCTAGATATAACTGGTTTCTGGTCATAGTTCCCAACTATGTGATCCTGGACAAATTAATAAATTCTCTCAGCTTCTGGGAATAATAGCACTTACGTTTGTGGTTGTTGTGAGAATTAAATGCAATACTATGTATAACTTGCATGTTTCCCAGCCAAAACTAAGCACTCATTTTATGCATGCCTTCATCAGCCTTGGGATGACCATTATTATCAGCAGTACCATTTGCATGACTATCATGAAGTAGCCTGATACTTTGAATTGAGAAAGGAGATGCTTTGGTTAAGAGTTCCAGTTCCAACAGTTTTCTGGATCTCTGGAGGGCCAGAAGCATTTGCTGTGCAACTTGGGTCTTCTTTTCTTCTAGTCAAAAATCGGGGCTTCCCTGGTGGCGCAGTGGTTGAGAATCTGCCTGCCAATGCAGGGGACACGGGTTTGAGCCCTGGTCTGGGAGGATCCCACATGCCGCGGAGCAACTGGGCCCGTGAGCCACAACTACTGAGCCTGCGCGTCTGGAGCCTGTGCTCCGCAACGAGAGGCCACGACAGTGAGAGGCCCGCGCACCGCAATGAAGAGTGGCCTCCGCTTGCCGCAACTAGAGGAAGCCCTCGCACAGAAAAAAAAACAAAAAACGAAGACCCAACACAGCCAAATAAATAAATAAAAATAAATAAATAATAATAATTAAAAAATAACTTGTAAAAAAAACAAAAATGGGCTCAGTAAAAATCTGCTGCAAGATTTCCCCAAGTGGTAAGCTCAGCAAAATCTAATGCACTAATCTCAGAATTTGAAAGCCAATGTCAAGTCCATGAAATAGAACCACGGGAACATAAAACTGGACATATGTTCACTGGTAGCAATGAAATTCTAGTATCAGTGGCTACTGTTTACTGGGTATTCATTCTGATCTAGACTTGGTGCTAAGAGCTTTATATGTACTGTCTTGGGGGCTCTTCTTGACCACTCTGAGAAATAGGCACTACTATTACAAGTGAGGAAAGCAAGACTTATGGAGGCTGGGTAATTTTTTTTCATTATTAATTTTCATCTTTTTTACATTTTTAAAAATTTTAATTTTATTGGAGTATAGTTGATTTACAATGTTGTGTTTGCACAAAGTCACAGAGATGGTAGACCCAAGTTCTAACCTAAAGCCTATGTTTTTAATAACCCTGCTACATTCCCTGGAAAAGGGGAAGATGATGTGAGTCCGACCAGTAGACACACAAAAAAGCTCTAATATTGGAGAAGGCATGCCTGTGATCATTTTCTTTTTTTTCATAAATTCAATAGCATTTTGCTCAGGCAAATTTGCCTCAGTGAGTTGTATTCTTTGAGCCTGAGTAGACATCAAGTGACAGCATGAAGTTTTACAAATAAACTGGCCAAAAAAAAAAAAAAAAGGCAGAAACCAGCTCTACACTGAACGTGTTCCAAAGATATTCAGCAAAGGAAACAACCCACGGGAGAATATTAAAGGGATTAGGTTGGAGTTTTCAAGAATGTTATGTTTATTTTTAGACATTATTCCAAATAAACCTATTAAAATGTCATGCAGTGAGAATGTGTGAACAGTGAAAATAATAATAGCTTTAAAGAAAGTATACTGTAATTAACATTTATCAAACCTCGTTATGTGTCAGGCTCTGGGCTAATAAATATTTACTGAGGGCCTACTATCTGTTAGGTACTATTCTAGGTTCTGCAGATAGCCTGAAAAAAAATAGCCAGAACCCATATCCTCAGGGAGTTTACTTTTATATATTTTCTCTTGGATCCAGGAATACAAGCACTTTGGAGGGGACTTTGAAAGTTGGCAACAGAAGACTTAAAATCTTTAAAAACATTTCACCAAGTAGTTCCATTTTTAGGAACTTATGAAGAAAATTATGTCAATTACTCCTACAAACCACAGGGTGGTTTAAAATAAATAAAAGGAAGAAGCAATATAAATGTAGAACAATTGTGATTCAGATGGATATGTTTTGATATTACCTTATAATGAATTACTACTTCAGCCACTAGAAATGATTCAGAATCTTATGAAAAGATTTGGGAAAATGTTCATGATATTGCAAAAGAGTATGTGATATATATTTTTATAAATCTCAGACAGAAAAATAAGAAGACTACATAATCAAATTCACAGTAATATCACTGAATAAATGCTAGAGGTGATTTAAATTTTACTTTTTTATTTGTAGTTTCTAAATTCTTATAATGAGGAGGTACCACTGATACAAAAAGAAATTACTTTGTAAATGTTGTAGCCCTATTTGTTTCCATTCCAGCCAATTTGTTGCCAAATGTCTCCACCTGTATCTTTGACATTGTGCAAGGAGAGGGGAAGGAAAAAAAAGTGTTCTTCAGTGATCCCTGTGTCATTCAAAGGCAGATTATCCCAGGGGGAGGAGGAAGGGAAGACCGATTCACATCAGTTCAGCAAGTATCACCCTGCACCTAAGAACAGCTCTAACTAACACTAAGTGAAATTTACATCTCTTTTTGAGCCTTTGTTTACCCATCTGTAAAATGAGAGGCTTGGACAAAATGATTTTTTAGTATACTGTCAATGAATAAAAATGATTTTCCTTACTCTGCGAAAATGACCATGAGCTCTAGACCCCAAGGCATGGAAGTTGAGTCTTTGACAAGATATGTGTGGAGAAAAGTCATAAATGTGACTAAGAAGGACCAGAAAGTGCTGGGTTTGCAGATGTGTTCTCATGTATTTTTCGAGTCTAATTAGAACATTTTCAATAAAGTTCTGGTGCTTTTGGAGTCGTGACAATCCCGTGGTTTGTTATTTTAAAAAGTGTCCTTTTATTTTTTCCTTCAAGCACATGTGTTGGATCTTAAGTTAAAAAGTGAAAATATATTTACGAGTATCCTTTGTACAATATTGACATATCCCATCAAAGATTTGGGTATCTGATATATGGGGAAGATAACATAAGAGATGATGAGAAAAGAGACACCTCTTCAGACCCATAAAATAAGATATAAATGTATTTGGGATTCTTTTTTTTTTTTTTTATTAATTAATTAATTTTTTTTTTTTTGCTGTGTTGGGTCTTCGTTGCTGCGCGCGGGCTTTCTCTAGTTGCGGCGAGCGGGGGCTACTCTTCGTTGCGGTGCACGGGCTTCTCATTGCAGTGGCTTCTCTCATTGTGGAGCATGGGCTCTAGGCACGTGGGCTTCAGTAGTTGTGGCACGCGGGCTTAGTAGTTGTGGCTCACGGGCTCTAGAGCACAGGCTCAGTAGTTGTGGCACACGAGCTTAGTTGCTCCGCGGCATGTGGGATCCTCCCAGACCAGGGATCGAACCCGTGTTCCCTGCATCGGCAGGCGGATTCTCAACCACTGCGCCACCGGGGAAGCCCCTGTATTTGGGATTCTTAAGGCAGATTATTTCTGCTTTAAGAGACATTCTCCAGCAGTGGAGTCCCACAGGACTTTTTGTGATAATGGAAGTGCTCTATATCTGCTTGTGCAATATGGTAGAAAATAGCCACATGTGGCTATTTAGCACTTGAAAGGTGTGACTAGTGCACATGGGAAACTGAATTTTAATTTTATTTAATTTTAATTGTTTTAAATCTAAATAACCACACTGTAGCCAGTGGCTACCACACTGGACAGCTCGGGTTAGAGCCTTGCAATGCAAAGTGTGGTTCTATGGACCAGCAGCAGCAGGGTTACCTGGTAACCTGCATTTACCCGGTAAATGCAGAATCTCATTCCTACCTGAAATCTACTGAACCAGATGGTACATTTTCACAAGATCCTCGGACAACCCACAGAATGGGAGAAAATATTTGCAAATGAAGCAACCGACAAGGGATTCATTTCCAAAATATGCAAACAGCTCATGGAGCTCAATATCAAACAAACAGACAAAGAAACCAACCCAAAAAATGGGCAGAAGATCTAAACAGACATTTCTCCAAAGAAGACATGCAGATGGCCAAACAGCACATGGAAATATGCTCAACATCAATAACTATTAGAGAAATGCCAATCAAAACTACAATGAGTTATCACCTCTCACTGGTCAGAATGGCCACCATCAAAAAGTCTACAAACAATAAATGCTGGAGAGGGTGTGGAGAAAAGGAAACCCTCCTACACTGATGGTGGGAATGTAAATTGATACAGCCACTATGGAGAACAGTATGGAGGTTCCTTAAAAAACTAAACATAGAACTACCATATGATCCAGCAATCCCACTCCTGGGCATATATCCAGAGAAAACCTTAATTCGAAAAGATACATGCACCCCAATGTTCATTGTAGCACTATTTACAATAGCCAAGATGTGGAAGCAACCTAAATGTCCATCAGCAGAGGAAGAGATAAAGATGTGGTACATATATACAATGTATCTATTTCATATGATGTCACTTATATGTGGAATCTTAAAAAATGATACAAATGAACTTATTTGCAAAACAGAAACAGACTCAACAGACTTTGAAAGCAGACTTGTGGATGCCAGTGGTGGGTGGGGGAGGAGGGAGGGATAAATTAGGAGGTTGGGATTAACATATGCACACTACTATATATAAAATAGATAATCAACAGGGACCTACTGTATAGCACCAGAAGCTCTACTCAATACTCTATAATAACATATATGGGAAAAGAACCCGAAAAAGAAAAAAAAAATATATATATATATATATATATATATATATATATATATATATATATATATATATATATATATATGAATCACTTAGCTGTACAACCTGGAACTAACACAACATTGTAAATCAACTATACTCCAATATAAAATAAAAATTAAATTTAAAAACAAACAAAAGGACAAGATTCCAGGTGATTCATATGCAAACTAACATGAGAAGCACCACTCTAGAGACAACAGTTCAACTTTCCATTTCATCAGTCACTCAAGTAACCAGCTGATCTTTCCATCGTCAGCAGGTACTAGGATCTGTCCTTGGCACCAGGCACTGGACTAGGCACAGCACGGAAAGTAGAGAAGGTATTGGAATGGGCACTGGGCAGCGTAGCATGGGGGATAAGGGCATGAGCTTGGGATCAAAGTCTTCTGGCAACATCCCTTTCTAAATCTTGAGCAAGTTATTTTACTTCTCTGAGACTGTTTTCCATCCTTTAGACAGAAACAATTTGTAAAGATTAAATGAGATAATGAACATTAAGAGCTGAGCACCTGGCTGGCACAGAGCAAGCACTCAATAAATGGTCCTTGTTGCTGTTGCTTTCATTATCAAGGCTCTAAAAATGGAGCTGCGGGAGATTCACACTCTTCCACCAGTTGCTTAGATAGACCTTTACAGCAGATGAGAATGTAAATGGTACTCCATGCTGAAAAGATGCTGACTCACAGCATTCTCAGGGAATGTCACTCATCCCAAATTCAGCAGGTAGGAAGAGACAGATCTTCTGTAGAGACACAGTTTTTTCATTAAGTAAAAATATCATAAGATAATGGATGCATGTGAATAAAAAGTATACTATTTAATTTTTAAAGGCCATGTCCTCTGTCACAGGCTCTTGGTAAGTTCTCCCAACTACAGCTCACATGATGATTCATTTATTTAACAAATACTTATTGATAACCTCCTTTTGGGAGGCAGTGTGGCATAGAGATTTAGAGCATGGATTCTGCAGTCCAACTACCTGGATTGGAAGCCCAGCTCTGTCACCTATTAGCAAATTTTTCTTGTGCCTTAGTCTCTTCATCTGTAAAATGGGAATAACAGTAACACCAACCACACAGCAATGTGTAAAGATTAAATGAGATGATACATTTAAAGCACTCAGTAGAGTGTTGGGTACCCAGCAGCTCAGTAAATATAAGCTAGAAAGACACTAGAGGTGAATAAAATAAAAATACACATGTACCTTAAAAAAAAAAAGCCTAAAGTTTATGTGCTTAAGAAGTGTTTGGAAGTACTTTTCTTTGCAAATTAGTTCTGTTCCTACTTTGTTCACATTTCAAACCAATGTTGCAAGGACTTGTGAATGCCAAGTGACGACAAGCATGTACAATGCTGGGGAAATATAATACGCAAAATTTAATGTGGTGTAGCATATGGAATCACTGCTTATTTGATTTCTTAGAACAGGTCTATTAATTGGAAACTTTCCTCCATGGTCTCTTTGGGGTCAATGCTGTTGTTAAGGGTGAAATAGAAGCTTATTTATATGAAGCAGGGTCCTTCTGGCATTCTCCGTGAGTCTTCTTGGAAAGAATCCAACACAGACCTGAATTAAACAGAGTCAGTTTCAGTGGTGCTGCTGATCAAATTTATCTATGAACTGAATTAAGAATTATGGAAGAGGCTGGAGCTAATATAAGCAGCACTAAGCATCCGTCCCATTAAGCATCCTTTCTCATTTGCCAACATGACTGTTAAACCAGAACACAGACCTTTTGACACAAACCACTGCTCGAAAATGACTGCACCAAATAACAGGAGGCCTTTCCCCTGACTCATCCTGACCCTCCCTACAGAAAAAAAACTTGATTATCTCACATGGATTAGGGACATGGTTATTGTCTGAGGGTAGTTAACCTGGTTTTTAGAGAATTGTACTACATATGTTTATAGATTTCCAATTTTCAGAGAAAATTATAGAAAAAACTGAAACCATCTGAGGATGAGGTGTGCGTATACACACATGTGTTTGATGACTTTGTTTCTTAGAATCATTATTATAAACTGTAAATAACACCATGGATAAGCTTTTGAAGAGCAGAAATTCTAATTGCATCTAATTTGTTGTATGGACCTGAGGAACTCTCTGGGTTATCCTAGAAATCAGGAGTCCGGGCAAGACCCAAGACCCTTGGCTATTAAGCTCACTATGCCCCTTTCCCTTTTTAAAAAAAATTTTTTTTATTTTATTTAAGTACAGTCGATTTACAATGTTGTGTTAGTTTCTGCCGTACAGCAAAGAGATTCAGTTATATGTATATAGTCTTTTTCCTATTCTTTTCCATTATGGTTTATTATAAGATATTGAATTATGCCCCTTTTCGCTTAATGCCCCACAAAACAAATAAAACCTACACTCAGAACCTGCCAAAACAAAAGCATGAATAAATGGACGAGTTTTTTAGGCTCTGAAATCAGTCTGGGTTCAAATCCCAGCTATGCCACTGACTAGCTATGACACCTTGGCAAATGACATAAAACCGCTAAAGTTTTCTCATGTAGACTGGGGATAGCAACCTTACCCACCTGATAAAGTGGTTGTGATAATTAAGTAAGTTAGTTAGGGAAGGTTTTGTTTATATCAGTACGTTTGAAGCACTGTTCTAAGCACTTTTCCTCTATTACCTAATTACGCCTCACAGTGCCCCACAGGACATTTCTTGTTATCTCCTCTTCCACCCATTTTACAGATGAGAAAATGAAGGCACACATACTTGGTAACTTGCCAAAAGCCACAGAGCTGGAAAGTGCAGGTTGTGGTATTTGAACTCAAGGAGTCTGACTCCAGAACCCATGTGTTAACCCTTGTGCTGTGAGTTGCTTGACATAAATCATCATTGATATGAGCTATTAATGCTACTGTATTTTTGCTGGACAGTAATAAAAATTAGAGCAGAAACCATTGCTAATGTCCCTATGCCATTATCTGTCCCTCCCTAGGGAAGGTAGGGCCCTGCTGATACATTTTTGAGGGCTAGAAAAATCTGTGGTTTGTGTTTACAAGGGAGGGGCAAGTGGTAAAGAATCCAAGAGTTCTTTCCAATGAATGTTGTGGTTTCAGTGGTTTAGGTAAAGAATTTCCCAAAATCTAACTTCTCCCTTCTCCTCCTGCACATCAGTTTACAGAATGTAGGGGCCAGTCTTTAGCCTGTGGGAGACTCTCCTTCAGACCCTTGTCTCCCTGCCAGAGCCTCACGAGCCCTGAGAGATCCTTTCTCTGCAGGCTTCTGAGTCTTTGGTCTCCGAGTTACCGACAAGCCACCCTAAGTTTTACTAACCATCTTCCTTCTAAACTCAGGCCTTACAATTCCCCAACCTGACTTCTATATAATGATAGACCTTCTCTTCCTCAAAATCTTGAATTTGTCCCACCTCAAGGCCTTTGCATACACTAGAATACTCTCCCAGCAGCTCTTGACAAGACTGGCTCCCCATCCCACCATTTTTAGGTGTCATCTTCAAAATCTTCCTCTTAAAGAAGCTTGCTTTAACCATCCAATCTAAATCTCTCCCCTCTACCACCCTTTCATCACCTACACCTTATTTATTTCCTTAAAGCACTTACTTTTTTTTTTCTTGTAATAATCTAGGCTTATGCCCTAGAAGTAAGCTCCATGAAATAGGGTCCTTATTTATCTTGTCTGTCACTCCACCTCGTATGTTAGCACGTGGATGCTCAGTAAACATTGATTCAACAAATACATACATGTACTCCTCTCCGCATTAGCTGTATCCCCCACACTTGTCTTCTTGCCTCCCTAGAATTGAATTCTCAAGGTCTTCTCTGCCTCACTGACTTCCCATCTCAAGTTCTTCCTCACGGGCCCTCATTCATTCATTTATTCACTCAACAAACGTTTTTTGAGTACCTACAAAGTGCCAGACATTGGTGCACAAAGATGAATAAAACACATTCTGGCCCTTGTGGAACTTTTAGTCTGCTAGGCGTGGCAGATGTGCGTAGATGATTTCAACAGAAGCTTCTGTCTACCACTGGTATTAAGGAGACACAGGGACTCTTAGCCAAACCACTGCAGTGGGGGAGTTGGGGAGGAGACTTCCTGTAGGGTGTGAAAGAGGAGCTGGTGTTTTAAAGACAAGTGGGAGACAGTCAAGTAAAGAAAACTGCAACAGGCATTCCAGATAGAGGCAAGCGCATGAACAAGGCTACAGAAATCATGATGGTGGCAAAACTCTTAAGTGGTTAAATATTAGATGGTGAGGTGTGAGGAACGGATGGCATGGGCCAGATCATGGATGGTCATGAATCATGTGCTAAAAAGCTTGAACTTGATCCTATAAGCAAGGGGGAACTATTGAGGGTTTTATTCAGAGAGTAAAATCTCCAGGGAAGCTATTAAATTATTTAGATTTTTAAAAAGCAACCTCAAAATTTCCTTTCCTTGAGCTCCCAAAGGGCAGTAATTCACATTTGGTCAACTTAAGAGAAAGAGGAAGGAAGGAGTTACATAAGAATACAAATGCTGGGTTAAAAAGACATTGAATTTTTTTTCCCCCCTGCAGAAGGCCTATAACAAAGAGTATGTCTATTGTCTAGGCATGGGCATAATTGCAACTCTTTTTCTTTTTCTTTTTTTTTTTATACTGGCATCATTTGCTTAAGCTAAGAGATGATTCCATTTTGATTGGAAACCATTTCTGATTCAACTTAAATGACCTGCATAAATATTTTATAACCACTCAGGATCAGCATACATGAGAATAAGCTAGACTACTTAATAAACTTGCCTGCTTTAGTGCTGCAGAGAAAAAATAAAACTTGAATAAATGGAGGGAACATTAGAATCGAAAAGATGTGTGACAGAAATTCTTTGGATAAACAACCCATTGCTAAGAAACCACTAGTTTTCAATAATTTACTAATTAGTAATCACCTACTAACTAAATATACACTAGGATATTTCTAAGCATAACTTATTTTTTAAACTGTAAGCATGCTTATATTTATAATTTCATCAATTGCAAAATTTTTCCTTTATTCTAAGAGAAAAATAAAAGGAAGATGGGGATGAGAAAGAGTGTGGGGAAATGAATAATGTACAGAGTTGATCTGTATTATCCAACCCATAAGTCTTCCTCCCAGAAAATCAAAATTCGAGGTACTGAGGTTCTATTCAGGGAAAGTCTAAGAAATAGCCTTTTAACTCCACACTTCTTTTTTTTTTTCAGTTATGCCTCTTTATTTTGTTCTTTCTTATACAGTGTGCCCACAAACTGTGTCCCATGGCTATGTTTGATTTCTCAGGAATAGGGATCAAGTTTTTGGCTTCTACATGACTGATTAACATCCAGCACTTTGGATGTACTGATAGTAGACGCTCAAAAAACATTTCATGACTCAATCAACTCTCACCCCACTTTGTCTCCTGTCTTGTATGGAAGAGAGATATTGTCATGAAGGCAAATTTAAAGGTTTCCTGAAAGTTACTTACAACAAAAGAATCTTCTGGAGTACAAAATGCACATGTGTAATTTTTGTACACCATCTTGAAGAATACAAGCAAAATTTAATGTTTAACACTTATTCACCCGTTCAACAAATACTGAGCATCTACCCTGTTTCTGGCAGTATTCTTGGGACTGTGAATACAAAAGTGGGTAAGACAGACGTGGGAGACAGACAATATACAAGGAAGGGTTGAATAAATTAAACATTACAAATTGAGATAAGTGAAATGAATATGAACAGAGATATCAAATTTCTACCCATTTTTTTTAAAGCTCAACCCAGGTGTTACCCATGTGAAGCTGCCCACAATGGCCCTGGGATATGTTAGCTACTTTTCCCTGTCTTCTTCCATTAAACTTTCCACATAGCTCCTTGACGGAATGTATCATTTTGTATTCTAATAATTCTTGCTTGTCAGTATTTACCCCAGACTAGAACCAAAAATCTCACACATGATACACCTACTTTAAGAATTTGTTGAAAGAATGAATGAATGAATGAACCTGTCCTGGCTCTTAAAGTGTCAGAATCTCTCAGGCGCTGATGGAGAATCCACAAGTCTCTCTAGACATAAGCTATTCTGGCATTAACTTCACCAGTCACTGATGGTGCTACCCTACAGGACTACCTGGTAAGTTGCGGCTGCTTGTCATTTTCCAGCATCCTACTACGATGGTCCATCTCTGGACAGCCCATGCGGGTCATGTGTTGCTAAATTGCCCATGTTCTCCAGGAGAAGAAGAGTGATGCACAGGTAGTACACCATTACTGACAACACTTTCCCCTCATGCTTTGAGGGCCTGTGCATTTCTTAAATAGAAGGTTAAAGCATCAAATAAGGTGGGTAGTTGCCCAGAGTTAACTGTGAACTCTGGCTTTTGTAACTGAGGGTTATCTGTCCACTGTTGATCATCTAGCCTCATGGCGAAGTGTTCCAACTCTGCAGACAGATTTCCTAGGTTGAAATCTGGGTTCTGTCATTTACTCTCCCAATAAGTTCACTTGTGAAACACTCTCTTGACATCCTGGTAAGGAAAAAAGGTTATACCTTTACAGACCCAATCTAAAATCTTTCTATTTTATATAATAACTTATCTCCTCTATGGCAAATATTTAGATGTAAGTATATTTTGTGAAGCAGCAAGATAACATCAGGATTCCTTAATTCCACAGATTCTGGAGTTAAAGAGACCTGCATTCAAGAGTTGGCTTTGCCACTTTCTGTGTATGTAACCCTGAGAAAGCTGCTAAATATCTCTGAGTCTCCACTGTGCTTATGTATAAATGTGGATAATATACTGTTTACTTCTAGGGTTGAAATGAGGATTGAATGAGACATGGGCTTGGCCCAAGGTCTGGGAAATGGGAGCCAATAAATGTAAGCCACCACCACGCCACCACCATCATCATGATAGGGAAATAATCCTCCATGACGTTGTTAAAATTCTTGTGACAGCTTTTTTTTTTTCTCTCTCTCTATTTTTGGCTGCATTGGGTCTTCGTTGCCGTGCTCGGGCTTTCTCTAGTTGCAGCAAGCAGGGCTACTCTTCGTTGCGGTGCGCGGGCTTCTCACTGTAGTGGCTTCTCCTGTTGCGGAGCACGGGCTCCAGGCACACGGGCTCAGTAGTTGTGGCTCACAGGCTCCAGAGTGCAGGCTCAGTGGTTGTGGCGCACGGGCTCAGTTGCTCCGCGGCATGTGGGATCTTCCCTGAGCAGGGCTCGAACCCGTATTCCCTGCATTAGCAGGCGGCGGATTCTTAACCACTGCGCCACCAGGGAAGTCCCCCTTGTGACAGCTTTTCTTCTTGATTATCCTTTCAAGTTTGTTTATATGTCAAACATTTTTGGAAGACAGAGATAGGGTTTCTCTACAGGGCAGAGGAAAGATTTGTTTCCCACCAAGATTATAAAGATAATAGTCTCCCTCCAGGACAAAAACCGGGCAGGTTTGCTAGCAGCACCCATATAAAATTGGAGTCTCCTAACCTCAGTGCAGACCCACTGAATATGCGATATCTACCTGGGCTCCTCCCTGTGGCCCCACGGGACGTGGGGAACATGGAGAACCGCTGTAAACAGGAAGGAAGCACAGGCTCCAGGCTGTGCCGTGAGTGGGAAAGCCCGTGGTCCCTGCCACAGGAGTTTTGAGTCCTCTGCCAGCATCTGTGATTCTCTGGCAAGTTAACTTGTTAGCTTTTGCAAGCAGAGTAAAATCTCAGACCCTTCACAGTTCTTGAGTATCATCCTCTTCATCATCATTCTTCGGAGAGAAGAAAATGTTGAAAGCCTATAGTATTAAGGTCTTTAGCCAAAGTGAAACTCCTTATGTGACTCAGGGGTACCACTCCCTATGAAGGCTCTCATCATTTGAGTTTAATATATGACTATAACTAATGTATTCTGTTTTCACTCAGAATCATGTAGATAAATGGGAATATAATTAACTGGGTAAATATTTTAAATGCCAGGTAACTTTGAGTGTGTTTACTGGACATGAATTAACCTGACTAAATACAGAATTACATTTAGGTTACAAATTGCAGATTTGCATTTTCCTCGTTAATATAAACAGGTTCCTTTACTTCTGCTTGTTTTGAATACACAGAGTTCAAAACAGAGCCATCCAGGCAATTTGGTGCATATATTGCACTGCCATGATCTTGCTGAATGTGTTTGTTAATATCCTTTTTAATCTGTGTCATTTTAGTTTCAAATGATTTGGAATAAACCAGAACAACAGCAACAAAAAGATTAAAACATCGCTCCCAGAAAACTCATTTATAAAACATTCTTCTTTGATGTCTTAGTAATAAAACAATTTTACACCTAGAACCCCCAATTTCATTTTCTGTCTATTTTTATACAAAGCCCTTTGTCAGGGGAAACACGAAGCCTAGGTGTCTTTGTGAAGGTGGCAGGCTAGGGTACAGGATTAGAATGGAATCGAATGAGTTACATGGACCTTGGTTCAAGTCCTACATCCATCTCTGTGACTAACCTTGGAATGTGAACCTAATTTCCTTATCTGTAGCATGGGCATTATAACACATACCTCTAAGACTTAACGTGGGGGTTTAACCAAGGGATAGTGCTTCGTGAACACTACTGAAATGTGTGCCTATAAAACAATAAAAAAATAGATGATCTATTTAGTAAATGCCACCAATTCAAGAATTTTTTTGGCAGATATAAGGCTGAATTAAAAACAATTCCTGCCAACAAATGTTCTTTGGCTTACTCTGAAATACTAAAGAAGGAATAAATGCATAGAGTTTATGTTTATTTGCCACGGGAATGATGTTACCCAGTGAGGTCTCAGTGAAGACCTGTATAAGACATTTCTTTCATGCCTAACTTCCCAGATAATCTTGCCCAAGGAATTTCTATGCTTTTACTTCATTGACACTATCAATCATGTAAATTTCCTGTTTTGCTATGGACACCAGGAAGCTCTAAATGAAATCTGTGGTTCAGTGTTTAAAACCCAACTTTATCACATTAATCATAATAACGGTAGCTACCATTTATTTTTCACCAACAATGTGCCAGGTGTTTTTCACCAATCGTACTTACTCCTCACAGTAACCCAGTGAAGTAGGTATCATCGCCCCATTTTACAGATAAGAAAACAGGCTGAGACAAGTGACGCAATTTGTTCAGAGTTGCATGGGAAGTGAAGCTGAGTTTTGAATCTGGCTGAGTCTGACCTTAAAATTTAAGTTCTTTCCACAGTGTCATACTACTTCCAGTTTTGATCATCTGGCCTGTCTAGATTCTCCTGGCTCTTGATTTTCCTCTCTTTAGAGTTATTATTATTATTTTTTTTTTGGACACAGTCCTGTAGGCATCACTCTTTGGTCTCACTTTGCTTGTATTAACACGTTACTTTCCGGCTTCTATTCAGTGAGGCATTCATAAAGACAAAGATTCAGATATTTGCTTCCAAAGCTGAGCTAAACAGCAGAAGTCTATTCTCTGTAAGCAAATAATACACATACATGGACCTTAAATATGATTCAACTACAGAACACATGAAGTTGAGCCAAACTTTGGTTGTTAACCTGGTGTGCAGTGTGGGCAGTGGCCAGTGATGCCATATTAAAACACACATGCACACATACAAACGCACATAGCTGTGAAACACATGATCCTGGGCTTCTCGAGATAAACTCATCTGGTCTGCTGGGCCTTTGCACATGCTTTACTCTCTGCCTGGAGTGCCTCCCGTGCCTCTAACTTCACTTAATTCACTTCTACTCATTCATCCTATCTCTGAACGGCCTTTGCATCCACTGAGAAGTTTTCTACTCTCCTTACTCCAAGGCTAGGTCAAACCCCCCTAGGCCTCCTAATAGGTACGAAGCACCTTCCCCTTCAAAGTGGTGGTCAGAGTTGTCATTTGACATTTATTCATGTGATCCTTTGATGGGTTTCTTTCTCTTCTACTACACCTTAAACTCCACGAGGACAGAGAAAGTGTTTCCCAGCCCATGATAGACAACCAACATATTTTCATTGAATGAATCAGCAAGTCTTTAACTGCTGTACTTCGCTGGGGGTAGAGTTAGGTAACTTGGGTGAGGAGGATGGTTTTAAAATGAAAAGGGATCAAGACACCCCCTTGACATTCCAGATATTGAATAACTTGAATAAACCAACAAATACTTATGGACACTTATTAAGTGACGCTCATAATGTTAGACCATCACACTTTTCAAATCAAGAATCTGAAGCTAATGGTATATCACAATGGTATATCATTTTTTCCATTTTTCCGTCCTTCTCTTTCCTACCATTCTTGGGTCCCCAAACTAGGTCTTCACCAGCTGTACCCTGCATTACTAGGAGGCACTAGTTCTGAGCTGGTGGTGGCACTGCCCCAGGGTCACCCAGTAGTGCTGAGTGGGCTTCTGAGATGAGCAAGAAGATCCCTCATCAACGGGGAGTGGCTGTGAGGCGGGCAACAGTGGCCTCCTTCAGCACATCCCATCCTTCCACCTTCCAAGTCTGTTTCGCTGCCCAGGAAAGCTGAGCCACACAACTCCACATCACTACTCTCGCTGGGTAGTTTACGAATGGGTAGGTCCATGGGGTTTAAGTACCCACTAGCTGGGGAAGGAAGCAACCATTGCTCAGAGGTGGCTGACCTTGGCAAGAACGATGTTTTGAAGCAAATGAAGGGAAAGCTTAGAGAGGAGCACAGAAGACATCAATGGAGGCATGACTGGGTGATGGGATTGGCGGGCATTTAATTTTTTTCTCTTTCTCTAAAGCAGGGGTTCTCAACCTGGGGGAATATTTTGGTCCCCTCCCTGCTAAGGGACATCTGACGAGGTCTGGACATGTTTTGGTTGTCACAACCAGAGGGAGAAGGGAGGTTGCTACTAGCGTCTGGTGGAGAGAGGGCAGGGTTACTGTTAAACATCCTACAATCAACACTCTAGCCCCTGTTGCAGGTGTCAATAGTGGTGAGGTTGAGAAACGCTGGTGTATAGCTATATGACCTTTGGTTTCTTAAGTTCCCCATGCCTCTGTTTTCTCATCTGTAAAATGGGTATAATCATAGGTCTTTTCTCACCAAATGGATGTATTGAGTTACCATCTACGTATAAAGTGCTCTTAGCCCATAGAAAATGCACACAGTGGTAACAAACATCAAGTCTCTGCCCAGTTTAAAAAATACTTCCATTTTCCCACTGCTTTCAGAATAATTTCAAGCACCTCACAGACCCCGCTCTCTTCTCCAGCTGCTCTTGTCCCATATCCTCTTACCAGAGAAGCCTCACTCATCAATGTTTATTCCCTGAACACACCCAACTCTTTCCTGCCTGGGGGGCCTTTGCACATGCCAGTCCCTTTCCTAGAGGCCCTTCCCCTGCCTTGCACTTGGAAAGCCCCTTCTCTTCCTTCTTGCCTCACCTTATATATTATCTCCTCAAAGAGCCCTTCCCTTGATCAGATTGCAGAAGGAGGACTCTGGTTTTGTTATCAGTCATGCCTCTGCTTCTTTAACAGCCCTGGTCACAATTGGTACTTATTAATTTGCTTGCTTACTTCGTTAATGCTCCATCCCACAGCAGGTTGTATGCTTGTTCTGCCTTAGCTGAGGACTGGAGTGGAAACTGATGAATGAATGCAGTGGAGGGCTGGGAGGACCACTCTTCCTTTGAGATTGGAGGAAATGAAACAGAGTGAAGCCCCAGAGCCATCTCGAGGTCGAGGGGCATTCTGCTTTAATAACCTCAACTTTCTTGGGAAGAAAGTCTACTGTTGCCAGGGGCAACAACTCTGGATAGAATGGCACTGAGCTGAAGGAGAGAGAAAAGGGATAGAGAAAATAACACAGTCAAACTAGGCTTAAGGGCGGTCCTTATTTAAGATGATGTTTAATCTATTTCAGGCTCATTAGTTTTATGAGTCTGTGGCTTTTGTTTCCTATAGAAAAGAGCCTCACCCGGAGATTACAGCTCAGAAATAACAATATGTTCCAACAGACTGCCCCCTGGTGATTTGAAATGCCCCTAGAAATAGCTCTGTATTGTTACCGCCTTACAAGTCTATAACGCGAATTTGACATAAGTGCTTTAATACTGGGTAGCTGTAGTTCGGGTCACGACATATCACAGTGATTTCTATTTTTTTCCTTATTTATCTATCTATCCTTTATTTATTTATTCACTTAACATAGTGAAGGACAAAGTTACCGAGTGTTGAAGTGCTATGTACATAATGCCACCTCATCTTTTTATGGAAGGAGGAGGACAGAAATCTCAAATTGACTGAGAATGAACAAGGCAGTAGCATTTATGGGTCTTAAGAACCAGTATCAAATAACACAGAGGCCCAAAGATGGATATACAGAGATGAAAACCTTCTAGGCCAGGATTTCTGAACCTTGGAACTACTGACATTTGGGGTCAGATAATTCTTTGTCGGGGAGGGCTGTCCTGGGCAAAGAAGAAGGTTTAGTAGTATCTGTGGCTTCTACCACTAGATGCCAAAAGCACCTCAGTTGTTACGACCAAAAACATCTTTTGATGTTGCAGAGTGATGCCTGAGGGGCAAAACTGCCCCTAATACTGAGAATTCACTTGCTAATATGCTTTCAGAATTTTTCTGTGCCAGGCATACTATAAATATCATCTCATTTCCTCCTCAAAAGCAGCCTATGGAGTAGATATTAACCTCATCTTTCTCTCTCAAAGGAAGAAAGTGACTGAGTCATTTGGTAACTGCCCTCAATCCTACAGTTAGGAAGGGCGACAGGCATGATTCAAACTGGGGTTGGTGGGATTCCAAACCTTACCTCCAAACTACTATGCTATGAGGAAGAATCTTTCTCAACCTACATTAAAGATGAATTTTCAACATTTTATGAACCACCTCCCATCAGTTTTCTTTTCCTTTCCTTCCACAAACATTTATCGGCACACTTTGTATGTAAACCCGCTATGTTAAATGACTGAGCCCAGAGAAGCAGTTTACTTCTCAGATCCACTCAATCTCCTTTCTCATCCCTGCTTTGTCTTAGGGATGTCATTTCTACATGGTCTTAATCAGCTTCCGTGTCTACTGGCTTTCTGTTGGGTTCAGCCAATGAGAGGCACCACCAAGAGATCAGAGGGTGGGATGAGAGAGAGGTTGGGGTATTTATCCTAGTGGCTCCCTTCCTGTCAGATAGCAGTTTGGTACTTCTCTATCTAAAGCTCTTGTTGGGTGGCCCTCCTCCCCTGCCTCTTCAGGCTCTGGGCACTCTGGTCTCCCTGTTCCTTCATCCCTTATGGGTTTCCCTTTTTCTGCCCACTCTTTTTCAAAAAACCCCTTCATTCAGCACGCCTCAATTACCCAGTCTGGGTAAGCTAGCTGTTTTGTTTTTTTTTGCTAGGACTCTGATGACTGATGAGGAGGAATATAAAAAACGAATAAAGGAAGAGAGCCTAACCCTTGTCTCGGAAAATGTTCATCCTAATTGGGGAACAAATCATTCAAACCAAACAGCTAGAGTAATTACGTGCTGAGCATAGAAAATATGAAATATACTAATGATAGTGGTGATAGTAAAGACTACAATTTGAGCATCTACTTTAAACCAAAGTATTAAAATCTTCCTCTCACTTAATCTTCACAATAACCCTATGGTGTGTTACTGCTCTCATTTATGATTGAGGAAACAAGATTAACAAGATTAAGTACCTTGTTTAAGGCCATACAACCAGTAACTGGCAGAGCATATTACTGAATTTAGAGATCAAAGTAGAGTCAAATTGGACTAATATTAACCCCAAATGCAACCAAATACAATTAAAAAAAAAAAAAACAAACCATGAGAACAAACACATTTAAGAGAGAACTGTTTCCAGGTGAAAAGGCACTCATTCAGATGACACTAATTCAGAAATTGTCCTTGCTCAGGCAAGGAACCTGCAACTCTTCCTGAATAAGATGCTGGAATATTTCCTCTCTAATATTTACAGTCTTAAGTGCGACAGCAAAGGCTACAGTCCGAAGTGATCAGTTTTTCAAATCAAGAACTTTGAAATTAAGAATTATTTCAGTGGGCCTTTAACTTCTGGAACAGCAATTAATTCTTGCACTTTCAAGACAGTTCTGTTCATGGTTGTATTATTGCATAAAATGGGCCTATCGGGGAACAAGACATTTTGACCCCAAAGTTTGACCCTGCCATTTCAATGCCACAAATATTTTGATTACAAACATTAATCAGATTTAAATCAACACTGGAGAATCTTTATCAAGGCAATAGTTTCTCGGGTAAATGACATTAAGAAAATTTAATTCCTTAATCAAATTTCTATCCAGCACAAGAGAATCATCTCCAATTTTTCCATTTTCAGTTTTATCAAAATGATATTCATAGGGGTGAGCTCATTTCTTTTGAACCTTCATAAACATTTGCTTCTTTTATCAGATTTTTTTCCACAATGACTTCAAAGAGTTTTTTGCCAGAGTGAATTTTCTCATTGGCCATTATTGCTGCTAAGGCTCATTTTCCTGGGCCAACTTCTGCAAAATCTAAATTTTGTCAAGAAGATGTTATTGATATTTCCCATCCATTTTTAGGCAATATCAAATTTTAACATATGCAGTTTTAGGAATTCTCAGTTTCATTCCATCTGAGTATTTCTTTTTTAAAAAAATTAATTCTTATTATAGTTGCTTTACAACATTGTGTTAGTTTCTACTGTACAGCAGAATGAATCAGCTATACATATACATATATCCCCTCTTTTTTGGATTTCCTTCCCATTTAGGACACCACAGTGCATTAAGTAGAGTTCCCTGTGCTATACAGTAGGTTCTCATTAGTTATCTATTTTATACATAGTATCAGTAGTATATATATGTCAATCCCAATCTCCCAATTCCTCCCACCCCCCCCTTCCCTTATGGTATCCATACATTTGTTCTCTACGTCTGTGTCTTTATTTCTGCTTTTCAAATAAGATCATCTATACCATTTTTCTAGATTCTACATATATGTGTTACTATACGGTATTTGTTTCCATCTGAATATTTCTAAACAGAATTAAAACCATGCTCCACAACCAGTTCTTCAGTGGAGGTGTCTCCCACTCCGGTCTATTGTGAGGACTCAGAACCCCAGTGTGTGTTCG
Organism: Balaenoptera acutorostrata; assembly: GCF_949987535.1. Classification (NCBI taxonomy): domain Eukaryota; kingdom Metazoa; phylum Chordata; class Mammalia; order Artiodactyla; family Balaenopteridae; genus Balaenoptera; species Balaenoptera acutorostrata. Next base: position 27,337,986 of record NC_080073.1, on the reverse strand, counting down.
ATGCCAAATACAGAGCTGGGGTCGGGGAAGGGAGAAGTGCACCGTCAAGCGCAGCTCTCCTCTCTCCCTCCGTTTCCAATGAGCCTGATTAAAAAACTAAAGGAATTAGAAAGGGGGGCCCAAACTCACAATAGGGAAATAGTATTTTAGGTAACAATACTCTGTTTCTAAATCAGCCCTTCTTCACCTGGAACCTATGACATTGTAAGTAAACAAGTAGATATTGAGACGTGAATGCATACAATCACTTTTTTCCTGTGCTGGGTGTGGGAGTGGGTCCTTAGCTTTCACGGAGGCTGAAGACCCAACAAAAGCCGAGAGTCAGAGATGTAAATTCCATTAAGTGTTTGCTGTAAAGCACGTGGAAATGAATCAAGTCAAATACTTCACAACGTCTTTAATATTTAACTGAGAGAGTGGCTTAATAGTTTTACCGAATCGTGCTTTCCTCTCATTTCCGCAGATCCCACCCTCTCCTCCAATCTTATGAGATGTCTGAAACCAGCCTCTCCTGCACCGCTTCCTTCGGTACTGTGCATTGCGTAATCACCACCAGACTTAGCTCCTTGGCATTTACCTCTCTCAGAAGTCCACAATGTCCACACTGCAAGCTTTGAGAAAATGCGTGCATTTGGCAGTATGGATTTACATTTATTTGTATTAAAAGAATCACAAGAACCAGTATTTGTAGATGAAGGGATATGCCACGTGACTGTCAAAAGCCCTGCATTACGGAGATTTATTTCAATCCTAATCCATCCTTCAAAGCCCAGCTATGGTCCACCTAACTCTTCCTGAAGCCGTCTCTCACAGGTAATGTTTTGGTCCGAGCACTGAAACTGATAATTCAGGATTCTTTCCTAGGGCAAGGACTGGTGATTATTAAATAGTCATAACTGAGTTACTTTTTGTTAGAAAGTATCTTTCTCCCCCAAATGAAGACATCCATTATCTCTGTGTCACAGTTTAAGCAAATTAATTTATAACCTTAAAAAAATCAAAAGATACATTATGTTGGAGTTTGAATTAAACTTTTAAAATACTATACTTATTTTGCTCTAAATTTCTAAAATTGCCTTTTATTTACTTAAATATCCTCCGAGGGCTTAAATGTCTCTGAACTACCTATGTACCCCTATGAAAAATTATATACAAAATCAAAATTATGTTAACATTTTTTCATTATGAAAACATTTTTACACAATAACATTTACTTAATTTCATTCTAAAAATATTTACACAATAATGTCAAATGAAAAGTCAGGATACGTACTAGTATAAATATAGTATGACCTCAATAATGAAAAAAATAGTATCCAAAAACAAATGGAAGAAAATGCACAAACAATGTTAACCTATTTTTCTTCAGCGGTGGGAATACAGGTGATTTTAAACTTATTTTTATATGCTTTTCTGCATGAGTACATTTTATACAATGAGCATAATTTTACTGGTATAATCGGAGATGTCCCTGTTTAAAAGCCCTCTCCCCTTCATCTGTAAATTGGCCTTCCACGGTGAGGTGGCAACGCCCAGACAGGCTAGCTAATATGCCGAAGCTTAATAAGCTAGTGAGTACTAGCGCTCGAGTTTGAACCCAGAAACTGTCACCCTTGAGAAACGATTCCTTCCTGTTAGCAAATAACAAATAGCCGTCTCTTACGTTTGGAGTCAGTGTAAAGATACAGCCACACAAGTCTCAGCCTCAGATATGCATGCAACCTCGTTTTAAAGGCAGCAGAGAAAACATTTGCTGCCTCAGGCCGCACAGGCTGTCTAGGTGGTTCTTAGGCATTATGCAAATCACTCACAGGAGCAATTAAGTGGTTCAAAATATACACTCTCCATGGGAAGAATACACGCATGCTCCTTTACAAAATTGATGTTGGCTTCCTTTCTGAATTATAAGAGATTGAGTAGATTCTCCATCACTCCATTTGAGACAGTGCCCCAAAGCGTTAGCCAAAGGCATGGGTCTACCAGCAAATGATTTATGTGTGCATAAGAACCCCCTTCCAAAACACTCTTGGTTGGTGACCTTTTGACCCTCTAACTTCCTGGTAGAAATTAAACAGGCTTGTGTCAGTGGGGGGGCCGGGGGAAGTAAGGGAATAGAAGAGCGCTGGTCAAAAGTGCCTCAGGGAGGTATTTTGATTCTAACACCCAATTCCAACACATACGGGGTGTTGACGGGGTCACCCCACACCAAGCAATCGTCCAAAGTTTAACTCAACTCTGACACTATCTAACTGGAGACAGCGTCAGACTCCACAGGTTAAGGGCTCAGTCGAACTGGACAGCCCCCTCTCCTTCAGATTCCAATCACAAGTCCAAGTTGTTACCTACGCTTCTGACCACTCAGCTATAAATCACAGGTTCCCATGACCTCTTCCTTGGATTCCATTCATTTGCTAGAGCGGCTCACAGAACTCAGGCAGACACTTACTCACCGTTTGCCAATTTATCATCAAAGGATGTGATAAAGGATACAGATGAGCATCCAGATGGAAGAGGTGCGTAGGGCAAGGTGTGTGGGAAGGGGTGTGGAGCCTCCATCCTTCTCTGGGCACCAGCACCGCCACGTGTTCACCATCCTGAAAGCTCTCCTAACCCCGTATGTTAGGGATTTTTATGGAGGCTTCATCACGTAGGCATGATCAGTCATTAACTCCATTTTCAGCCCTTTCCCTTCTCAAGAGAATGGGAGGCGGGGCTGAAAATTCCAAGTTTCTAATCAGGGCTAAGTCTTCCTAGTGACCAGCCCTCGGCCAGGAGCCGTCCAGGAGCCCACGCAGGGTCTCCCCATTGGAACAAATGACACTCATCACTTGGGGAACTGCAAGTTTCGGGAGCTGTGTGCTGGGAACTGGGGGAGGAAGGGGCCAATATATATTAATATCTTCTGTTATCTAACAGCAGGTCATACTCCATAATGCCTCTCTATTCCCCCCAGATCTCTACTTTCCATTTACCCACTTGGTTTTCTTGTCTCTCTCTTCTATTCGACTCTAAGTTCTTTTCCAGCAGAAGCTGTGCTTGGCTTATCACTAAATCCCCCATGTTTTGCCTAGTTGCCAGCACATAATAGAAGCTCAGTAAATCCTTATTGAATGAATGAATGAATAAAACTTGTGGGGCTTTTCAACAAGAGGCATGGCTATGTAACACGTCTCAACTCTGCACACAGTTGGCACTTACTAAATGTCTAATCATTTTATGATTTAAAACTATGAAACAAGATAACAGATAGTTGCAATTGAACTAAGCCCACATATGACATGGAATCTGTGGGTAGCTGTAGAAAATCAGTACTTAGAAAGTAAGCATATCTAATAAACAACAAGGTCCTACTGTATAGCACAGGGAACTATGTTCAATACCCTGGGATAAACCATAATGGAAAAGAACATAAAAAAGAACGGATATATGTGTATAACTGAGTCACTTTGCTGTACAGCAGAAATTAACACAACATTGTAAATCAACTATACTTCAATTAAAAAATAAATTTAAAAAAAAAGGAGGAAAGGAAGCATATCTGAAAAAACTTATTTCTCCAATCCTGCCAAGCTCATTTTTTTCTGGGCCAAACCACCAGTCTTTGGAAAGTAATGGGAAGGTCTAAACACACCATAAAGAAATGTAATGTGAGCCACATATATAATTTAAAATTTTCTAGTAGCTGTCTTAATAAAATAAATGAAATAAATAGAAATAGATGAAATTAATTTTAATACTATATCTAACCCAACACATCTACAGTATTCTCATTTAAAATGTAATCAATGTAGAAAGTTCCATTTTATTTCTACAATTCTTCTAAACCTGTCTGTATTTTTACATGGAAAGCACAGATTTCTAACTTTCCAAAATCTCTAATCAAATCTCAGGAAGAAGTTACACCGTGGGAGAACCTAACTACGGTTGTTTACAAATTTACAATTCCTTCCAAACTAACAAGCCATATTCTGAAAACGCAGACGTGCATTTGTCATCGCAAGAACAGGTTTTGAATGAGGCTGGAGTGTATTCTGAGGGCTGTGCAATCATTAGGGGTTAACTCCATGAAACTGAATCCTTGAGCACAGGGAGTACCCACTCTCTTCCTCCTTCAACTGTTTTCATTACTTTAAAGATCAAAGCAATTAGTCGATGACATGAATCACCAAACACATTTTCACATTTTAAAAGCAAACTCAATTCTGAGGGCTCCGCAGAGACACAAACCTCACAGACAGGTTTTGCTTGATTTCTGTCTTCTTTTTGGTCCCTCCCTTATCGGAGCTCATCAAACCCCTTTCAAACTGTTCCGTCCCTCTCTTGAAGATGGGTACAGATTTTTTAAAAACTTAAATTTCTGTTTCTTAGATTTCTAGGGGACTATGGTTCTGAAGATAAATGGAGAAACAATATGTATGCATATATTCACCAAAAGATGTGTGCTTGATCATGGCAATACAAATTGTAATAGTCTCAAACTGCAAACAGCTAAAATGTCCATCGCCAGTAGAATGGGTGAAAAACGGTGGGATAGTCAATGAACTACACACAGAGTGAAAATGAATCCACTGCTCTACATGCAACAACATGGGTGCACCTCACCCACAAATTAGTGAGTGAAAGAAACCAGAGACATCACACAATGATTCCACCCATATAAAGTTCAAAACCAGGCAAAACTAATCCATGGTGTTAGAAAGCAGAATAGTGGTGACCCTCCATGGGAGCAGTGATTGGGACGGGGCTGGAAGAGGCTGCCAGGGGACATCATTTTTCTTGATCTGGGTGCAGACTGTATATGTGTACATGTGAGATCTGTGTGATATTCTGTATGTCCTTTATACTTCAGTACTATTTACATAAAAATAACAGGGCACATAGAAAGTTAGAAACTTGGTGTCATACACTCCTATCTCACGTGTTTCTGTTAAAGATTGGTCACTGTATGCTGCTTCTTGCTTCTGCCTTTTTGAATTTCTAAGTAAGTTGAGATAAAACAACTGATATGGCTTTTAAGTATAAGGCATTTTTTCCTTTCTGTGCGTATGCCTTTTTTTTTTTTTCCTCTCTCTTTCTGTCGGTCTCTATCTCTCTTTCTGTCTCTAGGGCCTTCTGTCTTCTTCAGGTGTGCAAATTCACTGAAAAAAGGAGAGATTAGCAATAAGTAAACTTTTCTGCTTGAATTAAAACAGCTATGGACTGTCTTTGAAACCTTCAAATTAATCTTTTCATGATGATGTGGGTATCCTGAAGAGTTAAAATAATTTTTTGTCAGTTTCTCATTTCATTTTCCAATTTGAGCTGAAAGAGACATCAATTTTTCTCCACCCATCCCGGTCTCACAGAGATGATCACAGGAGATGGATATATTTTTATAAAGCTTTAAATTAACAACTGTGTGATAAACACTCTGACCCTGCCTTGCTATGAATACTTATAAGACAATAGATAAGGCCAAAAGGATGAAAAAATGTGTTTCGTACACCAAGACCTATATATATGTGTGTGATGGCAAAACCCTTTCCCATTTCAACTCTTCCTGTCTCTTTAGGAAAATGGTAACCTAGCTGCAGGCTTTGGATATAGTCACCAAGGAATGAATACATTCTGGACTTAGAGGTTGTCCCTTGCTACCCACGCCTACCCAACATCAAATAAATTTGTTTACAAAGGTGGGTATTTTATTAGTCCCTCCCACAAAAGTAACTTGGGTTAAAATGATCTCATTTCAAAGCATCATATAGAAATTAGAGTCTAGAACTTAAAAAAAACAAACAAACTCTATTCACAGCCTAGGACAGTCACTTAGAGCAAATGCAATATTCCAGTGTAAGAAAAAAGGAAGAAATTTCCCCTTAATGGCAAGTTAAAGAAATAAAATAAAATAAAAATCAGGCATGGCTAAATGAAAACTTCCTGGCACTGCTGGGTAAGATGACCCTACTATCTTTGCAGAAACCTGACTTAGTGCAGAATAGTATGAAACTGTGCATTCAGAAAGCCTCACGTTAACTAAAAATAGTGCTACCACATGATCCAGCAATCCCACTCCTGGGCATATATCCAGAGAAAACATAGTTCAAAAAGATACATGCACCCCAATGTTCACTGCAGCACTATTTACAATATCCAAGACGTGGAAGCAATCTAAATGTCCATCAACAGATGAATGGATAAAGAAGATGTGGTATATATAGTCAATGGAATATTACTCAGCCATAAAAAAGAATGAAATAAGGCCATTTGCAGCAACATAGATGGACCTAGAGATTATCAGACTAAGTGAAGTAATAAGTAAGACAGAGAAAGGCAAATATCATATGATATCACTTATATGTGGAGTCTAAAAAAATGATACAAACGAACTTATTTACAAAACAGAAACAGACTCGCAAATATAGAAAACAAACTTATGGTTACCAAAGGGGAAGGTGGGGGGGGGGAGGATAAATTAGGAATTTGGGAATAACATATACACACTACTATATATAGTATAATCAACAAGGACCTACTGTATAGCACAGGGAACTATGCTCAATATTTTTTTTTTTTTTTGCTCAATATTTTATAATAACCTATATGGGAAAAGAATCTGAAAAAGTATATATATGTGTGTGTGTGTGTGTGTGTGTGTGTATATATATATATATATATATATATATACACACACATATATAAAATATATATATACTTATATAACTGAATCACTTTGCTGTATACCTGAAACTAACACAACATTGTAAATGAACTATACTTCAATAAAAACATAATTAAAAAAAAAAGAAAGCCTCAAGTTTTTTCACAGGAGACTTTTAAAAATGCCATTTCTCCTGGAGTAATTCAAACAGAGCTGACACACAGTCATCATTCTTTTCACATTTCAGTATCTTGTGCTAATCCCCCCATCTTTCAAATCTCCACAGTCTGCAGTGACAAGAAAATCTTTGAATGACCCAGAAGCTTTGTCAAAGCCCAGGTTTCCTCCATCTTCTCTTTATCAAAATATTCCAACCAGAGTTGCAAATGAAGTGAAGGACCTGGGTTGAACTTTTCTTGGCCTTTCTCAACGTTGACTTAGTGGGAATAACATGAAAATGTCCAAGGCCAGGAAATAAAAACAGAGACAGATGAGGCCCCTGGAGCAAAGATCGTCTGGAGTCTCTGAGGATTTGAACATCTTTCTTCCCTAAGATTTAAAATATCTCCTCTTCCTTAGATAGAGAGTCAAAAGTTGACTGAGGAGCCTTTCTAAACATTGGGATAACAGAATATTTGATAGACACTGCATAATTTGTTTGCCTTTGCTCTCTGGCTAACTTCAGAACCTCATATCTTGAAAGGCCAAGTACACAGTATTGAAAAAGGTACTTTCTTGTTCACGGATGGCGGGCATCACAAATCAACCGCATCCCACTTTCCTAAGGAATAGGGAATGACCTCTGTGTGACCCTCCAGGAAACCACATCAATCAGCATTTTCATATGAGATGCAATCTACCTGCTAGCTATCTCTGTATTAACTTATTAAGGCAGTAGGGCTCCCTGAAAAAGAAAAACAATCTGCTGGCACATTTCCAGATGCCTAAGCTTGTAGAAAGTTTTTGATTCCTTGGATACTATGATTCTTTAGCCTTTTAGCCTCCTAGAATCATGAACCAAGGTCAAAACAACTCCAAATCTGGAGTTTCCTTTAAAGAAAAAATGTCTAGGGCTTATTAAATAATTAGGTGGAATCCACTGTTTAATATTTTCCTCTGAGGGTAAAGAGGGGTCCTTACGTAGGTAGCTGGTTCAATATACTCTGTGAATCAGCATGAAGGTTCAAGGAGTTACTGAGTACAAGCCTAACATTTTGGGTCAAGAAGGTTAACACAAAGCTCAAGGGGTTTCCAAACCAGTTTTACTTAGAAAAGAATGCAAATTGCATATAGGCTTCCACATTCAAATGTCAACATTACCACATTTTCTACTGAGAGAGGTAAAACAGGATGTGTTTTAGAATGCTGCTACCAATGGCCCCTTTGATAATGATAGTAATACCTTGTATACAACCCACATTGGCTCTAAGTGACTGTGTCCAACCAAGCTAAGAATTTTCTAGCTGAAGTTTGACATTAAAATTCAATGCCAACTCCAGACCAAGAAGAAAACAACATGCTGAGAATCATTTTTCAAATGGTTTTCTTAACAGTTTAAAATAATCACCAAGCAAGCCTCTGGATGGGAGAGTCTCAAATTATGGGTGCTGCAAACAGTTGAAGTCTTAGCAAACTCATATCTTCCTCAAACTTGTCTGGGTTTCAGAGTCATATGGGGACCCCCACGCCATATACTGTATCAAAATCTCAAGAAAGGCTAAGCCAAGGAAGCACTGCTACACTCAGTAATAAAAACTCAAACAACCCAACTTTTAAAATAGGCAAAAGACCTCCTACACTGTTGGTGGGAATGTAAATTGGTGCAGCCACTATGGAAAACAGTATGGAGGTTCCTCAAAACACTAAAAATGGAGTTGCCAAATGATCCAGGAATCCCACTCCTGGGCATATATCAGAGAAAACTATAATTCGAAAAGATACATGCACCCCTTTGTTCATAGCAACACTATTTACAATAGCCAGGACATGGAAACAACCTAAATGCCCATCAACAGATGAGTGGATAAAGAAGATGTGGCGCATATGCACAATGGAATACTACTCAGCCATAAAAAAGGAAATAATGCCATTTGCAGCAACATGGATGGACCTAGAGATTATCATACTACATGAAGTAAGTCAGAAAGAGAAAGACAACTATCATATGATATAACTTATATATGGAAATTAAAATATGACACAAATGAACTTATCTATGAAACAGAAACAGACTCACAGACACAGAGATCAGACTTGTGGCTGCCAGGGGTGGTGGGGCTCGGGGGGTGGAGGGGAGGGATGAACTGGGAGTTTGGGATTAGCAGATGCAAACTATTATATATAGGATGGATAAACAACAAGGTCGTACGGCATAGCACAGGAACTATATCCAGTATCCTGTAATAAACCATAATAGAAAAGAATATGAAAAAGAAGGTATATATATGTATAACTGAATCAGTTTGCTATACAGCAGAAATTAACACAGCGTTGTAAATCAACTATACCTCAATAAAATAAATTTTTAAAAAAAGGAAAAAAAAAGGCAAAAGACTTGAACAGACACCTCACAAATGAAGATGCAAGAGTGGCTAATAAGTTTATGAAGAAATGTTCAACATCCTTAGCCATCAGGCAAACGCAAATTGAACTACAATAAGTACGTCAAATATTTCAAGTAGGTGAGTCAAACACACCTATTTGAACAGCTAAAATTAAAAAGACAGGCGACTGGTGTTAAGAGAGGATGTGGAGCAACGTTGCTACATTTTACACACCAACTAGCAAGGGACTGGGGGTTAGGATCTCAACATATCTTCTTATGGTAGGAAGGATTCAACCCCTCGCACTCCCAAGGCTGAATTCAAGGTGTCTGCAAGGCTGGACTTTTATCTGGAAGTTATGGGGAAGAATTCATATCCAAGCTCATTCAAGCTGTTGGCAGAATCCAGTTCCTTGCCGTTGTAGGAAAGATGTCTCCGTTTCCCTGCTGGCTGTCAGCCAGGGGCTGCTCTCAGCTACTAGAGGCCACCAGTATTCTTCATCATGTGGCTACCCACCTCTTCAAGCCAGTAATTGTGCATCTAATCCTTCCCATGTTTGCAATCTCTCTGACTCCCCCCCCTTCTGCCCACCAGCTAGAGAAAATGCTTTGCTTTTAAAGGGCTCATATAATTAGATTAGGCCCACTGGAATAATTTCCCTTTTGCCATATAATTTGACATAATCGAAATAATGATATTTTATTCACAGTTTCCACCCACACGCAAAGCAGAGGAAATCACACAAGGGTGAGGGTCCCTGGGGGGTCACTCTTGTAACTCTGCCCACCACATGTCCCTTTGCCAGTCTCTTTTGCAGCTTTCCTCGAATGTCTAACTACTTATTCAAAATTTGTCTTCCATGTTGGATTGTAAGCTCCTAGAGGGCAGGAAATGAATGCTTATTATTCACAGCCAGTGTCTTGAGCACCAAGCATAAGACTGAGAAGGCCCTTGTTGGATAAACGAATCAACAAATGGATGGATATATGGATGGCTGGATGGCTGGATGGCTGGATGGGAGGCTGGAAAGATGGAGGGATTTCTTCTAGTTCAATATAGTAGTTGATGCATTAGTTTGTTCATCAGATATAGAGACATTAGGGAATACAGTCTTGCTGATGGGACTTTTGTTTTCAGGCCGGAAAATGGTGGGAAGAAATTGGGTTTGCAGAGTAAAACCCAGATGTCAAGGTTGAGATAAGGAACCCAGACCCTTGACGGAAGATAGTCAGAAACTTATAAATGCTTAATTTCTGTTACCACATGAGAAATGGCCTGTCACTTACTCTGCCACTTTTTGTTGCTTTCTCTAGGGATATCTATTACCTTTTCAAAAAATTAATAAGGGCAGACAATTGGATGACAGCTAATGAGAAAACAGAATGTGCATTTTGCAGCTGTACTAACTCAGCTGATGCGACTTAAACCAACAGGCATATCTGTGTTGCTAAAATGAAAAACCTACACTCAGCCCTCAACTGAATTGCTAAATGGAAGAACAGCTTCCTTGTAAGGACAAAATCCAGAATGGGTTGGGGAAAAAAATTCAGATACACAATACTGAAATTACCAGACTCTTGTATTCCAAGTTGATCACCCTTGTGAACTTTGTCCTCAGGGAGGGTAATGCAAATGGTTACCTTTAATTATATTTCCCCTTTGGGTGATTCAATGAAGTACTATTTTCAAGTGAGGTTTTTAAAATATCCTTTTTTTTTTTTTTAATGTAAAAAAAGTGGTCGGGAGCAGAGAGCCTGTAGATAATAGAACAACAGACTGCAAAGAAGGAGATCAATGAGTACCTCCAGGATTAAAATACACAGCTGTAGTTTACAAATTTGAATACATTTTAAGGCCACCCCCTCTCTCCACCCGCTAAGGGCTTAATCCTTTGACTGGCAGCTACAGTCCTATCAGAAAGCCAGACTACATTTATTCTGGTGCTCTGTAGGAGGTAAGTAAGCCTTAATCTGTTTAATCGTTTCATCCATGATTTCTTTGACTAAAGGAAAGCAATTACTATTTCAATTCCTGCTGGTTTCCTTTTCTAGGGATGAACTGATTGGGATCTGGAGTTCTGTCAATTCCATCCTTGCTGGATCTTAAGGGGTTGCAGGTTTTTAAGTCACACAACAGTCTAAGGGAACCCTACCCGTGTTTTTCTGCCATGGCTCCCGCTGTTCTCCATCTGACTTCTCTTTGCAGGCATTACATAATGTGCAAGGGGGAAATGACCTGAAATAATCTCAGATTAGGAGGACTAGGACAAAGAACCAAATCCAAGCTGATATCCAAGGCTGAGATCGCCATGACCATTCAAACCTCCCGATTCTGAAACATTTTGCAGCTGGTGTTTCGGTATCTGTTGCTAGAACCTTAAAAGACCGGAGGTATCTTTCAAAGCTACATATATTTCAAAACACAGCCAGATATTTGACAGAAAGCTAAAGTTACTGATACTTGTTTAAAGCATGAATATTCAACAGTTAATATCTGCTGAAACGGAGTCAATTATACCACAGTGGCAGCAATGGGTTTAAGAGCACCTAGAATCTGGAAGTCAAGTTTGAGGCTGGGGCAATAAATCTGAGTTCTTGCAGAGGCTGTGAGAGAGTTCTCTCCAATGCTGCAAGTCAGAGCATGTATGGAGTCTGGAGGGTGAGCTAATAAAAAAAAATGAAGGGTTGCATGCAGTGGCAGGAAATCCAGGGCACTGAAGATTATTAAAATAATCCCTCAGGCTCACACCTGGGGTTCCCTTTCTTACAAAAAAAAATCCATGGTGGTAAAGAAAATAACATTTAGAGTGATTTTCTTTATATTGCTCACAGCACAAGCGAAGGATATCAGCACTTTTTTAAAAAAAAAGAAGATAATTCTATAGCCCGCAGTTTATTCTATCAAGAACTGATGTAATTTGGTGTACTTAAAGAGAATAGCCCAGGGACTGAAATATTTTAATTTTCTTCTCTAATGAGACGTTCTCTGAGGTTCTTCTAAGAACCCTTGTTTTCTCCATCTTCCCTCTCCCACATACACATGCCAAAAAAAAAAGAGCACGTAAGCTCGGCCTGCCTGGTGAAAATATTACGTGTCGGGGGTGAAGCTCGCACATAGAAAGCAAAGAAGTGTGCATACCTATGTGCTTGCAAACACATACACGTGCACGTACATCCAGCATGAGACCTCTTACCCTAAATTTGCTTTTAGGGGGAAAACACTTTGAAACTGGGAAATATCAAAATTGGCTGGGTACCCTTGTCCAATACACTTAATAATTTCACAGGCTTTGGTTTTACATTTTGCTGTTTAGATGTTGACCAGGGAGTTAGTTTCAGGAAAGTCAGAGAACTCAGGTTTGGGTTTTTTTTTTTTTTTTTTTTTTTTTTTTAGAGAGGGCACCTCATTCCTTATTAGCTTAGAGGGGAAATTGCTACCACTGGGTGAATACCAAGGGTCAGGTATGTTATTAGGCACTTTATGAGCCTTATATTAGGGGTTTGCAAAGTGTGATCACACAGGGATCACAGGGCTTTACAAGGTATGATCCCCAAACCAGCAGCAGCAACACCTGGGAACTTGTTGGAAATGTAATACATTATCAGGTCTCACCCAAGGCCTAGAGAATCTGAAACTCTGCGGTGGGATCCAGCAATCTGTTGGGACAAGCCCTCCAGGTGATTCCAGTGCATGCTCAAGCTTGGGAACCACTGCTTTCCATCATTTAAAGGTCATAACTGCCTCATGAAGTGTGCGTTGTTATGTGCCTCTCCAGTTTCCTCTAGACAAGGATAGTGAGGCTCAGGGAGGTGAGGTTATTTACCGCACAGCCGGTCCACAATGGGGCGAAGATTTAAACTCCAATAATTCAGGCTTCTAACATTCAAACCTTTTCCATGCAGCCTTCCGTATAATTCCTGTTGGCTACAGAAAACAACTTCAGACTTTGCAAACAGCTCTGCCTGGCCTTGCCCAGAGAGGAAGCAGCTTTCCAGGCATGGAGGGTCTCCCTTTATATACACCTATAGTCACAACCTTCTTTTATCCTCAGCCCTCAGTCCAACAGACAGCATCATACACGTGAGCTGGGAAGTTTGAGCAGCATTTAAAGCATCAGGAGAGTAGCCCAGGGTGACGACCAGATCGTCGTGATTCTGATCTCAAAGAATTCAAACTTTAGCCTCCCAACTATAAACAGGATAGAGGCTTACAAGTAACTGAAATATGGGCTGCCGTGCCTGATCCTAAATCCTAACGTGACCTTGAGACAGAGCTCTTTACTCCACCATAAGAATTCTGAGTCGGGTGATAGAAGAGACAGAGGAAGTAGAGGAGAGTCAGACAGATTCTTGGGGAGCTACTGAGACATTTCCAAGACCACTGTGATCAACTGATCAGAGTTATCAAGAAAGATTTTTAAAAGGGGGTTTTGTTGCGCTAGGTTTATATTTTCCTTAAAATTGGTGCCATCGTGCATGTAAAACTGGTGACATTTGGATAAGGTTGATGGTTTGTACTAATTTTGTGGTTATGACATTGTACCATTGCTGTGTGAAACGTTACCCCTGGGAGGAACTGGGTGAAGGGCATATAGGATCTCTCTGTATGATTTCTTACAACTCTATGTGAATCTACAATTATCTTAAAAGGAAAAGTTTTTAAAAAATGGTGTCATGGGGGCATGGGGAAGATGGGGAAATGTTGGTCAAAGGGTAAAAACTTCGTTATAAGATGGATAAATTCTGGAGATCAAATGCTGACTGTAATTAATAATAATGTGTTTTATACTTGAAATTTGCTGAAAGAGTAGATCTTAAGTGTTTTCAACACACACACACACACAAAAGGTAAATGTGAGGCAATGGGTGTGTTAATTAACTTGACTGTGGTAATCATGTCATGACATATATCATCACACGGTACACCTTAAAAAGAACCATGTCATACAACCTAAATATACACAATTCTTATTTGCCAATCAGACCTCAATAAAGCTGAGAAAAAAACTGATGTCATGCAAGAAGGGCAGGAAGTGGTCTGAGGAAAGTAACCTAGGGCTATGCTATTTCAAATCCTTAAATGTCATCTCTTCCGGGACCTTAGAATCCCAGTCGCTTCCTGGCAGCTGAAAGGGAGGCTCTCACATCATCTTATTCTTTCACAGGAGTCACTAAAACCCGGATGCTTTTCCTCACTGTTAAAGCCACACGCTGAGGGAGGGTCTCCTTGATCTGGTAATTAGTGGGCGTGTCTAGCACCCATCCTTAGGCATGGTTGCTAGGTAACAAGGCCACTCTGCTATTTTGGTACAGCATCGCTCAACTTAGTCCTTCCTCGAAAGGGGTGGACAGGTTGTTGGGGGGGAATCGTTGTTGGAAAGAAATCTGTTGGTTGCTGCCTATTCAGTTCTTCTTTTTTCCTGAGCTGCCAGACAGAATATTTAAAAATACACCTAAGCTGTTGTTGGGCGCCAAGACTGTCACATCAACTGACTACCTGTTAATGGTTTTGATGGGAGGCTTGATATAACATCCTGGCCTTCCAGTAGATGATGTGATGGCAGACAATATACAAGACAATATACTACAGGGCAAGGTGAGGGCTATTGCTTGATTTTCCCCCAGTTCTATGAAGGAATCTCTCCACCCTGTAAGTGGAAATACATTATAGTCCCTAAGCATATCTTTCCAGGAAGTCTGAAAATAAGATGAATGCTTTCATTGGTGATGAGGTGTGAAAACTGAGGCAGGAGAGCCACTCTTCAAGCAAATGTTGGGGGCTGGACAAGATGCAAGTATGTGTTTACTAGAAACACTCATATGCCAAAGACATATCATTTAACCCTCACAACACCCGCAAGGTAAGCATTTTAATCCCTACTTTACGGATAATTGAAGATTAGAAAAGTGAATTCGCCATGACCCCATAGACAGGAAAGATGTGGTGGCAGGTCACAGCTCAAACTGGATGCCTTTTGACTCTAAATTCATACATCTAGCAGTTACACTGTGTATGTTATATAGACTTTTCTAACTGTATATTTTTCATAATTGGGAAACTATTCTTTTGAGTAGCTTTGATATTAAGTTAGATACTGTTAAATGACCATCACAGTTGATTCTTTCAAAAATAAACACATCTGGTAACTGAGGGTTTGTTTGTTTTTTTTCTTTAAGAGTAGAGAGAGCCAGAAGACCTTAAAGGATCAAAAACAACCATTTTGGCCCAGATGGTTCAGATTAAGCCATGTGGAAAAAAAAAAAAAAAAGATGGAGATCACAGATCTGTACGGTTCACAATCTGTTGTAAAGCTCTTTGCCTATCTTTGCCACTTAGCATAATCATTATAATACCTCTCATGCATACAGCGCCTTAGGGCTTACAAAGCACTTTCACATATATTATCTCATTTGATCTTCATAATAATCCTATAAGCTCAGTAGGACATTTCACAAATGAGGAAAATGAGGTTCACAGAGGGTAAACAAATTGCCAGAGCACTGTTTCTCAAAGAGGGAACTTCTGCGTTTTGGCCAGGACACGGCTTCACTGTGTGGGACCGTCTTACGCTCTGCAGGATGTGTAGCCGTCCTGGGCTCCCACCCATTGAATGCCAACAGCTCTGACTAGTCATTGTCACAACCAACCCTACATCCAACCACATTTCCAAATGGGTCCTAAAGGAGCTGAATGCCCCATGCCCTATAGAGAGCCACTGACATATGGCAGGGGTCACGGTGAGGTCACACTTTGGTAAGCCATGGAGCAGGGGCTCAAATCTGGTCTCCAGATGGCAATTACAGTGCCCTTTCTATGCTGTCACTGTGTCAGGGCATCAAATGTGTAGTGGCCTAACCAGGGTTGGGTGGTCTTCATAAAACAGTTTCCATCATGTCAAGGAGAGTATTGTAAAGCAAGCGGGCAGAAGGATAGGATTATCACCAAAGAACTGAGCAAATGACCAGTTGGTCATTGAGATAATCTTACCTTTGCCATGAAAGGTAGGATTGTTTTTTTAACATAAATTACCGGAATCTGTACCAAAGGGCAAATGGATGCAGAGGAGCCTTATATAACACAAGGATTAGATCTAAATTTATCTCACGTATCAGTATCCTTTTAATATTCCATTTAATTTAATGATATGTTTACAGTTGGGAAGCCAAATTAGATCTTTATTTTAGCATGCTTTTAATAACATGTAAATACATATCAACAGATTTTTAAAATGATCTCTCCTACTTATAATTCTGCTTAGGACATATTTTATAGTTCAGTTTTTCTGCTGAGGTTGCAAATTGGCTACTTATGAGCCCAATCCTACAACTAAATGGGAATGTTTGCTTTGGGCTCCCAGTGTTTTTTATTCCGGTTTTGTTTCCCTTTAGTTGCTATGTGTGTATGTGTACCTGCCTCCTTTTATCACAGTCCCCACCACTCCCAACTGTATTCCATTTAGTTTACTTTAATCTTTTACCTTATATGTGCAGTGCCTGTAGGCAACCGGATTTGATGGCCATGTAAAGGTGCACAGTCTAGGGCTGATTATACAGGAAACAAAAGTTTGAGGATTCATGGAAATGATGGCACATCAAGACGTAGGGGCCTGATGCTAATGATTTTAGAGTGTGCAGGCTTCTATTTACAATAGCCAAGACAGGGAAACAACCTAAATGTCCATCAACAGATGAATGGATACAGAAGGTGTGGTACATATACACAATGGAATACTACTCAGCCATAAAAAAGAATGAAATAATGCCACCTGCAGCTACATGGCTGGACCTAGAGATTATCATACTAAATGAAGTAAGGCAGAAAGAGAAAGACAAACACCATATGATATCACTTATATGTGGAATCTAAAATATAACACAAAGGAACTTATCTACAAAACAGAAAGGCACTCACAGACATAGACAACTGACTTGTGGTTGCCAAGGCGAAGGGAGGGGCGGGGGAGGGATGGATTGGGAGTTTGGGATTAGCAGACGTGAACTCGTACAAATAGGATGGATGAACAGCAAGGTCCTATTGTATAGCACAGGGAACTATTCCATATCCTGTAATAAATCATAGTGGAAAAGAATATGTATTAATATGTATAACTCAATCACTTTGCTGTACACCAGATATTAACACAACATTGTAAATCAACTGTATTTCAGTTGAAGTATGCAGGCTTTTCACCTTCTGAAACCTTGGTTTCCCAGGGAAAAAAATGACACTAGTGTAAGTTCCCCATGTCATATGTTAAACTGTGAAGACTGAATGAATGGATGATGTGAAAACACTTTGATAAGTACAGCATCCACCCATACACAGACTATTTACCAAGGGCCTACAATTTACTAGATACTCTTGGTTCTTGGCTTCTGGGCCAGAATAATGAGTAAGTCAAGGCTTCCTGGAGCTCGTATTAGCTCTCTGGGCTTTATACTCAATATTAATGAGTACTCTATTCATTTCTGACAGCCATCTCTTTGATAGAAGACCAAAAAAGAGTCATCTTGAGAAGAATGCAAGATGAAGACTAGAGAAGTTGGAGGAGATGCTGTTTCAACTCTCCACCTGGTTCAGGAGCTATCCCCACCCAATGCACGACCTGTTGTCAATAAACAACAGCATTGCCTCTGCTGAAATTTTATCCCTTTCTTCTGTCTACCACCACCAGGTGGGTGGGTCATCCTCTTCGCTCCTATAACATCCTGTGCTTAGCTCTGTTAAGGCACCTAGCACATTGCATTGAAACATTCCATTACAGAAGACCAAAAGCATCTTCACACCATCCTGGTCCAGGTGGAGGTCTGGCACCCAGTAGGTCCTGTTGAAAGGCCCAACTCATGCTCATCTTTGAAAGTCATTCTCTCTCTCCTCTAGCTGACAGCAAGTCACCAAGGTTGCTTCTCTAGGTTCTGACATTTTTACAAATCCGGATCATTTTCAACATAAAAGACAACATTTACCCCCCATCTGAGTTAAAAGCTTTCTCCTAGTCCACTTTAATCACAAGCGTCTGCCAGCCATCCTTCTCCCCCCTTGGATACGCTTATCAGCCAAACTGGTACACCAAGGAGGGAAATGTTGAAAATGTTTGTGCTGTTGTCTCCTCCTCATTTTTCCCTGGAAAAGTAAATACAGGAAAAACAAGGTGGAAGGAGAATGGCTATACTGAGGGCTAGAAGCTAAATTCATTAGAAACCCCACAACCCCAGACGGTCATAAACAAAGTCTCCCTACAGGAAATTGGTTCTATAACTGCAGAGTCATGGTTTAAGAAATCTCTCAATGCATGGCCTTTTCAATGATTTTGAAGCTATTACACTGGCTGATGGGGTGTGCTGGACCTGGACATTTCTCTCCCGAGGTAAGAGTCCACATGTTCTGTGGAGACATCGATTAGATTATTCTTACATTAGGAAAACAAACACACACAAGAGATCCTCTTGTCCAAGCCCAGGCAAGAGATGCCATAGGATATTTCTATTATCCAGTCAGTCATTTTAGAAATGGATGTATAAATCCTCACATATCCTCATGCAAATTGTGGACTTTACCAACTGCTGTCCATGGAACAATTCCAATTTGCTGGGGAGGATTTATTCTTTCAAATGCACAAATGTCAGAATCATTGTGTTTCCTAGACATACTGTTGTAGACAAGTATGTACATTTCAAAGATGATAATCAGGATATTTGCTTGTTAACAGAACCTCACCATTTTCAGAGTGGCAGGGCATGGAACCTCCTTAAAGTCCTGGGCAGCTTTTTAATAGGGCCTACTCATGTTTAACCACAGACATAATAATTAGCATCAAAATAGCTAACATCTATTGTGTGCTATATGCAACATAGTGGGTAGCACTTTATATATACTTGATCCTCACAAAAACTCATTGAAGTAAATATTATTATTATCTTCATTTTCTAGATGAGAAAACTGAAACTCAGAGAGGTAAAGGAACTTTTCCAAAGTCACATTAGTTACACCTGGGCAGTCTACCATCTTATCCCCTGTATGAGGTTGCTTCTATGACTATAGTCCCATTGTCAGTCACTGAGTAGGCAATCAAGTTCTCTGGAATGAGCATTGGGTACGAGTCTGAAAACCTGGACTGCAGGCATGGTTCCATCACCAGATTACTGTGAGGCCTCAAATCAATCACTTAATTTCTCTTAAGCCTCAGGGTCTCATATGATTCAGGCATAAGAAAACACAGGTATTTGTAAAAATTTTAAAAGGTCACAGATATGATCTTCTAGAATGTAAATTCCATGACCATACTCTCCCAAATAACTAGAACTATAGTAGGAAGTGCTAAAAAATTTTGGTTGAGTGAATGAACGATACAGCAAAGGAAAAATCACTATACAAAAGACATTAAATTCAGCAAACACTTGTGACATAGCTGATCTGAGCTGATTACTTACTACGTGCTACTAGCGTAATGTAAATACTTTTATTAAGTCTCAAGACCATGGTGAAGCATACGTATTTGTATTCCCATCCATATGAAGCAAGAACGGAAACAGATGCACAAGAGCTAAGTGTCTTGCTCGAGACTGCACGGCTAGGTCTTAGAGCTAGTTTTTGAAATCAGGTTCCCTCTGGTCAAGACACAATGGGAATACAAAGATAGATTACTCATCTGTCTCTTTCCTTAAGAAGCTTACAGTTCATTGCCAATAGGTAGGTCATGGGTAGAAAAAAAAAAAGAGACCTGTTGGGTTAAGAGTTATGAAAAGCAAAAAAGAGAACGAACACAGGAAGCTGAGAGTAATTCTGAATGGGTTTGTCACGGCTAGTGTTTCTAAATTCTGGCTCTACTTTAGAATCACTGGAGCTTAGTCCTGGTAGTTAAAAAAAAGTACCCCAAGTGGTCCTTATGTGCAAGTAGGGTTAAGAGCCACCAATCCATGCAGATATCTTAAAGAAGTGCTTTATGCTAAGCTTTAGGGGGTCAGTGAGGTGGCATTATGATCCTAGAGGAAAAGAGAGCTTAAATGACTTGCCCGAGGCCATACCATAAAATCCACCAAAGTTAAAACAGAATCCAGAAATCCAGGGCCCGGATCTCAGGGAACATTTCAAGATCAAGATGCTTCTGCTACTTTTGATGGCATCAAATGTCACCAGGAAGGAAAGGTTTCATTCCACCAGAGGACATTGTAGAGGATAAATTTCAGGGCAGACTTTTCACCCAGCACCATCAATTCCAGCTTGAAGCGCACTTGTTACCAGCAGGACTAAGGAATGGAGAGAGGGGACGCATCTGTTTAACTGTCTCTCGTCACATAGCTCATGAAAAGCTTCTGATGTGAAAACACGAAGCTTCGCTTAGTCCATATCTATAGAACCTAAACGTAAAAAGACAAGCTGAGGCGGTGCCTGGCGTGATGGATGAAGCCAACTATTGCAACTGCTGAAAAATCTCCCAGTCTCACAGTCGTGAAACTAAAGGGCAGAGCAGAAGGGGCCATCTGCTTTTGCTGGCTACGGATCCATGCCTGCTTGGAAGGAATAAAGACCCCTCCGCTTCTCTCAAACAACAACAGCAACCAACAACTTCTTCTTGTTCATTTTTGAAGGAATTGCTTCTTCTAGGTAGGGAGTGTTTCAAATATGTTTCAATGTCTAAAATTAGGAAAGAGTAGGGAAGCCACAGGGTACCGTCTTTTGTCCCCAGTTCTCTTTCAGTGGTCGTGTCTTAGGGAGAGTCCAGGCTACTTTTCTAGCCTGGGAGAAGAGAGCACAGATTTTTCTATTATTCTTAGATTTTTAACAGATGATAGTTGCAACAACTGTGGCTACTAGTACCTTTTAATACAATTTTTATCCTGGAAAAGATATTCATTATCTAAGTTCTGGGCTTTGTCCTGGAGTGCTTCAGGATCCCTCATGGGGACATAAGGGAGACAGAAGCTGGAGCTGAGCTACGGTCACTCCCCTCCCTCCACACCCCTTCCCTCAAAAGAGAGCATCTCCATTTTTATCTATCTATTAGGGCTCTGCATAAGATTGTTTTTGAGAAAACTATTTCAGTTACTAAGAAAAAATTAATTGGGGGAAAAAATGAGATCATTAACTATGTATATAGTATAATCCCATTTTGCAAAAATATACATATGTGCATTTATAATGCACAGGAAAAAGGTACTAGTGATTAGTGGTATTCACATTTTTGCTGTTTTAATTGTGTTTTCTAAGTTTCTAAGTTCTCTGTCATGGGTTTTTATAAGAAGAAAAATGAATCACGAGTGTAGGTAAAAGAAGTCTCCACGTTTTCAACAAATTTGGACGTTTAAGAACTCCCTGGCAGTGTGAAGTTTGGTACAACATGAAGAGATGCTCTCCTAGACACAGCCTAGGATGACATCCTGCTTCCCGTGTGGAAGCATTTGCTTTGGGCATCTCTGCAGCTCAGGGCAAGTTGTTGGCCTTCAGTTGGCCCCGCCCAGCATCCCTAAGACAATCACCATTTCCAAATGGATGGAGATAGGATATCCAGTAGCAGGCAATTCACATTTAAAGAACAATCTAACCCCATTGAGCCGATGCCCTCATTTTACAGGCGAGAAAGGAAGAGGAGAAGTGATTGCTGAGGCTACCACACAGGATGGAAAATCAGGTCTTCTGAGTTCCTCTAAATCAACTGGTCATTGTTAACCCTTCTTCAGTGACAAACTGAGACAGCAGCACAGTAGTTAAGGGCACCAACTTTGAGGTCAGACCCCTCACCAGCTACAACCATGGACAAGTCACCTATCTTCTCCACGCTTCTGCTCCTTCATCTGAAACATCAGGGCCAGGACCTTACTGTACAGGGTTACTGTGAGGCTTGGATCCAATAATCTCATGCATGGCAGCTAACACATGGGCTGGACCTAGTCTGGTCTCACCAAACATTTACCAGTATGATTAAGTATTATTAGCATATTTCCTTTGCCACTCCCATCTATCTGCTTTTCCTGGAAGCATCAAAATTGAATTTGATTGTAAGTCCAGCCAAGTTACAGAGGATGAGCTAATGGGGTAGGTAAAAGGCTTCTTTGGCATTTGGGAAAACTAAGGCTGCAATGTTCTCCCAAAGACAATTCTCTCACAGAAATACACCCAGGTAGCAGACAGTAGTATCATAATCCAGTCTGTCATCAGAGTTCAAATACATAATTTGACTTCCATTTTCCATTTGCTTGGAAGAGGAGATAAGATGGAAGAAGGGAGCAAGGTTCATTGTTCAGAATATAAACCATAAAATATTATAACGCAGAGAACTTTATATAATTTAATTTGAAACTTTTCTAAATCTTTGCAAAATATAAATCCATTTTATAAGAAAAAATACTCTAGTGATAGGTTGTGAATTGGAAAAAGGAAGTTAAAGCACTTTTTTTTTTATAGTTTCATGGAAATAAATGAAGATATACAAGATAGATTACCTCTCCCCATTACATACTATTTTGAAACAGAAACAGAAAGAAATGATATTGCAGCCTACCCCGCAGCAAATGATAATAATCAGGATATGGTAAAAAGATTGGCATGTCAAATTCAGAAAATTCCATGTAAAATGCCACACCTCAGTTGAATTTTCAAAAAACCTACTTCGATTCAGGTAGTCACATAATCTCCAAATTCAGTTTTCTTGTATCATGTCTGTAAAATGACACCCAGACACATCCTCCTTGTTACTTTTCATTTTTGAGTCTGTGATTTGTTTGTGCTTTATGACAATCTACGGGGCCGTGTAAATTAAATATCAGTTTCCTTTATTATCACATTTATACACCTTGTAATCCTGAACTACGCAGGCCAGTATTGGCCGTCTTATTATGACGAGGGAGCACAGCTGCGTGGACCTCACAAAGGAAAGTCACCCAAGAGGCAAAATTGAGTTGCATAGTCCTGACAAGAGGACCCATCAGACATCCTTCTGTTTACTGTGATGCTTATCAAGATACACTCACAACATCTCAGGGAAACTCAGCTTCCTTATCCTGAACCTAGACTTGACAACGACCAACAAAATTAGTAATGAAAGACAAAAAAAGAGAGTTTACATTAAATTACTTTTGAAAATCATTCTGTATTCCTGAAGGGAGTCGAACACATTTAGGTGACTCAATGAAAAGCTAATGGTGCCTCTTCTTCTCTCTGCCCCTTCCTCTCCGGTCTTCTCCTGTCCTCCTGTATCTATTTACACACATTGCTCAGGTGAGACTTTTGATTGGATGATTCAGTCACCCTATATTTGTTGAGCACCTTCTGATTAATCCAGTGTTTCTTCACCCTTGGACGCACACTGAATCATCCAGGGAGATTGTAAAAATAATGTACTGATGCCTGTGCTTCTGGATCTTGTAGAGCTCCTGGGTGAATCCAGTGTATATCCAAATTTCAGGATAACTGGTCTAGATGCATGGGATTCAAAGATAAATCAGGCATTTCCCCTAATCTCCAGGAACTTACTAAATTATCAGGCAAATTCAGACCCAAATAAAAAATTAAGCTAAAATATTCCTTGCACCATTTCTTCCTTGTTTCCTTCCTTCCTTTTATTCAAATAGTTATTGAGTATCTATTATGTACCAGAAACTGAGGAAACAGAGACAGTGCCCTGTCCCCCAAGAGTGCATAGTCTGGTGGGAGACACAGGCAATAAAAATAAAATAAAGAGGAAGATAAACACTGGATTCAAAAGGATCCCCAAAGGAAGGCCTTTTGAGCAGCCAGGATGCAGGTTTAAGGAAAAATCTTGTGAAGGAGGTAAATGCAACCTGAGTTTTCAAGGTTGAGTTACAATTAGCCCATGTATGTATGTGTGTGTGTGTACATATATACATGTATATAAAATATATGGGTGCACATACATGCATGTATAAATGTGCGTGTGTATATATGCATATGTGTAGATACGTATATATAATATATATGTGTATGTCCACATGCACGTGTGTATATATAACGGCAAGGACATTTTAGTCGTTGGGAACAACATGTACAAAGGTATAAGATGAGAAGGAGCTGTGCACCTTTGGAGCCCTGAGTCTCTCAGTGGGGCTCAAGTAAAGGGTACATTTGGGAATAAGGCTGGATAAGCTAGACTTGGATTATGAAGAAGTATTGTTTGCCACGCTCACGAGTTGGAGCTTCATTCTGAAGGCTATGCAGAAGCTTCTGAAGAACTTTAAACTAGCAAGGTTTGGTTTTGAAGCAAATCCTGAAGCCTTTTGATGAAAGACACATTTGTTCAGCCCAGGATATCTACTGTAAACAGTTTCTCTGCCCATCTTCATGCCAGTGTAGACACCTTGCTGCTCAGCCAGAATTTATTAAATATTTTGTAGATAACTTTTCAGGATGAAGGGGGATGCCTTACACCATTTCTTAGTATCTGAGGGGCACTAAAGCTCCTCCTTCAGGTAGAACAACAATAACAACATTAATATTGATAACCTCTATCACATTCTATGTGCCAGGGAATTTACGTACATTTAATGTTTATAGTAACGTCTGTTAAGGCGATATTATTATTCTCATTTTACACAGGATGAAGCTGAGGCTTTGGTGAAGTTAAGTAACTCGCCCAAGATTACACAGCTTGTGACGGAGCTGGGATGAAAACTCACATATGTTCAAATAAATATTATTTCTCATAATACTTAATATATTTATTATTAAAAATAAGTAATATTTATTTTAAGGGAGGAATACAAAGCTCTGAAATCAGTGTTTAGATTTTATAAAGGTGGAAAATAAACTGAAAGAAAAAACAAAACAAAACTCATATCTGACTGCAAAGCTAGGGCTCTTTCTTCACACTTTTCAATTCCTCAACCCACACAGACAACACCCTTTGCTCCCCCTGGCCTCATAGCAGAGGGTAAGTGGAGAAAACTACAGCATCAACAATCTCCCAGGGCACTTCCAACAGCTCCATAAAATCAATCCAAAAAGAAAGATGAGGAAAGCATCACCAGTTCCTCCCAGTTAAACTGACAGAGCCTCATGAATGCTAATGAGGGTCCAGGCATGTGGACCAATCCAGGGTTTATTTCCAGGGTAGCTTTATGTACTGGATGTATGTTCCAGAAGCAATGTAGAACAGCCCCTGATTCATAGGTTGGGCTACTCAATGTTCCAACATCTTTATACAGTTGTTTCCTTTTGATCTTGTGAGCTGCCCTATATCATGTTTCACAATAAATTATCCAGTGATTCAGTGCCAGAATATGAGGATATCGCCAAGTAATAGATATGTATTAACATGGAAAGACCACACAGCAAGCTATCATAGAAAAGAGAATATGGACTTTGTCAAATACAAATCTCTGTTTACCACTTAGGAACTGAGTTGACTTGGGGCGAAAGACTTACCCTCTTTGAGTCTCAGTTTCTTCAGCTACAAAATGCAGAAAATTGTGACCACTAGAAATAATGTACGAAAATCAAACTCCTGCCACAGAGTGAGCCCTGAATGAACGTACAGGTGTCCTTCTTCTGATGTGACTAAAGATTGATATTAATTAACCATTTGTGAAACAGCCTCCAAAGGGGACATGCTAAAGCTGACAGAGAGGACTGGCTTCGCAGGCACGGACTAGCTTTTAGGAAAACAGATGTCCCTCTCTGATATGGTGAGAAATTCACATTCTCCTTAAGTATGTCATTGAGGTGTGAGTTCGGAGCGCCCAGCACCTGTGCAGAGTTGCAAAACCACGGCGACTCATGGGACACCTGGAGATAAGCCCAGGGGCTGGTTTCATTTGCTGGATGTATTACTGTCCTCACTAACCAACGGGTGATGGAATGAGGAGTCTTGGAGATGCCTCCAAAACGTGTGGGTCTCCTGGTTCCACAGAGGCGGGCAACACGATTTAAAATGTTATAAAGTGAATGCACTTGGTTTATAGAAGGTAAATTAAAAAGTCAAAGTCAGGAAGCAGGAGGGAGGAAGTATAAAACACGCCATACTTTGACAACATAAAAGCTTTGAGATGCTATAAAGGTAGGAAAATCCAGTGTTAGGATGTCATTTAGCTGAGGTTCTCAGACAGGGATTCTTAGATGGTCCTTAGGGAATCTATGAAACTCCTAAAACTAAGTGCAAAACAGTGTGTGGGTATGAGTGTCTGGGCGGCAGAAAGTCTGCAATCTTCAGATTTTCAAAAGGGTTAAAACTCCGTTCAAATCCGGATTCTGCTAATTTCTACCTCTGTGATTTTTATGAAAGTTGCTTAACCTCTCTGGGAATAATAATAAAACTTACCTCATACTGTTGTTATGATAATTAACTGAGCTAATACTTAGAACACACTTAGAAAAGTACTTAGGGCATAGCCAGCATTCACTAATCATCATCATCATCATCATCATCATCTTGGATGTAAAAGGAATGGCTTGTCTGTGGGTCCGGGACCAACCCTGCCCTAAAATTAATAAACAAGTCACTTGAGAAATCTGGGCATCAGATGTCCAATATAGAAAATGGGAAGCCTCCCAGCTCTAATGCTTTAGAACACCTGTTCTGCTCCAGGCACTGGGCAGGCCCTCTAAATATAAAGGTAAGATAATGCTCCTTCCCTGGAGGAATTAACTCATGGTCTGGGATGGGCAAATGAGTACAAAATAAACACAGATAATTATAATTAACTGGCAAATTCAATAACAGAGATACATTCAGAGGATGATGGGGACACAGATGGGAGATGCTAATTCAGTTGTGGGGAAAGATGGAACTTCAACACCAGTCCAGGAAAGCTTTGCTTACAAAGATGTTATTTCAGGGAGAGGGAGGAAATGGTCAGAGTCCTTTAAGGAGAGATATTAGCAAAGGCCAAGAGACGAGAAATACCACTCCAAGTGTGAGAGGCCACAGTGGATTCACGGTTCTGGAGTCCAAAATATGAGACAAAAAGTGGTGAGAAGGGAGCAGTAGAGTGGGGCTAGACCATGAAGGGCCTGGATGCCTTGGAGAGGAGCGAAGATTCACCCTGAAGGGAACATTATAGGATGTACCTAGAGGGATGAAGAATGGGTTGGAGAGGGCTGGGATCGAAGGGAAGAGACTAATTATAAGAGGTTTTGAAGTACACACATGGAGAGAAATGAGGGTGGCAAGAACTAAGGCCAAAGCATGAACTGAGTTTGTGGCTGAGGGGATATTACGAGGAAGAAAGCTACACAAAACATTGAGGAGATAAACGTGGAATGATGTGGTGATCGATTACACATGGGATGCAAGGGAGACACATTCAGGTGTAACCACTGAGGTTTCTAGCTTGGATGACTAGGTACATGGTGGTTCCAACATCTGAAAATTAGGAGAGGGAGGAGGGGTAAGCATATGTGTAGGGGGGGGACGGGCAGGGATGGTGAGCTCGGTATGGGATATACTGAGCTGGAGCAAATTGAGGACATATTGAGTGAATCCAGGCTAGGTCTCTAATAAGGATTAAATTAGATAATGCACATAGATTGCTTCATGAACTACAAAAACCTGATTATCCTCATTATTATTGCCTTTAGCATGGGCCTCACAAGCTCTTATTTAACCTCTCTCAGCCTTAAATGTTCCATCCCCTCCAATGGGGATAATAACCACCCATCATTTCCAACTCATAAGATATTGGGGTATAAAGTGAAATTTGTCTATGAAACATCGAGTACTTCGTGGGACAGACACATAAATCTAACACAGCATTATTAAATGGCATTACATTCAAAGGGATGAGACAGTATACAACAATGATTTCCACAGGATTTAGTAACGAGACGACAATTATAGCTCTGAAATGCATGGTTTAACATGACAGCCAGATTGCCATGAGAATTTTAATCGTATAAGTGAGAACTCAGTTTTCCTATGTCATACGTCTATTTTTTGAGAATTCTTTCCTGGAAAACAAAATATTGTGTATGTTTTGTGTGTGTGTATGTAACCTGAAGTGGGTACTCCCCTCACATGTACAGATGGGAAATAATTAATTAACAGCCTGGGTCCCTGTGGGTGGGTAAATTAAAGCTGAGGAAGTAATACTTTCCATAAAAAGCTTTTATACTTTAATATAAACCTTTAACCAGCAAAACTCGCTCATAGGAAATAATCAATAGTCAAAATTAAGGACTGGCAATTATATAAGGTGTTTGGTGAATCCTGGGTCCCAAAAGATGCAGATTCTTGTTTGCATGTCTAATTTTCTGGATTACTGCCAATCCTTTAGGCTATATTAACTAAGTCAGGAAATCACAATAGAATCAGTCAGTCGAAATCCTGTTTTATAGTACTCATCTTGGTGTCTCCAAGAACCAGACAGGCTTTGTATTCATTCATCTCAAAGTCCATTCGCTTTTGAGCAAAAGGGACCTGATTTACTCCACTCCCTGTCTCTAGGTAGTAAATGAGATGCCTAAATTCCTCCCTGTAACACGTTCTATTCTTTTTTTTTTTTTAAGGATTTTCTTATTTATTTATTTATTTATTTATTTATTTATTTATTTTTGGCTGTGTTGGGTCTTCGGTTCGTGCGAGGGCTTTCTCCAGTTGCAGCAAGCGGGGGCCACTCTTCATCGCGGTGCGGGGACCGCTCTTCATCGCGGTGCGCGGGCCTTTCTCTATCGCGGCCCCTCCCGTCGCGGGGCACAGGCTCCAGACGCGCAGGCTCAGCAATTGTGGCTCACGGGCCCAGCTGCTCCGTGGCATGTGGGATCTTCCCAGACCAGGGCTCGAACCCGTGTCCCCTGCATTAGCAGGCAGATTCTCAACCACTGCGCCACCAGGGAAGCCCCGCACGTTCTATTCTTTAACAGCCCTTATTGCCAGCAAATATCTGAGTCTCATCTAAATCCATTGTTAGGCACCAACCAGCATGTGCAACGTTGAGAGGAAAACTTACATCGTCTACTAAGAGAAGAAAGAAAACCTTCTAGTCCAAAACAAACAAAAGCAAGGCCACTAGCCCAGATTCTCATTGGGCATTCCTCAGAGTGACACGTGCAGCCCGATGAATTGTATTAGCAGGCTACTGTCCTCATTGTATGCATAGTTTCAGTACAGATTCCAAACCTATGGCTGAGTTTCTTCTTTTTCTCAGTTTCTTCTGAGTGTTTTCTTTTTCATTAATTTGCTCTGAATAAAACTGACCTGTGGGTTCTCTATAGAAAGTGGTTTGGGGCGTTCCCTCCTCTTGTAAAGTGATTTCTCCCTAGTCTATTGTCCAGTTAAGTTAATAACCTTTTTAAAGTTGGCAATGTAAAAAAAGCAACTTGCAAAAGGTTTTCTGCAACAGAGAAACAAAACAAAAACAAAACAAGAAAACCCAGTATACTGTATGGGTTTGTCTCACAAGTATCTTCTTGGAAAGGGAGAAATCCTTATTTCCTGGGTACTCATTTTGGCACTTGGGTTTGAAAGCCATAAAATAACTCATATCGAAATGGAATAAGATAGAAAATTCTAATAGAATTACCATATGGTCCAGCAATCCCACCCCTGCGCATATATCTGGAAAAAGCCATAATTCGAAAAGATACACGCACCCCAAAGTTCACTGTGGCACTATTTACAGTAGCCAAAACATGGAAGCAACCTAAACATCCATTGACAGAGGAATGGATAAAGAAGATGTGGTATACTCATACAATGGGATATCACTCAGCCATAAAAAAGAATGAAATAATGCCATTTGCAGCAACATGAATGGACCTAAAGATTATCATACTAAGTGAAGTAAGTCAGACAGAGAAAAACAAGTATCTTATGATATCACTTATACGTGGAATCTAAAAAAAAAAAAAACAAATAAACTTATTTACAAAACAGAAACAGACTCACAGACACAGAGAACAAACTTGTGGTTACCATAGGGGAAATGGGGGCGGAGGGATAAATTAGGAATTTGGTATGAACATATATACACTACTATATATGAAATAATCAACAAGGACCTACTGTATAGCACAGGGAACTCTACTCAATATTCTGTAATAACCTATATGGGAAAAGAATCTGAAAAAGAATGGATGTATGTATAACTGAATCATTTAGCTGTTCACCTGAAATGCAACATTGTAAGTCAACTATACTCCAGTATAAAATAAAAATTAAATTTAAAAAACGATAGAAAATCCTGAAGCTATCTGGCATCCCCTTGTAATACCAGGACTTCCCTTAGAAGGCACTTTGAAACTATGTCTGCCAACTATTTATAATGTTGTCTCCCAAATAAGTCAATACAATATTTCCCTCTGGCTTATGGTTCTTTCCCATTACAAAAGAGGACTGAGAAACATGATTTATTTCCAGTAAGTGAAGACCACTGTCCACTTACTAAAAAAGTTTCTATGACCATTCTCCTATTCATGGACTTTAGCCACAAGGGTAGATTTAGACAACCTATATCCTCAGATGAAAACCAAACATGAAGAAATCATTTAAACCCACATCCAAGATAGATAATCCTCACTGAAACAATACAAGACATCTGGGATAGTTTATAGAGAAGACAAAATCTCCATGGACCTCATTCATCCCTGGTTGGGAGGGCACAGTGTTCATTTATCTACTTGGCAATAACAAGAGCTGACACTAATACAGCACTTACCAGGGCCAAGCCGTTGTTCTAAGAGCTTTATAAATATTATCTCAACTAATTTTTGCAAGAACCCAATGAGGTAGGTACTATCATTCCTGTTTTTCAGATGAGGAAACTGAGGCACAGGAAGGTCAAGTAATTTGCCCAAAGAGCTGGTAAATAGTAAAGATGAGTTTGGAACCTAGGTAGTCTGGTTCCAGAGTCTGTATTCTTACCCACTATGCAGTGAGGATTTTCTTCAGTAAATCTGTCCAATATACAGATCAAGCTAATACTGTTTTTAATTTCACAGCAAGACTACAAGTTTAATTTTCTGCATGATCGCCTCAATTATCCATTTAATCGTCTTCATCGTGATATTAACAATAACAATAAGTGCTTTTTATTACGTATCAGTGATGTGCCTAGCACTGGAATAGGTACACTGCCTAGATTATCTCATTTAATTGATTTCTTATAAAAGTTCTACCAAGGCAGAAATTAGCCTCATTTTATAGGTAAGGAAATCGATGCTCAGAGAAGTAAAGTACTTTTCCCAGGGTCAAAAACAAAGAGGTGGAGAGCCAGGAATCTAGACTTCATGGCCTCTGATAATGATACACAGCCTCCATCTCACTCTACAGACATAGACTTTGTTTAGAATTATGATAATTTAAAAGTTTTACACTCACCTTCATGATGCACAAGATTAGCCATACCTGTGTGTGCAGTGCAAACACCCGTGCTGCTTAACCAAGGTTCTTAGAACGACACCCAATGAGCCTGGTTGTGAGTTAATGGTTTCCCGAGCCACTGGGAAGGCATGGTATTTTGTAAAGCACATGACAAATATGTTTAAAATAAAAAGGATGGTTAATCATAAAGTTTAGCGTCACTATCAGGCTCTGGTATGATGAAATGTTTTTTCTTCTGTGTTCCAATGGATAATTTCCTATTTTTTTCCTGAATTACAAAAACATTAACAGGTAATTCTATCAAGAATGATCTTTCCCATGAGACAAATGATGCAGTTTAAAGTGAAAGTGAATTACGCTTCCAAGTATTAAAGCCAAATAATCATTTCAGTGATTATTAATGATCACTATTAAACAGAAAACAATTAATTCCACATTATTTCCTTACTCTGTTTATGGCTAAAATCACATGTATCTTACATTATTAGTGACATGAATAAATAATGAAGACTCACAGCCAAGAAAAAGAAATATCTGAGCTTTCTATGTTAAAGACAGACAATATCTCACATTTGTATTTCAAACAGAAACACAATCGAATTATAAAATATCCCCAAATAATAGTGATGTAAACAAGACAGCAGTTGCTATGTGTGTGTACTGGGACACACACACACACACAAACTAAAGATGGGGGAAAGCAGTACAGAGTTGGACTCAACTTCATCTGGGCCCCAGTAACTTCTATTTTGTTTCTCCACCACTTTCAAAACAAAACTTCTGCCTTATGGTACAAGATGGCTGCCCAAGCTCCAGCCCTCAGGTCTACTTTCTAACCAGTCGGAAGAGTGAAAAGGGAGGAAGACAGGGGTGCTTTTTTAAATGACACTTCCTGGAAGTCACTCAGACACCTGTGCTTTTATCCCATTGACCAGAACTTAGTCCTAATGCCATACCTAACTACAATAGGAGGGCTGGCAAGTGTCTTTTATTTTGTTTTCCAGCTAAAAAATACGGCCCCATTATTAGGAAGAAGAGGAGAACGGATGTTAGAAGAAAATTAAAAGTTTCTACCAGAGCTTAAGAATGTACAAAGGTCAAAACTCTTTCCCTTTAAAATAAGACATTGCCCTTGGGCTTCATAGGTATTCTCGTCCCAAAATCTAGGCTCTTGGCAACTATACAAAATCTAAAACCTTAATTCAAATTGCATAATCCAGAGCTAAATGTAGACATTTTATATATATAAGAGCAAATGGTACCACCGTTATGCTCTTGTAAAATGGCTTTCATTGAGCCTCTA
The DNA here is from genome assembly GCF_949987535.1 of Balaenoptera acutorostrata. Lineage (NCBI taxonomy): Eukaryota > Metazoa > Chordata > Mammalia > Artiodactyla > Balaenopteridae > Balaenoptera > Balaenoptera acutorostrata. Next base: position 27,305,236 of record NC_080073.1, on the reverse strand, counting down.
CCACCATCGTCTAGGAAAAGAGGGGGGGAACAGTGCCAAAACATGATGTTAAAATTAGACCTCTTCTGATAAAGTTAGCAAGCATGCGTGTCATCCATTAGCGCAAACTTTAGTTCAGCAAGTTTAAAACTGACAAACAAGAGAAGTCTTTGACTTGATAAAAATGTAACAGAAGGGAAAATATAAAACAGTAAAATCATCTTGTTCAGAAGAAGAATTCAGGCTGGAATGTGCAAGGAAAGGAAAATCTGATTTGGATTTGGGTTGATAATGCCTCCTTTTTGACATTAATTGCCTATTCCTATGGGTTATTTTAGCTTTTTAAAAATGTTCAATTCATGAAAAAAGTCTCCCATTTTTTCTGCCTTTCCTTTTATACTATCCTGCACTGAGGAGCACCTCGCCCCTCAGGGCATACCTGTCAAAGCCAAGGACACACAGGAGCCAAGCCGGCAGGGGAACAGCAAAAAATCTAAGTGTGAATACAAATTTAAGGAAGTCACAAGGATCCATAGTTATCATATCCTCTGAACTAGTTGAAGACTAGAGACTTAAAGATCTCAAGGGTCGATTATTTAACATATGAATGCAAATGAGAAAATGGATTCTTAATATCATATATAAATTAGACAAAGAGCTGACGCTGTCAGACTGGTAGTCTCCTATAATATGTGGCAAAGTGACAGGCTCGGTTTCAGACAAACTTGTGGTCAAACTCTCAGCCAAGCTAATCAAGGTTCTTGAATGCAAACAAGAGAAGCTAATTCTGGTTAAGTGAACAGCAAAAGGAACTTATCAGAAAACTACTGGGTAGGCCTCAGGGTCTTCAGGAAGGCAGATGGGTTTGGAAAACAGGCCGGAACCAAAGCTAAGCTACTGAGAAAAGAGGCAGATCAGCTTGGAAACAGCCATGGACACTCACCATTACACGGTGGGGCTTTTCATTCTGCTGCCTTTATTACCACTGGACACAGAATGCTATCACTATGGGTGGAATAAAGTTTAAAGGGTTCCTGTTCCTTGGCATCAACTGTTTCACACTCAGAAGGAAACACCCACCATACTGGTCAATCTTAGGTCAGATTTTCAGGCCTTGTCAGATAGCCTCTTGAGTTTCTGTCAGAGAAAACTGAGCCCCATATCCCAAGACTTAACATTGTTACAATTTCCCCCAAATAGAAGGGTTCAGAGGTTGGCCAGCCAAAAATGTAGCCATTCATAAGGAATCTGCAACTTACCAGACACGTGATCTGGAGCAAGTTACTTTAGCTCTGAGTCTCAGATCCATTACCTCTAAAAAGGCGATAATTAATGCACATCTCATAGGGTTGTTTTGAAGATCAAATGAGATTATACATGTAACTGTTAATTATAAAGCCCAGAATAAGCATTCGATATCTTGGCCTAATGTGCAGTTGTGAGGAAAGACAAGGAAAATGCTTGATTCCATCAACATCAGTAAGATAATGATTTTCAAGGCTGTTGTTAGCATAATAATTATCAAGAATGGGTTTTGAAGAATTCAGATTTCCAAACTGAATTTAACCCCTAGCTGCCCTGAAGTATTTGATGTAATCAGTTGATACGTCCCTTAAGTCTCTTTTAATCTATCAGTGTTTCCTCCTCTTCCCCTTCTTCCTCCCTTTCTCTATCATCTATCTTTCCCTGCGATTTTGTTGTTGTTGTTAATTGTTGAAGAGACGGGAAGTTTTATTCTGAGGAGTATCTGATAACAGCCACATTTTCCTGATTTCATCCCCATTTGTCATGGGGCATGCTCCTCTCTCACTTGTATTTCCTGTACTGTGATAGTTGGATCTAGATGACTGATCAGTTTCCCCGTTCAGTTTTCTGGCACCACTACTCCATAGGCAGCGTGCTGTGCTTCCATACATAATGATACATAATGTCTAGTTATTTCTCTTTTTATTTTTTCAGCACTTAGGCTTTTACCCAGACCCATCAATTCATTCGGGACTGCAATTCTATCATTCCTTTTTCGTATGTTACTTGACATGCTCTATAACAGGGGTCCTCAACCCCAGGGCCGAGGACCAGGGCCAGTCCAAGGCGTGTTAGGAACCGGGCCGCACAGCAGGAGGTGAGCGGCGGGCGAGCCAGTGAAGCTTCATCTGCTGGTCCCCATCACGTGCATCACCGCCTGGTCCATCCCTCACCCCCACCCCCCCATCCCTGGAAAAATTGCCTTCCATGAAACCGGTCCCTGGTGCTGAAAAGGTTGGGGACCGCTGCTCTATAAGGAAAAACCCTTCCTTATCTGGTTGGCGTAAAGCACAGTCATAAGGAAAGAGAGGATAAATGCTTGATGCTTTCCCTTTAATACTTTTCAAAATATGATGGTTTTCTAGCATCCTCCAGAAATGGCCAGTGAGATGTGTTTCTTCTTAGTACTATTATAAACTTAGGGATTTGAATAAATTTGATGGGTTTCAAATCATCGCAGTTATTAGCCTTACTAATGGTCAACTGGCCCCCCTTTGGCCAGTCAGAGCCTATTTTACTAGGTTCCTGAGTCCTTGTGAGATGACCCTAGTAGTCTGATAACTTTGTTGATAACTAATGTGCTTTTTGAGATGACTTTTGCATCCATGCTTTATTTCTTTGTCCTCTGCCAGGAGTCAACTTCAATTCATAATGGCCCCATCAGGAGATTGTTAACTCTTCCTATTTAGCTTGACCCACTGTCTCTAATCTTTCCTCACCCATACCCCAATGACTTATCCAAAAAAAACTCATGTAAGCATAGTTTTCCCTCATTTAAAAATCTTCAGAAACTCATCTCTTCTTATATAAAAAATAAGTCCAAATTTACTGACCTGATTTTCAAGGTTCACCATGATCTGGCCCCGGTTAGCCCTCATTTCACTTTGAATTTCCTGAAGCATATTCCACTCTAAAGCCAAACAATATCACCTCAATTCTTTAAAAATGCCCTGCAGTTCTCCACCTTCATGACTTTGCTTAAGCTGTTCCATCATTTCCACTTTTTTGAAATCACAGTAATAGTTCAGGACTCAGGTTAGAAGCTACCTTCTTCTGGGAGCTTTCACAAGCCAAGAGCTGTCTTTGTCTCTTCCTTCTGGCATTTTTTTACTCAACATTTCATATGTTAGTTACTCATCCACTTGTCTATGTAGCACAGAATGAACGCATAAATAACTACAAACTTAACTCAGATCAGAGCTACGTTACTGAATTTTCAATATTCAATTATTCTTTTATTTTAAAAAATGTTTAAAAGATACTGGACTGATAATATCTTCTGGCATCTTTTCTCCCAATTCTCCAGTGATATGTAAATAAGCTGCCAGCCCTAGGAAGCCTACCGAAGCAGTGATTCAAATGCTTTATCTCAAACTTGACATATTAATTCTGCACAAAGGGAATGAACTGAATTCTTAAATGAATAACAGAACAAACAGGGGAAAACATCACTGTGATCACTGCCACTTTCACCACCTCTTTCTGCAGGCAAACTAAAAACATAAAGAACGAACGAACCTCCAGAAAATAAAATATAATTCTACCAGGTCAAGTCAGAATGGATTCCATCATACTCAATCACACTGTTTTTCAATTCAGTATTTATAGCCTATAGTCAAGAATATAGCGATGTTTTGTGATAGGGCATCTAAAATATATATGACCAAGTAAGTAAAAGGAAAGCCTGAATCCTCTTTTCTTACTTTCCTTTTATGCTCAAACTACTTGAACGGCATGCATTTCAGCATTTTCAGGCCATTTGTTAAAAAAAAAAGAAAAGAAAAGAGAAAAAAGTTTTATTTGGAATGACTAAAACACAGAAACCTCAGCTCAGAAAGCTTTAAAAGCGATTCACTTGTCAACAACTCCAACCCACAAGTTCAATACTTCTTTAATTATGTAGATTGAGAGAATCTATGTGGTTGGAACTGATAGAATAAAATTACTAATCTAATTACTAATTAAAACAATAAGTGTCTCTGCACGTTCCTTTCATAGTTTTGCCCTGTGAAGGTCACAGCAAGCAATCAATGTATCTGGTGGCAGGAACATTCATCTGTTTTGGTGCAGGGAATTTTATTCCAGAGTCTCTATATATGAAGTGTGTAATTTTAAGCTTCAGATCACACCTTTCTGAGGGAGGACACTCATTAATGACAAAGGGGATTCTGGGAAATGCCTTTCAGATTGGGTGTTCTCTACAGTCCAAGAACATAGAGACCAGTAAGCAGATTATTAACAGCTAGCTTAGGAGTTTTATATGTTGCTTTCCTTCATGGATGTGGGTGAGAAACATGACCAGGGCGAGAAAAGTCTAGTTTACAAAAGATTGCATATATCTTTTGCTTCGATGGGATTGTGTGGTCATAAGAAAATGTGTTCCAGTTTCCTTAGCTTCTTCCCAATATGAAGCTGCTACCCTGAGCCTGAAAATACTTCCCCTTTGTGCATGATAAATTCTTCATTAAAAAGACAAATAATAGTGAAATTTAAATGCAGATGGAGTGCTAGTTTTTTTAACTTTTTAAAAGTTGGCTGCCTCTTATATTTTATAACATTTTTATTTCAAACATCCAAAATTAGAAATATTCATTCAATACATTTTTAAACTTTTAGTCTAGAATGAGGTATTTAGAATGAACCCTATTCAAAATAGACAAAGATCTCAGCATGGTAATTGGACTCTCTTCTCTTGGTGTATGCTCAATTTTCACTACACATAAGTTCCAATTATTTTCAAAGAAAACTATAACTATAATAAAATTAGTTGTCCTGATTTTATTTTCAAATTTTATATACCTGAAAGCATTCTCCTGCCATGTATAGTAGTAACAAAGAAGTCAATGTTAGCCAAGGAAATTGGAAGAAAAGGTAATCATATTGGAAAAGAAGTAAAATTATTATTTTAATTTTAAATAATTCATTATCAAGAAATACAAAAAATATCCTAAAACTATTTAGAATGACAAGTAATAAATATTTGAAAAATGTGTATGTTTTATACATGTCAACAAAAACATAAATACTCAAGAATTCTTCTTGTCCAATGCAATCAAGACAGCATTTGGTGGGTTAAAAAGAAAAAGTAGTTGAAGTAGAGAATCATAACACATAAGGTAACAAATACAATTTTACTTAAAATTTATAATTATTCATTTGCTGATTTTTTGATGTATGGTTACAACTTTGCCTTTATATATAGGTTTCACAGTCTCATTAATACACATAATATATAGATGATTTCCAATTTTTATTTCTTGAGAGAGGAGTAAAAATTAAAGAACTTGCAAAGCAATCTGATCAAAAAATCCTTTAGATATTTATGACTTTTCCACCAAAACTGCACTGTAGCTTTGCCCAACTACAATTTAATGACATTTTCAGATGTAATTGAAACTTCCCAGAGTAATCAACTTGGTTAAAATAAACGAAGACTATCTTTTGTTTTTGCAATCATATATCATTAAGTTATATAACATTTAATTGAATTATGGAATTACAATAACTACAGAAACTAGCCTAAACAGATTTGGGAAGCACAATTACTCCTGATGAGCAAATATCTCAGCTGATAGGGGCAGAAGTATATTAGAGAGCAGCCTATTGGCCCTGAGCACCTTTTCTTTGCAGAGGGAATAGAGAGTTTTGGTTAATGTAGGGAGTTACCTAAGAGCGCCCAAATAATAAATGTCATAGTTTAATTAGAAATAAATTTTACTATAAATATTTAGGGCATATATTTTGAAAAACTACAAAAATAAACTGAGATACATCAAAATATTTGAATTAATGCAGAGATTTTAATTCTTAGACAGGATTACTCAATGCCATAAAGATATCAGCTTTCCCTACGTTATAGGGACATTGTATAGATACAATGGAATTTTATTCAAAATCCAAATGATCTTTTATTTTAAAACTGACAGAATCGGGCTTCCCTGGTGGCGCAGTGGTTGAGAATCTGCCTGCTAATGCAGGGGACACGGGTTCGAGCCCTGGTCTGGGAAGATCCCACATGCCACGGAGCAGCTGGGCCCGTGAGCCACAACTACTGAGCCTGCGCGTCTGGAGCCTGTGCCCCGCAACGGGAGGGGCCGCGATAGTGAAAGGCCCGCGCACCGCGATGAAGAGCGGTCCCCGCACCGCGATGAAGAGTGGCCCCCACTTGCCGTAACCAGAGAAAGCCCTCGCACGAACCGAAGACCCAACAGAGCCAAAAAATAAATAAATAAAAAAAAAAAAAAAAAAAAAACTGACAGAATCACTAAATAATATTTTCCCAAAAAATAAAAAATGCAAGAAGACACAGGGATATTCTGAAGAAGTGTAATAAAAGGAACTTCTCTGTTACTATATCTTAAAACCTATCAAAAAGCAACAGTCATGAAATAAAGTAGTTATGGTGCAGGAAGGGAAACTTAGATTAATGGCTTTCTACCCAGGACACAAAAATAAAACCAAATATTAATAAGAATTTAGTGTATTTATAAAGAGGCATTTAACATAGCTCGTGAGCAAATAGATTATTTAATCTATGATGTTGAGACAACTAGCTAGTTGTTTGAAAAGTGTGTTTCATATTTCATTCATTACACCATTATACATTTCAGATGAGTCAAAAATATAGAGGCAAAAAATGAAACCATAGAAGTTGTAGAAGGAAATATGCATAAACAGTTTTATAATCTTTGGAAAGAACAGGTACTTCTTTGCATGAAACCCAGAAACCATAAAGGGGGAAAGTGGACAGAGTTCACTACATTAAAAAATTCTGTTCAGCTAAACATAAATAGGCCAAGAACATAACAAATAAACACTAAAAAGGTCTAAAAACGAATAACAAAACATAAATTGCACGTATATGACAAAGTGTTAATACCACTAAAATAGAAAGAGCTTTTAAAAATAAATAATAAATAGAAAAATGAATAGAATGTAACAGAGAATTTGTAAAAGAAGAACTATAAAGATGCAATAAATATGTAAAGAGGAAATGTAAATACAGAATTTTAAAAATCACCCATCTGGTTGGCAAAACAAAACAAAACAAAAAATGATGTCCAGTTTTAACATGGGGAATCAGACATGCTCATGCCCCACTGGTGGGGGTGTAAATATTTACAGATGCTTTGGAAACTGGTAACAAATTTTAAACAAACATACTCTTTATATTAAGGGCATACACATTTGAAGAAGTGTGGAAAGATACGTGCACAAAGATACTCACTGTGGAACACATACAGTAGTAAGAAACAGAAATCAATAAACAACTTGTTGAATAAATTATGGTTCATCCATAAACTGGATTGCTACAAGCTATTTAGGAGAAGACATATTTTATATTTACTGACATGGAAAGATTTTCTTTACATATTGTCCTGTAAAAATGCAGGATGCAAACATTATATATAGAATTATTACTTGCATATGAAGTATATATATAAAATATTGGTCTCCTTCTCTGTCTCCATGTAGGTAATATAAATATGTTTTATGTGTAGAGTGGATGTCTTTGGGTGGGGGGATAAGGGGATTACTTTTAGTTCTACTTTATATATTTCCATATTATTTGATTTTTCTGTAATAAACATGTTTTACTTTTTTTTTTTAACAGAAAAATATGTAAACTAGTCAACTTAAGTCAGACTAAGGAAGACTATTTCATTGAATTCATTTTACCATTTTAGTTATAATAAAAGCTAACCCTGTGGTCAGGCATGATTTATATCTAATCAACAAACTTTATTTTTGGCCAAAATATACATGGAGTTGGAAGGAAATAATTCTTATTTTGCTTCTCACATGATAAATAGGATTTTATTTCTACCTATGTCTGAATCTAAATATGCAAAATAAATTTGAGAGTTAAGGCCTGATAATTTGAGTCCTGGAACTCCTGTTTTGGAGAAATACAGCATGGATACACTAGCTTTGCCCGTAGCTCAAAATTACTTACAGAACAAGAGAATTTGCTACCTTACTGGAAGTCCAGATAAAAGGTAGGCTCCCAGTCTGACTTAATGTTTTGGCTTTTTACTATCATCAGAAACTCAAGTTATTTCCATATCTCAACTATTTTACTATTTTCAGCCTTGGCTTCAGCCTACCTCCTCAGTGTTTTTTTTTTGTTTTTTGTTTTTTTAATTGAAGTATAGTTGATTTACAATGTTGTGTTAGTTTCAGGTGTATAGCAAAGTGATACCACATCTTCTTTATCCATTCATCTGTTGATGAACCTTTAGGTTGCTTCCATGTCTTGGCTATTGTAAAGAGTGCTATGAACACTGAGGTGCATGTATCGTTTCAAATTATAGTTTTCTCCAGATATATGCCCAGCAGTGGGATTTCAGGATCACATGGTACCTCCATTTTAAGTTTTTTAAGGAACCTCCATACTGCTCTCCATAGTGGCTATACCAATTTACATTACCACCAATCTTTAGCCAGACTCATCAAGAAAAAAAGGGAGAGGACCCAAATCAATAAAATCAGAAATGAAAAAGAAGTTACAACCAACACCACAGAAATACAAAGGATCATCAGAGACTACCACAGCAACTATATGCCGATAAAATGGACAACCTAGAAGAAATGGACTAATTTCTAGAAAGGTACAATCTCCCAAGACTGAACCAGGAAGAAATAGAAAATATGAACAGACCAATTAAAAGTACTGAAATTGCTTCTGTGATTTAAAAAGTCCCAACAAACAAAAGTCCAGGACCAGATGGCTTCACAGGCAAATTCTACCAAACATTTAGAGAAGAGTTAACACCTATCCTTCTCAAACTCTTCCAAAAAATTGCAGAGAAAGGAACACTTCCAAACTCATTCTGTGAGGCTAACATCACCCTGATACCAAAACCAAAGATACCACAAAAAAAGAAAATTACAGGCCAATATTACCGCTGAACATAGATACAAAAATCTTCAACAGAATACTAGCAAACTGAATCCAACAATACCTTAAAAGGATCATACACCATGATCAAGTGGGATTTATCCCAGGGATGTGAGGATTTTTCAATATCCGCAAATCAATCAATGTGATACATCACATTATCAAATTGAAAAATAAAAACCATATGATCATCTCAGTAGATACAGAAAAAGCTTTTGATAAAATTCAACATCCATTTATGATGAAAACTCTCCAGAAAGTGGGCACAGAGGGAATATACCTCAACATAATAAAGTCCATGTATGAAAAACCCACAGCTAACATCATACTCAACAGGAAAAAGCTGAAAGCATTTCCTTTAAGATCAGGAACAAGACAAGGATGTCCAGTCTCGCCACTTTTATTCAACATAGTTTTGGAAGTCCTAGCCACGGCAATCAGAGAAGAAATAGAAATAAAAGGAATCCAAATTGGAAAAGAAGAAGTAAAATTATCACTGTTTGCAGATGACATGACACTCTACCGAGAAAGTCCCAAAGATGCTACCAGAAAACTACTAGAGCTCATCAATGAATTTGGTAAAGTTGCAGGATAGAAAATTAATACACAGAAATCTGTTGCATTTCTATACACTAACAACAAAAGATCAGAAAGAGAAATTAAGGAAACAATCCCATTTATCATGGTTCTAATATGGTTGCCAGTAGCAATGACAGCACATGTTTCCTTGGTGTGTCCATCAGGAGAGGAGAAGTAAAACTTTTCTCCCAAGCATGAAATACAAGTCCTTCCATTTAGTCTCACTGGATCAACTTAGGTCAGGTGGTCACCCATGAACCAACTGCATTTTTAGTACAGTGTCATGTGCTGATTGCCTTGGACAAATCTCCATCTATTCCTGAAGCTAGGGATGGGGAAAAATAGTTACCTGAAAAAACTATAATTCTGTTTGGCATTGGGGCATGAATAACAAGTAGGTAACCAATACTGTCCACTAAAAATAACAATTTCTAGTATTTACAAGGTACAATTGAAAGTTTCATTTGAATCATCTCAATTGGCTTATCATACTGATTAAAATTCACTGGATAATTTGGGGGATTATCCATATCACTTTAATGATATGTTTTGCTTAAATGAGTTTGGGGTCATGGAACAAGTGTAAATTTTCACCCAAATTAACATAAATGTCTCATATTGCTGTTGTCCCCAAGGATCTGGCATTTTAAGTAGGCAGGTAAATTTGGTGTAACTAAAATCGAAATAAATTACTTCATTCTCTAAATATCTTTGTTGCTATCATATTTGTAAAAAATCTCTGTTAAGATTTTTACTGTAAATCCTAGGAGTGAATTGTTTTTGTTCCAAAACCATAGCTCACTGACAGATAATATTGAGTAATAGATTTTGCCAGAAACAAAGACTATGCCAGAGGATAGTGATTAGAGAAATCCTTATATAAAAGCATTTGGAAAGAGTACACAAAACAGAAACACACAGAGTTCTTACTGTAAGTGGAGAAGAGGAAAATGTTCTGGATCATAAATCACCCTAAATTTTGGTGTATGCAATATGCAGAATGTTAAATTTGGTTTTCTTTTCCATCAAGTCTTTTCGAACATGGTTGTTTATTGCCAGGTCATAAGAAGTAAACAGACACTTAATTTAGCATAATATTTAACTTACGCTGAAGCAGACCTACCTTTCTTTCTTTAGTGAAAATGGATGGTTTTCTGCACACAGAGGTGAGAGTAAGTGACTATGTTTTGCCCTCCTAATAAAGAGCTCAGCAGAGCCTTCCAAGTCAAATCCTAATTGAATATTGACTAAAAGACAGATTTGAGCTCTCAGCACATAGATATACGAAAAAAAAAAAGCTCGTTGGATCAAACAACAGACTCACAATTGTTTAGAACTTCCGCTTCGGTGGGGTAGGGGAAATGTGCTTCTGATTAATTAAAACAAGTACAAATCTTAACCTGTGTCTGTTTACTCTGAAGGTCTATAATGCTGAATCATAACATACAGAAGTACCTAGGCTGCCTGAGGCGAGTAGATAGGAGAAAGAAATCCTTTTCTTTTCTCCATTGCCAGGCAAATAGGAAAGAAAGCTGGTAAATAATGTGGGGTCATTGTCAAAGCTCATAGGAAGTGGTTTCTAACCTGGTCATGGAAAAATGCTGGAGCAAATCATGTCCTTTGCAAATAAGACATTCTGCTTGTGTTGACATATTCTTTGGAAAATTTGAAGCTCCAGCTGCCTTATAGGAAAACATACCACATCAAGACAAGGTCAAGGCCAATCACCGCCCCCACCCCCGCCCCGGTTTGGCAATCGCTCAGATGTCTGCATTATCTGTGATGGGCCCTAGGCCTCAGTTTAGTGGTACTTCCATGGGAGCTACTCAGGGGTACAGGTCATTTTCAAAGGCTCCCAACTGCCTATCAAATAAAGAACAACACACAAAGTCTACTAGTATTCAGTGTTTACCGCTACCTGGTCCCAACCTCCCTTTCCAATCTTATGCCTTGTATGTGCTCTTTGTTCTAGCTTTGTGTGGCTTCTGTGTCTTTGCTCATGCTCTCCCTAGAATTCCTATTCTCCTGCCTCCCGGTATTCAAATACTACGTATTCCTCAGCTGCAGTGCGCCCTCCTCCAGGAAGCCGACTGTGATCCTCCGGTAATTAATGTAGTGTTCTGAAGCTCTAAGATGCTGTAATAACCCAGGAATACCTGAATCTTATCTTAGACCAAAGTCACCCATCTTCTCAGGAGAGTGATGCACACAGATGACATTGACAAATGGAAAATAAAATCCCTCTTTATTATTAGAACTTTGGAAGACTTGGCTGGAGGATGTAACCTTTCTTTACCCCTAGGCCTACATCCAAATTTTACCACCTCTATTAACATGTGAAAGGTAGAAAAGAGGATAGTACCCAACAATGTGCAGGAAGAAAAAGACTACTGGGAACCCTGTGCTTCCCTTTTAATGTAAGGGATTCTGACCACTAATAAATGCAGTCCAATATCTTTTCTGGAATCTTACCACTAATATCAGAATCTTTCCACTTGAGAAGTGAGGAAGGGTGGGGAGTGTGAATGTACCCTACCCACCCATCCCCAGCCCCACAGATGCCTGTGCAAACTGGGGTCAGTTTGGGGAATAGAATCATATGGTGGTAGGGACAAGTTCAAGAATCTTCCCTAGTCTGGCTGGCACTCTTAGAAATGTTCTCTCCAGATCCCATAGCTGTACCACAAGCCAGGCCCCCTCCATTGCCCTCCTGTAGGCTTGATATAAACCTGGGGTTATTATGGGGCTCAGGCCCTCTTGGGGCCAGATTAAGCTCCATGTGAATCCTTTAGGTCAACTGGTCTGTGCAGTGGAATCACATGTACACTCTCTGAAATGACACCAGGTCCAGCTCTATGATCTTTGTCCAAGAGCCATTATGTCCTCCCCAGTGTTATGCAGGAGTGTTTCTGCACCTGCACAGGAAGGTATCAGATACTGGTCACTGAAATTCAGTATAATTTAAAGGGCAGGCACCTTGTTTTGCTTTTTTAAGATTTGTAAGAAGAAAAATGAACACTCATACCCTGCACATTATGACAAATACATAAAAATTACTCTAATAAACTGCAGAGAAGGGTCAACAGTTGTTCTAATGGAATGTCTTTGAACTAGTGATTCAAGACACTTCTACATACAGGCACTAATTTTCTGAGATTTTCTACAAATTTCCCCACAAAAATATAAAGATGATCTGTGTTGGATAAAACATTCAAGCCTAATACAAGACCTTTCCTCACACTGTGAAGACATTTACACCCCTCCCTTCTCTCCCTCCTCCATGCTCTCCACACACTACGCGTAGATGAATCTCCTTAAAACCATTTAGTGGTCATGGCTTTGCTGTGCTCAGAATTTTCGGTGGTTCTCCATGGTCTACAGGATAAAGTACCCCCGACCCCGCCCCACCCCTTCACACTGGTGGTGTTCATCCACAGTCATGAACAAAACCTTTGTTCTTATTTCTTTTTATCTCCAATATTGGAATCTTACACAATCCTATTTGTTCAGAGGTCCTCAGACTTGCTTTGCATTATCTCATCTCTGAATATATGCAAGTGTCTCATTCCCCCCAAAATACATCACCTCTCCATCCTTTGATCTTCTCAGTTAGTTTGAGGCTTAATTCAAATGCCACTTCCCCCATCAAGCCTGGTCAAAGCCTATTTTATCTGTTAAGCAATTGAGGCACAGTGACCAGAATCTCGAAATTTTCCAGGGGCCTAAAAAAAGTCCGAGATCTCAAATGAAATGTACTGTTTCCAAAATGTACAACTGAAACTGGAAAATCAAAATTAATAAATGTTTAGTTAAAGTGACTTCCAAACATGTGTCAACTTCATTCATTGTTAAATTTAGAGCTCCTAAAATATCACTACAATTAACAACAATTGGTGAGGTTGGTTTTTCTCAGTTTGCCAAGGTTCCTATGAAGATATTATGATTCCTGAGAAATCAGTCATTTATTAACCAAGTCATAGAGACAAATAGTTTCAAAAGCAAGACTGAAAAAAATGCTTTCCAGTTTTTTCATAATAAAAAAGATAAGTGGCTGTTGGAAGTGAGGTACATTTTAATATATTTGCTATGAGACTTCCTAAAAACGTGAGTCACTATGACTTTCAAAAGTCTTCAGTGGCCCTGGCTATATTTAGTGTGACTCCAAGACCAGCTCCGTGGTGGGAGGGCCCTAGATGTGTTCAGGAGGCCCAGATTGGTGTCCTATGGCTCTGTGCAGCCAGTAGGACATCTCTGGACCCCACTCCCACTCCAAAACAGGGATTTAGAATACATACTCCACGTATGCAAAAAGCTTGTTTTAAAGAAGAAATGAGGTTATCTCAGTGAACTTGCTATAAATGGTAGGGAATGTTTATTACTCTAAATAATCACGAATTCAACTGGCATAAATTAATGCATGAACTGTTTACTGAGCACCTATTATGGTGCACCATCTACCGGACACTGGAGAATACTAAATGATCATCTCTGTAGAGTCAGGAGAAACAGGTGTACATTGAAGTAAGATGTGCCCAATGCCATAATATAATTAAAACAGCACAAGGTTAACAGTGCCAGCTACAGTCAGACCGCCTGGACTCCAACGCACCTCTACCTGCTACTAAATGTGTGACCTAGTACAAGTTCCTTAACTACTTTGCCTCTTGCTTTCCTCATCTGTAGGGTTAAGAGGATTAGTACCTACCTTATCAGGAATAAATGAGATAAAGCTTATAAATTTATAGAACAGTGAGTATACAGAGTAAACATCCAATAAATAGTCACTATTTGTTCCTGTTCTTTTTAATGCCTAGGTGCCACTGTCTGCCTATGAGTGTGATGGGCAAGGTGGGAAGGGCTTTTCAAGCTGGAGGAAGAGCATGTGCAAAGACACTGTGGCACAAAAGAGCATATGACAATGCAGGGATGTTAAGGGCTTAATATAGGCTGAAGCCAAGGGTGTGTGCAGAATTGCAGGAGTTGAAGCTGGGTGGGGAGGAAGGACCCAGTTATGCCATGCAAATGAGTTTAGAGTTTATCCTGTGTAGGCAACAGAAAGCTGCAGAAGCATTCTGAGCAGGGAAAGGTCACGACTGGACTGGTGCTTCAGAATGATCACTATGGTAGACGGATGCAATGAGGGCAAGAAAGCAAGCAGAGAGAACAGTTAAAAGGTTATTGCAAAAGTCCATGCAAGCAATCATGAGGGCCCAAAGCAGGGCACCAGTGATGAAGAGGAGAAGGAGATGAAAACTTTATCAGGAGGAACATCAACAGGATGGGTGTATCCTTTGGTGGCAAGGACGCGATGACCAACAGTGAAGATCTGAAGTTGAGTTGTGCACTTCAGCCTTGAAAAGCTTGGCTATATAGGAGCACCAGAACGGTATTCCAGAACTCTAAGACAATAAATTTATCTTCGTTGAGTTCGAAAATAGAGGGAGAAGGAGTGTTGGTGAGACACTGTTGAGTGGTCTGAGGACATCCTAGGGGAGATGTGATGGAGGTAGGTCACCTTCCAAGTGTAATGTGTAGACCTGTGCCATCTGTGAACTGCTCGCTACTGGTCTGCACCAAGATAAAGTGCTAGTACTGGAAATTACATCAACTCTATCATTAATCGGTTCAATTTAGCTGACACTTTTTTGTAGCAAGACTTTCTGGAAGAAAGCAGTGAGTTGATTTACATTCTAGTGCAAGTTCCTTATCTCGTTGTGGACCCATGACAAAACATTCACTGATTGCACCAGTCTGAGACCACCCCTTCAGCAGCACTGATGTACGGATTTGAGGTCTGGTGAGAGGCCTGTCCTGGAGCCCCAGATTTGAGAATGCAAGTGTAGAGATGTTAGTAGCCAAAGCCATCATCAGTGGTGAGGTTGCTGAGAGACGGGACAGAGATGTACTAGTTTGCTAGGGCTGCTGTAACAAAGTACCACAAACTAGGTGGCTTAAACAACAGAAATTTATTGTCTTACAGCTGTTGGCAGGGTCGGCTCCTTCTGAGGGCTGTAAGGAAGAATATACTCCATATCTGTCCCCTAGCTTCTGGCCATCTTTGGTGTTCCTCCCCTGTAGAAGAATCACTCCAATTTCTGCCTTCCTCTTCACATGCTGTTCTCCCTGTGTGCTTGTCTCTATGTCCAAATTTCCCCTCTCAATAAGGACACCAGTTATAAGGGATTAGGGTCGACCCTAATGACCTCTTAACTAATTACAACTGCAAAGACCTTATTTCCAAATAAGTCCCTATTCTAAGGTACTGGGGGTTAGGACTGCAATGTATGGCTTTTGTTTTTTTTTGTTTTTTTTTTTGTTTTTTTTAAATTTATTTATTTTATTTATTTTTGGCTGTGTTGGGTCTTCGTTTCTGTGCGAGGGCTTTCTCTAGTTGTGGCAAGCGGGGGCCACTCTTCATCACGGCGCGCGGGCCTCTCACTATCGCGGCCTCTCTTGTTGCGGAGCACAGGCTACAGACGCGCAGGCTCAGTAATTGTGGCTCACGGGCCTAGTCGCTCCGCTGCATGTGGGATCTTCCCAGACCAGGGCTCGAACCCGTGTCCCCTGCATTGGCAGGCAGATTCTCAACCACTGCGCCACCAGGGAAGCCCCAATGTATGGCTTTTGGGGGGACATAATCAACCCATAAAGTGAGCCAAAGATGAAGACCTGAAAAACACTAGTATTTAAGATTCAGACGCTCACCACATCCTGCCTTACACTATGAGCTCTCTGTTCAGCGTTGATGTACCTCAACTTCTCAAGCAGATTGATAGGTTCTTAGAGATCAGGAAAGCTGTCTAAAATGTTTTTCCATATTTTGCCTACAGGATTTAGTGAGTTTCTTGTATGTAGAAGTGGTTCAAAACAATGTCGTCTGATGATGTATAACAAACAAAAATTGAATATGGAAGAGCCCCCAAGAACTGTTTTGAACACAGTATGTTGTGACACGCTGCCTTATAGACAACAGTTGCTGTACTTGTCAGAAAAATCGCCAAAGGAGATGTTCAAGATATATTTTAACTCATTTGCTTAAACAACTCTATGCCTACCATCCACACCAAAAGGCTGTTCTTCTGCATGGGCAACAGAAGGCATAATTATTTGCAAGAATTTTCAGTGTTTTTCCTGTGCTTTCTTAAGTGGCACATTAGCTTCTCTGTACCACTGTGCATATTCTCCAAAATCCCATTGTCTTTCTGAAAGCACTACAGCCCCTGGAGGGTTTGAAACTTAGCATGTACTCCCCAAAAATTTAGGGATTAAAAAAAGAAGTTACTGCAAAGTATCTCAAAACTTTCCTACTGCATGAAGTGATCCTGAAAAACACCACATTGACAGGTTGCATTTTCCTCCCATAGGCTCTAGAGGACATCAATATATTATCAGTTTATTCCAAATCTCTCAATTTTAGAAGGGTAGCCAGAAGCTTGGAACACTTAGGGGTTTGATAATTCAATTTATTTTTCAAACTTCTCAAATGTTTGCTCTCCTTGTTAAAATGAAAGGAATGGCTTAGCAAAGATAATTTTCCTTTTGACTAGTGAAAGGCATCAGAAAAATCCATACCTAAGCAGTTTTTCTTTACAGATATTTCACACCCATCTTATAGTCTTATTACCACATCCAATATGAGATAGCACTACAGTCATTATTTATTTATATTCTAACTACACTCTGAAGGGACTTTAAACAGCTTACAGTGAGAGAGAAAACAGTGCCAAAATCCCATAAGAGAATAAAAGTAGAGAAAAGAAGCATATTTACTTATGTCTAAATATGTAGAACTTAGATTCTATTATATAACTTTGGCAATATTGAGATTGCTAATATTTTCAACAGCCTAACTTTCGCTAGTGCTGTTGACTGCTCATTTTTTTTTCTTCAGAAAGAATTAAGTCAAATAAAACATATGCCCAATATGGAGATTTAGTTCTCACCTTGGCTTAAGGTTTGGTCACTTAAACATGCACTATGGTGATTCAAGTTCAACTGAGAGTCAGTCACTGCAAGAAATTCATCATTGCATATGGTCTTTGAAAGAAGCCTTTCCTCTATAACGGATCTAGAAATTTGTCAGTTGTTGGTATAAATAAACCAGGCTGGGAGGTGACTGATGGTATGTTTCTGCAACATGAATTATTTTGAAACCATGGGGTAACTGGATTACCCTCTATGTTTTCCACTGAGAAGCTTTTGTAAAAGTATGTGAGTTGTGTCTCCATGAGAGAGGCAGACTGTATTTAAGAGCCCTTCATGTCCTCTCCACAGAAACTTCCTAGGAAATAAAGCATCAGTGCAGAATTTCAACAGTCAATGTCTACAAGCACCTACTATGTTCCAGGCACTGTTTTAGGAGATGGGGAATCAAAGAGGAATAAAATGTGGTCCCTGTCTTTGGGATTCCTACAGTCTAGTGGGAAAGAGGCACTCACAGAAAAGGTAATTTAAATATAATGTATAGGAGGAAAAGGAGGAATAGACTAGGGAATTACGGTAACATTTAGCCCAACATAAAGATTTAGGTATGGTTTCCTAAAGGAGGTAACACCTGAGTTAATTAAGAAACAAACAAGAGCAAATCAAGTGAAGACAAGTGAGAAAGATGTTCTAACAGAAGGAAGAGCATGAGCAAAGGTATTGCAGTTTGAAATAGCGTGGGGGCATTTGGTGGACAAAAATGCAACAATACCGTTATTGCTACTAGGTCACAAAACTGACCAGGGATTTGAACTGATGGCCTGCAGTTAATGAAGTGTTTCAACAAAAGAGAAATAGGGATGTATTGTACCCTCAACCTCATCTATTCTGTAGACGATGCTATCATGGTAACCATTGCCTTCTGGGTTGGCTTATATGTCAATAATGATGATCAGGATGGTAACAGTAAGGCTTGCTCTGGTCAGAACTTCACATACAGCCCTTTCACAAATAAAAATAACACAAAATTGCACATATCAACTTAGCAATAACAAGAACAAACACTTACATACCACTTACCACAGGCCAGGCATTGTTCTAAGAGCTTTACTGTATTATCTCACTTAATTTTCACAAAAACTCAATGATGGAGCTACCATTACTATCTCCACTTTACTCATGAGTAAACTGAGCCACAGAGAGTTTAAGTAAGTTGCCCCAAATCACAGAGCCAGTTTGGGGTACATCCAAGAAAGCAAACCTAGGCATTCAAGTTTCAGAGTTTATGCTTTTAACCACCATCCTTCACTACCCATCACATGTCAAAAGCAATGACCAGACTTTGAATCACTGACTGACTTTATCCCCTTTTCTTTACCTGCTAACAACAGAGAAGTAATTCTGTTATATGCTTGGACTGACAAAAGAAAAAATAATAAGGTAATACTGATTGTCAGCCTTCCAATTCTGCAGAAACTAAAAATCTGATCCCAACAGAGAAACTCTTGCCAGAGACAGGGAACACAGAGTTCCAAATTCTAGATCTTTTTCTTGGATGCATTACAGAGGCCACGGTCAGACCATCGATATCTGAGCAGCAACGGCAAGAAGAGACGGTGTTGGCAAGAACCAGATAGCTGGTGTTCTAACAACCATATACATATGATGTTCCTTTAGAACAAGCATAATTTTAGTTAAAAGTGATTAACATTCCATTATTTAAGTGATGGCTGGTAGTCTTATTTCTATTGCTTTTTGCAGACTCATAAAAACTCAGGCTCAGCTTTGTTACATCTTCCAATTATAAGAGAAGCCAGAAATATACATTTTTACATGAAATAACTTGAAAGCTTTAAATATTGAGAAGTAATTCAAAATTTTGAAAAATACATTGTAGACAAAACAAAATATATATTGGGTCAGTTTCATCCTATAGGCTGAGTCACTTGTGTATTTCTGTAGCCTTATAATCTTTTAAGATCTCACGTCCTCATCTAAAAATGTAGACATAGTGAACTTTATGTCAGATTCTTTGAAGACAATGCCTTACTTTGTAATGTGAAAACATACCAAATACAAGTTTGAATGAAATTATAAGTCTTGATAATTAGTAACCTCATTTCCCAGAAAGAAATATCAACTATTATATGCAGAGGTGAAAGTAGAGATTATTTGAGGCTTCCCTATACCCTCTTCATAAGGCAGATGAAGAAATTACACCAGAGACAGACAATGACTTTCCCACAATCAGTGGTTTATTAATGGTAGAGTTTGAGCTCAAACACAAGTTTCAATACATAACCTTTCTCCTCATCAGCCAGCTTTCTTCGTTCTGTCAAGGAAGTCACTTGAACTCCTAGATCCAGCCATGCCTGCAGTCAATCACCCTGCACTGGATTTTTCAACTACATGCACCAATAAACCTTTCCCCTCCCCCTTATTTTCCTATTGATGTAGCCACTTCAGTTGGGTTTCTGTCACTTGCAACCAAAAGAATGGGACTATTAGTCCCAGAAACAATGACTCCTTTCCACAATCCTGCTACATCATGCTCTTCTCCAAACAGTAATACTTGCCTTTCCTTATGCTTACACAAATCATACAAATTCTTTAAGACCTAGTGAAACTGAGCAGGATCCTGTGGGGGTCCTGGACATGGAAGCCTTTCTGTGTCCCCCATTTCTTGTTTGAAGGGAATAGGCTTCAGCCTCCATGATCTTCCCTGAGTTCCAAAGGTCAGGTTCAAACAGTTGCTAATCAGGGAAGGGAGGGGAGGCAGAGACAAGGGAGGAGCAGTCAAGAAACAATAGTGTGGGCTTGGGACAGGATCCTGGTTCCCCCTCAAGGGATACACATTAACAGTATCTTTGAACTCTTCTGCAGAACTAGAACCCCCCAACAAATGGAAGATGTTATCTACTTGATGAAGCATTCTTCCTTCCAGAGAGAAGATCAGGAGACCGCCTGAGGCCAGATTAAAGGAATGCAGGCCCTACAAACACCCTGATCCTTATCAGCAAC
The DNA here is from genome assembly GCF_949987535.1 of Balaenoptera acutorostrata. Taxonomy (NCBI): domain Eukaryota; kingdom Metazoa; phylum Chordata; class Mammalia; order Artiodactyla; family Balaenopteridae; genus Balaenoptera; species Balaenoptera acutorostrata. The sequence continues at coordinate 27,284,808 of NC_080073.1, read as the reverse complement.
ACCCCCCCCAACCATTGCTATAAAACTCCTCACCAAATTCCCCCTCGGTTGGGATCCAGAGTTCTGTAGGGCACGAGCCCACTGTGTCCCCCTTTGCCTGGCAAAGCAATAAAGCTATTCTTTTCTACTTCACCCAAAAGTCTGTCTCTGAGATTCGATTCGGCACCAGTGCACAGAGGCCGACTTTTCGGCATCACTAACCCTACTCTACTTCCCCCATGAAGATTTTCCCTGCTATTATATCCAATCCTGTGTGTGTGTGTGTGTGTGTGTGTGTGCGCGTGCGCGCGTGCACATACGTACTCTCTGTCCCCCTCCCCCACTTTAGTATTTGCAATCAGCATCTTACAATTAAACACTATCTTATTCTCAATTTATTTGGTATCTTCCAAACTAGAACATAAGTTGCCAATTCAGAAGCATATCTCAAAGTTATCTTCTGTTTCTGCCACGAAGCCAGAGAGAACTGGTCTCTTTTAGAACTTAGCTTTAAGTTAGTAGAACTCTCCTGATCATTCCAACTTAAGTTGTATAGACACCGGGCCCCAAATACTGGTTATAGTTCAATGTGATGGCCTATGGTTGTGTATTAAATTTGCTTTTGCTGGAAAAAGACCTTGGAATCATTTGACGTTTACCACTTTACACAGTACAACTTTTTAGGAATGAAAGATTTAATTTCCTTTGTTCTTCAGTCCAGTTTTAGGGACGCAAAAGGCTATTCCAAGTGTGTAATGAGGCAAGAACTTCTCTTATTACTTTTTTGGTATTCTGCATCTTCAAAATGTCTCTACTAGTACCAGTGTATAACAGTTCCTGCCTATTGCATCAAGAAGATTGGGGAGCAAATGCCAAAAAGCATATTGAAAGAATTCAATTCTTTCCCTGAAGAAGAGAAAAACATATAATTCTTTTTGAAGGAATCCTGGTTGAACAGTCGTTTAGTTTTCTCAAAAGGTGAAAATATTTTATTTTTTTAAATGCAAATTGTATGTTACACCGACAAACAACCCTTCAGAATTTTGAATAGTGGACCTAACCCAAGTGCCTCGAAGCACATCTGAATGGATGAATCACCATTATTAATTTAAAATACACACACACTCACACACACATATAGTTCCCTAGCACTAGGTCTTAAATTTTATGAAAGTTATGGGCTTTTGAGTCATAAGCGAACAACAAAGTCAAAGAAGTTAATGAATAAAGAAGGAATTTCTCTGGCTAACAGTGACTCAACGTTAGCCATAATTTTAGGGCAAAATATAAGCTGAATCACATGGAAATGAGTAACTTGAACTTACAACACATTTGGCCTAGTCAACAGTTCTCTTGAATGAAGAATTCATATAGAACTGACACAACTTTAGGACTGCCCCTTTCTCTCATCATATACATACAGACACACATGTATACACACCTGCATATGCACACATAATATTCATTTTGGACATTTGTAACCCAGGCGTTACGAATAGTTCCTAGCTAACTAAAAAAAAAAAAAAAAAAAAAACCAAAAAACTAGTCATGTTAATCTACACATTACACAGAATTCTTTACAGTGCCTGCTTTTACATTCCCTCAGGAACATCTATAAGTAGCTAGTTCACATGAGGTAGCCACTCATCACCATTACTACATAACTTAGAAACATATGGTGTAGCTCTGCCATGCCAACTTCTAGGTATTCACTCTAGCATTCTGACAAAAGAAGAAAAAAAAAAGCTCAGAACTGTTTTTCAAATTGTCATTTATCAGCTGCTGAAACATACATTGTGACAGCTGATGACTAGGTTTTCACTGTGGTCATAAATTATCATTACCTGCATGTTATATTTAGATTCACAGTAGTACAAGGAAAATATACCTACAAATGATAAAATATTGAAACCAAGCAAGACCCTGTGGGGCTCCCGGGCACAAATCCTCTCTGTGTCCCCCGTTTCTTGTTTGTAGGAAATAGGCTTCATTTAACCTCTATGACCTTCCCTGAGTTCCAAAGGGCAGGTTCAGTTGCTAATCAGGGAAGGGAGGGGATGCAGAGACAAGGCTGGGAGCAGTCAAGAAACAAAAATGAAGCCTTGGGTCAGGGTCCTGGTTCCTCCTCAAGGAATATACGTAACACTATCTTGGAGCTCTTTTGCAGAACTAAGGCCCACACCCAGGTGGAGGAAGGCAACTTCTGGCTGAGCGCAAGATTCCGGGAGCACCGCCCTGTTACATCACCACCAACCAATCAGAAGAAAGTCACACACCCTGCAGCCCTCACCCCAAATTCTGCCTATGAAAACCGCCCTCCAAACCATCAGGGATTTCGGGATTTTTGAGCATGAGCCATCTGTTCTTCTTGCTTGGCCCTGCAATAAACCTTTCTCTGCTCCAAATTCCTACATTTCCATTCAGTTGGCCTCACTGTGCCTTGGGCACACGAACTTTGTTCGGTAACAATATGTTTTCACATAGTCTGTTTCGAGTCCCCTCTTTTAAGTGGGAAGAGTGTTAGAAAGTCTAGGCATTCTCTTTCCCAGTAAAAGTGAAACCGAAGTAATTAACTATCAGAATGATCCAGCAACAGCACCTTTTTCCTCTACTTCCCAATTGTTCTTCTGAGCTAAAATACTTTTTTTTTCCCCAGCTCAAACAGCACAGAAAGACTGACAACAGTCTGCTGTTCAGATTTACCAGCTAACAGCCCATCTCTCTCCTTCAGACTCTTTATGAAGTTAGTACTTAAACGATTATTTTGGCCATGTTGACTATTTGATAGGTGCCCAAAGGGGGAGGGGCAGGTCTTTCTCGACTCATATAGAAACAATCCTGAGTAAAGAAGTACACGAGACATGCTATCACTTCTCTTTTTCATTTTAGAATATTCCTGGCCAGTGTTGTATATTAAAAAGATAGGATGAGAGAACTCCATGCCTAAATTCCCACTCTTTCACCTGTCTACATAGTGCTTTAGGCAAATTACAAAACCTCTCTGAGTCTCAGTTTTCTTTTCTAAAAATGAGGATGTAATTCCTGAAATATGAAGAGAACTTAAAATGATCTAAGAACAGAAATAGGAAGTTAGGTAAAAAACTAAGGAAATTTAAATAAACTGTAGATTTTAGTTAACAATAATGTATCACTATTGGTTCTTTAATTGTTAACACATGTACCATACTGCTGGAAGATAATTATAGGGGAAAACTGCGTCTGGGTTGTATGGAAACTCTCTGTACTCTTTTCTCAATTTTTCAGTAAATCTAAAACTCTCCTAAAAAACTAAAGTATATTTTTTTAAAATGACCTAAGGTAGGTGCATTGCACATAGTAGGTACTTGAAAAATGGTAGCCAGTGTTATGACATAGACTATTTGGTTTCATAAAGTCTGCTAAACTCTGTACAACATGACCTTTTCCCCCCCAACTTTATGGAGATATAATTGACATAGAACACTGTGTAACTTTAAGCAATACAGCATGAGGATTTCACAATATGACCTTTTCCGCAGTTCAGCAATTCTTTCATAGGCAGTTCTCTCTTTACCCCACCCCATGTCACTCTATTCCCTTTCTCTACCTCATTTTTCCTCTTTTTCTAGTTCATCCATTTCTGTTCTACTAGAAACTCATGTTTACTTTACAACTAGTTTCTATTTCTCCAAGACTAATTCATCAATCTTATTTGTCGGCTTTAAATTTTACCACAATGATTACGCAAACTTTTAGTTACTTTCAATGACTGCGCCTTAAAAAAAAAAAAAAAAAATCAAAGTTCAAGCTTTCTACTTGGAGACAAATAGCAGAACAGCTTTTTCCAGAAAGGCACTAAACACTTAAAGATATAGTAATGGGGAGAACTTGTTTTCTGTTGTAATAAAGAGATAGATATTCAGCTTCCCAGTATAGACAACAGCCGTGAGGCAGCTTTGCCGGGATATGTATTTAGTCTGCTGCAACAACTAAAAATAGTTTGACCGGGCTTCCCTGGTGGCGCAGTGGTTGAGAATCTGCCTGCTAATGCAGAGGACACGGGTTCGAGCCCTGGTCTGGGAAGATCCCACATGCCGCGGAGCAACTACGCCCGTGAGCCAGAACTACTGAGCCTGCGCGTCTGGAGCCTGTGCTCCGCAACAAGAGAGACCGCGATAGTGAGAGGCCCGCGCACCGCGATGAAGAGTGGCCCCCACTTGCCACAACTGGAGAAAGCCCTCGCACAGAAACGAAGACCCAACACAGCCAAAAATAAATAAATAATTAATTAAAAACAAAAAACAAAAAAAAAACAAAAAACAAACAAACAAACAAAAATAGTTTGACCAAATGCCAGTGTTATCAATCTGTCCTGGAGTCCGTCTGATATTAAGGTCATGTGTAAAAACAGAACTCACTTGCCCCTCAAAACCACAGCTTTGAATGGATGGTAAAACACACCAGATCAGATCAGAAAAACTAGCCTCATGACGATCTTTCTCAGGTGGCTGAAGGTTCTGTTTAGAAGAAATGGGTCTTCATGAGAATGGATTTCTTTCCCCATTCTGGTTCTGGATTTCAGCCTCTATTTGAAGGACAGAGCTATAGAGTCTTTTGACTGATAAAGGGAAGTTTGTTTTTTAACTTTTCTTTAAGTGACAACAGTTTTCATTGCCAAAGGAACAGGAATCCTTAGCAGGTGCTGTTAATAATGGGATAGATTTTGGAGACGGAATTGCCCCTGCTATAAAGACACAATTAACAAAATAATTCCAACCTGAAACTTGAAATATCAGGCCCTGTGGACCCAAACCCAACCTTAAAAGAATATCCAAAAACTTTTACTGTTCTGAGAATACTTCTGCTCTACTGTAGTTCAAAATCCTCATTGAAAAAGCAAGGGACCACTGATGGGGGTTTGCGAGGGGACTGTGTAGCCCACCTGCTCTTTCTCAACCAGGAAATGAGTTTTATTTTTAATAAAACTGATACCCAAGCTTGTGACAGCCGAAATAAATCATCAGCTCTGGGTGGTGTGTGTACGTATACAAGCAAAGCAAACAGAGAAATCTGTGCTAACTCAAGATAAGGGTGGATAAATATAGGAAAACCCAGCAGTCTACTACAGGCAGCACGTAATTCAGTCTCAAATGGCAGCAACCGAGAAATTCACTATTTTAAGAAATGGGTCTCCTAACCTCGATGGGGTTAGAGCTGGCTTTAATCGCCCCTCACACCGCCCCTCTAGGGGCTTCACAGGTTTTTCTGTTAGTCCAGCTGCTGCAGATTCATCTAAAAGAGACAGAACGGGATGCTTTCTTCACTCACTCACTCCAGCTGGGTACCTGACCCCTTCTCTTCTGGTCCGACGCCCTCGACCTGCATTAACTAACCCCTCCTTTCTCTGGCTGGAGAACAGCTGATAGATATAGGCACTTTTTTCACATCAAAGGCAGCCCAGAGCCTCCTCAGCCTTGCCAGCCTCAGACACAAAAAGCTTTTGATGCTTATAATTGAGAGGCTTTTTCCAGCTGCACTTTATCAAGCTAGCAGCGCCAGGGCTTGGAGGGCCTCGCAGAACCAGAAGGTGGCGGCGAAGTCACCTTGGGAAAAGAAGGGGGTCAGAGGGAAGAAGGCAGAGGGGCTGACCCGGGCAGCAGGACCAGACGGCGTGCCCCTGCTCTGGGGTCAGTGAGCAAGGGGAAGGGAGATTGGAGGGAAGCCCAGCCAGAGTGAAGCGATGTCCAAGGACCCCCGAGGCGACCCTAATAGGTGATCAGCTGACCCGGGTGGAGGGAGGAGGGTGCCCTTCGCAGTATCACGGGAAGCTTCGCCTTCTGGGCTCGCTTTCTCCCGCCTGCCCCGGCGGTTGCTCTCTGCCCGCGTTAGCCTGAGAGCGGCTCGGAGGCGCTCTACCCGCTCCGCACCGGAGCCCCCCCTCTGCCGGGCGCCCCCGCCCGCCCAGCGCACGCCCAGGAGGGCGGGCCGGGAGTTGAGCGCAGCCGCCCGCCGCCGGAGAGTGCTGGGAGCCCTACAAGCAAGCCAGGCCTCTCTAGGCGCCGCGGGCTGCAAATCACTCCACGAGCCTCGCGGGCCGCAAAGCGGGACTGGCGCGCCTCGCTCCCCGACAGGGAGGCCCGGGCACTGAATGCTGCGCTCCAGGCTCCTTGCCGGGCCCGGGCAGCTCCTGGCGCGCTCCGGGCCGGGTTGGGCTAGGCCCAGCCGCGGAGAGGGGGCCTCGTAACCCCTTCCCCCGGGCGCGGTCTCCTCCTCCTCCAGCTCCTCCTCGCCAGCTGCGCCGCCAGCTCCCATTGTTCGCCCCGCCCGCCTGGCGACATCCCGGCGCTACTCCCTGGGCCTCCCAGGCGCACCTACCTTCTGCTGCCGGCGAGCCATGTCGGTGGGCTGCTTGGCGTTGAAGGGGTAGGCGATGCAGCGCATCACGAACACATAAAGCTGCAGCCTCTTCTTCCTCTCCTCCTCCTCTTTCTGCAGCCGTTCCAACTCCTCTTTCTCCTTCTCGCTCACGACCGACGGGCTGGGGCTGGAGGGCCGGCCGCCACCGGCGCGGCTGCTGGGCTGCAGCCCCCCGGCCCCGCCGCCGCTGCCCACGCCGCCGCCGGCGCCAACCCCGGCCCCGGCGCCGGCACCGCCGCCGCCCCCCAGCCCGGCGCCGCCGCCCGAGCCTTCGCTGGTGCGGCTGGGAGACAGGCGCGCGCCGGACGCGGCCGAGCCGAGCACATCCTTGCCGCTCTCCTCCTCCAAGATCTCATCCGATTCCTCTTCGCTGGATGAAGGGTCCAGCATGGTGGCGCCTGGGGAGGGGGTGTCCCTGGAGCCCCTGGCTTGGGGTGCAAAAGGTGGGGGGCGCTGGAGGCAGCTGGGGGTCGGCTCTCCCGGATGGCCGCTTCTCCCCGAATCAGGGAGCGAGCGCGCTGCTGCTCAGCCTCGGCCGCCGCGACTGCTTCCTCCGCCCGGCGTTCGAGAGCTGGGCTCAGACTCAGAAGCACGAGGGGAGGAGGGGAAGGGCGGGTTGCGTCCGTGGACCCGAGGTGGGCAAGGGGGAGAGTCAGTTGCGAGCCCCGAGCCCGCAGCCGGATGCCATCTGCAGCCGCTGAAGGAGGCGCCTCCAGAAAAGATGCCGAGTGTTGCAAGCTGTCGGTGCAGCCTAGAGCCGAAGAGGCATCTTGCCGATTGGGGAGGGAGCGGCGCTTACGTGTTTATTGGCTTAACTCTCCCCTGTCCGCGGCGTAAAGCGTGGCTGCAGAGGGCTGGAGCGGGGAGAGCGCAGAGCATGCCCCGAAGTCTCAGAGCTTCCGTACTGACCCTAATGCTTTCCCGCTCTCCTCACTCCCACCCCTTTGTGGATAATTTCCTCCTTGATGCCCAGCTCTCCTGGCTTCGACCTCTCTCCCCCTCCCGCGGACAAAAAGTTCTTGCGGGAGGAGGAAATAGACAAACCAGTGATGACTTTTTGTCAGCGAAGAGTAGGCTGTTGGAGACTCAATTCAGAGGTCTCACTAAGAGGAAGTCGGCGAGATCTTACACGCGAAAGAAGGAGGCTATTTCCTATCCCCAGCTTTCTTCACGCTTGGGACACGGGGGCAGTGGGGCTGCGCAGCCCATTTGTTCCACCTGTGTAAACTCTGATGCCAGCAATTTACGCCCACCCTCATTAAAATACAAGTGAATCCAATTCTGAGCGGATTGGTGTATCGACCATGCAGCTCAACTATTTAAGTAGAACCCCCCGCCCCTGGTTACTCTGCATTCTTCAATTCCAAGAAGTGGTAATACTTTATGCTGAGGTGAGCCTACCGTAGAAACAGAAGGGTTTCTGGTTGCTGAGCCTTTCCTCCATTATGGCTCGCTGGAAGATCTGGGAGGAGGATTGGGGACCCCAAGATCAGACAAAGACACCCTAAGAACTGAGTGCATCAACATCTAATGCGTTTACTCTGTCGCGCAGTCTTCCTTCCTGCTTCTCCGTTATCTATTAATTCAAAGCAGCAGATGGTGCTTTCCTTCTCCCTGCTCCTTTCACTTAAGCCAAAAAACCCAGCTCACGGGGGAGCTGGCCAGCGTGCTGAATCTTATCAGCGACAGGCAGATTGAAAACAAACCAACACCTTTTACCCTTTGATCTTAGGCTATCTAGAGACCTCTCTTGGCTTTTCCTCACCCCATCTCCTACATTTATGTATTTTCAGTGCTCTAATTATTCGTAGATACTCGTGGGAGTTATTGTTAAAGTGTAGTGCGAATTTAAAGTGTATATCACATCTGTCCTTATGTATTTTAAAATTTACCATGAGTTTTACTGTAGGCTTTAAAATTCAAAGGAAGTTTTCTAGCTAGTCTGCTTGAGACCTAAAAATGAATTTAAAACAACTAGCTCCACATTAATTCCAAAATCCTGTTTAAATGTTTTAAATTAAGTAATATATACATGGCTCATACTTGACTTCACCACCATACTCACCTCAAGGACAAAACTTCTGTGGTCATCATGCATTCTGTATCAATTTAAAATAAGTAATCCAGCAACATGGAAAGTGTTATATTTTCGCAGTTCTCACTTTTAAATTTTTTCTAAAGAAGTAAAAGATGTTCAAATTATGTTTTATTGGTTTCCCTGGGATGTGAAATATAGTAGGCCAATCAATTAATAAATTAACCTGTATTTAGCACCTTTTTATAAGTGAACATTGTTCTAGGTGCTTGGGGTAGGTGGAATTTTTAGAAGACATTCTCTTAAAGAGTCTATAATCTCCTTTGGGAGATACAATACAAGTATGTGAAAAAGATTGACAACACTTATTTCAAGGCAACATATCAACAAATTCAAGTTAGTAAACTGCTAAAAGCTTGCTTGAATGAAGCAACTGGGAATGGAAGAAAATCATATATTTCTCAAAAGAGAGAGTTAAATTTTAAAGAAAGGAGCCATAGAACTGTACGGTGAAAAGGGAAGGTATTATAAGTGGAAAGAGTGACTTGCAAAGCCATAGTGATAGGACAAAGGACCAAGTAAGATACAGAGTGTTATGGAGGTGGTGTGTGGGTAGGAAAGGGAGAATTGAGGAGGAAAAAAAAGAGTTGAAATTATAATCCATTTGGCCAAATTGGGGAGGGAAGGTTCATATTTAGGGCACGAAGAAATGAATTGTTAGCTAGGGAGCATGTGGTGATTTATGGAGGAGGTGCTTTTGAAGGCAAGACAAAGCCATTTACTAATTAGATATTTTTCAAGCAAGATAAGGCATTTAAGTATCATCACATTAGGCACCGGTAGAAAAGTGGTCATGAACTCTGTCTTTAGAACCATTTGGAATTTCTCAATCACTGTAATACATTTTTGTGTAGTTTTGTATTTTTACAAACCTTTTTGAGTTTTGTGGGGGTTTTTTTCCATTTATACTCATTAAAACATAAACTCAGTATCTACCTTGTGTTAATCATATAAACCTATGATATCGGTATTAAATATGACATTGCTTAGATAAATCTAACAGTCTTCTCAATACACCCATGAGCGTTCAATCAAAGAGACTTAAACAAATTTTACTGGAAATACTTTTGTAATCTTCCTTTTCAAAACATGTCCATTGCTGACTTTTAAAATGTATGTCCTTTCAACGGTATTTTTTACCTTAGCTGAAAGTTAATTTGGTGTCCTGAGAGATATTATAACTCTTTGCTACTGCTGAAAGTAAGATATGCCAACCCAAACTCCTTAGGCATCTAAACCAGGAGTTGTGGCTTTCCTAGATGCAAATTTTGATGAAGAAGGAAGAAAAGAACCCCAGAACATATCCAAAGGCTCTGAACATTTGCCTACTTTTTGTTGACATCCATATTCTTCTTTTTAAACATACAAATCTACCATAGATTCTGATACACGTAAGTAGTTATATGCTTAAACAAGCTATTTTAGGTGCTTGCATGCTTGCCTCTACCTCCAGTTCTGTTTTGTAGGAAACTTGAATAACCTTAGGGTGATAGAATAAATTTTAGTCAGCCATCTGGAGACCATATCATGAAAGTAGAAGTTATAACATGGAATTTTTTAAATCCCAGCAAAACCTAGAGGAAATAGAAATGACTGAGACACTGAACCAGGGTTTTATAATCTGGACCTTGATTATCTCTAAACCTCATTCTTCACTGAATTGTTTGCTGTGATTGTGTAAAAAGCTGCAAGTATGAAGGAATAGCTGACTTGTTGGTAATCAATAGACACTTTGGTGAAAAACAATCACTTCTTTATGTCACTCATATAACATGTTTCAATCAAATAAAACTGAGTTTAATGCCCATCTTAATGTTTTTCTCAGTTTGTTACTAGAGGATAGTTTGGCCAAATTAAATATATATATTTTAAAATCTCACAATAAATTTCATATTATCCAGATGTAATCATCTCATCCAATCAATATATATATTTTTTAATTTAAGAATAACTCACAAACACCAAAAAGGGTAAATTTGAACCTTACGGTATGCCTAAAGTCAAGTTAAATGCTTGGGCTCTCAACACAGGCAGTTCTGCCTTCGCTACTTAATAGCAGAGTTATTCTGAGAAAATTATTCAATGACTTAGACTCAGTTTCCTCATCTGTAAAATGAGGGATAGTAGTACTCATTTCCCTCGGAATGACAAGAAAATTAAATTGAATATTATAAGAAAAGTATTTTTCAACAGATTTTAGATTTAAACATTTTTTCAACTGGTGGGAGATGGACTTATAATAAATGAGGTGACTAGAAATTGGGCATGCATAACTGAAAGGAAAAACAACATTAAAAAATAAAATAGCCGAACTTTCTCACACAATATCCAAAAATAAACTTAAAATGGATTAAAGACTTAATGTAAATGAAACCATAAAACTCCTAAAAGAAAACATAGGCAGTGTGCACTTTGACATCGACCTTAGCAATCTTTTGGGGGGTATGTCTCCTCAGGCAAGGGAAACAAAATCAAAAATAAATGGGACTACATCAAACGAAAAGATTCTGCACAGAGAAGGAAATTATCAACAAAATGAAAAGGCCACCTACAGAAGAGCAGAAGACATTTGCACATGTTATATCTGATAAGGGGTTAATATCCAAATATACAGAGAACAAATACAACTCGACATTAGAAAAAAAAAAAAGATTAAAAAAATGGGCAGAGGACCTGAAAAGACATTTTTCCAAAGAAGCCATACAGATGGACAACAGGCACATGAAAAGCTGCTCAACATCACTAATTTTCAGAGAAATGCAAATCAAAACCACAATGTCAGACCTGTCAGAATGGCTATTATCAAAAAGATAACAAATAACAAGTGTTGGCGAAGATGTGGAGCAAAGGGAACCCTTGTGCACTGTTAGTGGGAATGTAAATTGGTGCAGCCACTGTGGAAAACAGTATGGAAGTTCTTCAGAAAATTAAAAATAGAACTACCATACCATCCAGCAATTCCACTCCTAGGTATTTATCTGAAGAAAACAAAAACACTAATTCGGAAAGATTCTATGCACATTTATATTCATTGCAGCATTACTTACAATAGCCAAGACATGGAAGCAACCTAAGTGCCCATCAATAGATGAATAGATAAAGAAAATGTGGTGTATATATACAATGGAATCTTACTCAGCCATAAAAAAAAGAATGAAATCTTGCCATTTGCTACAACATGGGTGGACCTAGAGGGTATTGCACTAAGTGAAATAAGTCAGAGAAAGACAAATATTGTATGAATCCACAAATTTGTGGAATCTAAAAAACAAAACAAATGAACAAAAGTAACAAAATAGAAACAGTCATAGATACAGGTGGTTGTAATGTATAGAAATATTGAGAAATATAGAAATATTGTGCACCAGAAACTAACATAGTGTTATAGTCAATTATACCTCACAACAAACAACAAACTCACTTAAAGAAAAGATCAGTGCTTCCCTGGTGGCGCAGTAGTTAAGAGTCCACCTGCCAATGCAAGGGACACGGGTTCAAGCCCTGGCCCGGGAAGATCCCACATGCTGCAGAGCAACTAAGTCTGTGCGCCACAACTACTGAGCCTGTGCTCTAGAGCCCACGAGCCACAACTACTGAAGCCCACGGGCCTGAAGCCCGAGCTCCGCAACAGAAGAAGCCACCACAATGAGAAGCCCACGCACTGCAACGAAGAGTAGCCCCCGCTCGCTGCAACTAGAGAAAGGCCACGTGCAGCAACGAAGACCCAATGCAGCCAAAAATAAATAAATAAAATAAATTTTAAAAAAATAATAAAGAAAAGATCAGATTTGTGGTTACCAGAGGCAGGGGATGGGAGGAGGGGAAATTGGATGAAGGTGGTCAAAAGGTACAAACTTCCAGTTTTAAGATAAGTAAGTACTAGGAATGTAATATATAACATGATAAAGATAATTAACATTGCTGTATGCTATATGTGAAAGTTAGGAGAGTAAATCCTAAGAGTTCTCATCACAAGGAAAACCATTTTTTTCTTTTATATCTATATACAAATGGAGACGATAGATGTTCACTAAAATTATTGTGGCGATCATTTTACCATACACCTTAAACTTATACAGTGCTGTATGTCAATTATATCTCAATAAAATGGAAGAAAAAAAGAAAAAATCACATGATCCAGAAATAGATCCTTGAAAAATAGAATACTTACTTATCAGTATTTATTTAATTGATCCCTATCTTGTTTTAGATAGTATTTTCAGGGACTTAGAAAATGGTTTTTTTGTTTGCAAAAGCTGCTCTTCATCATTACTCTTTATCATATAATAATTCTTGCTAAAGTGAAATGAAGTGGGTTAAGATGGAATTAAAGGATAATCATAAGACTGAAATAATAGAATCGAGCCACATAAAAACATTTTCTTTTACTCCAGGCAACAAAACAAAAGGTTTTGGAATGATAAATAATACTACTTACAGGAATTGGTCTCAGAAAACCACCTTATTAGTTTAAAAAGATGATAAAAATGGAACAGTGTATTTTACAATAAATATTTAACTTGAATTCTGAAAACCAACTGTTCACAAGGGTAATCACATTTCTTGTGTATACAATTTCTTTTAATAGAAGTAGGAGCTAGATGTGGTATAGACTGAAATGGTTTATGCTGGTGTTTACATGGACAAAGTGAAGGATTGAGTCTTTTGCATTGACTCTGGGCTACAGTGACATGCCAGCAAATAAAAGGGAAAAAAATACCAGTATAGCTGTTTCCATATGAGATATTAGGTAGATAATTCCTCTAATTAGCCCAATTCTCTAATTTGGCTTACACTGGTATATGCTGTTATCATTATATCTTTACCTTCTCAAAATAATTTTCTGGGTTGATTGTCTTGGTTATATTTAATTGGCTTTAGACTGCGAAGCTTTTAACAGCTTGTAAATAGGAATGACTGACATCACGGTATTTTCATATTAACAAGTTTGTTTTTAAACAACTGAAAATAGTAAATTCCTTCAACTTGGGCTACCCTAAAACATATGGGTCTTTTGAATAGCTAATCTTCTGGAGGAAGATAATGAGTAAGAAAAAAAGGTTGAGAGAGGCTTGATGAATGCAGGGAAAGTAAGCAAAAATCTAAGGATGGGTCCCATTAAGGGGTAGATACTATCATCTGGGTCACAGGTCAATAGAGGCTAACCTGCTGGGGGAAATGCTTTAAACCAGGTCTAGTCACCCACATGCCATTAGCAAAAGGCTGATAATACTTGAGTAAAACATATATTTTAGGCTTTGTATCTAAGCAGAATCTCTGCCTTCATCATCCAGAATTCATATTTTGATGTTTTACCACTTTCTGACTGGTTGCAAGGTACAGAAAACTGAAATAACAATTAGGTACAATTAGGCATGTCTGCAAAAAGACAGAGAGAAAGCCCTGCCCCGAGACTGCAGGCCTTGAATCCACTCACCCCAGTTACATGGAAGAAGAAAACAGAAGAGATATACGTGGCTGCCACAGCTCTTTGATGCACAGTGACCTGCCTACTCATTAACATGCTTCAACTGGCATATATTATCTGATAAATCTGATTAATACGCCCTCTTCTTGAGGAGGAGAGAGAAGAGAGCCAGGGGCTTGCCTTTCTCCCTGAGAGATCATAACCCAAGCTACCACCTTTCACCAAGTGGCTCAGGCTCTCAGATCCCTGGCTGTCCTGCAACCAAGAACCCGGGTGAACCGCTGTATTTGATTCTTAAGAGTGGGTCTCTCTCCATCAGTTGTATTTATTTGGAATTCTGGCACTTCCTTGGCAATATCTTTGAAAGAGATAATGAGTTAATGCATGTGTGTGCTTGGAACAAAGTATAGTAAGCATTTGATAAATGCCAGTGGAGATGGAGATGCTGTTGGTAACTATTATGAAACTTATTGAAAATGACAAGGCTAGGTTCTATTTTTTGCAAGCGGGAAGAGGGGCATAGTTCACTAAGGCCAGTGAGAACCTCTTGCCCCTTAAGAGAAAGGCAACTTAGCATTGGAAACCCACAGCAGACTATGAGAGTCAGCACCAGAGCTACAATACAGGTCTTGGAGGAAGTGGGCATTGTGTTCCTTCAGTGTAAATTTAATACCTCCCCTTCTTCACCCATTCTAATGTCTTGATCTACTTTTACATTTTTAGAAGTTATACGAACATAAGGAGGAGAGTTAAGTGAAGGACAGGGGCAAAGTCGTGCAGCTGGAAGAGTTGGCTAGAACTCTAAGGGGAACCCTTGGAGTGTATTTAAACAGGCACATCAATTATCATAAAGATGCTTTCCTACCTTTTTCTTGCAAGGCATGACTTCATGCTATAAAAAGACCAGCATACAGACTTTCCTTGGACTGGTGAAAATCAATCTCCATTTCAGACAACTCACCATAGGAAATGCAATAAATGTTTAAAGAATATTCTGCACTCAAAGTCAACTCATAGTGAAGAGACAGCAAAAAGTTAGACCTAAATCATAAGGCTTTATCTCTTCTCCCATTATTATTTATTCTGCACAACAAAATGAGACTCCTATGAGTCACCAAGTCATTTGGCCTGTCAGCGATTAAAACAGCACATTTTAAAGTGCAGTGGCCATAACCTATTTGATTACTTCAGAAAATGTGTGGAAAAGGGAAAACCTTACATGTGTCTTGATGCCTTCAGGCAATAGGTTGAGTAATCACATAGAACCGAGTCATAATTTTTTCCCCCATCCATACATATGCATGACCTCTGGCAACTTCACAGGCAGGGGGAATGGCTTCAAGATGGAGTAACTCCATCATGGGGCTCAACTATATAGTCAAGGTTACTGAGGGCAGTTGAATCTTCAGTTCCCTGCTGACAATTTACTAGTTGGGTGATGAAAGTGATAAATGTTCAAACTGTGCCCAAATTCATAATACAAAATATGTGACTTTAAAATTAATCTCTCATAAGAGTAACTAGTTTAAAAAATAAGAGAAACTGTAGCCTGTTAAGAGTTTGTTTTTATCCCTAGGTTTGCCCAGGTTAACTGGCATTTCGGTGATAAAAAAAAACTTTTAACATCTCCACATCAACCTTATATTCCATAATTATTGATACAGTTTCATGGTCAGATATTTGGTCTTTTCAACCTCATTATTACCTTTGCTATTGCCATGGTTTGTATATTGTTTTTCTAATTCTTATAGACATGATTCACTGGGTAAAACATGTCTGTATACCACCTGTTCTACCAAGTTGTTTCTAGAAAGAAAAAAGAAACTCAAACCAAGAATCTAAAACACCAAATTTTGCACAAAGGTTTGAGTTGTGGCTTTGGGATCAGACTTGAGTTCAAATCGTGATTCTTAGCTGTGTGACCTGAAAAAGATAGTTCTTTGATCCTCGATTCTTCAACCTTAAAAGTGGCAATAAAAGTACCAATAATCCGTAGGGATTTTATGAAGGTGAATCAAATTCATGCATCTAAAATGCTGAGAACAATGGCTAACACCTGTTCAGGAAAGGAAAGCTATTGTCAACATTACACATGAATTGGTATCCAACTCTGTGGAAGAACTCAAAAAAGAGAGGTGTCCAGCACTTACCCACTGCAGAGAGGACAGGTCCTGTTGGAACAGCTTCTACAAAAATTCTTTGTTATCAAGATTTTAAGCTTCCATCCCTGAATAAAGAACTTCATTTGAGATAGCTTATAAAAACACATGAAGTTATCACTACATGTTTTATCAAAATTCATCTGAGGAAATACTTATTCGCCAAATGACCACGAAATAGGGATGTTATATCCAGACTTGTAATGAGGTTGACATTCCTGGAAGAAAAAAAAGAAAGAAAGGCCATTCAAACATTGCTTTTTGAGGGCTCAGCTAAATAGCTTTTAGAGAGAGCCTCCACTAGCTTGTATTTGCATAACAAAAAGATTCCCCCACCTTCCTATAGTCTTATTTGCAGATTCCCAAATAGAATATTTATTAAAGTCTAGATGCAATTAAACCTTTTGTGAAATTTGTGTTTGATCATGAATAGGGGTGAGTCAGAAAGTCTGTGAACGAGACTGAAACATAAAGGGAAGTATACAAGAAAGCATTCTCATCCTATATTTAGCCATAACATTCAAATGACAAAAAAAGAGAGAACACTTTAGACTGAGATGAAGTTTTCCAATGAGTGCCATTCATCACTAATCTTGGTTTCTTTGTTTATTGCTCTCATTAATTCAACTAACATATATTGGATGTTGGAAGATTTGCTTATAAAATGGTGATGGGAAAGGTAGTCTTGTCCTAACCTAATCTGTCTGGATTCTGAAAGTGCTTTTATATGAAAGGAAAATTTAGTGAGTCCTCAAATAGTACTGTGTTTTATTAACATAACAAAACCGTGTTTCAGGTTACTACAAAAAGATGCCACAAAATCTAAGCCTTTATATTTCACTCTAGAAACTTAAAAGGAAGTCTGTTCTCACCTCTATTATTGTTCTGAACTAGGAATTCTTTTAAAATAGTCTATATTTTACTATGAATATTTCAAAGAGGTGGTTCCTAAAGAGGTTACCTACTCTGGAGAGGTATTTGGGGGAGGGGGGGGTCAAGCAGGGTGATTTTTTTTTAACATAAAAGAGGGCTTAATCTAATCAAATAATTTGTCCATAATTCCAAGGAAACCAGAGCAGACTTATGCATTTGGATGGTGTGATTGAGTAAGTGAGAACAAATCTCTTCTCACTATGATTTTGTAGATTTAAATTTCCCAAAGTAATTTTCCTGCCACCTGACCTTATTTGCCTTTGCAAAGGCAAAACAAATCAACTTGAGAGGAAAAGGAAAGGAAAACAATAATCTATGTTTTCATGTTCCTGGATTATTTGATTCCCTGGGTAGGCTTGTCTTGCTTACTTATAATCATACCAAAATATTCATAATTTAGAAATTGGCAGGAAATGAAACTGCAATCCTTCTGTTCCTGTTGGAACATAACAGGGAATCAGGATTTTCTCTTACCCCAGAGATTCCTTTCAGCATGTGCCAATTTTCAAGCCTCGGGATGCTAAATGACAAGAATTATATGTGAAACCTTTCAGTGAGCCAAGAGTTCTGGTGTACGTGCCCTGAAAGTACATTCCAGGACCTCAAAGGCACTTCGATTCTGCTAATTGAAATGCGGATGTGTTTTTAACCATTGGGCCCAGCAACACTTGTCATTTAAGTTAGATTTTGTGAGCTGGGGCTCAGATAATCCTAATCATCTATTTATGGCAGGTATATGGAAACTTCTAGTAATGCTTGTTAAGTAACTCTTGACTCTGCAGTTCAATTATTTTTTTCATTGGTTTAATGAACACACCTATTTGTACCCTTTATTGAACCCCTATTATGTCCCAGATTCTGGGCTAGATCCTGAGAATACAAAGTCAAGTGAGCCCAGTTTTTCGCTTGCAAGAAGCTCACAGTCTAGTTGGGAATATAGGCAATAAAAAAAAATGATAATGTCCTCTGGAAGGTTCAAGGATAGAGCTGTAAGCCCATAGTTACAGGATCAGCTATGAGGAACACCTAGAGTCAGAATATGAAATAGTATACGGAACTAGAAAAACAACTGACAATGCGTTATAGTCCAATGTATCTGAAAGATGGAAAATATACCAAAGATGATCTGGGGAGAATCTTTACATGGATATATGTCTCTAGGATAGTGCCAGAAAGGTTTTAAGGTGATGCCTTTCTAAAAGGATAAGGAGGACAGAAGGGGTTTTCTGGGCAGGGAGAACCCTGAACAGAGGCTCAAGGGCAAACTGCAGAATGGCATATGGAAAGATCTATTCGGACACTGGAATCAGATGGACCTGGGTTCAAATCCCAACTCTGTGATTCTCTAACTCACATTCAACCATGTAGAAATTGCCTAGGGCAGCTGAATCTACTCACAACCTGCTTTGTTATTGTATTTTTAATTTAGAGTTTTATTGTTAGCTTTAAATAAGTCTAAGATTAAGTAACCTTTAAAATTTGTCCAATTTGGGGAATAATGGTAATGATCATAATGACATATTGTTGATGATAATAAAGATGGCAGATATGATGTTTGTTTATGGGGTGCCTGCTTCATCCATGCAGACACTAAGGATTTCACATGTTTTCTCTCATTTTTTTCCAAACAAGTGCCTGAGGGTCTTGATTTGAACTTGTGCTGTTAGACACCTTGATATACCACTGTAGGGCAAATAAGGTTCTAAGGCTGCTTCTTGCTTATAGTTTGGATTCCGGTCATTAGAAAGGCTATCATTAAAAGATTTGAGTCAAATCCTTTACCACAGCAACCTGACAAAGATGTGTGTCTTGGGCAAGTTATTTAATGTTTCAGGTCCCAAGTTTTTTTTGCTATGGTATTTACTTGATAGGCTCATTCCAAGGATTAAGAAGTAAGGCTCAAGAAACATAACTGTTAGATTTCATCATAATCATCACCTAGATTTTTCCTCCCTACTCCTGATGGATATAGCTACTACCAACAAGAGCAGAGCTCAGGACAACCCTTTTGGTTTGGTTTTTTTAATCTCACTTTAATGGAGGGCTCCTCAGTAAAGATATTTGACCTTGTGGGGTCACTCATCGTTTTAGCACCTTTCTTTTGCTTCTGTGAGACACCATTCAAATACCATTATGCACAACTCTCACCTTATTTTGTCTGTTCCCTAGAAAGCCCCTTTGGTTCAATTTGCAACTGATAATAATTTTTACTCCATTTCCCATTGATAACTTCTGGTCCACACTTCCCATCCTTTCCAAATTCTAGTTAAGAAACCTGGAAACAAGTTTCTCATTTTCTCTTTGTCCCTCCTATGGGTATTATTCAGCCTCACAGCTCAGAAGGTATGGTTGTAAATTAACCACTCTCCCCCTTACCAAAAATGCAGGTTATGGTCGGTAATAGAATAATTTTTACAGCACACTGCCATCTCTGGTGGCATGAGGGACCGCCAAACCCCCAAAGCCCATAAAACAGCATTAACCACAGATCTCATGGAAAGTGACTTTGAGTTGAATTTAGGAAGGAGCTTGAAGCTTCTGGAATTTTCAAGGTAAGTCTCTTCCCACAAACTAAAGAGAAACAGGACCTATTGCTTTGGCAATGAGGTGGGAAAGAAAATGCAGCATTACACTACTCCTTTCTTTTTTACTTCTCCCCTCAATCAAGTTTGAACACCACACCTTCAAGTGGGGCCGTCCCCTGGAGATCGGAGGGCATATGGTGATACAAGGCCCTACTTTGCCTCTGCCTGTGGCAACTCAAAACATTTCCTCTTACAACTGGACCGTGGGTTTCAGATTTTAGTGTGCATAAAGGATGCCTGGAAACAATCTTAAAGATGGAAATTTCTGGGCTCCATCCCCCAAGTTTTTGATGTATTAGGTCTACAGTGGGTTTCTGGAATATATGTTTTTGTCAGGCACCCATTGGTGCAAATGGTCCATATCCTTCCTTTGAGAAATACTCCTTAGGGAATTCTCATTCCTAAGATACATGGATGGAGGAGAGGGACAGATCTCGGATTATTACTTGTACAGGAAGTGCTGAACAGAAATGGAAGAAAGAAAGATCTTTTCTTCAACATATGCAGGAAAAAGAATCCTTGGGGAAAAAACAACCAGAATGGGGTCTTAATGACGGTGTCATTCTGAGGGAGTCAGAATGAGGAAATACCCAAGGCCAAGAAAATGACACTATCCACAAATCACCGCCTGTCCTGAAGGATTTGCTTCGTTCTGAGGATCGATTTCTTCCCTCTCGTCTGTTCAATCAGCTCCAGGATAATCTAAGCAGCCACTCCTCCCAAGGACTTCCCTGCCCTCTTCCAAGTTGTCATTCTTGGCACTCCAGACCCTGCTTCTTACTCTCGGTTCCAGGCTTCAGTTTGATGGAAATAGGATGAGAACACCAGATGCATCCCTTGGCGCAGTGAAGTCTGGGAGCCTTGAAGGCCTGGCCCCCCTCCCCACCTGAGGTGGGAGGAGCAGCTCACTAGGGAGAGCTGGGAAATCGGGGCTGGAGTCTGCACGCAGGAACGGAACCCCTGTGTACAGTATCCAGGTGGATAACTGCCTCAGACACCAAGGCTTCGGTCTCACTCTGCTTCAATCCATAGAAAAATGAGTCAGGGCCCAGATAAAAATTTTCTTCTGGATCCTGCTCAATGGGAAATATATTTTAAGAAGGGAAAGCTATTTTTAAGGATTGCTTTTATTAGTCTATTGATTCCAGACCCCAAAATGGGTCAGCTCTCTTCCTGTGCTGCTAAAGGTATTTTTGAGAAGTCATTAAATAAATGCAAAGTCACGCATTTGGCACTTGGAGTCCTGACCCACTCTTCTGCTCTGCTGAGGGTATGTGGTGATTTTGTTCTTGGCTTGTTTTGCTGTCAGCCAATTTTTCATTCACAGAGAATCTCTGACCCCTGCATCCTAGGGTAGGCAGTCTGGAGCCCCAGGAGGATTCTCAGACTCCATCTGCAGTTATTTTAAGAATTTCAATTACATAAGCAAGGCCCTTTTTAGAATCCCTTCTTAGGGTCAGTCGCACACAGGACAACCTTAAAATTGCTGCCATGAGCATGTGAATGGCTTTTGCCATTTGGTCTTTTACAATAAGAGCTCTGAGGCTGTTACCAAGGGAAGGAGAATGCAGGTCATCTGACCTCTACTCCTACAGAGTTGCTGGGAGCAACCCTCTTACAATGAGGAAATGGCAGAGGGAATATCCTGCTTTGGTTACAAGAAACTGAAACTCAGCTGACACTGGCTGAAACACAGAAGGGGATGTATTGGCTCACACACCTCAAGTCCAGCAAGAGCACTTCAAGCATGGTTGGTCCAGAGCTTAAGAGATGTCATCAAGATTCAGTCCCTTTGTCTCTAGTTCTGCTTTGCTTTGTGTTGCTTTTACTCCAGGTCAGGCCTTCTCCATGTAATATCCTCTGGCAACCCCACACAATATCCTTTCAGTTGAAGTCCTTTGGAAAGAAATGTTCTTTCTTCCCGAGTCCCCCAAAAGTTTTGACTTGAACCTCCTTGGATTGATTTGGGCCAAATGCCGCTTACCCTCCATCACCATGGCTAAGGGCGTGCGTGCTCTGATTAGCTGATCCATGATCACATGATCCATAATCACACGCCTCCTCTTAAGAGTCAGAATCACCCACCTAAGGATGCGAACTGCAATGGGAAGGAGTGGTTCCCCAAGGAAAATAACTGTTTGGTCCTCAGAAGAAAATCAGTGGACCTTGGCGGGGGGGGGGGGGGGCAGGGAGCAAAACAACCCTAGTACATACTATTCAATTAGGCAAAACAAAGGATGATTGTGAGGCCCCTGATGGACTTCTGGATTTGGAGGCCACCCACTATCCCCAGGGCCCTCACAATCCCAAAGCTCATGTAGCCTCTGAAATATGGCCAAAGGAAGAGAAGCAAGAGAGCAAACGCTGTCACGTACCACCTGCTTGTACTGCTGGAGAGCCCAGTGTACAGGAGGTCAAGATTGCACAAAAGTTTGGTCCATTCTAGCTCCTGCATATCACAAAATCTCATTTAACAAGAGAAAAATTGCTATTATTTAGTGAGTGTCTACCATGTGCCAGGTGCTACACAGACACACACACACACACACACACACACAGAGCAAATATGCTGACATGCGCAACCTATTTAGATTCATACTGCTTGTCTATGCATACTATTTAGACCCACTGGATTGGGAGCAGTGGAATAAATAAAAATTCTAAAGGCATAGCAGTGGTACAAAAGCTTCTTAAGGGTAGGGAATAGATCTTGTTCATTTCTGTATCCTTATCATTTTACTCTATTCTGGGAACTATGTAAAAAGTACTTTTAAAACCCTAAATCGTTTAATCCTCACAATAACCCTATGAAGCAGTTACAGTTTGTAATCTCCATTTTACAGATGAGGAAATTGAGGCACAGAGAGGTTACACAGGCAGTAAATGGAAGATTCAATCTCAGGCAGTCTGACCTCAGAGCCCCTTCTAGAAATGATACTAATTGTCATGAATGTAAACATGAAAATAGGAATCCAGCTCCTTAACTCACAATTTTGACAGACCATACTGGGCAGCACACCTGCACTGTCCAATGTGTTACTGGCCATATATGCCTATTTAAAATTAATTGAAACGAAATGAAAGTTTAGTTCCTCAGCTTACTAGTCATATTTCAGGTGTTCAGTAGCCACATGAGGCAAGTTCAGATATAGAACAATTCCATTCTTGCCAGAAAATTCTATTGGGTGGCACTAGTGGATGAACTGTAAATATCATTCCCAGCCTTGATCAGGGCAGTGGAACTGGAGCATGGAACATCCCTACCCACTGTGGTGGTTGCCCTTCCATGCTCCCTCCCCTTACGTACTGTCTGCTCTGGGCATCTCTACAGTCACAGCAGGCAGCAGTCAATAGCCAATAAACATTACCCCCTCCCCTAAGTTCTGCTGGGAGTTTTAAGGCAGGGAATCTGGCTGCATTGTTGGCAGGAGATCCTGGCAAAGGTGGGGATGGATATAAAACTCTGGTTTGATATCCTACAAGACACTGCCTGTGTGTTAAAAAGCCCAGTCTTTGGAGACACACAGATCTTGATCCGAATCCCAGATCACCACATCCCTACAACAGGACCTCAGATAAGCATGAGCCTCAGATCCTCACCTGTAAAGTCCAGTTAATACCACTTGCCTCCTATCAGCATTGATGTCCTTGACATAGCGTCTGTTGGCGGCCAAGAATTGGCAGCTGCTGACGTCGCTATTATGATGATTACGTTACTCAGATGACCCTTAGTTCTCCAGTCTTCAGGAGTCACCCTTCTGTTGAAAACCAACAGGACAATATCCTGAGCCAACTCTCAACAGACCACAATCCCCTTCCTAGGTAATTTCGGGAGATGCTGAAATCTGTCTTGGAGGCTTCATGACACCCCCTAAGTCCCTCTTTGCTCTGGACTACATTTTCAGGGCAACATGGGTCAATTTTGCCATCCTGTGATGTGTTTCCCTCTTTGTTTTATTCACTCCAAGCATGACTATAGACCCTTCTCTTAGCTCTTCAAAACACAATGACAACTGGGCTGTGGTATTTAACAGACTTAAGGAACAGAATTATAAAGCAGAAAAGGAAAATTTAATATTGGATAATAACTATTACTATTGTATTTGTAGGGTCTGTAGATCGTGCACCTCCAAAGGGGGTCTCCAAGTCCTCTGATTTATCACCGTGTTACAAGGGCCATCTGACCTTCTCCTGTGATAATTATTTTGAACAGGACCTCTTTACCTATGAATAAGACCCCTTGCCCTAGAGCTAGTGTCAAATGATCCTGCCCCAGCCCAGGCAAACACAAATTGGCCTCCATTCTTGTCCTGGGATGACTGATTCAGATAAATAATCTCTTTCCTGAACTTGAGGGCAACATGTAGAAAGCAAGATGACAGGGCAGCTAGTGAAAGGCCAAGCCAAGGGAATATACTTGCTGATTCCTTAACTCCCTCTTCCACGACATCTGTGAGTGGATGGAAGGACATTTCTCTGCTTATATCGGGCCCTATCTGTGGGCTCTTTGACCTCTTGGGTTGTTCTGGGATACAGAACAGTCAGGAGCTAATGCAGTTCACATTGCGGCCCAAATAGGGGCCCAGGGCCTCCTGACCACTGGCTTCCAATCAAACCACAAGCTGGATCTCATGTTCTGAACCCTTTTCTGCAGCCTTGATTGCACTGAGGCCCCTATTTATCTCTCAGAGACAGAGCCACTGGGCCTTGGCAAGAACAGAGGGCTCAGGAGAGGAAGAAAAGCAGCTACTTAATGGAAAGAAATGCTTAAGTAACCTCAGAAGAAAAATCTAGAGCTTCCTAAAAGGATTATCACATTTGAATAGCACTTTACAAATAATAGCTCGTAATTATTGAGATCTCATTATGTGCCAGGCACTGTGCTTGCACTTTTGAAGGCATGATCCCGTCTCATTCGTAAATCAGTCATCAAAGTAGTTATATTCTCCCTTTTTTTGGAAGCTGAAGCTCAGAGGGCAAGTAATAGGATCAAGATTACTGAGGAGGAACCAGGAAAGCCACAGAGATTGGATGACTCCAGAGTCTGTATTCTCAACTTCTATCTTTGTTTTCAATGTTCTTCCAGGTATGTTGTTTCACTAACTGCAGTGAGGTGTTACCCCAGGGGGCAGGGGGCAGTATTAGCCCCATTTTGCAGAAAGGAAACGGAAACTCAGAGAATTTATATGACTTGCTCAGTGGTACCTAGATCTCCTGAGTTCTAATCCAGAGTTTCCATTACACTGAACAGAAGTGGGAAGGCATTCACAGCACAAATTCTCCTCTGCTGGGTGTTTAAAGCCCTCAAGATCCATTTTCGTAGCATCTCTGTGCCAAGGCTTCTGTTGAAGTATAACATTAATAATCATAAAAGAATTGTTATTCTGTATAAGAAGTCTAGTATGTCAACTGGGCTCCAATTTAAGAGAATGAACTTCTTCCCTTTCCCTAGCAAGCCTTCTTGAGATCCAACAGTGCTTTATCACCCTGCAGACAAAACTGACTCTCCCTTTGTTGTTTGTATTGCCCCTAACTGTTTCGAAAACTGCTGCTATTTCCAAAGGCTGTCACAAACTTTGCTCCCCTCAAAAGAAGGGTCCAGTCTCACTTTTTAAAAAAACATTTAGGTGCCTTTGATTCTTCAAAATAGTAATTAACTAGTGATGGGTAAATTTAGCATTTTAAGGAGGAGAGAGCACCCTGGCTAAGATACTATTAGAAACAGCTTTACCTACTCCCTTTACTAAGAAGTTGTCATGGTGATGAGAACGGGCCATGATGAAGGGCTTTGTGAAGTTAACATCACACTTTGGTATCTGAATTCTCTGTGAAAAGCTCTTTCCATCAAGCTCAGGTGGGGACTTTGCTTGGTCCTGTGATGTGAAGGGTAATTGTGCCAATAAATTCACTTTGAATTCTGACCCTCAAGGGGTCCCAAATAGTAAAAGAAGGACAATCGTTACTTGTGGTTATGACTGCCTCTACAACTGGATTGCAGAGTAGGTTGCTTCCTTGAGCCAGTAATCTCATTTTGGGGAATCTTTCTTACAGAAGTAAAGCATCTATGTATACCCATTTATATAAAAATGTAGATATCTAGTATATAAATATACAGAGTATTTATTGCAACATTGTAGTGCAAAACAAAACAAAAAACCAAGTCCACAGATAGAAGGCTGGTTGATTAAATTATGACACATTTATATTTTAAAGTACAACATACCTGTAAATTTTTTTAAAAAACTAGTATATTAGATCTCTATGTGTGGGCCTACAGGGAAGTTCATGATGTAATCGTCAAATGAAAAAACAAGCTTCAGAGGAGAGTGAGGGATATGATCCCATTTTTGTAAAATACTATGTCTAAAATCTATTTGTGGGCATTTATGTTTTTACATGTTTGAATGAGCACAGATGCCATGTTAATAGGTTAGTAGATATTTACTACCTACTAACCTCTTAACATTGGCTTGGTTACCCAGAGGGCATGGGGAGGGATGCTTGGAGGGAAGGGCATATTAACTTTTGTGAGTCTTGCCATGATAAGTACATATTATACTCATACTTCTTTTAAATCCAATTAAATAAAGCCAATAACAAGGGGGGAAGAAGGTGATTTAAGGTGACAACTGTCCATGCATGTCACTCCTGGCCAGAGTTACCTGGGAGGTTAGCCCAGTTCCTACTGATAATCTTCTGATCTTCAGAACCAGCATCTTATGACCAAAAATAATAACTAACCCCAAGAAAAGGGTGAGGCTGGGCTGCAACCTGCTAAAGCTCTCCTTCAGAACGGCAATTTCCATGAGACTAGTGGAAGGGTTACTGTGACAAGGACCAAATAGACAAATCTGTTATTTTTCTTCCTTCTTAGAAAGCATCTTAAAACTGTGGGAGTGCTTCTCAAACTCAGTATTCCTGGAAAAGGAACACTCTTAAGCTTTTTGAGTGGGAGAAGAAATGCTGGTGTATTCAATTAAGCCCCGGCAGTATCTGTTTTTAAAAAATCTGTTCTTTCCTCCCTCCCTCTCTCCCTCCCTCCTTCCCTGCCTCCCTTTTTTTTCTTGCCTCTTTTCTCCTTCTCTCCCTCTTTCTTTTACTTGTTTTCTTTCCTTCTTTCTTTTTTAAAAAAAATATTACATTATTTTAATATTTCAAATTGAGGTAATATCAAATTAACTGACTTAATTCTCTGGCTTGCAGTGAAGAAGTGGACTATTTAGTCTTTAGATTATACTCTTCATTGATTTGTAATACGAGTTAGAGTAAAATTACGCCCCCCACCCATGCCACACACACACAGAGATGGTCCCTGACTTACGATGGTTCAACTCACAATGTTTCCACTTTACCATGGTGCCAATGCGCTATGCATGCAGTAGCACCTGCACTTGGAATTTGGATCTTATCCTGGGCTACCGATGTGCACGCACGCTCCCTGGTGACGCTCGGCAGAGGCAGCTATGGCAGCTCCCAGTCAGCCACACAGTCACCAGGGTAAACAGCCGATACCTGTACAACCATTCTGTTGTCCATTTGCAGTACCGTATTCAGTAAATTACGTGAGATATTCACTACTTTATTATAGAATAGGCTTTGTGTTAAATGATTTTGCCCAGCTATAGGTTAATGTAAGTGTTCTAAAGAATGTTTACGGTAGGCTGGGCTAGGCTATGATGTTCGGTAGGTTAAGTGTATTAAATGCATTTTCAACTTGTGATATTTTCAATTTACGATGGGTTTACCAGGACATAATCTCACTGTAAGTCGAGGAAGATCTGTATATATATATACACACACACACACACACACACACACATATACATATATACTTATATATGTGTATATATATATATGCGTGTCTGTGTGTATATATTTATATGTGTATATATATACATATACATATGCAATATATGCAATCTGCCCTCCACATCCTGGGGTTTCACATCATGGACACAGAGGGCTGACTGTACCATGACATTTCATATAAGAAACTTGAGCATCCATGCATTTCGGTATCCAAGAGGGTTCCTGGAACCCATCTACGTGGATGACTGCATATATTATGATGGAGTGCACCCTCTCTATCCCAGGTATATTACAAAAAAGTCACACAATATTTTCTATCTCATTACATTTAAAATCAAAAGTAACATGTCTATCACATGTTGAAGTTTACATACTTTCCTCAGTTTATGCTGAATTCAGCTTGCATCATAGTTTTTGGTTTTATCTCCCATTTTGGGGAACCACATACATTTCAGCAAATATGATGCCTCTGTTGGGCAGTTTATTATAGACACTTTTTCTAAAAATGGTTAATCACTCTTTACGTGAAAAGAATCATCTATATACATGAGTCCAATTAGCACATAGTGGGGATTTAGTAAATAACTAGTCGATGTTGAATAACAGAATTATCAGAAGACAGCATCCAATGTGCTGAATACTTTCTGGATTTTTCCCAGTTATGACAGATTTTTTCATCTTTCCTCCTCTCTCTCAAAGAATTAAGAGTTTAGCCAGTAATTTTTTTTTCTCTTTCATCTCTAAGTTGGCAATCTCAAAAGCTTTCTAACTTTTGAGATCGCTATATCTAAGGTTAGGGTCTTCCCCATTGTCTTTTTCTTTGAAAGTTCAGCCCTTCTCCCTATGGGATTTGTACATGCAGTTATATTAACATTTATACGACTGTTGATTCTTGAAACAACACTTATGAACTAAGCAATATCCTTAAATGCCAAAACAATCAGGAGCACAAACTGGAATATTTCCCATGTTCGTGGGAAGGTGTTAAATATCCCAAGATACCAAGTACCAACAATAAAGAAACAAACTTGCTGGAGGAGTCCTCTTTGGGCGATTGGGAACTAAGGTCATACTTTCCTGCTTGCTTCTTCCTCCTCTCTTGTAACCCCACCACTTGTCATAGGATGCAGGTTACTATGGTGATAGGGGAAGAGAACATTGAATTGGGAGACCATTGCAAAAATATTACAGGGGGCACTAAAGGGTATTTTAAGTTAAATTTTTAGTTTGGCAATAATTTTAGATTTACAGAAAAGTTGCAAAGATAGTTACAGGTGGTTTCCATACACCCCTCACCTATCTTTCCCCACTGTATATTACCATGGTATAGCTGTCAAAACCGAGAAACTGTGTGACATTGGCTCATTATTAACCAAGCTCCAGACTTTAATTGGATTTCGCCAGCTTTTCCATTAATGTCCTCTTACTGTTCTAGGATCCAATTTGGGAATTTCCATTGTATTTAGTTATTATACCTCCTACATCTCTAGTTATGCTCTCAAGTTCCCTGCATCCTGTGACAATTTCCCAAGTCTTCCTTTATTTTAGAAAGGATTTCAGTCTACTCAGGATTTTATCAAAGTTTACTCCTTTGAACTGGGCTTGACTTGTTGTATTATTGCCTTCTTCTGTGGGGTTTTTTTTTTTTTTTGGTGGCTCTTATGAGGACAAAATATTTCTTAGGACTCAAATGACTTGGCAAATAATGTTTCTAGTTTTGTTCTCTTCATATTAATCCTTTAATTGCAGGAGGTCATGACGACCAAGAAGAAGATGTTTCTGGCTGGTGACATTTTTCTTCTGCTAGGTGAATAATCTTAGTTCTGGTTTAACTTATTTTACAAATAATTTAAACCTCCAGTTCCAAAATATTCAAATAGTTTAACACCACCACAGCAGATTGTGTGATATAGGTTTTTTCCCCCTGTTTCCACCTTCAGTGCTCTACAAATAGATAATAGTTTCCTTTAACAAGGTTCTTTAAACAATCTGTTTGGTGCTGCCCCACAAGCTCCACACCCCAATCTGTTGTTTTAGCTCCAGCTATTTTAGTGCTGAAGTTCTTGCCGAAGCAGAATGTCCATAATCAATCTTGTTGCTTGATTTTTGTCACCACCTCTCCATAAGATCTGTTTTGAGTTCCAAATTAAACACATATTTTAGAAAGCTTCCTGTTTTATCCTCTTTACACGGAAACAGAGTATACATTTTGGAGAGAGAGATGTGGACTCAAATTCCAGCTCTGCCACCCACTCTATGACCTCAAGCAAGTTACTTACATCCTCTGAGCCTCCATTTTCCCATCTGTAGAATGGGGGACATGGCTTCACTCCTGGATTGGATTTTCAAAGCCCTTCACATTTTCTGAGCTGTTCTCTTGGCGGCTATTGCTATTACCCTAAGGTTAGCCAAGAATAAAATAAGCTAAAAATAAAGATAGCTGCTTCTGGTTCTCTTTCTCCATCCATCACTCTCAGATACCTGGAGAATTAAAAGAAAGGGGTAGGGGTGAGAGGGACGCCTAACTGTGAGCCAAGCGTTTGCAAAAAGGTGGCTTTTGGTGGATATCCGGAAAGGGGCGGGGCTGCTGCGCCGGCAGGCAGGTGGGAGGAGCCTGCCGTTAATGGGGGCAGGGAACGGAATGGTCAGCAGATCTGCTCTATCTTGTAGAAGGCTGCTTCGTGTTTGTATCCTTTGCCACTGAGTTAGACGAGGTGTGAGAAGTCTGGTCCCTGTGTTTGAATTCTCTCCCTAGAGTGGGGCCCCCTTCATCTCTCCGTGTCCATGGGACCACTCCAGCCATCTTCTCTGAACTCTGGAACCTCTGCTTTGACAACTAATCCATAAAATTGGACTCTGGACCCTGTCGTAGATCCCGCGCATCCTTCATATTTTAAGAAACGCACTTTGGGCCATTATTTCTGGTGGTTTATAGAAGTAAAGCTAAGCTACATCTAGAGTCTGAAAAATATATTCACATTTTACATTATTGTTTTCCCA
Source organism: Balaenoptera acutorostrata (assembly GCF_949987535.1). Taxonomy (NCBI): domain Eukaryota; kingdom Metazoa; phylum Chordata; class Mammalia; order Artiodactyla; family Balaenopteridae; genus Balaenoptera; species Balaenoptera acutorostrata. The sequence goes on along the minus strand of NC_080073.1, from coordinate 27,254,424 downwards.
TCTAAACGGTCCTTTGTTCATGAAGAGTATTTTCACAGCTCTCCTGATTGGGAGGTTCAGTCACTACAAATTTTTTTTTTTCATAAATAAAATTTAAAAATGTATTAAAAAAAGAAAGAAAGAAAGAAAGAAATACTCCTTAGCCCTCAAACAAGTAGTTGATCTATCTTGGAAAACTTTCAAAGATCATCTTTTTTTTTTTTTTTAACATCTTTATTGGAGTATAATTGCTCTACAATGGTGTGTTTGTTAGTTTCTGCTTTATAACAAAGTGAATCAGCCATACATATACATATCTCCCCATATCTCCTCCCTCTTGCGTCTCCCTCCCACCCTCCCTATCTCACCCCTCTAGGTGGTCAGAAAGCACCGAGCTGATCTCCCTGAGTCACTACAAATTTTGTGGAAAGGAACAAAGAATGAGCTATTGCAGTACTCCCAGATCTGTCACCTGATGCTCTCTACTTCAAAGTATTAGCTTGGCTGTCCAATTCAACATATATTTGGTGGGTACTTACTCTGTGGCAGGTACTGTGTTAAGGGCAGTGCTGCTGTGTGGGTTAAAAGAAATAATTTTAAAGCACTTAGCACAGGTCCTAATACATGTTCAGTGCTAAAATGTTTGCATTCATTCTGCTTCTCCTTTGCCCACACTCATTGATCTATTGATCAGAATGGTTAACAGGGCCCAGTGCAGTGGCTTTCCATATTTATGGAAGGAATCAAAGAAGAAATGTTGAAATATTCACGTCATTTCTCTTTCCAACCTCCTGCCGTTTAGAGGAAACATATGAGGTCGAGAAAGCCAGGGATTAATAGAGCAGGCAGTAGTGTCAGACAGCTCCTTTTTGAGTACCGTTCTGCTGCTTGCTATGTGGGTAACCTTGGACAAATTACTCAACATTTCTGAGCTTCAGCTTCTTCATCTATGAAACTGCGATTACAACAGGAACTACTCCATAGAGAGGTGAGAATTCAATAAACAGATAGATGTAGAACCTTTAGCATAGTGGCTGACATGCAAATAAGTATTTGATAAACAGGTGTTGTTATTATCATTGGTATAAAATTATATTCCGGGAAATGGATACTAATTATTTCATAAGGTCTTAACAGTAGAAAAAGCTAATCTAAGAGGGTTGTGCAGGGACTTCCCTGGCGGTGCAGTGGCTGGGACTTCGCCTTCCAATGCAGGAAGCGCAGGTTCGATCCCTGGTCGGGGAGCTAAGATCCCACATGCCTCGCGGCCAAAAAACCAACATATAAAACAGAAGCAATATTGTAACAAGTTCAATAAAGACTTTAAAAAGGGCTCACATTGGGGCTTCCCTGGTGGTGCAGTGGTTGAGAATCTGCCTGCCAATGCAGGGAACACGGGTTCGAGCCCTGGTCTGTGGAAGATCCCACATGCCGTGGAGCAACTAGGCCCGTGAGCCACAATTACTGAGCCTGCGTGTCTGGAGCCTGTGCTCCGCAACAAGAGAGGCCGCGATAGTGAGAGGCCCGTGCACTGTGATGAAGAGTGGCCCCCACTTGCCGCAACGAGAGAAAGCCCTCGCACAGAAATGAAGACCCAACACAGCCATAAATAAATAGTTTTAAAATATATATATTAAAAAAAAAAGAGGGTTGTTCAAAAGTTTAGCTTTCTAAGAGAGTCAGTTATCAGTCTCAATTTCTGTTTTCAAAATAGTTGTACGTGTCTAGTTTTTTGCCACATGCCATAGGGGGATCTCAACCTGCTGGATGATGCTATTTGCTCCTGAGAGCTTCCTAATTGTTTAAACAGCTTGCAATAAAAAGAGAGTGAAAGGGTAAATATATTGTTTGTGAGGGATATTTGTCATTCTGGGCAGACAGTACTTTTCTAAGACATTTCTACCTTGGGCATTACCAAGTCCCATTAAAATGGAAATATCAGCCTTAAATAGAATGTTATTACTGTCTAATTGAAATCTTTGATGAATGAGTTGAAGAAGTAAGAGAGAGAAAGAAATGATAGGTGGTGTTAGGAATAAATTAATAAAAGATTAAATTCCAAGAAGATTAATTCAGAGGCGATTTGTAGTATAGATTAGAAGGGGAAAAAAATCCCCAGAGGAAGATTGTTAAGGTAATTACAGTATTTGTAATATAATCTGATTTCCTTTTCTTGAGAGAGCCACTAGCCTGGTAAACTGGGGATTTTAGTAAATTAATTAATATCCTGCCTTGATCTTTAAAGGATTCAGTGTGGCTTAAGACCTGCAATATTGTTCTCATTAGAAACTTTGGGTTTTATTGTAATATAGTTCATTCGTTCATCCATGCATCCATCCCCATCCGTCCCACACGTGTGAACAGGTGGTCTGCTGCTTGCCAGGCACTGTGCTGTTGTTGCATATATATTACTTGGTAATATGATCATGGCCCTTGGCCCCATTGAGCATACAATTCAATTCTAGCTGATCAGAAAGTCCGTGTATCATTTTGTTCTCTCCTGGATTTAAGCTAAACGTGTTGCATATTATAAAGTGTTTTTTTATTTTTAAAAATTATTTATTTATTTATTTATTTACTTTTGGCTGCGTTGGGTCTTCCTTGCTGCGCGTGGGCTTTCTCTAGTTGCGGCGAGCGGGGGCTACTCTTCATTGCAGTGTGCGGGCTTCTCACTGCGGTGGCTTCTCTTGTTGCAGAGCGCAGCCTTCAGTAGTTGTGGCTCGTGGGCTCTAGAGTGCAGGCTCAGTAGTTGTGGTGCATGGGCTTAGTTGCTCTGCAGCATGTGGGATCTTCCCCGACCAGGGCTCGAATCTGTGTCCCCTGCACTGGCAGGTGGATTCTTAACCACCGCGCCACCAGGGAAGCCCGCATATTATAAAGTTTTAAACAAACTTCTTTGGTTCAGAACACTGACATGCTTCTAATCATCTGAAAGTGGCAATCTTTTGGAGAAAAACAGATTATCCCAGGAAGAGGCTGGCCATCTTAGGAGCTACATGAAAGACTCAAGTCTCAGGAGACGATCAGTCATCATGATTAATCTTGACAAATAGCTAAGGTTAGATTGGCGTTTAGAGCCCAATTCAGTGTGATTAAACCAGCCAAGGTGACGAAATATAATACCACAAAAACTCATTTGATTTCTCTCATTCCCAACTAGTAAATCTTGACATTTTGAATAACAGTTTAATCAAATAAGCAAAGGTTCTCTCTACTGTAACTCACGAGGGTAGTCAAAATAAAGAGGTAATGAGTGGTTTGGTGACTTTGACTTACCTCATTCAGACAAAGGTATAGGGGAAGGGTAGAAGCTGAATATATTACTAACATAAGGGAATACTATTAGTAGCGGCAGTTATAGCTGTAGCTAACATTTACTGAACACTATGTGTCAGGCACTGTGCTGAGTGCTCTATGTACGTGATCTTGTTTAATCCCCAAGAAAACTCTATGATATAGTATTTTATTGAACAGATGATACATTTTACGTTCAGAGAGTTTGAGTAACTTGTCTAAAGGCACACAGCTTATAAGTGGGTGAGTAGGGATTCAACCCAAGTTAGTCTGACTGCTGAGACCTTGCCAAAGTATTATATACTGCTTCCCTGTGTGAGCTTTCTCCTCTGCCATCTTCTAGGGTTGGCCAGTGGACTTTTAAAATTTCCTGATAGCATCTAACTTTTATTAACTCCTAGATCGACCTGAATGATTTACAGGTATTAACCAGTGTTCAGGGTAGGCAGGGCTCAAGGGAAGTCTGGGATGGTTATAGGAAGGAAGACTTGAGCCAAGACCAGAAGGATGAGTAGGGCTTGAATGGGTGAGAAGGAGGAGGATTATGCCGCTCCCGGGTGCTGAGATGGGGAGCCACTGAGACAAAGTTCAGAGCTTGAGCTAGTTAGGGTAGAAGGCTCATGTTGAAGAGCAAAGGCAAAAACACCAGATTAGCAAGGTGGAGACAGAGTAGTGAAGGCCTTGTATGCCAGGAAGAGGACATGCGTGAGGAAGGAAAAATGAAAGTTTTCTGTGGTAGGTGGATTGCATTTTTTGACCCCCATTAATGGCCTCCTTGTACCTATTGCCTTTGCAATGTGACTTTGCAACATTTCCCATTAAGTGATGGAGTTCAAGTTCCCTACGTCTTGAATATGGGCTGGACTGTGGCTTGCTTTAGCCAAGAGCATGTGGCAGACTAATGGTATACCATTTCTGAGTTTGGGCTTTCAAGACATCTTATGTCCTTTTACTCTCTCTTTTGGACTCATGCAGTGAGAACAAACTCAGGCTAGCCTGCTGGAGGAGGAGAGACTGCATGGAGGAGAGGTCATCTTAGGCCAGCCAGCCCCAGCTAACTCACCAGCTGACCTTAGACATAAGTGAACCCAGCTTAGATGGGTTGAATCCAGTCCAGATCAGCAGAAACATCCAGTTGACCCATAGATGTATGAGCACAAATAAATATTACTTCACTGTGTACCAATGAAGTTTTGGGGTTGTTTGTTACTCTATTGTGGCATAGATAACTGATATAGTACAGCTCTTTATGAATAAAGATGTAAAACTGTAACTTCCTTTCCTGTTTCTTAAAAATGCGGACAGTCTAGGAAGTTAATAATGGTGACCATTGTTGGTCACTTTTTTATGTACCTACCAGGCACTTGTAACATCCCTATAAGATAGGTAGTCTTATTTTTTATTTTTTCCCATTTTATAAGCAAGAAAACTGAGATTCAGAGAGTTTTGCTCAGGTAACATGTAAGATGAAAGAGATTCAGGATTTGAAACAAGGTTTTCTAAATCCTAGGCTGGTGTTTTCCCCATGAAATTCTATGAAGGTCAGAAGTCTGGAAGGTCAGGAGAATAATACAGACATAGCATATCTGGATTGTATCAAATCAATGTGACAAATGTTGTCATGAAATTAAAAAAAAAAAGGAAAAGAAATGGACCAGGACAATAGTACAGGTAAGTGGAGTGGATGAAGCACTTGCTTCCAGAAGAGCTATTTAACTGCATTTGCACCAACCGAGAAGTCTATGTATAGATATATATTTTTAAAATATGACTCTATCAACATTTTTCTCAGTGACTTGTTACTGAACAAATCTGTAGGTGACAAAAACTGGGAGGAATTCTAAATACCCTAACAGATTCTAAGCATCTCAGACAATGAAATCGAATGTATTTTAAGGTAATCAATTCCACAGTTACCTAAAACCAGATTACGACCACCCAAGACCAGGAAGCCACAAGCCATAGATAGGGCTTCTTCTAACTCCCTGACTGCCCAGAGAAGGTGGCTAGAAGTCCTGGCCAGAGCACCCCACCCTAAGACCAGTCTACCTCCTTCTACCCCATGTTCTCCCAGAGAGAGAGAAAAAGGAGCATGGATTGTGGGGTGATTCTGGCCTGGGTTCATACCCCAGCTGCTCCATTTAAAGCTCCATAACACTTAAGCTCTCTGAGCCCCATTTACCTTATTTGTAGAATGAAGAAAATTATACATATGCCACTGTGTTCCCGTGAGAATTAAATAAGCTGTACTATGCCTAATTAATACCAGGTATCTAGAGAGCAAAAAAAGACAGGTAATTCTAGGTCCTCTAACTGGTTAAAGCATTCAATAGAATAAATGTCAAATGGGGTGATTTTGGCTACAGCCATTCATGTGGTGAAGATACGTGGCATTGTTCTATAAGCAGCGGAGGGCTGTGAACTCCATGTTTAGCCCCTGACACAGTGCTTGGTCTGTTATAGGTGCTCAATAAACGTATTGATATCTATGTGAGGGAAGGAAGAAACCTGGGAAACATGGGGGTGGGCGTAAGGGGGTCTGGGGGGATAGTACAAAGAACCAAAGAGAAAGCAATCAAGTTCCAAACTGAATGTTAAAGACAATGAAAGGGAGTAGACACTGTATATGTCCCACCCAGGTCCCCTAGAATCCCCGTCACCTGGGCCCCTCCCCTGTCTGCTGGGTGAGCCAGCACCTGCTATCTTTGGCCTGGCGCTACCAGAGCTGCTTCAGGTAGAGACGTGACAGCATCCTCCAGGGCATCCTATAGAGCAGGACTAACTGGTGTGGGGTATGAAAGCCCAGCTCTCCTGCCTCGGGTAGCAACAAACTCTGAGAGGTAATTTAGGGTCCAGACCTCTCTGGCAGGACCAGTCTGAGGCTGAGATTTTGTCTGAAATGGCACCTGTGATCGGCCTTCTTCCCATCCCCTGTCCTGATTCCCCTATTCCTTCACTGGTTTCTCCTGTCCTGATTCCCCTATTCCTTCACTGGTTTCTCCTAAGAGCACTGAAGAAATCACTTGCAAATGAATCATGGTCTTGGGGTCTCCTTCAGGTGTACAGCACAGTGAGTCAGTATATTGGCAGATTATACTCCATTATAGGTTATGACAAGATACTGGGTATAATTCCCTGTGCTGTACAGTAAATCCTTGTTGCTTATCTATTTTACATATAGTAGTTTGTATCTGTTAATCCCAAACCCCTAATTTGTCCCTCCCCCATTCCTTCTCCCCTTTTGTAACCACAAGTTTGTTTTCCATATCAAACAAATCTGAGTCCGTTTCTGTTTTGCAAATACATTCATTTGTATTACTTTTTAGATTCCACATACAAGTGATATCATATAGTATTTGTCTTTCTCTGATTTCTTTCACTAAGCATAGTATACTCTAGGTCCATCCACATTGGTGCAAATGGCATTATTTCATTCTTTTTTTATGGCTGAGTAATATTCCAATGTACATAAATTTTTATATAAAGTAACATGGGTCTGCAACTCACATTTCTGCTCAGTGTCAAGGCTTGATGTCCCCCTCTCCTTACTCTGGAAATGATTCTGTAGGAAGAGGCAAGAAGTTACACTTGGACTCTCAAGAGCTTTCCTACATAAAGGAGGATTTAGCAAAGAAGTCAGGGCAGGTGGGCCCTCAGTCTGTGTACATGGAGATTATGGGGCAAACACAGAGGAGGTCATTAACCCAGCCACCACAAGGGATGAAGCAGGAGCCATAAGCCTTTTCCTTTCATAATGAGAGGCAGATGGCCCATACTTCCCACCAAGCTTTAATTCTTTCCAGTCTGGGGGTCCCTTGGGCTGCTTCCTCTCATCCTGTTACCCACAGCCTCATTTTAGAGGAATTTCTCAGCTCAGTGAACCTCAGACATTGGTTCTTGGAAGTTCAACTTCTGCTCCTCCCCATCTGCCAGTGTCTGTAGGAAAAGGGTCTATTGCACCAGCTGATGTATAACTTTTTCAACGAATGATAACTGCAAATGCAGCTCCCCGGAGAGGAAAAGAAGAGCCTTCTTAGTGGAAGATGTCAAGCCATACAGTTTGGGTGCAGGACTTTGGAGTTTGTGTCTCAGCTTTACCACAAATCTTTGCTGGGAGGTGATCAAATGTCTAGGTGGATGACTTCCTCGCATAATAATAATCACAGCTAACATTCATATAGCCATTGGTATATCCCAAGCACTGCCCTAAATACTTTGTATTCATTACTTTTCACGATCCTCAAACAACACCACGGGTATATGCTGTGATTATCTCCATTATAGAAACCGTGGGACAGGAATTTTAAGCAACTTGCAAAATTCAAACAGCTATAGGTAACGGAGGGACGATTTGAGTCCAGGGAAGTTGGTGGAAAAGTCGACGTGTTTAACCACTCTTCTGCTGCTCACAAGTTTTTGTCTTGTTTATCCTTCATCTTATTAGTACTCTAACTGGGAACTGTTGTGGGCATTGCTCTGACCTCTGATTTATTGTCTTCGAGCTCTAGATGATATTTAACAGTATCATCTAATACTAATCTAATAAACTAGTTTAATTGGATGACATAAACACTGTGCGGTCTTCTGAAACCAGAACACTAAAACATCTCGACGAGCCTAGCAGTTACTTTCTAAACATGTATTTCACAGGAGCTACAAAAAATTTCACCAGGAATCCCATGCAGTTTTTGGCTCAAATTGCTTCAAATCTTATTCAGAGGACAATCAATGGTTTTTCTAAAATATCACATCCTTTCGTCCATTGGCACCTCACAACATAGGACCATCCAAATCTCATTGGGGTGAGCCATGGGCGGTCAATTCTGTAATAATTGTTCCCTCGGTTCCCAGCTATTTCTATGAATATGGTGCACGCCCACAAGTTTCTTAACAAGTAGCAATTTATAGTGCTGATATTTTGTTGGGAGAAGGGTTGTTACTTCCCGAAGCTCTCCGGGAGCTCCAAAATTGGTCATTATCGCCAGACATTGAATCACAATGTGGTTTTTTACTCTCAGACTTTCCCAGTAACTTCATCCAAGAGAGGCAGAATTTGGGGTGTGGAAAGAACATGAGACTGGAAGCAGGAATGTCAGATTTAGTCCGAGCTTTGCCTTTGCACAGATTCGTTCTTTTCAATGGGTCTCAGTTTCATCTTCCATAAGATAAGGTGTTTGACAAGTCACAGTTCTTACAAACTGGCATTCTTTCACTCATGCCACAAAAATGCACTCTGTGTTTCTAGGAGTCAGTTCTCTCCTAGACAAGGAAACCACAAGGGGAACAAAACATCCATCATTTGTTGCCCTCATGGCACTTATATTGTGTAGCAAGATTATCTTTCCCCGAAATAGTCCAGTGATATTTCTAGTCCCATACATTCTTCCACAAAGAGAACTTTGTCACTCTTCTATCCATGATGGAGCCTATTTCTTTCTTTTTGTACCTGGGTGGGCTCACGACTGCTCCAACCAATCAACGGTGGCACAAGTGATGCTATGTGACTTCCAGGCCAGGTCACATTGCCTGGCACTGCCTCTCTCTCAAGATGCTCACCCGGGGACCCAGACACTTCCATAGTGAGGAGGCCCAAACTAACACATGTACAGTGACCACATGATTCAGAGGCCCATATTGCCTGGAATGTGGTAAGTACTTATTTATTATTGGCTATTACTACCTTAGCGTAAAGTAGGCAAAAAATATTTTTAGCAAGCAAATTAAAATGTCAGACACAATATAGTCCCTCTTATCTCACACCAGTCTTGCACCTCTGAGAGAGATGAGGACCAAGAATCAGAGAGATTAACTTGTCCAAGGCCATGCAGGTGGCAAGAACAGAATTTTGACACAAACCTCAATTTTCCTGATGCTAAGGCCCCTTCCTATAACACCACGGGATTAAACAACCATGAATAGGCTTGTGCTTCATCTTACAGGTGTATGATCTATGCCTTCTTTTGTCAAATGACATTTTCTTTAAATACCTAAGAATCTGCTGAAAGTGATATTTCAAATATCCCACTGGAAACGCAGCCATGGACTAAATAAATGAGTCATGTTAGTAAATAGGAAAGTTGAGCAATGTGTTACTCAGTAACTGACAAAGAATAAATATTTAATATTCCTCAATTCAAATATGGCATGGAAATGATATACATACATAGTGTTCTGTGCACTTAAACGCAAACAAGGATTTCAGAGACACTGCCAACCTTTCATCAGAATCTGGCTCTAATTAAAGACATTTTCCGTAGGTGTATCCCTATGCAGCTTGCAAGCAGGCACCCAGTCTGTTGGGACTGAGTAATTGGCATTTTACTTCTTTTCTCCCTCTCTGTTTTATACTTGGACTTCACTGATCATCGTTTCTCGTGATGGGCAATAGAGGACAGGGCAGGCTAAGAATGGGGAGGGGGTGGGGCAGGAGGCTGAGTCCCGGATCAGGACGGGGGATGCCCGGCTTCCAGACCTAGGTGTGTCTCTGTCTCACTGGGTGACCTCAGGCTCTCCAACCCTCAACTTCCTCATTTTTAATGTGAATCAAGGTAGACTAGCATTGAGAGACAAAATATATTTATGCGCCAACTCTAATTGCTAACAGCTGCCCTGAAGGCTGTATGGAGAAGAATCCTGAGGTATATACAAGGTTAGGCAGGAAAGAGCTTCGTGTTTGATTAGCTATGTCTGCCGTAGGAGAGGAAAGATATAACCTGCCTTAAAACAGCAGAATGATTAGACAAATTGAGAGAAGTTGCGTGGGGACTGGACTCTGGGCGGGGGGAAAGGCAGTGAGCAAAGGCAGAGAGTAAACATTTGCTGCTGGTCCCTGGGGAGAACCAGTCAACAAACTTGTTGAGATTGAGCCCTTTTTCTATACTTCCATCTTGATAGTTTCCATTTGCATTTCATTACATTTCCACACCTATTTCTCCTTCCAGAGAGTAAGCTACTTGTGGACAGGAGCTATCTAGATCTCATTGTGGAGATACAGCAGGGGACAACTGCTCAATATTTAGATTCTGGAGTTAGAAACGTGTGACTTTGAATCTTGACTCTGCCATTTTTTAACTGTGTGACCCTTAGGAAGGTTGACACCTGCTTTTAGTTCTGGGTTGCTTGATGGTAACACGGATGATAATAGTACCCACCTCCTACACTTATAAACACAAAATAGGTTAGTGCAAATAAATTGCTTAGTCTAGTACCTGGCCTGTGTTAGGCAGTTGATAAATATTAGCTATCATGATCCCGATTATTATTTTTACTTTCAGAATGCCCAGTGGCTAGAACATGGACATGGTAGGAACATGATAAATGTTCTCTGCACAGGGCTTCCCTGGTGGTGCAGTGGTTGGGAGTCTGCCTGTCAATGCAGGGGACACGGGTTCAAGCCCTGGTCTGGGAGGATCCCACATGCCATGGAGCAGCTGGGCCCATGCACCACAACTACTGAGCCTGCACTCTAGAGCCCGCGAGCCACGGTTGCTGAAGCCCGTGCACCTAGACCCCGTGCACCTATAACATGTGCTCCGCACAAGAGAAGCCACCGCAATGAGAGGCCCGCGCACCACAATGAAGAGTGGCCCCCACTCGCCGCAACTAAGAGAGAGCCTGCGCGTAGCAACAAAGACCCAATGCAGCCAAAAATAAGAATAAATAAATAAATAATTAATTTAAAAAAAATGTTCTCTGCACAAATACATACATAAATACATAGATGCATGGATGCATGAATGGACTATCGAATGTAAGGTGGGAGTTCTTACATTTCAGGTCAGTTTTAGGTTCTGGAGGAACCTGAATATCGTACTAAGGAAGTGGATTATATCCTGAAGGAGAGAGGGCCATTAACATTTGGCGCAGGAAGATAGTACACAGCAGCCCTGGGTCCTCCCGTTACTGGCATCAGAAAGGGTGGGGTGGGCACAATACTAATCAGACCTAGAGAATTTGTGAGGGCTGAAGGGTTAGACCATTATGTACCCACTGCCTGTCTCACCAGGGTTAATCTTGCACGTGGAGCTAGTGCAGCACTGAAACAAGCAATCAGAGAAGACAAATCACTTCTAAAGGTTTCTTTTTTTTTTTCTTTCGGTAAATCTTCATTGTGTGGCTTGACTGTTGATCAAATTATGTAATAGTCATTTCCACTTCATTTGGGGTTGTATGGAAACAGTCTCCTGCTGCAAGACTGATTGACTGCTGTTGGAATGTAATTTGAAAGAAATGAAAAGGGAAAGAGCAACACAGCTAGAGTTTAGGCTACTTTCATGGTCCCTGGGGCTGGGGGGGGTGTCTTATCATCTGGGTTCTCTCTTTGCCCTTCACTGGTCACATCACGTGATGTCAAGCACTAAGAATGGAGGATGACGAGCCTGGGCAAGTCCCCGCTGTCACTTACTAGTGAGGTGACCAGGACTATTTCCCTAATCAGTTGGAGAGTCAGTAGCTACATATGTAGAAGTATAGAACTTGTAGAGTGCTGGTGAGGATTCACATTTACGGTGGTCACAACCAGTGGATTATCTATCCTGCTGTTTCTGGTCACACAGAGGTAACAAATAAATAGTAATAATTTATTATTATTATTCAGCTGTTAGATCCTCTTAGTACATCTCCTTCCCTGTACTTCCACAATAAATATTTACTTATGAGCATCATCACTGCCCAAATAGTCTGCCTTAGTGAGAGACCAGTTGGTAACAAGGAACTGGACCTGCTCAAGCTTGCCTAAGAAAAAGGGAAATTTATTGCAAATAAAAACACACAGACAAAAGAGGCAATCTCACAGACACCTAAGGGTCAGAAATAACAGTCTGGTCACATAGGGACCAGAAGTGGAAATTTGGAACACAAAATTACTCTCTGTCCATCAGTGCCTTTGCTGGGTTTCACCTCTCTCCACCTCTTGAGGACAGGGTTGTCCCTCTCATGCTTGCTCATGTCCCTCTTGACTTGTTGCTTCAGTTTGCCAATGGCCTAACGTGGCCACCAGCTATAAGATTACAGGCATTTATGGCTGCAGGTCACAATTCAGACTATGTCTCCTAAGACTTCTAGGGATGGGATGATTGGCTCAGATCCAGTCTATATAATGGTTCCTCTTAGGTCAGACGTTCACCCTGCTGTGAGCAAGGGATCATATAGCACATTGAACAGCCACTGCCAAAGTCAGCGGGAGAGAACGGGTTCTTTGCAAGATGGTGTGCAGAAAGCGAAGAAATCAACAGACCCATCCTTTGTAGAGAACAGTGGTCTTCAAACATTTTGGACTGTGACCCTGTAAGAAGCACATTTTCCCTCATGCCCCATCAGACACACACACACAAGCCAAACCAATATTTATTAAAGTGACACTTAAATGTGATGATTGCTGACATATACTGAAATTTCTGAATCTTTTTTTTCTGTTTCATTCTTTAAAAGTGCTGATCATGAATGATGCAACTGATTTCACAACCCACTAAAAAGCTGTGACTCACAGAAAAAAGCTGACACAGATCATTGGAATAGCCTTCTAATTAATCTTCTCTTTCAAGTCCATTCTATAGACCCTTATCAGATTAACCTTCTTTGAAGCCCAGATCCTATGAAACCATCAGATTTTCCCTCATACCTATGGAGCTGATGAATCCTAAATGCCTTCACCTCTATACTCTGGCTTCATCAACCCCTTCTTAGCTTTACGTGCTTGACAAAAATCTATACTCTGGTGAACTAAATTTCCTCTATATTTTCCTGTCTCCCACTTTTTCCTGCTGTTTGGAGCGCCCTCCCATATCTTGCTTCTTCCAAATCTTGCTTATTCTTTAAGGCTCGACTCCTAGTCTACCACCTACATCATCTTCCTTTAGTTTCTCAATCAGATGTGGCTTCTGCTTCCTTTGACACCACTTCCTTTGTAGTTCCAATGAAGTAATTTTCATTGTCTAATGACTGCTGGAACTGTATTATACTTGCACGGATACTCACTTTCTTGCCCCATGTAGGATTGCTAGATGTGGATGGGGAGCAACAGGATATCTAGTTAAATTTGAATTTCAGTTAAATAATAACTAATCTTTTAGTATATCTAAGTCTTGCCTGGGATATACTTATCTGACATTAAAATTTAACTGGGCTTCCTGAATTTTATCTGGCAACCCGAGCCCCACTGAACTGTAACATCTTGAAATTAGGTACTACGTCCAATTTGCTTCTGCTTTTCAGGGATGAAAGTGGCCTACAAACCCCGATTAAGAGTAAATTATCCTTAGATGTCCTCGCTGTTTTCCTAGATGCTATTAAAATACTCTCATATATTGAGCCAAAAAACATTCAAACTTGTCACCAAATTCCCCCAAGAGCAGAAAAGAAATCACCCTAAGAGCAGGAAAAAAGGGTTGTATGACGGAAAATGAGTTCCACAAGCATACACACACACACGCACACACGCACACACACAATTACTCTCACAGTCTATAATAGCTCTGTTTTTAAGGTCTTAAATTGCTCACAAAGGAATAAAACTTGATGCTCAGAAAAATTAAAATAGCTCCTTTTACCTTGTAGCTTTGCATAACTCCCACCCAGGCTTGCTTATCTCTGGAGAGATCCCAGCTGAAGAAGTACCAAGTAGGTTGGCTGGTGTCACAGTTGAGTGATGGAACAGGCTGGGGGCGGCTCTGGGAGAAGATGGTGCTGGAGAAGTCCCAGCCCCAGAGCGTGTCTCTGAGCGGGAGGCGGGAAGTAAAGCCAGCGCAGTGTTCCCCGAACCTGATTCATCAGGAGATTCACCTGTATATTTAACATGAGCCTTCAGCAGTTGGAACCATTAGGCAGTTTGGAGACACATGGGAATGAGAGGAAAAAGCATGGGCTTTGCAATCAGAAAATGGATCCGTGTCTTGACTCTACACCTTACTACTTAGCTGTGTGGTCACGGCCAGTCATTTCACCATTCTGAACCTCAAATTCCAGTAAAATGGTTATTAGAATAGTTTTTTGTTTGTTTGTTTTGGGGTTGTTTTGTTCTGTTTTGTTTGCAGAAAAGCCACAGCTAAGAGAAGTCTGGACTCCCACAGTCTTCCCATGGATCTGCTTGTTCTAGGACAGCGGTTCTCAAAGTGTGGAACCCCAACCGAATTCTCAGCATCACCTGGAAACTTGTTAGAAATGCAAATTCTCAGGCCCCACCCCAGACCTACTGATAGAAACTCTGCGGGGCTCAGCAATTTGATGTTTCCACAAGCCCTCCAGGTGATTCTGATGCACTCAATTTTGAATGCATCAGAGGGCTCTGGGGGCTTCTGATTTAGCTAATTCTAATCCAAATTATCATGTGCAAATTCTTGCCATTTTCTACATCTTTGAGGGATCGATTGAGTGTATTAAGCTAATTAAAGATTTTAAAATAAAAGGACATCTTTTTGCTATCAGCATCTATTTGAATTCAAATCTCTTTACCCACTGGAACAAGGAAGTAGGATATTTGAAATAGTCTGTTCAGAAACAGACTTTTGACTCATTTAGTCATATATTCATTGATTCAAATACCTTATATCTCAAGGCGATCCAGGAACTGTTCTGGATGCTGGGCAATAGAGGTGAAAACACGAGAATCAAAGAGCAAAACCTGCCTGGTCCCCATCCCTGCCCTCAGGGAGCTTATAAACTAGTGGGGCAGAGAGACATTTATCAAAAATCCACAGACAAATGGAAACCTTCAACCAAGACAAGAGCTAAGAAGGAGAGACATGAGATGTGGAGAGGGGCTGTAATAAAGGGTGAAATCCAATAAAGAAGGACCTTATGGTCATTTCCTTGAGGAAGTGTCCCCTGAGTGAGCTCTGAAGGATAAACAGGAGTTAGTGTGCAAAGTAAGTGAGGGAAGGTCCTTCCACATAGAGGCACCAGCTTGTGATAAACCCCATGCAGAGGGGAGTGTAGCTGAAGGAAAGAAAGCAGGGGGTGTATGGTTTAAGATCCAAATTGACAGGTGAGCTGTGGCCAGAACAGGTTAGCCAAAAAGGCCAAGTTTAGATGCTCTGCCTTCTCCTCAAGAGCAGAGGGAAACACTTTTGTTTGCCCACAATTAAATTCCTGTATTGAGTGCCTCTTGTGTAAAAGCTCTGTGCCTTTACACTGTCAGTGGCCCTCTACCAAGGGTGTTTTGTCCCCTTGGGAACATTTGGTCACGTCTGGAGATATTTTTGGTTATCACAAGTTGTTGTGGGGTTGGGGAGGAGTTGAACTGACATCTAGTGGGTAGAGTCCTGGATACTGTTAAATATCCTACAACGCATAGGACCATCCCTCAAACAAAGAGTTACCTGGTCCAGAGCAGCAATGTGCTGAGGCTGAGAAACCCTGGACTAAGCAAAGAAAAGACTTGTAGGTGTCTATTTTTTAAAAACCTAAAAAGCATTTTTCCTCCGAAGAGAATACCACTGTGCTGTTAAAACAAAAACAAAGAACTTACTGGATCTCAGCGGTTCTTCTCTAAAATACAGAAATACTCTGGCTCAGAAAGAGAATTTGGTCTTAATAAAACACACACACAAATACACACATACACACACAGTGGTTCCATGTTGAAGTCTTCACATTTTTAAATTCTATAACTGATAGACAAGTATTCAACAAACGTGATAAGGTGTTTGCTTCTGCAGGGAATTTGCTCCTTGAAAACACAGGCACGCAAATACATTAAAAAAAAATACTCTGAAGTTTGAGACAAAGGAAAAAAAGCCTCCTAGGCATTTCCCTGATAGAAGACTTGCAACTGATCGAAAGAGAGTAGTAACTATTTCCTGGCAGGGAAAGAGGATGGATTTTGAACATAACTGCGCATTTCTTTTTACCAAGGCTTTGGTGCAGCCTGAAAGGCGTCAGCAGACTGTGTTCAAGAGGATGGGAGACAGCCCATTCGCCACAGGAGGCATCTGATGAGGCGTGAGAGGGAGGCCGTCTCCTTTAACCCTTCCCTTTGCAGTAGGTACATCGCCAAATGCCCAGTGACCATGAGCGCAGCCGTCTCGTGATGTCCTTCTGTTTTGTTTCAGTTCATTCCGCAGCTTGTTTCCCGGCTCTGTTTGTCTTCCCTTCCCTCTGATCACTCAGGCAGAATGGTCTTTGACCAGGTCACAAAGATCTGCCGGCATCCTCAGAACCCGGGACCGGGCCCTCCAAAGACAAAAGAGAGAGATGGGAACACCAGCAGGAAGAGAACACAGCAGCCATGGCACAAGGACTTAAAAAAAAACCCAGACACATGTCTGCCTTTGGCTTTGGGCATCTACCCAAATTGCTAATGCTGACATGTCAGCAGCTGCTTTGGCCCCTGCTGCTGCCACGGCTGAAGCTGCTACAAAGTAGCGCAGACGTTGGACCCACGATTATTTCTTCCTTTTCTATTTTGTGGAGAGTATTATGGTGTTAGCCACAGAATAAGGGCAATGAGAGTTCCAATTCCGGAGAGATCCTGCAATCACCTGGGAAGTCTTCTTGGAGGAGGCAAACTTAGCACATCTTAAGGGCAGGTGGAATCTGAATTAGCTTTTCCCATTGTTCTTTTTTTATAATCAAGGATCCAGGTTAGGAGAGGAAGACCTGAGTGTCCTTGTCTATTACACCTCCATTGCTTTCCTGAGTCCATTTTCCCAACCTCCTTTTGGAGGTTGACGCTTCTTTTGGAGAAGACCCTTCTCCAGATGATCCCTAGGGTCAGATACTGTATTTGGGTCTTGAACCGTGTGCTGAGGGCATTGCCACATCAACTGGGGAACCCCCTCCATTCTTGGCTTTTTGATTGTTTTTTTTTTGTTTAGGGGCTTAAAAAATCCTCAGGTCTTATCAGGGGTTAGAAATACCCCAAACAAGCAATCACTTTGCCCTGTTGCACTTTCTGAACGTCACCTCCCCTAATAACTCCTAATCTATGTAGGGGCTAAGAGTACAAGCTGTCTGTGCCTCAGTTTCTCTATCTCTAAGTGGGCTGATACTTCAAAATTTGGGCCGACTTCATAAAGTTATGATGAGCAGTTCACAGGATTGTGGGCAAAAGACATTTAAAATAGTGCCAAGCACACAGAAGGGGCTGACCCATATTACCTGTTGTTTTATTAATACACAGAGACTTCAGGCAAAACCCAGAATAAGCACATCTGTCCTGGTGGCTGTCATAGCTTCTCCCACCACTGCCACTGATGAGGGGGTAGCCTTACGCCAGGATGATTCTTATACTGTATCCGGGTTCTACCATTCCCCCCACCCTCGCGCGTGCACGCACACACACACACCCCAGAGTTCTCTGGATGAGGGATGTGCATCACAGCGAATCCATGGCCTGGGCAGCTCTGTATGAGAGGAACTGGCAAAAAAGCCCCCAAACAAACAAACAAACAAACAAAACTTCTGTTCAAGTAAAGATGAGCTCAGGCAGTCAGAATGTAGCTCCAGGACTTTGAATAGGGAAGCATGGAGCCCACCAGGCTGTAACTGTCCTGGGTGAAGTTGAAAGGTACCAGGTAGAGGAACTGGGGCCATGATGAAACTAAGTATGTAGGAGAAGCTATAAGTACACGGAAGTCACAAGAGAGCAGAAGCCATGAGTAACAGAAGTGATGAGGTAGAGAGAAACAGAGAAGTGGGCAAGGAAGCTAGTCAGCAGTGAGAGAAGGAAAAATACACAAAGGTGGGACAACGAGTAGTCAAGTCACCTTCTGGATTGAGCATTGGTGGGAAGATCGGCCCAAGTCCACTGCCGAGGTCTCTTGAGATGCTCTGGCTTCCCCTCTTGTCTTTCTGAGGCCCATTCACACCTGGGTTTCTGCTTGAGGTCCCTGTCTACTGACTGGCCATTAACTTTCTTTCCATAATTTTGTCTGAGTCTCTTTCTTATGGGCAAAGAGCTAACGTAAAGTAAGCACAAATGTAACTGTACAACTTTATGCACATTGTAGTTTTGCCCATAGTTGTGTCTTCTTTCCTTCATTTTTTGTTTATTTCTTGTTCATTGCCTACATTTCTCAGAAGGATGGGCCTTGTTCTTCGTTCTTGCTTTGTACAATTTAAGACAGTAACTGTGTAGGCCTTTATAGTCCCTGGGTACAGAGGCTCATAAAGAAAATAGGCACTTACTAATTAATGCTTTAGAGGGGGCAGGGACGTATTTCAGAAGCAAGCAGCTGTCATCATGTTTTCCTTGTACCCTCATAATTCACAAATGTTGACGTTTAGCTTTTAAGTAACATTTCTGAGTTTCTGAGTTTTTTCTTTTTTCCCCCTGTTACTTCTGAGGTAGTTTACAGCATGATGTAGGAGAAAGTGCTTGGGCTCTGGAGTTCAGGAGACCACAGCCAAAATCCTGACTACTTCAGATCACTTAAATGTTTTGAATTTGATACTCCCAGAGTTGTCATGAGAATTAAATTAGTAAACTTATGTTAATATCCTAGCAGGTAGTAAACATTAGATAAATACTGGGCTCCTCCCCTAATTCTTACTGGATCAGGACACTCGGGGTTGCAAACAACAGAAAGCAATTCCAGCTATCTTAAGCACACTGGGAAATGCATTGTATAGCTAAGGGGGCAAATCCCAAAACTCCAAGGAAGAAATGCAACTGGGCTTCAGAGAGATTTGAACTCCTGAAAAGCCAAAAAGAACATGGGTAGTATTTGGTTGACATAATGCTTATAATAGTTAAACATATACTATTTAAGCATAATTTATAAAGATTAGGAAGCCATTTAGAAGTTCTGTAATAAAGAAAAAGGCACATTAAGAGGGGACCCTAAGAGAAAACAATGAGTTAAGTACCAGCGCTTTCTTAAGAATAATAACTTACATATAGGGTGCCTTTGGGAATGCTAACATGAATTAAGTGAAGTGCTAAAAAATGTCAATTACAAGCATAATAGTGAAGCAAATAACAGATACAGGTTTCAGTAGTATTGTCTACTATTTATCAGATTCTACAGATTTTCTTAAGTACTGAAATAACTGTATTTTTTAAAAATCTGGGAAGGGGTGTCTCCAGTATTGCTGTTACTATTGAGGCTGCCATTAAATCCTTGTTTCACCAAATGCTATTTAAACAAATTCAAAAATGGTTTAAGAAATAACCTCAGGGATGCAAGAATTCTTCAGTATATGCAAATCAATTAGTGTGATACACCATATTAACAAATTAAGGAATAAAAACCATATAATCATCTCAATAGATGCAGAAAAAGCTTTTGACAAAATTCAACACCCATTTATGATAAAAACTCTCCAGAAAGTGGGCATAGAGGGAACCTACCTCAACATAATAAAGGCCAGATATGACAAACCCACAGCAGACATCATTCTCAATGGTGAAAAACTGAAAGCCTTTCCACTAAGATCAGGAACAAGACAAGGATGTCCACTCTTGCCACTCTTATTCAACTTAGTTTTGGAAGTCCTAGCCATGTCAATCAGAGAAGAAAAAGAAATAAAAGGAATACAAATTGGAAAAGAAGAAAAACTGTCCCTGTTTGCAGATGACACGATACTATACACAGAAAATCCTAAAGATGCCACCAGAAAACTACTAGAACTAATCAATGAACTTGGCAAAGTTGCAGGATACAATATTTTTTTTTTATTGGAGTATAATTGCTTTACAACGGTGTGCCAGCTTCCGCTTCACAACAAAGTGAATCAGCCATACACACACATACGTTCCCATATCTCTTCCCTCCTGCATCTAGGATACAATATTAATGCACAGAAATCTCTGGCATTCTTATACACTAACAACAAAAAATCAAAAAGAGAAATTAGGGGGCTTCCCTGGTGGTGCAGTGGTTGAGAATCTGCCTGCCAATGCAGGGAACACGGGTTCGAGCCCTGGTCTGGGAAGATCCCACATGCCGTGGAGCAACTAGGCCCGTAAGCCACAATTACTGAGCCTGCGCATCTGGAGCCTGTGCTCCACAACAAGAGAGGCCGCGATAGTGAGAGGCTCGCGCACCGCAATGAAGAGTGGCCCCCACTAGCCGCAAATAGAGAAAGCCCTCGCACAGAAACGAAGACCCAACACAGCCATAAATAAATAAATAAATAAAAAGAGAAATTAAGGAAACAATCCCATTTACCACTGCAACAAAAAGAATAAAATACCTAGGAAAAACCTACCTAAGGAGGCAAAAGACTTGTACTCAGAAAACTATAAAACACTGAAGAAAGAAATCAAAGATGACATAAACAGATGGAGAAATATACCATGTTCCTGGACTGGAAGAATCAATTTTGTGACAATGACTATACTACCCAAAGCAATCTACAGATTCAATACGATGCCTATCAAACCAACAATGGCATTCTTCACAGAATTAGAACAAAAAATTTTACAATTCGTATGGAAACACAAAAGACTCCGAATAGGCAAAGCAATCTTGAGAAAGAAAAACGGAGCTGGAGGAATCAGGCTCCCCGACTTCAAACTATACCACAAAGCTACAGTAATCAAGACAGTACAGTACTGGCACAAAAACAGAAATATAGATCAATGGTACAGGATAGAAAGCCCAGAGATAAACCCACGCACATATGGTCACCTAATTTATGACACAGGAGGCAAGAACATAGCATGGAGAAAAGACAGCCTCTTCAATAAGTGGTGCTGGGAAAACTGGACAGCTACATGTAAAAGAATGAAATTAGAACACTACTTAACACCATACACAAAAATAAACTCCAAATGGATTAAAGACCTAAATGTAAGACCAGACACTATAA
The DNA here is from genome assembly GCF_949987535.1 of Balaenoptera acutorostrata. NCBI lineage: Eukaryota > Metazoa > Chordata > Mammalia > Artiodactyla > Balaenopteridae > Balaenoptera > Balaenoptera acutorostrata. The sequence continues at coordinate 27,233,400 of NC_080073.1, read as the reverse complement.
AACTCTTAGAGGAAAACATAGGAAAAACACTCTTTGACATAAACCACAGCAAAATCTTTTTTGACTCACCTCCTAGAGTAATGGAAATAAAAACAAAAATAAACAAATGGGACCTAATTAAACTTCAAAGCTTTTGCACAGCAAAGGAAACCATAAACAAGACGAAAAGCCAACCCTCAGAATGGGAGAAAATATTTGCAAATGAAACAATGGACAAAGGATTATTCTCCAAAATATACAAACAGCTCATAGAGCTCGGTATTGAAAAAACAAACAATCCAATTAAAAAATGGGCAGAAGACCTAAATAGACATTTCACCAAAGAAGACATACATATGGCCGAAGGCACATGAAAACATGCTCAACATCACTAATTATTAGAGAAATGCAAATCAAAACTACAATGAGGTATCACCTCACGCCCGTCAGAATGGCCATTATCAAAAAATCTAGAAACAATAAATGCTGGAAAGGGTGTGGTGAAAAGGGAACCCTCCTGCACTGTTGGTGGGAATGTAAATTGATACAACCACTATGGAGAACAGTATGGAGGTTCCTTAAAAAACTAAAAATAGAACTACCATATGACCCAGCAATCCCACTACTGGGCATATACCCTGAGAAAACCATAATTCAAAAAGATGTATGTAAAACAATGTTCATTGCAGCACTATTTACAATAGTGAGGACATGGAAGCAACCTAAATGTCCATCAACAGATGGCACATATATACAATGGAATATTACTCAGCCATAAAAAGAAACGAAACTGAGTTATTTGTAGTGAGGTGGATGGTCTGTCATACAGAGTGAAGTAAGTCAGAAAGAGGAAAACAAATACCATATGCTAACACATATATATGGAATCTAAAAAAAATTTTTAAAATAGTACCGATAAACCTAGTGGCAGGGCAGGAATAAAGACACAGACATAGAGAATGGACTTGAGGACACGGGGTGGTGGGGCAGGGGGAAGGTGGGGGTAAGTGAGAGTAGCATCGACACATACACACTACTGAATGTAAAATAGATAGCTAGTGGGAAGCAGCCGCGTAGCACAGGGAGATCAGCTTGGTGCTTTGCAATGACCTAGAGGGGTGGGATAGGGAGGGTGGGAGGGAGGCTCAAGAGGAAGGGGATATGGGGACATATGTATGCATATGGCTGATTCACTTTGTTGTACAACAGAAACTAACACAGTATTGTGAAGCAATTATACTCCAATAAAGATCTATTAAAAAAAAAAAGTAAACCTGAAAAGGAAAAAAAGAAAAGGAAAGTAGTATTTGGAGAATTAATGGAAAGAAACAAAGTATCACTGGTTCAAAACATTTTCATTGATATCCTATCTTCCTTGATGCTACCATTAAATTTTTATTTGTAATTAAACATAGCAATTTTTAATTACTTAATATTTTATTCCTAGTTTTTTTCCATTTCCATGTTAATAAAAGTATTCCATATTACGTGCAAAAAAAAAAAAAAAAAAAAGAAGAAAGAAAGAAATATCAAAACTTCTCTTGGCATATCTTCTTAATTCTTCTGCCCTCTGCCATCCAAGTTTTCCTGCTCCTAAGCCCCACATCATGTGGAGAATATGTCCATCCAATCCTTCCCAGATTATATCTCTTCCATCTTTTAAAGTTAACACAGACTAAGCAGCAGTCTCTTGATCTCAATTCCAGATTTCCAGAATTACCCCACTCAGTCCTCCTCGGGTGAGGCATCTAACCTGAACAGTGGTAATCAAGATGGTGAGGTCACATATACCAAGCATGGCTGCCAACGAGCCAATCTGAATGAAAGATACAGGTAAATGGATCTGCAAGGCTATGTGGTGGTTGAACCTGGGCTCTAGAATCAGACAACTGGGTTTGATTTCTGGTTTCATCATTTATACGTATGTGAAGCTGGAAAGGCTACTTGATGTTGCAAGTCTCAGTTTCCCCATGTATAAAATGGAAGCAATAAAGCCTACGTCATAGGTTGTTGAGAGGGCTAAATGATCTGATGTATGCAGATATCTTAGCATATGGTGCCCTGCACCCAACCATTAACGTGTGGGAGGCAGACAAAACAAGGTGTCTATTACAATTGCATCACAGCACATTTTGGTGAGTGAATTTTAATTCCTCAAAAACATGGCATTAAAATGCCAAGATTATGAGCTCCCTTGAAATATAGCATCTTTTGTGCAGGCTGTCATAGCTGGAGATCCCAAGGGCTAATTTAGAATTTCATTGAAGAAAATAATGTAATTTTTTCTTTTATTTTGAGTACGTCAATTCTAACATAGAAACTGCAAATTAAATGAGGTTATTAGTTCCAGAAGAAAGCCGTAAACTCTGCTCAAATCACTAGATACGTCTCAGGTAGAATAGAAGCTTGGTATCAATGGCAACTCTAATCCGTTTCTGTAAAGGGAAGTGTAAACAGAATTCATAAACACTGCCGTTAATGTAAATTTATGAATTCACATTAATGCAAATTTAATGTGATTTGGGCTCTGAACTTGAAAGTGACATTCTTGTTTTAGATGCATCCTGCATTTAAGATGTGACTGAGGCCATTTTCTCCTGCCATTGTAGCAAATATCTTGCCGTATGAAACATAAGATTCCATTCACCCTGGGACTAGAGTCACTCTTTTATACTATGTTAGGCATTTAGGCAGGGGCCCTAATTCTTTCAAGTCAAGTCTTTTCAGTCTGCAATATTATTCATCTACTGCTCAGGGAGACATAAGCCTTGGGGAAAATTAGGTCTGTAAAAGCTTCCACTGAAAGACTCATTTTTTACAGGCACTTGGATATAAAGAACGTGACTGAAATACGATGTGTGTTTGTCAAATATATATGTATCTATGTGTGGATAGATGGATAAATGGCTGGCTGGCTGGCTGAGCTGATGGATGGATGACTGGATGGGTAGATGGGTGGGTAAATGGATGTCTGGGTAGGTGGTTGGCTGGATGGGTGGATGGCTGGGTATTTAGCTGGGTAGGTAGATGAGTGGATGGATGGGTGGATGGATGAATGGATGGATGGATGTGGAGATGGGTCTTATAATGAATATTTATTTATTTGATTGTCCAGCATCCCATCTTGGGAAGGTACTATAACTATTAAAACTTTTTCTCCTCTTAGAAATGTGTCATTGTGTGCATTCTTGGGAACTGGAAAGCAACTGGGGCCAAATTCCCTTCATTTCCATTCTGGCAAGTTCAGGAGCAGGCATTTGACTTCAGCGTGGCCGGTCGGACAGTCCTTTACAGCACTTGGAATTTGAGTAAGTGCTGTAGGGTGTGGTGGATTTGAAGGAAATCATCATCTTCACAGCAGAGGTGGCCTGTGGATATATGAATGGACCTGTTCCTACTGGGAGACCCACTCTGGTTCCAGATGCCTGGCCCTCCAGAAGTTGCTTGGTTTGGGCTTGTTTTCTAAGCCTGTTTCTGCAGCCTGCCTGGTCCTCTCATAACTTCTCTTTTGCTTAAGTCACCAAGATTTTTTTTTTTTTCTATTGCAAACTGGAAGTCTGACTAATATGAGATACTGAGAAGTAACTAAGTGCCAGGCACATTCTAAGTTTTTTACAGACATTAATTTATTTGATATTCACAAGGTTGCTATGAGTAAGTACTTTCATTTATTCTTGTTTTACAGAAGAGTAAACACAGAAAGCCTACATAATTTCTCAAGATCACATAGTTACTGAAAGCAGAACTTGGATCTGAATCCTGGTAGCCTGACTGGAGGGCATATTTAACTGCGTTCCTAACTGTTTTGCAATATTACTTCTGCAAAGATGAGAGAGGGAGGGAGAAAGCAAGGAAGAGAGGGAGGGAGGGAGTGTGGCAGAGACTATGACATGTTCACCAAAACCTTTACCTTCTCCTCTTGGTATGCAGTTAGATTATACCTCCCTGCCTCATTTTCACTTGGATGTAGATGTACAAGTGAGTTCTGGCCAATAGAATGTGTAGAGAAACGATTTGTGTCATTTCTAATTCAAAGTAGTTAAGATGTGGGTGTGCTTTCCCTATATCCTCTTTTTCCCACTGCTGGCCGAGCGAAGAGGACCCTGAGGGCCTAGAGGAGGTTGGAACCACACGATGAAATGACCAAGTAGAAGGTTCACTAATATAATTCTAGGGTTGTCTTGTAAAGCCTCTAACCCACCCTAGTATGGGTATAATAAGTAGATGGTGGATAGAGAGATGATAGAGCAAAGTAAACTTGGATTCCAATGTGGGGACTCCAATGCCACTTTCACAGGTATGTATTTTTCTACCTGGAGGTGAAATTCTAATTCCCTGGAGAATTCTTCCTAGAATCTCCATTGCTTCATTATCACTTCTATCAGTGCTTTAAAAAGTTCTGGTTTTCAGAGTTTTCTCTCTCTCCCTAAATGACTTCCTATCTTTTTCTACTGCATCCCAAAGCAGATGGGGTAAGGAGATTGAGTCATATTTTACAATCTGCCTTTTGGAACTCATCCAAAACCTTTGATTAGCCTGAACCTGTACTCTCACCTCTTGAGCATTCTTTTGTTATAAGTCATATCTTGCATTTTAGAAGTGAACATTTTTCCTCCATGCCCACAAATTTTGGTGCTAGGCAAGAATAAAATATGGTAATTTCATGACATTGAGTTTGTTAAATTATGTACTGATGAGGCTTCATATTTCTCCTTCTAATTAGAGGGTAAGATTTGAGTAATAGCAAGTAAATTGCTGCAACATGTCTAAACGTAATATTTTATTTTGAATGACACCCTGGTAGTAAAAAGGACTAGTTTCACAACAAATCTCTTATCTCAAAATATTATATATTTTCAAAAGTGTTCCTACCTGTAAAACATCTTCTGGGAAGTATAAAACCCTGCCTTATGGGGAAAATAATTAGCAGGGGATATGGATGCTGTCTATCAAAGAATTATTAAACTATGTGAGATTATATAAAAGGGTTTTTTCACTGCATTTGCTAAATTGTACAAGGAGAATTTCATCAAATACATGTGAAACCAAAATGGATGCTGGCCAGATTTATTCATCAAAATGGGGGCAGGAATACTTAGGATCATGACACAGGTTGTGAATGATATCTTTGATTAAGTTAACTCAGACATTTGCCCTTGAGCCCCATCAAAATGAAGATACCATGTATAAACCAATTTTTGTATATTTTCAGTTTAGATCAGAGACTCAGAAGAAGGACTAGATGACCTCTCAAGACCCCTACAATTATGACTACTGTATGAGTTACCCTTTTTATCCACGAAGAGGGCAGAGATGGTCAGCACCCTTTATTTTGTCAATTAAAATTGGGTCTATTTAAGAATTACATCAAAGGAGTCACTAATACATGGTCAGCCACAGTATCAACATATGTAAGATTTGAAAGAGATCTTAGGCAGTCATCTAGTCCAATACCTTTGTTTTATTGATGAGGACATTGAAGTCCAGAGAAATAAAGTGATTTGCTCAAGTTCATCTATCAAGTTATTGTTCGATATAACTGAGAAATCTAGGAGTGAAAAGCCTACTGAGTACAGTAACAGCTGGATCCAGGGGCTCAAACGTCATCAGCAATCTGTCTCCATCCATCACTTGGCTCTGCTTTTTTCTGTGTTGCTTTCTTCTCGTGCAATGATACGATAATTCTAGTCTTAGTTCCTTCCAACTCAGTGGCTCCAGCCAAAAGAGAGCTTCTTTATGCTACTGGTTCAAATAAAAGTCATTAGCCCAGTTTGGATCATGGCCTAGTTCTGAACCAACCACTGGCCAGGGGCATCGTACATTCTGATTTTCTTGGTCTGGGTCAAGGTGCCCATCAATAAGGCAGGGAGTCAGGTCAGTGTCACCTAAACCATATGGGACTGTTCCTGGGGGGCAGTAGTTCTCAAAGGAAATTCCAGGCAAAGTTGCCAGAAGAAGAGGAAATGATGCTGACCGGAAAAGAGCAAAAAATGTCTACTACGCACAGGGATGCTTCATGAATCCCCTTGTCAGGTTAAGAAATAACTTCATTATTTCATTCATGGAATATCATGAAGAAGTGATTTTATTTTTATTTTTTAATTTAGATCTGTATTATATAATAAAATTTTAAATGATCATCGTTAGCAATCACTTTATATGTGAAAAGAAATGCAACTTTTCTCCTTTAAGAGGACAGACACTAGTTAATCTACTTTGAATCAATTCTGGAACAAAAATGCATTTTAAAAGAACATCATATCTTATTTAGTTTGAGGATTGAATGGTTATTAAAATAGAGATCAGGATTTAACAGGTGTTACAGCATCAAAAATAGATTTTTAAAAATGGCTTCATGACTCCATTGCTTGGAAGGCTTGGATTTTTCACTTTAAAATTAACTGGTTTATTTTTAATGCTTTTCTGTTTTGTTTCCAAATGGCAAGTTAGTAAAAAACTTCAGGGCTTCTATTTGCAACGTCTTTCTGCAAACAAACCATCATAAGGGTAGTCATTATTATCTCCAATAAATCAAAAGCCAAATTGACTCTAATCACCATTGAAGTTCTTTTATTGAGTAAGGCATGGTAAGGCAATAGAGTCATCCTGACATGTGTGGTTTAAAAATTCTGATCAGATGAGTCAAAGTATGAATCTAAAAGGTAACAAAAATTAGGGAAGATTGTAGATTTGTTATCATTTGCATGATCATTGATGTCTTGCTTTTCTCCTGCTTCCTATCTTTATTCCGTCTAGTAAGAGTATAAATTAAGCAAAATATGTGAACAATAATAATAAAAAACCAAACAAAGCTATGTAACTGTAAAGCCCCTAAGTTGGTCAACAGCATTTAGCTGAGTGAAAAGTGACCACATAAACTTAAAAGTGCTAATGATAAGAGCTGCAAGTCCTCAGCGTATTCTGTTTTGTTTTGTTTCTTTAATGGAAAAAAACTTCACCTCATTATTTGATATTATAATTATACTCCAATAAAGATGTTAAAAAAAATCAAAATGAATGCAGATACCCCAAATCTCTAATAATGTAAACCCTCAGAATACCTCCAGTGACTCCTGGGGGTTTGCAAAATGCAGGTTAGCAAATATTGGCCCACTCCTGGCTCTTTTCCATGTCACTGTTCATTCCATGAAGACTGTTCCTTTCTAAGGATGGCTGCCCTCTCGCCTCAGGTGATAACCAGTTGAGAACCTCAGCTGGTACTATCGGTGTCTTCGTTTCTCTGCTTTGTTATTATGAGGAAAAGTCCCAAGTCTTTGCCACTCATGGGTCGCCATGTCATGGGCGCTCATAAGGCATTACGGGTGGAATGTGGCATTTGGAACCAGGCAGAACTGGGAAATGTTAGCCCTTTCTTTTGACATTGGTCCAGCTTTTCACCTGATCTAAGACAATCTCTTCACCTCTGAGGGAGCCATGAGCTTCACTCTACCGGTGAGCTACATGGCTCAGGACTGGGACTGTCTAGACCCAGAACCCCGTCTCCATCACATTCCAGCTGTCAATCTCTCTAGGCTCCAGTTTCCTCACGTGAAGTGTGATAATAGTAGTCCACATTCCTTGGGGTTGTTGCAAAGATTATATAATCAGTTGTGTGTGCAAGACAGAACCACTTCCTCTCAAATCTTCTCTTCATCCTTTTCTACCCCATTCTGTGCCTGGTAGGCTGACCATATGGACTACGTCAATGGGCTGCCACACCCTGTGGATTCTGCTTGACCGGTGGGAGAACAGCAGGAGACTTGAGTGCAAGAGGAGCATGAGGTCAGGATACTGATTTCTCCAGGTCCCTCCCTTCTAGGTTGCCCCTCAGAAAGACCACAGCTCCCCTTAGTTGACTCTCTTCATAGAGTTCTCTCCATGTTCTCGTGACCCTTCCTTCCCCCGGTTGCTTCAGGCTTATCTTCCTCTTTGTAAATAACATCTTTATTAATGTCTCTTCAAATTGGAATGTGTCCTCTTGTTCCTGTACACACACCATGTGTTTCCTAGCACACATACCATGAAAAGTGCTTAGCCTGGCCCATCAAGCACTTGCATGGTTGTTGGGAGGATTAAATGAAACTATGTGCATAGAATGATTGGTGCAACATAGGGGTCAATTCATGGTAGTGATAATGTATTATTAATACTATAACAGGTATTATTTTAAGTACTCATTATAACAAAGCACTAGACTAGCACTTTATATTCATGATTTCATGATGTTCTCCCAACCCCCAAATCTACAAGTAGTTACTATTTCCCCCAATTTATGAACAAGAAAAGAGAGACTCAGAGAACTGAAGTAACTGGCCCCAGAACACACATCAGGTTTGTTCTGACTCCAAAGCTCGTTCTCCTAATGGCTTCACTGCCATCGTAGGAGTTTCTAGTTCTGTTTCCTGATAGAGACTTTTGCTTTCAAATATCAAATTATTTTAATAAAGAATTCAGGTTGGAATAGTATTTAACTTACAGGTAATTTTGGAGAGACTTGACTAATTTCCAGAGTAGAATATTCCTATCTGTTAACATGGTAGCAATTTTTTTAGCTTTATTCCCCAGTATCATAAAAATGTTATAAATGAAGACTTTTAAAATCAATTTTCTAAATCTTTGATGCAGATGTATAGAGTTATTTTTTGTACTGATTTTATATCCAATTACTTTTCTTAAACTCTCCTCTCATTCATTCTAATAATTTGGAGATGATTTTGAGCTTTTTGAGCTTTATTGTTTGTCAATGACAGTTCCATTTCTTCCTTTCTAAACCTTATAATTTTGTTTTCTTTTTCTTGTCTTACTCCAAATTCCTGCAATCTCCAGGATAATAGAAGAAGTTAGAGTGGATATGAGGGGGTTTTCCTTGATTTTAAGAGGAGTGCATCACCATTAAGTGTGGGGCTTGCTGTAGGCTTTTAGTAGGTAACCTTTTCCAGGTTAAAGATGTTCCTTCTATTTCAAATCTCCACATTCTATTATTGTCCTCTGATGGAACTTTTTCTTTGTTTACCAGTCCTGTTATAGATAATTAAAAATGTCTTCTTTGTTTTAAAGTGTTTAGAACAGCAGAACTAGATTTGGGTCCTCAGGCAAACACATAGATACTCTCAGTGTTTAACTTTTTTTTAATTAATAAATTTATTTTATATATTTATCTTTGGCTGCATTGGGTCTCCGTTGCTGCATGCGGGCTTTCTCTAGTTGCGGGGAGTGGGGTCTACTCTTCGACGCGGGTGCACGGACTTCTTATTGCAGTGGCTTCTCTTGTTGCGGAGCACGGGCTCTAGGCGCGTGGGCTTCCGTAATTATGGCACATGGGCTCAGTAGTTGTGGCGCATGGGCTTAGTTGCTCTGCAGCATGTGGGATCTTCCCGGACCAGGGATCGAACCAGTGTCCCCTGCATTGGCAGGCGGATTCTTAACCACTGTGCTACCAGGGAAGCCCAGTGTCTAACTTTTGAAAGATGCAAAAATCAAGGGGATTATTTATATGTCAAGAAATTCCCCCCAAACTCCCATCCCTCCTTCACCCAAAGGCAGCATGATTCAATGCAAAAAAGCTCTAGACTTCGAGTGAGGAGGTCAATATTCTCAACCTAACTAACTGATGCCGGCTTCTGTCAAAGGCCTCTTTGCAGGTCACCTATTTTCACTGCTGTTGCACCACCACTTGGGGATTTGCTTGAATGATTTAGAAAAGCTGAGTTTTATGGTAACAGGGCCTCCACTTCTGGTTTTTCTGAGACGGTATTGCATGGACAATCCAGAAACCACAGTTGTCAGGCCCCTCTTTTCTCCTCTCTCTTAGCATATGAAGGTAAACTAAAGCTTTAACTGGAGCAAGGAGAAAGAGGTCATTCAGAAGGAAAAGAGCTTTACTCAGTCTGAGAGGAAACACAGTTCTTAATATCTCAGACTTTCCACCTGAGTGAGAGAAAATTGCACAGGTGCTGTTCAGCGTGCTGGGATCAATCCACTGTGAGCTGAGAGAGACGTTTCCTTAGGTGGTCTTGGGAGAGAAGGCAGTAGCTGGAGGGAAAACAATGCCTCTTGATGTTAGCTGAGGTGTGATGTTGAAAAAGACAGACTCAGCCCTTTTCAGAGGAGAAGAGGCCCTAGACACGCAGAATGAGGTCTGAAGGACGGGATTTAACACTTGTGCTCCCAGGGAAGGTTAAGAGTGAATAACAGGGGCTTCTTTTCCTGCTTTGTCAGTGGCTGCTGACACTACTGATAGCAGTCATGTTGTGTCTCTTAGTATATAATCGTAGGCCTATTGCTCCACAGAAAGCAGAGGAGCTCATTAAATCCACCCAGCAGTTCAGAGTGGAGGATTTCAGTTCCTCCTCAGAGACATTTTGTGGGTGAACACAGCTCAGTTTTATTTATATGTAATTTTTGCACTCAAAAGCCTTTTTTTTACTCCTACTTGAAAAGTATCTGTCCATCCATGCATCCATCCATTCACCATTGAGTCAGCGTGTATTATAATAATAATAATTATTATTATTACTAAAAGCTAATGTTAGTTGAACTCTTACAAAATTTCACTAATTTTACAGGTACTTTCTCACCTATTCTTCACACCACCCATGAGGTACTTACTGCTATTATTCCATTATACAGATAAGGAAAGTGAGGCATAAGGAGGTGAAGTAGATTTGCTCAGTCTCAGAGTTAGTAGTTGAAAGAGTCAGGACACAAACCCTAATCTTTTGGATCCAAGAGCCTTTTCCAGTGGCAACTGAAGTCAAATCCTACCGGTTCATAAGAGCCAACTGTTAAATATTCAGGAATGTTGAGCACCCATTGCTAAATGCAGCCATTACTAAAAATTAAATTACACAAACTTTTGACTAAATAAATTGCAATAAAACAAAGGTAATAAAAACTCCAACTCATCACTTCCTAATTATTTTAGTACATTCTCCTTTATCCCTGCCCTTGAAGTCATTTTTGTATATTAAATCTCTATGATGGAAATACTGTGTAATGGTGTGTTACGGCATATCTTTTTTTTTTTTTAATTTATTTATTTATTTTTTTAATTTATTTTTGGCTGCTTTGGGTCTTTGTTGCTGCGCGCAGGCTTTCTCTAGTTGCGGGGTGCGGGGACTACTCTTCGCTGCAGTGCGCGGGCTTCTTATTACGGTGGCTTCTCTTGTCGCAGAGCACAGGCTCTAGGCGCGTGGGCTTCAGTAGTTGTGGCACACGGGCTCAGTAGTTGTGGCTTGCGGGCTCTAGAGTGCAGGCTCAGTAGTTGTGGCACATGGGCTTAGTTGCTCCACGGCATGTGGGATCTTCCCAGGCCAGGGCTCGAACCCGTGTCCCCTGCATTGGCGGGCAGATTCTTAACCACTGCGCCACCAGGGCAGCCCCACGGCATATCTTTTTGCAACTCTGCATTCAATGACATCACATCGGTAGATTGAAATTGGCGATGGTTGACTATTTACACCATGGAAATAAGCAAAAGCTACAAATCAGGGGGACTTTTTTCTCCTAGGGAACCAGTTGTTAAACACCAGTGCACAAGTGGCCCTTTCTCTTTAGAACTGTGGCATATACCTCCATATAATGCCATGATATTATGTACTAGGCGTTATGCTGGATGCAGAGGATACAAAGTTGAATCAGTCACAGTAGAGGGAAGGAAGAGAAAATCTCATCCTCCACAATTAAAAGATTGTGGAGGCTGCTTAATTCCAGTTTGAAACGTCAGGTCAAATAAATTGTCCAGGTACAGTTTTATGTATGGCGAAATAAGGCCTAAGGTAGCCAGGAAAAATATAATCTAGGCTTTAACTTAAGTTTCCTCAGACTCTCTTCACTTTTATTGTAGAGAACACAAAAGGAATCAACTGTACTGTGAGGTGGACCCATTTCAGGTACAGTGTACCCTGAATTTGAATGAGTCCCATCTTGTATCTTTGAAATATATGGCTTTTTGACCAAGAGAAATACCATTCCTTATCTTGAACCCTTTTGTTTAAGAACCAACTAACTAATCATTAAACCAGATGGATGCTTTGTACAGTCAGGAAAATGAATCCTCTAAGGGACAGTTAAAGCCCATTGATATGGTAATTTCCCCACCCGATATCTTTCTAATAGAATGTCACACCAGCTTGGACAGTCTGGTCAGCCAGATTCATTCTCAGTGACCCTGTGGAAATGGATGTACAGAAGGGTAGAAAGCAAGAGATGAGGTTAAGAGTAGGGCAATCAAGATACATGGGTATAGCCCCAGCTCTGCCATTTCCCGACAAGTCATTTCCCCTTTCTGTGCTTCAACGATCCTGTTTATAAAACGGAGTTAGATTATCAACATTTTTTCAAGTGTAGCCTTCATAAGCATCACCAGTTGAGCTAATTAATATTCGGGTTCTCAGATCCCACCTGCAGATCGTTAGCTCATTAGCTCTTGGTCATGCCCAACAATTTGCACTTTAAGCTAGCACCTGAGTTAATTCTCCTCCCAGTGGTCTGCTCTGTCACACATCCAGATCACTAGACTAGGTGATCTCTATTCCTCCCTGAATCTGCTGCAGTGCTGAGGTTAAAAGCAATACATTTTCAATGTTAGTGAATAGCTTTTTGATTGTAAATAGCAGTCTTAAATGTCACTTGAAATGTACACTTAAGGAAGAGATATTTTGCCTTGTATTACCTACCGGTTTACTTCTTCTATTTGAGTCTCACCTGTTATTTCCCTAATTTGATAAAAGTCATCTGTATCCTTTCATCTTTTTTATTTCTGATAGGCTTTAGTGTGTATGTTTATGCTATCTGGGTGACGGAAAAATTTAACTGCTAGTTTTAGTGGCTAAGAAGCATTCCAATAATGGATTTCCTGAAAGGGAGAAAAATATAAAGCTATCACCATGTGTTTGCTGGGAATGATTCTGAAAGCAGTTGGAAAGTGACCAAAATCTGAATTATTGTACTATTGAATTCAAGTCAGTATTGTAGGAAACAGTGTGTGTATGTCAATCCCCAACTCCCAATTTTTCCGTTCCCCCTGCCTTTCCTCTTTGGTAACCATAAGTTTGTTTTCTGCATCTGTGAGTCTAACAGCTTTCTTTTGGTCACTTGAAACCAAACTAATCCTGATTCACTACACAACTGGCCCAAATGTAAATTGGGCATGTAAATTCTCTAAGCTACATGGCTTTAGTTTTAGGGTTTTTTTTAATGTATGCAAAAGGAAGGTACAAATTTAAAAAAAGCTTTAATTCTCCCAAGCAGTAATACAGTTATTAGAATATATAAGCATATATAAGAAAAGAAAGGAAGAAACTGGTAATAGTGTTTTCCTTGAAGAATGGAGAATTAGAGTTAGGAGGGAGACAGTTTTCACTGTAGATCCTTTTGTACTATTTGTGTTTTTTACTTTTATTATGTATACATTTTACCTATTGAAAATCCCAATTACATGATTCTACAAAGTTACTTTCTTTGACAAGCAATAGCATGTTTTTTATTTATATACCAAGTACATCTTTTCAATTTACTACTTGGTAGCATTATGACACAGTGAATAAATGCTAAAGTTATTTTTCCATTTGTTAAGATTCATTTTTCCCCCAAATATGCTATAACAATGACAATTACACAAACATTTAAATTAATCTTCAGATGCATCAAAATATACCATATGCTTTATTCATGCTTTCTGAATTTTGTAGACAATGTGTCTCCTCCCTCATTTCTAGAGTATTAATGTATCAAGATGCCATCTGTTCCATTCCTCTAATCCTCAGCTCACCCATTTTGAAGATGAGACATCTCAAAGTAAATGCGGCATTCAAATTCTGGACTTAGGGGTGGCTTTTGTAATTCTATTTCATTGCTTCTTCTAGCCTCAGGCATGGGTTATGCCATTTCATTTGATTTCCCACTGTCCCTACCTCATCTTATTACTTGGTTTTTGGCAAACAGAGCTTATTGAAATGACTGAAGAGAAACTTCTGCTCAGAGGAATAGAAAAACAATATCTAGAAATGAATCTATAAAGATGAATATTAATTGGGTATATTTTGATCCTCCTGTATTTTATTTTCTTTATCTTCATGAAATTACCTACCAGGGTCAGAACCAGGTGGTCTTGAGAGGCTTGTTCCTTGGCCCAGCTATTAATTTTCTGCCCCCTTCTCCTTCAGGTGTTGATTACAGTATCATTCGTACTTTCGATCTGAACAGTAGAATTGTAAAGACCCTTTTAGGATTCAAGGATCTAGGGGGTACTTTTCTGGTGGTCCAGTGGGTAAGACTCCACGCTCCCAATGCAGGGGGCCTGGGTTCGATCCCTGGTCTAGGAACTAGATCCCACATGCATGCCACAACGAAGATCCCGCATGCCCCAACTAAGACCTGGCGCAGCCGAATAAATAAATAAATATTTAAAAAACAAAACAAAAAGGATCTAGGGGTACTTTGGCAGTCGAGACCCAGTGTTGTAACTTTACTCCCAAGGTGGTATAAAATCAACTAAATAGCACTAAGGATAAGAAGACTATAATTAATAACAGCTAATATTATTTAGTAGCCCATGTCAGGTATTTTACTAAATGTTTAATACTCATTTAATTCTCTCAATATCACTTTTAAGCAAGTACAATTATTATTCCCATTGTACAGATGATAAAAAGGAGGCATGCTAGCCCCAGTTGTATAAGTTGTCCAAACTGTCCAAGGTCTCACATGTAAAAAATGGTAGCCAAGGGATTTGAACTCTGGTAACCTGATCCCAAAACCTGTGACCCTCAATGGGCTCAGGCTCGTAGAGAGACAGATCACAGCTCAAACCAATAGATAAGGGTGAAAGCGGGCTCGAGCACAGGCACAAGGATAGATTAGAGGAGGGCATGATTAATTTTATCTGCAGGGACCAGAGAGGCTTCCTAGAGGAGGTGATGTAATAAGTGGGTTTTGAAAGGTGAATGGGTGTTTATCAGGCAACCACAAACTGCATGTGCCAAAAGCAAAGACGCAATTTTACTCACTGATCTCTAAAATTTAACTTCAAACTATCATAGCATATATGTGCAAACCAAAGGATAAGATGCTAGAAGTAAAAATAAATTTCAGCATTGAAACAACTTATAGCTGCCTTACTAAAAGAATTAACTCTTCAGTCCTTAGGGATGTACTTAGATGTTAGAAGATGCATAACAATGCTTGCCAAATACACAACATCACAGAGAAATGCTAGTTCTTATTATGTAATTTTATATGGCACGTTGTCTGCGTTATTGGCCTCAATTTTTTTAACCCTCTCTTGTAGCCTCAACTTCTGCCACTTGACTTTGCAATTCCTTTCACCAAAGAGGCAGAATCTACTTCCTCACCCTTGAACCTGGGCTGTCTTAGTGACTTGCTTTAGCCATGGGGATGTTAGCAGACATGACACAACAGATGCTTAAAAAGGCACTTGAAAAAAAAAAAAAAAAAGGGAAAATATAAGATGTATTTTGAAAAAAATGATGAGGGAATAAAAAGCACTTGGGCATTTGTGCTTGTGCTTGCTCTTCTCCCATCTGGAGACCATGCCTAGGATAGCCTGGAGGACAAAAATCATTTGGAGCAGAGCAGAGCCCCTGGCCCCTTTGTTTCAGCCTAGGCAACCCTGAAGCAGCCCACAGTCAGCTGACCTTAGACATGTGAATGAGATTGAGTCCAACTCAGATCAGCCAAGCCCAGCTTGATCGACGGTACCCTGCAGACTCAGGAGTTAAATCAATGCTTATTATTGTAGGCTGCTGAGTTTCTATCTGAATTTTCTCTTTCTATAGGTAGTATGAGGGTTACAGTAACTGACCTTGCAGTTACCCCAGGGGAAAACATGAAATATTCTACTACTCTCAGGGAAGTGATGTTGCTATGTCAATTTCACCTAGTTATGTAGCATCACCACGGCACACTGATAACTGATACAGTGTATAAGACCATTTCATAACAGCAGCAACATGGAAAACTCCTGGAAGTCAGAGTCTTCTATTTATGTTATGTTCCAAATAAAAGCGGAAGCAACAGGCACATGGTACATACGTTTTAGACAAAAAACCCAACAGCAGTCTGGCTTCTTTGACAGTAGTAGAATATTTCATGTTTTTCCCTGTGGAACTGCAGGGTGAGCTATGTAACCCACCCCTTGTCAAGTAAAATCACGAACTATTTTTTACACAGGAATAGCCAGCAGCTAACTTAAATGCCTTTTGGAACCAATAGGTAGAAAGAGGTGGGTATGTTATAATTCAGGGGGTTTTTTTTTCATTGTTCTTTAAGGATTTTTAAACCAAAGTTATTTTTGAAAAAGCCTTTAAACTTCAGACAGGGAGGAATTGAAATTACAATAATAGGAACGTTCTTGAATGTTTTGTAGTCCAGGTTTTTCAGATGCCTTTGCGTATGGGAAGAGATGAGCCAACCTTAATTTCAAGAACATATTATTTCACTTGTTCCTAATTGTAATTCTACACATGCTCAACATAGAAAATGGGGAAAATAAAAGAAAGCAAGTAAAAATGTTTCCATCATTAAAATACAGTCATTGTCAATCATTGGTATTTTAAATGTATTTTTATCGTATTTTATTTTAATAATGGTAGTACACTTTCTGGCTCAGTGCTGGGAATTTTACATTCATTTCTTCCTTTAACTGTCACAACCCAGTGAGTTGATATTACCTCCTCTTTTTCAGGTAAGGAAATTGAGAATATAATGAGAGGAATGTGGCTGACCTATTAGCACCCCCTGCTGATATACAAATTCAGCACTCCTGTTCAGGAGGCCTGCAGTTATTTTTCCTTTATTTAACCTTTAATTATGGAAAAATCAAACATACATAAAAGTAGAGCAAAAAGTCTCTATACACCTATCACCTAGCTTCAGCAAGTATCAATACACATCAGTCTTGTTTCACTAACTGCACCCACTTTTTGCTCATGTCTTTTGGCTCCAGGTTTCCATTTGGACTTCTCTGTCTGTAGATCACTTGAGGTTAACTCACCCTGCAGATCCTCAAGGACAAACCTGAAATAGTCCCATACTTTTAAAGAGGCAAGTTTGCTCTGTTAATTTTGCCGAAGAAAGAAAATGTGCCTGGTGCCTGTTATAGTGGGCTTGGCCCTGGTTACAGTGAAGTACAAGGTCCCAGGTAGCTAAACATATAGGCCCTGTCCTGAGATGTACACAGCTACGTACACAATAGGAAGGAACAGGATGCTACACAGTTTGCAAAGCACCGACCTAAGTTTTATCATAAGTGATGGAACGTCCCTCTTTGAGAAAACTGCTCTGCTTTGGGCATTGTTTCTCTGGCTCCCAGAGAAAGCCTTCGAACTGTCAAACTGGACTGTCCTCCCTTCAGTCCTTCCCACCTAAAGTCCAGGCCCTTCTTCACCAGTTGGCCTGGCATGCTTGGCTGTGCCACCGTCATTGACCCTGAAATGTATAAGTGGTTAATATTCATGAGGGCTTCTACCAGTGGAGTCCATAGAGGCATATAGAAACCACAGCCTCTGTTCTCAGCAAGTTTGCACCAAAGCATGAGTCTATGTACTCACCATTTCCTGATGTTTTGACATTTCCTTGCTGATTTGCCTCATGAATGAATGCCTCATGACACATTCGAGATCGGAAGTGACATCCCAGTGAGCCAAAGATTGGCTTCTCCTGTTGCTATGGGCCATCCCCTCTCATTTTTGCACAGAATAAATGTTGCACTCAAGGCAAAATAAAAGAGGTGGCCGTACTTAATGTCTCCAATTTCTGTCTCTTACGCCTGGTCTCCATAGATGAGAAAGGAAAGCAGAACAGCCACATAGCTCTACAGCATTTACTTTGGTATGATAACATTCGTCGCTCCAGTCTCGTGAAATAAGAATGAAGACATTATTATTATCATACTTTTTTTTGTGATTTGAAAAGTAAAATATGCTCATTGCCAATACAATGCAAAAAGTGTAAAAAGTATAAAATCTGAAAAGCAAATCTACCTCTCTCATCTCACTCCCAGCCCTATTTGCTTAATTCTCCTCCTTCAAAGTGATTGCTGTTCATTTGGTACGCATATTTCTAGGCCTTTTTCAATGCTTTGAGATATATATATATATATATCTCAAAGTATATACATATATAGACACACACACATATACACTGTAAATATATGTGTGTATATATATATACATAGTGTAAAGGAAACATATATGAACACATCCACTCACATATGTATGCGGTTCTTTTTGCATACTGTATTAAATCTAAGATGCCACTGATTATACAATCTGTCGTTATTGTATATAACACCATCAAGACTGTTGCCTGGCCAGTAGCAACTGTAAGACACCATCAGTTATAAGACATAATGATGTGAAAATGTGAAAAATGCACATTTTAAAATCAATGAAATATGGCAATGTTTTGCATTTTATTTTTTCAATTAATAGTGAAGCACAGTTATATTCTCCCGTCAGTGCAAATGGATCCACTTCTGTTTAAACTGTTGCATATTATAACATAGTTAACTCTCCCACAATTTTTTGAACATTTAATGAATATTTCCCACATAGTGCTAAACATTTAGATTGCTTCCAAACTTATTATTAAAAAATAACACTGGATGAATATATGTCAGCATAAACCTTTGCATACTTATATGAACATTTTATAGAACATATTCCTAGTAGTATAACTGCTGGGTCAGAAGTTATAAGCCAGTAAAATGTTTACAGGTACTGAGAAAATAGAATCTGGTGATCTGAACGCCTGTTTTCCACTGGAGAACACCGGTTCTGAGGACCCAAGTGCCTTGCTCAGGCTCATGTGGTTGCTAAGAGACGGAAGAGTTTGCCAATTGTTTTTGCACTAGGACAGTACTCTCAAGCCCACACTCTCCCTCCTTTGTCTTTTCTACTATGGATTCATCTTTGACAGAACATAAAATGATCAATAAGTTTAACGAGCAGGGATTTCAGTCCTTGGAGGAGAGAGGCATTCTTTTTTTTTTTCAAGGCTCTGAGAGTGACCTTTATGGGAACAGCTGTGCACTTTGTGGGCATTTAATGACCTGTGATGGCAAAGACACCTAAATTATTTGTACATGCATTTGAGCAATCAGATTCAGAGCTGATTGGTCCAGTTCAGTAAAAGCTGTTTCTATTTTGTGGGAGGAAAGGAAAAGAAGGCATGGGGGGCTTCTTGGTTTTGTGGAATGGTGTGATGACTTGTGAGTTGCACTGAATTAGACCGTCCAGATTTGGTGAACTGTTCCAATTTTGTAGTCCTTAAAACGGATCCTTGGGCTTCCCTGGTGGCGCAGTGGTTGAGAGTCTGCCTGCCAATGCAGGGCACACGGGTTCGAGCCCTGGTCTGGGAGGATCCCACATGCCGCAGAGCAACTAGGCCCGTGAGCCACAACTACTGAGCCTGCGCGTCTGGAGCCTGTGCTCCGCAACAAGAGAGGCCGCGATAGTGAGAGGCCCGCGCACCGCGCTGAAGAGTGGCCCCCGCTCGCCACAACTAGAGAAGGCCCTCGCACAGAAACGAAGACCCAACACAGCCATAAATAAATAAATAAAAATTTTAAAAAAACAAAAACAAAAACAAAAACGGATCCTCCTCAGCTTTTCACATTCCTCTCTCCACTCATCAGGAAGAATAAACAGTGTGGACCTGGTCATAGCAAACCAAGCAAATTTCTGCTGTAATTACACTCAGGCAATGTTGAATGGAAATAAAAGTTTATTTGAAAACTCATATAATTATTCTGGTTGATAGTCAACACTATGCAAGTCTCTTAAAGTGGTGCTTCTCAAATGTTACTGAGCATATGAATCCCTGGGACTCTTACTAATTTTAGAATTTATTTTCTAATTTAGCAGGTCTGGGCTGGGGCTCACACTGCACTTCTGGCCCAGGCGATGCCTATGCTGCTGGTCCACAGACACTACTTTTGAGGAACAAGGTCCTGGATGAGCAGTCAGCAAACTATAGCCAGTGGGCCAAATCCGGCCCTCTACCAGTCTTGTAAATAAAGTTTTATTGAAGCACAGCCATGCCCATTTGCTTATGTGTTGTCTATGGCTGCTTTCCCACTGCAATGGCAGAGCCAAGTAGCTACAACAGAGACCTTATGGCCTGCAAAGCCTGAAATATTTGCTGTCTGGCCTTTTACAGAAAAACTTTGCTGCCACCACCCTATATGATTCCTTTGATACTGAATACTTGGTCCTCAGGAAATTATTAAATTGTCTGTTTAATTAGGCACTAAACAATGTGCTAAAAGGATACAGTCATGAACAAGATACAGTCCCTATTCCCATGGAGCTTATATTTATTTTCTTCCTCAATATGTGAGCAAGTGACTACATTCTCTAAGGCTCAGTTTTCTCATCTATAAAATGGGGATAGGGCTTCCCTGGTGGCGCAGTGGTTAAGAATCCGCCTGCCAATGCAGGGGACATGGGTTCGAGCCTTGGTCTGGGAAGATCCCACATGCCGCGGAGCAACTGGGCCTGTGAGCCACAACTACTGAGCCTGCGCGTCTGGAGCCTGTGCTCCGCAACAAGAGAGGCCGCGATAGCGAGAGGCCTGCGCACCGCGATTAAGAGTGGCCCCCGCTCGCCGCAACTAGCAAAAGCCCTCGCACAGAAACGAAGACCCAACACAGCCAAAAATAAATAAATAAATTTATTTTTTTGAAAAAATGGGGATAAAAATGCCTAACACTTAGGGTTGACGTAAGGAGAGCGATAGGTACATTGCAAATACTCAGAAAAGGTTACCTATTATTGTATTATTTTTATTATTTTTCTTACTCTCCAGATTTCTGGACAATGAACATCTTCCTTACTGTGTGTGTGTGTGTGTGTGTGTGTGTGTGTGTGTGTGTGTGTGTGTCTGTTTCCCTCCTGGCTATTCAGAAAGAACTGGCGCTGAAAGTGACTTTTTCTTAAACTTTCAAAGAAAGGTTTATCATTTCCATCATAGCTTCTGACATTGAAACCTCTCTTTGATTCTGAGACCAAAGCAGGAACAGTGTTCTTGGTTCCCAGAAGGAGCCTTTCTCTGTTTCTCTAGTTGCTGAGTTTGCCATCAATGAGGTGCTAATGGTGGCATGGCCCCTGCTGGGAAAGGGTGGAGGAAACAGGAGGAGGGCTGTGCTCCCTCAGCAGGAAGGACAGCCTTTGATGGGATTAGCTAACAAGCCCCTGTGGGAGCCACAGACAGCTAAGAGCTAAGCTGAAATTTTCATTTATTATTTATTTGATTTCAAAGAAAGCCTGCATGAACATTGAAAATCTGCATGCATGTTTATGTTATGTGTGTGTCAATTGAGTATTTAATAGGTTATAAATTCTTCAAGGTCGGGAATGACACATGCCTTAATTTTGTTTCCTAAGACACAGATCTCTGAAGCAAAGATTCGAGTGTTAGTAGTTTATTTGCGGGGTGAGGAAATCAGTAGAGCAGCGAGGAAACAAGAGAGGGAAGAGAAGGCAGTGACATCTTGCTGTGTTGTCATGACGTAGGTAGCATCTAGCTACCACTAGAGAGCTCCTGGAGTTGAATCCTGCTGTGGAACTCTGAGGAATGGTGTAGAAAATGTGCCTCAGAAGGATCCCACTGAGAGCTGTGGGTACTGGTGACTTTATACACCAACTACCATCACTCAGTCATCGGTCAAGGGCTCCCGTAGGGGTGTCTGTTAATTTTAGGTATTTCTGACTAAAGAGAGGCCACTACTGTCCACTGGAAGCAGGCAGAGGGACTGAGGTGGTGAGGCCCAAGTGGTAGACATAAGGCACTGAGAGCCTCTGGATGGCTTAGCTGTTTCTACTTCCCATTCCTGCAGCGTGCACAAACTAGGTGCTTATTAACTGTTAACTATTGTATTCTGGATGAATCTCGACATAAAAACCAAACTGGGGGCTGGGGGAGGGGAAGAACAGGGTTAAAACTGCTTAAGTGAATTTAATCACTTGTGGGAAAGTGAATGACAGAGAATGCTTCATTCTATAAAGATTTTGAAGAGAAAGAATAGAGTTACCTTGATGTTGATGGGGTTCCGGACATGCCACCCCCAAATATGGTACCTTGGCATATGGAATATTATAAGATGAAGGAGTTTGAGAAAATGGCAGCAGTAGGAAGGTCACTCTGACCTTCCCCCTCCTGAAGTAGGTCATAAAACACTTCCTCAAATACAAACATTGTAGCAGCAATTTCCTTTTATGACTAACTTCTAATTATCTATAAACACATGCTATTATGAGACGGTTCTCCTCCTTTGATATATAATATCAAACATTTAGGTAGTCAAAACCCTACTTGACTACCCTGCTTGCTGCATTGAAACCCAAGTAGCATAGAGCTGTGGTAGAATCATCTACAGACATGTTAATGTGCATGGTTTTCCCATACATTTTTCTTTTCCCTTCCCTCACTCAAGTAGGTAACAAGGTTTGCTCTCTTGCCTCTGGGAATGCTAGCAGCAAAAAAGAAAGGAGAGGGACAGTTCCCTTTTGGGCTTTGGATCTCAAAAGTCTATGTCCACTTAATAGATGATACTAGATCTCTTTCTGGCAGGGAGAGAAGAGGGAGAGGAGCCTCTATGGGAAACAGGAGTAGAAAAGAAGAAATTTTTTACTTTGGATTAAAAAACGGATTTTTTGAGACAGAGCTGTGTGTGTGTGTGTGTGTGTGTGTGTGTGCGCGCGCGCGTGCGTGCGCGTGCCTGCCCTAAGCAGTAGAGATTTGAGCTGTCCCTGGAAGCGGCCTTGGAAGATGTCCCGACTGCCAAGAGGAATGAGTGCTTGGGGTCGTTGGAGACCCCAGAAGCCCCAGCCTTCCCAAAGGCCCTAGGCGTGGCCCTGAGGAATTGGTGCCACCAGAACTGGGGGGATGGTGTGGGCTGCAGGCACCATGGACTCTCAGTGCTAAACTAACTAGGACGGGTTAAAGTTCATGATCAGAGAAGCTTTCCTGAGGTCGTGATGCTACACAGCCTCTAGGATGTCCATCATCTCTAGGAAGGAAACTCTCTAATAGCTCATTCTCTACCAGTTAGCCAGGAGGTGTGGACTCTGAATTAGAAGCAAGTAGATTGAAGGAAGATAAAGAAAAGAGGGATTTTGTTTTGTTTTGTTTGTTTTGCTTTGTGGTATCTTTCTCTCTCTCCCTCTTTTTTTTTTTTTTTTTTTTGCGCAGCTAAGCTCATGAACTGAAAATCATACTTTCTGTCTTCATTAGCCACAGGACCGGAACTAGTTAAAACTCAGGACCTCTGGCTCTGTCCATTTAGCCTATTTACTCCTCTTCTGAGAATCCACAGCTGGGAAGTGTGGGAAATTCTCTAGCTGTTTGATTCTGTGCTCCAGGTCTTTCCTGAGTCAGTTGGCTTTGACAAATACAGACTGATCCAAAATGGGAAAGGGACGGAGAAACCTAGCACAAACCATCATTCATACACAACCCTGAACAAAACAGTAGCTGAGTGATTTCCTTGGAACTCACAGGAGAGTGACAAGGCAATGAGGGGCATGTTTACTGTAACACATGGCCAGGGGACACTCCAAACTCAAGAGCATTTCAAATCTACACAGCACAGACTGTGGGCTCATTGAGGGCAGGGACTGTCTTCTCCTAGCTCCCCGCTGTGGCTTGCACAGTGACTGGCATAGAGCAGACACTTAATATATAGTAATTAAAACATCTCATTGTTGAGAGTCTACTATGTTCCCGAAATTGCCCTAGACATTGGGGAAAATATTACTTCATTTAATTCTCAGTGCAACCCTGTGAGGTAAGTTGCTCAAAATCTTGATGTTAATAAGTGGAAAGATTCCAGTTCTGGTCTGGAATCTTTTTTTTTTTAATTTTTATTTTATATTGGAGTATAGTTGATTAACAATGTTGTGTTAGTTACAGGTATATAGCAAAGTGATTGTTATACCCATACAAGTATCCAGATATGTTTTATAAAAAAAGAATGGATACTTTTTTTTTTTACATTTTTGAGTCTCTTGGTAAATGGTAGTTTTCATAAATTAATCATTTGGGTTTTAATTTGCAATATTAGGGAATCAATAAGGGAGCATCTCCATTCTCCCCTTAATCATCCTTTCAGTCATTCATCCATTCAGTGAAAAAATATATACTGAGCTTTACATGCCAGATCCTTGCCCCTCAAAATTACTTTGCAAAGCAGCAGGAAATTTATAGAACTCAGTCGAGTAAGAAAACCGATAGTCAAGTTCTAAAAACATCTGGTTGTCTCATGAGCTGCTTGTTGAGGCTGCCTGGGCTGGTGGAAAGGTTTTAAGATTTGGAATCATAAGACCGGGTTAAAATATTGGGTTAATCATATCCTAGATTACTAGCTAGCTTTTGTTTTGGGCAAGTTAGTTATTCTCTCTGAGTCTCAATATTCTCATCTGTACGATGGGAATAATATCCACATGTGATGAACTTGTGAGGTAATGTATGGTATAGCAATTTGTTAACAAAACCTAAACACATGTAACCTTTACTGTAATCGTTATTGTTGTCTATAAGAAGAGGTTTAAATATACACATTCACACGTAGTAGATTTACTATGGGAAAAACTGGATTGGGGGGCATATGGTCACTTTGAAATTTGATAAAAGTTGATAAACCTCAGAAATGTTTTTGCTACATCTGAAGAGATACAGAAAGAGACTAGGATAGGAAGGCCATGTACCGTTGTGCATTTTGGGGCTGCACAAAATCATCTGGGAGACAGACCAGGTGGGCTAAAATACAAGCTATGCTTATGGCGGGGAGGGTCTATGTCGGCCCAAAGGAAGAGGTGCCTTTTTGCTTTTTGTAATTTTTCCACCAGAGTGGTCTCCTGTTTGCATTCACACACATCTGGGAGAATTTTTTTGTAATATGTTCAACATCTTCCCTAAAATCAAATCCTGTGACAAGGACTTGGAAACAAGTAGTTTATTTGGGAGGAGACACCAGAAAGCACAGTGAAAAAGAAAGAGTGATACAGGGAGGGAAAAAGTCAGTAGAGTTTACATTAGTAAGCTGCTTCACACTGTTGGCAACTAGAGCTCAATTCCTCTGAGGACCCTCTGAGGAAAATTTGCACAAATTGTCAATCAAAGAATGGGAGACTGGGGCACTTCTGACTTTCACCCTCCACTGGTTGAGGATTACGCCTCAGACACAAATTACCCCACATTTTGGGGCCATTTCTCCTTCTGAGGCAGAAAAGTGGATAGACTTCCCCAGGCGTGTGTGCTTAAGGTGGGATATTGTCCATATGCATGGAACTGTCCATCACAGAGGTTCTGAAGTTGGGTGGGCTTAGGGGATGTGTTGCAGGGCACAGCTGTAGGCTGGAAGTTTTTCTGAGAGGGCTCTGGCAGAAGTGGGTTTGAGGAAGGAGCATGCTAAACAGAGGTCCTCAGAGTTTACACAGACCTGGCCAAGGGCTGATCTTGTTCAGCTCTCATTTTCATTCCATTTTCCTTCCCCTCAGTCTCCTTGTGCCCATGAATCACACAGAGCCTGGAGTCAACTCCTTCCCCTCTTCCCTTAAATAGCTGTTTGGGCAGCAAGGCATATGACTGGATACAGAGGACATTTAAAACGATAACTTGGCTATTCACAGATGAATGTAGACCGGCTGACTCATCAAGCTGCTTAAGTGCCACAGCAAAACGTATCTACCAACGATCATGGTCTCCAAGGGCTCTAAAGCATCTCTCTTTCTCTCTATTTCTCTTCATCTCTGCTTTATTTCATTAACATATGTTAATGGGAGTGAAATTATTATCTAAATAATCATAATCATTTTAAATTAATTGAGATATTTATTCATTCAAAAATATTAAACATGTATTGAGTGCCAGCCCCATGCCAAGCTCTAGACAAGGCACTGAAAATACAGGAGTGAACAAGTTTCAAGATTTCTGCCTTCATGGAGTTTACATTCTAGTGGGGAATAAACACAGAATGAGAAGAATATACTGAAGGAAACGAACAGGATGATGGGATACAGAGTTCCTGGGAGGAAGCTACTTTAGATAAGGTGGTCAGGGGAGGCCACTTCAGAGTTGTTAACTGACTTGAGACATGAATGACAAGAACAAACTTCTTAATTAAGCAGGGAGAAATAGAAATTAAAAGGCATTAAGTAGGAAGGAGGGTCTGAAAGGAGGCAATGTGCTTTTAGGGACTTTAGAACAGTAGTTAATTGGGTGGGCTCTGGAGCCAGAATTTACCACTCTGTAATCTTGGGCACATCATTTAACTTTCTTGGAGTCTTAGTTTCTTCATCTGTAAAATGGGATAATGTAACTACTACCTCATATAGATGTTGTAAAGGTTAAATAAAATATTGCATGTTAAGTGCTTATCACCATACCTGCACATGGTAAGAGCTCTACAGATTTCACTGAGTTGATCATAACTCCTTTTCCCTCCAAAATTCAACTCAGACAATAAAGTGAAATGTGCTGTTTCACATGGCAGAACATTCTAAGATATGTCAAAATTTTAGGTGTGGCTTGATCTAGAGATTTACAATGGACTCTGGTTCTTCTTCCCTTAATTTTCTTAGTTACACCCTCCAGGTGAATCTGAATTTTCATCTGACTGGCTTCCAACATGATGACAAGGCTGACTGCATCAGCCACAGGCCTTATTCTATACATCCCTGCCTAAGTTCTAGGACTCACTCAGGCACTCCGTTCTATCTAGAGGAAGAAAGCATATGCAAGAACATTTCTTGTTGATGTTCTGAGAGTCAGTCTAATTGGATTGGCTTAGGTCACATGCCTTCTCTGAACCAATCACTGCAGCTAGAAGGTGGAACGCACTGATTGGCTTAACTTAGGTCATGTATTCCTGGAGTTGGGAATGGAGTCAGATTTTTAAAGATCCTGTGTCTCTCCAGTGAAAACTGGGAGCTAATGGGAAAGCAGAAAAGGAAATGATGCTGGGGATACAGTAGTATGCCCAGGCATGTTATTTTTTATTATTATCATTCTAATTAGATAATAGAACATTGGGTTGGGGTAAATTAAGAGACTCATGTCATAATTGTGATCCTCTCATAGCTCTAAGACTCGCATATTCAATTAACCCGTAGAAATCAGTTTCCTCATCTTAAATTTATTTGCTCAACAAATTTCTTAAACTTCTGTTATGGGCAAGACATTGATAGAGTGAAAATAAGCAGAACCATCCCTGTCCTCATCAGGCTAATGTTCTAGTCTAGTGGGATTTAAATATGAATTTTATAGCTTCATCAAGCAGATGTTCTTAACATCAAGGTGGAATAAAATATGGGGCAATCTGTTTATTTTGCCCTTGTGTCTTGATTCCTCTGTTTTACTTTGCATGAGGGCAGAAACGGAAATATAATATCAGAACTGTAAAAAGTTCATAAAATAGCTTTATTTTAAAATAGCTTTATTTTTTTCTTTTAAACTTCTCAATCCAAGAGAATTTGGATCCTGCTAGAAACTGTTCTGTCAAGATTTCATTAGAATCTGTTTTATTAACTACCAGTTTCTATAAGCATCTGTTATGAAAAATGTTAGGGCGTAAAAGTAGAAATAATACAAGGAAATATAATTTATTTGTTGGGAATATAAAAAAGTACAATAAAGATTTACCAAATCCCTTAGGGCAAGTGTTTAATAAGGAATCATTCTAATTAACCAGCAAAAATCAGTACTAGAAAATAAAACACGTAATTCACAGCCTGAAATTCACTCTTTAATTTCTCTAGTTTTCTCTCAGACCGAACTTCCCTAGTTGGAGATATTTGCTGGTTTTGTTTTATAGAAAGATTCTTTTTTTCCTGTTGAAATTTAATGCTTCTTATAAGAGCTGAGAATGGTAGTTCATTTCGCCATTAGTTCTCAACACAGAGATTGTTACTGTCAATAGAAAAGGGCCAACCAATCATGGTGATGATAATGATGAAATGTCTCCTTTGGCCACGGCTAAAATTTTTTTAAAGATTTTTTTGATGTGGACAATTTTTAAAGTCTTATTGAATTTATTACAATACTGCTTCTGTTTTATGTTTTGGTTTTTTGGCCACAAGGTATGTGGGATCTGAGCTCCCCGACCAGGGATGGAACCTGCACCCCCTGCATTGGAAGGCGAAGCCTTAACCACTGGACCACCAGGGAAGTCCCATAGCTACAATTTTGCGGGGAGATTGATGAATTTCTTCTCCTGACCAGTAGAAATGACAAACCACATCCAACCTATTTTCCCTTTGCTTTGTACCACTTCTTCTCTCCCTCTGCCCTTTATTGGACTATTAGTTAACCAACCACAGTATCACTTACTACTTCTGAAATTCTCCTTTTTTATAAAAAAAAGAATTCCATAGGCATATAGGTATAACTGACCCATAAAATTGTAAGATATTTAAAGTGTACATTGTGATGATTTGATGTATGTATACATTGTAAAAAGATTCTCCCCATTTAGGTAATTAACATAACCATCACATCAGAAATTTATCTTTTTAGAATAAAAATGTTCTTACCAAATAAACAAACAAACAAACAAACAAATAAATAAATTTTCCTGTAAGTCATATCAAAAGATGAAGCTTTGACCATGGTATCAGGTATCTAGAGGCACCCACCACCCTTTGCCTGGTGTCATCAGGGGGCATAGAGCAGCCAACTGCTTTCGATTTCCTTAAGAGCAAAAATGGTACCTTAAGCCAGGATTCTGAACTTCCTCGGGGACTGCTCCAATCTTAGTTGAGTGTATCTGGGTGAAGTTGAGTCCCCCTCCAGCTCCAGGTGCAGATCTTGTGACCCAGGCCTATGCCAATTGAAGGATTGTTCCCCTTGCCTGTATAAGAAATGGGTACAGCACCAAATCAGGGCAGAGGTTCAACTAAAGGCATTTCTTGTAAGCTCCTAGAGAAGCAGGCACTATCCCTCCCACTGGACGTAGATAAGGAATCATATAGTCTGAAAAGTGTTGCTGTTTATGTTGGGAGCACATGGAGTGAGGTTGCCCAAAACAGATCCAGCAATGAGGAATCAGAATTAAGAAATGGAAAGAGAGAAACTAAGTCCTGGTAACACATTTTTCAGCACCTAGATCAAAGCTTACCTGAAGCCTGTTGAGCTTTTCAATGACATGAACCAATAAATATTTTTTAATGTTTCCAGTTTGGATTGGATTTTCTTTTGCTTTCAACAAAAAGAGTTTTAGCTGATATGCTATAAAACAACAATAACATCCTATCAGTCTTCTGTTTTAAAATCCCCTAGTAGCTTCTCATTTTCTTCAAGATAAATTCACATGGCTTAGCTTAGCAGAGGATCTGACCCATATAGTTCTTATTCTGAGCTTCTTCCCTCTGGGGATACCCAATTTCCTTGGATCCCTTCAGTGCATTATAATTTTTCTTATCTATGTGCTTTGTATACATTGGCATAACATAGCTCTAGATCTAGAGAAAGAGAGCCTCAATTCCACTATCTGTAAACTGGGAATAATAACAGCATGTTCCCTATGGGGTTGATGTAATGAGTCCCATGAGAGAGTATGTGCAAAGTATTTAACACATGTATCTTTTCAATAAGTGTTTATTAAATGAAAAATATAAACACAAATTAAAGAAGCAATTCTCTGATGTTCTGGGTGATTCGTGTGATAAATGCTTTATGAGGAATATCTAACATTTCCAGACCCACTTCTCACCATGTTGGAATTTTTACACTGAAATGGTCAGAACATACAATTTCCAACTAATTAAAAGTGCTCTCAGATTGAAAGGGGAGAGGTGATCCATTGGGTCTCTTAACCTCAGAGAGAATTATGGCTTCTCTTTTTTATAATAAGTTCTCCTCTTTGCTTCAGAAGTCCCATGTATTAGTGTCTTCGTAGAGAGATTCGTTTCAATAGTACATACACTTTGCTTCTACTGAAACTCTACTGTTGATGACTTCATTGAGTTATTAATTCAGGCCCTTTTCAAGTGAGTCCTGATGAGTTCATGGGTCTACTCCAAGCCTCAGTTAACTCAGCTGAGGAGGGCCTAAAATGCATGAAATGGCCCCAGGTGAGCCAGTATAGAATCCAAGTCTCATTTTTCTGGATTCTGTAGACATGGATTTACAGCAGGATGACGATAATGGTGTAGTGATGAAGGAAGCAGAGTGAGTAATGGTTTGGACATGGGCTCAGGAGCTGTGCTGGCCAATACTCCAGCTGCAGTCACGGAGTACTTGACCTGTGACTACAGGAACTGAAGAACTGAATGTTTAATTTTATTTAGTATCAAATTAAACTTAAATTAAAAAGTGGCTACCCAGTTCAGTAATCAGAAACTTTTAAGTATGCTTGGAACAATTTGGGTATGTTTATCTTAATTTTCATCTGTAAGTTTTATGAAATCGAAATACAGATGAAGTATTTCTGCTGGAAATTTAGCATTCAAATGGAGATGTGCTCTAGGTACAAAATACACACTGGATTTCAAAACTTCATATGATTAAAAGGAATGTTAAATATCTCATTAATAATCATTACATTGATCATATATTGAAATGGTATTTTTGATATATTGGGTTAAGTAGAAACTATCATTAAAACTAATTTCACCTGGTTCTTTTTACTTTTAAATATAGTTAGTAGAAAATTTTAAATTGTATTATATGCCTTGCGTTATATTTCTGTTGGATAGCCCTGCTCTGGAGTGGACTCATCTAGTTCAAATCTTAGCTCTTATAAGCTGTGTGACCTTAGGCAGGTCGTTTAACCTCTCTGGGTGGAGTGAAACTCATAATAGTAATGTTCATCTTTTGTTCCTTTCTTTTTTAAGGATAACATGACAATACATTCCTTGTGCTTCACACAATGACACACCATAGTATGCAATAAATGCTAGCTCTTTTTTTTTTTTAATTTATTTATTTATGGCTGTGTTGGGTCTTCGTTTCTGTGCGAGGGCTTATCTCCAGTTGGCGGCAAGTGGGGGCCACTCTTCATCGCGGTGCGCGGGCCTCTCACTATCGCGGCCTCTCTTGTTGCGGAGCACAGGCTCCAGACGCGCAGGCTCAGCAACTGTGGCTCACGGGCCCAGCCGCTCCGCGGCATGTGGGATCCTCCCAGACCAGGGCTCGAGCCCGTGTCCCCTGCATTGGCAGGCAGACTCTCAACCACTGCGCCACCAGGGAAGCCCAATGCTAGCTCTTAATGCGGTCAATGTGTATAAATTATCACTTTGCATATTTATTATCTATGCTACAATTTTCACTTGGGAAAATACCAAAACGCTATTATCATGCCTTTGATTCCACTGTAGCCAAGTTCCTCTGGTTTGTTCTAAAAAGGAAGATTGATACAATATTAACCAAAGCAATGAGGACATGTGTGGTATGTTAGAAAGAACACTGTTTTTGGAGTCAAGGGGCGTGCCTGTTCATCTCTGACCTGCTGTTGCCTCACAGTGGCACCTTGTTCCACTCACTGTTGGTCTCTGGGCCTCAGTTTCTTCATAAATAAGTTACTGATGCTGGAGTAGATGATGCCTCAGCTCCTTTGCAGATATAAAATCCTGGAATTCATTTGAAATTGAAGAGCATGAAGCCATGTGTTAGATGGAAAGGAACCCAGGTGGGAAAGTGAAAAGAGAGAAAGAAAGAGAAAGTGTTTAAAAGTAGAAGTTCTTATAAAAACTATCATGTGTAGAATGGATAAACAACAAAGTCCTACTGTATAGCACAGGGAACTATATTCAATATGCTGTGATAAACCATAATGGAAAAGAATACGAAAAAGAATGTGTATATATACATATATAACCAAATCACTTTGCTGTACAGTAGAAATTAACACAACATTGTAAATCAAGTGTACTTCAATAAAGTAACTGTTTTAAAAAAGTAGAAGTTCTTTCCATGAGGCTCTCAATTTAAGTTTTTTCCAAATAAGTCCTGCTGAGGTTCACGGGTCAACCCCAAGGCTCGGTTAACTCAGCTGAGGAGGGCCCAGGAAGCACGAGGCGGCCCTGGGTGAACTGTGTTGTAGGTTTCAATTCTCATTTTCTTGGATTCTGACAGTATATTATTAGCATAGCATTAAAGGAGGCAGAGTGGAATGGTAGTAGTGATTGAATCCCTAAGGATAATTCCTTCCAATTTATAAACATGAACTCATTTGACACTCACAAACCTATGAGGTAGGTTTTATCATGGAGTCTAGTTTCTGGTGGGACATGTAGACAAGAGAACTTGAACAAACTGCCCAAGGTCACACTGCTAGCCCTGAATTCAAACCCAGACAGTCTGACCCCAGTTCTCACACTTAGCACTGTGCTGTGCTGGCCTACTCGTGCCAGCACCCTGCCAAGTATTGGGGTTACTGGAGAAAACATGACATATGGTTCCTGCCCTCATAGAGCTTAGAGTGTTTTTGCAGAGACTGTACACATTAAATGCACTAAGAGCTACTGTTTGCTGCATATTCATGGTGTGCAAGGCACTGTGTGAAACACAGATAATCTCATGTTATTCCTTACAAACAAAGGGGGAAATATCTATCACAAATGCTACAGAGAAGATGTGAGGAACAATAGCATGAAACTGGGGACCCTGACCTACTTTAGGTGCATGAAGAACATTCAGGAACTTCTTCCTTAAGAAAGAGAAATTGCATCTGACACCTGAGGTTGTGTAAAAGCTAGACAGCAAAGTGTGTGTGCGTGCGTGCAGTCAATACTAGTGAGAATAATGGAGAATATTATAGGCAAACAGAACCTGCAGATGTTGTACTCAATTTCTGTTTATGTAGTTGATAAACCTTCAAGGCTCTTTTTAAGTTCCAGCACTATTCTTTTGTTATCCTGCTTTTGAATTATCAGCTCCACTGTCACTTCCTTGGGAAAACTGTCTCTGACTTTCCCAGTCAAGTCAGTCCACCCTTTTGATATACTCTCATAGGGCTGTGCTTGCCTTCACTCAGCCATTAGCATTAAGTTTAAATTTATTTGCATGATTCTTTGATTAATATCTGTCTCTCACCAGACTGTATAATCCATTAGGGGAGGGACCAAGTTTCTATTTGGTCAACAGTATATTACTAGTGCTCAAAATGTGTTGAATAAATGAATCAAGAGGTATTTCAGACTAATATTTTTGTTAGCTTAAAATGATCAATGTGAGTTCATGTTTATCCCTGAAAACATACACCCCCAGATGAAATAAACATGAACTTAGATTATGGACTAATTATAATCTACTAACAGGGCACGAAGTTGGCCTCACCTGCCTTTCTAGCACTGCCTTTACAAATAATCTATATACACGCTGTTTTCTAGGTAATATACATTACGCAAAAGCACACTGACAGGTCTATGAATGAGTTGATAAAATAGGCAATCTAAAAGTTTCTCTATTCTTTAAAGAAAAAATGGGTAACTGTCTTTTAAGAAATAAATTACTGTAGAACCTTTTATATGGTTTCTCCGATTTTTCTAGGTAGTGAATCAGATACATTATTCATAATTAGTGCCTTTGCTTTCTTTCCTGCATGGTTTTACTTTTTATACATCTTTTTTTTAATCTAAAAGATATTAAGAATATGTATTATGTCAAATGAAAGAACCAGGTGCAAGAGTATATACTTTATCATTTTATTTGTGTGAAATTCAAAAACAGGGGAAATTAATCCATTTTTCAATGGCAAGTGAGTTGTTACTCTTGGGAGGGTCGCACCTGGAGGAGACCTGAGAGGGGCCCTGGGGGTGGGGATGTTGTTTCTTGATCTAGGTGCTTGTTCTGTGCATGTTCAGTTTGTGAAAATTCATCAGGCCATACAGCGATGATTTATCTATTGTATTTCAAGAAAGATTTTACAAATTCAGGGACACCAGTGAGTGTTTTGAAGCAAGGAATTGACCTTTTTTTTTTTTGGTGGGGGGGATTGCCAATGACTTAGATGGAAGACCATATTAAAATGACTGAGAGTTGAGTATTTCAGAAAAATGCCAAAGAGAGGTTAGTTGAAGGGCTGGCTTTGGATTCTGGCCAGTATCTCTGAGAAGGGATTCTGTGGGCTGCTCCACCAGGGGTGGCGGAGTGTGGTGTTTGGTGAACTTTAGAAACTCTGGAGAGATTTGGGGGCAAGATTGCACCCCCGGCAGGCTGGCTCCTGAGCTTGACTCCTGACCACTACACTCTGTTGTGGGCAATACCACTAGTCCTCCAACCCAGCTGTCATCGGAATCAGCTAGGAGCTTGAAAGAAACTGCTGAGGTCCCACCCCCAAGGATTTTCAGATAAAACTCATAGAGGGACTGGGATTTTTTTAAAGCTGCCCTGGTAATTCTGATATGAATCAAAGTTTGAAAACTGCTGTTCTTTTTTAAATGATTATACTAGATTATGTTATACTTTAATACTCCACTATGCCATGTTGTGCTTTGCTATGCTTTAGTATAGTATACAACTACTTAGTGTTATGTACTGCTTAAGAATACACATATATGTAAGATAAAGAAATGCATGGAAATGATAAGCACTAGATTCAAGATAGTGATTACTTCCAGGAGAGAGGAAGGTACCTGAAACCAGGAAGAAAACATGAGTTACATGGGTAACACACACACATACATAATTTTTATTTTATTTAGATTATATGTATTTATAATTTTCTTGAGCTGGAGGGTAGGAGCAGAAAAAGTTGAAATCATTCATTCATTACACTTATTCACTGAGCACCTACTGTGTCTCAGGTTCTTTTCTAGATTTTGGGAATATAGCAGGAAAAAAACAGACAAAAGCCCTGACTTCCTGGAACTAACATTTTAGTTAGGACCACCAGACAGTATTTAAGTACACAACTAAATATACACTGTATGTGATTGGTGCTATGGAGAAAAACAAAGCAGGCTAAGGGGATATGAGATACTGAGCCTGGCGTTGGGGAGAGAGAGCTGTTTCATTCAGGGTCGTCAGGAAAGGCCTTTCAGATAAGGAGACATTTCAGAGAGAGCTGAAGAAATCAGGGGAAGGAGTCCAACAGATATTTAGGAGGAGAGTACTGAAGGTAAAGAGAACATTGTGTGATAATGTTCTGGGCCCTAACCAGGGAAGCAGCAGTGGCCGAGTGGAGAGGGGTAGGACCAGGACAGTAGGAGGTAGGGAAAGCATCTCACGGAAGGCTGGAAGGCCGTGTCGGGAATTTGGGTTTATCCTCTGTGAGATAAGAAGTCTTTGGAGTATGTTTTGTAGAAAAGCTCTATTCTTTGTGCCTTTTGTGTATGCCTTCAACATCTCAAAATGTTTTAAAAGATAGATGTTATCTGATGCAGATATTGCAATGTGAATTATTTTATTTGATTCACCGTATCTGTGATAAGAGGGACTTGGGACAACCTGAGGGCCCCATGAAAGTAAATTTGTTAAAAGTGCGGTCAAAGGACCCAAGAAGGGAATATGTGTGCACCCATGGGGGTGTGTGTGTGTGTGTGTGTGTGTGTGTGTAGGGAATGGTCGCTGAAGACAAATTGAACTGTCTCAATTTTGACGATCAGATAACAGTCCACAAACAATGTGTAGGAGATCTCCTCTCCATGCAGTGGGCTGTACAACTCTTAGGATTCCAGAAAACATTCTCAGTGAAGGCAGAGAGGGATAACAGCTCAGGTCAGCACACAACCAGGAAGACAAACTTCTGAGTCTGCTTTTATAAAGCGTCCATTGTAAATGCCTCCTATTTCTTCAGTTCAGCTACGGCTGGGGAGGCACTGTACAGACATGTTGCATTAGAATTTAAAATGACTTGACTGTTCATAGAAGAGAGTCCAGTAGATTAACTTTTTCCAGCCTGACATCTTCAGCCCATTTGCTTTGGGGCTAACTTCCTGCCCTGAAAAATTTCAGTGGTTTGTACTTTTCATTTGAAGTTCATACGAAATGCATTGTCTTTGCTATGCTCTCAGCTCCTACTCAGCTGAGATAGAGGATTCTTAAAGACAAATGGTGAACTATTTATTTCTCTTAGAGGTTTTCAGAGAGCACACACAAGCGTATTGATGCAGAGGGGAAAAAAAACCATGAGGAAAGCGCTGTTGTCCCCCAATCTTTGTTAAAATAGGCTCAAGAAAACTAGAAATGATCACCTCTTAAATTTTTACTATTTGTTCCCTTATGTTTCATCTTATTCGGTCAATTGTAGGTGTGGAAAGCGGGAACCAAGCTACCAGAGTGTCAAGAATCTGTTTAAAACCAATATATCTGTCTGTGGCTGTGAGGAAGAAGAAAGGTCAATTAACAATTTCATGTTAACATCAGCCTGCCAATTCTGATAAAGCTGCATGTTTATAGTCCACAAAGAAATCTAGCCTGCTTTTTACGTGATCAGTGTCTACCATTCAACCCCGGTTTTATAAATGATCGTCAAAATTAAGAGAGTCAGTGTTTACACTGAATGTTGTATATTGATCTTTGCAATGGTGAAACAATTTTAAGAAGATGGAAGACATGTACAATATGGTAAAGAAATGCATCTGACTATCTTTGGGGAGAGGGCGAAACTATATTTTATTTATATTTCTAAAATTTTCCTTACAATAATAATAGCAAATATTTATGGAGCATTTACTGTGTGCCTGGCATGTGTAAGTGCTTCAGATCCACTCTTCTCACACTCTAATGTGCATGCGAGTCAGCTGGGGATCTTGCTAAAACGGAGTTTCTGATTCAATAGGTCTGGGGTTGGACTTAAGATTCTGCATTCCTAATAAGCTCTTAGATGATGCAGATGTGCTGAACTTCTGTCCACAACTTGTCTAAAGACATTATACAATGAGTTATATAATTCAATCAGAGTACAGCCCAGTGAGGTCGTTAATGTTATCACCTCTTTGTAGGTCAGGGAACTAAGGGTCAGAGAGGTTAGGTGGATTGCCCTAGGTCTCAGGTGGGACATGGCAGACCTAATTCCGACTGCAGAGATCAAAACACCCAGCAACTATCTTCTAACTGCCTCCTATCATAATGGAATCACTCTTGATGGTTTTAGCCTGTAATTAATGAATACATTTTAATAGGCAATAATATGTCTAAGCCTTTTAGTTTAGTCAAGCCCTTCTCCCTTCATTTTAATAAATTTCTGCAGTCTGTATAAAGCTTCAGTTTATTAAAGGGAGCTTGTTTTCTTCATCTAGACCAGCTCATAATCACAAACCACACTGACATTTCCCAGACTGCTTCTGGCACCCTGTTTTAAATGTTAGCCTGGTTTCAGGGGAGTCATTATGGAGAACATCAGTCTCAGCTCAGAAATGTACCCTGCATTAAAATGCAGGCTGGGTGAGGGTTTCTTTGAATGTTCCCAAACTAATTATTATGGATAAGCGCATTGTAAACATTTGTATTTGGTATTAAAGCAATTTGTCTACATTCAGTTCAATTCCAGAAACCTTTATTGAGCACCTACTAGATTCTAGATGCTGTGACTCAGCCTGTAGCGGAAGCACAGATGAATAAAGGTGAGCTCCGTTTTCTTAGGAACTTACAGTATCATCCTCACCTCTCAGTGCATCTGAATTTTGTGTAATTAATTAGCATCACAGCTGAAGTGTCAGAACCAGCCACGGACACGTTTATGAATGTGGCAATGTCTACCTGCGTTACACACATTTGACTTTTTTTAACATCTTTATTGGAGTATAATTGCTTTACACTGGTGTGTTAGTTTCTGCTTTATAACAAAGCGAATCAGCTATACATATATATATATATCCCCATATCTCCTCCCTCTTGCATCTCCCTCCCACCCTCCCTATCCCACCCCTCTAGGTGGTCACAAAGCACTGAGCTGATCTCCCTGGGCTATGCGGCTGCTTCCCACCATCTATTTTACATTTGGTAGACACACATTTGATTTTAAAGAATCCTGAGAATAAACAGGCTCACTGCTGTTGATGTGATTCCTTGCCTTCGCCTCAAATGAATCATCTGCATTGTGTGAAAATGCTCAATCACTCTTGTCTTTTGTTGGCTCAAATTAACGTCAACTTTATTATTTTTTTTTTAAAGAGTCATATGATTATTGTGGGTAGGGACACTGGAGAGAGAACAATAGGTCTCATCCTCGAGCATCAAAATTCATCCAATCAGCTAATGTGTATTGAATACCTACTAACTGAAAT
The DNA here is from genome assembly GCF_949987535.1 of Balaenoptera acutorostrata. NCBI lineage: Eukaryota > Metazoa > Chordata > Mammalia > Artiodactyla > Balaenopteridae > Balaenoptera > Balaenoptera acutorostrata. The sequence continues at coordinate 27,195,232 of NC_080073.1, read as the reverse complement.
CTCCTGTGCCAATTTTTTTGGAAAGTACGATAAATGTATTAGGCATTGTTCCTGCCCTTAAAGAAGCAACAATCGAATTCAGTGATTCTTAAATTTTCATGTGCATAAACATCACCGAGAGTATATTCATACAATCGAATTCTGCTTAGCAATAATAAGAAATGAACTGTTAATGCACTCAGTAACATGATGCATCTCAAAAACGTTATGCTGAGGTAAAGAAGTCAGACACAAGAGAGGATATACTGGGCGTACCCATTGTTATAAAATTAACTATTAGGAATACACCAGACAATTCTCAAAGGGACTCATGATTTTGAAGCTGTTGCATGGAAACTATCCCTGATCACCCAATCTAAAGGAGACCCTCTCTGTTTATTTCTTCATAACATTTGCCATAATTTGTAATTACATATTTATTTACCAATTTACATGTTAATCTCCTATCTCTGTACTAGCCTGTAAGTTCCAAGAGGATAGTAGCTACACGTACATTGTTTGCCACTATATACCTGATGGGTTTTACAGTGACCAGTATCAATAAAATGCTCTATGGGTACATGTTGTAATAATGATCACCAACTCTGAGAAGAACAGTGGCTCATATTTCTTTATGTCTCTCATAAGTAACAATAAGGACACAAAGAGGGCTCTCAAAAATACTTTTTGAATGAAAAAAATCACCAGAGACGATTGTATGGCTCATAATCTAGAAACAGAGTGACATGAGATTCCTCATCCAAATTTGGATGGATGACTTTCTAAACAGTGAAAATTAATTCATTGAGTAAATGATGTAAATGAGTCTTCACTTCAGCTACTTTAAACTAATTAATGGAATACATAATGGGAAAGATGTTGCTTTAGGTTAATACTTATTTCACACATTTCAGAAGAGAGCAGAGTCTAGATAAGTGGTTCTCAGACCTGCCAGCACAGTAGACACCTGGAAATGTTTATAAAGTACAGGTGCCTATTTTCCCTCCACCCCCTGCTGAGGTGATTCAGTTGTTTCAGATGAGTCCTGAGTATCGATAGTTTTCAAGCCTGAGAACATCTGTCTTATGGAGGGGTGTATATATAATATAATTTGGGCTTTGGTCAGAAAAAGCAGGATTCAAAACCCATCTCAGTCACTTGCAAGCTATGTGACCTGGTGCAGAATACTTAACCTGTCCCAGCTTCAGAGTTTACATTTATTAAATAGAATAATAAGGGAATTCCCTGGCAGTCCAGTGGTTAGGACTCCATGCTTCCACTGCTGGGAGCCCAGGTTAGATCCCTGGCCGGGAAACAAAGATCCTGCAAGCTGAGGGGCACGTGGCCAAAAAATAAATAAATAAAATGAAATAGAATAATAATATCTACCCTTTCAGGTGGTGAGGATTCGAAATTATATAAAATTCCAATACAAAGTAGGTCATCATAATTGGTCACTTTTATTATTCCTATATTTAGGTAAGATCATTTTTGTTTGTTTTCTTCAGTTTATCCCCAGACAACTCAGGTACATTTATGTTGAGCATATGGTGATAGCATCTTGTCTGGGCTGTGGAAATGGTACTTGCATCTCTAACAGATTAAACTGGCAAATAAGGTGACAGCTTTATTATCAAAGCTAACTTTTGAATGGTAGAGCCCTCTCAATTCACATTATTCCAAATGAGAACTAAGGAAATAGAGTAAATTATTAATAACAAAATCAATAATGATATTTAACCTTTCTGAAGAATTTACCATGGGTCAGCCATTGTTTTATAAGTCCTGCATGTATCTTTTTATTCAATCCTTAGGCCATCTCTATGGGATTGGGTACTTTGGTACTCTCATTATTATCCCTATTTACAACTAAGGAAAATAAGGCACAAAGATATAAAATAACTTGCCCAAGTCCCACAGTTGCTAAGTGGCAGGGAAAAGATTCAAAGACTGATTTCAGTTGCCCTGTTCTTAATCCTTGCATCTCCATCACCTTCTTCCAGAAAACAGTCCTTTATGAATATATCCACAAGACTGGGTAAGGGAAATGACCCCTAGTTAGTCTGATATAAGGTGTGTTTGGGGATTGAGTGGCTACGGTTCTGAAAAGAAACAAAATGGACTGAGTATATAAAATTAATGAGAACTCCTACTTATCATGGAATTATTTTTGAAAGCTATCTATTGAATAATCAACTTTACATTTTCAGTATTTTTTACAGGTAGTTTTCCTTGAGAAATAAGAAACTTCCCTGAATACGTTCTCTTGTATTTTCAACTGCAATTCTCCCCTCTATCCCTCAGCTGAATTACGTCTGAGACAGAGGCCAGGAATCTGTCCCCAGTGGGGTTGAGTTTCATTCAAATTCAAGCATCTTGTCCAGAACAGCCCTATAATTACCCTGAGCTCCTTTGGTCCACCTGCTGCCTAATATACATGTTAGGATGGGTGGAACATTGATGATAGTTTGGAATGACTCTGCTTTTTAAGTGGATACATGGATACTTTTGGAAGCCAAATTGTATCTGGGATTTTTATCTCTGGAACTTGTTTGTGTTGTTTATCTGAAACTTGAGAAGTGTCAAAGGGAACATAACTTTTGGTTAAATTCATTCATTCCCTTATTCAACGAACATTGGTTGTTCCACAACCTAAGGCCTGACTATAGTAGGTGTTGGGTATACAATTAGAAGAAACATAGTATCTTCTCCAAGAAGCTCTTAATCTGAGCTGGGCTGAAAGTAAAGGATGCACATTCTTGTCCTGTGACTCTACTAGTCAGCCTTGTGTGAGGAGAAGTAAATGGATTTGGAAGGGCTGGGTCCTCATTCTGGCCCACCACGCCTCCCGGTCCTATCACCTATCCTATCCCAGCACCCAGTGTGGTCCAGCCCTGTGATTGGAGGGCAGAGGAACTTGGCTTGAATCCCTGCTTCTCCACTTCTGAGTTGTGTCATCCTGGATGGATTACTTAGTCTGTGTAGGTTTCCCATATATAAAATGGGGGCAATAAAAGGCCTTCCTTCATAGGGCTGTTGTGAGAATTCAAGAGTTGCCATATAAAGCTTTTATCAGAGCGTCTCACACATAATAAATGCTTGGTAAAAGCTTAGGATGATGATTTATCTTCTGAATTTTTTTTTCACGTGTGTGTGTTTCTCTCCTCTGCAAAGGAGATCGCCAAGGTCTCTTCCACTTGAAGCATCCTCAAATTCTAAAACATGAACAAGGAAGCAAGTGCCAGCAAAGGACCAAAGGTGTTTTAGCCCCTGTGGTGGTCATGTGCATGAAAAGACCCTAAACCTCAAGTATTGTTTAGCTGCAAACACTGCTGACCCAATAGCAGGAAATAAGGATTATTATTTAACATTTTAAGAAAATTAGCCAATATCTCTGTTAATGGGTTAACAGCAAAGGGGCAACTCCTTCACTAATCAGGGCTTTGTTTGTTTGAGACATTTTCTAGTTTTTCCTCTCACAGAAGAATGTGTTGAAAGGTTGGCATGGCTTTCTTTTACCCAGTTGAAAACAGACTTCCCCGAGGTTTGGACAACAGTCAGACTCAGTGTTTTTATTTATGGCATTCTCTGTTGCATGCCTGACTGATGCCAAACACAGGAGCCCCGATTAATTTTGTGTTTGCCTTGTAGAGTGATTTAGAGTAACTGAGGCTCTTCAGGTTCTCAAGAGTCATTTCCTTTGGAAGTGAGTACAGCTTGGGTCTGGACAGAGTAGAGCAATTTGAAAGTAATGGAGTGCCTTAACTCTGTTAAGAGGGCTACATTTGGTAAACCTTTGGAATTTGGGAACTGGTGAACATCAGTGAGTGTCAAAGATCTGGGCCACTGCAAAAAATATGACCACTGTGCTTATTAATAGCTGGCATCTTGAGAATGCTACCCCCGCACTCGCACCCAATATTTTGGGTTGGACACATAACAGTTTGCTGAAGAATCAAGGCTACTAATATGGAGTGCAAATCTGCTGCTAAAAATTCACCAGCTCATTTTTCTCTTCTTGGTATTATTTCAAGTGGCTCTTAAAGGGCCAGACACATGCAAACCACCTTCTTTCTCCCTCTTGCCTACCCCCTGCGCCCTAGACGCTTGAGACAGGGTCTGAGCTCTGGAAAGAGGAAAGGATCTTCCCCATATCTGCAAACTCACAATCCTGAGACTGACACACTGCAATGCCACACTTCTGCTCTACTTTTGCGATTTGCTGACATGGCAGTGGCTGAGGGAGAAAATACAAGCTAAGGAAAAATGTAAAACCACAGAAACACTATCAGGTTTCTAAAAACTGACTCTTTCCCACACTTTTTTTTCTTGCAAAGAAATAATGCTCCTCTATCTAAGATATCCAACCTGACCGTCTTCAAGTAATCTTCTGCTCACCCTTCAAGATCCAGTGCAAATTCCACCTGTACCGGCAGCTCCCCTGAGAGCTGTGTGGGGCAGTGATATGCTTACAGCAGTTCTCTCATGTACTGTCCCTCTCCCTCGCCAGCAGGTGATCCCCTTTAGGGCAGGGACATGTTCAATTTTCTGTCTCCAAACTTTTCACTGAAGAGAGAATATGAACTGACACTCAGCACATCACTGCTTTATGCCTGGCATGGAAACGCAGGCACTCCTCCTCTCCTGGGGCAGGAAGCTTAGGCAACTTAGGTGTTGGGTACTGAGAATCTCTTAATGCATCTCTTGCTTTGGCTATTTGCCTTGTCACTCGTAGGTATCCCTTGGGCCCACTTTTTTCATACCGTGGTGATCAGAGCTGACTCGTGTGGGCCTGGAAAGAGGAACTGGGAGATGGAAAAACTGACACTTCTCATCTTCTGTTTGACTCCAGATGTTAAGGTTTTTAAAACACAGCTGGAATTCGATGTGGTAAGACATGCAGACACAAAAATGACAGTCATGAAGGAAGAAGTTTTAAAATCTCACAGATACCTAGAACCAGGAAACACATCACTCCCACAAAGGGCTACATAGGGAAGCACCAGGGTTATTTAGGAGCCAGAAGGAGGGGGTGGAATGTGGAGAGACCCTTTACTGTAGTTTCTGCAGGAAGAAACGTATGAGGCAGGGCAAACAGGCTTAGGATTGGCTAGTTTGAATAATTTTAGCAGACTCTGTGGCATGGGGGCTGACCTTAGTTGTCTGTTACCTGGCCTGGGGTGATTGGGACAGGTGGATGTCGGCCTAGAACATAAGAGCTAGGTAAAGGACGTGGTTGGGGAATCTGGGTGCTGGATGGTTACTTTCCATGTAAAAGGTGCAGTCTTGGGGAGTTGTTTGCTTTCTCTAGGAATTAACTGACTCTGGGAAGGGCAGTCCTTTCCAGTGTCAGCAAGGCCCCAAGATGTCAAAGCATCAGAATAAAAAGACATGCTTTCTACATAAGGGCTAACTAGCTCACCAGATGACATCCTTACTTGTCCTTTCTAAAGGATGAGAGTTCTGCACTGAGGATTGGAAAAAACATCATGACACTTCGGATTGAAAAGAAAAAAAATGAAAGGAAAGAAGAAAGGAAGAATGGGAGCAAGAAGGAAAGGATTTTTTTTTTTAAGTCTTTTTTTTTTTTTTTAATTAATTAATTTATTTATTTTTGGCTGTGTTGTGTCTTTGTTTCTGTGCGAGGGCTTTCTCTAGTTGTGGCAAGTGGGGCCCACTCTTCATCGCAGTGCGCGGGCCTCTCACTGTCGTGGCCTCTCTTGTTGCGGAACACAGGCTCCAGACGCTCAGGCTCAGTAGTTGTGGCTCACGGGCCCAGTTGCTCCGCAGCATGTGGGATCTTCCCAGACCAGGGCTCAAACCCGTGTCCCCTGCATTGGCAGGCAGATTCTCAACCACTGCGCCGCCAGGGAAGCCCGGAAAGGATTTTTTTAAAGAAAAAAAGTATAGGCAAGGAAGGACCTGAACACACAGTAGGTGCTCAGAATATATTTGGTAAGTAAAGAAATAGATGACAGAGTATCAGTCTCTCTATCAATCTATCTTCTTATTTAATCATATTATATCATTAATATGCACGCAAGACTCTGTGTTCGAGCCAACAAGGATATTTGCAATTTAAGTCTTTATTTAATTATGTAAAAGAGCCTGTGCTATCAATTTCAGCTATCACTGAGCAGATGAATGGATGTATTTTTCATAGCCTGAAAAATTACAGTTTGTAAGGAAACCGTCTACTTAGTCTACTTGGAAGGTGGTTTCTGCACATTCACTTAAGGGACCATTCAATCAGTCACTTAATCACCAAGCAGTAGTTCATTGGTTTAAGGATGACATTTTGATTCTAGGTGAAACCTCAGTGGAATCACTGCTCAGGCAGTTACTCTGATTTCCACATCTACCAAGGAATATGTCCAGGGCTGCCTTCATTTAAAAAAAAAATCCTATTTCCCAAAGCAGACAGGTGACTGAAGCAAGGATTTGTCACCAAATTGCTTTACAAATAAACACCTTCAATAAATGGAAGTGTTTGTTGACAAATCATTTACAAATCAGCTTGTCAGAGAGGCTGGGATCAGAGAAATCTGGAAGCTAAGGGTTAGTGGACATCAGAGACCCACAGATCCTGCCAAGATCAATCAGAAATGATGAGAACAAACATAACAGCACTCTGTGGAAACAGGATCAATTTATATCAGTTGGATCTGCATCCAACTTTTCAATATCGCCTCCATGAAGTGGAGTTCTCTGAGATGGTGGTGAAGGTTGGACAGGATTCCTGCCTGAAAGTAGCTGAAAACTCCAATTTTCCATCATTAGGAAGGATACGAATAACTCTCATGATTGGCCGTCAGTCTGTCCTAAGTCTGTAGCAGGGTGACCCAGCTTGAGCACAAGAGGAGACTGGGGTTATGGGTTGACGCCCTCTCCTTTCCACGCAGGCATTGACTTGCCTAAGTTGATGTGTAATTAACTGCAATCGATTGTAAAATGGCCTCAGTCCTTCCTACCTTCTCTCCCCCTTATTCACGCTCATTGCATGGCCAATAGTTGACAGTGACTGGCTCTGGCAAATATTTAATAGAATGTGGTAGGAGAGGCGACGGTGGGCCAGCTCCAAGTCTAGGCCTCAAGAGGCCTGGGTGTTTTGGAAGATTCTGATCCCAATATTGTCGAGAGAGAAAGAGAATGGATTAATATTTATTTAGCACCTACTTAATTTCAGCCATCTAATTAAGCTTATAAATAAGGTTAACCACAAACATAACCATGATCATAATAAAATGGCCAAGACTATTTATTGAGGACTTTTTAGGTGCCGGGTCCGAGTTAAAGGATTTATGTGTTTTCTTTCAGTCTTCATAAAAACCCTAAGAGGTTGGTGTTATCAATGGCCCCACGATACAAATAAGACAAAGAGTACCTCTAGGTTAAGGAACTTGGCTTAGAGCAAAGAGCAGGTAATTTGGAGAACCAGTCCGTATACAGCTGCCCTCCATATCAGAATATATGAAACCACAGATACAGAGGGCTGACTGTACCATCCGTTTCATATCAGGGACTTGAGCATCTGGGGATCTTGGTATGGGGCGGGGGTTCTGGAATCAATACCCCTGTGGATACCCAGGGCCAATGGTATATACAGTCTCTTTTAATGATCTGTGTGAAAGCACCTGGTCCAAAAATGGCATCGCTCCTCATTTGATACGTGTGGGTACTAAGGATATGTGTGTGACCACATGCTTGTGTACAGAAACCCTGGATTCTCCTCAAGGAGAATACGCACGCATTTGCGTAGAGAAGAAGGAGAGACTAGGTGAAAGGAAATGGCTTTTTCCAAGACACAGAGGGAAAGCTGGGCTGACTAGGTAAGCCTTGATTATTTTCTGCAGCTTAAAAAAAATGTAGAGTAATTAAAACAAAAGTTGTAGCAAAACTCCCCAGATAGACATTCCACGTTCTATCAGTGGCTGCCACTTCCCTCTCAAACTGAATAGCTTTGCGTGCGCCAGGGAGACTGAAGATACAGTTCTATTGTTCTATTTAGGGGCAATAACAGCAGCCCAAATTCCATACTTTGCAGTCACTTTGTGCTCTACCCTGGCACACCTGTGTTCCGCTAAGCCTTATTTTCACTGTCTCCAGGTTATTACCCCAAAGCGAGAGTCCTAGGAGAGCAGGTTTCCCTGTCTTGGTGGAGTAAGCTGGTTAGTGGGAGCCAGCACGTGATGACTGGAGCGCCAGGGAGCAGTCCGGTTACGGAGGCTCCGAAAAACCCTTGGCTTCATCGGCCGACTCTACTTTTCTCTCATACCCCGCCATTTAGCCCATCAGCAAACCCAACTGGCTCCACCTTCATGATACATCATGTGACCCTTGCCACTTCTTTCCACTGCTGTTCCCATCTATGTCATCTTCATTTTGCCTGAGCGGCTGCAGTACTTGTAAATGGCTCCATGAGCCTCAAAAGCAAAGGCAGACAGATGTTCCTGCAATATGAGATCATGCCCTTCCTCTGCTCAAAACCCACCCGTGGCTCCCAGCTCCTTCTTAGAAAAGCCCAAGTCCTTACAGGGCCCATAGACCTTCCAAGGTTTGGTTGGCCGCTCTCCTCCTCACTCACCCCACTGCAGCCACGCTGACCTCCTTGTTCTTTCTACAAGGTGCCCAGCCTGCTCGCCCCTCAGGACCCTTTCATGTAGTCTCCCAGGCATCCTCAAGGGCCCCCCTTGACTTCCTTGAAGTTTTTGCTCGGTGTCACCTTGGCTCAGTAACCTTCCCTGAGGCCACTATATCTGAACACTGTAACCCCCTCCTACACTCCCTACTGTCTGCTCCTGCTTTCTTCTCGCTCCACAGCACTTAACATCTTCCAAAATATTATGCAACTTGCTTATTTGTCTATTGGCCTCCTTCCTGTAAAGACCAGAGGTTCAAGAGGCCAGAGATCTTTGTCTCTTGGGTTCACTGACAGGGCCCGACACATACTACGTGTCAAATGGATTTCTGTTGAATAAATGGATGGACTTGAACAGGGCAGAAGTCAGTGGGGTGTTTGAGAACAGGGACCATGCAGACAGACTGCCCAGCTCAAAATTCCTGTTCTACTGCTTAACAGTTTGGGGACGTTCACTTCATCTCTATGAGCCCCCGCTTCCTCCTCTGCAAAATGGGTATGAAAATAGAACAGAACTCTTGGAGAGGATGCATACGGAATACTTAGCCCAGTGTCTGCCATATACTGAACACTCAATAGACACTGACCGTTATCTTACATTTTGAAAAAAATCAGTATTTAAATTCTTCTTTTGCTTTCTTTGGAGGTACAGTGATTTCAGAAGAAAAATGAGGTATGAGGGAAGGGTATTAACATGCAATGGACACCTCAGCTCATTTAATCCTCACAACCATCCTATGAGACAGTGTTATTTTCCCTATTCAAAAAACGAGGCCAGGGAGCCTTAACAAGGTTGAGTTCAGTGTCCAAGGTCACATAAGAGGCAGAGCTGGGCTTCACATCCAGATTGGCCCTATCCTACTCGTCTTCCTCTTGCCCCTCTGCAACACGCCCCCCTCTTTAATCCATCAGTAGCAACTTCCAGCATCTTCTCATTCCCTGAACACATCTGCCCTTTCCCAGCTCCGAGAGTTTGCTTATGTTCGCTCTGTCTGGACTTACCTTACCCTCCACTTATCCCCCTTACCATCCTACCTATCTTTTCAGGGCCGGCTCAAATGCCACATCCTCCCTTTAGCTTCTAGGATTGTCCTCGGATTTAACCTCTTCCTCTGCTCTGCTTAAGACATTCACTGCCTTGTTCCTTGTGCTTTATCCTGTACTGTCTTCCTCCCACATCAGGGTGGGATCTTCTTGAATTTGGGAACTGCACAAGGCTCATCTTTGTGTCTCCATGGTACCTAGCACTGCACAGTGGACTCACGACGCAGGCAGATCCAACTTGCAGGATCTCATCTATGCTAGTTTGAAATGCTACCATTACACTTGCTATTTTAAATAATCAGTGTAAGCATGTAGGTGAGCCAGTCACGGTTAAAGCATGTTGGCAAAACCTATAGACAAAAATGTATGGATGACTCTAAGGTGTTCCAACTAGTGACCAAGAGGTGAAACACATCGATCAAGTGGCCAGGCAAATAGGTGGTGATGCTGTATAAATATCCACAAGGAAAGAAATTCACGTATTCATTGCTAATCAGAGTAATACTGAATCAAGAGAATATAAGTAAACTGATACAGGGCTATAAACACAAAAGTCACAAAAGTGTGATACACACTGGGTGAATTAGCAGCATTTTGTTCGTTTGTTTAAACAAAGTAGGCATTCAATAAATGTTCACTAAGCAGTAGAGTTGATTTGAATTGAAATAAGCCATAAATGTATGACTTTGCAATTCAGGGGATACAAAAAAGATCAGCATAAGAAAATTCCAATCTAGCTCCAAAATAGTTTCCCACAATTTGTTATATAAATAGAAATATTTCTTGAATGCTAAAGATAGCACAAGTAATTGAAGGTGGACTGAAGGGTGACAAGTGATTTGACTGGAAAGGAAAATTCATCTTGTCACTTATTACCTGCGATCCAAATTTATGCAAGACCAGCCAGGAGGCAATTTTCATTTTATCCAGGATAAACCAGAGCTTAAGCTACCAAAGCTTGTCATCTTGAATGTCTCAAACAGTCATTCAAATGGTTTGTGTCCTCTTATTTAGAATGTTTGCTGTTATGGTAATTGTCAGGATGCCTTGATTTTTCGAAAATATTGCACAGTGCAATCTCATTATAACAGGATTTGCTGTAGAATGACACTTAGGCTAGAATAGCTGTACCTGGCTTTGGCACTTGTAATTGAATGTCAGGCTAGTGGCCTTTAAACTACATTTGGCTTAGAAAAGAGGTTTAAGGCATGTCCTACCTCTAGTAACAGGAAACACAATAGGTATGGGAGATTTCAAAGAGAGAATCAGTTATAGTATCTGTGACCAACTTGGGAGCTCAGGGAACTTACTACCATGTCATTCCTTCATGGGTAGATTAAAAATGATTGATTATATGATATAAAATGATTGTCATGGTCCTAAGATGTTATGGCCAAGTGGTACTTAAAGCTTTTACACGGGAAGAAATGGCTAACCTTTTCCACTATGACAACTGGGGAATTTTCTTTCCTACCAAATAAAGAAGCAAAAAGTCATGTGGAGGTGATAGTCCAAAAGCAGAACATAGAAGTAGAGTGCAGAGAGGACCCAGAGAGATCTCCCAAACTGCAAAGACATGCAAAATGAAAGGGAAACCATTACTAGCTAATGGGCAAAAGGCAATTTGCAGGATGCATGAGAGGGAAGAAACCACTATTTTTAATTTAGTTGATCAAGACTTTATTGTACTTCAAGTGAATTTACCACACAGAGATGAACCATATCAATAGAAAAGCATATTGTGAAGGTCAGAATAAAGCAGTTCAGGACTTGAGTCCACAGAGTTTCTCAGAAACAAGGTAATTCAAGTTCCTCCTTCAGGGATCCCTTGAGAATAAGCCTAGTTAGTCTAAAGGGTTTAGAAATGCCGCCCATTGTGCTTAGGCTCCTTTCTGCAGGACTTTTACTGCTGAACCATGTCTTCCTTAATAAAAATGATTAGCACTTAGCAGCATCTAACAGGAAATGCGTACCAAACCTTTCAGAGAAATGCCAGGCAAACTCTGAATCTAGTCCATAATGGAAGCGTAATGGGTCCTTAGGGAGGGGGTATGGTGCAGGGATGCGACTAAAAATTGTGAATGAAGATAGAAATTGGGATAATGTTATTGCTGGGATTCACTTCCCCCGTATGTGTTTAAAAGACGTTTTTCCTTCTTGAATCACAGTTGCCAGGCATTCTAATTTCTACTTCAAAATACATTCTCTTACAAGGACTAGCTTTTAAATTATGGCAAAGTACAGTAGATTTTAAATTGTTAGGAGGAATGGGTTCTCTATGTCATTGGTCTATTTTGAAAATGACTTACCTACCACTCTCTTTCTTTCTTTCATGGAGGAGAGAATAGAATACCTTAGGAATGGCCCGTCAGTGAAGATGAATTGACATTCTACCCATCGCCTAACATCAACTTCTGCTTTTCCAAGAATGGAGACCATTTCAATTCTTATCACTCCCTTTGGTTTGTTGATCTTACAAGCTTATCTATTTTCTTGCTCTGCATGAAATTTCATCACTTCCAACTTCAGAAAATGTTCATAGAAGAATAATATTCAAAGACTGAGAATTCAGTAACATATCCCCCAATCCCCAAACTCCCTCAAATCAAGTAGTTTAACTTTTATACTATCAAGTAACTTGGCTGTGAGCACATCAGCAGCAAGGATGGAACTCCATTCATCGTAACATGTTGCTACTTAATTAGATTCAGTAAGTTGGTTGACTAAATGAAATACAAACCTTTACTTTATAGAATTAGTTTGACCTTAAATAGCTTTTAACCACACTGGGTTCATATCCCTTAATTCTCCCATTCTTTTTCTCCTTTTGAGGTTGATTTTAAACCGCAAGAAATGATATAAAATTTAAGAATTATCTGGTTACTGTAGTTAAAAGAGATCGTTAAAGTAAATGAAAACACCCAGGAGATTGATATATAGCTGAAATGTCTATACCATCAAATCAAAGTCAGTTATGTCTGTACAAAGATTGCACAAGAATATTCACAGTAACTTTTAATAATAGCCCCAAACTGCAAACAAAGCAACTGTCAATCAACAGGGGAATGAATAAACAAATCGTGTCTATCCATACAGTAAAATACTATTCACTAAAAAAAAGAGCTAACTACTGATACGTGCAACTACTTGGACAAATCTCAAAAATGTTTTGCTACACGAAAGAAGCCAGACACAAAAGAATACACACTGTATGTTTCCATTTATATGAAACTCAAGAACGGGCAAGATAGTCCATGGTGATAGTAGTCAGAACCAGGCTCCCGGCTTGGGTTGTTGATACCACCTGGCAGGGGAATTCGAGAACTGCCTACTTCTACCAAGCCAGTCGAGGGATGGGAAAACAGCTTCCCACTTGGCCTCACCTACACCACTTGGGTGGGGGAATCAGAATGCCCCTTGCTTGGGCCCTGGATGGGTTGGGCTTGAGGAGGACGCATTTGTTCTATTGGCTTTTGGTTGGTGTAGGGTGGGCATAACCAAAAAGCTCTGCTGTTGTTAGCCTACTCTTTGCCTCATCCTTTGGTTGGGGAAAACAGGCTTTTCTGGAAGCTTTTTAGGCTATACTGTTTGGTGGTGCATAGCTGAAGGCTTCTGAAGTGCCCTGTCCTGCATAGGTGGGAAGAAATAAGGAAGCCCAGGGAACTAATTGCTGTGTCATTCCTCAATTTTTAAGATTCCTAAGCAGTCTGCCTCCTTCCTTCCACTTTTCGGAGTTTTCTTACGCTGTATATTATATCATGTCCAGGGATTTTTAGTTGTAAGGAGAGCTTGGATGGCGTGGGGCTACTCCATCTTCCCCAGAACTGGGAGTCCTCTGCTCCATTCTGTTTTAATGTCAACATTTAATAGTATAACCCAACTGAGGGCTGTCACACAGTAGGTGCTCAGTAAGTGCTAGTTGATTTGGAATCCAAGCTTTGCTTGATTTGACCCACCTGTATATTGTTGAAGAGTAGTGACTTGATTACCTGATTGGTATACTTTCAACTAGCCAATTCTTGTTGTAGCCTTACGGTGTAGGGATTCCTCTCGTGACTTTGTGCAGGAGTCCCCAGGCCACCTATGGAATTCTAGCACTCACACGGGCATGGCACCTCACTTGTATCTAGGATTGGCCAGATTTCTGAAATCCTTTTCCTAGAATTTGCTTCTACCTGTCCTTCTCTCTGACCGCTTAGAGTAATTACTTACTTCAGCCTTGCTGCTGTTTCCTTCATGTCTCTGTAGACTGCATGCTTTTTAGCCACAGAGGTATGATAAGGCTTGTTTGGGTTTCCAAAACCCTTTGAGGTATTTGAGTTAAAGGTCCTGTAAAGCTGTAAATTACCATGATTATCATTATAATTTAGCTGCTAACCGAGTGAAAGCAGCAGTCTGGGTCACCAAAAAAAATCACTTCCTTTGTGATTTTTTTTCCTTATGTGGGAAGCTGTATTTTCAATGGGTTCCTCACAATTTTCCAGAGGCTTCTGGTTCCAACATTGGTAATATGCGTTTACCCCTGCGTGTCTGGGACGACCTATAAGTAAGACGAAATACATTCTGCCTCATTTTAGCAAGTGTAGTGAGAAGAATAATTAAACTTCTCCAGGGAAACCCCAAACAGGAGCTCTTGAGAGAATAGTGCACCCTCACTCCATGTTAAAAGTATCAGTATATTCAACATTAAAGGGGAAACACTAACCAGTGAGTTCATAGGTCCACTTTATTATGTTTTCTCATTTTGTTCTGCCTTATTTGAGCAAGACTTCTGTGAAATTATAAAAACACAAACCTATTACTGAATTTCCACCTATAAGCATTACATTAGACACAAAAGATTCTATGAAAAATTTTCTGAAACATTTAAATGAGTGCTCACATTCTCCAGTAACGGCTCTTCCAACGGCTTTGATATCTTCACGAGTGGCCCTGAAGAGGACACCCAGGCCACAGCAAGGGCTCCTTTTTCATTCTCACCTCACCAGCTCACAGTTGTAATCTTACTAGGAGACCACTAAAATAATCCTGTGATGCTCAACATCCAAAGCTGGCAAACTATTGTCCGTGGGCCAAATGTAGCCCACCGGCTGCTCTTGTAAATAAAGTTTTATTGGCACACAGCCACCTTCATTCATTTACGTACTAAGGCTGCTCTCATGCTACAACAGCAGAATTCATAAGGGCGACAGGGTCTGTATGGCCCACAAAGCCAAAAAAACTTTGCTATCTGCCTCTTTACAAATAGTTTTCTGACCCCTGCTCTACATTCCACTTATCTTGGTGTTTGGCTCCTGTGCTGGCCCCTTCTCATCGTCCAGATTTAGGACGTCTAGAGCCTTTCAGGGCTTACTTCTTATACATCCCTTCCTCTCTTCATTGACTCTGTAGGTCAATGGTTCTCAACCCCAGCTGCTTTTTAGAATCACTTGGGAGGCTTTTTAAAAATACTGATGCCTTGGCATCACCCTCAGAGGTTTTGATTTAATTAGTCTGGGGCAGGGCTCAGTCCTCACAGTTTCTTAAAGCTCCCCAGGTGATTATAATGCACAGCCAGCATTGGGAACAATTACTCTAAGTGATTTTTGTCTAGTCTCAAGGCTTTATATTAACTATATATCAGCAACTCCCAACTTCTATCTCCAGTCCCAATATCTCCCCTGAATTCCATATTCACATATCCAACTGCTTATTTGACATTTCCACTTGAATTCCTAACAGGCCTCTCAAACTCACCATAGCTGAATCAGAACTCCTGATTTCCTTCATACCATTCCTCCCATCTTAGTCAATAGGACTCAATTTTTTTTCAGTTGCTCAGGAGAAAAACCTTAGAGTCATGCTTGGCTCCTTCCTGGCTCTCATGTTCCATCTCTAATCCATTGGCAAATCCTACTGTTCCCTCTAAATGTATGAGAATTCAACCACTTACAACCTCTTGTGGCCCCAGCCATGAGCATCTCTCATGGGTATTGTTTCAGTGGTCTCCTGTTGCTATGGTCTCCTGGTTTCTGCCCCTCCACCTCCGCAGTCTTTGTTAAAGCAGAAGCCAGAATGATTCCGATAATACATGAGTCGGATAAAATCACCCCTCTGTTCAGAGGCTGCTAATGGCTTTCCATCTTCTTCAGAGTAAAAAACAAATAAAAGTATCCCTTGAATTTAAATACCAGAATGGACAGAAATGAATGGTACCTGAAAGCCTGAAAACAACTATTTTTCCCATGGCCAGTGGATCTTAATTTGCTCCATTCTTCCTTATGATGGTGAAGGGAAGAGCAAACAGACTGATAGTGAGGAAAGGCAGATTGTTCAGCAAAGGTTGAATAGAAATAGTCATACTTTCTAGAATTCTTTTCAATGTCCTCATATGTTTGAATTATGCATCATGTACCTTTTCATGAAATGTCACCAACGTCTTTTCTCCAGTCAGCTTGAGTCTGCTATACCCGGGAAATTATCTGCCTTGAGCCACATAATTGCATATTGCGGGAAACTCATCTTGCAGATGCTAGAGGAAAGAAACTCAATCTCAAAATTATACCTTTCTTATCTATGGATAAGGGGAAAATGTCTTATATGCATTGTCACTTTTCCTTAGAAAAACTGCCATCTCTTTAAAAAACATTGTTTGAAAGCAGTAAATGATACAGAACAACAAGCTGTCAGAGGAAAGACCAAAGATATTTTAAGACCTTGCATAACATTTGTAGAAATTCTCAGCATCAGAGTAGAAATCATGATCTTGAGAAAGGTTGCACTGAATTCAAATGACTGGTATTCACATGGGTAGAGCGGTGTTTTTGCCTTAAAAATTTTTCCCTTGGAGAGAAAGAAACACTGCACAATTTGCACCTTTCCTCGGATCTTTGTGTCAAACAAACTGTCAACAAGAACAAAAAAGTCTGCTAACTGATAATCTTTTAATCTTAATTCGTTTAGTGGACTCAGAGACAGGAAAGACTAAACATCATTGGGACATTGGGAGTGGTGGTGGAGAATAAGGTGAGAAATTTTTTTTTTATTGATAGAGGCCAAAAATATATAAGAAGAATGAGGTGCAGTTAATGATGACTGTTTAATTCGAAAAATAATGAAAAATGTCCAGAAGGGAGCAAATTCAAGTGAGAAGAAAGTGATTTCTTCTCTTAAACACACTATCTTTAATATAAACATTTAATTAACTACTTTATCTTTCACTGAGGAAAAGAAAAATAGAAGCCCAAAAGAAAATAAATACTAAGTCATACTGACCTCAACCAGGAGTGAAATACTAAATAAAACTATAAAGAAAATGGCTTGCACTTTACAAAAAGAATTATAGAACTAAAATGAAATGAGAATATTTTCCTTATTTCCTTCTTTAATTAACCAACCTGAGCTGCTAGCAAGATAATCTGTTTAAAGTGTTTAAGGAGATTGAAAATGATCACTTTAGCTGTGTGATCCTTTTTACAAAGGCAGACGTTAAAGAAAACAATCTCAAACAACGAGAAGTCTATCATTTCTCATGATCAAGCTTTCTACCTTTGTAGCGTGGGTTTTACCTGAAAGTATCTCTGTATGCATTGTGGTTATTGGATTGTACGAATCAAAGCAGAAATATCTATAAAGCTAAGCTGGCGAGTAATTTAAATGATAACTAAGTTTTGAATGGCATTTCCATTTCTGTTCTGTTGATTCAAAGATGTTAAGTCCAAAATTTTAATTACTTTTTAGCTGGAGATAAAACCTATCCGTGTTTTTTTTTTTCTAGTTCTTTTGTTAGTTCAGATATAATAGTTGTAAATCGTATATGAAGATATATTCCCTTCCTCTTCACTCCCACACACTCATGCACACACACAAACTCACATATCCATTTATAGTTTAGTATAGGGTTTGCAAACTCATTGCTTTAAAGACAAGGAAAGTAACATAAAGGAGGAGAAAAAGCTCTGTGTAAGACAATAGGGAGTAGGAAGGATTACAGCAAACTTGCCTGAACAGATCACTTGAAGGAGTCGCTGCTAATTATCTCCTGTCAATTATTTCTAGGTTCTTACTTTGTAAAGGAAGCCATGAATCCATGTTTTATTAAATCTCCCAATGTTTATGTACTGTCAATTAATTCAACTAAACAAACAAGCACACAGAACACCTTCTTCACCAAAAACTTAGGTCTATGGCTGTATTTATTCAGTTCCCTACCAAGATGTTGCCTCTGGCTTGGTAGGTAATACAGTCAGGAGGCTTACTTTTCAGTCTCTCCTTTCCACTCCCTAGCTGGGAGGGCTTGGCCAAGTCCTATAAAAGATTTGCACCAGAAACACAAACCAATTTGAAATCGTAAGAGAATTTAGAGAATCTCTCATCCCAACTACTTATTTTTGAGATGAAGATGTTGAAGTCTAGATGAGCTCATTGATTTATCTAAGGTCCTGGGGGGGGGAGTAATGACAGATCTGACACTACAAATATGGCTTCAGACTCCCAGCCCACAAAACCACTCAATGACTAAAGTCATGGGAATATTCAGGTCCATGGGGGATAAAATAATGAGTATTATATTTAATTTTAAAGCATTCAGTTCTTAAGAACTGCTGGAAGGCAGGGTCTCTTCTATGCCTGTCCGGCACTCAGCACACTCCCTATCATCATCTTGTCCTCAAATCCATATTGAATGAATGAATGAGTAAATGAATAAAGAACTAAATTATAGTCAGAACAAAAGAGTCATCATTAAGAAGCCAGTGACCAAAATAACAGAGGAAAGCTGAAGTTCAGAGAGAAATAAACTGAACTACGGGAAAATGCCTTACTGTTCACTGGAAACATTAAAACAAACAAAACAAAACAAAAAGCTCCTTCCTGCTGCCTCTCCGACTTGGAGCTGAATAGGAATGTAGTCTTTCCTAGATCTGATTTCTGATTACTCCTTACTGATGCTGGCTGGAAATTCAATTTATTGACTCCATCAAAATGCCCTGCAGAGACGAGTATAAGCCCTGGCTGAATGTAGACGATAAAAAGAAACTTGATATTAAAGATGGTTTACATGATAGCCCACAGAAAATACAGCCAAGTCAAGTATGCCCTTGCTTGTGGCTTATTAAAAAACAATTTTTTTTTTTTCCGGGACAATGTATATACTTTGTGGAGCTTTGGCCTAGAATTTAATGCATGTGGTTTTATATGCCCCATGAATGCCTGCTGCTCCCAAGCTCAGAAAGCTTGCCTACTGCCTTCCTTTCCAGCTGCTCTACTGATCAGTTTTTCATGAAAGAGAAAAATTAAAGTGTCAGATTAATAAGGCAAACATTGTCCAACTCTTATAAAGTTAACGATTTATTTGAAATATTTGTATAAAGTATCAAGCAGAATATATAAACCATATACACGACAGTAAATGAATATGATGAATTCTGCTGTCAATATTCTGGTTTTGATGTAACCGGGCGCATTTCCCCTCTATAAAATATTTCTTGTTGCATCAAATTGAACAACTGTTACTCCACTTTGTCCTCCAAAATTCTCATAAAATGGGGTATGAGTAGAACGTGTAAGGGCAGATTGTGAATTTTATTTATGATTATTTGATTCTAGATTTCTAGGGAGCTGGCTGAAAAGGTCAGGTGGAAATAGATGGGGTACGATCCAGAGCCAAAGTCAATGCCCATGCATGCAACGCCCACGTTGATTGTGGCTACATCCGGTTTGGATGTTTGTAGAGTTTCTACCGATTATGTTAGAACCACAGAAACAATGACTTTGATAAATAAATTTTGAGTAATAGCCTGTCAATGCAAAGAGACCCTCCTCCTGAGATGAGAAACATATTAACACTGGGTCATCCAAGTTCTTTCCTTTGTGAATGTGTTTGTTTTCAAATCTCCTTTTCTTTCCCTAGGCAAGTCTAGGCAGATATTTCAACTCAATGAATATGTATTAATTGGCCCATGTGGGTCCTATTCTGAGACACAACTAGCTATTAGAAGCTGCAAAACATTCTTTGTGAAAGCAATAACTGACATTTATTGAACACTTACTACATGCTAGGCACTAGACCTTAACTTACATGTATTATCTCACTTAGGTGTTACAATAACTTTACCAGTTTGGGTCTTCCTTTAACCTAAGACTTAGATAGTTCTATGTTTAATTTTTTTAGGAACCTCCATACTGCTTTCCTTAGTGGTTGTACTGATTTACATTCCCACCGACAGTGTACTAGGGTTCCCTTTTTTCCACATCCTTGCCAACTCTTGTTATTTCTTGTTTTTCTCACAATAGAAAGGTATAGATGGTACCACATAGTGGTTTTGATTTGCATCCCCTGATGTTTCATGAGGCTGAGCATCTTTTCATGTGGCTGTTGGCCATCTGTATGCCTTCTTCGCAAAAATAACCTATTCAGGTCCTTTGCCCATTTTTAAATTGGATACGATCCAGCAATTCTACTCCTGGGTATTTAGCCAAAGAAGATACTAATTCAAAAAGATGTATGCACCCCAATGTTCATACCAGCATTATTTACAATAGCCAAGATATGGATGCAACCTAAGTGCTTCCTATCAACAGATGAATGGATAAAAAATTGTGATTCTATATATAATCACACACACACACATATATACACACAGTGGAATATTACTCAGCCAGAAAGAATTAAATCTTGCCATTTGTGACAACATGGATAGACCTGGAGGGTATTATACTTAGAGAAATAAGTCAGAGAATGACAAATACTGTATGTTTTCACTTATATGTGGAATCTAAAAACCGAAACAAATTGACAAATATAAAAAAACAGAAACAGACTCACAGGGCTTCCCTGGTGGTGCTGTGGTTAAGAATCCACCTGCCAATGCAGGGGACACAGGTTCCAGCCCTGGTCTGGGAAGATCCCACATGCCGCGGAGCAACAAAGCCTGTGCACCCCAACTACTGAGCCTGCATCTAGAGCCCACGAGCCACAACTACTGAGCCCACGTGCCACAACTACTGAAGCCCACTCACCTAGAGCCTGTGCTCCGCAGCAAGAGAAGCCACAGCAATGAGAAGCCTGTGCACTGCAACAAAGAGTAGCCCCTGCTTGCCACAACTAGAGAAAGCCAGCATGCAGCAACGAATACCCAATGCGGCCGAAAATAAATAATAAAATAAAATAAATTAATTAAAAAAAAAAAAAGAAACAGACTCACAGATAAAGAGAACAACCTAGTGGTTACCAGAGGGGAGGAGTGGGAGGACAGGTGAAACAAGTGAAGGTGATTAAGAGGTACAAACTACCAGTTATTAAATTAGTAAGTCACAGGGATGTAATATACAGCCCAGGAAATATAAACAATATTTTACAATAACTTTGTATTGTGTACAATCTATAAAATTATTGAATCACTATGTTGCCCACCTGAAACTAATATAATATTGTAAATCAACTCTATTTCAATAAAAAAAAACCCCTAAGACATAGGTTAAATCACTTGCCCAATTCAGGTCTGTCTGACTACAGAGCCTAAAATATTAACTTCCTTGCAAAGTTTCAACTTCATTCTTTAGCTTCATAATCCCAGAAAGAATGGGAGCTCAGTAATGGTCAGAGCATTCAGATCATTCATTTCAGCCATAAAAATAAACTCTGGAAAAATACCTGGGTCAACCAGGAATTGAACAGAGAGCCTCAAGTATGTTTTTTTGTTCTAGGTTCCTAATCCCTTTTGGCTTCGTTTCTGTGGGGATTTATGCTGTTTTGTCAGCCACAGCTCACTGTTGACTCAGAATATGCCTACCAGCCATTAAAATCCCCCATCCTTTTTTCATACATGCTACTGAGAAGTCTTATTTCCTCCCTTATCTATTCACACAGGTGGCACTTTTGGACACAGTGTTTTATTAAAAATATTCCATCTCATTGCTATGATCTTTGTTCTTTGATAAACTATAGATAGTTCCAAGAATTATGCTATTTTGCTCACTTTTCTATCCTGAAGAACGATCATCCATGTAGCGGATATTGGCCGTTTTTGGAACCACCCAGTTTGGGCATGATTCCTTTGGGGTAAATCATGAGACTGAATCATGGTGGGGAGCAGAGCCCCCAGCCTCCTCCTACAAAACCCAAAGGAGGCAAAGAATTCCTCTCCATGCCCCTGGCAGCCTAGGTACGGGCCTGTGACTGGACTGGCCATTCAGATGATCCTGCCGGGGCCTTAAAATCTTAAGGAAACAATGTGAAGATACAGGAAAAGTGCAAACATATTCTCCGGGAGGTGGTGACATGGAGAATACAGCTTTGAAGGGCCAAGGTGTGCTGCTTGCACCTGTGCTATTTTTATGGCATGGCCTTGGCTGGTTCCTGCTGCCTATATTTCTTTAGTCCCTGAGCATCTGCAGAGTTTACTTCTTCAGCCTTCACACATATCCAGCTCCCCTGCCCCAACCCTTGCCAAAACTCCCTTTGGTCCTAGAGGTGCCAGAGTCAGTTTCTAGCGCTGACAACTAAAATCCCCGACAGATGCAGGTCACTTCTCTTCTCCACTGCTATCCCCCCAGACTGAGGACCCACCATCTCACAACTGGACCAGTACAATAGTCTCTGCCTGGCTCCCAGCTTCCGTGTTCCCACCTGCCACGACCTAGCCTCCTGCATCACTTAAAACTGCAAGTCAGATGAGGCCATTCACCCTATAAAGGCCCCCAGTGACTTACCCTCACGTTAACACTAATATCCCAGCCTCTCACCTTGATTACTTCCAGTTTTCAGCCTCACGTCCCATCACTCTCCTCCTCCCCCCAGACTACAGCCGTCCCAGCCCTGCCGATTATACCAAGCTTAGTCCTGCTTCTGAGCCTTTGTCTTTTTAGAGTTGCTAGATTTAAAAAGCCCTTTTGTTACTACAAGTATAAAAAGTATGTGTTTATCTGAAAATCACTTTCAACTGGGTGTCCTGTATTTTTTTTTTTTTTTTTTATAATTTCCTTTAGTTTCTTTTTTTTTTTTTTTTTAAATTTTATTTATTATTTATTTATTTATTTATTTATTTTTGGCTGTGCTGGGTCTTCGGTTCGTGCGAGGGCTTTCTCTAGTTGCGGCAAGTGGGGGCCACTCTTCATCGCGGTGCGGGGACCGCTCTTCATCGCGGTGCGCGGGCCTTTCACTATCGCGGCCCCTCCCGCTGCGGGGCACAGGCTCCAGACGCGCAGGCTCAGCAGCTGTGGCTCACGGGCCCAGCCGCTCCGCGGCATGTGGGATCTTCCCAGACCAGGGCTCGAACCCGTGTCCCCTGCATTAGCAGGCAGACTCTCAACCACTGCGCCACCAGGGAAGCCCGGCGTCCTGTATTTTAGTTGGCCAACCCAGACACTTACACTTGCTGTTTCTCAGCCTGGGTCCCTCCTCTCTCACTTGCCCAGGGAGGCATCACCTAATCACCTCTCTAAAGATGCCACGCCCACCAGTCACTCTGTCTTGACACTCTGTTTATCAAAGCACTAACACTCTCTGAAGTGACCTCATACTTTAATTTGTTGGGCTTTCCTGTTTCAGATGTCTCCACCTAGAAAGTGAATTCCACGTGAACAGTGGCCTTGACTGTACTGGCCTCTGCTATATCCCAGTACCTGGAACTGTGCGTGGCATGTGGTAAATGCTCAAGAAATAAATATATATTGAACAAATGGAATTAATGTCTGATATCAAGCCAAAGAAGAAAACCCAAATTCAATAATTTTCCAAGCAAAACCTTTCTCTTCTCCTTTTTAAACTTTTCAATTGTATGCCAATCACCCCAGAACTTAACAAAAAATCTATAAAGTAACAGTACTAGACATCTATAAGAGTCACAATGCTGTATATTACCAAGCAGCTGTGGTTATTTTATTAGGAATGTTCAAAAGGACACTGACTCCTAAGAAGCTATGTGTAGTTTCTTCTCTCTTCAATCATGTTTCAAATCTAATTTGGTTTGTATTCTCCATCTGAAAGGCAAGATGGACACAATGAAAACTGGGCTTATTGTTTTCCAACTTCAGCTTGAACAGTGAAATGATTTGAAAAGGACCCCTTGTTGTTCCCCTCACTTCTCCAACACCCTCAATGTTCCTTGTGTTACCTCTGAAATGACGAATGGGACTCAAGGGCCCCACGAGCTTATCACATAGGGAAGCATCTGTTTTTCCCCTTTTCAGTGTAGCTTCATAAAAGCCATCAGCATTTTAATGGAGTTGGGTATATATCTGGAGGTTTATAAACCTGGGAAAATGAGTTTGTGTTTCCAATGTAGACATGGATATTTTTATTAATTTGGAGAACCAATTCCCCCAGGAAAATAAGATTCTGCTTGAGCTGTTAGTCTTTCAATCGTTCTGATGTCTTGTGCTTGAATTTTCTGAATAGAGCTGCAGAGCCCACAGAGAGATGCAGCCTTTCCATAACCTTGGGAAGGTTGGAGCCAGACATGAGGTGAAATTGAGAACACACATCACTCTGACAAGAATCCCAACCAGAACCAAGAAAGAAAGGGAGAGAAATAGAGGGAGGAAGGCAGAGAGAGAGAGAAAGCAGAGAGAATTTACTGATCCTCTAAATAAGAAGTCTAGAGGCAGTTCTGTCTCAGGTGTTGTTTGATTCAGAGGTTCACATGAAACCATCTCACTTTCTCAAAATTCTACTTCCTTCTTGCTTGGCTTCATTTTCAATGAGGTAGTCCCTAAACTGGTGGCATGATGGCTGCCAATCTCTCCAACTTTCTATTTTTTTAAATAAATTTATTTATTTTATTTATTTTATTTTTGGCTAAATTGGGTCTTCGTTGCTGCACGCAGGTTTTCTCTGGTTGTGATGAGCGGGGGCTACTCTTCGTTGCGATGCGCGGGCCTCTCATAGTGGTGGCTTCTCTTGTCGCAGAGCACAGGCTCTAGGCGTGCGAGCTTCAGTAGTTGCGGCACGCGGGCTTCAGTAGTTGTCACTCGTGGGCTCTAGAGCACAGGCTCAGTAGTTGTGGCGCACAGGCTTAGTTGCTCCACGGCATGTGGGATCTTCCTGGACCAGGGCTCGAACCTGTGTCCCCTGCATTGGCAGGCGAACCCAACCACTGCGCCACCAGGGAAGTCCCTCCAACTTGCTATTTTTTCCAGCTAGTGACCTCAGCAGGAAGAAGACCCTCTCTTTGCTAATTCCATCAAAAAATGTTCCGGAGCTGATTCTCATTGGTCTAACTTGGCTCAAGTGCCTATCCCTGGACCAACCTCAGTCACCACGAGGATGCACCATGTTGATTGGCCAGCCCTGAGTCAATTCCTGTCCCTCAATCAAGGAAGAAGTGGTGAGTAATGTTAATTTCACCCAAACCATACTGACTGTGAGTGAGGAAGGGATTATTTATTGAGGAAATTTGGGGTGCTGTTTTTAAATAAAGAGGAAATGATTGTACAGCCTTCTTCCCCTTTGCCCCCCCCCCCGCCTTTTCTCATAATGTCCTACTACTCTTATACTACAAATGTTTTTCTAACAGTTCAGTGAATTTGGGGAGCCCAGAGGCTGCCATCTCTTTATTGTACCAAGAGGGACACCGCAAATGTGTTAATATAAGCCAGACAAGATGTAAACTTGGCTTTGAAAGCAGTGCATGTCAACCAGCAGAGGACATGTTTGAAGCGGTTTTCTTTCAGGCAGCAAAGCAGAGAGCAGATGAAAGATCCCCTTCCCATACCCACTGCGTTCCTCCTTATACTATTTCTCTCTATTATCTCAGCTTCAAATGCTTTTGGAAAAAGCAACAGTGCTTCAAGTAAGAATAGGGACTGCCTGCATTGTTGATCTAAACTTGACTTATATATGAAATACTGATGGTGCTCCCTTCCTAAATGTATAAATCCTTCACAGTGAATAATAATGATACTCATAGCACTGTTTGCTTCCTACCCCCCAGCTGCTGAATGTATAATATTATAAACAACCCTATGAGGTAGATACTATTTGGAGGTAAGGAAACTGAGGCACAGAGAGGTTAAGTAACTTATGCAAGGTCACACAGCTGCTAAATTGTAGAGCCAGGATTCAAACCCAGGCAGTCTGATTTGGGCACCGGTGCTTTAACAATTACGTTTTGTGTTTCTTATCGGGCTTTGTATGCATGGTCATCCTCATGGAAGTCGTGTAGCTAGGCATGATAAGCCATACGTTATGGATGAAGTAATTAAGGCTTAGAAAATGGAAGATGGCAGGTCCCAGATTTTCTGACTTCCACATCAGCGTTCTCAGGAAGCCCTGGCTCAATAATGCCTGTGTTGTGCTGTCCCATCTCCCCACCAGCCCTTTGAGGCAGACCTGGCATGGGAAAACAAACATCAGACCAACACATATTGCTATTTAGAACAAAGTCATTGGAACCAGATTGCTTTTGTTTCAATACCAACTCTATCTTTTACTTATAGGTTATATCAACATTCTGGGCTTCAGTATCTGCTCCCAAGAGTTAACTGTAAGGATGAAGTGAGTTACTACCTATAAGAGTATGTAGAACAGCGCCTGGCACATAATAAGTATTCAAGGACCTGTGTGTACAGGGTCCTTCAGTATTACTTGCCAGTGCTTTATATTGGCAAAACAAAAGTCCTCCAAGGACACCTGGGAACGAGTGCACTTGTATTATGTTTAGCTCTTTCTTTCAACACCTACAACTATACTCAATCTCTTTACTAGTGCTATTTCTCCAATAAACAGTCTACTTTGCACGGCTGAATACTTTCTGTAGAGTTAATCTGGTGGCTTACAATAAGGAGAGTGAGGACAGTGTGGGAGAAAAAGCCTGGGTGTGGCGCTGTCAGGGGAGGGGAGATTGAATGTAGGCTTTGACACTTATCACCTATGTGACCTTGGGGAAGTTACTCAACTTCTCTGAATTCCATTTCCTTATCTGAAAAATGAGAGGGACTTCCCTGGTGGCAGTGGCTAAGACTCCACACTCCCAGAGGAGGGGACCCAGGTTCGATCACTGATCAGGGAACTAGATTCCACATGCATGCCACAACTAAGAGTCCGAATGCTGCAACTAAGGAGCTGGCGAGCCGCAACTAAGACCCAGTGCAACCAAATAAATAAATAAATAAATATTTTTTAAAAATGAGAATAGTTACATTTCCCTTACTGAGTGGTATGAGGATGAGTACTACATGTGTGGCACGTGAGAGCAAGTCACAGCTCTATTAGTGTAACAGGGAAGAACAAATCTGACTCCATATCATATCTATTCCTTTTTACTTTAAACTTTATGCTCTATTGCCTGTGCTTAGTCATGCTGGCTCTGCACCTTTTGTAAAAGAACATTGCCTATAGCCTGAAATATACAGGATAGCCTATTCTCAAGGCTCTGACCTTTTTTTTTTTAATAGATCTTTATTGGAGTATAATTGCTTTACAATACCGTGTTAGTTTCTGTTGCACAACAAAGCAAATCAGCCATATGCATACACGTGTCCCCATATCCCCTCCCTCTTGAGCCTCCCTCCCACCCTCTCTATCCCACCCCTCTAGGTCATCGCAAAGCACAGAGCGGATCTCCCTGTGCTATGCTGCTGCTTCCCACCAGTCAACTATTTTACATTCGTTAGTGTATATATGTCGATGTTATTCTCACTTTGCCCCAGCTTCACCCTCCTACCCCATGTCATCAAGTCCATTCTCTATGTCTACCTCTTTATTCCTGCCCTGCAACTAAGTTCATCAGTACCTTTTTTTTTTTTTAGATTCCATATATATGCATTAGCATATGGTATTTGTTTTTCTCTTTCTGACTTACTTCACTCTGTATGACAGACTCTAGGTCCATCCACCTCACAACAAATAACTCAGTTTTGTTTCTTTTTATGGCTGAGTAATATTCCATTGTATATATGTGCCACATCTTCTTTATCCATTCATCTGTCGATGGACATTTAGGTTGGTTCCATGTCCTGGCTATTGTAAATAGTGCTGCAGTGAACATTGTGGTGCCTGTCTCTTTCTGAATTATGGTTTTCTCAGGGTACATGCCCAGTAGTAGGAATGCTGGGTCATATGGCAGTTCTATTTTTAGTTTTTTTAAGGAACCTCCATACTGTTCTCCATAGTGGTTGTATCAGTTTACATTCCCACCAACAGTGCAGGAGGGTTCCCTTTTCACCACACCCTTTCCAGCATTTATTGTTTCTAGCTTTTTTGATAATGGCCATTCTGACGGGCGTGAGGTGATACCTCATTGTAGTTTTGATTTGCATTTCTCTAATAATTAGTGATGTTGAGCATCTTTTCATGTGCCTCTTGGCCATCTGTATGTCTTCTTTGGTGAAATGTCTATTTAGGTTTTCCACCCATTTTTTAACTGGATTGTTTGTTTTTTTGATATTGAGCTCCATGAGCTGTTTGTATATTTTGGAGATTAATCCTTTGTCTGTTGTTTCATTTGCAAATATTTTCTCCCATTCTGAGGGTTGTCCTTTTGTCTTGTTTATGGTTTCCTTTGCTGTGCAAAAGCTTTTGAGTTTCATTAGGTCCCATTTGTTTATTTCTGTTTTTATTTCCATTACTCTAAGAGGTGAGTTAAAAAAGATCTTGCTGTGGTTTATCTCAAAGAGTGTTTTTCCTATGTTTTCCTTCAAAATTTTTTTAGTGTCTGGTCTTACATTTAAGTCTTTAATCCATTTGGAGTTTATTTTACACGTAGCTGTCCAGTTTTCCCAGCATCACTTATTGAAGAGGCTGTCTTTTCTCCATTGTATGTTTTTGCCTCCTTTATCAAAGATAAGGTGACTGCATGTGCATGCGTTTACCTCCGGGCATTCTATTCTGTACCATTGATCTATATTTCTGTTTTTGTGCCAGTACTGTACTGTCTTTTTTTTTTTTTTTAATTAATTTATTTATTTATTTTTGGCTGTGTTGGGTCTTCGTTACTGTGCACAAGCTTTCTTTAGTTGTGGTGAGTGGGGGCTACTCTTTGTTGCTGTGCGAGGGCTTCTCATTGTCGTGGCTTCTCGTTGTGGAGCACTGGCTCTAGGCACGCAGGCTTCAGCAGCTGTGGCATGTGGGCTCAGTAGTTGTGGCTTGTGGGCTCTAGAGCTCAGGCTCAGTAGTTGTAGCACACGGGCTTAGTTGCTCTGCAGCATGTGGGATCTTCCCAGGCCAGGGCTCGAACCCATGTCCCTTGAATTGGCAGGCAGATTCTTAACCACTGCACCACCAGGGAAGCCCTACTGTACTGTCTTGATTACTGTAGCTTTGTGGTATAGTTTGAAGTCGGGGAGTCTGATTCCTCCAGCTCCGTTTTTCTTTCTCAAGATTGCTTTGGCTATTCGGCGTCTTTTATGTTTCCATACAAATTGTGAAATTTTTTGTTCTAATTCTGTGAAGAATGCCATTGGTAGTTTGATAGGGATTGTACTGAATCTGCAGATTGCTTTGGGTAGTATAGTCATTTTCACAATATTGATTCTTCCATTCCAAGAACATGGTATATTTCTCCATCTGTTTATGTCATCTTTGATTTCTTTCACCAGTGTTTTATAGTCTTCTGAGTACAAGTTTTTCATCTCCTTAGGCAGGTTTATTCCTAAGTATTTTATTCATTTTGTTGCAGTGGTAAATGGGAGTGTTTCCTTAATTTCTCTTTCTGATTTTTCATTGTTGGTGTATAGGAATGCCAGAGATTTCTGTGCATTAATTTTGTATCCTGCAACCTTACCAAATTCATTGATAAGTTCTAATAGTTTTCTGGTGGCATCTTTAGGATTTTCTATGTATAGTATCATGTCATCTGCAAACAGTGACAGTTTTACTTCTTCTTTTCCAATTTGTATTCCTTTTATTTCTTTTTGTTCTCTGATTGCTGTGGCTAGGACTTCCAAAACTAAGTTGAATAAGAGTGGTGAGTGTGGACATCCTTGTCTTGTTCCTGACCATAGTGGAAATGCTTTCAGTTTTTCACCATTGAGTATGATGCTTGCTGTGGGTTTGTCATACATGGCCTATATTATGTTGAGGTAGGTTCCCTCTATGCCCATTTCTCCTCCCCCCTCAGTCCCCCTATGTCCTACCAGTTCACTCTGGGGTTCCTCCCATCTCCTTGGGGGTCAGAGTCCCCCATTAGTGGCCAGCAGGCACCCTAATTGTGGGGAGACGCTAACTCCGCATCTTCCCACACCACCATCTTGACTCCTCCCCTACAATCCAAGGCTCTGACCTTTAAGAGTCCATTCATATAGAGACAAAAAGTTGCAGAACAGAGAATAACGTTTGTTTTATGAGAGGTTTACAGCAATGTCATGACCTGACCTACATGGACAGCTACAGGAACAAAGGATTGTGACACCAAGAAGTTTGCAACTAACCACGCCCCTCCCTCACCTTGCCTTTAAAAGTGCTTTGCTGAAACCCTTCAAGGATTAGGGGTTTTTTGGGGGCACGAGCCACCCGTCTCCTTGCATGGCCCTGCAATAAACCTTTCTCTGCTCCAAACTCCGATGTTTCAGTTTGTTTGGCCTCACTGTGCCTTGAGCACGCGGACTTGTGTTCGGTAACATTAGTAATGATTTCACAGTGTTACATCACTGTTTCCTGACTATGTGCTCTTCGCCTGTGAGGGCAAAGTCTTTTGATGGTCTTTCAGAAGATTTTGCATGCTTCGTGATGGTCTTTGTGAGCAGACTGTTCATGACAACACAACTACTTACTGGCCAACTCTTTAGTCTGCAGACATAAACATTTATAAATTTACTTTTTATGAATAGAGCAGATATGTGAGGTTTCAAAATGGTCAGAATGCTAAATATGGCCCAGTGATAACTGCTGAGTAGGTCGAACTCCCATTTACTGACTCCCTACGTGCCAGGCATTTTACTTCTCTCTATGCACTGAGAATCAAAGAGGAAATGTAACTTGCCCAACGTCATAGAGTTCCACGTGTGCAGAACCAGCCCCCAAACTCATTAACTCCTTCCCTTCTTTCTTTCTTTCTCTCCTCACTCTCTCCTTTCTTCTTCTTTCCTTCATCCGTTCTTCTTTCCGTACTTCTCTCCCTGTCCTCCTTTTCCATTTAATAAACGTTTTCTGAGAACTTACAGGAATGCCAGTGCATCGTAAATCTCTGGGAGAAAATGACAGAGGGAACATTTCCAGCTGCAGATGACTTACCTGTCTTGAAAATAAGTTTCTCAACTAACTTTGGGGTTCTCCTGAGTGAGTACTCATCAGACCTCAGATCATGGACAATCCACTGGGTATCTATCCATCCCAATTGATTTCAAGTAAAGTTCTTTGGTTTCTTTTGAAACTTTGATGTATAGCCTCTGGTAGTAAATTTTAAATTGGAGTATATGTTTTATTAATGAAAGAAATAATACAAATATAAAAATAGGGCAACCTCTGAGAGCCAAAGTTAAGCCGTGAAACTATCAGTACTATAATTTCTTAAAAATATATTACAGTGGTATCATATCCTGTACCTGTTTAACTTACTTAAGTTCATCTGTATAGGCTTGGCAAAGAGAGAGAAAGGTAGTGGGTAGGAAGGAGGCGATACAAAAAGTGAACAATTTAAATAATGCAGGAAATTCAGGCCATATTCCATCAGTATGCCTCCTCTGGATTGAGCTTGAGATGTGATGGGAACCTACTGTGATGGGAACCTACTATTTCTATGTTTATCTCATAGCGTGGGCACCTTGCCATGCTTAATGGGATTCCAGTATTTAAAAGTAATCATTTTTCATTCAACGTGTCTCCTAAATGCCAATGCATTGCTGTTCCAGAGAAAAGGGTGGTCTGTGTGGGTGTGCAGCCCTGATGGACTCCAGAATGTTGATCTCCAATGCAGTGCCATTGAAGGGCTGGTCAAGGGGGTAAATTTGACTACACACATTTCTCATCTTACATTCTGTCTTTGGAGCTTACCTTTTCATGGTTAGAGACACCTCTGCTTGATGTTTAAAATTAGTGTCTGTTAAGGCCCCTACATAATAAATAATGGCTTTTCATCTGCAAATGGTAATAATCTCTAGAAGGAGATAATTTGCAAGGACATTAACTTGAAAGGCAAGCCACCATTAATTAGAAATCTTAGCATGTTGGCTTGTAAATGGCTAATTAAGTCTCTATTGAGATCAATTGCAGGTAAGAGGCAACGAAGAACAACCTAGGAATATGAAAGCAATGTTCTCTTTTGAATTGGACTGTGCTGAAAAAGAAAGGGACGTCCAGGTGGAATTCTAGTTAAGAAAAAAAAAGTATCCACCAACAAATTAAAAAGGAAACAAAGGGGAAAAATAAGAGCAGTTAAAATTAAAAATGGAATCCATTACCTGTGTAAACACTTGTATCACTGCATGATCTGAAAATACTCTCAGGACTGCTTTTTTTAAAACAAGTGTGTAAAATGTCTTTAAATCCCCCAGAGACACACCAATGATTTTACTAGAATTAAATATTTCTAATTATATGTTATATAATTTGACATTCTGTTTTTCTTCCCCCCACACACATCACAGGAGGGTAAAGTGATGTTGCCAAATCTGGCTCCCTGTTTATATTGTTTCCCCAGCCTGTTCATTGTTTCCTTATTTTCCTTGTTTATCAGAAAAAATCTCATTTCTATTTTTGCTGCAACAGTAATACCATTTTAACTGTCAAAAAATACATAAGCATCACAATTATATTTAAGGCCTGTCATTTTGTCCGTTCTCTCTTTTTTTCAAATTTAATGGGCAAAAATCAAGAAACTCCACTCCTTAGTTCTCAATCTATCCATCATAACCTAGATTTAGAAATTCCTGAGTAAATGCTTTTGAGAGGTTCGTTTTGATCTCTTTAAGCCTTGATCATTGGTTTCAGTTTCCTGGGTGCAGTTTGGACTGAAAGCGGCAAGCCAGTCAGAAATCACCAAGAAGGAAGATGGCTGCTTGGTCGAAGGACACCCAATGGTTTTCTCATGCTCTTCACTGACCACTGTTCAGAGTAACACGTGTCAGTAAATAAACAAGCTCCTCTTTCCCTCTGACTCTCACAACCCCAAGAAGCGTGGTAGGGAAGCCCCCAAATTAAAGCATCCCCTCCTCTAGACATCTCATTATTTGGAAATCCACAAAAAGTCAGGTGACCATCTCACACATATTTGACCAAGTTTCCTGGTTTTAGGCAACAGAAACCAACTCTGGGCATCCTATCTTAAGCAAAAGGAAATGTACTGCAAGGTCATCAGAAGTTTGTGAAACCTATGAAAGTTGCAGGGGCATGATCTGGGCACAGGAAGGCTCTAAGACAACTGCAGAGAGCCAGAACTCCGGACACATCTTTGCGGGGGCAGGGAGAGTCTGTAACTGGACACTTGCTGGGGTAAGTCCCCCCATCAGCCACTCCTGCTTTTCTGCTACTTACTCAAGATTCACACACCTGAAACAGAGAGCCTACATGCCTGAGTTTAGGTAATACAATGCCAACTTTAGCCTAATCCAGCTTTCTAATGGACTCTTTTGGTTATAAGTCTTGGTTTTAAGTTTCTTTTTAAAGAATAGGCAAGAGCTAAAGTTTCTTACTTTCATTTCAGTTACCTGCATTCCATTCGCCATGATATTCTTTTTTTAAAAAAAATTTTATTTATTTATTTATTTTATTTTTGGCTGTGTTGGGTCTTCGTTTCTGTGTGAGGGCTTCCTCTAGTTGCGGCGAGCGGGGGCCACTCTTCATCGCAGTGCGCGGGCCTCTCACTATCGCGGCCTCTCTTGTTGTGGAGCACAGGCTCCAGACGCGCAGGCTCAGTAGTTGTGGCTCACGGGCCTAGTTGCTCCGTGGCATGTGGGATCTTCCCAGACCAGGGCTCGAACCCGTGTCCCCTGCATTGGCAGGCAGATTCTAAACCGCTGCGCCAACAGGGTAGCCCTCGCCATGATATTCTTAAACATTTATTTTGTTGGGCCAATAAGTTGGCAGATAATGAATTGGAAAAGTGTTTATTAAATGGCAATAAATAAAACATTACTAATTAATTCATCTGATTTGGAATTCATTTACTGATTTGTGGAGTAAAACATGAGGTTTCTCCAGAGAGCCAATGAAGATAAATTTGTTCTCTAAAAGAATGGGAATAAAAATTTGTCACGCTCTTTGTTCACTCAAAAAATGCTCATGGAGAGCAAAGATTCTTATTTTGCTGGTTTCTTATGATGTTCTGATAACAGAGGTTGTCTGAAAATACAAAGAACCCCCTGAAAACACAGTTTATAGCATGGCATGCCAAGCTTCTCTCTCGCACCACTCATATTTCAAGCAGTGTGAGCTGGGGACATGCCTTAGCTCCAAGCACAATGTAGGCAGCCAACAAATAGTGAATTGCACTAAATTAAATTGACCCAAAATGCTCATCCAAGAGAAAAGCACTGGTCTCTCCATGATTCCCCAATATGGTTCTGAAAAAAGTATTTGTCTAGGAGTAAGGACATCCTTGTATTTTTTATCTTCCACTAGCCAGGCTCTCAAAGTTTAAGAAAAAATCCCAGGGTCTGTCCTTTCTGATTCCTCTTCATCAGCACTAGACTTAATTATTTACATGTAATTTGTTGAAATGTCAGTGTTTAATTTTTAAAGCCAGTGATTATCAGTGCTTTAATAAATACTGTTTAATATCAACAAGGGTGTAAAATGTGTAAACTACTCCATCTCCTGTTTTTCTCACAAATAAAGTTTTTAAAATGCTACCCATTTCCCATCATCTCATCATAATCCACTCCCTTACTTTCTCTTTACTGTTGAAATTGGCATAAGCCTGGCTGGATCCACTATTCACTAAATTTTGCAGAGATTAAATGTCATAGAAGTACGATGGCTCTTCTATGTGAAGAATCACACCTGAAGTCCCCCCTACTACTCCATGGCCTGGGAAGGAGCATGACACATGGGAACGTGCCACACTAGAGTTTCCAGGTAACTACGGACTTTTACAGTCTATTCAATAGGAACTCTGCCACTGTCCATGCATTCTCCTTTCTGACTTTCAGTACTTTCTAAATGGCGTGAACTTTCTAAATGGTGTGTAAAAAACTTGGTCACATCTGACTCAAGAGAAGTGGGATGGAATTTTATTCATTAAATAAGGACATATTAAAACGTGTTAACATAAATATTACTGGATATGAACATTAAATTTTATCAGCATATAGCTTGTGAATTTAACATGTCTGTTAAAAATGAGATTCCTAGAAGCTTAATCTACATGTATCATTCTAAGAAAGAGATTCCAATGTGTTCCTTCATAGAAGGAGAACTTCTGTCATCACAGTGTTTTCTGGACTAACTACAGAGAGTTGGCATCGGGACTTCACATTTTCATTTTGGCATTTTAAAGACGGCTCTGTCCTCCCCCCATCATAAGCTTCTCCATTTCCTCTCCCTGTTCCTTCTTGTTTCCTCTCCTCTTTTGTCACTTCTCCCTAGAGACACAGTTCCACTTCTCATTTCCATGAAATCTTGGTCTAACATCAGTTAAACATTCTCTACAGTGCCCGGAGCTCTTTGGAACAGAGACGTTATATAAATCTAATGAATAAATAAAAGACTCGCTGTATCCTTGGGCCCTTGTATTGCCTAGTGCTGATGAAGTTAGCCATTTTCTAGGATATGAATAAGTATGTTACTGAAATGAAGGCTAAATGAAACAATAAACTTCATTTAAATGAAGAGAGGGTACTCTTGTGTAATTCCAACCACACTAAGGGTCTAATCGTAACCTCTGTGCATATTTTTTTTTTTTTGCTAAGGTATATGTATCCAACTCTAATTCTAATACTGTTATTCATAAGACATTAGAATGCATTTTATAAACCTTTACTTTTTCTGCATTGCACGTAAGCTGTATTTTTCTGTTGGCATAACACATGCGTAGCTAAGAAGCCTGTGTGTTTATGTAATTATATTTGGGTTTCTGGTGGAATCCTCTAGGGACACTTGATTGATTTAAAATAATGAAATATCATTTGTAAGCTTAAGGGAGGTTTGGAGAGCTGGATGCGGTGCGTGCTGAGCACAGATTCTGGTATCATTACAAAAGCATCATTTCAGCTTTGTTGATTCCTTAATTGTCACAAATTCTCCACTTAGACACATATCTCAGCATCTAAAAATTAGAAAAATTTACTATTTTTTCAAGTTTGCCCCAACATTAGGCCTTTTTATTATCCAAAGGACAATGATGTCTTTGAAACTGACAATTTATTTCATACCCGGTTCTCTCCACTGGTGCCAGTGGCTGGAGCAACAGGGAAAATGGTGTAAGTTGCACTCTGTGAAATAAAGAAGCCAATAAAGTTCTCCTCAAATGGGAGTGAGCATATTTACATTTGGAAAATTTTCCTATATGGGTACTTTCACTGTGCAAAAATAATTCACTGATGTGGACATAATGCAGAGTGGCGAGTGGGGGAACAGAGAAGGATTTTATAGGCACTCCCATTGGGCCAGTTTTCTAGGAATGAATCAGGCTTAGTCTCCTAAGCTATATGGATGATGTGCTTTCTTGGTTTCACTGTCATTCTAATAAGATGATTCTGGTCTCAGATGTATCTGTCTTTTTAAAATATATTGGCCAACGTGGCAATGAGCTACTGCTGCTAAATATTGGTATGCCATTGAGTGGACTCATCTTGGAAGCTTTGCATTTCTCTTCGGAAAATGTTTATAAAGTAAATATTATAGGGCTTCCCTGGTGGCACAGTGGTTGAGAATCCGCCTGCCAATGCAGGGGACACGGGTTTGAGCCCTGGTCTGGGAAGATCCCACATGCTGTGGAGCAACTAGGCCCGTGAGCCACAACTACTGAGCCTGCGCGTCTGGAGCCTGTGCTCCGCAACAAGAGAGGCTGCGATAGTGAGAGGCCCGTGCACCGCGATGAAGAGTGGCCCCCGCTTGCCGCAACTGGAGAAAGCCCTCGCACAGAAACGAAGACCCAACACAGCCATAAATAAATAAATAAATAAATAAAACTAAAAAAAAAGTAAATATTACATCTTGCAAATTGCCTAATAAATCTAACCACAGCTGACTGGCCTAAGGGTGAACATCTGACATAAACTGAGTCAAGCCATTAATGCCTAATGACTTGTGAGGTGGCAGGATTAAAAAATAGAAAAGAGAAAATGAGCCAATGTGATTATCTCTTGGGAGTTTGAACTGGGAGACAGAGAGAGAAGGAGGTAATTACTAGGAGTCAAGGCTGTAAGGTTAAGTAGAGAGGCCCTAACAGGGTTAGATCATGGTAAGCTGTAGCTGGAAGGAATCTAAAATCACGAGAAAGTACCAGCTAGAAGATGAAGGTAATACCAACAGGGCAGGGAGCTAGGAAGTCACAGCTGAGCAAGGAACATAGCTGAGTCACGAGTATTTGATATAATCCTTTCCTTCTTTCTTTTTTTCCTTCCTTTCCTTTTTACCTTTCTTCCTTCCTCTCTTCTTTTCACAAAGAACACTTGCTGAGATACTGATTGTATCCCAGGAGGCAGGCATGATGATAAACAAAACGGACACAGTTGCTGCCATCATTATAGAGGTTTAAGTCAAATGAAGGTGATGGAAAAGTCCCAGGGCCATGCTCTAACCTTGGTCTCCAGAGCTATGGGGTAATATAAATTAAGGCATTTGTTCCAATGACAGGATCTCAGGGGCTACAACAAGGACAGTGACACAGACCAAACCTGAAATACCCGGGGAAAAAATTGATAAGCTCCAGAAAGTGAGCTTTCTCTAGTCCACTCTCAGAAATCCCACCCTACTCTCCCTCCTCATGATGCAATATTGTAGACGTGTAATTTTCCAGAAGGGACAAAACATGTCTGTCACGTTTGGCCTGTATCTTGAGAGATCATGTCCTACAGTAGCCTAAAAAGGCCATGGTCCAGTTCCTTGGGATTCTCTGACAGAACTCAAAAATTCTAGAAAAATCTCTATTTGAGAAACCTGATGAGTCACTGGAAGTGTGCTCAGTGTCGAAAAGATTGCATGATATGAAATTGATCAGCCTTGTTGCTCCAGAATATCTACTGAATGAATTCATGAATAACGAGGCTGGAGAAGCAAGCAGAGACCAGGTCTTGTATCTTAGAAGGAAAATGCAGCTGCTTCAGCTACAGAAAGCATCTGGGGTATCGCGATCAGGGTAAGCATTCTTTGAGGTTCTGTATATAAACACCTTGATTTAGGACTTCTGGCCTCCAGAAATATGAGAAAGTAAATTCCTATTGTTTTAAGCCACCCAATTTGTGGGGCTATGTTATGGTAGCCCTAAAAAAGAAAATACATTCCCCATAAAAGAAGACAACCACTAAACACTGCATGCATGAACAGATAAATGAATGACTTGAGGACTCGTTGAGTGGTAACCAATTCTCTACATCAAAACATAGAGTTTTAGAAATTTAACATGTAGCTAGATCTCACCGGGAGAGTAAACTGATATATACAGAGGTGAAAACATCTGCTCAAGGTCCCAAGGTAAGTGAAGAACCCACATCTCTTGATGATCACTCCTTCCCATCCACCACCAAGTTTTGCTGGAACTGTGTTATCAGAGTCTAAAGCAACCTAGTGGTACTTAAATTTGAGCTGTGTGAGAGTTTCATGATGGAGACAGAATAGAAGTAGCCTAGGCACGGCAATAGACGAGCTAAAAAATTAAAATGTACAATTAAGAATCTCTTACCTCCAGTGTCAGTTGCAAAAATTCTCCCACAAGCTTGAAGGCTGCAGAGTGGGAGGCTGTGGCAGCCTCTTTCTCTTTGCTCATCTCAGCCAACTTGATATTTTGTTCTTGTAGGGGAAAATGCCAGCCCTGAACCTCTTCACCTCTCTGCCTTTGCCCACGCTGTTCCCTCTGCTTAGATTGCCCCACTCTCAATGACTTCACTACAAAATACTACTCTCTTTAAGACTTAACTAATACCAACTCTCCCCTGACCCCCTGAGCTCTGTGCTCCCTAGCACTTCGAGATCTCAGCACCTTCTGGGCCTTAGCTTGCATCACCTTGTTCTGGCCATGGAACCGTAGATTAAGTCTCACTTAATTTCTCTGAGCCTTACTTTTTCCATTCATTTATTCATTCAGTCATACAATCTTTGGTATTTTGTGAGCAACTAATATTTTCCAGGTAGTGTTCTTAGTGTTGGAAAATGGAGGGGAAAAAGACAGACTAGGACCTTACTGTCATGGAAATTATATTTGAAATTGGGAGGGGCAGATAATAAATATGTAATGAATGGCATACTATAAGTTCTATGAAGAAACAAAGCCAAGGTGTCTAGGAGAAGGGGGCTAATGAGACTGAGGGTTCAAAGAAGGATTCATGAAGGAAATGATGCTTTAACAGGAACCTGAGTGACAAAGAAGAGCCTGTCTGGAGAAGATGTGGAGGAAAACACACTTAGTAAAGGGAGGAGCAATGGCTCCAGTATGGAACCCATCCTGGCACCTTCAAGGAACAGCAAGACCACTATAACTGGATTAAAGTATAATAGGATAAGAGTTATGGAAGATGAAGATGAACTAGACACAGCAGATGCTGAAGGACCTGCCAAACTGTGGGAAGCATTTGGGATCTTATTCTGTTAAGTAATGGGAAGCCATTGGAGAATTCTAAACAGGGTACTGTCATAATGTGATTTACTTTAAAAAATTATTGCTCTGGCAGAATGAGTAGGGAGTTGAGAGTGAATGCAAGGAGACCATTTAGAATGCATCATAGTAGTCTAGGGAAGAGACGATGGCTTCCAGGGTTCAGGACAACACACTGGAGCTGGAGAATGGTGGACAGATTTGGAATA
Source organism: Balaenoptera acutorostrata (assembly GCF_949987535.1). NCBI lineage: Eukaryota > Metazoa > Chordata > Mammalia > Artiodactyla > Balaenopteridae > Balaenoptera > Balaenoptera acutorostrata. The sequence goes on along the minus strand of NC_080073.1, from coordinate 27,155,759 downwards.
CACGTTGGAGGTAGAACTGACAAGATGAACTGGAAGCTGGGGGTAAAAGATGGAACAGAGTTATTCAGGGATTGCTCCTAGGTTTTGACTTGGGCTACCTGAGGTGCCATTTGCTGAGTGGAGACTAAATCCACACCCCTGTACTGTCATGATCCAAGCACTGCCAACCCTTGGATTTGTGACATCTGTATTTGTGAGGGACTAGAATCTAGTGAATAAGAATTTGAACTCCGGAGGCAGACTTGGGTTTGAATCCTGGCTCTGCCACTTCTCAGCTGTGTGTGTCCTTCGGCAAGTTTATCAACCTCTCTATGGCTCAGTTTTCTCAACTGAAAAATGAGCAGTAGAGAATGGCTGTTATGTTGAGGATTTAATGAGATAATGCATATTAAAGGCTTAGTACAATTCCTGGGACATTATGCATTCAAAAATGCTGGTAGTACTGGTCATTGTTGTCATCTTTCTTTTGCAGTGTTCTTTCCTTGAAGGAGTATCCCAGTTCTTAAGACTTCCCATGGTACTGTTGCTTCTCTCTGGTTCTCCTACACTCCCCAGTAGTGTCACCCTAAGGCTTCTCTCCCCCTCACAATGCCTTGTTACTCCTTATCAGAGCTTGCTGGTCCCATGCCTCTTAGATCTGTCATAGTGCTGGCCTTCATGATCAGTTCCATTGGTACAACTTTAGAAGAAGCCATCTTGTGTAAGGGAAAACTCACTGAACTTGAAGGCAAACATCTCATTCACTAACACACAAGCTGGGACTTCAGAGTTTGATAAGGTCAAATGAAAAAATTTTAACAAATCCTTCTGAATTTGGAAAGCTGAAATATCAAGAATTTAGGAGAAATTTTGTTGGGATAAGGGAAGAGCTGTTATTTACCGCTCTAAGAAATAGACTGGCAGCACAACCTTGAATTCCAATGAGACCAAAGTGGCCCTATGAACCAGAGCTTAATGCAAGGCTGATGCATTGCAAAGCTTTGCATTGCAAAGCTTAATGCAAGTAGATGCTGAATAAATACCTCATCAATTGGTTTGAAGTAAATTTTTGTGAATTTTTTAGTACCTCTTTGCACTGCACAATTGAACAATGATTGTAGAGTAGATAAGACTAGAGATATTCAAACAAGACAAGAGACTTCATTTGTACCTATTATTAGGGCAAAATTTATCCTCTTGCTCTATAATTTTAATTTTCACAAAGCCCTGAGTCAACATTATTTAACATCACAAACTTTTTGGGCACATCCCCGATGATGAATTACTTATCTGCATAATTTATTATAATTTTTACTGTCACGAAAGAATAAATGGTAATTAAATGAGGTTCTATCATTTACTATGCTTTTGAGATTTGGTCAGCATGAGTGTCACTTAAGTCTTTTCATTGTAGCTAAATCTCTGCTTACTGGAAATTCCCCCTCAGTTCCCACCCTGTTTAGTGATTCAACCACAGGTAAAACAATTAGGCACGGTTCTTGGAAGTCAAATGGGGCTTGGAACAAAACTGGAAACTCTTGGAGTTTCAATTTGAATGTTGAGTTCAAAATGTAAATGACTTCCTTATGGTAACTACCAAAAGTGGAGAATGACATTCGAATTCCTTACCTAATTAGGAAATACTTTTTACAGCTATAAAGTCTCTATAGTTTTAAAATTAGACTGGTTGTTAACCTATGGGAGTTGGTTGAGTCATGTGGAATTCTAATACAATAGAATCTGGATCTTGGCTTCTATATTTAGCCTCACTCTAATTCATTCTTTTTTATTTTTACATGCATACAACCCAACTTAGCAACTGGTAATTACTGGGTAGGAGAAGAGACATCCAGGGTTTTTCTTAGATTGCAAGAAGGGCCTTGTCTATAGATTTATGATTCTTAGCTAATGAGTTCTAATGAGGTCAAAACTTGAATTTGACATTGAATGGGTGATAGGGTTCACGTGGAAAAAGATTGAGCCTTGATGACCACTCACTGCCCTCTTAACCTTGATTCACCATCTTGAAATTCATGCTATTTGTTATGGCCTTTCACAACCTTTTTAGAGGGATTAAAGTACCTTAATAGGAATTTTAAAATATTTTTGTGACCTATAACTACTAGTGGGAGAAAATTTAATGCACAAGGTCTTGATACACTAATGGGTCTTTAGCTTTGTCTTTATATAAGAAAGATCATGTATTTTAGGTAAAGCTGAGATGGTCTTACCTTTTATAAATTATAGATGGTAAATGTGCTCAGACATGGACATGTATAATAAGATCTTTTGAAAGAACCAAGCATTTCCTGCTAAAGTATTATAACAGCATAATTTAGAATTATTTAGAGTGTTTTATGAAATGCCTGCTTGTTTATTATACTCACTTATCCTTCACAGTAAGGTAAATAACACTTAAGGGCAAAATATGATTAGAGTCAAATAAACGGAATGGCACATGATAACATTGCCAGCATATAATATGGTCTTTATGAAAGCTCTAAATGGGAAATTATATAATATTCATTTGTAGTCCAATCCCAACATATTTTTAAAATAAAATCAATCAATCTTGACCACATGGGCAAACTGCATTAAAAATTCATACAGACTTTTTTTTTTCAACAGGGCCAGTTGTTCTCTTGTTGATTCTTATCTAATTATTTTACTCAGTATTGACAGTGATCATTTCCCACCATGAAGAGAGGCTCACAGGTCTGTGACTAAATCTTAAATTTGGTGGCATCATGAAGAACAAAATGGAAATGTTCCTAAAATCAAGGGGCATGGAGAGGAATTCCACAAGACCATCTCTCAGCTTCAGATGGCCCAGAGAACAGTCAGACCTCAGTTTGAGGGATCAGATTTTCATTCTTCAGTCAAATGAATACGATGTTTGCTCTTCAAAGAAAGTTGGTATTACCTATTCATTTAAAAAAGTGGGACTAGGGCTTCCCTGGTGGCGCAGTGGTTAAGAATCCGCCTGCCAATGCAGGGGACATGGGTTCAAGCCCTGGTCTGGGAAGATCCCACGTGCCGCGGAGCAATTAAGCCCGTGCGCCACAACTACTGAGCCTGCGCTCCAGAGCCCGCAAGCCACTACTACAGAAGCCCGCAAGCCACAACTACTGAAGCCCGCGCGCCTAGAGCCGGTGCTCCCCAACAAGAGAATCCACCGCAATGAGAAGCCTGCGCACCACAATGAAAAGTAGCCCCCATTGGCTGCAACTACAGAAAGCCCACGCAGCAACAAGGACCCAACGCAGCCAAAAATAAATAAAAATAAAATAAATAAAAAAGTGGGACTAACATTGTTTGACACAGACTTGGGAACAAAAGCAATCTTATTGAACAAGTAATAGTAATTAAACCTTCTAACCTGAGGCATGGAGTTAAGCCAGGGTGAATAGCAAGAAAGGGTTTTAAGAAGGAAAAACAAAAAATATGCATTGGAAACAAACAAAATCAATTACATATTAGATCACTGGATAATCCCTTCAATTGGAAACATACTCTGTTTTGTTTTTCTTATCTGGGAAGCCTTTAGGCCTTAGTTTCTAAGCTTTAGCTTGTTCATTTCATCTAAAAGTGTCTAATCTCTTATTGACAAAGACATTTTATGTTTTCATTATCATCCTGTTCTTCCCTGATAGATGTGTATGTCTTTAAAATTCTCAGCCTTTAAAAACTTTCTAAGGTTACTCAACTAGTGAGAAGGAAAATCCATTTCCAACAAGCTTCTCTTCCCTCAGCTCTCAGTTCCTGGTTCCCTTGTGCTACCTTTGCCACCTGGGTCTTTTCATTTTTGTGGTCCTCTCCATAGATCTAGGTGCTTTCAGGCAGACTGGTAAGGTTTCCAGGACTGCTGCCTTGGAGATCAGATTTATCTGGCTCCAAAAATTGGCCCTGCCACATCTTAGCTTAGGGGCTCTGAATAAGTTACTTTTAATCTCAATGTCTTCCTCAGTAAAAAAGAGAATAATAATGTTGCCTACCTCATTGTAAACACTTTAAACACTAAGAATATGTGCCTGAAAAATTTTAGCCATTTTAAATTTTTATTATTTTTAGGCATTTCCCTGCCCTACCCAAAATAGCATGGTATAGTGGAATATATACTACTACTAATGATAATAATAATAACTAAGATTCATTGAGCCTTTACTATGTATTAAGCTGTTCTAAGTGTGCTATGAATTATTAATATATTTAATTTTTATAACTCTTTTAAGTTGTTCTACTATTATCTACATTTATAGATCAGGAAGCTGAACCTCGAAAAGGTTAAAAACTTGCTCAAGTTCATATGATTAGTAAATGGTAAAGGCAAGAGTTAAGACCAGGCAGTCCATAAACTGCTGACATATGTAGTCGTAAAGTTTCCATCTAGAAGTCAGCAGACCTGGGAAAGTAAATAAAAACATACAAAGCCCTCGGAGATTTTCCAGGCTGGTCAGTTGTAAGCTGAGTTACCTTCAGTAATTCACTGTATCTTTCTTCATTTCAGATTCCTCATCTCTAAAATGAGCATAAGTGTTCCCTACCTACCTACAAGATATGGTAAGGATTAAATAAGGGTAGTTGGGCATACTTGATTAGTTCTCAAGTGTAGGTTATAATTATTAATTTCAAGTAATAGCTGTGAAAGTGTTTCATAAACTCTGGAAGAGCTACTTAAATGTAGAGATCCTGCTGATGATCATGATGATTTCCAAAGGGCCTTGATCACTGCAAGAAATTGAGAAACAAATCCTGGCTAAGATCGTCTTAGCTCTTGGGAGCTTAGGATGCTGTCTTCTTTGTTATTGACATGGTATTTGGGTATATTCCTTCACTGCTCAACTCAGTAGCAAGGATTTTGAGAACTAAGGTTCCTGAGATCATCCCACTTAAGCCAAGATCTCTGTCCACTGGAAAATAATTGTCTGAGGCTTGCTTTGGTGTGCCAAAATTCATGATGATGAGCCAGGTCTTTCTACGGGAAACTATTTTATAAATTACTACAGCTAGAGTGATCTTGGCACAATCCAAATCTGAGTGAACCATCCTCTCTGTGTTATTATCCTTCAATATGTTCATTGTTCTGGAGATAAAATCCAAAATCCACATCCTGATCTCCATGTCCAGCATGGCTGTCTGTCTCCTTGTCTTCTTGGGTCATAGCACACTCACTGCCTCATTTTCTGCTGTTATGACTCTGGTCTTCTTTTAAGCCCTTCTCCCCACGGGGAGCTATTCTCTTGCATGAGCTAGTCTCTCTGCCTAGCACATTCTTACCCCTAGTCTTTTCCTCTTTTAGCTAATTATTTGAAAAACAAATAATTGGAGCCAAGCTCCCCTGCTTTTCATCCTCTAGAATATACGATTTTCTTCCTGGAAATGGTAGAATTTGGAAAAGTCAAGAAAAACATACAAAGCTGTTCAAGATTTTCCAACTAGATCAAGGCAGAAAAAATGAAAGAAAAGTGATATTTTTCTCCCTTTGTACAGAAACAGTTGAGAGAGGAAACAAAGTAAAATGATAAAAGAGAAGGTAAGTAGATTGAATTATAGTGACTTCCAAGAAGCTGTCAATCAAAACTTCTTTGTAAGAAGAAACTGGAACAAAGGGAGCAATACACATAATGGGATTGTGAATTTTGATGAGAAAATGTAAGGGGAAAGAATCAGGGCTTTATTTTCTTTGCATGGTTTTGAATTTGATTTAACATTCTGTCAGAGCTGTGTTTTAGAGGAATGTCTTTCAGGAACTTGCTTGTGTTTCCTTTGCTTTAATGGAGGCATCGTCCTGAGGGTGTGTGGCACACTGATGTGGAGTGGGGGAGTCAGACCTATGGGTACCCTGCCTGGCTCTGCCACTCACTAGCTATGTGACTCCTGGTAAGTTACTTCCACCTCTGGAACCCACTTTCTTCATCCATTAAATGGGGATAATAAAAGTATCCATCTCATGCAGTTATTGAGATGATCCAGTGAGATGACACAGAAGGTCTTGGCACACACTAGAAGCTTAATAAACATTAGATGTCATTATTATTGCTGCGAGTTCATGGTTGTCTTTCAGTATTCTCATCTGGAAGCCTTGGTTTGCAGGCAACTGCATCTATCTCAAATGCTAGGTTAGGAAGCTCACGTATGGATTCATTGCCTTCTTGACAATACTCTGAACTCTCCCAGAGCAGGCTCCATCGTATATGCCTCCAGAGAAGAAACCAGTTAATTCCCTTTCCCTGAATCTGGGAATCTCTCTTGCTCTCTCCTACCTCTGAATGCCCAAGAAGGTCTTCTCATTCTGGCTTATTGCATACTGAAAGAAGAATATTAGAGGAAAACCTCATGTTACTCTAAGGGATGTGGATAATTCATGTGAAGATTCACACATATATTTGCATAGGATTACTGAGGGGTAGAAGATATTGTCATTATCTACTCAAATCTAAGATGAAGGAAAATGCTTTCCTAAGAATAATCAAAGAAGAGAGCTGGAAAAACACCAAAGGCATCATTCGGTCTACTGTTCTCAAACCTGTCTCATGATCAGAATCACCTGGAAAGCTTTCAACCAATGTACAGTCCCAGGCTGACCCAAAACTACTGAATGTTATTTCAACAAAGTAGAACCAGACAATCTGATGTACTATACCTCTCCCTGGGTGATTGTGATGATTGGTCAGGTCTGGGAATTACTGGTTTGGAACAAAGTTGACAAATGGGTGTCATCCCACTGCTGACACTGTAAATTGGATGTAACTACTGGAGGGTTGGAATGGGAATCATTCTATCACTGTTTCTGGGTCCAGTGAGAAAGTGTACTGTTCAGTTAACAATATTTCATGTGGCCTTGGGTGAGGAGGATGGTGGTTCCTCTGTCTTGTACCTACCAGCATTGATCAACTTCAGTATTCTCATTTTCTAGATGTGACATGAGAAAGAAACTGACTTACTGTATCAGTTGGCTGTAGCTGCTTACAATCTTTCCCCAACATCATTGTGCTTAAAAGGACAATCATGTATTTGCTCATGATTTTGTGGGTTGCCTGGGTGGGTTTTCTGGTTTGGGTTGACTTGACTAGGGTCAGATGATCTAGAATAGTCTCATTCACATTTGGATGCTGGTTAGTCTAGTGGGACATCATTCATTCACAGTCTGGCTATAGGCTTAAATTCAAGCATCATCAAGCAGGCTGAACTTTCTCACATATGGCAGAATGGGTCTCAGCCACCAGAGACAGCAAAGCCCAGTGTGCAAGCACTTTCAAACCTCCGCTTACATTTATTTGCTAATGTTCCATTGACTGAAACACATTACTTAGCCAAGCCTGGCTTCAAGGGGTGGAGAAAGAGATTATACCTCTTGATGGGACCGGATGGGATGGGATGGGATGGGATGGGATGGGATGGGATGGGATGGGATGGGATGGGATGCAAAGTCACATGGCAAATGATTGTGCACACAGACGAAAAGGACTTTGTGATTATTTTGCAATTTGCAATACTTCTAAAATCACACCTTTGATTTGTAGAAGAACTAGGACTAGAACTCAAGGTGCCTACTTCCCAGTTTTGTCTGAATTGAAACCAAAAGAAGTGTTATACATGTATAGCCTCTAATGCATATTTCGACCTGAAAAGTAGGACAGGCTAGGCAGAACTGGAGCTAGAGATAACTAGTCAGTCTGTAGGATTGTAGGGCTTGCTTCCACCACGGACGGCCTTAAGGAAGATGTCCAATGGGTTATAACGGACTCAGGCTGATTTCAACCAAGGTCATATCCAAGGAACCCAGCCTGGTGAGTGAGGTGTGGCAACAGGAGATTCCTTCCCAGTGACTACTTAAAATCCATAGAGTAGCAGCATCATGATTCCAGGTGGTCCCAAAGCCTGCCAGCAGGACAGGGTCAGCCTGGAAGGCGAGAGGGGTCTTTTGGGATCTATATAGGTTGCTGAGTTCCAGGGTAAGTTCCTCCAGGTTTTGCAATGCTTAACTCAAAGAGAGGATAGTCACACGGACTAAAATGTGAATGGCACACTCTGGAGTGGGGTTGTGCAACGTGGTAGCCCTGGTTCCCTATTCCAACAAGGGAAGTGTAGTGCAATCAGCAAAACAATGTATTGTCTCAATCAGATGAACTGGATAAAAATCTCTTACCACAATACATCAAGCAGTTTGGATACAACAGAATATGCACCGGTTTGGAAGGTGATAATAAAAATATTTAAAGCTATCATTTATCAAGCACCTGTAATGCCTAGATATCATCCTAAGTACCTGATATTCGGAATTGCTAAATTCACAGAAGATGGGAATTTTAAAGCCCTTTTTCTAGATGAGAAAAACAAAGCTCAGAGAAGTTATCAGATTTATTTGCATAAGATGATATGATTAGTTAGTGAAGGCAATTGGCTGCAGCCCCAGATCTATCTGATGCAAAATCTTGAGCTCTTTCTTATACTTTTCTTACTTCAAATGGACGTTGATGGGCTCTCTGTGCCTGGATTGGACCATCACCAGGACCATCAATGACCCCCTCTTAAAGGTAAATTCAAACATTTTCCCCTCAAAGTATAGACTCATGAGCAGCTTGAAAATGTATTACTTTGACTTCCACTTAGGAAGGTAAAATAGCCTAATATTTTATTAAATCCATGGGTCTAAAAAGAGAAACTTAAAAAAAAAAAACCCTAAATAACATTTTTGCCCAGTTACTTGGAAATCAGGCAATTAACACATCATTACTCAGACTGGTAATGAAATTAAGATAAAGTTTCATCAAAATAGCATATGCGGGCTTCCCTGGCGCAGTGGTTGAGAATCTGCCTGCCAATGCAGGGGACACGGGTTCGAGCCCTGGTCCGGGAAGATCCCACATGCCGCGGAGCAACTAGGCCTGTGAGCCACAATTTACTGAGCCTGCGCGTCTGGAGCCTGTGCTCCGCAACAAGTTGCAGAGCAACTAGGCCCGTGAGCCACAATTTACTGAGCCTGCGCGTCTGGAGCCTGTGCTCCGCAACAAGAGAGGCCACGACAGTGGGAGGCCCGCGCACCGCGATGAAGAGTGGCCCCCACTCGCCGCAACTAGAGGGGGCCCTCGCACAGAAACGAAGACCCAACACAGCCAAAAATAAATAAATAAACCCAAAAAAAGTTAAAAAAAAATAGCATATGCAATTTTACAGCCGCAGCACAATCGATATAAATATGAGCAGATGTGTCTGAGTCTCTGGGATTTATAAATACAGAAACATTGTTCCCATTTGGGGTAAAAAATCATTCTTTACCCTGGATCTGAGAACAGTGCAGCTCAGGGCCCTGGCGGGGCAGAGAAGGTGAGGAGACATAGCCAAGAGGCCTCTTCATTCCGTGCAACTTCCAATGACAGATGCTCTTACCTGGGAGAACCTCTGTATTTATGGCAGCAATGATATACACTGGGAAGTTGAGGTCAAGTGGTGAACCAAGTATCAAGCCAAACAGAGGGATTTTTGATATACTTGGGTTTTTCTCTCCTAGGAAAACAAGCAATGTCATGCTACCAATGTTTTGAGTTCCAAACACAGGCAGGTTTGGGGCTTCAAGTCTATTCTACATCACAGGTAGCTTTGCAAAGGTGAAATGACTTATCCAGAAGTGTGCTTTGCCCTTTTCCCCCCAAAACTGTTTCCTTACAAAGGAGTTAGCAGCTGAGCCATTAGTAAAAAGCCTCTGGCATTCTCTAACAGAGAAGGGAGGCAAAGAGAGAGAGCTCTGAGTTCCTGATATCAAGACACCTGAGGGGAGGGCACCAGGAGGAATCGGTTCTGCTCAGAAAGGCCAAAAGCATGGGGGTCCAGAGCACAGGCTCAGAAGGACCTTGGATGTGTCAGCTCACTAATTCTCTATGCTGTCTTTTCTCGCCTCGAAGATGGCATTTTGTGCCTCTGGAACCCAATGTGCCCTGGGGAAACAGGAGACGTGTTTACACAGATGCCTGGGGGAGGGGTGTGTAAACGGTGGACTTCCTCACCATAGAAGTTCCTGCTGCAGGCGGTCTACCCTCCCTGTCTGGAGCCTCCTTCAGCTCTCCTGAACAGGACTTTGGCAGAAGACCAGAGCAGCTGAGTCATCTTCAAGGAGGAGCTTTATCACCGCATCCACTCTAAGCCTTCCTCTAGTGGAAAAATACTCAGTGCTTTCCACAGCAGTCCTGAGCGCAGGGGTGGGAGAACGGGGGCTTGAGTGACAGGGGCGGCTTCCTTCTTGTCCTTAAGCCCAAATAAACAAGTCCCTTTCCCTCTGCTCTGCCTGAAGTGAACGGGAGCTACATCTTCAGTGGCTTGGCCACAGGCTGTGGGACACTGACATAGGTGCCTCCTAATTTGTCTCTGTCTTGCCTCAGAAGTGTTCTTTACCAGCCAGGCTTCCCATCTGGGCCTTTCCTGGTCCCTGCGGAGAAATGGAGGCTCCGGAAAGAACACATTCTGGTGACAAACCAAGCTCTGTGCGTCATGAAGAAGATGCAGGTGAAGCTGTGAGCTCTGGTTTCTCCTCACCTCCCTCCCAAACACCGGAAGCCCCAGAGCTCAGGCCCTTGTCTTCAAATGGAGATCTCTTAATCTGGCCCTCTTTGCTGAAGTCCATACTCCTTACAGCTGTCTTCTTAAATCCTCCACTGGGTCATCTAATAGGCATTTCAAACTTAGCACGTCCACCAACTCCTAACTCCCCGCCCCATCTCATGGACACCTTCCTCTCCTCATACTCAGATGCTGCTTGTTCCTTGTAGTTGCTCTGGCCAAAACCTTTGGAGTCGCCCACAAATCTTCTCTCCCTTTTACTCTTCTCATCTCAGCACATCCCGTTGGTTCTACCTTTAAAATATTTCTAGAATCACATTTCTTCTCGCCAACTCCACTCTTCCCATCGTGATCGAAACCAACATTATCTCTCCCTTGGATTCTGCCTTGGCCCCCTGTCCAGTTCTCCCTCCTTCTATTCTGCATCATCTCCCAATCTATTCCCAGCCCGGCAACCAGAGTGATCCTTTAAAACATACATTGGACCATGCCACTTCCATGTCCTAACCCTCCCATCTGACTTGGAGCAGGAGCTAAAGTCTTCACCATGGCCTGTAAGTCCCCCACAGTCTGCCCTGGCCTTCCATTCATGGACACTGCCCTCAGCCACATTGATCTCCTTGCTTCTCCTGGAACACACAACAACAAGTACAGCTCTGCTTCTGCCCCAGGACCTTTGCATTTGCTGTTGTGGATATCAGAAACACCCTTGATCTTTTAACTCTTTCCAGTCTTAGCTCAAATGTCATCTCAGAGCAGCCTTCTCAGATCACCATATTTCAAATTTCAACCCTCACCCTCAACATGGCTTCTCTTCTTTCCCTGCTTCAGTTTCCAACATAGCACTTATCATCCATGATCTGTTGGATAACAGCTTTTATTTCCTCATTTGTTTATAGCCTCTCTACCTGTCCACTGGGATTTAAGCTAAATGAGGTTAGGGTGTTTTGTCTTATTTTGTCTACTGCTATATTCTTGGCAGATAGAACAGTGCCTGGCACATAACAGGCATAGTAGACATGCAGTAATTATTCCTGGAATAAATGTTTAAAATTCTATGAAGAGGCATTGCAAATTGTAAAGTGCTATTACAGGTGCAAAAGGCTTTTGAACTCAGATGATTCCAGATCTATTACAACCTATCTACCCATTAACCTATCATCTATCTTTGCTTTCTAGCTTTAGATACACTTACAATCAAAATAGATATTCATTTATCACCTTGGGAGTGTTCCTCAAAGAGATGAAAAGCGTGTCAGTGTTACTGGCGAAAAAAGTACTAATTTCGAGGTCCTAATATATTCCCGGTACATTTTTCTGGTGATGCCGTGTCTCTCTGTGACTTTGCAGGTGCTAAAACACTCTGAGAGGTTTGACTGGTGGCATGGTCGCTCTTCAATGAGAAACTGTGTGCACAGTGCCAAGAGCTCAGGAATTGAGAGGCACGCGTCCCAGGCAGCAAGTTCTGCCTTAACTGTGTTGATCACAGGCGTTTTACTGTCACTTTACCTCAACAAAAATTAAAATATAAGTATGTGAATATATACACAATCTCCGGGTCAGGCATTGTACTCTGTCCAGCTTTTCATACCCAAGAGGAAACTTCAGATCACGGGCTCATTGTAGCATTTTGGGTGCACAGGAGAGCTGGGATTCAAATGCCGATGACATTTACTGCAACGCTCATGCCTTACTTCTCTTAACACACTGCCCAGTGTCCTGGAGAACAAACCCTTTAAAAGCAATTAACCAGCTGCGGGATCTTCAAGCAGCTTTCACCCTGCTGGCTCTGTTTCCTTGACTATATCATCAAGGGGTGTTTTACCCCAATTAAGGACACCTCCTTTCTTCAAGCAAGATTACAGCTGATACTTATTATCAGGACTAAGAAGGGACAGAAACTTGCCGGGAGGAATTGACTATGCTTTTATTCCCTATCAAATCTAGTGCTCAGCAATACATAAAATTTCCAGACCTGCTCTCTCTGAATTCTTCATTTTCCCAATTGGTCTTGGACACCAGAATGAGCCAAGCTGTCTCACTGCTGGGGGCAGACAACAGAGGGGTTGCCTTTAACTCTGCAGTCGTGACTGTGAACGTGACCAGGCAAATGCAGCCTCCTGCCTCTTTCCCTGCAGTGCTGAAATTGTGGGTCCAGGCTTCAAATAATAGTCTTTAATGTCATCTGCAACCTTGAGGGATGACTTTGAGTGTCTTTTGTAAAGTCATAAAAATCAAGCAAGTAAGTTTTCTAAACCAAAAAGGGATGTGAGCAGGGGATTTGGAAAAGGAATATGTATGTCCTTTGGTATTTGGCTTATCTTCAAGTAAAGTGCATGTAAATCCTATTATGTCTTACTTAAATCTAACAGCTTATACAGCCTGTTTATCCCATCAACCTCTCAAGAGGAACTGTGAACAGAGACTCCTTGGTCTTTTTTTTTTTTTTTTAATTTATTTATTTATTTATTTTTGCGTGTTGGGTCTTCGTTTCTGTGCAAGGGCTTTCTCTAGTTGCGGCGAGCGGGGGTCACTCTTCATCGCGGTGCGCGGGCCTCTCACTATCGCGGCCCCTCCCGTTGCGGGGCACAGGCTCCAGACGCGCAGGCTCAGTAGTTGTGGCTCACGGGCCCAGCTGCTCCGTGGCATGTGGGATCTTCCCAGACCAGGGCTCGAACCCGTGTCCCCTGCATTGGCAGGCAGATTCTCAACCACTGCGCCACCAGGGAAGCCCCGACTCCTTGGTCTTTTGATGGGACATGTCCCAAGGGTATTGTAGCATGAGACATAAAATTAACATAATGCTCTTCCTTGATATCTGATGAAATCAGGGGAGTCTCTAATGGCCCCACTTTCCTCCATGGAAAGGGTCCACTCAACTTCTTATCAAATGGACCAAATGCAGTTCCTACTTCTCCTGAGTAGTGGGTTTCAGTTCCCTGCCAGCCCATGGAATTTCCCCAACCGGCCAACTACATCCTCTCATAGGAACCGGGGTCACCGCACCTTCTTGATACTACAAAGCCTGCCTCCCAAGGTCCCTGACTATTCACTCCATCCCCACGCACAGCCCCCATCTGGCCCTGTATGGCACATGGTGTCCTCCTCCCCCAGTCTACAGATCATACTGCTGTCAATCTCATCTGTCCAGTATCAAGTGACATGTCTTTGGTCACCCCCATAACCCTAGGGCGGGGATTCCTTCACTAGTGGAATCAAAAGAAGGTATTCAAAATAGGTACATTTCATAATAAAGTAACTTGGCTTACTAACTACCTTTTAGGATAAGGTAGGATGCTCAAGTTTGAAATGAAATTGAAGTGTTATACGATGGCTCCATCCCAAGTTAAGAAACAAATCCCTAGGCTCCCAAGTTTACAACCTTCCAAACTGTATTTCAATAGTGTATATACCCAGACTTTATGTTATTTAAAGGCTGTTTTCCTAGATTTAGTTTTTCAAGAATAAGAGTAGCAGGGCTCAGGGTTTCACTCGATAGGTTTGACAAACACATACTAAATGTAAGAGTCAGGAATCAATTGTGTAAAGTTAATTGAATCTCGTTTGGCTGTAACACATTTTAGTGCAAATACATTTGTTCAGATAATAACTTCAGTTACTATGTCCAATAAGCAAGTCATTGTTCTAGATGGTAAGTTAGGCCCAATTAAATCAATAAAAAAGTTACAGAAAGCTGGGCAAGTGCGTCACTGACCTGTTTAAATTCTTCCTCTGAAATTCTTTTGAAAGCTAGTGTGCCTTAGTAGTAAAAACAAAAACAAAAACAAAAACAAAATTAATACCTCTTCTGAAGCTCTTTGTCATTAGAAAGTCATAGAAAAAGTTTTTGGTCTTTATAGTGCAGCTGTATTAGTTACATATTGCTGTGTAACAAATTACCCCAGAATTTAGCAGCTGAAACCAACAAATATTTATCATCTCACAGTTTCTGTAGGTCAGGAATCTGGGTGTGACTGAATCAGGTGCCTCTGGCCCAGGGTCCCTCCCTCCCAGTTAGTAGTCAAGCTGGCAGTCTGGCTTGAGGTTGTCTCAAAACTGGATCCAGGGCTTCCCTGGTGGTGCAGTGGTTGAGAATCTGCCTGCCAATGCAGGGGACACGGGTTTGAGCCCTGGTCTGGGAAGATCCCACATGCCGCGGAGCAAGTAGGCCCGTGAGCCACAACTACTGAGCCTGCGCGTCTGAAGCCTGTGCCCCGCAACAAGAGAGGCCGCGACAGTGGGAGGCCCGCGCACTGTGATGAAGAGTGGCCCCCGCTTGCCACAACTAGAGAAAGCCCTCGCATAGAAACGAAGACCCAACACAGCCAAAAAAATAGAATAAATAAATAAATAAATAAGTCAGGAGCTCTTTAAAAAAAAAAACTGGATCCACTTCCAAGCTCACTCCCATGGTTGTCAGCAGTCTTCATCCTTTGTGGGCTACTGGTCTGAAGGCCATGTCACATGGGCCTCTCCAAGGGGCTGCTCACAGCAAGGCTCTTCACTTTTCCCATGAGAGACAGAGAGAGAGTGAGGGGGAGCACGACAGTTTTTTGGTAACTTCAGCCAGGAAATGGCATCCTCTCACTTTTGCCATATTCTCTACCTTAGACTTGAGTCATTAGATCCAGCCCACACTCCAGAAAAGAGGATTACACAAGGGTCTAAATACCAAAAGGAGCACTGGTTCGTGGAGTCATTTTGGAGGCTGTGGGCTACGAATACATTGCAGGTACACGATGCACGCACCGTTCTAGTACATGCGATGGCAAACCATCTCAAGAACTTGCAACTCTCCAAGGTCTTTCTCTGGCCACAAGGGCATGCCTGGCTCACAGGTGGGACAGACCAGAGCACTGGGGAGGTACTGTCTCCAGGAACAGAACTCAATCTGTAAAGGATGGGAGCAGTTGAATAAATACTCCAGGACTCTGAGGCTATACTGCTTCTTTGATGCCCCTGTGGGCATTGAGCTTTAGCTCCCCAGGGTGGTAACTATTTGTGAAAGCACCCTTTACTAGTTTTCCCCCATTCTCCCATTCCTCATCCCCTCTAGCTATATTTCACTTCCTCTCCTTACTGGTACTTCCTGGAGTCACCCCTCAAGTTACTTAACTCTAGTCCTTGTCTTGTAGACTACTACCAGGGAAAGTAAGAAAACCTTAAACATTAAACATTTTTTACACATTCCAGAAATGCCACAAGAAATCGCCAAATGCCAAGGAATCACACAGCTAAGTTTTTCTTTCTTTCATTTAACAATTACTTACTGAGCAGCTGCCAAACTCATACATACAGCTATGCACTGAGCACCCCAAATTTTAAAAAGTCAATTTCTGCACTTCATGGCCTGCTTTGAAATGAAGAAAGAATGGAAATTTCATTTATTTTTAGTTCTCATGTTAATTGTAGGCTTGAGAGAAAAATCTATAGGCTGATAGTGTTGATATTTACTATTAGTTCCAACTTGGTGGACTATCTATGTATCTGATGTGTATGTGTGTATCTTCCTACCACCTACACACATTTTGAAGGAAATACACGTAGCATGTTTTTGAACAGTTGATAATCTCAGCTTCCATGTTGCATACTCCCCAGGGTCCAATCCATTCCACCCCTGAAGAGTTGCTGGCAAAGAAGTAATCAAGGTAACCATTAGGGTCACCATGCCCAGCAGCCTTCTGCCACATCTGTCACTGTATGGAGAGTGGGCTGTGGGCAGTCATGCAGCTGAGAGCTCTAGAAATAAAGTGAATGAAGAAATGGATGGATGGTGCCTATCCTCAGCCTCACAGGATGAGGGACACATTCTAGAATGTTCTTTGATTCTTCTGGAGGCAGGAAATCCAGCTTTAAAGCTTTCTACATCTTAAATGAGAACGTCAATGAGGAATTACGTGGCGGGAATCCTTGAGTAACATAAAATAATCTGAGTCACATTTCAAGGAAAGCAGTTGTCTCAGCTAAATTATCATCCCTGACAAACAATCTCCTGAATCGGGAATTCCTCTCATTAGTAAAATTTCCCAGAAACATCCCACACCTGTTCATCAATGCAAGAGGTGCCCATGACCACTGTGCTTGTCAACTCAAAAGACAATAAATATAAAATCCTTCAACAACGACTACAAAACAATTCTTACAGCAAGATGTATTTCCCTTCAGCACAATCTCTGCCCATGTCAAACTAGTTGTTGTGAGAGTTAGAATTTCCATAGTGACATGAGTACAGGAAATGTAGGACAGGCTCTTTGTGGAATGGAGAATGTCTGCTCTCGCACACTTGCCCGACTCAAAATGGCTCAAAGGATTTTTCTGCGATGTTTTAAGAGCACCTGTCCTTGAGCTGAGATGGAGAGCGAGACATTCCAGTTTGAAGAGGATGGCTGTTTTTTCCGAAGTGGCAGAGCTGTAGCTATTGTGAAATGGCCTTTTCACCTGTATTTGGTGTCATTACAAAAAGAGCGCTTGTGTGTGGAGCGTCTCAGATTCATTCAGGATTATGTCACCTCTTTAACAAAGCATTTCAAATATGGAACACGGAGCCAAAAAGGGGAGGAAGTATTCATGACTCTTTCCGAGAAGCACAATGGTCCGTTATTGTAGGGAAAGTATCAGCTTTGGAGTCTGACAACTTTGGATTGGAAACACAACCAGGTCATGTTCACATCTGCATGGCTTTGGCAATTCATTCAAAGCTGACAACTGTCAGTTTCCTCATCTGTAAAATGGTGATAACCTACTTAGAGATGCAGGCTATAACCTTTCTGTCCACAAGGGAAGCCGTCTCCAGATTCTCATACATTTATAAGTGATTTTAACTGACCTGGGAAATGCCATTCTACATGCGGCCATTCATACTACAGCAGCCTTGAAAAGAATTTAAAATAGTCTAAAGATGATTTACTTGATCTAGTGCATTAAGAATGGGTTCAAAATGGAGAATGGCTTTTAGAAAAAAAAAGAGACTCTTGTCATTCTCAAAGTTCTCTGATTTCTACATGATGAATCACAAGAAACTTGCCTGGCTTGACTTTATATCTCAAACCTGTTTTAACTCCTGGAGGCTTGAGTGACCATCTGCTACATTTGCCTTTCTGGCCCCATACCTCCTTCATCTGGTAATGGCATCTCAGTTTTATTTTGGAGACTTATTTTTCCCACATGCTTAGACCATGGAGTTCAGGTGGGGTTTGCTCCCTCCCACTGCCTCTGGGCTCAGAAACATGACGCAGCCGTGGATAATAAGAGCCACGACAATTAGTTTAGAGATAGTTAGGTAAGCATTTTAGCTCACTGTATGCCAGGCCTAGGACTTTCTGTGGACCGAGGGGAAAGGATTCAATTTCCAAGGGTAAAAATAAGCTGCTGGTGAGTACTCACACTCTTAATGATATAAGTTGACCTTCTGGAGCCAGCTATGTCTGAACCTAACAGTTCCCTAGACTTGCAAGTTATGTGAGTCTACAGATTTACATTTTATTATTTTTATCTTTGTTTTATGTGATTTTTGGCTTTAACCTGTTTAAGCTGGATCTCTCTTTCTTACAACAAAGAGATTATTGTCTAACATCTGGATGATAAGATACTATATAACACCTGTTGAGCACTTATTATGTGCCAGACATTGTTCTAAAGCACTTCACAAACTTTATATTTCATTTAATCTTTACAAAAAATACTATAAGGGCTTCCCTGGTGGCACAGTGGTTGAGAATCTGCCTGCCAATGCAGGGGACACGGGTTCGAGCCCTGGTCTGGGAAGATCCCACATGCCGCGGAGCAACTAGGCCCGTGAGCCACAATTACTGAGCCTGCGCATCTGAAGCCTGTGCTCTGCAACAAGAGAGGCCGCGATAGTGAGAGGCCCACGCACCGCGATGAAGAGTGGCCCCCGCTTGCCGCAGCTGGAAAAAGCCCTCACACAGAAACGAAGACCCAACACAGCCAAAAATAAAAAATAATTAATTAAAAAAAAATTCCACATCTTCAAAAAAAAAAAATCCTATGAACTAGGAACTAATATTAAGTCTCACTTGACAGGTGAGAGAATTGAGGTGAGGTGTTTCTAAGAAAACCACCTGTGTCTACACAGCTAGTATGTGCTAGAGGCAGAATTTGAACCCAGGACTGTCTGATTTCAGAGTCAACACACGTTATGATGAATACAAGGAGCAAACGTGCAAATGCCTTCACATAATGGATAAGTTATCCTGTGTTTATCCAGGATGTAAAGAATTACTCCAAACCACCTCTTTTTCGATTTCAGGGGTGATCCCTAATTCTCCTCTTTTGAGTTCTTCACCTAGGGTGATCTTATGGAAAAGATTGTGGCTAACAGGATGAGAATGCTGGCAACTCTAGACTGTAGTCAGCATGTGAGTAGAGAGAACTTGATTCTAGTCAAGGGCCCTCCTTGGACTTCAGCATTCTCTTGTGTCTGTGAAAAGGGAAGCAGGGGGAGAGTGGAGGTGGAGTGTTTATGGGGAGATGTGGGCAGCTTGTTGAATTCTAGTGGTTTAAAAGCATTTGCTTTACATTATTGGGACTAATTGAAATAAAAGGTTCGAGGCTCCCAAGAATTGACTCATTCCCGTCATCCTAATATTAGATGAATCGAGTTCCATGCGGCTGACGGTCTGTACCAAATTTCTCAGTGTTGGCTGACAGCCTCGGAAAGATCTATTCATCTTTCACAACATTGCGGTGAGTCATTCCACACACATTGTTGGCATTGGTTCCCTGAGGGGAGGTGAAGGAGGCAGGAAGGCTTCCGAGCCAGAGTGAAGGGCTTGGAAGTTCACTGGGGAGCAGGAAGCCACCAGCAGCACTTTTATCCAGAACAAACTTGGGGAACAGGGTCCTGGCTTTCATTCCTGAGTGCCATGCTGATTAGCCTGGACATTGTACTCTTGGGACAATGATACAAATCATATAGTCTCCAAAAGTGAAAGGAAATGGGTTTCTTTTGTTATAAACCCAGCTGATTCATCTTAACAAAGCACACACACACTTATTTATGTGTACACATATATGTGTGTGTATGCATGCACATGTGTGTTTATCCCCCATCCCCAAAACAGTTTCTTCCATGTATGAAAGGCAGTTTGGCATACTGAAAAAAAGTGAGTACTATAGAATCAGATAGCTCTGAGTTTAAAGCACAGCTATGCCATGTATTATCTGGATTTAGACCGCCTAACCTCTTGGAGGCTCCATTACCTTCTGTTCAAAATGAGGATGATCTTTACTTGTCATGCACTTTTTGTAAAAATTAGAAATAGTATATTCTAAGTGCCCAGTACATAGTAGGTACTCAAGAAAGCAGTAACTCACAGCCTTTAGCTACTGAGAGACCTGTCAATATTTCTGACTCAGCCATTTATCAGTAGGTCAGATTTGGGCAAGTCACTTAGCCTTCTCTCACTCTCAGTTTCCTGATCTACAAAATGAGGTAATAATACTCTGTAGGAGTACTATGGGATTGAGTGATGCATTATTAACTACTGTAACTACTGCCAGTCATTATAAATCTCTTTAATTGTGTTAAGTCCTTTCATATAATGCATATAAAGCATTTGATATATTTCCTACCACATAGTAAACAATGAATAAACATTTGTTATTATTAGGTTAAATAATATAAATTGCTATTATTCAACCATTTTGACCTACAAAGATGGCAATTTCATATGGCTCCACTGAATATTATTGTTCCTAAAGGGTAGCTGTAATTGCCAAAATTCTGTGTAGCCTAGATGCTCTTGTTTGAGCAGTAGAAACCTGAGATTAATTACTACTATTCTTTTCAGTGCTTTGGGCAGTGATTGATTGAACTTCACAAGAGTCTAATTAATTCACCAGGTTCCTGGTGAACTTCTCAAGAGCTTAAGAAGCCAGGTCTCCCTCCTAGAGTTACGGGGGTGGGAAAATAACCCTAGGAAGAATGGCTAAGCTTGAAAGAATATATGTGACCTGGTGCTAGGTTATGTCAGCTCAAGTTTCTTCAGCATGACACTCAGATTCCTGATTCTCAAGAATTCCTGGACTTTGTCCTGCTTTGAGAAAATTCATTACATAGTGCTTTGACTTTTCTAGCTTGCAGCGAATAATCCTTGGTTGAATATGATCTTCAAGGTGTCCAAGGGAAAAGAGTATTGATGTTGGAAATCACCTCTGTCTTTATCAGAACCGTCCCATGGTCACCAGTTTAGGGCAACTCAGAACTCAATGATAGACTGGTTAGGCTGCTAGGAGACCAGGCAACAGGTGATGGTGACTTGAACTAGGGTGATAGTATTGGCAGTAATGGAAGAAGTGGGGTCATTATGTATCCAGGAGGTAGGACCAGTAAGACTTGCTGCTGATTTGGATATGGGGGATGAATAAAAGAGCCAACTCAGTTGGGCACTGGCTAGGTGGTGGTGCCATTTCCTCAGCTGGGGGAGACTGAGGGAAGACCAGTCCTGGGGCTATGAAGGAAATCAAGAGTTCTATTTTGGCTATGTTAAATTCCAGGTGCCTATGGGAGATCTAAGTGGAGACATCAAGGATGCAGTTGAAGATAGAACATGGGAGCTCGAGGCATGTGTTGGGGCAGGGAATTTACGGAACGCCATTCTGTGTTCTCCAATATGCTCTATTTTGGGAAGGAAACAAAAGAAGTATGGTCACAGAAACGTTGGTAAAGAGAGAAATAACAGGAAAAGAAAGCCAAGAGGTTGAGAGTCTGAGGGCCAAAAAAGTAACTGAGAAAAAAAGGACCGAGCATCCAAAACCTCTTGATTTGAGCTCATACAATGTGCAAGGCATTGTGCTGTGTGTTTTTACACACGATAGTTTGTGTAATGCTCACCAAAACCTATATTACTGTTGAGAAGACCAAGACTCATAGAATTTAAGTAATTTACCTAAGAATCACAGCTACTTAGGGGCAGAGCTGAGACTCTGAACAAAATCTACCTGACCGTAACACCTGGGTTCAGAATGAATGAGGTGGTCATTCTCCCTTGACATTGAAATAATTTGTTAACAATCAGCAAGGAACAAGGCTTAAGAAAGACACAGGATTTCTATGGCCTGCAAGATGCTTGTCCGCAGATCATCATCCACTGGAGGTCATATTCTTTTTGTCTGCACAATACACACCGCATTCGGAGGGAGTGGGGAGAAAAGAAGTAAAAAGAAGACAACAATTCAAGATAGGGTCATTTTTAAAGAAGAGGTAGCAGAGAATTTTTTTTTTTTATTATTATCATATGTCATTTCTGTGTACTGTATAACTTTTTTGTTTTGTTTCCTATCAACGCTCCTTGTCCTTGCACTGAGAATTCTCTGATAGGCGTCTGGATTAAAACTGTCCTTCCACCCACCCTAGTCAGTCAATTAGAGTTCACATTTAATTGCTCCATCACCTCAGCGCATGGTTACTTTTTATTCTAACTTTTTAGCAATATTCTTCCGGAATTCATTGGCTTACTTAATTGGAATGTCCAAGGGATGAACATTTTTCAGGCACCATTGGATTTGGGAATTAAGTGGTATTGTCAGGGACTGGAAGATAACTGGCCATGTCTGGGTCACGTGCTTTCCCTTGCATGTGTAAGGTAGGCAAGCCCCTGGGATTTACAGTTCTATTGGTACCATATGGGGCAGGGGAGGGCACTTCACCAACATGAAAACAACAGAGATCTCCTTCAGTGCTTAGATTAGATGGAAGCCATTGCTGTTATTGTTGCAGTTGCTAGCATTACTGCTATTTTTACTCCAGCCCCGGGGCGGTATCCAAAGCCACACAATAAACCTGAGATTAGCAGCCAGTCCCTGGTTTGATTATTGACATAGAGAGTGTTTTTTTTCTTTCTCTTTTGATGAGTTACATGAAGCTTGAACTCCAAGTAGCTCTGCAATCAGTTTCTGAGATCTTGTCAAAAGGATGACAAATCAAGTTGGAAGACAGACCCATTGAAATGTGTGAACAGATTCAATTCTCTCTATGACCTAATGATTCGACTTTATAAATCCAAGACTAGAATTTTATGGAGAAGCTGTTCCTTTTCTTCTTGAGTCTAGGAAGGCAAATCTGGCTTCTTATATCTGCAGGATTTAGTGTTCACATAATAATTGTTTTTTGGTGATCCTTTTGTGGGTTTCCTATAAGACCAACCTGAAAAGGGGGTAGTTAATTTAAGACTGAGTTTACAAACTTGACGTGCATAGTGCTCAAGAACTGCAGAATTGTAGCTCTCAGACCTGGCTTGGAGGTGTGTTTTGTTTGGCATGCACAATGTTTTACTAATTTGATAGAGTTGCCAGTATTTTAAAAGTGAATGATTTCACATTTTTAAAAAATCTAGATTTCTACTTAATGGAAGATGGCAACAGTGGGCCCACATTCCTGTAATCAGTAGTCAGCAGGAGCTGAATAGCAGCTGCCTCTGTAGTTGGGGCATGGAGCAGTTAGGGATGCATTCTGCTGCAAGTAATAGAGGCATAACCCACAGGGACATCTATTGCTTGCGTAAGGAATCTGAAGGTAGGTTTTGGGGCTTCATTCAAGAGCTTTAACAATGGTATCTTTCTATCTTTTGCTGCCATTCTCAGTGTGTTGGGTTTTTTCTTTTTCTTTGCTATCATATCAGTAAGAAGGGAAAGGGGTCATTCAAGGGAGCACTCCTTCCCATTTACCTCTTTTTTAAGGAAGAGAAAGATTTCTGAGAAGCCACCTCGAAGTCTTTCTCTGCATTTCATTGGCCAGATGCTGGGTCACATGTCCACCCCTAGCTACTAGCAAAGGGTAACGGGATATAATCATTTGTTTACATCAATGCTGATTTATCCCTGGGGGTTGAGAACACTATGACCTGAACAGTCAGGGTTCTGTTAGCAAGAGAAAGGGTTTCAGGAGTGACTTGTCCTGAGCAATCAACAGGGACAGCCACAGGGTTTGTGCTCTCTATCTTATCACAAATCCTCTTCAGGGGTATTACCCCTGGCCACCTTCATTCATTTACTTTACCTCAATGACCTTTGCAAATGTTGGCATTTTTGGCTCCAAGACCAGATCAACTTTTATCACTTTTCTTGTTCTGATCTGGTTCTGGCAAAACAAGATGATTTATTTGCTATATTAGGGGAACTTTGATTCTAAGTCTCCATTGACTATGCCTAGCTCTGTGACCAGGGACATTGAGTACTTTTTGTGATTTTCTTAAATGTAAAACAAAGGTGTTTTATTAGTGCTAAGATTCCCAGAATTTATATTAGTACCTGATAACTAGTAGTTATTCAAGAAATATTTTGTCCTTTCTAACTCTTAAAAGCTTTGAAAAGTCTTATGAAGAATGTCTTCCTTGTACACCCTAGAATAGTGCTTGGTATATAGACAGTTTTTCCTATATAGAGATATTCTGGCCTCCATATAATTCCTCCTCATGTTAGAAGCAGGAGAAGGAGAAAAAGAGAAAGACAGAGACAGAGATTGATGATTGAGGAGATTATATGTTGTTGTGGCAGTTTTTTGTTTGTATTTTTTAAAC
This sequence comes from Balaenoptera acutorostrata, assembly GCF_949987535.1. NCBI lineage: Eukaryota > Metazoa > Chordata > Mammalia > Artiodactyla > Balaenopteridae > Balaenoptera > Balaenoptera acutorostrata. The sequence continues at coordinate 27,131,688 of NC_080073.1, read as the reverse complement.
GAGCTTAGGGCCCAAGAGATAATTTAGAATATAAAAACTGTCAGTTAAAAAGGTGATAAAATTAGAATATAATTTTTTTCTAGGTTTCAGATGAATTTATTTGGTCTGATAATGAAATTAAAGCTGAGATTTTATTTGGTGGCAATCAATCATTTAACATGAACAACTAGAAGTGGTTTCTATCTTCAATTATATCAAATATATTTTTCATAAAACCACATTATTTTCTCCCTTTTTTGTTTTAAGATCTCATTGTCCATTTATAATTTTTTCACATACTTACATGATAAAATAATAGGTACCATACATTTAAGCAGTGAGTGCTTACTATATGCAAGACTCAATGCCTAATATGTAGTAGGTACACAATAAATAATTATTGATGTAAGACAAATGAATTCAAGACCAGTAGAAAGATGGAGTCTCGCCCCTTCAACACGGATATGAATGAATACTTACAGAGGTGGTATAGCAGGTAACTAGGTGCTAGAATCAGATTGCCCTGGATTTGAAGCTTGATTCTGCTGCTTGCTAATCGTGCCTTCAGGACACTCCCTTAACTTTTTAAATAGGTGAATCACTCCTACCCCCCCCAGATTGTTTAAAATTTTTAAAAAAATCATGAATGTTAAGTCCTTAGTTCAGTGCCTGGCACAGTGGAAGAGCTCAGTTGGTATTAGCTGTTGCTATTAATCTGTCAACTACTGTGCAGTAATGCTGCACAAAAAAAATCACCTAACTCAATAGCTTACAGTAGTAAGCATTTATTTTTCTTGCCCATGGGCCTGAGGGTCAGCTGGAGAGGTTCTGTGTTGTGATGTGGGTTGACTGGTCTTGGCTCACTCAAGGCGATGGGTTGTGTTCAGTTCTGCTCATCCTCCCTGGATCAGTGTCTACCTGGGGATGTTCCTTCTTATGATGAATGGCAGGAGTGCAAGAGAGCAAACCAAAGCATGCCAACATAAGAGATACTAACTTCATGTCCACATTCTATTGGACGAAATGAGTCACATGTCCAGGCCCAAAGTCAATGAGGCAGGAAGTGTTCCACTCAAAGTAGGGAAGTAAGTATTTGCTGAAAATAATTTCACCTATCATAATTTGGAAATTTGGCATCCAAGTAAAACAGCATTTTCTTTAAGTGTCCACCTAATTATTTTTACTGCATCCTTTTTTGCTCCACAGTGGCACCACCATCCCTTCTAGAGCACCAATAGACGTTCTATGCCTATTCCCCATGTGTTAATGGGATTTGGTTACTCTGAATTAATTCATACTAAGGCAATAGTAATAATGTGTTGCCTCCTCCCAGGAGTATTTGTATTTTACATAAGATCTGTTGCAAGGAGAATGGGTAACCCCAAGTGAAGGAATAATGCCGGCATGTTGTGGTGCTGTGACACCTGGATGAAGGAGCAGAGATACCTGTGGATCAATGAGACCCAAGGCAGCGTGGCAACGCCCAGCACTAGATCAAGCAAAGCTCCCTTGCTGGAAAGCTATTCCTCTGTAGTGTTGCCAAAGAGGTAACGTGCTTACTAGTAAATTTCCTTCTAGATAAATCTCCTGGGCTTCTTGGCCTGAGAGGAGTCTTTGAGAGGAATATTTATTTGACATCTTTTGGTTCCTTATTTAATTGGAGTCATATATCTTCTCTAAAGCCATTTATAAACTGTACCACATTCTATTGACGCAAATTCTGTACAGACACAAGCTCCGTGTTTGAGTTCACATTTCTACTTTTCTATTGTAAACTCGGGAGAATATGTTCCATGGAAATTAATGGGAAATTCTTGCCACCAAATAGCTGTCATCAGTTAGTGCTTTTACTATGATATTAGTAGTAATATAGACTTTACCATGAATGTGTTTCCCATGATATTTTAAAGCCACCTCTTTGAAGAAGACAGAAAATCATGGGACTTGGACTTATTTTTTATGCTCTGTCTCCATTTCGGCAACTCTGATGTGTTTCCTGGGAAACCCTACATTATCATTATGGGACGATTGCTTCAGTGAGCTGAACAATCTACTTGGCCTGGTATTAATCCTGAAGTTCTAATAAGTCACTCAGAGCATTACATAATTTCATAGTACAGCACTCTGTAGCTCAGTTATGTTTTAAATTACTTTGTTAGACATTAATATGTTTTTGTCTTTGTCACAAAGCCAGATGGTATTTCAGGGACATTCCTTCTAAAAGTTCACTATTTTACTTCCCAATTATTTGTCAACTCTGCATTAGATCCTGGGTGCATACGGATTTAGGATTTCAGTTATTTGTAAGGGACCCTGAAGGTTAATACCATAAAGGAATCTTAAATTTTTCTAGGACACAAATATAAGTTGTGTGTGTGGGATGAGTCATCTAGCTGGTAAATGGGCTTCGCTGAAAAACCAGCATATATATTTTAAGGTGCTTTGCTGTTCTCTATTCATTGTTGCAGAAGCAATTGCTTTCCTAATATAATTTTTTAAAGCCTTTTTAAAAAGTAGTTGCTAATGTATACTGAGCATTTATGAAGTACCAGACACTTAACGAAGTGCTTAAAATAAATGTCACATGGAGATGCTGTCATGACACCATTTTCCAGGTGAGGGAAACGAGGCTTACTCAAGAGACGTCTTGTCAAGTTCACAAAGTACTAGGTGGTGCAGCCTGGATTTGAACCTGGGAAGTCAAACTCCAGAGCCCAACTCCTTGCTTACTTCCTCCTTCCAGCATTTGTGGTCGACATGAAGAGCTTTACACAATTGGGACTTCTTCTAGACATTCCATGTATTGAAGACATGGAAGGGGAGATGTTATATTTGGCAGTGAGTCAGATCTCTGTACTATTAGGAAAGCAAGAACAAAGATTTGTGAAATTGTTTCAGTGAGTGCTCCAGCCAGTATTTATTCTAATGGCTGTGTAAATGACTTTAGTCCTGTATTTCTAGAATCATTAAAGACCAAGGGGATTACTTATAGTTTCTCCACTCTGCTTTACTGCATTTTGTGGGGAAAAATATAATTCAAAGGGATATACTTGAGAATGTGGTAGTTTTCAAAGGCCTCGGAAAATATCCCACTGAGCTTTCAAGGGCTGTCGTATTACTGTCATTACTTTTTGTTTTATGCTATAGGGTTTATCTGCACAAAGGTGAATATAAATGTAAAATACCGAACACAGGGAATATAATGTCAAATTTCTAGCACATAGCAGTTGGTCATGTATTCAAACTCAGAGATTCACAATTTGTGCCTTAAACTGGAGTCTTTAAGGCCACAGCGTGCAGAGGTTGAGCAGATGGGAAGGGCTACTCTGTGTTTAGAGTTTGGAGGGATAAATGAGAAAGAGTAGTGAAGCTTCAGGGCTTGGGGGCAAAAGCCAGCTAGTGGTAAGAGGGGGGTGTCTTCCAAAAGTGATGCCTTTCCAAAAAATTCTAATGTTACTGTGATAATTATTAGGGCTATAAAGGATGTATTTTGGACAAGGCAGAAAAATAGCAAGACCATGCAATAGTAAGGCAAAGCTCTAAGACTGGTCTTTTTTTTTTTTTTTTAAACAAACTTGTTCACTCATTAATCATTTATCAATACCTCTAGCCCTAGCTCTATAGCCCTCTTCTTCTGGTTCCAGTAACTAGTTTTCTTTTGGAGGAATGAGTTCTCCTCCACTGCATGCCATTTTGGTGGAATTGTCATTCCAGGTATACCACCCTCCCTTGCCAAGAGGTAGACCTGTAACCCAAGCTGGACAAATTTTCTTTTTTCTTAGTATTCTAAATCTTTAATGGCATGACATGAAGGCTGCAAAAGCAGTTGAAGATGGTTCATTCCAGCTCTGGTGGCTGAAATTTGTCAGTTTGTTCTTGCTGCCAGGATTCTCAGAGCATCAGTGGTTCCTGGTAGCCTTTTCTCTGTCTGGTTCTTCAGCTTTTCCCTTAAATCTGAACATTTCCCCCAGAACTCTCAATGACTTACTTTGTGCTCAAGTTAGACAGATCCAATCAATTTCTGTTGCTTGCAAACTGAGAATCCTAACTGAAATAGTTGGTTTTATTATAATTAGATGTAGAAGAAGGGATTTAATGATATGATTTCTGAAAATATCTAATAAATGGTTTCAGAAGAGTAGCATTATCTGAAATTCTCAGAAAAAAATACAGCACAATTGTTTTCGAAGCTTTTCAACTGTGTATTTTCCTCTACAACCCAATTGATGCCTGGACAGTAGAACTGAAAACAAATTTCCAAACTGATCTCTCCCTGATAGTTCTAGCAAGAACAGAAACAGGTATACTGAATGTTTGTCTGAAAGAGCGCTCCTTGCCCCTCCCCTGCTATATATATATGTATATATATACTTGTGTATTGTATATATGAGTTTATATATATATGTATATATAAACTTATCCTCCATACTTAAGTTTTTGTCTTGTTACTTATGTGTTCATTCATTCAACAAGTATTTTTCTTTTCTTTTTCTCTTTATGTCAGAGAACAAAGCATGATGCTACTGTTTATTCTCAGATTCTTCTAAAAGCCTGGGGGGCGGTAATCAATAGAACACAAAATGGGATGATCTCCATGGCCATCAGATTGCCAAAAATAGACACATTCTGAACTTATCATCAGAATGACTTGTTACCATTTGAAAGTAGATGAAGAACGGAGATGCCAGTTATTCATCAACATTCAAATTCCAAGAAACGGTTTTCTATCCATTTATTTTTGAGTAAGTCTTTGGGTCTGGCTGGCTTTTGCTTGGCTTTTTCCACTCCTTTCTAGTTTCTCTTCTGCCAAACATCTAATCATGCTCGGATGCATTCTGCATAATCAACACACTCTTTGCACTTTCGATGACTATTTTAGTACAAAAACATTTTAATATCAGTCTGTTCCTTCCCCACATCCTTCTTTGGAATAACTATTTAGCATGATTTGGGCTGAATGCTTTTTTCAGAGTTAATGGTAAAAGTAGTAATAATAGTAATAAGGTCTCCATCTTCTGCTTGATAGCTGAGAGTGTGTGTACTAGTTTCTGTGTCAGATATTGAGGAATCCATTGTAATTTAAGGCTTTGCTTGATTCCTTCAGACAGTTGACTGGAACCTCTTTCTTGATATAATCTGAAGGCAACTGTCAGCACTTAATATCTCTAACAACAATGGAAGCACAGCACAGGAATTTTACAATTAGACATACATGTGTGTTTCTTAGGGCTTCCCAAGAACATGACTCTGAGATAAGGATTAGAGTGTGCCCATTTATAAGGGAAATGATCACAGGAAACAGTAGAGGAATAGGGAAGAAAGCCACTGGAACAAACTTTCACAAGCCAGTTACCATGGTGGACAACTGCAGCTTGATACTTTGGGGGGATCCTGAGAGACGATGTAGAACAATGGAATACCCCAATGAAGAAGGAGGGAGCTGGGGTATGTATTTACCAACTGACGTTGGTTGAGGGCAGCCTTAGGGGCATTTATTCTTCAGTCCTTCACCTGGACACACCTAAGTGAAGTTTGTCTCCACGGCCAGACAAAAATACCCTCAGACATCCAGACAAAACTATAATTCAGAAAGATACATGCTCTCCTATGCTCATAGCAGCACTATTCACAATAGCCAAGACATGGAAACAACCTAAATGTCCATCGACAGATGAATGGATAAAGAAGATGTGGTACATAAATACAATGGAATATTACTCAGCCATTAAAGAAACGAAGTAATGTCATTGCAGCAACATGGATGCAACTAGAGATTACCATACTAAGTGAAGTCAGAAAGAGAAAGACAAATATCATGTGATATCACCTATATGTGGAATCTAAAATATGGCACAAATAAACCGATCGACCAAACAGAAACAGACTCACAGTTATAGAGAACAGACTTATGATTGCCAAGAGGGGAGGAGAGGTGTGGGAGGGATGGACTGGGAGTTGGGGGTTAGTAGATGCAAACTATTACATATAGAATGGATAAACAACAAGGTCCTACTGTATAGCACAGGAAACTAATATCCTGGGATAAACCATAATGGAAAAGAATATAAAAAAGAATGTATACATGTGTATAACTTAGTCACTTTGTGTACAGCAGAAATTAACACAACATTGTAACTCAACTATACTTCAATAAAAAAAATAGGTAACCCCCCAGAACCATCAGACAGAGGCTCAGGTGTCAGAGTAAGCAGCCTTCAATGTGAAGAGATTGGTACTGGGCAGGGCCCTGACAGCATCATTTATCCACCTTGCAAATCCCAACACAAAGGAAATCGGGGTGGACGCTTATGAAGAGACCGGATTCAACACTTCTTATGCAGTGTGCTTTGAAGGGAAAGGCATTCTTGCTCTAAGGTTTCTGTTTTTCTGGAAAAATTCAGAGATTTCTATATTCTAGACATACAGTCATTAGAGAATAATTCCTTTGGGTTAAGCCAGTGGGATTCAAAGTAAGGTCCCTGAACCATCTTCATCAAAATTTCCTGGGAATGCTTTATAAAAATTCAGATTCCTGGATCTTAACATCCAGACTGACTCAATCAAATCTCTGAGGGGTTGGAGGACAGAAAGCAGCTCCAAGCAATATTTATGGAGTCCTCCAATTTGACAATACCTGAGTATTTGCCCTTTGCCTGATGACCTCAACATTTAAAAAATGAAAATAGTTTATTTTTTTCCATTAAAATATTAATACATACTCAAATCTATGTAAGTCAGACCTGTCTTATTGCACTTCTGCATCTGCAGTGTTTACCTAGCACAGGCTTGTCACATAGTGAATGCTCAACAGATACTGGTCAAATAAGTGAATGCTTATTATAGAAACTAGAATACAAGCATTCTTGGTGACTGAGTGACTCACACCTTAGTGTGTATAAATTTGTCAACTCTTTTCCTCAAGGAAGGAGGAACAGATGCAGTACTAGAACACTGGGAGCCAGAGGGAAGGAACTCATAAAAATGGAATAAGGATCAGTCTTCCAGCTATAAGATTATCCATCTGCAAAATGAAGATATAGTCAGCACCTGATGTTTTTGCCTGCTCGATAACCATTACTTTGCATTTGATCCTTCACCCTGATATTCCTTTGGGAAACCACTCCTCCCCCATGCACAGTACATATTGCTTGTGAAGGTCTGACTTAAATGTGGTCGACCATCTGATTTCATCTCCCAGCTCACAGGTGGTTGATTCAAGAATGGATCTGTGATCCAACTGAGATCAGTTGGAGTTAATCCAAATAAGAAGTTAAAGAGGCTTTCTTAAATTTATAGAGCAGGCAAGATAAATACCTGTTGGCTTTGCTCCAATGGTAAGATATAGGCCTGTAACTGGTGGTGGCCATCTTTATCACCACACAGGGAGATGCTGCTTGAGAATGAAACCAAAAGACAAGGAAGGAGAACCAAGAGTTGGAGAGGGACAGACTCACAAGGACACAGTTGGAGCTCCTGGATCCAGCCATGTCTGAAGCTCCTATAACTGGCATGACTCGCCACTTACATGAGCCAAGGTTGGTTATGTTTTCATCACCTGAAGCAAAAAGAGTCCTGATTGAAAAAAAAGAGTTTGAGACTAACTGATGTCCAAGGAATATCACCAGGTTGTCACTGAACATCTATGGTTGTCTGAAAGAGCTGGACCTGAACCCTTGCTGTACCACTTCTTATCTGGGTGAAACTTGAACTGTTACCTAAGGTTTCCAATCCTCAATTTTCTTCTTAGTATAGAGAACTTGGAATATTATTTACCTATTGGCTTGTGAGGATTATATGCACATTAAGAGTAGCCAGGAAGGTGCAAATAAATGGTAGAGTTATTTATTAAAGTTCTTTTATAGGAATTTTTCTCACTTTAGGACATCCTTGGCTACCACCAGTTACTTAGGACCTTTTGATAATTACAGAAGCCTCCATTAAGTACTACTGCTCATGAACTAAGGCATGCTCCATACAGAGAGTAATTTTTTTCTGGGAGAGTTCAAGACATTGGATACGCTCTTTTTCTCCTCATTGCCAGATCATTTGAGGCTGGCAGGGAAGTTATTAGCCTCTTGCAAGGTGTTTGATATTCAATATGATAAAATAGGGAAAATGTAAAGTTGAAGATTGTAATAGACTGTATTTTCCAAAGATTGACACAGCAATATCTCCCATTCCATATGTTCTTCAGCCTTGTGACCTTGCTTCCCTCCATCAAGAGGTAGAATCTAATTCCTCTCCCCTTGAATCTGGGCATTTCTTAGTGATCCACTTTTACCACAGAGTACAAAGAAAGTGACACCAAATATGCGTCTGAAGACTGGAGTGAACACTCGTTCTCCAGATGCTCCCACTTGGGATACTATCTCACAGAACTGAGCTGCCATGCTGGGAGAAGCCCACGCTACATGAAAAGCCCACAGGTAGGTGCAGTTCATGGTCCCAGCCGATCCCAGCCTTTGAGTCATCCTGGCCCAAGTGCCAGGCACGTGAGTGAAGATACTGCTAGATGACTCCAGGCTCTAGATAAGACAGTCACCTCCTAGCTCCAAAGTATTTTCAACTAGGGCTGCAGATGTTATAAGCACAGAAGAGCTGTAACTATTATGCCCTTTCCAAATTCCCGACTCAGAGTCTGCTGTTGTTTTACACCACTAAAATTTGAGATGGTTGCTAATCATTAGCAATAGATAACTAGAACATCAGGGACAGCATAGCTATCAGGGAGCATTCCCTGAGCCTTCAAGACATGATGGTGTTCATTGGGCCAAAGTTCTTTCAAACAGGACATATTTACAATGGCTAACACTAAACAAATGGGACATAAACTAACTAAATCCTTTAGAATAGAACTCGGCACTTTAGGCTGCTAGAAGTGGAAGTACATCTGATGATCATCAACCAGAACTCTCTCATTTATAGAAGAGGAAACCACCCCAAGAGTTGGTGTTGTGATGGAAATATTTCCCGTTCAGGAGCCAAGACATACAAGTCTATACTTATATGAATGACATAACAAGCAAGGTGGTATAGTATTGCTGGAGCCCTGAGGTCATCCAGACCTGGGCTCAAATATTGACTCCTACCCTACTAGTTGAGTGATCTTTCACAAACCTTCACCAATCTAAGCCTCAGTTTCCCCTATCTGCAAAGCGGAGGGACTCATATCTACTTCATAGATTTATTTTCAGTATTAAATGAGACAAAGAAGCACTGAATATATTTCCTGGTACATGGTAAACATTCCACGCCTTAACTATTAATATTATAAAAGCTGTGTTGAATATTGTGCTCAAAGCCAGTTGCAAATTCTTTTTAATTGGATATATTAGACATACAATATTGTGTAAATTTAAGGTGTACAACATGTTACCTTGACACATTTATATATTGTAATATGGTTGTTGTAATAATGATATTTATCACGTTACATACTTACAAAGCAATATGATTGTCCATATTCAATATACTGTGTATTAGATCTCTATGCCTTATTTAATTGCAAGTTTGTACCCTTAAATGCCATCAGTCTTATCCTCCTGGCCCCCATCCCCTGGTAGCCATCATTTTACTCTCTGGTTTTTGTTGTTGCTATTGTTTTGACTTTTTGGATTCCACAGATAAGTGATATCATACAGTACTTGTCTTTCTTTGTCTGACATACCTCACTAAGCATAATGTGCTCAAGGCCCATCCATGTCATTGCAAATGGCAAGATATCCTCCTTTCTCATGGCTGAATAATCTTCCACTGTGTATATATATCTCATCTTTTTTATCCATTAGTCTGTTGATGGGCATTATGGGTTGTTTTCGTATCTTGGCTATTGTGAATAATGCTATGATAAACATGGGAATGAATATATCTAGTCAAACTCTCGTTTCTATTTCCTTTTGGTATATACCCAGAATTGGAATTGCTGGATTCTAAAATGTTACTTTCAATAAACACAGTAACAATATTCTATGGAGGACCAGAATAAGAATTCTAGCTAATATTCATTAATATGCACACATGCATGAAGTATGCCAAGTTTCTTTACAAGAATTGCTTCCCTTAATTATTACAACAGTGCTATGAATCAGACACCATTACGTCCCATTTAAGAACAAGAAATTGATGCATTAAAAGTGTAGGTACTATGCTCCAGGTCACACAGAGATTAAGCGGTAATCAGATTGCAGACCAACAGCTCTTAATCAGTCTGCCATATTGTGTTTCCCTGTTGGATACATTTCGTTTCAGTTTTGATGTGGGAGCCCCCTTTTAGGTCAAGCCACTACCATATTACACTACCAGCATGGTGCACTCTTCTACAGAAACATGAGGTCTCTCAGGGTTACTACATGAGGTGTAAAGCACGTAACTCCCTAATGCATGCAACAGAGTGATTGAAAGAGAGGGAGACATAACTGAGTAGGGAATGAAGATAGATTCATTTTGGTTCCCATGGGTGATTCAGCATTTTCAAGGTGAATTTAATATGGGAAATGTTGCCAGTTCCTGCTCACTGAAGACCTGATGCCTGACGCCAAAACCACATAAGTGACTCAGGAAAATCTGTCCTTATCATTTTGCATTGGATGTGCTTTTTAAAGATGGGACTGCTCTTTTGCTTTGGTCTTCGGCAGGATGGCAAACAACTCTAATTTTTTTTCAAGGATCCTCAGCTTACAGTGCACTTCCTGCCCTATAGGTGAAGCAGTAAAAATATTCACTAGACTCTCTCTGCTTCAAAGAGTGGTCCATGGACCATCAGGATGAGCATCTTCTGGGAGCTTGTTAGACATGCAGAATTTCAAGACACGCCCCACCCCAAACCTACTAACTCAGAACTTGCATTTTAATAAGATACTTAGGTGATTCAAATACACATTAAAGTTTGAAAAGCACTGTTCTAGACACATATTTATTGAAAACCTCCTCTGTGTCACATACTTTTCTAGGCTTTAAAAGAAGCTGAGAAACTTCCTGGATTCATGCAGGAGAATTTATAAGAATCAAGTAAAAAATAACTCCTGTTATTAATAAGTTTTAGTAAGAAAATAAGACAAGAGTGGCTGAGGCTCCTGGGAAACTTTATTCAGCATGATTGGGAAAGGCTACTCCAAAGATCTGAGACCCAAACGAAGAGAAGAGGTAGATGTGTAAAGATAAGGGGGAAGGATACTAAGGCAGAGGACAAAGGCAAGTGCAAAGGCCAGGAGGCAAGAATGACTCTGGAGTATCCTGAGAACTGAAGGAAGGTCACGGTAGTGCATGACAGCAAATGCCACAGGAGATGAGGTCACTCATTCAACAAATAGTCACTGAACACACAGAGGTGCTAGGAACTGTCCTAGGTGCTGGAGACATGGCTGTCCACAAAACAAAGGTCCCATCCTAAATGAAGCTCATATTCTAGTGACTGAACCAGACAAGTAACAGACAAATGTGAAAATATGTAACAAAAACTAAAGGAGGATATGGGGGTAGCAAGTTATGGAAGGGGTCTTATCTTAGGAGAGGTGTTGACAAATTATGGAACATGGACCCAATCCAGATGACCACCTGTTTTTGTAAATAAAATTTTATTGGCGCACAGGCATACTCATGAATTTATACACATTCTATCGATGCTCTCATACAACAATGGAAAAATTGAGTATGAGATGATATAGTCACAGAGATGATATGGTCCCCAAAGTCTAACATATTTACTATCTGGCCCTTCACAGGAAAGTTTATATTAAAAGATAGAGTGTCTGGTGGTGGGGTGAAGAGATGGCTCTGTGAGAAAACGATACTTGAGTGAAAAGATAGGCAGGACCCAGATGACATAGGGCCTTTTAGACCATGGAAAAGAGTTTAGGTTTTAAGTGTCACAGAATGTCATTGGATAGTTTTAATTAGGGGGGTAAAATAATCTAATTTATCTTTTTAAGAGCTCACTAGCAGTCCACAGGGTTCAAAACTATAGTTGAGCTTCTGCCAAGTTTTAGTCAACCAAGGCACCTGGAGATGACAGCCGAGGTGTTTTCCCTTCGATCTTGGCTCTGTCTAGGTGATGTGGATTTTTGGCCAGGATAAGAACCAAAAAATGTCTAATGCAGAGGAGATGTCCCCTTTTCCACCTTTGTGTTTTGTAACAGCATTATGATTAATAGGGCTTTGTACAATTCCTCATGAATGACTGATTTGGAACAATTCTTTGAAAGGGATGTGGTAATCTAGCCCCACTGCATATTTACAGAAGAACAAAGCTGCCCTTATTTTTAGCTTAGTGCCACGATTACTTTTGAATGTCTTGGCTGTCTTTATTCATTCATCTATTCAACAAATATTTATCGAGTGCCTATTATGGACAAGGCCCTGCATCTGGCAGGGTAGATGAAAGGCCTACCTTAGAAAGATCTTATGTAGTGAAGCCAGAAAGACTGAAAAGGCAGCTCTAGGAAAAATTACCAGGCGACTACACCATTCAAAAGAATGAAAGAAATGTGGACTCTCTAAAAGGATTAGGGCTTTTATATTAAAAAGAGGAGGTTGAAAGGAGACATAATTGAAACCATTCCAATCCTGAAGGGCATGGCCTCCTTCAACAAACCCAAAGATATTAAAATGAGGGTCACACAACAGGATAAGATGCTAAGAGTTCATATACCTGACATTTATGTAGCACTAGTCCTTTTCAGGTACTGGAAAATGCATTGACTGATTTAATCCTCACAATAATTATTAGTAAGTTTATTATTTTAAGAATGAGAGAACAGAGAAACAGAGAGCATAAGTAACTTTTCCAAGATCACACAGCTTATACTGGTGGAACAAGGACTAGAAACCAGGGGTGTCTGACCCCCAAGCTGATATGGAATGTTTCTCATTCACTTGTTCATATCCTAGGTAATACTGCTAGATTCAAGAAGTTTGGAGGACAAGGAGAGGGGAACTCGAAGAATTCTGTCTTTACCTTTTAAAGCTGATTTTCAGGAAGACAGCTATCTCTTCTACAGCTCTCTTCTTGGTACCTTTAACAGGGAATGAATGTTGGCCCAGTGTGGGAATCTTTATACTGTGTGGCAAAGAGAAATTAGCTGAGTATGAATCACTCCATTCTCTGGCTCGGAATTGAAAATACTGAAATTCCTCCTACAGATCCAGTCTAAAGGTAATTGAAGGGTACATGCCGAGTCTCAGTTTATTATTTACAAAAGATAATGTATAAAAGCATTAATAGATGTGACGAAGAAAGTTTGAGAAGCTTATGAATAATAATGCTAGCTAAAATGTGTTGAATGGTTAATATGAAGTCAGTTTTGGGCTAAACACATTATGCACATTATGTGCAACAATCCTATGAGTTAATTATTACTGTTATGTTCGTCTCCTATGTGAAGTAACTGAGGATTAGAGGTGTTGATTGTGTAACTCTTAGGTGACAGAATCAGGACGTATGCATATCTGTCTGGATATAAACAAAGCTTATGCACTTAAGCACTCTCTATTTGACTAGTGTAATTTTCTCTGCTGCTGACTGCATGTATCATTCAATGTGAGTTTTTAACCTTTAATTCAACTGACCCGCTGGATTCTTGGCAAGACGGCCAAGAAAGAACACAAAGGAAGCTGGTAATGTCTCTGATGTGCAACTCGTGATCAGTAGCTCCTGATATGCCTTCAGCTGGGAATTGGAGCCACGCTGACCTTCCCATCAGTGACTTGGGAAATGAGTCACCCTGAATTACACTTCCGAGGAGGCAATGCCCATTGCAACTCCACATAGAGCAAGACAGAAATAGGGGGAAAGCAGCTTGACAAATTCCAGTCATACCATTTTTATTAGCCATGAGTCACGTGAAAGACCATAGGGAGAGAAGGGGCAGAGCTTTTCATGGCTTTGCAATTAAAAAAACAACCACTGTAAAAGCTATCTCTGTGGCCTTCTTTTATCAGGACTTTACGCTATTGATGTAGTGATGGATTTGCCTTGATTGGTTGATTGATCCATCCATTCATTTATCCATCCAAATATTTATTAAGCCTAACTGTGTTCTAACTTAATATTCCATGTCATCAGGTCCGTGGCCCTCAAAGTGTGGTCCCCACATCAGTAGCAGCAGCAGCAGCACCTGGAAACATGTTAAAAATGCAGAATCTCAGGCCCACTGTGGACAATCAGAAGCTGGGGGTAGGGTCCAGCAATCTGTGTTTTAACGAGCCCTGCCGTTGATTATGATAGATGCTGAATCACGGACCTAGGCAACACCTATGCCAGAAAGACTTCCCTAACCACCCTCTTCTCCCCAGTCTTGACTGGATCCCTTCAAGGCAGGACTCTGCTTCTCTAGATCACTGGTAGGTCTCTACAGCCTAGTGCAGACTAAGCACGTTTTATTCTCTTATTGAATGGATGAACAAGCAAAGGTACAGAGCTTCATAGGTGCGGGGTACCCTTCGTTTTGATCCAGTCCAGTTTCATGATTTGTGGATAAGAGACTCAAGAGTAGAGAGTGGGAAGGACTTAGTCAAGATCTCGAGAAAAGTCTCAGACACACCACGGTCCCAATTACTAATCTAATGCCAATGAACAGAGGATATAGATGACTCTATTCCTCACCCCTCCTTTCTCTTGGAGTTTGACACCATGACCTAGGTCTCCTTCATAGAAAATCATCAAGACAAAAACCTCAGATTAAGACTTCGGTGGTGGCACAGTGGTTAAGAATCCGCCTACCAATGCAGGGGACACGGGTTCGAGCCCTTGTCAGGGAAGATCCCACGTGCCGTGGAGAAACTAAGCCCGTGCGCCACAACTACTGAGCCTGCGCTCTAGAGCCCGCGAGTGACAACTACTGAAGCCCGCGAGCCACAACTACTGAAGCCCACGTGCCTACAGCCTGTGCTCCATGACAAGAGAAGCCACCGCTATGAGAAGCCTGCACACTGCAATGAAGAGCAGCCCCTGCTCGCCTCAACTAGAGAAAGCCCACGTGCAACAAAGACCCAATGCAGCCAAAAATTTAAAAATTAAAAAAAAAAGTAAATTTATTAAAAAAAACCTCAGAATAAGTATCTCTGTCATGATTTATGATTATATGAAGGGCTCTGACATGGAAGCTGCTGGCCACCTGTTTGCTATTCATCTCTACTGAGGACAGAGCAGGAGGGGATGTACTTTATCTAGAGCAAGAGAAAATAATTTTAGAGAAGAAAAACAATCTCCCAACAATGAAAAAAGTAGCATACATTCTTCAGGAGGCTCACATTCATGCATTCGTTCAGTCATTCACTCAACAATATTTACTGAACATCTATGAGGCAGGCATTGTGCAAGGTGCTGGAGATTCATCAGTGAGTGAGACAAATAATCACAAAAACTGATTAGTTGCAATTGAACTAAGTGCTGTGAAGGAAAATTATATGATTCTGTGAAAGTTTTTAATCTGGGGACCTAAACTATTCCAGAAGGGTTCAGGAGGGCTGCCCTAGAAAGTAACATATACTTTGGGACCTGGAGGGTGAGCAGGAATCAGTGAAATAATGAACAGCCATACCTGGGAAACATTTTAAATGTTCTTGTCAGGATGGTTTATCTATGTTAGAGAGAAGATATAGGCAGAAGGGAATTTGTGCCCAAAGTTGAAGCCGTTGGTAACTTCTCAGAGCCCTTTGCCACCTAAGTATTTAGGCTTTCTGGTTACAGCCATCAGAGGGAGTATGAACTCAAGGCAGGATTCAGGCCAAGGTTAGATCATCTTTTGTTTGTTTATAAAGCCAAACCTTGGAATAATGACCATGGTCAAGTAATCAGTAGCCAGGTTCTTAAAAGACAGAGTGTGCTGTGAAAGATAAAGATGATTTGCTTTGACTTTCTATGCCAGACGGTGCCTTGGTTATTGGGAGTGCCTGAGGACAAAGATAGGAACATGGAGACGTGATCTGGAAATGCAAAGTCTAGATTCTGCAGAGACACTGCTTGCTTGCTTGCTTATTTATTTAATTTACTTCAGAGCGAGAGTATTGAGAGAGGCAGAAGAAATAAATGGAAGAAAGCCTAACTTTCATACACTGCTTGCAAAAGAGACCAAGAGAATGAGGATGATCGTAATGTGTGTTCAGGAAAGCATGTGGTGTTGACTGGGAATAGGACTGTCCCACTGGGAGTAGAATGATCCTTATACCATATACAACTGAAACATCAACTGGTTCTAGATCTCTTGTGCCAGCAACTCAGCCCATTATTCTGCTAATTCTGTTACACCTGGGGTCAAATGGTACCCAATGCAATCCTAGGTGATTAATTTCTGTTGAAATTGAGCTTGCTCATAATGTGGTCATGTCCTGTGTGCTTGCACTGTAATTATTCAGGATGGTCATGGGGCTTTTTCTTGCAGCTGGAATTAGTACTAACTTCACCTTGTAACAGCTGCAGTGTAGACAGGTGAACCTTATTGTCAAGTGGCAGGCTGAAGTTATAGACAAGAAAACATTTAGCTTCTTGAAAGTGGGGATAATAGCTTCTTCCTCTCTGTATCCTTTGTACCTAGAACAGCACTTGATGCTGTGGAGCCAGAGACTTAGGGAGAGGAAGACTTGCGAGGGTGGACCTGGGGAGGGAAGGAATAAACAGAGGGAAGAAACCTGATCTGAGCTAGCGATAGATGGTTTTCAACTGCCTGCATATCAGACTCAGTGAGAGAGTTTCTGCGCATTTTAATTTTTACTGAATATAACAAGCATAAAGAGAACTGTCCACACATTAGTGTACAGCTTGATGGACACACATTAAGAAACAGATTATCATCAGCATCTCAGAAGCTCCCCCTATGCCCCTTTCCAGTCATCTCCCAGGAAAAACGGGAAACACTTTCTGGACTTCCAGATGAGTTTTGGCTGTTTTGGAAATATACATATTGGAATTATCAGCATATACTCTGCTGTCTGGCTTCTTTCACTCAATATTAGGTTTGAGATACTGTGTGGAGCGTTCGTTTGTTCATACTCATTGTTTATTGTGTTCCTTTGTGTGAATGCAAAATTTATGTACTCTTCAAAGGCAATTGGCTCATCTTCTTTTTTGGCTATTTTGAATAGTACGGTTGTGAACATTTTTGGATATGTCTTCTGGCATGCACAGGGACATTTCTGTTGGGATATATCTCTGTTAGGAGTGAAATTTCTAGGTCATAGGGCGCGTGTAAGTTCAGCTTTAGTAGATTTGCCAAGCAGTTTTCCAAAGCGATTGTCCCACTGTTGTCCATACCCACCTGCAGTGTAGAAGAGTCTGGTTGCTCCACATCCTCATCTACACTTAGTTTTGAGTGTCTTTGTCATTTGCACCTTTTTGGTGAGTATGCAGTCATATTGCTTTGTAGTTCTAAGGTGCACGTCCCTGATGAATAATGAAGTTGAATACCTTTTCCTATGCTTACTGATCCTTTATATAACCACTGTTTCAAATTTACTGCTCTAGTCTTTTGCCCCATTTCCTATTGGGTTTCCTGTCTTTTTCTCCCTGATTTGTGGGAGTTCTTAACACATTCTGGATATGAGTCACTGACGGATTTATGTATTATAAATATCTTCTTCCACTATAGGGTTTACATTTAAACTTTCTTATTGCCCAGTTTCAATGAACAGAGTTCTTAATTTTAATATAGTCTGATTTATCATGTATTTCTTTATAGTTAGTGCTTTTAGCGTCATTTCACAAAGTTTTTATCTACTTCATGGTAATATTTGTTTTACTTTTTCTTCTAAAAGTTTTATTATTTTACTTTCTTCTTTTAGACATGAAATCCTTTTGGAATCAGCATTTGAATATAGTGTGAAGTAGGGGTCAAGATACATTTTTTTTTTTTCCATTTGGATATCCAGCTGATCCAGCTTCCTTTACCTTTCCCAACTCACTAGTCTTCCTTTGTTATAAATCAGGTGACCATACATGTGTGTATCTGTTTCTGGACTCTATTCTGTTCCATCTTCCTATTTGTGTGTCCTTGCACCAATACGACACTAGCTTAACTCTGATAGATAACAAGACCTATTATGAGCCTGAGCATAAGTCCTACAGATTTGTTCTTCTTCAAGATGGTCTTGGTTACACTTGACTCTTTGCATTTCATTATAAGTTTAGCATCAACTTTCCAATTTTTACACAAAAGAACCTGTTGCAATTCTGACTGGGACTGCATTAGATATATTGATCAGTTTGGGAGACTTGACAATTTAGAATATTGTCTTTTTCCTACTCATGTACATGGTATATTAAGTTTTCTTGCATAGTGTTTTATAGTTTTTGGTAGTAAATAGTCTTGCAATCTTTTGTTAGATTTATTCTTTGATGCTATTGAACATGGTACCTGGGCAGCTTTTAAACAATGCTGAGAGTGGACCGTACTCCCTAGAGATGCTGATATAATTCATCTGGGATGAGGACCCGTCCTCAGTGTTCTAATACACAGTCAAGTTTGAATACCTATGCTCTTGATCTAGCCCTTTGCCTGCTCTCAGCAAATTGGTTAACCCTTTGAGTCATTTCATTATTTGAAAACATGGAATATGATTATCTGCCTCAGCAGGTCAAGAGTGTTCTGTGTTTAGAATTCAGTGCTGAATGTAAAACTCGGAAGCATAATTTGACCTAGATATTCTTTTTTTAATGGATAAATGACAAGATTAATTTTATTTACAAAATACAGTAAAAGCAAACTAATCTGAGGTTGATTTGATCTCATTCTCCTGGGGCTGATGAAGGCTCAAGATTGAAAATAGTCATCATCAAGGCAATGTAATTCTTCCCCTCACTCATAGGAGAGCCTTCCACTGCTTCATCTAGAACCTGTTTACTCTTACGTTCAGAACAGTTCTAACAGGCGTAGTGATCTGGATTCCCAGACTTCAACAGAAGAGCAGAGGCATGAAGAACAGACCAGAAGGCAAGACCATCAGAAACAAACCCACAGGCATCGGGGGAAGTGACACACACAGCAAAGATAGATGAGCTCTAAGGACAGCAGGCTGGAGCCATTTAGTATAAGCTTAAGGGAAAAATGAGTCAGGAACACTGGAGAGTATTATTTTGTTATGCACAGTTCTATAGCTAATTATCATTATGTAAGCCCCAAATCAGCACAAAAATGCTGTGGGCTTTTCTTAGGATGGTAGGAAAATGGGTAACACAGAGAGCTTCCAAAAAGAATGATTAAAGTGAAATGTTGGCCCTTCTGCTATCTGAAAATACACTGAAATGGTGCTGCTCATCTCTTTGAAATATCAGATAAATGTTATTTTCATTGACCACCTCTCTATGGGTAAAGAGGTAAGCCCTTTTCAACCTCTCTCATTTTATTCCATCTTATGGGGAAATGGTATTAATTATCACTGCACAGCTCTGTCATGGAGGAGGTGAGGGGGGGCACCTCACCTCAAGTCTTTCCTTGATGAGTGAGCGTCCCACATTTAACCCTTTGCTTGTTTGTCATTTAATTAGCTTAGGGCTCATGGTTACAACCTTGCCTGACTCACACATTTGATTTCCCTACGTTGTCTTCAGGAGCAAATTTAGAAGCAGGATATTTCCAAGGGAATCCGAATTATTCCTCCCTGGAGTTACACCACGCTAATTTCTGCTCCAAAACCTCTGTGCCCAATTGTAGAATAGAATGATCGATATTGCTTTTTATCTGTGAAAATAGACCCTATGAAACCGTTATTCAGCACAGAAGAAGCCAGAGCACATGTTTACCCACACTGAGACAAACCAACCTCAGATTAGTGTCCTCTCAACATCTGGGGAAATCCTAGGGATCTGGGTGGCAGATGTTGCTTTCTGCCCACAAGCAAGCGAAAACATGAGTAGGAGCCAGACCTTTGAGCATTTCTCTACCTGACTCAGCAAACACTTATTCCATCAATAAACATTTATTCAGGCGCTTGCTCTGTGTCTGCTGCTGCAGATATCTGGGCAATGGAATCATGGCTCCGACCTACAGGCTTGTTACTCTGGGAACACGACAACTTGCTGTATTGTTACATTTTCCTAATATTAGTATTATAGGGAAATTTAGTCAACATTGAAGCTGCTCTATTTTCTGATAGAAAGATGCCTAATGTATTAGGGGAATTGAGATACGGTTCCTCAAAAGATTTACTCAGCTGTAATTTGGGGTGGGGGGCAGTGGTGTATAACTGAAGGCCATCTGGGTTTGTGATGATGAGCATAGACCCTGGGGCTTGACTTCTGGGTTCAGGTCTCAGCTCTCTACCACTTACTAGCTGTGTGACTGTGGGCACATTGATAAGCTTCTTTGGTTCTCAGTATTCTCATCCATAAAATGGGGATAACATGAATACCTTCCTCATAGTTTGTTGCTAAAATTATTAAATGAGTTAATATACATAAAGAAAGTGCCTGGTTTTTGAAAAGTTGTTCCATCCAGTGGCAAGGTGTGGGGTTGGTAATGGAAGTGATATACCCCAGGGGTGGGGAGAAGTGTTTGATCCATGACATTGTTTAGAATTTCTGATACTTGGTGATAATTTAAAAAAGACTCATTTTAGTTTAGATTATTATTAGTCTAGATTGTTATTCTTTTGAAATTACCCACCGACAATGTACCCCCTTATTGCCTGCACCTGTGGCAGACTGTGCCTCACCCTACACCCCTCCTCATCCACTGCATACACTAGTTCCAACTTCTACATTTAAGGAAGCCCCCTCTCCATATTTCTTATCAAAATCTATGACATTTAAATTACAGGCTGGTGTCAATACCTAAAAGGGATTTGTTTCAATAACTAGCACTAGGGACTTTCCTGGTGGCACAGTGGTTAAGAATCTGCCTGCCAATGCAGGGGACACGGGTTTGAGGCCTGGTCTGGGAAGATCCCACATGCCATGGAGCAACCAAGCCCATGCACCACAACTACTGAGCCCGGATAAAATGCTTCCCTTCTTTGTGCCTTGATTTTCTCATCTATGAACTGGAGAAAAATATTGGTCAAAGAGCAGAGGACTTGGTGAGAGAGAACTGCAATTCTTTTGATCCTTCTCCTTTATTAGATCATCTGGTATTTTAAGGCAGGAAGTCTAGAGCTGGCATACAATTGGCACTTAAGACATGTTTGTTGAATGAATGAATTGATGAATTCTTACATGAATGAGTAAAATAAAAATGATAGGATGATAGACACCTCAGAGAACTTTCCCTCCCTTGACTTAAACATCTTATCAAGATATGCATAATTGTATTAGAATTACTAGGCCCCATGCCTTAGCACCCCACCCTCTTAGTGTCATTTCCAGGCAATGAACTCAGAGCAACACTATTTACCTTCTTTGAAGAAAACTATGGTTTTCGTTGATTATGGTGGTAGAAAATTATTAGTAGTATTCACTTGATCGTGTATTAACAGAAATCAAAATCTCAGAGTCAGATTGCTAAGGCCACATACAGTTCTTCCTAGTCCACACATCCCCCAGGCAGCCAATTATACATTTATTTTCTTGCTTTGAAATATGGTGATTTAAAAAGCAACGGTGGTTGAAAAACTTCTCTCCTGTTGTTTAATCTCAACCTTTTAACTCTACCATCTAATGCACCCAGTTACACTTTCCTTTTTTATAATGGTACAGTTTAAAAGTACATGTATGGATGACTACTCAGCAATAAAAAGGCATTGACTGTTGATACACACAATAACTTGGGTGAATCTTTAAACTTGCTGAGTTTCAAAAGCCAGTTTCTGGGCTTCCCTAGTGGCACAATGGTTAAGAATCCGCCTGCCAATGCAGGGGACACGGGTTTGAGCCCTGGTCCGGGAAGATCCCACATGCCGCGGAGCAATTAAGCCTGTGAGCCACAACTACTGAGCCCGCCTGCCACAATTACTGAGGCCTGTGCGCCTAGAGACCGTGCTCCGCAACGGGAGAGGCCACCGCAATGAGAAGCCTGCGCACTACGGCGCAGAGTGGCCCCCGCTCGCCACAACTAGAGAGGGCCCACACACAGCAGCAAAGACCCAACGTAGCCAAAAAAAAAAAAAAGAATA
Source organism: Balaenoptera acutorostrata (assembly GCF_949987535.1). NCBI lineage: Eukaryota > Metazoa > Chordata > Mammalia > Artiodactyla > Balaenopteridae > Balaenoptera > Balaenoptera acutorostrata. The sequence goes on along the minus strand of NC_080073.1, from coordinate 27,109,674 downwards.
AAATAAATAAATTTTTTTAAAAAAGCCAGTCTCCAAAGATTATATATGTTTGGTTCATATATTGAGTGTCAAAAATTAGTAAACAGAGACCTCAATTAAAATAGAGTCAGAAGGCCAGAAGCAGGAAATCTCACGCACCACAGGAAGAAGAAAGACTTCCTCTTTTCGCCTGGCAAGAACTCAGCCAATGAGAGACCTTCACAACTTTGCCAATGAGAAGTCATTCTGCTTTGAACTCTCAATTCCTCCAATGAACTCTTTGTTTGCTGTAGCCCTCCCAACTTCCTTTCCCCTCTTTAAAAGAATTCTCTCCTTGTTGGGTTTGCGGAGGGAACTTCCATGTGGCTCATCGTGATTATAGACCTCTAAATGCAATTTTTTGCTGATATCAAATAAACCCATTTTTGCTGGGGAAATAACTGGCAGTCTATTTGTTCTAAGTCAACAACGGCATTCTTGAAATGACAAAATTAGAGAGATGGAGAACATACTAGTGGTTGCCAGGGGTTGGGAGGAGGGGAAGGGAAAGAGGTGGCTATGGTTATAAAAACATAGCATGAGGGACCTTTATGATGGCACAGTTCTGTATCTTGACTGTGGTAGTAATATGAGTCTACACTTATGATAGAACTGCATACAAGTAACTATACATACACAAATAGGTGTACGCAAAACAGGTGAATCAAATCTATAGATAGTACTAATAGCAATTTCATGGTTTTGATATTGTAATACTACAGTTATATAAGATGTTACTATTGGGGGAAACTTGGGGGAAGAGTATATGGGATCTCTATTATTTCATACGACTCAATATGAATTATCTTAAAATTATCTCAGAATTAAAGTTTTTTCAGAGTATATTTGTATTTTACGGGTATCTCTCTCTCTCTATATGTATAAACACACACTATAAAACTCTATTTAGACATCCACCTTAAGAACGTAGAACATTATCATTCCTTTGATGGTCCCGCATCCCTCTTTCTTTTTTTCTTTTTTTTTTTTTAAACATCTTTATTGAAGTATAATTGCCTTACAATAGTGCGTTAGGGGCTTCCCTGGTGGCGCAGTGGTTGAGAGTCTGCCTGCTAATGCAGGGGACACGGGTTCGAGCCCTGGTCTGGGAAGATCCCACATGCCACGGAGCAGCTGGGCCCGTGAGCCACAATTGCTGAGCCTGCGCGTCTGGAGCCTGTGCCCCGCGACGGGAGGGGCCGCGATAGAGAAAGGCCCGCGCACCGCGATGAAGAGCGGTCCCCGCACCGCGATGAAGAGTGGCCCCCGCTTGCCGCAACTGGAGAAAGCCCTCGCACGAACCGAAGACCCAACACAGCCAAAAATAAATAAATAAATAAATAAATAAATAAATAAATAAATAAGAAAATCCTTTAAAAAAAAAAAAATAGTGCGTTAGCATCCGCTTTATAACAAAGTGAATCAGTTATACATATACAATATGTTCCCATTTCTCTTCCCTCTTGCATCTCCCTCCCTCCCACCCTCCCCATCCCACCCCTCTAGGTGGTCACAAAGCACCGAGCTGATCTCCCTGTGCTACGTGGCTGCTTCCCACTAGCTATCTATTTTACATTTGGTAGTGTATATATGTCCATGACACTCTCTTACCCTGTCACATCTCACCCCACCCCCTCCCCATATCCTCAAGTCCATTCTCTAGTAGGTCTGTGTCTTTATTCCCGTCTTGCCACTAGGTTCTTCATGGCCTTTTTTTTTTTTTCCCTTAGATTCCATATATATGTGTTAGCATACTGTATTTGTTTTTCTCTTTCTGACTTACTTCACTCTGTACCGCATCCCTCTTTCTAACGCCAATTTCCCTTTCTCACCTCCAAGAGGAAACACTGTCCTGAATTTTTTGTTTATCATTCTCTTGATTTTCTTTATAATTTTAACACATGGGTATATACAATAAAGATTATACCAGTATTGGTTGTAATAACCAAAAACTGGACATAAACCCAAATATCCATCAAAAAGATAATAACTAGTAAGTTTCAGTCAATTCATACAAAGGGAAAATAAAGATGATTGAAATAAACTGGTCATATGAATCAGCAAGGTGATTCTCAAAAACATAATTTTGGCAAGAAAACAATGTAGCAGAAATACATCTAGTATAAGGCTATTTATATAAAGTACAAAACCTATTTGAAGCCAAACTATATTACGTAGGATAAACCATATTAGTATTTTACTTTGTAAACTGAACTATCAAAAGCCCTAAGGCTTTGGGGGAATACAAGAAAATTTGATCATTTGTCTCCAGGACGATGACAGCAGTACCATATCAATGGTCTTTAGAATTTCTTTTGGTGACCCTGGTTCCTTTTTCAAATCTGCTTCCATTCCCTGGTGAAATGATATGAAGTGAAAATGGTGTCATTTCCCCCATTTTTGAGAAGTCGCTTGAAAGATCGTGCTGGCTGCCACTTGAAATTTTGACTGGTTCTGGAATAATAAAAGATCACTTGAAGTTCATCTCATTGGAAGACCTGAAGAAAATCGCATTATTTTGCAGAGTTGCTGACAACCTATGCAACCCATCACGTGGTTTATATAAATGCTCAGTCACAGTTATTATCAAGTGAGCAAGGGCTAGGGAGTGCAGGTGCTGATGCATGCGGATTGGTGCAATTTTAAAACAAATCATCAGTTGGTTTTTCGTCTTTAGTATCAGTCTTTTCCTCTCCTCTGAGAATACGCACTTATGGAGCTATGGCTATCCTGATGACTGACGATCTAACAGGAATACTAACAGAGCCCTCATTCTCTTCCAGGTACTATTCTAAGACTTCAGATGTGTTGAGTTGCTTAATCCTCACAACAAACCTGTGGGGGAAACTGAGGCATGAGGGGTTAGGGAATCTCTTCAAAATCACAGGGTTGGCTTGGGGCAGAGCTAGGATTCCATCCGAGGCAGTCCACACTCCGAAGAATCATAGGCAACTATTGCTACAAAGCTGAAGACGTATATATGTGTGTTTCATGAATAGACATATTTCAGAATAGACAATGGAAAAGGTCAGCCTAAGTGGTGAAAAATCTGAAATACATTTTTTAAGACACGTGGCTTTATAATTCTTTAGCTCAGTAAACTCATTCTTTCAGTAGTATTTATACTTAACAGAGATAAAACAGGAAGTGTTGCTTAACTAGGGCTATTTTCTTACAGGTTAGACTCTAGCTATATGTTAGGCTTTAGATTTCACCAGGGAGCAAGGAACCACACTCACACACACACACACACACATGAAACTGATCCTTAATAAGCTCAGGGAAAGATTTTCAATGAATGTGTATGAGAAGAAGCAATGGGGGCCAGGTGTCTATCTTTAATACCCTCCCTCCCCACTCCCTTCTCCTCACCTCTCTCCCCACTCCCTTCTCCTCACCTCTCTCCCCGCCCTCCTCATCACTTCTCCCCCTTCCCTCCCCCACCCATCCCACCTCCCTTTTTCCCCCCTTCTGCCCCTCCTCGCCCAGATAATGCTTAAGCTCAGCCAGGGTTAAGAACACTGCATCATCGGTCAATTGTGCTTCTCAAAGAAGAGCTCCTTGAATTACCAGACAGTAATTTTACCTTGAAAATCAGAGTCATCTAAGGTACTTGTTAAAAATACAGTCACGGGCCACCTGAGTCAGAATCTCTTATAGACACACTGCTTATTTTAAAAGAGTGATGCTCAAAGGTGTATCTTCAAATGAGAAGGTGTGGTGAGAAACAGTCCCCAGCTGTGGGCAGGGTGTAGAGTAATTGTAATAAAGACATTTTCTTAATTCTAGCTGAGGTTGATCATCTTGTCCTATGTTTATGGCCTTATGAATTTCTTCACCTGAAATGCCTGCTAGCTCCCTAAACCAGATCGTATTAGTTTACTTGTCTTTTTCACATTAACTGGCAGGTATAACATATTCTCTACTTATTCAGACTCTGGTAGATATTCATTGAGCATTGTACTATAGCGCCAGGGCTGTTTCAGGTGCTGGTAATACAATCCAATGAAGCACAGCAAGGCTGCTTCTCTTGTGGGGTCTGCTCTATAGATGTGTGGGAAACAGACACTAAAGTACAAAAGAAATGCTGTAATATTAGATTTTGCTAAGTATATAATGAAAAGTCTCAATATAATGAGAAAGTTACTAGTGCAAGAGGGAATAGTTTCTGTTCTGGAATTGGCTTGTACTTGCTTGCGAGAGCTGACTGCTGAATTTTCAGGAGATTTTTAAGCTGGTTGTTAAACACAGCCTTTATTAAAATTTAATTTATGTCAACTTAAAATTAAATAAACTGAATTAAAAACAAAAGCAGTAAGTACTCAAAACTTCGTTTTCTAATTACTGCATGGCCGTGATCGTCCCTATGGGTTATGTAAGGTGTTACCTCTTTCTAATTCCAGCATCAGGATATCACGTTGGTAGCTTGAAAGAGGACATGGTGGGAGTATGTACACCACAGAAATCGGCAGAGGCTACAAATCAGGGCTTGATTTATTGTTTTGTTGATTGTCTAAAACTTAAGAAAGTTATGGAGAGAATATTAATACTGCAAATTCGGCTGAAAAATGTCTCGTATCAGGACCTGTTCCATTGGATTAGCAATCAAAAAATGGAACAAAATATTCTTTCACTTTTTGAGCAGTGTTCTCCAATTCCTCGTTTTCTGTTGACCAGGCCATCAGTATTTTCCTCCCCACTCCCATATGCAAACTCCTCCCAAGTTCAGAATTCTCTGGATTATTTAGAAACAAAACCAAAACCCCTGGGGAGAAATGCTGATCAACTGGGAACCAGCCTCTTTGTTTCACTCTGAGGTCCCTCCCTGGCTGAGGCCTCAGTCCCCATTACAGCTTAATAGGCTGGATCTGACAGAGCTCAGAGATGACATGACAAGGCTTGGATTGTTTATCATTCCTGCTGTCAGTCAGTCAAGCCTCCAGAATGGAGACTCTACCAGTCCTTTCCAGTGCCTCCTGGAGATGGCTTGGATTGATCAAGCCTGAAACCACACCCTAAGAATGTTAGGTCTTGGAAGCTTTTATATATAGAATAGATAAACAACAAGGTCCTACTGTATAGCACAGAGAACTATATTCAATATCCTATGATAAACCATAATAGAAAATATTTTTTAAAAATATACAGGGAATTCCTTGGCGGTCCAGTGATTAGGACCTGGCGCTGTCACTGCTGGGGCCTGGGTTAGATCCCTGGTCGGGGAACTAAGATCCTGCAAGCCTTGTGGTGTGGCCACCCCCCCCCCCAAAAAAAGGGTATATATGTATAACTGAATCACTTTGCTGTACAGCAGTAATTAACAACATTGTAAATCAACTATATTTCAATTTTAAAAAAAAGAATGTTACATCTTGGCCAACTGCATTGAGCTGCCACATGGCTTCCACTCACGTTCTACTATCAATTTTTTCCAACTGTTCTCAATTGTATCTTTCAAGGAAGGTTTTTTAAAAAAATCTCTGTGCCCAGGCGTGCTATAAAACAGGAAATCAAGACATGGAAACCAAGATCTCTGTTTTCTGGGGTTTTCAGGTAGAGTTGTTAGGCAAGCTATGTTTGTGTATAAATTCAAGGTCATTCCAATGGCAGGATTTAGTAGGATCTAATAGAATTTTAGTTCAGAAAAGAGTGCTACTCTGAACTAAAACAATCAGCAATAGTCTAAATATGGATTTAATGGGGACTTCCCTGGCAGTCCAGTGGTTCAGACTTCGCCTTCCAATGCAGGGGGTGTGGGTTCGATCCCCGGTTGAGGAGCTAGGATCCCACATGCCTTGCAGCCAAAAAACCAAAACATAAAACAGAAGCAATATTGTAGCAAATTCAATAAAGACTTTAAAAATGGTCCACATCAAAAAAAAAAAACTTTAAAATAAATAAATAAATAAATAAATAAATAAATAAATAAATATGGATTTGATGAAAATCAGAGTTTCAATCCAAATTTGCCTCCTTTGATAGGACCTAAGTATTTAGGAAAGATAGTCAAGGAAGAGAAACAAGATGCAGTGAGTGGGAGAGGTTAAGAGCACGGTGGGGCTAATACCTGCATCCCTGCATGTGATGGAAGGGCTGTGGGACAAGGGAAGCCAGGAATGGCTCCTGTTCTCTTTTTCTTTGGCTCTCCATCCTGCCCTTATTTCTCATCTTGCCTTTCTGCTTCCTCAAGGCAACCAGTGGTGGTGAAAACAAATTTCCCTAAAGCATAGAGATACATACTCTTTCACTTCTCCTCACCTCTCGTGCCAAGAACATAGAATTTGGAGACAGATTCCAATCCAGATCCGTCCATTTCTAGGCTGTGTGACCTTAAGGGTGTTTTGTTTTGTCTTTTAGCCTCTTTGAATCTCATGTAATTCATCTATAAATGGGGATTCGGAAGATTTTCCTTGTAGAGTCAGAGGGATTGAATGAATCCATGTTATAACTGTCTATCATGTTATGATGTCTGTTATGGCTAATAGACAGTGGCCACAAATGTCAACTCTTCTACAGTGGCTTTTCCTGTGACATTTATTTATCTTTGAATTTATTGCTGGAGGCTGTTTTCCTCCTGTCTCCTCTCTGGTCACCTTTGTTCTTCCAAGTCTTACTTGGTTCCTTTGGTGTGGAATCTTTTATATAATTGATGAAGAAACGAATGAATGGGTGGACAGAGCAAGGACCACCCTGAACTCTTGTTTCTGTAGAGAAGATCTGAGGGAAGGTTGTGTGTCACTTTGCTTCCTTTTTGGTTCCAGTTACCCCTTTGTCTTTTTTTTAAACTGTAAGATCACAGCAGGCCTTGATCACTATTCCTGCTCTAACATTGCAAGAATGGCTTCCGGGACATTGGCTGGGAGAAAATAGCAGAACTTGGCTTTGAGTTCCATGAACAAAGGAGTTCTGAGCACTTCTAACAGTATTTGATGACATTATTTCTCCCATTGTATGCTGTTTCCTGCATCCTTGCTGCTGTGTATTGATTGAAAGCGTCTAAAAAGGGTACTGCAAAGGGAAAACTGAAATCATAGGATGTCTCCTACAGAGCATGAGACAGAATGGAGGTGGGGGGGGGGGAAAGGAAGCAGATATGGAATAAGGCAATTTGGACAAGGGACAATAAGAATAAAAAGAAAAAGAACATTATAGTAGTGAGGATAAAGGAGAAATATGTGGAAAATATTCCTTTGTCAATTTCTAGAATTTTAGGCCCCTAAGGGAGGTTCTGAACTCTTTTTTGTCTGAATGTTAGGAGGGGACCTAATTTTATTCTTGGCACAGGAAGGTCAGATGACAGAATTCTCAGGGTTGTAAGGAACTGTATGTTCAAATGGTGTCACACCATCAGTGATACACAGTCTCCTCCTCTGAATCATTGCCTAAAAGGAATCTAAGCTGAACTTGATTGCCACCAAACTTGTGGAGCTCACTACATACAGTAGAGGTCCATTTCCTACTTGCCCTTCTCTGTGCTTAACTGAAATCTACTTCTCCGTCATTTCTACATGCTTGCGTTGTATGCAAGCTCCAACTTCCTCCTGTTGAGGGACCTCTGGAAAGTTACAAGTTCTGAGCTTTAGTTTCTTCATCTACAAGATTAGTATAATAGTATTTAGTTCATCCAGGTGTGGTAAAAGTTAAATAAAAATAATGCATTTAAAACAACGAGCATCCTCAGATCCTTCCATGAAGTTTATCTGCTGTGTTTTCCAGGTCTCCCCAATCTGAAAGTCTTTCAGTCCAACTATCATCCTTCAAAATCCTTCCTGGTTTTCAGATTCCATTGAAATTATTCGTGACCACTTCCGCCCTCATCTAACGTTTGCATCACCTACACATAGAGCTCACAGAATTTTGAGAATGTGAAAGGATGTAGTTGACCTGATCCATGAATTCAGATTCCCTCCTATTAAGTTAAAGGTCTGACAGCTGCTTTGCACCCTGTGATAGAGATCCCCAAATCCTCAGACACCCTAAGATCCTTTAGATAAGCTACCAATGATTCCAGGAAAACATATAGTGTAGGATCTATCTGCTTAAAAATACAAATTCATTTTTTATATTATTATTGTCTTTATACTTTAAATCTTACTTTGTTATACTTATAAAAACACTGTATAATTATGATAGACAAAGGAGAAAATAAATATCCAGCTTATATGAAATATTCATAGTTAATTGTTTTAGGAATTTTGTTTATATCCTTCAGAATTTTTTTTTCTGTTTAATATCCAAAAAGAAAACACATTTGTTTTACAAATTATCAACAGATCTTCTGTTCCACTCTTACCATCTATTTGGAAAGATCTTTAAAGTTCAATTCATGTATTTTATAATTTTTAATGCCTGGATAATATTCCAAGAACTGTTTTCTCAATTGCCTACAGATGGGCAATTTTGATTCCAAATCTTTGATTTCGTAAACAGTGCTGCAGTGAACATTCTTGTAAACATCTCTCTCTGCACTTATGTGACTCTTCCCTTAGAGTAAGTTTAAAGGGAACTGGTGGATCTAAATGTGTGTGTGTGTATTTTTTTCTTTAGGTGTGCTGGAGAAGATAACCAAGAGGATGTAACCACTGATTGACCCTAGATTGAGGCCTGAGCAATCAGAGAGGCTCCTCACCACCTCCCCATCCTTGGAAGGAAAGCTCTGCCCACCCATCCCACAGTGGAAGCCATTTTCAAGGACACGGCCTTGAGAGAGTAAGGTGTTGTTGAGACCATCTGGATGGTTTATGCGACTGAACCCCATTAAGGCCTCTACATGAACTTTTAAGATTGTGGCAGGTGGGTGCAAAAATCTACTTGCTTTGTGACACCAAAGAAAAACCTTGTAAGTAAGTTCCCTTGCTTGTTAAAACCTACCACCTACCAATCTGGAGTGGCCCACCTCCTTCTTCAGTCTCTCTTTGCGCTTCAGTGAGAGGGGTCAGTTTGTGAACCAACAAGGTCTACTGAATTCATATTAACAAATTGACATCAAGAAAGAAGGTACAGTCAGCCCTCCCTATCCACAGGTTCTGCATCCACAGATTCAACCAACCGCAAATGGGAAATGTATATATTTCCTAATTACAGAAATTTCCAAAAAGCAGAACTTAAATTTGCCACGTCCCAGGAACTATATACATAGATTTACATTGTATTGGGTATTATAAGTAATATAGAGATGATTTAATTATAGGAAAGGATGTACGTAGGTTAGATGCAAATACTACCCCATTTTATATAAGGCACTTGAGCATCCATGGATTTTGGTATCCTTGGGGGTCCTAGAACCAATCCCTCCACGGATAACAAGGGATGACTGTATCTACACGGTGTATAAATGTGCTGATTTCCTCACCTAGTCTATGATTATTAAATAGAAAGAACTTAGAACGATGCCCAGCTCAATAAATGTTTCTATTGTGCTCACTGTCACCATTATTCAATTACTGCTGTTTAAAAAAAATTTTTTTTATTGAAGTATAGTTGATTTACAATGTTATGCCAATCTCTGCTGTACAAAAATTCACCCCCCTTTTTTTTTGTCCATACCATGCAGCATGTGGGATTTTTTTCCCTGACCAGGAATCAAACCTGTACCCCTTGCAGTGGAAGCACAGAGTCTCAACCACTGGACCGCCGGGGAACTCCCTACTGCTGTTTTCTTGATGTTGTCATCATTTTCCATTTTTTTCCTAGTGGATATCTGTGATGTAATTAAAATGGACTACTTGCTTTTTTCCTAAAAGTATCCCACAGCTCAAATCTCTGTATCTTGCTCATGTTTGTTCTGATTGTAATGTCTTTCTCTTTCATCATCACCTGTCAATATCCTCTGCAGCCTTCAAGGTCTATATTATATAAACAAACTTCATTAATTTTTTTTTTCTTTTGAAGCCCTCAACTGCATAATCTCTTCATCCTTGTAATCCCTAATAGTTTTCAGGATATCTCTGATGGAATTATAGCCATTTGCGTTCTTGGTTTAGGATGTAACTACAGTTGACCCTTGAACAACTCTGGGGTTAGAGGTGATGACCTCCTCACAGTCAAAATTCCATGTATGACTTTACAGTCAGCCCTCCATGTGGCAGTTGTGCATCCTCGGATTCAATCGACTATTGGATCACGTAGTACTATTGTAGATATTTATTGAAAAAAATCCACATATAAGTGGACCCATGCAGTTCCAACCCATGTTGTTCAAGGGTCAACTGTATTAGAATGTAGCTTATTTAAATTTGAGGATTGTGTCTTTTTCATAGCTGCATCCCCAGCAGTGCCTAGCACTCTGGCAGAGACATATTAGGTGTTAACTAAACAAGTGTGGAATTGAAGAGGCTAGATGCTTACAAGGTACCATCATCTTAAGTACCTTTCCATACAACCAATTGTTTATTACAAAGAATCTAATTTGTAGGCAAATCATCATGGAAGGCGATTTGCCATCCCTTTTAGCAGCGTATGTTGCCTTTAGGGACTTTCAGCAAGGCATAGGCTCACTTAATAATCATATCTGAGGTTGCCTTTATGGAAATTTATATCCCAGAAGACAGATTTATGCTTGACTGGCTTCCCCAGGACTCACAAGTCATACCACCCTCCTCCTCTTTGTTGGTCATGGCACATTTGCATTGAACGATTCAAGATGGTTTGCCACACAGAAGTCAATGAAAATTGCTTTTCATAACAATGAGAATTCCTTGCTCCGGCATGGAGATGTTGAGTTTATAAAGTGATTTCACAGATGTTATTGCACACTTTCAAATGCCAGCTGAATAGGCTGAAAACTGTGGTTTAAAAAAAAAAAGATTAAGTTTTCATTTCTGTTGATGTATCGGATAACACTGAGTAAAGTGTTTTTAGTGGGTAAGTGTGGTCCACCCAGCAAGACCTACAGACCACAGAGCCCAGGGGCATCCTGAATATCACTATAGTTCTATCCATTTAAGCACTCACCCTGAACCCTAGGTCTGTACCCGTTTCTCATCCTTCAGCTGAGATGAAAGCTAGAGTGCGACTAAGGAGTCGTCAGACAACTGTAATACCTAGTGACTGATATTCATTCCTGAAAGCCAGAGGTGGGGATCATGTCTAATCCAGACCCAAAATATGTTTTTTCAGGTTAATCTCCCAGGCCAAAGTTGTTTTTGTAGTAGTAGCTGACACACTGTGCTTTATGAAAAGTCCAAAGGGGACATAGGGAATTTATAGATAGAAGCTCAGACCTGAATGGCACCTAAATCCTAAGTTCAGTCCTATTGTTGGATGATTTGCCATTTTCAGCCAGGTCCCACGAGGATCTGCTATGGCTTGAGAGATTGCCATTGGATCAATACTCACACTGCAGTGTTTCAGGCTGCAGTTTCTATAATGTGGGAGGAAGGGGGCTCAGGATGTTTAAGTCGCAGGGAAGAGAGGGAGATCTGGAGAGGAGGGGTGTAATTTGTGGAGCCAGGAAGGCTTCTGGCCCCCGAAGCGGTACAACAAAACCCTTGCTGCCTTCATATTAAGATGTGCTCTCAATGGATTATGTAATTATGAGGGAATGAATGAAATATGCCTTCTATTTCTCTGTAATTCAAGCAGACCCACTTTAAAAAAATATGTTATGAACAGAGCCTTCGAGTATATTAGTAATGTTTTATTTCTTACTCTGGGGAATAAGAACGCAACTTTCTTTGTGTTTTATTTTCTATCTTGTGCTACATCTTAAATGTCACAAAACATATTCTACAAGGGAAGGAAAAAATCTGATGTACGGCTTCTTATAGTTAACTAATAAATGGTTGATTAGTGATATTATAATATTTTTCCTTTACACACCAATTCCACTTCTGGTGATATGGACCCAGCATGGGGTAGGAGAAGTGAAGCATGAGGGTCACTTAAAATTATGTGACGATAAGGTTACCATATAGCTATGGAGGCACAGTGACAAGACAGAAAGAAAGGCTTATCTTTCAGCCTTGCACTTGTGCCCTGTTACTGGACCACATTGCCTGAAGTACACTGTGAATTGTTAATGTAAACAATTATATATATTCATATGCACACCACTATTGTTTAGAATCACGTGTTGGTATTTCGTACACTAAGAGCCTCCAAACACTGGAGGAGTCTGGCCGGTCCCTGGCTGCAAAGGAACCCCTGCTGGTGACCTACTCCAGTGCAGAAAAAGACAGTGAACTCCGAGTATGGAGGAAAAGGTTCTAGTTTCACACCCAGTGGGCCATGGAAGTCAGTTCTTAGAGCCTTCCTGTCTCTTCTCAAGGCTCAAATGCAGTGAAATATAGCACTCTGATGAATGAGGACTCCTTCAAGGCTTTCAGCATAATTTGTATATTTTAATGACGGCTAAAGTTGATTAAGCCTTTCTTCTGTTCCCAAGTTCTTTACCTATATTATCTTATTTAATCTTCCCAACAGCCCTATGTGATAGGCCCTATGATTATACCCCTTTTGCTGAAGAGGACATCAAGGCTTAGAAGGGTTAAGTATTAGTTTTCTGAGCTAGAATTTAACCTGAGGGCTGTCTAACTTCAGAGCCTATGTGTTTCAACAATTTGGCATTCTATCTACACCCACTATGGGCAATCAGAAGGCTCTGACTGATTTCTCGACTCTGGCATAGCGATGGAGGGCTCCAGCCTGGCCTGAGTACAGTTAGGGGTTTCTACAAGCCCCTGATATTTCAGCACTACCTGTCTTCATAAGACTTATCCACATTAAACTAGAAGCTAAGGATCATTTACTAATACGATTCCCAAACTGTATGCCTGAAATCCAGCCATTTGGTAAATCTTTGGCTAGAGGTAAGGGGGAGGAATGCAAGTTCTAACTGTAGTATGATTTGGAAAACCATTTTATAACGTTTCTTTTCTTAAGATTTTTCAGATATATTTTGATTTAGCAATAAACAATAAGGAGAGAGGAAGGGAAGACATTTCAATCATCTTACAAATATTGTTAAAAAGATGCATCCCTTTGGGATATGTAATTCTTAACCAAGTGTCACTTTTTAAAATTCAAATGTCCTTGGGTAGGATGACTGACTATGTTAATTGATAGGAAGGCAAATCTAACAGAACAGTTATGTATCTGGGCTGTGGAATCATACAACTCTGGGTACAAATTCAGCTATCTCATAGTTGGTTTGTGTAGAAAGAAGGTGGATAAAACAATTCAAACCATCCTGTAACCCAGAGCATTTGCCCTAGTAGTGATTAGACATGTACCATCCAGACACACCATAATTTTCTCAAATGCAAACAACAAAAAATTCAATTCAAATTCTTTAAAAAAAAAAAAAGAGTTCTGTTTCAGGCACAGTGGGCTCCAAGCTGAAAATTATTTCACGGGGATCCAGGTTCTCTCTCTGTTTCTTTTGGCTACGCTTTGTTCCCTGTTGGCTCCATTCTTTTTAAAAAATTTTTATTTGATATTATAGTTGATTTACAATGTCATGTTAGTTTCAGGTGTACAGCAAAACGATTCAGTTATATACATATATCCATACTTTTTTCAGATTCTTTTCCATATAGGAATATTGAGTAGAGTTCCCTGTGCTATACAGTAGGTCCTCATTGATTATCTATTTTATATATAGTAGTGTGTATATGTTAATACCAAACTCCTAACTTATCCCACTCCCCTCCTCCCCACATTTCCCCTTTGGTAATCATAAGTTTGTTTTCGAAGTTTGTGAGTCTGTTTCTGTTTTGTGAGTCTGTTTCTGTTTTGTAAATAAGTTCATTTGTATCAGTTTTTTTTAGATTCCACCTATAAATGATGCCAAATGATATTTGTCTTTCTCTGTCTGACTTACTTCACTTAGAATGATAATCTCTAGGCCCATCCATGTTGGGGCAAATGGCATTATTTTATTCTTTTTTATGGCTGAGTAATATTCTATTGTATATATGTACCACATCTTTATCCATTCCTCTGTCAATGGACATTTAGCTTGTTTCCATGTCTTGACTATTGTAAGTAGTGCTGCAATAAACACTGGAGTGCAGGTGTCTTTTCCAATTGTGGTTTCCTCCAGATATATGACCAGGAGTGGGATTACTGCATCATATGGTAGCTCTATTCCAATAAAGGCTGGAGAGGGTGTGGAGAAAAGGGAACCCTCTTACACTGCTGGTGGGAATGTAAATTGGTACAACCATTATGGAGAACAGTATGGGGGTTCCTTAAAAAACTAAAAATGCACTTTCCTAATGGGGTGACAAGATGGCTGCAAGTCAGTCCAGTCTTATATTCAGTTTCAACTTCAAAACTGCAATGCCTTATTTCCTTTTTTTTTTTCCCAAAGCAAAGTACTGGGTTAGTTTTGATTGAAGATGTTGGCTTGGCCTAGGTAATGTCCCCATTTCTCCAGCCATTCACTCTGGTTAAGAGGATAGGGTGCTTCAAGATATAGGCCTGTGCCCAGCTCGCCCACAAATCATGTCATGTCAGTAGAGAGGAGAGTGATTTCCTCGAGACAGTTTGAGTATTTTACTAAAGATGGGGGTTGGTGAATTGTGGGCAGGCAAAAGAATAAAATTCTGTACATAAACCTGTAAGAAAGATCTGTGCACTACTGGATATAAATAGGGCCCGTTCCCTCAGTGGCACAGAATATACATCATTCCAGCAGGGAGGCTTGCCAGCCACCTGATGGATGGGTCTGCTGCTTTCTAGGCTGTTCTGAGTTCTGCTGTAGCTGCTGATTTGAAAAGTCCCCTCCTGCATAACACTGACACCTGGCACACTCGCTTAAGAGCCAGAGGGGGAATTTTCTTCATCCTTTCTTAAAGATGCAATTGTTTCTGACAGCCAGTGTCATCTGCAGTGAGAGATGTCACAGCAGACAGCTGAGCTCAAGGAGACTGCTAGTCTTTGATGATGGTATTAACTCTTACCTAGAAAAGCCAGAGCACTGAAATGTTTGGGTTCAAGGGATTTTCTTAGTAAAATATGTAGTAGGGCAAGGGCTCCCGATGCAATCGCACACAACCCATGTACTTCCCCTGTCACCAGCCATCACATGGTGCTCAATTCATTTGTTCAAATATACTACAGTGTAAACTCCACGAGGGGCAAACTTTGGGTCTCGTTGTTTGCTGTGTCTATTGTGGCTAGCACAGTGCTGGGCAGGCAGTAGGAATTTAAAAAGTATCTGCTGAATGGTTGAGTGAATGACTGAATATAGGAATTTTAAAAGAAATTTAGCACTCATGTGGGTATATTTTATATGTGTGTGTGCATATGTGTGTGTATGTATATGTGATTGCTGTCATTTTCATCTATTGCTCATATGGGAAATTGAGACATAGTTTTTAGGGAATTTGTATAAAGCCCAACAAGAAATTAATATATTAATCTGTAATATACAATAGATTATTTTAGCACTATTTTTGAAGTCTCTCATGGAAATTACTCAGCTGGCTCAAATATATTCCCTTTTTACAGTGTTCTCCAACCCATTTGTATCATACTTCATTCAACATATACTCGCTACAGAATTAGTGCTTTCCAGACATGTTTACTGTCTCATTTTGATGCTGAACCTCACAACTAGTAGGTATTATAACTCAACCTACAAAGAAGGAATAGAGACTTAGCAGGTAATGTGACACGTCCATAAGCAGGAAGAGCCAATGGCAGCCAAGAATCACACTGAATTCTCCTGATCTCCAGTATGATGCTCGTCTCCACTGGGAAATCTACTGAGTATAGGGTATTGTCTGTTCCCATGGAGTCTCAGGAACTTTCCTCTGTCTAGTGAACTTGGTGTCTGACATGCCCATTTACTGGGCTTCAATGATGCATGGTTATAAAACAAGAGCAGTCAGGCACATTATTTTCCACAATTATGGCTGATGCTGGAACTCAGTCTAGACTTGCTGTTGATTTCTCATTCTTTTCAGACATAAGTTAATGAAATGGAATATAAAACTAAAGGTCACAATAGGCACAATTCTCTTTGGCTCATGAGATCTGAGTCACCATTTTTCAATGATTGATCTTCTGGCAGAAACACAGTTTCAGATTTTGATCGGCTCATCAAAAATAAGGACAGGAGAATAACAGTTTTCAAGTACAAGAAGGATCAGATTTCTCTGTCTATATACCTCACCCGAGCTGGTTTTTGTTTTTTGTTTGTTTGTTTGTTTGTTTTTGATGTTGTCAACCCTTGGATGTCTGACTTCTTAATCAAGATTATTAAGAAAAATAATATTTTTGGACTCTGAGCTCCTGTCACAAATACTCCACAAATTTTCTTAAATGTGCACGCTTTGGAATTTTAAATCATGAATGGTAGAAATAATACTGATAGTAACATGGATAAATAACTATAATTTCTTGAGTCTAACTAGTATCTTTCTTCCAATGAGGTCAAAAAAATCCCCATGACTTATTTTTCATGTACTTTGTTTATTTCCCATGTAAGCAAATTAGGGTATGGAGA
Source organism: Balaenoptera acutorostrata (assembly GCF_949987535.1). NCBI lineage: Eukaryota > Metazoa > Chordata > Mammalia > Artiodactyla > Balaenopteridae > Balaenoptera > Balaenoptera acutorostrata. The sequence continues at coordinate 27,093,200 of NC_080073.1, read as the reverse complement.
ATTTGAGAAAATTTCAAAAGGAGACATTTTAGATCCAGAGGCATGTCCCCAGATTCCTAACATCTCCATTCTACCAGGCTGCTGGTTTTGGTTACACATTTTTGGATAAAAGAATAGAGTCTTAAAGAAGACAATTCAAATGAGGTGAGTTGTGAACTACCATTGAGGATGTTTTTGGAGGATAATAAATGAAACAGGAAAGATAACATGTACCCTGGCTTATATGCTTTGCTTTGTTTTATTTTCCATGGGACAGGGGTCTTGTTTTCATTCATCACTGTATCCCCAGTGTGTAGAGGACTATCAAAATTAGAATCTCAACATATATTTGAATGAATAATAAAAAAACAATAATACAAGTGAAAAAAGCTCCATTGATTACTTACTGTGTGCCAATTACTATGCTAATACCCTTACATGGACTAGTTTATCTTTACACCAATCCAGTGAAGCTTGTACCATCATTATCCCACTTTACAGGCAAGGAAAAGGCGTCATAGTGAATTTTAAATTACTAGCTCAAGATCGCCAAGTTAGTAGGCACAGGAACTGAGCTGAGAATATAGGACCACATGAAAACAGAGTCCTTATGTCTAGTAGAATCCAAAAACCAAGGACTGCTGGAGACAAGCTAGGTCTGGTGAGAAATGGAATTTGAAATACACTTAGTATTATCTCAGATCTTATTTCTCTCTCCATCTTTCTCTCTCATGGACCACATGGTCTTCTGTTATTTTTGCTAATTTTCTGTTTATCTTGCACTCTTGACTTGCCTATTCCTTCCCTCTTCTCTCAATTTGTTTTCTATACTTCATGACTTCCACTTCCTTATGGATCCTGCTGCTTCATAACTTGGAGTTACCATGACTCTTGCATCCTAATTCTACCTCAGAGGACTAAATCTACCTTATACCTTCATCTTTGAAGAAAAACACCTATTTAATACTTTAAGTTTTAGTTCCTATTGCCAACAATATTAGTCAGTTTGGGCTGCTACAAAAAACAAAAACAAAACCATAGACTGAAGAGCTTATAAACATTGATTTCTCACAGTTCAGGAGGCTGGAAGTCTGAGCTCAGAGCCAGCATAGTTGAGTTCTGGTGAGAATCCTCTTCCGGGTTGGAGACAGCTAATGGCTAACTTCTTGTTGTATCCTCACGTAGTGGAAAGAAAGCAGTGAAGCAGCTGTCTTGTGATTCTTATAAGGGCACTAATCCCATTCAAGAGGGCTCTGCCCTCATGACCCCATCTAATCCTAATTACCTCCCAAAGGCCCCATCTTCTAATACCATCACATTGAGGGGTAGGGTTAAATTTTACATATTTTGAGGGGACACAAACATTCAGCCCAGAATACCCACCATCTCATTTTTTTTTTTTTTTTGAGTTTTCTAATTAAAATTGGTGAGAGCAAGAATCCAGTTAGTCAGCTCACTGGCTGCCTTTACATCCAGCGCCTAACCCAGGCCCACTGCCTGGGCTTTGGGCAGGGTACTCACCCTCCTTGGAATAGAGCTGGTTCCATGCCTCTCTCAAGTTTGAATACTATTTAGAAGTTTATATGTCTCTAAGACATCGTCCTTTTTTGGGCTCTTCATCCGTTGGGACTCTTTTAGTTGAATATGATTTTTAAAAATCCAACATGAGGGACTTCCTGGTGGCGCAGTGGTTGAGAGTCTGCCTGCCAATGCAGGGGACACGGGTTCGATCCCTGGTCTGGGAAGATCCCACATGCCGCCGAGCAGCTAGGCCCGTGTGCCACAACTACTGAGGCTGCGCTCTAGAGCCTGCAAGCCACAACTACTGAGCCCACGTGCCGCAACTACTGAGGCCCACACGCCTAGAGCCTGTGCTCCGCAACAAGAGAAGCCACCGCGATGAGAAGCCCACGCACTGCAACGAGGAGTAGCCCCTGCTCTCCACAACTAGAGAAAGCCCACGCGCAGCAACAAAGACCCAATGCAGCCATAAATAAGTAAATAAATAAAAATCCAACAGGAAAAACCAGTTTAAAAATAAAAGAAAATATTTATGCTCGATTCAGAGTACTAGCAGTGTTATGGAGTGCCAGCATCTTTCTCTCTTTTGCTCTGGGCTCAGCTCTCCTCTGTGTTAGAGTCACTCTCACGTAAAATCCTTTCTCATATAGCCCATGCAAGCTGAGAGCTTACATTTTAACGTTTCTAAGTTTAGCAAAAAGACAGACTATGCCTCTATCCTTCAACAAGACATAAACCCTAGCAAAAGGAAGTCAGACTGTGTCTTAAAGGCTCATATTGGGTTATGTGCCCATTCCTGATCCAATCTCAGTTGTTGGGTTGAGCGTGGAGGCGATGAAATGCTCAAGTAGGTACGATTCAGTAACTCGCTAGAGATGAGTTAAAACCAATATCACATAAACAGGGTGGCCTCGGACTTCCCTGGAGGTCCAGTGGTTAAGACTCCGCTTCCACTGCAAGGGGCACGGGTTCTATCCCTGGTGGGGGAACTAGGATCCTGCATGCCCAGCAGTGCGGCTAAATAAATAAATAAGGTGGACTCTAAGTGGATCGGGGGGATTATTCAGAGGAAAAATTGGGGGGCTGCCCTCAGAAGAGTGAATGAGTGCTGGGTCCATGGATTTCCCAGTTACAGCTTAGGATGCTGTGCTGGGTTTTGAAGCTGAAAGGGAGGTAGTAAAAGTCCATGCTTTCCATTCTAGGTCACTAGTAGCCTCATCATGACTGAAATTAGGACACATAAAGAAAATGAAGTTTTTCCTTTCTGGCCTCTGGTCTAAGGCCTGCAGCAAGACTTCCATTTCAGAACTTAGTAGGGTGACATCTCCTCAGCAGAAATGCATCTGTGAGTTTGGTCACAACCCCAAACTGCTACAAGAAAGCTCAGTTTCCTTACTTCCCAATGATGGTTGGATGGGTTCTGCTGCCCATTACAGGAAGAAACAGGGTCCTTTAAAGGAAGAATTTTAAATCACAGGAAGTAAAATGGAAGAACAGAAGGCTGAGGTATGAGAGGAGGCACATTATCTGTAAGAAATGGGTTTTTAAAAGTTTTGCTTTCATTCTTGATTAGTTGTGTGACCTCATGTGAATTACTTAACTTTGGGCATCTGAAAGTTTCTTCATCTGAAAGGTGACGGAATTGGATTAGTTGAGCCTTCTACTTATATTTGGGTTTAATCTGTCCTTCTTACTAGCTTCTGAAGATGGAAGCTTACTCAGTTGATTTTAGAGCTTTCTTGTTTACTAATATAGGCATTGGAAACCTATATATTCCACTATCAGCACTACTTTTGCTGCATCCCACAAATTTTGATTTACTGTGTTTTCATTTTACTTCTCTTCAAAATATGTTTTAATTTCCCTTGAGATTTCCATTTTGATCCATGGATTATTTATAAGGGTGTTGTTTAATTTCCAGATGTCTGAGTCTTCTGGACATCTTACTGTTAATAACTTCTAACAATATTGTTGCGGTAAAGAGAATTTCAGTCTTAGGACTGGGTCATAAAACAAGTCTCAGTATATTTTACAATGAACGTGCCATGTGCATTTGAAAATCATATATATTCTGCAGTTGTTGGGTATAGTGTTTTAGAAATGTTTATTAGATAAAGTTGGTTGAAAGAATTGTTCAACTTTTCTCTATGCTTGCTGGGCCGTTTTTTGGTCTTTGTGTTCTATTAATTCATGAGACAGAAATTGTCTATTTCTTCCCTTAGTTCTGTCAGATTTTGCTTTACATATTTTAAAGCTTGGAATTGGATGCATATAAATTTAATGGGTTATGGCTTTTTGATGAGTTGACCCTTTTTAATTAGGTAATTTGCCCTCTTATGTCTGGTAATACTCTTTTTCTTGAAGTCTACCTTGTCTGACATTAATGTAGTGCTTACAGCTTTCTTATGCTAAGTGTTTGCATAGTTTATCTTTTCCACCCTTGTATTTTCAGCCTGTCTGTGTCATCATACTTAAAGTGGTGTTTCTTCCAAACATCATTTCAAAATCCAGTCTGATAACCTCTCACTTTTAATTGAAGAATATAATCTGTTTACATTTTATGTAATTATTGATATAGTTGGGTTTAAGCCTACCATCTTGATATTTGTTTTCTATTTGACCCATCTGTTTGTGTGTGTGTGTGTGTTTCTCCTTCCTGTTTTTGGATGAATAGAAATGGTTTTAGAATTTTCTCTCTTTTTAAAATTCTTTAGTTTTATATCTTTATGTATTTTTTCAGTGATAGCTCCAGAGGCCAGAATGTTCACTTTTAACTTAGTGTTATCAACCTGCAAATACTATGGAACTATTTCATGATGTAGTATATTACAACAGTACCCTTCCATTTCCATCTCTCATCTTTTGTCTTCTTGTTTTCATATTTTACTTCTGCATATTCTGTAAGCCCCACAGAATATTCTTATTCTTTCTTCTTTTAAACAGCCAAACATTTTTAAAGAAAGGTATTATTGTAGATATACAAATAGGTCATAAAAAGGTCTTTACATTTACCTACATATTTATTCTTTCTGATGCTCTCCATTCCCAAAGATTCAGGCTTTTCATCTAATGTTTCTTTTCAGCTGGAAAAATTTCTTTTAGCATTCTTAATATACAGACATGTTGAAAATTAATTCTCAACTTTTATATGTCTGAAAGTGTCTCTATTTTACCTTCATTTTTGAAGAATATTTTCATTAAACATAGTCTAGTTTGACTGTTTGTTCTTTCAGTACTTTAAAGATGTTGTTTTGCTGTCTTCTGCCTCTATTCTTTCTGGTAAGAAGTCACCTATAATTTGTATTATTGTTCCTCAAGATGTAGTATTTCTTTTTCTCACTTTGGCTTCTTTTAAATTTTTTTCTTTATTTTTGTTTTTTAGCAGTTTGACCTCTCTGTGCCTAGTAATGGGTACCTTCTGATTTATCCTGGTGACTAGATTTGTGGGTTGATTTTCATCAATCTTCAGGTATTTTTTGTCCTATTCTCTCTCTCTCTCCTTTTTCTGGGACTCCAGGTACATATATGGTAGATGGTTTTGATAGTGATCCACAGATTGCTGATGCTTTGTTTTATGTTTTGCATTCTTTTTCTCTTTGGGTCAGTGTGGGCAACTTTTCTTGACCTATCTTCAAGCTTGTTGATCCCTGCATTTATTGTATTTAGTCTTCTGTTAAAGCCAAATGAATTTTCTACTTCTGACTTTTTTTTTTTTTAATTTCTAGCATTTCAATTTGGTTCTTTTTATAGTTTCTGCTAAAATTCCCCATCTGTTCACACACATTGTCCACCATTCCTTCTAGCTCTTTAATCCATTTTCATCATTATTTTAAATTCCCTCTCTTATATTACTAACATTTGGGTCATCTCTGAGTTTTTTGTCTATTGATTATTTCTTATTTGACCATAGGTCACATGCTCTTGCTTCTTCAAAAGGTCTCACATTTTTTATTGTGTCCCACATACTGTGTCCAAAGACCAGCAGAAATATAAGTAAATATTATTTGTCTCCTGAAAATGGTATGTTCCTTATTCTGTGGGGCTAATCATATCTGGAGCTGAGTCAATTTAATCTATATTTAGCTTTGACTTAACTTTAGTTAGATTCAGTTCACCTGAAGGGTTTTCCCTTCAGAAGGGCTTGAGATCAGAGTCCTGTAAAAGACTTCTTGGACCTCTCTGTTTTACGGCCTCTCTCAGCATTTTGATCTCAGAGAAGTTCTCTTTGCTCTCAGTGCTGGGTACTTGGGGGATTTCCCTTGGCCTCCTACCCCATCCTCAGCCTTTGGAGGACCACTGAAGTACAGCTTGTTCAAAGTCTGGGATCCCTTGAAAGAATTTCTGTCACCTCTCCCTCACCATTTTCAGTCTTCAGCATCACACCCTCAAGCATTTAGTGAAAGCCTATGGGAAAGAGTTGATGAATGGGTGCAGAATTTCTCCATGGTTGAGGCTTCTTAGGATTCTCATTTCTCCTGCCAGCTCGCATGCAGCCATTAAAAGTTTGTTAAATGTTTGGCTGGTTTATCTTAATCCATGTTTTCACAGATTCCTCTCCCCCACCACAATTCTACTAAGGATAAAATAACTATTTGTTCTCCTCTCTCTTAGGAAGGTCTTATCACTTTCTAGAATTTTAGTTCATTCAATTTCCTTGCACCCTTAGCTCTATGTAGCTAATCCAAGAAGTCCATTTAGGGTCATTTTAATGATAGCTTTTCAAATTCTGAAGACACTGGACATCTGAATAAACTGTTGGAGACAAGGCAAGCATTATCTACTTGTATCATCAGAACCTGTCTCAAACTCCCCTCTTGGGCAATTTTTTAATAGTTGAATAATAGACTCAATTACCAACACAGCAGCCAATGGCAGAAAAATATAGGTGATGGAAGATGGCATACTAATAGTCACTGAAGATGATCCCAAGCTGGGACTCAGCACGGCTGAAGCATGTTTTTTTTTTTGCTGCTTTATTTTTGTTGCTATTGTCATTTTCTGTAATAGATACTATTTTGAGTAAAAAAAAAAAATGTCTTCCTGATATGACAGATGTTGAGACGGTTACTTTTGCTTTTATCAAATGCATAGAAGGAAAATCTAAGCTACATTCTGTGGAAAGGAGGTAATTGACCGAATATCAAGTAGTCAGGTCATCAGTGGAGACAGTGTCCCTGCTGGTTCTTCGCTATGGGTCTAGCTGTTTTGGATCTGTTGTGACATTGATGCAGAGGGAAGAAAGAGAGAAAACACTTTGTATCCTGAAGAAGTGAAAGAGGCTGGACTGAGATCTCAGCCTTTTCATGAAGCACTGTCCTTTGCACTGTCCCTGAGAGCTCATGCCCCTCAGTATCCTGGGTCCAACTGAAGTCCCTAATACTATGCCCTATTAATTGTCACCCAGTTCACATAGGCATAAAGAATGTGCTAGGAAGCTGAGACTTTTTGAAAGTAGAATCTTTTTTTTTCCTAGCACATTCTTACATCTCTCAATATTGGCCTTTTATAGTATGAACACTTAGGTCCCCAGAAAGTCTATTAAATCATCTACAAGGGCAAACAAATGACATTAAGTGCAAGGTGAGTTTGCAGTGGAATTGATTATTTCTCCAGCTGATATCAGTGGAAATCTACTGAGTCTTTACTGCAGTCATGAAAAACAGATCATGTTTGACAAATGTGACTGGATATTTTTATACGTTTCCTCTATTGCCTGATAAGTAGGAGTGAGGGAGGTGGAATATTTGTAAAGTGCATGACATTGAACCCATCGGTAGAATGATTTCTAAACCTAGCAACACTTCCTTTCTTGGAAGAGTGGAAGTCATCTAGCACAGGGCTTAGGAATATAGGCTTTGAAATTAGACTTTCCTGGCTTTGAGTCTTGACTGTGCCATTTATTGGGGCAAATGTCTATGCCTCAATTTCCCAAGGGTAATAGAAGCATTTGTTATCTATCTACCTCTTGCTTTTCTCTTAAACATAGTGGTATTCATATGCAATTCTGCACATTGTTTGGCACACAGTTGGCGCTTACTAAGTGGTAATAATTATAATATATGAAAATTAGATCCATGATAGAAGGCCTCAAGAAAACCCAATAGCAAGTATGCTAATAACTTTGAAGGACTTTCTCCAGTTGTACTTGTGTACTCATGTTATTCTAACCTGGAGGTCTGAATGATTATTTTTTCTGCCAATACGATTGACTAGCAGAGAATCAGTTGCTCACAATCTTCTTGTTCAATTTTGTAATGCATGGTAGGATTTAGCAGGAGTGTATTGTTTGCTTTTCTATTAGGTTTTTTTCACAATTCAATATTAAATAGAATTTGTACCTAGAGGGAAAGGAGGACAAGAGAAATTCATCTCCAAAGTTCCATGAGTGTTGGGGTGAAACTGTCTGGAATTCAAAATGTTACTGTGGATAATTGAAAGCTGAATGTCTAAAGGTGCAGGAATGGGAGACAAAGTCAAGTGCCTTTTATTTCTTGGATGGCCTCACCAAGATCTCAGCTCCAAAGTCTAACATTTATGCTTAAGCTCAGGTAGGAATGCTTCCAGTGTTTATTAGTAATGAATCTTACATAATCATGCCACATAGAGCATAAGAGTATAGTTATTAATCTTGTCTCTGGTTATTTATCAATTTCCCTCCCCTACTTCCCATTACCAAAGGAAGAGGCAAAAGGCAGAAAAATAGAGTGGTTAAGATAAGCCAAGAGGTTGAAGTCAGACAACTTGGATTCAAATCTTGGCTTTCCTCTTGGTAGATACTAAGTCTCAGATTACCCAACTGGAAAACCAGGGTAATGCTTACCTCACTGGGTTCTTGTGAGTTTAAAGGAGATATATAAAATATGGTGTTTCATACATCTTGACTCATCTGATTAATTCAGAAAAGAAAGCTTATGCTTATAGATTCTCCCTCTTGAGTCTGAAGATGGGTGAAGGTTCAGATGTGGGGTGGGGTGATTGTGGGCCATAAGCCACGTCTTCAAAGGAGGCTCCAGCCATCTTGCTACTTTCACCCATACACCCATAGTGGCTGTCATTTGGGGTTTGCTAAAGAGAAGTAAAAAAGACCAATTTGGAGGCAAGTGATGAAGTAGCATTTCCTGTTTTTCTCTTAAATTCAGATTGAGTACATAGCTGTGTGTAAGAGCTTCAAAACCTGCCCGATATCATGAACATCAATGTCAGGATTAAATAGGGCCAACCCACTGACAGCTGCCCTGGCTGAGCCAAGCATTCATCAGTGAAGGCTTTGAGATGCACGGTGGGAGCTGCTCTAGGATAAGAGTCGCTGTTTCCAGAGGCATCAAGTCAGCAAGAGTGTGCCCATCCTTCCATCAGGGGTGCCAGGAAGGCTAATAGGGACCAAGAGACTGCCTGCAGCAAATATCTATACTCAAGGTATTTCACTCTGTGAGCCCTTTTGTGGTTCCTCATCATTTCTATACAATAAAATTCCTTATTTCAATCAGGAAAATTTGGAAATACTGGCTCCATTATGCCAGTTACCTAAAAAGTTTGATGCCCAGAATGATAGAGTAGAGTCTTAACACTCATCTGTGTCTTATTTATCATCGTAGTCCTCTGGCCTTAGCACAAAGCTTAAAATAGGCATTCTTCTTTTTAAAATTTGCTCATCATCTTATGCATACTCCCTTATTTGCTCATGTATAGAGACCATCCAATCCAATTTATCATGCCCATTATATAGATAAGAATATTGAGGCCCAGAGAGGGGAAGGAAATTGCTCAGGATCACATCCCTATTCAGTAGTTGAGCAAGGCTGGTGTTACTTGATTGCAAGCAACAGCAATCCCATGTAGATTAAGCAATAGACACATAAATAGACAAATAAGATGGTTACTGGACAACTAATGAATTGAAGGAACAGCTGAAGACCTAGGCATTCGGAGAGAAGGGAACAAGCATCTTCAGTGGTCTTGGTGGCAGGACTTCATTAATAGTCTCTCCAAGATTTTTCCATCCAGTCATTCAGCCTCAGCCACCTCATGTATATAATTGTCCACGATTCAAATTCCTGGAGGAAGAGACTTGATTTGTCATCAGTTCTTGGGACCTTCACCTAACTTGTAGTCAGGGACTCTGGACCCCATGATTGACCTCCCACTAGAATCACCTAGGGTCAGAGTCAGGGGAAAGTCCCCAAAGGATTCTGAGAAAAGAGAATGAAAAATAATATTCATGAAACAAGTGTAAACTACATGTTTAATATAAGACAAACCCTTTTCCTGAGGCAAAACATTTTAAAAGTATATAATTCTTAACTTTCTAGAAAGTTTAACAACAGGCACCTTCTTGGCATAAAATGGTTTCTTTAGTGTAGTTTCGGTTTGATGGTTGATGATCAAGTCCCTTGGGCCCGCCTCCAGCTTTTCTTCCTGGGACATGGCCTTGTTTCTGTGTTGGAAGTAAAAGGAAACTTGCTGTTCCGGGGCTTAACCTACATCTAGAGAACGACTCAGACATGGTGAAGAAGGCGCCCAGTGTATAATATCTTACCTCTCAATGAGCATTTCAATCACTTGAAAAGTCTTATTTGCAGGATTTTTTAAAGCTGTATTAAGCATATCTTGGACAGAGCAAGGGTCAGCCTGAAGTAAAACTATGATACAAGGGAAAAACACCATTGCCTGAGAATAAGGAAGATTGGGTTAGGGTTATGTCTCTGACATTTGCTAGTTTGGACGAGGCTGCTTTACCTTCCTTGACCTCAGGTTTCTTTTAACCTGCGTTATGAGGATGTTGAAGTAGATACTTTCTAAAGAATTAGTATAACAAGTGAATGTGGAAATGAACAAATGTTTTAAAACTTAACAAAACAAAACTTCACTCCATGGATGAGCCTTAATTTGATTCTTTCAAACACAATTACAGGACATGTAGAAGTAGACAAGACAGACATTAATCAAGCATTCTAAAAAATTAGTTTAATTGCATCTTTATTCTGTCTCTAAGTTGTCTTTTGTATGAAAATCATCATTGAGCTATTATGGCCACTGTCATCCGCCCTGTGATGAAGGTGTGATTGTTTTGAATGCCCGAGCCATCTTGGACGCCCCTTCTTTTCACTACTCTTTCCCAAGTTGTAAGTCACTTGGACAATCTGGTGGATTAGGATATCTGGTTAGCAGGCCACCCCACCTCTGACCCCCTTTTTTATTACTTTATCAAGAGCAGAAATTTTAGGCAATAATGGCATTGGCTAAATGCCACTTGTATAACTTCCTCTCTTAATGGAAACATTCAACAGCAAGTAAGCATAATTTCTGAACAAAAGAAGTTTTTAGAAGGATCTTGCAAACATTACACATTTCATTCCCTTTTTTATGTCTAATTTAATTTCTTTGGTGGGGCCCAGAGAGTTTAATAGTCATATTTTGTTAATTTTATTCCTACCCCCTGCAAGGCGAAGAGAAAATTCACCACTTCATATGTCACCAGCTCCCTGGAGAGTCTCCTTGAATAATCCAGGTGCTCTGCTGGACTCTAAATATAGTCCGGATTCTTGCTCTCAAGGAGCCCACATATGGTGGGCTTGGGAGAGAAGCTTCTTTCCATTTTCCATTCAATGCATCGTCTGTAGGTGTAATCAGTACCTACCCTGTGAAGTGGGCTAAAACCCAACTTCACTTGTGCCTAAGCAAGCCCAGGTAGGAGCCCAAGTGCTGTTTTGTCAGCTGTCAATCAGGTTAGGGAAGAGGCAAATCAGATATAGGAGACAGATTTGTTGCGAGTATTTGTTACATCTCTAAATAATCTGCAACTTTTAAGAAAAGGATTCCCCCCCATCAAACCCTGGTACTAGCAAAAAAAGTCATCAAAAATACCCTAATATGGGCTTCCCTGGTGGCGCAGTGGTTGAGAATCTGCCTGCCAATGCAGGGGACACGGGTTCGAGCCCTGGTCTGGGAAGATCCCACATGCCGTGGAGCAACTAGATCCGTGAGCCACAACTACTGAGCCTGCGCGTCTGGAGCCTGTGCTCTGCAACAAGAGAGGCCGCGATAGAGAGAGGCCCACGCACCGCGATGAAGAGTGGCCCCCACTTGCCGCAACTAGAGAAAACCCTCTCACAGAAACGAAGACCCAACACAGCCAAAAATAAATAAATAAATTTATTAAAAAAAAATACCCTAATGTAGTCAAAAGGGACAAACTTCCAAATATAAGATAAATAAGTACTCTAAGTTAATCACTAAAGAGATGCTGCCTATCAGCTTAAATTATACATAATGGCCCATCTCTGGGAGCCCTGCCTCTCAGGTAATGAGCTTAAGCTAAAATACCTTTGTTTAGCTCACAGGAAACATCCTGACCAGGCCCACCTGTGAATGGCTGCAGGAAGGAAGAAATTAACACATCCCCTCCGGAGTCTGGCCAGGGACTTTAACACCCTACCGCTTTTAGTAGAAAAGAAGCCTGAATTCTAACTCGGGGAAGATGGTTCTTTGGGGGTGCTGGTCCACCATCTCGATCTGCTGGCTTTCCAAATAAAGTTGCTATTCCTTGCCCCAGCAGTTTATTGGCCTGTTGTGTGGCGAGCAGTACGAGCTTGGACTTGGTAACACATGCAGTTAGAATGGGGCTATGTGACTAGATCTAGCCAATGATCTGTGAGCAGATGTGACTTGTGTTACTTCTGAGCTGAGGTAGCTAATGGTTTGTGTGTCTCATCCATCCCTTTTTCCCTGTCACATGTTCCCAGTGGTGCCGGGTCAAGGTGTCAAAGCCTCTGTCAGCCTCCTTCCTTGAGGACTGTGTATAAGCAGAGTCCCTACATTACCAGACACGTCATGAAAACTAGAAATAAATTTGTTGAATTTAAAAAAATAGCCTAATGAGCAGACTTATCTGCCACTTTGATATTATTAGACTCCAGGGGATAAATATTTCTGATTATTATAAGAGAGAATTACGGCCTATTTCTCTATGAACCACAGACAACCTTATCTCCATCTTTATTCTTCCAGGCAGCTATGGTGAACATGTAAATATTCTCCCTGCTGTGATTATTAGTGCGGCTGGCCAGAGATGCTCTATTTTCAAGATGCTGATGCAAGAAGATAGGCGCATCAGGAGCAAGGCACCAGGTAAGACCTTCCCGCTGGCAGGTGCTGGTTCGGGTAGTGGTAGCAGTGGGCTTTTGTTGGGACAAGGTTGAAATTGTACTTTGTGTGTTACAAGTAACATATGCCCTCCCCCCAAATTAGATGAAACATGAAGGGGGTTATAGTACAAGGGTCCAGGAGCATTTAATGGAATACAGTGGTGTTAATTACAGTCTGACCTCTGAAGAGACTGGGCTGAGAAATCCAACATCTACTCTCTGTATTTCTGAGGTTAGATGGTCTTTCACTTCCCCTTATTTCTGCACCTCAGCTTCATTTTTTTCTTTTCCAGCACTCCTGCCATATCTCCATCTCTGTACATGCAGAAGCTGGCTGCCCCGGGCTTCCTCATTCACCTGCCCTTGACATGCACAAGTCAAACGGTGAATGAAGACAGAAATTCTCATATCTTTGGGGACTCCAAATCCCCAGGATCAGCTAAATTTGGCCCATTTTGTCCACATAGGGTTCCGTCAGAGATTGGAAACCCTCAAGCCCAAATACGGACCCTCAGGAAACTCAAGCCTAATGTGAAGAACCTCTTGCTGAGCACTGCGGCGAGCCCTTCAGGTGTATCGTCTTTGTCTGAAATTCACAGAAACCCTACGAGGTAGGGATTATGATCTCACTTTATACATAACACAGCAGGTCATGAAATTTGCCAGGATCAAATACTTTAAATGGCAGAAATTGAATTTAAACCCACCCCACCTCAACTTCAAAATCCAGGTGCTTCACCACTGCCCTCTCCTGCTCCAAAACAGGGCTTCTCAAATTTCAACCAGCTTCTCAATCGCCTGGAGGGCTCATTAAAACCCAGATTTCTAGGCCCTGTACCCAGAGATTCTGATTCTGTAAGTCTAGGGTGGGGCTCAAGAATTTGCATTTCTAACAAGCTCTGCTATGAAGCTGATGTTGCCAGCTAAGGACCACAATGAGTAGCACTGCTGCTGTAACTGATCATGAAAGGAACCGTCTTATGAATTGACAGATCTCTGAGCTGTGAGCACACCACAGAGGTACCCAGAATAAAGGAAGTTCTTGGGAGTTCATTAATTTGCTCTTTCTACTCCCAATGTTTTATGCATTCTGCTTTTAACACATATTTCTAAGAAAGAAAACTCTCTCTGACATAGGGACTCTTGGAAACATACATAGTACATAATCTTTGGAGGTCGTTGTGGAAGTTATCTTCCATACTTTTTCGTTTTAGCCCTCCACTCAAATAAAAAGTCACTCTGAAGCTCTTCAGAGAAATAATTCTGAACAACACTGCCTCACTGGGAGATGGCAGAGATCAGTTTTCTGAACTAGGATAAACAACATCTTCACTCTTCTCACCTGCATATTTTTAAAAAGTTCTTTGTATACAATAATGAGAATGAACTAAGGGCTACTACACATCATGGGTGATCTCACACATAAATTGTTAAATAAACAAAGCCAAACACGATAAAGTACACGCTGCATGGTACCATTTATATAAAGTTGTAAAATAGGCCAAACTCATCTACGGGGATGGAAATAAGGATCCTGGTTGCTCCTGTGACAGGGTAGCAATTGCAGGGCATCGGGCGGGGGTGGGGTGGGGGAGGAGCTGGGGATGGGAGGATGCGAGGATGTGAATGACCTCTGTTTCTTGGTCTGGATGGTGGTCACATGGGCAAGTTTAGTCGGTGGAAATGCATCAGCTTGTACATGTATGAAGTGAGCACTTTTCTGTATGTATATTATATTCTAATATAAAGTTCAGAGGAGGTAAACAAAAGTCCTTTGTAGAAAAGCAGAATCTAAACTTTATTGAGAGCTTTATCACAACCATGCTAAACTTTCATACCTAGAAAGAAAAAGCCTGAAAGGAAACACTCCAAAATGTTAACCATGGCTGACTCTGAGTAGTGAAAATGTGGTTGGATTTTTAAAAATATTTTTCTGCATTGTTTCAGTTTTTGGCAATATGCTTGTGTTACATTTATAAAGGTATTTTCACCTAAGTTTTAAAACTAATTAAAGGTAAGTTTTTATACAGATGCTTTTATTTAAAAATCAATTCTATTAATTTAGAAGTAAGAGAACCCAGTCCCAGCAAATTCACAAAAAGAAACCCCATGTCTACAAATGCCTATTTAATACAAATGTCAAAACAAAAAAGTGGCCATGGGAATCGAGGGACCTTGACATTCACTTTCCACCCCATAAATGTTATTTCCCAAGGTCTGTTTTCAGCTTCTATTGGTATTGGTAAAGCAAGATTCATGAGGGAGAGGCACTTAGTAAGTGTGGAAATGATCATTTCATGAGCTTTGCAAAATAAGATACGAGTGTCCAAGGACCAAGTTATAAATAGGGTGATGAATGAGATTTTAGACCAAAGCTCAGAGATGCTCAAATTCCAGGAAACCCATCTCCTGTTCTTTAGTACTTTGAATATTTGTGACAGTAATAAAATTGAATAAAAATATCGATGTGTCTGTGATTGGAATTTTAAAAGCACTCTTTCATTTCTCCTTGAAGCTCTAGAAAAGTGAAGCTTTTCAAAGAGGCGATACTTTTTACGTTCAACATCTCAACATTTTTGACCAAAGGAGCAATAACAGCTTCTTGAGAGTTGAAGAGAAAAAAGGAATGGTGATGTGATCCTCTATTCTGATCTCTACATATTTCCTGGGGTGTTTCCAGCCATGGGCAACATCCAACACACGAAGGAAGAGGAGGAGCCATTGGGAAAGAGAGGCCAGTGCCAAGTTGGCTGGCCAGGTGCATATTACTTTGCTGCATTTGGGAGACAATTTTTTTTAAAGGCTTCACGGGTATACCCACCTCCCCTAAAAAACAGAGGTAACTCTTCAATTGACAGTGAGTTATCCAATGATATATATATATATATACTATGCACACACACACACACACACACACACACAAAGCAACATACACGCATGTAAATATATATGAGCAATGGCACGGTGTGCCAGTACCTGTGGAACACAGGCTCTGAAATCAGTCTCCTTGGGTTTGAATCTTCCTACATGTATGACTGTGGAAAAATTATTTATTTGAATCTCAGCTATAAAATGTGAGAAATTTTTATTCCTTCTTTACTGGGTGATTATGAGGATTATGAAAAATTACACATGTGCCAGTTATCCATGTACTGCCCCTCAGCTCCCAATTCACCCTTCGGTACCTGTTCCGCGATAATGGATGGAATTTAAGCATTTCTCTTTTACAATGAGCACAACGATAAGCTTTCTCTGTAGAGGGCACTGGAGGGACATTTCAGGAGGAAACGGGCTCTCCTGGTGGTTCCAGCTGTGGCACTGGCAGTCACTGTATGGATGGGGGGACATCTGGTGGGGTTCTGCCCCTGTGGTGAGCCCAGAACATGAGGTCCTCAGTGACCTAGCAGCCCCAGTTAGTCTCACCTTCCCAAGGTCCTTTCAATAGGACACTGACATCTCGACTCCCTGCCCCAACCTTCCAACTCCTTCTGCAAGCTTGCACACCCAGTTACCAGCTCCACACCACCTTGCCCCAAGAGTTGCTGCCTGCTTGCCCAGCCACTGTGGACCAGCTCTGGCCCAACAAACCAGGGAACTTTCCTACCATCTAGTGAGTTGCAACTATACCTTCTCTGGTGACGACTCAACACCAGCCTTGAGAAGGGGGCGAAGTCTGTCCTTTTTTTGGCACTTTCCCTCAGCTCTCCTACCATATTCAGTATTTTATATCTTATAATCACTCTTTCATCATAGGAATCAGCAAACATTTCCTGTAAGCACATAGTGATTTAAGCCAGGGAAGCGTAGGGTCAACAAAATACAGCCCCAAGGCCAAGTGTAGCCACAGGCCTGGTTTTATATGGCCTGTGATCTAAGAATGGTTTTTATATTTTGGAAGAGTTGGTGGGTAAAGATGAGGAAGAAGGAGAAGGGGAAGGTCCCATGATGAAATTTCCTGCTCTCTGTGGATGTTTAAACTTCCCCAGATGTGTCTTTTTCTCTGTTCTATGTGACCCACATATGAAACTCAATTCTCTTTTCCTGATTTCCATGAAATCACTTTTGGGGTCTCAGTGGGCATGGGGACGTGCCCAGACTATGAACCCTACAAGGGTGGTCACTAAAAGGCAGACACGGCTATGTGTGCTCATATGTATTCATTCAGTCACTGTTGGGTTTGAAGCTTGATTTGTTGGCTCAGGTGAACCTATCACATTGATCAATGTCCCCTGGACCCACACACTGGAAAGGGAGGGTGAAAACAGAGCCTCGTCAGATTGGGTAATTGCCAGGTTCATTTGGGGCTGCTCCAGTTCTGTGATCTTGGTAGATTCATTTTCATAGACTTGTAAGTGTCTCTGTTTGGTGGATATCTTCTCCATGTTTTCTGGCTACATCTCTGCTGTACATCCTTAACACTAATATAGTGTGTGTTTTTTTAAGCTAAAATGTCTAGAGCTTGACCTTTTGAATGTATCCCAATGGACTAAACAGATACACGTAGATAGGAAGCATACTTTTTTTTTTTAACATCTTTATTGGAGTATAATTGCTTTACATTGTTGTGTTAGTTGCTGCTGTATAGCAAAGTGAATCAGCTATATGTATACATATATCCCCATATCCCCTCCTTCTCGGGTCTCCCTCCCACCCTCCCTATTGCACCCCTCTAGGTGGTCACAAGGCACTGAGCTGATCTCCCAGGAAGCATACTTTTTAAATAAAGGAACAGAGTAACAGTCACTGAAGTTGGGAAGTGATGCTGCAGCTTTGCATGCAGATAATTTAAAACTAACTATTATGTGTTTCAGGGCTTAACTTCTTTAACCATTTCTGCTAATTCAGACATCAAGCATCAGTCTTCAGCTCAATTTCTTGACTTTCTGTTTTCATCCATTCTTTACTCATTAACCTCCAACAATTAGGAAAAAAAGAAGCCTCTTACTTTATTATAAAGAAAAGTTCATCTCTCTCTGAGTCACACTCTAAATTCAGTTTGGGATCTCTTTTACCATCTGGAGATTCATTATTGCTCTCCTTTCCCACCTGGAGATTCATTAATGTGTTCAGCCAACAGACAGCCTGCTGCTCTGGTAACAGAGACTGTGGCATATACAAAGATGTACCACCCAGCTACTCCTTCAAGGAACGACTTGCTGTCTAGCTGTGGGAGAATGGGGTCAACAGACAGACTCTAGATTTCACCTCTTTCAAGGTTGCCCTTGGTTGCAGAGAGCTTCCCTACCTGAGGTCATGCCCTTCCTGGGGAAGCCTGCAGGGAGTGAGTCAGCAAGTTGGCGATATAAAGGGCTACCATCTTGGTGATCAAGACACTCTGATAGGCAAAACTGGCTCCAAAGATTCCCTGCCAAGTTGGCGAGTCTTGTTAGATCTGCAACACAGTTTGGCTTCTTTCTCTGCCCAACCTGGACCTCTCCCTTCTTCTCAGTAGTATTGATCCCCAATAAAAATCTTGCACCCTGAATTCTGACTCAAAATCTGCTCCCAGAGAACACAACCTGTGACAGAAACTTATATTCCTGTTAACACCAAATAATCCATATTTAACCAACACATTCTTGAGTGCCTATTATATGCCAGGCACTGTACTAGGTAGTGGGTTCTCAGCAGTAAAATGATACACTGTGGTTTCTGCCCCATGGAGCTTGAGGTATTATGGAGGAAATAGACAAAACACAAATGAATAAAAGTAGATGGGGGGAATGAACTAGAAATGTTTCAGTTTGTTATAGTTGGCTGGTTCATATTTTATATACCTTCAGTAAATTGACCCAATCCAATTGATCTTTAGACAGAACCTGCTTATAGAATATTGGACCAGTTGTCACTGGGTTTTCTTTCAGTTTGGTGAGTTGTCTCTCTGCCTCCTCATTCTTTATTAAGAAAATTATTCAGACTGCAGCTTTCTGGTTTTAGACAACCCCATTGGCAATTGGAGCATCTATTTTGGAGACATAATTGAAAAGACTGAAGAATGCACTGAGGATCTTTTAGCTGACAGATGCTAAAAAAGAAGCCAAGAGAGCTTGGTCAAGATTTCTGGAATGCCAGAGTTTCTAATTAGAAGGGATGGTATTTACTTCCTGACCTAAACAGTGGCAAGGTTTTAGTCAAGGTGATTTAGAGGAGATTAGACAGGGAGGTAGACGCTTGGGGCATATTGAAAGAGAAAATTGGTTATTCTGCCATTAGCTTTTCCTCTGCAATGTTTTTAGCTTCTAAAACACTTTAATATTGACTTGGACTTTTTGTCCCTTGGCAATTGGGCAGGCTCTAGAACTAATACATGCCGATTGGTTGTACATTTTCTCATTAAGTGTTATCTTCGTTAATCTCCCTAGTGGAAAATTAGTTAGGTTTGAAGCAATATTATTGTATCCAAGCCATCATGGTTGCTCTGGGATTATGATGTAACCCAGAAAAATTAACCCCCTCATGTGGGTACCTAGAGGCTTGGCAAAGTTTCCCTTAGCTAGCCAATGTTTGAAATAAGTATATAAAAACAACAATAGTTAATTGTTGAATGTTCATTTTATGCTAAGCACTGTGCCATGTACACGATGTACACATTTTCCCATTCCATCCTCACAAGTATCCTACAATGTAGGTATAATTATCATCTCCATTTTGTAGGTGATGAAAATGAGGGTTGGATGGGTTAAATAATTTGCCTGGAGACAAAGCTAGCAGATGGCAAAGTCAATATAAACATCAGTGCACCTGAATCCAAAACCACGATTACATTCATAATAAAGTAAGGCCCCATTCATTTAGAAGCCACTAAAACAAAGTTTATAAGGTAATTGTTTCACATTCAACAATTCATGTCATTCTGCTTACACATTGCTTTCAATAGTGTTCTAATCGGACTCTGTGTCTGGAGTAAAAATGGCTTGGTCCAGTTCATTTTAATTCAATCCACTAGAAGATTCATATAGCCCATGAAGTGTTATAGTTCCCGGGAAGGGAAAGGAACACAAAGATTAAATAAGATACATTTCCTGCCCTCAGTGAAGTCCATCAGAAGATTTTGGTCTTTATATGTTTGGAGTCTGTTACTCCTCACTTTTCATTCCTTCTCTATAGTTTGTGGAAGCTAGACTAGGAAAGGAATGAAGGGAGACTCTTAACTAAAGCATTATTGAGACAACAATTCAAGGCTCAATGTGATATTTGGCAAATAGCCAAGCAAATCTCCCTTGCTCATGTGGGGATGGAACCTATGGCCCCTGCCTTAGTACTACTAGTGTTAAGCAGGCAAAGACAGTCTGTTACATAATTACAGTGTAATGAACACCATTTCTTTGGGGTATAATTCCATCTTTCAGGGGACACTGCTATGCACACATCCACAGAAATATGCCCCTAGCAGTCATATTTGAACTGTATAGCCCTTTCCCAAGACATAGCTGGTTAGTCAATGGATTAACACTAACCCAAGCTGGGCCAATCAGATTATTTTCCCTGGCAATTTTGTATGCCCTATCTCTGTCCTTGTGATTGGCTGAACCAGTAATACCTAAACTTGGGGGCTATGGGGTGGCCGTAAATTTGTATGCAACAAGGAACAAATAAAATCTGTCTGCATCTAGAAGACAAATAATACTGGCAGGCAAAGGAAAACAGCCATGAGAAATAAAGAGGATGTCCTGAAAGTTTTTGAATTTCTGGTTCCAGGTAGGTTTCATAAATTCTGGTTATATTCCCCAAGTCATTCCTTTATTCTCAGAATAAGTTCCCATTCTTGGCATAAGCTAGCCAAGAAACCAGAGTGGTTTCTGTCACTTGTCATCACAGATACTTAACTAGTACAGAGACCAAACTTCGTCTTTACCAGAGCTGCCATGTATGGTGGTTCACTGCACAACACAAGGGGGTGATAGTCACAACACAGTTTGCATTATATAACCATATGCAGTGGACCCTGATCTTCAAAGTCACCAAGTCCTTGAGCAACTTATCTCCTGTGTTCAACTCAATTCATTAAGTATTGATCGAGTCACATTTCTATGCCAGAGATTGCACTAGGCAAAGGATACAAAGATTCAAAATAAAATGGTCACAACCTAGGAAAGCAAACCAATGAGAAACAATCACAACATCATGTGATATAGATGATACAGAAGAATGTCCGAGGGGAAAGTCACTAACTCCCTTGGGGACATCAAGGGTGGGCTTCACAGAAGAGGAATGCTCAGGCAAGTTCTAGGCAGTGGGGACAGCAAGTGTGAAAGTGGAAGTGGAAGAGCAGAGTACGTTTGCAGAACCGCGGATGGTTTGCAGTTGCTGAAAGTAAAAGGAAAGTAAGGCACGGGGCAGAGCTAGAGGGAGGAGCAGGGGCCATACCACGAGGAGCTGGGCCTACCAAGCTAAGCTTGTACCTCATGCTGTAGACTAAGGCTTCTCACATTGTAATAACACACAAATCATCTGGGAATCTTGCTTGTAGATTCTGATTCAGTACCTCTGGGGACTCTGCATTTCTCACAAGCTCTGTGGTGATGCCAGTGCTGGTGGCCCATAGC
The DNA here is from genome assembly GCF_949987535.1 of Balaenoptera acutorostrata. Lineage (NCBI taxonomy): Eukaryota > Metazoa > Chordata > Mammalia > Artiodactyla > Balaenopteridae > Balaenoptera > Balaenoptera acutorostrata. The sequence goes on along the minus strand of NC_080073.1, from coordinate 27,072,010 downwards.
CCATGCTTTGAGGAACAAAGATGGAAGCATTGAAGACAATGAAGCAGGGAATACTCGGGTATTCCAGCAACATCACCCCGCTGTACTGGGATGGTCCTATTAGGCATAGGAGGTGGGGAAGACTTAGGCAGGAAACCATTTAGGAAGATATTTCAATATCCACGTGAGAAATGGTGAAAACAGGAATTAGATTTACTGTGTCAAGTGCTAGGGGGCAATAAAAAGACTTATTCTTTTACTTTCCTGATTCCTCTGGATCAATGCTACAGAATGAAGAATTTTAGATTTATATCCTTAAATAGCACAGTATGTCTGCTGAGTGTTTATTTCTGTATCCACTGCATTCTTTTTTTTTTTTTTGTATCCACTGCATTCTTAAACCCGTTTCAAAATTATTTTCATTTTAACGCACAAAATCAATTCTACTCTTGATCAAATAATTTGCAAGCAAGTGGTCCTTTCAAGTGGGCTGGATTTCGTGCTAAAATAGGTTTGTGATGAAATGAATTTATCACAAGGAAATGGAGGGCGTTGTCATTTTAACTAGGCTCCAAGCACAGAAGTGAGGTGGCACCTTGGTTTGCTTAAGAATCACCTGGGGTGTTTATTAAAAATGCAAACTCTTCCCCCATCCCTCACCTTCCCTCATCCTTATTTTGAATGTCTTACACAGGCTCAAGCACCCACATTTTAAACCAGCACCTCCAAGATGATCTGATGCAGAGGAAATACCCAAGAGAAATTAATACCAGTCTAGCTCATTTTAGCAAAAATGAATTGTCTCCCTATAATGTACTGTCATTACCTATTACTGATTGGTACCTCCAAATACTCAAGATGATCCCTGCCTCCAAAGGAATAAATATTCTCAATGAGTTAAGTGATCAGGAAGTTTTATATATCTCTACCGGACATCCTTATTCCTACACCATGTCTATAAAGACACTTGTATCTGGCAAGATTCACATTGCATCACCATTGTTAATAACCCAAATGTAATTCCAAAAGTGTTGTAATACTCATTGTTTCCTGGTAATACAACTCCGACTTTCCAGGTCTGTGTAGAAAACCTCAGAAAGTATGGGTCTTGCTCGGCATCATGTTGCTGTTTAGAGGAAGCAACACTGCAGCAGAATTTTGTCCTATCTTCTAAACAAGTAAATCCAGAAATCAGAAATTCTTATGGTCAGCTGCCTCTCCAGGAATCCAAGAAGAGCTGTAGCTCTCAACCTTGGCTAACATCAGAATCATCCTTTCAGCTTTCAATCACCTTGATGCCAAAGCCACACTCCAGACTCAGGTGGGAAACAGGTATCAGTATTTTCAAAGCTCCCCAGTGATTCCAATATACACCCACATTTGGGAAGCCTGATCTGCATCCTCTGCCAGAGGAGACTTTGCTCTGGTGCTAATGAAGCTTAAGCCTCAGGGCTCGCCATGTCCACACAGATTGCTTACAAAGATGTGTATTTAAATTTGTATTTATGATTTATTTTTCTCAGAGAAGGCCCCTTCAGTCAGTTTGGGTCCTCTGAGATGTGGACAGCAAGAGAGTTTACTGAGGAAGGATAAAGGGGAGAGAAAGCAGGAGGAGGTGGGTAGAGCCTTTAGATTGCAATTCAGGCCTGACACCTATGAAGGGAGAGAAAAAAGGAAGAGTTGGGATTGGGTGGAAAGAACCTCAGAACATAGTCAAGTTATAAGAAAGCCTTGGCCAGGGCAAGGTTCCTTGAAGAAGGTTACTCCTTAGAGGAGCATGGCATCAAGCAGAAATGGTAGGGCTTTGGAACCTCTCTTGCGCTCAGTTATTGGCTGGAACAACAAGAGGAAAGCAAGGCCTTGGCAAGGATGTCCCAGGGGGTCTAAAGGTGCTGCAGCTGAAGACTGTCAGGCCCCAGGCACCTGCAGCATTTTCTCTGGAAGGTAAATGTGAGCAGCATGCCTCCATGGACACCCCACCCCCTCTATATAAGCTTCACACCCCAAAACCTAGACCTGCCCCTTCCTCTGTATTCTTGGCTGAGTTGGGGAAGGAGGGAATTAATCTGACTGCACCAGGGTTAACTGTGAGAATTTACATTAGCAATCCATGGGCCACATTCACAACTTCAATTTTTCTCTTAATTTGCCAAGAAAGCTTGGCTGTGATGTGCAAGTGTTTCCTCTCAAGTGAATAAACACTGAGTGAATAAACACCATCAAGTGGTGATCAGTCTGCCAGGCTGTTGTCTTCATGGACCGGCCATGAAGGAAAACAGGTGAAACTTGGATTTATTCCATTAGTCATACAACGATTTTCATTAAGTGCTTTTCTATAAGCCAAACACTATGCGATGCTGATGCCCAGTGTTCTGGATTCAAGATCTGGTTCCCGTTTTCATGAAGCTTATATTTATTACGGGGAGCTAGACCAAAAGCCAGTGAATGTGTAAATAAGTAAAATAATGACAGCTGTAACAAGTGTTTAAGACAGACACAAAGTACATTGATAGAGGGTAAGGGGATTGGGCGCTCTCTTAGATAAGCTTGTTAGAGAAAGCCTCGCGGAAGTAGGGGACATTGAACTTGAACTTTGGGGGATCAGGGTAGGATGAAGACGGGGAAGGGGAGTGTTCCAGGTAGAGAGGAACTCTTGGTTTGTTCTTAGTGTTGTTCTAAATCTGGGGTGTCTACACAACACTGAGCAATGGAAACCCCAGCACAGAATGAGTCTGGAGAGGTGAGAAAGTCGGACAGACCTTATGGGCTATGGTAGGGAGTCTGAACTGTATTTTAAATATAAGGAAAAGTCATAGCAGGATTTTAGGCAACATGGCAATGTCGGTGGGAATGAAGGTAACACGATCTAGTCGGTGTTTTAAGGGGATCGCTTTGGCTGCCTTGTGGGAATGGATAAGGGGGGAAGGGGGGAACTGGAGACACCAGTTACACTGAGTCTTGAGATTTGGCGTTGGGTGGATGGCTCAAGGGGAGTTGGGGTACCTTAAATGCTTCCAGTATCATTTTTCTGCAGAGTATCTCAGTAGCTTCAAGAACAAGATCAAGGGTTAAAATCTGATAAAACATTGATTCCAGAGTGTATTTGAGGGCAGTTTTATCAAATGATGTTGATAAGTTCATATTACAGATTAAAAATGCATCCCATCATTGTTTTAAACTCATTTTTTGATCTTGACTCATGTCAACATGGAAGTAGCACAATTCTTTAAAGGATTTCTCTGCCCACAATCTGATTCTGTGTGTGTTAGGAAAAGTCACACTTCTGGGTGTGAGATGTTGGCCTCCATAAACTGGAATTCACCATCAGAGAATCTTTCTTGCTGATCTTACCACACACTGGCTGCCTTCTGAAACCAAATCAATAGTCCTAGAAATATCCATCAATATCCCACTTGTGAAATGTGACCTGCTTAGAGTTTACATTAAATCCTTCCCAGAGTTACATTCATTTAAAACGTGGTGGTTCACTTAAAATGTGTTTCATCTTATTCACTAAGTAAAATCATCTCCCTAAACATACCTTCTATTTGTATGGTGCATCACAGCTTGCAAAGCACTTTTGTTTTATATCATTTGATCTTTTAGGGGCAACTAACACAGGGGCTACCATCCTCTTTTTAACAGATGAGGAAATTGACTCTCAGAGATGAAATGATTCTTTCAAGCGAGATTCTAGATCTAAAGAAGGATTAAGAGACAGGAGGAGGACCTAGGCAGTATGACTTCAACACTTTTACAAATATTAAAAGTAAAGAAGTTAGAAAAGGCTCTAAGCCATTATTATTTAAAGTCAGTCAGTTTTACATATAGACTCACCATCCCCCTATCAGGAGGAAATTTTGACCTCCTGGGGAAAGGGCTGGTTGGTAAAACGTCTTCAGATATTTGCAAGAATGTTATAAATAACATAAATGTGAGTCTTTTCTATACTTAGCTGCTCTTGGCAATATTACTATATTGATTTCCTGTCCTTGTTTCCATCCCTTGCTCCTTTCAATTCACAGCTGGCCTCTGTCAAGGATTCTTTTCCCCCCATGCATTAAATTCCATTCTGTTCAAAACCAGCTTGAATCAAATATAACTATGAGAGGTGCCTTATGGACAACACAGAGGCCATGCTGATGCTTTGATATGCAATGGAAGACAGAAGGTGCTGAGGATGTTTAGATGGTTAAAAAAAAAGTCAGACAGGGCATAAACTCATTCTGCAAATAATGGAAGGGATCCCGTAAAGAAGTGGAACCAAGCCTATTCAGTGAAGCCCCAAAGACGGAATCAAAAGTCATGAGTCAAAAATCACTACCCATTCCGTTCGCCCACCCATCTAACAAACTGGAAGGAGAGAGTCACAGGACTCAGTATTTTAATCTAATTGTAGGAGTCATGAAAGGTTTTCCTGAGGAAGTGACGTTTAAATTTAGACCTGAAGGATGCCTTCATCGCAGCCAGATGAACAGAAGAGATAAGCATGTCAAGCAGAGGGAACAGAAAAGGTGCAAAGAATTTGGGACCTCCAAGGACCTGAAAGGAAGCCAGTAGCCTAAGCAGAAAAGGGGGACACTTGGAGGAGAGATTGGAAGGAAGCAGAAGCCAGACCATGGAGGTAGGCTGTGAGAGCAAATTGATTCTAGCTGAGTGTAAATAATACAATTCTGCCACTCAGATCTGTCCAAAGATGAACTGGCCTGCTGATGAACAAAGGTTGTGAGAAGCTGGGTGACCCTCAAGAAAAATATTGGTTAAAGAAATGAAGCAGGAGACAGGGTAGAAGGAGAGAGGGAGGACTGGATCTCATGGTGTGTTGGGGCCCTTCCAATGCTGAGGGTCTATAATTCCATTATTCCAACAAGTGTGCGATGTAGGCATTTTCCTTTCTTAGGATCCAAGGCTGCCTGTCTTTCTACAGTAAGTTTGACATGCAACAAACCTTGGGGTTTTAGATTCTGTAAACAACAAAAAATAAAATGGTGAGGGGGAAGAGATCCATGGTGGGAGGTGGTGAGGTGGAGATGATAGGGTGGTAGTGACGATTAGAGACTTGAGGTCAACGCTCTTAACGTGGGGGGCAAATTTCAGCTGCAAGATACAGGACCTATAATATCACAGTCTGTGGCTAAGACAATGGACTGCTGTCTGTTTCCTGCTGCAGCCCTAGGCCTAGTGTGGCATATTTGCTGAATGAATACATGAATGAAAGTCCCTGCTGTGGTGGTGTGCTCACAGCTGCCCCTCGGTCGTTACAAAATGATGATCACTCCAACGCTGCCCATAAATCCCTGGCAATGCCTGAGAGAGGCAGAGGGAACGGAGAGTTAATCAGCTCCTAAGTGTAATCTGCTCATAAACCCTTCATTCCCAGGGAAGAAAAATCAGCCATCCTCCATTTTCACGTGTCCCCGAGGCTCAGCGCTGGTCATTTCTCTTTTCCTTCAAGGCTGCCTGTGATGTTCCTTTGACCTGATTTCTCCTGTACAGTGTGGCAGCTGAGGATTAGCAGGCTTGTCCGTGTCTGCACTGGAGATGCAGGCTTGCCCGTGCCTGCACTGGAGATGCTGGCTGAGACTTCCCCGATGGACAGCCCTACACCTCCAGTGTGGACAGTCGCCTGCTTTATTGGCTCGGACTATAGACTGCCATTGGCAAGGTCCGCTGCTTCAGTATTAACTGAAGACCAAGGAAGAAAATCTGGGGAAGGAAACGTAGTGCCTGGCAGCACACACACTAGTGCGTCCTTTTCTGCACCAGATCTCAGGCATTCCAGCAAGATCCCTGCATGGTCTAGAGCTCCTAGAAATGGCCCATTTAGAACAAGACTCCCTGCCTAGTAAACATTAGGACATTGAAAGGGCAGTCTCCTCTGATTGTGTGGGTTTCCTAGACTCACTCTGTGTCCACCGGTTTCAGTTTGGGCTCCCTGCAGTTTGAGGCTGCAGTTTCAGGCTGCGGGGAGTTTGGGCTCCCTGCAGTTTGAGGCTCATGGTTACAGGGACAGAGATCACAGCAATGCTGTACCAAGTGGCCTGGAGCCAGAGCCAGCTAGTGGCTCTTAGTTATTAATTGCCTATGAGGTGCCAGGCACATATATCACGAGTGTGGTGAACACCGTGACGAGCCACCCAGGTCCCCCTGCAAGCTGTCACTGCAGCTGCTCAAAGTGCCCTTGGCAGACAGCCTTCTCTCATCAGCTCCTTTAGGACTTGTCTCAGCTGCAGAGAGCTGCCTTCCCCAAGGTCACGAGCTTTGATGGGCCATTTTGATGTCAGAGTTTCCTGTGGGGTCGGCTCAGGCTGGCATTGGACCTGTGTGGCAGCTCCACGTTTCCCTCTGCCCAATCCTGTTTCCTTCCCCTCAACAGGGGTTTGTCACAAGCTCCCTCCTTAAAAAAAATCTTTACATGTTCAACTTTGTCTCAGAGTCTACTTCAAGGAGAAGCCAACCCATGAGAGTGATAAAGGATAAAAATGATTGACGTGTGATTTTTCTCTGCCTTGCATTCCCCTGTTGCTTCTCTGTGACCTTGAACTATTCATTTAACTTTCTTGGACCTTGTGACTAAAAGACAAATCTTAAATGCCAAAAGCACAAGTGAATGAACTACACATTGAGGTCTCTTACAATCCTAAGACCCAGTTCTTTATAGAATAAAAGTCTTTTTCCCTATTGTGATATGATTATATGAAATTAATAAGGTAATTGCAAAGTTTGTTTTAGTATCTTAAGTGATGCCTACATTATATAGTTGGATCATCACTAGTTCCTGTGAAATATGCAGGGATGTACTGTTTTCCCAGCTCACATTTGGAGAAACTAAAGCTCAGAGAAACTAAGTCATTAGCGCAAAGATAGTGATGCTTAATTTTAGATCCAAAACACAAACTCACATCTCCTGAAACTTCTTCTAATACTTACCCCATGCTATTACTCCAATTCTCTTTAGTCTGGTGTCCTTGTATTAGTTACCTATTTCTGCATAACAAGTTACCTTAACCATTAGTGGTTTACAGTAACAAACACTCGTAATTTCTCACAGTTTCTGGGTGTCAGGGAGAGGCTTGGCTGGATCTTTCTGGCCCAGAGTCTCTCTTGAGGTTGCAGTCAGGATGTGGGCTGGTGCTGTGGGCATAAAGGCTGGACTGGAATGGGAGAACCCCCTTCCAACATGGTGTGCTCTCTTGGCTGTTGACTGGAGGCCTTCATTTCTCACTGGCTGTTGATAGGAAGCTTCCCTTCTTCGCCACATGGAACTGTCCCGAGGATTGCTCGAGTGTCTTCACGACACGGCAGCTCATCTCCCCCAAAAACTCTTTCAAGAGGGAGAGCCACGAGGAAGCTGCAGTGCCTTTTATGACCTAGCTCAGAAGTCACACACCATCACTCCTCCCATATTCTATTCATTTGCAGTGATTCATTAAGTATTCATTTGCAGTGATTCATTAAGTCCCACCTTTTTTCAAGAGGAGTGGAATTAAGCTCCAAATCTTGAAAGGAGGAATGTCGAGGAACTGATGGACACATGTTAAAACCACCACAGCCCTGCTCTTTGGTTGGCTTAAACATTATCCACTAAGGGGGAAATTCAAGCCAGCACAAAGAACCAGATTGGCAAAATTGTACTGCATGAAATTTTTTTTCAGGTGTCACATTAGGTGGCAGTTTGATAGCCCTTTATTCCTTGGCCAGGGTTGGCTTTTAAAAAAATTCAGGGCTTCCCTGGTGGCGCAGTGGTTGAGAATCTGCCTGCCAATGCAGGGCACACGGGTTCGAGTCCTGGTCTGGGAGGATCCCACATGCTGCGGAGCGGCTGGGCCCGTGAGCCACAATTACTGAGCCTGCACGTCTGGAGCCTGTGCTCCGCAACAAGAGAGGCCGCGATAGTGAGAGGCCCGCGCACCGCGATGAAGAGTGGCCCCCACTTGCCACAACTGGAGAAAGCCCTCGCACAGAAACGAAGACCCAACACAGCCATAAATAAAATAAATAAATAAAATTTGAAAAAAGAAAATGCTCCCTATTAAAAAAAAAAAAAAAAGGGAAAGCAATATTTAAAAAAAAAAATTCAAATAATTCTGTGATAATAATGCAATGATGGAGAATAACTACCGTTTTGCCTGCCTAGGATCCATTCCACTTTCTTCTAATTTCACTTGGGAACCCCCATTCACCTCTCTTAGTCCATGTGGAACTGATGATTTTAATCCATTCCTTCAGGTCCAGACATGGTCACGTGGCCCAGGCCCGGCCCATCAGCATATTCCATTATTCTAGCCACAGTGACTGGTGCTGGGACAGGCACAGAAGTCATACTGGTTCAGTGATAGTCAATTCCCAAATTTTGTTGGAAGCAGTTTTCCTTCTCTAGGGTTTGCTAGGCTCCTTCCATCATATGGGAAGTTTGCTGAGAGTGAAGTTATCACCAAAGCGAAATGGTGCCCAGACATGGAGAGAGAGAGATCCCTGGTGATGTCATTATTTGCATCTAGGAAGTCCAGCATGATTCAGGCCAGCTGTACCCCTGGATTTTGAAAGCCATAAGGCAATAAAATCCCTACTTTGGTTTTCCTAGTTGCAATCAAGAAGTCCTAATATACTAACCTAAGTAAGAATGTCCATCTCTTATTGAATATAATATGCCAGGACATGTGCTAAGACCTAAATATCATCTCATTTATTTCTTAAAGCAATAACATTTTGAGGGAGATACTATCATTCTCTCCTACAGAAGAGGTTCAGTGAAGGTAAAAATGTGTCATCAGTCATCCTTCAAGGAATAAAGAAGTTGGAGTTTGAACAAAGACTTGTGTGACTAGGTAGCCACACTCCTGGCACTGTGCTGCCCTGACCACTCTTATTGGGGAATTTTTAAATATTTACTGAACCAATTAGGTAAGAGTAGCAATTACTACTGATGACTCAGAGCCTGGTGCTATGCTAAACTTACACGCGTCATCTCATTCAATCCTCACACTGACTTTAGGATGGAAATGCTCATTTCACAGATGAGGAAAGTGAGGGCCAGAACAGTTTAGCATCTCGTCCAAGGTTACACAGCTAGTAAGTAGCAGAGCTGGATTTTGACCCAGATATATCAGAGGAGAAGCCACACATATTCACTTTAATATCCATAAAGATTTAACAATTAGAGTCCATGGGTATTTTAGAAAGAACACCAGGGTCCAATTCAGGACTCTGTAAAAAATATTGTCTCTCCTCCTATTAGGGTGACCAACATACCTTGGCTTCCCCAGGACTTTCTCATTTTAAAAACTGGAAGTTAGGCTGTTCTCCCTACCTTCCACAGGCATTGGCAAGTGGGAAGCCTAGGACGTTTGTCCTTGACTGGCAAATAGGAAAAGAGGATTGGGGCTGCAGACTCCTTCCCACCAAATTCCCAAAGAGAACAGACCTTGTCTCAGGATTCAGAGAAGCTAAGAAACCAGAAGAAGCCTGTTGCCTTAGCAGCTCTTCCATGAGATGAGCATGGAAGGCCAGACCTGGGGATGTTCCAGCTGAAGACGCCCTGAGCATCTAGTTCCCATATGCCCTGACCCTACAAGATATGCTTTAGTTAATCAGCACTTTCAGTCGCAGCAGGCAGTGACCTTTGTCAATAAATACACCTTGCAAGGTGGGAACCTTTCCTTGGAGTAGTTGTGTGTAGTAGGCAGAGAGCAGGTCATGGGGTCCTGTGTCCTAGGTTTGCACCCAGCTTGGCCACAGCTCCTGTGTTACCTCTGGGCCTTGGATTCTTTCAGCCTTAAAGTGCTGTGGGTAGTGACCACCTTAGAGTTTTGCAGTGCAGATTAACGAGTTAACATGCAACAATGCTTTGTATGCTGAAATGCTCCTGAAAATAAAGGATGCTGCTAATGATGTGTTTTACATTACATTTCATTGAAATCAGTATCTTTCTAGCTTAGGTTCTCATTTATGTTCTCAACTATGAACACTGCTGAAGCATTCCATCCGAAGACAGAATTTACAAACAGCTCCATGTGATAGGCAGAAGAATGGTCCCCCAAAGATGCCCATATCTTAATTTCTAGAATTTAGGATTATGTTATGTTACATGGCAAAGTTGGTAATCAGCTGACATTAACAAGGGTCCTTAAATGTGGAAGAGAGAGGTGGTACAGTCGGTATCAGAGTGATGCAACATGAGAAACACAGGACCGACAGGTCATTGTTGACTTGGAAGGTGGAGGAAGGAGCCACAGCCTCTAGAATTTGAAAAAGGACAAGAAAAGGGATTTTCCCTAGAGCCTTCAGAAGGCAATGCAGCCCTGATGACGCCTTGAGTTTAGCTCAGTGAGACCCATTTCAGACTTCTGACCTCCAGAACTGTAAGACAGTACATTTGTGTTGTTTTAAACCAACAACTTTGTGATAATTTGTTATAGCAGCAATAGAAAACAAATACACTCTAAAACCAAGATAATCCAGCAAGAAATATACATAGGATTCTCAAATGAAGTGAAGCAATTACCCTTTGCGAGGTGGATTATTTACTCATGTTTCTCTGGGCAGCCTGCATATGCGAGTGAGTCTTTTAAGAACTTAAGACACAGTGTTTGATGGATGCATCTATAGTATCTCCCCTGGGTGGTTGTAATCCACAGGAAGACACAGAGGTGGAGGGTTCTGGAGGTAAAATTTGGTAAAAAAAAAAAAATCGTCGATTTCACTTCTAGTATATGCTTCCAAAGTCATCTAAACTGCTCTCAGCCCCCCTCTCTAGTTTTATTGGAATCAGTGTTTGAAGATAAATGACAAGGCAGCTGGTATTTCTTGTGGGTTGTTGTTGTTTACTTTATTTTATTTTTGGCTGCATTGGGTCTTTGTTGCTGTGCGCGGGCTTTCTTTTAGTTGCGATGAGCAGGGGCTACTCTTCATTGCGGTGCACAGACCTCTCATTGCGGTGGCCTCTCTTGTTGCGGAGCACGGGCTCTAGAGCGCAGGCTCAGTAGTTGTGGCGCACGGGCTTAGTTGCTCTGCAGCATGTGGGATCTTCCCGAACCAGGGCTCGAACCCGTGTCCCCTGCATTGGCAGGCGGATTCTTAACCACTGCACCACCAGGGAAGCCCTGTGGGTTGTTTTTTAATGTGATATTTTTTGCATTCTCTCTAAAGAAGAGGTAGTCGAGCAAAACGGCAGAAAGGCTGCAATTTGCAATTAGACTGACAAGGTTTAAATCGTGCTCCTACCATATACATGCTATGTGACCCTGTGCAAGTTACACAGCATCCCCAAATCTGTTTTCTCGTTGACAAAACTGGGCTGAGAGAAGAGGAGCTCCCTGAAGACTTAGGCATGTTGAACAGAATAATGATGGTAAAGAGTTTTGCGTGGTGCCTGCCTCATGGTAAGTTCTCCGGAAATGTTCACTGTTACCATCATTGTCTGTTTCTGATCTGAAAAAATGAAGCAAAGAATCAAAGCAGCCCAGCATGCGGAGTGTCCTGTGCAAGGGTGGGCACAGCAGGATCAACAGAGGCTGAGGGTGGAACCCAGAAAACCAAGGGGGCTGGGCAAACACTGACTCAGCCATTAGCAGATTTTTGCGATGTGGCTGACTCAGTCCTAATGAAAGCTTGTTCACTCTGCCGGTCTTCCAGGCACCTCAAAACCTGTATTTAGAGAACAGCCAACGAGATGTGTGTATACAGTAAGTATTCATCAAAACTCATTTGCAGCCCTGGGTGCTAGTTTACTGGAGTACATATAACCGAAGGCCTTTATGCCGTTAACAGGATCCAAGGGTTCTATCTGGAGTTCACCTAATTTAGTGGGCAGGACAAGGGCTTTGGAGTCATACAGACATCAATTCAAATCCTGGCTCTGCCACTTCCCAGCTGCCCCTGTTTCTTCACCTATGCAAGGGAGATAATGTTATCTTTCCCCCAGAGATGTTTTTCAGGATGAAAGGTGATATGCAAGTGAAGGGCTTGAACACTCCAAGGTGGTCCTTGTCATAGTAGTTAATGTATTATTGGTATGTATTATTTGGGTTCGAAAGACTTGATTCTAGCACTAGCTCCACTGCATAATATGACCTTGGGGAAATCCTAAACCAATTCCGAAGTTGTTTTCTCCTTCTGTACATAGAGGATAACAAAAAGTGATGCATCTACTTTATGGGGCTATTATGCATGTGAAATGAGACAAGGCTTGGATATACAAGTCTTATGTTTGGAGTCAATTAGAATATAAATTTTCCTGGTTGTGCAAAAAGGCCCTAATGCTCCCAATTTTTTCCCTTATGGGAACCTCTGCAAATGGTACAGCCACCATGGAGTTGTGCTAAGGTGGTGAGATTTTAGCGCTTGGATCCTCATGGTTAATGCCCTACGTGGTTGAGCTCAGTAGACACAGGCTGGGGAGGTGATATGAGCGTAGGGAGAGGTGTAGTCAACAGACAATCGGTATCCTTCTGTGTAACCAGCAGGATTAAGTTTCTAGATTCCAGCAGTAGAGCAGGGGCCATCAGCATAAGTAATATGAAGGCCACAATATACAAGAAACTGAGCAGGAATTAACCTCGTAGGGACAGGCACTAAGTCACTCACTTTCTACAAATAATCCCAGTTTGTCTACCCAACCACTTGATCAACTAGAAATAGCTTTTCTCATTTTCTAGCAGAGAAAGTTAAGGCCCAGAGAGGTTAAGGAAACTATCTCTGATCACACAGAGAGCGAAGAGTAGACCTAGGATCTGGGCCCAGATGTGTTCGGGCTCCAAAATTGATGTTCTTTCCACACATCCACATTGTATTCCTGAAGTCCCAGTATGATGATTTCATGACTCTGATACCCAGGTCAGATTGGACACCGACAGGATCCAATAGCATGAATAGCATGCTTAAACCATTAAGTCAGAGGACTTCAGGAGACATACTGAAACCTTCGATCCTGTGGGAGACTTGCAATAGTCTCAGGATTACTCACTTACCAAGTTTCATTGATTGTGGTATGCAAATATTGACATACTTCTCACATAGCATTTCCCAGGGCATATTCTGTATTATATTATTATTATTAACAACAATAAAACCCATAACTACCACAACTAAACTATAATTCAACAAACTACCACATTTAAAATTTACTGAAGGCTTTTTATCAACCAGGCACCAGTTAAATATTATTTTTAAAGCTACCTTATTAAATACTTAAAATGTTCTTTTGAACTAGATTACCTTTATTTTACAGAAGAGGAAACCAAGTCTTGGAGTGGTTAATTATCATTTTGAAAAAAATAAGTTATATTCTCAAATATATTTTGGAATCCCTTAATTAAACCAATTTGAGCAGTTTTTATTTACTACAGGACTTCTCAGAGCCTTTAATGGATTCAGACTCTTCCAGAAGGGGACACTTATTCAGTGATTGACAAACGTATGAGACACAGGTTGCTTTCTCTATTGGACATCTCTTTGGCTGCCCTTCTATGACTGCTGGCTTGTCTTCTCTCCCTGGGAATCAGGCCTCATATATTGTACTCATGCCATTCCTTATCTGATCATCTTGAAAAGTCATGAAATTTTTTCTTTTTCAGAAGCTCTTCTTGTTTATGGACTCTGAGAGGGGTGGAGGGAGGTGTGAATTGCTTTTTATAGAGGATTGAGTCACTGATAGTTTGGACTTAACATATGAGACAGTGGCTGTTTCCTGAAGAGTTGCAGAGTTTTGTTCTGAAACACGGAGGTGAAGTCAGCTTTCCATTTTGCAAATTGCAGAAGTCCTCGTGGATAAGAAATAAATGGGAAAATTGGGTTTGCAAAGGTGGCAATGTGAATGGTGCTCTGGCAATGTTTAAACCTGGAGGAAAATTATAGGCATGTGTGGGGTTTTTATCCATTCTTAATTTACCTTATATAATACTTATCAAATAGGTAGGAGTAGTGTGAAAAATAATAGAAGTGTGTGGGTTCCCTGCCCTCTAAGACCTTACGATTATAAGTTTACATGCAAAAAGTAGTAAAACAGGAACAAGATTTTATTTAAATTGCTCCCATTTTTAATCTCCGTTTCTTTTTTTTTTAAATTTTATTTATTCTTTTGGCTGCATTGGGTCTTCATTGCTGCGTGCGAGCTTTCTCAAGTTGCGGCGAGCGGGGGCTACTCTTGATTGCGGTGTGCAGGCTTCTCATTGCAGTGGCTTCTCTTGTGGAGCACAGACTCTAGGTGTGCGGGTTTCAGTAGTTGTGGCACGTGGGCTCAGTAGTTGTGCTCACGGGCTCTAGAGCACAGGCTCAGTAGTTGTGGCACACGGGCTTAGATCCACAGCATGTGGGATCTTCCCGGACCAGGGATCAAACCCATGTCCCCTGCATTGGCAGGCAGATTCTTAACCACCGCACCACCAGGGAAGTCCCTATTTCTAATTAATGTAAAAATTACCTCCTTATAAATCAGTTGGCTTCACCATTTATTTACTTTATGTAAAGTCAACTTCCTCCTTTTGAAAATCACCCCCAGAATTTCAAGGAATACAGAAATACAAACTCCACCTTGGATTAAACCATCTTTGATTAAATATATAACTCCCAAACCACAACATACGAAAACAGAAAGCAGATAAGTAGGTATGGTAAATGACCATTTACTCAGATGTCAGATTGCACTGAAGAACCTCACGAAAGCTCAGGAATTGAAGGCACCTGGTTTTTCAGATTGTGGCAGTCAGGTAGTGATTGAAAACAGGAATATGTTCTTCAAAGTCAGTATAAGGAACAATTGTACCTGCAGGTCCCAAGACCTCTATCTCTAAGACCCTTCACAAGATGAAAAGAACGGTCCCTGATGGAAATGAACCAAAGAGGCTTCAGACTTGGGATCCCAGCTGCAAAGGAGGGTAGGGAATAATTTTGCCACTGTTTGAGGGTAGCTTCCAGGGATATTTGGCTTGTTCACATGTAAGCCAAATGTGTTTCCATGGCCAGAAAAAAAGAAATCACTCATGGATAAAGTCACAGAAGTTTACAGTAAGTAGCTGTATAAGTTTTCTAGGGCTACTGTAAAAAATTACCACAAAACTGAGTGGTTAAATGCAACAAGTTTATTTTCTCACAGCTCAGGAGGCCAGAAGTCCAAAATCAAGGTGTGGGCAGGACTGGTTCCCTCTGAAAGCATAGGGAGAAACCATTCTATTCCTCTCCCCTAGCTTCAGGTGGTTGTTGGCAATCCTAGGCATTCCTTGGCTTGGACACATCACTCCAATCTCTCCCTCCATTGTCAAATTGCCTTTTCTGTGTCTGTGTCCTCTCCTCTCCTTGTAAGGACACTGGCCATTGGATTTAGGGCCAACCCTAACCTAATATGGTCACATCTCAATCCTTAACCTAACTACATCTGCAAAGAGTTTATTTCCAAATAAGGTCACATTCTGAAGTTCCAGGTGGACATGAATTTAGAGGGGACACTATTCCACCTACTATAGTAACCTTTGGTGTGGTGGCAAATGCTGAGAGGATACGGACAGGGAAATACAGTATCAGCATCTGCTACAAAAATGATCGAAGAATACTGCATACTTTGGAGTAAAATACACCTAGGTTTTAATCTCAAAAAAAAACAGAGTTTACATAAGGTTGGATGAAATAACTAGGCACCTCTGATTGGTCTGTTCAGGTTTTTAAAGTAAATTAGGATCATTCCATTAAACAAGTATCTTTACTACAGAATATGCCATCCACTGTGAGGCCCAGAGAAGATGTTGTGACATAGTTCTCAGAGTGAGGAAACTTCCAGTGTAGGGGGACAACATGGACACATCTGAGACAGTTAAGGGGCAGTGCAAAGCAATAAGCAATAAAGTGTTCAATTAAAGCATAAAATTCACTGCCTCAAGTTTGGGCAGTAGAAAAAAAGAAGGTTACGAAATTTTCAAGGACTGGAAAACATGAGTCTCCATATTCAAAGACCCAACTAGGTACACATCACAATGGCAACAGACAGACCTATGCTGAGGTGTCATGACATTTCAGAAGACCAGGGATGAAAATAAGACCATCAAATTATCCAGAGTGGGCGGGGGTACAATTCACATTAAAAAAAAAAAAAAAAAAGGAAATCAGAAAGGCATTAGGGGAAGTTAGGAGAGAATGAAAGAATAGTTTAAAAATTCTGGCAAAGTTATTGGACCTCAAATTTTATGCCTTCTAAACTATCAATCAAGTGTAAGCGTGCGGGGGCCACAGCGGAGGGACACTTTTAAGACTTTCACGTTTCAAAATAATTACCTTCAACGCACCTTTTTTCTTTGTTCTGGCAAGATAGAAGAATGAACTAAGCTAGAGGAATGGAATCCAGAGAGGAGGAGCTTCAAACCCAGGTTAAGGGAATTTCCATAACGTTAAACCCCAGCGTTCAAGTTATGCTACAGAGATAGCGGGGTCGATTAAAGCAGAATTGAGGGCACAAGGAGAAATGTCTTCAAGAAACTGCTGAAACTAACAGATTCTAACTTTGTCATTGAAAAGTGTTTTGAAGAGTTATTACAAGGTGTGGAGACATTTCATTGATGTACATAAAACGGAGCAATAAAAAGCAGTCAATTTTAACTCCAGGTGAGACAAAAGTGGGATAAGAGATTAAATGTAATGATGATACACTACTTCACTGAGCAGTGAGAAGTATTTACATAGTCATAATAGTGAAAGCACTGATGTGTAGTTAATCAAAAATTGTGATGTAGTTATATTGAAAGGGGTAGAGGTAAGGGAAATGGAATGTAATAGTACTAACATCATCTATCTAAAGAGGAAGTGATGGACAATGTCTAAATTTGAGAATTCAAGAAGAAGCTTAGGCTTTTTTTTTTTTTTTTTTTTTAGAAATATAGGAAAATAACCAGAAGAAACAGCTAAAGGGTTTTCAGTAGTTGCCCCTGGGGAGATCAAGAATAGTAAGTGAATGTATCTTGGGGGTGTTGAGTATGTCCTGGTGATTTGGGGTTTCTCGTTCTGTTCTTTGAGCCCCAGGTTTCTCCAGCTCTTCTTCCAATCTGTGAGCTGCCTCAGTTTCCTTCACTGCCACATAGTCCAAAAAAATATATATTCTGTTTCAATTAGTGCAATTTGAACTGAGATTCTGTTACAACTAAGACTCCAGGCTACTACAGTGATAAATGTGGATCCCATTAATGTATGTATTCTGATGACTCCCTTTAGAAAATTACTTCTGATCCAGGTTCAATGTCCAGTCTATTCCATATGCTGAATAGACCAGGTCTTTATTATGACACGAGGTTGACCACATTCTGCATCTTCCTCAGGCTTCCCTCCCATCATCACTCCCAGTTTCCTGTCACACTCTACACATACCCAACTCCTTTTCGTTCCTCCACTGCGCCCCTAGCTCAACATCTCCCCTGCCCAGCACTCTCTTCTAAATTGCTTTTTCTATAACCTCTTTTTACATCTGGTTAATGCTTACTTATTTTTCAAGACTCAGCTCAACTGTTCCCTCCCACAGCCTTCTCTGATTTAGTAGGTTGGCCTTCATGGTCCTCAACTGCACAGCTCCGTGTTAACCCTTCAAACATGTTGTGATTCTGCAATTGTACTTCCATATCCTCCTTTAGACAAGAAGCTACTTAAAGATTAGAACCATGGATTAGTCATTGTTGTATCCCCAGCACTCATAGTAGTTGTTCAATAAATGTGTATTGAACTGACCAGCTCAGCTTATGTCTACATGGAACAGAGATAAGCGTGATTATCTTGGTGTTTCAGATGGCTAAAAAAACCCACCCCTAAGTATGGTGGCTTAAAACAATACTTATTCCTTTTTTTTTATGATTCTGAAGCTAGAGCATGGCAAGTGGGTACAGCTTGTCCCTATGTTATGGAGTGTTGGCTGAGGTCACACATGTGGCTTCCTTGAGCTGAGAGTCCAGCGAGAACTAGAACATCTAAGATTCACTCATGTGTCTGGCATCTCAGCCGCATTGGCAGCAATGGCTGGGGCTGGCTGGACCTCTCTCTCCAGGCATCATTTAGTAGCATCACCTGAGCTCCTTGACATGGGTCCTAGATCCTAAAAGGACAAAACCGAAAGCTGCTAATAGTCTTAAGGCCTCGTTGTTCGGAATTCACCATGCCACTTCTGTTACCTTCTCTCGGTTAAAGCAACTTGCAGGCCCAGCTCAGATTCAAGGAGAGAGTATAGGTTCCAAGGGAAGGATTGACAGGACAAGCCTGGGAGAAATTGCTGGCATCCATCTTTACAGACAATCTACATTTGATAATTCAATCATTTCGGGTAACTAAACCAGATAATTCCATTCGTATATTTTGGAACTAAAATATTTCTGTGGGTTAGATTATCCTTGGAAAAGTCAAGAAGGGTAACTGGGGAGGAGGCACCTTGTTTTGCACACATGATGTTAATTTCAAAGATAAAAATAAATGGCTCAATTATGATATTTGAAGAGCCATGCTCGGACACAGTGCTGATGTTCTTTTCTACAAATAGGAAAGGGATAAGTTGCTTCTGTAGAAAGCTAATGGAGGAAGAAGGGGGCTAATGTGGCTCTATGATAATGGAAACTTTTCGTTAAAGATGACCTATATATACACTACCAAGTGTAAAAGAGATAGCTAGTGGGAAGCAGCCGCATAGCACACGGAGGTCAGCTCGGTGCCTTGTGTCCACCTAGAGGGGTGGGAAAGGGAGGGTGGGAGGGAGACGCAAGAGGGAGGGGATATGGGGATATATGTATGCATATAGCTGATTCACTTTGTTATAAAGCAGAAACTAACACACCATTGTAAAGCAATTATACTCCAATAAAGATGTTAAATAAAAAATGATCTAGATGATATTTCTGAAAATATTAACTGTCCTCGGCCAAAATTTAAAATAATGTCCATGTTTAAAATAATCCATTATACATAGCCATTCTGCCTCGGGATATACTTTTGCACATTAATGCTTTCAAGAATATGGAACTCTCAGAGAATAATGAATGGATATACCTGCATTTTAGCCATGTCCATTACAATAATTAAAATCTAGTATGGCCACAGTTTTTAATTACTTTTCATCATTGCTGCAGTCAATGAAGCTAGCTTTATTACCCACGATAATGTCTCACTTGTAATATATCTTCATAAAACCTGAAAAGAGTTTTCAATTCTGAATTCCAGAGATAGGCTTTTCTGTCTAGCTTTGCTTAGAGCAGAATGCATAAATGAGCCTTATTTGCTTGTTACCTGAAAAGACAAACAATGCAAATGAGACTAAATAGGACTCCTGCTTTTTCCTATCTCTATTTGAATATCCTTTTCTGTGTTTCATTGTATTTTTAATTCTGTGTTGATAACATTTACCCCTTAGGAGAGACAAGTCAAGGCATTTAATGCAGCTTAAGAGAACTTAAGGAAAGGTCTGAAATCTTGGGTTCCAGTTTTGGTTCTGCCACATGCTTGCTGTTCTTAGGCCTTAAGCAAGTCCCTTAAACAAACCAAACCTTATTTTTTTCCAGTTGTATCAAAAGGATAAGCTCATCTTTTCTGCTTTCCTCACAGGTAAGAGAAAGACAGTGAAAGGGCTTTACAAACTATAAATCTCTAAGCAGATGGGAGGAAACAAATTGGTGAAACCATAAATGAGACAACAGAAACCGTAAAAAATCAAAAGTAGATTTGGTCTTTCATTATTTACTCATTTAATATTTATTGAGTGTCTAGAATGTGTTAGGCACTGTGTTCAAGGCTGGAGATTAGTGATAAATCAGACAGTTGAGGCGCTCCCCATCTTTGTGAAGTTGGCAGCCTGACAGGGGAGACATATATTAAACAAGTAAGCAGACAGTTAACATCTCTGTAATAAGTGCTAGAAAGGAGAGGAACAGGACATCGTGAGAGAAACAAACGGTAAGAGCTGAATCGGTAAGCCTTCCTGGTATGGGAAGTTGAGCCTGGAGGGTGGGATGGAGTCAGACCAGCAGATAAAGGGGTACACAGGCAGGTCCCAAGCAAAAAGCAACTCAAGGAAGACAAGTATGCCTAGAGGAGCCTGATGGAGAGAGAGAGGGCAGGCACACGAGATTAAAAAAAAACCAAACATGTAGACCATGAAGGGTGTTGGCTTTGATTCTGAGCCATGGAAAGTGACAGAAGGCATTTAGGCAGGAGAATGATGGGATCAGATATTATGCTTTATAAAGGTCTCTTTTGCCAATGGGTCGTTAAGTGTCAAAAATGGAAAGAGGAAGCTACCGCAGAGGACCAGAAAGGTGAAGATGGTAGCTTAATTCAGGGATAAGCAGTAGAAATAGTGGGGATTTGATGAATTCAAGATATATGTTGGAGGAAACTGACAGGATTCATTGATAGAATAATTATAATTAGGAAAGATTCCAAGATTTCTGGTTTGAGCAATTAGAAGGGTGGTTCTGCTGATTACAGAAATGAGGAAACTGGAACAAGTTTGTAAGGGAAATAAAAATATACTGTTGTGACATGTTGAAACTGACATTCAGATGGAGCTATCAAGAAGGCAGTTGGCTAGAGAATCAAGATATGGGCTGGAGAAATATGAAAGTCCTGAGAATGCAGACCCATGCTTCTAAATGCCCTCTGGCATAGACTGGGTGAAAAGCTACCAACCCAGGCCATCGCTCTGCTGCCAAGCTTAATCATGCCATGCCTGTGACTGGCTGCATAAGTGGTTTTCTTTTCAGGCCAGGATCCAGCCTTTCCCATTCCCTCCGGAATATCCCTATTCAATTTACCAGTTCTATCCATACACCATTGACCAGAGGGTAGGGCAGTTTTCAGACAGATGAAGTCACCTTGTTTGTGAAGGAGTCAACTAGCAGACCTTCTACTACCTTTCTTTCTTTCTTCCTTCCTTCCTTTTTTCAGAACCCAAGAACACTGTGTTAAGAAGTGATAAAAAGTAGTTACCAGTAGTCCAGGCCTAGGGTCACTTCTACTGAACACCTAGCTTAAAGCGGAGGCATGCAACACAGATGTCAAACGTACTTCACCCTGGCCTGTTCAGTCTACATATGAGAGTGGTACATAATTATAACTTTCTGCATTTCTCTATCTATAGTTGGTGTTTTCTTATTTTATGACTAAGGTAAAGGAAATTGATTTCAATTGGAATACTTTACTGCTTTCCATATTTATTTTTTCCTAATCTACATAACATTAGTGCTCTCCTTTTCTTTGATACTGCTGATGACTTAAATGATGAAACACTGTCCCCGATAGAACTCCTGTGTGACATTCTAGACTTGAATCCGAGTGCCAGCACTTACAAGCTGTATGGCCTTCAGCTTGTCACATATTTCTTGGTCTCAGCACCATTTAACAAATGGGAAAACTAAGTACCTTGTATCAAGTAAATGAAATAGATAGTCTTAACACAATGCTTGGTACAATGTTAGGGATTTGTGGTTGTTACTATTACTAGATGGATCTAAAGCACTGATTAGTCTTGGGGCTGCACATACCAGGGTCTTAGGAGCTCTGGTGAGGAATACAAAATCAGATTAACAACCATCACTGAATAATGAGAAAGTAGGTTGCTATGGTGATAGAAGTGGGGCTGACCTGAGTGGGCATCTTGAAGGTTGTGCTATTCAGGAGTCTAGTCTGTGCAAAGTTTTGTGAAAACTTCTTCCAATGAACTGAGCTTGAGGCATTGTCTACTCCCAAGAAGGCAGTAGGTATCTTGAAGTCAGTATTATTTCCTTGTATCCTACAAATAGGACTGGTGTCCAAGTTTACCATGTTACCCTGGTGGGACACACCCACGAGAGATGAGGATAGGTTTGGGGTAGGGGGGAGGGAGAGAAAAGTCTTGATACTTACAGGCTATAGAAAGAAATGATTGACAAGCAAAGAATGTGTGAAGTGTAGCATACTGCATTTAGAGACAGTCAAACGCTACTATAAATGGCTTGCTTTGGATTTTTAATCATGCCTTACTTTTTCTAATAATTTTCCATACATAATGCCCTTTATTCATATGAGATCCTCAACCATTTTACAAATAATTAGGGAGCACCCATTCCATACCTGACTCTGAACCTTACCCCACCTCTGCTAGGTAGGCAAGGAAGGTTGGGGAAACTGATTCTTGGGAGGTGACATGATTTGCTTATCAGTGTCAGGCCTATTCAGTGCTGTTCGGTTTTACCCTTAGGAGCTATTTCTAATGCCTTTGGGACTAGGAGAAATGGAATATATATTAGACTTTTGGAATTCAAAGTTACCATTTCTGTTTTTAACTACTTGTGAACAACCTGAAGCTCCCTGACTTGTAGCATGTGTGCATATATTTTCATTTTTACTGAAGCACGAGTCTGAGTTGCAACAAGGCTGCTGTGTGGGAGTGTGTGTACTGTACATCTGTTGTTTTTGCCTGCCTGGCACCTATTCTCTATCCTTCAGTAAGAGCTCTTGGGTTTACTTTGAGGCACTGTGTCTCACTGTGTTGGATACTGCTATAGTGGGAATGTCAGTCAAGGAACCCTGAGAAGGGTCTGGGCATGTGACCCAAGTTCAATCAGCCGGACTCTCTCTCCTAGGAATCTGAAACTTGAAATAAGAGATATAAGGATGGAAAGTAATTGAGGAAGATCTAGCCCCATTGTGATATCCTGAAAATACTGTCCATCCATTTCCGTTATTTAGAGTAGGGATCACCAAAACTTTTTCTGTAAAAGGCCAGCTAGCAAATATTTTAGGATTTGTGGGGCATTAGGTCTCTGTCTCAACCACTTGATTCACAGGTTTTCCTTTTTACTCTGTGATCTCCTCATCCTTCTAAGGAAATTCCATGTTGGCAGAATTGATTTCTGTTGCTTGCCACTGAAGAACTCTACTAATGTAGGGTGAATCTCTTGGTTAATGAGCGAGTCTAGTTGGCTTCCCAACATCCACACAGCAATGGAGCTTTCTCTTTATGCCTCCTACTAGTGTAGGGAATAACAATTGAGAAGAAATTAATAAAAGAGTGTCTTAGTAAAAGGGCTAGGCCTGTTCACATCAACAAAAAAGTGAAAAGTCTATAAAAAAGAAGGAGCGTTGTCAGACGTTTAGCATAAGTTAAAAAACAGAATGTTGGGGCTTCCCTGGTGGCGCAGTGGTTGAGAATCTGCCTGCCGATGCAGGGCACATGGGTTCGAGCCCTGGTCTGGGAAGATCCCACATGCCGCGGAGCAACTAAGCCCGTGCGCCACAACTACTGAGCCTGCGCGTCTGGAGCCTGTGCTCCGCAACAAGAGAGGCCACGACAGTGAGAGGCCCGCGCACTGCGATGAAGAGTGGCCCCCACTCTCTGCAACTGGAGAAAGCCCTCGCACAGAAACGAAGACCCAACACAGCCAGAAATAAATAAATAAATAAATAAATAAATAAATAAAAACAACTGTTTAAAAAAAAAAAAAAAAAAAAACAGAATGTTAAATTTGTCAGTGGCTTAATTCTATGACTTAAGCTAGCCCTTTATAATTAAACAAATGGTGGGTTTATAACATTGTTTTAGTAAGGGTTCCAAAAAAGATTTTTTTAAATGATCAGAGAAAGATTTAAAATGTTAAAAAATTAACATGTTTTTAAAAAAATATTAAAATGAGGTTTACTTGTGGTATAGGTTCAACCTAGGAATCCTGAGCTTTCCATGTTGGAAGATGGTAAGTCTGTACAAAGCTTTTTACATTGTGAATCTGGGATTGTGCGATGGTCTCTGAGTATATTCTTCCAGAGTGACAAGATTTCACTTCTGTCAATACTTCTTTCTGTCTCTGTCTCTTTCTGTTCAAAAAGTAAATATTGTCCTATTTAGATGAAGCAGATAAAAATCAAGTTTTTTCACAATCTGGCATTAGAAGGAATACAAAATGAGCACTGTCCCTGCCTTTAGATAACTGTCCACCTAGCTGAGATGAGGACATTACCTACCCAGGAAATTTTGAGTAGTACAAAGTGGTCAGGTCATTTGAACAGAGAACGCATGGGTCACTGAAGATTTCTCTAACAGTGCTAAACCGAGGGATGCAATAAACCTAGCTTCATCTCAAGCGGCATCACAATCCTTGAGTTCCAGTTCCTTAATTTCCCACAGGAAACCTGAAGGCACAGGGGAGCTAAGTAACTTTGTCTAAGGTCCTACTTCTGATCCTGGTGTCACTGCAACTAGCAGTTGGTGTTCCCGATTCCTATGCTTAGTAACATGAATGTATTCACTCAACCTCACAATAATCTTATGAAATAGGTACCATGACTATTTCCGTTTTATAGATGAGGAGACAGGAACTCACTGCAAGGTTAAGTAATTTGTTCCTAGGCTCTGTGGTCCTGCAGTGTGTTCTTGAATACCTCTCTCTACTTTGATACCAAGAGTGTACTAGTATATTATGCTGTCTATGACTGGACACAGTTTTGAGATACAATCTAGAGGGAGACTGTATAGAATGTAGATTTCCTTCTAACATTATTGTCCACTTTGGTCGAGGTCTATTAATAATTTTATAGGTGCATATTATGTGTGAGATAGTCCGCTAGGTGTTTTGCAGACACTATATTTGATTGTTGCAGCAACACTGAAAAGGAGGTATTATTTTCCTCATTTTTAGAGGAGGAACCTGGATTGGTTTGTCCAAGAACACCTTAATAATAAGTTGCAGAATAGAAATTCAAACCGGGGTCTAGATGGTCCCAAAACCTATGCCCTTTGCTGCCTTCCAAATCTCGGACTCTGCCTTCTTTAATGCTATGCTCTAACTTACTGAGCATTTTCTATACTTCCATCCTCATGCCTGTAATCAGAAATGAGTTGGATATTCTTGCTCAACAAAATGCATCCTATTCCAGCCAAGTAGTTCGGCCCCTCAAGGTTCCCCAAAGCCAAATCAACCAGTATTTGGAATGGAAGTCAGACAACAAACCCCAGTGTACTGGAACTGAAAGTTACAACCTAGCTGGGTTGGTGGCTGAAAAAGGAATGCGAGACACATAGATAATAAACAGCAGGTTTGGGACGGGAAAGCATGGCATTAAATAATTGAAGCCAGTGAAAGTGGAACATGGGGCCAAGTCTACACAGCTATTTATGAAACTGAGAAATGGAATATTGATGTTTGGTACCAGTACTGAGAGCTTTCCAGTTAATTACGTTCCTGGGTGAAATCAGAGAGAAATAGGATACATTTTTCAGGGAACAAAATAATTTTTAGTCCTTCACTGAGAAATCAGTTAACTCTCTAGCTCACTTACTGTCTGTAAAACCTGGAACAGCAGTCACTGTGAAACACTGAATTTGTGGCCTTGATATGTCCTAATTTTATTATGAATTTACTGAGCACGTGCTACTTCCCAGGCAAAGATCTTCTCAGAGCTCATAGTTGGTGGAACAGCCACAGAGACAGCTAGATCTAACACATGAAAATTACTAGAATAAGATCCCATTCCTTATGGACTTAGGACATGGGGAGGGGGGAGGGTAAGCTGGGACGAAGTGAGGGAGTGGCATGGACATATATACACTACCAAATGTAAAACCAATAGCTAGTGGGAAGCGGCCGCACAGCACCGGGAGCCTCAGTGCTTTGTGACCACCTAGAGGGATGGGATAGGGAGGACGAGAGGGAGATGCAAGAGGGAGGGGATATGGGGATGTATGCATACATATAGCTGATTTACTTTGTTATACAGCAGAAACTAACACACCACTGTAAAGCAATTATACTCCACTAAAGATGTTAAAAAAGGATCCCATTCCTTTCCCCATCAATCACTACCTTACACAGCTTTTTTCATAGTATTCATCAATACCAAAAAATATATATTTATTTGCTTATGTGCCTACTGTCTCCCAAAGTAGAATATAGGTGCCAGGGAAGCAAGGGTTTTGCTTCTTGCTCTGTTCCCATCATTTAGAACTGTGCCTGGCAGATGATAGACATCAAATGCTGAATGAAATGGAGGTAACAGATGAAGAGGTGACCCAATTTGTCCAGGGTGGGCTGGTGAAGGCACCAGAGGGGGCAGTGTTTCAAGCAGAGCCTTGGAAGGTGCACCAGGGTTAATCTATGGAGGAATAAGTTACGAGCATCGTGGAGAAAAGGCAAGGTAGAAACAGACAGATGGATGCATGAAACTGCATAACTGCACGATGTGTTTAGGCATTGAGGATGCAAAGGTTGAGTCCGAGGGAGTGACTGTAAATAGTATACAGTGTGGCCAGATGACGCCATACACCACACACAGCGACGACACAATGGGTTAATCCCCATTCATCAGCCCCCACCTTCCTGGTACCCACTGACTTCCCCTACTTCCCACTTTGGTTTCCAAAGGTACTTTCTCCAAGAAGCCTTCAGCACCTGTGGCTGGGCTCTAGTATGTTAACTAAGCATGCGGCTCTCTTTAGCCATCTCCGTTCTATTTCCTTTAAACTTGGATACGTTAACTTGCTCAACCCAACATATGGTTCTAGCAAAAGAATTTTTAATTGACATTCCCAGTGGCAGAGCTGAATTAAATTGCTTTTGATGGTGAAGGTTTTCATTAACCTAAGATAATCAGGTAGTGTTTGAATGGATAAGAAGCAGCCTAAGTAGTCTCCAAATATGTCATAATCCATTATGTGTCACTTTTTGGCTTGCACTCTTTTTCTTTTTGCTTTTTCACCAGCACTACTGTTTGAATGAGTGCCAAGCTGTTTAGAGTTAAAACTCTTCATTGCAATGAACAGAAAACAACAAAAGCTCAAATTATAGAAGGGGGAATTATTGAGAGAACATTGTGTTAACGTTGTGAGAACATGGAACTCCAGAGCACCTGGGCCTCTTAAATGACTTGAAAAAGAAATTTGAAACAGGTAGTTTTTAATCTCTTAATCTCTCACACTCAGCCCTTTGCCCTCTGTGTCTTTGCCTCTGGCTCTGTCTCCTTCCATCACTCTGTTTCTTCTTTTCTTACTCCCTTTTCTCCCCCTCTCTCTCTCTCTCTCACTCTTTTTATCATTCTCTTCCTCTCTTATTATTCTCCCTTCCACTGGCTTTCTTTGCTTTTCATGTTCATAGCTAAGCCTTCCTCACAGCTCTCCAGATTATACTTTCTCCATTTAAGAGACCAGCTCAGATGACTGGCTAATTGCTTAAATCTCTCAGGTTTCACAATCCATAGAAAGGAGGATCTGACTGGCTCGGCTTGAGTTAGGTATTATCCATGGTCCAATCAACGGTGAGCAGCGAAACAGTCACATGATACAAATATGCATAGGAGTGGGTGTGCAGAAGTCCTTTGGGGGTATGGAGAGGAGTATTTCTCAGAGAAAGGGTATCACCACGAGTTGAACGTGTAAGCTAAAAGGTATCTGCTACCTCCAAGCACAGAGTCTGGATGAAAATTCATGGATGAGTTAATATTCTTTTTAAACTAATGCTGGCTATCAAGAAAGCTTGATGAGAGATACTATAAGGAATTTCAGCACTTTGTGTGGAGTGATTCTTCCTTGGGAAAGTTGATCAGACTTTTTGAATGTCAGGCCATTCAGTAGATTTGTAGAGTTCAAGTTCCTAGGTCACCCAAGGCCAGAGAAGCAGATTCATGCAACCTGTTGCTTTAGGGGGAACAAATGTACCCGTTAGCTGATAGGCAAATGTCCCTGCCTAATGGTGTCTCTTTGCAAAGTGGTTTCTTTCCTGTCCTTCCTTGGCTTGCTCAGGTGTGAAATTAGACGGGTAGATGTGACAGTCCAAGTTCCCTTTAGTTCTGGTTTGCTATGATTCCCAGTGAAGGTAAGAGAGGCCCCCACAAGGTCTGGGCCGCTCTCGGAAGGAGCTGCCTTCCTAATCACAGCTCACATGTACATTTGTGCTCGCCAGGCCCTCTGAATTCTCCTCAAAGCCATTATAGCTGAATTTGGGATTCTATTTTTTTTTTCCCCTAGGTAGTCTAAAATTAGATTTGCCGACTTCGCAGCTCCTGTCAGGTGTCTGTTTCTCAAAGCAGAGATTTTTTCAGACTTTGAGCTTTCAGCTCCTGGGGACTGTGGTTACTTTTTCATCTCCCTAGGCAGAACTCTGAATGACAATGTGGACCTCTGAGCAGGGGCTGCTGGGGTCACCCCACCAGCAGTTAACCATGGAGGCCCTGCACCAAAGCACCCAGCTCTCTTCTGTAGGAGCTGTCACCATGAGAACCCTACACTGCAGACAAAGTCCAGGGCACTGAGGCTGAGACTGGGTGTACATGGTCTTATCTGGAAATGACACAATTATTGAAGTGGGGTTGTGATTATGCTCAGATTCCTCTGGGCCTTTGGTGGATGGTGTAAAAATAAAGATGAGAGAGGAAGGGTGCTGCTATTAGGGAGAAGACTCCTTTAACTCCTTCCTGTGGAATGGGTTGTTCATTCACTCAACACTCGCCAAGCACTGTGTATCTTCTAGCTCCTGTATGTTCACCAGGTGCTCTGCTGGATGCTGGGGAAGCAGGAATGTAGACACACGGCTCATCCTCCAGGAAGGGAAGACGGGCTGGCAAACATGTGAACATCAGTCTGGGGCTGTGGTCAGGAGTATCTGTACTCTCTCCTAGTCTTCTTTAAACGTTTGGTAGAATTCACCAGTGAAGCCATCTTGTCCTGGGCTTTTCTTTGTTGGCAGGTTTTTGATTACTGATTCAGTCTTCTTGTCATTGGTCTGTTCAGATTTTCCATTTCCTTTTGATTCAGTCTCAGCAGGGTGTATGTCTCTAGGAATCTATCCATTTCTACTAGGTTAACAAATTTGTTGGTGTGTAATTGTTCATGGCAGACCCTTGTGATCCTTATTTCTGTGGCATCAGTTGCAATGTCTCGATTCAATTTTTATTTTGAGTCTTCATTTTCCTTCATTGATCTAACTAAGCACTTCAATTTTATCTCTCAAAAACCAACTCTTAGTTTTGTTGATTTTCCTGTTTTTCTATTCTCTATTTTTTTTCCAATCTTCATCATTTCTTTCCTTCTACTAACTGTGGGATTAGTTTGTTCTCCTTTTTCTAGTTTCTACAGGTGTAAAATTAAGATCTTTCTTTTTTTAATGTAGGTATTTATCGCTTTTCTCTTAGTACTGCTTTTGCTGTAGCCTGCAAGTTTTGTGTTTTTATTTTTGATAAAATTCTTAAAAGAAAATGTGGGGGAAAGCTTCATGATGACAACCTAGGCAATGATTTTTCTGGATATGATACCAAGAGCACAGGCAACAAAAAGCAAAAATAGGCAAATGGGACTACATCGAACTGTAAACCTACCTAGCAAAGGAAACAGTCAATGGAGTGAAAATGGAACTTATGGAAAAGGAGAAAATATTTGCTAGTCACATATCTGGTAAGGGGTTAATATCCAAGAAAAAAAAGAAACTCTCATAATTCAATAGCATAACAGCAACTCATTT
Source organism: Balaenoptera acutorostrata (assembly GCF_949987535.1). Taxonomy (NCBI): domain Eukaryota; kingdom Metazoa; phylum Chordata; class Mammalia; order Artiodactyla; family Balaenopteridae; genus Balaenoptera; species Balaenoptera acutorostrata. The sequence continues at coordinate 27,042,605 of NC_080073.1, read as the reverse complement.
TAAAATATTGGCAAAGGACTTGACTAGGCATCTCTCTAAAGAAGCATACCAATGGCCAACAGATAGATGAAAAGATGTTCAACATCACTAATCATCAGGGAAATGCAAACCAAAACCACAATGAGATATCATCTCACACCTGTTAGGATGGCAATTATCAAAAAAAAAAAAGGTAGTAAGTGTAGAGAAATTGGAACTCTTGTACACGGTTGGTGGGAATGTAAAATGTTGTGCTCACTAGGGGAAACAGTATCTAGCTTCCTCGAGTTGAAAACAGTACTACCATATCGTCCAGCACTCCCATTCCTGGGTATATATCCAGAAGAATGGAAATCAGGATCTTGAAGAGATATTAGCCCTCCCATGTTCGTTGTAGCATTATTCACAATAACCAAGCTACAGAAACAACCTAAATGTCATTGACAGATGACTGGGTAAAAAAATTTGGTATACACACACAATGGAATATCATTAGACTTAGAAAAGAAAGAAATCCTATTGTATGTGACAACCTGGATGGAACTGGAGGATATTATGCTAAGAAAAATTACCCAGTCACGGAAAGACAAATACCGCATAATTCCACTTATATGAAGTATCTAAAATAGTCAGACTCCGAAACAGAGTAGAAAGGTGGTTGCCAGGGATTACGAGGAGGGGGGAATGAGAAGTTGCTTCTCAAGGGGTATAAAGTTTCAGTCATACAAGATGAATCAGTTCTACAGATGTGCAGCATTACAATATCGTGCCTGTATTAACAATGCTGTGCTGTGCACTTAAAATTTAAGAGACTAGATCTCGTGTTAACCATTCTTACTGCAATAAAAAAATAAATCCATTTCCTCTCCCCACCAAGGAAATAAGAAAGGATTTATTGTGACTTTCTACCACTCAAGAATTCTTGGAAGCCAAAGGCCTCACAGCCTTATGAATGCTATTCCTCTAAGAAATGAAGCTATTCTTTTTGGGAGGCAGAGGGCCTGCTCTTTTTGGCATGAAACAGATCTTTCTAGATATTCCAGATTTTTCAAAGGCCCAAGAAGAAACAAAGAAGAGCTGGGCTGAGTCTCCTGAGAGGTCTGCTTATCATCTTTGAATTCAGGCCGTTGCCCCTTCCCCTTTGGGCTGGCTGTCATGGAGGGCAGCCGTGCCCTGTGGCATCTTCAGAGCCTGAGTGCCTTGCAGGATGATCCTTGGGTCTGCTCCAGGCTGTTATTCCAAGGACTGTGTCTTAAGGAAATACAAAGGCCGCCCAGAAGCTCCATCCCTCCTTTAGGATGGTCCTGAATGCAAACTGCTTTTTAGGCAGGGAGAAGCCTCTGGCTAGAATGGAAGAAGGCCATGGAGTCAGGACACCTGGACTTGGGTTCCTGCTCTGGCAGCGTTAACCCTTGCTAAGTCCCGTAGCCATTACTGGTTTTAGTGGCTTTCCCAGCCTGGGAAATAGGTGATCAGCCCATCTCTCGGGCTTTACCACTGTCGGGCTTTGATTTCAAACAGACCTGAGTTTAAATCCCTGCTTTAACACCCCTGTGGCTTTGGACATTCTGTATCAACAACACTGTTTTATCTACTTGCTATTTCAGGTTAAAATAGTTGCATGGATTTTCCACCAAATTTGGATCTTAAATCTTAAGTCAGACCATCCAACTAACTTAAGTCAGATCACATTACCATATGGGCATACTCTATATCCAGGGTAAGAGACGACCAAGAGGGCCAACTGAGAAGTTACTGTGCTCCAGACACTGTACTAGGCACTGGACATGCAATATCTCTTTTATTCTTCACCAGCTCAGGAGGTAGTTACTATCATTACCTATTCTTTGCAGAGAAGGAAGTAGCAACTGAGACTTAATTAACCCTGGGGAGAACAGGTAGTAAGTTATGCAGACCCCTTAGCACAGTTAGTTATGCAACTCACCTAGCACAGTGCTTGGAAACTGGCAGTAATTATTACTAAAGCTGCTTGATAAGCAACTAACTCTAATACAGAAGAAATCAAATAGCAGCTGTCTGTGAAATGGGCTATGTTAGACTTTTGGTTTTGTGCAGATTCAGAAGACTTTATAGAAGGAAAGATGACTGAGCTGAACCTTGAGTAATAAATGGGATTTTCCTATGAAGACAAGGGTATTGAGGTATGCATAGGGGAGGGTGTTGTAGAAGCACCGAGAATGGCAGAAGCAAAGGCATCAAGGAATACGAGTGCAGGATGTGTTTGGGGTTGGGGAACGGCAGGCGCGCTAGAGCCACTGGAGAGGAACAGCAGAAGTCCAGCCTGGGATGGCAGCAGTTCGCCCATGTTGGGGAAAATCTGAAATTTATCTTATGCGCCAGAGGCCTCAAACTAGTGGGCCTCTGGCCACATTTGGCCAATATATGTCTTTTATGTCTGTGACCCAGAGCTGTTTTCTCTGATGTTTTGAATTACCAACATTAAAAAATCTTATGTTTTCAGTCAAGCATCCTGAATTCCAGATTTTCCTGAAAAATGGGAATATTTGACCATATTGATTCACCCTTCAGCTGTGGATGATGTGGAATAATTAAAGGTCATCTAAGAATGATTTACTATGTACTTGTTGTTTACCCCTCTGCTAGAGCAAACAAATGTACAAATCATCATCGTTTCTTTTAAGGAACTGTCACTCGAGGGCTGGCCTAACCAATACCGTAGCCACTTGCCACATGGAACTATTTAAAATGAAATTAAATGACATTTGAGTTCCTCAGTCGCACTAGCCACATTGCAAGTACTCAGTGACCACATGTGGCTAGTGATTACCGTATCGGACGGCACGGATACAGAAATTCCCCTCGTGGCAGAAAGTTCCATTGGACAGCACTGCTCTAGAGAGCGGCCAAGGATGAGACACATGAGGCAGTCAGAAAAATACACAACATAAAATACCAAGCTTAAATGGTGCTGGAGAGGTTGGGAGAAGGTGGAAATTTTCACGAGCCTTAATGCAGAGGAAGCTTCGTGAGGGAGGTTGACTGAGGATGGATAGGATTAGATTGGAAGATAAGAAGAGGGTAGGGTATGAGTAAAGAATAGAAAGGGAATCTATCTGGTAGGAACGCAAATCATCGGATAAATAATTAACAGTAGCTTAACCAAATAGGAGTTTATTTTTCTCACGTAAAGGTATCTGTCCCAGGGACCCAGTGATGTCGGGGCCAGCATGTCTGATATTCTCGTGGTCTTTCCCTGATTATTGCAAGACGGATGTTGGAGATCTAACCTTTGTGTCTTTAATCAAGGTAGGAAAAATGAGGAAGGAAGGTGTGGTGGCCGACTTCCATTCACTGGCCAGAACAGAGCCACGTCATGTCACATGCAAGGTAGTGCAGAGGCTTTTACAGCTTCTAGTACACGAAGGTAAGGACCAAGGGAGTTGTTACTGGCGGTTCAGCAAAGCCATCTGGCGTCTGCCACAGCTGGGGCCTGGGGAGACATGGTGGGGGAAAAGGCAATGGGCTGAAACCCAGAGACGTAGGTTATAATTGTCACCGTCAACTCTCTGTGTGACACTTGGAAAATCATATTTATGAGCCTCCCAAATCTCATCCCTTTATGATACTTAAGGCCCCTTTTGAGGAGGCCCACAGTCCATGGTATCATGAGATCCCTGAAGCCATCCTTTCGCCCTAAAGTGGAACAAAAAATAAAAACCAGTCGAGAAATGATGCTGACTCTGACTCGGTTAATCAGGGAGTAGATTGTATTCGCTTTCTATCGTTGCTGTAACAGATCACCACAAATTTAGTGAATTAAAACAACACAAATTTATCGCCTTACAGTTCTGTAGGTTAGAGGTCTGACATCGGTCTCACTGGGCTAAAAATCAGGATGTTGGCAGAGCTGTGCTCCTTTCTGGAAGCTCTAGGGGAGAATCCACGTCCTTGCCCTTTCCAGCTACAGGCTGCCCACATTCCTTGGCTCATGGTCTCTTACTTCATCTTTCTTCCTTTCATTCATTCATTCATTCATTCATTTCTTCTTTCATCTTTAAAGCCAACAAAGTTGCACCTCTCTGTGCCTTCCTTCTGTGCTCACATCTTCTGACTTTCTTTTTTGCTTCCCGATTATGTTGGGCCCATCCAAATAATCCAGGATAATCTCCACTTTTAAACATTTATCTAATTAGCAACCTTAACTTCATCTGCAACCTTAATTCCTCCTTGCCACGTAACCTAACATTTTTTCAGGTTCTGGGAATTAGGATATAAACATCTTTGGGGAGGGGGTGCACATCGTTCTGCCTGCCACACAGACTTGGGCACAAACTAATCGGATACCAATCCAGAAATTCCACTTTTAAGAATTACCCAAGAATACAAGGAGGTAAATGTATATGACTGCAACTTATTGTGCAGATATTTATAATAGCAACAATTCAGGAGGAAAAGCGATGTCCATGAAAAGGCTGTGGTCAAAAAAATTATAGTCCATCTGCAGGATGGAAAATTTTGCAGCCATATCTGTTTATTGATATGGTGTCAATAATATGTCAACTGAAAAAAGCAGATTATAGAATAATTGTATGGTATTAGCCCATCAATACTAAATCTATATGCCCACAGAATGTATGTATATACATACATTGAATGACTACTAGTGATTAATTCTGGGAGCGGTAGATTTGAGATGCAAGAGATTTTCACTAGATATTTTTAGAATGATTATATATATTCAGAGAAAAAATTTCGTCCTTTTAAAGAGAAAAACTCAGTGTTTAAAAAAAAAAAAAAAAACAACTTTATCATTCCTGAATTATTCACCAGTACATACTTCTACTGACAGAAGTCTTCCTTTCCACTTGGAATTCAAACAGTAGTGGCTAAACGAAAAACAGGACACTGCTGGGAGCCATTGTGTGTGTCTGCATTCAAAAATCACAGAGATAATTGTTTGCCACTTTATCTTACTCTTCTGGGTTTTTGAATAATCTTCCAAATGCTATTCCCATTTGTTAGCCTAATACATAGAACCACATTCCACCCAGAAACTTGGAGTTCATTTCTTCATTTCTCTCCTGAGATAGACTAAATCTGAAACCTTACGTAGCTTGGTATTTTGATTTCTAGGTGTCTACAGGGAAATGCGTTCACCATCTCAACAACTAAACCTAGCAAGGACCTACTATGTGCTAGTTGTGATGCTGTTGTTTCTGGTTCATGTGAAATGTTCTTATATTCTTTTCCTTAAACCTCTTCGTTGTGTGACTTAGTTTGAATGTATTCCCCTTTGCAACAGCACATGCCCTAATTCAGTATTTCCCAAACTGCATTTCTCTAGTGCTCTCTGTAGTGTATAGGTATTCTAAAGATAACATTCATTTTTTTCTCCAAAGTTTCTCTAATATGCATGCACACATGCTCGTAAGTATATCATAATAAAAACACATAACTGACTTGGGAAATGGGGCACCATTCTCAAGATCAAAAGGAACATGAAAGGCTATACCCAATTCATCAATACTATTAATCTGTAAATTAATGCTTGAGACACACTTACCAGCTCACCCTAGACTGGTATACCACCCAATTAGTGATCTCTGGTCTCTGTTATGTATCTTATGCCTTATAATTCTAACATATTTGTGATATTATTTATTCTATATTAAACAGAATAGTCACATGTTCATTGTTTCTTGCCACAGTTATTTCACCTGCAAGAACATTTTACTTTAATCCTATCTTGAATTTTAATTTATAAGCATTTGATGCTCCATCAATCCATTATAATTTTAAAAGGAGCATCATGGTCAAATAATTCTTGAGTTGCTGGCTATAAATAAGAGGTGTCAAGTTTAAGAAGGATGATGATATATATGTACATGAGAGTTATGGAGACATTCTCATAATAACACATTACAGTGGTACCCAAGCCTGAGCACAGACTGGCCACACCTGGGCAGCCTCTGTCTCTAGATCCAATCTCACAAATGTGAGTTTCCTACAGAACGAATCCAGGAACCCGTATTGCTCAAAATCTCTCTAGATGATTCTTCTGCAGTATATCCTGCAGTGTGACCTGGTTTATAATCCACGAGTACATTCCATTTTGTTACATTTATAAAGGAAATTATGCAAGATGAAAATAAATTAAGGTTTTTACTGACTTAAGGGGTATAGTAAACTAATGAAGTTTTATAAGTGAATAAAATGTAGGTCTTTTTGGAATGTACAAAAAATGCTTACTAATATTATAGCATGTTTGATGTAGAGAACAAACATATGGACACCTAGGGGGGAAAGCGGGGGGCAGGCGGGGGTGGTGGTGGTGGGGGGATGAATTGGGAGACTGGGATTGACATGTATACACTAATATGTATAAAATAGGTAACTAATAAGAACCTGCTGTTTAAAAAAATAAGATTAAATTAACTTACACATTTTGGTAACTTTACCAAAGTGTAGAGGACTATTTTAATAAATGATCACATGTACACATAACATTATGCAGCTTTTCCAATTATATTTATGACATTTGGTGGCAAGGGATAAACCTTCAGTGACAAACTACTTAAACTTTCATGACACTTTGTCCTGGGAACGACAGAAAGGAGGTATCCTGTGGCTTCCCCCCTCCTGAGAAGCTCCCTCCTTGTGAACAGGAGACGGGATGCCGACTGAGGCCTATCTTTTCTACAGTCCCCTCCTAAAGACAGTTAGAAACAACACCCCTGGGGGTTCAGCCACGGTTCCAGCTTCAGCCTGCCATCGGGGCCACCGCAGCACTGAGCAGCAGTCTACACATTTCCTATCATGTTAGTAGATTTACAAGAATCAATTTGTAGTCCCAACGCTGGTTCCAAGCATGCACACGAGCTTGGAGTTCAACATTTAAAACTCTAGGGTAACATATCCACCACCTTCCCCTTCGCTTTAGTAGAAGAACTGATTATTTGTTGTAAGGAAAAATGACCTTGCTCTCAGTACAAAGAGATATTGGGAAGACGCCTCAGCAGCAAAAATCGAAGGGAGGGAGGGAGAGGAGGAGGGAGGGAGGGAGGGAGAAGGGGAGGGGGAGGGAGGGAGGAAGGAAAAATAACTTTTAAATAAAGATTCATTGTTGTCAAATTAGGATTTGCTAACTGGCATCCGCAGGCCACATCAAACCCCAAATTATGTTGTGTTAAGCACACAAGTTTACAAAAAAATTGAATGTGAACCGCTTTAAAAGGGGTGTGCAATCTCTGGCTCACCCTAGCACAGTCCTCATTACTACACCGAGGCCACTTGATGCACTCATGTCACACGATTGGTCTCAACAGGCACTGAGTGATTCATGACCACTAAACTCTGTTCTTTGGCATTTTAAATTCTGGATTCTCTACAAAGGTGGACGTGGAACGCTGAACAGTGTTATAGAGATCCCAGCCAAGAACCACCTTCTCTATCCTCTCCTCGAAGGATCTTGGGACACAAACTTGGATCAACTTGTGAATTATTGGCCAACGTTACGCTGAGAAACAGCTTTCCAATTCTGCAGAAACTAACCCAAACTAACTACAGGATTCGCCAGGGACGGGACCTGTGGCTCCACCCGACCCCACTCCACCAGAGCCCCAGCTGCCCGATTCTGTTTTTTGGCCACACAGAGGCTGAGCTGCAGATCACCAGCAACCATGCGGTGGGACTAAGACAAGACGGGAGCTGGCCAGTGTGCGGGTCCCCTGCAAGGAGGAGCTGTCAGCCCCCACCTTCTCCTTTTATACAGAGGTCCACAGTGCAAAGCAATCCATCTCCCTTTGTCTAAGTGACATGCAAGTCTCTAACTGTTCTGTTCTTGTTTGGAAAGCCCATAGAATGGAAATGTAAATTTCCAGTTTCTTGTCTGCCCTTTGTTGGATAAATAGAATTCAATATAGATATGGTTTAGGATATTATCTCCCCACCAACCCCAGAGCACTGATTCATACATAAAGAGTTCAACAAATATGAGCTGAATGAATGAATGAACCTATCCTTGGCCTAGCCTATGTAGTCAAGTACCTATAGCTCAAGGCAACATCTGAAATGTTCTGTAGCTGCTACAAGCAAAATCTGCTGGGTGTTTCGAGGAGAAAGGTTCCTTTTTATTAAAGGTTAGGAAAGATTTTTAGAAGTAGTAGTATCTGAGCTGTACCTAGAAGGATAAGGAAGATGCGCACTTCAGCAAGAATAGAAAAGTATGGAATATTTTGACATAGCAATTTCCTTTGGTCCTTGCTCCTATGCTATTAAAGGGAATCCACTTCAAGTGCGAACCAAAAGTTCCTAAATAGAGGAAAATTTGATTGGAAATTTCTCAAAAATGAAACAAAAACTTACAAAGTAAGTTTATATTTTACAATCTGTCAATTATAATCACAGCAATTTGCTAAGTCTTAAACGATGGATCAAGGCTGAGGGGTGTGTGTGTGTGTGTGTGTGTGTGCAATACTTTTGTCACAACTATATGGTAACATGAGATGATTGACCTCTTTCACGTCATACTTGACTTTCACAGATTGGCCATGAAGAGGTCATAAAACTTAGAGTTCTGATTCCCTTTGGGAACATCATCACTACAGAGACTCTGATACATACTCAGGTAATAAGGATCCCTTGTAGTTGACTTTGGCCAGTATATAAGCAATACATTGAGAAGCTGTGGCTAATAAGGATGGCCAGGTTGATTGGGGCCTTGAACACTGGGATGAAAAAGTCGGGCTTTATTTCCTTACTGGACAGTAGGGAGTCAATGAAGATGTTTGAGCATGAAAGTAAACAAAGCTGTCCTTTAGGAAGATTTCCCCGGCAATGCTAGGGAGGGTGGGTTGCAGTGGAGGTTACAGGTGTGCAGACAGTCAGGAGGCTGATGTCATCCATCAACACTCGTGTTTCCTTACAGAATGTTTGTCTATGAGGAGAGGCAAAGATTCCTCGTTTATCAATGCTTTCTGTCCTCCTTTGACTTCCACTGCAATTGATGGTGATGCATACCTTCATTTATCTTTGTAGGATGAGAGGCATTTTTCAGAGCCGTTTGCATGTTTTAAGCAGCCCACACAGAGACAAATGCGATTGGCAATTTGGAACATATTGTCTTTATTCAGATCCGGAATCAGGCCTGAGGGAAGAAGGGTTAAGTAAGACGGAAAGCAGCTCCCCCTCACCCTTTCCCACCTCTGTGAAAACATGAAATTAATGTTTCATCTTGTGATGTTTACTTTAGAAGGTAAACTAAATGAGAAGGCTAGACCTTTGTTTAGGCTAAAGACTCAGTGAACTCCCTGAGATGAAGAAGAGGTGACTATAGAGCTGTTATTTTCTAAACATCTTTCTAAAGCAACTTATTTAGTACAACTGCATGTTATCTTTTCAGGGCCTCAAATGGAGTGATATAAGTGATGTTCTTTTTCCAGAATGTTACATGAAAATGCTTTTCAACTATGGTACTTTTAAAAATGTGAATACATCCACGTTTCCCCTTCATTCTTTCTTTCAAAGCTCCCCAACCCTCAAACACACACACACACACACACACGAATGCACACACCTACTCACTCAAAGGATATAGTCCAGGAAGAGGATAAATGGAGGTTCTGTAGAAGAAAATTAACGCCTTCCAAATAAGAATTTCAGAAGTTAACCTCTCTTTCTCTCAGTTACAAGTTCTGAACATGGATACTTAACCACCTATGAACCAGGAATGGGTCTATTTCCTAAGCAAATATTAACAATGACAGCGAAGGGAAAACATGGCAATTTCCTTCCTTGAAACATAAGTGTTTCAAAAGGGTATTGCTAGCAGGTAGAAGGGCCTCAAATCTTTTGGTCCATCTCACTTTCTGGGCTACAGATTTTAACAGTTTTTACAGCCTCTCTACTATAATCTATACTGAATCCTATGAAAACCAGAAAAATCCTGAATTGAACATAATGATGATTTCTTTATTTTTAATCCGGTCCTTTACCCTAAAGGCTCAGTGACTCTTTCTTGGCAGGATGATAAAGGCAGGAAGCACATTTCCCCCCTCCATGTTAGGCAGGCAATCTCAATACCTTTGTATTGAGCTCCTAGTGCTTGTTGGCAATGTTCTAGCCATGAACCAGGCAGAGAGGTCCCTGCCCTCAAAATATTAACTTTCCTGAGGGAGGAGAAGAAACAAATGAACGCAATAAATTCCATAACTGCTAAATGCCGTGAAGAGATAAAAAGAGGAGTTACTTCCTGCCAGGTCATCTGGATAGACCTCCTTAAGGAGGTGACAGTTGAGTCAGACTTAATTTGGACTTGAATTCCTGTTTGGACTCAAAGTCAGGTTGAGCACACTGATCTAGGTTTAGTTTTCCCAAGACAAAACACCCATTTCAAAAACTGTTGTTTTTTATTTTATTTATTTATTTTTGGCTGCGTTGGGTCTTCGTTGCTGTGCATGGGCTTTCTCTAGTTGCGGCGAGCGGGGGCTACTCTTTGCTGCGGTGCATGGGTCTCTCATTGTGGTGGCTTCTCTTGTTGCAGAGCACAGGCCCTAGGCGCGCGGGCTTCAATAGTTGTGGCACGCAGGCTCAGTAGTTGTGGCTCACGGGCTCTAGAGCGCAGGCTCAGTAGTTGTGTGGCACGGGCTTTGTTGCTCCACAACATGTGGGATCTTCCCGGAGCAGGGCTCAAACCCTTGTCCCCTGCATTGGCAGGTGGATTCTTAACCACTACGCCACCAGGGATGTCCCAAAAACTCGTACTTAAATTCTGTAACCTCACAAAGGCCGTCCCTTTCCACCTTCACAGAATGTAGCAAACAGGGAGCTCGTGTTTTCACAAACTTCTTTGTGGAGTAAGAAACTCTACTACCAGTTTTACAGCAAAGGTTAAATAAATGAACAATTTTGTGGGGTTATGGGGTTTATTATTCCCATACCATGGATGAGGAAATAGTATTCAAAAAGGTTGCATTAATGGCCAAAGCTTATATGCACAATAGGTTGAAGAACCTTAGTGACTTAGTACAGTGTTTCTTAAAGGTTCTATAGGTTGTTAAATTTTGATAATGTATTAGCTCTCTGTTGCTGCATAACAAATTACCCCCAAATTTAGCAATTTCAGACAACGTACACTATCCCACAGTTTCTCTGAGGCAAGGCCTCCGACTCTGGGTCTCTCACAAAGCTGTGATCACAGTATCAGTGGCGCTCTAGTCACTTCAAGACTGGACTGGAGGAGGACCTGCTTCCACCACCATTTACTCATCGGTTGGCAGGTGTTATGGGCTATTGGCCAGAGATACCAGCTCCTGCCATGTGAACCTCTCCATAAGGCTACTCATGACATCACAGCTTGCTTTCCCCAGAGCCAGGGGTCAGAGGGAAAGAGAGAACGAGGGATGGAAACTGGAGTCTTTTATAGCCTAAGCACAGAAGTGATCTATCCCCTCACTTTTACCACATTCTATTCATTAGATCTGAGACCCTTAGTCTAGCCGACACCTAAGAGGAAGGGATTACATAAACGTGTGGGAACAAGGAGGGGTGGTTGGGAACTATTTTAGAGTCTGCCTACCAAAAAAAGTTATTTTAAAGTAGTATATAAGTCAAAATAAATCTTTCATTAGACAGCTACTTAAAAATTCAATACTGTATTTGGGGGTACACAATTAAATTGAATGGCTTATCAAACTAATGATTAGAGATGAAAAATAACTTCATTGTTAAAATGGAAAAAACAGCAAAATCGATAATCAATTCAAACTGACAAGGGAAACTTAAAACATGCAAATATCTTTTCATTTTATTATACTCCATCAATTTAATACCAGCAAAACAAAATCATCCATCAATTAATGTCAATTTGGATTGTATAGGTTGATTGTTTTGGATGCCTTTATTTGTCAACTTCACAGCAACACTTCAGAGCAGGTTCTAAGATGGGCCTCATTCTACAGCTGAGGGGGCATGGGCACTGAGGTAAGGCAACTTGCCCAAGGTCAACAGCAAGTGAGAGCTAGAAGTTAACAAAGGAAATCTGATTCCAGAGCCCACACTCTTAACAATTTTGGTGAGATCCTGAGATCATAAGAAAAATAAACATTTTAATTAACATAGGTTGCCAGCTCAATTATGAAGGGATTACCCCACCCTTATTTGTCAAGGTGCACTGGATGGGAATCAGATGCACTCCTTTCCATTTCCTCTCAATCAAGTAGCACCCACTTTGCACGGGCAAATAATTAAGCTAAGGGAACATCTTACATCACACACTTATCCCTCATCCAACCATCCAATAGTCCAACCATCCATCCATCCACTCATCTATCCATCTAACACTCCTGAATCATCTACACATCTACCCACCCACCCATTTTTCCAACACTCCTAGTTGATCTGTCTTAAATTCGTGTTTCTCAAACTGCAGCCATTAACCCTCTGGTCTCAATATTTATAGTCATAACTACACACTACTTTGTCTAATTTTTTAGAATATCTACTTTAAAAAGATATAAGTGGCTCCTTTGGCTCCTTTCACAATAGTTGTGAAATTGAGGGTTTCATGTGCCAGTTTATTTTTCTTCACATATACTTTGAAATAAATTCACAGGAGTTAATTTTTTTTAAAAGGGAGTAGAGGGGTGGTTTACCTACCGCAATTGCCAAACCTTGGGACTCAATTTGTCCCTGTCCTGAAGTGTTAAGAAAGAGGAGGGGGAACAGATGTGCTCCTTTGTCTTTATTTCAGAACCGCCCCCCCCAGAAGAGAAGGGGAGGAAGGGGAGGATCCAATGACCCAGCTTATCCTGAGGCTCTGGGGAGAGGTAAAGGGGGACCGGTAAAGGACTCTCTCCCTCCCCCACCCACCTAGCCTCCGGCTCAGGGCAATTGACTGGTTTGAAATGAGATTGTTTTCCTGAACACCTGTGGGACCATCCTTGAGTCAATATTTCATATTCATTAACTAATGAACAGCTGGAGACGGGTAAGCCTTTCTGTGAAGGCTGCTTCCCGAGCTTGCTCAAGTAATACCCTCCTCTTCATGGTTCCCGTTCTAGTAGCTGTATTTTGGCTGCCTCCTAAGCACTCACTAGTAGGCGTGGACATTGGAGCCTATGTGAACATTGTCTGGTATCATGTTGGGCCTCTGAAATGTGTATTTGGGCTGTTTGTGTGTATGAGAATAAAGGGAACGTTGGTCACTCAGATCTATGGAGGCCTTTTTGAAGGCTCAGGAGCAGCTTTCCCCCCCAGTCTCCCCTCCCTCCTTCTCTTTCCCTTTGTTGCTCTGTCTCTTCTCTCCTTCTTCTTCATTTGTTCCCCCCACCCCTCCTTTCTCTCCACCTGCCTGGTCCTATCCTTCCTTCTTCTCATTATCTTCATCTCTCCTTCCTCTTTGTTTCTCAATCCTCTTAATTCAACGTAAATTTCTTAAATTATCTGTTTATTTCAGATCCTATCCTTATGGAGGAGACTATTTGGATCAGCCCGAAGAGGGGCTAGTGACAATGATCCTTTCCTTACTGAAGTTTGGGGGGAGGGGGGTTCGGTGCCTACCTCTGAGTTGCTGTAGAATATTCAATCATGTTCATAGACATATGTTTGGCATATAGAAATTGCTCTATAAAAGTTTGATTATTTCCTTCTCCATACTAATTGAACAGTAATAACTCTGAGCACCCTTTTTCACTAAACCAGTGTGACAATTCAATTAGATTATTTGAGAATATACCATGTTTGGCAGATAGTGAGTTTTATTTTAGGCCTTGCCTTATTTCTCAGAGATGAACTTGGGCATTCTTGCTCTTTATCCCTTCATCATGGAGCTCTGTAGAATAATTTTAGTTGCAAAACTGACCATGCTTTGCTTTCCTATGCTTAAGAAAAAACATTCATTGTATACTTTAAACTACTTTGGAGGTACTGTTCGCTGCTGCTTAAATATTCGTAGGGTGCCCTCTTCTGTTTCCTGACAGTAGTGGTGCAGATTATTATATCTTAGGCTGAAAAGTCAGATGCAGTTATTCTGTATAAGATACGGAGGAAAGTAGGGTGCTGTTAGCATCACCTCTAACTGCCAGGGTAGCTAAAGGATGCTGAGAGTGGACTGGACGTATTAAGAGGGAAGAACAAATCTGACCCCATATTGGATCTGTTTCTTTTACTTTCAGCTTTGTATTCTATTGCTTTTGCTACAAGTTAATCACTACAGGGATGTTGCCTATAGCTTAAAGTACACCTAATGGTCCATCTCCAGGAACCCTGCCTCCCACGCCTACGAGTAAAGCTAAAATACCTTTGTTTAGCTCATAGGAAACATCCTGACCATGCCCAACACCCAAACTCAGGCAAGATGGTTCTTCGGGACACCAGTCCACCATCTTCTCCATCTGCTGGTTTTCTGAATAAAGTCGCTATTCCTTGCCCTAACACCTGGTCTCTCGATTGGCCTGTCCTGTGAGTGGTAAGAGCTTGGACTCAGTAACAGTCTACACAGCATTGTCAGAATATCCTATTGTTTGTCAAAATTCTCTAGCAAATACTTTTGGTCTTTCCTATAAATTCATAATTTGCACAGGGAAGAAATGTATCATGAGCCCTTATTATCGGTGAAAAGGCAGAGACAAATCTTTCCCCCTATTTATGGACCCTCCCAAGTGAGGATTACAGTTGACCCTTTAGCAACAAGGGTTTGAACTGTGTGGGTCCACTTATACATGGATTTTTCAATAGTAAATACTACAGTACTCCACAATCTGCAGTTGGTTGAATCAGTGAATGTGCAGCCGTGGATTCACAGGAACCTTGGGTACCAGAGCTGACTGTAATTTATATTCCAATTTTCCACTATACACAATGTCGGCATCCCTAACCTCTGCCTTCCTCAAGGGTCAACTGTATTTCTCACTTGTTTAAGCTGTGAGTAGATGAGTTTTTTCCCTTCCTTCCTTAGGACCCTTTGATTGTAAGCAACTGAAACCAAATGAATTCAATTTGAGCAAAATGAGTGAAATTTTTCCAAGGTACAGGGGTTCCTCACAGAACCCAAAGACCATGGGCCCTTGGGCAGAGACTGGAACTTGGCACAGCTGAGCCATCAGGACTGGTGTTCTAATTGCCCCCATTTCTCACTCAGCTGCCATCCTTTCTTCCCGCTTTCTAAAAGTTTTCTCTGCTGCCTGTAAGTATGCATGTCTGAGACCACTGAGGCTGTCTGAGACCAACACCCTTTTCATCCCCATCAAATTACTGTGAGACAGAGAATCAGACTGCCCCTGTTTGAGCCAGGTGTCTAGCCGTGGACCAGTATGGTGAGAGGTGCATGGTGACACAGCAGAACACGGAACTCACTCCTGCAGACAGTTCCTGGCAAGTGTTCGTAAGCAGATGGGCCAACGATTGATGCCCTGAGCTACCTGAATGACTAACCATGAAAGCCAGAGCTGGGCTTGACTATATTCTGTGCCTTAAGGAGGAACTTCTGAAGCTAAGAGCCCAGCCCCTCCCATTCCAAGTGGCAATACCCTGATCCCTGGGGCCGCTCAGGGTGCGACCAGTGAAAGGCATGTCCTTTTCAGTTCGTAGCTACAGACCAAATATCTGAGGACATCTAGAACCCTCAGGAGACTAGCAAACAAACTCTTATATAAGTCTGAGAAGGTCCTGGAAACATTACTGACAACTCAAAGCTTTTACTGTGGGCTTATTTTTTCCCAAATGGTATTATTATTATCAACATTATTATAGCAATGCCTAAGTTTCACTGTCCTCAAAACATATAGAAAAGTGACACAGTAAATTGAAACCCCCTCTAGTTTCTACCCCATCCCAAGAGACAATGAATGATGACACTTGAAAATATACCAAAATTATTTTCCCACGAGTATACAAAATTGTATCTGGGAATCCACTGTGAGTATGTAAGATAGAACTTGAGGTGCATGAAATGTAACATCCTTTATTTTTCTAAACCAGTTCAGTCACTTGCCAGTGTGTGTGTGTGTTTCCTTTCCTACCTTAAAATCATATAGAAATGTTTGGATTTATTGAATCCAGAAATAGGGGGAAGGGTCCCTAGTCCTCAGTCCCCCAGGGTGCCTCTTCTAGTGCTGTCAGCTTGATCTCCATGCTTTCTCTGTGCAAAGCTTGGGGTTGAGGTTCCCCATGACTCTGAACTCCACCCAGCTCCCTGGGGCCTCGGTTTATGCAGCTTTCTCTTTTCAGGGCTCTGTGACCTGTGGGTGGTTCACGGAGTGGGATTCAGGTCCCTACCATCCCTAGAACCACTTGGTGCCTCAGTGTTGCCAAACTCCAGAGAACATGCTTTCTTCCTCAAACAGAGCCCTTCCAGATTTCTGTATGACGCTCCCCGCCCAGCACTCCCTTTGGGTGACAACTCTGACTTGCCTACAAAGCCTTTTGAAGGAATTTGCCTTTTAATGAATTACAAAGAAAGGTAATTAAACTCTATAATATGGCTCTACCGAAATTTCTCTATATATGATAGTCATTTAATAATTAGACACTTCTTGAAAGCTCTGTACGGTATGTAAATAAGTACTTAAATCTATAGTTTTGTGTTAATTATAGCAACCACTTCTGAAGGTTCCCTATGATCCAGACACTACGTTAAGTTCTTAACCTTCATTAGTTTTGATCCTTACAGCAATTTACAAAAGAGGAAACAACTTCATTTACTAAGGTTATAGAGCTGTGCTAGCAAACAGAAATATGTGACTCACAAAATTTCACATTTGATTTTTTACTTCAAATTTTAGATTTCATAGGCAATATTTTTCTAGAGCCACATTAAAAAGTCTAAGAAATTAATTTTAAAAATATATTTAACTCAATATATCCAAAGGTTACCATTTCAACATGAAAATAGAAAAATTGAGTTATTTTATCTTTTTTGCACCAAGTCTTCAAAATATGCGTATGTATTTTTCACCTATAGCAGATCTCAATTTGAACTAGCTGATAAAAACTGCATTTAAATAGTTCTGCTTCAACATCACTAATAATCAGGGAAATGCAAGTCAAAACCACAAGGACATACACCTCACCTGTTAGAATGGCTATTATCAGAAAAACAAATAAATGTTGGTAAGGACTTGGAAAAAAGGGAACCCTTTTACACTGTTGGTGGGAATGTAAACTGGTACAGCCACTGTGGAAAGCAGTATGCAGTTTCCTCAAAAAATTAAAAATAGAGTTACCATATGACCCAGCAATCCCACTTCTGGGAATTTATCTGAAGGAAACAAAACCAGAAACTTAAAGATGTATGCACCCCCCATATTCACTGCAGCATTATATCTACAATACCCAAGATATGGAAGTAACCTAAGTGTCTACTGACAGATGACTATTATAATTTTGTATATATAAATATACACACACAACAGATTATTATTCAGCTATAAAAAAGGAAATCTTGCCATTTGTGATAGCATAATGGATGCTAAGTGAAATAAGTCAGAGAAAGACAAAGATCTCACTTATATGTGGAATCTTAAAAACCAACCAAACAAAAAATTAACTCATAGATACAGAGAAGAGGGTTTTGGTTGCCAGAAACAGTGGGTGGGGGTGTGGACAAAGTGAGTGAAGGTGGTCAGAAGATACAAACTTCTAGTTACAAAATAAATAAGTCATGGGGATATTAAGTACAGCATGGTGACTATAGTTAGTAATACTATATTGCATATTTGAAAATTGCTGAGAGTAGATTTTAGAATTTCTCATCACACAAAAAAAAATCATAACTGTGTGAGAATGAATGTTAACTAGACTTATTGTGGTGATCATTTTGCAATACATACAAATATCAAATCATTATGTTGTATACCTGAAACTAATAATGCTGTCAATTGTATCTAATTAATAAATATTCTGACCTAAGCATGAGGCAGAATATTTATTAGATACAATTGACATAATTCAGTTTCAGGTATACAACATAATAAGCATTTTTCAGCCTTTGCCTTTGTTTCTGTATGAACTAGGAGAGGGAAGACAATATCCTTGGCATTCTAGAAGAAGGAAATATATACAGGGCACAGACTAATACATGGAGATATAATATTACCACTCTACCTCAAGTTGATTCCCGTTACTTTGAGTCCTACCTAATTAATGCACTTTTCATTGGGAGGCCCTGAGGATTAGTCTCTCACACACCTGAGCCCTAATTCTAGTCTTGTTTTCTTCCTTTGATTTATTCTGGAATAACTAAAGCAGAGAGTTTTTCTGCTGTTTCTAACAAGGGGCACTTGCAGTGCCTAAGGCCTTGCAGGGGTCTAGAAATGTGGGCTGATGTGGGAGGTTGGTTTCTCCTGCTGGTACTTTTTAGTATACGGAGACAAGGAGAAGTCTCAGGGAAGAGACTGCCCAAGAATCTGGACAGCATCTGAGTTGAGTCACTAACGTGCTGAAGCTGGGAAGAAGCCCTGACGCGGGGACCAGAAGTATCCAGCTGGGGCCTGGAGCGTGGGGACTCCAAGGGGAAGGCGGGAGAAACTCAGTGTCTCAGGTGGGCAATTGTTGCCACCTTCACTGGTGCTTGTGGCCGAGCATTGAGGCCAAGTGGAAGTGATTTACAGCCTGGTCAGCCAGCCGGTAACTGCAATTCAATAAGGCCTTGCTTAGTCACGTAGGTTGCCTTAGGAAGGGGCCTCGGCTATTCACAGTTATGTCTGAGCAGCTGGAATCCAATGGAATTTTGTTAAACTCAAGTTTGTTTAAAATTTTTGAGATATAATTTAGGTAGATAAATTTATCCTTTTTAGTCCATGGTTCTATGAGCTTTCATAAACATCACCATAATCATGATATATAACATCTCCCCAAATTCTCATGCCCCTTTGTAGACAATCCGTAACCCCACCTCTGGCCCCTGGCGATCACTGATTAGGTTTCCTGCCTATTCCAGAAAGTCAGATAAGTGTCTTCCTAGAGTATGTAGCCTGTTGAGTTGGCTTCTTTCACTCAGCATAATGCTTCTCGGATTCGTTCACGTTGTTATGTGTTTTATTAATTTGTTCCTTTTATACTGTGTAGTATTCCACAGTACGGATATGCTACATTTTGTTTATCCATTCATAGGCTGAAAAATATTTGGGTTTTTCTAGCTTTTGATGATTATGAATAAAGCTGTTTAACATTTGTGTATAAAGCCAACCCAGAGGCATTCTCATTTGGATTTTATAAATTCTATAATTTCATAGTACTTCGGTACTTTTAAGACTTCAAATTAGCCTCCTCAGTGTCAAATTATATGTATACACACACACATAAACACATGCTTAATATTAAATAACATGAATTTCCATATATACCTGCTACTTAAAAATAATGTAAAATTATTAAAATGTTTTCAACTATTGACTCCTGGGACATCCCGTCTAGGATCAGCAAGAGCTATCCATTTGAGTTTGACTTCATTCATTGGACTTTTTCCCCCAAATATTCTTTTCCCAACTGGTATTCACACAAAGCAGTAATGTAATAAACACTTCCTTTCGTTTTCATCCCACATCACACTGGTCTTCCTTGCTAAACCCCTGCACTGCTCTAGACTGGGGCTGAGATGTTTCATCCTTGCACCATGATGATTAACAACTTGCTGTCAATGTTCGCATGAGGTAAAGAAAAACTGGGATCCTTCTGAAAAAAATTACTTTGCTTTTACCCATGAAACATGGGTACATCTGCTGGATTTCTCTTCGAATACTCGCCATTTAACACAGATTAGATTTCCTATCTTTTTTAGGTATCTAAAAAGAAGTGCTATTATTTCAGCTGTCATATCAGCCATTTGGCTAGGACTAAGACAAAAACTTCCCCACTGGTTACACGGCTAAGTATCTTAGTTTTGCTCTAGAAGAAAAGCTGACAATCGAGCTAAAAAGCAAGCATGCTTCACAAGACTCACAACTCATGTGTGATGGTTGTAGAGCATGGACTCTGTCTTAACTGTATGTTTCTTGATGGCTAGAAATAGTTCTTCAGATTTGTCCTGCCCTACTGATAGTCACCATCTAATTTCCTGACTGTTTAGAGGAGGAGAAGCATCCACCAGAGAGGAGGATTTTCTTTTGTTTCTGTCCCCAAGCATTGGGTTCCTATTATGCATTTGGGGGCGCTGAAAGGCTGAAGCTCGGATTACAGGTGAATCAAACTTGATCTTAAGTGTGTCAAAAAAAGAAAAATAACATGAACGGCAATAACTACTGATAGCATTTACTGAACACCTGCTACTTGGTTGATATTGTGCAGAGCACTATATTGTATTCATTACAATATTACTCCCCAAAACAACTCCATAAATTAAATACTCTTATATTACCCCTTTTCTACAGATGAGAAAACTCAAACTCACAGAGGTTAAATAGCTTGCTTAAGCAGGCACAGCTAGTATGTGGCAGAGCTGAGACTGGAACATAGCTGTATTTGACTCCAAGTGGATGCCATTAATCACTGCATTTAATTGCATCCTGGATCTGTCCAATAACCCCATGATTCTTCTCTCTGTAGGTAATAGTGGAATTGATATGGCCTATATGCTGCACTGAATATTTTGATTTTCTTAACCTCTTATTCATGGAGCTTAGCCCTCACTAGGCCATTCCATGAAGTCAATTTCTTGTCTATTCTGTATTTTTTTCCTCAATGCATTGCTTTAATGATATTGTATTTAACTCTAGATATTACAGACTCTGGATGACAGATTCCTTTAGGTTAAACTTTCACAAAGAGCTTTCTTTCAGATACACAGCTGGCATTTACTTTCTGAAGCTACTTGGGTTGAATACTGAAGTTCAAAGCAGCCAGAGAAAGGAAGGGGAAGCGTACACGCTGAGAGCTTTGATGTGCCAGCAACTGAAAAGACTGTGCAAAGCCTCAGGTGCTGGTCCAACGGCATTCCGAGAAAATATCATCACTTATTTTACAGATGGCGAAACAAGCTCAGAGTAATGAAGACATTTATCCAAGGTCCCTCAGCCAGTAAGCAGTGGGACCGTGATCTAGACTTTGTCTTTGTCTTTAATTTTTGCCACTTTAGACTCTTGCTTCTTTTTAATTTTTCAGTCTTGCCCTACACTGGGCTGCTACCTGAATCAGAGAAAGAAATACTGACTCCAGCTTCAAGGTGTTTATTGTCATGGGTGTGGCAGCATTTTAAAGGCAGCTCCCCAAGCATTTTGGAAGATTTATCTGCTTTCTGAGATGAGCAAACATTAGGACCTGGATGTGCTTTTAAGCTGGCCCAAAGGGACGATACCAATGTTGTCTTAATAGAAGCAGCAAAATGGGCCAGCAAGAGGCAGATGGGCATGAGTAACTCTAGGTGTATCCAGGTGCTATCACTCCTGTTTAATCCTGGTGCAATTCCATCTGGAAGTATACATTTTGTGTGTGGATTAGGTTCTAAAACTAGCTAGTGAAAGAGAAAATTGCATAGAGCCAAAATGATCCTTAAAAATTCCTAAGATGAAATGGTTACTGGAACCATTGTCTCCGGTTCCCTTAGCCTGGCTATGCTCCAGTATTAGAACAAAGCGCTCTTCCTTCAGTGGAGTACAAGGTGGAGAAGCAGGTTGGTGCGAAGGGGCTGTGTGGCATGGATACTGCTTCTCTGAGTGGCTAAGCTGTGCACATCCGGAGAGACGCCTGTGCATGTCTCCCAGCCAAAACTCATGCTCAGGCAGCGCCATCTCCAGGGATGTAGCTTTCTTCCTGCTGCAGCCCCATCACCTTGTCTGAAAGGCTTAGGTGTTGAATTACAAATGCAAAACATGTATCTGTGTGGGGCAGCAGTGACAGAATGAGCTGAAATTGACTCCCATTAACGCATTGATAAGGATTTTTAGCAGCCTGGATGGCAGAAAGAGCAGAGATAGCAAAACATGACTTTCCTCTCTTAAATGGGTGATACTGATTGGGAGATACTTGCTCTCCGCAACCAGAAATTGCAGAAGGGAAAGAGAGAAAAGAAGAAGGAAAAGGAGGTAATTTTCAGAGTCATTTTAACATTTCGTTTAAAGGAAATAAACTCCTTCAAGAATAGAGAACTTATAATGAATACATGAAAGTGTCAAAAGGGTTATTTTGTGGTAACTTAAAGGGTATCATTTATGTGGTACATGGGTAACTAGTACATAAAACTTTCTAGGGTATTATTTTTACTGTGTGCCAAATTTTCTTCCATGTGTTATTGAATTGGTTTACTGCATTGATTAGCATCACTCACAGAGAAGGTATGTGCTATTGAGACTCGAATTAATTAGATTGCCTTTTTGCTGATATTCTTTACATTAGCTATTAATGTCAGGATCAAAGGCTGTCAGGAGTTTAAGTTTTTTAAAAAACCCGAGAAAACATATTTCAAGAGAAGGGGGGCTGGGAGTAGACAGCTCTGATCTCCTTCCAGCTGTCTATCTGGATCAGCTGTGTGGCTTTGGTGCTGTCTCTGGCTATCTATGCCTTTATTTATTTATGAGCAAAATGAGCATTATTTAACCACATGACTCCTAGAATCCTTTCCAGCATTGTTGGTCTTGGTTATGATGGCCAACATTTTGAAGTTTGGGGCTACCCATTTCAAATCACATTTGAACCCGTCGTTTGAAAAAGCATTACAATTCCTTTTTGTTCGACTTATTTTTTCCCATACTGTGCTTGTAGAATTGCTTGAGGGCAGATCCCTCAAATGAGACTCAGATGGGAGAAGAGAAGGGGAAAGGAGATTTGAGCTTCACAGATCGTAAGCAGGTATCCCCCCAGCAGGCCACATACTCAGGGAAGAGAGTAAGAGTAGAGGCAAGCTTTCAACTCAGGACTGAGTAGAATTCCCTGGTTCCCAAAGTGGGTTGAGAGCATGAAAATATTTTTTAAAAACCTCTCTGCATGTCCCAAAGTGAATTCATTAGGATGTTAACAGGTAGTCTTACCTATTTCTGGTTTTGGTTTGACCCAAGGGCATTTCATGATCAAACACATTTGGGGTTCAACTCTTTCTTTACTGTAGAACTTCTCAGAGACTTCATGTTAATACATATTATGACTCTGCAAGCAAGAGGAAACACTAAGAAACTTAGTGTTTAACTCTTCTTGGACTATGGAACATTTTCTAAAACGTGTTTCTCAGAACTCGTGTTCCATGGAACACCATTTGGAAACATCGGTTCAGGTGTTCTGTATTAGTGAATACAGAAAGCTTGATTCCTGTAATCTGGGGTAGTTGGGGGAAATAAAACTGATCTATTTGGGTGGCTGTTTTGCAAGGTCAGTGATTTGCAACGTTGGCTAAGTCTCACATCTTTCCAATTCATTTCCTGAAGAAACATGCAGGTGAGCAAAAAAGCACACTGGTCCTCACACAGTACCTAGTCATTATTGCCTCATTGCTTCAAAACATTAATTTAACTCCCCCTTGTTCTTAAGAGAAAGACCTTTAACAAGATCTTCTAGGCCCTGTGTGGTCTGGCCTCATCTGTGCTCCAACTGGTTAAACACCAGTCTTAATTCACATGCTCGTTTTCTGGGGCTGCCATAACAAACTACCACAAATTGGAAGGCTTACAGCAACGTAAATTTATTCTCACGGTTCTGGAGGCTACAAGTCTGCAATCAAAGTGTTGACAGGGCCGTGTTCCCTCTGAGGCCTGTAGGGGAGCATCCTTTCTTGCTTTTCCACCTTCTGGGGCATCCAGGTGTCCCCTGCCTCACTACAGCACAGCTCCAATCTCTACCTCCGTCTTCACGTGGTCATTTTCTGTGTCTGTTTCCTTGTCTGATGATGACACCAATCACATTGGATTAACCAACAACCCTACTCCAGTCTGACCTCACCTTAGCCAGTTACATCTGCAATCACCCTACTTCCAAGTAAGGGCACATTTTGAGGTACGAGTGGTTAGGACTTCAGCATATCTTTTGGGGGGACATGATTCAACCCAAAACAACACCTTGCTCTCTGTTAGGAGTCTTCATCAACTTCTTGAATTACTTAGATATCTCCTCCACACCCTTCATCCCAGGACCTCTGCAAACACTTTTCCTTCCAGCTATTCTTCAGCTGGTTACTCCAACCATTACCCCCCTATTGCTCTTTCCCAGGGTCACTGCTCCATTTCCTAGCCTCGCACAATACTGTCCCATAGCATTTACCCCACTTGTTATTTTCTATTATACCTATGACTCTTCACATCGTCTTCCTCACCTTCCTTCCTCACAGACAGGGGCTGTGTCAGTTCTGCATCCAGGTGTATCCCTAGCACTGAGCACAGTTCCCAGCACAGCTTAGTGAAAACCGTGCCTTGATATGTTTACCATAATGTATGTGAATAGACAAATGAATCACTAAAATCAATGAAATTAGAGCCTTTCTGAACAGACGTTCCAGAAAGAAGTCTCTACCTTTTCACGTACCACCTAGCGCCTAAAATGAAAGAAACAGAACCGCCCTCAGTGTGGTGTGTTCCTCCTCACTCAGGTGGAGGGCTGGGTGTGCCTCTGGAATTTTGGAGTCGCTGTTAAGTTCCTGTCATTGTTAAAGTCGACTCTTGCAAAACAGTGAAATGATCAGCACACTTCTGAGTGCCAGCTCCTGTCTGTAGCCCCTTTGTGGAGCGTGTATGCTCTTCCCTTAACAGATGCTTGAAAAGAGAAGCTGCATCATTTTCATTCAATGGATCTCTAAGGAGAACTGGGCTCTGATCGCAAAGCTGTCTTTGTATCGACAGGCTTGTATGAGCAATAGGTCTGTTCCCAGCCTGGCAGGAGTACGTAATGTGCTATCTAGCTCAGTTAGAAACTCCCCTGAAATGAGATGTTGCACATCCTTTCATGGGAATAACTGGACGAGTCTGACCACAAGCCCCAGGAGCATGTTAAAGACAGTGGTGAAAATCCACTGGGTAAGCCTGGTTCAGGAATAAGGGTTTGATGGTTCTCCTGGTGGTTGAGAAAGTTTTTAGCAAGGAAAGGATTCCCCAGAAATATGACTGCTTTTCTTCTGTTCTTCCTTCCACTGAAGATCCTTCTCTGAAATTCTTAGCCCTTGTTCTTTTATTTACTCTAGATTCATGTTTTTTCAAACTGCGGCCCATTTACAACTGAATCACCTAGTGAGAGCATGTCCAAATCTTAATTTCTCCCCAGACTTAGACTTCCCAAGGTAGGGCAGAGGAATCCTTTTTAACAAAATTATGGGGGATTCTTATGTGCCCTAAAATTTAATGACCAGTTTAAGATAAAAATCTACAGTAAGATTTCTTCAATGAATATTTTATCAATTCATCCCAATAGAAAAATTACAATATTTAGGTTTTATGATTTATTTGAATCATTTAAAGTTTGCATTGTTGGAGCTAAAACTTTGAATATGCAACATAGAAATGCATTTAGATTCTAAAAGGAATAGCGTGTCCTTTACACTTTGCAATCACTTTGCATGCCATGCCTCTCCTTGTGTGAGGAGCACTGATCCTGGTCATAGATCATGCCACTAGAAGTAGGCACCTGATCTGAGCTGGGCCAATCAGATTAACCCAATTAAAATTAGGTTTGAGAACAGGAATCAGGAGTAATCAGGCTGTGGCTGGGATTGGGTTTATGGCTATCGTCTTGCTCCAGTTGCAACAGAGAAGTAGAGAAAACCATTCTGAAGAAGAGAACAGAATGAAGACAGAATGGCATGCATGCATAAAAAGAAGCACGAGGCTCTCAGGGAGAAGGAAGAAGTTTAGTTACTGATTTTCCAGTATCAGGTACCAGGTCTGATGGGCAATGTGCAATATTTTTTGGTAAAAGAATGCCATTTAGTTTTTGTATTCTTGTTATCCTTGTAACCAAGATTTGTTAATAAAAGTGCAGAATTAATTGGGTGATGAATGAGGTAGGGAGGATGAAGGCTCCACACATCTCGTGTTTTTATTCAATGGCATGTACTAGCCTGACATGTATTTAAGTGTTCAACTCAGTATTAATTTTCCTGTATGTGTTCTGGTCTGGTTTCTCCTGTCTTACTGTTTGAAAATACTAATTCTCTTAAAAGTATATTTGAAATCAGGAACCAGAGCAGGTGGAGTTAGTCTTTGACTTGACGACTTATGGCATTGTCACCAAAGGGAAAATGACTCATAGGCAACATTTGTCACTAACAAGATTTAACAACTGAATAAGCATTCTTAAGCCCCTTTTATGTACTGAGACATCTTCATGACATGGATTTCTGAAATAAACCATCTTTTGTATCCTAAACAAAATCACAAAACAATACCCATAACTCAATGTAGTGTGAATCGTGAGGATCGACAAGTAAAATTCTTGAAAACATAGTTCATCAGAAAGGAAAACTGAGATGCTAGAATTGAAAGACAAGTCATCATCTGGTCTCTTAATTTTAATATCAGTAAATCTGTCTAATTACTGTCTTCAGTAGTTTAGAAAAAAAAATTTCTATTCAAAAACTCACCATCAAGCATGATGAACTTTAACAGACCTAAAATAATATGAAAACTAAGCAGCCCTTTCTGCTGCTCTACCCCAGCAAGATGCCCATTTTCATTTATTTCAGCAATGCCAATTTGGTGTTTGTTCTCTGGGAAGAGCCCTTCAGAGAAGATCTTGGGTTCGAGATGGCCAGAAGATAAGGGTTTCATTACTTGTACACACACGCACACACTGAGTCATCAACTTCCACATATGTTTGCTTTTAGAGGACAGAGGTGGCTGTCTTAATTAGCTTCACATCTAGAGTAATACCCTTCTCTGAATTAAAATTGCATCCAACAGACACCACACCAGGACCTAATTATTGCAAAACTGGCATGGGGTTTAAATTACTTGGGAAACATTAACTGATTTGTCTCCAGAGTTGGTATGAGGAAAGATGTGGGTTTCTATGCTTATCCCGAGAACTCCCTAATGCTGCTATCGAATCCAGCATAGGAGTTATCATTTCTCACTCTGGGGCACATATGGTCTTCTAATGATGCTACTTCATTAGTTAAAAGGGCATCCTACCACATGTCATCTGGTTTGCCTCCTAGAAACAAGGTCTTGTCTGGCATTTTTTAAAATATGTTTCCATAAAACTCAATCTACGTGTTTGGGGGATGCCTAGTACTGATTCTTCTAGATAGGACTAGCAAGCATTTCTCAAATAATGTTCTCTGAGATGCTCTGATGAAAAAAAAATATTCTGCACTCAAGTAATCTTGGGAAGTCCTGCAAAGGCTATTTCCCTCCTGGAGGATCACAATCCCCCTTGCTACATGAGGTCAGGGACTATGTCTTTCACAGTCATTCTATACCCCTGGGCTCAGTCTGACATTGGTATATAGTAGCTTAGTAAGAAACATGGATTAGATAGAATAGTAAAGGCTCAGGAAGTCTTCGATAAGGAACTATTTTCCTTTATTTAGCCTACTATTTCCCCCAAAGGTTTTACCTTAAAAAAAAAAAAAAAGTTATTTGGTAACACTGCAACAGAGGAAGAAGAGAACTAATGCCATGTTTTAACTGCCTCCCTCATTCTTTAGGGTATGCATTCTATTACTTTAGCCCTGCATGTCAAGAGCTAAACATTAGAGAAATGTTGCTTGTGCCCAAAGAGCTCATTAAGTTCCCTTAAAGTTTCCATCCCGCAGTTCCCAGTTAGTTGTAGCTATTACTTCTTGTAGAGAAGTTTGCAGCCCGGAAACCTTGCAAAATAAGCAGAGTCAAGAATCGTAAAGTGAAAATAACTGTTAACAACTTGACGTTTTACAGAAGCCTTGTGATCTAGCCTATGTGAGAAGAACAAAGTGTTAAGCTTCCCTTGAAGCCCAGGTGGCTCCAAGACTGCAATCCGCCTTTACCCTTTAATCTTGAACCCTCCTGCTTCCCCTTTTTCCCTTAGTGTAAAAGAAGCCTACATTCTACTCCTAGCAAAGATGGTTCTCTAGGACCTTAGTCCGACGTCTTCTCGGTTTGCTGGCTTTCTGAACAAAGTCGTTATTCCTTGCCCCTTGTCTCTCGACTTACTGGCCAGTCCTGTGGCGAGAAGTAGAAGCGTGGACTTGGTAACAGCACCGTATTACATTCACGGACCATAATTTGATAATGATTATTGTCCTGCATTCTCTAAGGTTTACTTTATTCCTTCAGTAACAGAATTTTTTATAAACCTAAACTCAGCTATCATTCAAAAATACACATCTGGTCTGGAAATCTACATAGCATTTTATATTTGAAAGGTCAGGAAAAGGTAAACAATGGGAGAAATTTTAGAATAGATAAGTCCTTTTACCCCAGAATCAGCTGTGTCACAAGTTCAAGACACTGAATTTTAATGTACAATCCAGGGCTTACCACGGAAACTTCTGAGTAATTTGGGGCTCAGCTTAAAACAAGAAACAGCTAGGGACAGCTTCTCAATCTTATAAGGCCTCTGTCATCCTCTCAGACCCTTTTGGTGCTACTTCTCCCTTGCTAACGGGTTCAGCTACATCACCTTCTTCCTCTGTAGCATTCATCACAATTTTAATCAAATAATTAGGTAATTATTTGCCTAATAACCATCTTCTCTATAGACTGGAAGCTCCACAAGACATAGATGGTGTTGGTCTTGCTCAGTGCTGCCTAAAATCCTGTGCTTGAGGGGCTTTTTTTCTATTTCTTGGATTCATTCAGATTTTCCAATTAAATGGGGCTTAGAAAACTCCATAGAACTCATGTTAGCTAACATTTTTTCCCTAACAGGATATTGTTTTTACTAAGAGAAAAAACACTCAAACATCATTGTGGAAACCATTTGAGTAATTAAGAGATTTCAGTTGTACCTATTTCACTAATGAAAGTCATTTTCTTTACTTTTATATCTCTGGTCAGCATTAGTTAAGTACTTTTATTTAACTCAGCTGCACCGCCTAACTACACCCTGGTGCTAAGAATAAAGAAAAGGCTATTTTTAGTGATTGTTTTCCTCCAGGAGCAAGTAATCTAGCCGAAAGCTAAATCCTCATGGAAATTAGGACTGATCAGGCCCTAAGAGAAATCTCATTCTAAGTGAAACAGATTGTCGATGAAAATCGTTTTATACAAGTTCTCTAGCTTGAATTCCCTCTTATCTCAGGATCAGAGTTTGGCAAGGTTGCTCTAAATCATGTTTGCGGCAAGTAAAGTAGATTTGCTTAGTCTGGGTTCCTAGAATCTTATTTTCTATTCTCTTTTCCTTTCCTTTTTAGTCATTTTCACGATCACCATTTCTGCCCTTTTAACCAGCTGTTCAGAAGACTGAGCAACAGGAGAATGGCTGAAGAATGATGGAGGAAGGTAAAACCACTTAGGTTTTAGTTTAAAAAAAAAAAAGCCATCTATCTTGATTTCCTATAAGCTGTTTTTATTTTTGCTTTCCCTTTTTTTCCCCCTCCGTCTTATTTAACCCTTGTTTCTTTCCATCTTCCTGTATATCCTTCCTTTGGATTTTCTTAGTAAATATCTGATGGCTGTTTTATCTATTGTCTCTCACCAATATACCGTTTTGTGGATTCTCAAGCGTTTGTATGCCCAACACACATTCCTACCAAAAATTTAATGTTAAAGATGAATCATTAGCCAATTCATTAAACTCGGACTTTGTTTATATTTGAGAAATTCCACATAAGATTCTCTTCATTAGACTGTTTATAATAGAAAAATTTCTACCTAATACTGAAAGCTGTATCAAGTCAGTAGGTCATAGGAAACTGAAGAAATGCAATGTGGAAAACCACCTCACAGAAGAAAAGCCATAATCCCAGAAGGTAATCACCTTTAGGGGAAATTTGGGCAGGGCCTGTTTTGCACTGGAAACTCTCCCAGTTCTGTAGATCCATACTTAGAATCTGGAGAATCCTAAAGTCACCTAGTATTGTAACTTTGTCTTTTGAAAGCAGTGAACACATTTTTCGGACACAGAATTAAGACAGAAGACAGACTGGAGCTGCTTGAGCAGAGAGAGAGGTGCAGGCCATCTGATTTGCCCATTCTCTTTCCCCCGTGTCCCCTCGATAAATTATAAAGTTCAGCAGAACCCATTTCAAAAACCGGATTTAATTTTATCCTAATTGTAGACAAACAGCACTTTTGGTAATCTAACTTCATACTTAACGTCTTCCTGGGTGCTTCACCGATACCTCACACTCGGTATGCAACATACTCTTATGGCCACCCTTCAGCCTCTTCCCCAAACTCTAATCTCATTTACTTTCACAAATTAGGCTTGTGGGACAGGGACCACGTCTTTTTCTAAGGAGACCCAAAGTGATAGCCTTTTGCAGAAATTGTATTCTGTGGAATCCCTTCTAGACCTCTCTCTCCACAGGTTAGTTCTGCTGTCATTTTGTTCCCTTCAGTTTCCACCTGCCTTAGTAGAGAACAGAGACTTTTCAGAGTTCAAGCGATTTTCAATTTTGGTGAAGAAGAAAAATTAGCCTGCCATTTGAACTTCCCAGTGTTACTGAACCGTCTTCGTTTTGCCCGGCACTCAGCAAACCCAAAACGCCCAGACCCCGAGATTTGTAGCAAAAAGGAGGTTTAGTAGGAAGACAGCCAAGAGAGAAGACAGAACACATCTCAAACCCACCGCCCGCCCAGAAGGCAAAAGGCTCGAGGGGGGTAGCTATCTGGGGTGGGCTATTTTTGGGACGCGAAATAAAGCAGCAGGGCAGGTAGAGGTGTGCGGGGCGTGGGGAAAGGTGATTGGAAAAACGTGCAGGAATCTTCCTTCTGCGCAGGCATAACTAGGCTACAGGCCTCCGCATGTGCAATTGGAGGTGCTTAGCACGATCTGAGGGTGGAGTTTTCCGCCCTCTGACGTCAAAAGTTCACCGAGCGGACACTGGCACATGCCCAGTTGGAGGCTCAGTGGGCCTATCTTGGCGTTAACAGGCTCAGCTAGAACTAGACACAGCTGAGTCCAAGTTCCTGGAAAACAACTCAGGTGAACGTCTTATGGTTTAAGCTTACGTGCCCCTTGGAGGACAAGCAAGGCTTTTGTAGCAACAATTAAAACGACCTTGATTAGCAAAGGCAGGTTACAGGTGACATGGACTTAACTAATGACTGGGTAATCATTACCCAATGATTTCACCAGGGATTGTAATGAAGTACTCTGCTGAGAAGTCAGGTTTTAGAAAGTAGTTTGGATCTTTCTTTAGTTGGGGATTTTTGAGGACAGACTCCTTAATATGTGCCATGATCTTGGAAGGATACGTTGTTAAATCAGAATTTCCTTTTATTTGGGATGGATTTCCCCAACTCCATCCAAAAGTGTTTGTGAAACTGCTCCGTACAGGAGGCTCCCTAAGAGGAATCGAAAATCCATGCCTTTAAGAGAGAACCTCAGCTATGTCAAACCTTATGCCTCCTTTCTTATAACTCTTATTTCTTATTGGCATCTTTATCTCTCTAGTTATTTCTTTTCATTTAGTTGTTTGTCCCCAATTATTTTTAAATTCTCAAGGGCAGGACCACGTCTTACATTTACTGGAGAGCTGAGCAAATTATACAGATGAAAAATTATAAAAATGCATTCGTTGATAATCCTGTCCACTAGTTAATAAAATCTGTACCAAGGTTTTGCTGTCTATTTCTCCATTATTCCCTGCAGACTTAGCTATTTATGTCTCAATAGATGGACAAAAGGGAATAGGTGAAAGTGTGGGAATTAATATTTATTGAGAACCTACTCTGTGCCACATATTATACCAGGTGCTTTGTGTGTTTTATTTCATTATACCTTTCCAACTATCCTGAAATGTCAGAACTGTAATCTTCACTTTACAGATGAGAGTTGGCATTGGAATCCAATCTTTTTAGAACTCAGTGACCATAGCTTTGTCTCCAACCTAGGATGCCTCCTGGGGTCTCATAAAAAGGACCCATAAATCCTTTTCTCTTTGCATTTTGAGAGAGTAAAACTTGATTCTAAGTACTCTGTGGTTGAAAGGTGTTTTTACTGGAGTTAAGCAAGGGGCCAGAGACGATCCAGCTGAAAGCTTGTGTTCCCCAATGTGTATTAACAAAACATGAGTTCTTCAGGAGGGTTGAGAGATATTACGTTAAGAATGATTCTGTGGCCAAATAAGTGTGGATATTGCTGGGTTAAACAACATTAAACTGACTTCTTGGAGCTTTTAATTGATTAATTCATTCTACAAATATTTATAGAGTAGCTGGCACTGCACTACTTGCTAGACTATAGACACTGATCCTGCTCTCATGAAACTTTCAGTCTAGTGGGGGAGACATATGTCTAACAAGGAAGATAATTACTTAAAATTTTGGCATGTCCAAGAAACTGAAATTTGTCCACTGTGTTCAGAGCATACAGAAGAAGAGGGACAGCACAGAGTTTGAAGAGGTGGGAAGTCATCAGATCATACCAGACTTTATATTTCATAGAGTTTGGCTTTTTTTCTATAGTATTTGAAATAGAAAAGCCTCTGAAGCTACACAATGTAAAGTCAATTTTAATAGAGCCACCTTGCTGCTCTGGGTCGACATGAGTGACTAAAATGAAAGCTCTACAAGGACAGGGCTTCATCTGTTTTGTTCACTGTTGTAATCAAAGTGACTGGGTAGGTTCCTGGTGCATAATAGGTGCCCAATAAACCTTTTTTGAATGAATATGTAATTTGGAGGAGAGCAAGAGTGAAATTTAGAAATCCAGTTAGACAGATATTGCCAGAGTCCAGGTTAGAGGTTACGGAGCTTTAGATCAAGTTTATGTCGGGGAAGAAGGAAAAAAGTCAACAAAATTAAGGACTCTTTTGGAGACAGTAGTATCAGGACTTCCTGGTGGATTTGCTGCTGTAGTTAAACAGGAAGAAAGAATCAAGGATAACTGAATTATCAAGTGGCTAATAATGGATAGGTTGATTATTAGGTTCTGTCTCTCAGCTTGAAGGCTGCCCTGCCACACTCCGCCGTGTGGTTCTGGTGCTGGAACGCAACAAACCACCTTTCTGCTCTCCCAGCTGCTCCCTGTCAATCTCTGCCAATAGCAAGTGTGACAGAGAGACTGAAAAGCAGGAGGAAAGAGAAGGGCCCAGGTCCTTCCTGTAGGCTTTCTGCTCCCATAAAAATCACTCCAGCCTCCGACTTCTTGACCCCAGAAGCTCTTCCTGCCCATGGCAGAGGCTAACCCAGGTGGCAGTTTTCTGACACTCACAGAACCAGCCTCATGGTCCTCATTTCAGAGACACCAGTGCCAACTGGAGCTACTTCCTTGGGTGTCTGACCTTCACCTCTAATTTTCTTTTAATGTTTTTTATTGTGGTTGAAGTCACATAATATAAAACATACTATTTTAACCCTATTTAACTGTACAGTTCAGTGTCACTAAGTACATTCACATTGTTGTGCAACTCTCACCATCATCCATCTCCCGATTTTTCACCTTCCTAAACTGAAACTCTGTCCTCATTAAACACTAACTCCCCCTCCCCCCTCCCCCCCAGCCCCTGGCATCTACCAATGTATTTTATGACTCTATGAATTTGACTATTCTAGGTACCTCATAGAAGTGGAATCAAACGGTATTTGTCTGCATTGAATGTATATTGGAATGCATTTTAAACGTTAACTTAATATATGTCCTGCAAACAGATTGTACCTTCTTTTTTTTCCCCCTGTGCTACACAGTAGGCCCTCACCAGCCATCTTCATACATAGTAGTGTACATATGTCAATCCCAATCTCCCAATCCATCCCACCCCCCTCCCCCCTTGGTGTCCATACATTTGTTCTCTATGTCTGTTCACCTCTAACTTTAATGAACTCTGACCTTTTCTCTGGGTTCTCCAGCTGGTGACCGTTCCTTCAACGGCCACTTCTATTATAACTTGGTGTTCTTTGGTCTTTGTCAATTATCTGGTTAACAACTCTATACCTATATATCAAATACAAATATATCTTTGTATTTGAACAAGTCTCTGTTCAAATCACTGTTGTGGTTTCTCTCTCCCAACTGGACTCTGCTCGATCCACTTGGCTTCTGATTGGATTGAGAGGAGTATGGGAAAGACTGGAAGATGCACAAATCAAACTGAAGGGGAAGAAGTGAAGAATCTGGAACTAAATATCTTTAGTTTGAAAGCCTGTGATAACTACAAGTGGCGCTGTCAAGCAGACACTAGGGTAGATAAGTTTAGTGTTCCAAGGAGAAGGTTAAATGATATGTAATTTGGGGAGTCAAGATTTTCGATCCACGGGACTGGATGATTTCACCTTGAAAGAGAATGGAAAGAGATTAAAAGAGATTTCACCTAGAGAGAAGAAAAAGGAGCCCTAGGATTGAGTTAGCTATTTAATATGTTTATACTCACTGTGAATCAACAGTTGTTATGAGAAAGAATCAAATATATTTTAGGAAACACTGGTCTAATCCTGCTCCCCTTCAGCCATGCAAGGGATGCTGCAGGGGAAGGCAGTGTGGTGAGCAGCCAGGCCCTGGGGGCCTCCTCTGGACCACTGAGAACACGGTCCTCCTTGCGGGCTATGTTGGACCGACGGGCATTCTCAGACCCAGATGCTGAAGGGCAGCCTCCCAGGAAAGGAGAGCAGGGAACAGAATCACCCCTGCAACGTGTGAAGACATTTTGCTGTCAGCTGCAAGAGCTGAACTGCTAGTTGTGTAATGTAGCAGATGTCACCGTCCACTTGACGCCACCCAAGTTCAGTCTTACAGGTGTCTGCTCTGCAGTGTCACTGGCAATTTAAGAAGGATACAGATGAACACCAGTCCCTGACAGAGAGTGTCTTACAGAAAGGGGAGATTCTTCTTCAGTGTTTGGTGGATAATACCCCAGTGTAAAGGATGTCCTTGGGAGGATCTCAAAGCAGCCCAGCAAGCTGGAGAGCCATGCAGATGGTCTGTATGACTCTATCTTAGCCTCTCTGGCCGTGCTTGCTGGTTGCATCCTCATCCCTGGCAACACGCCACTGGCACAATGGAGCGCGGTGTGAGGGGGTTTAGCCTGGCAGCATCTTCTCAGGCAGAGATGTATGTAATCTGCCAGCCAAAATCTGGCTGGTGGGGGGAAAAAACTTTCATGGAGTCCTTGCAAGAGCCATTTAACACTGAATTCAAGGGGAAAACTCACTTGTACTAGCTTTAAAATGCCTTTCCCTTCCCTGAAGTAAGGGCTATCAAACTACTCTCTTTTATTTAAAATGAATCCTTCCAAGCTGAAAAAGTATCTCCTGTGTCGGACCTTCTAGGATCCTAAGCAAAGTACAAAGCAGCCAGGAGATAAACAGACGGACTGAGGGGAGGAATATCTCAGCCCTGCATTTGTGACTCTCCTCTTTCCCCACATGGAAGTCAGCAGAGTTCTGTGGTTAAATGCATGGGCTCTTTTTTTTTTTTTTCAAACATCTTTATTGAAGTATAATTGCCTTACAATAGTGTGTTAGCATCTGCTTTATAACAAAGTGAATCTGTTATACATATACAATATGTTCCCATTTCTCTTCCCTCTTGCATCTCCCTCCCTCCCACCCTCCCCATCCCACCCCTCTAGGTGGTCACAAAGCACCGAGCTGATCTCCCTGTGCTATGCGGCTGCTTCCCACTAGCTATCTATTTTACATTTGGTAGTGTATATATGTCCATGACACTCTCTTACCCTGTCACATCTCACCCCACCCCCTCCCCATATCCTCAAGTCCATTCTCTAGTAGGTCTGTGTCTTTATTCCCGTCTTGCCACTAGGTTCTTCATGGCCTTTTTTTTTTTTTTCCCTTAGATTCCATATATATGTGTTAGCATACTGTATTTGTTTTTCTCTTTCTGACTTACTTCACTCTGTATGACAGACTCTAACTCCATCCACCTCATTACAAATACCTCCATTTCATTTCTTTTTATGGCTGAGTAATATTCCATTGTATATATGTGCCACATCTTCTTTATCCATTCATCTGTCGATGGACATTTAGGTTGCTTCCATGTCCTGGCTATTGTAAATAGAGCTGCAATGAACATTTTGGTACATGACTCTTTTTGACCTATGGTTTTCTCAGGGTATATGCCCAGTAGTGGGATTGCTGGGTCGTATGGTAGTTCTATTTGTAGTTTTTTAAGGAACCTCCATACTGTTCTCCATAGTGGCTGTATCAATTTACATTCCCACCAACAGTGCAAGAGTGTTCCCTTTCCTCCACACCCTCTCCAGCATTTATTGTTTCTAGATTTTTTGATGATGGCCATTCTGACCGGTGTGAGATGATATCTCATTGTAGTTTTGATTTGCATTTCTCTAATGATTAATGATGTTGAGCATTCTTTCATGTGTCTGTAGGCCATCTGTATATCTTCTTTGGAGAAATGTCTATTTAGATCTTCTGCCCATTTTTGGATTGGGTTGTTCGTTTTTTTGTTATTGAGCTGCATGAGCTGCTTGTAAATCTTGGAGATTAATCCTTTGTCAGTTGCTTCATTTGCAAATATTTTCTCCCATTCTGAGGGTTGTCTTTTGGTCTTGTTTATGGTTTCCTTTGCTGTGCAAAAGCTTTTCAGTTTCATTAGGTCCCATTTGTTTATTTGTGTTCTTATTTCCATTTCTCTGGGAGCTGGGTCAAAAAGAATCTTGCTGTGATGTATGTCATAGAGTGTTCTGCCTATGTTTTCCTCTAAGAGTTTGATAGTGTCTGCCCTTACACTTAGGTCTTTAATCCATTTTGAGTTTATTTTTGTGCATGGTGTCAGGGAGTGTTCTAATTTCATACTTTTACATGTTCCTGTCCAATTTTCCCAGCACCACTTATTGAAGAGGCTGTCTTTTCTCCACTGTATATGCTTGCCTCCTTTATCAAAGATAAGTTGACCATATGTGTGTGGGTTTATCTCTGGGCTTTCTATCCTGTTCCATTGATCTATATTTCTGCTTTTGTGCCAATACCAAACTGTCTTGATTACTGAAGCTTTGTAATATAGTCTGAAGTCAGGGAGCCTGATTCCCCCAGCTCCATTTTTCGTTCTCAAGATTGCTTTGGCTATTCGGGGTCTTTTGTGTTTCCATACAAATTGTGAAATTTTTTGTTCTAGTTCTGTGAAAAATGCCAGTGGTAGTTTGATAGGGATTGCATTGAATCTGTAGATTGCTTTGAGTAGTAGAGACATTTTCACAATGTTGATTCTTCCAATCCAGGAACATGGTATATCTCTCCATCTATTTGTATCATCTTTAATTTCTTTCATCAGTGTCTTATAATTTTCTGCATACAGGTCTTTTGTCTCCTTAGGTAGGTTTATTCCTAGATATTTTATTCTTTTTGTTGCAATGGTAAATGGGAGTGTTTTCTTAATTTCACTTTCAGATTTTTCGTCATTAGTGTATAGAAATGCAAGAGATTTCTGTGCATTAATTTTGTATCCTGCTACTTTACCAAATTCATTGATTAGCTCTAGGAGTTTTCTGGTAGCATCTTTAGGATTCTCTATGTATAGTATCATGTCATCTGCAAATAGTGACAGCTTTACTTCTTCTTTTCCGATTTGGATTCCTTTTATTTCTTTGTCTTCTCTGATTGCTGTGGCTAGGACTTCCAGAACTATGTTGAATAATAGTGGTGAGAGTGGGCAACCTTGTCTTGTTCCTGATCTTAGTGGAAATGGTTTCAGTTTTTCACCATTGAGGACAATGTTGGCTGTGGGTTTGTCATATATGGCCTTTATTATGTTGAGGAAAGTTCCCTCTATGCCTACTTTCTGCAGGGCTTTTATCATAAATGGGTGTTGAAATTTGTCAAAAGCTTTCTCTGCATCTATTGAGATGATCATATGGTTTTTCTCCTTCAATTTGTTAATATGGTGTATCACATTGATTGATTTGCGTATATTGAAGAATCCTTGCATTCCTGGGATAAACCCCACTTGATCATGGTGTATGATCCTTTTAATGTGCTGTTGGATTCTGTTTGCTAGTATTTTGTTGAGGATTTTTGCATCTATGTTCATCAGTGATATTGGCCTGTAGTTTTCTTTCTTTGTGACATCTTTGTCTGGTTTTGGTATCAGGGTGATGGTGGCCTCGTAGAATGAGTTTGGGAGTGTTCCTCCCTCTGCAATATTTTGGAAGAGTTTGAGAAGGATAGGTGTTAGCTCTTCTCTAAATGTTTGATAGAATTCGCCTGTGAAGCCATCTGGTCCTGGGCTTTTGTTTGTTGGAAGGTTTTTAATCACAGTTTCAATTTCAGTGCTTGTGATTGGTCTGTTCATATTTTCTATTTCTTCCTGGTTCAGTCTCGGCAGTTTGTGCATTTCTAAGAATCTGTCCATTTCTTCCAGGTTGTCCATTTTATTGGCATATAGTTGCTTGTAGTAATCTCTCATGATCTTTTGTATTTCTGCAGTGTCAGTGGTTACTTCTCCTTTTTCATTTCTAATTCTATTGATCTGAGTCTTCTCCCTTTTTCTCTTGATGAGTCTGGCTAATGGTTTATCAATTTTGTTTATCTTCTCAAAGAACCAGCTTTTAGTTTCATTGATTTTTGCTATTGTTTCCTTCATTTCTTTTTCATTTATTTCTGACCTGATCTTTATAATTTCTTTCCTTCTGCTAGCTTTGGGGTTTTTTTGTTCTTCTTTCTCTAATTGCTTTAGGTGCAAGGTTAGGTTGTTTATTCGAGATGTTTCCTGTTTCTTGAGGTAGGCTTGTATTGCTATAAACTTCCCTCTTAGCACTGCTTTTGCTGTGTCCCATAGGTTTTGGGTCGTCGTGTCTCCATTGTCATTTGTTTCTAGGTATTTTTTGATTTCCCCTTTGATTTCTTCAGTAATCACTTCGTTATTAACTAATGTATTGTGTAGCCTCCATGTGTTTGTATTTTTTACAGATCTTTTCCTGTAATTGATATCTAGTCTCATAGCGTTGTGGTCGGAAAAGATACTTGATACGATTTCAATTTTCTTAAATTTACCAAGGCTTGATTTGTGACCCAAGATATGATCTATCCTGGAGAATGTTCCATGAGCACTTGAGAAAAATGTGTATTCTGTTGTTTTTGGGTGGAATGTCCTATAAATATCAATTAAGTCCATATTGTTTAATGTATCATTTAAAGCTTGTGTTTCCTTATTTATTTTCATTTTGGATGATCTGTCCATTGGTGAAAGTGGGGTGTTAAAGTCCCCTACTATGATTGTGTTGCTGTCAATTTCCCCTTTCATGGCTGTTAGTATTTGCCTTATGTATTGAGGTGCTCCTATGTTGGGTGCATAAATATTTACAATTGTTATACCTTCCTGTTGGATCGATCCCTTGATCATTATATAGTGTCCTTCTTTGTCTCTTGTAATAGTCTTTATTTTAAAGTCTATTTTGTCTGATATGAGAATTGCTACTCCAGCTTTCTTTTGATTTCCATTTGCATGGAATATCTTTTTCCATCCCCTCACTTTCAGTCTGTATGTGTCCCTAGGTCTGAAGTGGGTCTCTTGTAGACAGCATATGTATGGGTCTTGTTTTTGTATCCATTCAGCCAGCCTGTGTCTTTTGGTGGGAGCATTTAATCCATTTACATTCAAGGTAATTATCGATATGTATGTTCCTATTCCCATTTTCTTAAATGTATTGGGTTTGTTATTGTAGGTGTTTTCCTTCTCTTGTGTTTCTTGCCTAGAGAATTTCCTTTAGCATTTGTTGTAAAGCTGGTTTGGTGGTGCTGAACTCTCTCAGCTTTTGCTTGTCTGTAAAGGTTTTAATTTCTCCATCAAATCTGAATGAGATCCTTGCTGGGTAGAGTAATCTTGGTTGTAGGTTTTTCTCCTTCATGACTTTAAGTATATCCTGCCACTCCCTTCTGGCTTGCAGAGTTTCTGCTGAGAGATCAGATGTTAACCTTATGGGGATTCCCTTGTGTGTTATTTGTTTTTTTTCCCTTGCTGCCTTTAATATGTTTTCCTTATATTTAATTTTTGACAGTTTGATTAATATGTGTCTTGGCGTGTTCCTCCTTGGGTTTATCCTGTATGGGACTCTCTGTGCTTCCAGGACTTGATTAACTATTTCCTTTCCCATATTAGGGAAGTTTTCGACTATAATCTCTTCAAAAATTTTCTCAGTCCCTTTCTTTTTCTCTTCTTCT
The DNA here is from genome assembly GCF_949987535.1 of Balaenoptera acutorostrata. Classification (NCBI taxonomy): domain Eukaryota; kingdom Metazoa; phylum Chordata; class Mammalia; order Artiodactyla; family Balaenopteridae; genus Balaenoptera; species Balaenoptera acutorostrata. Next base: position 27,002,519 of record NC_080073.1, on the reverse strand, counting down.
TCTGGTACCCCTATAATTCGAATGTTGGCACGTTTAATGTTGTCCCAGAGGTCCCTGAGACTGTCCTCAGTTCTTTTCATTCTTTTTTCTTTATCCTGCTCTGTAGTAGTTATTTCCACCATTTTATCTTCCAGGTCACTTATCCTTTCTTCTGCCTCAGTTATTCTACTATTGATCCCATCTAGAGTATTTTTAATTTCATTTATTGTGTTTTTCATCATTGCTTGGTTCCTCTTTAGTTCTTCTACATCCTTGTTAAATGTTTCTTGCATTTTGTCTATTCTCTTTCCAAGATTTTGGATCATCCTTACTATCATTATTCTGAATTCTTTTTCAGGTAGACTACCTATTTCCTCTTCATTTGTTAAGTCCAGTGTGTTTTGAGCCTGCTCCTTCATCTGCTGTGTGTTTTTCTGTCGTCTCATTTTGCCTATCTTACTGTGTTTGGGGTCTCCTTTTCACAGGCTGCAGGTTCGTAGTTCCCGTTGTTTTTGGTATCTGTCCCCAGCGGCTAAGGTTGGTTCAGTGGGTTGTGTAGGCTTCCTGGTGGAGGGAACTAGTGCCTGAGTTCTGGTGGATGAGGCTAGATCTTGTCTTTCTGGTGGGCACGTCCACGTCTGGTGGTGTATTTTGTGGTGTCTGTGGCCTTATTATGATTTTAGGCAGCCTCTCTGCCAATGGATGGGGTTGTGTTCCTGTCTAGCTAGTTGTTTGGCATAGGGTGTCCAGCACTGTAGCTTGCTGGTCGTTGAGTGAAGCTGGGTCTTGATGTTGAGATGGAGATCTCTGGGAGATTTTTGCCGTTTGGTATTACGTGGAGCTGGGAGGTCTCTTGTGGACCAGTGTTCTGAAGTTGGCTCTCCCACCTCAGAGGCACGGCCCTCATGCCTGGCTGGAGCACCAAGAGCCTTTCGTCCACACGGCTCAGAGTAAAAGGGAGAAAAAATAGAAAGAAAGAAAGAAAGAAAGAGGCTATAATATAGTGAAGTAAAATAAAGCTATTGTAAAGCAAAGCTATACAGACAAAATCTCACCCAGAAGCATATACATATACACTCACAAAAAAAAGGAAAAGGGGAAGAATTAATATCTCCTGCTCCCAGAGTCCCCCTCCTGAATTTGGGCTGATTCGTTGTCTATTCAGGTATTCAGCAGATGCAGGCACATCACGTTGTTTGTGGAGATTTAATCCGCCGCTCCTGAGGCTGCTGGGAGAGATTTCCCCTTCTCTTCCCTGTTCGCACAGCTCCTGGGGTTCAGCTTTGGATTTGGACCCGCCTCTGCGTGTAGGTCGCCTGAGGGCGTCTGTTCCCCGCCCAGACAGGACGGGGTTAAAGGAGCAGCTGCTTCGGGGGCTCTGGCTCACCCAGGCCGCGGGGAGGGAGCGGTACGGAGGAGGCGGGGCGAGCCTGCGGCGGCTGAGGCCGGCGTGACGTTGCACCAGCTCGAGGCGCGCAGTGCGTTCTCCCGGGGATGTTGTCCCCGGATCCTGGGACCCTGGCAGTGGCGGGCTGCACAGGCTCCCGGGAGGGGAGGCGTGGAGAGCGACCTGTGCCCACACACAGGCTTTTTGGAGGCGGCAGCAGCAGCCCCAGCGTCTCACGCCCGTCTCTGGGGTCCGCGCTGATCGCCGTGGCTTGCGCCCTTCTCTGGAGTTCGTTTAGGCGGCGCTCTGAATCCCCTCTCCTTGCGCGCAGCGAAACAAAGAGGCAAGAAAAAGTCTCTTGCCTCTTCGGCAGCTGCAGACCTTTTCCCGGTCTCCCTCCCGGCTAGCTGTGGTGCGCCAACCCCTTCAGGCTGTGTTCACGCCGCCAGCCCCAGTCCTCTCCCTGTGATCCGACCGCAGCCCGAGCCTCAGCTCCCAGCCCTGCCCGCCCCGGCGGGGGAGCAGACAAGCCTCTCGGGCTGGTGAGCGCCGCTCGGCGCCGAGCCTCTGTGCGGGAGTCTCTCCAATTTTCCCTCTGCGCCCCTGTTGCTGTGGGATCCGCGCTGATAGCCGCGGCTCGCGCCCTTCTCTGGAGTTCGTTTAGGCGGCGCTCTGAATCCCCTCTCCCTGCCCGCCGCGAAACAAAGAGGCAAGAAAAAGTCTCCTGCCTCTTCGGCAGCTGCAGACTTTTTCCCGGACTTCTTCCGGGCTAGCTGTGGTGCGCCAACCCCCCCAGGCTGTGCTCACGCCGCCAGCCCCAGTCCTCTCCCTGCGATCCGACCGAAGCCCGAGCCTCAGCTCCCAGCCCCGCCCGCCCCGGCGGCTAAGCAGACAAGCCTCTCGGGCTGGTGAGCGCCGCTCGGCGCCGAGCCTCTGTGCGGGAGTCTCTCCGATTTTCCCTCTGCGCCCCTGTTGCTGTGGGATCCGCGCTGATAGCCGCGGCTCGCGCCCTTCTCTGGAGTTCGTTTAGGCGGCGCTCTGAATCCCCTCTCCTTGCCCGCCGCGAAACAAAGAGGCAAGAAAAAGTCTCTTGCCTCTTCGGCAGCTGCAGACTTTTTCCCCGGACTCCCTCCCGGCTACCTGTGGTGCGCTAACCCCTTCAGGCTGTGTTCACGCTGCCAGCCCCAGTCCTCTCCCTGCGATCCGACCGAAGCCCGAGCCTCAGCTCCCAGCCCCGCCCGCCCCGGCGGCTAAGCAGACAAGCCTCTCGGGCTGGTGAGTGCTGCTCGGCGCCGAGCCTCTGTGCGGGAACCTCTCCGCTTTGCCCTCCGCACCTCTGTGGCTGCGCTCTCCTCCGTGGCTCTGAAGCTTCCCCCCTCCGCCCCCCGCAGTCTCCGCCCGCGAAGGGGCTCCTAGTGCGTGGAAACCTTTCCTCCTTCACGGCTCCCTCCCACTGGTGCAGGTGCCGTCCCTATTCTTTTGTCTCTGTTATTTCTTTTTTCTTTTGCCCTACCCAAGTACGGGGGGAGTTTCTTGCCTTTTTGGAGGTCGGACGTTTTCTGCCAGCGTTCAGTGGGTGTTCTGTAGGAGCAGTTCCACGTGTAGGTGTATTTCTACTGTATCTGTGGGAAGGAATGTGATCTCCGCGTCTTACTCTTCCGCCATCTTCTCTATCATCCTGCATGGGCTCTTAAGTCGGCAAAACCAGATTTGAATCCTGGCATTAATGTTATGCAGCTGTAGAATTTTAGGAAAGTTTGCCTTTTCTGAGTCTCAGTTTCCTTGGTGGTAAAATAGGAATAAGAATTTGTACCATACACTGCTGTAGGGAGAACCAAATTAAGTAACATCTCTAAAGGGGTGAGCACAGAGCCAGGCACATTGTTGATTATCAATAAGTGGCAGCTGATGGTAGTAGTTAAGGCAGCCATCAGAACAGTAGTAGAAGAATATCCTATATGCCTCTCTGCAAGAGGCCATACCCAATAGTTTCTTGCAAAGTGCTGAGCAGAGCATGGCTCCTTACTGTAAACTTTTTGTTTAATGGAAGTTGTGTGTCAAGCTTCTGCCACTTTAGAGATCCTTTAAGCAAAATATTCTTCCTAATAAAGGGACCAGCAGTGAACAGCTGTGAGCATGGCCTTGGCTGTCTAGATGAAAGAGGTCAACTCCTTATACGGTGTACTGCAAAGTTTCAGGATAATTCATGGCTCAGCCAAACCCAAAAGGAAGGTGGTAATGGCAGAACCTAAGACTAGAACAATACCGTGAAAATTTAGAAAGACTGATCCGGAGGAGGTCAGAACTGGTGTTATGCCTTGAGTTTGAGGAAAAGGGTCTATTTCAAATTTTAAAATGATTCTCATCTCTTACAAAATGCCTCCTGACCTCTGTCCTGTGATTTTTAACTCAAGGTGTAAAGGGGAGTCTATAGGTGGCTGAAAAAAGACCAATCACATTATTTTTATCTTGATGAGCAAAAGGCATTTCAGAATAAGTGCCGGAAAGCTTTTGTTGAATTTGTGTAGTCAAAACCCTGTAACAGGTTAGGCTAGTTTCAGGCATTGGTAACAACTCCCAAATCTCAGTGGTTTAACACATAAGAATGTATTTCTTTTTTTTTTCTTTTTTTTTTTTTTAATGAGGATCTTGAATCAGATGCGTATGTTTGATTGATTGATTGATTGATTGATTGATTTTGGCTGTGTTGGGTCTTCGTTTCTGCGCGAGGGCTTTCTCCAGTTGTGGCAAGCGGGGGCCACTCTTCATCGCGATGCGCGGGCCTCTCTCGTTGCGGAGCACAGGCTCCAGACGCGCAGGCTCAGCAGTTGTGGCTCACGGGCCCAGCCGCTCTGTGGCATGTGGGATCTTCCCAGGCCAGGGCTCGAACCCGTGTCCCCTGCATTAGCAGGCAGATTCTCAACCACTGCGCCACCAGGGAAGCCCAAGAATGTATTTCTTGGTGACTCAAAATCTGCTGTAGATCAAGCACTCCCTCGGCTGCTGTACTCCATGTAGTGACTCAGAGATCTTATGTTCCCACCTCTCAAACCTGGGCTCCACACTCCTCACGGAAAGGGAAGAGGCTCCACGAGAACACAGGGAGGTTTTACTGCTTGAGCCTGGAAGGGACATGGGTCCTTGAAAGTTGGGCTCCCTGAGAAGACTCATAGATGGTGAGTAACATGCAGGAGGATTAATAAAATATATAGGTTGCAAAAAAAAAAAAAAAACCATGCAGGAGGTATATTAGGGAATACTTTGGGGATCAACATTTTTGGAAGGGAAGGGAAGAAGCAAAGTTGGAAAGAGAGAGTAGTTGGGCTATGACACAGTCTCAACAAAGGCCTCATCCAACCCCACAATAACTCTGAATTTGGAATAGTCCTTCATGGTTGTCCCCTTTGGAAAAAGGATGGGGCTGGGATTTCTATCCCTAAGTCTCTTAGACATTGCATGCGGGCTGCCTCAGAAAGAGTGTGATACTTTCGGAAAGATGAGTCGGAGGCTGGAGTGATTTTTATGGGAGATGAGATGGCTCAGGTGACAGGGGCAGCAGTGCACACGGGGTTTATGAAGACTCTCCAAACTTGAACGTGTAACTGCCATCTTGGCCAGATAAACCCATTCTGCTTAGACTCCTCCTACCATGAGGGGAGAGAGGATCATGATAGGTAAACACGGTCTCAATTTGATCAGTCCCTTTAACAGAGCCTGAGGTCTTGAAGCTGGAAGCTAGCCTTCCCTCTAGGAAGATAAGGTAGCATTATCTTCATCTTATAGATGAGACAGTTGCAGCTGCGAGCGGCCATACCACCTCTTTAACTTATGATTAAAGGCAATTACTTGAATTTGTTTCTGAATCTGACATCTGTGACACTTTGCTGAGTATTACATTTGCTTCATTCCTCTATCTTTCTCCTTAGTTTCATTTCTCCTTTATTTATTTTCTCCTCAGTTTACTACGCTCTTAAGATTTCCAGATCTCCCCTTCAATACCTTTTTATGGGTTAAACCCTGACTGAAGATATGTATAAATAGCAAAGAGGAGAGAACTCCCCGGTAGCCTTATAAGTATAGAAAAAAAAATGTTTCTGGAAGTTTTTGTCTGCAACTAAACACAGGCCATCTGGCACCACCAAGCGGCTACTCCAGGAGTTGCACAGGAAAAAGTAAAACTTGTTTTTGCTTCCTGCCCACCTGAGACACCAGACACCAGAAAATAGCTTGATTGCATACATCTTGCAGTGATGTTACTTCATGAGCTTCTCTGAACCCTGGGATTCTCTCATGTAGAGTTGGAGGAGAGTAAATAGTCTTTATAAGATGGGGGAAAGGATCATTGCTTTAGATATTTCTTTGACTTGAAATATTCTTATCTCCATATATTCTGAATCCCAGAGAGTGTCCCTGATTTATCCAAGGTCCTATAGCTGGTAGGCAGGAAAACTGGGACTTGATCACTTCTCCCTGGTTCTTTGTCCAGTGTTCTGACAACTATGGTATCATAAATCACTGTTATACATAGACAACAGTGGCCGGAATAAATCATGCACTTTTAATTAGAAAATCAGTCTTGATAATCCGTGAGGGATAAAGATTGGGACTTCTCTGACTCTGATTCCTGTATCATTTACTGGCATTCTTTAGTAATTAGTAACCTCTACATGATAGGAACTCATCAAATGTATTTTGAATGAAAGGATGAATGAGTTTCCTTTCTTTTCCATTCAGCGTAGCTGGAGTGCAAACAAACCATGTCCCAAGCCATTCTACAAGTGATCGTGTACCCAGAATATTATTTAACTCCTTTCCCATTGGGCTTGTCTCATAGGCGTTTCCTTGACATAGGAGAACAACTACGGATATATGATGATTACAATGTTTGATTCAAGCAATCAGCAATAAGCTTTCTACATCAGTCTAGTCCCTCAAATTACCAGGTTGTTGGATGATGCCAATTGATGCTGCAAAAAATATGTCTGAACAGTTCTGTAAGTATGGGGACAGCCATCAGAATCCTGTCATTATCTCAGTAGCCTAACTTTTGAGAAAGCCTTTTCAATAATTGGCAGGAGATACAGTAATGGGACCTTAGCTGTGAAAATTTAATACTCACTCTCAGTCCTGGCCTAAATCTAACAGTGACCACCAATGGGTCTTATATGATTGAATCATCTCTTCCTTTAACTTCAGAGCCTTTATCTTCCTTCCAAGAAAAGTCTGCTGAACTTATACTTACAGCTCTTTCTTCTATGCCTATGTCTGTTTAGAATTCTCCACTTTCATTATATCAGAAAACAGGGTAGTATGGTAGACACTTGGAACCAAAGAGCTCTGGATTTGAATCCTGGTATTGGCACCTTATGGATTTATGGTCTTGGGCACAAACCTCAACCTCCCTGACTTACAGTTTCATCAACTACAAATTAAGGGTATTCATACACTGAAAGATTAGAGATGCATAAAATACTGAGCACAGCATCTGATATATACACACACACACATTATATACTAAATAAATGGGTGCAATTCAATCCTTATTACCATTGTTATCATTAAGGTAATTTCCATCCAAAACAGTTATCTACAAATCTACTTTTTTGAAATTTGGGTATGTAAGGTCATTAGGATGGTCTCTTCTGTGTGCAGATATTCTAGGTCAGATAAAAGATCAAATGAGGGTATTTTCCCCTCAGCACTATCATGTGACAGGGGAACTAATTAGCTTCCATTCGCCATCTCTTGGGCCACCTTTCTGTGTTGTGCACAGTTGTAATTTTTCCACAGTATGGAAGTTTAAACTGTATTAATAGGGAAAATCTGCATGGATGTGTGACGATATCAAAAATATCAATTGTACTTTTAGTATCTGTTTTTTGGAGAATGTACATTAAGTTCAAGTGCCTATGCATTCAGTAGAGTTTTCACTTAAGTTAGTTCAAGTTAATTAAATTCCTAACTAATCATGAGAGCATCTATATGCTTTTGTAAATCAGTCATATGTTTACCATTAGGATGTACTGATTGAGTCCCAAGTCATTGCTTACTGAGTACATGAGTTCTCAGATCCTTTGTGGTACTGCCAAGGTCTTCTATGGGTTCATGGTCCCTGGAAGGGCCTCCCTGATCTGGTCTAGACCTCTCATTTTATAGTCAAAGCTACTCTGGCTTAGAGGTGTGAAATGGTCTACCCACGGTCATATGGTTGGTCCATTTCAGAACAAGAAATTGGACCCACGTATCTAGAGCCTTTATCATATACTGATTCTGCCATACTAAAGTTTCCCAAACTTCAATCCCTCTTGTATAACACCTTCAAAATTCTTCCCATATCTATCTCTATGAATATTATTTACTTAATACTTTTGTTCAAATCAAATTTGTTTGCTCACTCCTTAAAACCCAGACTTGTCCTAAGAACTATCCATAAAAACCACTGATTCTAGATGCCAGGTTTCCCCCCCTAAAACTCATTTAATTATTATGCAACTGTTAATATTTCTCTATAAAAATGTATTCATGTACCATCTTGCATCATTTCAGATACCACCTGTGGTACATGGACCACCCAGTATATACCCAGGCCAATCCTTGGAGTAGGAATTTCAGTGTTTCTCTTTCCTTCCAGTGCTTTTCTTTTCCCTCTTGCACGTCTCAGTAAGCACTCTGGATAATCTTGTAAAGATGGAGCTTTAAACTCTTGTGAATTGAGGCACATACCTTGATGCCCCAGAAATGTAATTTAAGCTATATCTGAAATAACACCTGTCTCTAATGTGAATATGCACTGCATGTCTAGGTTCTGGTCCTTTTAATATATTTGCTATTTATTCTTTCTGTTTTCAGAGATTCTGAAGGAAGGATTCTGGTCTGCTACAGTAAATAGAGCATGAAAATCAGGTCTGGCTTGAATTTTATCCTAGACATTAACCCTATCTCAGCTTTTGCAGGCTATTCTTACTGGCTGAGGTGTGGCCAATAATTAACCTTTTTTCCCCCTGCTAAGAACATGTTAACTTTAAAGAGAAGATAGATACACATCATGTTTCAATTTTAAATGCGGTTCTGCACCACTGGATACATTTCTCTCTGTGTTGCCATCCTAGGGGCTGTATGTAAACTAAGCATGGGATAACAGAGTGGTGAAGTGCAGGCACTTGTACTTTGCCTGCCTGGATTTAAGTAACAACTCATCTACTTCTAGTTTTTTAATATTAATTCCTTAGTCCATGTCAGTCTCAGTTTCATCATCTGTAAAATGGGGATAATAATAGCAACTACCTCATAAGGTTGTTATGAGGGATAAATAAGATCTGATGGATTAACCTCTTAGCCCCTTGCTTGACACTTACCAGGAGCTTGGCAAAATTAGTTTTTATTATAATAGTAAGGCTGGTTTACACCTTGGGAATTTAGGGTTTTATATAAGTGGGATGCTCAGGAGATACCATTTTAAAGGGCATGAAATGACCAGTGGTTTCCCATTAAAAAGGGGAAAATGTTAGGTTACTGCCTAGTGACTCCTTCTTATACCCCAACTGAATTCTTAAATCTTCCATCTCAGGAAATCACTCCCATCACAACAAAGAAGTAACACTACTGCTACTTCCTCATGGGGATAATACCATAATACCATTGTTGGGCTGGCCAAATACTAGCACCTAGATTGAAAGTGGTCAACAACCTTCTAAGAAAAGGCCATTTTTTCTTTTAGCAGCTCTTGGGGGTAAGAACCATGCCAAAAAAAAAAAAAAAAAAAGCACGTGGCTTCACCAGACACTAAGCCATTCAGGGAAGCAAATGCCTCATGTCAGAAAAGTAAGGAAAAAAAAAAAAAAGAGAGAGAGAGAGAAAGTGCAACCCTTTTGCACAGATTTCTTTATCAAAGCCAAGACGACTTAAAGTATAAACTGGCTGATTTACTGGAACATTTATACCCATTTCCCTTTTTTGACAATGCTCACTTGCTATTGTTCTTTTAAATCCTAATTCATTTTGTCCTTACTTGGAAGCTATGTTTCCACCATTTAAAAACAACAATAAAGCCATGTGCACAAGTTCAAAAGACAGAAATTAAAGAGTTTTAACTCAGAACTGGTATAATGCAGCAGAAAAAAAGAAAAAGAGAAGTGGGGAGCTTCATCTACAGAGGAGACACCAGATTTATAAAGTCATTAAGCATGGTTACTTCATACAGCTCTCAAGCCTATTTCAAATGAATATTTCAGAGGTTCTGACTCTCATTAGGACTGTAGCTAAAGGAACTAAAATTTGATAATGCAGCATTCCTTTCTCCATCCCCAGCACTCCCAAAATTATCTAAACTTTTTATAAGATGGTTTATGAAAAATGATGTTGAATTGATGGTCAGGCCACCTGGGGTCTATCCTCAACTCCACTACTAACCGTAGAGGCCTTGAGCTAGTTTATTCCTGGGGCTCATGTCTCTCATCTGTAAAACAGAGGAGGTATTATCACTAACATCCTATAATTGCATCACCCAGAATGACAATGCGTTAGCAACTGAGGAAATATTTTAATCTGAGCAAGTCATTTGATTAAACTAGAAAAAAACAAAGGGGAAATAAGTTTTCCAAAGAATGCTTTTTCTTTTAACATTTCCATGTGGGAAAAAATCCACATTAAAAAAAAGGTTTTAAACCCTCTGATTCTCAAAAAAGCAAACAAACAAAAAACATCCCCCCAAAACGCACAATTTAAACAAGTTTTGTTCAAAACTCAAAATTCTGATATACTACCCTCTAGTGGAGACTGGAAGCAACGTTGCTAATTCCATCTGAAAGTACGTTCAGATCTTTTGTTCACAGGACAGGAGTAGGGGGAGTTTTGTTTAAATTGTAATCATTTACAGTCCTCAAAGAGTAATCCAAAGACCTGGGCCCTCAGAATTAACCCAGCTTGCCAGAGCCCACCCAAGAGCAACTCAACCAGGCTCTTTGAGGGTAGGGTCTAGGGGTCAGCACAGTTAACTGAGAGCTCAGCTAATTCCTAAACCCACTGGAATTCAAAAACCAATGTTCTAGCTCCCTGAGAGGCATGGTATGAATGTAAGCATTATCATAAATCTGTGTAGTGTGTAGTTAGGAGGCAAATCTCTAAACCTTGAGGAGAGGCACAAAGTTAAATTCTCTTTTCTTCATCTCAAGAAGTGGAAAACAAATACAACATCAGTTCCCTGGCAACTCCAAGATAAGGATCATGTTCCTTTGCACAGCACACACGGCGCTTCACGGTCCAGACCCTACATCCCAGCCACCAGGCCCTGGTGCTTCTATTACTCTTTGCCTCTGCCCCGTATTGATACTATTGCCACCGTTAAATTCCACCTAGAAATCTATGCAATTGATTCTGCATATTTAAACGTTATTCACTCTACATGGAATATGCCTTCCTCCAACTTAAATTTGATTGGAAATATCATTCCATTTTTATTTATCATTAATGAAACTGAAAAGGATAATGCTACACAAAATTGAGATCAACGGCAGGAGCATTAAGCGTTGCTCTGCAGGCTGCATTTATTCTATCCCATTTCCATACGCCACTTTTTCCAAGTGTTTGCTGTGCAGAGACAGCCTATAGCAATGTTGCCAATGGCCATGGCCATTCCCCTTTCCAATCACATGGCTGACCTCAAGCCCCCTTCTTCTTTACCTAAGTTTTGAAATACTTGAGCAATAGACCCAGGGCAAGTATAAATAAAGATCAAAATGTCAACTTTATGTCTGACAAAAGCTTGGTTGGAGACTGTGGCTAGATCTTTGGGTACCACTGGAGGGAAGGTTTAGGACTACAGAACAGGCATCCTAACCAAGAACTTCTGCCCTGCATTGTTTTGGGGTCAAGATGGAAGAAAAGGAATCATATTCTGAGTTTGTAGTCTTTTAGCAGTTTAGCTCTCCTGAATTTATAAAATGAACAAAGGGCTGCCTCTAAGAAGGCCCAGCTCTCTAGAAACTCTGGAGCTGCCCCTCTGCGGAACTGTTAAATGAGAAAAGTCGACTTTCTAAGCTCCGAAATGTATTTTTCAGTATCTATTCAAATGATGACTTGCCTGTAAGCAGAGTTCTTGTTAACAGAGTGCAGTATGTTCTGCTCTGGGCCAGCTGGCCTGTGCTGATTGCTTGTTTCTCATAAAAGATGTTGTTTTGTACATGTTACAGGCGATAGTTAAATGCAGTAGTAAAAATTTCAATTATTAATGTGATACTGAAAAGCTATTTCCTTTCTTAACAAAGTTTTTCTTGATGTAATTGTAGGTTCACATATAACTGTAAGAAATAATACAGAGAGATCCTTATACACTTTGCCTTATTTTTTCAGTCTATTTTCTCTCTTATGCAGATTGGGTGAATTCTACTGTGTCCTCAAGATCACCACTTTTATCCTCTGTCATCTCCACTCTACTCTTGATCCCATCCACTGGGTGATTCAGTGGTGACGTTGTATTTTTGAGTTCTATAATTTCCATTTGTTTTTTTTAAGATAATTAATTTTATTTCCTTGCTGAAACTTACTATTTTTCCATTTATTTCAAGAGACTTTATAATTGATTGCTGAATCATTTTTATGATGACTGCTCTAAAATTCTGGTCAGATAATTCCAACATCTGATTTATGTCTGTGGATGTTGCCATCCATTGGCTGTCTTTTGTCATTCAAGTTGTGATTTTCTTGGTTCTTGGTATGACATGATTTCAAGTTGTATTGCGGACATTTTTTCTATTATGTTAGGAGACTCTAGGTCCCATCTAAATCTTCCATTTTAACAGGCAGTCACCTGTTTAGGTTTCACTTACAGATCTTGGCCTACTTTGTGGGCTGTGGTTTCAATGGCAGTTTAATTTTCAGAGCCTCTGTGGTATTTGTTTGGTCTGCGTGGTTTATGCCTGATGTTGCAAGCATGACTCCTTTTCCACCTGGGAGAAGAATGACCCTACCTGGGTTGCCTTCTCTTGTTAGGTCAGGGATTGGGATATGACGGGTCCAGGCCATCTGCCCCTGTTGGGGGACACCCTGCCACTATTTTACTCCTTAAGTCCTGAGGAAACCATCTCACCTTCCTCTTACACCCTTTCAGCATTCTCCTTGGTTGTCTCTTGTGCTGTTTCCAGGGTTTATATTTCTGTGGAGTGGGGAGGAGCAGGGAGAAACTCATCTACGCCATCTTGCTCTGACCCGAAGTCACTCTATTTCATTTTAAGGAAGGAAAAAACTCAACTGAAACAAATAATTCACATCATTTTTTCTGTGAGTCGGTTTCCATCTGCCATAGGGAAGGGGCAACATTCATTCGCCTTATTGGTTTTGCCCCTTTTCCTCCTCAGCAGTTCCTTCTTTTTCCACTCTCCACCTCCCCTTACTTGCCCCCCCTTTAACCCTCTCATCTACGGAGGTATAATTTTGGAATGATTTTTAAACAGGAGAAACCAGTGGCAGGGAATGCAGAAACACAAAACAAAACAGCTTGCATGTTAGGTTAAACACAAAGGCAGCTATAAAACAGGAAGCTTTAGGTACCAGTGGTTTTGTAGTACTATTAAATGAATTCTGTGATTTCCAATAAGAGATCTGACATTTATTCACTTAATTTTAGTGACTGATGGAGCTTGTATGTTTCAACATTCTTAGAGGTTATTTGTATTTCATAGGGATCAAAGTGAAACAAAACAGAGCCCTAAAGGCATAACTTCAGAGAGCAAAGAAGTGAGGATGTTATTTCCCAACAGTGAGTTTTGAAGTGTGGTAGAGGATAATTCAATATATTCGTATCTTGGAGGAAACTATAGTATTTTTAAAGTCTGGATTCTAAAATTATCACTGCTTTGTTATATTTTTAATCATAATAGTTCATTTAGTTTGAACTTTCAGAAAGTTTAGAGTTAAGATTTTTAGGTGTGATCAAAACCAAGATTGAGCAATATTGTTTTACAGAATGAAGGGAAACAAACTCTGTCTTCCTATGGAGCTGACCACTAATTAGGCCGTAAGGTGCAGGCTCTTGTCCGTTGAGTGTAAGTTGTAGTGTGTGTTTTCCAGCTCTCTCTGTAGATGTGGACTCAGTATCTGTCTTTGCTGACATTTTCGTCTAATACTCTGGCACTGGTCCTTCAAATCCACCTTCCCTCCCCCTTGACTGGGAAAGTGTGACAGGTGTTACGTAGCCATCTTACCATTGTCAAGCAACGGTTTAATGCTTAAAAGACTTATGAGATGGACTTAGGTCCTTGACAATCTCATTTCTTTCTTTCTATCCCTATTGGGCTAAGGAGATTCAGTTTAATTAGGCTTGGGTTATATGTGAGATGGGGCAGGTGTCTGATATTCTGCATCGCTTTTATTCCTTTATATCTTACTTACTCACCCCTCATGAGTTTTGGGGTTTTTTTACTATTTTTAAAAAATATAAAATGCATTAAGGCCATAACATACAAATCAATCAATATTGGCAAGAGAAGAATTTACTTATTTAGCAGGATAAAAATGTACAATCTTCTTTACTCTAAAAACTTAGCTGTTTTCTGTTTTTCCTTTTTTTTGTATTAGAAGCATTCATCCCATTTTAACAGAGCACTCACCTCCACTGTCTACACTCTAGGAGAAAAACAAATGCTTTCCCTCACCATGCAGACAATGTTAAAGGCAGTTTCCCCTGCACTTATGGAAAGAGAAAATTTTTCCTGCGACTTATGATTTGTGCTCTGGATGTATGGTCCCCTGAAGTCTAGAAGGAAATAAACCAAGAGACACACCTTTTGTGCGGAGCGATAAAGACGGTCTGGAGGTGTGTCTGGAGGTGGGGAAATAAGTGAGGTGACTGATAAATACAAGTGATCTGACCCTGGGGCACTCGTTCCAGAGGGCACTGTATCATAACCTGTGACATGCCCGGTGAGTGAACCAAGAGGAGGATCATTGTAAAGGACATGTTAAAAGGCCTATGACCTGCAGTGTCTTGGAGTCATTGCCAGTCACCCACATAGCCTTCATGTGAGAATTTCCCATTATTCATAATGCAGGCCATGCAGCCTGTGCCAGCTGGGACTCCACTTTGTACCGGAAGGAAACCCTGTTCACTTCATACCAGCACATTACCAGCTAACTTCCCCACGCCGGCAGCATCTCCCTATGCCGTGAGACTTTATACTGTCCCCATCCAAAGGCTCCCTGTGTGTGCACCTCTAGACAATGCCATGGGACCTCTGAAGACCAAGTTCTAAAGCAGGACATGGATGAGTATGGCCCCTATTTAGCTCATACATGGTTCAGTCTGAAGATGTGAAAAACATCTAGGCTTTCCATAGGCTGCAAGGTGGTACCAATCACGAGGTTCCACCTTCACTCTTACAGGATAGAGACAGAAACAGTGGTAGTGTCGAAGGTTGCTTGTGCCTTAGCAGGGGCTGGGGTTGGGGGAGGAAAACGGGATGGCAAACACAGGGGGAAAGGAGCCCAGAGACTGGACCTGCCGAACCTCTCCTAATGCCGACTCTGAGAGACCTGACCTTGCCCAAGAGCTATTTCCCGCTCTCCAAGGTAAGAGATTCCTGATCCTGTTCAGTCGTGGGGCAACCCTGTACTTCAGGGAAGCCTGGACTCATTACCAACCCCAGAGTGAGTCTAATTTGATCTCTGCCATTTGTGGTAACTCTACTTCCCTTGTCAGGGATCGGTTTGAGAACGGGCCTATGACACATTTCTAATTAGAGATGAGGGTTACACCATGAGGACTTCTAGACATTCTTCCTTTCTCTTAAAAAGATACGCTTATGGAAGAACTAAATTCTCTGCTCCCCTTTCCTCCATCTTGATAGATATTCAGGTTGACACGCCTGGAACTGTTACTGTCATCTCGTGACCGTGTGGGGAAAGCGAGAGATATGAGAAGAATTTAAGCTGCAGCAATAATGAGGTTGAGACACTCAGTTAACCGACTCTGAAATGACCCTATTTTTAGCTCTTGGATAGATAAGAAAACAAATCTTTCTTATTGTTTAAGCCAATTTTAGTTGAATTTTCTGTTACCTTCAGCCAAAAGCATACCAAATGAATTAACTACCTGATGAGAAAAGAAATCTTTTGCATCATTTCATGGACTTCTTGTGGATTCATGATCAGCGAGGAGTAACAGTATCTTCTTTCTGGTAATGGACTATACCTACACCCCATTCCAGGTGGTTCTGAGATTGCACAGATGACACTCTATGAAAAAATCTTTCTGTAATTATCAAGTGTTTTTTTCTTTCAGCATGGTCAATATGGGGAATAAAACTGAGGAAAGGATCCCCCAAATTAGACTCTGAATAGATAAAATATTATATAAGAAAGTAAAAATTAGGTGAACACATATGCAAATTCAAAACCAGAAGATAGAAATACCCATTTTCAGAATTGCAAAGCAAACTCAAAATCAGAGAGGTGGGAAGGGGCTTAGGTGAAAATGTATTAGAGCTTTATGAGAAGCAGGTGTAGGCCCTAATAGCTGCATTTGGGGGTTTGGATGCCTGTGCAGAGAAGCTAGTCTAGGACACAGACACTATTTATACAGGGAACTAGAGCTGTGATACCTGCAACAAGCCAGGCGTCACGGGGACGGGCAGACTCCAGCCCCACCAGGTGGGGGAATCAGCAAGGAAGCTTGTTTTATATCCAAGGTTGAATTTAGAGAAAAGTAACCCAAGGAAATTCAAACGCATCATCACGTGAATGAGCAGGTCCAGATTCATGCCATCAGTGTGGAGCAGAAGCTCCTAACTGAGAAATCAACATGAAAACTGACCCAGAATGAGTGAAACCCGTGGACTCTGAGAAGCAGCAAAGCCAACATAACATAACAGGGAAAATTCCACAGCTCAGGGAGCCCAGGATGCCAGGGAAGTAAGCCTCAACTGAAGACGAGCTCCCAGTTGAAGATTCAAACCATGGAAGGAAGTGAATCACTGAGAAGGAGAATAGGATGGTGTGACAGAAAGAAAAACTTGTACGAACAAGATATAATAGAATTATCTAAAAGAAGATTTAAATAAGTATTGTTTTAAATGTTTAAATAGGTAAAGAGGAAATAATAAAGATAAAGCAAGCACAAAACTGTATAAAAAGGACAGATTTGAGAAATGGGAAAGGATACAATGGAAATCTTTAAATGACAATCACAAAATCACTGTAATTTTTAAAAATCAATTAACTAGTTGAACAACAGTAAAAATACACACACGAAAATAATGTATATATTGGAACACAGATCTAAGGAAGTGACCTAGGGTGTGGAATAGAGAAATAAAAACAAGAGAAGTTGAGGCATGCAAGATAGGAAGATGGAGTCTAATATATGTCTGATAGGAGTTCTAGGATAAAATAAAGTGAATGAGGGAGACCTAATGTTATAAGAGAAAATGGTTGAGAATTTTCCAGAATTGAAAAAATAGTCATCTAAGGCATCCTAAGATTTAAAGAGTACCCCAATTTCCATATAGGACAGATACAAGCAAATTCACGTCTAAAAGAATCATTGTGATAAAACTGCAGACTATCAAAGACAGGCAAAATTCTTAAAAGCTACCAGAGACTAAGAGACATATTCCTACAAAGGAATGACTATTCGACTGACAAAAGACTTCTAGTCAGCAATAAGAGCTGATATTTTTGAGTAGTTGCTGTAGGCTGGGCAGTATTTTCAGTATCTCTTATTTAATGTTCATAACAATCTGATGGGGAAAATACCTTACTATCCCCTTTTCACATATAAATACAGAACAATGAATAAAAGACAATGGAATAACATATTCAAAGTGGTGAGGCATAAACAATTCTACCTGTAACTCTATCTCTTACCATACCTTCATCAAGAGTGAAGCTTGGAGGTTGTTTCTTTCCTGACATATATTTAATAATCCATAAACATTTGGAAGTTGAATAATAATACAAAATATGTGTCAACTATAACCGCCCCAGAAGTGTCATATAGTGGTAAGTGCTTCAGAGTTATATATATGGTTGTTTTGTGTGTACAGTGAGCAAGGTAGAAACTGGTGGAGTAGATATATTTTTAACCAAATCTTTGTTTTCTCACTGCCCAACCAGACTGATTTAAAGAAGTTATGCAATAAAATATTTGGGTTAAACTAGGACAGTGAGTCCTTTCCAAATATTCCTACAGCACAAAAGATGGTCTTCCGTATCAGTAAAAAGAGAGCCCTTTAAGTATATCTCAAACCAAAAGAATCTAACACAAGGGACTGCTTACTCAGATGATAGAATAGCTAAGGAACTAAACAGTATTATGAAGCGACCCTGCATTTAGGGAAAGCAAGGAAGCTACCACCAACCTAGGGCTGGATTGTGAAAAGCAGGAGGTGGTTGTATCAGAGCTCAGGAGTCAGGGTCCCTGGCGGGCCTGTCTGAAGAGAACTGAGACCATGGAGACAGGGGACATCCTCTAGGAACTGGAGCCACACGGGCATTACAGCGAGTACTGGAGTTGCCACCTGAAACAGAATGGGGGCTATCCTGGCTTTTTCCCTTCTTGCTCTCCACACTTGCACCCAGAGCCTTCCATTAGCTAAACCCATCTAAAAGCAGAAAGCGAGAGAGCCTGGGAAATGTAGTGTCCTCCAGTACGCAACCGAGGAAAGAAGGGCAGAGAATGGATCTGAGAACAAAAGTCAAGGGATGGACCCAGCTCACCCTTAGCTGATGAGTTCAGGTGAGTGGCTGCGATGGCTTTGAGCGTAAGGGCAGACGTGCTCAGTGTCAGAGGTCTGTTCAGTGTCTGCTCTGTTCTCTAACTCTCCCATCTGCCTGAGTTCCTCCGCTTTAGCTGGCTAGTCAGTGGTGGCTTGAAAATGACACGTGCATTTTGGGTGTGAATGACTAAACGAACTCCTCTTTCAGGAAAAGGCTTTGCCTTCTTCCAATCAAGCTCTACAAATGGGAACTTCATTTAAAACCATCCATCTATGGAGCTTTGTGTAATACATATATCCTCTCAAAGCTGCTACGCCTAGAAACGTATAGTGGAGTATAGAAGTAGCTTTCCCTGTTGGAATGGCTTTTCTTATTTGTATTCTAAGTAACTCATTTAGGCAGCTATCAAAAGTTCCTCTTATTTGCATTTATTTTGCCCACAGAAAATTTACAGTTCACGTGACTGTTCTGCTTCAAAGAAATAATCAAAATACAAATTGCTTGAACTATAAAGGCAGGAGCTTAGAAAACCTGGGAGAAGGAAGAGAAATTAGGGCACATTTGAAACATAAGTGAAAGGTGTTTTTGCCATGGCTATCTTCAAATAACATCTCTAAAGCACAAGTAGAAGAGAATTTTGAGATTTACTTACTTCACAGAAACTTCATCCTTCCTGAAATTTTATTTTAGAGTAAGTGAACCAGAAAAGATGTCAATGTTAAAACTCTGTTTTCCTTTGGAGTAGATAACCAGAAACTATAACATGATTTTTCTGGAATCAGAGTTAAGCAATACCTGGTAGTCATCTTTATCTACCCTCAAAAGAAAAGCCTTTGAACAAAGAATATGCAGTTAATCAAATAAAAAGAATGTTATTTTTTATTTAAAAGATATCAAGGGCTATAATATGAAATTTTATCCAAAATATTTTTTCTTTTGTTCATCTTCTTTTAGCTTTGATAGAGGTGAACGGTTTAATGAAATATCACAGCATCGACTCTGACGGGCATTTTTGGGATTGAAAATATGCTACTTTTGGTGGTGATGTGGTTAACTGTTAACTAATCTGTCTAAAACTGAGGTAGATTTTATAAACTGTCCCAAATTTTAAAAAATTTAGTGCTATTGTTAGGCAATGATTTTGACTTTTGAACTGCCTGAGTTTATAAATGCTCTACTTAATGTTCAGTGCATATAGTTGGTATCACTTGATCAGTTATGTAAGAAATCTTTCTTGAGCGTGTGTGTGTGTTTGTATGTGTGCGTGTGTATATTTCATAAAGCATGTTAGCACCCTCTTCTGTATGACTGTTGAGGCTGTAATTCCTACAATCTTTTTTCATTTCCTAACAGTGAACAGCTTGAATATTCATTAAATTTGCTCCTGATTAAAGTACCACCTCCGAGTAATTTAATTATACTGTATATTTCAGAAACACTGATAAGTGCTGGAGTCAAAAAACACTTCATTGCTAAATGTTACCCACTGGGAATAAGTGTTGGCTTATGAAAAGGGAAAAAAATGCTGCTTCCACATTTCTCAGAATGAGTATTTCCAATGATTTAAATATACAGAGCTATGCAAGGAGGAAGGGAACACAAGGACAGATAAGGAGAGCAGACTTGTATATTCTTCTCCCAGCTGTCAGTGCTTGAAGAAAAAATGGATGCCCTCGTATGCTCTAATACCAGCCACTGACACAATTAAATATTCTTTTATTCAACTGGATTTTTTAAAAAGAAAATCTGACACCTTTTAAATCAGACTTCCTGGAGTCCCCCAGCTGCTCCTGATAGATACTGTATGAGGCTGATGAGGGAGATGTAACTGAAGTTGTTTGATTGATTCATTCATTCACACACTCATTCATGCTACAGATATTTTGTGAGCATCTATTGTGTGCCAGGCACTCTTCCAGCTACTGGAGATCCAGGGAACAGATCCAAGTTCCCAACCTCATAGAGATGATATTTCTAGCTAGGAAAGATGGATACAATGCAGAAATACGTACAGAATATGCCCGATGATAAATTCTATGTAGAAAAATGAGGCAGGGTGAAGGGGATCAGAAGCGTGGGTGTACAGCAGGTGGGTATTTTATACAAAGTGGTTGGAAATGTCCTCACTGATAAGGTGACATTTGAGCAGAGACTTGGGGTCAGTGAAAGTTTAATCCTCGTAGGGTATTTAAAGAAAGAGTATTCCAGGTGGAAGGAAGAGCATGGGCAAGCTCTCTGAGATTGGACCCTTCAAATATTTCAAATGCTGTCTAGAGGCTCAGCATGACACAGTAGTTAAGACCTCGCTTGACTTTTGGAATTTGAAAACTTGGATAAGATTCTGTATATTAGCAAGTGACAAATGATTTGAAATCTCTGAGCCTTTATTTTCTCACCTATAAAATGGGGATTCCTACAACTTCCTTCTTCCCAGTGTTACTGTAAAGACTAAGTGAGAGTGCAGACAAAGATATTAATTGTAATTGGCATTGTGCTGAGTTCAATAAATGTTAGCTATGACCAGGGAAAAAATGCTTCTCAGGGACACTTGAGTTTTCTGCAACATTTATGTATTGAAATGGATCACACGAATGTTGAACTGGAACTCTCTTCTAATATTAGTCCAAAATTATAACATAAGTAGAAATGTTTCTTTTTCTGTGTGGTCCTGAATAAGCTGTTTTCCCTTTATGAACCTTAAGTTTTGCAAAATGAGGAAATTAAGTTAAACCAGTCACTTCACTCTAAAGTCTTCAAGGTAGTATGAGAGCTACTTTCCCTGTTTGAAAATTCCTGAAAATGAAATTTTATATTTACCTCCTTTTTTAATTGAAGTATAGTTGATTTGCAATGTGGTGCCAATCTCTGCTGTGCAGCAAAGTGACTCAGTTATACACATACAGACATTTGTTTTTTTAATATTCTTTTGCATTACAGTTTATCACAGCATATTGAATATAGTTCCCTGTGCTATATATTAGGACCTTGCTGTTTATCCATTCTAAATGTAATATATATATTTACTTCTGATAAGGGTAATGAGGGACTTGACCATTAGGCTTGCTTGGGGCTGAATTACAAAGCGTGGAATTCGGTGGCTAAGACCACTGGCTGTGGAGTGTGATAGTACAGCCAAGGTGCTATCCCAAAAGGTTGCCCAATTTACATTTACCTCAAGAACAATGCTTTCCCCAAATTCTTGTCTTCTTGAGATATTTTCAAATGGCTCCATCATCCAGGTCTAAGTCCAACACTTGGACTACTTTTGGGTCCCTTCCACAGGGTTAATTCTCCTTCCAACCTTTCTCCCCAAATCCTACTCCTTCCCTTTCTGCCTCTAGAGGCAAAGCCATTTTTCCAAGCTCTTTCCATGAATCAGCCTAAATATGGTCAGATGAAGGGTCACAAGGCTGTGGGGGGAGGGCGAACCAAGAAGGAGAAGGCAGCAGAGGAAAGGGTCCATCTACAGCCATCTCCATGAGGAAAATGCGGCCAAAAAATGAGATGAGGAGTCCGGAATCTAGTCTATTCCTTATAAGGCATCTTTCTCCGTGTTTGAAAAGCTGTCTAAGGGTCATACAGCACAGACTGCCTTACCCATCCATATAATCTTTAAATGGGATTAAACAGAACTAGTCAGAGCATTGAAGGGACAGTTAACTGCCCAGAGGCAAAATCATGTACAGAGAGGCTTCGGCATTGCTAGCTATTAAGTAGCAGTTCCAGCAAAGTCTATTCTGAGAAATGCTGCGACTCATATTAAAAATCTCCTTCCTTTTCCCTTGCAGAATGTATCAGACCTCAAAACCTGCTACTGCTGATTCTGCAACTTACTGGATGTTGACTTTGGGCAAGTTTTCCAACCTCTCTTGAGTGTCAGGCTCTATTTATAAAATGGGGGTAATGATAATGACCTAGCAGTGTTGCCTGGCACACAGTATAGCTTCAGGACATGGTAGCAATTATCATCAAGAAAAAGGGGCAGGGTGCTGGTTGTAAGGAGTTACTCAGATTGTAAGGTGCTTTCTAGCTGGAAGACAGGATGCTGATTTGGTTAAGATACAGGTAAGTATGAAATAGAAAATATAAGAAATGGACATGGAGAAGATCTGAAGAGGGAGAAGTCAGATATTTTAGATGTTACGTGATTTGATTAAGGTGTTGAAAACGTAATCACGCAGTTGGCAATCAGTTCTCATTCATTGCTCCTAAAGTTCTTACGTGTCTTAGCTTCTCTGTGGAATTCTTACCGGCAGCAAATCTATTATAGTGGCAATTCTTTGAAGCAGTGATATCATGGGACATGTGAATGGATGTTCTGCAACACTTGAATTGAGACCAAAATCCATTGTGCTAATTAGTTATTGGAATCTTTGCATAATTACACATGCTCAAGGGCCATTCACTGGCTTTGTTAGCTGTCTCCCATGTCTGCTATCATGTGACCATTGGACCCAATGCCATTTTGATGAGAACTAGCTCCGTGTTTACAGAGTGGAGATATTACAACATTGTTGGAGCATAATTATTGCCTCTGTGTTGGTGACTCAGTTTTTCATATTCAGATTTATTTTGTTCCTAACCTTATATAATACTTAGTCAGCTGCTGTCAAATGCAGTAAAGACTGGGAAGTAGTAGTTGCCTTAAACTCTATACAACCTGCCTCCCAAAACAAAACTCATTCAATCAATCAGTATATAACTCTTGAGAAAAATTCTATTTAAACCACTTTAGAATTATTTAATACCATATTTTCATATCAATAAGCAATTAAGGCGATGCAAACATATATAGGGTGGATAAACAACAAGGTCCTACTGTATAGCACAGGGAACTATATTCAATATCCTGTTATAAACTATAATAGAAAAGAACATATATATATGTACAACTGAGTCATTTTGCTGTACAGCAGAATTAAATACAACACTGTAAATCAACTATACTTTAATAAAATTTTTAAAAAGCAAACAAATAGAAAAAAAAGCAATTGAGGGAACACAAGGCGCAAAATGCTGGAACATCTGTAAGAATATGTTCAATCTCTCTTTTAATTAAAGACACGGAAAATCAGAAAATAAAGAGATAATATTTTCAGCTATCAGTTTGGAAAAAATTTAAACATGTGATGAAAACCTAGTGGATGACACTATGGAGAAACAGGCATTTCTATACAAGACTGTGGTTTTGTAACCTTTCTGGAAAGGAGATGTGGTGATGTCCATTACTATTTACCATACACCTGCCCTTGCCCATTTTTTCCACGAATTCCAACACTAGGATTTTTATTGTCAATATCTGTACATAAACTTGCAAGCTATGTGGGCAAGGACATTTACTGTAGCTTGTAACAGCAACAACATATGGAAACAACATAAATTACTAACTATAAAGAGTCATAAATAGGATATACGCACATATGTGACATAGTATTTGGTAATGTTAGCTGTTTAGGGAGGGCTGTTTGCTTGAATTTCTTTTCTCTCTGGTATACTGCATGCCTTGCTTCAGGGATCAAAGGGCACAGCAGAATGCAAATGTCAAATAAGTAGAAAATGTTTGGCTTCTGAGTTTCAAAAAGTTTCAAAAGCCTTGACCCTGATATTTAGAAGCTTGTGCAGTAAATAAGAGAAACTTACCTATCTGGCCCCATAAATTAAAAACTTCCTGGCTTGGGGAAATGAGGGAGTCAGAAGGGGAGCATATACGTGCACTGGAAAGGAGCTTCCATTGAAGGCTGAATCCAGGGGTGGGAAGTAACAAAAGCTACAGACTATTTTGCTGAGTCTGAGCGAAAAGAAAATTTGCTCGTTAGGTAGATGCCTAGAAACGACCAAGCCCTCTCCTGATCCCCTCCCCACCATTTTGAGAGTATCCTGACATAGTGTTAAAAGAGTAGGGACGGAATGGCTGCCTGGTGTAACTAAAAGATGGGTCTAAAGAGCTTGCAAGACCTCCTCCAAGTCACAGCATGGCAAAGTAATCCCGTGTGTGTGAGAGTGACATATACACATGAAGGAGATCCGAAGGATCTAACGGGACTGGAGTGAGAGCCAGAGATGATCATCAGAGATCTACTAGGGCGGAGGACCAGATGGGACAAATACATCTCAGCATCTGTCAGCATGGAAAGTCAACAACCAAGCACAAGACTCTGCAGCCACGACCTCTGTTCTACCTAAGCCTCATGGAACTCAGCTAAATGCCAGACCCAGAATTGGCAGATACTAAGTTTGGACTGCCCAGGGGAATACAATCTTAAAATAAAATTAAGTTGAATTAAAGAAAAATAAGGATGACTGAATGTCTTCCTTGCCTGAGTTAGTGGGATGAGAGAGTCACTCACTTCACATACCATGAAGTAATGTGCAGCTATTGAAAGTAATGAGGCAAGTATATATGCTCCAATGTGAAAGATCTGCAAGATAAACTTTAAATTAAAAAAGGCAAGAGAAAGAACAATTTGAGTAGTGTGCATTCCATTTGCATAAAAATGTTATATGTTCTAACTGTTCCCAGGAATATGGAAGAAATGATTAACTGTGATGTCCTTTAGAAACTGAGACTCTTCATTTAATACCATTTTATAAGGATTTCTTTTAAACCAAGAGCTTATATTATTTTATGATACATATTTTTCATATGTAATAAAATATCCTCTTTATCCTTCAGTCATGTTTTGTGATCCATTACATTTAATTAGAATTCCATTTATGTAGCATTTATTTTGATAATTTCAGAATATAGGATGAAAATATGTGTCTTTAACATCTTTTGAGTATAGCATAAAGCTGCCAAAGAGAATTCACTTGGTTTTCTTTTTCAGTGAGAAGAGGTGTTGCAATCTGCCTTAAGGGAAAACTGCCCTCTCTCCATCATTTCTGTAAAAGTGGATATGCAAACTTGTCTCACCACATAGCTACAGGAAACTTTCCTAAAAATGCATTAATAACCAGAATAAGGATGCATAATTTGAAGAATTGGACAAAGTCATACATTTTCATACACTCTAGCATATGGTCAAACATACAGGTCACAGACACTGGGCATATCATCAAAATTTACATATGCATATAAAGAATGGTTCCTTCAAAGTCATCCTATAGTTATTCCAAGTCACAGAAAACATTTAATAAGTCATTTTGGGGGGAATTACTTTCACCGTTATGGCACGTTGTTTTGAATGACCTAGCAGGTGCCAAATCATCACCCTTTAAGGATAAATTTAAATTTTAATAGCACTCAAAGGCCATTTAGAGTCAAGTATGGTGAATAAGGCAGTCACTCAATTTAGATAATAAATTTACAGTAAAAAAAAAAAGCATGGTATAACTAAAATAACATGACTGCTCTACAGTGCTGAAGGAAACAATGCCTAGCCCCCAAAGAAACTTGAGTGTTTTACAAACTATAGCATCCTTTGAACAACTGCATTGCCTTCCTAACAGAATACTTTAAATTAATTTTGATGA
Source organism: Balaenoptera acutorostrata (assembly GCF_949987535.1). NCBI lineage: Eukaryota > Metazoa > Chordata > Mammalia > Artiodactyla > Balaenopteridae > Balaenoptera > Balaenoptera acutorostrata. Next base: position 26,976,973 of record NC_080073.1, on the reverse strand, counting down.
ATAAATTTTATCCTGTCTATTAAAAACCAACCTAATGACTTACAGTAGCATTCTCTATATTATAATTGTTTTAAAATATGGAACTACAAGATTTTTAAAGCTATATTTCTAAATACTTTAGATCAGCATTTAAAGTGGGTCATGACCGAATAGCCAGAGCAATTTTGAGGGAAAAAAACGGAGCTGGAGGAATCAGACACCCTGACTTCAGATTATACTACAAAGCTACAGTAATCAAGACAATATGGTACTGGCACAAAAACAGAAATATAGATCAATGGAAACGCATAGAAAGCCCAGAGATAAACCCAGGCCCCTATGGTCAACTAATCTATGACAAAGGAGGCAAGGATATATAATGGAGAAAAGAAAGTCTCTTCAGTAAGTGATGCTGGGAAAACTGGACAGCTACATGTAAAAGAATGAAATTGGAACACTCCCTGACACCATACACAAAAATAAACTTAAAATGGATTAAAGATCTAAATGTAAGACCGGACACTATAAAACTCTTAGAAGAAAACATAGGAAGAACACTCTTTGACATAAATCACAGCAAGATCTTTTTTGACCCACCTCCTACAGTAATGGAAATAAAAACAAAAATAAACACATGGGACCTAATAAAACTTAAAAGCTTTTGCACAGCAAAGGAAACTGTAAACAAGACTAAAAGACAACCCTCAGAATGGGAGAAAATATTTGCAAACGAATCAACAGACAAAGGATTAATCTCCAAAATATATAAATAGCTCATGCAGCTCAATATTAAAAAAACAAACAACCCAATCAAAAAATGGGCAGAAGACCTAAATAGACATTTCACCAAAGAAGACATATAGATGGCCAAGAGGCGCATGAAAAGATGCTCAACATCACTAATTATTAGAGAAATGCAAATCAAAACTACAATGAAGTATCACTTCACACTGGTTAGAATGGCCATCATCAGAAAATCTACAAACAACAAATGCTGGAGAGGGTGTGGAGAAAAGGGAATCCTCTTGCACTGTTGGTGGGAATGTAAATTGATACTGCCACTATGGAGAACAGTATGGAGGTTCCTTCAAAAACTAAAAATAAAATTACCATATGACCCAGCAATCCCACTACTGGGCGTATACCCAGAGAAAACCATAATTCAAAAAGACACATGCACCCCAATGTTCATTGCAGCACCATATACAATAGCCAGGTCATGGAAGCAACCAAAATGCCCATCGACAGACAAATGGATAAAGAAGATGTGGTACACATATACAATGGAATATTACTCGGCCACAAAACGGAACGAAATTGGGTCACTTGTAGAGATGTGGATGGACCTAGAGACTGTCATACAGAGTGAAGTAAGTCAGAAAGAGAAAAACAAATATCGTATATTATTGCATATATATAGAATCTAGAAAAACGGTACAGATGAACCGGTTTGCAAGGCAGAAATAGAGACAAAGATGTAGAGAACAAACATATGGACACCAAAGGGGGAAAGCGGGGAGGGTGTTGGTGGCGGCGGGATGAACTGGGAGATTGGGATTGACATATATACACTAATATGTATAAAATAGATAACTAATAAGAACCTGCTGTATAAAAATATAAATAAAATTCAAAAAAAAATAAAGTGGGTCATGAAACCAATTTAGTGGTTGCAACCAATATTAAAAATACACAAGAGAAAATACCAGAGTGCATCAAATGTAATTGGCATAGGTATGATTTTATCAAACTGTTTCACTTATTTATTTTTAGTCAAGCATTCATTATTCAGCAAAAACGTATTGAGCAAACACAATACACTTGTCAGCCATTTGGACCACCAACTGGTCATCTCTCACCTAGATGGTCTCTAAGATCCGTTCAACCTTAACATTCTCTGAAATATTGAAGTCCAAGTTTAATTGTCTTTTCAAATTTTTTTCCCAGATAATATTTTTAAGTGATGACTGTATGCCGGAATTCTGTGAACACTTTACTATAGTATCTCATGTAATCTTTGTTCCAATTAAAATTGCTGCATAACAAACAAACCATTCTAAAACATAGTGGCTCAAAACCACAGCAATTACTTACTTAGTTCACGAATTTTGAGCTCAAACAGCAATCAACAGAGAAGGCTCACGTCTGTTCCATGTTATGTCAGTTGGGGCAGCTTCACTGGGGTTGGAGAATCTGCTGTCAGGATGTGTTACTGCATGGCTGGCAAGTTGGTGCAGCTGCCAGCTGGGAGCTCAGTCATGGCCAACGGCAAGGAGACACCACTCCTCTCCATGAGTTTCTAGGACTTCTCAGCACGGCTGGGTGGATGGGTTCCTAGAACAAGCATCCCAAGAGATAGTAAGTGGAGCTGCTAGTTTCTTAAGGCTCCAGAATCTGACACCATGTATTCCACTGGTGAAGTGACCATAAAGCCCAGATTAAATAGGAGGAGACACTGACTCTACTCATTTGATGAGAGAAGTGTCCAAAAATTGGGGGACCATGTTTCAAACTAACACATCTTCAAATAACCACATGAGGTGTATTTTCTATTAATACATCCCAATCTTATAGACAAGGCAACTGACACAAAGAGATATTCATCAATTTTTCCCAAGGTCACGCAGCTTTTACATGTCACCGAAGACCTGAATCCAGGTCTTCCTGTGTCCACAGCCAGGCTCCAGTGACGCTGCTGTTCTGTCTCTTCTTGTGATTATAAAACTCTATATAAAACTCATATAAAACTCTACAGCCTTCATAATTTATAGTCAGGATTTGCTGCTTGAGAGTAAATGACCCAGGAGTTCCATAAATTGAGAAAAATATGGGTAGGGATCTCATCTGATAGTGAGTAGATGAAAAGGTGAAGGAGCTCAGAAATCTGTGGAAGAAATATGGAAGGATTAGCAGACACATGATCAATATGATGCTTGAATTGAAGCAAAATAATAATAAGAAAGTCACTCTTGACTTATTAACTTTAAAAAAAAAAATTATACCAGGTAGAGATGCACATCCCTTAAGCATGAACTGAAATTCTTTGAGCCTTTAAGAGGAAAAATGCTCTAAGTGAAAAGTAATTGTATTATAAGCTGAAACAAGCCCTATCAGCACATAGCAGGAGTATGTGTGTTTTTTTCTTATGTCTCCAGAACTGAATACTAAATAGGGTCTAGTATTTTTTTCTGTGATTTTAATTATAAGTGGTACTTAGATATTCAACATGAAACTCAGTTCTACCCTTTGAAAATAACCCTTGCTCTCTAACACAAAATATAAAAATATTCAAAATTCAGTAGGGTGCAAGACACATTATTGGCTTGTTGACAGAACACATTTCTTCCTAGAAGGAAAACACAGGAGCCATTCAAAGTCATAGAAATAAATGTGTTTTCAAGTGTTCAGCGTAGAGTGGCAGTTTGGTTTCCAACGACATTCTTTAACTTCGAAAGGTGTGCTTTCTGTTTTTAAAAAACAAAAACTCTTTAATCCTGAGAAACAATGTAAGGACCGTTTTTTTGTTGTTTTTTGGGGTTTTTTTACATCTTTATTGGATAATTGCTTTACAATGGTGTGTTCATGTCTGCTTTATAACAAAGTGAATCAGCTATACATATACATATATCCCCATATCTCCTCCCTCTTGCATCTCCCTCCCACCCTCCCTATCCCACCCTTCTAGGTGGTCACAAAGCACCAAGCTGATCTCCCTGTGCTATGTGGCTGCTTCCCACTAGCTATCTGTTTTACATTTGGTAGTGTATATATGTCCATGCCACTCTCTCACTTCGTCCCAGCTTACCCTTCCCCCTCCCTGTGCCCTCAGGTTCATTCTCTAAGTCTGCGTCTTTATTCCTGTCCTGCCCCTAGGTTCTTCAGAACCATTTTCTTTTTTTTTTTTAGATTCCATATATATGTGTTAGCATACTGTATTTGTTTTTCTCTTTCTGACTTACTTCACTCTGTATGACAGACTCTAGGTCCATGCACCTCACTACAAATAACTCAATTTCGTTTCTTGTTATGGCTGAGTAATAGTCCATTGTATATATGTGCCACATCTTCTTTATCCATTCATCTGTCAATGGACACTTAGGTTGCTTCCATGTCCTGGCTATTGTAAATAGTCCTGCAATGAATATTGTGGTACATGACTCTTTTTGAATTATGGTTTTCTCAGGGTATATGCCCAGTAGAGGGATTGCTGGGTCATATGGCAGTTCTATTTTTAGTTTTTTAAGGAACCTCCATACTGTTCTCTATAGTGGCTGTATCAATTTACATTCCCACCAACAGTGCAAGAGGATTCCCTTTTCTCCACATCCATTTATTGTTTGTAGATTTTTTGATGATGGCCATTGTGACTGGTGTGAGGTGATACCTCATTGTAGTTTTGATTTGCATTTCTCTGATGATTAGTGATGTTGAGCACCCTTTCATGTGTTTGTTGGCAATCTGTATATCTTCTTTGGAGAAATGTCTATTTAGGTCTTCTGCCCATTTTTGGATTGGGTTGTTTGTTTTTTTGATATTGAGCTGCATAAGCTGCTTATAAATTTTGGAGATTAATCCTTTGTCAGTTGCTTCATTTGCAAATATTTTCTCCCATTCTGAGGGTTGTCTTTTAGTCTTGTTTATGGTTTCCTTTGCTGTGCAAAAGCTTTTAAGTTTCATTAGGTCCCATTTGTTTATTTTTGTTTTTATTTCCATTTCTCTAGGAGGTGGGTCAAAAAGGATCTTGCTGTGATTTATGTCATAGAGTGTTCTGCCTATGTTTTCCTCTAAGAGTTTGATAGTGTCTGGCCTTACATTTAGGTCTTTAATCCATTTTGAGTTTATTTTTGTGTTTGGTGTTAGGGAGTGTTCTAATTTCATTCTTTTACATGTAGCTGTCCAGTTTTCCCAGCACCACTTATTGAAGAGGCTGTCTTTTCTCCATTATATATTCTTGTCTCCTTTATCAAAAATAAGGTGACCATAGGTGCCTGGGTTTATCTCTGGGCTTTCTATGTGTTTCCATTGATCCATATTTCTGTTTTTGTGCCAGTACCATACTGTCTTGATGACTGTAGCTTTGTAGTATAGTCTGAAGTCCAGGAGCCTGATTCCTCCAGCTCCGTTTTCTTTCTCAAGATTGCTTTGGCTATTCAGGGTCTTTTGTGTTTCCATACAAATTGTGAAATTTCTTGTTCTAGTTCTGTGAAAAATGCCATTGGTAGTTTGATAGGGATTGCATTAATCTGTAGAGTGCTTTGGGTAGTATAGTCATTTTCACAATGTTGATTCTTCCAATCCAAGAACACGGTATATCTATCCATCTGTTTGTATCATGTTTAATTTCTTTCATCAGTGTCTTATAGTTTTCTGCATACAGGTCTTTTGTCTCCTTAGGTAAGGACTGCTTTTATTTTTCAGTCAGTAATAAAAATCTTGGCCTCCATGATGTTCAATACACTAAGGTGTGGAGAACAAGATGATGTATTTGATCACCAGACTTTCACACTCCATCTGCACTGCTGGGACAATGCCTGTTGCATTCATTCTTGTAATGCCAATACTTAGTATTGTGTTTGTGTTAAGGAGACATTCAATAAACAATTGTTGAATGAATGAGATGTTTCATTTGTTTCAAGAAACAATATTTAGTCCTAATCTATGTCCACTTAATGGATTTAAATCAGATTCATCTATATTTAAAAATACACTTTACCTTGCTTCCTTTACTTGTTACAGAGAAACAGGCACCTTAGAGACCATCTCTTCTAAACCTTTGTTACAAATGAAGAAATGGAGCCTAGAATCACAAAATCTAGCAAACCTTGCCAATGTTCACAGATGTTGTAGTGATTCAAACCAGGTAGACCTCCATCCAAGTGAACAAAGACGTTGCTATCCTCATTATCAGTGTGAAACATGGCTACCCCTTACCAAACCAAACATGTGCCCACATTCCCCCAAGTGGGGTGTGGCCTGGAATAGAGGAGAATTTATCACATAAACAAATTCAAGCATTTGTTATTTCTTTTTTCTTTTTCTTTTTTTTAAAGCACCATTAGCCTTATTATTCTATCTTTACATCACTTTTTTTTAACTGCTACATTCAAATGTTGAAAAGTATCTGTTGTGTTTGTTACCAGAGTTCCTGGTACCCTGTAGTTTAACAGGAAGAAAACAAATATAAAGTTGTATTTGTTACAGCAACCTCCTGAGTCTCACTTGTTCTATATACTGGTTACGTCTATGGAGACTGGTTTCCCCACTCTGCTCAAGAGGCACAATGACTAGGAACCATGAAGATGGTTTCATTTCTTTTAAAATCAGTAGAAAAAAAGAAACAATCCAGATTGGATTACATTCATCCTTATACCAACAGAGTCATAAAATACAGTTGTTAATGTTTCTGTAGAGAAAGGGCCCATGAAAGCAAAACTTCCCGGGGTCCAAGAAAATCATGACGTGGCCCTGGGCTCTCCTAGGCTGCTTGAAGAACAGATGACCCTACAGGAGTGCACTGAGCTCATTGAAAATTGGGGCTCAATGGGTGTCCCTGGCAGTTGGAAAAAGTGAGCTGATGTCTGGCTCCCATCTGACAAATATCCTGGGTTAGGTAATGGTGGGGAAGTCAAAGCCAGCGGTGGAAACTGTGGGGGATGTGCTCTCTCAAAGTTTGCTGGGAAAAAGGATTCATACGTTTTTCTCGTGGACCAATCCTGGGCCTCATTTAAGGGCACTGTCATAGGGCTTTCCTGGACTGTCAATAGGACCCCAACAAAAGGGTGCCTGAAGGGACTGCCAGGTTCCTAAGCAGCTGCAGAAGGAGGACATGACCAGCTAAGGTAGGGGCACACGCCTCAGCTTAAGGGGGGCCAGGTGAGTGGTCCCTAACAGGAGTTGGGAGTGTCATTTTGAAGAAGAGAAAATCTTTCAGGCTGAAAGAGAATAAAGCAATTTATAACAAAGTCAGTTCACTAAGAGCTTTCTTGCTCCACTGACCTCTGTTTGTTTTTGTCAGAAAGATGTTAACAAGGCGAAGAGGAAGGGCCAGAAAAAGGAAGAAGAAGCAAACCACACCATCCTCCACCATGTGTAGGCTTCTTACCTGCATTAGGTCCTGGCTGGGGCATCAGAGAAGAGTAAACTTCTACTCAGTTTTGCCATTTTGATGATTATATGGGAATGGGAAGTCTACATTTCAGAATCAAGACTATTTCAAATGACCATCTAACATTTTATTAAGAGAGCAATCCAGTCATGCCTGAGGTTTGTTTCAGGGGCCTCAGGGACCTTCCCCGCCTCCATCAAATACATTTTAAAAGGATCAAGGGAAGGGAAACAAAACAAAACAAAACCTGGCAATTTGTTCAGTATCATCCATTTCAGCAAAAATATTCTGATATGGTTAAGAATTTCAGAAATGGTTTCACAAATTCAGATTTCCTGTCACTTGAATATTCATTATTTCACACCATGGAATAATCATTCTTCATGCAAACAAACAGACAAAATGAGCACAGAATTTAACACGTGACTTTACATGCCAAGTCATATGTGAGGCAAAAGAGTCCCCAAAGAGCCTTTATAGAGAGGAAGGTGCCAGTCAATAGTAACACGACATCCAGGCAGCAGAAAGACTGGGGATTGAGCAAATCCCCACTTCATGTTGTAGATCGTTGATCACATCAATCAGTCCATTCTTGATACATACAAGGCATGTGTTTGATTGTGATCGTTTCTGTTTATATAAAAATATTCATGGAAAATATGGAATATTTTGAAAATTTAGAGAACTTAATATCGAACATATTTTCTTATGGGGGAGTTGAATGGAGTTGTTTAGCATTCAAAGTGAGTCTCCCAAATATACTATTTTTTGTAATGTCTTCACTGTGTCAATCTTCAATTTCTAGGTAATTTTACTTATATGAAATAATTGTGAAAAAGATTTTTAAAATAACTTTAGTGATAATAAATGACTAAGAATCTAGGGCTTCCCTGGTGGCGCAGTGGTTAAGAATCTGCCTGCCAATGCAGGGGACACAGGTTCGATCCCTGGCCTGGGAGGACCCACATGCCGCAGAGCAACTAAGCCTGTGTGCCACAACTACTGAGCCTGCGCTCTAGAGCCTGCAAGCCACAACTACTGAGCCTGCCAGCCACAACTACTGAAGCCCGTGCACGTAGAGCCCGTGCTCTGCAACAAGAGAAGCCACGACAATGAGAAGCCTGCACACAGCAACGAAGACCTAACACAGCCAAAAATAAAAACAAATAAATAAATTTATAAAAAATAAAAATAAAAAATAAATGACTAAGAATCCATTTATATATTTAAGTATCCCCAATATATATTATACCAATTATAATATAAGCATAAATTCTATTTTCCTAATAATATAAAGATATGATGTGCTTATGAATACAGAAAATAACTAATGATGAATTTTCCTCACAAATGCTTGACCATGGAAAGGTAGGCGTGAGGGTTCAAGTTGAAATGAGTATTCACACAACTGCTTTTAGAATATGGAAAGCCTGGGACTTCCCTGGTGGTCCAATGCAGGGAACGCGGGTTCGATCCCTGGTCGGGGAACTAAGATCCCACCATGATAAAATGTAAAGTGAAAAATGTAGGCCATGTAATAATCTATATGGCATTATCTCATTTCTGTAAAATATAGCATATATACTATTTGAAATATATAATAATGTATGTATATTATATTTGGGGAATATATACATATATATGCATATATACACACATAATATATGCAAATATATTCATATATTTTATGTGTATATATGCATATATATCTAATATATGCACTTTATATATACACACACATGCACATATATCTCTATACAGGAGATTGTATATTCTTCAATGGAAGTAGCAGGTAGAAAAGAGGGATTTCTACCTTAAGTAGTTCTATATTATTTGAAATTTTATATGTATTACTCAAAATATCTGTAAAATAAAGAGAAGAAAGGCTACCAGAAGTGTTAATGTGCTTGTATTTCTCTCCATAAACTCTCCATATGCACAAACACATACAACTTACACATTAAACCAAAAAACATTACCTTTAATTAATCTTTATACAGCGAGATAAAAGCCATCAGAGAAAATTACATTTTTCTCTTGGTTAATTTAAACCATGCTAAGGAAAAAGTAATCCAACACTCATTTCATTAAATGAAGACTTTCATAAACATGCTCCATTTCTTATTCTACCATTAAGCACAATAGGTCCTTGGCTAGAGAAATAACAGCACTAAGTAGTGATTAACATTTTTTTTTTAACGTCAAGACATCAACCTGGGATTGCTAGATCTATCATATTTTAAAATTAAATTATTTTTTAGAGCAGTTTTAGGTTCACAGCAAAATTAAGCAGAAGGCACAGCGACTTCTCATATACCCCCTGCTCCCCACCCCCATGAGCATAGCCTCCCTTGTTATCAACTTCCACTACCTGAGTGGTATAATTTTCACAATTGATGAAGCTACACTGACACAACATAATCACCCAAAGTCCATAGTTCACACTATGGTCACTCTTGGTGTTGCATATTATATGGGATTGGAAAAATGTATGACATGTATCCATCATTATGGTATCATTCAGAGTATCTTCATTGCCTTAAAAATCCTCTGTGTGCCACCTATTCATCCCTCCCTCCACCCTAACCTCTGGAAACCACTCTTGTTCTTCCTGTCTCCATAGTTTTGCCTTTTCCAGAATGTCATATAGCTGGAATCATACAGTATGTAGCCTTTTCAGATTGGCTTCCAATGTTTAAACGTACATTTAAGGTTCCTCCATGTCTTTTCATGAATTAACAGCTCAATTTATTTTTTTAATCAAGCATGTTCATGTCACCTCATTAGTATTTAACGTCCTATAACACTAAGGTAAAACAAGATATCCTTTGGATATCTTGAAAAATAAATGAGAACAGTGCTTTTCTTGAGAACAAATGATGTTCCAAAAAACATTACCACGAAGACTGAAACTAAAGAGCATATAAAGATTGAGAACGTGGAATGTATAAGAATAAACTTAACCAAGGAGGTAAAAGACTTTTACAGTGAAAATTATAAACACTGATGAAAGAAATCAAAGGCATAAATAAACAGAAAGACATCTGTGTTCATGGATTAGAATCCTTAATAAGGTTAAAAATGTCCATAGCACCCAAAGCAATCAATCTACAATCAACGCAATCCCTATTTAAATCCCAAGTGCATTTTTCACAGAAACAGAAAAAAATTTTTAAATTCATATGGAATCACAAAGACCTTAAATAACCAAAACAATCTTTAGAAAGAAGGACAAATCTGAAGGTATCATGCTTCCTGATTTCAAAATACATTATAAAGTTACAGCAATTAAAATAGTTGGTACCCACATAAAGATAGACGTAGACCAATGGAACAAAATCAAGAACCCAGAAATAAACACAGGCATTTACATTTAACAGATCTTCGACAAGATTGCCAAGATTACATAATCGGGAAAGGATAATCTCTTCAACAAAAGGTGTTGGGGAGGCTGGATATCCATGTGTTCTTTACCACAATTAGAAACAGTTGAGAATGTAGGTGATCATCTCCCTAATATTTAATTAGGTAATTGGTGTTGGTAACGAAATAAAAGGCTCATCAATATCTCCAGTTTCCAATTATGATCTGAGAGATGCATATTTTAGACTTTGGATAATTAGAAGGTATTAAAATAAGTTCAAACTCTCAAGAATTACTGGCTTCAAACTTGGCTTCACTTCCATTTAGTTGTATGAACTTGGGCAAGCGATTCATCTGTCAATGCTTCAGTTTCATTATTTGTGAAATATGGATAATAACTAACTCATAGTGTTTTAAGGAGCTTATCATAGTGCTTGGCACATAGCAAACTCTCAATAGAAGTAACTTCCAGGGATGCTGTTGATGGTAACTGCTGACCATGGTTTGGGGAAAGGATTCTTTCATTTTCTGTCTCATCTCCCTCTTTCTTCCTTTTTTTCTAGATTCCTTCCTTCTCTCTTTTTTAGTATTTTTTTTTAAACCTGTCTTCTATTTCTGGCAAAGAGCCTGTGTAATTGTACCTTTCTTCTGGGTATTATTTGCCAAGCAGGTGAAAAAGTGCAGTGCAATATAATTTAGTAAAACCTAATTTTAGGTTCTGGATTTGTGCTTCTCTCTGTGTGAGTGGCCCCAGCAGGGTCCTCACACAGCTGTCAAGTCCTGTGAAAGAACCTAGGCCAGCAGAGAATATGACCGTGAAGGACCAAAAGAGTCAATTTTCTAATGTTTCATATTTGACTTAATTTTTTTTTTTACTTAAAGGTTTAGATTAAGAAGGAATAAGTAAATGTGTTCTTAGAATCACTGTACAGGGTAAGGTTTTCTTTTGCCTCGTTCAGAGCAGATGCAAAAGCCATTTTGTCATACTGCAACACAAGGTCTAAAGACCATCTGGAGAATTTATTAAAATTAAAAGGATGCAATACAATTTGGATTACATACTTTTATTAAAGATATGAGAGAATCGATCTGATCTTTTCTATCTTCACCATCTGTAAGTTTTTTATATATAAATGTTTCTTAAAACAAGAATACAATTATTAGAGATTGCAAACACTGCCAAGTAAAACTATTTTTTAAGAAAATTATAAAAACCCCTGCCAAAGCTCTAGTTATAAACATTAAAGAAATAAAAAAACTTTCATATTGAACTGTTAGTTTTTGAGGTGTATCAGGAAGCCTCTCTCCTAAAAATGTTTTGAATGACTCAATATCCTTACCAACCAAAAACAGAGAAGTATTTTGGGGGAAAAGAAATATGAATTCTGAAAAGAAGAAGGGAAATAGAAGAAAACAAATGATTTTTCTAAAGTGTTAATTATAAGTAGTGGCTGTGTGATAACTACTTGGGGTGCAAATATCATAGACCATCTCCTTACCACTGGGGTAGGTCATATTTCTTTAGCAGCTTTCTGTATTAGATTCTTCTGAGTGCTTAACTTGTAACTCCTTTATTCTTTCTTACAAAGTGATGTGGGTGGTATAGTTATTAAGCCCATTTTACAAATAAGGAAACTGAGTGACAAGAGTTTAAGGGACTTACTTGTTCAAGATCACACACCTAGGAAGTGATCAAGCCAGCATATGATGAACTCAGTGAATCTGATTCCAGAACTTGTGTCATCACCTTTTATGCTGGACTCTTGCCTGGGGAAGAAGAATTTACCTCATTCAAAAATTGCAGTGAGTGGTGTGAGATTAACTCAATGCTGTTGTGATCCATGAGTCCGTGAAAACAAGGGAGTGATCCAAGGAGAACGTCAAAAATGATGAGCAATTTGGAAAACACAGCTAATGATGAACGACAAAAATAATTAGAATGATTAAGCCTTTGAGAGGGGAGGGTATTTTTCTACATGTGTTCATGGAATAACAGTAGTAGTAGTCATAAGAGTAGTAACAGACAATGGTGCCCATCTTTACTTTCTTTCTGCAGAGGAATTTTGTTTATGTTTCAGCAAGAAAAATATTTTTGCCTAAAGCTTGTGACTTTTTCAGATTTGCAATGGAAACTGCATATCCTCTTTTTCTTGGAAAGTTATGAGGGTGGGAGAAAAATCATGACTCTGCTCTTTACTATCCATAAAAGCTTAGCTGAGATTTTTAAATTTCTTTGAGCCTGTGTTTTCTTGTCTGAACAAGAAACAGTACATACTTATATGGTTGATGAGGATATTAAATGAGGTATGCCTATAGGGGTGCTTAGCATTCTGTCCAGCAACTACTTACTACTTAACACATTGCAAGAGTCATTATTATGATTACTGTTACCATTATTCCCTGCGGTCAATGATAAGTCCTTTGACATGAGTTTTGGTCCTCTAATGGGCAGGTATTAAAGCCTGGTCATACTGACACAGATAACTTTTGTTTAAAACAAAGATGGAAGTAGAAATAGCAAAAGCATTTTGTGATGTGAGTTCACCTTGGCCAACCACCCTTGAAATTTTACATCAGTTCTGATAGTTAATTAAGAATGATCCTACTTGAATGCTAAAAATTCCATAGGAAGCCTATGGAATCTTATTTTGTGACGAAGTTTTAAGCCAAACAAAAAACACACATCCTTACATGTTATTGAAGCCATTTAAGACTGAAACATAGGTAAGTAAAGATGGCTTTACCTGATCATTGGGTGGAGAGATAATGCTATCTTTATTGTAAAATTAGAGATCTTGAAAATACTTCCACACCATCTCCTGCCCTATGTACCAGTGACCCCATGCAAACCAAACACACAAATAAATATTACACAAACACGCTACTGGCTTTTGCTTTCACCCTCACTAGTTAAGAAAAGATTTGGAAAGATAAGGTTAGTAGTATGAGTAGAGGGTGAAATATGTAATATTTTGAATGACTTTCACTCATTACGTACTTCCAGTATTTTAAATATCATAACGTGTGGGTAGTATTTCCTCCTGTATTAAGTTGCTATGGATAAAATTTTAAATTACTTTTTCCTTTTTGCCACAAGAGATATAGGAAGATTAAACCCAGGTATGTTATTCCCTGAGAATGAGATTTAATTTGCCTGAATAACTCAAGTCTGTCTACAGCAGGTTGCTACTTTGGTTTTTGGTAGTTTTGATTCCGGATTAACCCTCTTTGAGATTCAAAATGGTTTTTTGAATTTTGTTTATTTTCTTGTCATCAAATATTGGAGCTTGAACAAATTGGGCTTATGGTATATCCCACTACAAGGTAAGATCTGTGAATTCAGGAATTTTGTCAAGCTGTTTATAGTTTACAGAGCAATACTAACACACATTAGCAGGCAGTCCTTACTTGTCGAATGCATAAGTCAAGGTTTCTCGACCTTGGCAACTACTGACATTTTCCATTTGATTCTTTGTTGTGGGCAGCTGTCTTCTGCATTGTAGGATCTTGAACAACATCGTTGGCCTCTACCCTCTAGATGCCAGTAGGTGTCAGTAGCACCGACCCACCCCGCCCAGCTGTGACAACCTCAAATGTCTCCAATTATTGCCAAATGTCTCTTGGGGGAGGGAAGGGTCCACGCTGCCCTTTATTGAAACCACTGCAGTAAATGAATGTATTGCCTTGACATGTCAAAGGAAATCTTCCAAACTATAAGTTCCTGGCTGAACACGAATGAAGAATTTGGAAGCTATTTGATTTACATAATCAATACAGGGCACTAAAATGGATCATTTACTCTCCACCAATGTTAACAGGATTGTTGAATCATTTTGAGAGATTTGTTATTGTAAGAGGGAAATTATCTTTCGTCATCATGGGGCAGAAGGGAAAGGGTCACCCTCAGTCACTGAGAGTAATATTGTGGCAGTGTTTTATCATCCCTCCTACTTCTCCCAACCTAGTTCTTAAAGGAACCTAATGTTATTTCCAGGTCCGAATATAGAGGTTCTAGCCCCAATGTCTACAAAGTATTTAACATTGCAAATGGGATATGGAACTCTGGGTTATTTTGGTGACGCAGCTGTTGGCAGCTCATACATTTCTGGAACGTGAGAAGCATCCTCTGACAATGTGCAATTGTTGTCTAAGTGACTACATTGCCATTTGCCACAGTTCTGGCTCCCTTCACATGGTGTTTGGAGGACTTGGAAAATTTGCCACCATATTAGCAAGGAGGAATGTTGGGTGTGAAGACAGGCCTGGGGGAATAGGCTCAGTCATCACACTTCATCCTCGCCAAGTTCTCAGCTCAAATGAAATGCAAGTGGGTGGTATTTTTAAATAAATCAATCTCTCTGTCTATAGAGATACAAATGTTTAGATGACCTTGGGCACATTACTTAGCCTTTCTAACCTGGATATACTCTCCATAAAAGAGGGGATGGCGGTGATGCTTAGATGATGTATTTAAAGTACCTAGCACAGTGGCTGGCATGTAGCGAGAACTGAATTGATATAAGCTATTATGATAATTATCATCATTATTAAACATATGCAGGAGGTGTTATACCGCATAAGCTAGTTGACAATAATGGAAAGAGGAAGGATTCAAGGACAATGAAGTCATACAGGGTGGAATCTTGGTTCAGCTACTTACTAGCTGTGTGAACCCTTGTATCAATCAGCCTAGGTTATGCTGCATTGTAGTAACAAAAGACTTTAACATCTCAGTTGCTTACAACTACAGCTTCATTTCTTGCTCAGCTCCACATCCATCAAGGTCCAGTTGCAGCTCTACACTACATCAATCTTATGCCAAGACCCAGGCTGTGAGTGCAGCCTCTGTGTAATATTGTACATTGTATTCATCATAGTAGAAGGAAATTAACGAGATGGCAAATCATGAAGGGGTGCTTAAAACTTCCGCTCAGAAATGCATTCATCACTTCTGCCCACAACCACTGGCCAAAGCAAGTAACATTGCAACTCCTGAGTTCAAAGGGGCAAGGATATATAGTGGAGGGACACTGCAGAGAGTGACAAGACGGTGCCACAATCGACCACGCCTCTAACGTGGGCCTCTGAGCCTTCACCTTTGCTTCTGTAGAAGTGTTAGCAGTCAGAAATTCAACTGATACACATGGAGAGATTATGATGTACCAGACCCTGCCCAAGATACCTTATCTACAAAACCTCATCGAGTCCTCATAACAACCAGCTAAATTAATGTTGTTGGCTCCCTTTGACAGATTTTTAAAAACCTGAGGTCTTGAGGACGTTAAATAACCTCACACACAAAATCATATACCAAAATTGCAGGACACACAGTATTTGTAGTTGCATAATGGCTTATTTTTGAAACAACTTGTTTCTAATTGTTTTAGACTCTATCTGCATGTAGGAAGAGCAGTAGGAACAAAACTGGCTGGCTGCAGATGGTGCAACTAGCCCTTTGGAGTTCTGACTCACTAACTTTCTAGTTTTTCTCCAACAAAATCCATGGGCAGGGGGCATCTACATTGGACACTCTTTCTTACCCAGTTTTGGCCTGCTGCCTCCCCTTCTCAGACTCTAAACTATTCATTTGCATCTTTCTCCCCAACTCCTGAATATTAATTACTCTCCCTCCTCCTCTTCCCCCCATCCCCCAACTCCAGACCTTTCTGGCAAATCTTATTAGTAAACAGATGGGCTATCTGTGTTGCTGGGAGACCACTTCATACATGGGATCCAGTCCAAAGGGAGTGAGAAGGAAGGGGACATATCAACTACATGGTGGAATGGCTAAGGGTGCTGAAGACTCCTCCTCCTTCTTTTCTGATTATTTTGAATTCAACTCTGGCTTCATTCTCTGCACTCCCCTTCCATGGCCCTCAATTCCATCATCTCTAAAATGAGAATAACACTACTACTAACCCATGGGGGTTTTGTGAATATTTAATGAAGTAATGTTTATAAAGCCCTTAACACAATTTCTGATTCATAGAAAGAACTCAATTGTTTTGTTGTTGTTTACTAGTTTCGGCAAGCTTAGCAGACTAAGGGAGAAAGAGTATGAGTTGAGGTGGGGATGCACTCAGGCCTATTTATGATGGATTGGGGGAGCTTCATTCGAGGGTTGTATCTTAGGCAAAGGATCTCAGTAGAAACAGCATGAGTTTTAAAGGAACTTCAATTCCAATCCCTGTTTAGCCCCTCATGAGCTATGTTAGCTTGGCTAATTCAGCCTCGCTAAGTCTATTTTCTACTTTTTTTTTTTTTTTCTACTTTAAAAAATGGACCTTATAATTCTCTCCTGACCTCACACAGTGGCCATGGAATTACCTGCCTGGCACACTGTCCCATATTTTCCTGATTCATTCGTTTCCCCTCTCCCCCTCTAGCTCCCTTCCCCCTGACCTGACCCTCTGCTTACCCCTGAGGGAACGGGCAGTGTTTATTCCGTTCCTTGATGTATCCCAGCACCTGGCACTGCTTGGTCACATGGAGAACGTTCCATGAAGGCTCAGAGGAATGACCGAGTCAGCAGTCTTTCTTTGGTGTTCAGAAGTCACCAGAACGCACACACCTCCCCACGTAAGCTGTGGGGTGCCTCTCTCTCTCTTACCTGGAAACCCCGTCCTCAGGCAGGGGACCGTCTTCCTGAGGGTGCCAGCCTGCTTTCCCCAAACCTACAGCCCCAAAGTTGCCCTGGAGCCTCAGGGCACCGGGCGCGAGCGGCGACGCCATTCCCAAGGTCGCGGTTGGGCCTCGCCCACCTCCTCGCCCTCCCCTCAGGACCTCGCAGCTGGCCAATTGCAGCCTCCCCCGGGCCGCTGGGCGGGTTCGCGGGTTCCCGCCCCATCCCAGTTTCCCGCCTCCACCGCCGCTCCGCCTCCTCGCTCGCCCCTCCCACCCTCGCCGCCTGTGCTCACCGCACCCGCGCGCAAGCTTCGAGAACCCAGCGTCCGCGAGCCCGCGCGGGGCGCCCAGCTCTCCCCGGCCTAGCTCCTCCGGCTCTTTCCGAAAGGGGGCTTCTGGCTCTGAGGACGAGGACGGTGGTGGCCCTCGAACTTCATTTTCAAAGGCACCGCTGGGTGAGAAGCCCGAGCGAGGCGAGCTATGGACCCCGTGAGCCAGGTAGGACCGACTGGGCAGCGCGGGTGATGGCCGCGGGACCCCCGGGCTCCGGATGCTGCGTCTCCAGCCCCTTCCTCACGCTGTCTCTTTCTCTCTCTTGCCTCCTTGGTCCACAGCTGGCCTCGGCAGGCACCTTCCGGGTGCTGAAGGAGCCCCTTGCCTTCCTGCGAGCCCTGGAATTGGTGAGTAGCGGTGTGTGTGCGGGGAGGGGACCGAGGCAGCGAACCAGTAGGTGAGGAGAGGTCGGGTGCGGTGCTGTCTGCTCGGTTCTGCTCCAAGCCTGGGATGCAAAAGCCGCTTCCTTCAATCCTCCCCACTCCCCAGGTGCCATTCCGGGATGGCATGGCGGGGACAGGATGTAGGGTCCCGGCTTGGTGGCGGGAGCGTGGACGAGTTTTTGCAGGCGCTTAGACGAGGTGTCACGTCTCATGTCACCGAGGCGCTTGCACACGTTCAGGGGCTGGGGAAAGAAGCCTCCTGGGGAGACCGGGAGGAGAGCAGATGGGGGAGCTGCCGCTGGGCTCTGGCTGCTCACCTGGATTATTGCGGGGGTGAGGGCGTGAGAGGAGGGACCCGGGGCTGAGCGGAGTAGCGAGCGGGGAGGGCTTTGCCAAGCTGAGAAAGTTGGTGAGCACTGGGGCAGCTCTCCGCCCCGCCCGGGATGCTTGGAAGCGCTGCGATCCGCGCTCCGCCGCCGGAGCTCCAGGGAGAGAGAAGCTTCGAGGCTGTGAAAGACACTGCCGTCGAGAGCGGGACTCCTTCCCATCTCAGAGTTTCTCTACTCTGGCTGCTCTCGAGGGCTTTTCTGATTTCTTCTAGAACCTCCCAGCCTTCTCTGTGGAGCTTGCTTCAGCGACGGGGCTTTAGGAAGTTATAGTACTCTTCTGTTCTGTCCCCTTAAAAAACAACTTGCTAGTCCTAGGGCAACTTGTCTGTTGGCAGAGGAAGGAGGCGCAGAAACAGTTACCCAGGGGGCCACAGAGCAATGTTAGTGTCGCTGCTTGCATGATGGTTATTCAGAGTGAAATCTGCGGGTCACACATTCTCTTGCTAGGAGCTCTGAAAGGCGAGTGAACCTATCTGAACAGAAAGTTCAGAGCCCGTCATATAGCATTAATCACAGGCCCTATCACTGACTAGCTGGGAAGTTATGTAAGAGCGTGTTCTGTCCTCCCAGATCTTAGCTCCAAGGCCCAGTATCCAGCTTTAGCAACACAAACTGTGGTACATGCTTATGTGGATGATCTACAGGGTAATCGCATTTGCCTTGTTTGTAAACCTGCATAAAAATGCACGAATATATCAACCCGACATAACATCAGGACAGCATTTGGAAGGCTTGAACTATTTGGTTTGGGGATAGCTATTCTAAAACTGTTTTCCTCACAGCCAGGTTAAAGCAAGCAGGACTCACAGTCTGGGCAGCTTTCAGTTGACTTTCTCAGAGTTCTGCCCACATTCGATCATTCAGCCATTCAACAAACATTCTCTGTGGAAGAGTGATTTTTTTTGCTCAGTGTAAAGGCTGCATTGTCGAGCCATTGTCTCTCAAAACAAAATTCAAAGACCTGACATCATTTCTGACATAATCTCTTATTGTTTCACACTGTCACTGTTACTCACCTGAAACATTAGTTTGTATCCCCTTCAGTTCTGTTGCAATGTTATTTCATGTCACTCCCCACACACAGCCTCTATGAGTATCTTTCAGAGTGTGGTAAACCTGGATGAATTTTTTTTCCATGCAGATTTCTGGACACGAAATAAAAATATTGGGAAGGTGGGTGCCCAGGAATCTGCATTTTAAACAAGCTCCCCGGATAATTCTTATGCACATTAAAGTTAGAGGACTACCACCCTAAGCTATACAAGGATCCCCCCAAACTCCAAAGCGCTTTTTACCTTAAGGCTCTTGTTATCCTTATTAATACTATATGGAATGCCCTCACAGCCCCAAGCCGAGAACAAATGTTTGTCTTTTAACCTCAGCTTAAATACTACCTCCTCAGTGAAGATTTCTCTCATATTTGGTTCTTACCCTTTCCTCTACCCCAAACTGAATGATTCACCCCATTCTTTGGGCTTCCATTACATCTTATCCATTCATTTATTCATGAGAATTTATCACACTGCCTTATAGTTTTTTCTTGGTTGTGTGTGTGTGAGAGAGAGAGAGAGGGAGAGAGAACTTATTACATTTAAAATATTCTTTTGATTTATGTATAGTTGGTTTCCTCTCTCTCTTCTGGGCCTCTAAGGCTCTAAGGAAGAAGGGATTTTGCTTGTAAATCAGTGATTAGCCTCTCATTTGTGGGAGAGAACCCGAATAAGGGACCAATGAAACCTTAAAAGGTCAGGTAAGTTAGTTGATCACTACCTTTTGAAAGAGCTAAGGTCAAGAGATGAGAGCAGGGACATAGAAGCTTTGAGAAAGTTTATCAAAATGGAGAAAGGAAAATATCTCTTCTGTGCATGCCATGGGTGAAGAGTCACTCTGAGGTCTTTGTTTTCTGTGGGAGATAGTGATGAGAGAGTTCTAGCTCTTGGATGGCAGGAAATTTGTTCTGTTTGCTTCTGTGTTCCCCCCAGGTGCCTTTCATGGTGCTCTGTAAACAGTAGTGATCAGCAAAAAGTGTAAATTGAGCATGACAGAGCACTAAAACACCTGGTTTCTCCTGTTCTGTGGGGCAACAGCTTCAAAGTTGGTAGTCTTGAAAGACTTTGAACTACAATCCTTTTTATTTTTCAGTATTTATTCTGTAGAAGTAAAAGTGTATGTAAAGATCTATGTTCAAGGCTATTTACTGCAACATCCTTTGTAGAGGAAAGAACTGGAAACAATTAGTAAGTCTGTTAATAGGAAAATCATTAATGTATGATTCATGCATGCTGTGAAATATTATACTGTCATTAAAAAGATGGGTTAAATTAATATGCATTGTGCTGGCAGTCAGCATAGGTAATTGTGTTTGATAAAATTAAGTGCAGAAAAATGAGTTTCATTCTTAGTATTTGATGAAATTGTTATATGGAAAAAAGCAGTTTTCGGTTTTCCTTCTTTTAATCAACACATGGAAAATGTATTCAGTCAGATTTCAGACTAATGTATAGCATACAATATTTTTGTAAAAGTAAAAAAGGAAAATATAGTTTTGTGTGTGAATGTGGGTGCGTGTGTTTGTAATTTGTATAACCATAGATGTATACCTCTGAACTGTTAAAACTGATGTTTTTCCCAAAGGGTGTAATTTGAGGTTCAGTGGGGAGAGGAGAGGGTGAAGGAAAGCTGTGGTCTTCAGGAAGAATCACAGTCATATCACTTGTCCACAGTTGTGCACATGAATAATTTTTTTTAAAAAAGCTTACATTTTAAATGATTTTCTATGGATTGACCATATGAAGCAGTATTACTTCTAAATACAGCCTCCACTTTGAGATTTATTGCCTTGGGGGGAAAATGCACTTTATTGATGTGTTCTTTGCTTAGGAAAGGCTCATGTATACAGTAGATTTAAAGCTTAAAAAACATATAAAAGTCAAGGCTTCAGGGAAAAAGCTTTAGCCAATTTCAAAGACCTTGAGGCAAAACTTCCAAATCCTTAATCTCTACTTAAATGAGGTCAGGGGACTTTCCGCTATCTTTTGGGTCAAAACCAAAATTCAGGACACAGCACTGACTCTGGTGGTCTGTTTTGTTTATTCCCTGATGATAAAATAGGTCCAGAAAAATGTCTTAAACCATCATTTGGAGATGGTAAAAAAATTATTTTTAATTGAACTTACCTTTATTTCTCAGACTTACTAAATTGGTGTAGAATCCTGCCTTCCACTGATCATTCTTATTTTGCTGCTTCAATTCTTTGCCAGTAGAATTTTGGCCTGCTTTTTTTTTTTTTCCTTTTAAAGCATTTTTCTTAATACATTCTTTCTTCTCTCTACTATTTACAAGGCTCTGGATTTGCACCTGTGGATTTATGTGTATGGAATGTAGGGACCCCAACAGTTCCAAATTGTCCAGGACTAGAATTGGTGCACATGTAAGGGCATCAAAGGGACTTCAGCTCCCCCAAATTATATTTGCTTGGCTGGCAGGTCCAGACTCCATCCCTGTAAAATTAACTGCTGGGGCAACTTGCTTGATTCCTCTAATTCTTATTCTCTGACCTCCATCCATTTTGCTACTATTTCTGCTACAACCCCTGGACTCCATATCTCCATTCTGCCTTTCCTTTCTGCCTTTCCAAAGGAGGCCAGCTTATCCAGAGATGCAGCATGTCTGACGTACGAGGCATAGAGCTTGATTTAAATGGAGGCACCTGCTTCCCTAATCTTCATTCCTGAATCTAAATTCTGATCTATGTTTTTCAAACGTCATACTGCTTGCTTGATATGAATAGTATTTCTGATCATGTTATTGATAATAACACAGTAAGCATGTTTATGATATAATATAATATAATATAGTTATCATTTTAAACTCTTAAGGAGAGAAGTAACAGTAGCTACCTCTGTCATGCAGGCTTCATATGAGGCATTATATTCCAGTGCTTTCCATACATCATCGTATTGAATCTGTATGGCTTACATTCCCATTTCACCATGGAATTCAGGGGATGTTTATAACTCATCAGGGACAAAATTGTAGGAAATGGCAAAGCCAAGATTTGACATTGTCACTCCAAACTGTGTTCTCTTAAATGCTACACTCTTCTGCTTCCTTCAATGTGACAGGCACCTGCCGAAACTTATCCCTAATCCTCAGAAACGTTAAAAGGCCGATGCTGTCCGATTTTGCAGTGTTTATATCACCCACTCTGATATGTATTTCAGGCCTTTTCTGAAAATGCCAAGGAGTGTTTATATTTAGAGACTAACTCAAGAGGCATCAATTGTCTTTGATATTGTTTTATTTTCTGTTGGTTATTAATTAACCAAGGTAGAGTAGGTTCTAATTAAAAATCAGTATCTTTTCATTTAAAATGCATAGAAAAAGATTTTGATTATAAAGCCAATAATTTAATCTTATTTTATGGGTCTTTTTTTTCTATTTTCTTAAAAATACCTGTGCATGAGTCAGACAACTCTTTTTTTTCTAAGCATAAATAAGACAGGAATTCTAACATACAACTTGTTTAAATTATGAGCAGCAATCTGCCATTGAGGGTGGGATGTAATTTCAAAGCTACATTAATTTGCATTTAATTATAACTTCTAGCTTTTCAAGTGACAAAAATCATGTGTAAATGAAATATGAATCAATAAATACACTTTTCATAAAAGAGCAACTCCCCAGTGGGCTAATGGATTTGTCCCTTCATGCTTTTCTGAGTTTCATTAAGACATTGGTATTTCGCCCCACGAGTACAGAAAAAAAGATTAAAATACTACTTATGGATTTGAATCCCAATTTTATTCTTCCACTAGCTTGGTGACCTTGGGCAAGTTATTTAACTTTATTAAGTATCATTTTTTTCTCATCTATAAAATGGGACTGATAACATCAATAGTTGCTACCTCAAAGGATTGCTATAAATGTCTTAATTCACATAAACCACCTTGCACAGTGCCTGGGCTATAAAAAGTGTTCAACAAGTGATTGTGAAGGTGATGATGATGATAGTGATGATGATAATGATGGTGATAAGGATGATAACAATTTGAATGATTCTGGAAACTATGAAAAAGGAAGAAGTAGAAATCTACCGGAGAGTAATTTATAACATTATGGCAACTTCTTGCAAGTTAGAGTCTTGGCAAAGTTCTGAGGTAGAAAATCTATATTCACACTTATGTGTGTTCCTCTTTTGAGCCCCTCACCCCTTATACCTTGCTGCCAGGGATTTTTTTTTTTACCATAGCATGTGTGACTCTCTAGGGAATTGCTCCTTGGAATAACTGCATTCAAGGAACATTCCAGAGAGGCCAGTGTTGGACCTAAAGGAAAAGAAGAATTGCAGGAACTTAGTTCTCAGGATTTTTTTTGTTGAGGTGTGGGGAGACAGTTTTCCTGACCTTTCTGAAATCATAATCCAAAGACATTGCTTATTCTTGAAAGAGTTACATGTATCCAACTGAATTCTCCAGGGTGTAGACAAAGGTTCTTATAGCATCAACCACTATAAGGCACTTACTAACCGCACCCTAATACCCAGGTACACCTGGCTCTTGGCAATCATCCAGATAAAAATAGGAGAAGAACCCTGCTCTCATGCTCAAGTAGAAACATCACCCTTAGTTCTCTGTTCTCCAGAGGATTCACATTTCTTCCTGATTCAGGTAAGAAAAATAGTCTTATGTTAATATAAAAAAAATAATAAAAAGCCTCTAAGGAATACATCTACAGAACAATGACTTTCCTTTGAGTCTTCACCTTCTGCAGGCATGTCTTTGACCTCAGCTGTATGTGTAATTATTCTCGTTCATTCTGTTAGCTTAGCCATCCTGTGAGAACCTCACTTCCTCACTGAATTTTGGGGACAACACCCCTTGCCTACCTTCTCATAGTTTTGGAAATTTTAAGTAAGAACAAGCAAGTAAAACACTTTGTAAACTACTAAATGTCCTCCAAAAGTAAAAGATAGTTGTGATCACGATGATGGTGAAGATAAGGAGCAATTTTTTCCAATCTAGGAGACTGGATATCATGAGATAATTGGTGAAGACTGGGGTGTGAAGTATCTCTGCTCCCTGCGGGGCTGAGCCCTTCTCAACCACTCTCCATCCTCTAGCTTTTGCCCCAGTCTTTTTGGTCTCTTTGGAACCCGCAAGAGAGAATGTTGCTGTCTGTTGAAACTGATGCATCATCAAAAGTTGGAGGAAATCCACCCTCAACCCTTTTAGCTCTCATACTAAAAGCCTATTTCTTGCTCTGTACACATTTCACATTTATTAGATATTTGGGGGGCCTGGTGATGGTCTCTTGCTGGGCTGATGGACTTTTGCACATGCCCCTTCCTGTGCTTAGAACACACACTCTGTTTTTTCACCAAACCCCCTTTGGCTGGCAAATTCCTCTTCTCTTTTCAGGTGTCAGTTTAGACATCACTTCTTTTGGACTTCTTTTTTTTTTTTTTTAATTTATTTATTTTTGGCTGCATTGGGTCTTTGTTGCTGCACGTGGGCTTTCTCTAGTTGCGGTGAGCGCGGGCTTCTCACTGCAGTGGCTTCTCTTGCTGAGGAGTACGGGCTCTAGGTGTGTGGGCTTCAGTAGTTGTGGCACATGGGCTCAGTAGTTGTGGCTTGCGGGCTCTAGAGCGCAGGCTCAGTAGTTGTGGCACACGGGCTTAGTTGCTCTGTGGCATGTGGGATCTTCCCGGACCAGGGATCCAACCCATGCCCCCTGCGCTGGCAGGTGGATTCTTAACCACTGCGGCACCAGGGAAGTCCAACATCACTTCTTTTGGGAGGGCCTCTCCCAAAAGTCAGCTTCCTGATGGCTCCCAGAGCACACTGTTTAATGACTTTTTTTTTTTTACATTTTAGCTCCTCAACCAGACTAAAGGCTCTGTGAAAACAAGGATCTTGTTTGTCTTGTTCATCAGTACATTCTAAGTATCTAACACAGTGCTTGACACATGGTAGGAACACCTCCAGGGGCATTCATAAGTCCCACCAAAACACCCAGGCAGTTGAACATAGGAACCAGGCAATTGACGATATGCAATATCCCGAGATAAACCATAATGGGAAAGAATATAAAAAAGAACGTATATGTATATGTATAACTGAATCACTTTGCTGTACAGCAGAAATCAACACAACACTATAGATCAACTGTACTTCAATAAAAGACCCAAAACATCCACGCAGTAGGTGCTTAGTAAGTATTGGTTGAAGGAAGTGAGGGAAAAAAGGAGGGAGGAAAGAGAATAGAGAATGAATAAATGAATCCTTGGGAACACATTGGGTGGAGTGTCAAGTACCTTTCATGATCTCCATTGTGAAGAGGAATTGTAGGGACTCCCATAGAAACAGAGGTTTAGCAGTCAGCCTTGGTTGTGGAGGAGAGTAACTCCTGACTCAACTGTCAAGGAACGAGGGCAGCTGCAGGCATGTCCACTGCACAGCGCGGAAGGAGAAAGAACTCTTAGGGAAATAATCGCGGGAGGACTGGCCCAGGCCCAGGCTGCAGGTCTTGGGTTCAAGGCAGCGCCTTAGCAAGAGTGTTGCCGGTATCGCGCCTTGGCCACCGTCCCACCGCCTTCGTGGTGTGTTCCCTTTCTGCTGCTCATTGAGCTCATTCTTTCTGTGATTCTCATCTCACGTCCTAAGAGAAGGAATACGATTGGCTCAGCGGATTATTTGTTCAGGGGACACAACCGTCGGCCCCAGGCCATATCAGGCTATGGATTGGCTGCCCTGGGCCAGAGGTTCACTGCAAGTCGCTGTCACTTGTGGCCTGAATACAAAGTGTCATGATATTCAAAACATACCCCCTAGACTGTTCTTTAAGTCCCGGGCACTTTAGGCACAGGGAGAGGTGTATGTGTCTGGTGGACGAAGAAGGCAGAACTGGTAATTTTCTTAAGGAGAAGACATTGCCTCTTTGAGATTTGGGGAGCAGGCTTCCTGGAATTCGCTCTGACGAGGGGCCATTGGGGTGGATCCACACTGATAATGCGATCTGGAGGGGCTGCGCCTTTGCCCCTTGAACACGTGGGCTCTGCCAGCTTGTGCCACTTGTTCATCAGTTGAAAAGCTTCTTTGTGAGAATAACGATGGGGTTTTTCCCTAGTCATGAGATAGCCCATTCGTGAAGGAAAACATATAACACCAAACCACACATACTTCATCTTTGTTCATAAATTGGTAGGTTAATTCAACCCTGGCCCTTAACATTAGAAGACTACGTTAATGAGTACCTCAGTTATCTGCTTGTGTTTATTAACGTGGTAGAAAAACATGAATGCATGAATGGATGGGGGGGTTTGTTTTTAATTTAATATCCCTATGCAAATAAAATTTTTTATCCTGAATGTTTACTCATGGGAGAGTCATTGGGTTGCCTGGTGTGATGGGTCCTGTTTGTTTCAGGAGGGTATGGGGGAGGAATTGATTGACAAGCAAGAAATCCCATGAAAAACCTGGAAGGTAGCGTGGGGCTTGAAGGAGCCTGGGCTTTGGAATGAACTTTTTGCTGGAAGGCTGGCTCTTCTCTCCAGCCATGGGACGCTGAGCAGATTACATGATTGTGCTTGTCCTCGGGTCCGAGGCCATCAAATGAAGGTCATGAAAGTCACATCTTTGGGTTACTGTGAGGGTTCAGTAAGACAGTGTTTATAAAACCCCCAGCAGAGCATCTGGTTTATATTGAGGCTCCCTAACTGTAACTAAGGAAGAGGTTGTTAAAGACAATGATATGCTATCTGTAAATAAAATGAAGCATTCCAGAATTTTTCAGGAGAGTATAAACATAAAGTTTGCTCAATATATTATCATCGTATTGTTTTTTATTTCTATTCTTCTCTCTTCATTGTGAGATAATCATAAAATATACACAGGTAGTAGTAACACTAATACATAGAGACAAGGACTTAACCTAAGTGCCCTACATGTGTTATTTCACTTGATCTCACTTTACTTTTGAAGGACCAAATAATAACCCTTTTTATATGTGAAGGAACTGAGGCCTAGAGAGGGCAAACAACTTGCTTAAAATCATACAGCAAGCATGTGAGGGAGCTAGGACTTGAACCCAGGCAACTAGATGCCAGGCCCCTTAATCTTAATCATTTTTCCATATCACCACCCATTAGTAGTGATCACTCATTACCTCTGAATCTTGAAGTTAAATGATTTCCCCAATGAAAATAGCCAGGACAATATATATAATTGCTTCTTAAAGTCATGTCTTCTTATTCCTCATTCAGGTCCCTTTCTGCTATCTCATGTTGTCAGAGCACAAAGAAAAATATAAATGCTCATCCCCATAATGACTAAGGATGTCCAGACCTTCTCAGGGACCTTTTTCCTTCTCAAAAATACTCCTGAACCCTAAGAAAATTTTACTGATCTGTGTATCTTTTCTAACAAAATCTTTATTCACTGATCCATTGCATAAAGAAATTCAGGTTTAGCAACGTGTTGTTGAAACATGCCTATAAAGAGTTTTGTAGAAGTCAGAAAGGATCCAGATATTTAGCAAGATGATGAACACTTAAATTCTTTTTGGATGCCTGATAAATTACTTGAGTCAAACAGATTCCATCATGGATGCAGGAAGAGCAAATGAATTGTCTGCCCATTGTGTGTGTGTGTGTGTATGTGTGTGTGTGAGCTGCCGTCCTTTGGATTTGTTACTTTGAAGGATTTGTGTGCCAAATAAGACGTACCCCCTATGGCTTTAACAAGAAGCGCTCACACATCCGTCTCGTCTACCATGAGACTGCTTGGCTGTGCTTTCATGCCCTTAATTCACCTGATGGCTTTGCCTGCACCTGATAGACAGTTGGCATTACCTGCGGGATCCTTCCTGAAGCAGAGATCTAGACGAATTGGGAAGGTAGAAGGGTTAGATTAGAGGAAAAAGAGATACCAGAAAATTAGTAGGCACAAGCCCATCGTCTGAGTGAAGAATGGAGATCCTGGGAGATACTTAAGCTAGAAAAGGGGGTGGCTTGATGAGTAGAGATTGTGACTGTGATTTGGAATGTGCTGCCTTTAGAGCCATACTAGCTTGGGTTCAACCATAGACCTTGAGTGTGTTCAAGGGCAAATCAACCTTACTGAGTCTCAAGTTCCTTGGGGATTTTACTTACCTAAAAGATATCTTTACATGCTAAAAATGAATTCATGACTAAAAACCCTTGGACACACCCTTTCTGTCCCTGACTCTCAACTTCTTGAACTGTAAAATGAGGATAAAATCTAGAACACAGACTTGTGAAGTAAGCTGAGCCAACATGTATGAAAGTTCCCATAAGAGGGCTCAATAAATATTGAATGTTCCCAAACCTAGAAAACAAAAGCTCAGGTGTCTGGGGACTCTTTACTATAGTAGCAATGCCTGATGTGTTACCTTTACTTTTCATCTACGGCTGCAGTTATCTGAGGAAAGGGAGAAGGCATATGTTCATGTTTCATAATCATTGACTAGACTGTGTAGAAGAACTTTTGTCGTCAGAATCACATCACAGATTCTATTTATGAAGCAGCTGAAAGCAAAACATGAATATACGTATTTGAAATCTATTTTAGATGATGTGCTTCATTGGTTAAAAAAAGACAAAGAATATGTATGAAATTGTTCGTGGCATTAAACTCTAACCTAGAGTTTAGAGGGAAAAGTATAGTCTTTCTGGGGCAAAGACTATGCTTATTAGCAAGAATGATAAATTTGAAGTATAAATATTGTTTATACTTTTTATTACTATTTTAAATTGCTGGCTCCTTTTTGTTTTCTTTTTAATGCCTGGCTTTATTCATTACATTTCCCTCATTTGGTAACAGAAAGAATGACTGGGTTTGACTGTCAGCTCCACCACTGACAAGCTAGGTAACCTTGGGCACCTTACTTAACCCCTTCAGGCCTTTCATATATATAAGAGTAGATATAATAATAATTAGCAGGAAGAATTATTGTGTTGGTTAAATGAGATAACACTTGCAAAGAGTGATGGCTCATAGCAAGCACTCAATACATTTTTATTTCCTTTTCTTCTTTCCCTCAGAATGTGTTTTACTGCCAATGTAAATTTCTAAAGAATTGGTGAAATTCTGGAAAATTTCACAAGAGTCTTTTTGTTTCTCTAGGTGTTCCTCGGTGTTCTCATGTTCTCTCTCTCTCTCTCTCTCTCTCTCTCTCTCTCTCATACACACACACACACACACACACACACACACATTCTTTGTACTAAAGGCCATAAAGAGCAGGTACCTAAGCCCAATGAATTCGAATGGGACAGTATGATCTAGAAGGTGTGGTTGGCAAGGAGAGAATGATTAGAGTAGATCATCAAGTCCTAGATCAGTGTCCCAGACACATTGTAGCCTCAGGCTGTCTGCAGGCTTCGGCTAGATGACCATGAATTTGTGATGCTTTTCTGAAAGGAATGACATACTTTTTTATTTTAAAGAAAAAACCCCCATAAACAGTAGGAGTTCACTAAATGGCTGTAAATAAATGAGCTCTTGTTATGTGCCAGGCTCTCCTAAATCAGTGCTATGTACATTATATATACAATTTTATTCAACTCTTACATTGACCTCATAAGGTCCACTTGCCCAAAGCTACAGAGCTGATAGATGACCAAGGCAGGATTTCAAGCCACGTATGTTTGACCTCCTGCCTCTCCCACGCTGCTGTGATCTAAACATACTATGTATATGGGTATTGGGGGGTGGATTTCTTTTGACTTGCTATTTACAGCCATTTTTATGTATAAATTATTTGTTTAGTAATTTAAAATCACAAAACTATAAGCAAAAGTTAGTAAATCAAAATTACCCAATGTCCTTCTACTGAGAGACAACTAAGGTTAATATTTGGAAAAGTATTCTTTCAGACATGTTGATGTACCTTTTTTCCCTGAAAAAAAAATGATGTGTTAGATTGCTAGGGCTGCCATAACATAGTACCACAAACTGGGTGGCTTTAACAACAGAAATTTATTGTCTCAGTTCTGGAGACCAGAGGTCTGAGATCAAGGTGTGGATAGAGTTGGTTCCTTCTGAAGGCCACGAGGGAGAATCTGTTCTTTACCTTTCTCCTCGTTTCTGGGGGTTTGCTGTCAATCTTTGGTGTTCCTTAACTTGTAGATGATGTATTGCCTGAATTTCTGCCTTTGTCTTCACATGGTGTTCTCCCTGTGTGTGTATCTGTGTCCAGATTTCCCTCTTTATATAACACAAGTCATATTGGATTAGGGCCCACCCAATGCCAGTGTGACTTCATCTTCACTAATTACATCTGCAATGGCCCTATTCCCAAATAAGGTCACATTCTTAGGTACTAAAAGTAAGGATTTCAACATATGAATCTTGGAAGGACACACTTCAACCCATAACAGATGGGTTCTTAGAATAGACACTACTTTGTCATCTGCTTTGCCACTAGATAAAATATCTTTCTTCACAATTTTAATGGCTGTGTATTATTACACTGTATGCCTATACTAGAAATTATTTAACTAGTCTCTAATTTTAATAGTTTTTAAATGCATATTATTTTTAAAACCTGCAAAGAATCCCTTCTTAAAGATAAATGTTTACTGTACCTCTATTATAATTTACTTAGTTTCCAGATGTAGAATTTCTTGTTCAAAAGGTTATGCATTTTTAAGGTATTTGAAACAAATGCCAGATTGCCCTCCAGTGAGGTGCTTCCACTGTGGGCATTTCCAGTTAAAAGGTTTTCCAATTTCATAGACAAAAATGTAATCTTGATTAAATTTGTACTTCTTTAATTTGCAGTGAGATTGCACATTTTTTTTATAAGATTGTTTATATTCTCATTTTCATTTGGAAACATTTTAATGGACAGAATGGATTTGTAAAGCAGTAGCTGAGGCTGCCAAATTCATGATGCTGTTAACGTGGGCTTTTATATAAGCTGCTGCCTTAATCTTTCTTGGTCATTGTACTACTCCACCATTTGGAAATTACTTAGATTGCTGTACTCTGACTTGGGTAGAGAGGCAAATACTGAGCCTTCCTTTCTCTGAATCATTATATAAGAATAGATTTATGTAATTTTTAGCATACCAAAGTTAACTTCTGTGTTAATGAATCTTTAATAATGTAATTTTATAATCTAAATGTATCATCCAATTTGCACTTATTTATATTTTTAATATTAAACTTATTTATCATCAGTAACTTATTTTACCTTAAATGATACTCGTAAGTGTTGGTCCATACTCAGTACCTTTCTGAAACGTGAAGCTCACGCATATGTGTGCAGTGACTTAGGCATACAGATTTATACCATACCTTCTTCGGGTTTGAGGCACTTGGAACTTTAATAATTCTTTTGAGGGAAAGGCAGCGCGGATGGGCTGCTATGGCATCATCTGAGGAATCATGGGGTGTATCTGGCTCATGAATGTAGAAAGCCCTATCAATAACATAAAATGAATTCAGCAGCTGCCTGATGCCAAGGGCATTTCCTCTCTTTCTGGGATCACATTCCTGACCACACTTGCTATTAACAATGGTAACATTATGGACGCACTCTGCCTCTGCCTCACACAGGGCTATTTTGGGCCACCTTGGCCTCTCTGAATTAAAATAACAGTTGTTAACATTCATTGTATACTTACTAAGCTCCAGGCCCCGTGCAAAATGCTTTCAACAAGCATGCCATTTAATTCTAGCAACTCTATTACAAGCATACATCATTATTTCCCCCTTCTTTAGGCAAGAAATCTGAAGATTAGAAAAACAAGTTTAGTTGTGTATGGTTTACGTGTGTGTAGTTGATAACAAAAGAGCTGAGATTTGAACCCAGGTCTTCAGTACTTCAAAAAGATCCTGTGTGCTTCACCTAGCAGTTGTAGAGGAAGAAGAGTTCCCATTCTGTCCCAGAGACCAGATCCCTATGGGAAGAACCATCCCAGCCGACAGGGCTGCTGTCTATAGCCCTAAGTGAACCCAACTGAGGGAAAGGCCCAACCATTTAGCCAGACCGATGGTACCTATCAGGGCAAAATCCACCAAGGTGGTGGTTTGACTGAACCTACTTATTTGTCTCAGTTAGGTGGGGAATTCTCTTGTGGGCCGGCAGAGCATAATTCTTGAGTTCTCTTTGCAGTTCAAAGGCAAGTACTTTTTTAAAAAAAGCATGTCTCATGAATTCACTTGATAAAACAATAAATGAAAGAAAGCATGGTTTTTATTTGCTTTGAATTATAAAAGCAATTCTGATGTGTAGAAATCAGCACCACAGTGGCCTAGGCAAAGGATGGAAAATACTCAAAAAGAGCCGGGGACTGGTTGCTCCCTGCCTTTTCAGTTTGTCAAGAAGGTCTCCGCCACCCTTTAACTGACCCCCATCTGTTTGTAAAAATGCAAAGATCCTTGAGCTTGTAAACCTTTTGTTTTATTGCCTTGTTTTGGGCGACACTCAGTTTCCTCTCCCATACTGGTTAGCCTGCCTTGGAAGAACCTGGGGAACATGCCCATGGCCATCTGGCTGGTAAATGTTGGGGCCAGAATGCAAACCAGGTCTGCTGGGGGCCAGGCAGCTAATGTGTGAGGAAGCAGGAAGCAGGCTGCCGTAAGAGGCAACACTGCGGACCAGAGGTGATGGCATTTCTGCTTATAGATGCAGCTGCTTCCACTCTAGCCAGTTGTTGCTGAGCACGAGCATGGGCCTAAAGTGTCTAGATGTTTCCACTTTTCTTAAGAAAACAGCAATAAGAATTCTGGTGCTATCCTTGGGAGGTTTTGTTTTTTTTTTTTTTTAATGTATTTTATTTATTTATTTTTGGCTGCGTTGGGTCTTTGCTGCTACTGGCAGGCTTTCTCTAGTTGTGGTGAGCAGGGGCTACTCTTCGCAGTGCATGGGCTTCTCGATGTGGTGGCTTCTCTTGTTGTGGAGCGCGGGCTTCAGTAGTTGTGGCTCACGGGCTCTAGAGCGCAGGCTCAGTAGTTGTGGCGCACAGGCTTAGTTGCTCGGCGGCATGTGGGATCTTCCCGGACCAGGGCTTGAACCCGTGTCCCCTGCATTGGCAGGCGGATTCTTAACCACTGCGCCACCAGGGAAGCCCCTCCTTGGGAGGTTTTAACGTTGGAACTGTCTTCTATTTTTCAAACACCGGGAGGCCCATACTTTGCAGAATACACAAAGCATGGCTGACTTCTGAATGTAGCCCACAGTCTCCAGCTTGTTCCCACTGAACCCCAGAATCCTGGCACCTGGAGGCTTTGTCTCTATGCCGCCAAGGACCTGGCCCAGTTCCTCTTGCACAGAACGTTCTCAGGAACCATTTGACTGAAGGATGAATGGGAACTTTGGTGTTCAGAAATTAACCCTAGCCTGGTTTTTGAAATGATGGAATTAGTGACTTCAAGGATTCCTTTTGCCTTTTGTCAGATAAAGTAAAAATTTATTTTCACTAAATATCTAGGAAGCATAAAAATATAAGGTCTATGTCTTGGACCAAAACCATAATGGGAATGGAGGCCGTGGCTCCTAGTAGCAATGTAGGATAAGTTAGTAATACAGCTCTGGGTCCCAGACAGTGCATTGAGAAGAACTGAATTTCTCAGTCAACCAGTGTAATCTCAAAGAATTCTGTTCATAAAAAGTGCAGTTTAATTGTTTATAGTTTAAGGAATCAGTGAATAATGGGGGAGAATTATGTATATTTATCTAGAGTAGGACTGTCCAATAGAACATTCTGCAATAATGGAAATGTTCTATTCTTCACTGTCCAATGCAGCAGTCACTAGCCACGTGTGGCTATGGATCACTTGAAACTGAGCAACCAAATTTTTAATTTAATGTATTTATAATTAATTTAAATTTAAATAGCTAGTGGTTACCATATTGGACAGCCCGTGTGCAGAGAATCAGACCATCTATCTGTTTTGCAAGGGCGATGTGCTAAAACTTCAGCAAAAAACTTAATAGGGACTGGCTCTGTTCTTTAAAACATTCAATTTTACATTTATTTTTCAACACACATCATACAGTTGGTGGCAGGGAGTTTTTCAAGCCAACTTCTAGAAATTTATCAGACCCTGAATTTTCCGAGCTTTACCAGCTGTTTATGCTTTTTATGCATTTTATGTATTTCCATATGTTTGTGAACTTTATACATTTATATGTCAATTTTATAGATTGAAATAAAAAGATAAAACAAACTAATAACCTTTTCTATTTGCCCCCTGATATGAAGCATGATGACAGTTGTTAAAATTTGTACTAATTTGTTAGCACAAGAATATCTCATAATAATAGTTATTATTTTTTAATGAGGATATGCATTTTATTTGGGAAGCAGGCTAAAAGTTACATAGATTACTCAATATCATGTTATGCAGAAAAATTAATTTCTTTAAGGTTTAGTTATCAAGAAATCATGTTGAGACATTTATTCCATGATAAGCAAGGTAGTCTGGTAATGTTTTGACAGTGGC
The DNA here is from genome assembly GCF_949987535.1 of Balaenoptera acutorostrata. Lineage (NCBI taxonomy): Eukaryota > Metazoa > Chordata > Mammalia > Artiodactyla > Balaenopteridae > Balaenoptera > Balaenoptera acutorostrata. The sequence continues at coordinate 26,942,322 of NC_080073.1, read as the reverse complement.
CATATGAGCAGTATAATTAGCATGCAAGTGTACATTTAAGAGGAATAAGAGCATGGTAATCAGATTAAGAGAGCAACAGTGGTACAGATGCACCACTATTGTGGTGTCAGCCATATGAACAAGACCTGAAAATGAGCAAGTCTGCGTGTCTCACACCCTCCTTGCCCGCCGTTTCAGTCACCCATAGATAGTATAGAATTTTCATGTTGGCCCTAGTGTCCTAGTTTTGCAGTGTCTTTGTTTGGGTTCCCTTGAGAGCAACACCTAAGTCAAAAGCAGCATCTATGAGGGTAATTTACTGGGAAGTGATCCCAGGGAATAGGAATGAGGAACCAGGGAAATGAAATGGGGATGGGGAAGGAGACATAACCAATAACTCATAGGGCTTCCTGAGCGAGCTTCATGCAATGCATCTCAGAACTAAGTACCTTGGGGACAAAAGGGGGAAATAGTAACCTTTTGGCTCCCACCCCTGTTACTCAGGGGTGGCCTCATGGAAAGTAACTCCTGTCTTAGTTTGAGTTTCCCAAAAGCAGACTCTGAGGCAAGGATGACAGTGGTTTCTTTGGCAGGTAATTCCCGCAAACACCGGTAAGGGGGTGGAGAAATGGGACAGGAAATGGAAGGCAATAGAGAACACATTATTTAAAATGTTACCACCATTGGCAATTGAAGGTTAATCCCAGTGGGAGATACTGGAGGCCAGCGTAGAACACTCATTGGCTATAATTGTGTCACCTTGCTATTTCTGAAGAGGCTGGAAGATGTAGTTTGTAGCTGGGTGTGTTGATACCTCCAACAGAACTGTTACTAAAGAAGAGGAAGAGACTGGCTCTTGGGGAGTTACCAGTTTCTGACACAGCTACTCAACAGATATTTTTCAAATAATTGCTGAATTCTCCACTTTGCTTTGGCTGAATTGATATTTAAAAAAAAAATCTTTTCTGATCCTTATCAGAGATCATTAAGCAGAAATCATTTGGTTGCAAGGAACAGGAACCCATTCAAACTGGCTTAGGGGAAAAATAGGATATATTGGAAGGAATCAGGGTTATCAAAAAACAAGATTAGTCAGGCTTCACGAGAGAGAGGAAAAGGAAGGGGAGAGCTGGGAGGTGAAAAATCCCGCCATCGTCTTGCCGCGCCCTTGTTTCATCTGCTCTTCGCTCCTCTTTATATCTTGGCTCCATTTCTCTGACTTTTACTGTCAGTATCTTGCTCTGCTTTTTGTATTCAAGGAAGGCACCATCTGCCCCCTGCCTGATTCTAACCACACAACACAGTAGGAGCATCCAACACTGTTGCTGTTGGCACAGATTCTCCAGAGACGGAGAATGGCTGACTCAGCCTCACCTGTGGTGTGGTTCAGCTAAGCTTCTATCCCCAGATCTGGGCAAAGGAGTAGGACCACATAGTATACAGAGGCTAGCCACTGTTGGAGGGAAGGAGATTCTTCTAGAAGGGGCAATGAGTGGGGAGAAAAGGGTTGCTATCTCTACTTCACTGAGAGTGACTTTCTTCAAGTATGAGAAATTGCAACATTTATAAGAAGGCAGAATCCCAAGGCAGTTGGTAATCATTGCTGAATCACAAACTCCCAGTAGAATGATGGTAGTAGTTCCACAATCATTGAGAAATGAGCACAAATGAGGTGTCTCTGTGGGTGGTGACCGCCACTTAGATGTTGGGGACACTCCTTTTCAGACCATCTCCTGTGCAGCAGGAAGAGGCTCTTCCATGTTTTGAACATGGCATTGTTGAATTCATTAATCATTAGAGGTGCTTGGTATTAAAATTAGCAGCAGATGATGAGTGTCCTTGATTGCAGAATTGGAATATGTTTTTCACTTGTGGTGCTCCAGAGTGATTGGAATATATTTTTGATAACTGTTCCAAGTTTCCCTGCCAGTTTCAGAAGAACTCTTCACAGAAGAGCTGGTTGGGGTACAGAAATGGGGAGCGGAGGAAGGCAGGAATATGACTCACCTCCAAGTGATGCCTTGCAAATTGTACTTTGGCAAGTGACATTTTATAAAATTTGTTACCCAGAACCCCCTTTAAAAATGCTACCTGTGTTCTGAGTTCTGAGTGTGAATTCTAGAAGGTACATTCTCTCTCTCTCTCCATCCATTCATCCATCCATCCATCTTCATTCTAAGGTAATGTCAGCATGGATCTGCTGACTCAAATGCTTTGGTTTAAAAAAATGTGGCATGGTGTTGGTATTCACTAGCTTGATGCCAGACTTCAGGTATGCTTTAAGGATAAAATAATTGTGCTGGGCTCTGATGGTCTCCTGCCCAGATCCCCTTTACCAGGCTCGTGCACGGCTGTCTTCCTCCTTTAGCTATTGTGAATGTTGATTGCTAACAGATCACAACTGTCCCCTACCCAGAAAATTGCTTTTGGCTGAATGAAAGCCACCAAAACTAGGAACTTATTCTCTGCCCCAGGGGAAACCTACAGCTGGTAACTAATACTGGGGTACACAAAAGACTGGGTCCCTGGCCTCAGGGTGGGATCATGTCTGGTACAATTCACACTTGAGAGCAGCTGGTGGGGTCAGACTGAAGCTGGCCTCTGGCTGACACCACATCCTTGAGCATCCCCTTCCTTGAGCTCTCCAGGAAACAGCTCTCTGCTGTTTCCTGGAGAGCACTTCCCTGGTAAATCAAGAGCACTCCAATCTCTGTCTCAGGCTCTACCTCTAGGGAACCTGTTCAAAGATAGGGATATTACTGCAGTTAGACCCCATTTTTTTAAAAAGCGTATTGGCGAAGGAAGCTGTGGAGAGTTGGAAATAGTTCTATTAAATGCAGTGAAATAAGATTTAGTGAAAAGAGAACTGGATTTGAAAATCCAGGCTTGAATCTCTGTTCCCCCACATGACCTTAAACAAGTCACTTTCTGAGCCTCTGCTCCCTCGTTGGGAGAATAGGAGTATGTACTGATCTTTCCTTCATCATCTCTTGCGAATCTGGTGTTTTGTAGACATATCCTTTTTTTTTCAGTAGTGTTACTGTGACAAGTTGGAGAAGTAGATCTGGATATTTAGATAATGTTTTGAATGACCTTTAGAATAAGATGTGCTTATTATACCTAATGTAAAGTGGGCCCTTAAAAGTGTTGTGAATTTTGAGCAATTCTTTAAAAATATTTATACTTAAAAAGGCATATGTTTGTAACTATTGGCTTACTTAAGAGACAGCTCAAGCCATAGAACAAAATCTAGAAAAGGTTCTATTACAAGGATTTAGCTATTTTTTTTTAAGTTGGACTGGTAGGGAAGAAATGGGTAGAGGACATGGTTTACCATCTCATACTGAGTTTCATGCATATACCAACATTCACTAGTTTGATAAATTTATTTTTGTTCTGAAGTGTATCAACAATTAAAATTTCCTACAGAATTCCTTCACCAAAGTAAAAGACCTGTCCTGAGGCTGTAATATGAATCTTCTGGAAATGACATGTTGTAATATATACAACTCTTCCACATTTATTGCTGCAGGCTTATGCTTAAATACATATGATTTAAGGAGGAGAGTTGAACTATTTTAGAAAATTCTCCATAGAAGCTTAGCAGTAACTAGCAAATGGATGCTTATGACATGAATTTGTGTAACTTTCTGATGTCTTTGGATTTTGTCAAGTTCCCATCTTATCTTCTGCAGCAGCTGCTCACCTGTTGTCTGTCTAATGAATTCATTTCACTCTAATATTGAATGTTACCACAAGCTTCACTGGAATGTATGCTTCATGAGGATAAGCCTATCTGTGAACTTCACCTCTACAATTCCATTACCTAGAGCTGTGCCTGTTTCATTGCAGGCAATCAGATATTTCCTAAATGAATGGATGTATGAATAAACGAATTAGTCCTTTTCCCACCTGGAATGCCATTTCTCATCAGCATCCCTTGTTTGATCATTTTTTCCCCTGTTGAAATTTTACCCATTCTTGTAGAACCATGTCAAATTCTCAGATTGTTCCTTTTACTTACTTGAACTTTCATGAAAGAAATTTCTTCCTCTGTTTTGGGAGACTCACGGTTTCAGTGTCTGCCCTAATGAGTAAGGCTGGTGTTTCCCAACATAAACTAGGCTTTGCAGCAGGACTCTCTTCCTGTTATTATTCAAACATAATGAACATTATGTCCAAAGCCACAGGACTATAAGTCATTGGAACAGAATTAAATCTTATTGGGCCTGACCCCAAGTTTATTATGCAATCCTCTGCAGCAGTTTATTTCAATAGTCTTCAGATTATCTAGGCATATATTACATTCTTCAGTAAAAGATAATTTTTATCAAAAATTTTAATGTATTGGTTTTCATTATTGAAATAAAGCATCGATAATATTCAACAGCCACATTGAATAAATGTGCATAATTTATCCTATTCATTTAAAAATATTTTTTTCTAAATATAAATGTAACAGATGGTCATCATCCTAAATTTAGAAGTGAACAGTGAGTACAGTAAAGAATTCACTTTCAGAAACGTATATTTTCAGAGGTGAAGATCATCAGGTATAAAAAGTTGCAAAACATTCATATAGAAATACTGGCTTTAGAAATATTCTACCCTGTAATTCAGAACTCAGAAAAAAATCTGAGAATAAAATGCTCTGTATGACCTTATCTTATAAACATCACTGCTATTTTCATGGTGCCCTATATGCGTTTCCCTTTCAAGCAGGGTGACGTAGAGGGAGGGAGGCCTGAGTTTGTTCATCAGAAGACCTTGATTCTGGTCCTGGCTCTGCCATGTACTAGCTGTTAAGATCCTGGGCAAACCACTTCTCTCTGTGAGTGGTACCTGCTTAGCTTATTGCCCAGATTTTGGAGATCAAATAGTATATGAGCCATGTGTGTGATCATGCCTACTAAACTCTGTATGCACAGAAGGTAATTCATCCTGTGGAGTCCGACAGATTCATTTTCAAGTTTGAACTCAGTTACTTCCACGTGTGGGAAAGTTTTTCATCTTATCTGTAAAACTGGGATTAAGATACTTACCTCAGACATTTATTGTGACCATGAAATTTTCAAATGCATGTAAAATACTTAGGATAAGTACTCGGCAAAGGCTAGCTACTATAAAGAGTTATGAAGAATGAGGACTTTAGTTTCTTCTATTTCTCCTTTTAAAAAAATCCATTTTCACTTCACAGACATGTTAGACTTTGCTAGCAATTTTGGGTGAGGTTTTGAAAAAAAGCTACATCATTGTTTGGTGTTACCCAGTCATCTCCTATAAAGCTGAATGGTCCTTTTGAGTTTTAGCAAGAGAAAGCTGAGTTATCTGCAGACATTGGCCATCATGATCTTCTGTGAGGGTTAAGGGCTGAAGGGTTCATGGCCCAATGAGATCCTCTGTAGTTAATGAAACCCTCTCAGTGGGTAATTCTGGGCAGCTGAGGAGCAAAAGTCTGCCGTTACCAAGGGCTGTAGAACTGATCCAGCATAAAAAGCTGCACCAACCAACTTTACCTTGAAACATCACATGAATTCTCCAATGAGTGCTTTTGGTGTTTCTTTGCTTCTTTTCTTATTCTAGGACTGTTCAAAAAAGCCGTTCATTCCACAGTCAGTGATAGCATTTGAATGGCAAATTTTCTTGAAACAAGTAACAGCTGGGTTCATTTTATATTGCATTGTAAATGGCTGCTAGCAGATCCTTTTCTGCAAGTGGGTTCTGTTATAGGAGAAAGCATTTGGGAACTAAGGGGAGAGAGAAAGGTATCACCACTGCCAGCCCAGCTTCCCAAACAACTGTAAGGCCTTCAATCACCTTGAGAATCACTCACCTTGAGTAAGAAAAGTGTGGGTGTCAAAGAAATTTTAAATTACTGGTCATTTGGATGTAGTTTGTCTCTTTAAACAATGTCAGAATTGCTAAGAGCAAAGGAAAGACCAGGCCAGAGAAATGGCATAACTTACAAGGCAATTGATCCTTCAGGTTGCAGGGCATGCTACAACCTTTCATTTCTTGTTAAAAGATTTTGTCTTTCTCTCAGAGCCTCCTAGTTGGAGTTCTCTGATTTAAAAATATCACTAGTGAGAATTGTATGAATGACTCATGAAAAAATACTCGACATTTTCTTCCTCTTGGACTATAAGTATCACAATCTCCCCCACTCTTTTTTAATGAAAACGTCACGTATGTCTCACTGGAAGGAGAGGATTGGTAATGAAGGGTTGGCCTTTCTGGAAGTTAAATTTCTGTTACTTAATTTTATTAATTAAGTTGTTTAATATAAAATGTATAATTGTATTGTTTAGTGATAAGACAAATTAGTGTCTTAGTAAGTATGATTTCATATGATAATTTTTATTAAATGCTTCTTGTGAAGAAGACTACAATAGTTATTACAAGATTTTACACAAGTTAAGGATCAGGGAAAAAAAAGTTAAAAAAAAAAAAAGGGAATTCCCTGGTGGTCCAGTGGTTAGGACTCCTCGCTCTCACTGCCGATAGGGCCCAGGTTCAATACCTGGTCAGGGAACTAAAATCCCACGAGCCATGCGGTGTGGCCAAAAAAGAAAAAAAGTTTAAGGATAAGATAGATCTTGATTTCAGTCTTGACCCTGCCACGTTGCCTATAGAACAACGGGGAAAGTGTTATATTCTTTCTGAGCCTCAGTTTCCAGAGGTATATAATGGGTCAAGTTTTGGAATGACATTATGTACTAGCTGGTCTCCAGGATGGTCCCCAATGACCCTCCCTCCTGGTGTTCACATCTTTGTGTGGTCCCCTCCCACACTCCCCCGAATTAGTCTGTCCGGTGGAGAGGCCCGGGAGGCAGAAAACTGAAACCTCCAGCCAACAGCCAGAGGGGAAAGGAGGCTTGCAAAACATCACATGAATGACCTTGAAAGTGTATTCACCAGCCCTGAGTTGAGCCTTGAGATGCCTCTAGCCCAAGCTGACAGTTTGACTGAGTCTCCTGACACACCCTGAGCCAGAATCATCAGCTCAGCATTCCTGGGTTCCTGGCCCAGAAAGTATGTGAAATAGTAAATGTTTGGTATTTTAAGTGGCTAATTTTTGAGCTAATTTGCTACGTAGCAGTTGATAACCAACATGCATGACGACAGGAAGAAGAGTATTTCTTGTACTCTACACATTTGAAAACTTGTTGAATATTTAAGTAGGGAGTATACGAGATTTGTGTCTTAGATTTTCTTCCTTACCTAAACCCTATGTTTTCTGTCAGTTCTCAAACTATATTGTGATTAATAATCACCTGGAGAACTTGCTTAAAAACAGTACACCTGGGCCCCACCACCAGAAATTCTGACTTAATAAATCAAGGCCAGGGCTTAGGCATCTTTCTTTTTAACAAGCACCCACACACCACCTCACAGAAACTCTGCCCTTGTCCAGCTGAGCTGTTTCTCTCAGAACCAATTCCGGTCCTTCTTGTATATCTTACAATGGCAGTCCATCCTGATTTGCCATGGACTTTCCCAGGTCTAATCCTATGTCCCAGGAAATCCCTCAATTGTGGGCTCACTAGGAGGATTGGTCATTTTTGCAACTTCCCATACCAGCCTCTGCAACCAGAATGCCCTCTTCACCCCAATTTCTGCATCTCTACCTGTCAGCGTCTCACCCAACCTTCAAGGCCCAGTTCAGATGCCACGTCTCCATTCCAGACAGCTTTTCGGGTTCCCCTGAAAATCCTGAGAGCCTTTAGATTCTCAGAGCATGTTTCCTTTTACAGCATCTTATAAAAGTAACATTTGTACCTTCTTTATCCTTTGTAAACTCCTGGAGGCAAGAACTGCTGTCTTATTCATCTCATAATGTCAGGCTCTTTGATTTGAAGTGTGGATTCAAGATCAGGTGCCAGCTTGCTGCAGCCCCGAGGAGCAAAACTTTGGGGCAGGGAAGAAAGCCTCTCTCTTTAGTGAGGTTTCTTAATATGCTCCCTTTCAGTATGTTGGAATTTAAAGCAATCCTGTATTCCTCACTCTGGAAACAGTAAATAGGCTGCCATTATGAATAGGACGCTGCACAAAGGCAGGTGACTTCTTTCCTGACACCTGACAGTTCCTCACTGGCAGCGTGAACTGACATTTTCCTAGGGACTGCCACTTGTACCCGACCTCTGTCTGTCAGATTTACCCATGATGAAAAACAATATAAAATTAATTTGTAGAGGGCCCATTAAAATTTACCAACGAGTTCATTATAATGATAAAGATCAAAGTAGCAGGGAACTCAATATGCTTAATTACGACTTAAAAATGCAAAGAAATCCATCAAAGCACTCTCTCATCCTTGAAAAGGATGAAGTTGTCTATGCCCAGCTTCAGATGGATTCTATACAAAAAGAAGACTGCACTTGGGGGACAGGTAATTTTAATCATGGGTTTGACGTCAACTTGGTTTCGACTTGAGGAAGGCAAATTCATTCAGTTGATCTAGGGAGGGGAGGGAGGCTTTTCTTTTCAACTGTCTTCATTTTTTTTTTAAATTGGGATATAGTTGTTTTACAATGTTGTGTTAGTTTGTACTGTACAACAAAGTGGAGTTCCCTGTGCTATACAGCAGGTTCTTATTAGTTATCTATTTTATACATATTGGTGTATATATGTCAATCCCAATCTCCCAATTCATCCCCCCCCCACCCCTGCTTCCCCCCTTGGTGTCCATATGTTTGTTCTCTAACATCCTTGTCTCTATTTCTGCCTTGCAAACCGGTTCATCTGTACCATTTTTCTAGATTCCGCATATATGCATTAATATAAGATATTTGTTTTTCTCTTTCTGACTTTCTTCACTCTATATGACAGTCTCTAGGTCCATCCACGTCTCTACAAATGACCCAGTTTGTTCCTTTTTTATGGCAGAGTAATATTCCATTGTATATATGTACCACATCTTCTTTATCCATTCATCTGTCGATGGACATTTAGGTTGCTTCCATGACCTGGCTATTGTAAATAGTGCTGCAATTAACATTGGGGTGCATATGTTTTTTGAATTATGGTTTTCTCTGGGTATATGCCCAGTCAACTGTCTTCATTTTTATTGTGCTTGCTCTCCTAAAATATAAAATGTACAGTCTCCCTGGTGAAGGCAGAATAAGTGGAGGACATTTCTGGGCAATAATAATAATACTCGTTGTCATGTATTGAATACTTAGTCTGTTCTAGGATCTGTGCTAAGTGAATGCATCTCTTTTAGGTGAAGTTTCTCACTATGATCCCTTTGTGAATTTAAAGTAGTCTTGTGCTTTATCCAATGTCGGATAGTGCTTTATTCAACTTAGTTTTCCCAGTAAGACAAAGGAAGAGTTACTGTCTCCATTTTACAAGTGAGGAGATAGAGACTCTGAGATGAAGTGCCTCACCCAGGGGTCACACACAAGCTACAAGAATCATCCAGGATTCAAACCCAGGCAGTCCGACTTCCAAACCCAAGTTCATAGCTACTGCATTACTCCACCACCCTCACCACCTTCTTAAACAAGAGGTTTCTATTGAAATCAATTTGCTTCTAGATAAATCATTTAAAAAATGGTTACTAACACATTGACAAAGTATCAAGTTCACTTTAATTCCTTTATTCCTTAATATGTTTGTTTCCCCAGAAGTTGTATACTAATTATTCATATTTTCTTATTGACCAACATATAATTTCAGAAATGTTTCATCCTCCTTTCTCTTTGCCCTTTAATTAGCAGCTTCCTCAGCCTCTAGCTGGCAGTTTTGTGGTCTTTACTTTCCCTGTCATCTCACCTCTGCCAAACAATTTTTAGTTGAAGAAATTTCTTCATGAAAATCCTTTCTCATGCAGATAATCAGCCCTCAATTTACAAGTTCTATAAATTTCGATTTTCATATATTAAATTGTCTTAACAGAGGTCACACAATGAGATGAAGGGAGACATCCTGTGTTGATAAGATTCCTAGGGGGAGTCTATTTAAAAAGGTCACTTTCAAATAAAAGCTAGACTCTGATCTAATTGCAGTTGGTATTAAGGGGCTAATAGAGATCTGATATCAGACTTGGGAAGGGCATAGTTCATGGCTCACATTAGGGAAAAATAATGAATAAGGATTTTTACCAAAGTTAAGGACTTTGAAGGACAAAGAGTAAAGGAAGATTATCTTTAATAATATTAGAAAATATTAAGGAAGAGGAAGACTGAGGGCCTAAGTATCCATTAAATATAAGAAATAATAGAACTAAGAAAACATTGGTACGATTTATGTCAGAGAATGTTTTGCCTGTGTTCTCTTCTAGGAGTTTTATGGTGTCATGTCTTATACTTAAGTCTTTAAGGCATCTTGAGTTCATTTTTGTGTATGGTGTGAGGGTGTGTTCTAACTTCATTGATTTACATGCTGTCCAACTTTCCCAACACCACTTGCTGAAGAGACCATCTTTTTTCCGTTGTATATTATTGCCTCCTTTGTCGAACATTAATCGACCGTAAGTGTGTGGGTTTATTTTGGGCTCTCTATTCTATTCCATTAATCCATATGTCTGTTTTTGTGCCAATACCACACTGTTTTGATTACTGTGGCTTTGTAATATTATCTAAAGTCTGGGAGAGTTATGCCTCCTGCTTTGTTCTTTTTCCTCAGGATTGCTTCAGCAATTCTGGGTCTTTTGTGGTTCCATATAAATTTTAGGATTATTTGTTCTAATTCTGTGAAAAAAAGTATGGGTAATTTGACAGGGATCGCATTAAATCTGTAGATTGCTTAGGTAATATGGCCATTTTAAGGAGATTAATTCTTCCAATCCAGGAGCATGGGATATCTTTCCATTTCTTTGAATCATCTTCAGTTTCCTTTATTAATGTTTTATAGTTCTCAGCATATAAAGCTTTCAGTTATACATATGTATACATTCTTTTTTATATTATTTTCCATTATGGTTTATCGCAGGATATTGAACATAGTTCCCTGTGCTATACAATAGGACCTTGTTCTTTATCTATTTCATATACAGTAGTTTGTATCTGCTAATCCCAAACTCCTAATTATTCCCCCCACCCCAGCCTTTTCTCCTTTGGTAACTATAAGTTTGCTTTCTGTGTCAGACGGATTCTACCTCATGTTGTCAAGATGGCTATGGCAGCCCCAGCCTGTGCCTTCTCAGGTCCAAGTCCACTGGAAAAAATGTCTACTCTTGTTCTCTAAGGTCTTAACAAAAGGTTCATGCTGCCCCATTGGTTCTGATGGACTCACGTGCCCAACACTGAGCCAATCCTGAGGCTGCTGTGGGGCACTGGCTGGCTTAGGCCTTAGAACCAGCAGGGGGGTCCTACCTGAACCACAGCATGAATGTTGGGAGGGCTTGTTTTCCTGATAAAATTAGGAAAGGGGCACATGGGAGCAGCTCAGACCATGAGAGTGTCTTGCTTCAGATGCCTGAGGTAAACACGTACAGACCAGTGTGTTAGAGGGGCTGCTGGTGGGCTGTTCCCTGTACTCTCTTGCCTAGCTAGCTCAAGGCCATCCAGAATACATACACACATCATTTAATGCAGGTGTCCTTCCCACATTCTGCCAAAAATCAGATGTGTAAAGTTGAGTGTGCACGTGTGAACAGAAGGCAAGAGACGGTGGTAGTATTTTTGTTGTTTTGTTGCTTAGTTTCATTTAAAAATCTTTTTGCTTTCTTTGTGTTTTTAATTAACTTCTGGCTTTCCCCTTAACATCTTACTCTAAGAAGAAATGAGATGTAATTACATTCATAAGAGAATCTCAGTTGTTAGTTTGAGAAATTTCATCTGTGCCTCTGACAACCACTGGCTGACAGTGAGGAAAATGATGGTGAAGGAAATCTGATAGACTTTTCCATGGACATGCCCAGTGTGGCATCTGTAGAAATAGATGATCTTAAAGGTAAAATAGATGATGTACATAATGCAATCCAAACTTAAAGTTGTGTGTATGTATGTGTGAACATATATATGTACAAATATATACACGTATTCATATCCATCTATGCATACTTTGAAATATTACACAGGATATGTCTTTATCTAAAAAATACCTTCAACACCCATGTTAAAGCCAGTTTTCTATGCATTATTTTCAATTTAATACTCTATCTAAACTTAGCATAGGAAAGACCCTTGTGTGGCAGTTAGGAGGCCTGGGACACATTTATCTCTGCAGTTCAATCCTTGTAAGACTTAAAAAAAAAAAAAAAAAAACCTTCCTCTTTCTGAGCCTCACTTTCCTCATTTTTAAAAGGAAAAGGCAGGACAAGATGGTCTCTTTCAGATCTAGAATTCCATGGTTCTCTAGACCCTCCCATTGGGAATATCATGAAGTCCAATGCTGTGCAACTAGGAAATAAATCTAACATTGAAGTGAGTCATATAGAATAATTCAAACAACAAAGAATAATGTGTACATCAAAGTCACTCACCCTGTAAGTGGATAGTGTTGGACATGTTGATGAAATTCCATCTAGGATTTTCTTTGCCTCTGTGCCCAAAGATACATGCATATGATTTTACATATGTTAAGATTGACTATACTTGCTGTTCTGTAACCTGCTGGTCAAAGACTTAATTTGCTCTTACTAAAACTATAAATTCACGGCCTTTTACCAGCTGGGATCTAGGTGCTGCCCAGCATGCTCTCTGTTTCCTTAGTCAGCTCTCTCTGCTGTTTAGGGGGACTGTTTCAAACTGGGCCACATCGTAAACTTCAGCCACATCCATCTCTCCCTTCCCTGCCGGCAGATGTGCTCATTTCCTACTTCCAGAGAAGAGAGAACCCGTTTCTTTCAATTTCCTGCTGTAAAGCCCACTTACATAACTTACCCGTGTTCACGCACATCCTTTTCTCCTTCCTTTGTGAAAGAGGTTCCAGGCCTGCTCATTACTGTTCTGTCCACCTGTGTCCTAGCTCCCTGCCTCTCCCAGAGTGGCCTTGCCCCATCCAAGTCTGCTGTACTGAGCTCCCCAAAGGTCTCCACTCCCGGCCCACTAGCCCCATCTCAGTTCTTTGAAAAGGGCAACTTCTTTCCTGTCCTAGGATTCGTTCTTGTCCCTGTTTCTGAAATGGTCTTTCCTCCACTCTCCCCAGGGCTGGCCACATTCCATCTTTCACATTTCCATTTCCTTTGCAAGTGCTTCTGTAACAGTCTCAGGAGATGTCTCTTCACCTTGATAGATTCTATATCAGTACCACACTTGTTTCTTTCACAGCAGTGATCACAGTAGACATTGTAGGATTCTTGGGTTGTTCCTTTGTTCTTGTCTCTCTCACAGAGTTAGAAACTTCATAACGGCAGAAACTCTGTTTTAACAACTAAGGTATACTCAGGGCCAAGCAGAGTACCAAATACTGTTATCATGTGTTGATCGAATGAATGAATGAATGAACAAATATCTTCCTAACTTGGGAAACATTTCACTTGAAGAAAAGTTGACCTAATGTTTTTTTGTTTTTTGGGGTTTTTTAAAATAAATTTTATTTATTTATTTATTTATTTTTGGCTGAGTTGGATATTCGTTGCTGCATGTGGGCTTTCTCTAGTTGCGGTGAGCGGGGGCTACTCTCCGTTGCGGTGCATGGGCTTCTCACTGCAGTGGCTTCTCTTGTTGCAGAGCACGCGCTCTAGGCGTGCGGGCTTCAGTAGTTGCAGCACATGGGCTCAGTAGTTGTGGCTCGTGAGCTCTAGAGTGCAGGCTCAGTAGTTGTGGCGCATGGGCTTAGTTGCTCTGCGGCATGTGGGATCTTCCCAGACCACGGATCGAACCCGTGTCCCCTGCATTGGCAGGCGGATTGTTAACCACGGCACCACCAGGGAAGCCCCCTGACCTAATGTTTTATCTAGGCCAGACTCGTAAACATTTAGAGATTAAATTTTGTGGTATTACCCCAAAGTCTTCATGATTCTAATCCAGGTCTTCTTGAAAAGTTTGCACTGTCTTCTCAGAACCAATTGAATGTCACATACACGTTCACCTGAAAAGTAAGATATGAATAGACATTTTAATATGTTATATGAATTTAACCCTTTTCCTTACTTGTGTGGTAAGAAATTAATATGGAAGAATTTCCATTTGAAATTGCCCTTACTTCATGGATATGATATAACACTGGAGAGTTCTGACAACGTTCTGCCGGGTCAAAACTTGTTGTAGCCTATTCAAGAGGCTTTAAGTAACACATTTTCACAGACATGTGAATTTGGGATTTAGAAAAACTACTTAATTCTGTAAGGTCATTTTATTTTTGTCACTCTACTTTGAGTCCAGTAAGTTAGGAGATGTTTAGTGAATGACTGAGTGAGGGAATGAACCATTATTAGCTGGTTGGTGTAACAGAACTTTTAGACCCTAACAACTTATCCGTACATTTCAGAAATTGTAATTACTAATTTTTTTACTGACTTTCTGCATGGAAATGGCATCACTTTGAGAGACAGAAATTTTTAATTGTAGTTTTGTGCTTTACTCTGTGACCTTGTTGTTCTCTGTTTCCCCCTCTGTAAAATGAAGATGCAGGACTCGGTTTTACAGAAATTCCTACCATTTCAAAGAAATTGTAATCCAAAAGCCAGGAGCAGTAACAGTGCTAGAAAACATGTATTATGGAAAAGTCGGGAGAACAAAGGGCATTGTTTGGATAAGCATGCTGGATGTGGATTGGATTCTTAACTCAAAATAACCTAATTACTTAGACTGCATTTGGAAGTTTATACCCATCAGAAATTTCTTTCAATTATAGAAAATATTTTACATATTTTGGACTTATTTTTTTTTAAATATCAACATTTTATAGCCTTTTCATTTTGTCAAAATATGCCTTCGGGGGCTTAGTCCAATTCTGACCTATAAATACAGTAACACTTTTCTTTATCATCTTAGTATGTAAGTAAAACTTATTTTATTGTAGGAAAATGAGGCTCCTGGGGAAAATATCAAAGAGGAAAGTGTGCTTTATTCTCTCTCTAATCTTGCTTTGTTGACAATTGTGAGGGTCACATATTTCAGTAAGAATCCATTTCTATCTCTGTAATAGATTAATGTGATTACTGTTACAAAGATTATGAAAGTCAAGTTGTGGGCACAGAGAAAGGAGCAATTAATTTTGAGCCCCTGAAGGATGAGTGGTATGTGTGTCCAAATCTCCTGCGAGTTTGCTGGTTTCTTAAAAATGTGGATTGTGCTTTATTTTGTCTGTCATTCCAATACCCAGTTCATTGCTTAGCACATGGTAGGTGCTTACGCTTTATCATCTAGAGCGGGAGAAACTCTCTCTGCTTCCCTTTTAGGGAGAAGAGTTTAAATTTCTAGCCCTTTGTATATGCATGGAAGTTCTCTGTGTGTGTACACGCATGTCTCCGTGTGGGTAGCCAGTCTGAACACAAAGAAAACACCCCTTGAATAAAATCAGCTGAAGGTTTCCTTGTGCCCTAACATTAGAAGCTCCCAGTGGGCCCTCTGAAGTTTCCCTTGAAGGGGGCAGCTAAAAAGCAGCCATGTCATGCTGGCTGCCAGGGAATTTGCAGTTCTCAGCTCTAAGGAGGTTAATGTTGTGGCTGTTCTTGTCACCAAGGCAGTCCACCCTTGTTACTCACCCAGTGAGGTCTGTGACAACAGTCAGTGGGGAGAGATGTTGCCTTGCAGTGTCCCTGCTTGGCCAGAATGCTAGGAAATTATTCCTAATGGAGGAATAGTAGGAGAACCAACACCAGTTGGAGAGGTTCACAGCAATCCTCTGCATTCAGGGCTTAGAGGAATATAGGGTTCCCATGATATCACCCGCAAACATTTGTATAGATGCTGAAGATACGAGCACATGTAACAGAGGAGATGGACACACACTTTTGAGAGCCACATATGGACTGGTTACTGTGGTAGGCACTTTACTTTCTATAACTCATTGATTTCCTATAGATTTTCAAGTAAGTGGTGGTATTTCCACTTTCCAGATGAGGAAACAAAGTCAGAGAGGAGAAGCACTCTCTTGAGGTCATATAGTTTGAAGAGGATAAAAGAGAGCTTGGATCCATATCCACTTGGTACCCCAAAAATCTGCATGCTTGACCACTGGTCTGTACCGCCTCCACAAATATAAATGTACTTAGAAGTGTTGCATTACTGATCATATAAAGGCTTTTTTAATATAGGTCTTTAGGTCTTTAATCCCCACAATGATTCTGTGAGTTAGGTGACTCCGTCCCCATCTTACAAAGGAAAAACTAAAGTGCTAAGAGCCAAGTCACTTGCCCATGACACTCAGCCTTTCGGTGTTACAGCTTAGATCTGTGTGGGGTCAAAGGCCAAGCCCTTTTCACTCAATCCCAGTGTCTCCCCTGCCCTTGAGAAGCTCCTCACAGAGATGAATAGACACAGATGTAAAGAGATTTACAAGTCCCCATCTAAGACTTACTTGCTTCTTAAGAGTGATCTTTTCTGGAAGAGGCTGCAAAGTCACGGTAAGAGCCACCTGTCCATGGGGCATTTCTCCTGCATAATCATCCCCTTAAGGAACGGGGCGAGGCCATTCATTGGGCATGATCCAGTAAGAGTTTGCTCAGGTAGACACTGAAAAGAAAAGATCGGAAGATAAGACCTTAAACCTCAAAGCGACCTCTTTTTCAAGATCCAGGAAAGGCTCAAACAGAAAGAGTAGTTTAAGCACATCAATAGAATTCAAGTAGCAGGACTCTAGCTGCAGAGCCACTGTGCCATTTGTCAGGGCAGATCTTTTGACATTGGTTCCTTTTGAAACAACAACAGAGCTTTTGAATCCTTAGCAAGCTTTCTCTCCAGGGCAAAATGCTCAAAAGCTGGCTCCAGAGGAAATAAGAAGGGGCCAATGGAATAATATAGATTGACTCAAGGATTAGCGATGCTCACTTTGCAATGGACAGTCCACCATTTTTCTCTTCATTTTGTGGTTTCAGTTTCTAAACTTCTGGGTCCTTTGGCAAAACAGCTGGGAACTGGATGAAACATACTCAGTTCCATGAGCATTTACTGAACTCCTACTGTGATAGAAAGATGAAAGATGAAATTAAGTCTCTGTCCTTGAACTTGATAATTGTTGAGATAAAATATATACAGTTCAGTGATTCAGTTAAGATGGCAGAGTAGAAGGACGTGTGCTCACTCCCTTTTGCAAGAGCACCAGAATCACAACTAAATGCTGAACAGTCATCAACAGGGAGACACTGGAACTAACCAAAAAAGATACCCCACATCCAAAGACAAAGGAGAAGCCGCAATGACATGGTAGGAGGGACGCAATCACAATAAAAGCAAATCCCATAACCCCTGGGTGGGTGAGTCACAAACTGGAGAACAATTATACCACAGAAGTCCACCCACTGAAGTGAAGGTTCTGAGCTCCACATCAGGCTTCCCCACCTGGGGATCCGGCAATGGGAGGAGGAATTCCCAGAGAATCGGATTTTGAAGGCTAGCAGGATTTGATTGCAGGTCTTTGACAGGTCTGGGGGAAACAGAAACTCCACTCTTGGAGGGCACACACAAAGTAGTGTGTGCATCAGCACCCAGGGGGAAGGAGCAGTGACCCCATGGGAGACTGAACCAGACCTACCTGCTAGTGTTGGAGGGTCTCCTGCAGAGGCGGGGGTGGCTGTGGCTCACTGTGAGGACAAGGACACTGGCAGCAGAAGTTCTGGGAAGTACTCCTTGGTGTGAGCCCTCCCAGAGTCCACCATTAGCCCCACCAAAGAACCAGGTAGGCTCCAGTGCTGGGTTGCCTCAGGCCAAACAACCAACAGGGAGGGAACTCAGCCCCCCAATCAGCAGACAAGCAGATTAAAGTTTTACTGAGCTCTGTCCACCAGAGCAACACCCAGCTCTATCCACCACCAGTCCCTCCCATAAAGAAACTTGTGCAAGCCTCTTAGATAGCCTCATCCACCAGAAGGCAGACAGCAGATGCAAGAAGAACTACAGTCCTGCAACTTGTGGAACAAAAACCACATTCACAAAAAGATAGACAAGATGAAAAGGCAGAGGGGTATGTACCAGATGAAGGAACAAGATAAAACTCCAGAAAAACAACTAAATGAAGTAGAGATAGGCAACCTTCCAGAAAAAGAATTCAGAATAATGATAGTGAAGATGATCCAGGACCTCGGAAAAAGAATGGAGGCAAAGATGGATAAGATGCAAAAAATGTTTAACAAAGACCTAGAAGAATTAAAGAACAAACAAACAGAGATGAACAGTACAATAACTGAAATGAAAACTACACTAGAAGGAATCAATAGCAGAATAAGTGAGGCAAAAGAATGGATAAGTGACCTGGAAGACAGAATGGTGGAATTCACTGCCGTGGAACAGAATAAAGAAAAAAGAATGAAAAGAAATGAAGACAG
This sequence comes from Balaenoptera acutorostrata, assembly GCF_949987535.1. NCBI lineage: Eukaryota > Metazoa > Chordata > Mammalia > Artiodactyla > Balaenopteridae > Balaenoptera > Balaenoptera acutorostrata. The sequence continues at coordinate 26,923,967 of NC_080073.1, read as the reverse complement.
CCTAAGAGACCTCTGGGACAACATTAAATGCACCAACATTCGCATTATAGAGGTCCCAAAAGGAGAAGAGAGAGAGAAAGGACCTAAGAAAATATTTGAAGAGATTATAGTTGAAAACTTCCCTAACATGGGAAAGGAAATAGCCACCCAAGTCCAGGAAGCACAGAGAGTCCCAGGCAGGATTAACCCAAGGAGAAAAACACCAAGACACATAGTAATCAAATTGCCGAAAATTAAAGACAAAGAAAAATTATTAAAAGCAGCAAGGGAAAAACAACAAATAACATACCAGGGAACTCCCATAAGGTTAACAGCTGATTTCTCAGCAGAAACTCTGCAAGCCAGAAGGGAGTGGCATGATATATTTAAAGTGATGAAAGGGAAAAGCCTACAACCAAAATTACTCTACCCGGCAAGGATCTCATTCAGATTCGACTGAGAAATCAAAAGCTTTACAGACAAGCAAAAGGTAAGAGAATTCGGCACCACCAAATCAGCTCTACAGCAAATGCTAAAGGAACTTCTTTAAGTGGGAAACACAAGAGAAGAAAAGGACCTACAAAAATAAACCCAAAACAATTCAGAAAATGGTCATAAGAACATACATATCAATAATTACCTTAAATGTCAATGGATTAAATGCTCCAACCAAAAGACACAGGCTCGCTGAATGGATACAAAAACAAGACCCATATATATGCTGTCTTCAAGAGACCCACTTCAGACCTAGGAACACATACAGACTGAAAGTGAGGGGATGGAAAAAGATATTCCATGGAAGTGGAAATCAAAAGAAAGCTGGAGTAGCAATACTCATATCAGATAAAATAGACTTTAAAATAGTGTTGGGACTTCCCTGGTGGCGCAGTGGTTAAGAATCCGCCTGCCAATGCAGGGGACACGAGTTCAATCCCTGGTCCAGGAAGATCCCACATGCCGTGGAGCAACTAAGCCCGTGAGCCACAACTACAGAGCCTGCGCTCTAGAGCCTGCAAGCCACAACTACTGAGCCCGTGTGCCACAACTACTGAAGCTTGCGCACCTAGAGTGTGTGCTCTGCAACAAGAAAAGCCACCACAATGAGAAGACCGTACACTGCAATGAAGAGTAACCCCCAGTCACTGCAAGTAGAGAAAGCCCACATGCAGCAATGAAGACCCAACACAGCTAAAAATAAATAAATATATATATTTTTTTTAAAAAAGGAAAAAAACAGGTTTAATAAAAAATAAATAAGTAAAACAAAGAATGTTATAAGAGACAAGGAAAGACACTACATAATGATCAAGGGATCAATCCAAGAAGAAGATACAATTATAAATATATATGCACCCAACATAGGAGCACCTCAGTACATAAGGTAAATGCTAACAGCTATAAAGGAGAAAATCGACAGTAACACAGTAACAGTGGGGGACTTTTACACCTCACTTACACCAATGGACAGATCATCCAGACAGAAAATTAATAAGGAAACATGAGATTTAAATGACACAGTAGACAAGATATATTTAATTGATATTTATAGGACATTCCATCCAAAAACAGCAGATTACGCTTTCTTCTCAAGTGCACACGGAACATTCTCCAGGATAGATCACATCTTGGGTCACAAATCAAGCTGTGGTAAATTTAAGAAAATTGAAATCATATCAAGCATCTTTTCCGACCACAATGATGTGAGATTAGAAATCAATTACAGGGGAAAAAATGTAAAAAACACAAACACATGGAGGCTAAACAATACGTTACTAAATAAGCAAGAGATCACTGAAGAAATCAAAGAGGAAATCAAAAAATACCAAGAGACAAATGACAACAAAAACACGACGATCTGAAATCTATGGGGTGCAGCAACAGCAGTTCTAAGAGGGAAGCTTATAGCAATAAAATCCTACCTCAAGAAACAAGAAAAATCTCAAGTAAACAATCTAACCTTACACCTAAAAGAACTAGAGAAAGAAGAACTATCAAAACCCAAAGTTAGTAGAAGGAAAGAAATCATAAAGATCAGAGCACAAATAAATGAAATAGGAAAAAAGAAAACAATAGCAAAGATCAAGAAAACTAAAAGCTGGTTCTTTGCAAAGGTAAACAAAATTGATAAACCTTTAGCCAGACTCATGAAGAAAAAGAGGGAGAGGACTCAATAAAATTAGAAATGAAAAAGGAGAAGTTACAATGGACACCGCAGAAATGCAAAGCATCATAAGAGACTACTACAAGCAACTCTATGCCAATAAAATGGACAACCTGGAAGAAGTGGACAGATTCTTAGAAAGGTATAACCCTCCAAGACTGAACCAGAAAGAAATAGAAAATATGAACAGACCAATCACAAGTAATGAAATTGAAATTGTGATTAAAAATCTTCCAACAAACCAAAGTCCAGGACCAGATGGCTTCACAGGTGAATTCTATCAAACATTTAGAGAAGAGCTAACACCCATCTTACTCAAACTCTTCCAAAAAATTGCAGAGGAAGGAACACTCCCAAACTCATTCTATGAGGCCACCATCACCCTGATACCAAAACCAGACAAAGATACAACAAAAAAAGAAAATTCGAGACCAATATCACTGATGAATATGGATGCAGAAATCCTCAACAAAATACTAGCAAACAGAATCCAACAACACATTAAAAGGATCATACACCATGATCAAGTGGGATTTATCCCAGGGATGCAAGGATTCTTCAATATATGCAAATCAATCAATGTGATACACCATATTAACAAATTGAAGAATAAAAACCATATGATCATCTCAATAGATGCAGAAAAAGCTTTTGACAAAATTCAACACCCATTTATGATAAAAACTGTCCAGAAAGTGGGCATAGAGGGAATCTACCTCAACATAATAAAAGCTATATACGACAAACCCACAGGAAACATCATTCTCAGTGGTGAAAAACTGAAAGCATTTCCTCTAAGATCAGGAACAAGACAAGGATGTCCACTTTTGCCACTATTATTCAACGTAGTTTTGGAAGTCCTAGCCGTGGCAATCAGAGAAGAAAAAGAAATAAAAGGAATCCAAATCGGAAAAGAAGAAGTAAAGCTGTCACTGTTTGCAGATGACATGATACTATACATAGAGAATCCTAAAGATGCCACCAGAAAACTACTAGAGCTAATCAATGAATTTGGTAAAGTAGCAGGATGCAAAATTAATGCAAAGAAATCTCTTGCATTCCTATATACTAACAACAAAAGATCAGAAAGAGAAATTAAGGAAACAATCCCATTCACCATTGCAACAAAAGAATAAAATACCTAAGAATAAACCTACCTAAGGAGGTGAAAGACTTGTACTCAGAAAACTATAAGACACTGATGAAAGAAATCAAAGATGACACAAACAGATGGAGAGATATACCATGTTCTTGGATTGGAAGAATCAATATTGTGAAAATGACTATACTACCCAAAGCAATCTACAGATTCAGTGCAATCCATATCAAATTACCAATGGCATTTTTTACAGAACTAGAACAAAAATATTTCACAATTTGTATGGGACACAAAAGACCCCGAATAACCAAAGCAATCTTGAGGGGAAAAAAACGGAGCTGGAGGAATCAGACTCCCTGACTTCAGACTATACTACAAAGCTACAGTAATCAAGACAATATGGTACTGGCACAAAAACAGAAACATAGATCAATGGAACAAGATACAAAGCCCAGAGATAAACCCACACACCTATGGTCAACTAATCTATGACACAGGATGCAAGGATATACAATGGAGAAAAGACAGTCTCTTCAGTAAGTGGTGCTGGGAAAACTGGACAGCTACATGTAAAAGCATGAAACTAGAATACTCCCTAACACCATACACAAAAATAAACTTTAAATGGCTTAAAGACCTAAATGTAAGACTGGACACTATAAAACTCTTAGAGGAAAACATAGGAAGAACACTCTTTGACATAAATCACAGCAAGATCTTTTTTGACCCACCTCCTACAGTAATGGAAATAAAAACAAAAATAACACATGGGACCTAATAAAACTTAAAAGCTTTTGCACAGCAAAGGAAACTATAAAAAAGATGAAAGACAACCCTCAGAATGGGAGAAAATATTTGCAAACGAATCAATGGACAAAGGATTAATCTCCAAAATATATAAATAGCTCATGCAGCTCAATATTAAAAAAACAAACAACCCAATCAAAAAATACGCAGAAGACCGAAATAGACATTTCTCCAAAGAAGACCTACAGATGGCCAAGAGGCACATGAAAAGGTGCTCAACATCACTAATTATTAGAGAAATGCAAATCAAAACTACAATGAGGTATCACCTCACACCAGTTAGAATGGGCATCATCAGAAAATCTACAAACAACAAATGCTGGAGAGGGTGTGGAGAAAAGAGAACCCTCTTGCACTGTTGGTGGGAATGTAAATTGATACAGCCACTATAGAGAACAGTATGGAGGTTCCTTCAAAAACTAAAAATAAAATTACCATATGACCCAGCAATCCCACTCCTGGGCATATACCCAGAGAAAACCATAATTCAAAAAGACACATGCACCCCAGTGTTCATCGCAGCACTATTTACAATAGCCAAGTCATGGAAGCAACCTAAATGCCCATCGACAGACGAATGGATAAAGAAGATGTGGTACATATACACAATGGAATATTAGCCATAAAAAAGAACGAAATTAGGTCATTTGTAAAGACATGGATGGACCTAGAGACTGTCATACAGAGTGAAGTAAGTCAGAAATAGAAAAACAAATATCATATATTATCGCATATATGTGGAATCTAGAAAAATGGTACAGATGAACCAGTTTGCAAGGCAGAAATAGAGACACAGATGTAGAGAAAAAAACATATGGACACCAAGGGGGAAAAGCGGGGAGGGGGTTGGTGGTGGTGGGATGAATTCGGAGATTGGGTTGACATATATACACTAATATGTATAAAATAGGTAACTAATAAGAACCTGCTGTATAAAAAAAATAAAATAAAATTCAAAAAAATTATACACAGTTCATTGTCAACTAAAAAAATGCACAGCCTACAAGCTGACAGTTATGTTTTATTCCTGGACCTTACTTAGGACTATGACCCAGGAGACAACCTCCCAGATAGCTCTGAGGAACTGTTCCCAAGAGGTAAGGGAGGAACCAGGATATATAGGAGTTTTTGCTCGGGGAGGGGTGGGCGGCGGGTGGGGGGGGGCGAAGACTTGTAGTCAAACATCAAAAGATTACTGCTAATCACAAAAAAACAGACATCTCAAGTTCATGATCTCAGTCTGGGCTCATTGAAATTATTTCTTTGATTTGCATCTCAGCTATCTAGGGCCAGTATCCTGTTTTTCTCCATCCTGAATTCCCCTCGGGGCGCACCGTTAAGGTGGCTCCAGTGGCTGATGGCTTGTTGCGGGGAATGGCAGGCAACATTCTTTGTTTACTGAAATAGCAGGCAGCATTCTTTGTCCACACCAGAATGCCTCAGTTCTGTTGGAAAGTACTCCTTTATACTCACAGAGTTATTTATTCCTGAGAGGTGATTTCCTGCTAAGACATCAGGAAAGGCTTCTTGGAGGAGGAAACATTTGAGTAGTTGTTCTGGATTTAAAGACTATAGGACCTGGTGAGTTATAAATAGAATGGTGGTTCTAGAATAGGGGGGGGAAAGCAAAAGCAAAAGACACAAATGAAAGAAGGTACATTCAAAGAGATTATATTAAAGTAAGTTCAAAATAGGACAGGAAGTAATGCTTGACTTTCCTTCAGCACTTACTTTGTTCCAAGAATTACAAGTTTTTCACATGCATTCTCTCATTTATACTCAGAACCTCTCCATGAGATAGGTATTATTGTTTGCATTTTACTGACGAGGACAGTGAGGCCCAGAAAGGTTAAGTAACTTGCTCAAGTCACACAGTAGACAGCAGACTCATCATTTAACCCCGATCTGATTGCAAAATCCTAATGTTTAGCCACGGACAATATACTGCCTCAGTAGATAGTCCTTTGTGGCTGGAATATTGGCCAATAGCAAGAAGTAATACTATTGAAAATTTAATAGTAATTATTATAACTATCACCTGCCTCCAAGGAGTATTTTCAGTGTAAAGGTACGAGGCAAATTACTTTGATCTGACTTGATCCCCACCACAGTTGTGTAAGTATCATTAATCTCATTTTAAGATGAGTAAACTGAGAGAGTAACTAACTTGATAAAAGGATGTTAAGGGAGCAGTAGATCTGAATCAGTATCAGTGACCTCAACCATTACATTGTATTGCTTCCTAAGACTGGGACCAGATGACTCCTGTAGCTAACATGGAAATATTAAGGTTTGTGAGCTGGGAGATGATACGGCTTGATCTGGGCTTTTGAATGATTAACCTGGAACTGGCATTGGATAGATTATATTGATAGAATGGAAAATCAGAAGAGAGAGAGCAGTTTTAGGACCTACTGCAAGAGTCCATGTAAGAGGTCCTATCCAGGTGAGATGTGTGGTCCAGGTGGTTGGTCCTGAAAGCTGAAAGTGCAACAGAGACCCCTGGGAGGAGAGACAGGAAGCATACGGTATTGGGTCTATGAATGATAAGGGTGGCTCTTTGGTGCCTTGAAATCTGGATCTCTTGCTAGAGAGAGAGGCTGCCTATAGTGAATCTGCTGGCCCTTGAGCTAGGAGCTATTTAGTATGGAGAGAACTTGGAGCTGTGATTACCAGACACTGGGTTGCAGCTGCAGCCACCCAGAATTAGCCTGGCCAGATGGTGATGGGTAACTGGCTGTTGTCCACGGACCTCGAGAGAGAACACAACAAATATCACAAGAGAGAGGCGCATGGCTTCCCATAGACCCAGGTACCTTGCGTTGTGCGTTTCTGATTCTCTCAAGGTATTTTCTTCCCATTTTATCTCAGTTATATGAACTCAGATTGATAATGGTGAAGAATGCTTTATACAAATCAGATTTTCTTTTAATGAGGCCATCTGGTAGGTTGTCTGGATTTGTATATCCTGATAGCCAAAAAGTCCTCCCAGCAGGTAAGAAGCTGAAAAATTCTCTGCTTGTACAGTATTAGTAAAAACTATTTATAGCATGGCAGAACAGCCGCTGCAATTACAACTTAATTCTGGGGTGACGAGAGACAGGATGTTAATTAGATCTCTCAGATAATGGTAATGACCACTGACTAGTACCAGGCATTTTTTTCACATGTAAAAGGTATGAATTCTCAGCATGACTCACTTGGGGTATACAAGAAACATAACTTAACAGTTTCTTTGATAAAATAATTTGAGCCCACAATCTACCTAGTGATCAGAACATCATCCACATACTTTGAAGAAAGGTGTGATTCCGAAATGTGTTAGTCAGGCCAGGTTTGGGATTCAATCATGTTCAGAATCACCCTTCCTCCAGTGTATTCCTCCTTTTGACCCGGGGAGGGTACTAAGCCCAGGAGAGCTTACTAAAGTGCCAACCTGGTGACAGTAGGGAGTGGATGTCCACCTCTCTGTCTGGACCTGCAGGCCCTCTGCTAGCCTCCTACACTCAATGTAAATTCATTTAATCAGATCTTTATAAACCTGCAAATAGAGACCAGATAATCTGCCAGTTCTGACTGGTCCCCATTAGACTCCTGGCTCAGATAACCTGGTGAGGTGAAGCTCAATCCTCCTGTTATTCCCAGTGGAAACTATCTACACAGCGGGCATCTGACACTTAGCTCCTTGTGCCTGTAACAAGACCTGGTACAGGTCCATTTACCTCTCCTCAGCCAACTTTCACTTCCCCCTTAAGACCCAGGGGAAATTTTGCAGGTCCCATCCTCACAACACTTTAGGGCTCTGGAGGTCTTGGGACTATAAGAGGAGATTCATTTCGTCTCCATACCCGTGTGTCTGAGATGGAACCAGAAGCTGAGAAATTGTCATTTTTATTCATTGGTCCACTTCTGAGGACTCCAGCCCCAGGACAAATGGTGACCCATGTCTCCCCACATGAATGGGCCTGAGCCAGGGTGAGTAAAAGAAGAGATTGGTAAAGACCTCAAATTATGATTCTGCCACACATGGGTGATCTCTAATCTCCACAGCACCTCTTGGTCATGGAATCAATGACTTTAATGAGAAAAATGAGGCCTTGAAAAGTTAAGGGACATGTTAGAGGTCCCACTAAAGCCAGCAGCGGTGCAGGAGTTTGGAGAGAGCTGTTTGACTGCAAACGGTGAGCTCTTACCCATCACTCTACAGGTAGTAGAGGCAGAGGCTGGCTTATGTTAATCACATAGAACTTATTTCTCAGGGTATGTATTTGGGACTGTTGTATGAACCAAATTACCTTGTGATGGAACGACTTTATTCTGCCATTATCAGCTATCAGGAGCAATAGTTAAGCCATGTCAGTGTTGTGAAAGTCTCCTTCATACAAATGGGATTATGCTGGGATTCCAAAGGACATCACCATTTCTTGTGGATTAAAAGGAACTTCAGAAGGTCACTGGTTAGGATTTTACTTTGTTTACTCCAGATCACCGAGTGGCCAGTCTTGTCCCAAAGGTGATATCCTGTCATGATGAAACTGAAAGCCTGGAAGCCTAGATTCTGGTCCTTGGTCTTCACCTTCCCACAATGATGCCCCGATACCCGTGTCTTCTTCATCCCCCATTGGTGTCTCTCTGTTAAATAGCACCAAGAAAGGGAGTTGTGGTTGTTAATAACTTGGAGATCTTCAGAAGAAAGCAGAAGTCCATGGCAAGAATTGCACTCAGTAACTCATGGAAGTAATTGAAGGGTTGTGCCTGTACTCTTGCTAATTAAGTTTACATTGGGCTGGTTTTAGGATGGTTAATATGGAAATATCTTGGATTTAAATGACCATCAGATCCATTTCCCCACTCCTAACCTTTACCAAAATTAGTAGTGATGTTTTCTCAATCCATTAGAAGACTAAATCCCTTCTATAAATAAAATGAACCACTGACATTTTATTTTTAGCATTTTGTTTTCTTTTTCAGTGACTTGATATATATTAATTACTAGCTATGTTAAAGTTGCAATCATTTGTGCAAATTGGGAGGGGGAAAATAGCCACTGACTATGACGAATGGAGATGAATATACACACTATAAAAGGAAATGTGCCTCCGCCAAAATGACTAAAATGAACAAAACAATACTACGTGATAACAAGGTTATAGAAGAATGACGTGATTACAAGGTTATAGAAGAATGAAAGCTTTCTTACACTGCTGGTTGGGGATGTCAGTGGATGTGACTTTGGATAACTAGTAGTACCTACTAAAGTAAATGTATATGTAGGTTCATGTGGAATATATGTAGGTATATCATATATATGCAGTATGTAATTGTATATAATATATATTATATACAGTAATATTATATATTATTATATATAATGTAATTTATATGGCCAAGCAGTTCTTAAGTATGTGTTCCCCAAAAGATACAAATAAATATGTTCATAACAGACTATTTGTAAAACCACACATGTTCATCAGTAGCATGATAGGCACATCCATTGTGGTGTGTTTATACACTGAACTACTTACAGCAAGAAGAATGATCAGACTATGAGTTCACACAACATGGATGAATTTCACACAAAAAAATAAAAAGAAACTAGATACAGAAGAGAATATGGTAGGTAATTCAATTTTAAAAATGATCTACAGTCTTGGAAGTCAAGACAATAGCTAACTTTGCTGGGAAGAGGGTAGGATGGGACTTCTGGGGTTCTGATAATATTCTTTTTGTTGATCTAGGAACTGAGTCGATAGATGTGTTCACTCTGTAAAAATTCATTGAGCTCTTTTGCACTTTTCTGTATGTAATAGGTCAAGAAATTTGCTTTGCAAAAGGCAGTGTGTGAAAAGGACCAGGAGAGGCCCAGATAGAAAAAGCAGAGCAAACTAAATATTGTTAACAAATGAATAAGATATAAATTGTGAAATTTTATTCAAACGTAGACTGTCACGTATGCTGAGTCTAAAATAGATTTTCATGGGCCCATCACTAGGTGTTAGCATTACTTTTATGAAAGTCTACAAATTTCATATCTGTCATAAGACCAGATATATCATTCAAGATGTTCAATACTAAGCCATAAAAAATATACATACCCTCAGAAAAACTGTGAGAGAAGCAGAGTTCCTTCTCACTTTCCCCTTTATCCCCAGGCTCTAGAAGCTCAGAGCCGTCCTCTCCCTCTTTGGGTCTGTCCAGATTCTTTTATTCAGGCAGCACATTTCACTACAATTAGGTGACCCGTTTAGCATTCCTAGCCTGAGTCAGCCCATTTCATATCAAATGAAACTGGTCTATATTTAAAAGGAGGAATTCATAATGTACCAGCATGATCTAAAAACTTAATCACTGGGTTGAGAGCTCCCGGCCCCAGTTCCCCTAACATGCCTGTTCTCTCTGGCTTTGACTCACAATCATGTGTTTTTTAAATGGACAAGAGGATGAGCATAAAAGCAAAATTGCTGGTGACTAAGAATAGTAGCCAGCAGTCCTGGGAAGAATGAAATGCTCTAGGGCTGAGCAGGAAAACTGTGGAGGCTTGTGCACTGTGGTCATGCAAACCAGCACATGACCGGAGGATGGATGTGACCTCTGAAGAACCGAATTCCCGAGAGCTGGTGTCTGAATCCACTATGATTAAATAAACCTGCCACGTTTGTTAGTGGCTTGTGTGTAGACACGAGTATTGGATGGCTTTACTTTTTTTCTGCCTTTTACTTATTATAATGTCCAGGAGAGGCCAGGACCTGTTTTTCCAAATTTACTGTCATATCTCCAACACTTATCAAATAAGATGCACTATAGTAACTGCACATTATATTTCTTATTTGAATGATTTGAATGCAATCTGTAAGTCAAATCCAACCTGCAGATGATCTCAGCTATCCCAGTTCTGGAGACTAGGACCAGTCCTCAAAGTCCTTAGTGCAAAAGTAATAATTATCATCAATGAGCCTAGAAAAATACACTGCCTGTTCAAGCAAATAAATGAAAGACTTGGACTATTCAGCAAACTGGCTCCAGAGCTCTCAATTCACAGTCGAGGGTTGTTTAAATATTAAAAATAATAGCTAATAATAATTGAAAGTTCACTATGTATCAGCCACTAACCATTTGACCTACATTATAATTTAATTTTCACAATAACCCACAGAGGTAACTACTCTTCTTAGGCCTATTTTACAGGTGAGAAAACTGAGGCACAGGGAGGTAACTTGCCTAAAATGGTACAGCCATTTAGTGGTCAAGTCAGTATTTGAACCCAGGATCTAAAATAGATAAATATATCTAAAATAGTCTAATCCTTTAACCAACCTGCTCTGCTAACCTTTAGCAAGTCATCATGATGTCATAATTTGCTAACCTGCTAAGCAAGTCATCATGATGTTGTAATTTGGAAGAAAATGGAATGAATTTGTTCTTAATACAAATTATTTCTTGAATCAGACCGAATCTCCAAATGTAATGCAACACATTTCTTGAGGAGAGGACTGTACTTCCTAATGACTAGTAAGGTTGATTACAAGTCTTAGGACCATCCTGGTTTACACCTGGGGCCTGGAACAGTTCACAGTATTCCTTTTCACTCACTAAAGTGTCTCGGGACAATAAACTATATGGTTACCCTATGAACATATTTGTCTTTGCCAAAGATGTCCAGACGTCTCAATTAAAGCTCAGGTGTCTAGAATCTATCAAGGATGAGACCAGTTTCTTCATCTGACCCGGGACTTTCAGGATCAAGACCAGGCTGCAGCTTGACTAGAAACAAGCTGTCCAGGCACCTCTGGGTTTTACCCACAAAGGGGATCCTTGGTTGGCCAAGCAGCCCCCTCTCTTACCTTCCCCTTATTAGAGCAGGGAAGTAACAGCACAGTCTTGAAATCAGATGGCCTGCAGGGGGCCATGTAACACCTTGTTCCCAGGGCTGTGGGCATCTGGGCAGAGATTTTAGCATCAATTTGGGCTGGCTGAGCTGAGAGAATCCTGTGATCTGACACGTGTCAGCTCAGCTGTGCCTGGTGTTGTCAGGAAGCTCAATGACCCTTTCTGGGCTTTAAAGTGCTTCTCAGCCCTCAGGAGCCTTTTATCCAGCCCATGTACCCTACAGAAAAGCAGTCCTGGGGCCCTGTCAGTCCTTGCTGGTGGGACTGGTCAGTCTCCTCCAGGTCCTTTGCGTGCATTCTTCTGAAACACACGACTTCAGGAACAGACCTCTACATAAGAGTTAAACGCCCCTCATGGGAATAGTGAGGACTCTTCTAATTGTGAGTGTTAAAAACATTCCTCAACTGGCTTAGGCAAAACAAACAAACAGACAAATAAAAAAATCCTTTAAACTCTGGGTTCAGATTCCTGCATGAGATATGGCTAGTTCCAGGATTTCAAATGATGTCTTTGGGATCTGTCTTTCTCCATCTCTTGGCTGTTCTTCCCTGTAATTGTAGACAGTTTCATCACACGCAGCCACAATGATCACAACCAGGTCCAAGCTTCCATAGTTCTTCATGCTTGAGACCTCAGAAAAAGAGACCACTGCTCTCTGTGTGCATTTCAGCCCTTAGATAAATGCTCTAACCCAACAAGAGATAAAAGAGGAGATGGTGAACACTTAAGAAGTGTTTTTATATGCTAGTCACAGTTTAATACTTTATTCACATGTATTAGTTCACTAATCTCTCCATAAGCTATATGAAAGAAAAATTATTATTAGTATTACTATCTCTATTTTACAGATAAGGAAACTGAGGTACAAACAGATTAATTTGTTCAAGGTCATATAGCTTGTAATTGGTGAGCTGATTTTTAAAAAATTTTATTGAAGTATAGTTGATTTACAATGTGTTAATTTCTTCTATACAGCAAAGTGACTCAGTTATACATATATATATTCTTTTTCATATTCTTTTCCATTATGGTTTGTCACAGGATATTGAATGTAGTTCCCTGTGCTATACAATAGAACCTTGTTTTTTATCCATCCTATATATAATAGTTTGCCTCTGCTAATCCCAAATTCCCATTCCTTCCCTCCCCTCCCCTCCCTCCCTGTTGGCAACCAGAAATCTGTTCTTTATGTCTGTGAATCTGTCTTTGTTTCATACATATGTTGATTTGTACTGTATTTTAGATTCCACATATAAGTGATATCTTATGATATTTGTCTTTCTCTTTCTGACTTATTAATGCTTTGCTTAGTATGATAATCTCGAGGTCCATCCAATGTGCTGCAAATGGCATTATTTCATTCTTTTTGATGGCTGAGTAGTATTCCATTGTATATATGTACCACATCTTCTTTAGGTGAGCTGATATTTGAACCCAGGGAGTCTAACTATGGATATCCCACTGTACCATAGAGGCATATAATGGATAGCTCCACCAGATGAGGAAGAAAGTTTTCTAAAATAAAACTTTCTGTTCAGACAAAAAAACTAACAATAATAGAGGTCACTAACATTGTCCAATAGACCTAAATCATACCTGTACAGGTCACTGAACCCTCCAATTCTTCATCCTCATTATAAGGAAAGTACTGGTCTAGATGAGGATCTGAAATATACAACACACATACCACAACCACCATTATGCCCATTCTATTCCCCTGGCAGACATTGCTAATCTATCATCACATTATTTGTCCCTTAAATCTGGATGCAGCCTCAGGATCCTTCTCCACACACTAATCCAGGGAGCCTTGCTAATTGGACAGAGTTTACAAGTGAAAATTAAACCTTTTGCCATTCTAGGATTAAAAGATCGCTAAAGACATTTCCAAGGCTAATGATTCAGAATTCTTCTGAGGCAGCTGAGGCAGCCAGAAAGCATAATTACAAAGCATAATCACAAGAGTTTATTAGTTGCTATGAGCAAGTGTAGTTCTAAGGATCCTTCAAGAATTCTCTAACGGATACTCCAGTTCATCCTGCCAGACTGTTTGGTTTTTTCCGTCCTTTTTCCTCCTCTTCTAATAAGAACAGAAATAGTGATCACATACCATAAACCCCTCTTCTTATATGTACATGTACATTTGTACCCACTCTCTGAAGTGCATTCCATTAGGACCCCTGAGACAAGCCAGCAGTCTCGAAGGGGTCTAGGGCTCCACTATAAACCCAGGTACATATTTTTACCTGGGGAGCTTGAAATAAATTCTTTACAGGGCCTGAACCTGTTCTCAGAAACTCTGGGTAGTACACTCTCCCACTTCCTTTATGAGAAAATGGAAACTTCGAGAGTTCAAGAGACTTTTCTAAAGTTACACAGCTGCAAGTAACAGAATTGGGTCCTGGATCTCAGGCTTCTAGCAACAAATCTACAAATACATACTGAGCTTTTCCAGTCCAGGTTGTGTGTTCAAACCTAGAAGCTGAGGGTTTGAAAGAGGCTTAAGACAGTGTTTCTATCTGGCATGTACTTTCTAATTGGCGAGACAGGACGAATAAAAACACTGATGAGGTAACAAGTAGGTGCTCTATGAATCCTGAAGTTACCTTTAGCTTGTGGGCAATATTGAGGGCTGTGCTTTCATCCTCTCCAGGCTGTGTTCTCTTTCAAATGATATCTAGCATATAGATCTAGAATAAAAAGTTCCAAACCAAGCAAGTGAGGAAGGGAATAAGAAGGCTGAGTCTTCTAATTGAACTTCCTGGAGTCTCATGCCTCCTTGCCTTGGAAACTTGAGGCTTGTGGTTCCCAGGGCATGGCTTTCTCTTTGCTCATGTCTCTGACTTATCCTTTACATGAAGCTCCAACCTCTCTTCAGCAGGAAAGTGTTCCCTGATGGCCACCTCCCACTCCTGCCCTCAAATTTGGTCCCCTTTATTGCCTGTGTGGCCCTGGGCAGCTCACCTGTGTTAGGCTCATAAAGTAACTGATCATTTAATGATTGTTTCTCACCCCGGAGTGTAAACTCCACGAGGGTCAAAATATGTCTGTCCCTTCTCCTGTTGGATCTCCAGGACTTAGTTCAGTACTTTGCTCAGAGTACCCCTTCAATATATTTATTGGAGGAAGAAAGAAGGGAAGGAGGATGCAAGAGAAAAGAAGAGTATACAACTTACGGTCTTAACCTTAATAATAATTATGAAAATGAGACTAACATTTATTGATCCCTTATGATGTCCCAGGCTGCTTCTCTCATTTCCCTCAGATGTAGGTTTCATCATTCCTATTTTGTAAATAAGAGATCAAAGCCCAGAAAGGTTTCATAACTCACCTAAAATCACTCTGCTATCAGGTGATGCATAGAGGATGTATCACCTCAGTCTGTCTGACTCCAAGGTTCTTCCTGGAGTCTATATCATTCAAGAGCGGAGTTTCTTACCATTGGCTCTATTGACATGTGGGGCCGCGTAATCCTTTATTGTTGGGACTCCCTTGTGCCCTGTAGGATGTTTAGCAGCATCCCTGGCCTCGACTCACAGATGCCAGTTGCACCATCCCCTACCACCGTTTCCAAAAATGTTTCCAGACAGGGCCAATGTCCCCTGGGAGACAAAATCATCCATGGCTGAGAACCACTGTCAGAGAATAATAAGCCACATCCTAAAAACAGCAGATTGAAATTCATACTTTCTCAAGAACAGCCTTTTTCCTCATCCTTATGTTTATCTTAACCTTCCTTTGCTGAATTCAAATTAAGGAAACTTTCAAATCTGGTGAACTCTTCACTGGTTACACTCTCTCTTTGGACTTTTCAGAAACTTGACAAGTAGAAAGTTCCTATTGTCCTCAGTTCAGCCTGGTGTCATCTTTGAATTGGAACAGCAAAGACAATAGCCTCAATTTCAAGGGAAGCCAAGCACTAAAGTAATGGCTCAGACTGAAGGGGGAATTTCTGATTTGCTATCAGATTACCTCTTTTTTGTTCATGGCAGTCACTAGTCCAAAGACAATTATAAAACTTAATCTGCAACTAAATTTTGTCTTTTCCAGCTAACTCATTTTTATATGTTTATTCACATTGAGTGCAAAGGGGAATTGTTTTAAAAGCTGAAATGTTTCACTGAAAGATTTTCTGAACAAACTCTATTTAAAGAACGAAGCAATGGTCTATAGTAATAAAGAAATTGGTGACACCTGGTGGTGGACCCTATTAAAGCTTCTTAGAGTTTAAACAGGGTTACTATTAATTTTTTTAAAAAGAATAATCTGTGCTATTTCAGTCACGTACTATAAAGTATTTTTGGCTCACAGCTGTTTTAATGAGCAGGGCAGGAGTATATAATTACAAATGGTTTAGCAGTGGAATTCAGAATAGCTAATACAGCTTTTCTTCTGGCATGTAAGAGCCTCCTGCAGGCAGGCACGGGGGCAGAGGCAATCCATATGCTTATAAGACCTCCATCAGGAATTGGCTTTGACTCTTACAATCAGAAAGTTAACCTTGGGTGACTGTAAAATGTGGCCCACCTGGAAAGGGTATGGCTTGGACGAGGCTGCTACAAGGGAGAGTCTGGTGAGATGGGAGATGACTGCTGTTTGCCTGGTGTGGCAAAGGATGTAGTCAAGAGACACCAAGTAGGTACACATAACAGCCATTGTCACGGCTCCCTTTCATTAGCTCCTCTGCTAAAGTTTGGCCTGAGTTGTCACAGTGGAGTGTGTGTGTGTGTGTGTGTGTGTGTCTAGGCAGATGATGGTGCTTAGAGGCCCGTTCACTAGTCACAGGCACTCAGAGTGAAAGCTGGCTGCCTCAGAGGAAAATGCTTCTCTTGCTTTTACAAACCCATTGTGCAGATTTTGAATCCTGGGCTGATTCATAATTGCTATTTCCCTGCAGTCACTCCTGACCCAGCCTCTTGCTAATGAGTGTTTCCTTTGCTTCTTTGTAGCTGCTGAAATTCGTTCCATTAGGAGATGCTTAGAAATCATGCTACTGGAAGACAGTTTAATTCTGGAACAGGGACTGAGCCCCCAAAATGGGCCCTGCTCTAACATCTGGAATATAAAGCCAACTGAGAAATAGCCCTGTACTCGGGGGTACAAAGTCCAGGGGAAACAGTGGTCATGTCAGTGTTGGGTTTGGTGCTATGGAGACAGAGCACCAAGTGCAAGTGGGCATGAAGGAGGGCTGGGCCAGTAGAACCCACCAGATCTGGAAGTCCACGAGCTTTCCACCTTCCTTGAGTTTGGTTGACCCAGTGCCCTAGGAGTGGTCATGCCTTTGGAAAACTTCATCTGAGGGCTTCTTCTGAGCTCAGTAGCCTTAACTCATGTGTTCTCTTGATTAACAAAACTCTCTCACCCTCCTGGCCTTGTACGTTCTGTCTGGGCCGTTGTTCTCTACAGACCCTTCTGCTTGCCTGTCTGCTATCTTTTTTAAAGGCCACTTTCCTGGCTGCACTCAAGTTCACAGTAGCTTCCTTTCTTATGTCTCATTTATCAACAAACAGAAATATTGGATACAGCCTAAATGTCTGACCATTAGAATTTGGTTAAATATATCATGGGATGACAGGCAACAGCAAAAAGTGATGACATATAAAATTGCTTAAAAATATATTCATAATATTTAGTTAAGCAAAAAATTAGATTATAAAAGAGTATGCATAACATATTCCAGTGGCCACTGCCACAAATTGCTGCTTTAGGATGAAACTAGAAATTGTCCCAAGAAAGTACTGAGTGAGGACAGTGGGTGGAGGGGTAGAGATCATACATAACAGGATTCCAAATACATAAAATACACATATACACACACTACATGGAGTAAAAGACTGATGAAATATTCACCAAAATGTTAACAGTGATCACCTCTGGGTATTCATAAACGTTTAATATTTTATAACCTAAAAAATTTATTTTTAAATCTAGCTCAAGGCAATCCAATGGAGAAAGGATAGTCTTTTCAACAAATGGTGCTGGAATAACTGGACATTTATTACAAAAAAAATAAAACTAGACACTGACTTATGGCTTTCACAAAATTCAAGTCAAAATGGATCAGAGACCTAAATGTAAGATCAAAATTATATAACTTCTAAAAGAGGACATAGGAGGAAGTCTAGATGACCCTGGGTTTAGTGATGACTTTTTAGATACAACACCAAAAATATGATCTATGAAAGAAAAAAAATTGAAAAATTCGACTTTATTAATTTTAAAAACTTCTCCTCTGGGAAGGGTACTGTTAAGAAAATGAAAAGATAAGTCACAGACTGGGAGAAAATATTTGTAGAACACATATCTGATAAAGGCCTACTAACCAAGATATATATATATTTTTAAAATCTTGAAACAACAATAACAGAACAATGAAAGACTGTATTGACACCTAGCTTAGGAAGACTGTAAATGGAAAATGCGCATATGAAAAGATGCTCAACATCAGATGTCATTAGAGAATTGCAAATTAAAACAACAATGAGATACCATACATGCCTGTTAGATTGGCTAAAATGCAAAACAATGACAACACCAAATGCTAGTGAGGATGTGGAGCAACAGGAACTCTCATTCATTGATGGTAGGAATGCAAAATTCTACAGCCACTGTGGAAGGCAGTCTCTGCTTATAGTCTCTACTCTGGAAGGCAGTTTGCCAGTTTCTTACACAGCTAAACCTAGCCCACTATATGATGAAGCAAGTGTGCCCTAGATATTTACCCACATGAGTTGAAAACTTATGTATACACACAACATGGCCCACAAATGTTTATAGCAGCCTTATTCACAATTGCCAAATACTGCAAGCAACCAAGATATCCTTCAATAGTTGGATGGATAAACAAACTGTGGTACCTCTGAACACTGAAATATTATTCAGCAATAAAAAGAAATGAGCTATCAAGCCACAAAAGACATGGAAGAACCTTAAACATAGGGCTTCCCTGGTGGCGCAGTGGTTGAGAGTCTGCCTGCCAATGCAGGGGACACGGGTTCGAGCCCTGGTCTGGGAAGATCCCACATGCCGCGGAGCAACTAGGCCTGTGAGCCGCAACTACTGAGCCTGCGCGTCTGGAGCTTGTGCTCCGCAACAAGAGAGGCCGCGACAGTGAGAGGCCTGCGCACCGCGATGAAGAGTGGCCCCCGCTTGCCGCAACTAGAGAAAGCCCTTGCACAGAAGGAAGACCCAACACAGCCATAAATAAATAAATAAATTAATTAATTAATTAAAAAAAAAAAAGAACCTTAAACATATATTGCTAAGTGAACGAAGCTGGTCTGAAGAGGCTACATACTGTGTGATTCCAATTATATGACATTTTAGGGAAGGCAAAACTGCAGAGATAGTAAAATGATCAGTGGTTGCCAGGGCTTCAGGAGGGATGAATAGGTGAAGCTTAAGGGATGTTTAGGGCAGTGAAACTATTCTGTGTGATACCATAATGGTGTATACATGACATCATGCATTTGACAAAACCCGTGGAATATATATCACAAAGAGTGAGCCCTAGTGTGAAGTATGGACTTTAGTTAATTGGTATTGGTTTCCCAGTTGTAACAAATGTCCACACCAATGCAAGATGTTAATAATAGGGGAAATGTGTTTTATGGTGGAGGGGGGCAGTGGAGAGAGGGAACGTATGGGAATTATCTGTTCAATTTTTATGTAAACCTAAAACTGCTCTGAGAAATAAAAATCTATTCATTTTTTTAGAAAGAAATCTGGCCTCCAATAAACCCTTCGAAAACTCTCTTCTGACATTTGGCCCTGTGGCATACCAGTCTGGCTTCTCACCCACTCACATTCATGAGACGGCAAGTCATAAGCGGGGGGAAGTCTAGATGTCTAGTTCCCTCAAAATACCAAAGAAAGCACCTGGGGGTGGGGGCATCTGGCTTTCTTGGTCATCCCTTCTCTTCTTTTTTGAACATCTTCAAACAACGAATCAAGTTGATGACAGTAGAGTAAATCTCCCAGTAGGAGATCTGTCTGAGAAGCCTTCTCAGATGCCTTCTGAATGTTTTTCAGAGGCTCCAAATTCGAGCTTATCTCTGTCAACAGCCTGATGTGTAAGAACCATTAGAGAACCATGGCCCAGATCCTAATCTAAGAGTTACATACACATAGGAGTAGGGTTATTAATTCCATTTATACCTGAGAAAAATTGCAGCTCAAGGAGTCTGAGTAGTTTTCCCAAAAGGGCACATAGCTGGTGAACACACATAGTGACACTGCAGGGACCAGTGATCATCGTCTCTGCTCTGTTCAGACGGGCTTCCCAGAGGCAGGGACATCTCAGAATCCAGCAGTCCCACCACATGCCAACTTGTTTTCTGGCTTCGCTTGCCTCCTTCAACTCTTACTTTGCATTGCAGCTCCATCACTGTCCAAAGTGGGGTGACCACGCCAGTGAACGTTAGGGTACCCTCGAGACACTACTGATGATTTAAGGTCAGGCAGACAGTCCCTTTTCTAGAATCCTTGCCTCATGCTTTGGCTTTTAATTCCCTGAAGACAATGACTTTTCTTGGCTTCATCACTGTTATCTGGTACACTGTCGGGTGCTTGGGTAGCACTCAGTAAACTTCTGTTGGATGAATAAGTGAATAAATGGAATAATACCTCTATCATAACAGTCATTTCATGCTAACATGTTGTCATTGTCGTTTATTAAGCACATTTTTATGAAGCACCTGCTAAATTCCGCGGAGCCATGATGGGGATACAGCAGGGAATGTCCCTGCTCACATGGTGCTTGTTTTCTGCTGGGAAGAGACAGAGAGTAAGCAAATTAACAAATTTTGTAGTGCATTTAATTTTTTAATTGAATTTTTGTTGAGATAATTGTAGAGTCACATGCATGTGTAAGAAATATATATCCCAGATGTGAGACAGTGCAGGACCCATACTGGGGGCTCAGTTCCTGTTCCAGAATTAAACTGTCTTCCAACAGCAACATCATAGTACAAAATCACAACCAGGATAGTGACATTGATACAGTCCACCTTCTTTTTAAGACTTCCTCAGTTTTACTTATACTTGTGTGTGTGTGTGTGTGTGTGTCTACACATCTATATGATTTTATCATGTGCAGACTCATGTATCCTCCACCACAGTCAAGACAGAAAAGGATCAAGGATCTCTTGTGTTGCCTTTATAACCATATTCACCTACCTTTCCCATCTTATCCTGAACCCCTGGCAACCAGTGATCTGTTCTCTTTTTCTATAAGTTTTTCTTTTTTAAGAATGTTATATAAATGGACTCTTTCAGTATGTAACCTTTGGGGTCTGGCTTTCTTCAGTCAGGGTAATCCCCTTCAGATTGATCCAGGTTGTTCTGTGTATCAATATTTAGTCCTTTTAATTGCTGAGTAGTAAGTAGTCCATGGTATAGGTGGAGCCCAGTTTGTCTAAGAATTCACTCACTGAAGAATATCTAGGCTGGTTTTGGTTCATGGCTGTTAGAAATGCACATTTGTGTATAGGTTTTGTGTGACTGTAAGTTTTTTTCCTCTCAATATTTTATTATAAAATGTTTCGGGCTTCCCTGGTGGCGCAGTGGTTGAGAATCTGCCTGCTAATGCAGGAAACACGGGTTCGAGCCCTGGTCTGGGAGGATCCCACATGCCGCGGAGCGACTAGGCCCGTGAGCCACAACTGCTGAGCCTGCGCGTCTGGAGCCTGTGCTCCGCAACAAGAGAGGCCACAGTAGTGAGAGGCCCGCGCACCGCGATGAGGAGTGGCCCCCACTTGCCACAACTGGAGAAAGCCATAGCACAAAAACGAAGACCCAACATAGCAATCAATCAGTCAATAAAGAAATCTTAAAAAAAAAAAAAAAAAAAAAAGTTGCTTAAAAAAAAAAAATGTTTCAAACATAAGGCAAGGTTGAAACAATTTCAGTGAACACCTATATACCCACTACCCAGATTCTATCATTAATTTTTTAATTAATAGGCTTTATTTTTAAAGCAGTACTTGGTTTACAGAACGGTTGACCAGATAGTGTAGAGGGTTTCCATATACCCATCCTCCTCTGTATACAGTTTCCCCTGTTATTTATATCTTGCATTCATGTGCTATATTTGTTATAATTAATAAACCAATATTGATAGATTATTATTAACTAAAGTCCATAGTTTACATTAGGTTTTCACTCTGTATCATAGTCTTACGAGTTTTGTGAAACACACAGTGTTGTGTATACACCTTTACTGTATCATACAAAATAGTTTAAGCACCCTAAAAATCCTCTGTGCTCTGCCAATTCATCCCTCCCTTCCTCCCCGCTGGGATCCCTGACAACCACTGATCTTTTTACTGTCTCTGAAATTATACAATATGTGGCCTCTCAGACTGGCTTCTTTCACTTCCCAATGTACATTTAAGGTTCTTCCATGTCTTTCATGGCTTCAGAGCTCCTTTCTTTTTATTGCTGAATAATATTCCGTTGTTGGCGGTACCCCAGTTTTGTTTATCCATTCAACTATTGAAGGATATCCTGGTTGCTTTTAGTTTCTGGCAGTTATCAATAAGACTGCTATAAACATTTGTGGGCAGTTTTTGTGTGAATGTATGCTTCAACTCATTGGAGTGAGTACTGGGGACACAATTGCTGGATTGGATGGTAGACCGGGTTCAGCTTTGTGAGAAACTGCCCAACTGTGTTCTAGAATGATTGTACCATTTTGTATTCCCACCATCAATGAACGAGAGTTCCTGTTGCTCCACATCCTCATCAGCATTTGGTGTTGGGAGTGTTTGAATTTTAACCACTCGTTGATGTGGTATCTTACAGCTTTAATTTGCAATTCCCTAATGACATTTCATGTTGAGCATCTTTTCATATGCTTTTTTTTGCTGTCTGTGAGATATCTGTTCAGACCTTTTACCCAGTTTTAATTGGGTTGTCTGGTTTTTTTATTGTTGAGTTTTCAGAGTTCTTTATATATCTTGGATACAAGTTCTTTATCAGATAGTATTTTGCAAATATGTTCTCCTATTCTGTGGCATGCCTCTTCATTTTATTAACAGTGTCTTTTACAGAGCAAAAGTTTTTAACTTTTAATGAAGCCCAATTTATCAATTATTTTCTTTCATGCATTGTGTTTTTAGTGTTGTATCTAAGAAGTTTTTACCAAATCCAAATCAACTAGATCTTCTCTTGTCATCCTCTAGGAATATTATAGTTTTGCATTTTATATTGAGATGTATGATTCACTCAAGTTAATTTTGTGAAAGTTGTAAGGTCCATGTTTAGATTTTTTTTTTTTTTTTTTTTGCATTGGAGTAAGTACTTGCTCCAGCACCATTTGTTGAAAACGCTGTTCTTTCTTCATTGAATTGCCTTTGTTCTTTTGTCAAAATCAGTTGACTCTATTGATGCAGGTCTATTTCTGGGCTCTCTGATCAATGCCATTGGTCTAGTCATCTATTCAATCTCCTATACCGCATTGTATTGATTATTGTAGGTGTTCTTTACCAACCTGAAGAAGTTCCTCTTTAGTCCTAGTTTGCCTGGAGTTTTTAATCATGAATGGCTGTTGGATTTTGTCAAATGATTGATATGATTGTACAATTTTATTTGTTTAGTTTGTTGATGTGGTGAGTCACATTGATTGATGAGTGATGAGTCAAATTTGCATACCTAGGATAAATTTTAGGTACATACTTGATCATGACCAGTGACCAAGTAGTGACCAGGTATACACTTAGTCATGGTATATAATTATTTATCTACATTGTTGGACAAAGTTTGCTAATGTTTTGTTGAAGATTTTATGCATAAATTCATGAGAGATATTGGTCTGCAGTTTTAAATTCTGTGATGTCTTTGTCAGGGTGATGCTGGCCTCATAAAATGAGTTGAAAAGTGTTCCCTTCTCTTCTATTTTCTGGAAGAGATGGTGTAAAATTGGTGTTAATTATTTTTTAAATGTTTGGTAGAATTTCTAGTGAAACCTTCTGGGATGAGGATTTCTTTATTGGAAGTTCTTTAATTATAAATTCAGTTTCTTTAATGGCTATAGCATTATCCAGATTGTTTATTTCACGTTGATTGAGTTTTGGTAGTTTATTGTTTTGGAGAATTGGTCCATTTCTTCTAAGCTGTAGAATTTATGAGTATAAAGTTATTTGTCATATTCCCTTATTATTCTTTTGCACATGCTTTTAAATAATAAGTGTTACGAATAAAGTAAAACAAGGATGATAAGGAAGGGCCTCTCCAAGGAGGCGATAGGTGAGTTAAGATCTGAAGGAGCCAGCCGTGGATAACTGGAGAAAGCATTCCTGGCAGAGGGAGACGTCAGTGCAAAGACCCAGAGGAGGGGACAAGCTTGGCATGTTTAAGGAAGAGAAAAACAGCCAGAGTAGGAAAAGCAGTAAGAGAGAGGAGGACTGGGGTTAGAGAATGTGGTGGCTTCGGGCCATGGGAAGGACCTTAGATGTTATTGTAGAAGTGGGACATCGTTGCATGGTTTAAAGCAGGAGAAACCATGCCTGAATTTATATTGATAAAAGATCGTTATGGCTGCTATGTGGGGAATGGATGCCAGGAGAGCCACGAATCAGAAGACAAGTGATGAAGAGTTGGCAGTTTTCTCTCCAAAAGGATGGTGGCTTGGCTCCCAGGGGTAGCTGGGAAGATGGAGAGTTGGAGCCAGAGTGGGAACATGGTTTGAAGATACTGTTTCTATCCCTCTTTGCCCAACTGGCCTGAACTTCTTCTCTTGAGGACGAGGATTAGCCATACTTTTTGGTTGCTGTTTCAGCACAGTTACTTTTTTTCAGACCATCTAAATTTGCGAAGTTGAAATAGAGTTCAGACCATCAAAAATCATTTCAGCTATATTTTTTCTTTTTTTCTGTCCAGAAAGACCATAGACTGGGTGGCTTATAAACAACAGAAATTTATTTCTCATAGTTCTGGAGTCTGGGAAGTCCAGGATCAAGATTGGGGCAGGTTTGGGGTCTGTTTCCTGACTGATAAGAGTGCCATCTTCTTGCTCAGTCCTCACATGGCAGAAGAGGTGGGGAAGCTTTCTGAGGTCTCTTTTTAAGGGTATTAATCCCATTTATAACCTCCTCACCTCCCAAAGACCCCACCTCCAAATACTATCACATTGGAAATGAGGATTTAACATGAGTTTTGGGGGGGACACAGACATTCAGTCTGCAGTTCAGACCATCTAAATCTCTGAAGTTTAAATAAAGATCAGACAATCAAAAACCAGAGCAACACTATTCTGGCTTTTTTTCTACAGCGTTAACGACCCTAAAGTTTTTGTACAGGCTCATAATTCACAGCCTCACGTTAGAGGGTTTCTCAAAAAGGCTTCAGCCGTTTGTTTTCTCAGAGCTTTAGGCCATTGTTCAGTTTTGAGAGATAACAAGAGTACAGTTTAATGTGCTACAGATGTCTGGGACGGTGACTCAGGCTCCTGGCAGAAATCCAAGCCAGGAAACCTGCTGTTGCAATTCGTATTCTTCGTGTCAGTGCCGGAAACAGATCGAGCTGTAATTGCAGAGTTTATAGTGATGGAAATGCAGCCAAACCCCAAGTGAAGCCTCACAGATGTACATCATTAGGAAAGCTCTCAGCCTCGCTCCTATGCTGTTCAGAGGTGATTCATTTGCAATCAATTTCAAAGATTCTGTTTTCCGGAAGAAAGTTCTCTCACATTGTCTAGCTCCCTTTGAAATCTGCCCTCCTGACACTTTGATAAAAGGTAATAACCAGGGCTTCCCTGGTGGCGCAGTAGTTGAGAATCTGCCTGCCGATGCAGGGGACACGGGTTCGAGCCCTGGTCTGGGAAGATCCCACATGCCGCGGAGCAACTAGGCCCGTGAGCCACAACTACTGAGCCTGCGCGTCTGGAGCCTGTGCTCTGCAACAAGAGAGGCCGCGATAGTGAAAGGCCCGCGCACCGCGATGAAGAGCGGCCCCCACTTGCCGCAACTGGAGAAAGCCCTCACACAGAAACGAAGACCCAACACAGCCATAAATAAATAAATAAATAAATAAAATTTAAAAAAAAAATTAGTAGACCCAAATTATGAGTGGATGTGTGGTGAGGGAAGGAAAGAGGAGGAAAAAAAAAAAAAAGGTAATAACCAAACTTCTTGTGTTTAACAGAATTTTCTTATAATAACAAGCCTGGCATAAAAAAAAGAAAAAAGATCCAAAGTATCAACAGCCCTTTAGATAATGGAATACACCATTTTCCACTTGACCCAATTGTCCAGTTGTCTGCAGCCTCTCCCTTTTCCTTACCTATTTTATGATTCGTAAGGAGGCAGACACTTGACCTCACAAGTCAGAAAGCCCTGGATCCTCATTTTAGAAGCTCTGCTTTTTTTCTTAATATGAAAGTCCCCCCAAAATTTCTTTTGGTCAACTCCAGTGCATAAACTTTTTGAAATATAGAGGCAATAGTTAATATGTAATTATAATATTAAATCTTATCATATTAATATTTAGATTAATTCCTTCTTTAATGTATTCAGATCCCAGTGGGAAACAGGTGCAGAGTCAAAGAAGATGGTTCACTACAAAGGGAGTATTAATAAGAGTGTAGTTGGTATAGGGGGACCACATGGGGCAGGGCATTTGCCTGGGGTTTGTAGCAGCAGAGAGGTTCTTATCATAAGCCCAGAGGGATGCAGGAAGAAGCACCTGTGGAATCTGGAAAAAGGGAGCTGTCATGAGAGAGTGGTGACCTCCAGTGAGGGGCATAGTCTGGTCGAGGGGCCCTTGCAGGGAACAAGGCTGAGGAATCAATCACTCTCCCCCTCTTCCCCATCCTCTGATCTCTGGCTGGGCTCCCGTTGGCTGAATCCAACCCATAACAGAGCCCAAGGGAGCCCATGGGTGTGGTCTACCTAGGTTATCTCCTGGGGAGAGGATAGGGGAGAGAAAGTTGGGAGGTGGATCTGGAGAGACAAATTCATATGTTTTTAAAACATTTCTATCCTAAGATATTAATTTTGAAATATTGCCTTTGTCAACTTCATCATTTCCTGAAACTATTTTATTTGAACTCTATTCATGCATCAATTTTGTTTTCATCACTAGAGCCATCTTTGAGTCACCTAATATGGTTTTATGAGATCTTCACTTTTTAAATATAGAACTTCTAAATCTTTCTATGATCCTATGACTGGAATTTTTTACCCAAGTCACAAATAGACTTTCACATATTATTATCTTTTCATTCTTCTTATAGATAAATTATGTTTATATACTTCGCTATGTAACTACTTACTGTTTTACTTGTAAAAATGATTTTAATAGGTTATTTTTAATGGTATTTGTTCCTTCTACTTGAGAGGTCATACTAATAGAAAGTATGAAATATGTATTAAATTTCTTTGCTTCTCTTTTGACCAATTCTATCAGCTGGCCTTAATAAGTGTACAAAAGTAGGATTGATTGAGGTCACTTCAGAACTGTTGTGCCTTCCCCAAGTGGCACTTGATGATGGAATACCCTATAATTTGAGAGATTTTGTAATGATATACATGTAAGGCTATTCCTGTTTAATTCAGGAATAATTTTGTGAGGGAAACATTCTCTTCTTCAGACATATGATGCTAAAACTATCTAGATCTCAGTTTCTTCATCTGTAGAATAAGAATAATACTTGTACTTACTTCAGAGAATTACTGAGAAAAATTGAGAGAAGGTAATTAACACAAAACTGAGGACATTCTAAGTACCTAATGTCATTTGGTTTATGTTATTTATAAGGTTTCTCAATGGCCCTAAATAATCCATTTCTTTAAAGAACTACTTTTTTTAAAAGAATTTATTTATTTGGCTGCACCGTGTCTTAGTTGCGGCATGCAGGATCTTTTTAGTTGCGGCATGTGGACTCTTAGTTGTGACACATGGGATTTAGTTCTACTGACCAGGGATGGAACCCTGCATTGGGAGGGTTCTGCATAGGGAGCGCAGTCTTAGCCATTGGACCACGAGGGAAGTCCCTAAAGAGCTATCTTAACTGACGATTACTCTAAGTCAGACTAGTAGGTAGTAGATTAAAGGCATGATTCAGCAATAATGAAATGCAAATGTGTTGTTGAAAAACATTTTCATCTGGTTGCTGTGGATAAATTCCAGCATTTCCAGTTTGAATTTAGGCAGGAGGCAGGCTAGTTTCTGGACGATTAGAGATGGTTTATGAAGACCTGTTTATCTTCTGCCTGAATTCCACACCTACCAGAGTCCTTCTGTAAGTAAACTATTGCTGAATCTACTCGCACCTCTTTCTGTTGGTTTGAGAACTGAAGGACCTTCTGCCTCATTTTAAACAATTCTCTTTGCCCAGTAGGTGGCAGAGCATGGGTGAATCAGTTGTACCTGTCTCGGGTACCAAATGATGCTGTTTTGCCTTGCTTTCGATATTTGTCTTTTAGTTCCATTCTGGTTCTTTTTCTTGTCTTTCTCTTAAAGGTAAAATGCAAAAAATCAGAATAAGCCTTTGAGTTTGTCCAATTATATTTAAGCTAATGAAAGCTTAAACTGTAAGCTGTTCTTAATACCCTGGCATTATATTTCTAAAAGGCAGGTCTTTTGTAGTCCCTTCATGCAGAAACTGGTAAGAAGAGCTAACATGTCATGATTTTCCATTTCAGTATCCCTTCTACAGCACTGTAGGAAAGGAATCTTAATTATCACATTTACAATTATAATTAGTACTCCAAATATTAAGGAGAAGGGAAAACATGTAGGTTAATCCCCCCCCCAAACATACACACACACACACACACACACACACACACTTATTAACTTTTCAGTGGACAGGGAGATTTTTCCTTACAATAAGAAACTGTATCATCCTAGTTTCTCATGCTCGCTAAATTGCCTACAAGGTCTTTGCTGGGGATGTGAGACAAGGAATAGGGGAGTTCTGTCTTGTTCATTTTTTTTTTTTGGCAAATGAGGACTTCAGAGTATACCATGATAGAGGGAGAAAGAAAATCCATATTGCTAAAGTCGTGTGTGTGTGTGTGAGTGTGTGTGTGCATGCATGTGCGTGCGCACATGTGCTTTGTGGTGAAGAGGACAGAGATGTTTCACCATTATACAGAACATCCCAAAGGCATCAGGCAAAAGTGTAGTCAGGTGCCTCAGGGACCAGGCAGGTCACATGATGCAGGAAGCAGGCTGGCTGTTAGAAAACCATCAATGTGTGAAATAGAAATGACTCTTGCACTCAGTAGTGACATCACAGAAGTGTGCCTGTGTGCACAAGAAAGACAGACACACTGGGGCAACTTGGAGAGCCCTTGCCTCTCGTGGTTAATAGTTTAATAACCAGCAGTGTGTGGGCTGAACCATGTCTGTAGCCTGGAGCTACCCCAGAGCCCATCAGTGAGTGATTTCTTGACCTCTCATCAAGGCACAGCTACTCGTGGGCACCTCTTAATCCCTCCTTGTTTCACCAGTGAGGAATTTGACCCCCACTGGAGTTACCTGAGGTCATATCCTCACTTTCTTGACTCTGTGCCTTTTCTGAGACACTTTGCTTCCCTCTTGCATATTTTTCCCTCTAGTACTTAATCCTAATTGTTTCTTAAATTGTCCTAAAGTGACCAGTTATCCCTCATCTTTGTTGGTTTTACAGGAAGACATATGCTCAGTGTCTCATAGGTCAGAATTCTGAGTGATCCACTCACTTGGTCTTGGTGAATTTAACCCTCAGAACAGATAGGCACCGTGAGTACTGCTTGTTTATTTGTTGCAGGTCTTGCTCTTTTCATCTGCTTACTTCATCTGGTTTCAGGGGTAAGAGGACACTCTGTGCCTAATGGGTTTGACAGTTTGAGTTCAAGCTGCAATATGATATACATCCAGTAGAGGGCAGGTGTGCTTTTCAAATCAAGTGTGTGAGTGTGTAGTAGCGGGGAAATCATTTCAGCTGGCTTTCCTCTAATGCTCCAAGAAGCAAGAATTCTTGGTTGTTTGTTGCTTTAAGGAAATTTAGGCCAGGTTCGTCCTAGTTGATAAAGTAGAAACAGTGTTTTTTTTTTGCACTTTTAGGCAATAGAGATCAAATTTGGGAGCAGTGGATGATATACTGAGAAATATTAACCAAGACGACAAATTTCTAAGGGAAATGTGATATTTGTCTTTGTTAATCCCAGGCTAGTTTTAGAGTAATGTCCTATGTAGCATGGTGTTCAAAGATTATCTAATATTCATGGTTTCCTTTATTCAACTAATTCAACTAATTTGAAATCGAACTAAGAACTTGCTATATGATAAGTAAAGTTCTAGGCACTGGGCATACTGCAGAGACAAGAAAAAGCTCATCCGTGTGGTCATGCAACTTACATTCTAAATAAGGGTGAAGTAAAACAAGTGAACAAATGAATGATGACCGATTCGGGTAGTTATAACTGCTAAGATGCCATGATAGACAGTGTGGAGGTTGAAGGGCAGTGTGGTTCAGGTGATGTGAAACGTGCTCTCTGAGGAGGTGGCATTGGAGCTGACCTGAATGGAAGGAAGGCAGGAGCCAGCCAGGCAAAGACTTGGAGGGGGTTCCAGACAGAGGGGACAGCAAGTATGACGGTCCTGGGGTGGGAACGTTGCCAGTGAAGTTGGAGTGAGGAGAGCTGGGAGGAGAGAGGATGAAAATATACTGAAAGAGGTGGTGAGGAACCTTGCGTCAAGACGTGCAGGTGTTGGCAAGGAGCTGCTATTTGCCTTGTAAAATTGTAGTTTTAGTGTCATCCACCCGTTGTTCTTGAAGCTCGCAAAAGAATCTCCCAAGGAGCTTGTCAGATAGGCAGAGTCTGCTGGAAATTCTGATTCAAAGGTCTAAGGTGAGGCCTTTGGATCTGTCTCTTTAAGCTCCATGGCTTCCCTTTGCAAGGGGTCCATGGACCACATTTTGAGAAAACGCTGATTTATCAGTTAGGGTTCTGTGGTTGCAAGCAACAGATTTCAACTCCAGCTAAGTGAAGTAAACAGAGAGTTTATGGAAGGCAGCTGGGGAGCTAATGGAACAAGGGGAAGTTGATTAACAAGACCCAAAGATGTTCTAGGCAGCTAGATTTGCAGAAACAATGGGGCATCTTTTCAAGACACTGCAGTGTAGAGATCAAGTCCAAGCCAGGTACTCTGCCTCCCAGTGCTATTTACCCTTTCATTACCACATAGTTATTAAGCATCTACCAAGGGCCAGGCATTGTGCTAGGCACTGGTGATACAGTGATAAACAAGAGAGTCCTTTTAAAACCATATCTTCCTTTCTCCATGTACATTTATTTGTTAATTGAGCAAACATTTATTAACACCTACTGTATACAAGGTGCTGGGGGTGAAATAGAAATCCACCAAAGAGTCTTCATCTTAAGGAAACATATAATCCGGGAAGATAGGCACAACTAGTTTGTTTGGGGAATTCAGAGGAAAAAGAGATTGCTATCAAGCCACAGGAGTTGAGATGTCCTCCCAGGAATAAGCTGGATCATCATTATTCGTCTTCCTTGACAGTGAGGGAGACTTCACAAGGCTGCATATAGTCAGGCATGCCATGGGCTACCTTCTAAAAGGGAACCTCTGACTTTGGCCTTGAGCCTCCTGTGGTTTAAGCAGCACATTCTGGGCTTATGTGACATTCATGATGAGTTATAGAGTCCTCGGTCATGCAGCACTGGAGTGGAGCTTTGGGGATTAGCCAGGAGTTGGGTCACAGTGAGGACAGGTCAGTTGGATGATTCCGGCCCTCCGTAGTCACACTCCTGCCTGACTCACTGGTGACTCCAACCCTCCTCATCTCAGCTCCACTTGAAACAAACCATCCCCTCCACTTACAAACGTTTTACATCACTCTAAGCTGTGAGTGCATCCAGCTAGGTGACTGAGGCGGGCTTCTTAATGCTGGGGGTGGTGATATGATAGGAATCCATGAAGAGGCATTGTCTTAGCATGGAGAGATCTAATTTTTTGTGTGAATTTTAATACACAAAAGTAGAGTGCTGTCAGATCCTTGTTTTTCACTTACTTGCTCTTCATGCTTTATGTTACATTTATTTATTTTTTTAATTTTTATTTTATATTGGGGTATAGTTGATTTACAATGTTGTTAGTTTCTGATGTAAAGCAAAGTGGTTTAGTTATACATATACATATATCTATTCTTTTTTAGATTCTTTTCCCATATAGGTTATTACAGAAAATTGAGTAGAGTTCCCTGTGCTATACAGTAGGTCCTTATTGATTGTCTGTTTTTTGTGTTATGTTTAGAAAGACCAACTGACACTTTAAATTTGAAGGGTTTGGCTTTCTTATGGGGTTGTATGTAGGAAAGGTAAGAACACAGATTCTGAAGTCACGCTGCCTGTGTTCAAATCTCAGCTCTGGCACTTCCTCGCTACAAGAATTTAGGCAAGTTGCTGAACTTCTGTCTGCTTCAGTTTCCTCTTTGTAGGAGCTCTAATAATAACCATCTTATAGAGTGCATCAGTTAGCAGTTGCCATAAAAGTGCTTCATAACAGGCTACCCTATAACTCAGAGGTTGAGTTGTATAAATAATAGTCAGTTGGAGGTCAGTGGATTACGCTGAGCTAAGATCACCTCGGCTGGTTCCGCTCCAAACTGCAAGTTAGGGTTTGCTACTCCCTGGACCAGCAGACTGGCACTTCTTATGGTGATGGCAAAGTCATAAAATAAAAGCACACAAGGTCTGTTAAGAGATAGGCTTGGAATTGGCACACCATTACTTCTGCCTTGTCCTATTGACCAAAGCACATGGCCAAGCCCAAACTCAAAGGGCAAAGTTACATACTCTGCCCCTTCAGTAAAAGGAACTGCAAATTCATATGGCAAAGGGAGTGGCTACGGGGAGGAGTGAAGAATGGAGACAAATAATGCACACAACACATAATGTTATTGTGGGAATTAAATATATGAATATGTGTTAAGTGCTTAGAAAGATGCCTGATACATAGTAAATACTATATCAGTACTTGTTTTTTATCACCATTCTTTTTCTAATGTCGTCTTGGTCTAGAAAATTTTGCAGGAATGATCATTAGCATCTTGAGACAGAATGGAGCCTGCTTTATAAGCTAGGGACATGCATGTTTATAATAACCATCATCAATATTTGTTGAGTGTGTTTTCATATCCATTATGTAATGTGACCTTCACAGTAAAGCTGGGAAGTGCGAATGACTTTGCCTTTTGCAAGTAAGGAGGCAGAAGCTCACAGATGCAGACTTACAGGACAAGAGATCTTAAGATTTCACCCAAGGTTTGTCTGGCTTCAAAACCTGCGGCAGTGAGACCAGCATCTACTGCAGGCCCTAAGCCCACGCCTCCCAGATCATTCAGATTTCCAGGGCTAAGATAATGGCCATTGATAATAGTTTTCCCACTGGTTGTCCCAGATCTTCACTGGCCCCACTTCCCAATCCATTCTACACTCATCAGCCAGGGTGATTCTTTAAAAAGGCAATTTTGAGCATGCTACTCACCTGCATAAAATCTTGAACAAGTCACTATTACTTTCAGAAATCTTAAGATTCTTAACATCTCCTCCAGGACCCTGATGTTCCAGGTCCTACTTTGCTTTGCATCCTCCATCCCCTCCCATTCTCCCTTGCCTCTGGGTGCTCTGACTTCCCCAGCCCTTGCTCAGGCCCCTTCCTTAGCATGAGACCTTTGCAAATGTTCTTCCTCATGCCTGGACCTCTCTCCCCCTCTCCCTGGCTCTCCACCTGGTTGTTTGACTCATCTACCATGTTGTAACCTGGAAGACCACTTCCTCAAGGAAGGTGCCCCGTCCTCCCCGAAGGTCAGTTCCTTATTGCCTGCATTCTCTCAGGGCTGTTCACCTGCATTAATAGCACTTGTCAAAGCTGTGACCCTCTGTTGGGTATGATGTCGCCACAGGTAGGATGTGGCTCTTCAGCCTGTGACCTTCTCTGCATGCCACC
This sequence comes from Balaenoptera acutorostrata, assembly GCF_949987535.1. Classification (NCBI taxonomy): domain Eukaryota; kingdom Metazoa; phylum Chordata; class Mammalia; order Artiodactyla; family Balaenopteridae; genus Balaenoptera; species Balaenoptera acutorostrata. Next base: position 26,890,074 of record NC_080073.1, on the reverse strand, counting down.
CAGCCTTGGGACTCCAAATTCCCTCCTACTCATCCTTGGTCTCAGCTCAAGCCTGTCTCCTTAAGGATCAGGACATGGCATTGTTAGTCTTGTCATGCCTCATCCTTCTCTTCTGTAGTACTTTCCACAGTTGTAATTTTTTTATTCATTGTCTGCCTTTTGTAGAAATCGGTAAGCTCCGTGAACTTAGCAATGACTGCCGTGCTCATTGTATTGCTAGCAGCCAGCACAGGGGCTGGTGAAGAAGCTTGGTTAGAGTTGTTTCACTAAACAACATTGGAATCACAAGGCATCAAGAGTGTTTCATCACCCTGGTCTGTTTGGCTAACTTCTATGGGGTTCTTTGGAACTTTGTTCAAGGAATACAACAATCGCATGGCATTTATTAAACACTTACTATGTGTTAGACACTATCCTAAATGCTTTACAAACATTAACTCATTTAAACCTCAGAATAACCCTATTAGGATTCTGTTATCATTCTCTCTATTGCTGATGGGGGAATAACACTGAGAGAGACAGGTAAAACAGTTTGTTCAAGGTCAATAGGCAATGGTGTCTTCCCTGAATCCCCAAGACTGGGTCAGTGCCCCCCTCATTTTGCTGTGCTCCCAAAGGACTCAGGACATGTGTCACTGTCATTACTGCCCCTCTCCTTATGAGACTGTGAGAGCCAATGGTCTCACTCATCTTTCTAGTCCCCATGTCTACATATCAAGTACCCAATTAATGTTCACTGAATATGAAATATATTTGTCCCAATACAAACCCATAAGCAGCTATAGAAATGGAAAAAGAAGGATTTTCCCAATAGATTAAGGCAAATGAAACTAAGCACGGAAATCAGTAGAGGTAAGCAAAGCAGAAGTAATAATAAAATCTATACCCTCATTGACTTGTAAGACCGAAATGATTTAACATGTAAAAAATGCTTAAAGCAGTGCTTTTCACATAAAAAATTCCCTGCAAATAGTAACTATTATTATACAAATCTTTGTGCCTTGGCCCAGACATCAGAGACCTGTTTCTCACTTCTCTGGAATCGGAATGGGCTTTCTTGGCTTTGGCAGGGTTTGGATCCTGTGTCCTAGCTCTGTCCCTGGTTGTGCCTGGGGGGTGAACAGACCTTAGCTCTACTGCTACCCCTAAGGCTCTCACCCGCTCCCTGTTCCCTGGTCCCATGGTATGCTTTCCCATCTGAGACCCAAAGATCCCTCCCACTTTAGGCGGCCTCTTACCAACCTCTCTGGAATCTCCACTTGTACCTTGGAGCCTGGCCTAGCTAGTTTCTGGCTGAGCTAGGATAGTAGCCCAGGCAGTTTGACATTAGAACCACTGAAGGTAAGCACTTCATGATCTACCTCTCCTTCCTCAAGAGTCTCAAATAAAATTTAATGTCCTTCCATTAATTTTTTATGATACTAAGAATTTGTAAAAAGCCTTCTATTTGATATAAAGAAATGCAAATATTTTCCATGGTTTTTTTTGTTTGTTTTTTTTAATTTATTTATGGCTGTGTTGGGTCTTCGTTTCTGTGCGAGGGCTTGCTTTAAGTTGCGGCAAGTGGGGGCCACTCTTCATCACAGTGAGCGGGCCTCTCACTATCGCGGCCTCTCTTGTTGCGGAGCACAGGCTCCAGACACGCAGGCTCAGTAATTGTGGCTCACGGGCCTAGTTGCTCCGCGGCATGTGGGATCTTCCCAGACCAGGGCTCGAACCCGTGTCCCCTGCATTGGCAGGCAGATTCTCAACCACTGCGCCACCAGGGAAGCCCTCCATGTTTTTCTTCAACATATACACAGTAAAATGCTGAATACCAGGCACTGTGCTGGGCTCTGAGGAGCACGTGAGTGAACAAGAGAAACACCCTTCTCCTTCTAGGTAGTAACCTAATGAGAGGCTGGCCTTCAATAAGATCTCCATAGGACCTTATCTTGTACTTCATGTAGATGAATTTTATCAGATTCTCCCAGCGAGAGAGTATACCCACCTCTAAGTATTTGAATGTGAATTGAATGTCTATACCTGGCCACAGAATAATAGCTTGCCCCCCTCTGAATAGCTCTACTGTTAGGAAAATTCACCTCAAAGTTGGATTGTTTGCACTTTGCGACAGAGGCTCAGTGTAAAATCACAGTGTGCTGCCGAAGGAGAAAAAGCAAACTCCCTGTGGCTTTGAGATGCCTCCTGAAATTTCAGGTTGGCAACTGCTGGCTCTCCCAGAGAGATGCTCTTTTCTGTTTGAAGTTGTGCCTCTCTCCAGCCCCTCCTTACCACCAGGAAGTCACTTTGAACTGCACTGTTGGCTCCAGGCCTTTGAAAACTTCTTGCTAAGGAGACCAGGCAGCAGCTGTGTAATATTCGGTGCAGGCAGCAGCTGTGTAATATTCTGACTTTAGAGAGGTGGTTATCTTACAAACACACCTGGTTTCAAGTCCCAGCTCTTTGTGACTACCTTTGTGATTTTAGTCAAGTTTCTTAATGTCTCTGAACTTCAGTATTCATATTTACAGAATGGGGATAATAATAATAATTATATGCATATTTACAGAATGGGGATAAATATAATTATATGCATCAGTTTCTGGTTGCAAGCAACAGAAACTTATTTTCATAAATGTAAGGGGACACAAGGTGGAGAATTTATTTGAAGATTATGGGATAACTTGGGTTATCCCATAATCTATGGGATCCCACAGGTTATCTACCCATAATCTATGGGTAGATCTAGTGAAAATACAAAGAAGCAGACTCAAAGAATGACAATTAAGCAGTCCTGGGGATTCATGAATTAGGAATTAAAAGCTAGTCTCATCAGATTGTCAAATATACATCCCAGTTTGTACCCCTCTTCTGAAATCCAGATTAAATATCCAACTGCCATGTGAAATCTCCACCTAGAGTTATAATAGGCATCTTAAAATTAATATTTATAAAATAAAATTTGCTTCTTCCTCCAAATCCTGGCCATCCCTATTTTTGTAATCATATCCCCTTTCATCCAGTTACTTTAGCCAAAAATCTTCTAAGCATCTTCGTTGTCTTCTACTCACACCTCACATCCGGTCCATCAGCAAATTCTTTCAGTCATGCCTTCAACCTATACCTGATTCTCACCACGTCTCACCTCCCACACGTCAACCACACAGAAGCCCTACTGTCTTAACTGGACCATTGCAATGACCTCTTATCTCTTCTCCCAGCTTCGCTTCTTGCCCCTGTCCCAATTCTATTCTATGCAAAGAAGTCACATTAATTATTTTAAAAACAAAACTAAAACATGTCACTTATCCTTGAACCCTCTAATGACTTTCCATTTCATTAAAAATAAAATCCAACATCTTGAGTTTGGCCTACAGGACCCAACATTATCCAGACACTGGCTACATCTCCAAACGCACTGTGTAGCTCTCTCCCCCTTACTTGGCACTTGAGCCTCCTCCATAGTCATTGAATAGACTATGGATTCAACCAACCTTGGGTCAATATATCTGAAAAAAAACTCCAGAAATTTCCAATAATCAAAACTTGAGTTTGCCATGGGCAGGTAACTATTTAAATAGTATTTACACTGCATTTACAACTATTTACATAGTATTTACATTGTGATAGGTATTATAAATAACGTTGAGATGATTTGAAGTATACAGGAGCATAGGTTATATGCAAATACTACACCATTTTATGTAAGGGACTTGAGCATCCATGGATTTTGGTATGGGAGCCTGGAGGAAGGTATCTTGGAATCAATCCCCCATGGGTATGGAGGGATGACTATATATTGGTTCTACTTTCTGAAAATCTGTTCCTTTCAGTCCTTTCCTTCTAAAACTTGCTCTATGCCTTCAGCCTCTTGCTAGACAAGTAATAAGACAAAATTTCATGGAGAGCCAAAGCCATTATCTGAATGATTCCCGAGGAGAGTGACTGTTAGCACCAATAGAATTACCTGAATTCCAAACAGTTCCCTGAATATGGAGACTGGGTAGTAGTGAGTATGACGCAAAAATTTCTACAGTATTTATGTGCAGCTAATCTGCATGGTAGCAAATACAGCTTTAGGTTTTTATACCATCCAGAGTAATGTTCTTGTGTACTTAAAATATTGGAAGCCAGCATCATTTCCCATAATTATTAGTAGTTTTATTGCTATCCGGTGCTGCAATTTAAAAAATTCTCCATGCACACCATCTGTGTTATAGGAGGAAATATCAGATCTTTGATGTTTAGCTATTTAGCTATTTTCTTCTAAGGAAGATAAGAGAAATAGTAATAATAATTTCTCATGTTTAACTATGCATTTTCTCCTTTGAGTGTTAAATAGATAAGCAGAGCCAGCAACATTTTCTCCTTTCTTTTGTGTATGAATACCGAGACTCTGGAAGTTTCTGAGACTTTCCCAGGGACTATAGCTGGTAGGTGACTGAAGAGCAAAGCAAATTCAATTCTCTTGAAACCATGGCTTAGAGACAGATGAGGTGTTTTCAAAATCTGGCAGCTGACATCCATGGGCTTGTGTTGTTGCTCTTACACGGGTTCTCTCTGTGATCTTAGGCAAGTCACTTAACCTTTCTGAGCCTCATTTTCCTCATCTAGAACGCAGAAAATGATAGTGAACTCCTGGGGCTATTGTAGGGATTAAACAAGATGAGCTGCTTTGTACTCATGTAATCATTTATTTACTTATTCATTTAAGTATTATTTGAACCCCACGCAGTTTCAGGTAATGTCTAGATACTCAGAATACAGCCCTCAATAAGACAGTCTTTGCTTTTATGTAACATTCAGACTAGTAGGTAACAGTGAAAGTGCTTTAAGGCTCACGTAATAGTATTTCCTTCTGCTCTTTTTTTATAACCTCCTCTGTAGAATCATTGCCTGCACCAATTATGAAAATTGTGTATGATAATGAGGAAGAGCATTAAGTATGAAAGGAAATTTATCACCACTACCTTATTACTATTGTTGGCACTATTATCCCCAAAGAAGCAGGTTCCTGGATTTGGAAGGATGAGAAAATGTTAACAAATACCACTGAGTAATAATAATATTGAAGTTACCATCTGCAAAAGCTTGCCCATACTCAGCTCCTGTTCTTTTTCCCATTTTCTCTGTCAAAAAGAGGGACCATCAGTCTAGAAATGTAAAACACATCACTGCTAAGGATATTGCATCTACGTTGATGTGAAGTGGCAGAAATCTGGATGAGTCCATTTGTCTGTTCTAGATGAATTGTACTTTTGTGCAAGGTAGTAAGCGAGCTTCTCAGTTTGTTTGGATATTGGTGATGCTTTTTAAAAAGGGGTGGGAGAGGTAAGTAGATAGTACGACTTATAGATTCAGGAGCTTAATGTCAATCCAGTGGCAAATTTTAGATAATCCAATAGACAGATGGCTTATGAGCACATAGCGAAGGAAGAAGGTAAACCAGAAGTATAAACTTCACTGCCTCTTTAAAAAATTAAGGTTAGATCAAAAGAAATTTTGAATGGATATGTCTGGATGTAAGTAAGGTATTTGGAAAAATCACTCAAGAAATTCTTGTTGTCAGCTTGGATAACAGAGTCAGTGAATTCTAAATTGGTTGAGCTGTCAAACATAAACTGTAAATTAAAAGCCACCAGAGTTCAGATGGTCTCTGTCCTTGGTCCTGATCCTTGCCCTGCCACAAATGACTTGTATTAAGACCTCAAGGAGTGGTTCCCAAACATTTGAATTACCAGGGGCACATGGAGGAGATAAAGCTACTTAGATCTAATGTTGGAGATTACAATTCTGTGGGCATGAGATGGGACCTGGGGTGCTCTACTTTAAAGAAGTTACTTTCATCAGTCTTGTAAATGACATTAGCTTGGAGGGTAAATGAATACATTAGGTGGCTGAATTGTAATCTCAAGTGACCTGGATAAACTGAAACAAGGGCCAAGTTTAATGAAATGACATCAAAAAATAGGGGTAAGTGCAAAGGTTTACTTTGGAGGGTCTGGAAAGCCATCGGCACAAGTACAGGAAGGGGGAGTGATAGCTTAAGATCAGTCATTACAAAAAATATTTAGAGGTTAGCTGACTGCAAAGTAAAAACGTGCCAGCAGAGGGCTGTGGCTTCCAACCCAGCAAATGTGAGCTGATGCACAGGATATTTGCCAAGGGACGAGAGTTCAACTGTACAGTTTATGACTTACCCTGCAGATTCCACCAAGTGACACCCTGTGTGTTCAACAACCAGAATGTCCTTCTAGAAAAATGAAATTTAGAGTTCGGAATGATCTACAACAGTCTAGTCCAGAGGTACTCAAACAGAGTTGCGTGGATCTCAGGGTTCCACAAGGAGGCTTCCTGACTCGGGGTTGTGTCGGGGAGGCAGTTGATGGCGCTGAGCACTCCTGCCCCCAAGGGAGCTTCAACCCTAGCAGCTCTGCTAATATCTCTTTTACACTTTAGGTGTCCAAATAGAGGCTTGTATGGGAAATTTAATTTTAAATCTGGTTGATTAAAATTTAACGTGGGGAAATAAAGCTGAAGAATTCCTGAAAAGTCTGTCAGCCTTACAATTTGCTGTCAAAAATATCATCAGGGTATATTTTCTCCAGAGAATGCTAAAAGAGGAAAGAAACATATACAGCGCTCTTTCCATTAATTTGGGGAAAAACTGCTACCCAGGACAAAAAAAAAAGGCCTGCCTCTATCTATCTATCTATCTATCTATCTATCTATCTATCTTCTGGATGAAATTGTTCTTTTATTACATTTTCTATTTAGCTGAAAAGCAATGCAAATGTTTTGACCCTTGGTACCACTTCAGCGTGATGAGTCTATAATAAGGACACGCCTCATCTTCTGATTATTTCTTACATAAACGTGGTGAGCAAATGATCTGTGCGAAGCTTTTGATGTTCTCTTCCCTGATTTCCTTTGTTGCAGCAACAGCTCTTTGCTATTTTAAATGATACTGAACATTGTCTGTATAATTCATTAATATTTGCATTTAGTGATTATATCAATAAAAGATTTGGGAGACAATTACGCTGAACCTATTTTATTTTCTGCAAAAGAGGCAGAATCTTATTTAGTTTTACTCCTGGCACTCATTAACCCATATATATTCTCTGATTATGTATTGAATTCAATTAGAATTTAAATCTTTTCAAGACTTCCCTGGGATAAAATTGAGGGTTTTCTTTTTCCCTATAGGTTTCTTTTTCTTCTAAAATGCTAATTTTATCTGGGGATGCGGTGAGGAGAGGAATATTTATTGTCTTGGATAAATTTAGACAATCTTTATCACTACAATTATAGGGCTAGAAGAGAGTAGCTTCACTATGCTAAGAAAGGAAAAAAAGCCAAATATGATATAAACCAAAAAAGGTCACTCTCAGAAACTTCTGGATCACATCTTCAAGTAAAGAATGTACACCTTTAAAGATAACATTGTCATCTGGTAAATCATTCATTGTCATTCACTGAGCAAGGGTTTATTGTGCTTTCTATATGCTGTTTGCTCGTGTTCAGAAAACAGGGTACATAGAAGACACAGATCCTTCTTGCTGGCAGCTCATCAGTCTAGGCTAGGAAATAGGAGATGGATACACTTGGAACACACATAGTTTCACAGTCTCTATGCTGGAGTTACAATGAGTGTTGCTGAGTAAGAGTCATAGGACCATTAGTGAGAACTTACTCTGTGCCAGGCACTGTCACTTGCATATATTTTCACATTCGCTCCTTACAATGTCCCATTTTGAAAATAAAAAACACCCAAGAGTGGTTAAGAAACTTGCCCAGTGTCACACAGCAAGTGTACAGAGTGAGGATTAAATGAGATACTAAATAGTAAGCAGTAGTCACAGTGCCTGGCACACGATGTGCTTCTGGAGCGTCAGCTTGTACAGCAGGTGGTGGCAGTGGCAGTAGTAATAGCACATACCAGTGTCCTTCATATCAACACCATGAGCTCCTTAGCAGTTTTTTTTTTTTTTTTTATGGAGCTGGGCTGAGTTTTATTTATTATTTATTTTTGGCTGTGTTGGGTCTTCGTTTCTGTGCGAGGGCTTTCTCTAGTTGCGGCGAGCGGGGGCCACTCTTCATCGCGATGCGCGGGCTTCACTATTGTGACCTCTCTTGTTGCGGAGCACAGGCTCCAGACGCGCAGGCTCAGTAGTTGTGGCTCACGGGCCCAGCTGCTCCGCGGCATGTGGGATCTTCCCAGACCAGGGCTCGAACCCGTGTCCCCTGAATTGGCAGGCGGATTCTTAACCACTGCGCCACCAGGGAAGCCCTCCTTAGCAGTTTTGATCCTGATATTTCAGTTGAGAAACAGGCCCAGTGAGGGTAAATGACTTGCCTGGGGACACCAGACATTGAAATGGCAAAGCGGGAACTCAAATCTGTCCTTTTTGTCCAGGCTTCCTAGCTCTGGAGTTTGGATTTTGTTTTTCAGAGGGCTGGTATACTCACTGAAAAATTTCTGCAGGGGGTAATGGTGACAACACTGGTGGTTAAAGGCTGGCATTGTAGTGATATTTTGGAGAGACTGGCTGGTGAAGGTCAAGTCAGGTAGAGATTAGAGGCGTAGGATCAGTTTGGAGATGATCACATCCATCAAGTGGGATAAAAGTGATGTAATGAGAAACAAGATGTGGGTTTTGACAATAAGGAATGGTAAAAAAAAAAAAAAAAAGAGGAGATGGGCCTGAGTGATGTGTAGAAGGAAGGCTCTGTGGAAATTAATATCAGGCTGTGGGGCATGAAAAGGAGGGTTGGCTAGACCAAGATAAGGTGCAAGGCTAAGGACTGTGTCTCTTTCATTCAACTGGTATCTGCATTGCTTAGCACAGTGTGTATGCCCCAGCAGGGCTCTCCAAACACTTGTAGGATACATTCATGAATGTCCAAGATAATGCCAGGCTGCCAGCCTGAGCATCCTGCACAGAAACAAAGAGAGTGCTGGCAAGAGAGCTGGTTTGAGGGAAAGAGGAATGTGATTTTGCAGATTCTTTTTTTATTGGAGTATAGTTGATTTACAATGTTGTGTTAATTTCAGGTGTACAGCGAAGTGACTCAGTTATACATATATGTATATTCATTCTTTTTCATATTCTTTACCCATATAGGTTGTTACAGAATATTGAGTAGAGTTCCCTGTGCTATACAGCAGGTCCTTGTTGGTTATCTATTTTATATATACTAGTGTGTGTATGTTAAAACAATTGCGGATGCAGAGCCTAGCATTGAATGTAAGAGACTCAAGTTCGGAGGCAGTTCAGGTCTGGAGATATCACTTCAGGGCCACCTGTGTAGAAGGTGATGGTTGAAGTGAAAAGGGCAGAGTTTTCTTAAGGAAAGTGAGAACAGAGAAGACCCGGAAGACTGAGAAGCCCTTCGGTGTGGAAAGTTACGGTCCCAAAGGAAGCAATGTATTTCCAAAGGAAGGCAGCGAACAGTGTCCAGTGCTACAGAATGAACCAGGGGAAGTAGAATGGAGAAATGGTCCTTGAATGTGGCCAAAGAACTTTATCGATAGCTTTGGAAAGAGCTATTTTATTTATATGGTGTTGCTTCAAGTAGATTGCAAAGACTTGCTGTGGGGATTGTAGTGTGAAAATGATGACCTCTCGTTGATAGATACTCAAAGCAGACCTGAGCCCGGGGGTTTCTTAGAGTTGAGAAGGAAGTTTTATGTGAGGATGCCGTTATTTTCAAGATTAGGAAAAAATAAAGCATCCGTGCTTATGGTCTGTGTTGTGGGCTGAATTTTGTTCCCCCAAATTCACATGTTGATGTCCCAACCCCTAGTAACTCAGAATTTAGCTGTATTTGGAAGCAAGGTCTTTAAAGGGTTGATTGAATTAAAGTGAGCCATTAGGATAGGGTCCAAACCCAATATGACCAGTGTCCTTACAAGAAGAGAAAGATGCCAAAGGTGTGTGTGCACAGTGGGTGAGCACATCATGAGGCAGCAAGAGGACAGTCATCTGCAAGCCACAGGGAGAGGCCTCAGGAGAAACCAACAGTCCTCACACATTCTCTTGGACTTCGAGCCTCTAGAATTGTGAGAAAGTAAATTTCTGTTGTGTAAACCCCCAGTGTGTGGTATTCTGGCAGCCAGAGCTGACTAAGGCAGTCTGCAAGGCAGGGACAAGGGTAAATGTGCAAAGAGGGACAGCCTGGAAAAGAACACTGTACATGCAGAAGCAGTATAAAGTCAGTTGAGAAATTAAAACAATTAAGTGCTTATTGCCAAATAACCTGACCGATGTGATATTTCTTGATCATTTACTTTTCTTAAAACATTTCAATTCTTGTCTTTTTCCACTGAACACACCCATCCATTCCTTTGAAATTTGGAGCCAGGTGTTCAAACTCCCTAAGGTCTGATCTCCTTTTCCATTCTGCTGCCTTTTTGTGGCTGTTGTTATTTAATAAATCGCTATCTATTGGTGTGAAGGTGAATGAGAGAGATATTGCTCTCAAGGCCTTCTATGTCCTTTTCTTAATTTGCTCATAATTGGGATATTTCTCAGTCATCTAGTACTATATTTTACTTACCACTTTAAAGCATTTTTTAGACTCCCTTCTTGTTTCTTCATCATTGTATGAAATTCTGAGATTGATTCAGGCCAGTGAAGACTAAGCAGATTTTCCTTCCCCACCCCCAATATCCAGAGATTCAGAAACTCAGAGCTTGTCCAAGTCCTTTTCTTGTCCCATGAGATTTGTCGTGGATGAACTCCTTCACATTAGCTTATTTGAATCTTCCTATCTGAAGCAGAGAATAAAATTCAAAAGTGGTTTGTGTGGCTTCGTCCTTGTGGATTAGTCACATTCTTTCTGGCTTGTTAAAGCCCACATAATCAGCAAGTGGCTGGAGAGATGGAGGAGTGGTGTAGACAGAGTGGTGCATTCGTAGATGTCAACATGCAGTGGCTATGTTAATCCTCCTTTATCCTCCGAGTTCTCTGTCCTATGGGAGGAGCTTTCCCCAAATCTAGCCCAAGATGAGAACAATGATATTTTTAAATATTTGGCAAGATTTCATTTAGAAAAACCAGGCCCTTGAGAGTGTTGTGAAAGAATTGACTCTGCCTATATCTGGGATTTCTTTAATCTTTTGATCATCCTTTAGGTAAGTTTTAAAAAAAAAAAATATTGACAAGCTGTCTAGTGTACCAATAAAGAATCTGTTGGACACTTTCTTTTAATAGAACTTCATAATCTTCTGTAGAGATCTGAAAACAAAATTTGTACTTATCCCAAATATTATCCTGGAACTTAAATGTGCCCATTTCACGCTGGGATGAAAGTGGACCGATGCCACATGGCTTTTTCTATATTATTTGTGTGCATAGTTGGAAATTTCTAGGTCAGAGGCAAAACTGCAGGATGGATCTTTTGGTACATTTTGGGTTTCAAAATAAGGGGAAATTTTCAAATTTTATATTTTATACTATCAGGTTGAGCTTGAATTCATGAGTGAGAACCTTGTAAAAATTTAGTGCTCAGTTGAAGAAGCCTGTATAAATAGAGTACATTCAGAAGCTCAGAAAATATCCTCCAAGCCACATCGTTGAATGAAAATTTAAATAATCTCATTTTTGATTGTATGATTAAAGCACTTTTAGACCCTGAGTCTCCAAGTCCTGCAGGGTTTCCAGTTACACTTATATGATATTTTGATTATAGTTGGTATAAATGGAAGTGCCTACCATCAGTTTTTGCTGAAGACTTAGGTTTACAGTTAAATTCTATTCTACACAGTCGCCCTGACATGATATTTAATGTCAGTATAGTGATTTCATTGGGTACTACTTTAAAAAAATATTATCTAGATGCCAGTGTGTCCAAAACTCCTATCGCCAGCCCTGACCTGCCCTTGAAATTCCAGACTTGAACATGTAATGGTCCACCAGACACGTCTACTTGGATGTCTTAAGGCATCTAAAAATTAACATGTCCAAAAAGGAATTCTTGGTTTCCGCCTTAAAACCTGCTCCTCCAGAATTCTTCTCCTGTCAGGACATAGCACCACCAACCACCCAACTAAACAGCCCCAAACCTAAGAGTCAACCTTGGTTTCTTTCCTTTTCTCTCCCTTCCCTTTCAAATTCATCAGCAAGTGCTGTCAATAGCACTTTCTGGACATATCTCAAATCCATCTGCTTCTCTCCATCTTCACTACTCCTACCCTAGTCCAAGCCATCACCATCTTTCAAAAGGGCTCTTGCAATAGTCTTCTTTTTTATTTTTATTTTTTTGTGATTCAAAATTTTTATAGATTATACACCATGTATTGTTACTGTAAAATATTGGCTATATTCTCTGTGCTATACAATATATCCTTGTAGCTTATTTATTTTATACAGAGTATTTGGTACCTCTTAATCCCCTACTCCTATCTTGCCCCTCCCCTGCATTAGTCTTCTAACCTGAACCTTCTTCTACTCTTGCCCCTTAAAATCCATTTCCCTTAACAGCTTCAGGAATGATCTTGTTGTAGTGTGAATCAGTTCACATCACTTCGCTGTGCAACCTCTTATGGTTTCTCCTTACACTTAGGATGAAATACAGACTCTGTAACATGATCCTACATGATATGACCTCCTGCCCACCTCTCTACCTCATTATACACCTCTCTCTACCTTAGTCACTATTCTCCCTTCACCCTGAGCCTCTTTCTATTTCTGTAAATACATAAAACTTCCCACCCCAGTGCCTTTGCACTTGCTGAATTTCAGCCCAAAACAATGCCCTGCCTACCACTCCCCTTCTCTTTCATTTCTTCCCCTGATGAGGTCTTTCTCCTCATTCAGGCTTTAGCTCAGGTACCAAGTTATGGGAGTGACCTTTCTTGATCATCGCATCTAAAGTAGCTGCATACATCCCCCTTCTCTTTCTATCACTTCCCTTATATTTGATTCATGCAACTAGTTACCATCTAAAAATTCTTTCTTTCTTTCTTTGTTTATTGACTCTTTCCTCCACTACAATGTAAGCCTTACAAAAACAAAGACCCTACTTGTCTTATTTGCTATTATATTCCTAGTGCATAACACAGCTCCTGGCACATAATAAATGCTTAGATGCAGAGTCATGTCAGTGTTGTATGCTCATTTTAGTGGTTTCCATAAAGTCATACCTTAGACTAATTTCCCTCCTTACGATTCCGTCTTAAATATCCCCTTTTACCAACTTCAGCTTACTTAGCTCTGTATGAGTTGAGGTGATAGTTCATTTCTTTTTCTTTTTTTTAAATTAATTAATTTATTTATTTATTTTTGGCTGTGTTGGGTCTTCGTTTCTGTGCGAGAGCTTTCTCCAGTTGCGCCAAGAGGGGGCCACTCTTCATCGCGGTGCGCGGGCCCCTCACTGTCGCGGCCTCTCCCATTGCGGAGCACAGGCTCCAGACGCGCAGGCTCAGTAGTTGTGGCTCACGGGCCTAGTTGCTCCGCGGCATGTGGGATCTTCCCAGACCAGGGCTCGAACCCGTGTTCCCTGCATTGGCAGGCAGATTCTTAACCACTGCGCCACCAGGGAAGCCCCGATAGTTCATTTCTAAATCGTCAGTAAAAAGGTTAAAGAAAAACCAGGATTAATATATGTCGATAGAGTTTATAGATTCTGATGCTATATAATAGAGATAACATTTTTGAAAAGCATCTGCTGGTCAATGATTTAAACATTTATTTAGCAAAGAGTACATGAAAAATAAATATTTAAGCACCAGAAAAATGTTTTCTTACTGAGATCTCTCTACACAATGTGGCATTTTACTTCCAGCTTTTTAGCCAGTGGTCCTCTGGTTCTCTAGTTTCCTGAAGCTTAAACAGACAAAGTTAACAATTGTAGGTTTAAAGGGCAACTTGCTCCATGTTAGAAGTCACTTTCAGGTAAGAAAAGAAGTCTTATTTTATAAGTATAATTATCAGGTTTAAGTGAAACTGACGGCCTGGAAAGGTACAATAAAATAGCTTCAGGACAACAGCAGATTTCAGTAAGGTAATGCCAACGTTATCATCTTTAATGAAATCACATACTTTGAGTTAAAGTCTTTGTTTTAGTGTACTATAAAAATAAAAGATGAAAAATTTTTTTAAAGAATCAAACAGCAAGGGTGAAGCATACCAAGTGAGATAACGTTTTAGATGCTTTAAACAACCTGCTTCATGAAGTCACAATGCTCCAGAAAATTGGAATCTATGTTATTAAACAAAAACATTAATTATATGGTTTTATACTAAGCAGAGCACTGTAGAGTTATTTTACAGAATGTTCAGTGTTTTGTGATTTTTTTACCCTTACTGCCAAGTTGAATCTCTAATAAACAAGTAGAATGGAAACTGGAGGAAAATAAGAAACTTGGACTGTTAGAATAAATAGGTGCAAAATATTAAACAGATCAACTTCACTAAAAAGTCTCCTTAGTATTGGTTCAGAAAGTAAAGAAAAAAAAGTTCAAGTTATGATTCTTTAGAGTTGATCTATGGATCCATATTAATTTACTATAAGCATAAAATCAAACATTTTATAAAGAAAAATGATACAATCTAGTAGACTATTTTCAACAAGGAATAACTCCATATGTGTATTTATATAAAATTACAGATATTTATAATATTAGTATTATAACTGGATATCTAAAACAATATTTCATTATGTGACTTTATGTTGCCCAAAGTCATGGCATTAAATAACATTAAATCACAGACTGGAAAAGGTATTCACTGTCAAATTCTTTCTCTCTTTAAAACTATTATGGAATTTTGCAAGCACAAACAAAAGAGAGAATAGTATGTTCACACACTGATCACCCAAGTTCATGTCTCTTGCTAAATTTTAGAAATTTTCAGCCATAATTCTTTGGAGCACTTTTTCAGCTCTATCCTCTTTCTTCTCTCCTTCTGGGACCCCAATGACATGAGCGTTATTAGATCTTTTGTTTTAGTCCCACAAATCCTTGAGTCTCTGTTCAATCAGCAAGACAGAAAACTTTTAGACACTAGCTATTCTACACCAAACACCACTGACAACAGCTGTGGACCCCACCTTCCCCCCAGCCAGCAAAGGTCAAGTGGGAAGGCTAGACTTCCAAGTTCGCCAAGCTGTAATGAGGAACCCGAAGCACCTACTCCTCACCCCCAACCAGGGTGACGGGAGAAGGCTGTGTAGGTAGCCAGGACTTCCCTGCCTGCCGGGCAGTAACAAAACCCCATCACCCCCTGCAGGGTCCAGAAAACCACCTAAGGAGCCTGGATTTCCATCCCTGCTGAAGTGGGTCAGAAGAAGCCTAGTAGTGATGCACGTGTGCCCCACTCCCCTGTAATGCATCCCCTGATGCACCTGTGCTCCCCACTCCTCCTCGGTGGAGGGAGCCGTCACCAGCCACTCGTACTGCTCCAAGCCAGGGAGGATCATCAGAGACCTAGGCGGAGGCTGGATTTCCCCCTCCCACCAACACTAACAAGTAACCCTCTGCTCCTTAGGTGTCATTGGAGGCCCGGTGGGGAACTTCGACTTCTCCTCCCATCTGGCAATAATGAGGCAGCTTTCTCCTCCCCAACCCCTCCTAGAGCGGTATCAGAAGGAAGCCAGTTAAAGCAGAGATTTGGAGTATCATCAGATGAGAGAGACCCTGCTCTTTTCCTGGCCCTTTGTCTAAACAGAGTAGGGACGTTTTTATCTGCACCCCTTGGTGTTTTCAGGGTGCTGGTTTCTTCATCTCTGTGTCTGGGATAAAATAGGCAAAAAGCAAACCCAGGGAACTCACCGCCATGTTGTTTCTTCAGTTCCAAGCTCCGTAGCAGCCTGCCTTTTCCTTTCCCCCTTTCAGAGTCTTCTTATGTCTGTTTTCCATATAATTTCCAGGGTTTGTAGTTGTACTTTGCGCGAGGAATAATGAAAACAATGCCTACTCCCATCTTCCCCCTCGGCTGGTTTTTATGTTCTCACCTCATCCCCTTCTCCTGCCATTTATTTGTTGGAAAAAGGAGTGTTTTTATTTTTTTGTTTGTTTTGAAGAATTTCCAACATTCTGGATTGCTGATTGCATTTTTATGTATCATTTAGTAGGTTCTTCTATTTCCTGTATTTCCATAGGCTGACAGAACCAGAGACTTGATTAGTTTTGGGTTTAATTCTTTAGACATATTTTGTAGATGGTGCTGTGACCGTCACACTAGGAGATGCTAAACATCTGGACCTCTTACTTTCAAGGAAGTACAGATTTATCAGAGAGCTAAGGAGTTGTTGGCTTTACTCCTCCATTATATAGTTTCCTATCAACTTTCTCTGATGACTTTCACATTCAGTTCTCTTTTGGTGCTGATAAAATAGCCCACCTTTTACCCAGTGGCATTCTGAACAAAATTGATCGTAAAATCGAGGAGTAGCAAGCACATGGCAGCCATTGAAGGGTTAATTGGGGAAAACAACTTAGCATGAGACTCATTAGCTCCCAAGAGAAAGAAGTGGATCTGAACCAAGATTTTGCTTTATCCTTCCCACATTTATTAATCAGATAAGTCAGTCTAGCTCTCCTGGAGCAGCATGAGCAAAGGGATGGAAGAGGCCATTAGTTACCCTAGTAGGACTCCTGCCTGTATGTAGTGACAGCTCTCCTCCTTGCAATCCCAAGAAGCACGTCTTGACTTCCTGTCTTTCTCCTCTACAACAGTTTAATGGGGAGCTGTCAATACAATTTTACTAAAGTTTAGTAAAATGTTTGTTTTTTACAGATGACTTCTGTTTATGTCATAAGATACCAGTTTTTAATTATGATAGTGATAGAGGCTTTCTTTTGAAAAATAAATGTATTAAAATAAAAACATGAAGTAATATAAAGAGTGTAAAGGTAAAGAACAGTATGGTGAAATATAGCTATGACAATAATTGTATAATAACTAAGCATTAGGTAAATGCTTAATATTTGTGATACTCAGATTAAACACCTAATGACATTGTTGTATCGATGTGGACACCCAGAGAGGAAAAATGCCTTGTCCAAAGCATCACATGATTTGAAGGCAGTCAGTGCTGGATCTGAACTCCAGTTACCTAATGCCTACTCGGTTGCTCCTTTCTGGCTATGCTTTTTTCTCGAATAGTGCTAGGAAGATTGTGTGACCTCAGGGCTAGAGTCTGAGAACGTTTCATTGCAGCACTGTGAAGGCAGGGCCCGGGTCTCTCTTATTTATTGCTGTATCCCCAGCACCTAGTGGAGAGTGCAGCCCAGAGTGAGTGCTTCTTAAACATTCCTAAAATTTGTTGGATACTAATCTACATCCTGCAAAATAGTATCTTTTACTTCTAAATAGAGCATCCTTTGTTGAGATTCAATTAAGGTCAATTTCTCACCTCCCTTTCTTCCCCAGAGTCTGTTTATGACATTATCTTTGCCTGACCGAAATATGTTTTCAAGTTTCCTGTATCTCAACTAGTCAGTCTCAGGAAAAAGCCTTAGAATTCCTTAACCATGGTTAGAATTTGTCCTAGAAAGCAAATTAACAGTATGTCCTAAGGTAGACCGGTTCATGGTGGTAAAAATAACCACCCATTATAATGCTAGTATGTTCAAGCATTTGGCAAAGTTCTGATGTTAAGCCTTTCAGTCAGTATTTTTTCCAGTTTATTGAGGTATGAATGACAAATAAAAATTGTATATATTTAGGTTGTACACGTGATTTTTTAAAGTGTCATACATGATGATTTAATATACATATGTATTGTGAAATGATTACTACAATCAAGTTAATGAACACATCCATTACCTCACATAGTTAGCTTTTCTTAGTGAATTTCAAGCATACAATATAGTATTAACTATAGTCACCATGATGTACATTAGATCCCCAGAACTCATTCATCTTATAACTGGAAGTGTGTACCCTTTGACCAGCATCTCCCCATTTTGCCCACGTCCGAGCCTCTGGAAACCACCGTTCTGCTCTCTGGTTTTATGAGTTCAACTTTTTCAGATTCCATATGTAAGTGAAATCACACAGCATTTACCTATTTGTGTCTGGCTTATTTTACTTAGCATAGTGTCCTCCAGGTTTATGCAAATGGCAGGATTTCCTTCTCTGATATGGATAAATAATATTTCATTATATGTCTTTTATAGATTTAGGTGAAATATATATATGTATTTGAATATATCACATTTTCTTCATTCATATGTTGATGGATACTTTGGTTGGTTCCATAATAATGGAACAGTGAACACTGGCGTGCAGATATCTCTTCGAGATCGAGATTTCATTTTCTTTGGATATACATCCAGAAGGGAGGCTGCTGGATCATATGGTAATTCTATTTTTAATTTCTTGAGGAGCCTCCATACTGTTTTCCATAATGGCTGTACCAATTTACATTCCCATCCATGATGTACAAAGGTTTTCTTTTCCCTGCATCCTACCCAACCTGTTATCTCTTGTCTTTTTTGGTAATATCCATCCTAACAGATGTGAGGTGACATGGCATTGTGGTTTTGATCTGCATTTCCCTGGTGATTAGTGATGTAGAGCACCTTTTCATGTACCTGTTGGCCATTTGCATGTCTTCTTTGGAAAATGTGTGTTCAGGTCCTTTGCCCATTTTTTAATTGGGTTGTTTGTTTTTTTGCTATTGAGTTGTAGGAATTCCTTATATATTTTGAATGTTAATGCCTTATTATATTTATGGTTTGCTAATATTTTCTCCCATTCCTTAGGTTGCTTTTTCGTTTGGTTGGTTATTTCCTATGCTGTGCAGACGCTTTTCAGTTTGATGTAGTCCCACTGGTTTATTTTTGTTTTTGTTGCCTGTTCTTTGGGTATCATATCTAAAAAAATCACTGCCAAGACCAATGTCAAGTTGGTTTTTCCCTATGTTTTCTTCTAGGATTTTACCATTTCAGGTCTTACATTTAAGTTTTTAATCCATTTTGAGTTAAGTTTTTTGAATATGAAGATAGGAATCCAGTTTCATTCCTTTGCATGTGGATATCCAGTTTCCCTAACACCATTTATTGAAGAGGCTATCCTTTCCTCATTGTATGTTCTTGGTGCCCTTGTCAAAGATTTGCTGACTGTATATGCATGGGTTTATTTCTGGGTTCTTGATTCTGTTCCATTGGTATATGTGTCTGTTTTTATGCCTGTACCATACTGTTTTAATGACTGTAGCTGTAACACAGTTTGTAATATAGTATGAAGAAGGAAGTGTGATGCCTCCAGCTATGTAATCAGTATTTTTTAGTAGAAATTTATGGAGTTCCTATGTGCGTGGACTGTGCCAAATGCTTGATATTGATTTTTCTCTTTCAGACACCATAACAACCCTGTGAGTTAGGTGCTATTATTACCTCCTTTACTAAAAAATAGAGACCGAGGGTTAGAGATGTTAAGTAACTTGTCCAGTGAAGCATAGCTACTGGCTTTGAACCTGGATTCAATTTCAGATCTTTCTAACTAGAGAGGAGAACTCTTACCCTCTATTCACACTTGTCCTTGAAATGACTTAATAATTTAGAAGGCATTCTTGAGGTGGAAAGAGCACAAGATATTTTTAAAAAATTTTTTAGTTGAAGTAGAGTTGGTTTACAATGTTGTGTTAATTTCTGCTGTACAATAAAGTGTTTCATTTATACATATATATATATATACACATTCTTTTTAAATATTCTTTTCCATCATGTTTTATCATAGGATACTGAATATATTTCCCTGTGCTATACAGTAGGACCTTGTTGTTTATCCATTCTGTGTATAATAGCTTACATCTGCTGACCCCAGCCTCCCACTCCATGCCTCCCCAAACCCGCTCCCCCTTGGCAACCACAAGTCTGTTCTCTATGTCTGTGAGTCTGTTTCTGTTTCATAGATAGGTTTACTTGTGTCATATTTTAGATTCCACTTATAAGTGATATCATATGGTATTTGTCTTTCTCTTTCTGACTTACTTCACTTAGTGTGATAATCTCTAGTTGCATCCATGTTGCTGCAAATGGGGAAGAGCATAAGATTTATATTTGAGAGGACCCCCTGGCCCCAGCTTTCATACTTACAGCTTTATGACTTGATGCAAATATAAACTTTACTCACCTAAAACCACTTCCTCGGTTTTTGCATTATACTGATACCTCCAGTATTATTATTTACTCAGTATGTACTTGATACCCTTCTTTGAGTAGATAACTCTGAAGGTAACTACAATGAAGAAGAAAGTATTATTAATATCTTCCTAAACACTACTCACTGCTTTGAAGGTGACAATCATATGTTCCCCCCATCCTTTCATTGCCTTCTCTCCCTTCTTCTCTCCTTCCCTTTCTCTCTTGAAGGTTATTTAGTAAGTATTACGGAGGTGTTAAAGATGTGCTAGCACCAAACTGAGACTTTCTCCTGGGTGTAATAAGAAATACTGAAAAATAATGGAAAAGGGAGTAAGTTTTGATAGTGTGGTTCAATGTCATTTAATATTGTGTATCACCTAATATCACCTCTCATTCTAAGAACGTGCCCCACAATTTGAAGATCATTGGCTTAAACTCTTTGAGAATGTTCATCAAAACCAAATGGAAGCATGGAAATGAAATCACTCAGTAAACTGGAAATTTCTTTTAGAACTCTTCCCTTCACGCTGAAGAAACATAAACTCATAATTCGGCTGTAACATTAATAGCACCGCTAGCTCTCCTCTCTGCTACCACTAATTTATATTTTTCCAAAAATTATCTAGAAAATGTTTTCAAATGAGGTAGTGGCTGAGGACTGGGAGTATGTGGTTAGACTTGCTATGAGGCCAAGAGAAAACCCTCTATTTCAAGTTTGGGAAAACATACATGATATACTACTGTTTAATGCTCTTTTAATGATGGAGTCAGTCAACAACCCTTGAAGCACATGCTATATGTAAGTCACTCTATGGAGAAAAAACAAATATGGTTCTTAACCTCCCAGAACTAAAAGTCTTGCATAGACTATCAAAGCTGAGAGACTCAAGACCAAACGTTCGCCCTATCAAGAGCATACCCGATGAATGCTGAATTATATCTTGGGAATCGTAACTAGCTAGAAGGTCATTAACCTTAATTTCATCTTGTTCAACCCCTCCTGGCTCCCTATAATGCATCAGGTCTACGGTCCGTACTAATTATTGTGGTAGCACACGGCTAACATATTCAGAGTACTTGTTACAGATGAAGCTCCATGGTGGATGGCTTCCCACATTTCTCATAACCGCCTGTTACTCATTCTTATTTTACGGGTAAGAAATGGAGGCAGAGAGTGTGCCTATGCTGAGTGCCATTTGAACCCTGTTTTAATTGACCCCATGGCTTCTGCCTTGGCTGTTGAGCTTGATTGTCTCACCCCCAAAATAAAGAAATAAACTTCTCCTCCCCTGTAGGAGTCCACATGTTCCTTTGCCGCCTGCCATCTTAGAAGGCATGGGGCAGTGCTGAGTTCTGGAGTAATGACAAGGTGTCTGCCTTCCTCGTTAACAGGCTTTGTTTGAATCTTTTCGATGGCATTCTTAATGTTCCTGGAACCTGCTGTGTGTTTGTTTAATTATAATATAGTCTGGCACTTTGACATTTAATTTTCTTGTTTGGCTGTAATTATCTTCTATGAGAGTAAGAGCAGAGTTGGATTATATTTACTTCCTTTTTTCTTTTTCTTTTGTTTTTTTTTCTTAACATGCAAATCTGACTGTGACTCACTGTGTTCCGATGAGCCTCCGTTGCGGGTGACTGACCTGGGCTCACCCTTAAGGGATGTGGCTGTACAGCCAGCCAGGGTCAACCTGCTGGGCGCAGGGGGCTGGTCCTGCGGAACGCAGCGTAGGACTGCCCAAGGTCAGCACATCAGACTGTGCCGGAGGACGCTTCTGCATCCTGGCCACAGGAGAACCTTGACAAGGCAGCGGGGACCCTGCCAACTGGCCTCAGCTCTTCTTTCCAGATAATTAGGATTTTTCAAAACAAATGGTCTTGCCCCTCAAGAATCCCATTTCTCTGGGGTCAGGTTGTATCTGGCCTGGTAGTCCTCTAAGGAGAACTGCCATCTCTCTAAATTGGGACTATCCTTTAATAGATCATGCGATGTTTCATAGAGCAAAGCAAACGTCTGGCACTCAGACACAGCGTTATGCTCACGTAATGATTTGACCTGATCCCCACAACAGCCCCACAAGAGAGGGTTTCCTCTCATTTAGTTATTTGCATACCACCTTTGCAATTTTCATTACATCCATGTACTACCTCGTATCCAAGTAGACAACAGTATTTTTTTTTCAATCACTACTTTTTAAATAAATGTAAAAATGTAGAGCGCCAAAATATTCGGAAGGAAGGGTACAAATCTGTGATTTTCTCATAGATGGGCTTTACGTCTCTTAACCTTTAGAATTTTCCACTGGCAGGTTCATCGTAATGATCTCTAAATGTCACTGCAGACCCTGCCTCTTTCTATACTTAAGTTTACCACTATGTTAAGAGAACTTTAGTGCTGCTGTGATCCTATGCGATTAGAACAACTTTGAATGTATTCTCCTAAATCTTTCTCATCCAGCCAAAGACTCCTCTTTACTAACCTAGCTTCAGAATTTGGAGTGTGGGTAGAGAAAGACAGAGTGGGAAGGAATATAGGAACACAATCATAGTCAAAGAGGCCAAGTTTATCAAAGAGCTGGGCCAGAAGGGCGAGCCGGGGAAACAGGAAAAAGGGGGCGGGGGCTATAGAGGGAGCTGGGGGTTTGAAATGAGAGGTGCGAAGCCGCTGTGGGTGTGAGAGCTCGAGGGGAGGGAAACATCTTGGGGATGGGTATTATCACTGTGTGTGAACGGTTGAGTTTCCCAGGAAGTTGACCCTGAGTCAGAGATGAGTACTCAGGACATTTATCAGCAAGGACTTGAGTCAACACCTGGGGAGAGGAAGCAGGATCAGATAGAGGAAGAAGATGAGACACAGTATAGTCAGAGAAAGACTTCAGCTGAGCCTGCAGGAGTTCTGAAGGCAGGATGACCCTTCAGAGCTGTCCCCACCATCAGTCAGCCACTGATTGTGGGTTGTCCCAGGAAAAGGGGAGAGGACTCTGGGCAAGGCGGCCCTCTTCATCTGAAGCCATCCCTGAAGGGGCTGCCAGCTGGGTGCTGTCTGCTGGCGGCATGACCCACAGCTTGGGTTAATAGGTCGCTTCTTCCTGACGGGCTATCTGGGTGGCCCTTCACAGCATCCACCATACTGTGCGTTATGAACTGGATGCCATTTAATATTCAAGTAATATCTGGAGTTACTTTTCAAGCTATGTGTGTGTATATATATATATATATATATATATATATATATATATATATATATATATTAATGGTACATTTAAACAGTGGCTGTGCAGAGACTGAGCCCCATGAGGTCCAGGGAGTTATTAGATTTATACCCAGAAATTTAATATTAGATTCCCAAAGCTATTAATTGATACCTGCTCACACAACACAAATTTTCATAAGTAGAAAAAAAGGGGTAGGGAGAAATGGTTTTTATTATATTTTAAAAAAACAGTGGTCCTGATCTCTGAAATTAGATCTTTTTGGCCTTTGTATGAGGAGACTTAGATTTTGGCTACAACTGGGCTTTTATTTTTATCAAATTATGATCAGCAAGAGTAAGAGTGGTGGTATCTTTGGAACTGCTGTGAGAGAAATTAGGAATAAAAGAATATGTTTCATTGAGCTCCCCTTGTGCATAGCACATGGAGAAACATGGAGTTAAATGGATGGAGTGTGAGTTTGGACTCCAGACAAAATTTTTTGGGGGGCTGCAAATAAACAAAGCATATCTTAAGCATAAAAAAGAGAGGAAAGAGAAAATTGTGAGGCTCATCATGACTGGGGCCCAGTCCAAATGATGTTCTCAGGTTGGCTCCATTCTCAGGCAGCTTCCCCCTAAGATGGCTATTGATGATCGTGGGCTTACATCATCCCAGTTTAAGTACTGAACAGAAAGAGTGTCTCCCCTATCAATGGTTCCAGCCAACTCTGTGGGACTGATGCTCTTTGGCTGTGATATATGGGGTATATGGATGCCAGTCAGATAAAACACCTAACATCTACCATCCTTTCATACCAAAGTGAAAATTACACCTCTGCCACTTTTATTTGGCAAATTACTTCAATTCTTTTTCCCTCACTGTTCTCATATATAAAATGGGGCTGATAATTCTGATTTGGCAGGATTGGTGTTATGATAGTTGTTGATGTGTACATAACAGCTCTTTGAAACATAGGGGGTGCTCACTAATTAAGAACTATCATTACAGTTAATAGCAAGCACACTCTGGGTTCTATTCTGTTTCCACCGTATTATCTCACTTTCCATTAGGAACCTATGAAAAGCCTTTAAATTGGACCAAGCACTAATGACATCCATCTTTTCATAGGATAGTTAACATTGTCCTAGCACCATGAAGGGAAAAACATGTGATATCTCAGCATTTTCCACCCTGCACACAAATTGGCAACAGGGAAATAGTTCTCTCTCTAAAGATCATGATCAACAAATATGTTTTGCAGCCCAATTTTGAATCTTAGTCAAAAGATTGAACAGAAGTAGATAGAATTTCAGTCAGGACTTTCTCTTGATGGTGCATTTAACAAATCAGAGTAGCAAGAATACGTTCTCCAGATGGTACCCAGGTGGCTGTTAAATACCTCAAAGGCAGGAAACCCAGAAAGGGATGAATGACTATGAAATTCAAGTGTGATGGGTTTTGATGTGAGTGACTGAAAGGTTAGAGATAAATGAGACTTTACACCTGAAAGAAAGGAATCTGGGCTGATCTCTGAAAGAGGATACAGTGTCATTGATGATTGCTTTCTGAGGACATGTATCTCTTTTGCCATCGTGGGAATATAATGCCAACAGCACCATGTAAGAGGAAATAGAGCAGTGTTGTGGTCGGACAATCGTGGGCAAGCATCCTCTTGTGTGAACTTGGGCAAAATGTTTTAATGCCCTAGACCTCGGAGTCTTCATCCTTTCACACATTCCTAGTCATCCTCTGGCTCCAGCCTGATTTTTTTCTTGAATTCTCTTAAAAACACACCTTTCCTCAATGCTTTCTCTCACAGCATTTGCTCTGCCTGGAATGCTCATCTCTAACTTCTCCCAGCTACTGCTCCTTGGAAGTTCTCTGTGCTCCCTGGGTTTCCTGATGCCTCCACAGTTCGCTGTGCTGCTCCAGAACCCTCTGCCCTCTTTCTTGTGTTTCCCCGTAGACTGTGCGCCCGTGAAGCTTGGGATCATATCTACTGTACCCCCAGGTGTATGCTCAATGCCAAGGATAGTGCTGGGCCATAGTAAGTCCTCAATATTTTTTGAATGGATTAATTATCATTAAAATTAGATATACTGAATGTCATCACAACCCAGCTGCTTCTAATAATAAGCTTTTGGCCTATTTATGGGGGAAAGCATCGGGGATGGATCTTCCTAGAGTCCTCTCCATCTCTACTGAGCGTTCTAGCCAGGCTTCAGAATGGGCTGGTGGACTCCTACCTGCCACCCGTCCTTCAGTCCCTCCCTGGGGCCCGCCCTAGGCCACCGCAGACTCTGCCTCACTGTGACACGGCAAGTCCGTAAAACTGGCACCAGTGTGTCTTTGTGACTCTCCATTTCATATAGGCCTTTATTTTGGCTTCCTGAGGACATTTGTATCTGTTAGTCATTCAGGTAACAGGAATCTACTGAGTACCACTTTGCACCTCTCCCTGGATGGAGGAATCCGGCCTCATGTTTATCTGAATTTGAAGAATTCTGTTTCTGAAGGTCAGTAGTATCAATAGCACCATTAGCACCCACTACCATTTGTTGAGGACTTACTATGTGCTGTATACTATATTAGGGCAATCATAATAATTGCTAATACCTATGAGAATTTATGTGCCACACACACATTAGGTATGTCTGTGTGTTTGTGGGTGTGTATGTGTGTGTATAAATACATACTGGCTTAATTCTCACAACAACCTTATGAGGTGGGTGCAATTATTACCTCTCCTAAAGGTGAGAAAAATGAGGCAAAAAAAAATATTAAGTAGCTCGTTGGAGATCACAGGAAGATAGTAGCAGAGCTGAGGTGTGAACCCAGATGAATGGGTTCAGAGTCTGCTTGAACTCCTCTGCTAACCCCTTTTGACAGATGAGGAGACTGTAACTTATGAAAGTAATTTTATGTACCCGAAGTCTAATGGCTAAAAAATAACAGAGGCAAAATAATAATTCAAGTATGCCCAACTTTGGTGGTCCTTGATGACCATGTCTATTGCTCTTCCCTAAGCTGTGTTGCCTCTTATCAGACGTGAGGGATGAACAGAACCTTCTAAGTGTGAGCTTATGTTATCAGTCATCTCCAACTCCATTAGGACTAGCAACTCTATTGCCTAACTAAAATGCCCATCAATAATTAATATTTGTGTAATGATACGTTTATCATGGAGAAGAGAAGACACAAGAATCAGTCCCAGTAATGACACCGCACATCCCTCCTTCAAGGTCTCGCATTAGTATACTCAGAGTGGGATATTAGATTGCCTAATTCCAGGCAGTCAAGTTTTCAGAGATGATACTGCTCTCTGGTTTCAGAGGCAAAAATCAAATAGATTTTCAGGTTACACTACTGTACACAAACTCTCCAAATTACTGTTTTCCATCCCACATTTGCCCAACCAGAGGGATGACCATATACACAGAAGGACCCCTAAAATAAGGCTCTTCATGATCCTTGAAGAAATGGCATTGTGTGTCTGTGTGTCTGTTTATGGAATTTTGGAAATCTGGTGCCTTCTCTGTGGTTTTGAGCATCATCTGGGGAATAGAGCTGCATCCTTATAAGGCTGCTGTGAGAATCTGGGGAGATAATGTATGGGGGAAGAACTTTGAAAACTGCAAAGCGCTGAACAAATGGAAAGTGGTATTATTCATCATCATCCCAGGAATTCAGTTATACCTCAGGTGCCTGATGGTTCAGCCATAATATCCAGCCCAAGTGGAAACTCTGCTTTTTCTGTAAAGTGATAATGAATGAGGCCTCCATTTTCTTAATGCTGTCACTCAGTAAGCAACATTTTCTTTTTATTAGCTTTTCTTAACACAAGTAATGTATGAATGAATTATTCTTGGGAAAAAAACTATATTAAAATAGCATAGGTAAATCTCCAGCTTTTCTTGATTCACATCCCACTTCCCATCTGGCCTCCTTCCTCAGAGGCAAGAACTATAGTGAGTCTATTTTGATTCTTCTAGACATTTTTTATGCTTTTCGATATGTATATAGCCCTGGAAAACTAAATGGTATGGGTGGGAATCTAGCATAAATGATATCGTTCTATATGCATTGTTCTGTAGCTGGACTCAACTATAAATCACTAGAAATATGCTTGGACATTTATTATTTTGTTACATAGAGACATAAACCATTCATTGGAAAAGCTGTGTGATTTTGAACAGGATCAAATACACCAACATTTATTTTATCCCTCTTCTTACTGTTAAATAGCTTCCTTCCTCCCTCCCTTCCTTCCTTCCTCTCTCTCTCTCCCTTTCTTTCTTTCTTTCTCTCTTTCTCCCTTTCTCCCTTCCTTCCTTCCTTTCTTTCTTTCTTTCTTTCTTTCTTTCTTTCTTTCTTTCTTTTTTTCTTTCTTTCTTTCTCTCTCTCTCTCTCTCTCTGTAACATAGATAAGGCTACAATAAATAGTCTCATGCATGTTTCCTTCTGCATGTTATGTGAGTGTTTTCCTAAGGTAAATACTAAGTACAGTTATTGGGTCACAGAGTATACAGGTCTCTGAAGTGGCTGCACATTTTATACTTACTCCTTTCATCAGTGTTAGAGAGTGACTATTTCCCCACATTTTCATGGAAATATTGACGTATTTCTTTATGTTTGCTAATTTAATGAATAATAAATGGTATGCCATTGCTATCTCCTTGTTGATGGAGAGCTTTTCATTTCATAGCCTTTGTTTATTTGTCTACAGAACATTTTCTTTTTTTCGTTGGAAAAAAGTTCTTTACATATTATGGCTCCTATTTTTGGTCTGTTATATACATATTATAAATACTTTCTAAGTAGGCAAAATTTTAACACCTATCTAAAAGTGTATATAAATAAAATTTTCCTTTTCATACTTCATGTCCTTACATAAATGTCTCCTCCTCAGGGAAATCTTTTTTGACCTCCCAGATCAGATCAGGTCTCTTGGTATACTCCTTCAAGACACCGTGTGCTTTTCCTTTGTTGCATCTGGCATAATGCTAATTAATTATTTGACTAATCATTGTTTTTTATATCTGTTTCTCCTGTCAGAATGTAATCTCCCCAAGGTCAGGATTGTGTTTCATCTTAGCCAATACTTTTCCCCAGATCATAGCACTATCACATAGTAGGTAAAAAATAAATATATGCTTGGTGATCATATGAGCTTTGGAACAAGTCTCAAGTGACCTTGAACAAGTCTTTTAAAGCTCTCTTAGCCTTTTTCCTTACCTGTAACACATTTTGTAATTCTATTTTCTGCTTGTTCTTCCTTTTTGTTTAATTTGATGTTGGAGTCTAGTTTTTAACTCTACTCATTCTAATCCAGAATTTGGTCTAAATTAAATCTTGTTTTGACTCTGTCCAAGGGATTATTACTAGAAAAACTGGAAAACTACATTCATATTGAGGATCTCCTGGTTTGGTCCCTGAGGACAATATTGAATGAGATTCTAAGTGTACTTAACTTTTTGTTCTTGCTTTCTTAAGAATTAGGCAATTGCATCCACATTTTTTTTTTAATCATGGTGAAACCTCTTACCTTTAAAGCAAACCATTTGCAACCTTTTTGGATCAAAGGAGCCATTCAGCTTTCTTCTAAAGAGGAAATGCTCCCCAGATTTCCGTGGGCGGTAAGTATGTTGAATTGCTATAGGCCACACTGCCAATATCTAACCGAAGAAAGCTGAAATACCAAGTCTCATTCTGTTCAGAATCACTTCTCCAGGATTTTACCTCTGAGAGAATAGAAATATGTTCAAAGAAATAAAAATGTCTTAAGTAATCATGCTTTAAACAGTGCTTTAGCCAAAAGCCAATATTAACCGCTAAAGCAATTCTGAGCTTTAGCATCAGATAAAGTTTACAATTATCTCATATTTATGGGGCAAAGTTTATTTGAAACAATCTTCAGTTTAAATAGGCACATTCATCAGGATATGAATCTACTAGCTTATACCACCATATGAAAAGCAGTGCGCTATTATAACCCACACATGGTGGGTAATAATAAGTTTAAATCAGACTTGCTTCAGGGCTTGACTACTGATTATTGAACAGTTTTGATGCTTGAAGGGAAAATCATACTGGTTGCTGGTTTCTGGCTCCGGTTTCCATGTTATTCAGAGAGTTGTGTTGGATGTCCATCCTTCTTTGCCTCAACCACAAGATTATTGAAGATAATGCTACCAAAGGCAATTTGCATGTTGCTTCTTTACTCTGTTAAATTATTTCCTTATAATAAATTTCCAGAAGTAGAAATAGCCTCTTTATGACTCTTAGTATGTGAATTTATCCTAGTGTTTTTCCAGAAGGGTGGCACACATTTTCAGTGCTGCTGGCAAAATATCTGCAATAATAATAATAACCGTAAGAAAACGACTAGCTTCTGTTTATTGAGTGGTTGTTGTGTGTTAGGCACTGTGCTAAGCACTTTACACACACATTATCTTTTCTGAACCTCCCAACAACCCTGTGTCGTAGGTACTATAATTATGCCTATTTCCGGATGGAGGTGATGAGATTCAGAGAATCAGAGAGACTAATCAAGTTCCCTAAGGTCACACAGCTCATAAGTGTTGTCTCTCCATTACATGTGAAGTAATAGTAGTATTAACTAGCAATAACAGATAACAAGTATTGAATGTTTAATATATACCAAGTATTACATGTATAGACATTATATAGTCTATATTATATATATATTATCTGTACATTATCTTTTTAATGTATTTAACTTTATCACTATAACTTTATCTGCATTGGATATTGTACTTCAAATTTTCTTTCTATCTTCTTCACTTTTTCTTATTTAGTGCGTACAAAATCATCCCTTGGGGTTAAAAAAAATGTTTCTTAATTGTAAAGGTGAGCATCTCTCCTATTCAATATCCAATTTCCTCATCCTTTTTAAGGATTTAATGAGTGAAAACATGGAAAGCATTGAGAGCATTCCCAGCCCATAGTAAGCAGCCTAATAAAGTTAGCTATTACTTAAGAATAACCTAATAATAACCACTCAAGCATAACCAGCCATCTACAGTTGAACTCCTGCCCAGACAGAGACCAGCTGTTGCTGGCTGCGTATTTACCCGCTTGGGGTGATTATACCCGCACATTGGACAGTCCCTTGTATGACGTCAGCTCCACAATTAATTAATTCTGAGGCTGGCATGCCCTCTCCAGGAAAGGACTCTCTGCCCTTCAGTTCAGTGATTCATCATATCACAAGACTCCTCAAGATCTTTCTTCCAAGAAAAGCTATTAGTCTAAAAATGAAACTTCAAGAGCTCCCTTTCTGACAAAACAGGTTTTATAGAAACCCGAGGAAGAAAATTATAAAACCAACTCTGTGGGCTAGTCAATATCCCACGTCTAGAGGGAGAGGGTGCCGGAGAAGTTTTCAATCACTCCTTCCCGAGACATCCTTAAATCAACTTCCCTTTCAGAAACAATATTAGTTCAGGTATCACCTCTTTCCAACCAACATCTTCAGTTCCCAGACTGACAACATCTTAACCCGTCAAGAACACTCCTGATTAAGTCTCTGGGCTGTCAGGTCATTGGTTTGAAAAGATGTGTGATGGGGGGCTGAGTTCTCCCTCCAGCTCAGGGACCACCAGTACTCAAAATCTGACAAAGAGGCAAACAGTAAAAGTTAAATATTTCATACCTGTGTTTTATTTTGTTTTCTGTGAGAACTCTCTGCTTATGATTCTCTAGTAATAGAATAAGGGAGCAGTCTGAAGCCTTAAGGGCATTGACATGAAAATATGGTGGAGTAGGTTAGCTCTAAGAGGCTTTAAAGAAGGGAGAGAAGAGGAAGTGTTTTGTTGGGTGACAAGGTATCTGGGAGTAGTCTTGGCACTGCGTTTACTGAGGCCTGGAGCCCACCACTTAACCTCTCTCCAGTCGTGGATCTAGAAAATGAGAGAGCTGATTCAAATTGGTAGTTTTTAAACTTTTTAATGCAGTGGAACCCTTTAACAAACTCTTACTTGGAACTCTGATGTATGGAACAGACAGAAATCAAGCTACTCTGGTTGAAGTAGAACTGAGGGGCCCAAAGTGCTTGGGCCTTCATTTCACTTATTTCTTCCTTTCCTTTCCCCTCCTCTGATTACTCCCCCATTCTCCTCTTCTGGCAGCTTCTGAGGTACCTTTGAGGAACTCTTGGACCCAGATTGCCACAGTTAGGAAATCATGGCTTTTAGCAATTCCTAAGGTCTTACTGGTTCTGAAGACTTTTGATGTCAGAAGCCAGGTCAGTATTAGGCCATTGAGCATGGTGTAGAAAAAAAGACTGTCAACTTGGGAATTAGGCAGACTTGGGTTTCAATCCATGCTCTGCCATGGGCTAGCCATAGAACGTTGGACAAGTCAGTTATCTTCTTTACAAAAACCCTTTTCTCTTCTGAGGAAGATGAATGCTTCCTCAAAAAACAAAAAGTAATAAAGCCCATGACCAGTGTTCAAGAGATATTAATTCTCTTCTTTCCCGTGTCCCAAGAATTGTCTTTGAAGTAAGTAAAAAGTGACACTGAGATAGGCATTCCGGTAGTTTTGGCAAAGAAATCATTTGGGGGTATGTAACATACTCATAATGGAAAACAGAATCTCCAATTATCCTTGGAGATGGACGGAGGAGGGAGAAGCTTTTCGCTGTTCCAAGAGGGTTTTATGAAGAGGAGGATGAAAGCTTTCTTAGAAGAACCTAGGATACAAAATGATCGAGTAACCAATTTGGCTCTTGGGAGCATGACTTAGCCCAAGTTTGATTGTTCTTCGCCGTCTGTAAATGAAGTCAGTTGCCAAAGGAAGGAAGGAGTCTTCATTTCAAGTGGTGACAAATTTGACTATGTAAATAGAGTATGGAGGAAGCGTCTTAGGAGCAGTGCCTTATAAAAAGATTTTGAGTGATCAGTAAAAGCAAATGGCATCTTGGGCTCTGTTAACAAAAACCTGGTCACTATGACAAAGAGATATGCTCTCTTTACTCTCTGCTGCTTCAAACATGCACGAAGAACTGTATTTGAATCTGACCACTTTAGAGTATTCTTTCAGAGGGATCTATCAGATGATGACAACTAAATGAGGCAGGAATGAAGAACACATCCCATGGGGCTTCCCTGGCGGTGCAGTGGTTAAGAATCCACCTGCCAATGCAGGGGACATGGGTTCAAGCCCTGGTCCGGGAAGATCCCACATGCCGTGGAGCAACTAAGCCCATGCGCCACAACTACTGAGCCTGTGCTCTAGAGCCCGTGAACCACAACTACTAAGGCCCACGTGCCTGGAGCCCGTGCTCCGCAACAAGAGAAGCCACCGCAATGAGAAGCCCGCACACCACAATGAAGAGTAGCCCCCGCTCATCACAACTAGAGAAAGCCTGCGTGCAGCAACGAAGACCCAACGCAGCCAAAAATAAATAAATAAATAAATAAATAAATAAATAAATAAATAAATAAAAAGAACACATCCCATGAGGAATGTTTGAACGAGACCCAGGCTGGGAAATAGGCAGAAACGAAGACATTTCTTGGGCGAGGAAGCAGGAACACATGACTGCTTTTATGGTAGGAAAAGCTCACCAGGACCTACAGCTAGAACAAATCAGATGCAAGATGTTGGAGAAAGTTTCTCCAACCTTGAACCATTCAGTCTGAGATGCAGAACTCATGCGGAAACTGTCTGATTAGGTCAGCTTAGGTCACAATGCCTAGTGCATCGAGGATCTGGCTGTGGTAGACTAGATTATCATGCCAACACTTTACCTCCTCCCAAGTAACAGAATTATACATCCACAGTCATTGCCACGTGCCTTTGTAGTTCGTTTCACTAAATTATATATTTTTGTGTCTTGACTTTGTATTCAGCTATGTAGGTTGCTTTGTCCAATCGAAAGAGGTAGAAGTGATGTGTCAATTCCTAGTCTAGGCCTTGAAAGGTTTCCCATATTTCTGCTTGTTCTTTTGTTCCTCTGCTACTTCTGTGAGAAGGCAATACCTTTATTGTTCAATGGACATGAGAGTCACTGGAAGCTGAGCCAACCCCCAACAAATTCTGTAGAGAAATGAGTGAGCTCAGCCAAGATCAACCAAGCCATCCCACCTGACCCGTAGATGTGTGAGGAAAAGAATGCTGATATGTATATGCAAACAAGATCTGGGGGCTCTTACACAGCAATAGCTTGTTTTCTCAATGAGATACAGTGTATTAGTTATCTGTCACTGCATAGCAAATTAGCCCAAACTTAAAGGCTCAAAATAATAGTAAGTTTTTATTATCTCAAATAATTTCTGTGGGTCAGGCATCCAGAAGCAGCTTAGTTGAAAGGATCTGACTTGGGGTTTTATATGAAGCCACAGTTAAGATGTCAGCGAGGGCTACAACTACCTGAAGGGCTGGGTGGTTTACTTCCAAGATAGCTTACTCACATGGATGGTGAGCTGGAGCTGTCTGTTGGCAGAACACCTCAGTTCCTTGTCACACGGACTTCCCTGCTCATGTGTCCTCACAACCCTGGCAGCTGGCCTTCCCCACAGCAAGAAATTCCCCAAGAGAGAGCTCAAAGAGGGGGCCCAAATTCCTTCTTGGTGATGGATTGGGAAGTCGGCCACCATGACTGTTGCAACATTCTATTCCTTTGAAAAGAGTCTCTAAGTTTAGCCCCCACTTAAGGGGAGGAGAATTCCGCTCCACCATTCAAAAGTAGGTGTGTCAAAGAATCTGGACATATTTTAAAGCCCCACAG
This sequence comes from Balaenoptera acutorostrata, assembly GCF_949987535.1. Classification (NCBI taxonomy): domain Eukaryota; kingdom Metazoa; phylum Chordata; class Mammalia; order Artiodactyla; family Balaenopteridae; genus Balaenoptera; species Balaenoptera acutorostrata. Next base: position 26,856,041 of record NC_080073.1, on the reverse strand, counting down.
GCAGGTACTAGATTAAGAGATCATTGAATCAAACAAAATGCAGGAGAGGTAGTTCCCCAAAATAAAATAAGGTAATTCCCCCCCCAAAAAAATATTTGAGTTATTTCTCAAAATAAAATGCTAAAGGAAGGGGAAGTGGAAGCAGAGAAATCAAAAAATAAACACAAAAGGAGGAAATGTCATGTAAAGTAGGCTTAGACTCCCTTGATATGCCCTGAGGAAAAGGAATAGGGTAATGTGTGTAAGAGCTCCAGCAAGACAGATATACTGTATACTGACAGATATACTGTGATGGAAGATCCTCTGAGATTGTCCAGAAGAAAGCAAAATTGGCAGTAGAGTGACCAATGGCAGAGGCAAGGTCAGGGCACAAGAACTAGATGTAATACACACAGAAGGTTTAATTATGATGCTGATGAAGAAGAGATTCCAGCTTGAGAGGCATATGTTTATAAATCCTACAGTGCTTTAAAACCTATAATGCAGGTGGATAAAGGAAGAGAGATAGAAAGATGGAATTCATGCACTCATACAGGTATTATGAGGAAGTCTGGGAGGAGGGTGGCAGCTGCAAGTGAAAGGCAAAGCAGGCATCGAAGAAGATGATTGGATTTGCTGATGAGTGGCCTGTAGTGTAGGCGTGCACTCAACACACAGGCCAGGAATCAAATAAATGCTCGATAAAAGCCATTCAGTTAAGAACATGCCATTGCTATGGTCAATTAGAAATAAGAAGAAAAGGGTGATGATGTTCCTGGTGTTCACCACCAAGTGGAACTCTACCAAAGTGAGGCCAGGAAGTGCTACTTCAATCACGGGCCACTGGTGCTCAGGCCTTGCTACCTCCCACCATGTCACAGGGGAACTGGCTTAAGGACAAACAGCAAGAGGGTAGGGGGGAAAGGAAATAAAGCACTGTTATCTGCTCGCCGACTTACCTAGGTTGTCTGTGCAAAGTTTGAATGTCATGAACTGTGAACTTTGCAGAGGGCCCTGCATCTAGCCCAGAGCAGAAAACAAACTGCAGGATCAAGTCGATGAGAGAATGAAGACTTAGCTGTTCTGTCAGGAAGGGATAGCACATCCCTGGTACTGTGCCTGCATTCATGGCAGACATCACTAGTTGACTGCACTTTTTTGCAGGTCTGAATGTGGCCATGGGAATCCTTATGGGAATCAAAATGGTGCTCCAAACAGAGTTGCTCCAGTCGATCAGAGTTGTTGCAGGGTGAGCCCTATTTGCCATCCCTAGATCAGTCTCTCTGAAAGTTGAGGAATTCTTGGTCAGTAGGAGATGAAGAAAGCAGCATCCTTGGAAAGGGAGACACCAGAGAAGACAGTATTCTCCAATCTGCTGATCCTCAGAGACACACACTGCTCCCTTGAGACAAAGAGGCCCCTGCTGTTCATCCTTAATTTCATATGTTCAAGCCTGTCTACTCATGAAGAAAGAGGACTATTGCAGAAGAAGGAGCCCCTGCTGTTCTAGTTAAAGATGCAGGTGGAAGTAGCAAAAGGGGTTTGAAGAAGACCACTTTCTACATCAGGTAATATTGGCATTTGGGGCTGGATAATTCTTTCTTGTGGGGTCCATCCTGTGCATTATCAGATGCTTAGCACCTTATCCTCTGGACACCAGTAGCGCTCCCCACTAAGTTGTGACAATCAAACATGTCTTCGCATATTGTCAAGTTTCCTGGGGTGTTTAAAGGATGCAGAATCTCCCTCAGTTGAAAACCACTGCTCTAAATGATAAAAATCACAGGATTGAATTCCAAAATGAATTCCAGCTCCCATCTCAAAAATGAAAAAGTATTTTGTAACATGTTTGTCCATGATGATCAGAGCACTGAAGGATTCTAGAAACTGCCCTTTCATCATTTTTTTCTGCATTAACCCCTCTGGCAGCTTCCCCCTAACAGGAGAAAGGCCCAGTCTGTTTGTGGGTAGAGCTGGGGAGGCTCCCTCCCATTCTGGTAACTCCAAGATGGAGGGAGTGGGTGGGGTATGGACTGTGCATTCACTGAAGGAGAGGGAAGCAAGTAGGGCCACAAGTCTAAGGTCAGTCCCACCTTCAAGCCTTTGCTTTAGCTGTTTCCTTTGCCTGGAGCTCTCTTCTCACAGATCTGCATATGGCTAGTTCTTTTTGATCAAACAGGGCTCAGTTCTAATGTCACTTTTTCAGAGACCACCCAACCAAAAATAGTGCACCCCCTCAATCATGCCTTATCTCATTATTCTGTTGCTTTTTTTTTTTTACCATAATATTTAACCTCTGAATTTGTTTTCTTAGTTTGAGCACGTACTTATTTCCTATTTCCAAACAAGTAGAGTGTGAGCCCCACTGGGGCAAGGACCTTATCTTTTTCATTCATTGCTGTATTCCTTGTACCTGGCACTGAGTGGCAGCTCAAACAATCTATGTTGTACAAATGAGTACAGCATACTGTGCTTGACATGGTCATTACAAGTGTGATGGTATTGCAAATGTGGAAATACAGGGGGCCGTGGGAGTGAGCACAGAGCTTGGAGATCTAAACTGTCTAATAATATGATATAAGACCAGAAGGCTTTGGCCAGGAGTAAAGACTAAAACAGTAAACAGCTATATATATATTCTAGAATGTATATATTAACCCATTTAATCCTCGCAGTAACCCCACGAAGTGGGTACCTTTGTTGGACACCATCGCCATTTAACAAATGAGAAAACCAAATGGGTACCCAGAGGCTAAGCTAACTTGCTCGAGGTCATACTGCTCGTGGTATGGAGAGCTGAGATGTGAAACTGAATGTTCTCATATTAGAGCCGCACCCTGAACCATCGCACTAATGGAGGAAGACAGAGGTGATGTTGCAGAGGTGAGAGAGAACATGATGTTGGAAGCCGGAAGGAGTCCAGGTGGATTATGTGGAGAGAATAAAGAAGAGGGTGGCGAGGGATGAAGTAAGCCGGATAGAAAGGAAGATGATCAAGGAAGACCTCATCAAAAGACCATCATTAGCAAACTCTGGGAGTCATCCTTAAAGGAACGCAACTCTTACATTGCAGCTTAACATCAGCCTTCCCATAAGCCATTGGGTGGATTTAATTTCTTATGACCAGGTCCAGTTTATCAGTTGGTGATATTTAGAAAGGTGTTCATGGTAGCTGTCCTACCTTCAACCACCATTTTCTTTTTTTTTTTAAATTAATCAATTTATTTATTTATTTTGGCTGTGTTGGGTCTTCGTTTCTGTGCGAGGGCTTTCTCTAGTTGCGGCGAGCGGGGGCCACTCTTCATCGCGGTGCGCAGGCCTCTCACTATCGCGGCCTCCCTTGTTGCGGAGCACAGGCTCCAGACACGCAGGCTCAGTAGTTGTGGCTTACGGGCCTAGTTGCTCCGCGGCATGTGGGATCTTTCCAGACCAGGGCTCGAACCCGTGTCCCCTGCATTGGCAGGCGGAGCCTCAACCACTGCGCCACCAGGGAAGCCCCCAACCACCATTTACAGGGAGAACAAAAATACTGAGCCGAGATGCATAGCATCCTGGTTTGTTTTTTTTTTTTCAAGAAAAGGCAACAGCATTAGTTTTTATCCTGGAATAGATGGTTTGTCCAGTTGTAGATGCTGTAGAAAGGAAGCTGAATGTTAATTAGATGTCAACAGTAATCATGGTGATTATGTTTTTTGAGTAGTTATTGGGAATAGCTGGATCCACATCTAGAATGTGATGTGAATGACATTTTAATAGTTTTTAAGAGAAAAAGAGAGCAGCCTGTTACTAAGAAAATTACAGTGAATAGAATTAGAGTAAAATAGGTTTCTTAACAAAGGAGTGTAACAATGATAATAGTCACACATGAAGTATATAGGATATATTGAGGAAAATCATAAAAAAGAGGTTTTGAGACAGGATCCCTTATTTAAAAGAAAACCAATTATCTTAAATCTCTGCCTCAAGGTTTCATTGGAATATTTTAGGCTGTGTCCTTCTGATTTTCCTTAGAACTGGGTCATATCACAGATTTTATAAACATATCATTTTAATGATATTTTAATTACATGCTTTTTATCTACTACAGGGACTCTGGTTCTGCAATAACTTCTATGATCATCCATTTCATAAGACATTTTTATTTAATTTATTTTTAGTGTTTTTTAAAATCACAATTTGGAGTATCAATATTTAAGGCAGATATTTATTCTTTTCTTTAATATTGAAGGAGCCCTCCTTATTTATTTATTTAAAGGATGTTCTATTTAAAAGAATCAAGTCACTTGATTCTTTTAAATAGAGCATCTGCTTCATGTATTTAACACATTTCATATAAACCTTGAAGGTAAGGCAAGATTAATCTACCCTCTCAATCTGGAATTTAAAAATCTACAGAAGGGAAAAGCATTGCTCTAATTCTTTGTAATCACAAATTACCAGTAGGCAGTGTCAAAGAACATCGTAGCATTTATTTAGTCATTCATTCAAAAGTATTTGTTTCAGACCTACCAGTGTCATGTGTCACGGAAGAGGAGTGGGCAGTAATCCACACCATTACTTGGTGACATTCCTAAGGAAAAGGACATATTGCCATCGGTATTAGTGGCTCCCTACCACAGCTACTGCAGCCCAGGTGATGGCTGTCCCTCCCCTATCCCAGTTGAGAAACGCGGTTGACATACAGTGATGAACAAGAGAGGCTCAGTCCCTGTCCATAACCATCTATGGGGGTCTTCAGGATGCAATAGGTGTGATCAATAGTCTAACAGAAGAAATACCTGAAACTGTGGATCACATGGATGGTATACAACAAGGGTTAAGGAAACCTTTCCAGAAGAAATGGCCTATCAACTGATAGAAGGTGGTACCAACTGCAGAGGTAGGGCAAGAGTGAACATCAGATGCAGAGCACTGAAGGCAAGAGTGTGGGACCCCCACAAGGAAGTGAAAATAGTTGTGTAAGGCCAGATTGTGAAAGATGGAGGAGGCTATGTTTAGTGTTGCGTTCAGCTAAGTTTAGGACCCTGTGACAGCCAGGACTTTATCTTAAGAGCAATCAGAAGCAGATTAAAAGTGTTGAGCAAGAGAGCGAACAGATCAGATTAACCTTTGAGGAGGCTCCTGCAGGCTGCCATGTGCTGAGTGGTTTGGAAACACCAAGGCTGTCATCAGGGAGAGTGGTTTGGAGGCTCCTTCCTGCGAGATCCTGGGTAGGAGATGGTGGTGGCTGGAGCTAAGGGGTAAAAAAGAGTAAATGGATTTGAAGAGAGCATTAAGTAACAGAATCCACAAAACTTGGTTTACTGTAGCTTGACTTCTGTGTTACTGGAGAACATTTCGATGTGCTGGGTTCAACAATAATACCAAAATAATAACAGTGATCATAATAATGGCACTTATTGGGTGTCTACTCCATGAAGAGCACTTTTGATTAACACTTCTTATTTAATCTTCACACCACCACCATGAATTAGACACTGTCAGGGATAGAGAGAGAAAACTAGGGACCAGGGAAGTTGAATCTCTTGCCCAGGATCACACTACGAGTAGGTGGCAGAGCCGTGATTTGAGTGCTGGCAGTCTGACTCCAGAGACCATGTCCTTGCCGGAAATAAATGTTGGAGACCAATAATGGGATTCATATAGCATCTGAGTCTTGATGTATGTGGGCTAAGAGTGTAGTTTTTTTATTTTTTACTACCAATACTCTGTTTACTTGTCAGGACCAATATCCTTGGGTTTTCAATGAGATTTATTCCTTTTGCTATGGAGAAAACGTAGGTTTGGGGTGGGAAAGAGAAAAAGAGGGAAGAAATCAAATATTTACCAGTCTAAGCATGGATTAGGTATCCAGTACTTTACCTATACCAGGTACTTTTCTAGGTGCTTCATTTTTATTTCTCACTCTGCCAGGTGCAGGGGATGTATTCTTTTTAATCTTCTAAGAAACTCTAGGAGGCAGGAGGTGTGGTTCCATTTGACGGATTCAGAACCCAAGATGGACAGTGGTTTAGCTTTGTGTCCAAGGTCATTCCACTAGGACAGGGCAGAGCCCAGCCAGGCTCTTGTTCTCTTTCCAGAGCACACCGCTGCCTCTCGAAGAGAAAAGTAAGACACAGATGTGCAAGGCAGGTAGACCATGGTGCAGAAAGAAACAAGGATGCAAAAAGTAGAGAAGAAAAAGGAAAGCTTTAATGAGTGTAGAATTTAGAGCTGGGCAATCCCACAGCAGGTCTCATTAGAATAACAGGCTTCTCCTCTCTTTGCATTGGTGCCAAGTTCCTTGATAGCGTGTGTTCTATTAGCTTTAGTGCCCCACTTTGAACTCCACAACAATTAGAAGTCAGGACCAGAACCTAAGTTCCAGTCTAGATATTTTCACTGCTGGTAGAAGTGGTTTGGTGCCCTTTGGATTGTTAAAGATCAGTCCTTGTTGAATAATTGAGAGTCCAAGGAATGTTAGCTCACCTCTGAGTTTCCTTGGAGCAGATGATACCTCGACCCACAGTCCATCTGTCCTTCCCCAGGGTCTTAAAATTGGAGGCCTGAAGCACTGGCAGTTTAAATAATTTATTTACTTATTGAAAGTCACACGTGTCCCTGGTGGTAAAGCTTACACAGAGTTATTTCCATTGCATCTTGGCTTTCCATGGAGCAGTCGCCTGAACCGTTTATGGATACAGCAGCAATAACCCATTGCAGCACAAACCAGGAGTGGTTCAAGAGTAGTCATGCTCTGTCCAGGTGGCTTCTTTATCCCTGTGACTGACAGAGGGTCTAAGTTACAGCAAGCTCTCGAAAAATGCTTGAATGAATGAAGAGTAGCAGGAATGATGAGCAACTTATTCCTGTATAGTGAGGCAGTGTAGTTTAGTGGTCAAGCCTCTGGATGCTGAGATCAGATTGTCTAGGTTCAGATCATCCTAGCTACGTGTTTGACATTTAGCTCTCTTGCCTTCAGTTTTCTCCCCTGTAAAATGGAAATAATACTGTGGTAAGATATTCCACTTCAAGTGCTGAGTAAGGCCTGATGTATAGTAAGTGCTCAGTGTGTTAGCTGTTACTTATTTGTCAGTTTTAATAACTTACAAGTGAAATGCCTTATTTATATATAATCTTCTATCATTTCCCAAAGATACCTTTGCTCAAGAGAAGAAAAAGAAATACACATGCAGAAATCATTCTTTTGAGAGGTGGATCCAGAGGTGCAATCTAATCTTGTTGGGGAGCAAAACAAACGGGGTGAATAGAAAGGGTACTTGGATGTTAGACTATCACCCAGAGTGGGTGTCTCCATTTTCCCACCCAAGTACAGATGCTTGGGCTCTCCCGGCAGTAACACCATGTTGATACTGATGGCCTGTCTTTCAGAAGGTTAGACTACCCAGGTCCATTTGAAGGGGCTGAAACTGTCCACTCGGATTGGAGTCAGCAAAGACGCTGGACCTACTAAGGGCATCTTTCTATTGAATGATTCACAGGCATCTTTAGCACACTGGCTAACTGGGCTTCTGGGAAAGGGGACACGGAGCGCTCACCCGTGGAAGTTCATAGGCTTTGGCTTGGCTTCCCCATGGCTGCCCACAGAGAGCGTGTGCGGTCTCCCTGCTCACTCTACCCTCTACTCCTCTTCATGAAGTCTCTCCTCTGTGACTCCACCACCGTCCCTCGGGATTTTGAGCCCCACTCCTCTCTTCCTCTCTTCTCTACCCTCTGGGGCTGAGGCACCCTTGTCTTGTCTCCCTACAGATGGATCAATCTGCAGCTTGCTTTCTTCTCGTTCTGATAAGATCAGAGCGTAAACCCGATCTCCTTCCTTCCTTCCTCAGAGGCTTCCATTTTGATTCTCAAAAGCCCTTTCTTCTCTCAACAGCATTCCTTATATATCAAAAGCCATGGTTTCAAAGCTGTTGTTTCTGATGTGGGCTTCAAGAACATAGTTTGGAATTCAGAAACACTGAACATCAATTTCTTTTGTGCTTTTTACATTTCTGCTGTAACCACACCAGTTCTCCTTGAGGCAATGTGGTGCTTCTGACTGACAGGATGAAGGGTCATAATCAAGGAAAGGAAGAAAAGTACAATGATGGATGTTTTAAGATCCTATCATGCTACATTACATCCGCTCATTCTGAGTCCCATTTTCAGGTTTCAGCAAGTTGGCCCCTGTCTTTGACTCCATGCTGACACTGATCCCTGGGCTCTGCTTATCATACCCTCACGAAGATATAATATGAGGACCAGTGTGATGTGGGTTTCCTGAAGTTCACACTCATTCATCACAACATCTTTCATCCTTATTTTACAGATGAGGAAACTGAGATTCAGAAAAGTTGAGGCCATCATTTTTGCTGTTCATCACATTTTCAGCTCCCCTTTTAAGTGCTGTTCTACCCCCTTGGTATTAAGTATACCTATATAATTTATTTGGTAAATATGAGTAGAAGTGATGCATGTTACTTATGGGTGAAACTCTGAGAGTCAATGCACAATTCACCATGCTCTCTTTCTCTGTGTCTCAACAATGTGTTCCAGGTGGTGGAAACTCAGTTCACTTACATCCTGGAATAAGGATGACATAGAGCAGAGCCCTGTCTAACCCTTAGTGGACAGGTAATAACACACAAGAAAGATAACTTTGTTGCTTTAAGCCACTGGGTTTTGGAGGTTGTTTGTAAGCCTAACTTGACCTTGATCATCCTGATTAATACAGAAGTCACTCATTCATGCCGTTATTTATCCATTAACTCATTCAACAAATGATTAGTGAATATCTACTCTGTGCCAGATATGGGCTAGGTACTGCAAAAACAAAGCATGATACTTGTTGTTATAGGCTCTGACAACTTATCCACTAAAGTCATGCACTTAATGAAATGATTAAGTTGGGTTTCATACTTAAACCATTGGATTCCAGAGTTTGTGCTCTGAAATGCTGCATTCTACTATCTCAAATAGAGATTTCTAGAATAGTTTACAATTGGTTTTTAAAAATCTTTCAGGGGCTGGGTCTCGTCTATCTTAGCATAGCAGGCTAAATTCCTTACGTGTTGTCAGTTCAGTTGTAATGGACAAAGTAAAATAACTTAGACTCACCACCAAAGAGAGGTTGAACAAGATGCCAGAACTTTGGCCATGTTTTATGGGAAAGGCATCAGTCATGTTTTCTGGCTGCCTAGCATCTTTTAAATCCTCTTGTTATGTTTACAGGATTCTCCCACTTGATGGTTCCCACCTCCCCAGTGTGGGAGCCCGAAAACTCACTTCCAGCCTCCTTTGCAGCTAGAACACAGAGCCATATAACAATTCTCTACCAAGCAGACTCACCCCCTCTAGTCTTTAATTCAGAAATGAGCAATCAGAGGGAGAAGGCTTACTGTGGAATCCGTTTAGCTGGGGAGGGGCAACAGAGAGGTCCCGGTGTTGAGAGCAGTGCTGGCAGGGGTGAGTGCCTGGCATGTGTGTCGCATCTGTAACGAGGCTGCAGTGTTGAAAGCAGCTCCTGCAGTAGTACCACTGCTGGGGGGAGCAGCGTTCTTCTCATCAGGCTATTTCTAGAACATGATTTGGGACATTATTCCTGGACATTTGGCATTAAGCCCAGTTCTCTAAACGTCCCAATAATTCTGTGAGCTACCCACTATCCTTTAATGAACTTGTTTTCTGCTTAATCAGCCACAGTCAGCTTCTGCTTCTTGTAAGGAAGAGCCCCAACTGACGCAGTGTGGAAGCTGAGTCAGAAAAGTTTCCAGCCAGATCCTGGGGAAAGAGAGCAGCAAATGGCTAATCTAAAGGCACGTGGGTGGGAGGGTGGAGAATTAAAGTCTAGGAAATCTGAGATCAAAGGTGGGAAGGGTTGAAAAGGAGGCGAGCCTCGGGTTCCCCATGAACAAATTGGGGTGAACAGCATCCTTCTGCAGGCCCATGACTCTTAGATCCATTCATTTAGTCGTTCAACAAATATTTAGAGAGCACAGACTGTGGGCCTGGCTCCACGCTGGGCACCGGAGGATATAATGGTGGATAAACCAGGCATAATCCCAATAGTTTTATGTAATGGGAAGGCTGGTCATAATCAAATGATTGCACTAATGAACAAATACACAACTACAAACGAATAATAAAAGAAAGTGATGTTCTAAGTGCATATAATAGGATGACATGACCAAGTGTGGGAGAGCAGCGAAGCCTTCCTGAGGAGGTGATTTTGGAGCTGAGATCAGAAGAGTAAGGACAAGCAGGGGGTGGGACACAGCAGTAGAACATTCCAGTAGACGTGAGCAACATGTGCACGGATGCCAGAGACAGAGTGAACATGGTCTATTTGAAGAACTATAAACCTGATGAGATTGAGGGGAACAGAAAAGGTGATAATGGAGTGAGGTAAGGCTGTAGTGATACAACAGAGTCAGGGAAAACCATGTAGAGTCCAGAAGCTCTATTAAGGATTTTGATCTTTTTCCTAAAATCAACAGGAGGCTCTTGAATTAAGTCATGCGCTAACACTGCCAAATTTGCATTCTGAAATGCCATGCTGATTATAGTGGGGACAGAGTATGTGGTCCAGGAGTGGAATGAATACAAGAAAGTGAATTAGGAGCCTATTGCAATAGTCTAGGCATGAGTGGGTTGCTAGATCAGGCTAGGGCATTGGCAGGAGAGATGGAGAAGGGTAGAGTGATTGGAGAGATGGAGAGGAGGAAAATCAATGAACTTCACAATGAGCTAGATATGTGATTTGTGGGCCCCAGCTTTTAAGACTTGGGCAACTTACATAAGGACCATTGGAATAGCAACAGTTTGAGCAACAAAAGAGCAGGGACACTACATGCTGAGACGGGGGTGTCTTTGTAACATTCAAGGGAGGAAATAAGTACAGAGGTAGCTGAATATGAAGATCTGAAGCTCCATGGAGAGTTTTGCCCTGGAGATATCTCCCTATTGATCTCAAAAGCAGAATCTTCTGTTAATCCCATACCCCTAATTTGTCCCTTCCCCCTCCCCTCTCCCCTTTGGTAACCACAAGTTTGCTTTCTGTGTCAGTAAGTCTATTTCTGTTTTGCATATACATTCATTTGTATTAATTTTTAGATCCCGCAAATAAGTGATATCACATAGTATTTGTCTTTCTCTGTCTGACTTATCTCACTAAGCAAAATATTCTCTAGGTCCATCCACATTGCTGCAAATGGCAGTGTTTCATTCCTTTTTACAGCTGAGTAATTTTTTAAATATTTCATTGTGTATGTATACCACATTTTCTTAATGCCATATATAAAATAGATAAGCAATAAGGATATACTGTATAGTACAGGGAATTATACTCATTATCTTGTAATAACCTATAATGGAATATAATCTGCAAAAATACTGAATGACTATGCAGTATACCTGAAACTAATACAATATTGTAATCAACTATACTTCAATTAAAAATAAATAAAATTTTAAAAACTCCACAAAACTGGGGAAGAAAAAATCAGAATCTTCTGAAACTACAATCTGACTAAATCCAGACTGAAAAACCCAAGTTTGGTACATTCACCCATTTATTCAATGCAGTTTTATCAAGCATAGACTTTGCACCAAGTGTGGGCATACAGAGACAAGAAGGGGACGCGGACTTAGAGGAGCGTATAGTATAGTTGCGAAGTAGAAGAGTCAAGACACGAGCATAATAAAATTTAAGTACTGGAGGTATGGACAGAAGTCTTTAAAAAGGCGCATTTTGGAGGGCGTATTTTAGGGTTGAGGTACAGGTATGAGTTTTGTTCTGAGAATGGGGGATAGTGCTGCAAAGGCTTAGGGACATCGGTCAGTACATTGTTCTTAAGGAATCACCAATATTATTAAGTAAGGCTGAAGCAAGGGAATTGGGGGCTGGGCTACTGTAGTAGAAGGTGAGGCTAGAGATTTAGGCAGAATCCTGGTATCAGCAATCCTATAAACATTTTTAACTTTAACTTAAAGATTGCCAGGTGTCACAGAAGCATTTCAAGAATGGGAGAATGGAATCAGATTTGTGTCTTGCATAGATAGGTGGATGGCTTTAACAAGAGATCAATCTCCAATATCCAAACTTGCTCTCTGCATCTTTTTGGTAGAGGATTTTATATTTATTAGTACCTTTACGGTTCCAAGTGTCCATGTCATTATCTTATCTCACGTGAAGCATGGCAGTTAGAAAATGCATACTTCATCCTTTTCACAGTTAAATTAGATAACGATCACAAAATGTCATTGGCTTGCTCACTTGTTAGAAGCCGTAAAATAACCTTCCTCATTAAGCAACCATATTCTCATCACAAAGCAAATTTGGAACAAGGCACAGTGTGTCTTTAATCTCTCTTTAATCGATGTAGATTACCTTCTGTCATATTCCATGACTCGCCATGTCTTAACTATAGGTGACTTGAACTATGAAGTCCTCTTACATCATTCTGCCACAATTTGCCAAAGGCTCAGAAGGTAGCTATTGGAGGTAAAAGTTTGGGTTTGTTTGGTCTTAATTTAAATGAGTAAATAATTGAGAACAAATTCTCAGAAGGAGTCCCTGCAGGCTTATGTAATGACTTATTTGGTCCACCAGTAAAGCAAGACAGAAAATTAAGTTTTGCTAGTTAGGCTAAAGCCATTTTATGTTTCTTCATTGACGTAGGTGATGAGGACAAAGATTAAGACAAGATACTTGGAACAAATAGAGCCCCAAGTACCACTTCAGCAGAGAACAGCTATGCTAAGCTAGGACTTCAAATAGCACTACTATGGATGCTTCTGGCTTAGCCTATTCAAATCACTGTGAGTGCTGGTCTTTCTGTATGTTGTTACATGTAAGTTGCCGGCAGCTGCTGCTTATGGTGATTGCTGCTTGGGAAAGAGGAAATAAGGGACTGGGGAAAAACACCGCCACCAAATGTGTTTTCCACGCTGCCCAGATGCTAAAAGGTTCTGGTGCTATGGAAATTATGGGGGAGTTGAACATTAACAAAAGAAATGATCTTTTAAAAGCAAGGAGCTGCAGTATCATCAAATAAGGAAACTTCTCCGTTTATTTCTTTAGTGACAATTGGAGGTGAGAATAAGAAACTCCAAGAGGAAAAAACATATATATATCTCTGAAATAAAAACAAAGACCCATGGTTGTTTTTCAGGTGGTAACTTGAGTATCTTGATTGACAGCCTCTGTTATGAAGGCAATATTGTGAATAAAAAATGATTCTTATGTGGGAAGAAAAACAAAGGAGGCTTACAGTGGTTTAATAACAGCTTTCTGCTGGCTGGGTAGTTGAAAACTTAAAATATAGTTGACAGTAATTAGTTTTGTGTTTCTTTTTTCTTAACAACATTAAACATTCAATATCTTTTTTAAAAAATTCACACACAATAGAAACCCATCTGATGAACTCCTTACTCTTTGGAGTTTTATTAAGCTGTGAACATTTCCCCTGAGCCTGGGTTCTAAGTCTATTGAATTGGAAGAAGTGTAAAAAGAGATTTTACACAGCAAATCCGCCAAGTGCCTTCATCATAGGAACAATGATAGTAAGATGTCAGCAATGCTGGGGCAAAAAAAAACACCTACCCCTGTCTCTTCATTATTGCAATTTATAAATATTGTGAATATTCAAGGTGATTACAATAACTTTCAAAACCACCCACCACTAATGAAAAACTGGAAGATTTATCCACTGAATATTTTGAAACAATCAAGATGAAATCTACTACTGAGGTGTTTTTTTTGTTGTTGTTGTTGTTAAAAGAGAATGTATTTGGCATGGAGAGTATGAGAGTCTGATTGCTGACTGACTGTATAAACGGCAGCTTTTCAGGTTAGATATATAGTAATTCAACCAAATCATTTGCACATGAGATGACGTTCTTTAGCAAACATGTTCGTACTTAAGTCTTCCCCTTAAGTGTATGTGTATATTTTGAAATTTACCACTTTCTAACTTATAGTAAGGTAGTAAAGTGCTTTCTTTTTCTCTCTCTCAGCAGTGAATATTTCCTAAACTCAGTGATGTGTGCAGGAGGCTTGTCCTGGCTCCCAAGAGCCAATGGTCCAGTTTTCAAGCACTCTGTGAGCTGGTTGTTAAACATGGTCATTCTAAAAAATTAAATCATATAGACTTAGAACTGAATAGGTTATATTAAAAAAAGAATAAACACGTAAAAGTCACCATTTTCTAATTATTTCACTACCTCTTACTGTAATCTGTGCTCTTAGGGTGATTCACGTGTGTTGTATTATTCCATTTCAGTTCACATGGCTATATGTAGTAAGAAGCTTGGCATTATATTGTATTTCATTCTATTTTATATGAGTGTGTTTATGTGTAGCTACATAGATATATTCATACACAGGATATGTATCAAACATGCCTAAGGTCTGAACATTCTCACTGTTCTCAGTCTTTCCACCCAATAATCTGGAAAGTCTCGTTACAACCGTCCAGATTTTAGGCCCATGAGCCACTAAGATTTAATGGAATATTTGGCTTAATAGAGCCTTAATAGTTTGTATGCATTTTTAATTTCGTCTTGAAGGGCAACATTTATGTACCTGTGCGTTCTTCCCACTTTGTCTAGGGTTCCTCCACATGCATGCTGACAAGGAACTGTGCCTTAGTAGTATCTCACCTGTTAAACAAACTCTTATTTATTTGAGGGCTTGTGGGAAGGGCCACAGCCTGGCCCTCAAAGGCTCTCTAAATAATCAGACAGCATGAGTGATGGTACGCCTACTCAGTGTGGACTCAGCCCACCTGAGTTCTAGGTTTGGCCTTGCCTCTAGGTCACTGGGTTGACCTGGACTAGGTGTTTCCCTGCCTTAGCCTCAAAATTGCGATAACCATCAAAATGGAAGTAGGGCTAGACAAAGTCTAGTCTAATATCCCTTAGAGCTCACACTCTGTGATGTCAGATACTTAGAACTACAAAGTGTTTCCCAGGCACGTTATTACTGCCTTGCCCACCCTCCTGGGCTCAAGGAGAGTGGTGCAAGGGGAGGAGGGGGGCTAAACTGAGAATCTTGTGGTGACAGAGTTACCCCTAGGGTTGCAAACTGGCAGCCGTTGTGTCATATCAGGTCTCAAGCCTGATAATTTGTCCCATATAACATTTAGTGTTTTTTTTAAATTATTTGCCAGTGTTTTAAAGTCAAAATTTCGTATTGGATTGCCAGCTTTTCTTGAAAAATTGAAGTCTAGCAACCTTGGTCCTCACATTTCCTGATTGCAGTGGGATCTGGGGCCTAGTAGCTGCTGCCTCCATTAAGTGGGTCAGGGACGTTATAAGATAATCATACCTTGAATCCTGACTATAGGAGATGATTTTCCAGGAAAGACATATGGAACTCTCACGTGAGGCATCACAACACTCTACATTCTAAACATAAGACAGAGAAAATATCATTGTAGACATCAGCTTATAAACAATACCAGGAGTAGGTTCATTTTCTTTGCTGAAAGTAGTCCACTTGGTGAAATTCCAGTTTCTTCACAATAAAACCTTCCTAGGGAAATAGCTATGATGGTTTGCATAAAATTTTAAGACTGTATCTACATAGGAATAAATCTAACAAAGAAAGTCTAAGATCTTATGGGAAAAAATGCAAAATTTTATTAAGACATCTAAAAGAAGATAAGAAAAATTGGTTAGATTAAAAAAATACCCATGGTAGAAGACTCAATATTGTAAAGATGCAAATTTCTCCAAATTGGTCTATAAATTCATTGCAATTCAAATTTTTTAAAATGTGTCAAATGTTTTTAGATAAATTTATTTTCCACTTTATCTGAAGAAGTAAAATCCAGGAAAGGCCAAGATAATTCTGAAAGAGAAGATGAAAGAGATAGGGGAAGGGTAAGATGTGACAGGGTGAGAGAGTGGCATGGACATATATACACTACCAAATGTAAAATAGATAGCTAGTGGGAAGCAGCCGCATAGCACAGGGAGATCAGCTCGGTGCTTTGTGACCACCTAGAGGGGTGGGATAGGGAGGGTGGGAGGGAGGGAGATGTAAGAGGGAAGAGGTATGGGAACATATGTATATGTATAACTGATTCACTTTGTTATAAAGCAGAAACTAACACACCATTGTAAAACAATTATACTCCAATAAAGATGTTAAAAAAAAAAAAAAGACAGAGATAGGGACCTTCAAGATGGCTGAGGAGTAAGACATGGAGATCACCTCCCTCCACACAAATACATCAAAACTACATCTACATCTGGAACAACTCCTACAGAACACCTACTGAACGCTGGCAGAAGACCTCAGACTTCCCAAAAGACAAGAAACTCCCCACATACCTGCCCGTGTGGCTGACAGGGTTTTGGTGCTCTGGCCAGGTGTCAGGCCTGAGCCTCTGAGGTGGGAGACCCAAGTTCAGGACATTGGGCCACCAGAGACCTCCTGGACCCACGTAATATCAATCAGCAGGAGCTATCCCAGAGATCTCCGTCTCAATGCTAAGACCCAGCTTGACTCAATGACCAGCAAGCTCCAGTGCTGGACACCCCATGCCAAACAACTAGCAAGACAGGAACACCACCCCACCCATTAGCAGAGAGGCTGCCTAAAATCATACTAAGTTCACAGACAGCCCAAAACACACCACCAGACATGGTCCTGCCCACCAGAAAGACAAGGTCCAGCCTCATCCACCAGAACACAGGCACCAGTCACCTCCACCAGAAAGCCTACACAACCCACTGAACCAACCTTACCCACTGGGAGCAGACACCAAAAACAACGGGAACTACGAAACTTCAGCCTGCAAAAAGGAGACCCCAAACACAGTAAGTTAAGCAAAATGAGAAGACAGAGAAATACTCAACAGATAAAGGAGCAAGGTAAAAACCCATCAGGCCAAACAAACTAAGAGGAAATAGGCGGTCTACCTGAAAAAAATTCAGAGTAATGATAGTAAAGATGATCCAAAATCTTGGAAATAGAATGGAGAAAATACAAGAAATGTTTAACAAGGACCTAGAAGAACTAAAGAGCAAACAGACAATGATGAACAACACAATAAATGAAATTAAAAGTTCTCTAGAAGGAATCAGTAGCAGAATAACTGAGGCAGATAAGTGACCTGGAAGATAAAATAGTGGAAGTAACTACCACAGAGCAGAATAAAGAAAAAAGAATGAAAAGAATTGAGGACAGTCTTAGAGACCTCTGGGACAACATTAAACACACCAAAATTCAAATTATAGGGGTCCCAGAAGAAGAAGAGAAAAAGAAAGGGACTGAGAAAATATTTGAAGAGATTATAGTTGAAAACTTCCCTAGTATGGGAAAGGAGATAGTCAATCAAGTCCAGTAACACAGAGAGTCCCATACAGGATAAATCCAAGGAGAAACATGCCAAGACACATATTAATCAAGCTATCAAAAATTAAGTACAAAGAAAAAATATTAAAAGCAGCAAGGGAAAGGCAACAAATAACACACAAGGGAATCCCCATAAGGTTAACAGCTGATCTTTCAGCAGAAACTCTGCAAGCCAGAAGAGAGTGGCAGGACATATTTAAAGTGATGAAAGGGAAAAACCTACAACCAAGATGACTCTACCCAGCAAGGATCTCATTCAGATTCGGTGGAGAAATTAAAACCTTTACAAACAAGCAAAAGCTAAGAGAGTTCAGCACCACCAAACCAGCTTTACAAAAAAATGCTAAAGGAACTTCTCTAGGCAGGAAACACAAGACAACGAAAAGACATACAATAATAAACCCAAAACAATTAAGAAAATGGTAATAGGAACATACATATCGATAATTACCTTAACTGTAAATGGATTAAATGCTCCAACCAAAAGACATAGACTGCTTGAATGAATCAAAAACAAGACCCATATATATGCTGTCTACAAGAGACCCACTTCAGACCTAGGGACACATACAGACTGAAAGTGAGGGGATGGAAAAAGATATTCCATGCAGACAGAAATCAAAAGAAAGCTGGAGTAGCAATTCTCATATCAGACAAAATAGACTTTAAAATAAAGACTATTACAAGAGTCAAAGAAGGACACTACATAATGATCAAGGGATCAATCCAAGAAGAAGATATAACAACGGTAAATATTTATGCACCTAACATAGGAGCACCTCAATACATAAGGCAAATACTAACAACCATAAAAGGGGAAATCGACAGTAACACAATCATAGTAGGGGACTTTAACACCCCACTTTCACCAATGGACAGATCATCCAAAATGAAAATAAATAAGGAAACACAAGCTTTAAATGTTACATTAAACAAGATGGACTTAATTGATATTTATAGGACATTCCATCCAAAAACAACAGAATACACTCTTTTCAAGTGCTCATGGAACATTCTCCAGGATAGATCATATCTTGGGTCACAAATCAAGCCTTGGTAAATTTAAGAAAATTGAAATCGTATCAAGTATCTTTTCTGACCACAACGCTATGAGACGAGATATCAATTACAGGAAAAGATCTGTAAAAAATACAAACACATGGAGGCTAAACAATATACTACTTAATAACGAAGTGATCACTGAAGAAATCAAAGGGGAAATCAAAAAATACCTAGAAACAAATGACAATGGAGACACGATGACCCAAAACCCATGGGATGCAGCAAAAGCAGTTCTAAGAGGGACGTTTATAGCAATACAATACTACCTTAAGAAACAGGAGGGGCTTCCCTGGTGGCGCAGTGGTTGAGAATCTGCCTGCTAATGCAGGGGACACGGGTTCGAGCCCTGGTCTGGGAAGATCCCACATGCCGCGGAGCAACTAGGCCCGTGAGCCACAACTACTGAGCCTGCATGTCTGGAGCCTGTGCTCCGCAACAAGAGAGGCCGCAACAGTGAGAGGCCTGCGCACGGCGATGAAGAGTGGCCCCCACTTGCCACAACTAAAGAAAGCCCTCGCGCAGAAACGAAGACCCAATACAGCCATAAATAATAAATAAATAAAAAATAAATTAAAAAAAAAAAAAGAAACAGGAAACATCTCAAATAAACAACCTGACCTTGCACCTAAAGCAATTAGAGAAAGAAGAACAAAAAAACTCCAAAGTTAGCAGAGGAAAGAAATCATAAAGATCAGATCAGAAATAAATGAAAAAGAAATGAAAGAAATGATAGCAAAGATCAATAAAACTAAAAGCTGGTTCTTTGAGAAGATAAACAAAATTGATAAACCATTAGCCAGACTCATCAAGAAAAAAAGGGAGAAGACTCAAATCAATAGAATTAGAAATGAAAAAGGAGAAGTAACAACTGACACTGCAGAAATACAAAGGAACATGAGAGATTACTACAAGCAACTCTATGCCAATAAAATGGACAACCTGGAACAAATGGATAAATTCTACAAACAATAAATGCTGGAGAGGGTATGGAGAAAAGGGAACCCATTTGCACTGTTGGTGGGAAGGTAAACTGATACAGCCACTATGGAGAACAGTATGGAGGTTCCTTAAAAAACTAAAAATGGAATTACCATACGACCCAGCAATCCCACTACTGGGCATATACCCTGAGAAAACTGTAATTCAAAAAGAGTCACGCACCACAATGTTCATTGCAGCTCTATTTGCAATAGCCAGGACATGGAAGCAACCTAAGTGTCCACTGACAGATGAATGGATAAAGAAGATGTGACACATATATACAATGGAATATTACTCAGCCATAAAAAGAAACGAAATTGAGTTATTTGTAGTGAGGTGGATGGACCTAGAGACTGTCATACAGAGTGAAGTAAGTCAGAAAGAGAAAAAGAAATACCGTATGCTAACACATATATGGAATCTAAAAACAAAAAATGTTCTGAAGAACCTAGGTAGGGGCAGGACAGGAATAAAGATGCAGACATAGAAAATGGACTTGAGGACATGGGGAGGGGGAAGGGTAAGCTGGGACGAAGTGAGAGAGTGGCATGGACATATATACACTACCAAATGTAAAATAGATAGCTAGTGGGAAGCAGCCGCATAGCACAGGGAGATCAGCTTGGTGCTTTGTGACCACCTAGAGGGGTGGGATAGGGAGGGAGAAGCAAGAGGGAGGAAATATGGGGATATATGTATATGTATAGCTGATTCACTTTGTTATACAGCAGAAACTAACACACCATTGTAAAGCAATTATACTCCAATAAAGATGTTAAAAATGAAAAAAAAGTTCTTAAGTCTACAAATTAAAAAAAAAGATGAAAGAGAAGCAAATGTCATAAATGTCATATGAAGCTGATTGCAAAGATATTATATTTAAAACAGTGTCATATTAGTTCATTAATAATCAAGTACACCAGTGCATCAGAATAGAAAGCTGAAAAATAGATCCATGCACATATGAGAATTGTTATATCAGACATTGAAAATCAGTGGAATAAGAATGAACTATTTGATAAGTAGAGTTAAGAAAATTGGCGTTCCTTATAGAAAAAAAATAATTGTGTCCCTACCTCTCTTCATACAAAAATAAACTCCAGAAGGATTAAAGATGTTAATGGGAAAAACAAAACTCTTAAAACTATGATAAAAAAAAAATTAAGAAAATATCTTTATAACAGGTCTGGGAGGGGTTTCTTAAAACAAGTAATAAAAACAAACATTTTTAAGATAAATTACTTAGACTTTATTAAAATTAAAATTTTATATGACAAAGGATATCTTAAAGTTAAAAGACAGTAGTCAACTTGGAAAAGATGTTTTCAACATGTATAAGGATAAACAAAGAACTTGCATTTGTAATACATGAAGAACTCTTACGAATCAGTGAGGCAAAAACCACAAAATAACCCAATAGAAAAATGGCAGAAGATAGTAAGAGGCCATTCACAGGAGAGGACACTCAAGGAGGCAATAAAATAGGAAAAATTAATCAATGGTACCAATCAAGAAAATTAAAATAAGAGAGATGAAAACATATGTCCACACAAGACTTGTGGTTTTGTTTGTAATTTCCAAAAAACTGGAAACTCCCTAAATGTCCATTAATGTATAGACAAAATGTGGTGTATCCATACACTGAATAGAAACTAAGTACTGATATACAACAAAATGGGTGAATCTGAAAAATTATTATGCTGAGTGAAAATCCAGACCAAAGGGGGGAAAAAAAGTATGTGCTGAATGATTCCATTAATTTAAAAAATCTAGAAAATGCAAACTGATCTTTGGTGAAAGAAAGCAGATCAGTTGTTACGTGGTGTATTCATTTTCCATTACTGCATGATAATTATAACAAACTTACAGACCTAAAGCAACACATTTATTATCTCACAGTTCCCACGGGACAGCAGTTAGCTGGGTTATCTGCTCAGGCTGAAATCAGGGCTGCAAACTCTTCTGAGGCTCTGGGTCCTCTTTCAAACTCTCTGGTTGTTGGCAGAATTCAGTTCCTTGCAGCTGTAGGATTGAGACCCTAAACTCTGCAAGCAGCTGTCTTTGTTATGTGGCTATCTCTACAACACTGCAGTTTGGTTCTTCTTGTCTGCTTTTTCAAATCTTTGTGGCTTCTTTCTCTGACCTTTAGAACCTCTTTTAAAGGGCTCACATGATTAGATCAGACCCATCTGGGATGACCTTCCTTTTGATTAACTTAATCAAGTTAATCAGCCTGATTGGGAACCTTAAGTCAACTGATTAGGAACCTTAATTATATTTACAAAATTTCTTCACCTTTGCCACATATGTAACGTAATCACTGGAGTGCTGTTCCATCCTCTGTACAGGTCTCATTCATGTTCAAGGTGAGAAGATTACATAGGATATGTATACCTGTGGGGAAACTTGAGAGCCGTCTTAGAATTTTGTTTATCATACCAGGGTCAGAAGTTGAGAGAGATGCAGAGAGGTACTTATTACTCCAATTTTATTATAATTATTATTACCTCAGATGTGTTTTGTATCAGGTAAGAAAACCATAGTATCCAGAATCCATATTTGTTTTTTTAAAAAAAAGCAAGCTTGGGACTTCCCTGGTGGTACAGTGGTTAAGAATCCACCTGCCAATGCAGGGGACACGGGTTCGAGCCCTGGTCCAGGAAGATCCCATATGCCACAACTAAGATCCCTTAGTTGCTCCGTGGAAGATCCCATGGAGCAGCTAAGCCCGTGCGCCACAACTACTGAGCATGGGCTCTAGAGCCCGCGAGCCACAACTACTGAAGCCCGTCCGCCTAGAGCCCATGCTCCACAACAAAAGAAGCCACTGCAATGAGAAGCCCACGCACCACAACGAAGAGTAGCCCCCGCTCGCTGCAACTAGAGAAAGCCCACGCGCAGCAACAAAGACCCAACGCAGCCAAAAATAATTAATTAATTAATTAATTAATTTTTTTAAAAAAAACAAGCTTGAATTGTCTGAGTTTAATATACCAATGCCCCAGGACAGGCTTCTAATCCCTCTATTAACAAACACACATAATGTTTGTAAATGTGTGTAAAACGTACGCAATGTTAACAGTCCCTTTGACAATATGGGACACTTAGAGGAGAGTGGAGGCATATCCGTAAGGTATACTAGACGTTATGTTTACGCAGGAGAATTTTCTCTCCCACTCTTCATAAATCCAAAGCCAAATCTCATTACACCACGCTCTATCCAGAGAGAAGAGAGAACAAAGGAAAAAGTGCAAATGACAGTTATCTGCCTCCTTCAGCCAAATTAAGGGAGGGAAACAAGGGGAAAGCAAGAGCCCTGGGTGTGAGTATTTAACACTGTGATCTTTCTTACTAGGGTGTGTGCAGGATCCCAGTCACATTAGCCCCATCCTCTAAGGAGGCAGGAGAGGGAAAGGGCAGAGTCTGCCTACCTCTCTGCACGGTTTGTTTATAAAATGAAACAACGTGCCATTGAAAACTCCTGTTTTCACAGACTAGTATGTGGAATGGGGGAAATACTTAGAATATAATCATCAGGAAGGGAAGGCAAGATTAAATCCTACGTGTAGAGTAATCCACATTTTGGTAAAAAAAAAAAAAAAAAAAAAATGAGCGAATATTCATTTGCATAGAGAAAAGACTGGAAAGATCTACTCTTCACTAAAAGTATTTATCTGAACGGTGGGATTCGGTGAATACTTCTCTGCATATTTCTGACCATAATAGACAGAATTTGAAAGAGAAGGAAAAGACGCAGGTGTAAGTTAATTTATTATTATAGGTATATGCACTAGGAATCATTAAAGGCACACACGAAGGTAGCTTACAGCTCTAGCAGAGGGTTCCCCATTAAGTAATCCATCTCAAGGTACTCCTCTGCCAATAATGGTATTAGAACCACCGTTTTTGAGCTTTCACTATTTCCAAGCACATTTCCAAGCACTTGGTAGAGAACATCTTATTTATTCCTTGTAGCACTTCATAAAGACCGATGATTCACTGTAGCCTAGTTGCTACAAGCTTAGGTTCCAGAATCAGCCTGCCTAGTTTCAAATTTATCCCTCACGGCCTATGTGACCTAGACGAGTTAACCCCTCTGAGCCTCAGTCTCTGCATCTATAGAATGGGGATAATAGTAGCACCTACATCAGAGTTCTTATAAGTAATAGATGAAATAATGATATGCAGTAAATGTTGAGCATTCAAAAAAAGTGTGCTATAATTATCCCCATTATATGGATGAAGGTGTTAAGGCTCAGAGAAGCTGAGTTATTTTCCAAGGCCACTTGCCTCTAAGTAGAGAAGCATTCAAACACTTGTCTTCTCAAGTGTCAAGCTTTTAATCATTATACTAGGAATTACTTTCCTTGCTAAACCACATGGAGCTTAAGACTTTACAGATAATTAAGTTGGGCTGGAATTTTTCTTTTTGTCTCTGTAAATAATTTGACTTGCTTTGAGCTGGAATTCAACTTCCAAATTAATTTAAAATAATTTTTAAATAACTCTAAAACCCTATCAATTCTTCCAGGTCTACCAAAATAAATACTCTTGTTGTGATACCTATCTTGACAGCTCCATTTCTTAAAGAAATAACATGACAAAAGAATGTCTTCCCAAACCTTGAATTTGGAAGACAAAACAAATCTTGTGCTATTTGTTTGAAAGGATGAGTTATATGGAGCGGTAAGCTCTTTATCTTAAAAAAAAAAAGTATTACAAAGCTTCATGGAGACAATAAAATTTAGAAGAATCTGTTGTCTTGATTTTATTTACTGCTGTTTTTTTTTGAAAGCTAACACTGAGCTCTATATTGATATACAAGATAAACTAGGTCTTGGTATATTTCAACTTGTCTGAAAGTCAGTTACTTTGGTTACAGTTCAAAGGACATGTTCTCAGTGAAGAAAAAAAAATATTCACATTAATCATTTCCCCAGTGTATAACGTATGTATCAATGAAGATGAGGTGAAGGCTGGCCTTGGGAAGAAAAGTTAAGTGCTTGGAACAAGGGTCTCAGCAGATTTCTGTCCTTTGATGAACTCAGAATTACTCTCCCAGTTGTAAGCCATATGGGAACAGTGGCCCAGAAGTCCCAAAGCGTAGGTTCCAATCCCAGCTCAGCCATTGCTTGATTCCCTAAGGAGATTTGAGCTTCTTCTTTCATCTTTCTTGGTCTTGATCTTCCACCTGAAAAATGAGGAGAGCGTGGTTAATAAGGCAGTGATTCCCCAAACTGGCTGTATAGCAGAATCACATGGGCAAAATCTTAAAACGTACAGATTCTTGGACCCAACTCCAGACCTATTAATGCCTCAGAATCTTTGGCTTTGTGCCTCTCAAGAATCTGTATGTTAAATAAGTTCATTGGCTCACGCTTGTATACCCACTTAGTTCTTGCCGGGCGCTGGTGTTTGGAAACCACCAGACTGCTGACTTCTGACTTACAGGGTCCAGGACAGTTGTACTGTTGTCGGACACTGATTCTTGCAGTGCTTCTCATCTCAATAAAAGCTGAATAGATGAAATGGAAGCTGAGTAAACCCGTAATTCCCTCTAAGCACTGGTTTCCTCAGATGCATTGTTGTCTATCTGCTTATTTATATTTAATGTGTGATATTATGATATCACAAGAAATATATATTTTGGTCTTCATCCCCAGTTTTTTGCGCAGAGATCCTAAAACCTTGTAAATGTCTGAGTGATGGGGCTGATAGGACTGTCTTACACAGAGCTCCTAAATCCCTTGCAATTTCCTGACTGATAGGAATGTATATTGTTCTCATGAGGCAGGCCCCAAGATAGCTTCAAGATGGGGGCTGGTCACCAGAAAGACCAAATCTTTTATTTATTTATTTTTGGCTGTGTTGGGTCTTCATTTCTGTGCGAGGGCTTTCTCTAGTTGTGGCGAGCGGGGGTCACTCTTCATCGCGGTGCGCAGGCCTCTAACTATCAAGGCCTCTCTTGTTGCGGAGCACAGGCTCCAGAGGCGCAGACTCAGCAGTTGTGGCTCACGGGCCCAGTTGCTCTGCGGCATGTGGGATCCTCCCAGACCAGGGTTCGAACCCGTGTCCCCTGCATTGGCAGGCGGATTCTCAACCACTGCACCACCAGGGAAGCCCCAAAAGACCAAATCTTGATGAGAAGCTTAAAACTTTCAGCCCCACTCCCCAACCTCCAGGGACTGGAAAAGGGCTAAAGATTGAGTTAATAATCCATCACGCCTGTGTGATGAAACCTTCATAAAAACCCCTAAATGATGGGGTTTAAAGAACTCCTGGGGGGACTTCCCTGGTGGCTCAGTGGTTAAGAATCTGCCTGCCAATGCAGGGGACACGGGTTTGAGCCCTGGTCCAGGAAGATCCCACATGCTGTGGAGCAACTAAGCCCATGCGCCACAACTACTGAGCCCACGAGCCACAACTACTGAAGCCCACCCTCTAGAGCCCATGCTCCGCAACAAGAGAAGCCACTGCAATGAGAAGCCCACGCACCATAACGAAGAGTAGCCCCCGCTCGCTGCAACTAGAGAAAGCCCACGCGCAGCAACGAAGACCCAACGCTGCCAAAAATTAATTAATTAATTGATTAATTTAAAAAAAAAAAGAACTCCCGGGTTTGTGACTGCATCCACATGCTAGAAGGGTAGCATAACTCCAACTCCGCAGGAATAGAAGCTCCTGTGCTCAGGATCCTCCCAGACCTTGCCCTATGTACCTCTTCATCTGGCTGTTCATTTGCATCCTTGATAATATCCTTTATAATAAACCAGTAATAGCAAGTGAAGCGTTTCCCTGAGTTCTGTGAGCCATTGCAGCAAATTAGAAGACCAATAACATGCTCATTGCACTGCATCATTGCCTCTCCTAAGTAACTGTAGACAATTTAAATATCCAGCAATAGAGGGAATATTTAAATAAATTTTTGTATATCCATTGTATGATATGTCAGAGAGCCATTAAAAAGGATGACTTATAACATGATTACCACAAGGTCAACTATATGCATGCATATGTTGTCAGCTATTGCTACATAACAAACCACATAACAGTAGGCATTTATTATTTCTCATTGACCTATGGATAAACAGGCTTACTGATGATGAGCTGGGCTTGCTCTTGTGTCTATAGTCAGCTGTCAAGTCAGCCAGAGACTCACTAGTCTAGAACAACCTCATGGCCATATTTAAGCGGTCAGCTGGCTGTTGGCTGGGCAATGGTAGTGACTAGACCATGGGTCTTTTCCAAATCATTCATCAGGCTATCCCAGCATTATTCACGTGCTTGGAAAACTTCCAAGAAAGAGTGGAAGCTGCAAGATAAGTTGAGACCTAGGCTGAGAACGGGCACAACTTCACTTCTGCCACATTCTATTGACCAAAGGAAGTAATCAGTGAGTCCAGATTCAAGCAGGGCAGAAATGGACTCTATTTCTTACCTAAGAAGAGCTGCAAAGTCTCACTGAATGAGCGTGGATGAAAGGAATAAGAGCATCACTTGTTTTGCATCAATATACCACATATATGAACAAGAACTGGACGACATATTTTTAAAAAGCAAAGGACGTGTTCACAGGTTAGGGCTGTGGGCTTTTTTTCCTTTTCCTTTATGACTTTGTTATTTCATGTAGGTAGCTATAACATTGTTGGTGCAATAAACAGTGATTGAAAGCAAAAACACAGTAAGAGGAACCACAGTGAGAATAAGATCAACCACTTCATTACTCACTATACTGAGAGAATTGGATCCATAATTTGCATATCACAAACCAATCAATATAGCCTTCTCTTCTTGCATGCAAGTGGGTAACAATGGAAAGACCCTGAAATTGCCAAAGCAAAGTAGTTCTTTAAGGTACATCCAGTGGCCTTGGATCTCAAGTGGAATTTAGCCATGAGATATACAATTATTCTTAGCCCTCTGCACACTCCGCATATTACCAGAGCTGGCACTGTCTCAGATCTGTTAAGGCTTTAGCAATCTCTGGAACCCCCAGGGAACAATTCGTTCTTTAATTGCCATGATTTCTGATAGTTGAAGTTTTGCCCATTTAAGAACCAAAATTTAGTTCCTTTTTAAAAAAAGATTGTAACTATTTTGAACAGAAGTCATTCTTTAAAAGTATAAGTTGTTCATGTCCTTGTGTTTTAAAATAGAGTTGATAAAAACCATTTGAACATAACATAGTTTTTGACAATATTGTTCTTTTCCATAATGCAATGACATCTTCAGTTCTTTGTGGAGCAAAGTAGGGTTTCTTCACCCTTACATAAAATATTCTGAGAATGTTATGCTTTCAAGTTCTCATTTATGCCCTTTTTATTTTTTTCCGTGCTCTCTCTTGCTCCCATGGGCTTTAAGAGTGCCTGCCTCTGACAGTTTGTTCCATTTTACTTGGCCTCTTCTAATATGCTGTCATCTTAGAAAAACCCACTTTATTAAGATTATTTGTAGGATAAGAGTAATTATGCCCTGAGTAAGGACCAGGAAGCCTCTAATCTGAGTAAGGTGTATGACCTTTAGTGTACAGAAGCTTGGTAACATGTCCTTTGGCTGCTTATTTTCTTGGTCTTGCCTCTATCCAAGGAAAGACAAGAGCCAGATCTGGGAATCCAAAGCACATTAAATCCAAAGCACATTATCAGGTGTCAAGGAGGTAAAGATATGAGCGACTGGAATGAATAAATAAAATACATTCTAGGTGGGCTCACTGTGCTAAGGACGTTAAGCATTCCATAACCCTGTTTTGCCAAAGGTTAGTCTATCACATAAATTATGGACTTTTCCAAAGCATTGACTTATTTTTACATGATAATTTAGGGTGTAGGGTGAGTTTGTTCATTCATTCCACACATTCATTTATTTACTCCTACTCTGAAGATGTGTGTGTGTGCACATGTGTGTGCATACACACACACAGTGAGAGAAACCCTGTCCACGTGGAAACTGTATTGTCATTTGGAAAATAGAAATACAAGCACATAATTGTGAAGTATTAAAACAAATACCATAACTGAGACATGTCAGCCACTGTGGAAGAAGAGAAAATGGAGGCAAGAAAAGACCCCCTAGGTCTCTCTGTCCCTGTAAAGTGTGGTTGATAATATCCAAGTAACAGCTTTATTGTGAGGATTTAATTATAACCCTGAGTAAGGACATGTAAACTCAAAGCTTATTATATAAAGTATTACATATAAGGCAAGACTTGGATTCAAATCTTGATTTCATCACATATTAGCTAGGTTTTTGCTTAGCCCCACTTTTCTTTTCTGGAGAATGGGGCTAATGCCTGCCTTGCGGTGTTGTTGGGAGAATAAAATAAAAGAACATAAGTGCCCCACACAGTGCCTGGAAAAGAATAAGTGCTCCACAAATGTCAGCTCCTTTATCCTTTTCCTCTTCACCAGAGGGGTGACAAATGAGCTGGGTTTCAAAGGATGAGTAGGAGTTCACAAACCAAACCAAATAACAAATCCCCAATAGGGAAAGAGGCTTTTCAACAAAAAACACATGGAGATTTGCTTTTGAAAGTGGAGGGTGATTTGTGAGGCTGTTGCCCTTCTCAACAGAGTCAACAGTGCTTCTCTATTTCTTTCACTGTCTTCGGTAAAGCTAGTTCACTGACTAGTGTGATTTGTCAACTCACCGGCACCACCTCACTACTAAAACATTATTTGAGCCCTCATTGCAATCAGACAGTATTGGGCCTTTATGAAGGAAGGGGAGGAAAATGCTAGAAATCCATAACACTGCATGAACTAACAGAATTTTGAAATTGTACAAAGAGAGACAAGATATCCCTTCCACCATCATATGCCTAGGGTCTGAAGATAAATCATAGGGAAGAAGCTTGAAATCTCTTTATTTAGAAGTAGTCTGTCTATTTATTTAATACACATTTATTGAGCACCTATCACTTGCAAAAAATTGGATTAAAAGGGAGAGACAAACATCAAGATGGTTAACTGTGAGTCAGACCAAAGGAAAGAGGGACTATAAATGAAAAAAACAAACAAACTAAAATGGATAGCAGAGGCGATTGCATTGGTCTTTGAAGGGCCAGTAGGGATGTAGTTACCCAAGAGGAAAAGTGAAGGCATTTTATTGGCAGGAACAGCACAAGCAAAGGGGCAGAAACGTTAAAGCAAACAGGTGAAAAGAGAAGCTTGGTCTGTTCCAAAAATCACCAAGCCCCTTAAAAACCAAACAAACACAAAGAAAAAAATCACACAGGAGAAATAGAGCAACAACCAACATAGTCTTTCCTTGATGCCCTCATAAAAAAAAGTCATGGTTTCCTTCTTCCCTTTTTTTCCCTTTCCTGCTGATGACTTAGACCTTTCAAAGGTACCTGTAAGCTGTGCAGCAGTCAGTGCCAATGCCATACCTTATCCTGAGCACTCACTGCACCAACATAGGCCCTTGGTGTCATTCTACAGGGACCCGGCCTCTCAGCCTGAGGGCTTTAGCCCCTCAAGTGGGATTGGCAGAGTGTTTAATGCTTGCGGGAGCCGAAAAAGGATTGGAGAATAACTGGGCCAGCTTCCTGCACCTCATGGTGACCTACCCATTAATGCATCCTTTGCTAGCTCCCTTCCCTTCCCCGGCTCAATCCCTCCCTGCCTTTCCTCGAATCACCTTCCGAATAAACTACTTGCCCTTAGAGTATTGTCTCAGGAGAAAGCTTGCTGGAGAAGACAACTGAAGACAGCCTGCTCCTGGCTCCTGGAAAGGGTTGGGGCTGGTTTCGTGGGAGAGGGCAGGACCCAGGCTGATTCTGGGAAACGGCTCAAGGATCATTTTTGTTGGTTGGGGGACTTTGATTTTTTTAGTTGGTTATATTTTCAGAAGGATGAAATGAGTTAATTCATATGAAGTGTTCAGGCCGGGGCCTGGCACATAAATACCCGCCATGGTCATTGCCATCATTATCTTTGTATTGCTCTCCCCTCTTGTCTGTGTGTGTGAGAGCGTGCTTACTGAAATCTCACTCCCACCGCCACGGCACAGATTCTGGAAGGCAGCCTTCCTTTCTGCTGGAGGTGAGACTCTTCTTCCTACTCAGAGCCTTGGGTGAATATGGATCTCGCCTTGTGTGACAAGCATCGTGGCTGTGTTGACTATAATTTAATCCAAGCACTGACCTCATCCACTGTGCAGGGGGTCGCTAACACCTGTGTCCTATCGAATTCCCACTGGGGAGAACGAGGTGGGGACCCTTCTGGCTTATGATTCAGGAGGTCTGAGTTTGGAACTGGTAATTCCTGATTCGTCTGAGCTGCTCAGGTGATCCAGATGTGCAGCCAGGCTTGAGAACCGTACTTCTCAGTTGCTTTGATCCCCAGGATCCACATCCCAGAGCAACGTCGTATCTGAACAGAAAGGGTGGACTCTTTTTCTTTTTCTGAACAGAATGCAAGGCTGACTTCCCTTAGACTACTACAGCTAATGTCAGAACAAGATGTGTTTCTAGTCCCTTACAGGGAGTTTCTGTGCCCACAGTTCCCTAGAGATGGGAGGAAAAGGGCTGCTCTTAGAGTTGAGATAAGTGACATTCTGGAAATATCAGAATGTCCTGTTCTTCAGCTTCACTCTCTTAATTTGTATCATTTAACAACTCGGGGATGGTTTATGAAGGAGCTAACATTTTAAGGGAGACATTGGTAAAGCAGCCTGTTTTAAAAATAGATGCACAGCTGAAAAAGAAAACTGGTTTCCCTCTGTGTGAGTGCACATGGCATGTTGAACCATTCTAAGCTGGCCTGCAATAATAAATAATCAACTAATACAGTAGGAATGGTTGCATAGTATGTTTATGGAGGCAGACACTGAGCACAGACATGAACAGGAACTCTCTTTAGAATTGTAAATTTCAGTTCTCACAGTATTGTCACCAAAGATGTCTTGTGTTGGCATCACAACTGCCCTGTGAGATAGCCAAGGCTGCAGCATCTTTCTTGGTAGTCCTGAATCCAAGGATTTGGGAAAAATATAAATTAAGAATGCAGGAAGCATCCCCAGATAGGAGGGATCTTTTGGCTTTGTAAAATTATGAGAGATTTTATTGGCCAGATGAATTGGCCCACAGAGACTTAATTTGCTTTAAGCCAAATGGCCAAATCCCATATCACAGGAATCCAGAGACACCTCTGGGTAGGACATACTCAGGCCAAAAAGAGAGGTTTTTCAAAGATTCCTAAGCCCTTAAGTTAAAATAATGCTCCAGGTCTCTTTGACGGACCGCATTCTCTTGCTGCACCCCATCATAACAAATCACATCCCTAAGCTGGGGCTGCGGTGGGAAGGTGGGACGGACTGGGCATAGTTTCAGATGGAATCAACCAAATAGGCCATGGGCCATGGCTAGTATCCTTGGAGCTCCACGGCTCTCATTTTTCAAATTCTACATTTTGTAAACTACGTGGGGTGGACGCAGACCTCATTCTCTTTCCTACCGACGCCCTATTTTATTAAGAGCTGTAATTTAGTGTGGGTTTTGGAGGCATGTTTGTTGGGAAGGAAAGGAAAACCTGAAAGCCATTTTGCACGGATTTGATTCTTTTTTTTTTTTTTTTTTATAGCTACTTTATTTATTTATTTATTTATTTTTGGCTGTGTTGGGTCTTCGGTTCGTGCGAGGGCTTTCTCTGGTTACGGCAAGTGGGGGCCACTCTTCATCGCGGTGCGGGGACCGCTCTTCATCGCGGTGCGCGGGCCTTTCACTATCGCGGCCCCTCCCGTTGCGGGGCACAGGCTCCAGACGCGCAGGCTCAGTAGTTGTGGCTCACGGGCCCAGCCGCCCCGCGGCATGTGGGATCTTCCCAGACCAAGGCTCGAACCCGTGTCCCCTGCACTAGCAGGCAGATTCTCAACCACTGCGCCACCAGGGAAGCCCCGGATTTGATTCTTAAATCTATCTGGCCTTAAGCGTTAGCAGGGAGAGACAGTGCAAGACACTTGCGTTGTTATAATTACCATCAGGCTTCCTCCCCTGTGTTATTTATAACACATTAGCATCAGCATTATCATTCCCATTTTACAGGTGAAGAAATTGAAGTTTAGAAAGGCTCAAAGGGGCCCACAAGTGTACACACTTGGCCATGACCCCTCTCTTCATGGGGAGCCCGTCAGTGAAGTCACATAGCTCATGACCTGATTTACTATTCATTTCTCAGTGTACTGAGCAAGATTATTGAAAATAGTCTCCATGTTTTTCTTCCCTCCCTCTTATTACATTACCAGCAAGATTCATGTAAAAAATGGACCTCAGGGATTCTTTCTGATATAAAGTCTTAATCCTTAGTCATAGCAACCCGTATTCATCTTGTGGTTCCACACCAGGCTTTAAGAAATATGTGTCAGGAACAGCCAAACTTGTAAGCTGATGGAGCTCTCTCTATTATAAAAAAAAATGATAGGAAAACAGAGAGCTGTGTCTTTGCTCTTTCCGATTAGAATTATGAATGTGGGCTTAAGAAAGTTCATTCATTTTCTCTTCCTGATTTAACAAAGATGTATTTAGTACCTACTATATGCAGAGCAGTAATTGGGTGCTATGCAAGATTAGTGGGAAGAATGAGTCTATTGTCTAGAGGTTTCTGGTGAGACCACTTTTAACCCTCTACAACAGAACAGCAGATATTATCATCAGAAATTATGCCATTGAAATACATCATCATTTTTGTTTTCCAGTAAGTATAAGCTCAGTCAGAGAAGTGACGGACAGCTGCCCACCTTGGATATACAGTACATGCTAAAATTGCACACATTAGCAAGGCTGGTAATGAGATTTACAACCAGGACTTTTGAGTCAGACAACCTAGGTTCAAACCCTAGCTCTAACACTGTTTATCTGTGCAGATTTGGGCCAAGTTCTGAACTGCAGTAAACATTAGGTTCCTCATTGGTAAAATGAAAATAACAATAGCTTCTAGATCACAGGGTTGAATGATAATCAGATGAGATAGTGCATGAACAGAGCTTAGGCTAATACCCAGGAATAAACATTAGCATCGTTGTTTGTATCACAAAGACCCACTGCAAGAAATGGCAATTGCCAAACAGAGGAATGGATAAAGAAGATGTGGTGCATATATACAGTGGAATATTACTCAGCCATAAAAAGGAATGAAATAATGCCATTTGCAGCAATATGGATAGGCCTAGAGATTGTCATACTGAGTGAAGTAAGTCAGACACAGAAAGACAAATATCATATGATACTGCTTATACGTGGAATCCAAAAATAAGGGTACAAATGAACTTATTTACAAAACAGAAGTAGAGTCACGGATGTAGAAAACAAACTTATGGTTACCAGGGTATAAGGTGGGGGAGGGATAAATTGGAAGATTGGGATTGACACATACACACTACTATATGTAAAATAGATAACTAATAAGAACCTGCTGTATAACACAGGGAACTCTACTCAATACTCTGTAATGGCCTTTATGGGAAAAGAATCTAAAAAAAAAAGAAAGAAGAGTGGATATATGTATATGTATAACTGATTCACTTTGCTGTACACCTGAAACTAACACAACCTTGTAAATCAATTATACGCCAATAAAAAAAATTTTTTAAGTCATAATTAAGATGTAGATTTAGAGAGTTTATTACAGCTAAAAAAAAAATAACAATTGCCAAAGTCCTCCATTGCATCAGTGGTTCTCCATGCTTTTTTGCTTAAGACATAGAACTTTCTGTTCTTATACCACCGTATATAGAAGCCTGGGATATAGAATAGCAACCAGTGGAGTGGAGTGGAGGGGTTGGAGCAAAGAAGGGTGTGGAGCCCCCTGCACCATCTTCCCACCTCCATTGTGTGCCAAGGAGCAGCTCCATGGAATTCCTGGCATTCAGCTTGAAAGCTATGATATTAAAGATTATCCTTATAATTATATTGTGAGCTGAGATGATCTGGTCATTTGGATGTGCTATCTATATTCTGGTACATACAAGAATTTAACAGCAATATTTATTTTATGTTTATATTTTACATGTGAGGGTAGGCCAATATGTTCACGTGTTTACCTCTATAATTAAGAAGTACATCAGAGTAATTCAGCACTATTCATTCAATCATTAAACAAATACGTTTTGAGCGCTATTTATACACCAAGCCCCGGTATGTTCCTGACTTATGCAGATAAATCAGAAAGATCCTAAGAACCTATCAGGCAGGGACTGTTATTTATCTTTTTCACCACTGAATCCACCGAACTTAGCACATGCCTGACATATAGCACTCACTCCATGAACAATTGTTGAACTGAAATTTTAGACTAATGAATGACTGACCTTTCATTTTGGGAGAATAACAAAGTTCTCGTGGATTTGAGGATTGTTCTTCCCTATTGAAAACATGAGCCCTGAGTAGGCTTTAGCTGTGATATATAAAACCTGAGTCCCCTTCTCTCCAGAGTTAGTTTTTCTGGGATCTCTAGAGAGTTTCTAAAGGTACTCAATCCCTCCATTGGCTTGAAATATTTAATTAGAGCAGGAATGAAAGCAGAAATTACCCAGCATATAATAGTTCTGGAGTTATTGCCTGAGGTCCAGGAGATCATGGATGGATATTGCGGAATCCCTAGACTGCCCTCCATGAAGTGTCAGAAGGAAGCAACTCTCCAAAGACCTGCTCTGTAGACCGAGTAGATGGACCCATGTATATACTATGAATATTCAGAAATGTCAACATTCAAAACCATTTTCAACAAATACTTATTTACTTTAAGCCTTATGCCTCAGTGTCACTTGTATAACTCCCTCATAGTTGAGGAAAATATGTTAAGTCTTTCTGAACAAGGCATGGGCTGTCCTTTTCTTTCCAAAACCTGACCATCTCTTCCCTCTAAAGGAGAAATGAAACAGCCCGCCATCATCTCTATAAAGCAAACAGGACCTGGCAAAGAGTATCACTATCAAGAGTATAAGTGTCCCCACCTTGTTAGATGCTGTACGTTTGCTCTGTACTTACACTCTGCATGCAACAGTTTACAAGTACTCGATCTTATAGGTGACGGCGAGTGAAAAGACGGCATGGAGTAAGGGACAGAACTGGAACTCAGATCCCCCTGTTTGCGTAGTCAGGCTCCAGGTAGGAAAGAGCTGGCACACTCAAACTGGGTGATTAAGGGGAGTTTGTTTTTTTTTTTTTTTAAGGGGAGGGGACTTATTAAAAAGGAGTAGGAAAGACTTAAGTAAAGCAAAAAGGGATGGTGCCCATGCAGCACCTTAAGGATAGCAACTGAGACGAGCTGTTACCCACCCCCCCAGGCCCAAAGGGTCAAGTGAAGCTGGGGAGGAGAGACAGAGAGTCAGAAAGAGAGACAGTGTGTGGAGAAGGCAACTTTACAGCACCTGTGGCCTTTGCTAGAAGGACAGAACCCACTTAGAAACCCATCAGGAGGGACCGAGAGAATAAGTACCCAGGCTTCAGTCTCCTCTTGGCCTCAGACCTCCTGGCAGTACTTCCCATTGGCTGTGCCTCCACTGGGATGCCTCAGGAGACGGGAGCTCATTCATGTGGTCCAGTTAGGTCAGCCTGGGACACAGAGTTGGGGGGGAAAGGGAAGCTGGAGGGACAAATAGAAGCTGTCCAGCACAGTGTCTGCCCGAAAGGTCGTCGTGCACTTCACCATACATATGCTACCCCCCAGTCCTTCTGTCCTCCCACATTCAGCAAATCGTCTTTGCTTGGCTGCTCTGTGTCAGGCACTTTGCTTTGAGGGTACAGAGATGGATAAGGTGTGATCCTGCTTAGACTCAAAGTTTTCAGAGAATTTGTCAAACATTTTTCACTTGCTGGGGTCTTTTAGGTTTTTTGTTTTAAATTTTATCATTTTTTTATTAAAGTATAGTTGATTTACAATGTTTAAGGTCTACAGTAAAGTGATTCATTTATATATATATTCTTATGCAGATTCTTTTCCATTATAGGTTATTATAAGATATTGACTATAGCTCCCTGTGCTCTACAGTAGGTCCTTGTTGGTTATCTAGTTTATATAGAGTTGTATCTGTTCATCCCAAACTCCTAATCCATCCCTCCCCTGCCTTTCTCCTTTGGTAAGCATAAGTTTGTTTTCTCTGTCTGCTTCATTTGCTATGTTCGTTATCATTTGTCTCCCTTGTCCTCCTAGGCAGGGCTGTGTTTCCACCCCAATATCCAAACACTCCTCAAACCTTGTTCCACTATATTTCTTAGTTTCTCTTGTTTCCACAAACTTCTTCTCTGTGTTCAGCTTCTGTTTGCCAGCCTTGAACTCTCCTGAGGAAAGCTAATAACCTAATAAATGTTCAAATGTTATTGATATTACTTCACCTCATTGTCTTTGAAAAAGATAAGAGACAGAGTTGGAGGAAAACACTCTTTCTCCCTCCAGAGAAATAAATAACAAGAGGTCTAGAAAGTTCTGCCCTGACCCTATTTACCTGTCCATGTCAGAATAAATGGCCTTTTATTCCTGCCAGGAGCTGTTTGCAGTCAGAGTAAGGAAGGCACCATTAAAGATTTCAAGGTTGTTCCGTAAATAGATTGAATATAAGTGCTCTCATTACTATAGCTTGAAAGAGTGGAAATTGTTTTGGGAGCAAAATGGAAGAAACTTAGCTAATGCCCTCAGTCATTTATTAGTGTGGCCAGAGTAGTCTTCTTGTCTTGGATTACCTTCGTCCCCCTGCAGCAATGGAGGGAGAGATACTCATGGCGCTGCAATTTTCCTTTCAGTGTTTGCTAAATGCTTAGAAAGCTAGACCTCCCACCGTCCCAGCCTGAAGCAGACAGGCCTGAAAGGACCCCTTGTGAGAAGCCAGATGTTTGGAAATAGAAGCTGTAAGGGAAAGGAGCTATTGCATTTACCAGGAGGTGTGTCCACCAAAGGGGAGACAAGCATTTCGGTTTAGAAAACAAATTCATTTGAAGTTGTCTGAAGGCCACGCTCAGTTGAAAGATCAGAGGTGAAGATCTGACCGTATTGGAAGTTAGCATTGCTGATGATGTTTTCAGAAAATCACAGATTATTTTCATCTATTTAACCTTCTCTATAAATACCCAACTCAGAGAACACTGTACTATTTTTAATAGTCTAATAATGGGTAAATGTTATTTTGAAGGCAGTAGTGACAACGCTAGTATCATTTTTTCCAAACAAGAACCATCAAACAATGGCATATTGCTTTATTCATGTCAGGTCCAATGGCACGTTACAGAGTGGTAGCCGACTATCTGAGCTGTCTGCTAGAATGGAAGTCAGGACAGTGTAAGTGGCTGGCTGACAAGACTATTTGCTCTCTGATGACAAACTTACAGTCAAGTATTCAAATATCCAAATATCTGTGTGGGCCTAGATAAACTGAACCCTGGGCACCCAAGCTTCTGTAGAACACCTGATCCATATGGTTTACAAAAGGAGCTCTCCACTGTCTTTGACACGGCCTCCACTTAAATCAACATGATACAGAAATCTGCAACCTTTCAAGAAGGTTCCCCGAATGAGGAAGCACAAGAAGTCTGTGTCCATTAATATGAGTCAGTCAATCACCTTTGTTCACCTGTGCTGCATTTCAAGTCTAAGGTCTTTTGAGAAGCAGGTTTCTTTTCCTCTGTCTCAAGACTAACTTGTTCTCATGTTGATTGATTGATTCATTCATGAGATGTTATTAAGCATCTACTAAGTGTCAAGCATTCTCTTCGACACTGAGGATACAGTGTTATGCAAAACAAACAGACTTCCTACTTTCCCAGAGGTTATCTCCTAGTGAAAGAAGATAATTAAACAAACAAGTAGACAAGAGCAAAAAGGCAATAAGAGGTACAAAAAACCCACATGACACACACACACACACACACACACACACACACACACACACACACACACCCCATCACCACCACCACCAGCAGCACTGCCACCACAACAACAAAATACAAGGTAACATGAAAAAGAGTGACTGGGGAGAGAGAGGGTGTTTTTAGGTCTGGTGGTCAGGGAAGAAGGATCCTCTAAATAGTGGACGATAGAACTAAGTATCCAGTGACAAAGGAAGAGAGCAGGCAAAGATCTGAGGAAACAATGTTCCAGGCAGAAGAAATAGCGAGTGCAAAGGTATAAAAGGCTAGTGTGGCTGAAGAGTAGGGAGGCAGAGGGTTGGAATTAGATTAAAAACAAAAAGGCAGATGGGAGCCGGGTCACATAAGTCTTTGGAGACACAGTAAAGAGTTTGAGTTTTACGTGCAACCTACCGGATGGTGACGGAAATATTTTTCCCAGACGAGTGATATGATCTAATTTATATTCTAAATAGCTCAATCTGGATAACATATGGAGAATGCTTTATCGGGATAAGAGTGAAGGCAGGGAGATCTGCAGGGGGTCTATCACAGTGGCCCAGGTGAGAGATGAAGGGAGGGAGGGGGTGGCGGGGAGCCGGAGAGAATGTTGATGCTTTATCTGGAACAAAATAGGAGGCAGGAAGAGCGGACCCCAGCAGCAGAATAGAATCATACCATTAGTCTTAGAACCTTTTCTGGTCAAAGTTGACCCCACAAGCCCTTTAGAGATCACTCAGTGGAAACCCTTCCGTTTAACGTGAGAAAACCTGAAAGATGGACAAGTGAAGGGACACGCCCAGGGTCACTGAGCAGGCCACCGGCAATCCCGAGACTGAGCCCCGTGCCTCCCGTCTTCCAGGGGCTTAAACGAGGTCAAGTCCACACAGAATGCAGCAGACCCCGGGCGGGGGCTGTGGCAGCTTGGTAGGCCCCCTTTCTGCAGTTGGGCCTCCCAGTCTCTGTGGTGTGAGGTGTGAATCCAAGCAGTGGGAAGAGCTGTGGTTACGCCAGGGTCCGGCCAGGGTCCGTGGAGCCGTATGCAGATCATGCACACCCTGGAGGCTGAGTCAATAAAAATGTAAATGCCACAACGTGACATCTAGAACAGAGAGGTTAACGGCTTGGTGCCTGGCATCCAACTGAGTTCCAATCTTGGCTTTACCCATTGTTGACTGTGTGCCTTTGGATAAGTTACTTCACTCTTTGGGTCTTGGTTTCCTCTTCAGTAAACCGGAATGAAAATCGTAACTTTTCTTGGTTCTGGGAGGCCCACATAGGATAACACACTGATACAAACAAACAAACAAACAAACAACTTAGACTAGTACCTGACACAAACAGATATTCAAGAAATGTTTGGCATCATTATATGGAATTCAAAACTTCTTTTACTGGAAATGGGGCTCTTAATATTCAAAACCCTGATAAAAGTGACTCAGCTCTCCACCCTGAAGAAACTGTTAAGAGTGCTTCTGCCCTACAGGTGCGTGGCTGGAACTGCATTGCTTTAACTCGGCTCTAACACGGCGGGTCACCAGCCGCCCAGCAGGAACTGTGGCCTTTAGCACAGGGACCCGATTCCTTCAGTCATTCTTTCATTCATTTATTCCACAAATGCCTACTGAGAGCTAATGGATCTGCCTGGTGGTTCTCAGACTTTTTTTTTTTTCTTGCTTCAACTGGGTTCATTTGCTTAATTTACTCCCCTGAGTAACTTCTCTCCTTGAAATGCAGTGATCTTTCAACTG
The DNA here is from genome assembly GCF_949987535.1 of Balaenoptera acutorostrata. Lineage (NCBI taxonomy): Eukaryota > Metazoa > Chordata > Mammalia > Artiodactyla > Balaenopteridae > Balaenoptera > Balaenoptera acutorostrata. The sequence continues at coordinate 26,816,092 of NC_080073.1, read as the reverse complement.
GCAGGTGAGGAGTGGCAGTGGGGAGAGTGGAGGTGAGAGTGTGGGGGGAATGAGATTCCAATCAGAATTGCAAAGGGACCGCGTACAGGTTGAAACTTTCAAGAGTCTCCTGGAGGGTGACATGTGAGGAGCAGGCACTTCACAGGAGGGGGAGGAGGAAACACGGCTGCAGGATGCTGAGCCCAGGTTGTGCGTGCAGTGAAAGGCTTAGCCATTTTTCATCTGTTCCCCTCCCCTCCACCAGCAGCTCTATGAGGTGTTAGCGTGCCCATTTCACAGAAGACAAACTGAGGCTCGGAGACCTTAAGGTACTTCCCAAGTCACGTGACGAGTCAGTGGAAGGCTGGGGCTGGAACCCGGGTGGCCTGACTCCTCATCAGGTTTGGTTTGTTTGTTTGGTTCCCGACCTCCTTGATTTGTTACCGTGTGTTTGGAGGAGGAGAGGGAGGAGGGAGATGTGATGGTAATGACTGCTGTTGCCGTGCTGGTGTGTATGTGAGACAGAGACAGAGAGAGGGACCCAAAGAAACACTCAGGGCAGAGTCCGAATTAACAAGCACCAATAAAAAGGCTGGCCAGCCGAGGTGAGTTTCCGTCGGGCCATCACAGACCGTACAAAAGATAAAGCGGAGACGCCTGGGCCGTCCTAACACTATTCCTGTCCCGAGTGGGCTCCTGATGGGGAATGTGAAGGGAAGAGGTATGTGGGATTCTTACTCCTTTGCTGTGGTGTAGACCTCAGAGAGAAGGGGTCCTCAGGAAGCCAGCGTGCGGAGAGTGTCTAACCTGTGGGCACCCTGTCCGTGAATTCAGTGCCGATCCCTCCAAATCGTGCTGCCTCAGGATGCCATGCTTTCGGCCCCTTGAACTTGTCAAGCTCATCTCCCTCCTAGAGAGGCCCATTTGTAGACAAAGCAGACCCAGGTCACACTGAAACCTCTGAAACCTTTTCGATTTTCAGATTTGGCTGGGGAGACTTTAAGTCACACTCCTGGGACGAGTAGGCAACCGAGTCATAATTCGTCCCTTCCCCAGTTGCCAGAGCCCGAAAAGCCTGTCTTCAGGTACCATCGCCTTAGTGATTATTTATGGGTGGTGTATGAATTTCCCAAATGGGCATCAGGCATCGTATCCAGGCACTTCCATAAAAACGAGGGCAATTTTTTCTAAGTAAACGTATACACATCTCCTTAATCTATGCAAATCTATTCATAAGGATTTTCTAAAACCACCACTTCCCCCACGCACCCCGGACACACAAAATCCCAGCTCCTTTTGATTTCCCAGTTTGTTTTTAAGCACTGGGTGGAGGGAGAAGGGAGCTTGCAGATTCAAGGGGGAGATGGTGCTCCCTGGGTGATGCAGCTGGCTTGCTCAAAGCAGCCGGTCCTGCCCTTGCAGTTGGGAGCAAAGAGCCAAGTGTGGGATGGTAACCACCTCCCAAAAAGCAGGCAGCCTTTCACCAGAGGGAAGTATCAGGTTGCCGTACTTCGGCTGTGGGTTGTCACTGTCTAATAATATGACCGTTTTGCCATCTCTCTGCAAATAAGGCAGAAGCTGCTACCTGATTGGTATAACATCTCACTTACCCTCCTCATTGATTTTCTTGTTCTCCTCCTTTGCTTCATAAAAAGAGGGACCAGTGGCTCGTGCTGTGGACAGAGAAGCTTGATTTTTAGTATGAGAGAGCCTCTATCTTCTTTCAGGAGAGGGAAGTTGGATTATCAATTCTTTTGTAAATGTGTATGGTGATATTTGCTCCGGTAAGTTTATATCTCTCTTGATTTACAGCTGGCTGGGGGTGGGGTGTGTGTGTGTGTGTCTGTGTGTTTGCATAGATTTAGACTGTACAGTCACGTATCTTTCCAAATATCATTTTCTGAAATCTTTAGAGATAATGTCTTTTTTTTTTCTTACTTTGCTTGCTCGTATTCATCTGTTTAAGCCAAAGAGCTCTGCTGTGTAATAGTGTGATGCTTACCTTAGTTGTTGAAGGATGCGCTGGGTTCCTCTGAACATAGTAAGGAAACTATTTAAGCAAACTTACATTTGGCTTCATAAAAATGTAATGTCATTCTGCCTCCCACCGGGAGTGTTTAATGTCTTAAGTATGTTCATTGTGCCATAATCTGCATATCATTTTAATTAAAGTTTCTTCCTCAATGTCAGAGCAAGAATTTCGTAAACTCCATAAATAGCTACCAAATATTTTGTGCTGTGCCAAGCAGAGGTGTGCTAATTTCATGAGGCCTTAAGCCAGGGTAGAATGGATGAGATGAGTTTCCTCTAAGATGAGGTATGTGCACCTTTAAAAGAACTGAATTTATGAAAAGTGTTCAGATCATTAGAGTACATCTCTAGAATTCCGTGAAAAGATCTAATCACAAGTGGCTGTTGCTTCTCTTCTGTCTGTCCTTGCACTGTGTGTTTGTGCCACCGTCTGTCAGATGCCCAGCCCTGGCTCTCATGTTTCTGTATCTGACGCTGATCAAGAGAAAAGTTGCTGTTATTCAATTCAAACTAGTGCCATACCGTGATCTGCTCACCACTGCTAGTTATGATTTTTAAAGGCATTACCTGGTTAACTGCTTTTTTTCTATCTGTTTTTCCAGAGTGTTAGAGGATCTGAATTCTTTGTTGTTAATTCAGAAGTCTGAGAGAAAGTCTGTCAATATAATTATCCTAGACCGAGATGATTGGATGATTAAATAATTGCTCTAATGGAAATAAACTGAGGTTTTCATCTTCTCTTTTTGTTACACAATCAACAAATCTGCGTAGTCTTTTTCATGGTGAAATGGATTAGAGAATATATTTATAATGAAAGTTAAAGGCACCACTGAATAAGAAGCAAGAGGGGGTCTGACTATCTATTCTTCAGAGATTTTGCAAGTAAAGTTAGGAACGTCATGTGTGTCTAGACCTCTAAGGCATAGAATTCTTTTTCGGAAGGGCAATGATTCAGATCCTGAAGTAATCTAGGGGCAGCTCATGGAAACACTAGTGTCTGGGAATCTAGGAATGTGGTCCTCACGTCTACTTCTTTTGGGCATTCTGCCCCTCACACACCCTTTGCAAGCTGGAATGGAACTACTCATTCTGACAAACAGAATTTTGAATTTTGGTTAATTGAGTTCAGCCTCAAAAATCCTCCAGTAAAAATTTTAAGAAAATAAGACTACATTTAAGGTATTCATTTGAATGTATGGTAATAAACTATTATACATTTTTAAAAAAATCTTCTAAACCCATATGAACTTACATTGCCTCTTACTGGTCACAAGAAGCATGTTCCTTATAACAGCCTTAGATGCCATAAACCCTCACAAGAACCAAGTGTTCCTTAGTTGGTAGTTTGTTGAAAAAAGAAAACTTCTATCCTTGGGCTGTTGGCATTTACCGCTAAGGAAACTCAACAGCACTGAACATCTGTCTTTGTCTCCCCAAACACCCACTCCCCCAACATCCCTTAATATTTTTGTCATCCTTCTCCTTACATGGCTGTCATTAACAGGTTATGTACAAAGCCGCTAGCTGTAAACGGAGTTGATCATCCTCTGAAGCTGTTTGGTAACAGAAATGAATGCAGATCTGGGGGTGGGGGGGCACCCTGCAGGTGAAAGCATCTGTCTTGTCCTGCGGGTTGTCAGTTTACAAAACTGTTAGGGCTCCCAGCAGGCTCGCACCCACTGATATAGGAAGGACAGTGGGGCGTCTGTATCTTGAAGAGGTCAAGACCTTTTGTGTGATTTAGGATGAACGTGCCTGGTCTTGAAAGCATCCCTTTGGAAAAGTCCAGAATGCCATTACCCCCAAAACTGTTGTAATCTCTTCAAAGGAATAAAAATCTGTGCCATGTAGGGGAGAATAACAAAGGGAATTTTGATTTCGCGATGAGACCACTTATTCTTTTTAGCAAGATGAGGAATGCAGTCGTCATTTCCATTTAGTAAATACCTACTATATGCCTGGCACTGTGCTAAGCATTTTACGTGGCTTGTTTCCTTGAATCTTCACAGCCATCCCAGGAGGGAGATTTACAGATAAATCCCCGTCTTACAGACAAGAAAACGGAGACAGAGGGCAAGTGTGCCATTTGTTTGTGGCAACACAGTGATAATGATGAAACTCAGAGCCAGACAGGCTCATTCCAGAGTCAAGCTCTTCATCTCTCCCCTCAGCCAGGGTTTCACTTCATCAGTGCAATCTACAGCCAACTCCTAGTCTGCAGTGATTTGCAGGGGCGTACCATAACACACCATATTTTTTTTTACACCATATTTTCATTAGTGCTTTTCCCCCCTCTGAAGCTACATAGCCTCCTTCTCAGGCTCTGCTTTTGTGACTCCAAGCTAATTATGTGTTTGTAACTAGAGAGTGTGCATTGTATTTCCACTCAACTCTAAAGATGTGGATCTGACAAGAGGGAGCCAGTCTAGGGAGAGCTATATGCAGAAGTGGCTGAATTAAGGTAGCTTTTTTTAATTGATCACAAGAAATCCATCCCTTTGGTTTTCAATCTTTCGAACCTAGAGTCAAAATTAAGATGTGATGATAACACACATATCAATACCTCAAGGTATCTGGTTTATCACTGATGCAAAATATAAAAAGCAGTTGCTACTGAATTGATGTATTTGTGGAGACTTTGTAGAATTCTCACCTTTTTTTTTTTTTACTCACCCCCAGCATGCGTTTCTTGCACTTTGTGGCCAGCTGGAAAGCACTGACCTGGCCCTTCAGGTAGAATATTGCAAAGCGCCTATACCACCTGGGTAATTAAAAAATGAAAACAGCTGCCGATAAGCATGCTGAGAAGTGTGACAAAGTTGAAATTCAGAGGCCCCAGATGCATTCTTTTGCACCTGAGCACTGAACTCTCCATTTGATATCCATTTAAGCCAATAAAATTCAACTGGATCTTCTAGGAGGAAAATGCAACTGAGTAGAATCAATATGTTTGAAATTTCTCCTCCACTGGCAGTTTTCAGACTAGAAGCAGGGCACACCCGTCATGAGGTGAGCCTGTGAAATGCTGCATTTTCTTCCCTCAGTGAGAGAGAAAGGATTGTGAGTGATGAAAATGTTGCTAGAAGAGAGCGCCTAGCTTAGGACACTTTTGCTCTATTTCACCCCAAACCAGAGGGATCTAAAAACACAAATGAACAAACAAACCAACAAAAACACCCCATCCCAAATTGGGAGCATTAAGAGTCCAGTTTTGAAGTGTTGACACAATATTGACTTCTTGGTGTGGTCTGCGGCATCTAATAGTGATAGCTTTTGGATTACTCCTGGTGTAGAGAAAATTAAAGAGATCAGAGTGCAGTACTCAGTAAGATGTGTTTCCAAAATGATAGTCATTTTTGTCAGAGGCAAAACTTATTGACCTCTTTTTCTTGCTCTTAAAAAATAATAATTGGATGGTTTAATCAGAGACTGTGGTATTAGAGCCAGTCAGGATAAAGAAATTTAAATCAATCTGCGTTTTCCACCAGCATTTATGAGAGTTTTAAATATATTAACAGTCATCAAATGAGCACTTTTACTTTAAAGAAATATGTTGTACTCATCCACAGCGTTCATGAAATATAGGCTTATTCCTTAAAACTAAACTTAGAGACAATTTTATAAAGCATATCTGTATGTCAGTCTCCATCTACAAGATAGAGCTTTCTTCCGAGAGGAGACCAAATCCAAAATAAATCACAGTAGAGATTGTCTTTCATCTTACCTACATTTCCTTCTGCCTTTTCTTTGGCTGTGGATGTGTGTACTTAATCAAGTTGATCCTTAAGAGCTTAAAAATGATCTATTGAGTATGCAGGAATAGCATCTGGTGTTAAGACATAATGAGCGTGGGACGAGGCTTGAATTTGTCATCAAACATTCTAAGCTGGTGTACAAACAGAGCTGGTGGTCCTGTGCCATCCTTGTCTAAGAAGATGGAATCAGGGAGGATTTTGAGCCTGAAAGGAACACATGAGGCATTCAATCCTCTAGAAGAGGCTCTTGGTCATTGGTGTGCCTTTAAATGTTTAAAGATTAGGGATGAGTTGAAAATGGAAGCACCTCAGTCACTCTACTCTGCAGACTAATGGATCTGCATAATTAATATATTTTACAGTGATCATTTTTGAACAGATTCTAGCCAAAAGTCTTAATGGAAAATGGTTCCTGGGCAACTTCAAACGCATTCCACTACGGTTTCTGGAAAGCTTATTCCCAACACAGGGCAATCAGTTCACTGTGGAGCTTTGGGTTGGCCAAATGTGAGGGGGTAATCATTTCATTAGGGTTTTTTGGGGGGACTGGGAGTCTGGGGGTAAAAGGCTTCTATTGATAGTCCCCATGTGACTTCTCTAGCCCTGCTTACAGAATCTTTAAATCCTCCCAAATTACCACACATTGTCTCTGTGTAGGCTTTCTGGCAAAGATATGACAAATATTTTAGACTTGTTTTATTTCTGGTAAAAAATGGCTTTAAGAACATTTGTGCCCAATATAGATTATTACTTGAGGACTTTTCAAGTCACCATAGTGACATCTACCTCTCAATGATGAACCCGTATATCTTTATCTAGCTTTGGATAAGGGAAGAAACGGGATATAATTTTTCAAACCCTATGACATTCAATGTGCCTTCCTATGAAATTGAATGGTTGAGACCAAAAAATAATTTTTTTTAACTGGGGGCAGATTTGAGGGAAGGCTTGGAGTGTTGACTTCACCAGGCTATTCTTGCATTCAGCAAATATTTAAGGATGCTTACCAAGTGCCAGGTACCATGCTAGGTTTCGGAGATGCCGTGATGAACAGATAGACATAATATCTGTGCTCCCAGAACTAAATGCCTTCATTTTCCTTTTTCTCATCTAAACCTAGTTTCTTTTTCATGGCTCAGGATGTGTCTTTTTAAAAGCATAATTGAACTGTTCTAGTAAGACATTTGCAGGAAATATGTGCTTTTGGTCCTGTCTGTTTATGCTCAGTGAAGGAATCCATTTCCTTCAGAGAGTGAATCCATTTATTTACTGATGTGATTATTCGTCTGGCTGAAATGGAGTGGTCTGAAGGTGGGGAGCCAGGGGAAGTCTTGTAGTTGTGCCTTCTAAACACTATTTATCGCTACAAGGCATCCTCAGATTTGATACGCTGTTCTCACTCTTGCCCGATGTTGGGAGGAGGAAAGAGGGATGAAGCTACAACAGGACAGAAGAGTAAAGAAGCTAGAAGAGTAGACAGAGAGGGTGCCTAGAGGAAATAAGACTTGCACTGGCAGTATGAATTAGTTCTAACTGGCATTATCGGGTTCTCTGTGGGTGTTCATTCACTTGTTCATTTATTCAGAATATATATATATATATATATATATATATATATATATATATATATATATGGTGTCCACTTTGTGCCAAGTGCAGCACTAGGTGCTAGAACACAGGAATAAATACGGTATACTAGTTTCTGAACTCAAGCAACTTCTAGTAGGCCAGGAGTTCTCAACTTCAACACTACTAACATTTTGGCCCCAATAATTCATTGATGTGGGGCTGTTATAAGCATTGCAGGGTGTTTTGCAGCATCCCTTGCCTCTACCCACTAGATGTCAGTAGCCAAGTGCCCCGCCAACCCACCAAGTTGTAAGAACCAAAATTATCTCCAGACAATGCCAGATAATCCCTAGTTAAAACCTTGCAAGAAACTGAGTAATAACCACCAGCTTTGACCGAATCTTCCTTTAGCATTTCTACTTCTCTGACTTTCAGATACACTGCTACATGGTTAACTCCAGGATTTTTCAGTGGTTTCCCCAAATATTCTGTACAACTTGTCTAACAAAGACAAGTAAGGCATCTCTAAGTCTTTTTTTTTTTATTACTATTATATCCCTTCTGTATAACACTTTACCATGTTCATTTGCCTTACATTTTGTCTCATTTGATTCCAGCAATCAACAAATGAGGCAACAGGAAAATACTGTAACCTTTTAACAGATGAATAAATGGACATTTAGAATTGTTATATGCCCAAATTCTTGCAACTAATAGCGGATAGAGCTTAGATTCATACTCAGATGTCCTGACACAAAAATCCAGTGTTTTTCTACAGAGTTATAAAATTTAATGAGAAAACCAAGGTAAATATTTTTAAAGCACACTCTCTCTTTGAGACTGTACTGGAAATAATAGCAATGTAGCCGTGGATGGAGGTCCACAGGCTTGGCTCCTTACTAAGTATTTGTTAACTGGGTGGTTTTGCACTCTTAGTGCAAATAGCAAATAGCAGCATCCCTTCTTCATTCCCATCCTCAGTAGTTCAAGGAATGTGGAGTGATACATCACAAAAACCACAGGAAGCTCAAGAGATCAGTCCAGCAGAGTGGATGGGGCACGGGCTTTGAAGTCAGATGTACCTACTGTATGAGTCAGCATCCCAGCAGGAAGAGATGACATCCTCAAACCATCTGACCTCTTGCCAGTGACAGTAAAACATTAAACCTTAATTTCTTTAAGTCAGAAAATTGAAGCCCTGAAAGGTGAGTTGTGTTTCTGCAGGCCTTATGGTGAGATCAGTACAGAAGGATGATAAAAGCAGAGCTCAATGTACTTCCAATCCAATGAGCTGAAGAATCATTTCAAATGGAGAAAGGCCAGTTTATGGATCTGGCACATACCAGAAATGTGTGTGTTCTGGGTTATCACCAGAAGTCAGAGTGCGTGAGATTGGACCCTAGATTTTGAATTGGGTACACCCAAGAATCTTCGGGGTTAGTTTAACCATATTTCAGCCTCATTAGAGGCTACAGGAGACATTGAGCTCCTGGATGGATCTTAAAAGAGTTGTGGACACGAATCTGGAACACATTAAAGACAGGTAGTAATTTGCAATGGTGCTCATCACACGTACTCCTGAGCTTGGATAGATGCAGGGCTTTCCCAGGAGAAGGCCTCCAACTGTACCTGGGCCCACATCCTTCATCATCTGATGAACTTTTAAAAGGTATCTGTCACTATTGAGACCTTTGTGGCTTTTGCCAAGATAAGAGGCATTCCAAGCATATTGCTCTGGCAGAATGCCCATCAAGAAAGCTATCTTCTGCCTGCATTGTCTTAAAGAACTGAACTTAGAATGAGAGGAAATAGATCCAGATCCTGGCTCTGCCACTCATGGTCTTAGACAATTCATTAGTCTTCTCTGGGCCTCAGTCTCTACATCTGTAAAATGGAAATAATGGGTCCCCTCCCCAGAGTTCTGGAGAGGATTGCTCTCATAAATGATATGAGAAAACCCTTTTGAGACCACGTGGGCCTAGACGATTGTATCATTATGTCCTTCCCTCTGTAATCAAAGTTCATTCTGCTGTCAGTTTTCACTAGGTGCCCTTGATGTGTGCATGAGGTGAGGGGGAATGTTTCCCCAGTCTACCAAGAAAATGACTGCAGTTATGGGATGGGTCTAAAGTAGTCTTATCAATGGTTTGATGGGTAATTCTATCTCAAGCAGAGATTTATGTCCATATTATAAATTGCAGAGACAGAGTATCTTCACTGAAGAATAACTATAATAAAACCAAATGCAATATGGATAAAGCAATTCCCTGTGATCAGCTCAGCTCAGGGAATGCTTCTGTGTTTCCCTTTCAACTTCCTCGGAAGCCTTTCCCTGCCATCTGTCCAGGCATAATCCATTCGTTATGATGGGTTGGGAAGAGGGGGGTTGACATGATCTCTGACCTAATATTGTGTGACCTTAACCCTCTTCTCTCTCCACCTGAGAGAGCTCCTCAGGCGAATTGACAAATCCCAGTTTTTTCCTCCCTAAGGATCAAAGCTCAGGGAAAGCCTCCTGCTGCCCACCCTGAGTTTCTCATTAGCCCCTGATGTAGGAAATTCAAAGGTTTCTCATTTCTCATATTTTATTTACCTCAGAGCATCTCCTGACACATTTGATCCAAAAACTTGGTTAGCTGGTATTTTTTCCAGGAGCATTATCTGCTGGCAGCCCTCTCCCAGTCTCCTTCCCTCGACTCACCTCTTTCCTCTGAGTGGTATTTATAAATTCCTCATCCTCCGAGGAGTTTGGAAGACATCGCCTCCAACCCTCCCCCAGACCAGTTTCCCAATATGCTTGCCTTCTCTCTCTCCAACTGCCTCTACACTGTAAGAGAGTGTTTCTCAAGGCTTTTTTTTCCCCTGTGGATCTCTTCAGGAAGGCAAGCATGTTTTCTCAATCATTCACTCATTCATTTGTTCTCACACTCATTCATTTATGTTTCTACTGTATATTTATTGAGCAGCAACTGTGTGCTAGGCACAGTGTTAAGATGTAGGATACAGAGGTGACTAAAACAGATGTAGTCCCTACTCTCCTAAGATTTGCAGTGTAATGAGGGAAGAGGCAATTTAAAAATCCCTCAAAGGTGACTTAATTATCATTGTAGTAAGGGCTAAAAATAAAAGCTAAGCCATCTTGGGTACTAATTATGTGACAGGCACAGCTCCAAGTGTTTCATGCATATTAATTCATTTAATCCTCATAATAACTCTTTGAGGGGGTTTGAAGAGGGAAGGATTAGAGCTCATAAAATCCTGAAAAGCTTGGACTCCTTTCATAAGCCTAGGAATATTGGAATGAGAGTCACACAACATGATGCTAAGAGTTCACGTAGCTGACGTTTAGACAGCGCTTACTGTTTACCAGGCACTGTGCTCTGCATCTCACACAGTCTGAACCTTCCCAACAGCATCCTGAGGGATTGCTATTAGTATTTTCAAGGTGGGGAAAAGGAGATGTAGAGAGCCTGAGCCACTTGTCCAAGGTCACAAGGTCACAAATTTTATGAGTGGTGATTCTGAGACTATAGCTTAGGTGTGTTTGACCCCAAGCCTGGGCTCTTAGACACGATGATAACCTGTGAAAGGCTGATTAGGACATTCCTCATTTGGTTCCTATTCTGGAAAATACTCTAGAATGGGGACAGAGAGGGTTATGTTAATGTGCATCTGAGTAAGAAATACAGTGATCCTTCTTGGAGTAAATTGGAGCTTGTGGGACCGGGAGTGTTGTGTCCTTACATATGCTTAATCCTTAAGCATATTCCAAGGGGGACAACCAGCTGCTTCTACAACTTCCTATTCAAAGCATGGACTGAGGACCAGCATCGCCTGGGAGCTTGTTAGAAATGCAGACTCTCCAGTTACACCCCAGACCTACTGAGTACTGAAATCCACATTTAGGTGATCTCCATATGCTTCACATGCACAGTTAAGTTTCACAAGCTCAGCTCTAGAACAAGTTAAGAGACTGGGCTTTCAGCTTTCAGCTCTGGTTGTGATACTAACTGACCAGTTGTTTGATCTCCCCAGATTTTCTTTGCTCTGTGTCTTCAATGGGGATGACTTCAACCCTCCTCGTGGATGGGATCATGGGTCATCCCATGGAAGAGCCTGGAGCTGTTGTGGGGGAAGGTTCTGTAGAAGCTCTGAGTCTCTCTTTTATCTCCAGAATTGTTTTTGCTACTGTGGTCCGTGGACCACCTATATCAGAATCACCTGGGGAATTCATTTAAAATGATGCCTAGATTGAAAGTAGACTTCTCAGAACAGCAATAAATGCCAAAATACATAGTGTAACGATGTCTTCAAACACCAGGAGAAAATGACTGTCAGATTAACATTGAATATCCTTCCTAAGGTTCTTATCCAGAACAAGGATGCAGTAAAGACATTATCAGATTACATTAAATCACATTTAATTTTTACATTTAATGAATCCTCTTTTGGGAAGAACTATCTCTGGAATGATCCATCCAGACCTTGGTTTCAGATTCTGGTTCCCATTCCCCACTAGCTGTGTGATTTTTAATTAAGTGACTTAACATCTGTGAAATGAGGAAAGGATTCTCACCATTGGAGGAGGGAGATGCTTTTGTGAGGTTCTCAATAGTGTATATAAGTATGTGGCATGGAGTACTACACTAAATAGATTGTAATTATTATCATTGGTTGTTGAATGAAGTTTCATAAAGTCAGTACTCTCAAATTATCTATATTATCATGACATAATTATGGAATTATAGATTAGTTGCTATAAAGAAAAACCTACTTGATATACATTAGAAGTGATGTTTAACTTAATTTAGCATGTATATCTTATCATTTCATTCATTCATTTATTTATTCATTCAACAAACATTTATTAAGATTCTGCTAAGTGCAAGGGACTTTCCCAGGCACTGGAGATGCAGCAGTATTTCATGTTACTCAGCAGGGTGGAGATGGGCAATAATAAACAAAAGAAAAGAAAATGTTAGATAGTGGGCAGAGCTGTTAGATAAATCAGGTAGAGGGAATGGGCTCTTCTTTCAAACCCATATTTTTATAAATTGAATTAAACAATAAATTTATCAAGGGAAACCTCCAGAAAAGTTTTAGTAGTGTACATAACTATTTTTCACATTCGTGAATTTTAGGATTTCATCTTTAGGTTTTCTTTAAAATGAAGAATCAGCCTGTTGGAAAAACTTAAATTGGTTCAAGACTTAGTGACCAATGGTACCACCTTTCCATCTTCCTTAAAGTTGACAAAGTCGTGCATCATTCCATGTGATACTAACAGTAACCCCAGGAAACAAACAGATTAGTTGTTTATTGAGTTTTCTGTCAAGGGAGGGAAACTATGGCCCAGAAAAACCATTTTCAATTGACCAGAGGTTTACCACTGGTCAATGATGATGCAAAGATCCTCTCCCCCCGAATTCAACAATGGACTCTACCGCAGAATCTCTCCTTATTTGATGATCTCTACAAAGCCTTGTAAAATAAAGGTCAGGGCTCTAGAATATTGGTCTGCAATGTGGGGACTTGTTGAGGTTATTTTAGGTTTAAGCTCTTACCATTGTCTAAATATGATGGTGCTGAGAATGAAAATGGAATTCAATAATATAATGGCAAATGGAATTTATGAAGCATGGAACATCGGCTTCAAAACAGTTTGGAACATATGAAATTTTTCAAAGCAACTTTACTTAAGTTTTAGAATGGTATTTTTAAGCCTTTTATTCCTAATACTGCTCTCTTAACACCTTCTGATTAAAATTTAGGAACAGTTTATTCTTACTGACTCAAAATTAGAATTATATCCTAGTGAATTCTACCAGCTAAACATCCAAATGTACCTCGAAGCTGTAACATTTCTACTTCTCATTCTCTCACTAGTCCACAAACAATGCTACACTCTAATAATGAAAATATTAGACGGAATATGTTAAAAGAGAAAAATATTAGAAGTGGATCTAACTATTATGTTAACTCTTCCAGCACGATTAGAACACAACTGGGCTCCACTGGAGCCATGGCTACCTCTGGACTCTAGAACAGCCTCATTAATTTTCTCATCTTATTACATTGAGGTTAAAATTCACATTACACTGTTCAAACTCCGCTTGCAATTATTTCTCTAATGAAATAATGAAATTTTCTACTGTCATAATTGGTCATGTCTTTGTTACTCATGCACACAATGCTACATTTTTCCCCCCAGCTACATATGGAACATAAAATTCAGGAAACAATAGGAAACACCCAGTGTATGCAGCCATCCTTGATGGCAATACAAACAGCTAAAGACATAGTACACATGGTTTTCTAATGTATGTGGCCCCAAAGTTCTGACACGGCAGATATGTATCCAGAAATGTGTCAACTTTAAGTATAAGTTAAGATTGTCAGTTAAAAAGAAATTGGTTCATAAATAATGCAGCATGCTTGAAGGACAATTTTCCCCGTAATCATAATTTTAAAGACAGTAATGTTCTGAAAGCATCTTTCTTTAGCCTCATTCTTCTAGGTCCTCAAAGCTAAGAGCTATAGTTCATCATGGTTAGCTTTGGTGTCTGCCATGTGCAGACGGGTTGGAGCTAGAAATCAGAACATATCAAGAGTAGAGAGACCTGGGCATAAAGTTTCAGTCAAGTTAGAGGAATAAGCTCTATAGAGCTGCTGTACAACATTGTACCTTAGTCAACTATAATATATTGTACACTGAAAAATTTATTAAGAGGGTAGATCTCATATTAAGTGCTCTTTCCACAGTTAAAAAAAAAAAGAGTAGAGGGACCTGATGGTGTTAGAAAATAATAATATTTTATTATTTGCAAACACAGTAGAAGCTCTTTAGAAAAAAACCCTACTCATTGTACTTGTTGGATTAACCACTGTTCTTATTCCCTCTTTAAAAAAAAATTGTTAATTCCTGCAGCATGTTGAATTCTTATGGAAAGTTGGTAATAGCCACACTCTGCTGAATCCACCAACTGATTAGTATATTTATTCACACAGTAAGTTGGTTGTACTAAACCTCAAAAAACATGCCCCCATTTTTCCTCTCATTTTGCTTTGTGTATAGTCGTGTGTGTGTGTGTGTGTGTGTGTGTGTGTGTGTGTGTATCTTCAGTAATCTCAATGCTAAACGTCAAGTGTTTTATCCTGTTCCCATTAAATTGTTTACTCTGAAATAAACCCCAAATATCAAGGCCCTGTTCTTTTTGCTGTCATTCCACCGTCTCTGAGTCCTGGTGCTTGGCAGAGAGGAGGCCCTCAGTAAATGTTTGTCGAATGAATAACTGACAACCATGTAGAATTTGCTCTTTCAGCAGGAACATTCCGTTGCATCAGTACCTTTAAGACTCCTCAGGTGAACCCACTCTCCAGCCAGCTGGTTTCTGTTTGTTTTTGTTGGGGGGGTTTGTTTGTTTATCTGTTTAACTGTGTTTATTTGTTATTGAAGTATAGTTGATTTACAATATTATATTAGTCTCAGGTGTACAGCATTGTGATTCAGTATTTTTACAGATTATACTCCATTAAAAGTTATTACAAGTTAATGGCTATAATTCCCTGTGCTATACAATATATCCTTGTTGCTTATTTGTTTTATACATAGTAGTCTGTATCTCTTAATCCCATACCCCTAATTTGCCCCTCCCTTTTTCCCTCTCCCCTTTGGTAGCTACTAGTCTCTTTGGTTGTGTTTGTTTGTTCATTTGTTTTCCCCTGCCTTGAAGTCCTTTTCCTCAAATCCATCCTGAGACCCCCCTCAGCTGTTGTAAGATTGGAGCTGTGCACCCCAAATGAGGACCAAACACAAATACCAACAAAAAGTGCCCTGTATTTTCTGCCAGAATTGGTAGACCCGGGGAAGTTCCCCTCTTTGCTGAGTGGCACCTCAACAGTGGCCTCCCCTGGGCTGTGCTGCAGGGCCAGCCCAGCTGGGGGTTAAGTTGGTACACTTATCGTCCTGGGCCTTTGCTCTTTTCTCTTTATCTGGGGTCATCATTCTCCAAGCTAAGAATGTCTTCCCTAGCTTGCCTCAAAGTACCTCTGTGGGAGTTATCTGAGGCTCTGATACATGCCTGAGCGCTGTTGTTTTCCCTCTCTCAGGGCAAGAATCATCTTCCTGGTAAACCCCTCTGTGTTTTTGTGTAAACCCTGACTTGCCAAGGATAGTTTTCAATTCCAGTTAGGTGTCTTCTTCTAGTAACTTCGTTCTCTTGAATTGATATTTCCACTTAGAATGATCCTTTTTTTATTATTTCCTTTTTCTTCCTTAAAGTTCTAATATGTCATTGTTTTTCCCCTAAGCAATTAAGGACATGTGAGAATTCACCAATACGCATAGCATGAGAAGCACAGAAGGGTCATTTTAATGAGTTCTTCGGTGAAGTTTCTTGCATCCGCTATAATAAATTAGGTCACAATAAAATTGAAGAGAGCTTCAAGTGCCCCAACATCTAACAAACTGACTTTATTAGCTAGAAAACAGGAAGAAGTGAAAAGAACTTGCAGAATAAGAAACTCATTAAACTCCTGCACTTAATAAAGGGTCACAAGTCTCAGTGGAGCAAACTCTAATTTGCATTACCTTAGAAAGAGGGAAAAGGTTCCCTGAAGAATTACACAGGCCCACAGAGCTCAAACTCTATTAGGGGCACATTGTATATTTAACAAGTATTGGTCCAGGAAGGGGCAAGTCTCCACTGCCTGGACAGTGTTCATGCCTGGCACATGGAAGGTTATGTAATTACGTTTCTCCTGGCTGATGATTTGGATATTACTGATCACAATAAGTTTGTATTGGCTTGCCCGACTTGCCTTTGTTTACTCTAAACGGAGGAATTTTCAACCTACTTCTTATGAATCATACTATCCTTTCGAGACCCTCAATTAATTTTCTTCTTACCTCGTCTACTCCTAATCCTAGTTGTGCACACACCTTTTATGAAAATCAGGATATTTGGGACCCTAAAAGCTTGTTTTTGATATATGATAAGGTAATTGAATTGTTACATTAATAAAGTCACATAAAATCTACTAACAAGGTTCATTCTTCCTTGAATTTATATACTTTACTTAGATAACACTGCCCTCTGCTTTTTCTCCTCTCTCTCTCTCTCTCTCTCTTTCTCTCTCAGAGTTTATGTATCAGTTAGTTTTTGCTGCATAACAAACCACTCCAGAACTTCATGGCTTCAATCCACACTATTTATGTAGCTCATGATTCTGTGGCTCAACAAGTTGGCCTGAGCTCAGCTAAGTAGTATGTCTGCTGGTCTTGCCAGCTCACTCATGATGCATCTATGGTCATTTTCTAGTTAATAAGATGGTTCTCTTTCTAGAGGTTATCTGAACTATCTCTCACTTGGGAAAATGGCGATGACTGGGCAACCTACCTCTCAACATCTAGGAGGCTAGCTTAGGTTTGTTTCCATAGCAATCTTGAGGTTCCAAGAGTGAGCATGAAAGCTGCAAGCCCTTTAAAGGCTTAAGCTTGAAACTCACAGAATGTCACTTTCATCACAGTCTATTGCTCAAGGCAAGTCACAAGGCCGCCACAAATTCAAGAGTTGGAAAAATAGACTCTACCTCTTGATGGGAGTAGCTGCAAAGAATTTCACCCATTTTTGCAACCTATCCAGTACTCTACTATGATTTCTCTACCTCCAAGCTCTAGGAACACGCTGCCTTCCCTCATTCAAAAACATTGTCCTTGACACCTCACTTGCCCATCAACATCCAACTGAACACTAAATCCTGTCACTTTTGCCTCCAGAATATCCCTTCATCTGTCTAGTTCTCTCCACCTCCACTCTTACCTCTCTCACTTTCCCTTGTTCTCTTCCAACTTCCCATAAAAGGTCTCACCGTTTTTCACTCTTCTGCCCACCCACATCATCCTCCAAGCATTCTCCAAATAGTGACAAGAGCGATCATTTCTCAATTCAAGGCTGCTCATCCAGCTCCGCTGCTTAAAACTTTCCAATAAATTTTCAGTGTTACGTTAGAGGTCAGTATCTTTAATGGAAGCCATAGACCCTGTGGCATCCAGCCCCTGCCTGCTGCTCCAAATCACGCCCTCCCATCGTGCCCCTACTGACCTGCTTCATCCAGCTCAGCTCCTCAAATGCTCCATCTTCCCACAGAGCCTTTGCGTGTTCTGTTCCCTCTGCCCACCCTGAGTACCTTTCATCCACTTTTATACATCCTTCAGTCACCTCAGATTCTTTTGGGGGTGATTTAATTGATGTTCACTCTTCCATCAAGCTATAAGCTCCTTGAAGACAGGAAGCCTCTGTTTTTGCTCTTCAGTGCATTTACCGAACATAGCAGTGTCTGGTGCATGTTAAACACTCAATAAATAGTATATATTTGAAGGAGAAAATGAGTGAACGAATGAATGAATGAATGGCCGTGTATGTTCTAGCCCTATGCTCATGCATAAATATGCAAGAGATGCAATTTCTGCCTTTAAGCATTTATATTCTTGTTAGGAGAGGAAGGTATGTAAATTATAAAGTATGAAGGGTCCAATAGAAGCGTAAAGACAGAGGGGTCAATTTTCCCTTGTGGTGGAGGGAAGGAAGGACAGGGAATGTGTTATTAGTTTCCCATGGCCGCAGTTACCACAAAATTTGTGACAAAACAATGGAAGTTTATCTTAGAGTTCTGGAGATGAGAAATCTTAAAATCAAGGTGTCATTGGGGCTGCATTCCTTCTGGAGGCTCTAGGGGAGAATTATTTTTCTTTGCTTTTTTTCCAATTTCTAGAAGCCTCCTGCATTCCTTGTGGCCCCTTCTTCTAGCTTCAAAACTGGTAGCCTGGTTCAGCCACCTTTAAATTCGCTCTCTCTCTCCCTCTCTCACCTCTCCTTCTGCCATGACATCTTCTTCTCTGACTCTGACCTGTCTCCCTCTTATACGGACCCTTGTGCTTACATTGAGCCCACCCGGATAATCCAGCATAATCTCCCCATCTCAGTGTCCTTAATTTAATTACATTTGCCAAGTCCCTTTTACTGTGTAAGATAATTACATGTTAGGAGATTAGTACGTGGATATCCTTGGGGGTGGTCATTATTCTTTCTACCACCAAGTTATAAAGGAGTGATATAAGAATAGCTTCATGGAGAAAGTGGTACTTGGACTGAGTCTTAAAACACAAAGATGATGAAGGCACTCACATAGGTGAGGGCTTATATGCAAAGAATGGCTAATAATCTGGCGGGGTGGGTCGTAAGTAATTTGTTGTTCACAGAAAATAATGAGAGATGAGGCCAGAGAGGCCGGGAGGGAGGGACCCGAAGACAGAAGGCCTTGCATGCCATGCTAAGGAAGCCACACTTGATCTGATAGGCAGTGGAGGGCCATTCAATGGTGATAAGTGGAAAAGGGAAGCAAGGTAGTTAAACTTGGATTCTGGAAAGGTGGCCCTTGCAGCAGAATGGAGCCTGAATGTCCTGGGGCAAGGTTGAAGGCAGGTACAGCTGAGAGGAGACCACACCATTACTCTGGGCCAGTGGTGATGGTGGCCTGGGTCAAAGAAGTAGCAAGTGACTAGAGAAGCTCTGATCAATATTAAGAATGCAGAACCAACAAAGCCAGGGGACTGTTTGAATGAATGAGGTGAAGGAGGACTCTCAGGTTTTTGACTTTGATGATGGGACAGAAGGAGGTACCATGGGCTTAGATGGAGCATATCTCAAAGGAGGCTGTTCTCATGGGTTCTAGGAGTCACCTTCATGGGAACACAGCCTTTAAATACTCATTAAGCCCGGAGTCTTTATGCCATACCAGGTAAATGGGTTTGTTATTTCATTTCCAATGTTTCATTGAACTTGTAGCATTAAGAAATGAGAACACTGTAATTATCATAACCATTAAAGAGATCAGCTTCCTATGAAGCAAGCTCTACATTACCCAGCTCTTTCTACTTCCCTCTGGCGTTTGTCAACCATTTCTTCCCAGGGAATATAAACACATCAACCGATAAAAGCCAAATGCAGCAGCTTCCTCCTTTTACTTGAGCATGTCTGACACCTTCTTACATCTTTGTTCTGGCCTTTTCCTGGGCTTGTGTCAAAATATCACTTCTAATTCTCTCCCCACAGACCACTGGTTCTCTTAGAATTCTGGATTCCATCCCAGCATCTGCCAGATGCGATGGTAAGGCTCAGTGAGATCAAAAGAGGTCCCCTCTTCTAGTTCTACTTATTTCTTTCCAGACTCTTTTACTTTAACCACTTCTGGTGGACCCCCTACCCACCCTCGCACCAAGTACTTTGATATAAACTTGTGGGTCCCGCCCTGTTTGGAGGGAGATAAGGGATGTATTTCCATTAGTTCAAAAAATTACTATGAAATGCCTGCTATGAGCTAAGTATTACGTTTACCCTGATGACAGTTCTGACATGCTGCTCTTTATTTACCTTCATCAAAGAACTTTGGCTCTACTATTCTATCCTACTTTTTAGCTTACTTCTGTGTGTATCTGACAGGTCCTGGAGGTGTGCTTTGGGTGTACTTGCACGAATTGAGGAGATTATTTAATTTACAGACATGATGAGAGCACTTCTGCAATATGGGGGATGTGAAGATAACCAAGAGATGGTCCCTGCCCTCAGAGGGCTTCCAACCAAGCAAGGCAAATAGCATAATGACATCATGCCCTTTTGTAATTCTTGTTTCATTTTTAGTTCATTTCTTTCCACCTCTTCAGTAGGTATTTGAGCTTATTTCCCTAGTTCCTCAAATTCCTAATCTCCTCCTTCACTTCCATTCATTATTTGATTTCACTGATCCATCCACTAAGAAAATTAAGATCCTTTCACATAGGACTCCTCAATTTCCCTCCTTTCCAACTCAGCATGATTCCCTGGAGCCCCATCCAGTGACTACTTCTTGTTCTTTAGAGGAAGAATTATCCCTCACATTCATTAAGTGCATTTTTATTAGACATCTACTATTTGCAAGACAGTTCCCACTTACATTTCTGTTCCCACATCTTCCAGTTTTCTCTAGCCCATGCAAATCCCTTCTTTTAGAATTGTGTCACTTTTTGTTTTGTTTTGTTTTGCAGAATCATCTTTGAGTCCCATGAAAAAATAAAATGATTCTCTGATGGTATTTTAACCTTGCTAGATGTGTTAAAAAGTGGTTTAAGTTTAACTTGGGTGCCAGAAGCTAAGATGTTTAGAAAAGGTCACCCTGTCCATAGTCACTAGATGGCTACATATTTGCAGGCTCTTCTGCAGTGCTGGAGTTGGGATGATATTTATGTCTGTACTTATGGGTATGGTCTATATGAACTCCACTTAACAACATTAGTACTCAGAAACTAAAGCCAATCTGTTAAATATTAAGTAATTTGATATATTTTTTTACCTCTTGAATTTAATCAATAGAAAGACATTACTGAATGATGGTGGGAATTTTTGTCTTATTGTCTAAGAAATAATGTCCTTTACATAGAATGTATAGTCCTTTAGGCTATGGTGATCTTTCATCTCATTAAAACATAGTGAGAAAAGGCTGCTCTCTCATAATGAGGCAGAACTAAATGGGTTCTTGGAACAATCAATAAAAGATTATTAAGAAAGAAAATTTGTGTTAAAGAAAAGAGAATATATTTTCCTCTAAGTCCTGCAGTATTATAATAATAAAACAGAATGAGACTTCCTTACTTTAAAAAGTGATCCTCTCAGGACGTGGATGGACCTAGAGACTGTCATACAGAGTGAAGTAAGTCAGAAAGAGAAGAACAAATATCGTATATTAACGTATATATATGGAATCTGAAAAAATTGGTATAGACGATCTTATTTACAAAGCAGAAATAGAGACACAGACGTAGAGAACAAACGTACGGATACCAAGGGGGAAAGGGGGGGTGGGATGAATTGAGAGATTGGGATTGACATATATACACTATTGATACCATGTATAAAATAGATAACTAATGAGAACCTACTATATAGCGCAGGGAACTCTACTCAATGCTCTGTGGTGACCTAAATGGGAAGGAAATCCAAAAAAGAGGGGATATATGTATACATATAGCTGATTCACTTTGCTATACAGTAGAAACTAACACAACATTGTAAAGCAACTATACTCCAATAAAATTTTTTTTAAAAAAGTGATCCTCAATTGAGATATAATTGAAAAAAAAAAAAAAAAAGTGATCCTCTCAGAAAATTTAAGATTATTCTTGAATATCCTTAAACAAAAAATCTTGAAAACTGTTCACATACATATTAAATTTTAAAAACTATTGAATTTTGACTACACATGGACATGTATATCTAGATTGGTTTATAATATGATCTCAAATTTGTAAAAACTTTTAATAATGGAAAATTTCAAGCATATAAAAAACACAGAATAATATAATGAGCCTCTGTTTCCTCATCGTTCCAGCAATAATCAACTCATAACTAACATTATTCCTTTTATACTCCCCAAGCATTAGATCATTTCTTCTGTAATAAATTGGTGTGTATCTCTCAAAGGTACTGAAAACAAAAACACTACAATACCATTTCACATGTCTTAAAAATGAGCAATAATTCAGTTGTCATCAAATATCTATAAATTTCCAAATATCTCTCTTAATCTCATGACTTTTTTTTTAGTTTTCTGAAATCTGGATTTTTGATATATCTATTAGACCTTTTCATGCATAAGCTCTTCTCTCTCAGTCTCCTCTTCTGTGTCATTATTCATACAGTTTAATAATTTATTGTTGTTATTCTTGAACAAACAAGGTATTTACACCTGGAGAGTTTCTCGGCATCTGGATTTTGCTGATTTCACCCTTGTGATGTCATTTTATACGTGTTTCTCTTTCTTTCCTGTATTTTTTTGTAAATTGGCAGTTGGGCATAGAGACTTGATCAAATTCAGCTTTTGGTTTGTTTTTTGCAGAGAATACCTCAAAACTGGTAAGATCTTCTTCCATTAGAGGCACATAATATCTGGCTGTCTCTCTTTTTGTGTTATCAGTCATCAGTGCTTAGATTAATTTGTTAAGGGTTGTGTCTTAGCTTGGGCTGCCATAACAAAGTACCACAGACTGGGTGGCTTAAAAATTAGAAATTTATTTCTCACAGTTCTGGAGGCTGACAAGTCCAAGATTAACATGCTTGCAAGGTAGATTTCATTCTCAGGCCTCTTCTCTTGGCTTGTAAGTGGCTGCCACCTTGCTGTGTGCTCCTTTCCTTGGTCCGTACACACAGGGAGAGATACAGAGAAAGGGAACAAGCCCTGGTGTTTCTTCTTTTAAGAACACTAATCCTTTCCCTTTCTGACTTACTTTACTTAGTATGATAATCTCTAGTTGCAGACAAATACCGTATGATATCACTTATATGTGGAATCTAAAATATGGCACAAATGAACCTATCTACAAAACAGAAACATACTCACAGACATAGAGATCAGACTTTTGGTTGCCGTAAGGGAGGGCGGGAGGGAGAGGGATGGACTGGGAGTTTGGGGTTGCTAGATGCAAACTATTACATTTAGAATGGACAGACAACAAGGTCCTAATGTATAGCCCAGGGAACTATGTTCAATATCCTGTTATAAACTGTAATGCAAAAGAATATAAAAAAAGAATGTCTATATGTGTACAACTGAGTCACTTTGCTGTACAGCAGAGATTGGCACCACATTGCAAATCAACTATATGTCAATAAAAAAATAATAATAAAAGAACACTAATCCTATGGGATCAGGGCCCCACCCTAACTTCATTTAACCTGAATTACTTCCTTAGAGGCATCATCTCCAAATACAGCCACAGTGGGTTAGGGATTCAACATATGCATTAGGGTAGGGGCACAAATATTCAGTCCATAACAGGTTGCAAAATGGTGATATTCTAATTCTTTGTCATTATTAGGTGAATAGTTCTATGAAGGCAAACTTCTTCTCTACTCTTAAGTCACTTACTAGTAGCATTCTTAAAGAAAAGGCAAGATAAATGATTTATGCTTCCCTTTCATTTACGAGTGTTTTAGTTCACTAGTATCCTCTAACAGTGACCAATTAGATTTTTATGATTAATTGTTCCTTTTAGTATAGTTATGACCTCATGGATTCAAACCGTCATTCTCTATCTGTGTGGTCTTGGATGAGTCACTTAACCCCTCAATGCCATGGTTTACCCAGCTCTGAAATGGGGGTGATGATGATACCTACCTCACAGAGTTATGAGATTTTAATGAGATAATGTCTGTAAAGCACATTACAGTCATTAAAGACAAGTGTATTGCTGGACACAAGTAGAAGCTCCCTAAATAGTAGCAGCAGTTGTGTTGTTATGATTAGAATTATAATTAGAAAATATTACTTTAGAATATACTTCAAACTGTTCCTCCAGAACTTCTACTCTAGTATTTTGGGTATTTTTCAAATGAATAAATGCTACCTTTTAACTGCCTATGTCAAGCTTGCTTCTTTTCCATTACATAGTCAAAATAATACATGGTAGCAAGTGCCCTGTTATTCCAGAGGTGATTTGATGACTATGCATTATGTTTGGGAGGTTCAGACATTGATTCCCAGGTCAAGAATCAGAACAATCAGAACTTCACAAATATCTTGAGTATGTAGAGAGATGCAACTTGCCGGTGAGGTGTGTGCAAAGCAAGTAGAATGTAGAAAGGCCTTCGAATCTCTCTACATAGTTATTTGCATGTTTTAAAATTCTTCTGACAATAAATGGTTTTATGACTCATTCTGGGTTTCTGCCTCTTAGTTCAGGAGCTTAAATATGATGCCTGTTCATATTCCTGGCTTATAGTTGATAAGCCCTGGATTTTATTTATTTATAATATAGCCACAAGCATAAAAATGGCTAAACAAGCAGAAAAAATCAGCTCCTTCTCTTCTCTTCATGGGACCCTGTGCTTGTCTTTCATTAAAGTGAAGCTGCATTTAAGACAAAATTTTTTTGTTTTAATTTTTTTTTTAAAGGAGAGCGAATGAGAGTAACTTCTCTGTTTAATGAGCCATACACTCTAATGAAAAGAATTAATTGAATGTGGCCAGTTGGTTTTGGATCAGTATTTTTCCCCCAAATAATCCTATGTTATTCTAATTTGCTTTATGGATATAAATATAACTCTCTTTCATAAAATGTTCGAATTTTAAAGAAGACACGTGAAATACACCGAATTCATCCAGAATAGAATCCCAACCTGACTTTTACTTTCTATTTAGAGACATGGTAACTAAAGCCTGCTCTTTATTAAAAAAAAAAATGGGGTTAAAGGATTGTGACTTTAGTTTTTAAAAAAATTCTAAACATTCTACATTATCATGAAAACATGGCTTCTGGCAAGGAATAGTTCATGCCAGCATATTCTATACATGTTATTAAATTACAGAACAGTGGCTGTGTTCCATGCATTTATCTTACTCTAATTTTCCTATCAAGCAAAAGTGTGCAGTTAAGATATCTATCAATGATTTTCTTCAGTGATCTAAGATCAAATTTCTCCAGAAAAATGTCAAGTTCAAAAACACTACAATAGGCAAGAAATTAATTCATAAGACTTTTAAGTCAGGTGTCAGAGAAATGGTTTCAGTTCTCGGTGAGAAGTTCTGTGGAATTTTTATTTTTTCTTGTTATTCTGTTATGATGGATATGAGAGAATGGGAGTGGAGTCCTTTAAAAACAATGACCATCACTGAATCTGACAAAAGATAAGTTACACTTTTACTCAACTAAAGATTGACACATTCTTAAGCATATATTCCCATGGTATATTTTGAAATAGTCTTACCTTGATTGTAAACAGTGACTTTGCCAAAGTATTTTAATAAATGAGCAAGTCAAAAATGTGATTCCATTTACACTCTCTATAAATGTAAATAATTTTTAAACTTTTTTTATTGAATGAAAGATTCTTTAAATTCTATAGTACTTTACAATTTTCAGAAGTTTCACACACATGATTTCATATAATCCCATAATAACCCTTTCCCCCCCATTCTTATATTGTCCCTCCCCCAAATGTAAATAATTTGAAGGTATTATGAAGATAATTCTGAAAGGGAGTGGGTTTTCTTTGATTTTACATTTTTTCATCAAAATGGAAGTTAAAAATAGCATAGCTGTCTAATGACAGGCCTGAATTTACTTTGTTCAAGTTACCCAGAGGTTGTCTAAATTTTCAATTTTAATAAGATCTTTTTTTTAAGTTGAAGTATAGTTGATTTACAATATTGTATTTGTTTCAGATGTACAGCAAAGTGATTCAGTTATATATTTTTTCAGACTATTTTCCATTGTAGGTTATTACAAGATATTGAATATAATTCCCTGTGCTATACAGTAAATCCTATTGCTTATCTATTTTATGTATAGTAGTTTGTATCTGTAATCCCATACGCCTAATTTGTCCTTCCCACCCTCCCTCTCCCCTTTGGTAACGGTAAGTTTGCTTTAATAAAATCTTTTTTTTAGTTACGAAAGTTATACATGCTTATTGGAAGAAGTTGAAACAATACAAAAATAATTTAAAAATAAGATTCTGCTTCCAAAATTCATTCCTTAATGTTAAAAACTGATAATACTTCAGTACAACCTTTCTAGACCTTTTCAAGTCCATTAAAAATGTATACATGTATAAATACTTCCTTTTACAAAAATGTAATGCACATATGTCATACTTGGCAATTTGATTTTTTTTTTTTTTGCTTTACATAAGATCACCTATAACTTTCTATACTGCTTTTCATACTTTTTAACTATCGCATAATAATAGTTCATTGATTGACTACTTCAAAATTTATTTGATTATTTTTGTAATAGGCATGAGGTTTCCAATTTATTTTTACTATTTCAGTCATGCATTTTACTTTAAAGATTTATGTCAGGCTTTATGTTGGAAAATAAAATTCAAGTAGAAATTTACATTTCTCTTCATGGGCAAGTGTTAAATTTAGCATATAAGGCACAGGACTTTCTAGGTACTGTCCAGGGAAAAGGAAATGACTAGATGCTGAATGGGCTTGACTATGCTATCTTGCCTTTATAAAATGCCATGAATGCTTGTTTTACTTCTTCATCTTTCTCCCATAAATTTCTGGGGCAGACAGTGGCAACTGGCTGACTGAATAACCATTCCCAGCCCTTGTACCATTGCCTACCTCCCCTCTGCAGCCCAGGAAAGCCAAATATTTACTTTGCAGGCTCCCATGCAGCTAAGGATATCCATGGAAATGCAGCAACCATTTTTTGGTGTTGAGGCAGAGACCACAGGAAACAAAGTGATGTTGGCTCAGACATCATCATACCAGCAGCCACTTAGTTCTGGACTTCTCAATACGTATGAAAAACAAAGTCCTCTTTGTTTAAGCCACTATTTATCAAGCTTTCTGTTACCTGTGCCCAAATACATTATTAAGTGATCCATCTCCAGGCTACAGGTTTAAGAAAATGAAAACAGAAACTTCTTATGCTATATAAGTAATTTGGGGTTCTCCTTCTGCAGGGCCTGGTCAGAATTCCTCAGGTGCTACTATGAAGTACCAATTTTATGAGGCTGCCTTTGCTTGGGAAGATTTCATATAAATCACAAAGCAGCTAGAAGGGCACAGTATACAATTCTTGACAGATAGCCTGAAATGGAAAGCAGCGTGGAAGATATTGGAGCTGGTTAAGAACACAGATAGTTATATACAATGACAAGAAAAAACATACAGCTCTATGGGGGAGAGCTTTTTGACCATGGTTTTCAGTGCCTCCAAATAAGATAGAATTAGATTGTCTTCCAGAGATGACCTGCAGTTTTTATCTTCACGGGAAGGTCTCATCTGAGATTTTACAGGGTTGTTCACAAAAACCTTCTGGGTCAGAGTGTTGCAGTGACCATAAACTGATGGCAAGAATAGGTGCTTTGTCAATTTCTTTGGAAGAATCCAATTATCAATAAGAGAAGAAACACTAGAAGAAAGAAGAATTGGACCAAAATGAGTAGAATTGGAACATTAAGTTTTAGAGGTGTTCATCAGTCAGCTGAGGGCCTCCTGGGCAGCCTCTGGGATATGAGGGAAGCCACAGTTAACCAAACACTCTGCACCAGAAAATACCCTGACAGTGTGTATTCCTCACTTTTCCAGGGCTACTAGTGAGTAATCAGCTCTTTTAAACAACTGTGTTCCCAGAAATGCTCCTCAGGGGTGCTAAGGACCAATGACTCATCAGCCCAAGACAAATCACAAAAGGAGAAGGCACCAGAGGGGTTCATCAGAGGCAGGTAGAGAGGCAGGAACTGGGTCTCTTTCACCTATAAGCTGTTGAATGATGGACAGGAGTGAAAGTGAGGAACCCCCCACCCCGACCCACCATGGGTGGCTGAGAATTAGGAAGAGGGGCTTGTTAAATGTAATTGGCAGAACTACTCCTGGCAGGCTTCTTCAGTGTTCTTATCATACCAGATTCTAAGTCCCTCCCCGCTAATGTCCTGTGATACTGCAGAGCAAAGGCTTGTGAGGCTGAGGCAAGATCCACAAGCTGCCACTGGCATCCACGTGGATGATCAGGGCTTTGTCTTACAGATGCTTCATTCCATCCTCACTTGGCTTCCTGAGCATTGATGTGACAGAGAAAGCCTTAACTAGCCCATAATTGATATTAGTCTTTCCATAGTCTGCTCCAGCCAAGTGAGATGCCCTTCACAGCCCTGGGAGAGTTGGGAAGAAGGAAGATAAACTTTAGAGAAAGGCAGATCCGAGTTCAAACCACGCCTACTTAACATACCAATAACCCATGTGATCTTGGCGTGCAGTTTGACCCAGTTTTTTCATGTGAAAAACGAGGGGTTATGTTTCCACTTCAGAGGGTTGTTGAGAGGATTAAATGGGCTCATATAAATAATGTATTTACTGAAGAGACTGGCCCCGAGAATCAAATGTGGTTGATTTTTTTAGTGCTATCATCATCGTTATCATTGCCGTCATCATCGCCTTCACAGTGTTTATTATTCTGGGCTTCGGTGCCAGGGTTCACGTTTTCAAGCCCGTCATCCTCTCATCTTGTCTTGCTCATTCATTCATATTTTCATTCACTTGACAACATTTATGAGCCGCCTACCATGTTTTGGCACAGCAAGGATACAAAGAGAGCTGAGGTGTGGTCCTGCTGGCAAAGCGTCTGCAGACTGTCTGGGGAAGTGAGACACTTGCTCTTCTTCCAGCGTCAGGTCCTGCCCTCTCTCCGTCTGCACTCTCCACTGTTGCCAGTGTGGCTTTTCTGAAATGCAGATTTGTCACGCCCCTCCCCTGCCGAAAACCCAACCCCCTCCTAAAACCCAGGTTTCCTCATATGGACGGACAATTTCTGTAACGACCAGATAGTAAATAGGTTTGCCTTTTTGGACTGTAGAATCTTTTTGTTTGTTTGTTTGTTTATTTGTTTATTTATTTTTGGCTGTGTTGGGTCCTTGTTGCTGTGCGCCAGCTTTCTCTAGTTGCGGCAAGCGGGCTTCTCATTATGGTGGCTTCTCTTGTTGTGGAGCACAGGCTCTAGGCATGCAGGCTTCAGTAGTTGCAGCACGCAGGCTCAGTAGTTGTGGCACGCGGGCTCTAGAGCGTAGGCTCAGTAGTTGTGGCGCACAGGCTTAGTTGCTCCGCGGCATGTGGGATCTTCCAGGACCAGGGCTCGAACCCATGTCCCCTGCATTGGCAGGCGGATTCTTAACCACTGCGCCACCAGGGAAGTCCCTGGACCGTAGAATCTTTACTGTCCATACTCGGCTCTCTCATTGTCACCTGAAAGCAGCCGTAGACCATGCACGAGTGAATGGATGTGGCTAGACATGGCTCAGGGGCCGTAGTTTTCAGATCCTTCCTAGACCAGACCTGACACATCCCTCTTGCCTCCTGAATGGAGTCACCGCTTTCTTCCCATCTTACAATGTCTGCTTCTGTCCTACCAACTGCACGGCCGAGATGTGCCTCACTTGCTCATTTGAGTATCTTTGACTTGTTGCTCCCTCTGCCTAAAACACTCATTTTCTCCCTCTTACCTGGCTAAACCTGGCATGCTTGCCTCGTGTCTGCTTAGCTCTCCATTCCTGCGGACTCCACTCCACGCCTCACATCCCCTCCACTCCTCTGCAAGCATGCACCACATTTTCCTCTAGCATGCTCCAGTGACTGCCACCACCGTAAAGCACTGTCACTGCACCTGTTCATCCACTGGTCCGCATCCCCAAATGGACAGCAAGTTCCCTGGAGGTAGGGGAGCCGAATATATTTACGTATTTAGTCAATGTGTGTTTAGGGAGCACCTACTTCGTGCCAAAGGCTGGGATTCATCAGTAAACACAGACAAGGGTATTACCTTTCCTCGGGGAAGTGGTCAGACAAAACGTAAACAGGTGAATACACTATGCCGAACAAATACAGGTTCTTAAATGTCTGCTCAGGTAAACAACAACAGCGGCCGGGAATAATGGGAGTCAGGGTGGGGTGGGGTGGGGTCAGGAGCCCTCCTCTGGACAACGTAGTCCAAGAAGGCTTTCTGTTTGCAAAGGGGCTCAGCTTATTTGGAGAAGGCTGCAGAGATGAGAGCGTGGCGAGCTAGAAGCTGAGAGGCAAGAGCTAAGGTGTGCTGGGTGGTACCAGTCCTTCCATTAATACAGTCCTAGGGCCAGTGCATTGCCTAGAGACTAATCGGTGCTGGGTCCGTGTTTGGTAACTGTCTCAGTTGCATTCCTCAAAAGCAGATCCTGAGACCTGCTTTTTGAAAATACAAGAATTTAGACTCAGCAAGGTCACCTGAGAAGTAATGCCAGGAAGCACAATGATGAGTGGGGAAATGAGACAGAAAAAGGAAAACGCCCACCAAGGGTGTCGTTCATGAGCAGATGTTGCTGTGGGCAACAGGGGCTGAATCCCATTGAACACACCTCAGACTTTCCCCACAGACAGACAAGGACACTGGGGGTTTATCCACCAGTTTCCATCCCACATTGTTTGGAAGCTGCCAGGGAATTGACTCCCAGAGACTCGCACTGTGCCCCAGTCTCAGGCTGCATTCCTGCTGCCTGAGAAAACCCTCAGCGGAGAGCCTCGAGTGTTTGGGGAGGAGCCTTTGATGCGTATGAGGACTGTCCCCCTGAAAATGCAGGTGGCCTGTAGGGTGGGCTGCGGGGATCTCAGCAGAGCATCAGCGGTCTCTCCTACAATAGCTAAATCAGTAAGTGAATAATAAGTGATTGGATGGATAAATGAATGAATAATTGAAGTGAAATCAGTGAAAGAAGCCCAAGGTGAGTGATATGAAATAAGAGAAAATATGAGATATGAAATAAGAGTAAATATGAAAAAAGGAGTGAATCAATGAAATTAGTCCATGGTTCTTGCTCCAGGGGAGAGTCAGGGAAATTCCTTTGGTGGCAGTGGTGTGCTAGAGCACAGCTGACTGTGCAGCTCTCTTCCCAATCAAGGTTCAGAGGTGTTATGTTGGTAGCTTGGAATTGGCCATCGTGGGAGTATTTACACCATGGAAATTGGCAAATGCTATAAACCAAAGCTTTATCCTCCGGAGATCTGATTGTCAGCACACACAGCTTGGTGGTAAGAGAAGTACCAATAGTTGGTCCCAGGATCCCACTCACTTTCCAGCCAGGCTCCTTACTCTCACTTATTTCTTCCATGTTCATGTCTGAGACTGTGTATCAGGCCTTGGAAGATGTCCCCTCCCTGACTTCACTGCAGACCACAATCCCCATGAGAGCCATTAATCAGCCTGATTTCCTGTCCTCCTCCAACCTATTGCTTTCAACTATGCCTTGCAAATTAACCAAAAGGATTAATAGCACCTTTCACTGATACTCCTTGTGTGGTTCAATTTTTTCGAAGGAGGGAGCTGCTTGACCTCTTTCCAGGGGAAAACCTTTGATATCATCAACTGTGTAAAGATATTCCTGCTCTGCTATGGGGGATTTTCGTTTGTGGATGCTCATTAAGCCAGAAAGTGCCAGGCAGTGCTTCTGTTCTCTTTCATCCAAATGTATTCCTAATCAGGCTGCATGCAAGGGAAATCTCTGCTGGCTAATTTCTCCCATTTAGAGAGTAATTTTTGTTGTTAGGAACAGAGCCGTAGATCATCCAAGACAGTAGTGAAATGAGAGTTCATCATAGGAGATTTATATCAGTCCCCTGAACTCAAGGGAGGTGAATGATTGGGCCAGTGGTTATGATATTGATTATCTTAGAATGTGCTGGAGGGTGAGGTGTCTGCTCTGTTTGAGGAGAATTGGGACCTTGAGGAAAGATGGCAACACAGAACTTTTTTTTCTTTTTTAATTTTTATTGATATATAGTTGATTTACAACGTTGTGTTAGTTTCAGGTGTACAGCAAAGTGATTCCGTTATATATATATATTCTTTTTTAGATTCTTTTCCATTATAGGTTATTACAAGATATTGAGTAGAATTTCCAGTGCTGTACAGTAGGTCCTTGTTGGTTATCTATTTTATATATAGTAGTGTATATATTTTACTCCCAAATTCCTGATTTATCCCTCCCCGCCCTTTCCCCTCTGGTAACCATAAGTTTGTTTTCTACGTCTGTGAGTCTATTTCTGTTTTGTATCATTTTTTAGATACCACATATAAGCACATATCATATGGTATTTGTCTTTCTCTTTCTCACTTGCTTCACTTAGTATGACAATCTCTAGATCCATCCATGTTGCTGCACATGGCATTATTTCATTCTTTTTTATGACTGAGTAATATTCCATTGTATGTGTACCACATCTTCTTTATCCACTCATCTGTCGATGGACACTTAAATTGCATCCGTGTCTTGGCTGCTGTAAATAGTGCTGCTGTGAACATTGGGGTGCAAGTATGTTTTCAAACTGTGGTT
Source organism: Balaenoptera acutorostrata (assembly GCF_949987535.1). NCBI lineage: Eukaryota > Metazoa > Chordata > Mammalia > Artiodactyla > Balaenopteridae > Balaenoptera > Balaenoptera acutorostrata. Next base: position 26,783,859 of record NC_080073.1, on the reverse strand, counting down.
TTATCCAGATATCTGCCAAGGAGTAGGATCTCTGGATCATATGGTAACTCTTTTTTTAGTTTTTTAAGAAATCTCAATACTGTTCTTTATAGTGGCTGCACCAATTTACGTTCCCACCAACAGTGTAGGAGGGTTCCTTTTTCTCCACACCCTCTTCAGCATTTGTTATTTGTAGACTTTTTGATGATGGCCATTCTGACTGAACAGAAAGCTCTTATGATTTCACTTGTTTTGGGTAAGTGGACTTTTACCCCTGGGCATGCCCTCGATGTCTAGGGCGGTGAGCAAGTACACTGCGTTACCAGAAAGAAGGCAAAGGTTTGGCTTAGGATGAACACAGAGCGCGGAGCTTAGAGAAAATCACACATGGGCACGTGCACACACACAAACACAGTGTCTTTATGTCTGTCATCAAGTCACGTGTAGTCCTTAGAGAGTTGGCCTCAGATGGTAATTTTTCTCTTGAGCTTGTCTCTCTCATCTCTGTCTACATCTCACACACACAGGTCCCCTCAGGCTCTTCTCCCTCTTGAGCCTTCCAGGACCCACCCCTAGTTCTCATTCCTTCCTGGCTGCATAACACAAAGTTTTCCCATCTCTTCCATCTCCCAGGAGGGGATATTGTCTGTCTCAGGAATCAGCATTAGTCTTGCAGAGCCAAGCATCTACAAGACACACAAGCCGTCCTCTTGCTAGTATTGATGGCCTCTCTGAGCAACACTTGTCAAGCTGAGAAATTTGTGTCTCTTTACAGCATCTTCCAATATTCTTCTTCTAAAATCTTCCACCCCATCAAGGATGAAAAGAGGAAGGACAGAGGGTGGGGGGAGGAAGGAAGGAAGAAAGGAAGAGAGGAAAGGAAAGAAAGAAGGAAAGGAGAAAGACAGAGCAGAGTACCCACTTGGCAGTGGACTTTGCAGTATGTGTTTGTGAGACCCTAATGGAGTACATGGAAAACCTCAGGCCACTAAAGCCCTGTGGTACATTTCTTGGCAAAGAAGCCTGGACCATTTGACAATCCTTCTATCCATGTGGCCAAAAATTGTTCTTCCTTTTATTCTAGAGCTAATTAGAAAACTGCTGACTGAGGGAGTCTACAGACGAGGATTCTAGTTCCAACTCTGCTCTAGCTGAGTCGGGACAAGTGAATTTTCTTCTCTAGTTCTCAATTTCTTCAACAGTGCGGTGGTGGGAGGAGGGGGGTGGAGGAGGAGGAAGAGGAGGGGATACTTTAATGGTTTGGTGAGGGCTCTGAGCCTGATGCTTCACATCAGCTAATGTACACAAAGTCACGTGCAGTAAATTACTCTCAACCTCGTTCACCATCCAACTGCCACATTGACCTTCCATTGGATCCTTGAACTTGTCAAGCCTTTCCTCCCTCAGAGCCTTCACTTAAGCTGTGCCCTCTGCCCAGAGCTCTTCCCTCCACCCCACCCTCCATCACCCGTGGCTTCCTCTCCTTCATCCTCAAGGTCTTAGTGTAAATGTGACATCCTCGGGTATAACACCCTGTCTGGAAGAGGTTCCCCTCCCAACATCGAGCACAATTTGTAATTATTTTATTTGTATGTTCTTTTGCTTCTGTCCCAACCCCCATCCAACATTAAGCTCCAGAGCAGGCAGGGACCTACTTTTTCTTTGTCTTTTCTCTGACCTTTTTACCTTTCTGTGCCCCACCATCTGGCACCTGGTAAATACACCATTAAACAGCTGCTAAATAAGCCAGTGAATTAGTCCTGATTTAGTGGATTTAGGACTGAGGTTTGGAGAAGTTAAAATAACCCGCTCAATGTCAGACAGCTAGGAATTGGACTCAAGCTCACATCCATCTGACTCCAGAACTGCTCCCCTGTACCACCAGGGTGGAGTAGCTGGATGGACTTCTGGAAGGGGAATCAGTGAGAGGATTTCCAAAGTTCCCTCCCACTCTACATTTTTCTGCAACACCAAGAGAATTTCGAACCCCCAAAGAGTTTCCATTTCTCTCTCTCCACTCTGTCCTGATGTATTGTAATTACAGAACCAGGTCCCTGGCTGATATAGACTGAAGGAGTTAATTTCACTCTCCCAAATATGGAATCAACCATCCCTGTAATACGTTATTCACTCAGCAGGATCTGACTCTTCCAATGTTATACAGACATTATCTGTTTAACCCTCACCAAACCCATGTGAGTTTGATATCGGTCACACAGTATGATTTCCCTTTAATCAGTGAGGACTGTGGGGAAGGAAAGGTAACCAGAAAGCCCATAGGTATCATATTTAACTCAAGTACAATGTCTCATGTTTTCACAGATCAATAGAAGTTAAAAGAAAAAATAGTGGTTTGTGTGGTTTCAATACTCTGATGCCTTCCTTCTATGCGTCAAACATTTTGAACTAAATACATAATTTAAACACATAATAATCATTCCATCTTAAGTTCATTGCATGGTAGTATTAATAATATCTTACAGTATGTAAAGCACTTTAATATAAAATGAAAAGCCAAAGGTAGTTTCTTTGTAGCCATATAAGCACTGAATTTAAAGGATTTGTCTTTAGGTCCTTTACCTCTAAATCACTACATTTTAACGTTTCAGGGAATTTTTAAGAATACAACTGTTTGAAACCATTATGCTATTCTGCCACATTTTTAATATAGGAATATTAAGCTTCACACACACACACTCTGTTGTTGTCAAGAGGAAATATGATCACATATGTTAAGTGCTGGGCACATAGCTAGCCCATGGTATGTAGTTAATAATGGCAACAACAGATAATTCCTCCTAACCTTTACCTGTACAAGTGTTGATTACACGCTTAGAACTCTTGCCCCAGAGAAGTGCACATGTGTAAATACCACACAAATCTCTGCATGAATTGAGAGGGGGCTACATGTAAATATATACTCCATCCATCTCATTTTATTCTCTCAGTGATTTGGGAAGATACAGAGGATACCTCTGTTGTACAGGTGAGGAAAGGGCTATCTCCACGACGTATCACAGGGCCTTGGGCCCCATGACTCCATCCTTTCTTCTAGAAGAAATCGTACCAAAGGTGCTATCATGACATGGCACAAAGGGCTGAAACATCCAGTATTGTATGATGAAATCTAGATTTCAGCATTGAGCGATTAAAATCATGTCCTCCTTATTCCTACCAGTACTAAAGGCTGACAGAAAGAGCGCATTTGGTCATGAGCACATCCACATCACAGCGATAAAGATCTGATTCCCTTCAGCCTTGGTGTTCTGTGTGTATCATCCCCAGATTTCACAGTGGGTTGGAGTAGCTTCTAAATGCCTCCTCAAGTCCCATCGGTGGTACAAACTAGGAAGAAAAGCAAACAAAGCAAAAAAGATCAGTGTTTCTGGAGTGCTTAGATGTTGGTTCACTGGGGCTGATGGTCATATAGATTTAGCTAGGGAGTAAGTCTAAATTCCCTATTTTATGTCCTGCAAGATCTTACCAAAAAGTTCAAGTAATAACCCTTGTTAACATTTATTGAGTGCTTTTTCTGTGCCAGGATCTGTTCTAAATGCTTTAGCGCATCAGCACATTTTGCTTTTACTACATCTATTATATCGTTTGGTCAAGTTGTTTCTATTTTAAAATACTGATTTTAAAAACTAATAACTTGGTGAATTCTGGATCAAGATGGCAGAGTAGGAAGATACTGAGCTCACCTCCTCCCACAGACACAAAAAAATTACAACTACATGTAGAACAACTATCTCTGAGAATGACCTGAAGACTAGCAGAACAGGTTTTCTAAAACTAAGGATACAAGGAAAAGGCCACATTGAGATGGGTAGAGGAGCAGAGATGTGGTCTAGTCAGAACCTACACCCCTGGTGCCCTGACCCACAGAGGGAGGGATATCACAGCCATGGTGGTTTCCCCTGAGGAGCGAGGGGTTTGAGCCCCACATTGGGCTCCCCAGCCTGGGGGAGCTGCACCAGAAAGATGAGCCCCTATATCGTCTGGCTTTGAAAGCCAGAGCAGCTTCTGTCCAGGAAAGCTGGAGGGCTGTGGAAAACTGAGACTTAGTTCTTGAAGAGCATACACACATACTCACTTGCTCCAAGTCCCAGTGCAGAAGCAGCAGCTTAAAAAGTGCCTGTGTCAGGCTTCCCTGGTGGTGCAGTGGTTAAGAATCCGCCTACCAGTGCAGGGGACACGGGTTCGAGACCTGGTCCGGGAAGATCCCACATGCCATGGAGCAACTAAGCCCACGAGCCACAACTACTGAAGCCCACGTGCCTAGAGCCCGTGCTCCGCAACAAGAGAAGCCACTGCAATGAGAAGCCCGTGCACCGCAACAAAGAGCAGCCCCCGCTCACTGCAACTAGAGAAAGCCCGCACGCAGCAACGAAGACCCAACGCAGCCAAAAATAAAATAAATAAAATAAATAAATTTTTTTTAAGAAGTGCCTGTGTCATAGAAGAAAGAGAGTCATTGACTAAATTTTAGGGCATGTGCTGGAGGGGCAGAGATCTGGTGAAATTTTCTCCAGGGACAGAAGAAGTGGCAGGTGCCATTTTTTTTTAAAACTCTCCTTCCACCTCGCGGGCCCAGCGTGGGCATGTACCATTTCTGTCACTCTCCATCAACTTAACTAACACCATGTGCACCAACCAAGTATTTCCCTGAGGACCTACCCTGCCCAACCTGCCTGCCCCAACTGGCTCCCCCAAAGCAGCTGCTGCCACGTTCTACCCAGCAGGCATCCCCAGCTGGCACTGGCACCCCTCCAGGTGTCTCCTGCTCCAGGGCTCCAGCCCCACATACCAGCATACCCACAACAGTCTCAGTCAGGCCTCAAAGCCACTTCAGAGTGAAAGACACACAGTGAAGAAGTGGAAAAAGATATTCTATGCAAATGGAAACAAAAAGAAAGCTGGGGTATCAATACTTGCATCAGATTAAATAGACTTTAAAGCAAAGACTGTAAAAAGAGACAAAGAAGGGCCTTACATAATAATAGAAAAGATTAATCCAACAGCAAAGCAAATATTAACAGACATAAAAGGAGAAATTGACAGCAATACAATAATAGTAGGGGACTTTAACACCCCACTTATATCAATGGATAGATCATCCAGACAGAAAATCAATCAGGAAACACTGACCTTAAATGACACATTATATCTGATTGACTTAATATATAAATACAGAATATTCCACCCCAAAAGAGCAGGATATGCATTTTTCTGAAATGCACTTAGAACATTCTCCAGGATCACGTTAGACGAGAAAATGAGTCTCAAATGTAAGAAGACTGAAATCATTTCAAGCATCTTTTCCCACCACAATGGTATAAGACTAGACTCTCAGTTACAAGAAGAAAACTGTGAAAAACACAAAGACTTAAAGGCTAAACAACATGCTACCAAACATGCTTCTTCTGGTCCATGGATCACTGAAGAAATCAAGGAGGAAATCACAAAATACCTGGAGACAAATGAAAATAGAAACAAAACATTCCAAAATCTGTGGGACTCAGCAAAGGCAGATCTAAGAGGGAAGTTTATAGCAATAGAGGCCTACATCAGGAAACAAGAAAAATCTCAAATAAACAATCTAACACACCTACAGGAACTAGAAAAAGAAGAACAAAGCCCAAAGTTAGTAGAAGAAAAAGAAATAATAGAGACCAAAGTGGTAATAAATGAAAGAGACTAAAAACCAATAGAAAAGATCAATGAAACTAAGAGCTGGTTCTTTGAGAAGATAGACAAAATTGATAAACCTTTAGCTAGACTCATCAAGAAAAAAAGAGAAAGGGCCCAAATGAATAAAATCAAAAATGAAAGAGAAGTTACAACCGACACCACAGAAATACAAAGAATCATAAGAGATTACCACAAACAATTATATGCCAACAAATTAGATAACTGCAAAGAAATGGATAAATTCCTGGAAACATACAATCTTCCAAGACTGAATCAGGAATGGGGCAGGGGCGGGGGGGTGTTTGTGGTGGTGATGGGATGAATTGGGAGACTGGGATTGACATATATACACTAATATGTATAAAATAGATAACCAAGAAGAACCTGCTGTATAAAAAAAATAAAATTCAAAAAACAACAAAAAAAGACTGAATCAGGAAGAAACAGAAAATCTGAACAAACTGATCACTAGTAATGAAATTGAATCAGTAATCCAAAAAACCCCAACAAACAAAAGTTCAGGACCAGCCGGCTTCACAGGTGAATTAAGCAACTTTCCCAAGGTCACATTCCAGAGCCCATGCACTTAACCCTTACACAAGAATTCCTCTCGCTATACAAAGTGATCTGGTGTTCCTAATGGGGACTCCAAGCTACTATAAGAAGCTGAGTTCCAAAATTAAAATAAAATAAATGGGAGTATTACAGAATGGGTGAGTGTTAAGTGCACTTGATTGACTTTCTTTGGAAATGAGCAGGAAGTTCTTTTGAATTTAGCCAAACTAAGTGGGCCAGGTTTGGCATTTGTTTCCTTCCCATCTTAGGCCATTCTCACCTTCTCAGATGTATCTTCTCTCTGGAAGACTTCTCTGAGTTCCTGCTCTTAATTTGCAGTACCTAATTCCCATAGATGCATGTTCTACACTAGGATAGACTATGACATTAGTTCGTAACCAGCTGAACCTTTTAGTAGTTGACTCAGAAAGAGCAAGGAATACAGAGTTGTAACCACCTAAGGGGCATTGAGGCTGACATATACTGAGATCTTGTCCTCTGGAAGAGCATATTTTAGATACTCACCTCCTCTTCCTCTACCCATCAACTCTAAAATTCTCCAACTATGCATTTTTTAAAATCTGTATTATTCCAAAAGACAAAACATGTGTATTGCAAAAAATACAGATAAACAAAAAGAAACAAGCAAGGAAACATACCAAATTCTTCCCACCTGGAGATATCCATCATTAATCCCTTGGTGTGTAGCTCTCCAGAGCCTTTGATGTGAGATTACCTTCTCTACCTTCTGATGTGTGACAGCTCTTTACACCGATATTTGGCTTCAAACACAGATATTTTGTCCTTGTGTTTAATTTTTCTACAAACAAAATTACTCCAGCTTTCCAGACAATTTTTTCAGACCCCACCACCCCATTCCCCATCATCACCCTGGCCTTCATTCCAGCCTGAACTAAATAAGATGCCGCACTTTAGAAGAACTCCAACCTTTCTCAGTGTGAGACGCTGAGCTCCTGTTGACAGATCTCGTGAGATCAGCACCATCCTAATAGCCGCCTTCTCTTTTGTTTCTTTGTTCTCCACAGCTTTTTGCAATCTTTGCATTTGCAACATGCGGTGGCTATTCCGGAGGCCTGCGGCTGAGTGTGGACTGTGTCAACAAGACGGAAAGTAACCTCAGCATTGACGTAGCGTTTGCCTACCCGTTCAGGTAGGGAATGGTGACTTGTGCTCACTCGTCTTCCGGAGGGGCAGGGCACTTTCTTCTTTCTGTGGTTTCTTTAAAAAATGCAATCTCCCAGGGACTTCCGAGTAAAAAGAGAGGATTTTTCCTGAGCCTGCAGAATGCCCAAACAAGTAAAATGCCCACCTAACACCCTACCCTGGGAAAAATTATTCCATGGGAGTTGTACTTTCAAACGAGAATTAACTCTCCCTCCCCCAAAAAATGCTACAGATTGTCCAGTATTGGGGTCCATCAATATGGAGACCTCAGTTATACAATTTCTTCCTCCCCGTCCATAATTCTTTAAGGTCTCCCAAATTCTCTCTAGAATTGTGTGGTCACCTCTCATTTCATACTGACTATGCGATCCTGGCTGATAATGCGTTTAATGATATTAATAGCTAATACTGTTTCCATGTGCCATTGTGCTTAGCTTAAATATCATTAAGTCATCACAGTGACCTTTTGAGGGGAGTACAAGTACCATCGCCATTTTCAAATGAGGAAACTGAGGCGCAGATACATTTGCCCACATTCCCTTGGCCAGTAGGTGGCAGAGTCAGTGTTCGAGCCCGCTCGGGTTAAGCCCAGGACTCACATCTACTTCCGTTGCTTGAGATAACTCTTTCAACCTCTTTATAAGTTCACTATGAAAGGTAAGACCTGTCTATAAAATGATGACTAGATACCTACTAGGACTTGTCCCACATCAGACATCCTGTGATTCTGATCCATCTACCCAAAGTGGATTAATTGAATTCAATTTCTAAATAATTTGTTTCTGTAAAAGTACCAAGCACTTGGTACCAAATAACTGGCATGATTTTGTAAAACACTTACAACATAATATTTTGACATCTTATTAATATACTCTCATGTGTGCCCTTCAATTTAGCAAACATTTGTCAAATATTCATTCTGTGCCAGATACAGTGCTGGCTCTGGAATTACAGAGAAAAGTAGAAATTAGCCCCTAAAAACTTTTCTTAAATAGGCAAGTACAGTGTTTTCCAAAATCTTTCCCATGGAGCCCTAGATATTTAATGTTTCTAAAAAGAAAGGAAAAGAGGAAGAAAGTAAGAAGAAAGAGATAGAGAATAAGAGGGAGAGAGGGAGGGAGGGAGGCAGAATTTTTTAATATAAATTTATTTATTTATTTATCTATTTATTTATTTATTTTTGGCTGTGTTGGGTCATCGTTGCTGCACATGGGCTTTCTCTAGTTGCGGCGAGCGGGGGCTACTGTTCATCATGGTGCGCAGGCTTCTCACTGCGGTGGCTTCTCTTATTGCAGAGCATGGGCTCTGCGTGTGCGGGCTTCAGTAGTTGCTGCACGTGGGCTCAGTAGTTGTGGCTCGCGGGCTTTAAAGCACAGGCTCAGTAGTTGTGGTGCACGGGCTTAGTTGCTCCGTGGCATATGGGATCTTCCCAGACCAGGGCTCGAACCCGTGTCCCCTGCATTGGCAGGCAGATTCTTAACCACTGTGCCACCAGGGAAGTCCCAGAATTTTTAAATTATATGATAAAATAAGTTTAAGAAATACTTCTTAGCACTTTGCCATTCTAATACACATTTTGAATCACCAAGAACACAGTGTTTCCCCAAACATATTTGGCCACAGAAACCCTTTCTCACTGAGCATCTCAGAAGATTTGTATATCATGGAACGCATCCTTAGTATACTGATCTAGTGAACTTTTCCTAGTCCAAAACAAAAGTGACTCAGTTCACAGCCAATGAATCACGCAGACAGGGCATTTATACCAATGTATTAAATGGATTTTAAGAGTCATACAGTGATAAAAGTTGCAAATACCTCTGCTCAAGTAGATACCCTCCTAATTAACTAATAAGGGAGTCCAAAGCAGAGAAATATTAAGTATAGACTGCCTGGTAATTTAGTAATAAGAGCTTCCTATGCTAGTGGAAGTGGGAGTGGGGATGCTTGACACGTCTGAAGGTTCTGGAGGAACTCCTTGGCTTTAGTGTGGAATGGCCAAGCCAATGCATGCTTACTCATCAACACAGGGGACCTAGAAGAGGAGATGAGAATTTTCTCTGGCTGGGCAACAGGGGTGGGATGCTTAGTAACATTATTCGTGACATTGTAAGGTCTGCATTGCTTTCTACCAGGATTTCCCACCAAGAGATGTGGTAGAAGCAGATGACTTGAAGGTCAGTCCCTTAATTTTTTTTTAATAAATTTATTTATTTATTTATTTATTTATTGACTGTGTTGGGTCTTTGTTACGGTGCGCGGGCTTCTCATTGCGGTGGCTTCTCTTGTTGCGGAGCACGGGGTCTAGGCGCATGGGCTTCAGTAGTTGTGGCTCGCGGGCTCTAGAGCGCAGGCTCAGTAGTTGTGGCACACGGGCTCAGTTGCTCCGCGGCATGTCGGATCTTCCCGGACCAGGGATCGAACCCGTGTCCCCTGCATTGGCAAGCAGCTTCTTAACCACTGCGCCACCGGAGAAGTCCCAGTCCCTTAATATTTAAAGAGCAGCAGGTCGCTGAACATTGAACACACGTCTCTCTGTCCCTCAAACTAAAAGATACCAGTCAAGAAACCTGTGTAGATGGAAAACCAGTGCCTAGGTTGGGGTGGTGGTGGAGAGCAGGGTGATATCTAACTTCACGCAGCCCTTAGCTAAGTGAACAATTTGAAAAGGCCTTTCACGCAAACATTTTCCAGCCTTGGGCTTCTTCATTTTCTTACTAAGCCATATTACTGGCCCAATTAAAAGCAACTGGAGAAATTGGGTAAAACGGTTTATTACCATCTGTAAGTATAGTGGCCTGCTCATTTGAAAGATTTTTACTTGGGTTCTGAAACAAAAATTATGAACCTTTTTTTTTTTTTTTTTAACAGCAGAACTTTTCTTCCATACCTTATCTTGCTCTGAAGCTCTCTCTATATAACAGATATGAGTCATTGAAAAAGTTGAACAAGAGGAGGAAGGGGACTTGAAGCATCCAGCTGGTCTTCCTGAGCCCTCTCCCTGCCACACATATTGCCCACCCCCAGCTGTACCACACTTGTAATATCTCTTCAGCACTCTAGGTCTCCTAGAAGCATTTTAAAAACCACCATTCTAGAAAAAAGCAAGAAAGCTTTTGCCACTCTGCAGATCACATCTGTACAATATTTACTGTCTATACTGTTAAGAAATCAAGATTAGCCTATCTCCTCCCACAGAATGTCTTACCTTTTTGTCCCATTAACGTCCATGTAGGAGATATACATTCCAAAGAGGCCCAATTTTACTAGAGTTGCAATTTCAATTGTGCATTTGGGTACTTAAAAATATTGTGCCACTATCTTTTCGGGGAAGATTTCAGTAGTAAGAGACACATCTAGAATTTATTCAGATTACTCTGAAGTCATTTGTTTCAGAAGTAAGGTGGTTTAGCAAGATGCTGGTGATGGAAATCATCAAAAAGTTATTTTCTTCTAAGATTTTACAAGCCAATGTCTTTGCACAGCAAAGGAAACCATAAACAAGACGAAAAGACAACCCTCAGAATGGGAGAAAATATTTGCAACTGAAACAACGGACAAAAGATTAATCTCCAAAATATACAAACAGCTCATGGAGCTCAATATCAAAAAAACAAACAATCCAATCAAAAAATGGGAGGAACACCTAAATATACCAAAGAAGACATACAGATGGCCAAGAGACACATGAAAAGAAGCTCAACATCACTAATTATTAGAGAAATGCAAATCAAAACTACAATGAGGTGTCACCTCACACCAGTCAGAATGGCCATTATCAAAAAATCTAGAAACAGTAAATGCTGGAAAGGGTGTGGTGAAAAGGGAACCTTCCTGCACTGTTGGTGGGAATGTAAATTGATACAGCCACTATGGAGAACAGTATGGAGGTTCCTTAAAAAACTAAAAATAGAACTACCATATGACCCAGCAATCCCACTACTGGGTATATACCCTGAGAAAACCATAATTCAAAAAGAAACATGTATCACAATGTTCATTGTGGCACTATTTACAATAGCCAGGACATGGAAATAACCTAAACGTCCACCAACAGATGAATGGTTAAAGAAGATGTGGCACATATATACAATGGAATATTACTCAGCCATAAAAAGAAATGAAATTGAGTTATTTGTAGTGAGGTGGATGGACCTAGAGTCTGTCATACAGAGTGAAGTAAGTCAGAAAGAGAAAAACAAATACTGTATGCTAACATATATATGCAATCTTAAAAAAAAAAAATGGTATTGATGAACCTAGTGGCAGGGCAGGAATGAAGACATAGACATAGAGAACGGACTTGTGGGGAGGGGGAAGCTGGGGCGAAGTGAGAGTAGCATCGACATATATACACTACCAAATGTAAAATAGTCAGCTAGTGGGAAGCAGCAGCATAGCACAGAGAGATCAGCTCGGTGCTTTGCGATGACCTAGAGAGGTGGGATAGGGAGGGTGGGAGGCAGGCTCAAAAGGTAGGGGATATGGGAATATATGTATGCATATGGCTGATTCACTTTGTTGTACAACAGAAACTAACACTGTATTGTGAAGCAATTATACTCCAATAAAGATCTATTAAAAAAATAATATAAATAAATAAATAAAATTTTACAAACCAATGTCAATGATTTGATCATAATCTTAGAAACAAAACGAGAGTATTCAGCAGTTTCTGATTATTCTGTTTATTGCAAACACAAGGAAGACAGTAAACTCTAATGCCAAGTCATTTGAACAAAAACAATTAGTCTGTAAATGACAGATCAAAGGAAGCTACTTAACTTCCTTATCAGATTATCAAATGTGAGATAATGTCAATTTACAAAATGATAGATAATTTACAAAATATTCATGTGCTGCTTCCAATAAATATGCCCAAACTGTAACTCCTTCACACCACCACATGTATGCATTTTTCATGCACGCTTCTATCAGAAGGAATTTAATTCAGCAATATGTCCTTTTACTATGCGAATAAAACATTTGTCACCTGACCTGTTTGGTCTGTGATTAAAATGAACAAACAGCATTTAACTGTTTTTCTCATCTACTGTAATATGCTACTTTCATAGAAAACTCATTTTGATAATTTGGGGAGTTCTGTGTTCAATATTTTTAACACTTTATTTATACACAAAAATGGGAAGTAGAGTTTCTTATTTCAAAGAAATTTAACACATTTGGAGGAAGCCTACTTGAGGAATGCCAACTAACACTTTGCATTTATATATGATGCCTGTCACACAACAGAGGAAATCAGTGGAGAGCTTAGGGACTATGGGAATAAAAGTTTTCATGGCAAAGGTTAGTTTTGAAGGGTCAGAGTATACTACATAATTATTGCACCATATCTATGAAGGGGGTTCTGAGGTTCCGTTTGAGAAGACTGAGCTGAGAGAAATTTGTTCAGCATCACATAGAAAATCAAACTCAAGATTTTGGATTTCATATGTTGTGTAATATGATCTACTAATTTGAATAAAAACTGAAGAAAGCAATGTTCAGGTTGTTTGAAGCATGCTGAGTAGAGCCAAAAATGATGATGAAGTAAAGTGAGCTGGAAAGATGACTTTGGACAAGATTTTAGAAGACCTTGAACTCCTATGTGATTGAATATGGGGAAAGAGTCCAAGAAGGTAAGGAGAGAATAATAAGGAAAACCATTTTAAAGTGGAGAAGATAAATTTGGATTTGATCATGCTGAGTTTGTGTTTTCTATCAAGAAGTTTCATGCTTGAACCCCATGTAAGAAGAGATAGGGTAAACCTGGAAATGGGGCTCCAAGAGTCATCTTCATGGAGTGAAAAGTAAGTCCTAGATGAAGAGAGGTCTTCAAGACAGATGGAAGAGTGGGCACACAGGGCTAAGCTCTGGGAGATGCCCACACTTAGAAGAAAGGAAGGAGAGCAGTGACTGAGCGAGAGCAAGAAGAGCCAGAAGGAAAAGGGGTGGGACAACCAGGCAAGTGTAGGCTTCACAGAAGGTAGGGATACGTCATGAATGAGTGATACCACTCAGCACTTCAAAGAAAAGTGAAAGCTAAAAGGCCATTGGAGGTAATGAATGGTGGTCATTAAGGAATTTCATGAGATATTTCCGTAGGAAGGAAAGCATGCCAGGCTGTTGGACAATGGCAAATAGAATTCAGTATGTTTTTCCCTCAGACAAGTAAAATGCAAAATGCTAAGGCTCGAACCATTTTCCCTTAAGCCTGTGTGAGATGATGTTTGTGAAGAAAGAGAGCAAGGTTGTTAATGACCTTCTTATAGAGAAGGCGTTCACCTCTGGCTTCTTGAAAGTAATCAGCTCATTTGATGAAGGGTGATAAACTTGCCACCTTGGCTAGACAGTCAAAAAGGTTTCCATAATAAAGGCGTAAAAATCTTCCATCATTTGAGAACAACTGAGTATAGAGAATAACAGCAGATTCATCATGAAAAGTAAATTAAGTTGTTATGTCACTTTTATGTCTGGAGTCGCCTGTCAGGATAAAAAAAGATATTGAGTTTTCTATCAATGTCAAGCACTCTTCTAGATATGGGATTAGTAATCCCTTCTTTAGATAATTAACAAAATTGCCCTTGATTAATTTATCCTAAAGAAATAACCAGAGATATAGAGAAAGAAGTGTGTACAAAGGTATTTATTGTTGAATTATTCTAAGTACCTCAAAATTAGAAATAACATATGTGTCCAAAAATAGGAAATCAGTTAAATAAAATGTGGTAGGCAGACACTGAAAGTCATTTCCTCAAATAACATTTAAGGATATATATATATATATATATATATATATATATATATATATATATAATGATTCCAGTTTTGTTTCATTTTATACTAGCTGGCTGTTGCACATGCTGCCATTGCCCATACCTGTTAGTCCCTCACGATTCACACCTACGCTTTTTATTGTAAACCCATATAGCTGTTAAAGGGCTTTCTCAAGCCACAGGAACTTGCTTGGTCAGTATGCAGGGCAGGCCAGAAATGCTGGGGAGTTAATATCTCCTGGAGCAGCCTTCATCCAATGACAAATGTGAGTTGGAGGATAAATATCCTAAGTGCCTCACCTCTCCTGGGACACAGCTCTGAGCCAGGTCCCACACCATCTCTCAGAAGAACCCAGCAGGTACTTCCCACAGTGGAAACATGGTCATTAACACACCTTTTACTACCTGCTTTCCCTTTCCTGTCTCAATTCTCCACTGGCCTATTGGTGTTTCCAGAGATGAATCTTCCAAAAACAAGTTGCACTCAAATCTTGATCTCAGGGTCTGCTCTGGGTAATCCAACCTAAGACACTACCATTGTGTGAATTACCAACATTAAAGAAAGTGGATGGATGAATGGGTAGGTGAGTGGGTGGGTGGGTGGATGGATGGATGGACAGGTGGATGGATAGATAGGTAAAGAGAGAGAGAGGTACAGATAGATAGGTGGATAGATAGATAGACAGGTCGATCCCTATTTTCTCTCACTCTAAAAGATGTTGTACACTGTTGCTCATATGAAAACCAGCTTGGTCAGAAATCTCCTTCAGTGGTTTTCAGTTCAGGTTTCAAATTTGAAGCTACGGTTGGTTTTCTCTGTTCATGGTATCTTAGCATATGTGGTAGGTCTTTTACAATTGACAGTCATAATAGCATGTACTCAACCTTGGTTTCTGAAAAATAGATGATTGCTTAGATTTGGGAGATGATCCATGAGGCCTCCAAAATGAATTTTGTCTAAGACATACTCCATGGTTTGTCAGTCCACCGCAAATATATTCTCCAAATTTGGTGATTAACCACACAGCTTTTCACTTGGGATAACAACAAAAACTATGTCCTATTTATAGAGATTATGTCATGATCACTGCGTCAACATGTTAATTTATTTCTAGGTGGTGAGATTATGAATGCATTAAATATTCTTTGTACACTTGTCCACATTTTCCAGATTTTCTCCAATAAGTTTTATGACTTTTTACCCTGTGAATTTACTGAAGCAACATAATGTAGCTTGAACTCTAGAGGTGGATTGCCTGGGTTCAAATCCCCACTCTGGAACTTCCTTGCTGTGTTTTGTTGAGAATATTGCTTACCACCTCTGTTCCTTATCTGGAAAACAGAGACAGTGTTAACTATTTCATAGTAATGTTGTATTAAATAAATCATGTATAGGAAATGGTTAAAACAAGACCTGGCACTCAATAAAGTCTCTTTTAGTATATTGTTTTTACTTTCATTACCAAGAAAAGGTAATTAAAAATAGAGAGCTGAAGAAGATATTCTAGTTAATTAGCAAAATGACCCCTTTATTATGTTATATTTTACGCAGAATGGGAACTTCCCCATCCCTCTCTCTCCCAATATGCAAACATTAAGAGATGTGTACATATTTAACTATCTCTCATTTATTAACTTGCTTTAACTCTTTGACGCTTATTTGGGTTGCCCTGGAAGGTATTCTTATCGGGCCTGTATTTTTTTTTCTCATTAAACTAATGGGAGAATGAAAGCCTCCCAAAGTACAGAACAGAAACACTCAGCGGCACAAGCATGATCTTCCCGGGGTTGTTCGGTGGGAGTGGGATGGGAGAATGAGATTCTGAGTCTGATCTTTGTGATCCTTGAAACAGAATTTACGGTGGGTCTTCTGTGTTGAGGGAAGGGTGAGCCGGGGCGGCTTCCTGGGCACCAGCTGCAGAAGCTCTGTTCTGTCTATGACTCTG
Organism: Balaenoptera acutorostrata; assembly: GCF_949987535.1. Taxonomy (NCBI): domain Eukaryota; kingdom Metazoa; phylum Chordata; class Mammalia; order Artiodactyla; family Balaenopteridae; genus Balaenoptera; species Balaenoptera acutorostrata. The sequence continues at coordinate 26,767,727 of NC_080073.1, read as the reverse complement.
GCCACTTGCTCTGATTCGCCCGCTTCTGTTTGGAACGTGGGGACAGGTGGAGTGGAGGTTGATGCCAGGAAAGCTGTGGAGTTTGGGCCTTTATTTGGTAATGCTAGCTCTGTCATGGGGGAAAACATTTTTCCCCTAAGATCCTTGTCCTAGAGCAATGGTGATAAACTCTTTTTTATCATAAAGGCCAAATTGGGGAAAATAAAAATGTTAAGAGCTGCAATTTTTTATATCTTGTGTTCAGGAAATGCTGCATTTGCAATTACATTTGAGCATGTGTTTATTGTTTCTCATTACCAGAGGGTTTCACTCTTTTTGGCTAAAATTTCAGAAACTTTATAACTACAGTATCTCATTTTAATGTTATGCCTTCAAATAAATTTTGGATGTGATGAGACCTGGTGGTTCTCTGGGGCAGGCAGATGGGGAGATTGGAAGATGGTATAGCCAAAGGATTAATGGTGGATCTCTGGCCACACCCCTGGCTTCACATCCAAGCTCTGCCACCCAGCAGATGGGCAAGTTATAGTCTCTCTGGGCCTAGGTTTCCTACTCTAAGCAGAAAATGAGAGTACTTTCCTCATGGTATGGTTGTAATCATTCAATTAGGTCATACAAGTTGTTTGTGCAACAGAGTCTGGCGCACATCAAGTATTCACTGAATGGTATCTTCCTTGCTGTTAATTGTATCAATAGAATTTGGTGCAAGGAACTGGCAGAGTACAGCTGTAGACCAAGGACAGTCCTATTTGGAGATATCTACAATAAAGAGAGGAGCTATCATTTGTAGGGAATGTCTGCAGAGATCACAGAAAATGTGGCACACTGGCTGCTGCCATGGAATGGGTTAAATTGAAAAGTTAGAGAATGACCAATTCATTTACTCCATCCCCACCGCACTGTTCCCCTGGCAACCTGAGTAACTGATAGAATGGGAACATTTTTGTTGCAGCACTTCTCCGAAAGGACAGTGGTGGGGAGTTCCATAGAAGGATGTCTTAGTTTGGGTTCTCTCAAAAGCACATGCGGAGACAAGGCTTTGTAGTTTTCTTGGCAGGTGATCCCTGGAAATACCAGTAAGGTGTGGGGTAGTGAGACAAGGAAGGGAAAAAGGCCAGTGAAGAGTGGGTTAATGAGCAAGGTACCACGGTGGGCCCTGGGGCAACTGAGACTTCCAGGAAAGCGTGGATAACATGCTTCACTTCTGGCAAGTGATGAAGCTGGGGTAATTATCTACCAACTCCTGTTGGCCATCAAAAGCTACTCCTACAGGCATTAACTCCCCAGCAGTGCATGCAGACCAAGCATGCACTTGCAGCCCGTGAAAGCCTTCAGGCAGAGATCATGATGCTTGCTTTAGAAAGCCATCATCGTATACAGAAATGGTGAGTACCAGAGAGATATGAGTGGGCAACCAATGGCTTCTAATACAATGGGGAGACTCTTTAATCATCTCTCCTAGATCTGTGACTGATCCCATGTTGGATCATTTATTCTTTCTCTCCATAAATATTTACTGAGCACTTACAGTGTACAAGGCCCTGAACTATCTAGGCACTTGGTATGTATTGGTTGGTAAAGTAGACACAGCCTCTTCCCTCATGAACTTTACAATCATTTGGGAAGGGGAGGAAGGGAGAAGACATTACAGAACTAGACAAAGAACACACACACACACTCACACACTCACACTCACATACACACACACTCACATACACACACACACTTACAGTAGTGGCGGTTTATAAGAAAAGGTGAACATTGTACAGAAATGTGAAATGGGGATGGAGAGGGTTAAAGGACACCTACCCATATAGGATGATCCAGAAGGGCCTCCCTGAGGAGATGGCCTTTAAGACATCAGTTGAAAGAGGAGAAGAAGGGAGGTGGGCAGGGAAGGATTGGGAGTTGGGGATTAGCAGATGCAAACTAGTATATATAGGATGGATAAACAACAAGGTCCTACTGTATAGTGCAGGGAAGTATATTCAATATCCTGTTGTGATAAACCATAATGGCAAAGAATATGAAAAATATATATATGTATAACTGAATCACTTTGCTGTACAGCAGAAATTAAACACAACATTGTAAATCAACTATACTTCAATAAAAAGATTTTTTTTTTTTTAATTTTAAAACACACACAAAAAACCAAAGGAGGAGAGGAGGAATGATCTAAGCCAAGGGAACAGCATGTGCCATGCGGAGGAGATAAGACGACGAGCGGAACTGTGCTGTATTAGATCAGCTGGCTGGGGAAAATCTCTCTGATGAAGTGACAGTGGAGTGCAGACCTGCAAGAATTAAGAGAGAGAGAAGAGAGAGCTGTGCTCCTCAGAGATCCCTGAGGGTGTGTTCCGGGGAGAGGGCAGAGCCAGTGCCGGGGCCTGACGTCTGAGCTTGGGGAGAGTCTGGGAGCCAGCGAGGGACACCAGCACTGTAGTTTGGAAGGAGGAGGAGGCGGGAGGGAGGAGATGAGCTGGAAGAAGAGGGCAGCAGCTGGATCACATAGGGTCTGGTGAGATAACGTGACGAATTGGGATTTTATACTGAGTGAGATGGGAAGTCATTGGAGGTTTTGGGCAGTGGAGCCACACAATTTATGTTTTTAAAAGATCTGGCTTGCAGCTATGAGGATAGTCTTAAGGGAGCATGGGGCGGGGTGAAGTCAGGGAGGCCGGTTAGGAGGCAGCTGCAACTGTGCAGGGAAGAAACAGTGGGGGGTTAGACACATGTGGACGCAGGGGGGAGGGTACTGTGTGGTACGTAGCGCGTCAGATTCGCATGGTCATCCACGCCTCACCTCTTCTGGCAATTTGCATCTACAACCCAGCCCGGTTTGTCATCTTTTGCCAGTGATGTTGGGTAGCATTTGGTCAGTCTGGGGATCAGCTTTAATATTTTCAGTTTCTTGTTCCCAGCATTAGCTGTGGGCAACCCCTTGGGAAGGGTCACTAGTTTTTCAACACTGCATGTCATCCAGGACAGTCAAAACACAAGTAGGCAGCCAGCTGACTTAACTTGGAAGGAAACTTACACGATTCCATCGAGACATGTTTGTGAATGCGTTTCTGAAAGCAATAAGAAGTATATGAAGTGCTTAATAATTCCTCTTCATGGAATATGGTTTGAAACAAATCATTGCCTCTATCAGTCAGGGTCCAGTCAGGAAAGGAGACCTCATGCCAAGTGATTCAATTTTAAAAAGTTAATATAGGGCACTAGGGAGGCAGGGCTTGGATCAGGAGGCAATCCAGAGATTAGGGACTAGGAATCCACCACAACCCCTAAGCCCAGAGCGTGGATGGCAAAGTCAAGCCCTTGAGCCAAATCCAGCCAGCCTGCAGCCTGCTTTTACTTAGTCCGTGAGCTAAGAATGACTTTACGTTTTTTAATGATTACATTTTAAACATTATAGTTGTGTAAGTACCCACAATATATCCTTGGTTTTGCCCGTTGGCCCGAAAAGCCTGAAGTATTTATTATCTGTTCCTTTAAAAAGAGAAGTTTACTGACCCCTGGGCAAGAGGCGTAAAGGGAGAGGTGGTCTTATTAGAGCACAAGATGGGGCACCCGTGTGACAGAAGCTGGGACCGTGGATGGAGAAGGTGTCCAGAGGAGCATGAACCAAGGTAGAGACGCAGCCACTGCTGGGCATGTGACCCAAAGCAGCAAGAGAAAGAGGGGGAGAGATATTCTGGCTTCTCCCTTGCTCCTGCCCTCTAGCCTCCCACCAGAGCTTCCCATTGGCCCAGCCTAGCTGAAAGCCAGTTGGAAAGGAAATCAGGCCCCTGAGATGCAGAGCAGAGCAGGGGAGGAGCAGGTCATGGAACTGAGAACAAGCAGGCAATGGCCAGCACAGAGTTCCTCTCTGAACAGCAGTTTCCTCATCTACAAAATGAGCAAACTGGATTGATGCTTTCTTAAGAGAATTAGACCTCTAATTCTATGAAAGCAGAAATACATTTTCCTAACTTCCTTTTAGGGGGAACAGTTATACTTGACCTCGGCCGGGAACCCGGATAGCGCCCCAGCCACTGCTGCTTCAGAGAGAGCAGAAGAAAATATATAAATTCAACAGACTTACTCTATATGTCTTTTTCTTTCAGCCTCATAGGGCTTCCTCTGATATTTATCCTATTTCAGTCAAATCTGAACAGGGCTTTTAAAACTGGGATTTGGGCCCTTTCTGAAAATAATTGCAGGTTATATAATCAAGGCTGTTGTTTCTGTTGAGCTCCCATAGGGAGGTGACAAGTGGCAGAGATTAAATCAGTGTATGCTGGGTGAGCCTTTTCTGTAGTTCTCGGTCTCCCTGTGTGTCATTTTACAGAGCAGGTGTGGGGCAGTGTGGTGGGCAGAGTCTCATTACCTGGGAGAAGCGCTACTCCCTAGAAGAATGCAAACATCGCTTTTTTCAAAGTTATAAAAAACAAGTTCTAGTTCTTCCTTTCAGCTGTTTTCCTTTCTAGAATTGGGGTCAGGAGGTGGGGGACGAGGGTTGAGTTGCCTAGACAAGGATAAAGGAATTCAGCTATAGCAATAGCCCAGGAATGTCAGAAGGAAACATCCCACTCACATCTGTCTGTATGTCCCTTGGAAATGTTAGGTGCGTGCTCCATCCTATTAACCTCCGTCTCTGCTTCCTTCTCTTTGGGAACCAGAGGAATATTGGAGCATTCTTCGCATTCCCTGGAGCTATCAAGCAGGTGGCCAGAAGTCACACGGTATACTTTAGGAGGTTCAGCTGGTGTCATTTGAGTGATGGAGACCTGTGTGCCCCATCCTTCCCCAGCCCCACCCCTTCCCTGAGAGAATGGCATTTTGTGAGCTGTGAGCAGAATTGAATTCTCTGGGGACCATGAGCTCAAAAAGGAGACAAATGCTCAACTGCCTTGCTGGCCAGATGCTGGGCAGTCAGAGCGGAAAAGCAAATGCACGGGGGCCTGGGGCATCAAATGGTAACATCTGTGAGGCTGGGCTTTGCATTCCTAATTCCTCTTCCAGGATCCAGCTGTGGGAATTCAGAGGCCTGGACCTGAGTCGGGACTTTAGACTGTCTCTCAAAGTCAGGTTCAGGGACCCCCCACCCCAAACCTGCATACCATGTAGAAAGCTTGTTAAAAATGGAGATCCCAAGATCCTAGCCCGGACCTACCTAATCAGCATGACTGCTGCTGGGGCCCAGGATTGACACTTCCGAAGTCCCAAATGACTCCTAGGCACACAGAAATTGGAGAACTGCTGATTCAAGGAGAAATAAATAGGTAGAACTTCAATTTGCAATTGCCTAATACTTTGTGATTTAACACTGACAGATTTTTTTTAAATATTTGGGGTTACACTTTGGTTTAAGCAAACACTTGCCTTATTTATCATACTTAACAGGATAAAATAGAAAAAGGAAAGTACCATGACTAAGCAAATGAATGTTTCTATTTTCTGTTATTCCCAAATTTCCTGTTGTGATCTATATTTCTCTTAGAATGAAAAACAATAAGTGATGAAAAAGCAAATGGTAATTTAAATTTGGCAGTAATGGACAAACTAGCAATTTCACTACCTCCCCCCCCATAATGTGCTTTTGACAATGTCCCCCCAAAAAGGGGCTGAAAAGGCAAGTGGTAGTTGCCTTTCCTCCCTAGGCCAAGTAGTAGTTAGGGCAGAAATCAAAAAGTAGTAGTGTATTTTATATACGTGTGTATATATGTATATACCCACATACACATGTATATATATATTTCCATATATATATAATGATTGACAGTTATTGGTAGGGTCATTATCCCCTTGACTGTTACAACAGCACTGCAGAGCTAGAGTATTTTCCCCCCATTTTGCAGATAGCACACAGAGCCTTAAAACTTTTTTCAAGGTTACACAACTAGCAAATGCCAAACCTGGAAACCTGTCCAAGTCTTGTGACTTCCGTGGGTGTCTCAGTGGAGTTGTTTACCAAGTACTCCAACCTCTATTTTAACAACAAAGAATGATGACGGAGATGATGATGAAGGTGATGATGATCATCATCAACATCATTATCATCAAACAAAGGCCACTATTTATTGGTCATTTTACCATATGTGAGGAACTGTACAAAACCCATCACATGTATTGTATGCTTTAGTGCTGACAACATCCCAGTGGGATAGCTACTCTGAACTCCACTTGACGGGTGAGAAAACTAAAGCTCACTGAGGTTGAATAACTTGCCCAAGGCCACACAGCTAATAAGTGGCAGGACCAGACTTTTAACAGCTGGGTTTGGCTTCCCTCAAAGGCCATGTGCTTCACCATCACGCTGAGGGGGGCAGTAGTGATGTCCTTGAGTTGACAGACCACCACAATAGCAGAGATTCTTTCCTCACTCCTGGACTTCGAGTCTGCTCCCCACCAGCAGGCAAGCTGGGCAGGCAAGAAGGATGTAGGGAATGGTTCCTGGGGACATCGTGTTCCTTGGGACTCAGAATTACAGGCATTTATTTTCCAGTTGGTTTCCCAGGTCTAGGAATAAACTCTGAAGGCAAAACAATCCCAGGCTGGGACTATCATGACCACCCTTTTTCCTTTTGCAGCTGGCTAGAATTTGAAAGAAATGAGCTGTTGCTCATACCATTTGCAGAATATTTTACTCTTTAATTTGAAAGATTCTATGCCAAAGTAGCAGCTGTCACTTGGAGACTGTTAAGGACTCACAGAAATGACAGGGTTTTCTAAGAATGTAGTTACACCGAAGGGTTTAGTGCCACAACAGATTCTCGTTTCCCTGGCAAAGGGATGGATTGTGGAGGGAAGCAGGAGTTGGGGAGTGGAGGTTTCCCAGATACCAATCGAGGGACTTCAACATCTTTGATCACAGTGAAGGATCTTTAGTTATAACGCTCCTTAAGCCTAACACTGAGATATCAGAAATAAGGAAAAAGTGCAGAGAACCATTTTTCCTTAAGTGCAGAGTTCGGACTTCTTCCGAGATGTCCTTGATTAGCTCTAGGGTTCTTTAGAAATTAGCTGAGAATTATGCTCAACAGCCTCTACATAAGTGAACTGGGGGTTCATTTTCCACCTTTTCTTCCACCATTTGATATTCCATCGTCTAAGACACTTACATTCTGTTGTTTATAACCACATTTTTAAATATCTCTTTTTTATTAGAAAAAGGAACACGTTATTTTTTCTGTTCTAAAAAACCCCATTGATTGGGATTGACATATATACACTAATATGTATAAAATGGATAACTAATAAGAACCTGCTGTATAAAAAAAAAATGAAATTCAAAAATTCAAAAAATAGGGGCTTCCCTGGTGGCGCAGTGGTTGAGAATCTGCCTGCCAATGCAGGGGACACGGGTTCGAGCCCTGGTCTGGGAAGATCCCACATGCCGCGGAGCAACTAGGCCCATGAGCCACAATTACTGAGCCTGCGCGTCTGGAGCCTGTGCTCCGCAACAAGAGAGGCCACGATAGTGAGAGGCCCGCGCACCGCGATGAAGAGTGACCCCCGCTTGCCGCAACTAGAGAAAGCCCTCGCACAGAAACGAAGACCCAACACAGCCATAAATAAATAAATAAATAAATAAATAAATAAATAAATAAATAATTAAAAAAAAAATTTTCAAAAAATAAAAAATAAAAACCCCATTGTATAAAACTAATGAAGTAGAATATCAGATTCCTCCTTAATGTAACTTCTCAGAGATAATCACTATCAAGAGTTGCAATGTGTATCATTTCAGACTTTTTCTTTGAATGTACTCATTTTTATGCAAACTGATTTCGGTGTAAATATCATTTGCAAATTAATTCTTATTTTTTAAAAAAACAACTGTAAATATCCTCCCACATCAGCTTTTATGGATTTACCACATTCTTTGCCCTCATAGCTGTACCATAATTTACTAAGCCAATCACTTATTGATAGATATTTAGGTTGTTTTAGTTTTTCACTGTTACAAACAATGCTGCAATTAACATAGTTTTATAACTTCATTTGAAAGGTAAGTTCCTGGGACAAAAGGTATATAAACCTTAAATTTTCAGAGATTTTGCCAAACTCCTCTCCAGAAAGCAATTAGATGTCTACCAGGAGGATATGAAGGTGCCTGGTTCTTCACATTCTACCCAATAATGGAATCCTATAGAGGTACATATTTAATTATTAGTGAGGATGAGTGTGTTGTTATATAATTATTAGACATTTGTATTCCTGGCAAAAATTTTTGAAGAGCAGTGCACTCATCTTTTTATTTTTTTTTTAATTTTTTTTTTAATTTATTTATCTATTCATGGCTGTGTTGGGTCTTCGTTTCTGTGCAAGGGCTTTCTCTAGTTGCGGCAAGCAGGGGCCACTCTTCATCGCTGTGTGCGGGCCTCTCACTGTTGCGGCCTCTCTTGTTGCGGAGAACAGGCTCCAGACGTGCAGGCTCAGTAATTGTGGCTCACGGGCCTACTTGCTCCGCGGCACGTGGGATCTTCCCAGACCAGGGCTCGAACCCGTGTCCCCTGCATTGGCAGGCAGATTCTCAACCACTGCGCCATCAGGGAAGCCCGAGGTTTGTTTTTTTTTTAATTTTATTATTTATTTATTTATTTATTTATTTATTTATTTATTTATTTTATTTTTGGCCGTGTTGGGTCTTCGTTGCGAGGGCTTCCTCTAGTTGCGGCAAGCGGGGGCCACTCTTCATCGCTGTGTGCGGGCCTCTCACTGTCGCGGCCTCTCTTGTTGCGGAGCACAGGCTCCAGACACGCAGTCTCAGCAATTGTGGCTCACGGGCCCAGCCGCTCCGCGGCATGTGGGATCTTCCCAGACCAGGGCTTGAACCCGTGTCCCCTGCATTGGCAGGCAGATTCTCAACCACTGCGCCACCAGGGAAGCCCCACTCATCTTGCTTTATATCTGATCCCTGACACGTTCACCTGATCACTTCCCGCCATCCCTGTTACCTCATTAAAGCAGCATTCCTCAGTGCACTCTGATGAGATTTGCTAATCGATGAAACATTCACTATGGGCTGAGCATGGTGCCTGGCAATGATGGAAATTTAAAAATGAAAAGAGAACAGGTTCTCTTTCCGTGGAGCTTAGTCTTTTAAAAGAATACTGGACAAGGATGAAATTGAGACATACGTGGCTCGTCAGGACCCAGAGCAAGTCCTCAATTTTACAGGAATTTGCACTAATGTCCCTGAAATCCTTCCCCAATATCACCAACACACAGAGTCACAGTGCAGATAATTAGAATTAAGGCCCTCTTAATCTTTACTAGCAACAGGGGGGTCTAGAACAAATTGCCTAAATTGACAAATTAATATTTACACAGTGTGATAGAACTTTTTAAGAATTCACATATCAAATTAATTTACGCCATGGTGCTCATCTTAACACATCCTCATTAAATGTTGGCTTTGAAAACAGTCTACCCAATAGTGATGCAAAGAGAACTCATTTGCCAACCCCTGGTCCCTTACAGATACAAAAATGTCATAAAAGAATTTGTCTTCAGGGTTCATTTTTAAGGGTTTAGTCTTATTTAACTCTGTGTTTAGTTTCTTGCTTGTCAAAGTGAGAAAGGACTGGTTTCTCTGATCTTTTCACCAGTCACCATAAGCGATTGTTAAGAGAAAATAAATGCTGTCAATTGTGCCCCATTAAATATGATTTTCTGTCAGTTTAAGTCATCGTCTTAGACTGACATGAACTTTACCATTTCGAAACCTGAAATTACTACTCTGATTACCATGGTCTTTAGAGATGGAATTCAGTCTCTCTGCAGACTGAATGTTCTCTGAAAAAAAATGACAAAGTTTAATGTTTCCTTTATGCAGATTAAAAAAAAAAGTAAAGCACAAATATTCCATATTGGAACAAACAGCGCCATAGAAGAAAATGAATGTAAATGCCTTATGTTGCACAAGACTAAATGAAAATGTGATGTGAATTACTTCCTAGCTCATCACTAGTGCCGAAATGACTGTGTTTCTGTAGTCTTAAAAATCACTTCAATTTTCAACCAAATGCCGCTAGCCAAATAAACAATGTGTGTCTCTAACACTTTTTATAATGCTTTCTGGAAGAGAAATACAGACAGTATGAAAAAAAAGCAAAGCAAAGCGTACTCAGCTCATCTTGCAGAGTCTCACTGTACATCACCAGGAGTCGTCAGAGACTTGTTGAACTTTTGAACTTGTCCATTTACTCATTTGGTCAGTCAGTGCATGAACCAGGTGAGTGTAGAGTGCTTGCCCTCTGCTGCAGATCCAGCCCATACTCAGCCATGTTTGGGTCCTAGGGGCCCCACCCATCTTAGCTAATTGGATGATGGGTAGGCACTGAATTATTAGTTGGTCAACAATCTGTACATGGTTGCTGGGACAAAGAGAGACTCATTCATTCATTTAGCACATTTTTAAAATTTAATTGTTCTTTTATATTGGTGTGTAGTTGATTTACAATGTTGTGTTAGTTTCAGGTGTACAGCAAAGTAATTCAGTTATACATATACATATATCCATTCTTTTTCAGATTCTTTTCCCATATAGGTTATTACAGAATACTGAGTAAAGCTCCCTGTGCTATACAGTAGGTCCTGTTGATTATCAGTTTTATATATAGTAGTGTGTATCTGCTGGTCCCAAACTCCTAATTTATCCCTCCCCCCACCACGTTTCCCCTTTGGTAACCATAAATTTGTTTTCGAAGTCTGTGAGTCTGTTTCTGTTTTATAAATAAGTTCATTTGTATCATTTTTTTAGATTCCACATATAAATGGTATCATATGATATTTGTCTTTCTCTGTCTGACTTACTTCACTTAGAATGATCATCTCTAGGTCCATCATGTTGCTGCAAATGGCATTATTTCATTCTTTTTTATGGCTGAGTAATATTCCATTGTATATGTATATACAACATCTTCTTTATCCATTCCTCTGTTGATGGACATTTAGGTTGCTTCCATGTCTTGGCTATTGTAGACTGTGCTGCAGTGAACATTGAAATGCATGTATCTTTTTGAATTATGGTTTTCTCCAGATATATAGCACATTTTTTTGAATGCCTCCTCTGTGCAAGGAACTGTTCTTGGTGATGGAGATCAAGTGGAGAGCAAGTTACATTGGGTCTTTCTTCTCCTGGAGCTTAACATTGTAGTGAGGGCAAGGAATAGAGAAAAGAAACACGCGAACAAGCCAAAGACGAAGATCATGTCAGACAGGCACGATGACAAGAATTAAACAGAGTGATACAGTGGCTGATAACTGGGAATGGAGTAGGCAAGGAGGTCTCTCTTACGAGGGGACATTTAGGCTGAGAATGACAAGAAGGGTGAACCATGAAAGATCTAGGTGGAACGTGAAGATGGAAGAGCAAGTGGAAAGGCAGAAGGGAACCTGGTGCTGTAGAGGAATAGATAGAAGAACAGCACAGGGAGAACACAGTGGATAAAGAGGAGAGTGGGGTACAGTGAGTCACGCAGGGGCCAATAAGAGATAGGGCCTCCCGGGCCATGTAAGGTACTTGAATTTTATTCTGGATGCAGTGGGAATCCTTTGCTTAAGACTAAAGGAGTGACATGATCTGACATACATAGTTTAAGAATTATTTTAGCTGTTGTGTGCAAAGTATATTTTTCAGTTAATCTAGGCAAGAGAAGATAGTGGCTTAAATAGGGTCTTAGTGATTAAGAGGGAGAAAACTGGAAAGATTTGGGATGTATTTAAAGAGATGGTACATAGAACTGGCTTCTAGAAACTATACGTGGGGAGAAGGCAAGGCAAAGAAGGATTCAAGGCTTGGGGTCCAAGAATGAGGAGGATAGTAGTGGGAGGTTGGTGGGACATGGATCAATTGTTCCATTTTGAACATGTAAAGTTGAGATGCCTATTAGATGCAACAGTTGTTGTTTTAAAACAATTGAATGAATGGCCTGTTGTAGAAAGCTATGGTAGGCTAGTCAGATTCCCTATTTGTGGTATGTGCACTAAGGAACTGGAGAGAGGGAGGGAGTTGCAGATGAGCCAAAGCCAAAATTATAAGGAAGCAGAAACTGAATCAAAAAGGAAGCCAGCTGGAGGAAGGAAAGTATCAGATCAAAAGAGTTAAATACATCTCGAGGAGTCGTCAGTGTACATGGCCCGAGAGGGAGATGTGAGGTGAGTTGTTGCTCCCTAGACCTGCCTCTACTTTCTTACTTTCTAGTTCTGCCCATAGGTACCCTTCCAAAAATATGCTGTTTTCTTGATGTAATTTAGGTGGGTTGCTGTTTCTTTCCGATGAACTAACCTAGTTGAAATAAATAACTCAACACACTGAGGACCACAAAGATGAGTCATGTAAAGTCACTGTCCTCAATGAGTTCACAGCCCAGGAAAGAAGATAATAATGCAAAGAACAGTTATGTAAAGTCCAAATGGAATGCTAAGGGTGTTAAAACGTTATTTATCTGCCATTTAGTATTACATGTTCTTTTATAAGCAAACAAAAAATTAAATGTACAAGTTGTCTGTTGGAATCTGCATCAAGTAATAGAAACTGCAAATGATGATTTCTAGTAGGAAATACATGGCATTATATAAGGTTCCCAGATTTTGATCATGGGTTTTACCAAATGTGCATCCCACCTGGACTATTATTTACTTAATGTTTTCATGTAGTTAAACTCACTTTTGTAACTTAAATACATACTGCTGCCTCATCCTAAGCAATAAAGCCCTGAAATAATGGTTTGTTTGCTATTTACATAGTTTTCTAATATTCATAAAAATAAATACAGACTATGAAAATAGAGAGCCGACCTGCATGTGGCTAAAATCATACTACAACCACCAGGGCTACAAGTACCAGATTTTTGGAAACAGTGACATAGAGAGGAAAGCACTAGACTCAAATTTACAAGATCTGACTTTGAACTTGGCTCCTTAACCAAGAAGCTACTGTGCAGTTCTGGGCAAATCAGTCTCTTTTTCCCTCAGCAATAAAAGGATTGTATACCTTCCCTGCCCATCTTACAAAGTGATTATAGGGATCACATAAGCCAGGGTATGTCCAGATGCTTTGCAAAAGACAAAGTGCCTAACAAATTGCAGTGCTTATTGAGAATGTAGTTGTGGCCCATAATGATTGTACCTGTGGGTTCCTAATGTAAGTGCCACTTGGGCAAAGCTGGCATTTAAAAACCAAAACGAATATTTTCTCCTCTAAGCTGTGCTCCAGAATCCTCCAGCTCTTAAAACTTGTCTTCACTTATTATCAGAACCACACAATTTGGACTGTGCTCAAAACAATTTTCACTTATTTCTAGCAAGCAAGCCTTGTCTTCCCAAGGGTATGAGGGAGCCCCCAGAGAAGGTACCTTCTTTGATCAAATGAGTTCATTGTAAATAGACTGTCCCTTACAGTGTACGGCGTGGCATGAGCAAAGATTTAGTGCCCCTTTTTGGCTACAGTCTTTGTATGAGATAATAAAGCTCTCTGAATCTATTTCCTAATTTGTAAAATGGAAATAATAATCCCTATTTTGCAAGGGTTTTGTGAATTTTAGTGAAATAATGACAGTTAATTGTTTAATATAGTGCCTGAGCCATAGACAGCTCTAAATAAATATCAGCCACTATTATTTTACTGCATGAAGGATGAGAATTGCTATTCACATTGGTGACATCTATTAGGAGTCTATGATTCCAAGTATCTTAGTACCCATCTCTTAGAGTTATTGTGAGAAATAAATCGAAGTTCTCACATGTAAACGGTGTCTGGCACGTGATAAGTGCTTAATAAACGTAAGCCTTTGCTGTCCGCATCAGCTTTTGTTATCTCAGTGTTTATTACAGTACATCGTATTTTGGATAAAGCAGGTTCGATGACAGGATTCTTAGTTGTAGAAAATTCTCTGTTAAATCGGAATTGATTGTCTGTGTTGTTGTCTCTGTTCCATTGTTCAGAAAATACTATAGGAGTTTAGCATAGTGTTAGAGAATAATAGATGTTCAAAAGATACTACATGAGAAACAGGAGAGATTAGCGTCTGGTTTGATTTGAATACCTAAATCTCTTTATTGATAAGAATCTAGACTTGTGCTATTATACACTAGCTATGTGTGGCCACAAGCCCATGAAGTGTGGCTAGTCTGAAAAGAGATATGCTGTAAAGTATGAAATGCATACTAAATTTCAAAGACTTAGTGTGAAAAAAAATTTTTTAATTTCATTAATAATGTTTTATATTGATTAGACATTGACATAGTAATATTCGGGGTATATTGGTTTAAATAGATTATTTCAACTCATTTTACCTGTTTCTTTTTACTTTTATAATGGGGCTACTAGAAAATTTTAAATTAAACCTGTGGCTCCCATTGTGGTTTGCATTATATTTCTATTAGACAGCACTAATCTAAGCCATTTCATAGTTCAAATGTTGACAAAATATCATGGCCCATCTTACAGTAGCAAAGTTTTTTCAGAATTTTAATGTAAACTATTTTTGTAATAGTTTTTATCTGTTGAAACCACTTTCTAAACTTATTGTTTTATAGCAAGCCACGATTTTAAGTGGGTAGAGTTTGGCCATCTAGTTCTGTTATTTGTTTATATCTTAGTGTACAGTATTTAAAATGCATTACATTGTAACATAAAATTTAACATAGTTGTTTCCACTGAATGAAAGAGTTGAGAAAGCGACAGTTTACCTTAAAATTAACAAAATAGCAAACACAAAAATGTCTAATGTTATAATTAATGTTATAAATAATCTTGAGGGGGAGTCAGTGGCTGAAATTAGGGGATGAGTCTGAAAACAGTGATGGATTGTTTAAATATCAATAGTATTTTGATTAATTTATAACAGTAAAATACTTTCAGTTGTGCCATTATGCCCAGCAATAATGTAGGTTATTGATTACCATGTCCTACACAATATACCGTATTAATTTGTGAATCCAGTGGGTTTTTACTGAAAATAATCTTATATAACATGCACATTCCCAAATCTCCATCAAGTAGACAGTATGTATAACAGGGTGACCTTTTAATGAGTCAATTTAGTTCACTTTTGAAATGAAAACATTTTATAAAATAATGTGTTGATAACTTTTAAAATCTTATATGGATGCACATGTTTTGGCCACGTGTAGGTCTGGGTATTCGAGCTTTGGAGAAGGTTCTAAATGAAGAGCCCTTGTCAGCTAAGGGCAGAGAGAAACTGCTTTGCTTTATGGAGATCTTCTTAACTACATTCCAGAACCGTTCTGAAGCACCCAAAGTAACTTCCTGTAAAGAGGTATTAAGCACCAACTTGCTTTAGCTTAGAATTCATAACTCACAAAATAAAACAAGTGGAACATCACTGATTCTGTAATCCCGTCCCCTGCACCTTCCTCCTTTGTTCTACAGGATTTTAACAATATACCCGTCTCCAAACTTACAAATGATTTCCTTTTCCAAAGTTCATCTCCAAGGAATGACCAGGAGCTTTTCAAAGCAAGGTTGAGGGTTGGGTATAGAGCAGAACCAGTCATTTGAATACACAGGTTACTTGTATGTCTGCTTTGTAGCTTGAAATGTGTCTGCATTAAATACTTTATATCTGTAGAAAAAAGTTAATCCGTAGAGTAAAGGCCATTTCTACGATAGCATGCTTACATTGTAACATGGTTTAGATATAAGACAGACATTTTAATCTCCCCTCACCCTACTAGGAAAGCATGGTTTTATGGGTTCTCAATAGCTCACGTCTTATGCAAATTACTCTACTCCACTTGGCTCTCAGTTTCAGTGAACAGCATTCCAGCAGTGAGAGGTGTTCAGTCAATGACAGTAATGTCTTGTAAGGGACCTTCTTTGTAGACCTTTCTATTGATTTTTATATTTTCACGTCCCCGAAGATTTCATCCCTGAACTGAAACCTCTATCCATCAATAAATGCATCTCCATCTGTTGTTCTGGGCTTAACTTGTCATTCCTTCTGGAGATTAACACAGCACAGAGATTATTCCTGTGCATATTGTGTCCTCAGACTTAGCCCCTGATCTCTCCCTTCCTTCCTCCCTCCCTTCCTTCCTCCCTCCCTCCCTTTCTCGCTTCCTCCTTTCCTCCCTCCCTCCTTCCATCTGTGTTTTTTCCTCTTCCTGACTGAGCCTTGTAGAGCAAATCTGTGAAAGGAATTGTTGGCTGGACATGGGCCCCAGTACCCTGAGGAGGCAGTGGGACAGGCCTGAGGTGGCTGATGGAGGAGACATGCATCTTTCCAAGTTTGCAATTCCTACTTCTCAACAATGTGCCCCCAATGCAAGTACTTACCAATTGCATGCCACGAAATTCCCCGAATGTCCCTTCTGAAATATTTTGAGAAAAACCTCTTTGCCTCACTAGGTAGATAAGTTTGGCCAGTGATACCCAAAGGGATTTTTGAGAAACATTAGCCCTATGAAATGCTCTTCAAAGAAGGATTCACACTGTCTCAAAGAAATATCTGTCCTTCCATGTTCATTGCCCCATTACTCACAATAGCCAAGACATGGAAACATCAACAAATGAATGGATAAAGAAAAAATATATATGTATATCACATTCATATATATGTGCACATATATTTATATATCACATAGATATATTGATATGTATGTATAAATATATGCAATGGAATATTATTCAGCCATAAAAAAGAAAGAAGTCTTGCCATTTGCAACAATATGGGTGGACCTCGAGGGCATTATGCTAAGGGAAATAAATCAGACAGAGAAAGAAAGATACTATATGATCTCACTTAAGTGTGGAATCTAAAAATGCCAAACTCAGAAACAGAGAGTAGGAGGGTGGTTGCCTGGGCGGGGGGGTCAGGTAAACAGGGAGATGCTGGTCAAAGGATACAAACTTGCAGTTGTAAGATGAGTGGGTTCTGGGGATCTAATGGACAGCATGGTGACTATAGTCAACAGTACTGCATTCTGTACTTCAAAGTTGCTAAGATCTTAAATATTCTCACCACACACACACAAAAAGGTAATTATGCGAGGTGATGGAGGTGTTAACTAACGTTACTGTGCTAATCATTTTGCAATATATACCTGTATCAAATCGTCACGCTGGGGCTTCCCTGGTGGCGCAGTGGTTAAGAATTCGCCTGCCAATGCAGGGGACACGGGTTCGAGCCCTGGTCCGGGAAGATCCCACATGCCGCAGAGCAACTAAGCTCGTGTGCCACAGCTACTGAGCCTGTGCTCTAGAGCCCGCGAGCCACAACTACTGAGCCCAAGTGCCACAACTACTGAAGCCCATGCGCCTAGAGCCCGTGCTCCACAACAAGAGAAGCCACCGCAATGAGAAGCCCGCGCACCGCAGTGAAGAGTAGCCCCCGCTCGCCGCAATTAGAGAAAGCCCGCACACAGCAACGAAGACCCAACACAGCCAAAAATAAATAAATAAAACAAATTTATTTGAAAAAAAAATCATCACGCTGTACACCTTAAATTTACACAATGTTATGTATCAATTATATCTCAATAATGCTAGAAAAATAAATAAATAATAATGAAAAACTGGGGGAAAAAATTTAAATGTTGAGAAACACCATTTACTGGCCCCCTTCACAGTGCACATTGGAATAGTACACTGTGTACATCTGTTTATCTCTGTTAACCCAGCATCTCCCTAACTCATTTGATCATAAAACCTTGTTTTAAAATATAACATCGGGGCTTCCCTGGTGGTGCAGTGGTTGAGAATCCGCCTGCCAGTGCGGGGGGCACGGGTTCGAGCCCTGGTCTGGGAGGATCCCACATGCCGCGGAGCAACTGGGCCCGTGAGCCACAATTACTGAGCCTGCGCGTCTGGAGCCTGTGCTCCGCAACAAGAGAGGCCACGATAGTGAGAGGCCCGCACACCGCGATGAAGAGTGGCCCCCGCTCGCCACACCTAGAGAAGGCCCTGGCACAGAAACGAAGACCCAACACAGCCAAAAATAAATAAATTAATTAATTAATTAAAAAAAAATACAACATCTATTAACATCACATAACTAGACTTCCCCAGAACACACTTTGGAAATCTTGAGTTAGATATTAGTGAATTTTCATTCCAGCTGCAAAAGAAGAGCTATATCTCTTAAAAGGATCATTTAAAAATAAAAATTAAAAACTTCCATGCTGCCTCAGACCCATACTCTTTCCATTTTATGGATCTGTCTTTGATGGGGATGGAAATGATGTTCTATGGGTTAACACATTCAAATCTATGTTGTCCATTCATTAATCAGTGTGTTATATTGAGTACTAACTCTGCCGGCCTGACTTAGTGGCGATGCTGAGAGAGGTGGATAAAGATCCAAGGACTGCTAAGTGTCTGATGTGACAAAAGCGTTGGTCAAATGCAAATGGAGGGAGAAGAAGGGGTCAAGGATGTCTCCTGTAATTTTATCTTGGGTGGCCAAGTAATTAGCAAATTATAAATTGGAGGTGTGTCTTAATCATCCTCCATTTTCCTTGATTGTAAATAGACAGTTCATAAGTATATGGCCAGACAAAATTTACTAATGAGTGAAGGTCCCAGTCTTATGCCCCAACACCTCGCCCGTGAAAAAGCTCTAGGCTTTACAGCTTTGCTTCCTCCCTTCCCCTACTCTGAAGAGAAAGTACAGAATCTAAATAGTGACCAAGATGGGGGAATAAGACAACATGGATGAACTTGAGCTCTTCTGAGGCAGTCAAATAAACATCTCCCAAGAATAAGAGAGGATTGGGATTTGTATTAGGAGTTGCTGTTGTAGAACCTATTTAATGTTTAAGAGAATCACGTGCAATGACTGAGATTCTAAGTAAGCTACTCTGTTATATATGACAGTTCACGAGCACTGGGCTATGAGATCCTTGGCTTCATAGATAATGGGCCCATTTCAAGGAGGCTGCAAACTCAAATACCAGCAGTGCCAGGCAGGTACCATCGATGATGAAGTGGACAGAGTATAAAAACACCGCAGTGCAAGAGGAATGGAGAAACAGCCACTGTCACTCAGGTCTAAGAAGAACCACCTCAGAAATGATGGGATCCTCACTGACAGATGCTAAAAACGGTCCAGGAAAGTTTGAGGAGAAACTGGATATTTGCCTAATTTCAAATATCTCTCCTAAGATACTTATAAAAGATATTTATAAATTACGAAATACTAAACTTCACAGTGGAGAAACCCAGCAGACACCACCTTAACCAAGTTTAACATCACCAGAAATAAGATAACATTGACATCATGGACCCCATGATAAGATGCACTGGAATCACAAAACTGCTTCTGTGGCCTTCTTGGTACAAATGCGTAGCTTCAATCTAATCATGAGGAAAAAGTAGGCAAACCCAGAATCAGGCATTCTGTGAAATAATTGACTAGTAATTATCAGAAGTGCCACAGTCATAAGACCGGGAGAAACTAGAAACTCACCAATTGAAGAAGACTAAAGAGGCATAATAATTAAATGCAATGTGGGATCCTGGATCATGTCCTGGGACAGAAAAGGGGCATTAAGAGGAAAACAGTTGCAATTTGAATAAGGTCTATAGTTTAGTTAAAAATATTCAGATATTAACATTAGGGGAAAGTGGAGGAAGGATATACATGAACTCTTTATGCTATTTTTTGCAAATTTTCTATCAGTCTAAAATTAGTTTAAAAAATAAGCATAGCAGGAAAATAAAGAAAAAGAAATGATGGGATTCAGAAACTCCAACATCACACTAACCTATAGAAATATAGTGTGAGCTGTGAATATGAGTCACATATGTCATTTGAAATTTTCTAGGAGCAAGTTAAAGAAAGCAAAAAAAGATTGGGGAGATGAATTTTAGTAAGCTAACTCAATATATCAAAAATATTATCATTTCAACATATAATCAATATAGAAAATTACTGAGATCTTTTATATTCTTTCTTGCTCTAAGTCTTCAAGAGCCAGTCTCAATTCAGACTAGCTGCCTCTCCAGTTCTCAATAGCCTCATGTGGTTAGTGGCTACCATATTGAACAACACACATCTACCACCATCAAGACACATTCTGTTTGCATCTTTTATTATTTCTGCTTCTTCCTATGAGTGCTTTGTTCTTTCCTACTATAGACTCCTCCTTCCTTCCCTCACTTATGAGAATTTGTATGTTCCAGACATTATTCTATGCACAAAACTGACAAAAATTTCCAACTTCCTGGAGCACCCATTCTTGAGGGAGTGATTGACATAAACAGTAGCTATAGTAAATAAGTAAATTATACAGTAATTAGAAGATAGTAAGTGCTATGGAGTGAGGGTGTGAGGGGCACAGAGCTGAGTAAGGTGACTCAGATATGCTGGGGGTAGGAAAGCTAAAAGAGGCAAGACCTAAAAATCAAACCCAGATCACCTATGACTTCATTCTGGTGCTTTCCATTCTTTAATTTCAACAGACAATTTTGAATGGAAAGAATAATGGGAAAGTAAAAACAATGTTCTGCTTTGACTTATTTAGTACTTAATAAGGTCAAGTGCAGCTCCGTCATAGAGGGCAACACCTGACTGCCATTTTCAATGTCTGGTTTAAAGGAGGTGATAGCATTCTGAACAGCCAGCCCTCCAGCTAACCGAAGCAGAAATATGCAGGAGCTATCTTATAAGGACTAGGATATCTCAGCAGAAAATGGAGGGTTTTGAAATTATACAGCCCACTGCTATTTCTTGACATGAGTCCAGAAAGGTTTGATCTTTCTTGCCCTGAAATTTGAATAATTACCTACAGCCTGGTGAATTTAACGTATTTGAAAAACTGATTTCTTCTCTCTAGAGGATTGTGAATTTTGTTTACTCTTCTTGTGATGGAGTATGAGATTCATTGTTTTTTTAAACTTTTGGTCAATAATAGTTACTCATTGAAATACCTTCCAATCGCAGTTCTTTCTGCTCTGGGATGTGAGAAAAGAGTGGCTGCCAGAAATGTGTACAAGGAATCCTGCAACCTCTGCTTTTCAGAGTCTGAGATACCTTAAAGAAGTTAAAAGAAAGGAGGTGCAACAGAAAGAAAAAGAAAGAGAGAGAGAGAGAGGGAATTTGTCCTATGTTGTGTGTGTATTTTTCCTGCATCCGATTATGTGAGGTGCCTGTTGGAATGGAGAGTCTTGGACCTAGCCCCAGATCTCTAGATTCCAAATCTTTGGAAGATGGAGCCTGAGAATCTGGGTGGTTCATAAGGTTCCTAAGTGATTCTTATGCCCACTGGGTATTGAGAACCATAGATCCTGGTGCCAGAAAGGCCCAGATTTGAATCCTGATGCCTCTGCTTACTGGCTGGGGTGCTCAGAGGGTCTCTTCTAAGGAAGGGACACTGCACTGCCCCCCTGCGTGTAGGATTCTCTGTCTATCAGGCTTTGTAACAAGAAGACCAGGGAATTTGGATCCAGCATACTAACTCCCACTGTGCTGGGTCCAGCAGGAGAATTCTTCAGATCTCTTAATTGTGACATTTTAACAAACTATTCTGTTCCCATTTTTTAATGCAGCTGGCATAGAGGCTGCTTTTGTCCCTTTGTTTTGCTAAGGGGAATGCACGCATTTGTTTCTGCTCCTTTTCTTTTCACTTGTATTCCTATAATGCACGTATTTATAGTCCAAGGAGGCAAGAAAGAGAACTAGGACAGACTTGTGTTTTCAAGGCCTGCCATGTGGACCTGGGCAGGGACATGTCAGGCCTCCAAAAATGAGCCAGTAAGTTCTTTGTTTGCGCTCTGGGCATAGCCCTTTTATCATCTGTGGTCCCATCTAAATAGCTTTTCTTAAGGGATAAAGCATATTATCAGGGCCTAAGAAATAACTTGTAATTACAGGCTCTCGAATGGACTCAGGTACTGTTTAAAAGCACCAGATGAAAGAGAAACTTATGAGGATTTTGCTCTTTAACTAGGCCTTGGATCCCCGGATGAACTTACTTTTTATGTTACAGTCTCGTATTTTTACTTCATTTTTAAAATTACAAAAGTAATAGATGCTCATTGTACAATATTCAAATAATACAGATCTATTAAGTAAAAAATGAAAGCTCCCGGGACTTCCCTGGCAGTCCAGTGGTTAAGACTCTGTGCTTCCACTGCAGAGGGCATGGGTTCAATCGCTGGTCGGGGAACTAGGATCCTGCATGCCGTGCAGCGCGGCCAAAAACAATAAAATAAAAGCTACCACATACCAACCACTTCAATTCTATTTTCTGCTATTTTTCTAGACATATATAAACATATATGATTAACACACACAAGAGTAATTAGGACTCTTTAAAGTGTAAATGAGACCAGCCCAATTCAAAAAATTTTTGAGAAATAGGAGAAATCTCTTGGCTTACATAATCATACTTAATTGAGATGAATAAGCTTCAAGAATGGCCAGATCCAGGGTGTCCAACAGGCTAGTCTTTCTTTCTCTCATCTCTCTCTCTCTCTCTCTCTCTCAGCGTGTCCTCTTTCTGTGCATCTGCCTCATTTTCCCCCCTCACTTAGCTTTCCCCAGGTGTTGGGGAGGATAGCTTTCTGCAGACCTGGATTTGCTCTAGATTCAAGACAAAATAATGCCCCTTCTCCCTGCAAAAATGTGGACATCCTAATCCCCAGAACCTGTAAATATGTTGTCTTAACATGGCAAAGGAGAATTAAAGTTGCAGATGGAATTAAAGTTGTTCATCAACTGACCTTTGAAGATGGAAGAGTGGGGCTGTGAGCCAAGGAAGTGGATGCCTCTGGAAGCTGGAAAAGGCAAGGAAATGGATCCCCCCCGGCCCGCCTCAGATCCTCCAGAAGGGAACACAGCTCTACTGACACCTTGAGACTTGTGTCGTATTTCTGATCTACATAATGATAAGATAATAAATTTGTGTTCTTTTAAGCCACCAAGTTTGTGCTAATTTGTTCTAGCAGCTGGAGAGACCTAATATAGGGCCCAAAAGGCAAGAGACTTTTTCTCCTCAGAATCAAAATTTTAAAAAATCCTTGGAAGGCTTCTGAGTAGCCTAGCGTGGTTTTCAGCCAACCTCCATCCCTGTCACCATGGTCAACAGCATCGGATACTATAATTGTCTAGATCTGATTACTCTTTATGGCAGGGAAAGGGGATCAAGAGGCTGTGATTGGCAGCCCTTCTCAGAATCACATAACTGACATGGGAACAGAGCAATTCCCCCAAAGGAGGATTGTGTGGGTTTGTTGTTTATAGTCTGCTTTTTAGAATGGGTTTGTGACATATATTTTGTTCTATAATTTGCTTAATTCTCTTTACAACATATTTTGGGGATATTTTCATTTCAATTTATACAAATCCTACTTTGTTCTTTTTAGTAGCTGCCTGGTATTCCATTGGGTAGATGAACCAAACTTATTCAACCGTGTTTCCTGTTGATGGACATTTAGGATGTTTCCAATCTTTGCTTCCAAAGAAGACTGAATGTTGTGTCCTTCGATATATCTCTGTGCATGGCATAGGACTTGCTTTTGATTTTTTCCTAAACATTGGTAATGTGAGGGTGCAATGGAGAATAGAACAAGGATAGGCATAGTGGGTTGAATAGTGGCCCCCCCCCCAAATATGTGCAAGTCTGAACCCTCAGTACTTGTGAATGTGACCTTATTTGGAAACAAGGTCGTTGCAGATGTAATTAAGTTAAGGGTCTTGAGATGAGATCATTCTAGATTTAGGGTGGGCCCTAAATCCAATGACGAGTGTCCTTATTAAATACAGAAAAAGAGAGCACACAGAGACACAGGAGAAGGCCATGTGAAGATGGAGGCTGAGATTGAAATGATGCCTCTGCAAGCCAAGGAATGCTAAGAATTACCAACAGCCACCAGAAGCTAGGGGAGAGACATGGTATAGACTCTCCCCCAGAGCCTCTAGAAGGAAACAACCCTGCTGACACCTGACTTCTGATTTCTGGCCCTCAGAATTGTGACAGAATAAATTTCTGTTATTTTAAGCCACCCAGTTAATGGCAATTTGTTATGGCAGCCCTAGGAAACTAAAACACAGGTTGTGAAAGCAACTGGTTCTCCTGCCCTCCTCCGTTTGGCTTGTGGCCAGCTGTCAATCATCTGGGAAGACAGAGGAATGTTAGGTCAGATCACAAAAGCCATATAGCACACAGGAGTCACTTCAGTGTCCATTTCTGTGAATGTGCTTTGTGATTTTTATCTTCTAGTGCCATTTTGCTTAAACAAATGATGAAATTAGTATATACTTCAGAGTCAGCTCCCAGTGGATATATGGAAGAGAGGCAGACCCAGTGTGAAATGAGAGACAAAGCAAAGTGAAGGCTTAGGCAGAATCCTCTCCGGTGATCTGTAGCATCATAGATTTTTAGTGGTTGTGCATAAGAGGAATGAATAAGTAGACAAAGGAAGGAAGGAAGGAAGGGAGGAAGGAAGAAAGGAAGGAAGGGAAGAAGGAAGGAAGGAGGGGGGAAGGAGGAAAAAAGACAGATAAAGTAGACCATGATATGACCAGTGGAGACCTTTGAATGCCCCCTTTCAATCAATGCCCTGTAGGGCATTAAGCCCTTTATATTTAATTCACAAACGGCTGAAAATGCTCAGAATGTGCTTGGTGTCCACTACGATGACACAAGCTGGCCATGCCTCCACTCTCACCACCCTCACTGTTTCAAGTCAAATATTGAAATGCAGTGAACAATATCCCAAGCAGAGAGCTAGGAATCTGATTCTTTTTGATCAGTAAAGCACTAAAAACAAAACCAAAAAAAAAAGGCAATAACGCATACAGGTATAATCACAGTACACAGGTATATTTACTGCATTGGACTTTTTGTCATCTGACTTCTGACATATGTGAATTACCGTTGGGCCAGGAAGCTCATACTTGGTAATTGGCGGCTGTATTTTAACTGCAGGCTTGAATGTTTTGGGGGAAAAAAAAAAAGGAAGAGCAGATGTTGAGATGCCTGTTTTGGGGATGTGTAGTGTATCACTGCCTGTCCTTAAACCTGCTGAAGGAGACAGAGTAAGTCATGGAAAATCATGGAAAATGGAGCAAAACTCTAAAGAAATCTCTGCTTATGGTAACTGCTGGACCGTAGTATAATGCCTTCCTTTGGCTTTCGGCTTTTCAGCACACGCATGGCCTTGGCTTCTGCCACTCCCTCTTCTGGATTTTCCTCCCCTCATCAAGGCCCATTGCAAAATCTACCTCTCGTCTTCCTACCCTGGATAGAACTTCGAGGGAACAGATCACAGATCTTATTAAATTGGAATAATTGATATTTATTGTAGGATAAAGCCACTGGGGACCAGTAATTGAGTGAGAATGTAAACCCGTGTTAATAAGAATTGGGGGACTTCCCTGGTGGCGCAGTGGTTAAGAATCCGCCTGCCAATGCAGGGGACACGGGTTCGATCCCTGGTCTGGGAAGATCCCACATGCCGCGGAGCAACTAAGCCCATGCGCCACAACTACTGAGCCTGCACTCTAGAGCCCACGTGCCACAACTACTGAGCCCACGTGCCACATCTACCAAAGCCCGTGAGCCTAGAGCCTGTGCTCCGCAACAAGAGAAGCCACCGTAATGAGAAGCCCGCGCACCGCAACGAAGAGTAGTCCCCGCTCGCCACGCTAGAGAAAGCCCGCACGCAGCAACGAAGACCCAACGCAGCCAAAAATAAATAAATACAATAAAGAAATTTATTTTTAAAAAAATAAGAATTGGACCAACCAAGAACTGCAGAGTCCCAAATGAGCATTTTTCTATTTCAGCATTTCCTTGAGCTCCTGATGAATAACCTTCTGCTTTTAGGATGACTTACTCTTTTGATAGCCTCTGATGTGCTTGTTTTCTCTGTGCATTTAAATTGGGTCATGGGGCAGGAGCCGGCCGTGCTCTAAAGCTTCCCCCAAGAACATGGGTCTGTGATGTGTGTTTAATGTTTTCCCTGTAACAGAGAGAAATGTCGTCGGTAATTCTTATTGGCAGGCCCAATGTTTAAAGCTTTTGGAATTATCTGAGTCGCAGTGTCGCAGGAATCGTTCTGCATTCAAATATTTACAAGGCATAATTAAATGGATTAATGATGTGGGGTTCTAGAAACAGTACGGTGGTGTTAAATTTTCCAGCAGCCTTCTACTAGTTTCATCATTCCTTTTTCCCCCCTTCTCTATCTTTTCGATTTATGATTTTTGCTTTCAGCCCTCTGTGAGCTTCTGATATCTCAGACTTTGCACTGAATTTCTCACTTGGCCCCTCTTGTTACTGCCCCTCTGTTAATTTCATCTCCTCAGTATCCAAAGGCCCCCTCCTGCTTCTTAGATTAAATCCTCCACTCTTGTCATTGTCTTCCTTGCTTTGCTTAGGTAACATCTGATACAGCTTTGAAGATGTGAGGTGCTGTCCCAGTGCTAAGTGGGATGGTTCTAATTATTATCTTGAAGCCTTGCATCACCATATTCTCTTTCTCTCTCATTGTTTTCTCTCTCTTAGTCATCTGGGTATGAATAATGAACACAATGTTTCCTTAAGTGGAAGAATGGAAATATAGTTGAGTTCTTTTTCCCAGGTTGCCTGTTAGCAGAAATTGAGGCATATCCATGTGCTTTTGGCCTGGGAAAACGAAAAGGGAAGATTGAGACACTAGAATGTGTATTGTGAATGATCACAGTCTTAGAGATTTTTTAAATGACTTCTGTTTTTATTACAAAACCAACAAAAAATTGTTGTAGAGAATTTGGATAATTCAGAAAAGCACACAGATGAGAAGACATGTGACATGAGTTTTCATCTTGCAAATTTTGTGTGTATAATATATACTATCGTCATATTAATCTATTTTCACACACAAAATAGGGTCAACCTGAACATAATGTTTTCTAACTTACGCTTAAACTTAATGCACTGTGAACATTTAAATTACATTTTTTTCCCATCATCATGACCACAGGCCCCCCTCTTATACAGATGGACCACAACTTATTTAACCAGTTCCCACAGGTGAACAATTAGTTGGTTTCCAATCATCAACTAGTCCAGCAATTAATTGGACTAAAATAAACAATGCTGCAATCAGCATCCTTTATACATAGCCAGCATAGTTTTTTAAAAATAATTATTTCTTCAACAAAAATTTCTGAAGTTAGATTTGCTGTTCAAAGGATATAAAAGTTTAGTAAGCATTGGCTATTTAGAAAGACACCCAGAAAATGGTACTAACTCAAGCTGCCCAAGTTGGATGGGTTAGAAAAGGACACCCCACGTCAGAGTGTCTCTTTCCTGGTCTTTCCTTAGCTTAGTACTGGAAAAGCATTAAAGGATGTAAAAACTGCCTCTCCTACTGTAGACATCAAGGATATAGCATCCCTTTTTCTTTATTATAGAAAAAAAGCTAAGGAAAGGAAAGACCATCTAACACTGGATTGGTCTTCTTTCTGGATGAACATGCTTTGGAAATATCACTTGGATTCTTAGAATGGTTCTAAAGAATGGTCCAGGGCTCCTCATGACTCATCAGCAAGGTCCTGTATCCCTAGGACATCAGTTGTATCAGAGGCAAATTCATGTTTAAAGAACCGCCCACTGGAAGCAGTTACACTGGTTTTAGGCCAAATCAGAAGAGAAATTGTAAAGAAGGAAGAAGGAATATTAATGCTTAGTGACCACCTATACAGTGCTGACATTGTTTTCTCTTGACAATCTTATAAGATAGTGAAGTTTCACCTTCATTTTGTAGTTGAACTAGATTCAAATCCATCTCTACCTGATGCCAAAGACCATGGTCTTTACTCCGCTCTATAACTCAGTTTTGTAGTTTAACTACTCAGAGCAGAGTTCCAAAAGCCATGAAGAGTCTGCCTCTCACTTAGCTCTATTTATGTTCTGTCAATTTTTTCTTTCTCTTTAAATATCAATTTGGTACACATTTGGCTTTCCAAGTGTTAGAAAGCAACATTTCTCTTGTTTTACTTGTAGGTCATGTTTTCACTAGAATCCTTGATGTATTATTCTTTTTTCTCTTTGCCTAAAAATGTAATATAAATTCATGAAGGCTTTGAATAGTGTTATATATGGGATGTCATTTAACCTGCCTTGCAAAGTCTGTTTATCAGAGCAAGAACTACTTGTTGGAGGATGTTAACGTCCTGAGTCAAAGGAAAAATAAGCTGTGGGTTAGAGTGATTTTTCTACATATGTATTGACTGAATGCTTAAGGAGAATTCTGACATCTCTAGCCGCAGATGGTTTAGGAACCAAACAGTGAACTAGACAAGCTTGTATCCATAAACTGAGGACTCTAGCAAAGATGAGGACAATATAGCGTAGGGGTTATCAGCACAGATTGACAGCTTTGGAACTGATCTTACCTCTAAGTCTCATTTTCCTTTTCTGTATAATGGGGATAGTAAGGTTTACTTGGAGAATCATCCTAGTGGTTAAATGAGTTCATGTGCTTTCAAGTGCTTAGTAGGGTGAGATCAAACCTGAGTTTGATCTCAGTGGATGATCATGGAGGAAAAGATATTTTAAGAAACAGAAAAAAATCATACACTAAGTGAATCTGTACTGGAAAAGCATTAAAGGGATGTAAAAACTGCCTCTCCTAATGTGGACATCAAGGATATAGCATCCCTTTTTCTTTATTATAGAAAAAAAGTACTGTGAAAAGCCCAGAGTTACTTCATAACTTAATTTATTTAATTACAGGAGAAATTCTTAACTTCTTTTGGAACCTTGTTCCCTCCTCCCCTCACCCAATTTGAGAATCTGATGAAGCTTTGAATTCTCCATAGAAATGTACACATTCACATCATATTTTGCAACTTCGGGGGCACCAATCTATTCCAGGTTAAAATTGCCCCCAAACATAGAGGTTGTAGACACATTTTCATTTATCTGAACAGGGTCAGAAGGGAGAGGGCTCTAGCTGGGAATACCCAACGCCAAAGCCAGAGTTTCTAATCATTGCTGTATGCTGGATACATTCTGTGCCCTTGAGCACTCATAATGTAGAAAAGAAGACAAATAGGGAAATGAATGAGCGCGGTGCAATGTGGCAAGAGTGACAATATGCACATATACTGAAAGGAATGACTTCATGATGCAGATTGAGGAGGGAGGGCTGCAAACAATATGATTTCACAAGTGCAGCAGTGGTCCCAGGGGCTTTCAGAGTCTTTGGAGATTCTGTGAACCATGTGGCATATATATTTCATCAAAATCAGAGTCCCAGATCACAGGTAACTCAAAGAATCACCCATGTCCTCTCCCACTAAGTCCATCCTCCTTCTCTATATGAGAGAGATGGAACAGGGGATATGGATGAATGGAAACTTATCAGGAGACATATCTTCATCTTTGCTTGATAAGTTTTACCTCACCTATATTATTCTATAATGTCTGGAATACCCACACCTTGAAATTCCTGAATTCTTGATTCGAAATATCTGGAGGAGGGAACAGACACACCGCTTCACCTGGCACACACAGCCTTGTTTATGGAGGCCTCTAGCTGTGTCCCAGGCCTGGAGGCCTGCTTGCTCAGCAAAGGGCTCTAACATGGACAAACAAGAAAAGGAAGGTACTAAGGAAATGCCCTGGCCATTCAGTGATGCTCAAGTGAGCATGGGAGCAAAATTAGAGCAGTTCTCTACTTTCAAGTGCATTGCTAACTCCATTTGCATTAGCCCATCACTACTAAGTATTTTCCTTTAGACACACCTAAATTCAAATCATAGCCCTACCACCTGCCAGCCTCAGACAAGCGACCTAACCTCTCTGAATACTGAGTTAACATGTATGAATGCCACCTGTATCTGTGGTCCTGTCCTAAGTGTTTTACATATGTGGACTCGGCCCACCCTCAAAACAACTCTATGAAGAAGGAATTATTATTACCATTGAATATTGCTCAGGATCACACAGCAAGTGGGCAGAGCTGGAAATGGAGCCCAAGCTATTCAGCCCCAAGGCTGGAACCCTCACTCCCAAGGCCATGGTGCCTCCAAGGGCCACAGGTCAATTTCAGCATTTGTGATAAAGGGACGATGCTGACCATTCTTCAGAGTAGTGGTTGGGTTAAACAAGACTGTTTTTGTCAATCACTGAATACTAGGGTCCCTGACCATAAAGGGAATCCTTCTGGGAGAATCCATAGGCATGGGAGAAATCAGGTTGGCCACAGAAAGTCACACACCGCTGACCACAGCAAGCCAACCCACTGTCTATATCAACAATGCTTTTTATCTGTTCTCTTTTTTTCATCTCGCCACCTTCTGTTCTCTTCTGCGCTACTCCCAAGTGACTGTTCAAATAGATGAAACTGATAGCATTTCATTTCCTTGTGGTCTTCATTCCTGGCTCCCGTGATCCTTCTTAGTGAACAAATGACTTGGCTTTTCTGAAACTGTCTGGGTGGATATGTTTCGTTTCAACTGCAATATGTTCTTTCAAAGGTGAATGATCAGAAACCATTGTCGGAAAGTCGAGAATGCACTCAGAGTCCGAGAGCCAATACAGTTTTGTTTGTTGCTTTAATTACTGTGTAGATGTGCTTAGGTTGTTTGGATTGCTGTTCTTGTTGAAGAGAATTGGAGGCACATAGCTAACTCTTCAATAAACGTTTCTGAGCCCTAGTTTTGTATATAATGCAGGTCTAGCACTAAGCAAAGAGAAAGGGACTTCCAGAGAGCTCAGACCTGGACCTAGTCTTTCGAGTGGGGCAGGGGGTAGGGGGTACATAACAGGAGAGAGAGCTACTGTCCATTAGAAGGGTAAAGGAATAGGCTGTGGTGGTTTACAGAGGAGAGAGATTGCGTCCATCTGGAATGATCACGGAAGGCTTCCTGAAGGTGGTGGCAACTGAATAGAACTTTGAAGGACATAAAGAATCTGGACTAGGATATGGTAAACCAGAAAGGATGAAGGACATTCCAGCTATGCAGAATGTATCTGGAGAGTAGCATATGATAAAGAGACTTTATGCAGGAGGTTAATTTTTATAAAGAAAAAAAACCTCATTTGCTGAGGTAATAAAGAGGGAATGAATCAAATTGACACCTCTGACTTCATTTCTTACCATTCTCCCCCGGTCCGCAATTCCTCCAATACAATACTGCCTCAGGGCCGTTCCCTCTGATCTGAACACTTTTCACAGATCTTTGCGGTCACTGACTATGACAAAATCCATGTTTGTTTCAAAGCACTTTACATACTGTCTTGTTTAATATTCTATGCCTGGCACAGGGAATCTCACATCTAGTGTGTTCCTATTCCCTGCCCACCCATGTATCTATATCACTTCAGAATACTAGTTTTTATGCAAGCCTAGGAAATTGAAATTCTTGATTTCTCCTTCTGTGAAAATGGAGGTGAAAATGCTTACTTCCCTTTAAGCAGTGGTTCTCAGCCTGAAGCACATAAGAATCACCCATGGACCTTTTGAAACCACAGATGCCCAGGTCTTAACACCAGACCAGTTAAGCCCGAACCTCTGCAGCTGAGACCCAGGCATTATCAGTATCTTGACAAAACTCTCCACATGGTTTTGGTGGACAGTCCTCACTGAGAACCTCTGCTTTAGAAGGAGAAGTCAAGGGCAGTGGCCTTTGCTGATGATATTTCTCTTCCCTGCTCACTCTGGCAGGGTGGGGTGAGTAGCAGTATCCAAAGCAAAGAGATGCAATCCGGAAGGCAGAAGCAATACACGTTTCCTTCATTCCACAAAGGATAAAGGTGTGTCTGCTGTGTGCCAGGTACTGTCCAAAAGGGATGAAGAGTGTAGGGAACCAGAGGGAAGGCAATGAACCCTTTGGGTCCCCTGAAATGCCCCCATCTCTTGGAGACAAGACTGCTGACTGCAGGGTTTGGTCATGAACCAAGAACGGTGTTCCAGTTAGGAGGCCGAAGGAGATTTCCCTCAGATCTTCACTGAACGAAAGGCATTGTTTCCCAGAGCACAGTAGCATGTTCTAGAATCTCCATCCCTTTATGAATCAGTCATTGCCTTAGTCCATGAGGCTTGACATGCTGTTGTTTTTGCTTCTGTCTCTGACCTCATTTCCTGGTGCTCCTCCCCTCCCTCAGTACACTCCAGCCACACTCCCCTCCTCCAGGACTTGAGATAAAATCCACCTCCATAGAGGCCTTGAGATACCATCAAGAGCGATTCCCTTCTCTGGACCATGATGTCTGCTCTTACCTGCACTCTTTAAGCCTCTGCTTCCATATAGTTGCCTGATTTGCTCTTCCCGGTCTCTGCTCAAGTATCACCTCCTCAGAGAGGCCCTTCCTGACCTCTTTATCTAAATAGTACCCTACTTCCTCTCCATCTCTTTGCCCTGCTTCATTTGCTTTATAGCTTTTATTGTGGTGTATTTACTGTTTGGCGGTTCATCTTCCATTTTCCCTGATAGAGTGTAAACCCAAAGAGCTGGGACTTGTTCATTGCCGTATCCCAGCTCCTAGTACAGTGCCCAGTACAGAGTGAATGCTCAGTAAATACTTGTCAAATGAGTGAATTCAATAAGGTTTTATTCTCATTGTATTCGTATGTATATTTATTTTCTATTAAAGGCAAGTGATACTAGACGTTTAATTCGAGGTAAATGGTCTACTTTTTAAATGAGTTAGTGTCAGGAGAAGAGGAATCAATTTAAAGAAAGATATTAAGTAAGTGGAAGCATAAGAGATCCACAGATGTGATATGACTCATGAGAGTGATGAGAATGACTGGCGTTTGGGAAACACTGGTCTAGAAGCAGATCGGGAAACAAAGAAAGAAGCACAAGCCGAGAAGTAAGGGGAATATCATCTAGTCATCCAAATCAGGATGCTGAATGATAAACTGCCTACCTGCAACTGCAATCTCTTGCAGTGTTGAGGTACAATTCATCTGGCCTTTACTGAACATCAGCTATGAGCTCAGTGTGACCGGGGGGTAAGTGAGATATAGAATCCAATCCCATTTTCAAAGGTGAACCTCGGAGATAGCCATGAGCACTATGACAGTAGAAATCAAAATGGGATCAATGCTATACGAAAGGGCCAAAGAGACCACAGAAGGGTAGCATTTGTTTCTTTGGAGGTAATCAGGAAACCCTTCTCTGAAGAGGAGAAATTTGCATGGGGCCTTGAAGAATGGGTAAGATCTCAATAGGCAGAAATGGGGACCAAGGCATTCTGGACAGAGGGAACACCAGGCAGAATAGCAGCAAATAATATAGGGAAATGAGCTCACAGGGCACAGTGAAAAAAATATCTATGGGGGGCTGCTTGGAGAGCCCTGACCAGGCGGGGCTTGGGTCAGCGGTGCTGGCCGGGGTTTGCTGTTGAGGCCTGGTCTCCGCCACTGGGCCCAGGAAGATGGTGCTGGGTGGTTGCCCGGTGAGTGAGTTGCTTCTCTGCGGCCAGGCGGCTTTGCTGACGGGGAATCTCCTTCTGCTGCATTGTGTCTCTCGGAGCCACTGGCACAACAGTACCGCCGAGCCCGAGCCCACCTCCACTGGCGCCACCCGCCGGCTCTGCGAGCTGGGACTAGGGTGACCCCACTCTCCAGTCATCCTTTGCTCTTACCGACCCGATGAATTTATAGAGTGTGAAGACCCAGTGGACCATGTTGGAAATGCAGCGGCATCCCAGGAACTTGGTTATGGCTGTCTCAAGTTCGGTGGTCAGGCCTACAGTGATGTGGAACACACCTCCGTCCAATGCCGCGCCCTGGACGGAATCGAATGTGCCAGTCCTAGGACCTTCCTACGAGAGAATAAACCTTGTATAAAGTGTACTGGACAGTACTTCATAAGCACTTCGCTCGACTCCTTCTTCCTGGGATGTTCTGGAGTAGGTCGTTTCTGTCTGAGACACGCTGGCAGAGCAGTAGGGAAGCTCTTGACACTTGGAGGACTTGGGATTTGGTGGTTTGTTGACCTTATTTTGCTTATTCCTGGAG
Organism: Balaenoptera acutorostrata; assembly: GCF_949987535.1. Taxonomy (NCBI): domain Eukaryota; kingdom Metazoa; phylum Chordata; class Mammalia; order Artiodactyla; family Balaenopteridae; genus Balaenoptera; species Balaenoptera acutorostrata. The sequence continues at coordinate 26,733,799 of NC_080073.1, read as the reverse complement.
GGCTGACGCCAAGTGAGGGCAGCAATTAGTGCACTGTTTACTAAAAAGAGCTGCTGCCGTGACCCAGAGAGGCAAGTCTCCTGAATTCATCTCTACAGGCTCAGAACTCTTCCTTGTTATCAGTCCTGACCATTGCCTTCCTCTTTGGAGGGAATGGCTTTGGCGAGGGAGGTTTCTTTGGACTGTGGATTTTCAACCCAAACTTTACCTTGCAGACTAGAAATGACAAGCAAACAGTATTGTGGGTATCAAGTTTGTACCTTTCCTCATGTACAAAAAATATAAAGGATAGTGATTAACTTATAAGCTGCAGAAGGGTTTCCATACTCTTTATTTCTGTGCACTGCTGTATAATCAATCCTTTGGAGCAAGTGGACCCAACAGGATAAGTAAAGTGAATATTTTTAGCCTTGTGTCTTTTGTGACCCTGAGTCCTCATGCGGTGGAGATGGGAAGCTGAACCAATGAAAATCTTCAGCAGAAGTAGAAACGGCGATGGATTTTAATACACACTGAAATTCTGACTTTCTGAATTTAAATTGCAGAATAAATGTTGCCAACCTGGAATGCTCATTTGGGTGTTTTCAGTAGGTAGAGTGAAACTCAAAATTATATTTGTTGTGCTTAAAGCTAAGCATTTGAACTGAGCCTGTTAATAAACCCTATTGTTTCATCATTATTATGCCTGAGAGGGAATATATCCAGTACAGTAATTTCCTCTTTCCAATTATGTTTTGGATAGCTAAACATGTCTGAGTTCAGCTATCCTCTTGGCAGACTTGTCCTATCAAAAAAGTAGTATTTACCAGTTTAGAGAGCCCATGCTGTAGACTGGTAAAAAAAAAAAAAAAAAAGATTTCATACAAGTAACTATAAATCTGTTCTTCATGATTAGGTAAGAAAATATGAGGGACCTCGTGCCCTTGGAAAGAAAAGCAGACTCTTCCTTAAAGGATATTACTACTTAGTGCTGGGTAGAGTTAGGATGTGATTCGGGGGGCAAAGAGAAACTGAACACATTCTGTCAAAATAAGCATGGTACCAGAATCTCTCAGCGTGGGCTACAGCAGTCAGTCATAGGGAAAGAGACAGCCAAGGTTTTGAGTTCCCAAATCACTGGGAATAAAAGAAAATGTTCTGAATTATAAGTGGTTTTTAAAACTTAGTTCCTATCCCTTGCAATCTGAGTTGAAAAGAACTGTTAAATATAAGGTAAAAATGGGGTTTGGAAGGTAAATCAAACTAAGAGCCTGCTATTTGGGCAACTTATAAATTCTAGAAACAATTAAGGTAGAACTGCTCAAAGTTTAGTCTCATAATAATTGACATAAAGACCAAGAATCCCAGTTAAAATAACTCTGAATATGCTCTGTCATTATGAAGCAGTTTTCCTAAGAGTTTCAGCTTCATTATCCCTGATTAATATGACCACTGTTCTTATGGTATTAAATGGTGGCAATTATGTAAAAGTTAAAACAGATTATTCTATTTTGTCCTGAAAGTTCTGTACCACATTGACCTTAACCTTCTTTATAACAGTAATAATTGATAGATTCTTACTTATAATCTCTACACTCTAAGGCAGTATATTTTAAATTGTTGTGGTTCATGAAGAAACTGGACCTTCTCCCCAGAAAAATGCATAGAAACATAAAATTTTGCATAGAACTTAAGAGGGTTCAAGGATGCCCGTTTTTAAAAAGAAAAAGAAAAAAAACTTACTTCTAAGAAAAATCTGGAAAACAAACTAAAATTGAAATCTTACCCCAAATAAGATACTACTTTAAAACCACAAATCCTGCTTCATCTCACAAGTTAAAAAAAAAAAATCTCCTTAAGGATATTCATAAACCCCATCAAAAGCTATTTTCTTTTAAAAATAAAAAATAAACTGTGGCAGCTTTCAGACTCAAAATCATTAATTGTTAATGTTTCCAGGAGGAAGAGCTTGGGTAAAGAGGTAAAAGTCTGTAAGTTATTAAAGTTTCTCTTTTATGGAAGAAGCCCTTCTCACAGAAGAGGTGATGGGGATCAAATTTGTTTCCACTGCTAGGTGACAGCCTGAGAATCTTTACATTCCTCTGTGATGATCCGCATTTGTCAGTTCCAGTGCAGCTTCTAGGTGATGCCCATCCTCTGTATTCACAAACCCTGGCCAAATGTGATACAACCTGAAAAACTATTTGAATAAAGGAATATTTTTTTAAACGTGAAAAAAAATATCTATGGACTTCAGTGGAAAACCCATGTAGCACTTGCAATCTGCCTGCTTTCGTGTCTCTTTGTATAACAGATGGCAGATGCATCATCCAAAAGGCATTTCAGGTGATTGTGTCCATGTCCTCACAGAGAGGAGCTTCAGGAAGACATCTCTACTTCCAAATAACCAACCTCAAATCCACTCTTTATTTCTGAAAAGAAAATACCTGGGAAACCCCATCCTGTCATTTCCATTGTAATTGCACAGGCAGTGATCAACCACTGCCCTAGATTTGCATTAAAGGAATGCCTGTCCTTGATAAAAACTCCAGAGAATGGGGGCATTACTTGCCAGAACCCTGAGAAGCTCTGTGGACCAGGAGCTGCTCTTCGTCAGTGCCAGGAATCCAGATAAATCTACCCTTGGAACTATCCGGAGTCCACCCCAAGCAAAAACGCTCTTAACGAAGTCCTTCATCTCAAGAGGAAAAGAATCCTTGGAAAGAGATTTCCTCTGGTAGCCAAATGCATAAGCCTTCCTGCTCCCTCTCCCCAGCAACCCCCTGATGGGTAATTAATGTCTTTTGCATGACTTTATCCTGCTACTTTGCAATACCACGCCCCCCATGTGTCAAGCCTATGACCTTGGTGATCATTTTTAAAAGTTAGTATGATTTAATGTGGCACTTTATCTTCCCATTGTGCTTCAGAATTAGCATCCTACTTAATTTTATCAAAGGTCTTTGTCTTGAGTTACAGCATGGAACAGAAGATTCTAGGGAGGACGTTATATTAAATAATGCGTAGAGAAATGAACCGTTCTTCCTAGTGGTTCAGGAGCTCATGCTGGTTCTAGCTCTTCCCACATGCTAACACCTCATTTTGAGAAAACTTCCACTTCGAAGAATACTACAGGAGAGAAATCTCTCTTTCTCTCTCTGTCTCTGTCTCTCTCTCTCTCTCTGTGTGTGTGTCTGTTTCTCTCTCAATTAAAAAGCAACCCATGAATTGAATCTCTCTCTTAATCTCCCTTTGTCATTAACATCTCATTTTAAACCAAAGTGCCCTTCACAGAATGTGAATGGCTGTTACACAACCTTAATTTGGAGTCGAATAAACTTTACGGAAAACTGAGTTAAACCAAGCTAAGTAGGTATATTTACCGAGGTCATAGAATGAAGCCTTTAATAGGTGGCTCTACACTATTAATATTCAAGAAGGCTGTGTAATTTGCAGCATTTCCCAAAATGAGTGTTTCCATGGAACCCTTTTTTGATGGAGTATCTGGAGAGACACGGGTTCATCAGCTAAGTGTCAAGCTAGCAAAAAGAGGCCTATGTCAGCAACAGATGCTCAGATTTCCCCCTGAACTTCCAACCCCCTGCACAGCTACGAGTGTTGCCTGGAAAACCACTAGGTAGGCCAAGTCGTGGGAGTTGTGTTGAACTGGGAAGAGAGGTGGGAATATTCCCTGCAGCTTCCAACCTAGCTTCCCTCCAATCTTCTCATCCGTGTAATGGGGTAATAAATACGTACCTTGAAGAGGTGCTAATAGACTTGTTGAGATGTCTAATTTGGAATAATGTCAGTAAAAACATTCAGCTAAGTAGCAGATGCAAAGGATACATTCAATAAATAGTCACTGGTATGTCAAGGTCCTCTAGGGGCTGCTTCTCAAGTTTTACTATCTGTGCAATCTCACAGGAGCCTGTTACAATGCAGATCCTGATTTGGGTCTGGGATGGGGACTGAGATTCTCTGAACTTATTCTCCTAGTTTGAGGACTGTACTTTGAGAAGCAAGCATCTCAGAGATACAAAAGGAAGTGAACAGTCTCAACTTTTAAAGAGTTATAATATATGGAGAGAACCTAGACATGCAGTCAGCTGGGTAAATGGCAAGCAGAGTGCTGGTACAAACAGTCCGCTTTGGGGGGCATTGTTACTCTTGCTCACTCAGGATTGATGGGGGAGTTTTCCCTTTGAGCTGACTTTGAATGATGAGTAGACTTTGAGCAGACCCGGCGTCCCAGGTTCTGGCTGTGCCAGGAAGGCAGCACACTCCCAGAAGTGGGAAGGCATATGGGAAACTTAGGAGATGCTCAGGGAGCGTAGAGCAAAAGACATGGTTTGGAGGAGGAGGTAGGTATAAAGTGGACCACTGACCTGGATGTCTGAGTCTCAGGTATCAATAAAATACAATCTAGGAGAGTTTTAAGCAAATGTATGAGTTTCCCAGGGCTGCCGTAACAAAGTACCACAAACTGCATGGCTTAAAACAACAGAAATTTATTATCTCATAGTTCTGAAGTCTAGAAGTCTGAGACCAAAGTGTCAACAGGGCCAGGCTTCCTCTGAAACCTGCAGGGGAACCATTCCTGGCCTCTTCCTGGCTCCTGGAGGTTTGCTGGCAATCCTTGGCATTCCCTGGCTTAGTCATCACATGGCATTCTCCCTGTGTCTCTGTCTTCACGTGGCCATCTTCTTGTGAGGGTACGAATCATATTGGATCAGGGGCCCATCCTACTCCAGCATGGCATCATTTTAATTAATTACATCTGCAGTGACCCTATTTCCAAATAAGGTCACAGTCTGAGGTACTGGGAATTAAGAATTCAGCATATCTTTTATGGAGGACTCAATTCAACACATAACAGCAAATATGTATGCACCCATTGGGCCCCAGAAATCTCCTCTGCCCTATAGGATAAACTTCAGAAGTGACTTTTTCCCACTGGGAAAAAATGAAGGACCATAGCGCTGAAGACCTCTGCCTTCTCTATCTACACCCCTTCCCAAGTATGAAAGATCGTTAGGACATGCCAGTGGTCACTGAACTGAGCTGGAAATTCAGGACACTGAGGCTGGGGAAATCAGGGTAGCATTAGAATTCCCACTGAAGCCTTCTTTCCTCTTTTCTGCCGACTTCTATAGGAATGTTATGTTGTTCCCAAGGAGCTTCTGGGAGTGTGAGCCCCAGAAGCACCATCTCTAACGTGTTCACACAGCAGAGTTCAATAAAATAATGACGTACAAAGTCTTTCTTCCTGAACTCTGTAAGAAGCAATGGCCTTCCATTTTTTCCCTTTGCTCTTGTCCGATAGAAGACTAATGTAAACGCTGTCCACAGTGTGAATTTTGTAGGTAGGTGAAAGGGGGCACTGGGCTACTTATTTTATCAAATTTAATTGTCCTCTTGGAAAAATGGGAACTTTCTAAAAAAAGAAGTGGCTTTCTCTCTTTCAGTTATATACTCTCTGGCTAGATAGATGAATTCGTTGTCACCTAGGTACACAACATTTTGTGTTCTAAATACCACTGCCTCCTAATGTCTTCAAGGTTAGCAGCATGAAAGGAGCATTTCACGCAAAACCCCTGCCAGTATGACCGTGAACAGTAATAAGTTTTTCAGGCCCGTTCTGTCAGACCAATTGTCCATCCCAGATTTATTCAGAGCATCCTTTCTCTGTTAAAATGAAGAAGAATGGTGGCCATATTATGTGGGCAGAAGAAAGGAAGATGTGGAAATAAAAGGGTGTGAAAGGAATATCTGTTTTCAAGGCAGCTGAGAACGAGTTGCAGGCTTGGTGTAGCCGCTGTCCCCATTTGAAGAAAATAAGCCCACGTGGCTACTTGGAGGTGGTAGTTAATTTTAAACCATATTTAAAGACTGCTGAGAAACACATTGGCCCCAATTCAGACCAGGGTCAGTTGTCTCTTGGTCCCACTGACTAGAATGATGCAAACACCAGGCCCCAGACATACTAGGCACAGACCAGCAAGGTTTGACATCCTTATGTTCTCAGTCCTGTCCTAAGCAATTCAGTACATTGGCCAAGAAGGCATAAACCTTGGAAACTGTAATATGGCATGCTAAGAGAAAATAAACGATCTTCTGCAGGCCAGGCTTAATTTTGCAAACTCCATTTCCTGGAGATGATTGGCCCCTGGACACTTACAGGAGGATTAGTCGGCTGGAAGTTTCACCTCCTCCCCTGAAATCTTCCCCAGTCCTTCCAGCCTGAATTAATCTTCCCTCCTTTGTGCTCTTCTAGCACTTGATCTGTACCTCAGTTGTAGCTCTTATCACAGTCTCTGTTGGCATTACCACTATTTCTGTGTGTCTTATCTCCCCTACTAGACTCTAGGCTCTCTAAGGGACAAGACTCAGTCCTAGTCATTTTTGTATTTCTAGCATCTAGGACAGGGCAAGCATGCCCTCATTAGATATTTATTGAAAAACTGAAGGATGGAGGGGAAAGAAGGATTTTGTGGTTTTCTCCATCATTATCAAATGTCACTTTCTCTATCACACATGGTTTCAATCAAATACTTTGGAGGAGAGTTCTGGAACTCTTAAGAGATTCTGAAACTTAAAAGGAATAGGAGACTTTCAAGGGAGCTTATGGATGGGCTTTTTGGGAGATTAAATGAGTTAACAAACGAATGCATACCGAAAACTTGCTAAAAGTAGCCCTACTTCTTTTGGATGGTCTGGGAATGGGCAGGGATGGAGGCAGACTTTGTATCCCTCAGAGTTTGGGAGGTTGCAAGTAACAGAAATTGCCTTTGAGTAAAAGTGAAGTAATTTCTTGGAAGGATTTAGGGAAGTTCACATAATGAAAGGGAATGCTGAGGAACTGGGCTGCAAAAAATACAGGAAACGAAGCAGCTCAGGACATATATATGGTTGAAACCATATATGGCTAAGGAATGGCTTCATTTTGTAGTCACATCTGTGCATTGCTATAGGAATGATTCAACTCAGCCCCTCATCCCATTCTTACACAATACCACTCAAGGTCCAAAATCCAAAAACATAATCTAGTTGTCTAAGCTGGACCACACACCCACCCCTCTTGGCTCAGGAATGTTCCTTTTGTAGAACAGATGCCATCCCCCAAGATATGTGATTCTCAAAAAGAAATCAAGGTGCTATTAATAAGAGAAAGGAGAATGAGTGCTTGGTAACCAAAGCACAGCTAATGTCCACTACCGTTTACCTTGGAAAATATACAAGTCAGAAAACTATTTAAAAGAATGCAACTCCCTTATAGCTAATGGGAAAGATGAGACACTAGCAAACTTTTATTTATTAAGTAGATTAGACTTGAAATTCAAGTACAGTACATTTGGACAAGTGCTTTCAAATAGTTTATTCATCATTCGTGTTGCCCACATATTTCAGGAGTTTTTTACCTGTTAAATTGCTTAGAAAAACCATCTTTTTTATAGAAAGATAAAAGGACCAATCTTGGAAGAAGTCATCAAATAAAGACTAAATCAGAGATTAGAGTTGGTGGAAACATTAAGGTAACTAAATGTCTGTCAACACTTTTCTACTTTCTCATGTGGGTATGGGACCAAGTTACAGCTAGGCGGAAAGATAAACAAACTGAGCTTATTTAGTGAAATAGAAGTCTAGCAATTGCATTATTGTCCATTTCCAGTTCTTTAATTAACACATGATAATTACATTTTTTCAACAGATACTCATTGTGCACCTCCTACTAATACTCTAATAGTAAAAGCTAATAGTCTAAGCCTTTTAAGTGCTTCTATGTATCAGACACTCTACTAAGATCTTTATATGCATTTCTCATTTAATATTTATAAGAACTCAATGAGAGGAGGTACTCTCAGTATTAGGAAAATAGGAGTCAGGGAAATTATGTAACTTGCCCAAGGTTGCACAGCTAAGTGGCAGAAAGTAAAATAATAAAGTAAAATACAGAAAATATTGATGTAGAAAATGAATACACTACACATATATTAATACATACCATTACAAACATGATTATTAACTTTAGAAATTATTTTCTGAAGCATTTAGATGAAATATACTTGCAAAGAGCGGGTTCTCAATAAATGCATATTAAAGGCAGGAATTTATAATGTGATTCAAAAATGTGACTTCCAGGAAATGTTTGTGGGTAGGGAAAAAGATCCATCAGCATAAAAGAGCTTTTCATAGAGAACATGATGACCTGTAATTCTTTCTACTTACTCTGAAAATGGTTTTCAGTTGTTATATTATGACTAAATTGAGACTAAAAAAACTAATTGATTAATTTTTCCACCCTTGGGTCTGGTTGCCTCTTGAATAGTTTATTAAAGGTAGAGGTGTAATGTAGTTCTCTGACATTTTTTTTTTAATCAGGGTAATCAAGAAAATGTGGTATTGGCATAAGAATAGACATACAGACAAATGGCATAGAATTGAGTCCAGAAATAAACCTTTACTTTTACAGTCAATTGATTTTTCAACGAGGGTTCCAGGCTTGTTAATGGAGAAAGAATAGTCTTTTCAACAAATGGTATAGGACGACTGAATACTGACATGGAAGACAATGAAGTTGGACCCCCTACGTCACACCATATCCCAAAATTTAACTCAAAATGGATCATAGATGATATAAAAGCTAAAAAAAACTATAAAACTCTAAAAGAAAACATAGGAGTAAATCTATATGATCTCGAGTTACGCAGTGATTTTTTAGGTACGGCACCTAAAGCATAAGCAACAAAAGAAATAACAGATAAATTGGATTACATCAAATTAAAAAAAACAACAACTTTGTGCTTCAGAGGACGCTATCAAGAAAGTGAAAAGACAACCCACAGACTGGGAGAGAAATCTTGCAGATCATAAACTGAAAAAGGGACTTGAATCCAGAATATATAAAGAACTCTTAACAATTTGACAATAAAAAGGCAATTCAGTTTTTAAATGGGCAGGGATTTGAATAAACATTTATCCAAAGAAGACATACAGATATCCAATAAGCACATGAAAGTATGCTTAACATCACTAGTCATTAGGGAAATGCAAATCAAACCCCACTAAAATGTCTAAAATCAAAAAGACAGATAATAGCAAGTATTGACGACGATGAGGAAAAATAGGATGTTCCTACATTGCTAGCGGGATTGTAAATGGTACAGCCACCTTGGAAAATGGTTTGACAGTTTCTCAGTATTAGGAAAATATGAGTCAGAGAAATTATGTAACTTGCCCAAGGTTGTTAAATCGTATGATTTTACATAAACATACTCATGTGTTTAACTTACTCACATGTTAAACATATGAGTATGTTTATGTAAAATCATATGATCCAACAATTCCACTCCTTGGTGTATACCTAAGAGAAGTGAAAACATACATCCAAACAAAAATCTGTACAAGAATGTTCCTAGCAGCATTATTTTTAACAGTCCAAAAGTGGAAACAACCCAAATGTCCATCAGCTAATGAATAGATAAGCAAGATGTGGTATATCCATACAACGGAATATTACTCAGCAATATAAAAGGAATGTTCAACAACATGGATGAACCTTGAAAACATTATGCTAAGTGGGACTTCCCTGGTGGTCCAGTGATCAAGACTCCGTGCTTCCACTGCAGGGGGCACAGGTTCGATCCCTGGTCGGGAAACTAAGATCCTGCATGCTGCGTGGCACAGCCAAAAAAAAAAAAATTATGCTAAGTAAAAAACCCAGTCACAAAATGCTACATATTGTATGATGCTATTTATATGAAATATCTAGAATATGCAAATTTATGGAAACAAAGTATATTAGTAGTTTCCAGGGGATAAGGAATGGGAGAATGGAGAATGACTACTAATGGATAGGAGACTTCTTTGGGGGTGATGAAAATATTCCAAAATCAGACAGTGGTGTAGGTTGCTCTATGACTGTACTAAACTCTATAAATATACAAAAAAACACTGAATTGCACACTTTAAAAGGATGAATTTTGCGGTATTATATTATGGTTAATTATGTTTCAATAAAGCTGTTGCTTAACCCTAAAACCCATGGTCAGTCATTATCTCTCTGTGATGGTAAGTTTGTGGGGTGACTTGTAGTTCCCCAGACTTGCTATTTTCATACATTTCTAGACCTATCCACTCACTTTACCATTCGTCTACAAACTTCTTCTCACTTCCCTGTCCCCGCTCTAACCCCTTTCCTGCCATGTAAATTTTCTATTTCTCTTTCATGAGTTAGCTTAGATTTCATCTCTACTAGGAAATCTCCCTGAATCCCTAGTTCAACCTTGAGCTGCATTTATCTGAAGGTTCCAGTGAACGTTATACACGTCTTCTTTCCAGCAAAGATCATATTCCATGGTAATTATCTGTTTATGTGTCTGTGTCCCCACTAGTGTATAAGCTCCTTGAGGCATTGTCTTTGTGTTTTGAGGTATGGTATGATGTCTGGCACATAATAGGTACTTAGAAATGTTTACTGAATGAATAAATGAATGAATGCTTAAAGATAGAAAATTTAATGTTCCCGCGTTGAAGGATTCTGTGATATCAGGATATTGTCTGATCTCAGAAAGTGTCTTGGACATAAACCTTAAATACTTTTGTGTGATGAATTCAGATTACCTGTGGAAATCAATGCTACAATAAATAAATATTTGCCTTCTAAATGTGAGAAGCTAACTCAGTCCTCACATGTCCCAGGATAAGCTGAGCTCCCTAGGATGAACAAGTAATTTTTTCTACTACATGGAATACTCTTGTACAATTAACCAGCTATGTTGCAGGATCCTAAAACATTTCATTGGAGAATTTAGCCTTGGTTGTCAATAAGCCCAAGATATTTTAAGCTTTGAATCTTGAGTCTCTTGTGGTGGGAAATAGAGCCTCCGGTGAATAAATTTTATCCAGATTACTGTCCTTCCAAAACAATATCTCGATGCTCTGCTACTTAAGCACATTGTGGGTTGAAACATCTGAACAAAGTTATCACATAGGCAAATGGATTAAGAATATACAATGAATTTTGATCAATAAGACTTTTGGACTCAAATCCCAATATATAAGCAGCTGGTGGCATCTGAGAGATGAGAAGTCACCATCCATGAACAAAATAGACCCTCAAGAAATTGCCTTCATGGAGTTTACATTATAGAAGTGGAAGAAATGTAAGGGGAAATAATTTCAAGCAGAGAGAATAATTAAGGTAAAGGTGATAAGATGTTTGGTAAACTGAAGGAGAACAGGGTGAGTGGGACATAATGAACACTGGAAAGCAGTGTGATCATTAATATTATTCCCCGTGGCAGGCAGACTTATTGGTCACAATTCTGTATCCACTTCCCCAAACTAGTTTTTGCAACGCCACCTTTTGTCGCCATGGTCACATAGAGACAGATTATATTTCCCTACCCATTGATGTTGAGTTTGGCAGGTGACTTGCTTTGGCCAATGGAAGGTGGGCAGAATGGTATGTCATTTTCCAGATGAGACCTTAACAGGCGTGGCGTGTCGCTGCTTACCTTCCTGTGCCTCTGCCATCAGCAAGAAAAGGCCTCCAGGTGGATGTGCCCCCCTTCATCCTGAGCACCAGAAATAACATGAATACGCCAAGCAGAGCTACTCCAGCCAACCTAGGGACACAGGGGCAGGAGGTTGTTATAAGCCTCTGAGTTAGGGCATGATTTATTATGCAAACTTATCATGGCAATAGTTTACCCATACAGTCTTCAATACTAATCTTACACACTATTAGTATACCTTTCTTTCTATTTTTCACTTTTTTAAACATTATTTATTGTTTATATAATCTACAGTTCCCAAAACATTTCTGAAAATGGCAGGTCATTTGTAAGCCATAAATAAAACAAACATGAGCCTAACTATTTTACTGGAAAGAATAAACCTCACCTGACCAGACTCCCAATTTATTCTAGCCATTGTTTAGTAGAAGGAAACAAAGGCCTTTTCTCTTTTCCCCATTTCTGTTTCCACCTCTACACCAGGACATCTGTTCTTCAGTTCCATAGTTTGAAGGTTTTCCATTAATTAAAAAAATATACAACTCTGTAGCTTGTCGTGTATATTCTGGCATCTTTGTATGTTAGTACTAGTCACTCAATAGATGGGTGACTCCTCAGCAAAGTAAAATCCACCAAACGAAGTGTGAAGTTATTTTTCTAAATATATGCTGTTTATGGCTCATTTTCACAATTTGCAGTTCCTAGGTGAAATTTTCCAAAAAGGGGTCAAGCTTTCATAACTTTGTATTCCAAACTTGCACCTAACAGGAATACAAAGAGAAAATTAAGCCCATCAGCTGTGATGAGAACTATCATAGGACTTCCTTGTCTTCAATCTAAATACTAAAAATTTTCTCAAAGTATATCAGTCACTCAGCAAGGAGTTCTTGGGTGTAGGTCCACAAAACATGTCAAGCCATACAGAGGCAAGGGGTTCGGGATGGGCAAAACGGGTGAAGGCAGTCAAAAGGTGCAAACTTCCAACTATAAGATGAATAAGTCCTGGGGGTATAATGTACAGCATGGCAACTGTAGTTAACAATACCGTATTCTGTATTTGAAAGTTGCTAAGATCATAAAAGCTTTCATCACAAGAAAAAAATTGTGACTATATGTGGTCATGGATGTTAACTAAACTTATTATGGTAATAATTATGCAGTATATACATAAATCAAATCATTATGTTGTATACCTAAAAATAATACCAGGTTATATGTCAATTACACCTCAATTAAAAGAAAAAGGGTGAGATCCCTGCCTTACGTAAATGTACCCTGAGAAATGACTCTAACAGTTGAAATTGCTGGGAGCTGTCTTAATTCGAGTTCCCCACAAGGCAGACCTTGTGACAAAGACTTGGGAACAGGGAGCTCCTGTGTGAGGTGATCCCAAGAGGCACAAGCAAAAAAGTGAAGAAAATGAGACAGAGAAGGGTGAAAAGCCAAAAGAATTTGCATTAGTGAGCAGGTTACCACCATGGGCAACTGGGACCCAATCCTGCTGGCCTCCTCTGAGAAACTGTGTGGAACACACCCAAGACTCCTAAGACCAGGGGCCACGGAGGCTGGGACTTTTATCCCCAAATGTTTACAGGCTGCATTCAAGAGAGTTAACCCCGCACACACTTTCAGCTGCCCTTCCCTGCAGCAGAACAGGCTTCCTCGGGCCAAGGGAGGCCCTCAGACAGAGAAGAGAGCGTAAGATGGGAGGTTTATCAACATCTCCAGCAGCTGCCTGAACTCAGGTAGGCCAAGGAAATACGGTACAGGGCATCACCTGTGTCTGCGACATGGCACACAGCTCTTCATTCCATCAGATGTAATGATAGTATTTAGTGAGCACTTACTCTGTACCAGGCACAGTGCTAATAAGCTTTTTATGTATATCACATCATTTAATCCTTGCAGCAACCCTAAGAAGTAGATACTGGGATTAGCATCCTCTGCAGACAAAGAAATTGAGAAATTTGCTAAGGTGACAAAGCAAGTAAATGGTGGAGGTTTGAACGTGGGTAGTCAGACTCTAGGGGTCTAAACAACACTTTACTCATGAAGGGCTAAGTGCAGAAAACAGAAGCACGTGTAACTGAAAGATGGGGAAAGTAGTGAGGCATGTAATCCTCAGAAAAGGCTTCTTTGTGGAAATGTACTTGAGTAGTACTTTAAGTGGGAAAGTGCAGAAAAAGAAACGAGCCTGTGCATGGTAAGGACGGGGGAAGAGGAAGACGGAAGGGAGCTGTAACATAAGGAGCATGAATTCAGCAAAATATCCTCATTGGAGAGTACACAGAGCTGGTCCTTGTTATGGAGTAAGGCACATATAATATTGCATGTAATTCTATGTTTATTATCATCTGAATCTTCATCTCATAATCTGAGATAAAGGTGTATGCCCTCTAGGTGAGGCATGCACAGTCAGCTGGATAGAGGATGTCTAGGTAGTGTCATCTACAGTTCCGATACAAGAGCCCTTTATTCAGTATTTGCCAAGGACAGGGAGCTAATACATACTCTACACACTCGTTGGCTGATGACAATAAAAACGATTGCTTAGTGTGATGACGTGCACATGATAGGTCCTCAGTATCAGGCCATGCATGCCCGTATAACTTGAATATCAAAAACAGGCATAAGAAAAATGAAAAATTTGGGGAAAGTAAAAAATCATCATTTAGAGCAGCCATTCTCAAACATTAAGTCCCAAGACCCCTCTACATTCTTAAAAATGATTGAAGACCACAAAGAACTTTTCACTTGTGTGGAATATGTCTATGAATATTTAGAAGATTACCGTATTAGAAATCAAAACTAAGAAATGTATAAAATATAAAAATATGCAAATACACGTTTTATTAGCCATCAGAACAATGGCTACATCCCACAACAGTTTTCCCTCTGGAAAACTCCACCGTATACCTGCAAGAGAATGAGATTGAAAATGACAAATAGTATCTTTGTATTATTATTTAATAATAATACTATTATAATATATTATTATATTATTATACTATTATACTACTATAATAATACTATTATAATATATTATATATCTTATATTATTATATATTATTATAATATAATAATACTATTTCACAATAGTATTATTGTGAAAATAGTTTTGATTTCATGACCCCCCTGGAAGGGTTTCAGATATCCTCAGGGGTCTTTGAACCACAGTTTGAAGAGTTCTGATCTAGAATTTTCAGAAACGTTAAGTATTTCCAGGGAGCTAAATAAAAATATTGAATATGAAATTAATTGCAAGACTTATTTGCAGCATATATTCACATGGTTTAGACCTTGATTTCTAACTCAGGGGAAGAAGTTGGATTTAGCTTCTGCTCTCTTCCATTTAAGCATTCTATGACTCAAGAAGAAAAAAACACAGGAGAAGCATTTCTGGTTTTGTTTTGTTTGAAATCTTTCCAGTAACTAAATACTGTTTTCCTTTTGAAGACTTTTTGGACCCTTTAATGAATAGCTTGGTATCACTGGCCTCATTGAAAAATTCAAAGTCTTTCTGGTAGAATCCTTGCTAGACATTGTATACAATGGTCTTTCATGGAAGATTGCTCCAAATTGGGGTGAGTTATTTGGAGACAGAAGTTCAGGAGGCTGGCTTGGATAAGCAGGGTGGGATTAAGCAGGACATAGAAAAGGACTGCCTGGGACCACAAACATGTATGTAGACTAGGATGGGCGATGGGAGGAAGCTACCTCATGCCTTCCCCTGGGCAGTGTGAAGGACAAAGTCTCATTCTTGATGTTAGCTTCAAAGGCACCAAGTCAGTCCCTAAGAGTTCTTTTCCAGGGATGGTGTGGGGTGGCCCTGAGGATCTCTGTTCATTCCCACCAGAACCAAATATGCAAGAAAGCCATTTCCCTTGAGCCAATTCCCCAAATAATCATTTTGCTGAAAGATTTTTCTCTCCTAAAATATTTCCAGTGTATTAGCTGCACTGGACCAAGCCCTGTACCACACTCCAACACACACACACACACACACACACACACACACACACACACACACACACACACACACACACACACACACACACACACACACACACACACACACACACACACACACCCCTACATCTTTACCAGCCTTACAGTTGAGGAGCATCTTTAACCTCAAACATGGCGGCAAAACGGCTGCGGTAAAAGTCTCCTTGACAGTTTCAGGTTAATTGATTCTTTGGCAAATTGGTTTTTCAAACAATTAATTTTTTTTTGAATTTTATTTTATTTATTTTTTTATACAGCAGGTTCTTATTAGTCATCAATTTTATACACATCAGTGTATACATGTCAATCCCAATCGCCCAATTCATCACACTACCACCACCACAGCCAATTAATTTTTAACAAGCTAGTTTCTCGTGCATCAACCATTCTGAAAATTTTACCCAGCTCCTCCCCACTACAGGTGAATAGGGAACTGGCTCAGATGAACCCCTGGGAATAGCTGAGGAGACATCCTGTCTGCTGGAAAGCATAACATATGCCTGGGAGAGGCAAGGTGAAGAACGCTCCATTGTGCAAGAAGAGTCTCTCTGGACAGACCAGTTGTATTAGGCTAGAAGGGGTAGGGATGGAAGCCAGCTCATTCCTTTTAGGACTATGCTCGGCCTCAGTCTCCTCATCTGTAGAATAGGGATAATAATGATTATACCTCTCAGGTCCCTGGTAAAGGGTAAAGGAAATATGGTATGTAAAGCACAGAGTGCGGTGGCTGGCACAAAGGCAGGGATCTATACCTGCTAGCTGTTATTGTTACTATTATCACCATTAATGATAGAAGTGACTATGGCAATCCTGTTTCCATTTTCTAAAAGAAAGCAGTACCTCAAAGTACACACTTTCTCACGTCTAGGCGTGGAGCCCTCCCTTCCCCAGCTCTCTAGCCACTATACCCTCTTCACCCTCCAGGCTTCACTTAAACATCACCTCCCCCAGGAAGCCTTCTCTGGTTGCCTAGATTAGCTTAAGGCCCCTACAAACCCCTGGACTTAAACCCCTCATCGCCATTTATTGAAACGGATTGTTCAGTTGTCTGCCTCTTCTTAAAACAAAGACTCTGAGAGCAGAGACCATCTCCATATTGTTTACTCTGATATCCGTAATCTCTGGCACAGTGTTTCCGTGTAGGATTTGGCTGGATGAATAAATGAATGAGTGGGGGATAGGCTGGAAGTGTGATCCTGCAGCCTGGTCCTGACAGGCTGGGGCAAAGGCAGCACCCAGCTGCACAGGTGTGGCTCAGACACGCAGGGTCGATGGGGAATGCCTGAGAAGGCCTGGAGGGTCGGGCTCTTTGTTGGGCTTCTCCAGCAGGCCCCCAGGCCCCCGAGGTTGCCTTCCATTTTGGGCTTCTAGTCCTCTGGCTCTTCCAGCCCCCAGGTATGGCCTCTCTGGGCCACCAGAGAGTTTCTTCCTCATAGGAATTTCACCGTAGTGGAAGGTCCCCCGATCTAGGAGCAGAGAGCTTGCGTCGTGATTCTTGCTGTATGTGACTTTGGTCCAGTGCCTGCACCTCTCTGAGTCTTGGTTTCCTCTGACACAACAGGTGAGGCAGCTCTTTCTACTATTCTGCAAGGGTAAGAGGAGGGTCAGCTTCCAGACAAATATCTCTTCTTAGGAATTTAATGAGACCTATCCCTTCTCTTTCTACTCTTTCTTCTTCCCTGCATCCCTTCCCTCCATCCCTCCTTTCTTCTTCATTTAACAAATACGTATGGGGTCTTTACTGGGAACCAGATTTGCCCTGGTGCTCAGTCACAGAGAGGTAGCGAAAATAAACAGGATCCCTGCTTTCATGCTACTTAGAACGCCTAGGGGGAGAGACAGGCAAAACACAGGTTCACAAATAAGAAGGGAAATTTCACACAGACAGTAGAGCAAACAACAAGATAAATTAAGCAGTGAAATGGGATAATGTGGAAGATAATGACTAGGGGTGGGACATGCACTTTGGATGGTCACGGGAGGCCTCTCAGAGGTGGTGACATGTGCACTGAAACCCGAATGAAGAGAGGAAGCTGACTGTGGACAACATGGAGGCCAGTTCAGAGGCCCCGGGGGGTGAGGGTAGTTGTGTTCAGGAAGAGAAAGTGGCAAGTGGGCCCGAAGACAGCAAAGAAGTGGGCAAGACCCAGATGATGTCGGTCCTCGTAGGCCACAGTGAGGGCTTTGGATATGGCCCTGAGCGGGAGGGGAAGCCTTGAAGGAGAGCTTTATGCAGGGGAGTGACACGTTCCTATTTATGTTTCTAAGAGATTTCTGGTTGCTGTGCAAAATGAATTCTTACCTGTCATGTTCCAGATGCAACTTGAAAAAAGTATGATTAATCCCCTGACACTGGCAAAGCATCAGAAACATGGGTGACATTATATCTGCTGACAACGAAGAGCACTTTTTCCATGCTGAGCTGATAAATATATTGAACAAACGGTGTTTAGTTAACTAAGATGAACAGTGTGTCCTTGTGCCTCAGGCTTTTTTTTTTCCCAAAAAGCATTTGTGTATTTGTGGTAATATTCAATATTAACCACCGAAGAATTGGAAATTTACAATTCCATAGCCGCTTGACAGGGCAATCGCTTTTCAGTGGTTTAAAGGAGATTGCATTTTGTTCTATGTGTATAAACGATTTCTGCTTGTTTTATTATAATCTGGCAGGTATATTGAATTTCCTACCCAGCAAGAGTTCTGTTAGTTTCCCTATCCTGAACATTCAGCGAGGTCATTATTATGTGAAGAATGAAATGACAGCAGGCAGCAGCAGAAAATGACCAAATAACTGCTTGATAGGGTGACTTTTTGACAGAGCAATATAGTAATAGAACACGTCATATTTCTAGGTCTCGGAATTCTGCTTGTTGAAAGCATTTGCATTTTAAAAATCAACTTTAGTAATTAGACTTAACACCTTGAATTTTGAGCACTGGAAACTGTTTGCAGTTCACCTAGTAGTAGTAGCTGTAATTGCCCATTGCATGCAAGCACTACAATAAATGCAATGTATTATATTATCTCATAATGTGAGTGGGCCCCATCCAATCAGCTGAAGGTCTGATGAGCAAAACCTGAGGTTTCTTGTGAAAAGAGGAATTCTGCCTTCGGACTGCAACACAGAAATTCTAGTTGTCCAGGCTTTTGGACTCTCGTTGGTAGCATCTACTCTTACCTGATCGCCAGCCTGCTGGCTTGCCCTGTGCATTTCAGACTTGCCAGCCCCCATAGTCACGTGAGTAATTCCTTAAATCCCTTAAAATAGCTATCCTATTAGTCCCTGGAGAACCCGGACTAATATACTCCTTTCCCCAGCAGCTCTGCTACTACAAATTTATCCAAAGAAAGCAATCATACAGATATCCAAAAATACACGTTCAAGGCATTGTTTTAATGGTTACAGATGAGACACAATCAAAATTTCCACCGCTGGGGGATCACTAAGAAAACCGTTGTGCAATGTGTGCTAATACAGAACATTCTACACAATATAATTTATATATCCTGTAGGTATATTATATGACTCTTAAGAATAAGCTAAATCTTCCTTAAAAATAAGGTATTTACTGGTCATATTATTAGGTAATAAACAGCAGATTAAAGAACCTGTTTGATTTCCATTTTTTAAGTTGTTAATACTGAATGAAATTATGAGGAAACTTACATTTTCCTCCTTTAATCATTTCTGTATTGACTGAATTTTTATACATAGCCTATTTTGACCGTTAATGAATCAAATCAATTTGACCTAAATTCTAGACAAAACGTCAGCTCAGATAGATTTCTGTGGCCCTCTCCCATGCGACCTGTGTGTGTTCTGAATGTCATAAATATCTTTTAGTCACACCCTTTAAATTGTTTATTCGTGAAGCATTTCTATACTAACGAAATAAAATGGGCAGAGATAGGCAGTTGTCTGGACATTCAAGCGTAAAAACAAACTCTGGGACTTGTTTGTTTCATAATTCACTTGAGCACAGCACCACAGTTCAGGGAAGGCAAACAAGAGGGGAAAAAAAAGATTTTCCCTGAAATACAAGATAATGACCACATTATCTATTTTAATTTGACAATGTAGGGACAGTCTGAGTTCCCTATGACTCAAATTCTATTTGAAGAAACTAAAATTAATAAATCATAGCTTACTGAGAATGGCAGTGCCTCTTTGCAAGTCATTATATGGGTTTCATAGAGTTTTTCTTCTTTCAGTCCTACTCTGGGCCATGCCCTGGCTTCCACTGATTCATTCCTTTTTTATCACCTTGGAGTCTTCCTCTGTACTTTGAAATGTTTATCTATATAAATGCAGACTTGTGGGGGGAGGGATGAAATTTGAAAAGATCCTTCTAGCATAACGCACTTTCAGTAAATTGGATAAATATCTTTGTGGCCCATGGAGATGACACGCACACACTGAGGGGAGAGCCGGTCACTTTCCAGCCTTGTCCTCATATGAACAAGCACAGTGAATTGTGCAGAAAAGAGTAGTGTTTGCAGTAACCCTGATTGCACTTTCCAGTGTCTAGCTCAGTTCCCTCTGCCTGATATTTATTATTACTCTCCCTAAGAAAACAACTTATCTTCCCTGATGGTGAAGTGAAGAGCACAAAAAGTAATGGAAAGTTCCTCCCACGGAAACAGTAAGCTTTAGTACATTTAATATATAATCACACCAGGGAGAAATGCCCTTGTGTTTAAGAGCAGAAATGCATACAGCATTTTGTCTTTCCCTTAGTTTTGATTTCTTCTTCTAGGAAAATATTTTTAGTGAACACCTGATGTGCTTTTGTTGCAAGTCTTGGTGAAGCTGGTTTTGACTCAACCAAGGTTAGGGCAAAAATATCCGGAAAAATGATTCTGGCTGCCTAGACAATGCCATTTACCTGCAAATAAGGGAGCTGGAAGTCAGCTCTCAGGTCTAGCAGACAGGAGTGTAGGTACCACCTCCAGGTCCACTGACCTTCCTGGGAACAAACAGCATCATTAAAATCCCTGAGGTGCTCCTAGAAGGATATTTGTGAACTGTATTGTTTTCTATTTCTGCTGTTTCTTTGACGTTGGCTAGAGGCTAGTAATGACCCCTTTTGTCAACAGAGGCATTCCAGGTAAACGGATCCTTATCAACTTATGGTCAGTGAGTCCTGTATCTCAGACAGAGTCTCTCCAGTCTTCTTTGCAAGATGAGGACTTCAAACTTGTGTCCAACTTTAGCAACCTGAGGGCAGGTGCTGGAGCCTTCCCTCAGCTCTCACTGCAACCAGCATATTTCCCAAGACTCTCCTCAGTCCTCACCTTGTCCCCATCTTCTGCCTTGTCCACTCCAAGTAGATCCTATACCTGAGGCTCTGTGAAGTGAGACACTCCCCAGATTTTGACCACAGCATATAAATACGCCTTATGAGGCGCTGGTGGCATAAAGGAAAACCTTGCTCTAATCAACGTGTGAGTCTTCAGAAACAGTTTGAAATTGCCCATGAGCCTGGGGAGCGTGGACCCCATACATTCAGACATTCAGCCCATGACCACTATCCTGTTGAGAAACAACCGGAAGTGGAGAGATTAAGAGAGAGAGCCGACTATAAGAAGTCTCTCAGAAAAGGCAGCCATGGTGTGGGAAGTCAGTAAATATGTGAGTGATAAAAACAATGAATTGGGCTTCCCTGGTGGCGCAGTGGTTGAGAGTCTGCCTGCTAATGCAGGGGACACGGGTTTGAGCCCTGGTCTGGGAAGATCCCACATGCCGCGGAGCAACTGGGCCCGTGAGCCACAATTGCTGAGCCTGCGCGTCTGGAGCTTGTGCTCCGCAACAAGAGAGGCCGCGATAGTGAGAGGCCCGCGCACCGCAATGAAGAGTGGCCCCCGCTTGCCCCAACTAGAGAAAAGCCCTCGCACAGAAACGAAGACCCAACACAGCTAAAAATAAATAAATAAATTAAAAAATAATAATAATAATGAAAATCTTTGGTTATAAAAAAAACAATGAATAGCATTATATTTTTTTCATGTGGGAGGCTAAGAGTAAAAACTTTGGGGTTGGATAGACTCTTTTCAAGGCCCTTGCTTCAAAAAGTTGTACTACCACTCTGTTCCTCACTTTCCTCACTGCTAAAGGAAGGGAAATAGTACCCACTTTCTCAAGCTTGAAGGTTTAAGTGAGATAATACGTGAAAACCTTCGGCATGGTGCCTGGCCTAGTATGTGCTCAATAGTGTTGTCAGTTGGTGATTAGCACCCGGTGGTAGAAGAGGTAGACTCATTATCACTATCCTAAGTAGTGTCGCCAAATGCCATGTTTCAGGTTCAGTAGGAAAACCAGGGGAAATGACAGTCAGAGGGGACTTGTCCTTTTCAACCTCCTATACATAATCTCTGCTCGCGTCATTCACAACTCATTGCCTTCCCATCTTAGCTTCTCTGATGCCTGGCACGCAGGGCTCAATAAATCCTTCCTGAATGAATGAAGGACCTGAGCATAGTGGAGTTTGCCTTCTCTGTGCCGACTGGGTGATCTTTGATGATTCTTTTAAGATGTCTGAGCTCCAGCTTCCTCGTCTGTCAAATGGAGAAGGTTGCTGGGGGGAAAAAAAATGAGATGTAGTGTGTGAAAGTGTGTGTAAACTCCCAGGATCTTGTAGTGATTTACGTTGTGAATCATACAGGCTGAGCGAGTAGGGGTGTCTGTGAGTGTGTAAATGCACATGCAAATGCACTTATTATACACACATACACACACACACACACACACACGACTAGCAAAGGAAAAGTCAATCTAAAACCAGACAAATGCCAGTATTTTCTACTGGGAAGAGAGAAAGAACTGGAGCAAGAGGGTTAGAGTCTTTATCAACTGGGATCGAAAAGGATTGAAACAGGGGCAGTAGAAAATTATCTGGGGAAGAGAAACGTGCTCAGCACCACAACTGGCCAGGTGCCCTCTGGTCCCCGCCTTGGCCACTTTAATCCTGGCCGTCAGAAATTCAGTGGCAGCAGCTTGCTCCCCAACACCCTAATGCTTCCCACATTAACTCCTGGGTGGGATCACCACCCTTGGGATGTGTCATTACTGTCTTGCACTGAACCACCCCCAGCTGTGCTATTAGGAGCTTTAGTACAATTTCCTTCCGCACCCGGTGAAAGATATTGTCAACAACTTCAAAAGTCTTACTACCAGATGCCCTTAATGGTACAGTGCTATCTGAAGATGACTTTGTGCTGCCTTTACCCCCCTTCTATAAAGAACCATGGACACTATGATGATCACAATTTCAGTACGTGAAGCAGTCAGGTTCGTTTGCCCTCTACTTGCTTCTAAAGGAAATGTTGGAATAACCCAGGACAAAATTTGGAAACTAGGAAGCTTTTAATGACTTCCTGTTGGTCGGCCTAAAGGGATTCAACTCCATCATTGCTAGGTACCTTGTACGATGCCTAATTCACGTGCTTCGAGGTGGAAGCAGAACGAATGTTGGTTTAGAATCTTGTTCAGTGTAAACTATCCGTCTACCATTAGATTAGATGGCATGGGAAAGCTGGCTTAGTCGTTTTTATACAAACATTTGTCTGGAGATCTAAGGATGCTATAACTTTTTTTTTTCTAACATCTTTATTGGAGTATAATTACTTTACAATGGTGTGTTAGTTTCTGCTTTATAACAAAGTGAATCAGTTATACATATACATATGTCCCCATATCTCTTCCCTCTTGCGTCTCCCTCCCTCCCACCCTCCCTGTCCCACCCCTCTAAGTGGTCACAAAGCACCGAGCTGATCTCCCTGTGCTATGCGGCTGCTTCCCACTAGCTATCTATTTTACGTTTGGTAGTGTATAGAAGCAGAGAGGCAGGGATGTGGCGTAGTTACTAGTGTAGGTCCTCCTAATCTGCTTGCATTCAGACTCACCTCTGCCCTCCACTACCATGTGACCTCCAGCAAGCTCACTACCCACCTCAAGCCTCAGTTTCCTCATCTGTATAATGGTGACGGATAGTACCTACTTAAGAAAGTTGTTATGAGCATTAAGGGAGATATGAGCCAGTAAAGAAGCTAACACAGTGCCTGGAGGTTGAAAAATGGTGGTGGTGTTATAAATATTTTTATTAATGAAGCAACACCAACTTGCTTAATATTTTTTCAAGCCATACAAACAGAACTAAAAACTATGGGTGCCCAGCAGTTCCTTTAGTTTAATTGAAGCAGGAGTGAAATGCTTTAAAGGCTATGTTTAAGTGTTGGTAAAATTTTTAAAAGAAAAAGGAAGAACCTACTCTCACATGGAGGGTTTTTTTGTGGATTGACACAATGCAGTAAAACCCAACAAAAGCAATTACCCCTTGATTGAGTCAGGCCAGCTGAGGAGGGAATTATACATTTGAAATCAACAAATTGGATTTGATCCTTTTGCAGGCTCAGCAATTGTTGCCTGACTAGTCCTTCAGAAGATCAGAGGTGGCCCCCTCAGTTTACAGATTCCATCAGCTGATGCGCTCTGTCTGTACAGAACAGTTTTCCCCTTGTTTAGGTTCTAAATGAATGATATTTGCTTCCAAAGTTATTATAGCTGCTAAACACATGCTGACTCTAAAATCTCTCCCTCCAAAATAAAGCATATATATTTATGCATATGTATGTAACTGTTACCTAAAAGAACCTTTCTGGTAAAATATATTTAGTAATAGATGCCATCCCATAGCATTCAAAATGTTCAGTGATATGAATTATAATGCTCAGACCATTTTGAGCTGATGTGCTCTTCCTTTATAAACGATCCCTATTTCCTTCCACAGAATAGACACCGGCATAGAGCTTCACTTCTGTTTTCCCTCTTGCTCCTGATTTTACCCCATGTGGCTTGAGAGCTAAATACCAAGCTATAGATCACTGGTATTAATAAGCACGGCAAATTTGTTAGTGATTTTTTTTTTTTTGCCTTGTGCCAATAAGCACCATTAACATTTACTGAAAATGAATGCAATAAGTTAGCAACGAGGAAAATGTTGATATTCAGCTGACTGCATAGAAAAAAATTATTTTATTCTCCCCCTTCCTGCTGCTCTCAGAGTACACAAAAGTTGCAGACCCAGTCTGTACGTGTGAGCTGAGGGAACTGGCGTTTGGAAGCATTGCTGATCCTAACACCTGGAAAGCAAGTGTGCATGCTTCTAAATAGTTGCCACACGTGACATGGTCCTGCCTGCTATTTTTGTTTTACATGTTGTTTATTATAAAAAAAATCTTTCCAATCTTCGTCTTCAGATAAAGATCCACTCCTAGGTATTTATCCAAAGAAAACAAAAACACTAAGTAGAAAAGATATATGCACCCCTGTATTCACTGCATCATTATTTACAATAGCCAAGATATGGAAGCAGCCTAAGTGTCCATTAATAGATGAAAGGATAAAGATATATATGCAGTGGAATATTAGCCCTAAAGAAGAATGAAACCTTGCCATTTTCGACAACATGGATGAACCTAAAGGGTATTATGCTTAGTGGAATAAGTCAGACAGAGAAAGACAAATACTGTGTGATTTCACTTATATGTGGAATCTAAGAAACAAAACAAATGATCAAACATAACAAAACAGAAACAGAGTTATAGATACAGAGAACAAACAGGTGATTGCCAGAGGGAGGAGACTGGAGGGAGGAGAGAAATAGTTGAGGGAGATTAAGAGGTACAAACTTCCAGTTGCAAAATAAGTGAGTGACAGGTATGAAATGTACAGTGTGGGGAATATAGTCAATAACTATGTAATATCTTTGTGTTGTAGTATCATAACTAGACTTATCACGGTGATCATTTTGAAATGTATAGAAATATCAAATCACTGTGTTGTGCAATGGGAACTAACATAGTGTTGTAGGTCAATTATACTTCAGAAACAAACAAACTCATAGGAAAAAAGATCAGCTTTGTGGGTACTGGGGGGTGGAGGTTGGGGGGAGGGGGAATTGGATGAAGACATTCAAAAGGTACAAATTTCCAGTTATAAGATAAATAAGTACTAGGGAATGTAATGTACAACATGATAAATATAACATACTATATGTTATATATGAAAGTTAAGAGAATAAATCCTAAAAGTTGTCATCACTAGGAAAAATTTAAAAAGTTATAAAGACCCAAGTCTATATCCTGACCCACAAGACCCTGCAGTGAGAGTCTCTGGCTACTTTTCCATCTCATCCTCCATCACTCATCCCCTTTCCTGCCATATGCCAGATCCCTAGTCATATTTCATCTGTTCCCATGTGCTGTGCTCCTTGCCTTTGCAGGATCTTGATACATGCTTTCATCTCTATTTTTTAACAGCTTTATTGAAATATAATTCACATACCATACAATTCATTCATTTAAAATGTACTATTGGATGGATTTTAATATATTCACAGAGTGTGCGTCCATCACCACCATCAATTCTAAAGTATTTTCGTTACCCCAAGAAGAAATCCTGTACCACTAAGCCATCATCCCCAATCCTCCCCCATCAGCCCTAGGCAAACACTAACCTACTTTTTGTCTCCATAAATTTGTCTATTCTGAACATTTCCTATACATGGCATCATACAATGTGTGGTCCTTTGTGATGGGCTTCTTTCACTTAGCATAATGTTTTCAAGGATCATCTATGCTGTAACTTGGATCAGTACTTCATTCCTTCATATTGACAAATAATATTCCACCCTATGGCTATACCACATTTCATTTATCCATTCATCAGCTGACAGATGTTTGGGTTGTTTCCACTTTTTGGCTGTTATGAATAATGCTGATATGAACATTCTAGTACAAGTTTAGTGCAGACAAATGTTATCATTTCTCTTGGATATGTATCTAGGAGTGGAATTGTCAGACCATGTGATAACTCTTATGTTTAACCCCTTGTAGAACTGCCAGACTGTTTTTCCAAAGTGGCTGTACCATTCACATTTCCACCAACAATGTATGAAAGTTCCCAGCTTTCTAATTGGAACTTATTATTCCAATCCTATCTTGTTATTCCAATCTAATCTCACTAACTCTTCTTATTCCAATTTTATAATCATTTTGATTGTAGCCATCCTAGCAGGTGTGAAGTTGTATTTCATTGTGCTTTTTTCTCAGCTTTTGATCTAGACAATTTCTACTCACTTTTCAAGCTGCAGCTTAAAAATCACTTCCACAGGGACTCTTACCCTGACCACCCCACCCCCAGACTAGCCTGGGGCTCCTCTCAGAAAAGCTATCTTTTCCCTCTAAACTTGAAGTTCAACATGAGCAGGGACCAGCCCATCTATCTTTGTTCCCTACGTTATCCCCAGAATCTAGACATTGCATGAACTACAGAGCTTCTTGTTAAAAATATAGGTTGAGTGTTTCTTTTTCTGGCTGAGTAATATTCCATTGTATAAATGTGCCACATCTTCTTTATCCATTCATCTGTCGATGGACATTTAGGTTGCATCCATGTCCTGGCTATTGTAAATAGTGCTGCAGTGAACATTGTGGTACATGACTCTTTTTGAATTATGGATTTCTCAGGGTATATGCCCAGTAGTGGGATTGCTGGGTCGTATGGTAGTTCTATTTTTAGTTTTTCAAGGAACCTCCATACCGTTCTCCATAGTGGCTGTATCAATTTACATTCCCACCAACAGTGCAAGAGGGTTCCCTCTGTCATACAGAGTGAAGTAAGTCAGAAAGAGAAAAACTTTCTCTGTATGCTAACACGTATATATGGAATCTAAAAAAAAAAAAAAGGTTCTGATGAACCTAGGGGCAGGACAGGAATAAAGACACAGATGTAGAGAATGGACTTGAGGACACAAGGAAGGGGAAGGGTAAGCTGGGACGAAGTGAGAGAATAACACTGACATATATACACTACCAAATGTAAAATAGATGGCTAGTGGGAAACAGCCGCATAGCACAGGGAGATCAGCGCAGTGCTTTGCGACCACCTAGAGGAGTGGGATAGGGAGGGTGGGAGGGAGATGCAAGAGGGAGGGGATATGGGGATATACGTATGCATGTAGCTGATTCACTTTGTTATACAGCAGAAACTAACACAACACTGTAAAGCAATTATACTCCAATAAAGACGTTAAAAAAATATATGTTGAGTGGATGACGTATACAAGATAGTGAGAAAAAAAGGGTTCATTTTTTGAAAATCACCTCTTTCAGAATAATTGGCATGATTACCTTTTCAGTCTATTTCATTTTTCAGCATTCCCACAGACTCAGCTATTGAGAAATATCTTAGTATCTCTGGCAAGGGGAGGAAAGGGTCTCTACAGCATAACCATGATGAATGCTTCTATTTTCCCGAATTTTACTGAAGCTGTACACTTTTCTGGTTGACAAGAAACAAGAGGATCTTCAGTATAAATAAGCAAAATCAAGCTGACTATGTAAACAGTTTTCTCAAGTCAAGCAATAAATGAAAAAGAATAGGTTTCTGAGAAATAAGGAACTTAGGGGGACTGGAGTTTTCTGCTTTGGTTGTCAGCTAGGCTACACCCCTAGAGATTTCAGTTCAGTAGGTCTGGGACAGACCCTGGAATATACATTTTTTTTTTTTTTTTTTTTTAGAAAGCCATGTGGAGAGGGCTGTCTTTTTTTTTTTTTTTAATTTATGGCTGTGTTGGGTCTTCGTTTCTGTGCGAGGGCTTTCTCTAGCTGTGGCAAGTGGGGGCCACTCTTCATCGCGGTGCGCGGGACTCTCACTGTCGCGGCCTCTCTTGTTGCGGAGCACAGGCTCCAGACATGCAGGCTCAGTAATTGTGGCTCACGGGCCTAGTTGCTCCGCGGCACGTGGGATCCTCCCAGACCAGGGCTCGAACCCGTGTCCCCTGAATTAGCAGGCAGACTCTCAACCACTGCGCCACCAGGGAAGCCCCTGGAATGTACATTTTTAACAAGACCCATAGTTATGATGCTAATTGTCCATGGGCTCCACTTTTTAAAAAACTCATCCTAGTTTTAATATTCTCATTATTTAATAGAAACAGATTAACGTAGAAGTTAAAAAGTTCCTGGCCCTATTTACTAGCTTTGTGGTTTAGCACAAGTTACTTAATCTTTTCTAAGCCTGTTTCTTCATGTGTAAAGGGGGAAGCGGCAATAAAATGCCTACATCCTAGGGCTGCTGTGAGCATTAAATGAAACAATACATATAAAGCACAATATCTAGCACATAAATGCTCCAGTATGTTAGTTGCTATTAGTATTACTATTTTATCATTTTGTCATTATCCGAATTGTAAGAGAATGTAGACAAAAAATATATTTTAAAGGAATCAAGTTTTGCTAAGTAAGAGAAATACTTCTTAAGCAGAAGTTGGGAATTTATCGTGTTCGTCAATGGTTTTATCATCATTGTTAGTTTTGTAGGTAATTTTCCAGGTGTTCCTTTACTGATATCACTAAGTGTCATTCATGTCTGTTTCCAAGTGCCTCCCTAAACCTCAAGGAATAATTTAGTCATTTCTGAAGAAGCAGAATTCTGGCTCGTATATTGAATTACAGATCACCACCCAGTTCACAACATGAGCTATGTACTAGATGTAACACATCTTCCTTAGGTGTCATTTATTGAGCAGAATGTACTGCCCTCCAAAATCTTATTTTTCTCTATTAAGTAATATATTGGGCCTGGATGCTGTCCTGATAGAACTTATTCTCTAAGGTAGAAGTTCTCAAAGTTCAATCAAACTAGGGTGTATCAGTCATCTTACAGAATCAAGAATGTTTGTTCACTTACCCAAGTCCTGTTTACTGAGTGTCTAACAAGTGTCAGGCATTCAGGATTTACAGAGAAGAAGAAAGTCAAGATCCCAAATCAAGTGGAGACAGAAAAAAAAAAAAAACCAAGTAATTAAATACATTACCGAGGAAGTGTGGTTGGTGATGGACGCTATGAATGACATTGAACAGGGAGATGTGGTAGAAATGTGTAAGGGAAAAGAACTATTTTAGATTAATAATCAGGAAAAGGCTTTCCCAGGAGATGACATTTTGAGCTGTCACCTGAATGCCACGAAGGAACCAGCCATGGGCAATGCCAGGAGACAGAGTGATTGAGGAAAAGGGAACAGTCAGTGAAAAGACCCTAAGCCAGGACCTGGTGGGTCACATTTAGGAGTTAGGGTGTGAGTCCAAGTATAATGAGAAACCACTGGAGAATTTAAGGGGGAGGATGTCATAGTCTAACCCATCATCATTTCAGGATCACTTTCCCCTTCCCTCCTCCCCTCTCTCTAAAGCGACTAGCTACTGTGAAATCTAATGGAATGATGTTTAACTGCAGTATCTGCTTCCACGAGTCCAGCTACAATCTCTGTAATTTCTCTAATGAACTTGTCACAGAGGCATGCCATGAACGTCCCAAATCACATCTCACTTATGGCATCGAGTTTTCTCTCCATAGCATTTTAACGATTCTCCTCTCTGGTGTCTCTGGTACTTTAGGTTACACCAGGTGACGTTTGAGGTGCCCACCTGTGAGGGGAAGGAGCGGCAGAAGGTGGCCCTGATTGGCGACTCCTCATCTTCGGCAGAGTTCTTTGTCACCGTGGCTGTCTTTGCCTTCCTCTACTCCTTGGCCGCCACTGTCGTTTACATTTTCTTCCAGAACAAGTATCGAGAAAACAACCGGGGTCCACTCATCGTAAGTGGTTTGCTTTATGAAATAACTTTTTCTGTCCCTTCTAATTTCTTTTTTCCAGTGCTTAAAGGCTTTGGAGTTACCTGAGCCCTCAGGGCAGGTGTTTGAAAGGCAATCACGTTCTTTTTCATCCAAATCTCTTAGATCTAAAACGAAAACATGATGCCTGTCATTCTTTTGTGCCCATGCCTGTCATTCTTTTGTGCCCCTGCGCTGGAGAAGTATTGTAAGAGTTGCTAGAAACTCCTCTGCAATAAATGCTTGGAAATCTCATGAGATCAAGGAAAGAGTAGTGAGGCTTGCTGCAGATTTATTTATAATTCCAGTATTATGGAGTTAGTCGACCATTTTTTCTCACTAGTTGTTTAGACAATGTGACTTGTACTTATTGAAATGTGTTATTCCTTTGATATATGATAGACTGGTCATAGAATGGTTTACTTTGAAGATGGAGTTCTCTGTCTCTGAATCTCTCTTTCTCTCTCTCTCTCTCTCTCTCCCCCTCGATCTTATCTCTTTCCACCACCAACCCTCCCCCACTTTCTTTTTCCTTATACAATGGTTCAAGGACTCACCTGGGTGAAACCAGTCTAGCTCAGCATGTCCAAATAGGGACACACAGACACCTAGGCGGACACAACAACTCTCAGAGGGATACATAAGCGTGGATAACTTTAAGGAAATACATTTAAAATTTTTCAGCTTTCTCATGTGCATTTGCCTAAAACTTATCTTACTGAGAATGCCCTGCTTCTGAAAATATGTTACTGCTTCTTTCTTAATCACCTATTCCCCTTTTATAAAATAAAAGCATCCTTCTTTTCCATCCCCATACACGGGATATTGCTAGGTTGCGAAGCCTTGGAGTCATTAAAAAAAAGGACCATTTGAAATATCGGTGTTGCTATTGACAAAAGTGAGGTATTCAAATGGCTGGGTAGTGTATCCTTTTGCATCTAACGAGGTTTCCAATTTTTTCCTTTCAATAAAATAGAAATTCCTAATCTACGTCAGCTGATAGATCATTAAAAAGTAATTTTTGATGACAGATCACTCTGTGGTCTGGGACATATTACTCAGAAGGAATTCAGAGAAATTAATGGCATCACTATAACAAAACCCCATCCATTCTCATCTACTCATTTCTGTGAGCAAACCTTCTCAACACATCTGTACAACGAGAAATGGAAATAGAATTTATGCTGAATCAAGTCCCATGTTAGAAGTAAGTAATATTTGTCCCTCGAAAGTACATCAGCTAATTGAAGAAAAAACAGTCCCATACATTTCTAATAAAAATTTTACTTTTAAAATTTAATAATTATTAACATGTATAATATATTTATGTTGTTTTGGACAATTGTGCATTAATAACATTTTTAATGATTACCCAACTCAAAAGAAAAATTTTTGATATTTAAAAGCATTAGGGTCATGGGTAATCAGAGAGTAATTTTAATTTATATACCTATTTTTGTTGCAAAGAAATGTAACAGGGTGATCGATAAAATGCTTTCCAGTATAAAAAAATGTTATATGAGGCTATGATTCAGTGGGGGAAGTATAATGGAAATGCAAGTTCAAGGAGAACAAAAAGAACATGTAAAGTTTCTGACTGTTAATGAGGAATTTGTTTAATAATTTTTAAATGGGTAATAGAGAGTATCAAATAACAATTCCATTGAATTCATCTAAAAATTGATACAATGGGATATATTTTTAAATATCAATACTTATGCCCAACATTACACTCTTGCAACTGTTTAGACTTTTAATAAAAACAAAATTATATGTCAACTTTATACGAATAGGCACACAGTTTTTACAAATTCTTTTAGGGAGTATGTGAGTGAAATAAATTTTACAGATCTCTAGTCTAATCTATATATTATAGAGACTAGAAACTTAAAATCAACATGTTTTGAAGGGTAACTGGGAGAAACCCCTATTTGTAAAACGTCATGATTAAGTTTGAAGGGACTGGGGAAAGATCTGTTTTATAGCACTTCAGTATGTTATTGTGGAAAAAGAAGAGTCAATCAGCAGAACTTGAACCTTTGGACAGATGTCTTTTTTTAAATTTTCCCTCCCAAATTGGAGCTACTGGTCTTAATGGTTTTAAAATATCTTTAACAGTGTCACCTACCTTGGGGTTAACCCTCGCATGATGTGCAGATAGATACATCAGAGAGGTTGAGATACGTGTGTGTGTGTGTGTGTATACTATAAAACTGACATGTGTACATCCTTTCTGGATACATGTAGACACTCTCATAGAATTCTAAAGTCTGAGGAAATACTCTGACTTCCAGAGAGAAGAAACTGACTCAGTTAGTTTGCCCATAAAGTGGGAAAAGCTCTGTTTTGTTATATAAAACTACATTCTCCTCATAAGAAGTAATCTGGTAAGGCCATGCTATTTCATCTCTGTGTAAATAGTCTTTCCCATCAAGCAGGATATAATGAAATCCTGAATTGTGTACTACATTGGGTAGGTTTTGTTTTATTACATCGTGGAAGAAGGGGAAGAGCGGGGAGTTAATTCTAGTAATAAAAAGGGAAAGGCTCCTAGGTGAGACTTCAGTGATATTAAAAAACTGATGTGCTCATTACTTAGCAGATAAAAGTTAATTTAAAAGCGAGCCCGAATCCTAAGAGTCACAGAGACAGAATGAATGTAGAGGATCAGTATGACGCCATTGCAGCTGCAAATGACAAGCCTTTCCAGTTCTAATCCCACCACAATGGGGCCGTGACTGGGGAAGGAGGGGTGGGCTATGGTACCCACCCTTAACTGTGAGTTAGCAGGTTAAGGCCAATCCACAGTGTGAGCAAGATCTCAAGAAGGTGGTTCATACCTAAGAAAACCTTCAAATACTAAACTAACAGTAATTGTACTTGTTAAATAAATTTATTTATTTATTTATTTATTTTTGGCTGTGCTGGGTCTTCGTTTCTGTGCGAGGGCTTTCGCTAGTTGCGGCGAGCGGGGGCCACTCTTCATCACGGCGTGCGGGCTTCTCACTGTCGCGGGCTCTCTTGTTGCGGAGCACAGGCTCCAGACGCGCAGGCTCAGTAGCTGTGGCTCACGGGCCCAGTTGCTCCACGGCATGTGGGATCTTCCCAGACCAGGGCTGGAACGCGCATCCCCTGCACCGGCAGACAGACTCTCAACCACTGCGCCACCAGGGAAGCCCCTAATTGTACTTTTTTAAAGCCAAGCCTATTTATTCAGAAAGATGGCTACTGATCATTACTTGTTCTCTCTGTTCCTGTCACTATTCTTTTGTTATTGTTGCTTTGTATTTTACAAAACCCACATTTTTCCCTTTATTCTGTAGTTCGGGATTCTCTATAATCCTCTAGGACATGACAGGATACATCATGCACAGATCAGATCAATGTGGAGGAAAGTGATGAGGATGGCGATGGTGTTGATAATAGTAACAACAATAATACTGGCTGGTATTGATAGAGTTTCTTACTCTGTGTGGAGTTGATTTAATACTCACAACAACCGTAGCTTGTATTGTTTTACACTTTTATAGGTGAGGAAAGGGAGGCTCGAAGTTACCCAATTAACTCTCCCAGGTCACATCACTAATAGTCAGAGGGTAGAGTTTGAACCCAGGTCTCTCCAAATCCAGGGCCCAAATTCATAACTACCATGCAAGAGGATCCAAAATCCTGATAGGCAACGTGCTACAAATTTGGAGGGGCATAGGTGGGTAGGACAAATTGGTTTATACACCTGGACAACTCCTGTTATTTTCTTGCTCAGGATATAGAGAAACCAAACCCTAGAACCCCTAGACTTTTCTGCTTATTTGACTGTCATAGAGGGTTTTTTTTAAATTTGCCTTCAGAATCCATTTGGAGTTATAGAATGGCTGCCGTGAATCTATGATGCTAGGATAACTTGAGGGTTCTGCTGTTTATCTCTGTTGCACATGAAGGATGTCAGTGATAGAAAACAAGCTTTAAACATGCCCAAGATCAATGGCTATTATAAATCAGAGATTACCAGGACTGATTACTATATATTTGTAAGCCGTCGTGAGCAATTTCAGGCAGACTGGAGCCAATGGCTATTATCAATGGCTATTTTTTAAGGTATCTTTCTCTACTGAATATGCTTGACAAGATTGCCCACCTTTAAGTGAAAATGAGAATCTGCATGTCTTTAGAAGTAACATAATTGTTAATGATTCTGAATGACACAATAGTGAGAAAATCAGGCCAAAAGAATCAGCCAGCTACTGTACGTCACTACAGTGAGTGCCTTCTTGTACAGATGAATAAATATCTTAGAAAGCAGAAGTGGCCACCTGAATGGTGCATGATTGTGGAATTGAAATGTCACCTCTGGTTATATCATTCTGTCATGTTCCTTAGAGTACAGTTTTAAAGCCAAATCTCCTGCCTAGATTTCTGAGACAGGATGTTCTGAACCATTTTCAGATCTCATGTCAAATAGTGACGATGTGAGGCTTTAGGGGTTTTTTTAAAATATTAATGTAAAGTAGTTTAAAAAACTAATAAACACCATCCCACATTTTGGTGAATCCTTCTCACGAGAGATTTGGCTTAAAGTAACTACTCTAAATGTCAAGTAGAATCAATATTCACTTTAAGATTTTGTGGGAAAGGAAGTGGCTGTGTTGTTGAAGCTCTCCTTTTCCCATAAAGGAGACCAGGTTGACCAGAGGCAGTTTATGGGGCTAGAAGTGTTTACCCATTGCGGTCACACGGTGGTACCATGGCTCACGTTTGTTTTACGCCTGATGCATTCCTAATATTTTCATATTTCCCATCCAGCCTCAAAACAATCCTGAGAGAGATGTGGAGCGATTACAATCAGCCTCATTCTACAGATTCACTGTGACTCCTCTTTATCAAGCACCAGGCATGGGAAAATGAATCCCTGGGAGATTAGGGACCTTGTCTGTGGTCAAAGAAGTTAACGGCAGAACAAGGACTCAGACTCTTAGGCCAGTGATCTTGAGGGTAGTGGCTAAACTATGGGGTCCTGGATTTTAATCCCCCTGTATGACCTGTTATTTAACAGTTGGAAGCCTACATACAACTTTATCTATAGAATGAAGCTAATAATAATACACATGTCACAAGGCTGCTGTAAGAAAAGGAAGAGTTAATGCCTACAGAGCGCTTTGCACAGGGAGAGGCACACCAGCAAGTGATGGATTAATGGTATCTAATTGTAACCCCGTTGTTACCCTTCATGTTAATTTTTCTCCTGCCCATTACTAGGTAGTACCTTAGCCCCCTAAAGAGGAATTACAGGCGCCTTCCTTTAATTGCCTGAAGCCCTCACAATCCTACTCTCCTCCAGTCCCCTTACCCCAGGCACTTTCTTCCCTCGCCCCCGACCCGCTGCCAAGTCCCACACGATCAAGCTTGACTCAGGACTACTTCTAAGATCGCAATTGCTAGGTTGAGCCTTTCAGTTAACCTTTCTGTTTCTGGAAGCCTGCTCTATGAGATGATTGGAAGGTGGATTTTTAACCCCCTAACAAAATAGAGCTCCCCATTGTCAAGTAGGGGCTGAGGCCATCACTGAGAGGAGAATAGGAGGCAGGCACAGAGCTGGTTGCTCAGAGAATCCAACGCATGTTCCTACTCTCAACTGCATCTTTCTTGGCTGTCATTAGAGATGGAAATCAGAATTGCAGTCTCTGAGCTATTCAGCAATTGCTGAGAAGCCCTTCTCTCGCCTCTCCTCTTCTCTCTCCTCCCCTTCCTCACCCTTTTTCCCTCTTTTCTTCTCTTTCTTCCCTCTCTCTTCTCTCTTCTCTCACCGTGTTAGTTATACTTCAGGTCTAAGTGTATTTCACTTAAATTGTATCTTCAACAGGCCAAGCAATGTATGTATATGGGTGAACTAAAAGCATCCAGCCTGATGAGGAAAATTATTTAATAATTATGACTCTCCTACAAATGACCTGCTAGAGGTTATGTAGTTGGGCTTTGGTGACCTACCAGGAGGAGGAAGTGAACCTCCACCTGGAAGCCAAGGCACTCCCTCCCCAGGTGGGCTGGGCTAATAGTAAAGACAACTTCACAGCATGTGGTGGAGGATGAGAGGATAAACGGAGGAGATTATTTTGAAATTCTGCCTCAAGTATAATGTATTTGGTGCAAAAACAGAATAACATCATTTGAAGCCTCCCAAATGTGTATCTTCTTAGGGGTAGGCATACCTGTCAGAATCTGACATTCTGGCTTGTGGTGTGTGTGTGTGTGTGTGTGTGTGTGTGTGTGTGTGTGTGTGTAGTTTCCACTTCCTCACTCTTTAAACCAAGAAGTGTTGGCAGTACAAAAGGGCATGGACCTAAAAAGAAACGAAATTGAGTTTGTTTTTTTTTGTTTGTTTGTTTGGTTGGTTGGTTTTTAAATTTTTATTTATTTATTTATTTATTTTTGGCTGTGTTGGGTCTTCGTTTCTGTGCGAGGGCTTTCTCTAGTTGTGGCAAGCGGGGGCCACTCTTCATCGCGGTGCGCGGGCCTCTCACTATCGCGGCCTCTCTTGTTGCAGAGCACAAGCTCCAGACGCACAGGCTCAGTAGTTGTGGCTCACGGGCCCAGTTGCCCCGCGGCATGTGGGATCTTCCCAGGCCAGGGCTCGAACCCGTGTCCCCTGCATTGGCAGGCAGATTCTCAACCACTGCGCCACCAGGGAAGCCCCGAAATTGAGTTTTTTGTAGTGAGGTGGATGGACCTAGAGTCTGTCATACAGAGTGAAGTAAGTCAGAAAGAGAAAAACAAATACCGTATGCTAACACATATATATATATATGGAATCTAAAAAAATAATAATAATGGTTCTGAAGAACCTAGGGTCAGGACAGGAATAAAGAGGCAGACGTAGAGAATGGATTCGAGGACATGGGGAGGGGGAAGGGTAAGCTGGGAGGAAGTGAGAGAGTGGCATGGACATGTATACACTACCAAATGTAAAATAGATAGCTAGTGGGAAGCAGCCGCATAGCACAGGGAGATCAGCTCGGTGCTTTGTGACCACCTAGAGGTGTGGGATAGGGAGGGTGGGAGGGAGGGAGATGCAAGAGGAAGATATATGGGGATATATGTATATGTATAACTGACTCACTTTGTTATAAAGCAGAGACTAACACACCATTGTAAAGCAAGTATATTCCAATAAAGGTTAAAAATATATAGGGCATGGACCTAACCTTACGCAAACTGTTAATCTAAACTACTATATATTTTGCATCAACAAATACATCGTTCCAGAATCAGCACCACAGATGAAGGCAAATAAATTAATCCACTTTAAATGTTCCCAGCACAACGTCTACACGTTTGATCAGATTTTACATCCTCAGCTCTTTTCCAGCTTTCTTATGATTAGCAGATTCTTAATTAAAGTTTAGATCAGGGTTAATTCCCACCGTATTTGGTACCACATTTCTCCAATTAACTAGTTAAACAAAGAGACGAGCTGTAGTCCGATAGCCTTAATCAAAGCAGTGAACTGCTTACGGAATTAGTGTGATTCTTCAGGGGCCCAGAGCTCTTCCTGTCCTGTGTTGGAGCCGGTGCCTTCAGAGGACTAGCAGAGAGTGTGTGTCCAAACTTCATCCATTTTTGTCAGATTTCCTCTCATTCCAGGGAACTCATCATTCAGTTAGAAAAACCAGAACCTAGTGGAAATTTGGCAAAACCCCAAATGTGTTTCCTTTTTGATTACAAGACAAAGCTCTTCCTTGGATTCAAGAGTAATGATCAAGGCTGTCTAAGTCCTGCTGGGTCCCGGGCCCTGTGCTAGGCACCAAGGACACACTGCAGAGTAAGACCTAGCTGCTGGCCTCAAGTTCCCTGCTTTATTCCTATTACCCTTGAAGGCCAAATCTGTCATGGGAAGACAGTAGGGTACCAATGGTTAAGAATTCAGGCTCTGTACCCATACTGCTTGTGTCCAAATCTCAGCACCACTGTCTGTCACCTGTGTGACTTTGGACGGGTTATAGAACCTCTCTGTACTTGTGTTTCTTCACCTGTGAGATAGAGATAACAATGGTTCCCAGCCTGTAAAGTTGTCGATCAGATTAAATGAGTTATTGCACAGAAAGCAATTAGAACAGGAGCAAGTGCTCATGAATGCACGCCATTATCTTCCATCATGTAGCCCGGTGTCCATACTGTGCTGTCCATGCAGCTAGAGTTTATTACATTTCAGTGGACTGATGGGCTAAAAAACAAAGTGGATAAATACGAACTCCACTGACTCTCATCTTGAGAAATGCTTTGGAAGGCTTCTTGTTGCACTGTTGACATCAAACACTCTTATATATTGTTTTTGTTGTTTTTTAGAGCTTCCAAATTCAGTATAAGCTGCTGTCATTTGAGACAGATTCAGTCAGCCCTAAGATGGGGTCACTCTGTCCCCATCACTCAGGTCCCCTCCCTTCAGCTCTCCCACCCCCATCCTGGCACTCAGATCTCATATTTTAGGGAAAGAGGGGGAAAGAACACAGTTCCATTAAATAAGCCAGGCTCCAGAGAACAGGAGCTTGAATCCCTTGTCAGTTGGCAAGTCTGAAAATAGCAGAGTGTGAAGAGCAAAGTGGTGTAACAGGTAGAAACTTGGAAAATTTGATTGTTTGGGGGCATCCAACTGAGAAACTAGATTCAGACTTATACCCTCCTCCTATCATTTTTTGAAAGTGGTGAAATATCACCTACCTCACCCCGCCCCCATGATGGCAAAAATATCCTTACTCTTTGCTGAGTTTATTTCTTTGATTCCAGAACAAGCAGACACTCACACATGCAGCTTGGATTCACTGGGGCTTTCAGCAGTTCAGTAATGTCTTGCGCTAATACCCACGGTTCATTAAACTTTCAAATAATTGGCACAAAGTCCAGAGCTTGGATTTTTTGCAGCCCTCTTAGCTCTTTCTCCCAGCTGGACATCTTCATTTCCATTGCTTATTAGCAGGACTCTAATCAAAGCCACAGAGCCATGCAAGGGAGAGCTTCAAACCTTGCCCAGGGAACAGAAGAGAATGTGACTCAAGGTAAAACTGGCTTGGATCCCTTATGAGGGACATGGTTAATTGAAAATACCTGAGAGCTTGGGCAAGCTGTGATCTCCCCTTCACTCAAACACCTACTTATCTGAGACCTGCAACTTGGAATCTGTCTCTAAGTTATTCTGAAATGTCTAAGAAGGATCTAATTGATTTGTATACTGCCTCAAGAACACCTAAGCCTGAATTGCAGTGACTTTTATTTATAGCCTTGTGGGTCCACTACCCAATTGACTAGCCACCCCTGTAGGCAGAAAAGTATGTAGATATTGATAACCTAGAAATTACAAGACCAAAAAAAAGGAAATTATTACAATGGAAAAAGAACTTAGAAAAATTGCAGTTGAGGCTAAGGAAAAGAAGGCTAACATGCCACTCTTTGAGCTGCCATTTACTCTTGAGCACTTTCCACAGGCCAGAAATTAAATTAGATAGTAGTTAACTCATTTAATTCTCCAAACATCTTTAAGGCGGGTATTATTGTGCCCATTTTACAGATACTGGATCAGATTTACAGAGGTTAAGCAACTTGTACTGTGATGCACAGAGAGTGAGGCTTCAGAGACACACTCTTCATCATGGTACTCTGCTGCCACCCCACTTTTACCTGGAAGTATGAAAATGAAATCCAAGAATGTCTATCAGCCTATTCAGCATCCCCTATGTGCAAGACTTACGGGGCCTGCAGTGGCATGAAATATACAAACCCTCACTGTGCTGCAACTGACAGTCAAGTCAATAAGACAGGACAAAGACACATCATGATAAAAGCACAAGAGAAGTGTGTTTTACTAGTGCTGGTGATAGAGACATCATTTAGGAATCAATGGGAAACAGCAAGTGCCATTTATTGGCTTGAGTGGTCAGAGAAGGTTTATGGAGTCTGTGAGACTTGACAAAGAGTAGAGACCAGCTGGATGGAGGGGAGGGCTTTTTGACTAGGGGAATGGCTTGAGCAAGAATGTAGGGGGAAATAATATAATAGTAGACATTTTTGTTGGCCTGCCACCTTCCTTCGTAGACTCATATCGTCCTGCTGAACTATCAGTCATGGTGCCTCACCCAATAACATAAAATGGTCAGGTGACTCAAGCCAGGCAGTCAGAGTCTCCTCTGGGATTTATCTGTGGAGTAAAGTTCTTCCTCTGGAATTGTGAGGCTAGGAAGATGTGAGTTTAGTTGATAGTGGTCACACTGCCAACAATGTGGAAGGAATCTGTGAAAAGAATAAAGCTGAGCAGAGATAAGCAGATCCTAGATATGGAGAGACAGAAAGGTAAAGAGAGACAGAGTGACTTGACCAAAACCAAAAATGAGCACCTGGATTTAGCCATACCTGAAGCCAGACACACTCTAGACTATCCATTTTTGTAAGTTACTGAATTTCCCTTTATGCTTGCTAGTTTGGGGTTTCTCATACTTGCCAAATGAAATAATCTTGACCTATACATAATTTCTGCCTCCTCTATAAAAAAAGGTATAAGAACCCATATGTCAAAAGATATTTGCTAAGATTAAATAACAAATGTCTAATATGATGGTTAGGTGCTAAGCACATAGTAGATGCTTAAAAACAGTTTATTCATAGGACCAAGAAAGAATAAGATAGAATAACTCGGGCAGTACTTCAATATTCATTATTATTTAACTCTAGTTCTTTCCATTTGTAATGGCTGCATAATATTCCATTATCACGAGATAATACGAACTATTTAACCAACCTCTCACTGTTGGATTTTAAATTTTGCGTGGTTTTGAATTTTTCTCTCTCTTCAACAATGCTGTGATGATCAGCCTTGTGCTTCAACCTTGACATGTATTTTAACTCATTTCTTTAGGATAAAAACTCAGAAATTGATTGTTCTCTTGATTTTTATAGAAGTTTCTATTTTAAGTCCATATAAAATATATCCCTAACAAATTACCTCTGATCTGAATGAAAAATATGGATTCCAGATTTTGATTCTACCATAGACCCTTCAATCTTACGCTGTTGGAGAAGAGCTCTCCCAAAAAAGATCTGCAAAGAGAATATTTTCTTCTGAGGGGGAAAAAATAAAACCACTTGCTTTAAGGAGGCTGCCACTGAAACATTTGCTTTGAAACTTGGGATACTAAGGGGACATCAAAAATTCAATTCAAGCCATGTTTAAGGATGCAGAAGCTCAGGCTTTAATTACTAGGGAGAATCCCCAAGACAGGCATTAACCTGCATGGCAGCGTACACCTGGCCCCAGAGCTGGGCTCTGCAGACCTTTAGCTTTGGCAATCTCCTTTCTCACTGAGGCTCAGTAAGTGAAATTCAAGATCATTAACTCCTCCTCTGGCCACACACAGAAGAAGAAAACAAACATACAGAAGTTGCATGTGATGATTTTTTAAAATAAGGAAGCGCTTTATAAGTTTCATCCCGGGGTGTCTCTCGTGCCTGCAGTTCCGTGTGTGGCACGCCAGCAGTGGCCGGGCAGCAACAGGCTCAGCAGGCATCTGTGCCCAGCCCTGCCCGGCTGCCCTCGGCCTCCCATGAGCTTCTGCGTAAATCTGGTGGCTTCTTTCAAACCCCCAGTTAAGCTATATCCCACAGCCTTCCTTCCCTTTTTTTTTTTCACTTGTTCTATAAATTGTTGATTCAGGATTGAAAAAAACCAAGACCAAACTATATGGGATTCGTGTCCCTGATTAGAAGATCTGGCTGCTGAAAACCCCATTCTGAGCTTTATGAAACCCTCAGGCCTGGAGGATTGGCAAAGTTTATAGGGAACGGGCAGGGAGAGGGGCTCTGGAAAGGAGAGAATTGATTCGTATTAGGTCATATTTGTGGAGACTCTCAATGAAGTGGTCCCCCACCTCCTGTCTTGCATTCTCCCAGCCATCACTCCAAACACAGCTGCGTTTATGCCATGGTCCATCTCCGGCTCACCTCTCCTCACTCCAGCCTTCAAGGCCCTCCTAAGCCATGACCCTTCACCTACTCTTCAAAGCCATGTCCTACCATTCCCTATATCCCTAGTTTTCACCAAACTGGACGACTCACCATTCCCTAAACATGCTGTTTACAGGCCTACTTCTGCATAATTACTGAGCACTTGCCACCTAGAAGGTTCTCCTCTCCTCCCCTATCTCAACCTATCAAAATCTGACTCATCCTCAAAGACCCAGCTCAAACGCTATCTGCTCCCTGCAATATTTCCTCATCATCCACATCCTTCCTCCAGAAGATATCTGAGTTCTCCCTCCTCAAACTTCCAAACCTCCGTGTGGAAATCTTTCTTTGTACAAGTACTGCTTTGTACTTGAGTTAGATGTTGTTTTGTCGGATTCCATGACTAAACCTCAAATATCTGAAGGGCAAGGGCTATTTCTAACACAGCTATAGTTCCCTAAAGTCAGTATGAAAGTGAAACAAATGACCTTCCAAGCTGGTCATCAAGGATAGGGTCTGTTGTGTGCATTCCTTCAACATGTATTTGTTGAGAGTTCCTATTGTATGC
This sequence comes from Balaenoptera acutorostrata, assembly GCF_949987535.1. Classification (NCBI taxonomy): domain Eukaryota; kingdom Metazoa; phylum Chordata; class Mammalia; order Artiodactyla; family Balaenopteridae; genus Balaenoptera; species Balaenoptera acutorostrata. The sequence continues at coordinate 26,691,075 of NC_080073.1, read as the reverse complement.
CAGGAACTGTGGTTAGCACCGGCTGCACACAGCAAATGTGTATTCCAAGAGAGACACAGGAAGAACCGCCAGAAATATAGAATATGCACTGTCTTGTCAAGATCTGGGTCTCTAGATATTGGAGGTATCCATCGGCACTGCTACACTTCAAGCAACAGAATCCCAGAAATCGAAATAAGCATCATTGTTATGAAGACAATCCCTCAGCTCAGAAGAAACTGAGCTTGCTGTTTCAAAATGTTGGGCCCTAGCTCTTCTGAAATTCCGCCTGCAGCAAGCATACTACAACGTACAAGGAGTCTGCCCAACCAAAGTAGCTTAAGGTATCTCTGTCATGTACTTTGTTCTGATTAGGCATTTTGTAAGGGGGAAATGGAATCAAAATATAGTACACTAGCTTCCCTGTCATCTTTGTTCCTCTCTGAAATGTGAAACTTGGCCTTAATTCATACTGTTCATTTAAAAGAGGTATTTATAATTGTGCTTCATCGAGGCAAATTCAAATTTATAAACTTCTGAAGCATCCTTTCAGCCACTGGTTACTGATGCCTATCTGCTTTGTGCTTGTGGGAGATTATTTGGGAAATGTATAATCAGAAAACTAAAGAATTACTCTTGAATAAGAGCGATTCTCTTAAAGAACTCAGATATGAATTTTCTCCACAAAGAAGTCGAGATCTGGTAATATTCTATCTTCAAAATTCAGCTCTTTTCCAAGTGCTTGTAAAATAAAAGAAACAACTTTTCTATCATGCCTAATAAAATAAAGCTCATTCACCAAGACTTTATACTCTTGCTGATAAAGTAATTTGATGACAGAATATATATGAATGGATTGCTGGGGTGAGTGGAAATTAAGTCAACTTATTTCTTTGAAACAAGTGAAATTCCCTGGAAGAAAAAATTTTCCTGGCAGGACAGGGTGACCCTCTCCACATCTCTGACCCCAGGACAGTGCCACATTTTCAGTTGTCTGCTTGTGTGTCAGTTTCCTATGCTGGAAAAAGAGCTTCTTGAAGGTAGGACTGAGTTTGTTATCTCTGAAGAACCAGCACTAACTGAGTCAGAGCAGGAATTCACTAAGTGCTTATTAATGGAATGAACTCCAAGCTCCAATGTGTGTGTACGTGGTCCTTTAACTAGAATTCCGACCCCTACATCCACTTGTCCGTCTGTTTAAGGCAATCCTACATCTATGTGAGAGTTCTCCATGCTATACCATAGGTGCTGCGTTAGCAGAACAGATGGCTCTTTCCGTTGTAATTCAACTCAAAAGTCTTTCCAGTTGGTTTTTTTCTACCTACTGAACCAAATTACTCTAACAGGCCTTCATTTCCATCAAAATTCCATTTCTAACTATGCATTCTTTGTATGTGCTCTTAACTGCCTCATTGCTCTGAGATTATTCAGCCTTTCCTCCTGTCTTAGGCATTGTTCTTGCAACAAAGATTAGTGCCTGCTGACTCTGAGTAAAGCATTATGCAAGGCACCATCACCTAAGCCTGTGTCTCTCCGTCCTCGTTTGCCCTCTCATTTAATAGTTTATCTCTGCAAAACAGAAATACTTTCCTTCCCCAAAGCTCTTGAATTAGGGGAAGAGGTCAGATATTAAATGCTATCCCATCACTCTTGTTTAGACATACAGAATTCTTATTGGTTTGTTAAAGTGAGAAATAGGAACCCATTTTTCCCATCTAAAACAGCTAAGTAGAAGTGAAGGGATAGATTTAAATTAGAAAGGCTATATTAAATCAGCCTAAATCAAAGCCAATTTCACTCCAGGAACTGTATGCATGAAAAGGTATAATTATAAAAATTTGATATTCTGCTGCCTTTATGCATATTCACCTTATGAACTTAGACCTCCAAAAGCCTCCTAGGACTGCTTCCCCATTTTTAATAAATACTGAGAATGAGATGCTTCCTGAAAGAATTAAAGGAGGGAGAAGATTTTTTTTTTCTTTTAAGCTTAGCAGCAACATTAAAACAAAGAAGCAGCTCTTCTGCTCAGTTTTGTGTGTGCTTTGACAGTGCTACAAATAAAATGAACCTCTGGGGAGTCAGCAAAGAAATGATGATTTGGCGATTAGGGGGACAACTAATTCCTCCAGGGGGGAAATAGTATTCATTGCAACTTCTAAATAACATCAGTGGGTCTCCGTGCAGTCGCTGGGAATATTTATCTTGGGAGAAAGAAGAGGTTTCAGAGAATTCCCAGAGATTTGTTAACCTAAAGCCCAGGGCTACCCGCTGGATCATGTTCCGGTCCATGGGTGCCATAATGGTCAACTCCATACCAGCTAGAGGACACTGGGAGCTAGCTCAGACTAAGCAAGTCATCACGCCCATTCATTCTCTGTGGCTGCCGACCCCAGAACTCTGTTCTATGACGTTTCATCAGATGTCACATCTCACACTATTTTTTTAAATTTAATTTTCTTTTTTAAAGATTGATTGATTGATTGATTGATTGCTATGTTGGGTCTTCGTTTCTGTGCTAGCGCTTTCTCTAGCTGCGGCAAGTGAAGGCCACTCTTCATCGCGGTGCGCGGGCCTCTCACTGTCGTGGCCTCTCTTGTTGCGGAGCACAGGCTCCAGACGCGCAGGCTCAGGAATTGTGGCTCACGGGCCCAGCTGCTCCGCGGCATGTGGGATCTTCCCAGACCAGGGCTCGAACCCGTGTGCCCTGCATTGGCAGGCGGATTCTCAACCACTGCGCCACCAGCGAAGCCCCCTAATTTTTATTTTATATTGGAGTAGAGTTGATTTACAATATTGTGTTAGTTTCAGATGTACAGCAAAGTGATTTAGTTACACATATACATATATCCATTCGTTCCCAGATTCTTTTCCCATATAGGTTATTACACAATACTGAGTAGAGTTCCCTGTGCTATACAGTAGGTCCTTGTTGATTATCTATTTTATATATAGTAGTGTGTATATGTTAATTCCAAACTCCTAATTTATCCCTCTCCCCACCATGGTTCCCCTTTGGTTACCATAAATTTGTTTTCGAAGTCTGTGAGTCTGTTTCTGTTTTGTAAATAAGTTCATTTGTATCATTTTTTTTTAGATTCCACATATAAGTGATATCATATGATATTTGTCTTTCTCTGTCTGACTTACCTCACTTAGTATGATAATCTCTAAGTCCATCCACGTTAGTGCAAATGGCATTATTTCATTCTTTTTTAATGAGTGAGTAATATTCCATTGTGTGTATGTATGTGTGTGTATATATATATATATATATAGGGTTGGCCAATATGTACCACATCTTCTTTATCCATGCCTCTGTCGATGGACATTTAGGTTGCTTCCATGTCTTGGCTATTGTAAATAGTGCTGCAGTGAACACTGAGGTGCATGTATTTTTCAAAGTATGGTTTTCTCTGGATATATGCCCAGGAGTGGGATTGCTGGATCATATGGTACTTCTATGTTTAGTTTTCTAAGGAACATCCATACTGTTCTCCATAGTGGTTGTACCAATTTACATTCCCACCAACAGTGTAGGAGGGTTCCCTTTTCTCCATGCCCTCTCCCACATTTATTGTTTGTAGACTTTTTGGTGATGGCCATTCTGACCAGTGTGAGGTGATACCTTATTGTAGTTTTGACATTACATTATTAAGGAGGGATGTCAGGACTATTGACAGGCTGGCTTTTGTTTGACATTTTTTCCCCACCCCCAAAATCAAAATTAGTGCTGTGAACCCCTCAATTCCATTAATCTTTAAGGATGTAAAACTATAAATATAATCTTGAGTGCTGTGAGCAGCTTTGAAATCACTGCTTTCTACACCCTCTGTCTTACCCAGAGAAGTTGTCACTTGCCCAGAGTCACATAGCTTGTTCTGGAAAGCTCCGTTATTGTTCAGCACGTCCAAGTCCATGAAGACAGGCCAACATGTGGATCAAGCTTGTCTTGCCAATCAGCCCTGCTGTCCCATTCCTCATGTCAGTGTGGTTCAGGGCAGAGGCTGTGTGAAAGGAATATGTGGGTTGTACTGTGAATTTTTTTTGTTCTCATTTACATCGAAACAATATCTGACTCGGGGACGGATGCCTCAGCCAAAGTTGGAACAGATTTAACTGTATTTTGCAGAGAACATTTACTTCCAAGATGCACTAGGTCTCAAGCTACCAGGTGGGTTGCATCAGTAGGTAAAGCCATTAGTTGAATGTCAGGGCTTTTTTTTTTTCCCCTCTTAGAATCTGGGTTCTTTTCTTTCCCTGCTGTGGCTGATGAAATCTAAAATATTTATGTGGCTTTATAATGACTAGTTAACATTTAATATTTAGCACCTGATATTTGCCCAAGTGCTTGACAATCAGTATTTATTAACAGGAAAATAACTGCTAGAAAATCTGCACTGTGACATTTAGGCAGCCAGTCCTTCTGGGGGCAACGTAGGGTGTGTCTGGGAACAATGTTGGTGCCGATGATTCAGAGTGAAATTCGTTGGCCAAATTCTGCCTAAGGCCTCATAGTTAAACATCCCCCTAACTTACTAGACTTCATTCTAAGACTCCTGAAGGGTAGCATGCTATTATGCATTCCATTCACTTATCAAGTACTTACTGAGGATTGACTAGGTGTTGAGCATGAAGAATTAACAAGACTGTGCTCAAGTCTGAGTTAGGTGCTCCTCCCAGGATGCCTCGGGACTAACCTTAATGGGACGAGTGGTTCTCAATGGCGGGGCCTGGGGGTGGGGGGACTAAAGGGAGTATGAAATCCAGTAATGTTTGGAGACATTTTTGGTTGTCACTACTGGAGGGCGTGCTACTGGCATCTAGTGGTAGAGGCCCAGGATGCTGTAAACATCCTAGGGTGCACAGGACACCCTAACACAGTAAAGAATTATCTGGTCCAAAATGTCAGTGGTGCCGAGGTAGAGGAGCCCTGTGGTGAGCTCTCTCTGGTTTGTAATTGTTTGGTTATATGTCAGATATATCAGTCTCCCTCATCATACTGTAAGATTTTTGAGTGCAGAAACCACTTACCTTTCATTGTGTCCCAGTACCTGACACATGTAATCCAGAACTCCATACATAGTGTCGAATAAATTAATGAAGACAGCATCCTATCCCTGAGAGAGCCCATGATCTCAGAAATGGAGATCAGTAAACAGGCAATTCAGGGATAAAATGTGTCTGGTCTTCAGAGTATGGTCGGATAAGAGAGCTATTTTGTGTGACCTTGTAAGTTATCCTCCAAACAGATACACTTTTGAGAACGGAAGTGAGCACTTCCAAATATCCGAGGCAGGGCGACAGGTGAAACCCTTCTACAGCCCCCACGTTACTGCGAACCCACCAGGAAGCAGGCACTGTTGCTTCACAGAATCCACCACCACACACGTGAGGGATTCGTGAGGGATTCAACTAGGGAAGACGGCATGAGTTGCTGGAGAAGTTTACACTGCATGTCACACAACAAAAAGTTAATGTCAATAAATAAGTAAAACTTTGTCAGAGGCTGGGTCTTCATCCCAGGCCCCCATTTCATGCCCACCCTCTGGCAGGTGCTCTGAGGCCAGCACCTGTCTCTTCCGCTTCTTGAACTTCCCCCCACCAGCCTCTCCAGCCTTCCAGAGGGTGCTTCTTTCATGGTCCCCCTGCTCCCCTTTTTTATCACAAACATGCAGCTCTCTCTCAGCTTGCATCCCCAAACCCATTAGCCTTGCGCAGTCACCAAGGGGTCCTCCCTGCACGGGAACCAGTTAGAGATTGTAAATGAAAGTAACCTTTCCCAGTGTGGAGTAGGGATAATTTAGGAGGTTGGGATTAGCAGATACACACTACTATATATAAAATAGATAATCAACAAGGACCTACTGTATAGCACAGGGAACTCTACTCAATATTTTATAATAACCTATATGGGAAAAGAACCTGAACAAGATGTATGTATATGTATAACTGAATCACTTTGCTGTACACCTGAAACTAACACAACATTGTAAATCAGCTATACTCCAATATAAAATAAAATTTTTTTTTTTAAAAAGTAACCTTTCCCAGATGTGGTTTTCACGGCTCCAAGCTACAGTTGGGGTTTCTGCCATACCGTGGCTACAGACAGAAGGGCAAGGTTAACCTTGGCTAGGATTGCGAGGAGAAGCTTTAGAGAAGAGACAATGTTCAAACAGGCTCTGCGGTCAGTTTACTCAAAGGAAATTGAATCATCAAGCCCATGGAAACCTGACAGAAGGTCTGGGCCTCCTGCTTTCTGGGTAGGTAAAGTTATCTTCAGCCTCAGGCATTCTTTGTTGGGGGATCAGGAAGATCTTATGTAGAAACTTGCTAAAGAGTAAGGTAAATGACGAGTTTGGTTTGTGATTTCTCAAAGCCTAGGCTTTGAAAGAAAGACATTGAGGCTTCAAGTTAACTTTTTATTTTGCTTTTATACTAAACTCTTTTTCAATAAGAACCAATTGTTTTTAATTTTTAGGACAGTGATTGTGAAAATAAACACCTACTTTATTATGATCCAGAGTGTCATAATATCTGAGCAAATATTAGGGACAATAAAGTTACTATCTTTAACTTTAGGTAAAATAGCTTCCTTTATTCTGTAGTCCATCTGACACACTACTGCAGTAGAGAAATCCCCAACTGAGCCTGTAATGCACTGCCTCTTCCTACACTAGATTAAAAAGATTCTCCTTGACACAAAATCAACAGAGGTCATCACCCTTGTATAGATTTAGAGATTTCACAACTTTGTACATCAGTTTGATATCAGGTGGACCTTTCAGAATAAAATGTTACTGGTAGTTGATATACTCTATTCCAGTTGGCTTTCTGTGAGTACGTGAAACAAACACCAGATGGTAATTTGTATAAAGATAAGGGAATCGGTGCTCATTTTGGAAAGTTCTTGGCCATTTCTCTCACCCAGAGTTAGGAAGGGAATTCTCAGTTGGAATGACTTTCCAGGTTTCGAAAAGCACCTGTCTGATTTTCTTAAAACTGTGCTATCATTCTGCTTAACAGTATGTCAGGCCAGACCACAGTATCCCATGCATAGAAAACATGTTAGCTAAGTCTTCTTCCCAATCATCGGTAAACATATTGACCAGGACAGAGGTGCGCCTCAGAAACCCGTGACCCGTTTGCACATTCCCTCTGCCCCTAACCGATAACCGTTTTTTAGAGAGTCAAACTGGATGAACTGGTTTTTAATCTCTGGTCTAAACTGTCAGGTGGCAAGTCTCACCCAAAAGGCTCACTGGTGGGGAGAACTAAACATAAGGTGTAGTGATGCAAAGACGGGGTAAATCCGGGCCTGTTGGCAATGTGTAAGACAGATGGCTATGCAAATAGGATTCTCACACTCAGTTGTAAGGTAAACTGTGAACCAGGCAGCAGCAGGTGGCTGGGTAAACGCAATGCTTAAATGCTGTCTGGATGTTTACATTTAGCTCTCAGAAACTGAAATCATCCTAATTGAATTCAACAAACAGTTATTGGGAAATTGTTATGTGCAAAACATTGTGCTAGGTTCTGAGAAAGCTGAAATATAGAGTCCTAGCTTTAGAGTTCTTTGATTCACTCTGCCAAGGGCTATAAGGGGAAAGCAAATGAGGGAAAAGCAATGAGGAAGAAAGAATGAACAAGGGATTGATTTCAACTGGACAAACTTGGGAAGTTTTTTTTTGAGGAGCAGGTCAAAGAGGGGAACATAGTTTGGCTTCTATGGGTAAATGTGGTGGGAAGCTTCCTCTATGAGGAGAGACGTGGAGTGAGGGGCCAGACAGAAGAGAGCAGAAAGGAGCGTGAATGTGTGAGTGTAGGTACGTGTGAGTGAGGGTGAGTGTATTTAAAAGTGGGGGATTAGTACGACCTGAGGTTATTAGGGGTGGGATGAGCCTAATTGTGGAGCATAGATTTACATTCTATAAAAGATCTCTGTCCCTTCCTCCTCCCCTGCCCCCCCAAAAATACTCCCAAGGCACGATGAATTCTAATACACTTACCTATACAATTGGAAGTTTTCAGATAGAGAAGGGTATTAGCAAACCTGTGTTTTTTAAAAGGTTATATTAACAATTAAATAACATGCTGGTACTAGAGATGGGGGACTGAAGAGCAGACAGTTGCAATAGTCTAAAGAGGAAGCAATAAGAGCCTAAACATAACATCATCTCTTTCTTGAGCAACTTTTCTTGAGCACCAGGCAGGGAACCAAGGGCTTCGCATGCATGACTCATTTAAAGCTCACAGAAACCCTATGAGCTAAATGTTTTTATTCCCATTTCAAGAGAGGTCCAAGGTCAGTAACATGGCTGGTGAATGGCTGAGCCAGGAGTGAAACCAGATCTGCCTGATCCAGGGCCTGGGCTGGCAGTCACCACCCGACACTATCCCACAGGAAGGCAGGGATAGGGAGGAGGAGCTTAAGAAGGCTTCCCCGTGTAACATGAGATTTTGCCTTCAGCCAAGCTGATACCTGCAGATGGAGAAGTAGGTTTAGGAAAGAGACGGACTTCTTTTTCCAACAAATTAAATTGAAGGAGTGTAGGACATCCATACGCGGCTAGTAGCAAAGAGAGGGGATGCGGATCTGAAATTCAGAGGAGGTCATGACAGTGGATGAGAGTGTGGAGAGAGGGGAGTGAAAAGAGAAGTTACGACCTTACAAACTCCCATATTTTAGGGATAAACAAGAAAAGGGCCCTCAAAGAGAACTCTTACGAACTTAAGGTAATAGAACTGACCATCAGAAGGCCTCCCATCTAAAAGATTTTAAAATGAATAAATGAGAGGTTTTCCTGAATCATCCCTATTCAAAGAGAACATTTAGAAATATGGTAGTACTTTTTTTTCATGTAATTTTAATGGAGTGAACAGATCCCAAACCTGTATCTTGATTAAATAACCATCCAAGAGCCTGACCCGCCCGTACCCCAAAACTTACTGAGTTCAGCAGGGCAGGTCTACCAAGCCAACATACTGAGGTGGTAGAATTTGTTATTGTGAAATATCCTGGAATCATAGATTCTCAGAGTTGGGTACCCAGTAAATGGACTTCCCATCTTCCCGGCCAGAAACCTGGGTACTTTCTATGACACCTTCTCTCCACCTCTAAATCAAATCCCTCACTAAACTCCATTAAATCCATCTCATTATCTCTTGCTTGAATCCAACCGACACTTCCCTAATTCAGACTATTGTCACTTCTTTTTGACAATGTGACCACAGTCTCCTACTTCCCCTCCTCATCCTTCACCAGATCCAATTTCCCTGGAGCAATACATGTACATTTGCTATCACATCCTTATAAAGGGTCTCTGACCCTAAAATGGTAAAGAACCACTGTTCATTTAAAGTGAATTACTCCAGGCTTTCATTTTTCTGGATTGATAAGCCCACCAGGCTCTCTCCCATCTCGGAGCCCTTGTGCCTGCTCTTCTCTCTGCCTGAAAAGTTCTACCCAGATGTCCACGTGGCTGGCCCCCTTATTTTCTACAGGTCTTAACTCAAAACCTCCCGTCTTAATAAGGTTTCCCTGGCCACGCCAGCTAGAATTTCAGCATCCACGTCCCCATCACAGCCCTTCCTTTCCTTCTTCCCTGCATTATTTTTTCTCCATAACGCTCACCACTATTCAAACCACTACATACTTCACTTATTTACCTTGTTCGTTGTCTCCTCCACAAGAAAGTACACTCTACAAGGCAGGGATTTTTGTCTGCTTTTGTCCACTCCTATATTTCTAGGGTCTAGGAGCCCACTTGATACATGGTGGAAAGTAAATGAATGATCAATGATGTTTACTGATTTTTTTGTTTCTTTTGGTGTTTTTTTTATTGTCCTGGATTATCTAGCTAATTTTTCTAGTTCTCATTTGAAGTGAGTAAGTAATTTCAAATTCTTTTTGAGGTTGGTTCCTCGTATTAAGCTACAAAAACAAACAAACAGAATACTTGATGTCTATCATTTTAAGGAAGAACACTCTGGTATTTCTCTTTAGTTTTGAATGCCAAGCATGGCAGGGGTGGGGTGGATTAGAGGACTGTTCCATTTAAAATTATGAAAAATGAATTAGGAATTTTCATTTGCAAGGTCTTCCCATTCATTAAATTCATAAATAGCTATTATATGACCCAATGGAGGTAGGTGCTCTCAAATAACTGAGGTGAAATTAGCCTTTGCATCCATTTTGTATTTAGAAACGAAGAAGTTGGTGAATGCTAGAAAAAGAAAGCTCTCTATTTCACTACTTTTTTATGAGCAAAGTTAATCAAAACCTCTTTAGGACAGACTCACCGTTGTAAGAAAGTTTGCCTTGCTTGTGGAAAATACGTGTACTGATAAAACGCAGGTGGCTTAGCAAACACAACAGTATCTGTGGGAAAGATTGCATTTTTTTTCCCAAATTCATGGAATTAAGTGCCTTGGGGCAACTGAAACTGTGACTCGGAAAAATACTTTAATAACTATTCTTTGCTCATAGCAATACAAATCCTAAGTCAGGCATGGCCTGTGGAGAGTTAAAAGGCAGTGTCGCTCTCAGAATAAGTAGAAAGAAATACCCACAAGAGCCAGGCACACAGTGCAGTACAGGTGCCTCAGTGGGAGGAATTCAGCTGGGCAACTGCTGCTGAGCATCCAAGAAGCCGAAGCCAATGTCAGTCTTTTCATTAAAGTGATGTCAAAACTAGTTAGATTTAGTTACCACTCAGCCAGTCTCTGGCCCTGAAAGCCAATGGGTGGCTCTCATTCTAGTCAAGTGGGTTGGCATCCAGCATCCACAGTCTCACTTCCAGAAAGGCTACACCTCTGCCACCAAATGATCTGCTCTGGGAACTCGTTCTTGACAAGTATGTCTCCTCGTTAAACAGTTCTGCCCTGTGTCTAGTTCACCCGAAGAACTAGGAAGGAATAATGCTAACAGTCAATATTTATTGAGTAGTTAATGAAAGTCAGGCATCCTGTAATGAGTGTTTCGTGTGTGACATCTCAGTTAATCCTCACAAAAGTTTTTGGAGGTAGGTATTGTCCCACCATTTTACAGATGGGGAAACTGAGGTTGAGAGGGTTCAGGGATCTTGGCTAAAGTCACACAGTGAATCAGCCATGAAGAATCCAGCACTGACTTCAAAACTATAGCAATTAACCCCTGTGCCCTCCTGACCCTCTAAAGAATGAAAACTAAGGAGATGGGAAAATGGTAAAGAAGTGACCTCCAAGGGGTGTGTTTCTACCACTGTCCTGAATATTGTCAGAAAAGCTACATACTAAACCAGAAACAAGACTTATCCAGTCTCAGTTCCAAATTGACACTTCACAAAGTGCTTCAAGGGAGCCCTAGGTTGGGAGCCATTGTTTTGAAACCTTTGGGTAAGGTAGGGGCAGGGAGTTGTCACTAAAACCAAACCAAACAAACAAACAGACCTGATGGCCATTCCAAGCCCACAACATAGCCGAGTGCACTGTATGTGCATCTGACATATGATCATTCAATGATCAATTCAAAAACAAAAAAACATGTGCCCACATATAAGAAAGATACATAGAAGCATAAAACATTTCCAACCTGCGGGCACTTGGTCTTCCATCCAACCAAAAAGCATCAACACAGCAATATGGTCCATCTCAGTGGGAACATCTCCCTGAACTGAAGCAAGTCCAGGGCTCAGAGCTCCGTATGTTTCATACATGGCTTCCAAACACAAGCCCACAACCTTATGCATACAGAACAGCTAGGACGGCCCTCAGTGTGGGAGACTTGAAAGGTTTATCAAGGATTATTTCCACTCTTGGTGATTTTTCTCATTACAAAAAAATCTTAAACCCCATCTCTAATTGTGCATGATTCAACTCATATTTCCAACACATTTTAAAAGGTTATTATTATTGCAAGTGTGGATTTCTTTTTACCTTAAGCTACACACAATTACTTTAACAGGTACCGTAATTTAGCTTTCAGATTCTCTCCAAATCATCAAAACAAGGTACTTGCAAAATGTTTATTTCCCAGGTGTTTTCCGCTAGTTTCAATACTGTTTGCCACGGTGCATAAATGGAATGAGGGTGGTTCCTGAAATCTGGAACCAGGGTGTTATATACGTACTTCCAGAACAGGGTGCAGCTTTCTTTGTGCTCCAAAATAAAAACCCACTTTCTATTTGGCTTCATTTTTGTAATAGTGGAAAAGATTTTTTCTTTTTAAAAAAAGAATATTATGAGTGGCACTTAGCAGGGGCAGCTCTGCAAACTGGTGCGAGATTATTACATCTTCAACTAATTTCTGCAAATTTGTGTGGAATCATGGGCCTCTTTGTGACTAAGAATATCTTATGTAGAACCTTCACTTTTTTAACAGCTCATTTCTTCCTCTCATCAACAGGATACAATATGGTATATAATGAGATCTCATTATAGCAGATTTTAATATACCATAGGTCAAGTTGTGTCCACATAGCATAACTTCTCGAGACCAGATTCTAATAATATGCAGTTTTAGCTAAGTGCCTATTATTGGACTTTCATATGATAATGTTAGTCCTAATCCCCTGATACTCAGCTCCACAAGTTTCATGAAGCCATCAGTTTGGGAAGCAAAAAGGAAAAAAAAGGGGAAAAGAGCATACGTGTTTCTTCTTTATTTGTATAATAGATTTTTCCTCTCTCTGCTTATATCTATTAAAAATAATACTGGACTAGGTGTGGCAGTAGGTATAAAAATATATTTGACACAGTTTCAATAAGACATAATCTTAGCAAAGCCATAATGGTTGAGGGCCCAGGCTCTGGAGTCAAACCGTGTATATGTCCTGGGCCTACCACTTGCTTGCTGGGTGACCCTGGGCAATTTCTTTCAACTCACTGTGCCTCTATATTCTCAGTTGTTAATTGATGGTAATAATAGTACCTACCTTATCACTGAGAATTAAATGAGGTTAACACTCAGCACAGTGCCTGGTGGATAGCAATTACTCAATAAATGCTGGAAGAGAGAAAATAAGAAGAAAGTTATCTTAAAATTGAAGTGGGAAAATGAGACCTATCTATATGAAAGTGAGGCAGGGTGGCAATGTGTACAAAATAGCGGGAAAGCCCTTGAGAGCAGAAGTGGAGAGCAGTGGCTTCTGGTGTGGGCTGGGCCGCTTTTAGGGAGGAAGTTTCCACACAGACTAGGACCCTGCTTCTCAAAGTCTGTCCCTGGACAGCAGCCCTGGCATCACTTGGAAGCTTGTTAGAAGTACAAACTCTAAGACCTACGCCAAACCTGCTGAACCAGAATCAGAATCCACATCTCAACCAGATACCCAGGTGATCCATGGCACCTAAAGTGGAGAAGCGCTGCTCTTGGACACACCTTGCTTCTCAGAGCTTTCAGGCCTGCCACTCTCTCTTATCACGCACATTGGCACTTAGAAAAGAATAGCACTGGGGAAAAGGAAGCTATCCTCCCCAAAACTCCCACTGCAAAAAAACTGTGAGTGTTACATTCTAACAGTTATATGTTGGGAATATGATAGAACTGACAAAAATAAGTGGAATCAGCTAAATAAAGCAAGAAACATAAGTTATGATTCCATTAATATTTATGCCTCGACAGGGTATAAATCACAAATATTTATTTCATCCAGACTGAAAACGAAAACCAAGAAAACATATGATGACTCTTTGGGGGAGTGTTTGGGCAGAAGTCCCTGGTCCCTTCAGGCTTACAAAATACGGATTCCTGCAGAAGGCAATGACATTTCAATTCCACGCATCTCCCTGTTCATTCTCCTCAAACACACACCAAACAACAACACCGTGTTTCCATGAGTTACACTATGTACACAGCACACATTGCAGACAGACACACAGACACACACTCAGATTCATCCACACCTTGCCACTTTTTCATGTTTGCCTTCCTTCTGTCCTTAGGCACCTGCTCAAATCTTGCCTGCCAGAGACACAGAATCTTCCATCTGGAATAGACTTATGAGAAATAGGCTAAGAACAGAAGGAAGAACTGATGATGAAAATAATAATACCTATCATTTATTGGGTACCTAGTTGTGCAAGATATTGTCCCACAGATTAGCCATTCTTTTTTCATTCCCGCAGTAACTCTCTAAGACAGGCCATTAACTGTCTACTATTTCAGTTAAGGAAATAAGGACCCACAAGGTCAAATAAACTGCCAAAGGCTACGCAGCTAAGAACCAGCATAACTGAGACTTGAACCCAGGTCTGTCTTCTCCCCAACTGGCAGAGTGAAGCCAACATCGATGAATCCAATAACCATCCTCTCGGGAAATGGCTTCTAATTTGTAATTCAAATGTAGTATTTTCCCTCGTTTTCACTTTGTATGATGAGCGGGGAAGTGGCAAAGGAATTTTCTTGAGTCAGGCTGAATTTAAGCTGTGGATGGTGAAGTGCAGGATAATTTCCTCGTTGGTATTTTGGAAGTTCTCCGTTTTAACCATCTGTTGCAGGCTGACAGATGGGTTGATATATGACAGAATAATGGGTCTTCAATTCAAGGAAGGCAGAAGGAATGCTTGAAAAATAGCAGCTCTTTTCATGAACCTAACTGTGCTAACACCGCTTGCTCACTTGCAAAAAAAAAAAAAAGTCGGTGGGAGGGAAGTGTGAAATATAATCATAATCATTCCCCTAAACAGAAAGTTTCTCACAATTGCCAAAGGTCAAATCCAGTAAAATATGCCTATTCTAAAATTATACTAAAGTTTTCAAATCCAGTTATTTGAAAGGGTGTACGGGGGGATAGATATAAAGAAAAATAATAAAAACAACCCCCCCCAAACCCTTCTTCCATCCCTTTCTTCCAGTCATGTAATTTTTTATAGGCAGCCAGTGTTAGGAGTTTCTTATATCTTTGAAATAATTTACAAAACGTGAGATTTTTGAAATCCAAATGATTTCCACTCTGGGTGACTGCCAAATGTGAAGTCTCTTCCCTTTCTTCTTGCGTTCAGTGGGTATAGATGAGAAGTCATGCCAGACATTTGGCTAGGCACAGGGACACAGGTGGCTAAGACTGTTCCATCCCCAAGGAACTCACATTCCAGTGAATGAAGTCAACATATGAACAGAATTTAAATAGCACATACTGTGTGCCTTCTGAGAATGTAGCAGTGACCAGTGTATCCCAGGCAGAACTTCTTCAAATGGCCTTTCATGTCTTAACACAATTATCCCAGTTCTTTTCTATCATGTATTGTAACTGGATGATATATTCACACACACACACACACACACACACACGCACACTCACAGGCACACTCCTGGTCGTTGCCAAATAGGTTTGAAGCTCTATCCGCAAAGAACCACTGACTCGAGCTTTAGACTGTATTAAGAAAATACAAAGTTTTGGCCATATGAATTTAACCTCAGCAGAGTGAATCTATTTTTGAAAGAACGTCAGAATACAGAGTGGGGAGGGGGGGAAATTCCGCAAGTCATTACAGCTGAATTCATTGTCAAATATCACTGACCATGACATAATCAGGCCATGTCTCTTGAAGCTTACATCATCTTTACCACCTTCATAAATGCAACAATGAAAATACTCCAGTCTCCATGATTAACATTTGTATTTAATTTTAATCCTCACACCAATCCTGTAAGGTAGGCACTCCTATTCCATGTTACAGATGTCAGCACTGAAGCCCAGAGAATTTCTAAGTCTGTGTATTATTTCCAGCCATGCATATCAATTCTTCCATGTCCTATCTGGAGATATCAGTAGTGTAGAATAGTAAGTTAATAATAGGATTATGTTTTCAAAGGAGTATTTGACAGCCTGGATTTATCTCCTCAGCAGTTCCTTCCCACTCTAATATTATGTAATTCCAGAGAAGCATTTTTTTTTTCCAGTTTCAGGGAAGGCGATAGCAAGAGAGCACAGAGCAGGGTTCAAAAAGGAGCTGACTTGTTTCGGAAGGCGGCCCCTTAAAGGTCTGCTAGCATTTTCTGAGTCACAGTTTCTCAGTGTAGCTTACTTGAAATGATTTCCTATAAAACGTATCCATTCTTAAATATAGGTTGGTGGTGGGGCAACTTAAATTTTTAGACAGTTTAAGAAATTACTTTGGATTGCCTCGTATTTTAACTATCCATGTCTCTACTGTTTGCCATTGTATGGAGGAAAAAAAGTAGTTGTGTGTCATCTGTTTTTTTAAAAGTGTGCATGTGCTATCACATATATATGACTCCCAAGTCATATCTATCTGTCTACCTATCTATCTATCTGTTCACACATTGAAGGAACATTGTAGTCCAAGGTACATGTGAGTGATGAAGTTCAAATCGGGCTGCTTTTGACTTCATGCCTCCCACCGTGTCCCCTATATACTGCATTTCCTCCAGATGTTTCATCTGTATGCTGCCTGACATCTGGTGTTTTCCAGATATGTTTACTATGCCCAGATGTTTCATGTTAAGTAGACAAAGCTGGTTAATTGTTTAAACCTTAGTATTTTCATCTAGTTGCTTCGATGGCAGGCCCAAAAATATTTTAGAAATGCTAGATAATACATAAAAATAAAAAAGGTTGATAAGATGCTCAATAAGCATCTCTAAATTTCCAGACTTATCCTTGACTAACTCTACAAATATGATTTTTCCCAATTATTTTTAAGACATCTAAACTGGTTTCAGCAGTTGCCTCACCTCTGGTCTAAGACTTGGGCATCTTACTTGTTTCTGTACTTACTGGTAGATGTGTCAAAACCAGTATGCAACTATTTGGAAAGAGTGTCATTTTCTACATAAGCTCGCGACTCACCTGGAAACAGTAGCATCCCTGGTTGTTTCCCTAGGCTTACAAACTTGTAGAGTACAAGGGTCCGGAAAGGCAGGAATAATCCCTGGTTGTTTCCCTAGGCTTACAAACTTGTAGAGTACAAGGGTCCGGAAAGGCAGGAATACTCTTCTGCCAAGATTTAGATATATAAGCAGATCCATCCTAGATCTTTTTACCCCTGGGTCTCACTCTGTTTATTGCTTGGCTCTCTTAGAGGGAGAGAATTACAGGTAAGCAAGTGCAGAAAGCTGATAGCCTCAGCAGACATGTGGGCCACCAAAATTCCCAATAAACAAGCTTCCCCGCCTCCCACTCAAACTTCCCTCTTGGTCCTGACCAGTGTCAGCATGCATCCTTCTTGGGCATGGATTAAGCAGGTAGTAAAGAGAAGCCCAAAGCTCCCTCTACACGCCAATTCATAGGCCTTCCAGATAAGTCATTTTGCAGTGTGTTTACTATTCAACATGAGTCTGCTTTGAGAGCCACCCAAGGAACAAACCTAAAAGAATTCTGGATACAACCAGATCTGTGCAGCTTTCCCCATCCCTCTAGACTGGCCAGTGACCCACACGCATTTTTTGTTTGTTTTAAAAACACGAAGTCCATTTCCTGCAAAGCCATTATCACCATTTGCAATTACACATTCTTCTGTGGTTATGCGAGTCAGGTTTCTCTCCTCCAACAGGATGAATACTGGGGCCATGTCTGTTTTTATGAACTACTGTATTCCTAAGACCTGGCATCTAATCGGTTCTTACTAGAGATTTGTTGAATAAATGAATGAACCACCTAATTTGACCATCAAAACCCACTGAATAATACTAATATACTTTTCTATACTGTTATATATTTAATTATTATGTATAGAATTTGCCTATTATATATGTGTTTGTGTGTGTAAATTCATTGAGGGCTTACTATGTGTCAGGCACTGAGCAAAGCATTTTATTGAATTAACTCATTTATCCTTAGCAAAAACCCTATGAAAATATATGTTATTATTGCCCCTTTTTACAGATGGGAAAACTGAGGCTTAAAGGGTCCCAGAGCTACTTAGAAAGAGTTGAGATTTGAACCCAGGGCTACCAGATTCCAAAGACTGTAGAGTGAACTACTAGGTGATTCTTTCCTAAAAACCTATATATAAGACCTACCTCACAAATTCTTGGTGAAGAAAGTAGAATAATGTATGTAAAGTTCTTAGCATAGTGCCTGGCTTATAGTAAACACTGAATCAATAGCAGCTACTACTAGTAATATTATTACTATTAATTTATTTTGAGCAGTTATTAATTTTCTTATATTATTATGGACTTGTTTGGAAATGTTTGTGCTATTTGTAATGAAAGGTTTAGGCTGGATCGATTGGAATTCAGAGCAGGTTGTAAGGAATGTTTTTAACCTGTGATTTACAACAGCATTGCAGCAAGCTACTGAAGAGCTTGCATCTACTCCAAGATCGCCAAACAGCCAAGAACACCTCCTTCTTGCACCCAGATTATGAAATCATTTGTCTCTCACTGAGCTACAGGGAGAGATGCATAAAAAAATTTTTTCTTTTCATAAGAAAAGTTTAAAACAAGAAGAAACAGGAGGCCTCAGTTCCACAGCTGAACAACCACAAATCAATTGATAAAGTTCTCTGGGAACAGACTGAAAAAGTGCAGTGTGTTGATCATAATCAAATTTAACTTAAGAGAAAAAGAAATGAAATCCTACATTGATTCTCCATTGTCAGCCAGATTCTTCACATGTGGAACCAGATGACTGATTATTACTCAGCCCCTGTAACAGAACAACCCCATCCACTGCAGCTTTCTTTCTGCAAGATCCTGATTAGCTGATAGTGTATCTCGCAGTAATAACATAAAACAACCCAGACAGTGCAGAAAGGGCAGAGATGTAAACCACCTGAGGGCCAAGAACAGTTCTTTGGCCAGTGTTTGCCAGCCCCTCCTCCATTTTTAGAACAGTACCCAGCCCAGAGTGGGAAAATAATCGATACTGAACATATGATTGGGAAAAGGGACAAGTAAAATGATGGACCAATGAACGAATCAATGGGATTTGGAGTCAGATCTGAGTTTGGTACCCAATTCCTCTAATCACTTACCTTCTCTAAGCCCTCCTCCTTCATCTGTAAAATAGAAAAACTAACGCTAATCCATAGGGCTGTGGTTAGGCTGAACTGAGGCTAAACGTGTAAAGCACATCAACCTCAGGCCTGACACACGGTGCGCCCCCCGTCAAAGCTGGTTTGGAATATAATGAGGTTCACCTTCTGATGAGAGACACAGACTTTGAAGCCCTGCCAACCTTGGTCGCAAACAAAGCTCAGCAACTTAGTGACTCTCAGACCTCCAGCAACTCACTTGATCTTTCTGAACATTGATTTTCTCATCTGTAAAGTGGGGTCAATAATAGCCACTTCAAAGTGTTATTATGAGACTTAAATGAGTGATACATGAAATACACAGTGTCTGGTACGTAGTAACTGCTCTGTAAATGATAGCCATAACTATGAATATTGCAACTTAATTTTTATTATGAGTCAATAAAATCATGGGCCTCTAAAAGCAACAGAGTGCTTTTATAATAGATTAAGAACACAGATTCTGATATATGTATATGTGTAACTGATTCACTTTGCTGTACACCTGAAACTAACACAGCATTGTAAATCAACTGTCCTCCAATAAATATTTTAGAAAAAAACCACAGATTCTGGAGCCGGACTCCCTGGGTCCGAATCCTGGCTCTGCATCTTTCAAGCTGGGTTTAAGCAATTTATCCCATCTGTAAAATGGGACTCCATATTTCATCCCATTTCACCAGTCACCATCCTGGCACATGTGTTGAGAATCGAGGGGTCAAGTCAGACTTTCCCCCTACATCTAGGCTGAAATGTAGCTCCCACTTAGTGGAGCTGTTTCTGTGGGCCCATCTCTTCCCTTGGCTGCCAGTACCAAAAACCCACGCCTCCCTTTGGTCATTGATCTGCCTTCAGTCCTCCACCAGACCACTGGGGCAATGGATTGTGCCATCCTATCAACCTACGTAAGAAATCCTATAGGCCAGGACAGATGCAAGAGGCGTGCTGGTCTTGTAAAAGCTAAGCTGAAAGATGGCTACCAGGGCCATCTCAGACTCAAGTACCAAGAAAAACTGTGACATCAGTGACCCAAAACAAGACAAAGGGCATCACTTTCAGTGGACCCTCAACAAGTGCTTCCACTTGTTAATTGCGGATTGGAGTTATGCTGTCCCGTAGCACATGTGACTGCTGAACACTTGAAATGGAGCTAATACCAAATTAAGATGTGCTGTAGGTATAAATTACACCAGGTTTTAAAGACTTAATACCAAAAAAAGTAAAATGTCTTATTTATAATTTTATAATCTATGAAATGATAATATTTTTATATATTGAGCTGTATTATATAAATACATATAATGTATTAATATGATTAATTGCACCAATCTCTCTTTGCTTTTTTTTTAATGTGTTTACTATAAAACTGAAAGTTACATATGTGACTCGCATCTCTGGCTCCCATTCTGTGCCTATGAGATAGCACTGGGTTAGAGGCTCAGTGTTCCCAGCCCGGGATGTGGCCATGTAGATGTTTCCAAACCTCAGACGTTCTCTGCCCTGCTTCTGTCATGTGGGCCAGAAATTATTTACTGTTGTTCTTTAAATTAAATTATTTGGTAACTTCAATAACATTTATTTTTTAAGAAACTCCTGTACCACTCCTGGATACAGAAATCCAGCATTATTTGACATAATTAGAAGATAAACATAGAAATGAATCATTGGAAAATAGAGTACTGTATTCCAGCCAGGTACCATTGTTTGCCTGAAGGCTCTGAGCCTGGGGCCAATTTTCTTTGATAGGTAGTTATTCAATATTTGTTAAATAGGTGTTAGAGACATATTAACATACAGCTGAGACTTTCTCCTTTACTACTCAGATTACAAGAGAATTGTGAAGGAGAAAGCATTTCTTCCTGTGTAGCTCAGTGTTATGTATTGCTATGTCTGTGTCTCCACAATTAGGTAGCCCAAATTTCAGAACACCTGGGCGTAATGGAAAACCACTCATTAAACATGGAGCCCAATGTCCTGAATTCAAATCTCTGTTACTTATGACAACTCGGACACATATTTAACTTCCCTGAATCTGTAAAATGGGTATAATTGTCTTCGCCTTCATGCAGTTACTGTGAAGATCAAATGATCTTCTGCCATAGTGTGTTAAAAACTAGACATTCTCTAGAAGTCATATGTCACTTTTATTAGTGTTCCAAATGAAATAATGAAATCAATCTGTGAGTGGACCCAGAAAGTTATCCCATCCAGCCACTGCTTAGCGATACTGTCTTCGAATAGTCCAAAGCTCTTCTGTGAGCTGAGCTTCTATCTTGCTGTTTGATTTGTGTTTCCTGATTCACAGCTTCATTCTGGTATTCCTGAAAGCTGACTTAGCAAAGTGAATCCAGCTACACTGAGGGTGAGGGTGAGCTCATGATACGGCACAGTTGTCAAGCCAGGCACTAGTTATAAGGAAAGTATTTGACCTGTCTGTGTTTCAGTTTCCTCCTAAGAAAAGCAGGGCTAACCTCAGTGCCTCGCTGTAAGGCAAATGATGTCTGTAAGTGGTTAGCAGAGTGCCTGGCATATAGGAAGCACTCTAAATGTGACAGCACATTTAATGTGACAGCAGCTGTTTCCTAAGACAGCCACTAGTTTGGGACAGCTTTTGATGGACGCTCTGCCCTGTCCACCCTGTTCTATGTCCAAGAGGTGACCTGTACGGATCACATGGGGTTCCAACTGGGTTTGGCCAGTTGGAGGGAAATCGTGGGTTAAATCCATTTCACCTGCCTTCCTTAATCAAAGTTGTTTTAAGACTTGCCTGTCCTCCAGGCAGAAGTAACTTGGAGTCAGCTGTGTCTAGTTCCAGATGAGCTGGTCAAGAGAGGATGGGACCAACAACCCTTCAACTGGGCATGCGCCAGTGTCCTCTAGGTGACCTTTTGACGTCAGAGGGTCGAAAACGCCACGTGCAGAGGCCTGTAGCCTCCTTAAGCCTGCGCAGAATGAGGATTCCTGCACCTTTTTCCAATCACCTTTCCCCACGCCCCGCATGCCTCTGCCCGCCCTGCTGCTTTGTTCCTCATCCCATAAATACCCCACCACCCACCAGGCCCTTGCCTTCTGGGGGGTGCGTGTGGGATTTGTTCTCCAGTCCCTGCGCTTGGCTCTACTGTGGAAAAAAAATCTTTTTGCTGCAGTCCTAGGCCTGTCGGGGTTTTGGCTTGCTGAGCATTGGGCAAAATGAACCTGGTTTGGTAGTTTAAAGAATGGGAGGAAAGTGGGGTCAGGGCTTTGCTCCCACATCTCTCCCTGAATGTAGCTTCAAAGTTAGGCTTAGCAGATGACCTAAAAAAAGTTGAGGCTAATTTATACTCTAGCTAGAATTTTGACATAGTTGCCAAATTGTCACACTTTGCTCAGGTATAGAAAACTTGGCTTGAGGCTGCTTTCTGAAACCTTTGATGCTAAAACTCTCAATTCTAATGACATTTATTATTTGGTCTAATTATAAATCCTGGTGCTGCTGTAAGGACAAATAGGGCCACCTGAAGTTCTGTCTGGGCGAGCCATTGATATAATCAATCAGTGCCTTGATCACATTGCCATGCTGTTTTTATTTGGTCTAATTATAAAATATGTTTTAAAATATACAAGTTTATATAAAACAAAAGTCATCTTTAATCCTACCATTACCACCTGGTAAACTCCTATACAGAAATTTATAGAACCCAATTGGGACCATGTTGTGTACTCATTTATTCTTTTTTTCATTTATTTTCTCAACAAATGTTGCTGGCACCTCTTCTGCCAATACCCAACAATAAGCAAAAGAGACAGGCCCTGCCCTCGTGGAGCTGACATCTTACTGGGGAAAAGAGGCAAACATACACATTTTCACTCCTCACCACCATCCAATGAGACAGATACTGTTATTATCCCAATTGACAGAGGGTTAAATTGAGGCTTCAAGTATTAATAGTTTAGCAAAGTGCCTAAGGACACAGAGCTAGTAAGCAGAAAAGTCAGGATTCAACCCCAGGCCTATAGATGACAGACTGAGCTTTTAACTCATATGAGATACCTTAGTACAATATACCATCCCTCTGTATAAAATGGTACTAGGGGGGAAAAGGGTTGCATTAGCTCCCCAAAATAACATATTTACTCCAAGGACATAGATCCTCACTTCAGCCATAAAGTTTGTTTATGGAAAGTGATTCATTTCTATTGTGTCATATTTAACTTAAGCAGGACCTCAATCTTTTTAACTTTCTTAATGTCTTGTTTTAAATAAAAACATGAATGTTCCTTAAAGCAGACATGAAAAGCAGTATAGAATAGTCAAGCTCACTGGTCCTGGAAGCAGACCGCCAGGCTTAGAATCCTGCCCCCACCCCTTACCTACTCATGACTCTGAGAATCTTTTTTAACCTCTTCGTGCCTCAGTTTCCTCAACTGTAAAATGGGGACAGGATTCGCATCTATTTCATAGTGCTGTTGTTAGGATTAAATGAATTAATACATGTAAACTTGGAATAATACTTCACATAATAAGTGCTCAGTAAAAGTTATTACTATTGTGATTTTAATAAGTCTATTTTCTAGAAATATAAATACAGTATCACAAAACTTTCTTTTATTCGTTTCTCAACATGGTTCCAATGCTATGGGGTCTTGGAATTTTTCAAAAGGCAAACCAAAGAGTTGTATAAATGAATCAATTTGTTTCTAGAACTCACTTTTCTCTTCCTGTTTTATCTTTCTGTTTGTCTCTGTAGGACTTCATCGTCACTGTAGTCTTTTCTTTCTTGTGGTTGGTGGGTTCATCAGCTTGGGCAAAAGGGCTGTCTGATGTCAAGGTTGCTACGGATCCCAAAGAAGTATTGTTACTGATGTCAGCTTGCAAACAGCCGTCCAACAAATGCATGGCTGTCCACAGCCCTGTGATGTCCAGCCTAAACACTTCTGTGGTATGTTTCCCTCTATGCTTTACCTCCCAGATCTTTGTTTGCCAGTCACAGGAATCAGAAAAACATCTCAGGAGTCTTCTGGGGAATTTTTGCCTCTGAAATGAGTCCAGTCTAAAAGGTGATAGTTCACTCCACAGGCAAGATGATCCTTTGGCCTTCCAGTTTTCTACCCATAGACTTTAATGCTGCCAATTACAGAGTTCTTAATAGAGCCCAGCAGGTACTGGCAGCTGTTGCTTGGATGACAGTCAAGTCAGAATTCTAAGCCAGAAGCAGATATAAAATCTGAACTTTAAGTCTGAAGTCTGCCGGAAGTTAAAAGGAATATTTGATGGCATAGAGGTTTCCTGGGAAGAAAACACTGTTCAAGCCACACATAGTTAGAATACACCCAGTTGATTGTCTAAAGAAAAATACGCAGACCCAGTAGGGTACAGATAGAAATGCAAAGTATAAAAAATACCTGTAATAGTTATGGTAATTTTTTTAATCTTCTCCATGCTTCTGGTTTAGTTGCTTGATAACTTTGGAAAAGCCGAACTGTATTAGTTGAACAGTCAAATATTATCCTCAAGTGTATGGCTCTTACAGGGAGACAGAACACCTGACAGATAACGGCCACTAAATTGGATTCTTATTTTATGAGTGTAAGAACTTGTGTTATTCCAAAGAAAGAAACTGTATCTGAGAAACAGAAGCTATAGTAGCAGCAAAAAGCAGTAGTTACCGAATAATAGAGGGCTCCGTGTTTGATAAAGGATCGGCATTCTTTAGCCACCCTTAAAAATTAATTATCTTTGCTTCAAGGTTAACTTATGTTTCTACAGCTTTCTGGAATTTAATCTGAGAAGGCATTTAAGAAGGGAAAAAGTGTGGCTAATCAGCTGCTGGTGATTTGACTGTGAAT
The DNA here is from genome assembly GCF_949987535.1 of Balaenoptera acutorostrata. Lineage (NCBI taxonomy): Eukaryota > Metazoa > Chordata > Mammalia > Artiodactyla > Balaenopteridae > Balaenoptera > Balaenoptera acutorostrata. The sequence goes on along the minus strand of NC_080073.1, from coordinate 26,666,307 downwards.
CTTGCCTTAGTAATAAGATAGTAAACATTGAAATAAACTATATATTAGGGTCTCACAGTAATTTTTATTTACTTCTGGCCACAGCTATGGATGAATACTTTGAGGTGTACATTAAAATACATTCTTACTACTTCTGTAGTTTGTTTACAGGCAGTGCTTAATAAAAGTTATTATAACCCTGATCTCAGACTCTAAGAGAACAAAGATAAAATCATTCAGTGTGTTTGTTAGTTCTTCTAGTAAATTATGACATCCTGCACAGTCCATTTAATTCTGCTTCTGATGTCTCTAATAAGTTTAGACTAGGAGATGCAAATTTGGAATGAGAAACAACGTGACGTATGTCTTAAAAATCAAAAGAAGAATGGATGGAAAGCAAATCACGTCGTGTGTGGCAGGGCAGGTCTGGTGCTGTTATCGTTCTGGATCTATGTTTGTGTGCTCCAGTTCCTAGTGGCAGAAAACTCCATTTAAACTGGCTAAAGCAAAACAGTCTTCGTATCCCTAAAATCCATTCTTTGTATCCCACTGCTGGTACCAATGTCTATATGGGGTATAATGGTTGCGTCACAAGTAACAGAAACGGACGAACCATCCATAATTTCTACTTCTGTTCCTCCAGCTTCACGGAAGCAATGCTGGTACATGTCCTCAGATAATCTAGATGTCTTCTCTCCATTCTTTCTCATGTTATGTATTGTGTTTTCCAGTCTCTCTTTCTGTTGTCCCACATCTAGGCTAGACTCAAAATCCCTACTCTGATTTCAGTTGCAACAATATGGGAAGAACAAATTCGAGGGCTCATGTGCCCCTAAAATGTGCCAGGCAAGAGATCTGTGATACCTCTGTGATGACGATAAAGACATCACCACTCCTTAAATGGGCCCATGGCAATGCCTTGTTTATGTACTTACTTTTAAGTTGCATACCCTAATTTCTAGGCTCTTCTCGAGCATCCCTCTTTTAGAAACGAAGTAGCATCAGGGGAAAGGGAGGGACCAAGGAATAGAAAACAGGTAAAATTACAGTCCTGGGCAGAGCCATCCCTTCATATCTGAAAAGATTCCAAGATCATTTTTTCTGCTCATATATCAGCCTATACTTACAGAGGTGTAATTTAATCAAGCTCTCCCCTTTGATGGAAAATATCCTAAGTTATTGTACACATGGTTAAAAGGTCCTATATGTAAATTAGAGTTGTGTCAGTGATTACCTAATTCATTTTGATCATGCAACTATTATACTATAAGTACCTTATTTGTGTTTTGTATCTCCCTCAGCAAGGAGCCTAGAGCACGGCACAAAATTATGTTAAATAAATCTCAGTTAAGGTTACAGGAAGAAAAAAGGATGGGATGGGGAGAGAGAAGAAGGAAGGGAGGGAGGGAGGTCTGGATAAAGCAGTCTTCAGTGAGATTGGTTAGGAGCCTAGATGCTCAGTTTTGCCTCTTGACATCTCAAGAATATGGCCTCAAAGCCCTGCTTCAGTTTATGCCTCAGCAAAAGAGTCAGCTGAATACAATTCATGGAAATATTTTAGAAAGTGATTCACAGCACAGCTTAGCAATCAGTAAGCATTTACTAACGTGTCCAGCACTGTCTAGCTGCTTCACACACATCCGCTTTAATCCTCACAACTATCCCCCAAGGAAGGAATAACTGTCTTCATTTCATAGAATTTTAAAAATGCTGATGTTCAGAGGCTAACTGCCGTGTCCAGAATCATAAAGCCAAAATTTGCAGAGCCCAGGCCACTCGAATTCCAAAGCCAGAGGGGATGGCTCCAAGGCTGAGATTCAGGTAGTGTGCCCTGATCCACTTGCTGCTAAAATTCTGAGGCTTGGAGCCCGTGTTCCAAGCCCCCGAAGTCCCTCATCTTGACTACCTAGCCTGCTACTCCCACCCCCAGGGCACTCTGAAGCATCCCACCATCCAACAAATAAGGGATAAATTATTTTGACACTGCAGGGGACTTCTAGAAGCCTACTCCAGAGCTATGGCCTCTGCCCAAGTCCATTTTGTTTGGTCAGCATCGTGCTGGAGTGGCTATTAAATATACTCTAATGTCATCACAGCTTTGTGCCACACTATCGTTGTCTGTCTCCAAAAGGGGGCTGTTAAAACTGACTGCCTTGCTTAATTCCCAGTCAATCAGTCCGCCTTGGAAGAGGCTGCAGAACAACTGTTCTGTTTGGGCCTCTTACAGAAGCAAAGAGTTCTGCTTCCGTCAAACACTCAGGCCCCAGGGAAGTGACACCTGGTTCTCTGGCTCACCGAGGACACCCTTCTGGAGAGTGAGAGGAGTTTCCATAGGAAAGTCTCACATTCAGTTCTTGAGAAAACATTTCATACCTCTCTGCAACCTGAACTTCATTCAGAGTGTGGTTTGGACGTTCACTTCTGACTGTGAGAGGCACAGAAAGTACAATTATTCAAAGAAGCACAACCTCTGTGTACACTACCATGCGTGTGCTTGTCTGCATTCCACCTGTACCATTGCTTACTCCATACTTTTTAGGTTGACTCATTTTATTTATATCATTTCAATAAATGGAAAAGTAGTAACTCTAGCATTAAAGTGAAGGTAACCTTATAAATTAATGCACCATCATTAAAGTGAAAATACTCAACCCTGTGTCCCCTGAAGATATCTTACACACCATGAGGATTACCTCCTCTGGGGAGGTAGTGATAGATTAGGTAGGCGCTCTGTCTATGGAGTTAGATGGAACAGGGCTTGTCCCAGGTCTACTACTAACCATGCCATGTGACCTTGAATAAGATCCTTATCTTTGCTGAACCCCAGTTTTCACATCTTTAATATGGGTGTAATAATAGCACCTTCTTTGCCTAAATGAATGGATATACATAAAGCCTTTTATGCAGTGCCTAACATGTATTGTAGCAAGCCTTCATGAAAAGTCAGATATTCTAAATGAAACAGTGACTCCAAATGTGTAACTGGAAGAGGCCCCCACATTGAGGTGAAAAGTGACGTTTTGTGTTGTGAAGGATTTTTCTGAAACTGAGATTTTTCTGGGGTTTCTGTCCAGTCTATCAACTCACTTGCTTTGATCCTCCTTCAGGTCTTTGGATTCTTGAACTTTATCCTCTGGGCTGGAAACATCTGGTTTGTTTTCAAGGAGACCGGCTGGCATTCCTCGAGCCAGAGATATCTTTCAGACCCACTGGAGAGACACTCCAGTAGCTATAACCAAGGCGGGTACAACCAAGACAGCTATGGATCAAGCAGTGGGTACAACCAGCAGGCGAGTTTGGGGCCCTCCTCGGATGAGTTTGGCCAACAGCCCAGTGGCCCTGCTTCTTTTACCAATCAGATTTAACAGGGTAGTGTTGGCATTCTTCCAAAGACAGCCTCACCACCTTCCATGTCAGTGGCAGGAGAATTTTTTAAGAGTTTCAATCAGTTATTAATTCAGGGAGTGTTGAATGTAAATAAGAGATCTGTAGTCCTCATTAAAGCAGAAAGGCCTGGGTCGTGATGAATGGTACTTAGAGATGAGATGACATGAGGAGATACATGATTCATTAAGATGGCTAATTGGAGAGCACCTTGTTATATACACAGATACTTTTATGGTCGTTTCGTATGCGTGTTGAGATAGTAGAAGCATTTTGTAGCTTAAAGTCTCTGGTATGTAATGTGCATAAAGTAAATTAAACAGCATTGAGTTTTCTTACAGTTTTTGACGCGAAAGGCATTTTAATGATTTCTCTAATACTGTTTGGTGCATCACAACGTGCATGTATTATTATTTTTTAGTTGCAGACCCTGTAGAATTGTGAGTCTCTAAGTATTGGTTTCAGACAATTACTCTGTATTTTTTTTTATTTGATGAATCAGTGCTCATATGATTTAGTGCATGAGTAAGCATTTTCTCACCAAATGAACATTTGAACTGTATTTATGAAAATTTTCCAGTTTGGACCACGAATTTGTTAAATGGACGTTTAAAGAAATATATTCACTACTTTGTATACTTGCAAATTTGTCTCTCTGGCTTTATCCAATTCTGAATGCATTGTAACTAAGGTTTGGGGTTTTTGTTTTTCCCTGATTAGTAGATATTCAGTGTTGTAGATGGAAATTGCCCAATATTTATTTAGTTAGCTAAATATTTACATTCTTTTAACTTTCTATGGTGTTTTGTGGCTTTTATTCTATGGACCATGAACAATGGGCCCAATAACTATGAGTGTGGATGGAGTTTTGTTTCCTTAGAATAATGGAGATGTAGGTATCAGAAACCATAGTCAAGATATTGTGCTAACATGTTAATTTATGAAGGATAGTCTGTGGAACCTACACTACCAGCTAAACTTTTAAATCCTGTTTATTTGTAAAGTTAATATGTCCTAGATCCAATTATTAAAAATTCTCAAGTTTCGGCTCAACTTACAGAGTCTGATTTGAATGTTACCTATAAATTAAAAATGACTTCCTCTCTGTCCTCTCATTAAATATTCCCCAGAATGTATTCATTATCAAGAAAATGTTAATCTACGCCTCTTTGTTTTAGCTCAATTGAAATGCCAGGGCCCAACAGTGAGAGCAAGCTGAGCATCTGTATTTCCAGATAAAAGTCGTTATCGATGTATAAACTCATTGTGTGATCTGTGATGTTGGAAACATTTTAGCCCAAAACAGCTGTGTGTCTTAGATGATATGTATAAGCCATTTCTGGATCCTGTTGGATAAATCTGTATTGTGATATCTCTTTGACCTTAATAAAGTTATTGCATACAGTGCTGGCTGGATAATAGAGAATTACAGCAATAGAACCTGGTGAGCTTGAACAATGAGAGAGCGAAGGACAAGTGCACAGTCTTTCCAGTCTCTCACCCTGACCTTGCTTTATGAACCCAGGGCTGTTCATTCGTTGATTCCGTCATTCCAGGACCTCCTGTATACCCACTGCTCTGCCAGGCACTGGGGATACGGTAGCGAAAGCAGAAACATGCCCCACCTCAGGAAGCTTACATTCTATTGAGGAGACAGACAGTAAAATAATCATACCCCAGTTACACTGCGTGCAACAAAGACACAGGATTCCATGAGAATGTTTATCAGAGGGACTCGAGCTGCTTAGGGGAAAGTCAAGGAGCTTGAATCTGCCTCAAGACAGCACAGAATTTCACAGGACAAGGTGGAAGGGAGAGTATCCCAGGCAGAGAGGAGGCTTGCAAAGCTGTCAGATGGCAGGAGACAGGATGGATATGTAGCGCGTAATGTGTGAGGGGGGCTTTGAGAGAGGTGTCGCTGCTGATGGGAGGGGGGAGTCCCGCTTGGGCACCATGATCAGGAATTCTGTCTTTATCCTAAAGAAGCTAAGGGAAATCACTGAAGGATTTAAGCAGAGGAGGGACGTGATGAGATCAGCATTTTGACAAGATCTCGGTGGGTGCGGGATAGAGTGGAGGACATCCTGGGGATAGGAAATAGCCTTGACCTAACACCCATTAGGCAGTGGGCTGGGAGTGGGAGAAGGAGAACAGGCATGAGTTCTTCCCACATCCACCTCTGATTTCCTGGCATAGCGGCTGGATTGGACTGCTTTCTTCAGCACTGTCCAGGGGCACAGAGTGGCCTCTGATTCTTATGCTGTCATGAATTCTCCAAAGTGGAGAAATCCTCAGAATCAGCAGTTCTTTTTACCAACCTTAACAGTCCCAAAATACATCGGGGCTCTGTCATGGAAAGCACTATCCGCCCTGGTCCAGATAGAGGCATGCTTCCAGAGTCCACTGCAGATTTGCAGTAAAATGCTGCTGTAGTCCAACGGGGATTTCGTTAAGCTGGTTTTATTCCTTCTAGTTTCAAGAAAAGAACAGTAGATCTGGCCTTTTGAAAAGGAGAGTAATCAGTGTGGTAGGAGACCTCGGGTCTGTGTTTCCAGTAGACCTCATTTGGCCTCGAAGCCTCTCTGCTCAGTAGCTGTATTTCAGGATGTGACTTCACCTCCCGAGCCTTCGTTTCCTCAGAGGAGGTAAAGCATCCAAATACAAAGAGTGGGCTCCGAGACGCCACCGCCTGGGATAGAATCCCTGTGCTGCCATCTACTTGCCTGTCCTTTGTCCTCCTCCGCGCCGTCTCCAAAGCCCAGGGGCTCCTCTGGAGCCACAACCTGAAGGCAGGTGCACCCTGGAACGCAGGGGAGTTTACGCCCTAGGGACCACCTTCAATCATTGGGGATTGTGGGCAGGTCAGTAAATACCTTTGCAAGATGCGAAACTCATTCATTCAGTTCCCCTGTCTCTACAATGAAGATAAGCTCTGCCTCATAGGGTTGGTATCAGGATGAAGGAGTTAAGCCGTGTAAAGACATCGTAGCAGCCTCTGGCATACAGCAGGAACATTCTCAGTCTGGGTTCTAGGTGATTCTAGGATGCAGGACTGACAAGGGGGGAGAGTGAGACAGGAAAGGAGGAAAATCCATCCGACAAAAGAGCACATTAGTCGTTGCTGGTAAGAACAATAGGAGCTCAGTTCCGTCAGCATCTCTGACTAGTGTTCAGAATGGCTCCGGCAATTTTCAAGCAAGGGACAAGAGTGAGAATATTTATCTACCAACCTCTATCCCCCCAACTGGTTGAGAGTTGCCCAAAGGGTTGATAACTTTCCCACGTTTCCAGGTTGCACTTGCCTGTAGACTGAGCAGGCTCTTGTGACCTTGAGTCCTAGCAGCTATTAGGCAGCGTGCTGGCAGTGGGAGGAGGGGAACTGACATGAGTGCTATCACCGCCCTCCCCTTCCCCATTTCCCCCGTTCCTGGGGACAGTGGCCTTGAGGAAGGATAAGGGGGGGGGGCCACAGAAGGTGCAGGTCACTGTCAACGTGAGCAGGAACTACCCCTCACAACTGCGGCTGAAGTTAGAGACTGGCCAAGAGAAAACAGCACAGAGCATCAAAATCACCTACTACGGTGATCAGTGATCGATGAACGTTACTATTATTGCTTAGAATGTAAGATGGGAATGCAGATAATCCTGCTTCATAGGGTAATGACAAGAACCGACCTGGTGGTGTGCGGGAAAGGTTGATGAACTGTACAGCACTCTACAAATATTAGTTGTCTATTGAATGTCTACTTCACACTTATAAATGCCTGAGATCTTATAAGTCAAAGACTTGTAATCATAGTGAGGTGAGCAAAATACAGCTCCTGGCGTCTTGGAGCTCACACTCAAGATTGAAAGGCTCAAATAATGGACAAGTAATGCCAGGAAAAATACTAGAACTTGTCCCTTTCCTAAGAGATTTTTTTTTCCCATTAACTCCCAGTCTACCCAGCATATACATAAGACTTTAATTTCAATATGCCATGTGATTTTTATCTGGCTGTCCAAAGATAAGAATTTTTAATAACAACTATCAAGTAACAACTAACATTTATTGAGCACATACAGTGTGCCAGCCCCTGAGCTAATAAGCATTTTGCACTTAACCATAACAGCACTATGAGACAGATGCTAGCAGTACTCCCATGTATCAGGTTAGAAAACCAAAGGTCAGGGAAGTGAGATAACAACAAAATCCTTGTGAGTACCTTCAGTAATAAAAATCATTCTTAATTGCTACTATCTACTGAGCATCTAGTCTACACAGAGAACAACGCCACACGCTTTATCTCCACTTTCCTATTTAATGCGAGATCAAGTACTATTTTTATACCAGTTGAGCAGATGAGAAAACTGAGATGCATAAAGATCAAGTAACCTCTTAGCTCAAGATGACTGAGATGGAAGTGGGAAGATGCCAAATTCAAATCCAGGTCTCCGCATCCAAAACAACTTGCTCTAAACCTTGTTAAACCGCGACAGTGCTACCCCCCACTGTTCTCCTACATTTTAAGCCAGATGTGCTTTGTCTGTCCAACTGGGGTACATTCAACAATAACCCAGACCATCATGTGCTTCATTTGACCTTCCATAGGGATGCTGAGTCCCTCATAGATATAAGGATAACTTTTGTCAGAATCATTTGCCAACGTGAATAAAATCAAACTCAGTTCACTGAATAAGTTCATTAAGTCATTAAGAGTGTGAAAGGTCCAGCTGAATGAAGAATTATTTCTTAACCTGCTTGACTTGGAGTCTGAGGCTTTGCTGGGTTTTCGGGCTCAGCTAAATGCTCTTCAGAGCCTGTTGGCAGCAAGTGCTTCCAAGAATGGCCCTGGCTTCTCCAGTCCTCTCTGGACCTCCATGAATAATGGACATTGGACATTAAAAGGCCAAGATGAGAACAGAAGAAGGCTTCCTGGAAGTCCTGTGTTTCTGTGGGAAATATTTTAAGTCCAGTTGAATATTTTCCTTAAACGGGCAGGCCCCCTGGTTTATCAAACAAAACACTTGAAGGAGGTTGTAATAAGTCTAATAGGTTTCCTGGTGGCTGAAAAAGGATTTGCCTTTGAGCCTCTGCTATTTTATTTATGTTTTCATTACCTGACTTCTTGGAGCTTAAGAGAATCTAACTGGGGCTTCCCTGGTGGCGCAGTGGTTGAGATTCCGCCTGCCAATGCAGGGGACGTGGGTTCGAGCCCTGGTCTGGGAAGATCCCACATGCCGCGGAGCAACTAGGCCCGTGAGCCACAACTACTGAGCCTGCGCGTCTGGGGCCTGTGCTCCGCAACAAGAGAGGCCGCGACAGTGAGAGGCCCGCGCACCGCGATGAAGAGTGGCCCCCGCCCGCCGCAACTAGAGAAAGCCCGAGCACCGCAACAAAGACCCAACACAGACAAAAATAAATAAATAAATTAATTAATTAATTTTTTAAAAAAAGAGAATCTAACTGGCTTGTGCTGTGAACTTAGACTCACTGGCTCATACGAACTTCAAGTCATCTCCCTACTTACTAGAAACAATCTCATGTGACGTTACTTGCTTTCATGCCACTTTGGTGAGCAAGAGAAAAGCAAAATACAAACTCAGTAGTTTTCCTTACTTCAAGTATTTTCCCTTCTTGCCTGTGAATTGACATTTCTCCTGATATTATCTCCCCTGGCCTCTTCAGACCTTCAGGTTTCTTCTGGTTGATCTCCACTATCATGTTCCTTCTAGAATGTGATACATTTCATAGCTTACACGTTGCGCTGAGTGTTGCTGCCCTTTTCTACAGGTCCATTGTTAATCTCGCTCTCTGAAAGCTCCTAGACCTTCTGTGAAAATCTCACAGTGAGTAATGACAAACGTTTCCACAGAACTTTGCAACACGGCGCCACACACACTCAGGAGGAACGTGTTTTTAAGCACAGTTTCCTCAGATGAGACCTGAGGTCCAGATCTGTGTTCTAGGAGCTTAGAGCTGGGTCACATCTTTAGGCACTGGTAGATGTTGTCATTAGCTTTATCAGCGTTAACTGATGGTGTAAATTCCTACCAGCAGTGGGTAAGCATCAGCTTGTAGTCAGAGAGACCTAGATTCCTATCTTGGTTCCATCATTGAAACCAGGCTGTGTGATCCTGGGAAAGTGCCCCACAGTCTCTGAGCCTCGACTCTCATCCATACAATGGGAGATAAAGATATCAACCTGTTTGTTTTCTCTGACTGCTGAAACAAATGACCACAAACGTAGTAGCTTAAACAACACGAATGTATTATCATACTATTCTGTAGGAGAAACCCAGCAGAAGTCTCACTGGGTAAAATCCAGGGGTGGGCTAGACTCTGTTCCCTTCTGGAGGCTCTAGGAGACAACGCATTTCCTTGTCTCTTCCATCTTTTAGAAGCCGTTGCTGATGGCCCTCTTTCTCCATTTTCAGAGCCAGCGGCAGCAGGTCAAGTTCTTTGCGTGTTGCATCACTCTGACCTCCTCTTGGCCTCTCTTCCACTTTTAAGGAAGTTTGTGATTACACTGGACCAACCTGGATAATCCAGGATAATCTCCTGATTTTAAGGTCCACTGACTAGCAAACTTGATTCCATCAGCAACCTTAGTTCCCTCTGCCACAGAACCTAACATATCCATAGACTCCAGGGATTAGAATGTGGGCATCCTGGGGGCGGGAAAGGGAGCATTATTCTACCTGCCACACTATCCCACCAGTAAAGGGTACAATGATATAACGTAAGCAAATTTCATAGCAGATTCACCTCGTCAGAGTGCTCAGTAGCTGATAATGATGATTAAAACTGATAATTGTTCCAATCAGTAGCATTACCTTTTCTGGGAGAAAGTGACCCGGCCTGTAGCATTAATGTGGGGCAACTGAGGGCTTTTCAGTGCTCGGGTACTGAGAGACCAACTTTGACAGAGTTCCCATCAGGTAACCAATGTTTATCGCATTCCCTGCTAAGGTACTGGAGTAGATTAAAAGGCATTGTTTTTTTGTTTGTTTTTTTTTTTATAGCTTTTTTTTTTTTTTAAAGGATTTTCTTATTTATTTATTTATTTATTTATTTATTTTTGGCTGTGTTGGGTCTTCGGTTCGTGCGAGGGCTTTCTCCAGTTGCGGCAAGCGGGGGCCACTCTTCATCGCGGTGCGGGGACCGCTCTTCATCGCGGTGCGCGGGCCTTTCTCTATCGCGGCCCCTCCCGTCGCGGGGCACAGGCTCCAGACGCGCAGGCTCAGCAATTGTGGCTCACGGGCCCAGCTGCTCCGTGGCATGTGGGATCTTCCCAGACCAGGGCTCGAACCCGTGTCCCCTGCATTAGCAGGCAGATTCTCAACCACTGCGCCACCAGGGAAGCCCTAAAAGGCATTGTTTACAGATGGAATCCTTGAGGTGCCAAATATTCCTTCAGCCCAGCTCACGGCTGGAGAAACAGCTGGGTAAATACAATGCTTGCCTCAATGTACTTACAGCCCAGTGAGAGAGATTACATACAGACCTGAAATTACATTATGTATTCATTTGTTTACTTGTATCTTAGATCTCTCCCGCTCCCATATAAACTCCACTAAGGGCTGGGACTTTATTTACTAGATTGTACACACCTGTGTCCTCAACACCTGGAACAGTGCCTAGACTATACTAGGTACTCAGTAAATATTTGTTGAACAACTATAATGTGATACATTTGAATATGCAAACTTAGAGGTGATATAACAGATCGACTCGCCAGAGAGGAAGAAGAATCTTAACGCTCATTTGAAAAGTTTCCAGCATGTTTACAGATAGTTCACAGCGGGGCGCGCAACTCCTGGCCCTCGCGACTCACCGACTCACATTCCCCGGTTTGCAGACTGCACCACCCCCAGATCGCAAGCCAGGAATGACCTGAAGCCCATAGGTTAAGGACTACCCATGGTATCATTCCTGTCCCTCTGCACCACTCACCCCCCAATAAGCTGCAAGTAAGCAAATTGCAGATATTGATAAGCCATGGAGGAGACGAAAAAGAGGGATGGAATAAAGGATTCCTGGAGGGGTGAGATGTTTATATGGAAGCTACAGGCAATCACAAAAGGACCATCAAAGCGCAAGGGTCATCTCTCCGTGGTACAGGCACTCTTAACAATTAAATACATTTTGAATGTGTTCCAGCACATAGAGCCCTAAACTCAAAGTTACACAAAACAAATCTTACCTTAACCACACGAGACACTCTGTTTTCCACTAAATTCAGTGCTGTCCCACTCTATGGTACTTCATTTGTTTTTTAATGCTGTTCTTCACTCACTTGATTCACGTGCACTAAAGGGTCCCTAATGGTTCAGCCAGGTCATTAGGGGCCCTGAGTCTCCATGACACACACAGTTTTGACACCAGATCAGAGGTGTGGTTTAGTGCAAAAGAGCAAAGCTTAGAACCTAGAAGAAGATGTTTATCCTGGAACTAACCAGTTCTCTTTGCCACGGCTGCTTTTCTTCCCCCAAATATACTATTGGATCCAGCAGAGGCTTCATTTGTTGGGAAACAAAGAATAAGTGGGGAGGTTGCTTTGTTGTCATGAGGGGATTTCTGGGGTCCAGGAGAGATGAAGGCAGGGCTAATATTCCCTTGTATGGACATACCATAATTTATCCAGGCCAGGAGTGAGCAAATGATAGCCCACAGCCAAATGCAGTCAACCCCCTGTTTTGGTAAGTCACGTTTTATTGGAACACAGCCATGGCCATTCGTTTGTACATTGTCTGTGGCTGCTTTCACACTATGACAGAAACCTTGTGACCCACAAAGCCTAAAACATTTACTGTCTGGCCCTTTACAGAAAAAGTGTGCCAAGCCCTGGTTTATCCTCTACCAAATCAATTCTGTACTGTTAGATCATCAAGTATCACAGCAACTGATATTCTAGGACACATATCTTTGAGCACATTTGCAAGAATATCTAAAAGATAAATTCATGGGAGTGGGTTTCTTGGGCCAAAAGATATGTATATTCTTAATCTTCATAGATATTTCCAATTCCTTCCCTATAATTGATGTAACCTCCCTAGAGGTTACATCATTAATACTCCCACCAGCAGTGTACAGGCATACCTTTTTACCTCTCCCTAGCCAAATGAGAATGTTTTCTCATTTTCAGTTTTTGCCAGTCTCATAGGTAAAAGAAAACTGTTATAACCTTGTTGTTTATATATTTATTTTGTGATGAGATAGAGTGTTTTTCTTAATGAATACCTTCCTTTAAGAGAAAACAACTCCAACAGTAGCTGGCAGATACTGTGTCCAAGAGTTTTATCTTTGTAACAAGTCATGTGAGCTAGGTAGCATTATTCCTATTTTACAGATGAGGAAACTGAGGCACAAAGAAGTTGAGATCAGACCCATGCGAGTACTGTAGTTAAAAAAACTGACCTTGGAATCAGACTACCTGGGTTTCATCCACATCTCCACCACAACTATTAGCTGTGTGACCTTGGGCAAGTAATTTAACCCCTCTCTGCTTCGGTTTCCTTTTTCTTCTTTAATGAGAGTAACAATAGTATTCACCTTATAGTGTGATGTCGGGAAATAAACTAGGGCTTTTATGCTATTGGTTTTAAGTGGTGAAGCCACGATTCAAATCCAGATTTCTGTGATCTGGAATAGAAGCTCTTAAACACTTAAGCTATTTCTTTTAGTGACAGTGTATGATTACTAAACATTTTATATTCACTGAATTTATAGCTAAGCCTTTCCTCATGCTTAGAGGCTTTTAGGAAAAGCACCAACTCCATGCATTGCTGCGAACATACAAACCCGAGCATGTCTCGACTTGCTTAGTCACAACTGTTTGGAAATTCTGGAACATGAAACCATTCAGGGAAAGGACTGCCAAGGAAACATGAAAGCTATTAAATCCTTCAGGTGTTTCAGATCATTCCCATCTGAAATAGCACAGACAGTACAGAATTAGCTTTTAGAAAGACACATATAAGAGAGATGTTTTGAATGTTTGTTATCTACACATAACTATGCAGCCTCAGTTCATTTTTTGAGTGGAGCTGACTCTCCTCACAAAACAGCCTCTCAACCAATTAAACAATCAATCGATTCGTGTTTATTGAGTACCTGTATGCTAAGTACTATGTGCTTAATACCCAAAATACAGCAGTAAACAAAGTTGACACATTCTCCATCGACACAGAATTTAAAATCTAGTGCAGTGCTGTCCAATAGCAATTTCTACAATGATAAAGACATTCAACTTCTGTACTGTCCAATATGGTAACCTCCAGCCACATGTGGCTATTAATCACTTAAAATGTGACGAAGGAACTGAATTTTTACTTTCAATTAACTTGATTGCGTTTAGATAGTCCTAAGCCCTTGACACAGTGCCTGGTACACAATTGGCACCCAACCTGTGTTGGTTAGTGAACGTCAAATGATGAATGACTCTGTAAATGGATGGATCGATGGATGGATGGACATATATATATGAAGCAAGAATCTCTTCTAACTCATGCAACTATAAAGAAATGATTCCAAAGTGTGTTCCTTCCAAAAGTAACACTTGTTCTAAATTAGATATTTGAAAAGAGGTGATCTCAGAGTGTACGAATAGATGGGAATTCTTGCTGATCAGTGGTGTCGGTGACAGTCAGGCGGAGGTAACTGAGGTATCAGCTCATTTTTATTTAGGTGTTATTTTTAGGTATACTCTGTGCTCTGTGAATCCTACAAAGGGCTTAGCAACTTAAAATTGCTAGTGGGATTTGCTCAAGCAGACATGCTGTGTAACAATTTATCATCATGACAGGCGCTAAGGGGTTCAAGGCAACTTGCTGATGCCCCACTTCCCAGAGTCAGAGATCAGGAGGAAATATATTGTGTTAGGGAAATTAGAACCCTCCAAATAGATTCTTCAGTGTATTAATATCTCTGCTGGGCTCAACATTGGCTATTTCTGTTTACAACTTGCTTATCTTTATTTGTATCCGTCCAATTTCAAACATACCACTAGGAAGACATATTGCCAGCTGTTTCAAGTTTTAAAAGGACAGTTTGATCAACACCATCTATTTAAACTGCATATGCACACTATGGTGAGAATGTGGTCCAAAGTAGAGTAAAACAAAAGTGCTAAAGGAAAATAGATCTTGCGAGTATTCTGGGAATGCAAGTCTCTCCAGGTTAAATCACATTCTCTTCAGCACAGAAGCACCAGTGGAGATTTATATCATACTGTATTTTACTTCTTCAGTGCAGATTAGTCTCAAACTCTAACACCAGCCTAGAAAAAAGCTTCTATTGGGTTTGAAAATTCATGTGCTGGAGACATAAACTGAGAAAAAGAAAGGCCTGAATGAAGGCTGAGCCCTGCAATTCCCTGGGGCAGGTCAGGAGTAGATAAGTAAGCTATTATATATAGAATGGATAAGCAACAAGGTCCTACTGTATAACACAGGTAACTATATTCAGTATCCCATGATAAACCAGAATGGAAAAGAATATGAAAAAAAAGAATGTATATATTTGTGTAACAATCGCTTTGCTGTACAGCAGAAATTAACACAACAATGTAAATCAACCATACTTCAATATAAAAAAAAGAGTAAAGGAAACAGGGGAGGGGACGGCAAAGATCCCCACCAGGACAATAGCAAAGGCTCAAAACACTCCAAATTATTGAGCTGAGCAGTGCTATGACTTCTCCCACTCTTGGAAACACAGAAAGTAGCTTACTAGAAATCAGGCAGCAGGCACACAGCCTCTGAAAAGTCCACAAGGGAGAGAGAGGGGAAAACATCACTCTATCATGTCTCCCCTGGATCCTTGGTTTTATAGTTTGGGATTTATGTCCTCATTTATTCTGTGCCTGGTCCCCTAAAGGACGTAAGACAATCGCGATTCTGTATGAGAACCATGCATAGGATTTTTTGAGAAAAAAAAAAAATTCAGACTTTCTAACTAATTCAGATGAAGGTGGTTATAAGGGGAAAGAAAAAAAACTGGGGAAATGAGGCACAGGAATAGCAAGGAAATTTTTACTCTATGCCTTTTATATGTTTGGTTTAAAGCCTGAAAATGTGATATTTATTCAAAAAATAAATCAAAAGTTTGAATGTATATCATTAAACACTCTCAGATGACTTTGAAAGCAAGCCTTTTCCCCACCTAAGCTACCATCTCAGGAAAATCAAAGCAAGCATTTCATCGTCAGGATGAACAATTCCTTCAGTCTTTCGAACGTCAAACCTCTTTAAGCATATTTTCTGGAGCTGAGCATTTTCGTCTGATTTCTTCCCCCCATGGGCATTAAAATCCTAAATTAAGAACCCAAGGATTAACCAAAGAAATTAGAGACCCTCTTCGTGAGTGGGGGATTCCCGACAATCACAAAGCTTAAAATCTTTTTAATTATCTCTGTTAATTGACGGGATAATAAGCATCGATTCTACATACATGTGTGTTGGCCGCATCACAGAAATTACCTGGCATGTTTTATTCACGCAGGGGCCGCAGGCTGCTCCAGTGACCAGCAGAAGCAGTTTCTCCCTCTCAAGCAAGCGTCAGAAAGGTCTGCAAAATGACAGTCACCAGTGGAAAATGAAAGGCTCTCGCTTTTTCTCCCATTACATTGTAAGATAATTAAAGCCCAGACCAATAAAACATCGAGCATTCTTATTCAGAAATCCAATTTTCACTACATCAGGACAGGTAGTTCAATGCTTTAAGCCATCTGCTGGCAACTTCACCAGCCCGGCCCATAGCAGAACCACGTTTTTGTTTTTGTTTTGTTTTTTTCAGGTGGTTTTGCCAACAATGACCAACCAAAGAGAGGAGAAGCGTCTGACAAGGGAGCCCCTTGCATTGTTGACGAGCTTGGGGCCCCAGTGCCTGCTGGCTCGTGGATAACAAATCCAAAATAACTGTTTGATTAAAAACAGACGGACGAAAAAGGTATCGCATAAAATATGTAACGTGTGAGGGTCAAATTCTGCTACGTACTAACTGTGTTTTCAGAAAGCCTGAATCTCTACCCTTCTGTGGGAGTGTGCTGGCCGTCACCATAGGGGGTTAATAGCAGGGTCCCATTATAAAGACAGGATCATTCCAGTGCCAACCATTAGGGCATCACGACAGCACGGACAGACAGAAATAGGTTAACGAAATGTAGATACCAAAGTTATTAGAGAGGCTAAATAAATAAATAAGGACCCAGCTACACAGTATGTGGAGGCAGCTGGGACACTGACCGAGATGCATGGCGTTCCATAAAGGCAGGTACCATTATTGGCAAAGAAGCATCATGAGTGAGGGTATATAAGCTGTAGGTATCAGGTCCGAAAACAGGCTCTTGGGCAAGTTACTTAAGCTCTCTGAGCTTGTTCGTAATTACACTGCAAGTATTTAAATAAGCTAGTGTTTCTAAAGTTACACGGGGACTTCCATTTCTGGGAAGATGGAGTAGACATATTTTCCCTAATCCTCCTACTAAGTGCAACTAAAAACCCTGGACGTTATACATAAAACAAACACAAGTGTAAAAGATGGAGGAGAGAAGACAGACTGTAAGGGACTTCAGGATTCGAACCACAAGGCACTGGACTCCCTGGGGTTGCTTTTTGCCACATATATCCCAGGCTGGATGCCGCCCACCTGAAACACCAAAGGGCACAGACAATAATAGCCCCAACAAAAGCTCGCTCTCTCTGTAGCCAAAGGGGCAGGAAAAGAACAGCCCAGCAGGACAGAATACTTTTAGGAAATAACTATTCTACTGCAGCCAGGCACCATTACAACTATGCCCTACCCGCAACCAAACCAACAAAGATGAAGTGATGAACCTAGACTCCACCCCCCAGGCTGTAACGAGGGGTCTCAGCCAGCACATCAGGTGGTATCAGAGAAGACTGAGAAAGCAGTTAGGACACTGATCCTCCAAAGGCGCTAATGAGTCCTCCCACCTGGCATGGTGTCAGTTGAGACCATGTGGGAACCCTGGACTTCTACCCCACCTGGTGGTACTGAGGTACCCTCCCGATGCCGACTAAGAGAATTAACAAATTCTAGTAGCCAGCAGATCTAATCTCCCTACTCAAATGTGTGCTGTAGGAGGGCAGTGTTCTTTGTTTCGTTTCTTCACTGTTGTATCCTCATTACTTTTAATAGTGTCAGACTTAGAGTGAGGACTCAATAAATATTTTGGGGGGGAATGAATTGCAAGTTCATTTCTCTATGTGTATTGCAAGGTCCTCGGCTATAGAGTTGAGTTAATGACACTTCTATTCCATGTTATTATGAAGGTTATATGAGATAATATTCAAAAACAAAACTTTCCTAGGGTATATAAAGAACTCTTACAATACAAAAAAAAAGAGAGAGAGAGAGAGAACAACCCAGTTTAAAGTTGAGAACTTTAAATAGACACTTTAAATAGAACTGGAATAGACATTTCTCCGAAGAAGATAGGCAAATGCCCAATAAATACACGAAAAGATGCTTAACATCACTAATCCTTAGGGAAATGCAAACCAAAACCACAATAAGATAACGCCTCATTAGAATGGCTACTATCAAAAGAAAAAGCGAGGAGAGGGAAGAAAAATAAAATATTGGCAAGGAGGTGGAGAAACAAAAACACGTGCACTGCTGGTAAGAATGTAAAATGGTGTAGCTGCTATGGAAAACAGTATGGTGGCTCCTCCAAAAATTAAAAATGGAATTACCATATGCTCCAGCAATCTCACTCCTGGTTATAAACCCCAAAAGAGTTGAAAACAAGGATTCAAACATATATTTGTACACCACAGTCAGAGCACCATTATTCATAACAGCCGAAAGGTTGAAGCCCCCCAGGTATCCACTGATGGATGGAAGGGTAAACAAAAGGTGGTACGTACGTACAATGGGGAGAAGGGGAAGTGGGCAATTATTGCTCAGTGGGTACCAAGTTTCACGTTGCAAGATGAAAAGAGTTCTGGAGATGGATGGCAGTGATGGTTGCACAACAATGTGAACACACTTAATGCCACTAAACTGCACACTTTAAATGATTAACATGGTAAATTTTATGTTACATCTATTTTACCATAATTTTATACATTAAAAACATACCTTGCACCATATCAACAACATAGTAAAGACTCATTAAATGATAGAGTACAGAGATGGAGTATAAAATTTATAGCAGAACCACCTTGTGTTTCTTGCCTATAATTATGTCTCATGAAAGAGGATCTAGCTATAGAAGTAGGCCTCACAGTCCTTTTGCACCAGCTTGGCAAAATCAATGAAGAAAAAGGGGAGTGTCAGGGAAGGGCCAGTGCCAGTAGCTGCAAGGACGCTTCCATCTCAAAGTTAGATTGCTATTGCCTGGCTACATAAGACACTGTCTCAGCAGGAAAGAAAGTAAGTTTCTCGTCTCCTTTTACTGCAGAAAAAGAACAGAGCTGCCTATAGAATAACAGAATTGGATTAGGCCTTGAAAAAAAAAAAAATCAATACCCGTTATCCCAGTGCCTGGAGCCCAGCTCTGTAGTTGTGACACGCTCTGTAATGACACGCTCTGTAGTTGTGACACGCAGGTTCAGTAGTTGTGGCTCGCGGGTTCTACAGCGTGGGCTCAGTAGTTGTGGTGCACGGGCTTAGTTGCTCCGCGGCATGTGGAGTCTTCCTGGACCAGGGCTCGAACCCGTATCCCCTGCCTTGGCAGGTGGATTCTTAACCACTGCGCCACCAGGGAAGCCCTGCTACGCCTTTTTGATCCTAAGGTTGATTCAGTCTTGAGGAGAAGGTTATCAATAAACCTGATTCCCAGTATTTTGCTTCCATCAGCACCATCATCATCACCATCATCACCATCATCACCATCATCATCATGTTTCTTCCCATTTGTTTACCCCACCCTCCTATTCCAGTCTCTGCCCCAGGAGGTTGATTCCTCAGACTCCACCTCCCAGGCCTCCTTCCTGCTGGTTCCCTGATTGCTTTGGTCAACAGGAGGTACAGGCTGGAGGTCAGAGCCTGGGATATCTTTTCCCCACTCCCTCCCTGATTTGCCTGATTTGTAGCCGCGGCTGTCTCCCTTCATCCACGGCTTCTGTCAAGTGGCCCCTGCTCCAAGAATCCTGCTCTCTCTGGGCTCCGTCACCTGATTTCCTCTCCTTGCTCCTTCAGGACAAGAGTGGTAAGTCTCCCATCGCTTCTAGTCTCTGGGTGTCTCGACATCCTTGTTTATTTTCCTAACCGTGACCGCTGAGTGATCCCTTCATGGGTGTCTCTGATGCCATCCGATTTAGAGTCTGTGTTCTGCCAGGATCCTGATGACACGTCATCTCTACTGTCATCTTCTCCATGTCTATTATTGATTGCTCCTTGTGTATCAGACACTGTGCTTTCCATGAGAAACGTATTTCCATGAGGAAAGTATTATTTTATAAACGAGAAAGTAGACTTAGCCATTTTAAAGATCTTATCCCAGGTAACACAGCTAGTAAATGGCAGAGTCAGAATTCAAACTACTCCAGAGCCTCTGTTTAACCACCGCCAACAGTTCTGCAATACAGTCCATGTCAGAATCATCTGGCGTGTTTCTTACAAATCCAGATTCTCAGAAACCTACTCAGAGCTCTCCGCTGAGGAAACCAGATGTTGGTTTTAACGTGGGCAGTGAAGCTGGCTTAGGGTCATCACCTGCTCCGAGGGAGCTAATTGCATAGGTTAATTGACAACCGATGGGGCGGGCTGGCATTAAAACTCTGACCAGTATGGGCAACAGTAATTAGTGAGATCAACCAAACTCTCTCTCCCTCCCATATTTAAATGAAAAATGCTAAGGAAATTAGTCAGGAGGTAGAGGGAGGACAGAAAAGAAAACCATAAAGAGAAGCAGGCAATGAGCAAGTGGAGGGGCCATATGGTGGAGCAGTGACCAGTGATGCAGTAACGACAGCAGCGTCCCTGGAGCCAAGCGGAAGCCGGAACAATGACTATTCCTGGCTTCTCTTGAGATCTATCTCCTCTCACCCATCAACTCACCAGTGATCTAAGTAATCGCTGGTCATGTCTTCCCTGACCCAGACTCATTTGACTGCGCTGACATCCCCCAGCTTTTACAGAACAAGCTCTAAGCAAACACAAGTGAAATAGCCTTCCTACTGGTCTTCCTGAATTTACTCTGTTCCTTTCTCTAAACCATTATTCACACTGAAGCCAGAGTGATGTCTCCAGACTGTAAATCTAAGTTTATCAGCCTCCTTGCCTAAAACTCACAAATGGTTTCCTATTCTCTTGACATAAAGTGAAAATTCCCTACCGTGGCCTCCCAGTTCCTGCATCGTCCAGTCACCGTGCCTCCTCTTCCTCCTCACCTGGAGGCTCCCTCCCCCTCAGCCTCTCTGGTCCAGCTACCCTGGCCTTCTTTCAGTCCCTCCCGATCACCACACTCCCTCCTGCCACTGGGTTTCCCACAGGCTGTTCCATCTGCCTACCATGTGGATCCCTTGCCCTTTCACCTACTTCATTCCTTCCTACTCGGCATCAAACATCACCTCCCCAGGGATGTCTCCCTCACCTCCCTGACTGACACCAAACTCATAGCATCCCCCTTGCACGGTATTGTCACAGGGGTGACTTCTTTTGTGATTACGTGATTAATATCAGTCTTGACCACTAAGCTCCCTGGGATCAAAGTCCGTGTCTGAGTTTTCTCACTGTTGTGTCCCCAGTACCTTGTACGGTGTCTGGCCCACAGCAGATACTCAAATATTTGTTGACTGCATAAGTGGTTTAATGTCTGCCTGCAAATAACACTAGGGAAAGGCTCTTCTACAAGGGCCACTGTATAGTTGCCATGGAACGAATGACAATAGTAACAGTGGGCAAGTAACTGTCGCTTAGGAAGGGCCGACACACAACAGGAGACCAGAGTATGTGTGGCTGTATGCACAGTACCCAGGACCAAGCACTCCACTTGGAAGGGGAGCCCAATCCTTCTGCAGCCGCAACATCTACTTTAGCACCTAGGACAATGCCCAGAAGGTCAGTGGCGCTTGGCTCTCCTTTATCGAGTTTCATTTAAGCTTGCAGGTCTACTTCCAGAGTTCATGGCTACAACTTGGTAGCCAAAATGGTGCCAGTTTGGTGCCTGTTACCACCTCAGTCCTGCTTTCAATTGAGTTGGAAAATTAAAGAGAACAAATTTGCAGCTTTGATTGCAAACTGAAAAAGTGATACAATTAACACAAATGTCTTTGACTGCCTCTTGAAAAACATTTGTAAATCAAAATTGGTAATGTTTTTAACGGTATGACATATTCTTTCAAATTATCCGTGAGAGAGGGAAATGGTTTTGGATCATGCAAATGTGTGAAATTATGCCTAATAAATGAGAAATATTCTTCCTTACGTAATTCCCTTTAGGGGACCTGCTTTAGTTCAAAAAACTTTTTGAACACTTGACAGGTGCCAGGTATTCTGCGGGGCCAGGGGTAGGAGATACGGAGAATCTGCAGAACTCTTGCTGTCAAGGGCCTCACGCTCTGATGGAGGAGATCGTGGCAAAAGAAAATAACACGAGCCATATTGCAAGTGTACATCGTGTAAAGTGTACACAGGGTAAAGTGCACATCCTTTATCCTATGAAGGAGATAATAAGGGTGCAGAAAGGTAATAAGGGTGCATTTTTAGAAAATTAGGAGTAGCTCATGGAGAAGACCGTAAAAGGTCCAAGATATCATAGAGTCCAGCTTCCTAACTTCACAAGGAAGAAAAATGAGGCCCCCAAAGGTCACGATCTCTTGACTAGTTAGTGCCAAACCAGATCTCGAACCCAAAAGTTCCCTTTAAAGAGCTGTCAAAGATATGACCAAGTTCTACCGTTCTTACTGGCTTTCTCCAAACCACTCCAGCCACTGGGGGTTGAAGTGTCAAGCAGATGTTGTTTGCTTTTTATAAGGGAGCAGCAAGGTCCATCTCCCTGCCTCCCATCTGGTCCCTTTCCACTCTCCTTCCCATATATCAGGTGGAATAACTTCCCCAAATGCAAATCTGATCATGCTGCCCCTTTCCTTCCCACCACCCTTAGGTTAACAACCTGGGTCCATCCTAAGGCTCACTCCAAGTGCTCTGGTCCTGACCCTTGACTGCAGCCTCCTCTTCCACCGCTATCTCCTTCCCCCTCCATGTTCCAGCCACACTGTTCTTCCTCTGGTTCTTCAATCTTGCCATGCTTTCTCCCGCTTCCGGGACTCAGCACACACTCTTCCCTCTGCTTGGAACACTCTTCCTCCTTCTTCACCTAATGATTCATTTGGTTCGGATAAAATACCATTACCCTGACCTGCAGACTGGGTTAGTCCTTCCCTGCCCTCTGTATGCGCTCTGCCATTGCTCTGTATTGAATCACGGGTTGAACATCTGCCTTCTGCACTAGACTCTAAACCCCAAGAGTGTGGGAGCATCTCAATCATTCACTGATGCGTCGCCAGCCCCTAGCACAGTACGTAGATTCTTAGGCAGGCTAAGCTGCTGGAACAAATACACTTCAAATCCTTCGTCTTTTACAGAGCAAGAAGTTATTTTTTTCTTTTTCATGTGACTGTTCAGAGTCGGGCTTCCAGGTTGGTGGCAGTTTTGCTCCATGCCACCATGTAGGGGCACAGGCTGATGTGGCTTGTGGCTTCAAGATGCGGCTTCCAAAGTACTCCTGATCATTTCTGTGTTAACTGGCTGGAAACAGGAAAGGGCACGGAAGAGGCTGCGTAGAAGGTGACCACTTCTCTTCTGCTCCTTTCCCATTGGAGGGCATTTGGTCATATGGTCACAAAAGGCTACACAAAAGGCTAGGATATGTGGGCCAGCCATTGCCAAGTACTGTACTTCTTTACCATGTGACAAGGGGAGAAAGGATTTTGAAAGACAGATGGCAGCTCCACCAGAACACTCAGGGCAGATTTACTGAAAATAAATTAATTTGTAAATCATTATATTGCTCTACTTTAGATGCTGATATCAATACCCAAACTCCCAGAATCATTATGTTTCTATCATTTTGTTGGCAGCATTTCCATATCCAAACAACTGGCTTCAATAAAAGGTAAGGCCTGGGGTGACAGAGACGTCTGTGTTTCTTCTCTACCGTGAGAGCATGCCAAGAGTTAAAAATAATAGGACACCAAAGAACGCCAACGATGTAAGAGAGCTTGTAGATAAATCATCAAGCATTTATGATGTTCTTTTTATTCTTATTTTTATTTTTTTATAAATTTATGTATTTATTTATTTTTGGCTGCGTTGGGTCTTTGTTGCTGCGTGCGGGCTCTCTCTAGTTGCGGCGAGCGGGGGCTACTCTTCCTTGCGGTGTGCAGGCTTCTCATTGCGGTGGCTTCCCTTTGTTGTGGAGCATGGGCTCTAGGCATGCAGCCTCCAATAGTTGTGGCTTGCGAGCTGTAGAGCGCAGGCTTACTACTTGTGGCACACAGGCTTAGTTGCTCCTCGGCACGTGGGATCTTCCCAGACCAGGGCTCGAACCTGTGCCCCCTGCATTGGTAGGCGGATTCTTAACCACTGCGCCATCAGGGAAGTCCCTGATGTTCTTTTTAAACATTTGGGAATTGAGGTCCAGTGATAGGAATTAGCTCACCCAAATTTAAAGGCCCAGCTGTAATAGGAGCATGGATCCCTGACTCCTAATTCAGTGTTCATCCCACCATGGCCAGTTGGCCCTCCATGGGCAGTATCCTCAGTGTGTCCAGAGCAAGACCATCAGCATCGGACTCATAAACCTTCAGTGGTATTCAGGGTGCAATCAGTCCCCAACTGCCTCTGTTGATTGAGCAAAACATAGTGTGGCAAACTCCCAAGGTGTAAACATTTGCCCTCAGCACTCCATTTTATAGGTAAAATATTTTTAGAGCCAACAATACTGTCATGGAAATAACAATATAAGAAAAAATACACTCATATACTGGGATCATTATCTTATTCCAAAACATGTGGCTTCTTTATAGAGTAACAAGCACAGCTGGATTCTACTATATTGCAGTTATTTTTCCTCCTAGATGGCTGGTCTATGTCTCCAGAGGAGATGCTTTATATTTCTATTTAAATAAATCTTCAACTTGGTGAGAATATTATTGTTACACTATCACAACACAAGAGACCCATGATTTCTGTTTCGCAATTTCAGGCACTTTTGATAATGTCAATGACAAAATATCATGTCCATGACATGATAAATATCCATGACATTTCTCGTATAACAGCCCCCTCTGGGAGGCTGAGGGGGGAGTGTAACTCTCTATCATCCACACTGCCCACCAATACACACACACACACACACACACACACACACACATCATTCCTGGCACCAGACTCCTTACAGTAGACAATTGGGCCACATTTATTCCCATGCCTAAAGAAAACACAGGATAAATATGGCTCATCTTGCCAGAATGTATTTTATTCAATGGTAATTTTAAGTGTTATTCACTGAAATCAAGCAGGGCTAGATCATGGAATAGAAGTCAGTACCAACCCACATTTTCACTTCTGGCTGTTTGGGCTTATGCCCTTGATCTCTTGGGGGAGGTGGATAGAAATGGGTGTTGAGTACATATTTGCCTGTAGCATCCAAAGTAGTTTTATAGTGGAAAAGTTTGAAAAGTGCTAGAGTATTGGGGAAACTATCGATCTAGCAAGAAAACAGAAGAGATCTAATTTTTAGTTCTGCCATGTACGACTGATGCATACTGGGAAAAACCACGTTTCTCCTGTAGGTCTTCATTTCTTCATTTGAAAAAATAACTAATATTAAGAGAAGTTCTAAAATGAGGTGATTCTGACACTTTGCTGTACTGAGGTTTGTGTTTCTACTACACTAAAGTGTTAGGAAGTCACTAGATGAAATGTTTCACATTTTAGGTTCCACTTTCCAGGGCAGGTGAGGAGAAAGAGGCAGGGATTGTTCTAGGTTCAAGTCAGCTCAGTTCAGCACACGTCTATG
Source organism: Balaenoptera acutorostrata (assembly GCF_949987535.1). NCBI lineage: Eukaryota > Metazoa > Chordata > Mammalia > Artiodactyla > Balaenopteridae > Balaenoptera > Balaenoptera acutorostrata. The sequence continues at coordinate 26,640,967 of NC_080073.1, read as the reverse complement.
CTAAGGCCTACAACACGCCAGGGCCTGGGAATGAATGCAATGATAAATAAGATGCAGTGACTGCCCTCAGGGAACGTACAGCCTAGAGCTGCACTGTCCAATATGGTAGCCACTAGCCACCTGTGGATATGGAACACTTAAAGTGTGGTTAGTTTGAATCGAATTGTGCTGTAAGTGTAAAATATATGACAGATTTAAGAGACTTAGTAAGAAAAAGTGTAACATAGCTGAGTAATTTGTTCATGTTGATCACATGCTGAAATGATATTTTGATAAATTGGGTTAAATAATATATTTCTAAAATAATTTTATCTGCGTCATTTTACTTTTTTAATGTGGCTACTTAGAAAACATTTCATTATAATTCGGGCTGGTATTACATTTCTTTTGGACAGCACTGATCTAGAAGGTAATTGAGACAGATAAACAGTGTTTCAGTCTGCAGGTTATGACAAGCTTATGTTTAGGGAAGTAGAGAAGCACAAAGGAGGGGCAGGTAGCCCTATCCCAGGGCTTGGGAAAGAATCCTGCAGGATACACTGTCTGAAAAGCAAGATCTAGAGGCCGCATGCATCACGGTGAGGAACCAGACTGACTGTGTGACCTTGAGCAAGCTATTTAACCTCTCTGTGCTTCAGTTTCCTCATCTATAAAGTGGAGGTGATACTGGAACCCACCTCGGAGGACTGATGTAAGAATTAAATGAGTCAAACCATATGCCTCCCGTAAAGAAGTGGCTGGCATACAGAGCGTGGGCTCCATGATCGCCCATCACAATGCAAGCTCCAGGAACCAAGGAGTTGTTCTCTTAATATGGCTCTCTGCTCTCTCCCCAGAACTAGGACAAGGCCCGGCAATAAGTACTTGCTGGGAGGACGGAGCGTGTAAGGAGCTGCAGACAGTTTAGTATTATTAAAGCATAAAAAGTGAGGTAGGAGCTAGCAGGAAATGTGGACATGAAGTGCCTAGATTAACACCCTCCCCCCACCCCCATTCCAAAGGCAAGAGAGGCCATGAAAGACGCCCAAAAAGAAACATCAATCCTTTGCATTTTTAATGGCACTTCGCCCTTTACAATATGCTTTCACATATTCGCTCACAACTCTGTGAGGCAGACAGGGCAGGAATTAGGAGGCAACACGCTGCGTTTATTAAGGGAAGAACCCAACCATAAAAAGAGGAAACCAAAAAACGCCTCACAAAGTCTCATCAGTATCGGTAGGATAACCGGAGCTCGTTTTTATCTTTTATTTTAAATTTTTTTCTAGTTCGGTTTTTACCACGAGCATATGTTATTTTATCGTCAGGGAAGATGCATGCTGTGTTAAAATGAATGGAGGAGAGGGAAGAGAAGTGGGCTAGTCCAGATGGAGTCTCCATTTAGAGAGCAGTCAGACCTGAACTTCATCAGAGGACTGGGAAATGTCTGGTTCCACAGCCTCCATGGAGATGCTCTTAAAAGGAGTTATTCCAAAGTGGCAGATCTTTCTATGGCCTTTGAAGGCAGACAGACTTTCGAATCTTTCCTCTGCCACCTGGCAGCAATGTGACCTTAAGATTCTTAATCTCTCCATGTGTCAGTTTCCAATATGTAAAATGGAGACACAAATAGTACCTACCTTTCTGGGTTTATGAAGCATTAAATAAGCTTATGTTTGAAAGGCATCTGGCACACAGTAAACAAGAAAGGTGTCTATCATTACTTGCAAGCTCACTCACAGCTTGGAAGCTCACCCGTTCCTTTCCAGAAGGGCACAGCCAGGAGAGGAAGAGATTACTGTCCCCCATGAGAAGTCTCAGACTCAGTAGAACAAACCATACTAAAGCCCTGTCTAGTTATTCTGGGTTATGAATAAATAAATCAACTGGTAAAAGTTACAGAAGGGATATTTACCTCCGAAGGAATTAAGGTGTTTCTTCTAAGCACTTTGCTTCTTAAAAACAAGACTATTTATAAACAGAGTTTATTCTTTAGCCACGTAAATGCCAAGTTACCACTATACAGCTCCTCACCACCTCAACCCCACCTCCCAGGAAAGGGAGACATGAGCTAAAAGAAATATGCCATCTCCTTGTTTTTGATGAGCAAGAAAATCTTGAGTAATTGAGGAAAAACTCCCAATTTTACGTTTTATTTTTATTTTTTTAATTTATTTTAAAAATTTATTTATTTTTGGCTGCGTTGGGTCTTCGTTACTGCACGCGGGCTTTCTCTAGTTGCAGCGAGCAGGGGCCACTCTTTGTTGCGGTGCGTGGGCTTCTCATTTCGGTGGCCTCTCCTGTTGCGGAGCACGGGCTCTAGAGCGCAGGCTTAGTAGTTGTGGCACGCGGGCTCTAGAGTGCAGGCTCAGTAGTTGTGGCGCATGGGTCAGTAGTTGTGGCTCACGGGCTCAGTTGCTCCGCAGCATGTGGATCTTCCCGGACCAGGGCTCGAACCTGTGTCCCCTGCATTGGCAGGCAGACTTCCAACCACTGCGCCACCAGGGAAGCCAAAAAATCCCAATTTAAAATGTGGGTTTCAGGATGTGGCAGAAGTGAAAGGAAGAGGTGGATAAGGATAGGAGGGAAAAGAACTAAAAATTGAATGCAAAGAAGTAGGGAACTTTCTGTGTCTGGGATAGTAGTCTAGATGGAGGGCCAGCCACTGGACTAGTAGACAGAAGCCACAGGTCAGGATGAGACTGAGGATCAGAAACCAAAGAGGAAATCAAGGAGTAAGAAGCTAAGGATACAGATTCTGCAGACATTGATTTGACAAATATTTGTGAAGCACCTCCTAGGTCCTAGGCACTGTTCTAAGTGCTGAAGTTTACACAGAAGAGAAGACAGGCAAAACATTCCTATCTTCATGAGGCTTATGTTTTCAACATGGATTCAAATTCAAGCTCTGCCACTTATTAATGTGTCCTCAGCAAGATCCTATCCTTTTTTCATCTATGGAATGGTATAATCATGGAGAGACGTACTGTGTTCATGGGTTGGAAGAGTCAACATGGTAGATATCAGTTCTCCCCAAGTTGCTCTCTAAGTTTAATGAAATATCACAAAATTCAAGTTGTTTTTTAAAAAAAACAGACAAACTTATTCTAAACTTTATGTGGGAAGGGGACTAAAATAGTCAAAACTGTAAACATCTCAAATGTCCTTCCGTGGTAAATGTGGTACTTTCATATCATGGAATACTACTCAATGAAAAGGAAAATACCATCAATACATGCAACAACTTGGATGAAACGCAAGGGAGGGGCTTCCCTGGTGGCAAAATGGTTAAGAATCCGCCTGCCAATGCAGGGGACATGGGTTCGAGCCCTGGTCCAGGAAGATCCCACATGCTGCAGAGCAACTAAGCCTGTGTGCCACAGCTACTGAGCCTGCGCTCTAGAGCCCGTGAGCCACAACTATTGAGTCTGCATGCCCAAACTACTGAAGCCCCCGCACGTAGAGCCCGTGGTCCGCAACAAGAGAAGCCACGACGATGAGAAGCCCGCCCACCACAACGAAGAGTAGCTCTGCTCGCTGCAACTAGTGAAAACCTGCTCACAGCAACAGAGACCCAACACAGTCAAAAAATCAAATAAATAAATTTATTTTTTAAAAAAAACGCAAGGGAACCACAACATTGTAAAGCAACTATACCCCAATAAAAAAATAAAAACAGAAAAAAAAAAACTCAAGGGAATGATGCTGAGTTTAAAAAGCCATTCTTAGAGAACTTCTGTAGGATTCCATTCACAGAGCATTTGTTGTTTCATAACATATGAAGATGGAGAACAGATTAGTGATTGCCAGGGGTTAGGGATGGGGGAGGGGGCAGGTAGAAAGATTGGCTGTAACTATAAAGGGTTACTATGAGAGACTCTTGTGTTGGTGGTACAGTTCTGTATATTGATTGTGGTGATAGTTACACAAAGGTACACATTTGGTAACATTGCCTAGAACTACACACACACACACACACACACACACACACACACACACAGGATGAGTGCATATGTAACTGGTAAAATCTGAACAAACTGTGGATCGTATCAATGTCAGTTTCTTGCTTTGGATGTTGTACTGTAATTATGCAAGATGTTTCTTGGGTGAACCGGTGCAGGAGATTGTTTTTGCATATTTTTTGGCAATTTCCTGTAAATTTATAATCATATCAAAATAAAACATTTAAAAACATAATAAAAATTTAAATGGTATAATAATCCCTATGGTGGTTATGAGAAGTAAATATACAACTTATTAAAGTATCTGGCACACAATAGATGCACAATAAATGGCAGCTCCAACTTCCTATCCCAACCAGATTGCTTGGTTTGCTCTAGCTTGTCCTTGACTTGCTCTAGCTTGCGAGCAAATAAGTGGGTACTCTTGAGTGAAGGGCAAGAAAGAGTTATCCATTTGCAGGACCAGGAAGTCCGAATGCCTCAAGCTTCGGCCTAATTGTAGGTGAAATGACACGCAGGGATGGAGAGGACGCACATTTCCTCATGCAAGAGAGAGAGAGGCCAACACATTGGTTAGAATGCTTTGGCAGATGTTTATATACACAATTTACCATTTAGTCGGAGTCCTGTTCAGAGATACAGTAAAAACTGAGAAGGTCCACAGTTTTTTTCCCTTCATCCATTCCTCTTAACTCTTGTCATTCCATCTAACTTTTTTTTTAATTTTTATTTTATATTGGGGTATAGTTGATTAACCATGTTGTGTATTGAACTTTAATTTAAAAAAAAAACTAAATGCTTAAAATCTTTTAAAGCCTTCTCTGTACATGTGATGGAAAATCCTGATTCCTTTCCACAACCTAGGAGCCCTGCATGGTCTAGCCCCTGCCAAGCTTTCTAATGAAACACCCTTTCAGCTTCTAGAATCCAGCCACAACTGTCTCCTTTCAGCTCCTCCAATGTGCCAGGCTCCTGAACTGAGCCTTCACATATGCTGTTCCCTGAGCCTGGAACACTCAACACAACCCTAATCCCAGGCTGACCCACCCCACCCTTTAGATGGCAGGTCCTTCCCACCGTATTGGTCTTAGCTTAAAAATTAATCTACTTATATAATAGATGCCTCCAAGACAACCTATCTCAGTACTTTCCCTCTGAGACCCACTCTGTAATTTTCTATTTCTTCTGTTTCTATACCTTCTTTGCCTCATACAAGTTGCAAATATGCATAATATATGTGTATATGGAGAAATAAATAATTATCAAATATGTATAAAACAAATATATGTATACACACATATCCTCTTGATTATTATTTATTACCCCACTAGATTGTAATATAGATGAGGGCAGAGGCCACATCTGGTTGTGTCACTTCCATGTGCTGAACAGCTCAGAAAGTACCAGAAACACAGTAAGTGCTCGATACAAAAGTCACAAATATCTGACTGATCATCTTTCTTTGAATCCATGATTGTTGCACATTACCTGGGCAGAAAGCTGTTGGATTTTGTTTTTCTCTTCTCTTCTTCCTATTCATTCATTCAACAGCATTTACTGGCACCTACTTCATAGCAGGCATTTGTACTGGTCACTGGGAATATAGTGATAAAAAAAGCTATGATCTCTGGCCTCATGGAGCTTGTATTATAGTTAGAGAGAAAGGTGATTAAACGTAATAACTGTAAAGCAGGAAAAGTTCTATAATAGGGGATATATTGGGGACTGAGAGAACAGAGAGGATAAGAATTTCTTCACTGTCCTTTGTGCAGTTCTCAGAGTTCACTGTGTGCTACCCACTGGAAGGGACTGAGCTAGTACCAGCCTTTCAAGGAATTTAAATCAGAGAAACCAGCTAGATCACTGTGATTGAGGCCATGATTCAAAGAGATCCCTTGTCTACCATGGTATCAAAGGACTTGTCCTGGATGTCATTCTCCTTTATCACACTGGCATGTGGTGATGCTCTATCTGACACAGAATATAGACTCCACAAGAGCAGGACTTTGTCTTATTCAATGAGGTATCCTTAATGCCAGGGACTGAGCCAAGCACACAGTAGATACTCTATAAATATTTGTTGAATAACTGAATGAAATTACACATCGGAAGACCAAGGCTTAGAGAGGTCAGGTGTTTTCCCAAGGTCACAGGGGAAGAGGGTGATAAATCTCATCCTAATTCTACTAATTCTAATTGCTACTGAGGGACTTTTGTTCTCCATTGTTTAAAGATCAAGGATCAGACAGCCCCATGTCCCACTCCCAGATAGGTGGCAAAGAGCCCAAGGCCAGGATCACATTGACACAAACCTTCCAGCCCTGTTCCCTAAGTTCCCCTGGAAGGTAGAGCCTCATGTCTGGGGAAGGGTCATTTCTAACCTAGGCTACACAGTTGTACATTTCTTCCCTCACAGCTCTATGCAAGGGTTCAGATCTGGAAAAAGCCATCGCCACTGCCGCTATGATTTTCAGAAACTTTTCTGACCCTGATGGTAAACTTGGGAAAGCTACTGCCAAAAATCTACTGCAAACCCAATTTAGGAATTTCACAGAGGTAAGAGAACTAACAGGTACCAAGAAAGAGGGGGCCACGCCATAATGACTGGCCCGAAGAGTCAACAACTCCAGCTCAAAGGCACCATTATGTTGCTTCATTCCACAAACGTTTATTGGACACCTACCCTATGCCAGGAAGTGACCTGAGCACTGGGGTTAATGCAGTGAACAAGCTAACAATGCAGCAGAGTAGAGAGATGTGCTGAAAAAGTAATTAGAAATAGAGAACCGTGAAAGAGTAGAACATGAAGTGAGAGAATAAAACAGAGGGACCATCTTGGGCTTGGTGGTCAAAAAAGAGCTCCTGGGAAATTAAGGTATAGCTAAGATCTGAAGAATGAGCTCAAGAGTGATCAGGGACTGGGGGCGGGGTGCGTGCGGCATGAGAGTGATGGCATTCCCAGCAGAGGATTTGGCATAAAGCATGTCAAAGACCTACGAGGGCCAGTAAGTATTGGTGAGAAGAGAGAGGAAAGTAGGAAGCAGTGGAAGAGGAAGCCGGGGAGGTGGAGAGAAGCCACTTCTTACAGAGGCATAGCGTGAGGGCAGGAGGAAGCCAGGGAAGTTTCTAAATCCAGGTCGAAGAAATTACACCAGCTGCAGTAGGAGATGAGACTGGTTGGGATGGGGAGTGAAACGAAGAAAAGGGGAACTGTGGGGAAGGAATCCAAACAAAAGATGTTGGTTTGGACTAAGGTGGCAAATATGGGAGGCATCTGGAAGGTGGAATGAACGGTATCTGATAACCATGAAGGCTGAAGAACAAGGGGGGACAAATAATGATACCTCGGTTCTGACTGTGGGAAGAAGTGGGTGGTGGTCCCATTTCCAGAGAAGCAGAAGGCTGGAGAATAAGCAGATTTGAGGTGAGGTGGGGTGGGATGTGGGGGCAGACGATGAGTTCTGTTAGCACATGTCAAGTTTAAGATGTCCTTGAAACTGTCAAGTGGAGAAACTCGGACAGCAACAGGATATGTGAGCAGGAAGGTCAGAATAGAGATCTATAACAGTGAGAGTGAGCCATATGAACATGGTTACTGAACAGAAGGGAGTGACCTAAATCATCTAGAGGCATCTTTCTCAAACCTCAGCCACCTGAATACCATCTTCAATATTTTTCCCATATCTGCCTATAGCCTGTATTATAATTTACTTAGAACTTGTTAAGAGAATGCTCTACTTAAATTATTTTATAAGGAGCCTTGATCACTATTTTAAATGTAAATTCAGTGGGTAAAAGTGGAAGGTAGTAAAAAAAAATATAGATGACTGTTCATTCTTATTTAATATTTATTCTTGCATCACCTAAAATTGTGTTACATTCTACCGGCAGTACAGTTCAAACTTTGGAAAATACTAGCCTAGGGAAAATGCATAAGAAAAAAGGAGGGCCTCACACAGAACCTAAACCACCAACATTTAATGGTAGATTGAGCAAGAAAAAACTTAAAAGTAAACAGTCTCTCAGGTTCTATGTGTATTCTGAGACGTTTAAAAGAGAAGTATTATAGTTCCTTTACGATATAAATATATACGGTTTTAGCCTACCACAGTTAAATAAGGTGCCACCCACTGGGGGAATCTGGGTCAAGGGTACAACTTCCCGTGAATCTATGATTGTTTCAAAAGAGTGTGTGTGAAATCGGCTTTTTTTTTTAATTCCACAAGTAAGTGATTTTTTTTTTAAAGCCTGTTTCATAGAAACAGTGAATAGATTGGTGGTTGCCAGGAGCTAGGGGGAGGGGAAAGGGGCATGGTATAGGTCAGAGGGTGCAAATTTCCAATTTTAAGAAGAATAAGTTCTGAGGCTCTAATGCACAGCATGGTGACTATAGCTAGTAATACGGTACTGCATGCTTGAAGGTCACTGAGGTAGATCTTGAGCATTCTCCCCCCCCCCCACACACACACACAAGTTAACTCTGTGAGGTGATGGATGTGTTAATTATCTTGATCTTGGTAATCATTCCACAACGCATGTGTATTAAACCATCACACTGTACACTTTAAATATATACAATTATATTTGTCAATTATTCCATAATAAAGTTAAAAAGGAGTGTGTGCAGCAAGATCCTTTTTGACCCACCTCCTAGACAAACGGAAATAAAAACAAAAATAAACAAATGGGACCTAATGAAACTTAAAAGCTTTTGCACAGCAAAGGAAACCATAAACAAGACAAAAAGACAACCCTCAGAATGGGAGAAAATATTTGCAAACGAAGCAACTGACAAAGGATTAATCTCCAAAATTGATAAGCAGCTCATGCAGCTCAATATCAAAAAAACAAACAACCTAATCCAAAAATGGGCAGAAGACCTAAATAGACATTTCTCCAAGGAAGACCTACAGATTGCCAGCAAACACATGAAAGGCTGCTCAACATCACTAATTATCAGAGAAATGCAAATCAAAATTACGAGGTATCACCTCACACCAGTCAGAATGGCCATCATCAAAAAATCTACAAACAATAAATGCTGGAGAGGGTGTGGAGAAAAGGGAACCCTCTTGCACTGTTGGTGGGAATGTAAATTGATACAGCCACTATGGAGAACAGTATGGAGGTTCCTTAGAAAACTAAAAATAGAACTGCCATATGACCCAGCAATCCCTCTACTGGGCATATACCCTGAGAAAACCATAATTCAAAAAGAGTCATGTACCACAATGTTCATTGCAGCACTATTTACAATAGCCAGGACATGGAAGCAACCTAAGTGTCCATCGACAGATGAATGGATAAAGAAGAAGTGGCACATATATACAATGGAATATTACTCAGCCATAAAAAGAAATGAAATTGAGTTATTTGTAGTGAGGTGGATGGACTTAGAGACTGTCATACAGAGTGAAGTAAGTCAGAAGGAGAAAAATAAATACTGTATGCTAACACATATATATGGAATCTAAAAAAAAAATGGTTCTGAAGAACATAGGGGCAGGAGAGGAATAAAGAAGCAGACATAGAGAATGGGCTTGAGGACATGGGGAGGGGGAAGGGTAAGCTGCGATGAAGTGAGAGAGTGGCATGGACATATATACACTACCAAATGTAAAATAGATAGCTAGTGGGAAGCAGCCGCATAGCACAAGGAGATCAGCTCCGTGCTTTGTGACCACCTAGAGGGGTGGGATAGGGAGGGTGGGAGGGAGACGCAAGAGGGAGGGGATATGGGGATATATGTATATGTATAGCTGATTCACTTTGTTATAAAGCAGAAACTAACACACCATTGTAAAGCAATTATACTCCAATAAAGATGTTAAAAAATTAATTAATTAAAATAAATTTTTAAAAAAAGGAGTGTGTGCGTGTGTGTGTGTGTCTGTGAATGTGAAAGAGAGAGAGAGAGAAAGAGACAGTACTACAGTGTGAGACACAGAAAAATGACTGGAAAGAAATGTTAATAATAGTAAGCTATCTTTGGGTAATGGGGTAAAGGGTTATTTTTACATGCTCCTATTTTTTCTAAATGGCCAATATTAAACACATATCATTTTTGAAATAATTTTTTTAAGAAAAGCTATTTTTTCAGCCAGAAACATCAGGCAGAATTAGACAAGCGATCCAAAGTTCTGGGGAGTCTTTACAGAGAGGGTGGGAGAACAAATCCTATATCACCGGCTTACATCAGAGGCCAAAAGAAATGACAGATCCTAGAGAGAAAAAGAATGCTGTGTGTACCTGGCAAAACCTCAGCGAGCTTTTAACAAGTGTGAAAATGAGGACCTAGTAGACGGATCATCCTGGTGTGATGCACCATCCCTCTGAGAACATCAGAGGAAAAGAATTAAAACCAAAGTCACCAGGAAAGACACCTTCAGCCTCGTGTCCCTCAGTGTAGGCTAAACACGGGAACGGCAGCCGTTCTGGGATCAGCAGACTCAGCCAGACCACAGTGCAATGCCGCCCTCTCCTCCAGATGAGAGCAGAGACTGATTTCAGGGGACTTGAGGGGACTGCTCATCCCTGGCATCCTCAGTCTCAGTGGTGATAACTTCCCTCCACTGAGCAGACATGGAGCGTCATGTCAGAATGCTGTCTTGGGGGACTTCCCTGGCGGTCCAGTGGGTAAGACTCTGCGATCCCCATGCAGGGGGCCCGGGTTCCATCCCTGGTCGGGGAACTAGATCCCGCATGCGTGCTGCAGCTAAGTCCGCATGCCACAACTAACAAGCCCGCCTGCCACAACTAAGAGCCGGCACAGCAAAAATAAATTTAATTAATTAATTAATTAGATAAAAAAGAATGCTGTCTTGGACCAACCACCCAGCTCTGCCCCGTGAGAGTCCCTAAGGCAGGTACAGTATAAGAGTCTCCATTGCTAACTGGGCCTTCTCCTAAATCCTCACACAGGGTTCTCTGGTAAACTGAGCCAGACCTTCTGGCTGAGGCCTGGGTCTGAAAGGAATATGTCCTTTCTCATAAGCCTAAACATAATTTGGGGGATCTGACTTAGCCCTCTATAGCCAGTCAGAGATAGTAAAACTGAGCACCTAAAAGCACTGCTAAGAAGATAAAAAGCAAGATGGTGGGTCAGGCCCCAAGAAGTCTGGACCTCCGCCAGCTCCGTGGTCTTAAAATATGCAGCAAAAAGAGGAGGAAGACCTCCAGCCATCTCTGACCTTTGAGCAAAGAGTGCTTTACGCTAGTAAAGGGCTTCTCTCTCTGTCTTATCTCCAGCTCTTCCTGGAGGGAGACAGACACAGGTCCTTTCACCCTCACTGGTAGGTGTGACCTCTTGAGGAACAGCCTAGAGAAACATGAAAGGTCTAAGCCTGTAAGAGGAATGTATCATCACTCTTAAAGTGCCTTAGTCATTGCTGTGATGGCTTTTTTTGCAGCCAGCACATGGATGAGTGTTTGGGGTTAAACTAAATGCAGTGAATCAAATGACCTTAACGTTTTTGATGCACTTGGGAAGATACGTCACGAGCTATGGCTGGAACTGAAAATCCCCTCCATTTAGGTGTTTTCACATGTTTTCCTTCACTCTGTTGCTGAGGACTATGAAGTTGGGTTTGATTCATGATCAAACTTAGGGCTGAACAATCTTCCACAGCACATATTTTCTTATAGCATATTTTCTTCCATATTTCTGGATAATCTTATGCTCAGTGGAGCACATAGTGGATACCTCCAATAACAAAGGGATTGTACTCTGAAACCATAACAGTATCTGTATCTGTAGAGAAGTAGGGTAGCAGTTGAGTGTGGGCTCCAGAATCAGGTAGCCAATGCGCTGAATCCTGGTTCCACACTCATGGCTGCCTAGCTTGGGGCAAATCACTTCATTCTCACTGAGTCTCTGGCATTGCCTCTGTAGCGTGGGAAAATAATAGTTCATATTCAATAAGGTCACTGTGAGCACTCAGTGAGATAACCCATGAAAAGGTTTAATACAGCGCTCAACTAGTAGCAATGGTAGCAACTTGACGTGTTGTTAATAGCATGTTTACTATTGCGTATTATCTGTAAAACCGAGGTGGCATGATGAATTTGGTTTTTTTGCTTTTTCTTCTTTATTCTTACAGGGACAAGAAACCAAACCAAGATACAAAGACCTCCTTTCTGAACTCGACGAACATACAGAAAATAAGCTGGATTTTGAGGATTTCATGATCTTACTGTTAAGCATCACTGTAAGGTCAGATTTGCTACAAAATATATGGAGTGTAAAAATTATGCAATAAACAGCTTTAAATATATAGTTAGACAAATTAAGGGCAAAAGACAGTATTAAATTATTGAATTTTTTTTCATTTTATTTTTAATTAATCGAAGGTACTGATCATGCACCTGGGGTTGCCTAGGATGGTTCTGATTGCTAATATTCAAACCCAGTGTAACTAAAAAGTCTATGCATACTCTTCAAAAATGTTTAAATAATATAGTCTCTGGTGCTTTACAATATGATAGATTTGATACCACTGAATATTGCATTGCTTTTGCTGCATCAATAGTGTCTTAGAGCACTTTCCTTATAATCACTGAGTCCCTCATTCATTCACTCATTAAACAATGTGTGTTGAACCTCTACTTGATGGTACTGCTGAGGATACAGTAATGAACCAGCCAATCTCTGCCTTCAGACATGCCTGCAGAAGTCCAGCAGTAGAGATAGGCTATGAACAATTTATCAATCAATTGCATATACAGTATAATTATAATTGTGATAAGGGCTACAGGATGCTAAAAGAGCTGTTATCACCAGACCTGGGATCAAAGTCAGATAAGCTCTACTGACATTCTGCAAAATGCAGAACTATAGGGGGGAAAAAAAAGAGTGGTGCTTGCCACGGCTGCAGGTGGGAAATGGAGTTGTCCACAAATAGGCACGAGGGAACTTTTAGGGGGGTTGGGAATGTTCTATAGCTTGATTGTGGTGATGGTTACAGGACTGCACACATCTGTCAAACTCTTAGAACTGCACACTAAAAAGGGTGAATTTTACTGTATGTGAATTCTACCTAAATAAATATGACTTAAAACCCCCAAATCCCAATATTTTTGTAATTTCTGGCCATGATTTAACCAACAACTCCTTGAGAATATGATCTAAAGGTGGGCATGTCTTAAGGACACACATCCCCTATGGCTATACCTGTGTTCCTGAGTTTAAATTATACACACACACCCATCAATGCCTGAATCTTTGAGATAGACTTGCACAAAGACTTTTACTCGTTATAATATTATTGTAGCTTCCTGAGTCCCCTCCCTCATCTCCTCTTTTCTTCCCAGCCCAAAACGTTAAGGAACCCTTTCTAAAGGGAGACCCCTGACCCTGGTCTGGAGAAGCGTCATCTCATCTTGCAGTGTTCCAAATCCACCAAGACCCGACTCCTTAGCCCTTCCTACTTTCCAAACCTTAGGCATTCTAAGTCTAAGAGTTTATGTACCATGTCAGGGAAAGCCCCAGACTTTACTCTGTCACCATCTTAATAGGAGGAATGTGTGTTCAACAAGACTCAACCCCCGTGCCAGGTACTGTTTTAGAAGCTTTACAAATATTAACTCCCATCATAACCCTCTGAGGTAGGTATTAGTATTATCATCTCACAGATGAGGAAACCAAAGCACAGAGGTTTTGATTTTCCCAAAGTCACACAGCTGGCAGGTTGGAGAGTTCTCTGCCCTCTCTGTGGGCATTGCTAATTTTGTTTTAGTATTAGACTTCTTCATGAGCAATAATATAATTCAACAAAAATAACTGTGCACATTTCCGGCACTGTGTGAGAGAGAGCGTGGTACCAGCTGGGTCCTGGAGAACCATTTGGCATTCCTCAAATAGAATCTGTGGGCTGTGCTCCCTCCAAGCCCTTTGTATCTTAGTCACAAGTAGCTGAATATGGCAACCTTGGTGACCAATCGAAAGGTCAGATTCACACCTTTCAGAGAAGGAAAAAAGAGACCCTGGCCAATGGTGTGAGGAGGAATCTTGGAGCCATTCCAACCCTTGGGGCTCCCAAAGGATTTATGAATCTCCATCCCAGATGGGAAATCACACTCCTCTGAGGGGGAAATCAACTACAGAATCTATTTTAGCCCAATGCAAAGAATGAAAACAGAGAAAAAGCTCTTGGAGCATCAGTGACAGATAAATCGATGAGCCCTACGCTAAGACACTAGATCACAGGAGCCTCACCTCTTGGTTCTGGTCCCAGGACCGTGAGCTCTACCCTTCCAACAAAGGTTCCATCTTGAAAATATTACTGATCATCACAGGTGATTATGGATGCAAATCTGTCCTGGGATCCCTTGGTTGCAAAGAACAAAGCCCACTGGAATCACATACACATATACACATATACACAGACACACGAAGGAAAAAGGCACAGGTTGTGTTTATCAACAAAGTACAGCAGCATATAACAAAATGAAAGGGCAGAGAATGCAACTAATGTCCACGAAACATTGGAAACAGCGATAGAAAGCAAAATCAAGATTTTGCTCTTAGTGTCTCTTAAATGAATTGGTTTCTTGGTTCTGCTTCTGTCTGCATGTGGTCTCTCCCTCATTTCTATCTCTACCTCTTGACTAGTTGTTTTTTTGATTGTTTTTGTTTTTTTCTGATTCTAGGCCCAAAAGCCAAACACATTGTCCCCATTGCTGGCTTCACTTCTCTCTTTAAATGCTCAACCAACACTCACTAGCATCTCAGAAGCCCAATTCCAATCCCCCAGCACGAGAACCTGATTGGCTGGATTCAAGTAGGGATCACTCCAGATCTAGCTGTCTGTGTTCAGGGATGCAAGTCATGTGCCCCCTCAGCAGGGCCTGTGGGAACTGACTCTGCAAAGTATATGGACAGGTTCTCAATGAAGGAAGGGAGGAGCCAGGGAGGAAATGACTGACAGAAAATTATAAGAATCTCTAATACAAAATCCATAACTTGGACAAGAAGGGCAGTGTTATTTGCGTCTCAGGCATGGGCTCAGCAAACATAGGAATTGATGGAATAATCTCCTTTGTTACTCCAGATAAAACCTTTCTTGCATCACTGTATAAAAGGAGCAAACCTGAGCCTCCCTGGGAAGGTTTCCTGTGATTAAATATAGTTAAGATCTTCCTGTACAAGAGCTGTGAGCACCCTTGCAATTTGGTGAGCATGACAGAAACATACCCAGTCCTGGAACTCCTAATTTTCTTTATTTTAGCCTCTAAAAATGGGTCCAAGTATCAGATCAGGAATTGTGCTTTAAATAGTCCTTTGTGAGAAAGGGGGAAAGTGCTGGAAGGAAACCAACAGGAGTCCTGCACATCAGCTGACCTTCGGCACTGGTAAAGCTAACGAGAGTTCTCAGCGGAATTCTGAGCTAAGAGAAGGAAGGCCAGTTCGCTGAATCTGGCGAAAGCTGACACAGTCCACGGACAAGGGGCGAAAGTAACCCAGCAAATTGGCCTTGAAAGACTTATTGTGCCAGTCTCTTTCCTCTAATTTCAATCTAGGACACATGGATTCAGATTTCTCTCTGATCTTTTGTGGGGTACGGTTTTGAAATGACCAACTTCTGGTGTAAAGCGGGGTCTCTGCCTGGTCTCCTCTACCACGCACTTGAGGATTACGTTCCTGTCCCACATGTTCAATACTTCGTCCACAATTCTGAATGTAAGAAAAGTGGATGCTGACATTTTTCGTATTCATTTGGTGACAAAACATAAACCGTAACTAACTAGGGGCTCTTGGTGGTCTTGATTTCTCCCACTTTGCACGAGTGTTCAGATGGTATGGCTGCGGGGTCTATACCTCTGGGGGAATCGCTGGCCTGGAGAAGCGGACCAGTCCAGAGGGCTGGACTCTGGTCCCACCTCCGCCACCACCAGCCTTGTGGCCCTGAAAAAGCCCTCCACCTTTTCTGAGGGAGCCTCATATTTTTTCAAATATAAATGTGGGATCAGAGTGGAACCTATTTTCTTAGCCAAGTCACTGTGAGACTTAAGGAAGCATAGAAATACTTCAGGAATGCAAAGTGGGCCTGTGTACATGTCTCATATCCATTCTGATTTGTCTAATTCTGGACAAATGGTCATTTTCATTATTCTTGCTCATGGCTGCCCCTAATAGAGCATCTACTACACTCAGGTATTGCCAGATGGTCCTTTGCTTAATTCCCTAAACAACCTTAAGAGATTGGTATTATGATCTCTATTCCACCAAAGAGAATGAAATTTAGAGAGGTCGAGTGACTTACCAGGGTCACAGAGCAATAAGTGGAAGATAAAACCCGGGCTTCCAATCCACATCTATCTCGTGCCACAGACAGGCTCCTCTCTGTGAGGACAAGTGTGGATATAAAACTCCCCAAAGGAGGGCATCGCCATGATTTACAGCTTATACCTGACTATAATTAGCTGTTCTCCAAAACAAAGAGGAGGAAGAGAGAAAGAGGAAGAGCAAGCAACAGCGGAAGCATCTCACGCGTCCAGAACCCAAAGGGAATCAAGAAGCATTAAGGGAAAAAGCAGTAACAGTATAACTTGGTTTTCCTTGCCTTTCTGTGTCATTTAGGAAGGCAATTCTTCCTTTGGGGAAAGGCCATGGAATTTTAAAATCTGTGTGGTCTGTAGCCCATGGTTTTGCTTGAAGAAAGTATAAGTGGCAGGAGGGAGGCCATGGAAGAAGGGAAGGAAGGGCAGAAGGGCCCTTGGGAGAGGAAGGGGGTCCCGACATGCACCTGCTAGGCGGGGCGTTGTGGATGTTGATGTGGAGGGCAGAACCCGGACTTTGCTTCCCAGCTCTCCTCCTGACCCCCTGCTTCCAGGTCTCAGATTCTTCCTTACTTAGTGAAAGGGTGCCCTGTGACCAGATGTTCCCCAAATCCTTTCCCATTCTGAAATAATCTTTTGTATTAACCAGGACTTTTTTTTAAAGAAAATTATAGCAAGTGCCAGTGACCATATGGACAAATTTTAATCACTCAAAAAGCTGTCTCTTCTACTCCTCTTTCCTAACTTTGACCTTGGCAGTCTGTGGTATAAGCCCAATACACAGAGAGCTAAACATCCGTAAGCAAGAGGTGTCCCAGAGAAAAAAGAGATAGATTAAAAAAAAAAAAAAGGGGCTTCCCTGGTGGCGCAGTGGTTGGGAGTCTGCCTGCTGATGCGGGGGACGCGGGTTCGAGCCCTGGTCTGGGAGGATCCCACGTGCCGCGGAGCGGCTGGGCCCGTGAGCCACAATTACTGAGCCTGCGCGTCTGGAGCTGTGCTCCGCAACAGGAGGGGCCGCGATGGTGAGAGGCCCGCGCACCGTGATGAGGAGTGGCCCCCGCTTGCCACAACTAGAGAACGCCCTAGCACAGAAACGAAGACCCAACATAGCAATCAATCAATCAATCAATTAATCAATAAAAAAATAAATCTTTAAAAAAAAAAATAAAAAATAAAAATAAAAAAAAGCTGATGATTTCTCAATGCTTTGTAGATTAAAAACATGTAGCTATGCTTTATATAAGTTTTGAAAGTGCCACATAAGTCACACAATTCATGTGGCCATTTACTGGCTTGTAAGTAACATCTTTAAAAGTAAGTGCCCTGCCCGTCTTGTATAGTATCCTCAACACCTAGAACAGCACCTAGAATGTAGGGGGTGCTTGATGAACATGAAACAAAAAAATTAATGAATGAATGAGTCCTTCTCAGACAGAAGAGTGGAAAACGGGAACATGAAGATATTTGCTTGGACACAGCTTAATGTCTTGCTGAAAAAAAAGAAAACATGGTGTGCTTTAATGGTACATGAGCAAACTGGGTCTGATGACAAAGACTGTGCTAGCTTTAAAAATCGGTAAGAATGAAGATTTATACTCAGTTTAAGATTGCTTTCGCTTTAGCTTAGCTCAGAACCAGCAAATCAGCCGTGCAAAGTATATTGTCAAGATCAAAGACACAGAGAGTGAAACATCCCCATTGTCTAGGGGCCAATAAAGCCCACACAGAGTGGACAATCCATCAAGACAGTGGAGCTCAGAACCCAGAACCGCTCTCCAGCTGTGATTATCTGGGGGCAGAGCCTCAAGTACACTTCCAGCTCTTTCTGTGTCTTATGTATTATGGGACCTCAGCCAGGTCCAAATGCACATTTTTATTTATAAGATGAAGCTTTTGCAAAATGCAATGATTTGTCTTTATATTCCAAGAAATTTCACTGGCCTCATCTGCTTCTCATTATAGTTTCTTGTCCTTTTTTACCTTAAGAGTATGCTTTGACCTCAAGCAGATTTGCAGCCCACAGCGGGACAGGTTAATCCCCGGAAAGCTTTGGACCCTTCACCAGGGAGAGAGACGGAGGCCTCAGGAGCAGGACCGGGTTGATCTGGTCGCAAGACAGCCACATCTCTAGTGGCCTGTGAAAGCTGGGAACTGGCTGCTTTCTCTAAATCTCTCTCTTTGAAGGAAAGAAAGCTGGAGGTATTGGGAGCCTCTGAAGGACTTAATGAAAATCAATAACGAAATTAAAAGTGGGAAAAGGAGAACTTCGATTACTCTGACACTTTGGTCTTCAAGGAAAGAGCTTCGATTCCCCCTGCAAGGCATGTGTGGAATAGCGAAGACATTAAATGGCAGAGCAACGGGGCTTATGACTCATGAGCTGTCCACGCTGGATTCCCTCCACCCACCCGCTCCCTGAAAGGGAGGAGAGGTGAAGAATGGAAATTACTTCTAATCTCTGGGGGACCATGTGGGAATGAACTGCGGTTTCTTGACCAGGAAACCCCTTTGAAATTAAGCTCGAGGCAGGTGATCGGGCTCAGAGGAATGGGAGGCTTTTGTCAGTACCGAGGCCACACACGAAGCCAGCTTGCTTATGATGTCAGTTCTGATCTTCATTTCAACTGTCCTGAGCTGCTTCGGGGCTGATGCAAAACCTCAGGAAGAGGAGGTCATCACTCTTCCTGAGAAAGATGACCTGAGACATCATGTCAGTTGTGCCTGGAGCATCTCAGCCTGAGAACTAAGACTCTTACTCGTGTCTGTATCCTTACGAGGATGGGCTGATTGTACTCATTGGCATGTACACAGCACACATTCACAATCAGCATCTATGCTCATTGCTCTGGGCTGATGTCATACGAGTCATAGATTTTGAATGTCACTACGTAGCAGATGATGCTGATGCCCAGCACGTATCTTCTCAGCACACCTGAGTCACCCTGTCACCTCAGGAGACTATCTCCAGCTCGCTGACCACTTCCTACCTCAGGTACACACGTCTTTCTTCTCTGGAACCCTGGGAGCTTGCTCTATAGCCGGCAGGGGACATATGGGCATGTGGAGAGTTAAAAGCCCCAGAGGCAACTCTCAGCCAATGAGGAGGAAAGTCAATGACTAAATCCTCAAAGCCTCCCCACCCTTTGATTATGAGGCAAGTCTTCAGAGCTTCTCAGAAGGTCCCCAGGGAGACTGAGACCCATTTGCCTCCAGTGGTAAATTACCCGTTAATATACTTTTATTACTTTTCCTCCTTTCCTTAATTCACTTTCCCAATTTCCTTACTTTTGCTTCCTAGGCTCGCCTTCCTATAAACTTCCTGCACCTAGTTTCCTGTCTCACGGTCTGCTTTGGGGGGGGGGGGGAGTGAGTGTGGAATCCAAACTGAGAGAGCCCCTCCCCTGACCCCTATACTAAGAACAGTTTTTCTTTTTATTTTTTTAATTCTTATTGGAGTATAGTTGCTTTATAATGTTGTGTTTGTTTCTGCTGTACAGCAAAGTGAATCAGCTATACGTATATATATATATATCCCCTCCTTTTTGGATTTCCTTCCCATTTAGGCCACCACAGAGCATTGAGTAGAGTTCCCTGTGCTATATAGTAGGTTCTCATTAGTTACCTATTTTATACATAGTATCAATAGTGTATATATGACGTGGATGGACCTAGAGACTGTCATACAGAGTGAAGTCAGAAAGAGAAAAACAAATATCGTGTATTAACGCATATATGTGGAATCTGATAAAATTGGTGTAGACAATCTTATTTACAAAGCAGAAACAGAGACACAGATGTAGAGAACAAACATATGGATACCAAGGGGGAAAGGGGGGTGGTGGGATGAATTGGGAGATTGAGAACAGTTTTTCGTACATCATAAGTAATCAAAAAGTACATGTGGATGTCTTGGGAAATCTTGCTAATGGTAATTCCAGCTATTCCTTAGAATCCTTTGGGAGATGATTCACAGTTGGAGATCATGAGACAGAGAAGATGAAATGCTCCCTTTCTTCGAAGAAGAGGGACAGCATATATATGAAGGCAGGGCCATGTGTGGTAAATGCAGGGAAAGGTTATAGTTCTGTGTGCCTGGGACTTGGGTAGGTGGTAGATGAATGGTGGGGAAGGAGACAGGAAATAGGTATCTAACAATTCTCCCTCTTATTGACTCATTTTATTCCAGGTACCGCAGTAAAGGAGATTTCCGTATAGAATTGAGCTCAACTCTAACCTAAACAGGCAAAGAAGACTTTGATCAAAACTATTCAAATAGGGGAGAGAAATTGAACTCAACTCTAAATATAAAAGGGAGAGGCGGAAGTTTAGAGGCAATGGTCAGAGTGAGGGAGTAGGTGAAAAATTAGTAAGAAGAAATTGATTAGATATCAAGAGTGGGAGGATTCTCACTAAACTTGCTAATCCTGGGCTTGGCGGCCACAGGAAAGGCCTGGTCAAGAGCTCAGCTCAAAGGCGCTAGGTTAAAGTTTGACCAAGAAGCTGGTCAAACCCTACCAGTATGCTACCTCTGCTCCAACACAAGGAGTACGTGAAGCATTCAACCGTCCATCCACACTGTCAACAGGTTCTTATGAAGCACTTCTGCTGGGTTCCGGGATACAGTGGGGGAGGAAGACAGACACGGTCCTTATTCTTATGAAGCTACATGGTTTGGAGGGAAGGTAGACACAAACTGGGAATTGCGTGGTTCGGTAAACACTGTGATACGGGAACCCGGGAATATCCAGCAGGAACACCTAGCCCTGGTTAAGTTTTTTTTTTTTTTTTGGATGACTTCCAGGATGACATGACATTGTATTTAAAGCCTTAAGGGTGAGTAGGTGTTGGCAAGGCAACAAGGAAGGAGAATAACATCATTAAGAATATGGTGGGTTCAGGAAATTGAAAAAAAGCTTGAGATGAGTGACATATATACACTAATATGTACAAAATAGAAAACTAATTTAAAAAAAAATAAATTTTTTAAAATAAGAAAGAACACTTTCCTATTCATAGCGGGAAAAAAAGTATTGTGAGCTACCTTCTTTTTAATGTACACTGTATGTTTATTACATTAAAAAAGTCTATGAAGATTATAAATATGAAAATGGAATTATACTTTATTTTTATAAGTAAATATTTCCTTAAATTGGCCACACATAGTCATACACAGAACCTAGATGTCAACTCAGCTGAATATTTTATAATATTCATTCATTTACTTATTCTTTCAAAATATATTATTGAATATCTATTATGTGCCAGGCATTATTATAGGTATTGAAGATAAACAAAATTCCTGCTGTCAAAGTATATATGTATTTAAGCGGAATAGGCTCAATAAATAAATGAAATAAAAAGAAGAAAAATAGGGAAAAAAAAAGCTTGAGATGAGTGGGGGAGATTTGAGGAAAATTAAGCTGGGAAGTTGGATAGAAGCCAGATTAAAAAAAAAAAAAGCCTTGAGGGCCAAATTAAGAAAATATGTATATGTTTATTACAGGACTTCTCAGAGCCTTTAATTGGTAGGTATCTTAGTTTGCATTCCACCAGAAGCACACACTAAGAATCAGAATAGAATTAGTTTGTTTGGGAGGTGATTTCAAAGAACTCCACTAGGGGGAGTGAGGACAATCAGTAAAGGTGCATTAACGAGCAGGTGGATTCCTGTGGACAGTGGGGTCTTGGTCCCTCAGGTGAGCTCTAGGAGACAGTGTAGATCATGCCTCAGGGTTTTCCCAACCAACAGGCAAGGAAGCTGAGGAATTCTCTCCCTTATACTGTCTATCGTTGATTGATGTCTGCTTTCAAGGTCATTGACTCTCCAGGGCTTCCAGCTTGCCCTGCGCCCTGGGTCAGGAGGAAAAGACAACAAATAACAGAACAAGAACCTAGGGCAAGAGCCACAGGTGCATACAGTAATCAGAGTGTGCAGTGCATGTGGACACAGCATGGACAGAGGCTGCTGCAGTAGGGCGATGGGGTCTGTGAAGTTTCAAGAGGGGAGATACGGTTTGTGCATTTTCCAAATATATTTGACCACATCATACTTTTGTATAGAGCATCCTGAAAGACTAGTAGTTTCCACATAACACATTGAGAGCGTTCCTTGTCTAGGTCAGTGGTCAACACATTTTGTCTATAAAGGGCCAGACAATAAATATGTTTGGGCTTGCAGGCCATATGGTCTCTGTTACAGCATCTTCACTCTGTTGTATCATGAAAGCAGCCATAGACGACATGCAAATGAATGGCCATGGCTACGGTCCAGTGAAACTTTATTTACAAAATCAGGCAGCGGGGCCAGATTTGGCCCTTGACCTATAGTTTGCTGACCTCTGGTCTAGATCACTCCTACAGCTCATCCAGCTCTAAGGTTCTAAAACATGTTTGTGGTCGTCCTGCTCAGCAGAAAGGTCTGATTGAGTGATTTTACAAAGCCTTCGCTACGTCCTTCCCGTGTGACTCCATGGCAAATGTGTCTCAGATCATGGTGCCTAGTCTCTCTGGAACCCATCCCAACCAGCCCTCTGCAGCAGCCTCTTCATCCCATTTTGCCCACAGCCTCTCTACTAGGGAAAAGTAACTGAGCCTAAATTTAATTACTTTGCTGGGGAAATAAAAATAGTGTTGTCCTGAGGCTGCCTGATGCCAGGAATTTTCCATGGCATGGGAAGAGAAAAAAATAAATAGCAGTTTGAAATAAACAAGTCCTACCCACACTTCAGCAGGGGCCTAGAAAGGTGTGAAGACTGGGGGAAGCAGGGGAGGGGGTGAGGTGGCAGGACCCCACTCCCTCTTCTTTATTTTTGAAGTTGAAGACTTAGGACAATAGTCCCTCCTGATACGCCCACTTAACCTGCATTTATTGACCACCTAATGAATGCCAGGCATTCATTTCTTCATTCAGTAAACACATTTTAAGTGCCTAATTTGTGCACTGATTATTAAGAATTCTCAATAATTATTAAGAATTTCAATGGTGACAGCAGAGCATTAAACCAAGCATGGACTCCTTCTAAGCACTATTGATTACATATGTCACACCCATGAAGCCAGCCTTGGTGCTTGATGTTATAAAGATACATGTGCTGTTACAAAGAAGACTCCATTGCTCGCCCTAGAGAAGTTACTATCCAGGGAGGGAGGGAAGATGTGTGTAATAAAAGACCTATCAGCGCTTCACCCCATCATTTTCGATTTCTTTACCGCTTTTGTCCACATCAGATCCCAGTAAGCATCCATATTCAACAGCCAGACCCTCCATCCCTTTGTTAATGTCTGACCACAGGCTGCTGGAGCCACTTTGCCTGAGAGCTCAGAGAACTCGAGGTCCTTCGCCAATGACTGATTTGTGTGGGAATCCATCTAATTGGCCCCTTGCCTCTGATGGGGTCAACTCTGAAGCCAGCTGTGCACTGACCCCCAGACCAACCTCCCCTGCAGCATTGAGTCATACCCTACCTTGGTTCCCTTCCCATCCTTCTTCCCAGGTGGTTCCCTACCGGTTCTTCCTGGAGCACTTCCTAATGGATCACCTTGACACAAAAATCTCATGTCCGAGTCTGCTTTGGGGGAACCCAACCTAAGACCCATGCATATAAGTTATGGGGAAGTGAGGTTCAGAATGAGAAGTGCTATGACAGAGATCCTGAGAAAGCACTTGGCACATTCAGAGGTGAGGAAAAGTACATCCAGCTGGAGGGCTGTGAAGGGCATAGGTGGGAGGAATCGTGGATGAATTGGCATCCATGTTGGGTCTCAATTAATGGATGTTATTTTAAAAGGTTGAGATGAATGGTGAAAGCAGTTGGGAAGGGGGGTGGTCTTATGTTTATTCTCTGTTTATCCCTCCAGGTCTTCTCTGCACTCGTTTCTCCCCTGCTCTGTGTCCAGGACAGCTGACCTGTGTGGATGGCACTAACAGGCAACCTTGCCTTCTGGCTTCTTGTTGGATTAGGCCAATGACCTCCGAGGTGATGGGAGGGTGGTGGAGTGTGAGACTTCTCCATAGAGCCCCTCCTTCTGTTTCCGGTAGCTGCTCCATCTCTTGCCCCTTCTGGTCTGGAGGTGGTCATGGGTAGCTGTGGGGACCGTCCCATCTCATGCTGGTTCGCCTCAACCCTGCCAACATCTATGTAAGTACGCAGTCTCTTTTTTAATCCTTCTGAGCTGCCTCATTTGAGGGTACCAACAGGAATGTGCTGGAAGCCTGACTCACACAGCTATGAAGAGGATGAGGACAGTGCAGGTGAAAGGAAGGGCTCAACCAAGGGCGCAGAAGCCAGGCTCAAAGCTGGACGAGAGGAGTGAGCTGAGAGCGTAGTAGGATTTAAACTACAAAGGTTGGTTACAGACAAAACGCGAACAGCCTCGAGCGGTAGCCTAAGGAGTTGGGACTTGGGGCCACAGTATGTCTGACCAGATGTACTTGGGGGGAGGTGCTCTGACAAAAGTGAGAAGGATATGGACTGAAGATAAACTGGAACAGAGCTGAAGGATTTGGAGCCTACTGCGGTGATGTAGTCAGAGCCAGATTCAAGTGCAGACCGGCTGGACAAGGTACAATTGGAAATGTAATGAGATGTAGAAAGCCATCTGTATCCGACCCCCACCTTGAAGCCTTTGTTCATGCTGTTCCTATTGCCTGGTGCATGCTTCCTCTCTCGCCTGGCTAATTCCTTCTCATCTCCAGGTTTAGCTTAAACATTATTTCTCCCAGGAAGCTTGTGCTGGCCCTCCCTTCTGGACTGCCTGAGGTCCCCTTGTTAATGTGCTCATATAATGAATGTCTTGTACCTATTTAAAACAGATCATACTACACTGTGGCTATTTAATTTTCCAAGTGCCCCTTTGCACCATAAGATCCGGGAGGGCAGAGACCATGTCTGTCTTGCTCACTATTGTTTCTTTAGAGCCCAGTCTAATTCCCTAGCAATGGATAAATGTATAATGGATGGATGGACAAAAGGAAGGAAAGATGGATGGAATCAGTGGCCTCTGAATGTTGCTGTTAGAAAAGTGTCTTGACCTTGACTTTCTAGTATCTATTTGGATAGAATCATTCATTCATCCTCCTGTGATATTTCTTAGGTTCTTCTCTCATTCTACAGCTGAGTTTCAGAAGTCTCATTTCAGAGAGTAATTAATAGAGTCATATGTCTTCTGAAAAGGTTGGAACCTCTGAGGCTCTTGGCATAAGAGGATACTGACAAGAGGATGCAGTTGCCAAGAAAAAAAAAAAAGGAAATTATGAGAAGCGTTTTGCAGAGTAAACATCATTAGGAGGAAGGAGTGATGAAGCTAAAATAAATGTTTCCTGTTGAAGCCTACTTTGCATTACAAATCATGAAGGGGCTTGATTGGTTTGCCTGTTAGTGACAAATAGCCTGCAATTCATTTCTTTCTCCTGCTGACTTTTGGCCAACATGCTGCAAGATTCACGTAACTGTTATTTGACAACCCCTTTCTATATGTTGGGAGGAGATGAGACAGGGCTTTGCCCAGAGAAACACCTGGTTTGGGGGACCAGCTCTACTGCACACTACTCCCAACCAGACACGCTGTTGTACCAATCAAGGCCCCTGCCTGGCACAGCTAACACACCCAAGCAGGCTAGTTGAGGAGACATTAACAAAGGAACCATTTACAGAAGTGTGGACAGGGTAAGAGAAACTAACAAGGGGTGATGTATCACCCTGCACCTAGTGACAGTGGGAGCTGCTGGTACCACTTCTGGAGCAGACACACTATCTACAATTTACAGGTGAGAAAACTGGAGTTGAGTCTCCCACCCAGGTGGTCCAAAGGAGGCTCAAAGAAGAAAACATAGGGGACAGCATTTGGAAAACTGGAACTCTCTGAATGTATTACTGCATCATTCCCATCTCCTTGCCTCTACCACCTCCAGTCCGTGCTGCCCCCTTGATTTTTTTTGTTGTTCTTCAAATAAAACACACTCCGTGATTTTAAACAGGGGTCCCTTCATTCTAGAGGCTTTCACTGGCCACCTTTCCACCATTTGGGAGCATACATCTGCTGTCTTTGCTTACCTAGTGTCCATTCCCCCTTCTCACGACCGTACCTCAGTTTCCTCTTGGAAAATGAACGGGGTGGGCCATCAGAGGCACCCATAGAGCTTACCATCCTCCCTGAACCTTAGGTGGGCCCACAGTCACAAGGACCAGTTCAGGGATGGGCATGCATCCAATTCAAAGAGTTAGTGTTGAAAATGTTAGTGTCGTTACTCATTAGTGAAAGGACTTCTCTTGGACTTCCCTGGTGGCACAGTGGTTAAGAATCCACCTGCCAATGCAGGGGACACGGGTTCGAGCCCTGGTCCGGGAAGATCCCACAGGCCGCGGAGTAGCTAAGCCCATGCACCACAACTACTGAGCCCACATGCTGCAACTACTGAAGCCCGCGCACCTAGAGCCCCTGCTCTGCAACAAGAGAAGCCACCACAATGAGGAGCCTGCGCACCGCAACAAAGAGTAGCCCCCACTTGCCGCAACTAGAGAAAGTTGTGGGCAGCAACGAAGACCCAATGCAGACAAAAATAAATAAATAAAAATAAAATAAAATAAAAAAATTTTTTTAAAGGAAAAAAGGACTTCTCTTTCAGCCAGGGTTTCTAAGCCATTGGAATGTAAGCTGGAGAGAGCCGCCTGAGAATGAAAGCACCACGGAAGGACCCAGAGCTCAGAGATGTGGAGATGGATTCATGACGACTTTGTGCGAGCCCACGACTCCAGTCTGGCTGGAGGGCAGCAGTCCATGAAGCCAGCCTCCCCCCTTACCTCTCGGTGAAGTGAGCCAGCAAGGAGGAAGCAACTGACAAAGGATTAATCTCCAAAATATACAAGCAGCTCATGCAGCCTAATATCAGAAAAACAAAAAACCCAATCCCAAAATGGGCAGAAGACCTAAATAGACATTTCTCCAAAGAAGATATACAGATTGCCAACAAACACATGAAAGGATGCTCAACATCACTAATCATTAGAGAAATGCAAATCAAAACTACAATGAGGTATCACCTCACACTGGTCAGAATGGCCATTATCAAAAAATCTACAAACAGTAAATGCTGGAGAGGGTGTGGAGAAAAGGGAACCCTCCTGCACTGTTGGTGGGCATGTAAATTGATACAGCCACTATGGAGAACAGTATGGAGGTTCCTTAAAAAACTGAAAATAGAACTGCCAGCAATCCCACTACTGGGCATATACCCTGAGAAAACCATTATTCAAAAAGAGTCATGTACCACAATGTTCACTGCAGCACTATTTACAATACCCAGGACATGGAAGCAACCTAAGTGTCCATTGACAGATGAATGGATAAAGAAGATGTGGCACATATATACAATGGAATATTAGTCATAAAAAGAAACGAAATTGAGTTATTTGTAGTGAGGTGGATGGACCTAGAGTCTGTCATACAGAGTGAAGTAAGTCAGAAAGAGAAAAACAAATACCATATGCTAACACATATATATGAAATCTAAAAAAAAAAAAAAAAGGTTCTGAAGAACCTAGTGGCAGGACAGGAATAAAGATGCAGACTTAGAGAATGGACTTGAGGACATGGGGAGGGGGAAGGGTAAGCTGG
This sequence comes from Balaenoptera acutorostrata, assembly GCF_949987535.1. NCBI lineage: Eukaryota > Metazoa > Chordata > Mammalia > Artiodactyla > Balaenopteridae > Balaenoptera > Balaenoptera acutorostrata. Next base: position 26,613,137 of record NC_080073.1, on the reverse strand, counting down.
GACAAAGTGAGAGAGTGGCATGGACATATATACACTACCAAATGTAAAGTAGATAGCTAGTGGGAAGCAGCCGCATAGCACAGGGAGATCAACTCAGTGTTTTGTGACCACCTGGAGGGGTGGGATAGGGAGGGTGGGAGGGAGGCTCAAGAAGGAGGGGATATGGGGATATATGTATATGTATAGCTGATTCACTTTGTTATAAAGCAGAAACTAACACAGCAATGTAAAGCAATTATACCCCAATAAAGATGTTTAAAAAAATTCAAAAAAAAAAAAAAAAGAACAAGGCAAGGATGCCCACTCCTACCACTTCTATTCAACCTTGTACTGGAAGTCCTACCACTTCAACCATAAGGGTCTATGATTAGGTTTTGTGCTCTGCTCTGACGAATTCCAGTAGGGAGAGTGACCCAAAGCTCATAGTGGCTGAGAAGCTGTCACCTGCTGGAAGGTCATCTCTGCACAGCTGTACTAAGAAGGCTCCACACCCCACTTCAGCTGAGGAGGGGGAATAACACCTCCCTTTCATTTAACTTTTAGACCTCACGTTTTCATGTTTGCAGTGTGTTAACTCCCAACCTCCCTGCAAAACTCCTGTCTGAGGTCCCCAAGATTAAAGGTCTGATGTGAGCCAAAAAGGCTATTTCTGCCTGTCCTCAAAAGTGCAGTCAATAGGGAAGGAGAACAGAAGAGGGAGGAGGGTACCATTTGGAAGCTTCACCTAGGCAGTGACCTGGTTGATAGTGCTATTGTTTTCTTCCTAAAATCTTTATGGCATTTTGCAGAACAACTAAATGTAAAACCTGGTCTTAAACTGGATCCTGTACCAGGGAAAACTAATTTAAAAGGCATTAATAAGTCAACTGACAAAAATGGAAAATAGATGATGGGTTAAAGAAAAGTTTAACATTTAAGGAAATGTCAAATTCCTCAACACTTTAACTTTACTGGGGTTTTTGGAAGAGAATATTCTTTTTAGGAAATATACACGGAAGTATTTATGGACAAGGGAGCTTGGTATATACAACTTATTCTCAAATGGTTCAGAAAAAAATCATAGAGCAAATAATGAAGCAATTGCAACGAAATGTGAATAGCTGGTGAATCTGGGTGTAGGGTGCATAAGAGTTCTTTGTGCTGTTCCTGAAACTTTTTCTATAAGATTAAAATCATTTCCAAATAAAAAGCTGAAAACATTTAAGAGTCTGAGAAACATACCAAAGGCCTACAATGTGGTAGGAGGAATGACAGACAGCTCACTGACTCACTCTTTTATTCATTCATTCAATCATTCCATAAACATTCACCGCATACGTCCTAGTGTCTTGCACTAGTGCTACAGACATGAATAAGACATAGTCCTGCCTTCAAGGAGTTTACTTCGTGATAAGGAAGGAAAATTATCCAAAAATTGATTGGATCAGGGAAGAGTAACACCTTTTGCCTAATCTTGTATTTTCTGTACATTACTTATCCAAAGCAATGGTCTTGAAGTTTGCTGCGGTCAAAAACAAATGTCATATTCATTGACTGAGAGACTTGAAGATTTTAGCAATCCTGTCAGATTATAAGGGAAGAAGTGGAGGCCCAGTGACTTAACATGTTCACAGCAAGACTGTCTTTTCTAGGGTACCCGATGTATCTCTAGCCATCTCACTGCATGCTTTTATGAGTTCCCAAAACTTCTCAGAGGTACAGGTCAAGGAACCAGACCCTCAGCTTTTACCAGCTTTCCTAAATTCAAGGAGAAGAACTCTCTGCTTGAATTAATCGGTTCTCAGTTGGGGGCGATTCTCCACCCCATCCCCATCAGGGGACATGCAGCAATGTCCAGAGACATTTTTGGTAGCAGAAGCTACTGGCATTTAGTGGTAGACTCCAGGGATGCTTGTAAACATCCTACAATGCACGGGACACACAACAAAGAATCATCTAACCCAAAATGTCAATAGTGCAGAAATTAAGAAATTCCGAACTAGTCCAAAATCTTGGACCAGTTCAATTAAAGGGAAAGGAGAAGGGCAGGAAGAAGAGTATATCAGTTAGGAATAAGCTCAACTGCAAGAGAGAGAAACCCCAAAATAAAGATGGCTTAAGCAAGAGAGATATTTATTTCTCTTTTTTTCTAGAGAAGCACACTGTTGAGAAGTCCAGGGCTAGCATGACACCGCCCAGTCATCAGGGAGTTGATCTGCCATCTGCCCCAGCTGTTTTCTTCTCATGGTCCAAGTTAGGATGTGATGGTTTAAGCTCAAATGTCTAATTCCAGCCAGCAGGAAGGAGGAAGACGTGCCCAGCCTTGAGGAACACATCCCAGGAGCCACACCTAGTGTCCATTTGGACAGATTTATCACACGGCCACACCGAATTGAAAAGGAGGATGGAAAAAGGCAATCCTTATTCCAGGAAGCCATGAGCCCAACTAAAAATCAGGAGGTTCTCCTCCTACACTGTTGGTAGGAATGTAAATTGGCGCCGCCACTAAGGAACAAAGTATGGAGATTCCTTAAAAAACTAAAAACAGAGCTACCATATGATCTAGCAATCCCACTCCTGGATATATATCTGTAGAAAACTCTAATTCGAAAATACCCATGCACCCCAATGTTCATTGCAGCACTATTTATGATAGCCAAGACATGGAAGCAACCTAAATGTCCATCAACCACTGAATTGATAAAGAAGATGTGGTATATATACACAATGGAATATTACTCAGCCATAAAAAAAACAATGAAATAATGCCATTTGCAGCAAAATGGATGGACTTAGAGATTGTCATACTGAGTGAAGTAAGTCAGAGAAAGACAAATATCATATGCTATCACTTATATGTGGAATCTAAAAAAAAATGATAAAAATGAGCATATTTACAAAACAGACTCACAGACATAGAAAACAAACTTATGGTTACCAAAGGGGAAAGGGGGCAGGGAGGGATAAACTAGGAGTTTGCAATTAGCAGATATAAACTACTATATATAAAATAGATAAACAACAAGGTCCTACAGTATAGCACAGGGAACTATATTCAATACCTTGTAATAACCTATAATGGAAAAGAATCTGAAAAAGAATATATATATATATATATATATATATATATCTGAATCACATTGCTGTACACCTGAAACTAACACAACATTGTAAGTCAACTTTACTTAAATTTTTAAAAATGCAGTATCTGCAAAGTGCAATAAAGCAAAGAGAAATAAAATGAGGTCTGCCTGTAATCATAAGAGCAAAAATAGAAATTAAAAAGAAGTGAAAAAAAATCAGGGGGGTTCTATTACTGAAATACAAGGGATGAATGAATGCTGGAAGACAGCTCACAGAGTCTGCTGCAGATGCACAAACTAGATATTTGCTCTGGGGATGTTTGTAGTGTTTTTGTCTTTGTATTCACCCGACTGTTTTTCTAATAGTCTTCCATTGCACTTGGTGTCTGTAACTGTTGAAGCAACAAGTGCCATTTTATAATTCTACAAAGTGCATAATAATTAAGGGATACACCTCTTTAGGGAAAGGTGACAGGGAGGACTTGCATTGTTCCCAAATAGGAAACCAATAACCTCAGTAAGAGTGAAGATCGTACAGAAATGTGAGCCCGGGAAAAATAAGACCACAAAATTCCTAAACGGCCCACACGACTTCCCAAATGAGTTAGTTAACCAAGGCTGCCAATTTAAAACTAAAAACTAAAACATGGGGGTAGGGGGATATATTTTTATACATTATACATATTTATATATTTATATATTGCATATGCATATGCGTGTGTGTGGTGTGTATACGTGTGTGTATTTATACTCCCCCGCGTTTTCTCTTCCCATATATATGTATTCTCAACCAAATAAATGTTTGCACTAATAACAGCTTTCAACAAAACCTATCCCAATTTACTTCCGGTTGTTTCTTATATATCTTGTCACACTAATAATAGTCAACAAATTTTAGACTGTTGTCACATTACTGTGTGCTTAACAATGACTTTCCTACTTCTTCAAGTACTCTGTCAGGCTATCAACAGATTGGTGACCAGTCTGTTGTTCAAACTGTGTATTTCTGAAAGGTAATTTTTAACCCTAGGACACAGTGCTTCTATTGCTGAAATAGTTGCTCTAGAATATCTTGGAAGTGCCAACTGCTTCATTAATCTCCCACATATTGTTTCACACTTTCTGATGAAATGCCACTGTCTAACTTTATCATACAGACCTAAACACGCAGAGCATAAAGCTGGGTTTACAGACAGATTTACCATCCACGATGTCAAACAAATTAAAAATGTTTAAGTGTCAACGACCTGATATTGAATTGCAAACAACTCTGGCTTCATTTGGGTGAGTGGGTTGGGCTAAATGGAACCTGAAGCTTTGAAATAGAATTCACCCACCGTTTCTGCTTAGCAATTATGCCAGCTTTTTTTCCTTGGAGATTGGAGCCTGGTTATGGAAATCGCATTTGTGCCTCTTCTAAATATGCAGACTCATACTCCAAACCTCTCATTTGTGATTCTGTGATAAAGAAAAGAAGCTGAGAGGAAGGAAGACAACATTCGCGTTTCTGAACTTAATTTGAAGCTGGCTTAACTCACTCTGAGCCACGGAAAAGAATAAGAGCAATTCCTCCTTAGCTACCGATTAATGCAAACCTCTCTTATCACGATAGAGTGGAGGTTCGGGGAGGTCTGTTTATTTAGATAGACTGGGTTATTAAGAGTCAATCTTTGGGGCAGGGGAGGGGCTGTTTATCCCCCAAAATTTTAGACAAATTTTTTTCTTTCCCTACATATCACAACAATATCTAGCATTTACTGGAAGCATGTTATATGCCAGGCACGGTGCTAAGCTCTCTATTTAATCCTTTAAAAACATCCCTCTAATTTAGATATCATTTCCATTCGTACAGATTAAGAAGCAGAGGCTCAGAGATGTTAAGTTACTTTCCCAGGTCACAGAGCTTCCGGCTGGACTTCGATTTGAGCTCTGGTGAGCCTGATTCACTTACGTTTTCTTAGTTTTCTTTTTAGAGTTTTGAAACATCTTTAATCACTCTGGAATTTATTTTGGAACATGACATGAAATGAGACATCAGTATTTTGTTTTCTACAAATGTACAAATATGCATCTTCTACAAACGTAACCAATTGACCCTGTCACAACTTAAAAAAAAAGGGGGAGGGGTTTGTTTAACAATTTAATGACAAGAGGAAATGCTATGACAAGTTAAGTAGAAGAAAAGGAGGAACACTAAGCTATATATACAGTGTAAGTAACTACATTAACATATATATATGACCATTGATATAATGTCTATTGAACAGTTACATGGAAATATTGATATAACCCTGGATGCTGTTGAAGAGTCTGAGGTCTGGCTGCAGACTGCCTGGGTGGGTCTAAATCCCACATCTACCTCTTACTCCCTCTGGGTGGCCTCCTGCAAATTACTTAACCTCTCTGCGCCCCGTCTCTCATCTATAAAATGTGGGTAGTAATATTACTCATCTCCTGAAGTGACTGAAAGGGTTAAATAAGTTGATCCATGCAAACACTTAACATAGTGCTGGGCACCTAAAAAATACTGCACATATAAATATGCCAAATCCTATGTTTATAGTTGTTATAACTGAATGGTGTCATCGTATGCATTTTAATTTTTTTCAAATTGTCTACAATGACTTCTTTTGGTTGTTTTGCATGTTATACTCAGAAAAAAACGTATAATTTTTTTTAAAAGCCTGGGTCTTCAGCATTCCACGAATGCCGAAATACTCTGAAAGCAAAAAAGTATGCCCCTTACAAACTTCCTTTTGAGATGCACCCTCATTGGGAGAACCCTCTGTCCCCCCAGCAGAAAACAAGTTCCTTATTTCCATAAGCTGATAACACAGGGAAATTGGGCTCAAGGATTCAGTTAAAAAAAAAAAAATCCTTAAATAACAAATAGGAGGTATTTGGCATTATGAAAACAAGAAGCAATAAATGTAAATAACTCCCAGATAAATTATCTCTTCAAGTCCTTAAGGTGTTGTGAGATTCTGGAATATGTTATATTGCATTATAATTTATCATTGGATCTAGAAATCTGTTCTGTAATAGGTCTAGTAACAGGGGTTGGAATTAATCCGCCATTTGCACCTCATTGAGTTGCTGGGAATATCACCAAACTGGACTCCACGTGAGACAGACTTTCGTGTAAGGGGGCCAGACATAGGAATCTAATGCAAGTACTTTCTGACACATAGGGAAATGCTAAGGTAGAAAGCTGATTATTCAATATAATGCAGTTCTCTGGCTAAACTTCCCCAGGCTTCAGATGAAGCTAATGAAGCAGAGGTTTATCTGTGTTTCTTCCGAGATGATTGATGAACAAATCAGCTGCAAGTAAGTGGGAAAACAACTGGGAGAAAAGCTTAATATGTTTCCTCCAGCACTGAGTCTGTCACGGCTCTGTAACTCCTTCTGTTCAGAAATTCAGTGTATACAAGAAAAGGCTAGGCAACTAGTCCTGGCAACCTGTTACTCTTCTGGGAAATGGTGGTCAAACATTTCCTTCTAAGTAGTTAAATCCCTTCTCTCACTAGGGCCTTAGAAGCCTGAGAATGTTAAACAGTAGCTGTGTGACTTTGAGCTTGTTTCTTGACCTCTCTGAACTTCATTTTCATCTGTCCAGGAAGAATACTTACCTTTCAGTAATTCTGTGAGGACTCCAGACAATTCATTTAAAGTGCTTATATTAGAACCTGACACCTAATGAGTGCACAGTAGCTGTCTGTATAATGCCTGGGGTTCTGATTTCAAGAGCCTTGGAAAGGTCTCTAGGTCACCTGCTTCCCCAACTAATTTGCTCATGTTTGAATCCCTTTAGGTGGAGAATTGGCTTTTATTCCACCATCATAGGTCAGGCTTAACCACAAATATCTAGGAGGGGTAGCAATTTACTTAAATTTACACTAAGGTAGAAATGATCCATATCAGAGTCTAGCAGATTCTGAAGGGCTAGAAAGGAGACAGAAAACATAATGACTCATTAAGCATTTTTTTAGCAACAGCTACCTGTTGGGTTTGCGCTGGTCCTGGGAGACGGAGGCCAGAAAAGGCTATGGACATTGAACGTGTTCCTCTCTCTCCTGGCTCACTCCTGCTTCTCATACTTGCTGCCTTCTTGGCTTGGTGCACTTCTTAGGTAACGTAGGCACTCAGATTCTGCAGTACAGACTCCAACACTTCAACTCCTACAGCAGAATCCTCCCTAGAACATGCCAGTCTTAGCCCCATGCTCAGATGTAAGACACTGCTATTTCTTTGTTTTAATCAAACTCAGTTTAAATCAGTTTCCAAGCCTGACCCCCTCCAGGCTGGGTAGAACTTCCATCTCCGTCACCATTGAGCATTTACCTCTCTGGGAGTCACTTTAGAATCTAGGGGATTTTCGTGGTTCCCAGGAGATAGAGAAAGGGCACCAAACTTCCCATCCCCATGGCCCTCACCAGCCTCCTCATGGGCCATGCTGGCAGCGGTCCCTCCCACTCTCGGAAGCACTCAGCTTCTGTGGGAACACAACTCCTATGAAAGCTGAGAGCCTGGGTTTCTTCAGTCCGGCCACCCCATTGATGTCTGGCTGCCCTGGGAGGTACTGCCACTCTGCAATGTAAGCATCCTGACATTTCTCACCCTCCGACTCTGGTCTCTTCTTGAGTCCAGACAGCTTCTTCTATCCCAGGGCTCTGCAAACATTTTCTGCAAAGGGCCAGATAGTAAATACTTTAGGCTGCACAGGCCATGCCACCTCAGTCACAACCACTCAGCTCTGTTGTAGCGCTAAAGCAGCCCTAGACAAGGCATAAATGGATGAAGGGGCCTTCATCCCCATGACCCTTTACTTATGGACTCTCAAATTTCCTTTTCACAAAATGTTCATATGTCACAAAATTTTATTCTTCATCTGATTTTTTTAGAACTGGATTTTGAGAAACCATTCTTAGTGTTCAGGACACTGAAAAAAAACAGACAGCGGGCCAGCTTTGGCACACGACAAGTAACTGGTCAATCCCTGCTCCGGCCTCTTGTCCTCAAAGAAACTTAACATAATCTCTTCAGTGAGTGTGGACTTTTGGAAAACAAAAGCCATTTATTCCTTCATTCATTTGTTTAGCAAAGCTTTGTAGGGTGACCAACCATCCCAGATTGCCTGGAATTGAGCAGGTTCTCAGGATGTGGCATCTTCAGAACTACAACTTGGAAAATTCCGGGCCAACTAGGACAGTTGATCACCCAACCCATTAAATGCCAGGCAATGACGTTTCCAGAGTGCAGAAAACCAAGTCTTTGTCTTTATGAGGCTGGGATGCTCTTCAGGAAGACAGGTGCCTCCGCCCACAACTCCTGTTCTTGGCTTTGTGTCCACACTGTCCCCCACACCAGGGCAGATGATGCAAAAAGACCTGTGAAAGGAGACCAAGGGATAATGCTTGGGGAAAAAGCCCAAATTATCCATTCAACAGATTTTCCTAAACACAGCGAAGTAGATAGTGTTAAAAAACAAAATTCAACTGAGTAAATTTTCAGGATCTCACTGACTTTATTCAGTGATTCATAGGTCAAGCAGCAGCCAATCTAGTAGAGAGAAAGGCAAGAGATTTTACAGGCAGAAGGGAGCGGGAACAGGGAAGTTATACTAGGCAGAAAGTAGACAGGTTATGGCAAGGTTACTTTCCCTTAGGGGATGGTGGGGGTCTATCAGGCACATGACCTAACTGAAGCTGACCAGGCAATTCCTGATTGGCTGGTTTAAGATTCCATTTCTGAGAGAGCTGAAACTGAATTAAGTCTTGATTTGGTGAGTGGGGGACTCAGCACAAGTAACTCCATTTTGGGCCTCTTGTCTTTAACAATAGTGTTGGTTCCAAGGCTCAAAGAAAGAGTGGAAAGAGTAGACAGGGGAAGGTTCTCTCTAATGCAATGTGAGTGAACCAACACCTAACCACACCCCGACCCATGTTGCAGGACGAAACCCAGGCTGGGCCATCTAGGCCTAGGAAGCCGAGCAAGGCCTCCCAGAGTGGCTCAAACCTCTTTCACACCTAGAGACTCCTCTTGTACTAGAAAATGGAAACATCCCAAAACCACATTATAAAAATTGTGGGCTATCTTACTTGTTCAATCCTACTGGTCCAACCCTGTGCTGTATTTAGACACTCAATTGGACTTCATGAGAAAAGTCTAAACTTGAGGTCCTTTGGAAATGTGAGGTCCAGGCAAAAAAGCTCTCCTCTTCTCCCTCATCCACACCCCCAAACCCATTTTCCTCCATGATAGGGTTTGGTAAAGTAATACAGCCTCACCGGAGCCCCTGTGAGGCTGTTCAGGCCCTTTACTTAATTAGGAAAGTTTCCCACTCTGGGACCACATGCCAGAGTGGTGAGTGATGCACAGACTGGATCTCCCTATTGGGCCCCCTTTGTCAGGCAGCTTTGTGCAGTGTACAACCTGTGCCACCATACAAAGCCACCCTGAGACAACTGTCTGACCCTTCAGGAAAGAAATCAGACCATTTGTCCGAAGTTGAAGGGATAAAAGAGAGGGTGAATCAGTTGCATCAGACATCTTCGGTCCCATTGTGCAGCGCGTTCAGGGTAACTGGGATCCAGACTACTTGTCTCTGACTCCAGAGCAGTAACTTGCTCCTTAAGGAAGTGATTTCTGTCTTCCAATCACTTGTGTTTTTGACAACTGGCTGTTTCTTGCCTATTGTGTCTCCCTGTAGTTCTACTTGCAGAATGTGCCCACAAAGGATGGGCTGAAGCATGGGCTGGGAAAGCTTTGAAAGCCAGCCAGGTGGAAACTTGAAGACAAAAGGTCTTCAAGCAGATATTATTTGCAGTCTTGGGTTAAGCAACTGCTGGGGGCGGGGGAGGACAATAAGAAGTGCACCCTAAATTAAGCTTCAAAGGGGGGGGCTTCTTTAGCTTGGCGGGGGACGGGGTGGGAAAGGAGGCCCTAGGACAAGGGCTTTTATACATCTGCCACTCCCCTCCCCCAGCTGAGAATTGTTAATCAGGTACGGGTGGTAAAGTCCCCTATATGCATGGCCTGACAACACTGCCTGACAGCTGGTAGTCAGGTTGCCATGTCAACAGGAAGAGACCCTATTGGGGTTTTTATTTACTCATCACCAAGTTCTCTGTCTAAGTAGCTCCTAGCTATGGGAGAAGCTAAGTAAGCTGATCTCTGACTCGCAGACTGTTTTCCTAGGCAATGGAATTATTTTGACCCCAGTGGGAAGACTGGGGTCCTGCAAAGGCACCCAGAGTATGGGAAGGAGGGGTGGGAGAGTGAGAGGGATGGAACTTTCCCATGAAGCCTCCTGTTTTACTGACAGGGAGATTCACATTTATGGGGTGTCTATCATGTGACTGAAATTCTACTAGAAGCTACACAGATTCGATTTTATTTCATTCTCACAGCTATCATATAGAATTGCTATTAGTGTTCCCATTTTACAGATGAGTAAAGAGAGGCTAAAGGGCCAAACAGCAGAGCAATGTTTAACTGAGGATAGGTCGACAAGATGGACTATTATGCAGCCATTTAAAAATCATCTTTTTGAAGATATATCTTGACACATTCTCAAAAGTATATAGCATGTTCATATGATAAAATATACATGATGAACAAATATCCATAGGAAAAAAGTATGGATAATAATATTGTGGAAATCACCAAAAACCACCCAACTGAGAGCAGGCAAAGACTATGTATTCAGAGCTTGCTACACAAGGGAGTTGACCACCATCACTTGCATGTGGCAGAGACTGAAAGGCAGGCAGAGGAATGAAAAAGCTTTGTAGTAGAAAAAAAGAGAGGCTTCAGGCGTGACCAGATAGGAGGCTGTTGGCACGGGGAAGCTGGAGAAGGGCTGTCTAGGAGTGGGGCGTCCTGTGTGATTTGTTAGGGGAGCATATTTGGCTTTCTCTGATTGGTCCTAAGATCCAACTATATGCTGCCTACAAGAGATGCACTTTAAATATAAGGACACAAATAGGTTAAAATAGATGGGAAAATATACTCAATGCTAACAATAGCATAAAAAGGCTAGAGTAGCCATATTAATAAAAGATGAAAAAGACTTCAAGATAAAGAATATTAAAAAAAAAAGATAAAGAATATTACCAAAGACAAAGAGGTATGCTTCATAATGATCAAAGGAATCTGATTTATTCAATTCATCAGGAAGACATAATAATCATAAATATATTAACACCAGAACTTCATAATAAATGAAGCAAAAAGAATGCCAGATTCCCTGCATGTACAGTTTTTCTGTGGCCTCGGTGTGAGCTGAGTATATTTCCCTACACCTTGACTTTGGCCATATGACTTGCTTTGCCCAATGGCAGGAAGGTGGAAGAGGCAATGTGCCAATTCCAACCCCAGACATGAAGAGGCATAGCAGACTTCTGCTTACTTTCTTGTGTGTCTGCATTACCCAGGCGAGGAAAGTGCCCCAGCCGGCCCACTGGTCCTAATATGATGATAGACACATAATGAAGAATTACCTGACTGACCAGCAGACTTGCAGCTTAGACCCACCCAGCCTAACCCAGAATTAGGGAGTATTATAAACAACTTTACGTCAACAAATACGGCAACTAGATTTAGGGACAAGCCCCTCCAAAAGATAACAGATTCCCATTGTCCAGGACATTGAAACTGTCTACTGCAAAGAGGGATGTTTATGGAGAACACTGAGAGACATCACCAAGGTTTCTCAGAACAATGTTTTTATATATGAATCCCAATTCAGGAGACCCTCTAAATTGGCCACACTGTGCTGGCTCAGGAAAAGTGAGAAAAAGGACGGACTATAAGCAAGTTTCCAAGTGAGTTAGGTGCTTCTTTTCTTTCCGAAAATTAAATACAGCTGCAGGAGTCCCTTCATTGTAAGTGGGGTGATCATTGACAATCCATCCATAAAGTGCAATCATCCAACCTCTAGATAACATATTTGGATGACCTTGCAAGGTTCTGGCAACATAAACAAAAAGATTAGAGTGCCATGGAACTTACAATATTCATGAGAAGTTGTATGTATTGTGTTTATTTTGCAACAATAAAAATACAGTCTATTGACTGCATTGCTACTACATATCAAGTGTGACGCTAAAAAATTTTCTAAACATTGGCTTGAAAGAAACCCTATGAAGTTGATAGCATAAACTCCACTTCATAAGCCAGGAAACTTAGGGTAATATGTCCAAAGTCACATCATGATTTAGGCCAGGTCTGATATCTCAGTGGTTTAGAACACAGAGTCTGCAGCCAGCACCGGAATTGAATTCCAGCCCCACCCTTTCGTAGCCTGGGGAATCTCGGGCAAGTCACTTAATGTGTCAGCGCTTCATTTTCTTTATGTGTAAATGAAAATAAGAATGGACCCTGTTCGGGCCCAGCCTGGCCGAGGCTCTCTGCCTCGGCAGGGGAGGGTTCTTTTTTCCCTTTGGGTTCCCTTTGGAGGACATGCAAGTCTTAAAACGACCTTGATTAGTGAAGGCAGGTGAAATGGATCAGAGTAATCACTACCCACAGTTTCAGAGGGAGAAGGTGTGCAGACATCATAACCATTTCACAGATAAGGAAAATGAGGCTTGGTGGGATGTGTGACTAGGCCAGGGTTAGTCTGGGGTGCACTGGGGATTTGAACACTGGTTGCCTGACTTTACCTCGAGCGAAGAACCTAAGGGTGAACTGGAGGCATCGCCAGCTTTCCTTCACCAGACCATTCTGCTCCGGGGTCTAGGAAAAGGCCTCCTGATTAAAAATATTCAGCAAGGAAATGTATGGGCTCAAAAACGAAATAGACTCGGGGTTTATCTAGATATTCTGAACTCCTAATGGAATAAAAGAAAAACCAAATTGCCAGTCTCTTTTCTTTGCTTCTTCCTGTGTATCAGAATCCTGTTCCTTTTTTATTGGAGTACAGTTGATTTACAATGTTGTGTTAGTTTCAGGTGTACAGCAAAGTGAATCAGTTCTACATATACATGTATCCACTGTTTTTTAAATCAGAACCCTGTTCTTCATCCAAAGTTGGAGTGGATGCTCTGGGTACCTGCCCCCCCCCACCCCCCCGCACTCATCTCTACACACAGAAAGATCCTGACTAGGAGTGTCTGCAGTCTCTGCCTGACGGTTTTGAAACCTGAGCTGAGATAATGAAACCGGAGCTGAGATCGACACAGCACAAGCTTTATTCAGTGGCCAAAGAATGGAGAAGTGGGAACTAAGTTCACAGATCACCTTCTCACCACGTGGGGAGAGGGATTTAATTTTAAAGAGTAAAAACAGAGGAGTGAGGCTAATGATGGGGAGGCATGTGCATTAGTCTACTGGAGAAGGGCCAGGGCTTTTTTCTAGGGAGTGGGGTGCCACCCCCTTTTTATCCTCTTTTGGTCCTTAATGTCTGGTCAGGGCCACCGGAAGGTGTGTCATTTAACATGCTAATATAGTAAAATCAGCATAATGAGACTCTGTTGGAGAGCCCTTGCCATCTTGGTCCCAGCTGGTTCCATCTGGGTTTTTTGTTTGTAGCTTCCTTTCTTATCTCTGGACCCTTTAACTTAAAGATTTATGTTAACTCCTGCTAAAGGTGGGGTTTGGTGGGTTTTGAGCCAAGACCTGGAGCAGCTCTGGCAACACACCTCCCCTTCAGATTCAAAAGGGAATTTAGATAAAATGTTGATGAAACATGGTGAGACTTGAGCTAGAGTTTCATCTTGATTTGTGTTCCCCAGAAGCAGACCCTGCGACAGAGATTTGAGTGCAAGTAGTTGGGGTGGGAAGTAGTCCCACGAATGTGGGTGCGGGAGTCGGGGAAGTGAGACAGGGAACGGGAGGCAGCCAGTAAGGGGTGTTATCAAGCAGATCTCACTGTGGACAGTGGAGCTCAGAGCTGCTGGGGAACCATAGGACACTGTCACATGTGCCTTGGTCATCCCAGCTGCGCGGTGAGGAAGCTGGAGTGTTCACCCACAGGCTCTCTGTCCAGCACTGATTGAGAACCGCTCCCGAGAGCAGTAGCTTGACGGTGCTGTTGGCTTGCTCAGGGCCAAGCGTGCTCCTACAGCCAGGAAAAAACCGTCAGTCAGAGACTGCAGACACTCCTAGTCAGGATCTTTCTGTGTGTACAGATGAGTGCGGAGGGGGGGCAGGTACCCAGAGCATCCACTCCAACTTTGGATGAAGAACAGGGTTCTGATCTAAAAATGAGTGGATACATGTATATGCAGAACTGATTCACTTTGCTGTACACCTGAAACTAACACAACATTGTAAATCAACTGTACTCCAATAAAAAAGGAACAGGATTCTGATACACAGGAAGAAGCAAAGAAAAGAGACTGGCAATTTGGTTTTTCTTTTATTCCATTAGGAGTTCAGAATATCTAGATAAACCCCGAGTCTATTTCGTTTTTGAGCCCATACATTTCCTTGCTGAATATTTTTAATCAGGAGGCCTTTTCCTAGACCCCGGAGCAGAATGGTCTGGTGAAGAAAAGCTGGCGATGCCTCCAGTTCACCCTTAGGTTCTTCGCTCGAGGTAAAGTCAGGCAACCAGTGTTCAAATCCCCAGTGCACCCCAGACTAACCCTGGCCTAGTCACACATCCCACCAAGCCTCATTTTCCTTATCTGTGAAATGGTTATGATGTCTGCACACCTTCTCCCTCTGAAACTGTGGGTAGTGATTACTCTGATCCATTTCACCTGCCTTCACTAATCAAGGTCGTTTTAAGACTTGCATGTCCTCCAAGCTGCACGGTGCCTAAACAATAAGATGTTTGCCTGAGTTGTTTTCCAGAAACTTGGAATCAGCTGTGTCTAGTTGTAGCTGAGCTGGTTAAGACTGAATAGGAGCACTGACCCTCCAACTGGGCATGCGCCTGTGTCCACTCCGTGACCTTTTGACATCAGAGGGCTAAAAGCTCCACCCTCAGATTGTGCTAAGCCCCGGGCATTGCCCGTGCAGAGGCCTGTAGCCTCGTTACGCCTGCGCAGAAGGAGGATTCCTGCACCTTTTTCCAATCACCTTTCCCCAGGCCCCGCATGTCCCCCACGCCTAAGCCCGCCCTGCTGCTTTGTTCCTCGTCCTATAAATACAACCCTCCCACCAGCCTCTTGTCTTCCGGCGGGGTGGGTTTGAGGTTTGTTCTGTGGTCTCCATGGTTGGTCTCCTTGCAAAAAAAAAAAAACCTCTCTTTGCTACAAACCTCTGCGTTTCAGCATTTTGGCTTGCTGAGCGTCAGGTAAGACGAACCTAGTTCAGTAGGACCTCTCTCTGAGTGCAACATTTTTTCATAAGCCTCTACTTGTGCCACATATCCTGTGGTACAGCTAGGAACTGAAAGATAACGCAGATAAGGCCTTAATTTGCAAAGCTCTTACTATCTAACAGAGAAAACAAGTAAACCAGGGATTTTAATACAATGGAAATGGTGTTCTAGCAGAGGCAATCGCCTAAGGCTAAGAGAACAGAAAGAAATGGGGTGGGAGAGAAAGAGCAAGTCTGAAGGAGGTGACACAAGCTTGATCTTCGTGGCGGCCATGCAAACGACCCTTACAGACAGACCTCCGCTCCAGGGAGGGTAGCTGACTGAGGGCTGCAGCCGCCGCTGCTCTGCACTTAGACCAAGGCCACGCTCCACGGGCTGACTTTGGCTCAAGGACCCCTCAATGACTGCTGAACCTTTCTTAGATGGGGTAGTGGGGTAGCAGTCCAGATGCTTCCACTCAGCCTTCTCTCCTTGTCTCCTTGCTTTCCAGTCAGGCGGCTTTCCCAGCCTTTTCTAGCTCCCTCCCAAACTCTTTGCATTCAGGTATTTCTCCTTAAAAAATTCTTTAGTGTTTAATTCTATCTTGGCATCTGCTTCTTGGAGGAGCCAGACTCATTGTCCGGAAGGATAAATAGGAGTAGCTTGGCAAAGAAAGTCAGAGGAAACGGTGGGAGCACAGGCAAGGAGGCAGAAGAAGCTACAAGTACAAGAAATGGTGCCTCATACAGTATCTGACCGGGAAGGAAGGGCGGGCGTGGAGTGGGAAATGTGTTCCCGAGCTAAATGGTACATTAGATGGGGAAAGTGATCGGGGTCAGATCATCAAGGACCTGTTAGGGCAGCAGTCCCCAGCCTTCTTGGCACCAGGGACTGGTTTCGTGGGAGATAATGTTTCCACAGACCGGGGTTGGGGGCGGAATGGTTCAGGAGGTAATAAGAGTGATGGGGGGCAGCAGAGGAAGCTTCGCTCACTCGCCCGCTGCTCACCTCCTGCTGTGCAGCTGCTCCGAGGCCCAGGGCTTGGGGACCCCTGTGTTAGGGGATTTAGAAACCTGGCCAGGTACGATGCAAGGGACGGACTGTCGAGTTACAGGAAAGAGTTACAAAATCTGGTGTGCCTTCCCCGCAGGCAGCAAGGGAAGATGGACTGCTGGAGAGCCGGACTGGGAGGTCAGATAGAAGACCCTGCAGTGATGCAGGTTAGTAGTCACGAGGGCCTCACCTGGGGAGGGTAAAGTGATGGAGAAGAGAGAAGATAGATGCAAGTGATATATGCACAAGGTGAAATTGTTACAACTTGATATTCTTGGACTCTGGTGAATATGGAGGGTGGCTGAAAGTAAGGAGCTGAGGAAAATACCCAGGTTTCTAGGGGGAGCAGCCTATTATATAGAAGCCTAACAGTTCACTGGAAACAAACTGGCCAAGAAGCACACACCTGTGTTCATTAAGCTCCATGACGTTCACAACTTGCAATTCACGTGAAATTTAAAAACAAGCAAATAAGTTGTCCTTCCCCAAAAGAAACCGCCCAAATCCTCAAAAGCCACTGAAATCATCTCATGTGACACACGTTGCTAGAAATGTGGTTTCATCAAATCAATAATCTGGCCAACCAGTCATGGAACGAAGAGTACCCGTGGCGTTGGAGGTACATAGAGCCCAGGTGGAGCTATGCCTCAACCATAAGAGGGAGGTGAAGGTTAAGGAGTCCTTGGTATACAGGTAGAAATTGAAGTCAGGAGGCTTTAAGTGGGTAAGCCTGCTCCGGAAAGGAAGATCCAGAGGCCAATTTATGAGTTCTCTTGCTGCTGTAGCAAAGTACCACGATCATGGTGGCTTAAAGCAACATAAATTTATAACTATTAGTTCTTGAGGTCAGAAGTCCAAAATGGGCCTGACAGGGTTAAAATCAGGGTGTGGGCAGAGCTACATTACTTATAGAAGCTCTAGGGGAAAATCTGTCTGTCCCTTGCCTTTTCTGGCTTCTAGAACCTGCCTGATCCCTTAGCTCATGGCTGCTTCCCAGCAGTGGACTGACTAATCTCTCTCTTTTTTTTTTATGGTCATCATAGTTTGTTCTTTGACTCTGACCTTCTTGCCTCCCTCTTTGACTTATAAGGACCTTTTTTTTTTTTTTTTTAAATTATTTATTTATTTATTTATTTATTTGGCTGTGTTGGGTCTTCGTTTCTGCGCGAGGGCTTTCTCTAGTTGCGGCGAGCGGGGGCCTCTCACTATCGTGGCCTCTCTTGTTGCGGAGCACAGGCTCCAGACGCGCAGGCTCAGTAGTTGTGGCTCACGGGCCCAGTTGCTCCGCGGCATGTGGGATCTTCCCAGACCAGGGCTCGAACCCGTGTCCCCTGCATTAGCAGGCAGACTCTCAACCACTGCGCCACCAGGGAAGCCCATAAGGACCTTTGTGATTACATTGGGACCACTCAAATAATCCAGGAAAATCTCCCCATCTCAAGATCCTTAAATCACATCTGCAAAGACCCTTTTGCCATTAAGTAACATATTCCAGGCTCTGAGGATTAGGATGTGGGTATCTTTGGAGACCATTATTCTGCCCTTCTGCAGCCAGGGACTAAATCCCGGTAAAACAAGACTATTTATGGAACAGACAAGCCTTGGAACAAGATGGATAAGGAATTAAGGGCGGGGATAACTTCCAGGCAGCCAGTTATCAGTGATACTTTTAACTCCAAGGTACCTCAGCTGTAGTTAAAGTTGCTGTGTTAGAAGAAAGGTTTTGGGTTTCTCTCCCTCTCTCTCTCTTTTCCTGCCTGTGATCTGCTTTACCAACTCATTAAAAAGCTGAGACGGAGTGAGAGAGTGGCATGGACATATATACACTACCAAATGTAAAACAGATAGCTAGTGGGAAGCAGCCGCATAGCACAGGGAGATCAGCTCAGTGCTTTGTGACCACCCAGAGGGGTGGGATAGGGAGGGTGGGAGGCAGACGCAAGAGGGAGGGGATATGGGGATATATATATACATATAGCTGATTCACTTTATTGTACAGCAGAAACTAACACAACATTTAAAGCAATTATAATCCGATAAAGATGGAAAAATCACCCTGGTGAGAGAAGGGAAAAAAAAAAAGAACAGAATATCTTTCTCCTTCCCTCTACCCTGTATATGTGTGGGGATAGGGGTGGAGACTAGGGTCCATGAGAAATTTATTTCACTTCATTTCACCTTTATTTCCTTCTTTTTACGCTTCCAGCTGAAATGGACCTTACCAATATTCCTCATCCTTATATTTTACCCACGTCCTTTTCAGGATCTTCTCTCGGTAGTCAGTAAAGCATCCAGCCAGGGTCTGTGAAAGCACAGCATCACAGCAATGCCAAGGACACTATGATGGTGATAAATGAACTTAAACTCAAAAGAAATCTGGGACCCTCCAAGGAGAACAGATGAAAAATCACCTTTTTCCAGTGTGATTTATCTAAAGTCATTTATGAAAAGACTTAGCAAGGCAAACAGGCCACATCAGAGGTGCATATCTCTCAGGGAAATTCAACCACCAAAGAGGACAAGATCGTTTCTGTACGGCAAGGCCCTTAAATGCAAGCCAACTGCTTCATCTGGAGCTCAACATGAGAGGGGGGGAAAAATGACTTTGTAGCTTTTTAAACTGAGAGAGTACTGAGTATACACAAAGTCGTGGTTTTTTTTGACACTTTATTGATGATTTAAAAGATTTTCAAGGGTAATTTTGACTCTACACAATTTTTGCCTTATGTGCTGACTTTACACCCTAACTCCCACATAAGACATTACTCCACTCTTAAGTCTTTTAGCTCCTGAGGCCTCAAGAGTCTATCATATTATATGAGTTTCTCAAAAGGCTCTCTGATTTTTTTTTTTTTTACAAAGACATTTTTGAAGCATGATTTATACTTTTTTTTTTAAACATCTTTATTGAAGTATAATTGCCTTACAATGGCGTGTTAGCTTCTGCTTTATAACAAAGTGAATCAGTTATACATATACAATATGTTCCCATTTCTCTTCCCTCTTGCATCTCCCTCCCTCCCACCCTCCCCATCCCACCCCTCTAGGTGGTCACAAAGCACCGAGCTGATCTCCCTGTGCTATGCAGCTGCTTCCCACTAGCTAGCTATTTTACATTTGGTAGTGTTTATATGTCCATGACACTCTTTTACCCTGTCACATCTCACCCCACCCCCTCCCCATATCCTCAAGTCCATTCTCTAGTAGGTCTGTGTCTTTATTCCCGTCTTGCCACTAGGTTCTTCATGGCCTTTTTTTTTTTTCCTTAGATTCCGTATATATGTGTTAGCATACTGTATTTGTTTTTCTCTTTCTGACTTACTTCACTCTGTATGACAGACTCTAACTCCATCCACCTCATTACAAATACCTCCATTTCATTTCTTTTTATGGCTGAGTAATATTCCATTGTATATATGTGCCACATCTTCTTTATCCATTCATCTGTCGATGGACATTTAGGTTGCTTCCATGTCCTGGCTATTGTAAATAGAGCTGCAATGAACATTTTGGTACATCACTCTTTTTGACCTATGGTTTTCTCAGGGTATTATGCCAGTAGTGGGATTGCTGGGTCGTATGGTAGTTCTATTTGTAGTTTTTTAAGGAACCTCCATACTGTTCTCCATAGTGGCTGTATCAATTTACATTCCCACCAACAGTGCAAGAGTGTTCCCTTTCCTCCACACCCTCTCCAGCATTTATTGTTTCTAGATTTTTTGATGATGGCCATTCTGACCGGTGTGAGATGATATCTCATTGTAGTTTTGATTTGCATTTCTCTAATGATTAATGATGTTGAGCATTCTTTCATGTGTCTGTAGGCCATCTGTATATCTTCTTTGGAGAAATGTCTATTTAGGTCTTCTGCCCATTTTTGGATTGGGTTGTTCGTTTTTTTGTTATTGAGCTGCATGAGCTGCTTGTAAATCTTGGAGATTAATCCTTTGTCAGTTGCTTCATTTGCAAATATTTTCTCCCATTCTGAGGGTTGTCTTTTGGTCTTGTTTATGGTTTCCTTTGCTGTGCAAAAGCTTTTAAGTTTCATTAGGTCCCATTTGTTTATTTGTGTTCTTATTTCTATTTCTCTGGGAGCTGGGTCAAAAAGAATCTTGCTGTGATGTATGTCATAGAGTGTTCTGCCTATGTTTTCCTCTAAGAGTGTGATAGTGTCTGCCCTTACACTTAGGTCTTTAATCCATTTTGAGTTTATTTTTGTTCATGGTGTCAGGGAGTGTTCTAATTTCATACTTTTACATGTTCCTGTCCAATTTTCCCAGCACCACTTATTGAAGAGGCTGTCTTTTCTCCACTGTATATGCTTGCCTCCTTTATCAAAGATAAGGTGACCGTATGTGTGTGGGTTTATCTCTGGGCTTTCTATCCTGTTCCATTGATCTATATTTCTGTTTTTGTGCCAGTACCAAACTGTCTTGATTACTGAAGCTTTGTAATATAGTCTGAAGTCAGGGAGCCTGATTCCCCCAGCTCCATTTTTCGTTCTCAAGATTGCTTTGGCTATTCGGGGTCTTTTGTGTTTCCATACAAATTGTGAAATTTTTTGTTCTAGTTCTGTGAAAAATGCCAGTGGTAGTTTGATAGGGATTGCATTGAATCTATAGATTGCTTTGGGTAGTAGAGTCATTTTCACAATGTTGATTCTTCCAATCCAGGAACATGGTATATCTCTCCATCTATTTGTATCATCTTTAATTTCTTTCATCAGTGTCTTATAATTTTCTGCATACAGGTCTTTTGTCTCCTTAGGTAGGTTTATTCCTAGATATTTTATTCTTTTTGTTGCAATGGTAAATGGGAGTGTTTTCTTAATTTCACTTTCAGATTTTTCGTCATTAGTGTATAGAAATGCAAGAGATTTCTGTGCATTAATTTTGTATCCTGCTACTTTACCAAATTCATTGATTAGCTCTAGGAGTTTTCTGGTAGCATCTTTAGGATTCTCTATGTATAGTATCATGTCATCTGCAAACAGTGACAGCTTTACTTCTTCTTTTCCGATTTGGATTCCTTTTATTTCTTTTTCTTCTCTGATTGCTGTGGCTAACACTTCCAAAACTATGTTGAATAATAGTGGTGAGAGTGGGCAACCTTGTCTTGTTCCTGATCTTAGTGGAAATGGTTTCAGTTTTTCACCATTGAGGACAATGTTGGCTGTGGGTTTGTCATATATGGCCTTTATTATGTTGAGGAAAGTTCCCTCTATGCCTACTTTCTGCAGGGCTTTTATCATAAATGGGTGTTGAATTTTGTCGAAAGCTTTCTCTGCATCTATTGAGATGATCATATGGTTTTTCTCCTTCAATTTGTTAATATGGTGTATCACATTGATTTGCGTATATTGAAGAATCCTTGCATTCCTGGGATAAACCCCAGTTGATCATGGTGTATGATCCTTTTAATGTGCTGTTGGATTCTGTTTGCTAGTATTTTGTTGAGGATTTTTGCATCTATGTTCATCAGTGATATTGGCCTCTAGTTTTCTTTCTTGGTGACATCTTTGCCTGGTTTTGGTATCAAGGTGATGGTGGCCTCGTAGAATGAGTTTGGGAGTGTTCCTCCCTCTGCAATATTTTGGAAGAGTTTGAGAAGGATAGGTGTTAGCTCTTCTCTAAATGTTTGATAGAATTCACCTGTGAAGCCATCTGGTCCTGGGCTTTTGTTTGTTGGAAGGTTTTTAATCACAGTTTCAATTTCAGTGCTTGTGATTGGTCTGTTCATATTTTCTATTTCTTCCTGGTTCAGTCTCGGCAGTTTGTGCATTTCTAAGAATCTGTCCATTTCTTCCAGGTTGTCCATTTTATTGGCATAGAGTTGCTTGTAGTAATCTCTCATGATCCTTTGTATTTCTGCAGTGTCACTTGTTACTTCTCCTTTTTCATTTCTAATTCTATTGATTTGAGTCTTCTCCCTTTTTCTCTTGATGAGTCTGGCTAATGGTTTATCAATTTTGTTTATCTTCTCAAAGAACCAGCTTTTAGTTTCATTGATTTTTGCTGTTGTTTCCTTCATTTCTTTTTCATTTATTTCTGACCTAATCTTTATGATTTCTTTCCTTCTGCTGGCGTTCGGGTTTTTTTGTTCTTCTTTCTCTAATTGCTTTAGGTGCAAAATTAGGTTGTTTATTCGAGATGTTTCCTGTTTCTTGAGGTAGGCTTGTATTGCTATAAACTTCCCTCTTAGCACTGCTTTTGCTGCGTCCCATAGGTTTTGGGTCGTCGTATCTCCATTGTCATTTGTTTCTAGGTATTTTTTGATTTCCCCTTTGATTTCTTCAGTGATCACTTCGTTATTAAGTAGTGTATTGTGTAGCCTCCATGTGTTTGTATTTTTTACAGATCTTTTCCTGTAATTGATATCTAGTCTCATAGCGTTGTGGTCGGAAAAGATACTTGATACGATTTCAATTTTCTTAAATTTACCAAGGCTTGATTTGTGACCCAAGGTATGATCTATCCTGGAGAATGTTCCATGAGCACTTGAGAAAAATGTGTATTCTGTTGTTTTTGGGTGGAATGTCCTATAAATATCAAGGGGCTCTCTGATTCTAATCGAAACTGTCCCACTAAATCCTAGTGTTCATGTTTGCTTTTAAACAACACACACCTGGCTTTAAATTGTAGGAGCTTTTTCCCGTCTCGTTTTGGCTTCTTTTTTAGCGTTGGGAGCTCCAGCCCCAAAGAGCTTAGGATCAGATGGGCTTTGAAGTTAATTATTAAAGCAGCAATTATACAAGTGAGAAGAGTGAAATTGGAAATGAATCCAGCTGCAGATGGCAGGGTGAGTTTGAGAGGACCGAGGGCCACAGACACAACCGAGCAATCAACTGGGGGTTTACATAACCAAATGAGAAGGACCCCCATGTGCTTTAGGAAATAACCAAATGGACCTTTCTCTGTATTATTTCCACCTTGGTATCAAGAGTGAATACAGTTCTCCAACATTGCCTGGCCGTAGGGAGAGAGATGATGACCCTAAAAGGAGGCACACCTCTGCTTCAGACTAATCTTTCAGCTCAGCACCTGGGGGACCTTGAAAAATGACTTCATTTTCTTATTTAAAAAGAGAAGAGGGTATTCTCACAGTGTGTTCCATGGAACACCAGTTGTGAGCAGTGTTCCATTTTGTAAAAGTGTTCTACAGTCAAATAAGTCCAGCCTTGCAAGTTTCCTTTGCCATATTCCATGTCCCCTGCATCGGCAGGCGGACTCTTAACCACTGTGCCACCAGGGAAGCCCAGAGAAGGAGTGTTTTGAAACATACTCAGGGTTTCACGTCCCTTACCTGGAGACTACCTCCCCAGACAGAACTCTGAGACCAGTGGTTCTCGAGCAGGTAGATTGTGCCCCCTGGGAGCCATTTGACAATGTCTGAAGACACTGAGTTGTCACCACCACTGGTGGGAGGTGGGTATTGCTGACATGTAGTGGGTGAGGCCAGGGATGCTGCTAAACATCCTACAATGCACAGGACAGCCCCCAACGACGAAGAACTATCCAGCCCCTAATGTCAATGGTGCCACAATTGAGAAACCCTCTCTTAGACAACAAAGGACGTTATTTGAATGGTTTGAAGGAACGCATGAGTTTTTGCTGAAATGAGTCAAAGCAGCAGTAACTGGCTGTATCCTCTGTGGCCTGCAGGCCAAAGAAGGATTTGGGCTTGTCTATTTTGGGGGAATTATTGGAATGTTCTGAGTATCTTGATTGTATCACTATCAGTGAGCACTGGCCTTAGGAAGGACAGGCATGGAAAATGGATTTAATTCCACATGCCAGCCCCAATCTAGTGGCAGGGACTGCCATGTTGGGTTCTCCGGAAGCAGACCCTGAAACCTTGAGAGTCTGGAGTTTGAGGTGTTTATTAGGGATCAACACCTATGAAGAGAAGGGGAAAGAAGCAGTATTGGGTAGAGGGAGAAAACAAAGCACAAAGCAAGGCTGACAAAGCATCAGCCAACTTCAGGTTGTAGATGAGCAGGGCTCTGGAGCTGGCTTTTTCCATCAGAGTTGTCCAACAGTGCCCTGGAATGGCTGGGCCGTTATGACCACCGTTCCCCACACCCCCACCTCAACCACCTACCTGGCTCAGTCACTAGGTGAAGGCTGCCCTGGGAAGCCTTCCAGGCAGGGGACACTCTGCAGCTGAAGCTGACCTCAAAGATGCTAGCAGCTAGAGTGTCTGCTGACTATACTCCTTGCAGCTGGACAGCAAATATTTCCTTGAAAGGGAATCTGGATGCCGCAACTCCGTGTCTGCCGCAGGGTGTGTACACGCTCAACAAAAAGGCAGTGCTGCAATCCATTAGCAATGTCTGTCAAGGTCCATGTGCAGAACAGCAGCATCTGTGCCAGATATTTGGCAACCCTGCATTAGTAACAGGGGCAATGGGTAAGGCCTATAATTGCAATATCATGGTGATAGCCCAAAATAGACTGGATCTGGAAGAGAACCCAAAAGCATACAAGTCAAAAGGGGAATGCAACCTGCCTGCCATGTGGTTAACTATCAATTTGCCCAGATTGAAAATGGAAACATTCCTCTGGTTTCTGATAAGCAATCTCACCTTCCTTTGTTTATTCCATATTCACTTATTAAGTACCCACTATGGGCCATGCGTGGAGCTTGATGCTGGAACACAACAGTGGAGAGCAAGCCATAAGTAATGGATGATTTTAACCCCTACGTCATCAGGCTTGCACTTCTTGCCTGCTGGATTTGGCTTTTACCCAGTTAAATGTTTGTGCCATCAGCCCATGGGGTTCTTCAGTCTCTACAGCCTGAGCTAGGAGAGCCCAGAACTATAATAACAGAGCCTTTGGGATTCTACCTGACCCTCTCCGCCAAGCCTCCACTAGCTTTTGACCTCGGAAGGCAGCCAAGAAGAAGGTTTATTGCCATAGTTACGTTAGTTCTTGGACTAGATGAAAACAACTCAGTTTTGTCTGGGAAGGAGAGAGTGAATGTGCTGGTAGGGAAGGGTTAGAGGATCCAGTATATTGTGTGATGATCTAGAAAGCTCACAAAGCGAAGAACAATCACAGTACTACTGGCTAGTAATTATTATTATAATAAATACAATTAAGGACTTTTCTCCAACACTGTGCATTAGATATTTTATTGATCATTTAATATAAATTGAATAGAGACTTTCATATTGACTTATTCTGAAAGGATGAGTGAGAGAGAACTCAACCAATAGTCTTTGTCCTTGAGCCTTACCTGCAATCAGGCAGGTTGGTGAATGTTAAGATACCTCGTAACATTAAATAGGAACTGTTTAAATCTAACGTTATTTTTCACTACAGTAAACACAAATTTGTTTTCGATCCAGTGGAGTGCCTGGACTGGCCCTGTAACAATGTGTACTCGTAAGCAATGTTTGCAATACATCAAGAACACAATAAAAGTGCCAATTTTTCCTATTTAAAGACTTCCAGAGAGTTAAGATGATGAGCTAACAAAATAATGTGCCGTTAATTACATTCTTAGGTAATTTTAATCCAACAGGGATCGTTTTGCTTTTTCCAGCTGAAGGTAAATCATTTATTACAGATGAAGGAGTGTAATTTTGGAGCTGGATAGAATTTAAGGTAACAATGATAAGTGGAAACTATTATGCAGATGTTCTGATCCATAGCAGCTTGTTTATCAGCCCGTGAAAATATGCCCGTTTCATCCAAGGGGGCGTCTTAACGAGGGAAGAACTCACGTTTTTGAATTGTTGAGTTTAGATTTCACGCTGCCAACTAGATTTCTTCTTTGCTTCAACAAAATATTTCTAATAATTATTGTTATCCCACAAAGGAAATAGCTGTCTGGTAGGTAGTGAGTACCCTGTCATGAAGATGCTTAAGCAGACCCAGGACCAAGAATGGAAATACTGCAGGGAAAACTGTTCTCACTTAGACTCTCAGATAAGGATTTGACTGGGAATATTTCAGAAGTTATTTAATAAATGTTGGGCCCATCTCTTGGGCCAGGGGCTATGGAATGGAACTTTGGGTAGGACACAGCCCCGTATCTTG
Source organism: Balaenoptera acutorostrata (assembly GCF_949987535.1). Lineage (NCBI taxonomy): Eukaryota > Metazoa > Chordata > Mammalia > Artiodactyla > Balaenopteridae > Balaenoptera > Balaenoptera acutorostrata. Next base: position 26,586,720 of record NC_080073.1, on the reverse strand, counting down.
AAGCAAAATACAGTCCAGTATTTTTAACTCTGAGGTTCTACAACTTCTCTTAGTGCAAGTTATATCAGATCTCTTTTTTCCACCTGTTAAATATTTTCTTTGGTCTCCGTTTTTTTTTGTTTTTGTTTTTTAACAACACTTACTTGTTAACTCTTTTTGAAATAGAAATATAAAAGACAGCATCCCACCTCCTTGCTGTTACATAGCAATTAGCTGTTACTATGTAACAAACCAGTGGCTTTGAACAACTCTCATTTATTGTTGTCGTTCACATGCTTGAGGGTCAGCTAAAGGTTAGGTTATCTAGGCTGGCCATAGCTGGGCAGTTCTGCTCACTTGAGCTGGACGCATGCATCTGTAGATTGGCTGGGGTTCTTGCTTGAGGCTGGGCTCGACTGGGTGGGGCAGCTCCAGGTGGTATGTAGATAAGGCATGGAGGAAGTAATTGAAAGTCTGCCAAGATTTTCTCCCCTTCAAACCAGAAGAGAACCACAGGACCAGCACAGGAGAGCCTCACTGCATGGACCTGAAAGGGAAGATCTCACTTTTGGAGCTCAAGCTCACTGGGCACCCCCTACCCCACCAGAGAGAATAGGACATTAACCAATATAGAGATGCCATGTCTCCCTGACCCCCATAGACCTGCAGAAGCACTGAGAGAGTCTGGGAGAAGGTCCTCTGTCCCTGCAACTGAGAAGCCAAGGGGAGCCCCATTGTCACGAGAGGTCTGAATGCCTGCTTCTGCTGTACCGTCAGCCCACCCAGGAGAGACAGCAGTGGCTCCACCGCTGCCTCGGAAAAGTCCATAGCAACTCGACCTCAGCCCCAAAGCAGACGGACAAAAATGACAAGACGCCCAAGGGGCCCAAGAGCCTATGGGAACCAGGAACCTTGAGGAATAAAATATAAAATATTCAGAACAGACCTCTACTAAAATGGACAACTTCAACAAAAATAGATAATAAAGTGACTTAGATTCCATGAATAATGTGCACGTGCGCACACCTCCCCTACACACACACACACACACCCCCACCCCCACACCCACCCACCCCTTCCTGGAACTGAAAACATGATTTTAAAACTTAAAAAGTCATCAGATGAGCTGAAACTGAGTGGTCACTGATGAGACCCAAATTAGTGATGAAGATCAAGTGAAAGAAATCTCTGAAACAGCAGAGCAATAATTCAATGTGTTAGAAATCATGAGCGGAAAAGATAAGAGATTAGCTACTAAATCCTGGAGACCTAACAGGAGAATAATCAGTTTCACAAGGAGAAAAAGAGGCAGATGGAAGAGCAACAATAATTATACAAATCAAGGAAGGAAATATACGAAGCAGTAGAAAGATCTGATCCTAGTTTCAAGTTGATTTGAAAGAAAAGCCTCAGACTTCTTATAAAACTTCACAATAAGGTATTAAAAAAAGAAATGAATGTCCTAAATTCTCACCACCAGATAAATTCTACTTACATTATTAAAAAATAAAAATAACACATGTATAAGTTTAGAAAATTCAGTGGTTCATAAAACTATGAAAAGTAAAATACTTCCTTCACCCTCTGCCTTTCCCTCCCCCAGAATTTCTCTAAAAAGATAATCACTATTTAGAGTTCTCTGTGATTTCTCACTGCCCCCTAAAGTTTATGCATATACCAACATATGTATCTATACAGATGCTGATTTTTATTTATGTATATTAACAAGGATTGTGTAGTTTGCCAAACTTTATCACCTAATGTATCTTCCATATCAATATATGCCTAATTCTTTTTAATAGCCACATCATACATTCCATAATAAGAATATGAACTCATTGTGATTTTCCAACTAATCCCTTATGAATGGACACTTTGATATTATTCCACTTGATTTTCTCATACACAATGCTACCATCAGCTACCATCTAAAAGATAACTTTTTGTAGATCATTTGTAAGCATATCTTCAGGGAAATTCCAATCAGTAAAACTACCAGGTCAGAGGCATCTGCACTTTTATTGATTAAAGGCCTTAAAACAATTTCGGCACACTGTAGGTACTCAAATATTTTTTAAATAAAGTAAAATAGTCATGTTGTCCACCAGAAAGAGTGTGTTGATTTATATACCTCATATTAAAGATTTTCTTTTAGTTTATTTCATTTATTTATTTATTTTTGGCTGCATTGGGTCTTCATTGCTGCACGTGGGCTTTCTCTAGTTGCGGCCAGCGGGGTCTACTCTTCGTTGTGGTGCGCGGGCTTCTCGTTGTGGTGGCTTCTCTTGTTGTGGAGCATGGGCTCTAGGTACGTGGGCTTCAATAGTTGTGGCATGCAAGCTCAGTAGTTGTGGCTCACGGGCTCTAGAATGCAGGCTCAGTAGCTGTGGCACACGGGCTTAGTTGCTCCGTGGCATGTGGGATCTTCCTGGACCAGGGCTCGAACCCGTGTCCCCTGCATTGGCAGGCGGATCCTTAACCACTGCGCCACCAGGAAAATCCTAGACTTTCAAAATTATTATAGTTTGTTGAATGATAACCCCCAAAAAGATTTGTCCGCGTCCTAATCCTCAGAACCTTTGAAGATGACCTTATTTGAAAAAGCCTTTCCAGATGTAAGTTGAGGCTCTTGAGATGAGGAGATACACCTGGATTGTCCGGTGGGCCCTGTATCCAATACCCAATGTCCTTTATAAGAGTGAGGCAGAGGGAAATTTGACAGACACCTAGAAGAGAAAACAAAGTAACGCCGAGTCAGAGAGGAGAGGGATGCAGCCACAAACCCAGGAAGGCCACGGCAGGCCCCAGAAGCTGGAAGAGGAAAGGAATGGATTTGAGAGCCTCCAGAGGGACTGTGGCCCTGCCAACCTTCAATTTTAGAATTTTAGCTTCCATCGCTTCTCGGCCTTTTGGCTAAGATCAAGTGTAGAATTTTAGCTTCCAGAACTGTGAGAGAATGAATTTCTCTTGTTTCAAGCCACAGTTTATTGGCGATTTGTTATGGCAGCCTCAGCAAACTAATACAATCCTTATTAAACTGGAGGAGAAAAGAACATCTAGAGTTTGGAGGCAAATGGATTCTGACCTAATAGAGAGGTCAGATTCCAGAGCCGTGCCCCTGAAAGCAGCCCTCTTTAGCTGCCTCCCAAACAACTCCTTTACTGCTGTCACCAGCTCAGACTTTCTTCCTCGGCCATGTCTGAAACTGAGACCCAAAACAGCTCAACAGAAGAAAGTAAACACTCAACACAAGAAAGTAAACACCAATTTTTCTTGATTTGGCACAGGCAGATTAAGTACTAATTGATCCAATCCAGACTTTGAAAAGGAAGTTTATAAAAGCTTGCTTTTTTTTTTTCTCAAAAGCTCAGGTGATGGCAGATGGAGACTCACATATCTACATCCATCTTAGCATAACTGATCCAGTGAGAGCCTTGCTGGAGAGGGGAGAGCATTTTCACAGAGAATCCTTGGTCTCTCCCCTAGTGAAGAATTATCCTGCCATCTGGAACAAGGCAGTATATTCCTTTCACAGAAGTTGTGAAGCTAATTATCAACCAATTCCAACATAGACTGGCTTAGAAACATGCAGTGACCGTCTCTGTATTCCAAGTCACTGTTCTCTGAGCGGCCAATTTTGACTTAATGAAACTAATCCTATTTTACTCTTAAATAGTGCTTGCAGTTCAAAAAGTGCTGCCAAGTGTAGAATCTCAACCGTTTTATGCTGTTTCTCACAACAGAACTATGAGATAGAAATGGGGCAGGAATGACAGTGTACATTTTCCAGAAGAAGAAAAGTGAATTTCTGAGAGGCGGTATGACTTGTCCAAGCTCCAAACTTCAAATCCACCGATGTCCTCCACACCAGCACCTCCTGAGGATCGACCCATGTGAGCTACATACATAAAATAGGAGCCTGTTTATTTTCAGGTGCTCTCTTGTTGGGAAGTGAGGTGTTCTGGACTGAAAAGAAATCTGTGTGTACACGTGCAAAGGGGCATAAATATCAAGGCTGATATTTCTGACCATCCAAGTCCCCATTATCCTCTGACTCAAATATATTTTAGTTCTTTGCTCATGGTCACTTTTACTTTGAATAAGATTTGTTTTAAAAAAATTATCCCAGGGGCTTCCCTGGTGGCGCAGTGGTTGAGAGTCTGCCTGCCAATGCAGGGGACACGGGTTCGAACCCTGGTCTGGGAAGATCCCACATGCCGCAGCGACTAGGCCCGTGAGCCACAATTGCTGAGCCTGCGTGTCTGGAGCCTGTGCTCCGCAACAAGAGAGGCCGCGACAGTGAGAGGCCCGTGCACCGCGGTGAAGAGTGGCCCCCGCTTGCCGCAACTAGAGAAAGCCCTCACACAGAAACGAAGACCTAACACAGCCATAAAATAAATAAATAAATAAAATAATTAAAAAAAAAATTATCCCAGCTTGAACTCTATTTGGGGTTAAATTTGTTTAAAAAAAATTATCCCAGCTTGAACTCTATTTGGGGTTAAATTTGTTTAAAAAAAATTATCCCAGCTTGAACTCTATTTGGGGTTAAGTGTGGATTTACCCTCTACCATCAACAATCCTTCTGGTCTCTGCTATTGTGTCTTCTACAACCAAGGATGATCATCAGAGAGCTCCTAGGTATTTAAGAACTACTAGTCTAAGTACATAGCTCTCAAAAGACTGGATGCCCACGTTTCTTTGGCAATTCATTAATAAGTGAAGTTTTCAGGTGGTCATTCTCCAGAGCGCTATAAAAAGAAAATTAAAAGCAAGGTCAATGGTGCTTTTTAAAAATGCTGAGAAAAATCCTGCATTTTTTTATGACTTCCAAAAACCAAAAAATTTCTTTTCTAAAGATAATTCCCATTTCTGCTCCATGGGTCATAGGAGTAACAAGTAATGTGAATTAAAGGCAAGAGATCTGAATTCATATATTCAAAGATATTTATTCACCAAATATTCATGGAGTCCCCACTAGGTGTCAAGCATATGCTGGGGCTACAGCAGTGAGGAAAACAAAGTCTCCAGTCCTAACAAGCATACCTTCCACTGGGCAAAGTCAGGCAAGGAACGTGTATCAGTTGAGTCGCTAGTTTGCAGCAAAGCATATTCAGAGACTCAAGGCTGACCATACCTGCTGCCCTCAGTCAGCACTGAACTGGAAGATTACAGAAGGCTATAAACACAAACAAAGCAGCTGGCCTCACATCTACAATTTAATTTTAGATAGCCAAGGGTAAAGTGCCTGATGATAGTGACAGACACTAAAAAAGCAATCAGAGACCCAGGAAGACACTAGCCTTGCACAGGAATTTTTAAGGATGTAGACTGCTCAGAAGGATGGGCCTCTGGGATCAAGTATATGTTTGCCAAGGACCCCTCCCAGTGCCTGGGGGCTTCTTCCATTTTCTTGCATCTGTTCTGCTATTATATTCATACACGTTCCCAGAGACCGGGGGGAGAAGGATCCAAAACACAGAGAAAGTGAATTATAATGAAGTTACAAAGCATTTATTCGTCCCACAAAGAGTTTACTGAACGTTTGCTGTATAGCCAGCCTAGTGACGAGTTGCTCATCTTAAGTTTTGCTTTGTTACCAGAAGAAAAATTAGAAGCAAAACTTGAAGCAGCATGTGATTTCACATGCATTAAACATTGCCCCTTTAGCACAAGAGAGCACTTTTGCGATGAAGGAACAGTTCTTTCTCTTGACTGTGGTTGTGGTGATATAAATCTATATAGGTGATTAAATGTCATGGAACTAAACACAGAGACATATAAAAAAATAAGTGCATGTAAAAACTGGTCAAGTCAGAGCAAAGGCTGTAGTCTAGTTAATTGTATTGTAGAAATGTCAATGTCCAGGTTTTGGTACTGTGGTTATGAAAGATGTTGCCTTTGGGGGAAGCTAGGTGATGAGTACACAATCCTCTCTGTACCATTTTTTGCAATTTCTTGTAAGCCTATAATTATTGTAAAATCAAAAGTTTAAAAAAAAGAATACACCAAGCTATTTTTTTAATTGTCCCTAAAGTGGTGTACCTTTTACGGTGTCTGAGTTTAATCAGTCAATCCTTCATAGAAACAATAATGAAATAAGAATAATATAAGAGAAAATAAACAGGGTAAATAGGGCCTGATATAGTAGGAAGTCAACCAATTGTTGTTTCTTAGGTGACTAGGGTATAATTAATAAATAAAATAATAATAACAATAGCAGTTGACTTCTTATTTACTATATGTTAGACTGTTTTTATATATTAATTCATTTAATCCATTCAACATCCTTGTGAGATATATACATATTATGAGCCACATTTTAGAGATGAGGAAACTGGGGCACAGAAACGTTAAGTAACTTGCTAAGGCCACGCCATGTGTAAGTGGCAGACCTAGATTTGAACCCAGGGAGTCCAGCTACAGAGCTGTAACCACTAACCACCTAGGGTAGGGGGATGCCTTCTTTCACTTTGATTAGACTCCATGAATAAAGCAATGCCTTATGCATCATATTCTGGGTTCCCCAGAACATTTGATAAATGATGGAATGTCCCAACGCAAACAGCTAACCTTATTTTTATTTTAAAACGTTTCTCTTCTCTAAGTGTCATGTGACACTTCAATGTGCTGAGTCACCTCTCAAAAATCCATTAATTGAAAGGTGATTCTTCTTCCAGGGCCCCTGGGCTAGGGTGGACAATGCACTTCCCTCACAGACCTGTCCCTCCACCAAAATAATCTACACCGTTACTCAATAGTGCACACTGGAACTTGAAAACTGATTGCTGAGTCACACATCAAACATCCAGGTTCAAAATAAAGCCAAATGCATGGGTCTAAACACACAAGTAACTGTCCTCAGTATTGAGAAAACCAAAGGCAATGAGGGTCAGTCAAACGCTAAAGGGGCAAAAAGGGATTGCAGTTGCTTGTTGTCTTTGTTAGACCACGTACACTTGTTTTTGGTTTTGTTTTGTAGAAGGGACCAATCTAGGGCCCAGTGTTTGTTAATGCACTGGTTTTTACCAGGCCATTGGCAGGAAAGGTCATGACTTGTGTAAGGGGAGTGTTCCCATGTCAGACTTTTAATCCTGACTCTTTCCTCTCACTGGGGAAGTTATGATTCTGGGGAAGTTACCTTGTGTCTTTGTGCCACGGTTTCTCATTTGTAAAATGAGGGTAATAATAGTAGTCACTACCTCATTAAATAGCAGTGAGAATGAACAATTCATATAAAAGCATTTTTAACCATACTAAGAATTCAACAAATGTTTGCTAGGATTTGATATTAGAAATGCCCTAAAAACATCTTGTAATCAGTCTACAAATGCATCAATATAAAATCTTTGTGTGCAAGGAATAATATTAAAATTAAATAGTTTATATAACAACATGAATAGCCAGAAGGTAGAAGCAATCCATATGCCCATTGCTGGATGAATGGATAAATGAGATCTGTACATACAATGGAATATTATTTAGCCTTAAGGAAGGAAATTCTCAAACATGCTACAACATGGATGGACCTTGAAGATGTTATGCTTAGTGAATAAAGCCATCACAAAGGACAAATACTGTATGATTCCACTTACAGGAGGTGGCTAGAATAGTCATTCATAGAGACAGAAAGGAGAATGGTGATCATCAGGGCCTGGGTGGGAGGAAGGAATGCAGAGTTAGTGTTTAATGAATTCAGTTGGGAAAGATGAAAAAGTTCTGGAGATGAATGGTGATGATGGTTGCACAGCAATGTGAATGTACTTAATACCACAGAAATGTGCATTTAAAAATAGTTAAAATGGTAAATTTTATGTCACATATATTTAACACAATAAAAAAATTAAATAGGTTAATAATTATAAAGTTCTTAGAACAACCCTGGTACACTGAAAGTGCTAAATAGCTGTTTATTAAAGACTCATTTAAAAAACTTTTAGATGGAAACAAGAAATGGCAGGTAGTAATTTTTATTATTTTCAATAGTAATAGTTAAGTACAAAAAGAACCAGGAGAAGAGCCCTAAGGTCTGTTGCAGGCCACTCTGCCATTCCTCCACCAAGAGGTCTGGTACAAGACCCTCCACCCACTGCGAGCACATGACAGTTTTCTCGTGCTCTTGTAGCCAAGTACCTACCTACCTCCATCCATCTGCCTCTGTTCTACCACAATTAAGATTCAGTCTCTGTTCCAAAAGCTCCACCAACTTTTCTCCTTCCTTTCTTTGAAAGGAAAGAAAGCTGTGTGACCCTAAACACATTCCCTAACCTCTCTGAGCCTCTGTTTCAATGTGTATAAAAGGGACACAATACTTTGATGGAGTCGAGTTATAGCCATGTCCCCCAAGCATCGGTTGCCATTGATAACTGAACTTAGTGTCTTACGTGGGCCCTTTCAGTCATTTATTTTACCTGCCTGGCCCTTGAATGGTTTGCTTTAGGACAGAGTCTCATTATGCAAAGCATAATGAATAAGTAATTCGTTCACACGGCTTCACATCCAAATAGACAAAATGTGCTAAACTCAAAAGATATTCAAGCACCATACCTGGATCAATGGCTTCTCCATGAAACACAGTCTCATACACAGTGGTTTCCTTTTAAAAGGCACAAAATGTTAGCAGTAAAGTCAGTTTGATAAAATTAGTTTTGACGTACATTGAGTACTTTGAGCAGATTGTTTCTTATAAATTACCTCATCTTTCTAGTGTATAGAAGGCTAGCAGCCTAAGGTCCAAAAACTCCTTGCTATTCTTGTCTCCTCCCAGCCCCAATCTCCACTCAGTCTGCCCACCACGCTCTCCCTGAACTCAGATCTTTGTATTGATGTGAAGTCTCTCACTTGGATGGGAGGTGTTATGGGCTGAACTGGGTTCTCCCAAATCTCATATGTTCAAACTTGACCCCCAGTACATCAGAATGTGGAGATAGGACCTTAAAGAGGTGATTAAAGTAAAATGAGGTCATATAGGTGGGCCTTAATCCAATATGACTGGTGCTGTTAAAGAACAAGAGATTAGGACACAGACAACACAGATGGGGAAGAACAAGGTGAGGACATAAGAAGAAGCACCATCTGCAAGCCAAGGAAAGAGCCTTCGGAGACACAAAACCTGCCAATACCTTCATCCTGGACTTCTAACCTCCAGAACTGAGAGACAATAAATGTCTGTGGTGGAAGCCACACACTCTGTGGTATTTTGTAATGGCAGCCCGAGCAAACTAATACAGGAGATTAGCAATAGATTTTACCATCTATTAAGAAACTCCAGGGTTGAAGAGCTTATGCAGCTCTATGACGTCTATAACCTATTTTCAAATCTAGATCTTATTTTTAAGAAATGGTGGGTAAAGCTGGATTTCCGTTTTCCTAGAGTTGTTTGTGCTGAATACACATAAAATATTTATGGCAAATTTTGACCTAAGCCAAACTCTAAGACTGGATCTGAAATCCCAGATGTTAATACACAGAAATTCAGCAGAAGCACATGAATTGAAAGGATTGTATCTCTTTTCCATGATACCTGACTAGATTTACCATATGTTAATACGGAGGAACTTTCCATTGAGCCATAATTACAGAGAAAATGTACTCCTCTTTCTTCTACTGGGGAGGGATTGCAAAAATGTACCTACTGTTAATACTTCTAGTTTTTTATTTCTGTTTCCAGTGACAAACTTTTCCTTTGGATTTCTATCTCCTGTTGCAAAAATAAATAAATAAATGGCAGTTATTGGATGGGTGGCTTTCTATTTTTAAACCACACAATTCAGGATAATCGTGTGACAACTAGCAAGCTGTATCTTACCTGCCATATACGTTATTCCTCTGTAGGAAAAGAAAAATTTGACAAAACATCAGCTTCATTATGCTAATACATGGCAAAAAACATATTTCAATTTTTTACAGCACATGACTATTACCCAGTCTTCTCCCACTCTCATTTTTAAAAAAATGCTGTATGGGGAATAATAAACGGGTCTCATTAACCATCACTTCCCTCCACGCTGAATCATACATTGTCTCTACTTAGCTAATAAAAATTCATATCCAACTCTATTTTTGAAGCCATGGCATTCTGTGCCCTGAAGAACTGTTTTCAGATGGTGATGAAAGTGGCTGAATTTTCTATCCACTTCTTTGGTCTCTCTGCCCAGCCTCACACAGATTCAAAAAAGATATGGAGAGGGTACCTGGCCTTATCACCTGCCTCCGGGCTAGTTCCCAGTGGTTGTCAACCACTGCCCATGCATCCAAATAATGCAGGGAGTTGCTGGGTATGTCTGCTCACAAATTGGTTTGTTGAAAATACATCCTTACAGAAAATCTGTTTCAGATGTTCTAAGGTAGAACCCAAGAATATGTTGTTGATGTTTAAACAAATCTCCCCAACTGTTTCTGACAGTAGGTTTGGAGCAATGGTGAAAGGGACCATCGAGTTTGGTATCCCAAGTACTTGGCTCTGTGCCCCTCAAAATTGGCAAAATTAGGCAGAAGCTTTTAGAGTAAGATCGCCAAACCCCAAATGACTTCAACTCTTTATAAAAGAAGCTTAGAAAGAAAACTCACATACTTGGGTTTGGTCTTGGAGACTTCCTTGGCCATTTTCTGACAGCATCCTATTGTGTTCCCATATCTCCAAACCCGGAAACATATCTAGGAAACCAACCCAGCAAAAGAAAATAATCATCAGAGTGAAGATGAAAGGAATGAACCAGTCACTGGATTTGTATGTGTTGCTAGCTGTGTACACAATGGTCAGACTTTTTCTTTGCTGGGAAATATTCTTTCAAAGCAAACAGCATTAGGCTCTGTTTCCAGAGAGCATCTGTTTACACGTAATAGCACCAGTGCAGAGCTATGGTCCTATAGACAGTGGGGTATTGACTCAGACATGTGGAATTTTTAAATACCACAGATGATACTAAGGAACACACATGCCTAGAGAAGGCAGCAATTTAAGGATCTGAAGACTTGAATTGCACACAATGACTGCTCTGTGAACTTGAACAAAACCATCTCTCCTCTTTGACCTCAGTTTTCTCATCTGTAAAATCAAGGAGTTGAACTAGATGACATCTGACGTTCTTTTAGGCTTGTATGCCTCTATTATCTACTCAGAGCAGGGTAAACCCTTTCGTGCAGTGTGAGAGAATAGTGTGTTCTTGAAAATCAAATATCCTGGTGGAAAGATTTACATCCATGTTTGGATAATCCATCCTTTGAAAAAGAAGACAGTAAAATACACTAACCATAGGGCTTCCCTGGTGGCGCAGTGGTTGAGAATCTGCCTGCCAATGCAGGGGACACGGGTTCCAGCCCTGGTCTGGGAAGATCCCACATGCCGCGGAGCAACTGGGCCTGTGAGCCACAGCTACTGAGCCTGCGCGTCTGGAGCCTGTGCCCCGCAACAAGAGAGGCCGCGATAGTGAAAGGCCCGCGCACCGCGATGAAGAGTGACCCCCGCTCGCCGCAACTAGAGAAAGCCCTCGCACAGAAACGAAGACCCAACGCAGCCAAAAATAAATAAATAAATAGATAAATTTAAAAAAAAAAAAAAACACTAACCATAAAACCTACTGAACAGACTTCATCCTTGGGTGACCCAGAAGCCACTCTGGAGTTCCGCAGAGGCTTTGCACATCTTTTTTTTGAAATAACAAAATGCTGAAGGGTCTGTTCAACTTCATAGGATTAGATCAAAGATTAGATGAAATGAAGAATGTAAGCCCTGGAGCACAGTGCCTGGCACGGGGTAGGTGTCCATTGCTATGAATAACATTGCCACTAGGCAATAATGTTTAAAAGTGCCCAATTATAGAGATGTTTCATTGACAGAATTCATTGATGAGTGTGACTTCCTGGTGGGCAGGACTTTCAGATCATTTACATACAATCAGTTGCTCAGGGGTCCTCTATGCTCCGCCTTCAATGATCACAAATTCTCTTACCCACCCAGTGGATTCTCACAGATGTACATTCTAAAATGTGGCCTGGTGGCTGGATGGGGTGGTGTCCAGGTGAAAGACCTTTGGGTGAAGGTACTGCCCTGAGTAGCCTTTTAGCCTTTTTAGATGAAACTTGAATTTGCAGTAGAACATTTCCCACACACAGATCCAAATTAAATTCCATAACTCCTTACTTCAGAGCTGGTGGTTGGAGGAGGTGGTGTATTGGCCCTTGTCACATAAATATGTATAATAGTGGTGCCTGTCTTGGGCTTGGTGGCTTTGCCATATTTCAGGTTGTCATCAATTATGCACACTACAAGATGGTACTACCGCTGCAGTTCAGCTCCAGATTCAAATTTAAAAGGATTCTTCGCAATTAATTTTGGAGTATTTGAACCCCAAGTTGAGTCAAATCCAAAATGATGGTTCACGTTTCCTTTAAAAGAGATAAATCAAAAATTATAAGTATATTAAGATATGTTAAAAGGTTTTCTCAAGCTACTTTACACAGATTCCGAAACACAGTAGGTGTAAATAAATAGAATTTTTATTATTCTCTGAATCCTATACCTATACAAGGCTGAAAATAAAATTGAAATCAAGTAAGCAATAAATTGTTGGCTGGAAAAAAATGTTTTAAAGGTTAAGATCATATGAGACTGATCCCCATATGTGGTCAGCAAGCGTCACACTATTATCAAGTTATTCTGCCTAAATGCTTTCCCTTCCTTTATCTCCCACTCAGAGAATTTGATTCCCACTTTCAGCTTAGTCTGGATCAATATCAAATGGGCCAGTCAGACCACAAATATATATTGAGCTCCTACTAAATTTCAAGTCAAGTCTCAGTGGTCCTGGAGACACTGTTGTAAACAAGATGCATACAGTCTCCACCTTCATGAAGCTTATCATCTAGCAAGAGGAGGAGATATTGAACTAGCCTTTACAATTAGTTGGGAACATAGTAACTCACATCCATGCTCCCTTTCTTTCATCTACATGACAGCAGGTCTGGCCTCCATACCTTAAGTACTTCTTGCTATATTCTCTCATGATACCCAGTAGTTTTCCTTTGTAAAACTTGTCATATTTTATAATTTTATAGTCGTTGATGTTAGTACTAGTTTAATGAACCATGAATTCCATGAATACAAGGTCTCTATCTGTCTTGTACACTTCTGTGTACCCTCCTTCTAGCACATATTTGGTTTCCGATACATTTCTTCCATATGCCCCAAGATCATGCCTAAAGTTGATATGGATCTGTGTAAATCCAACACTAATGCAGTAGAAAACATCTATCCTAGTGGATCTGTATTAGCATCACATAGAAAAACAGCTGCTATTTTCAGCCAGTACCATCGACAGCAGACATTGTTACTTGTAACTTAATCTGGCAGGTCCAAGTTCTCTTCATTGTCAAGTATCATCGAAATCATGGATAGTTCCACCATAGGAGGAATTAGATAGGACATATAGAAGTGAAAAGGTTCCTTGAGGAAACTTAATGCCATAGGTATGAAATAGTTTAATCTTTGTAAACATAGTTATTTCTAAGATTATATTATTTACGTCAAAGAGGTTATATCAATTTGATGCATGCTCATGATTAAAAGAAATAATAAAAGTATCCACCAGAAACCATCTCAAAGCGCATTTCAAAATCTTGTGAATCTCTGTCGTGGCAGTGTAGCTGGAAACCATTGACGTTTGTCCCAGCGACAACATTGTCACAAATGCCTGCCTTGTACAGAGAGGGCGTGCAGACAGGTGCTTCATCATTGTCATCTAAGATGTCAACCGTGACCTGTCAGCAGTGAGGGAGGAAGAAACAACACATCCACGTCATGTGACTATTTATACACAACATCAGAATGAAGCAGCTGGGTAGAGACAGATCATTTAGAATTATTAAATAAAAAGTCTGGGATTTTGAGTTGGAAGAAATGTTCCTGCAGATTTGGGTTCTGGCTGCCAATCAACTAGTCAGTTGGCTTATTATTCCTGGGTCAACTGTGACATGCAGTGTGGCCATTAGGGAGAGTTTTGGGCTTATTAGAAGGACCTGTGGAAAGCTCACGAGTTACATAAATTGTAAGAAAAGGAAAGCTGAAGAATAATGTCTCTAAAAATTGCAATGCCTTGAATCTTTTAAATCTCTGTGCCTAGTGGCAAACATAGCCTAAGTTTGCTGCCTCCTTCTCAACTTAGGGGCCTCCTCTGAACAATTCTCTCAAGCACAGTATATTTTTTAGTAACAATGTGATTACTTCAAAGTATGCTCTGACCTTAATTAGGGGCTGTTATCAACCTTTTCTTAATTAAAATGCCGTAAACCGGGAAACTGTGATTTACATGGGAAAAGATCAAAATATCAAGGATTTTAAAATGTCAGTGATCAAATGCCAGTTAGCCTAGAAAGATTATCTGCCCGCCTCTTACATGAGTAATAACTTTCTCAGCAACATTCACAGAAGAATCACAGAAGAATCTCTGGTGTGCTCATATTTTCAAGTACTACCTTTTAAGAATGTTTTCTGTAATGTTTTAACAACACCGCTAAATTCCTGGGGAACAATTCATTTTTAATGCTACTTCTATAGATTGAGTATAGCTATGTGTTCTGTTTAATATGATTTTAGGAAGATTGCCGTGATATAATGGAAACAGCACAGGACTTGGAATCAGAACTCCTTATTAAAACCTTGGGCCTTCCATTTGTCAGATGTTTTGTTTGGTACAAGGGACTTGATGTCACTTTGCTCATCTGTAAAAGGGAGGTCTCAATCCCTCCATTCCTAGGATTGTCAGGAGGATCAGTTCATCCATTCAATGAACATTTATTGAACACTATATGCTAAGCACTGGTCTAGACACAGAAGATACAAAGGTAAATCTAAGTCCCTCTCCCATGGCAACTGATATTCTAAAGGAGGAGGTAAAGCAATAAACAAGTCAACAAAATAGTATAGCAGGCAATGTCATATGGAAATGGGCGCTCTGCAGGTTAAGGAGATAGAGAATAGTTGATGGAACTGTTTTAATAGAGTGTTTAAAGAAGGGCTTTCTTTCTTGACTCTCTCCTATTTCCTTCCTTCTCCCCTATATTTGATACACGTCCTTAAGCAAGTATGTATCCTTGCAGAGTATGTAGTGTTTGGTCGCATGATTTTGATTTGCTTAAATGATATTGTGCTATAGATCTTTCCCGTTTCCTACTTTTCTCATCCAGCACCATTTTTTCTTGCTTTTCCCATGTTGCTGTTTATAGAACGAACTTTCTATTTCTTCTTGATTCTTAGTATCCCGTCGTTTGCATCTACCATATTTTACTTATTCATTCTGTTAATGATTAACACATGGGTTGCTTCAAAATTCCAGAAACAGAAAAGATCTTTGTGAGCAAGTTTCCTTTTGGGCAGAAATATGATTAAGGTAAGAATGTGAGTCATGTGGCTGTCTGGAGGACAAGCATGACAGCCTTGGGCAGTCTCTGAGGTGTAAACATTTTTGATGTGTTGAAGAAACTGCAAGAAATTCATGTGGCTGGATTGAAGCAAGAGAGAGAGAGCTAGGAGCTGAACACAAACATCCAGGGTCCGGTTCACACAGAGCAAAGCAGACCTTGGAAATGACATTGGAACTTTGCTAAGTGTGATGGGAAGCCATTGGAGAGCTTTGAGGAGGAGGGTGAATTGTCCTTTGAAAGGATCGCTCTGGCTACTATGTGAACAGTAGATTATCATAGATAGTCATAAAGAGTACAAGCGGAAGTGAAGATTCCAGTTAGGAGGCTGCTGCACTAGACCAGGTTAGGGACAATGGTGGCACAACCAGAGTGTTAGCTGTGGGTCACTGAGAAGTGGACGCATTCAGGATACATTTTGAAAGTAGAGACAACAGGATTTGCTGATGGATCAGAGAGATAATTTAGGGTACATGATAGTGATTAAGTGCCCAGAGTTAATCTTTCTACCTCTTTCTAGCTGAGTAAACTTGGATAAGTTGCTTAACTTCGAAACCTTGGAAATGAAATTCTTCTAGCTATAAGAAGGAGTATCAGTAGCTACCTCATGGGATGGGATTGAGACAAAATGAGGTATCGTAGTCTTGGCTTTTATTAAGTTCTCAATAAAGCGTGGGTGATAATGACGGTGATGGTGACCACAACAATGATTATGGGTTCCTATAATTTGGCATCTAAAGAACTACTTTCCTCTTCTGAACTCAAAAGTCACATTTATTTACATCATCAATTTACTTTCTATATACTGTTTAACTTTGCATGTGTTAAAAATTTAAGCTACCTGAAGGCACATATGGTGCCTTACACTTCTTTGTAATCCAGGATGATGTGCACAAACACTCAATAGATAGTTGTTAAAAGAAAGAGGGAATGAATAAGTTCCTGCTTTATCTTTAGTTAAATTACACACCCTTTTCGTAAATAGCCAAGATGTGAAATAACCTAAATGTCCATCGACAGATGAATGGATAAAGAAGATGTGGTACACACATACAATGGAATATTACTCAGCCATAAAAAAGAATGAAATACTGCCATTTGCAGAAACATGGAAGGACCTAGAGATGATCACACTAAGTGAAGTAAGTCAGATAGAGAATGACAAATATCAAATGATTCACTTATATGTGGAATCTAAAATATGGCACAAATAAACCTATCTATGAGACAGAAACAGACTCACGGACATAGAGAACAGACTTGTGGTTGCCAAGGGGGAAGGGGCTGGGGTTAGCAGATGTAAGCTATTATATAGAGAATGGATAAACAAGAAGGTCCTGACGTATAGCACAGGAACTGTATTCAATATCCTATGATAAACCGTAATGGAAAAGAATATTAAAAAAATAATGTATATATATGTATAACTGAATCACTTTGCTGTACAGCAGAAATTAACACAACATTGTAAATCAACTATACTTCAATTTTAAAAATGGAAAAAAATCCTTTTTGTAAGAACAGAGTCACTTGAACTTGTTTTTTAATTATCTGCTTTCCTCTCTTACATTTTTGTAATAAGTGGATGATCATTGCAAGTGGTGGCATTCTATACAATTTTAGGAGTTCATAAAAACTACCACAGGTACTTAGGTGTAAAGATCACTCTCATAGGTACCTTCCTGAGACAATCAAGACACTTAATCCTGTCCACATGACTGGAGTTCAGTCCCTGTGAAAGTCATTCTGACTGTTGATGTGAGTGGACCTGATGTTTTCCTCACAATGACACACTCAGGAAGCCTAATCACTACACAAGCAGCAAGCCTGGGGACTCTTACAGGAAGAGGAAATGTATACTGAATCATCAGGCCAAATGAGGACCTTAATATTCTTCAAACCTACCTCTGTCTCTTCTCTGATGACAAAACCTTAGAGTCGTTAAAAACACGTACCACATCATCAATATAGCAGTATTCACTCTGGAGGTTTTTCAAGAGTCCTTTGTTGCTAAAATAATTTAGAGCCTCACACTTTCTCCTACTGTGATGTCAAAAGAACACACCTTGGGTAACTACCTTTATTCTAAACATCACCTCTTAATGAGAGGCAGCCTAGGTATGAGTCCAGTTCTACAAACCCTGGGTAACTTCACATAAGTTTCCCAAACTCTGTGCCTGAGTTTCCTCATCTGTAGAGTAGAAATGATGATAATGTTGTCTACCTTGAAGACTAAAGGTAAAGATTAACTACATCAATGTATAAAATGTACCTAGAACAGGAACTGGCACAAGTGCTAGATGCATATTTGCTATTATTATAATTCTTTGATCTCATGAGATTATTGTTGTAATGATTTGGCAATTTCAATTGTAATAAATTAGAACTTAACACATCATCTCTATCACATCAAAACCTGGCACTTTCTTGGGACTTCCCTGGTGGTCCAGTGGTTAAGACTTCGTGCTTCCACTGCAGGAGGCGCAGGTTCGATCCCTGGTCAGGGAACTAAGATCCCACATGCTGCATGGTGTGGCAAAAAAAAAAAATTTTTTTTTAATTGTAAAAAAACAAAACAAACCTGGGGCTTTCTACTTACCAGGGCCATCGCTGTACAAGGATGACACCTCCACAGTGAGGTTATATTGCTTCACAGTCTCGTGGTCTGGCTCTGTGATGGGCTCAATCATTCCAGAGAGAGGGTGAATCCAGAATCTTTGTATAACCTGGATGTCACCATTGGTTATCTTGTACGTCACACAGTTTGGTGGGTGGTCTTCATCACTGTCACTCTTCCAACTTTGTAGAAAGCTGCCAATAATGTTTATTAAGGTTCATTCTTGTCATGCAGATACACCATTTTAAAAAGCTTAACATGTCTTTGCCTTCCAAATAGTATCATAGTTTCTCAGAGGGTCAACCTGCATCCTTTTGGGCAATGCAGTGTGTCTGAAAAGCACAACTCTATATGATGGAAGGTGGATTTATAGACGGTCCACTTTAAGCCACATGGCATGGGTCAAATGATATGAGTTAACACTAACTTTATAAAAATAATAAGTAGCTTCCATGTAGTGCATGTTTGTTTTCTTCCAGGCATTATGCTAAGATTAGCATCAGATAATGGCTCACCGCACAGATTCTGAAACCAGAGTGTCTAGGTTCTAAAACTCAGCTCTACCACTCATTAGCTGTAACTCATCAGAAAGTTCTATAATCTCTCTGGGCCTCATATTCTTTATCTGCAAACTAGGAATAATGACAGTATCTACCACAGAGAGTTGCTGTGAGGATTAAATGAGTTAAAATACATAAGACATAGAACAGTGCCTCGTATATAGTAAGTGTTATGTAAGAATTAGCTATTATCTATACACATCATCTCATTAAATCTTCTCAACAGCCTTATGATGTAGGTGCTATCATTGTCCCCACTTTATAGATAAGGAAACTACAGCCCAGTGGTACTAACTTGCCCAAGGTCACAGAGCTACTAAAGGTAGAGTCAGGATTCAAATCTGTGCTTGCTGAATCTACAGCCCACATTTTAGAAATGACTTGCTGTAAGTTCAGTGTGCAGTTCTCCCAAATAATCTTCTAGAAGAAACACAGGTGTGGTAGATGGGTTGCATTAATAGGCTCAGATTCTTTACCCTTCTTATGTTCGTGCTCTTCTCTGTGTAACCTTATAGTGCCCTCCCACACGGCTTGTTTTGGCCAATGGGACATGAGCAAACATGCCGCCAGCAGAGGCCTGAAAAGCCCTTGTGTGACTAGGCTTGCCTCATTCCTGTACCTCTTCCTCTGCCCTGAGACCTGCTCAGACTAGCCTGTTGGAGGATGAGAGGAGCCAGACCATCCAGCCGCGCCCACTGAAGCCAGGCTAGATCCGCAAAAAGCCAGCAAATTCCCGCGATTCTGAGCAAGCACAGTCCAGCCAATTCTCAGACTCATGGGCTAGATAAATGTTTGCTGTTGCATTACTCTAATTGTTTGTGGGTTTCGTTACATGGCATACTTATAGATAACTGACACAACAGAGTTACCCCTCAATCATTTTCTGCCTGGATAATAAAAAACTCCAGGGAAGATACCTGACCTTCTCCATTTAGTGAAATTCCACCACACAATGACTATGCTCACCAACATGTATTATCTAGGACAGTGGTCCCCGACATTTTTGGCACCAGGGACCGGTTTTGTTGGAAGACAATTTTTCCACGGAATGGGGCGGGGAGGCGGGGGGTGGGGGGGTGGGGTGGTGGGGAGGATGGTTCAGGTGGTAATGCAAGCGATGGGGGGCGATGGGGAGCAGCAAATGAAGCCTCGCTCGCTCACCGGCCCCTCACCTCCTGCTGTGTGGCCCGGTTCCTAACAGGCCACGGCCCGGGGGTTAGGGACCCCTGATCTAGAACGTCTGGGTTACTGATAACCAAGAATGAAAATTAGGGTGAAGACAGCATTTCATGTACTGTCCCCACCCCTTTCAACCTACGGGGGTTCTTTCTCTGTTTGCATTCTTCCTTTAGCAAGATTCATCAGTCTCTGAAAATGTATCATTAAGCAGGCAATGAACACAACCCAGAATACCAAGAGCAGAGAAAACGCATTTGTGAAAAAGGACTTACTGTTTCGTCATGGCAAATCCAGAATCTGAAAAGTCCAACCTATTGGTTGTGTGAAAGCATCACTAGTAAGAGAAAGGTGTCATAACTGATACAGGACCACGTAAAAATAGATTAAGGGTAAACTTGCCGTCTCTAGCATACATTCCTGAGCAAAGATGATGCCATTTTCACATTGAACACCTGGCAAAGTAAAATGGGAAGCTTATTTTTCTGTAGGTGTAAAATTAACCTTTCAATAAAACGAAAAGCTATCTTGAACATCTTTAGCTAAGTTTAAAATAGAGTAATTATGAAACTGTAAGTCTGCCAAAATTCCTCATCAAAAAAACCATTGGAAATGAAATATGTTTTTCCTTTGTGACTTGCAACCCAGCGTGACTTAATTTTCATATGTTTCCCCCGCAGTCATTTCTGATAAAGGAATTTCTTTGCCTATGCCTCCCTCCCTCCAGAAGCCTTTTGTCAATGAGAGATTCAGGTATTCGCTACATACCATCAGAAATTTTTTTTTTTTACTTTAAAGATGATAGACACCCATAATTTTTTTAAGATGAAAAAACTCATGTAGTCCTCAAGGCACACTCAAATCCTCTGTGCTAATCAACACAGCAGGAAAAAAGACCTCCACGGTAATAGATTTTTAATATCCTCAAGGTCTATAGGCTAAATGTTCGATATTCTGAGGAGAGTTTGCTTTCCGAGTAGTATTAACTTGCCAATTTCCTCCTTTAAAGCAAATTGCCACCAAGTTGTGAGGATTTTGTCTTCTCTGATGGGCATCGCCTCAAAACACTAACCTTTCCCTAATTTTATGTACTATGGTAGGGAAAATCAAGGGATGATTTTAAAAAGCAAGGAAAAGGTTCTAGCACGTTGTAGAACGTTGAGTGTAACATTCACTCAATGAATGTTAGTGGTTATTTTAATTATTGGTGTTATTGTTGTTATTATTACTATTATTATTATTGGCAATGCTGTCATGGCTACTGTTAGTATGTATCATGTAATTTCAGTACCTACAATGATCAGTTAATCCTCATCGCAACTCCATGACATAATTCTTACAAGCTCCATTCTGCAGATGTGAACTCGAAGGCACACAGAGGTTGTGGGAATAGCCTAAGGTCATTTAACTGACAGTGGCAGAGATAGAATTGGAATCCAGTTCGTTTTGACTCCAGTTCTGTTTGACCCCAACCATCACGGTATTTCTGCTACATCATGTTGCTTTCTTATGAAGACCTAGATGTCTTCTCTCTGCTACAGCGGGTCAGTAGCCAGCTATTTGGAGATCAGTACACATTAGAATGACTCACTTATCTCTTTGTATGAATTCTCAGCACTTGTTTTCAGACTTCTGGTGACAGTCATCCAAATCCATCCCAAAAAAAGCAGCCTGGAATACTAAACAGAGAACTGGACCAGAAATGATAGCATTTAGCTGTCATCTCTGCCACTCACTAGCTGTGTGACCCAAGTCTCTCTCCAGCCCCAATTTTCTCAGAGTAAAATAAACAGGTTGAATCTTTCCAGCCCTCCCAAATCGGTGATGCTGTAATTTAAAAATTCTGAATCCTTCTCCTCAGCTATCAATAAGGCATTACATTTTCCTTAAGAAAACGTAGAAGTGTTCAACACATTTAGAAAGTTTTGCCTTCAAAATATAAAACTACATTTCAGGACAACTTTGGATAGTTGGAAAAGAAACCGACATAAAACAGTTGATTCGCATAAACCACTGATTTTTTTTAATGTCAGTCTTAAAAGGTAAAACTATAGAGATGTTAAAAAGAGCAGAGGTTTCCAGAGGTTAGGGGAAAGGGAAGAGTGACTAGGCAGAGCCTGGAAGACCACTGGGGCAGAGAAACAATTGTGTATGATACCGTAATGGTGGATACATGTCATTATACGTTTGTCAAACCCATGGAATGTACAACACCAAGAGTGAGCTCTAATGTAAACTCTGGACTTCGGGTGATAAGGATGTGTTAATGCAGGTTCCTCAATTGTAGTAAATGTTCCACTCTGGTGGGGGTGCTGAGAGTGGAGGAGGCTCTGCATGTGTGGGAAATCTCTTTCCCTTCTGCTCAATTTTGCTGTAAACCTAAACTGCACTAAAATATCGTCAATTTATTTTAATGCAAGTCTCTATTTTAAAATCTACATCGATTGTCATTAACTTTGGAGGGTCATGGAATCCCTTTGATAATCTCATGAAGGCTATAGGTCGTTTCCCTCAAAGCCAATGCTCAGACCCTCTGGTCCAGATTTACAATTCATAAGCTAGGAGATAACGCTCCATTAACTCTAGAACCCCCTAGAGCTAGAAGAGCACCACAGAACTGGGAGAATGCAAAGGGAGGAAAGAAATTACAGTTATGAGGCTCCCTCATTACTCAGAAATCAATTCTGAGTCCTTCTGAAAGAATAGCAAAAGTCTGTGGGGGGAAAACCAGGATCCTGTTTACAATAATTCGATTTACATGCAATTTTTCTGAAATAGTCTGGTCATATACTGTAAGATTCAACTGTGTTATGTTCTAGAACTAGGATATAGTTATTTATTTTACAGAGAGGTTAAGAACTTGTCCAAAATGGCATGGTGAGGCAAACAAAGAACTGAAATCCAAATACATGGGTTTTTTATTTCCTAGTCTTGCCTCAGAACAACTGTCTAAAGAATGTATTTCTCTGCCAAGGAAATAAGCTGGTTTGAAGTAGTGTGGGTTTCACCCAGTGATATGCTGTCAAATGTTTAACAACCAGCTCTCTGGGGGAGAAAAAAAAAGAGTGTGTGAATGTGTGTGTTTGTAAGTGTGTATGTGAATATATATCCACATAAATACATAAGTTTATTAAAAATTTTACTGATATAAAAGATGTATAGAATACATTTTACAAATAATAACAAAATATACAATACTCTTTATTGTAAATTCCCATATAGACAATTGATTCTTTTTTTTTTTTAAATGATAAACCTAATTTTTTTTTCTTTTTTTTTGGCTGCATTGGGTCTCTGTTGCTGCGTGCAGGCTTTTCTCTAGTTGTGGCAAGTGGGGGTTACTCTTCATTGTGGTGCACGGGCTTCTCATTGCGGTGGCTTCTCTTGTTGTGGAGCACGGGCTCTAGGCGTGCGGGCTTCAGTAGTTGGGGCACGCGGGTTCAGTAGTTGTGGCTCATGAGCTCTAGAGGGCAGGCTCAGTAGTTGTGGCGCACGGGCTTAGTTGCTCTGCGGCATGTGGGATCTTCCCGGAGCAGGGCTTGAACCCGTGTCCCCTGCATTGGCAGGAGGATTCTTAACCACTGTGCCACCAGAGAAGCCCTACAATTGATTCTTATGGAATGCTTTAATTGATTTTTGCCAAGCTCTCCTTTCCATAGCCATTGCAATTGACAAATGAAGGTAGTTCCAACATGAATGTTACTTGATGTTTTCCTTTGTTTCACTTCCATCTTACTCTTTAACAATGTCTAGAGCTTCACTAGGTCATCAGTGAAGGGCATGACTTCTTTGTTGAACTGGATAATAGTTACTGATTTCTAGAAGAATATTTCCACAGTTTTTGTGGTACTCACAATAGCTGCAGATACACCAGATGTAAGTTTAATCTGCATTGATAACATTTTCTCTATCACTTTCTTAAGTCTAGATAATCAAAAAATTAATGAATCAAGCCCTGATATGTAGTATTTGCCTATTTCCCTGGTGTAAATACTCCCACCACTGTCAACTTTAAGCTATCAACATAATGACACTAAGTTGGGAAGAGAGTTGCAGTAGCACACCATTATATATACAGAATTTCCCCCATGCACATCCAACAGATGTAAATAACATCAAGAGTATAGATAATAGTAACATAATTAAGAAGTTCTGAGTTTTGAGTATTTACTAATTTTGTTTTTAATATAATTTATGTAACTAAGTATATATAATTTTATTTTTAATGATAGTTATTAATAATCAGGTCATAGAATTCCTGAAAATTCCCTTGAAGTATTCAAACCAAGCCTGGAGGACCCACTGTACAGGGATGCTGTGCAAGGGTTGGGTTCCTCTCTTGGATGACAGAAAATAGTAATTACGTCTGCCATCCCTTCCAAGTCTAATGTTCCTTGGTTTATGCTGGCAAATTATCTTTGACAAAGGAGGCAAGAATATATAAAGGAGAAAAGACAGCCTCTTCAATAAGTGGTGCTGGGAAAACTGGACAGCTACATGTAAAAGAATGAAATTAGAACACTTCCTAACACCATACACAAAAATAAACTCAAAATGGATTAAAGACCTAAATGTAAGGCCAGACACTATAAAACTCTTAGAGGAAAACATAGGCAGAACACCCTATGACATAAATCACAGCAAGATCCTTTTTGACCCACCTCCTAGAGAAATGGAAATAAAAACAAAAATAAACAAATGGGACCTAATGAAACGTAAGTTTCATTAGGAGTTGTTCAGAAGCAGAGCAAACATATGCAAAGGCCAAAATTTTAGGTAGCATCATGTTTACAAAACTGCCATCTTTATCCAAACTGCATTTTTTTTTTTTAGTAAAAGGCAAAAGATTTATTTGATCTGAAGAGAAACCAGAGTATCAAACTCCATTTTTAAAATGACAGTTTTCCATTGCATTTCAAAAGGAACATCAACCCAGGAAACCTCTTGGCTCAGTGCCTAAGCTTCCAAATTCACAACATATATAAATGCTCAGCTTGTAACTTGTGAAGTTTTCCAGAAAATTTAGGGTTTGGACCAAAAACTGAGAGAGATCATCAGTGACTTTCTCAGCCATGTCTTCTGGCTGAGGGGGAGTATTTGGTGATGTTTTGGTTAAGGAACAATTAAGCCAACCTAACAAGGATGGGTACTTTGAAAAAAAGACCTGTGGAAATTAGAAGGAGGATTCTCCCAAAGTAGAATTCCATCTTGTGAAGGGAAAAAAAAAGCAAGCTTAATGGGCTTCCCTGGTGGCGCAGTGGTTGAGAATCCGCCTGCCAATGCAGGGGACACGGGTTCGAGCCCTGGTCTGGGAGGATCCCACATGCCGCGGAGCAACTAGGACCGTGAGCCACAATCACTGAGCCTGCGCGTCTGGAGCCTGTGCTCCACAACAAGAGAAGGCGCAATAGTGAGAGGCCCGCGCACCGCGATGAAGAGTGGCCCCCGCTTGCCGCAACTGGAGAAAGCTCTCGCAACGAAGACCCAACACAGCCAAAAATAAATAAATAAATAAAATTAAAAAAAAAAAAGAGTATTCTTTTTTTTAAAAAAAAAAAAAAGCTTACTGTGTCCATCCTCTGCTAATGGTGAAGGTTTACAATCTCAAGAGGGTGGGGAAAGGAGGAGCTGATCTATCACTCCCAGTGCCAGGAGAATCAGCCATCATCACACTTGTAGGCAGACTTATCTTTAAGGAAATCAGTGTGATTTTTAGCCTCTGATTCATTTCCCCAGCTAAATAGGAAGTAAATTATATTGTGCTCATGACAAGAAGGAGAAAATGATGGTCGGCAACAACTAATGAAGGACTTGCCCAAATGCCTTCCAGCAAGACAGCAGAGAAGGCCAGACTCCTCTCTGCTGTGTCCCAGCTCCTTTTGCAGGATCTACCAACACTAACTACACTGTGGCCCTGAAATGGCTCCATCTCCTTGGGGAAAAAAACTCCCTGGAGATGCACCACCTGGTGCTCACCTGGATGAAATTTCCAGCAGTTGGCACTTCCTCAAAGAGTTGGCCAGAACCAATTGGCCCCAAGCTAGAAGCGTAATGGATCACATCAGGAGGTTCATCAAGGTCATGACACAAGAGTTTTGCAACTCCTGTATCTTTTGCAATCATCTCTTTGCCTGTGTACCTGTTTTATTTTGTAAGGAGAAAAAACACTTTAGGTGGATAGTCTTAAAAGGTAATGCTTTTCCCATAAATATCCACTAGTTTGGGTAATGCACATGTGTGACAGCCCTACTTATCCTGGGACAGACAGTTCACCTGTGGAGCCTCGTCTGGGAGCCATTTCCCAAAAGGTGCTATGAATTTGGTCTGACTTTGTTCCTTTTCTGGGAGTATTTCCTTTCTACACCCAGCTGGGTACTTGTTTGGAAGTCTATCAAGGACATCACCTCAATAGAGCAGACGTAGGTGGGAATCAGATAATTCTCAGAGATTGTCCCAATCTACAGCATCTGCATGGTGTGGTCAAGAGGGACAATCTTAACCTAGTGGTCATAGTGGACTTACTTCCATCTCTGTATGGTCACCCATTTCTTCACTGGGGTCCCTCTGCCCCAAATGCTCACCTTTAAGCCTCCAACCTCTAAATTCTAGTCATTCTTCAAAGACTCACATAGATCTCACCCCTTGAGGAAGCTCCCCTGAATATTCCAGTCCCACGTGTTCTTCTTTTAATGTAAAATCATTTGTATTTTTTACTGTCTTTTTACATGTATTCATCATATCATCCTGACAAGATACAACCTCCTTACAGCAAAGGAGCACAGCAAATACTCCTGTCACCTCCAGGGGCTATAGTACTGGGGTCAGCATGTAGCAGGTGTTTGGTTAATTAACTCTAATCCCGGGGAAGGGGGATGGAGAAGAAGGAGAAAGAAAAGGAAAAGGAAGGTATCATTTACTGAGTGTCTGCCAACTGCTATACAGAACAGATTCCAAGCATTGTATTTGATCCTTAAACCAATGCTATGAGGTAGATGCAGTTATCATCTCGATTCCAAAGGCAGAGTAAGTGGGGCCCAAACAAAACCACATGGCTTGTAATTAGCAGAAGCTAGGTTTTAGTTCTCATTAGATAATCAGGAATAAAGCTTAGGAAACAGGGCATGGGGTGGGGTGGGACAGCCATCCTATGTGTAGTTGAGAGATTGGTTGGGGGGGGGGGAGGGGAGACACAGAAAAGTGACAGAAACGTAGGTTCAGAGACTGAGCTTCAAATAATAAAAATAGCCATACTGACAGAAATACAACCCCATAATCCCTTATCCAAATTCCAAAATCCAAAAGCCCAGAACTCAGGATTTTCTCATAACTTATTGAGATCATCAAAGCCTGACCTAACCTGACCTGCCAGATCTTTTTTTGTCCCACTTAGTGTGACTGTTTCTATGTACCACTGCAGTGCTATTCATTGATTTGAATAGTGGGTACTTGCAAAATATATGATAGATACACCATATTACCTTTCTAAAATTCAAAAAAATCTTTATCTTGAAACATAGCCAGTGCCAAAGTTTCCAAATAAGGGATTATGAAACTGTGATAAGTAACATTTATGAAATTCACACCACATGCTCAGCACTGTGCTGAGAATGGTTTTATAAATTATCCCATTTATTCTTCACAACCACCCTAAAGAGTAAGTATTACTGTTATCCCATTTTATAAAGAAAGAAACTGAAGATCAAAGGGTTTCAGTAAATTACCCAAGATCACAGAGCTCATGTGTGATAGAACCAGGATGCCAAGCCAGGTCTGTGACTCCAAAACTTAAGCTATCAACAACTTACTGTCAGATCCAGGAAACCTAGATTTCAACAGGTCATTTCTGAGGACCAGAATATGAGATTAAACAAGAGTCATTGTGATCGCCAACCACATATCCAGTTGAGCCAATAAACATAGCAACGCCTCTGCTTTCCACTCACTTCAAATTTTTAACCCTGACCACGCATCTCAGCTCACCTAATCAGATATTGATCACAGGAAGGTGCATTGTCATTAATGCCGTGGATATAGACAGTCAGTCACTGGAATGGCCGCACATCGCTGGTCATGGTCACAAGCCTTAACGGAGAAGGACTGAGCACATGCAAACCCAGCTCTCTCCACATCAAGGCAAGAAGCAGTAACCACGGTCCCACGCTCTGTAACAAAACAGCACATCTTGCTGCAAACTGGCCCAGGCTGTCACTCTCAAAGTTACTTTATTATATAGTGATGGAAAAAATAAAGTGTGAATTATGCCCTACTCATTAGAATGAAGAATCTGACTTAAAATGTAGACACAGAATACCCTCATTAATCATATTCTATTAGCAAGTAGCAAAACAAAAAAAAGGTTTCTGGCTTAGGGGAACAAGGAAGACTTTCTAGAAGGGGTGGTCCTTATTTTAGGCCTTAAAGGATATGTAGGATAAGGAAATGGCAAGTAGAGATCATTCCCAGCAGAGAGAACATCATACATGAAAACACAGTAATGAGGTCATAACTCATCAGACTTCCTTCCACCCAATCCATCCATCCATTCATTCAATTTCAACAAGCATTTGTGGAGTGCCAGCTATGTGTCAGAAACTGTCTTGAGAGCACTGTTGAACCACAATTAAATCCCTGCCTTTATGGAATTAACAATCTGGGCTGAGAGGCCAACACTAAACAAGTGTAAACAAGAAAAGAAATTCAAATCGTCATATTATTTAGGAAATGAAAACTGTGACGTGATTAAAAATAATGTCTAAGGGTGAGGTTCTGAAAAATGCAAGGACAGAGGTCCCAAGGCAGTCGGCTTAGTCATTTGGCTGCCGACTAATGTAATGGACCAGGGAAGACAAGGAACAGAATGAGGTTGGAGAGAGAGGCAGTGGCCAGAGAAAACACAGTCTTGGGGATGAGGTAAGAAGTCTGGATTGCATTCCAAGTGCAAAGAAAATTACAGGAGAATTTTACATAGATCCAATTTGACTCTTTTTTTTTTTTTTTTTAACACTATTAACCAATTTTTTTAAAAAAATTTATTTATATTTATTTTTGGCTGTGTTGGGTCTTCGTTTCTGTGCGAGGGCTTTCTCTAGTTGTGGCAGGCGGGGGCCACTCTTCATCACGGTGCGCGGGCCTCTCACTATCGCGACCTCTCTTGTTGCGGAGCACAGGCTCCAGACGCGCAGGCTCAGTAATTGTGGCTCACGGGCCTAGTTGCTCCGCGGCATGTGGGATCCTCCCAGACCAGGGCTCGAACCTGTGTCCCCTGCATTGGCAGGCAGACTCTCAACCACTGCGCCACCAAGGAAGCCCTCCAATTTGGCTTTTAAACAAACTCATTCTAGCTGCTCTGCTCAGAGTATTGGAGGGGGGAAGTGGGAAGGCAGAAGCCCAGTTAAGAGATCTATGCAGTAATTCA
Source organism: Balaenoptera acutorostrata (assembly GCF_949987535.1). Taxonomy (NCBI): domain Eukaryota; kingdom Metazoa; phylum Chordata; class Mammalia; order Artiodactyla; family Balaenopteridae; genus Balaenoptera; species Balaenoptera acutorostrata. The sequence continues at coordinate 26,557,556 of NC_080073.1, read as the reverse complement.
GTTTAGAGGAGATGATGGCTGCCTTCACTGGGTTGCCCCCCCAGGAGCAGAACCTGGGATGAGTGTTTGAGTACAAGTAGTTCACGTGGGAGGAGAGCCAGGGCACTGTGGCTCGGGAGAAGTGAGACAGTAAAGCAAAGGCTGCTGATAAAAAAAAAATGCATTCATTATCAGACAAGTTATTGCTCTGAGCAACTAGAGCTTAATACCCCTGGGGAATTCTGGAAGCCAGCGCAAAACATGCACTCAGAATCGTCCCTCCAAGGGCAAGGAGCTGGAGTATTTATACACCAATTCTCTTCAGTGATTGGTTGAGAGCTTGTGGGGATGGGTAGTATTTTCCCAACATTTCTAACCTGCTCTTTGTGGAGAAGGGGCAGGGCAGATGTCAGACCCCAAATCATCGCTCAAGCAAAGAAACACAGATACTTACTGGCAGTTGGAAGTCAGGCCACCAAAATGCTAAGGCCTGAAGAGACACAGACAGCACCTGCTACAATGGCTTAAACCTACAGATGTGCTAAAGATGAGCACCTGTCTTCTCTGCTCAGCCCCGGAAGAAGCCTTACATTTCACATAATCTGATCCACACCCCACCCCAGCCTCAGCCACAGCTGATTGGACAAGAAGTGAATGACTGACTCTAGAAAGTTCAAACCGATTCTCTCTCACAAAAACTTGAACGTGGAGCAGAGAGAAGAATGATCTAGGTCTGAAAAGATGAACTAGAAGGTCAGTAGAGTGGAAGAGCTAAGGTCCTCATTCTGTAGCAGCCATGAAGAGCCACAGGTTAGCTCATGAGTGGACAAAAAACTAGGTTTTGCCAAAAGTTATGCAACAGATGCATATTAAGCATCTACCATTTGCTTCTTGTAGGGGTTCTGAAAATGAAGACAATCTGGTATCTACCCTCAAGGAACTCAGTCTTGCAGAGGAGACATAATATAGATGATAAGAGTAGGAAATAAGAGAGAGAATTTGAACAATCTCAACCTACCTTTGTCAACTGCAAAGTAAGCATTCCATGGGTCTAGTTCAAAGGTTAAGTCTCCCAAGTAATCTTCATCGGTTGCCTGGCATACTCCAACCGTTTTCCCAGTTGGAATTTCCTCATCCAGTGTGATGTCGACTTTATTGTGCAGAGCTGAGTTTACAGAGGTAACACTCAAAATAGCATTTTCCATATTGAATAATCTTGTTTTAAAAGAGAAGACAATTAGAGTGGCATTTGTTTGGTGTGTATTGCTCTCCACCTCTTACGGTGGTGGAGGGGTAGGGGCTACAGGTAGTAATGATGAAAGTGGAAACTATGGACCATGGTATTAACCCATTTACTGAGCATTTGCCTAGAGTCTAGACACAACGCTAACCACTTTTCATGTGTTTTCTTATTTATTCCTCACAGCAGCCCCAAGAAGTCGGTACCATTTTACAGATGTGGAAAGAGATTTTAAGAAATTAAGTAACTCTAAGAAGTAAATACCAAGGTGGCTAAGAGAGGATTTGACCCCTAGCCTCTCTGGCTCTAGAGACTGTATGCTTAACCATTGTGCTCTTAGCCCTATATTGTAAGAACCAGTTTCTTAAAAATGCTGTCCCCTCAATATGGTTTTATAAACTCCCTGGTGATAATTATCTCCAGAATTTTTCTTGAGGGCAGTAAGAGAGAATCCAGCCCATCAGATACTAAGAACATATTGCACTAATAACACCTAATTCTGTTGCAATTTCAATATATTTTATACTTTAAAAAACTACTTTGCTTTCAGTTATTAAGAAAGCCTTTTCTTTGGCATCTTAAGAGATTGTTTACATCTGACTTGTTTATTTTCCTTCTCAGCAAAAAAAAAAAAAAAGAAACCATTTCATTCTAATGGAAATTTCACTAATGAATTTCAGAGACTACATTTTCATATTCAATTTTCAAGGCCAAATTAGAAGAATACGTTTTATTTCCTTACCTGCAGGTAAGAATGGGGTCCTTATTGTTGACATTGATGAGGAAAATCTTTAGATTCCCAGCAGTAAAAGTCCTCCAGGATCAATCACTTTAATAACTAGTGAGAAACTGAAAGGGCAGCCACAGGAAAGACAGCTAAGATTTTATAGTAACTGACAGACTTTCACAGAAATAGAATCTATTGGGCTTTAACTGACCAGTGAAAACAATTGATTCATTTAGTTAAAATGTCAGTCAAACAAGTTGTTTTAACACTTGGAAATGGCTAACACTTTGTTAGGAACCATATTAGTCAAATCCATTGAAAAGACAGGCAGAAACTTAGAAAAGTCTGTTAATCCCTATCAATCATACAAAATCGAAGGGAATTCCTTAGAGTGGTAGAGCAAACAAAGCTATGGGTATGGGTTCTTACCTTTAAACATTGACTTTTCAATATGGAAAACTGATTGATAAATGCAAAGGAGAAGATGTTAAAAACACTTCAAAGTAACATAATGACAATGGGGAAATATTAGGCCAGTTAGATTATTAAAGGGTTTTTATCTCAGCAGAGATATTTATGGGTTTGAAGAATGAAAGTACGGAATATATCCTGATGGAAAGATGAACGTTCACACCGATAAACTGTGTCCTAGAGTCACCAATGGTCCCAGGACTATCCAGTCTAGCACTGGAAGTCCCACACACATCAGAGAAACTTCCCAGGCAAACCAGGACGGTTGGTCACCTTTCCAGAAAAAAAAAATCTATTTTAACTTGAAATATACTGACAATCGAGACCAGAATGAATGTTTTCCTTCTATTTATCCTAAAAATCAAATCAGTTCTCAAATTTTCCTCTTATTTTAAAACCTCTCTTACAAAAAGATGATTATTTAAGAGACAACTCTCGACAAAAATCATAAAGCCAATCCACTTTTGAGAATAAAGACATTTCTTTCATAATTCTGGGAAGTCTTAACCACAAGACGAGAAGGAATAAGGTGTGGGCAGGATTACATTTGGTCTAGCTGGATGCTGAAGAGCAGACTGCAAAGGGATAAGGAAGAAATGAGCCTTGCTAACTCTTTCGTATGGATTTGAACAAGTGCTTTCACGGCCCCTATATCTCCTTTAAAGAGAGGGAATTGATAAGATTCCCTTGCCAATGAGGCATTCCAAAATTTCCTTTCCTCTCATTTATAGGTCTGCTCAGTGACCCTGGAAACTCTGGAGTTAGGAAAATTAAGGCGTAGTGTGCTCTCTGTAAAGTTTTAGTGAAAATCCACTGCAAAATTTTAGCCAAAGAATTATTTATTCAAATTCTTCAAACAGAGCTTCAGTCTTTCAGTGCCAGCTCCTCTGATTTCAAAGATGCTGAAAAAAAGGAAAGCTTTAGTTTTCACTTATCAAGAAAAAAAGTTAATTTCTTAAACGCTCATTAATAAGTTTTACTCCAATTTGTTAACAAATTTAAGATTTGTAAATATCTTGAATACACATAATCATTTTTCCATGATTATGCCAGGCCAACAAAAGAAAAAAAGGAAACTGTTACAGACATTATCCATTATTCCCAGAGCTATTTATGCGATCAGATAAACATGGGGGCAGAGGATTTTGAGCGTAAGGGGAAATGGATAAAGATTTTGTCAAGTTCTACCTCCCAAATATATAATGATAATACACATTTAGGAGTGTTCTTCTCCTGCTGACTTCAGTCACATCCCATTTTTGAACCCTCAATCTGTTTTACTGAAGATGCTAAGACAGGATATATCCCATCCTCGACTTTCATAATCAGGAAGAATGTCGTTAAGAGATTCAGGAGCAAGCTGATTGGAATGGTTTAAAGGTCCATTTCGTTTTCCTGTAGAGCACGTTGATGCAGAACATGAGACTGAAAAGGGTGGTCATAAAAAACATTATAAAAATAGAAATAATAACTATGAACCAATCCCCTTTGGCAGATATGGAGGAAATAAGGAGAAATTGTCAGTCCATTAACTTTTCAAAGCTGCTGGATTACATCGTAAATGAATTCTGGGTCCCAGCCATCTAGAGGGAAGTCCCCACAGCCTTCTATGGCAGGTCACAAACACCATCACTGAAATCACCTTGATGCTTAGATCTGAAGAAAGTGGATGATTCAGAGAAAGGCCAAAATAGCCACATCTATACCTAAACCAGTAATTGTGCAATTACAGTTTAGATGATGATTTCATATCTAAGGCAATGCCAAAAGCATGCTCATTTGGGAGCACATTAAGGCCAGATGGGGTGAAATACTCTTGAAAAGGGAAATATGAACCAAAGGGCAGGCATTTTGAGTAAATGAAAAGCCAGTAGCAGTATTTACCTTCTAGCTTCACTCTCAAAAATCAAAAACTGCTGATGTAGAAATTGTTCCAGTGCTGTTGATTGTGAAGCCAGAGCCCTCCGGGGAAAGGAAGTACTATTTACTGGACAGGAAAGAGAAAGGAAAATATTGCAGAGACATTGACATAGCTAGGTTACGCCCACCTCCAAGAACCAGGACTGAAATCTCTTTGTGCTCTGGGCCACCCCCCTCCCTCCCCCCCCACCCCACGTGAGAAGATCCTCCTTAAATGTTTGCCAGTGACGATGATGATGATGAAATTGTACTCCATTCAACTGACTTCAAGCCAGATCATTTGCCCTTAAATATTAAAAATAAATTTTCCTAATACATCGCCTATGTTATCTGAACATTTTTCACACTCCAACCAAAGCTAAAATTAAAAAGGAGTTACATTTAGGAAAACATGATGACTGTCTAATGAGAACTTAGAGATTATTTTGTATTCATTTGGTGGTGCTGAGGGTACACTTTTTGTGGGGGGGGCTTGAGGGACAGAGAGCTGTGGAAGGGGAAAACGGAAATATTGGGATGTCTGTTCATCTCATTTTATGTGTATAGGTACAGACAATCCTTTATTAAGTTGTTTTTTTCTTTGACTTTCACTTATACTATCTTCTAGTTTTCTGTTAAATGCTTCAAATACATTGTCTTTTAATGATCACAACTCTGCCATGGATACTGATATTATTCCCCATTTCACAGATAGGAATTCTGAGGCTTAGAAAATTCAAGTGGCTTGCCTCCAGCCTGAGAGCTGAGCTTTTCATAAGGCCTCTTTGCTCACCACACTGCATCCCCAAGAAAAATGCTTTCTTTGTTTTGTTTTGTTTTTGTTTTTTGCCAACGAGGGTAGGTGTGGTCAAGGTTTCTAGAATAGGTAAGAATCAAACGATTAGAAAAAGCTGGGGCAAAAAAAAATCCATGGGAGGATTAATATCAGGAGTTAATTATACCAAGCACTACTGGCTTAATAATTGTGTAGACCCAGAGATAATTTAATAGAGAAGACTAAACCCAGAAGGATTGCAAAGCTGCCTAAAAATCATTTGGAGACATTTGTGACCTTTTAATTTATTGATTTTCTGATGAATCACAGTGTTCTGATTAATTTAAATTCGTACCATCCATTTCTACACATAAAAATAAGATGGAATTGAGTTCTGCTTTTTTTTTTTTAATTTTTTTTTATTGATTTATTTATTTATGGCTGTGTTGGGTCTTCGTTTCTGTGCGAGGGCTTTCTCCAGTTGCGGTGAGTGGGGGCCACTCTTCATCGCGGTGCGCGGGCCTGTCACTATCGCGGCCTCTCTTGTTGCGGAGCACAGGCTCCAGACGCGCAGGCTCAGTAATTGTGGCTCACGGGCCTAGTTTCTCCGCGGCATGTGGGATCTTCCCAGACCAGGGCTCGAATCCGTGTCCCCTGTATTGGCAGGCAGACTCTCAACCACTGCGCCACCAGGGAAGCCCCGAGTTCTGCTTTTTCTGTAGAACAATGTTGTAGAAATTAGCTTTCAGGAACTGCAGGAAAATCAATACTTACTTTTGGGCAAACAGAGGAATAATGATGTCCATTTCATGGTGGAAGGACGAAGGATGGCTGGTAGTTACATTACTTGAGAGTGCTCAGAAGCACTGGTGATATGTAAAAATACATGATTATTTAAAGGACACCCGCATTTATGTGTGTAACCACTCAAGAACTGGCAGTTCTCAATTCAATTTCTACATTACAGAGTTGTCGACAATTGTTTGGGAACAACATATAGTGGAAAGCTGTATTTTTATGAGGTTTAATTTTTCATAAAATGAAATGGTCTTTAAAAAAAGTGATGGCACTTTTATGAACAACTCCTGCCATTGTTCGGAGAAGGTTGGAGCTGACGGTTGCTAGGCAGCCAGGGCCATCACTGGGAAAGCCACCGAAATGAATGATCCCCAGGACAGGCAGTTAGTCCAAGGGATGAGAAATTAACTCCCTGTGGGACCAGGCACCTTAGATTCGTTTTTCCCCATTTTATCTATAACAACACCATCAACTAGTGAAGAAGTATCTCAGCCATAAGAATAACAATGGCAGTCTCATGCAGGTTCAGAATTATGACAACATCTCATGGGGGGGAAGTATGGCAAGGGGAGCTTTATGTCCTTCTGGATGGACTTACCTTCAAAATCCAGTTTATTCCCTTCTCTGAAAGGCTTGTTCATGACTATTTGCTCTCAGAGAAGCTCAGGAATTAGAAATGTCAGAGCCCAAACTGCAGGCCAACCCCAGCAAAGAGAGTTAGGGCCTCTGTGCTTCAGGAGCAGTGACAGGATTCTTCTGGATTTTTCTGTGTTAATAAAAACAAATATGATGGCTACCCGTTACTGTGACCCAGATTCTGTGCTAAACATTTTTTCCTGAACTATCTCATTTAATCCTTAAGATGATGCTAACAGATTGCTACTCTTCTAAGCCCCATCTTACAGGTGAGGAAGCTGAGGCTTACAAAGGTCACGGAAATGGTCCAAGAACATATAACTTGTCAGTGGTTAAGCTGAACCTCAGACCCAGGTCTTTCTGACTCCAGAACCATTATGTTATACTAGCCATCTCATGGGAGACTGTCTCCACGGGGGAAAGGCAGTATATATTTCTATTTTTAAAACATTACATTTAAACTTGTTTTTAAATGTTTAGGGTGGGGATTAGAGAATCTACGTGGGTGAAGACAGAGTGACAGTAACTCAATGTTACTGTTTACAGAGGACAGTAAGGGAGGGAAAGGAAGAGAAGGCAAGGGGAAGACTAAGATGAAGCCCAGAAAAACTTTTAACATTTGAAGGTCCAACAGAGGAGGATGAACCAGGAAAGAAAATAAGAGTAGGCAGAAAGATAAAAGAAAAACCCAGAGAGTTTATTGTGAAAGAAGAACCCTAACATTATCTACTATTATTGAGTACAGTCTGTCAAGCACTATTCTGAGCCCTCTGCATGTAGGACCTTATTTAATCTTCATAACAGCCCCAAGGTAGATCCTATTATTAACCTCATTACACATAAACTGAGGCACCGAGTGGTTAAGGGATTTGCTGAAGTTCACAAAGCCAGAAAGTGGCAAAGCCTGAACTTTAACCTAGGCTAGCTGACATTAGAATCTGAACTCTTTGCTGAAATACTGTGTCGAACTTAGTAGTTTGTCCCAAGGTAATATTTTCTTGAAGGAAATTAGTACAGAAGTATGATCTAAATGTTTTCATAACAAGCCATTCTGTGATGTTTTTAAAGCACAAATACTGGCTAATCACAGATCACCTACAAAACCTTTTGATAGGAGAGATACATTCTCAAGAAAATATTTTCAAACTATAAACAAGGATATGATTTTAGACTAAACATTAATTATGTTAGTATAACCTTGCATTTCAGTCCTATTAGAGCGCTCTGTTACATTCACTTTATAAACAATAGGAATAGTTTGCTACCTATACACTTACACTGGAATATTACAGCCCTTATTCTTTCTAGAACAAAGCCTTATTAACCATGTCTAACACATTGTCCCAGTGGCTAGCTAAAGTTACAGACCTTTAATGAAGTGCTGATCATGGTATCTTTGCTGGTTGAACCTAGACTCTGCCTCAGAATCCTTCTCTATCCATCAGAGAGGGTATGCAAGTTGAAACAGATTTGCCATCCCTGACCAAGCCAGATGTTCCCAGTGGACTTGCCTGGGTGTTTATCATACACCTGGTAGCAGTTACAGCATCTGAAAAGCTAACTTTACAAACCACCTTGCAATGTTTCTCGGGCCTGTGGTTCAAGGACCACCTACACATTAAGAACCTTCATCCGCGAGTTAATTGTTAAAGCTGGGACTCAGTGGGAATTCATTACACTGTTCTCTCTACTTTTATATATGGATGAAATTTCCATAAATGTTTATTAGATACACAGACCTACTTGATTCAGAATACCTGGGGCAGGGAGGCCTGGGAATGTAAATTTTTAGCAGGCTGACAAGAGTGATGTTTAGGTACCCTAAAGTTGGTTCTTTTAGAGTGATTCTCAGCCTTGGCTGTACAGCAGATTCACTTGGGGAACTTTAAACATGCCAATGTTCAGACCACATCCCAGATTAATGAAATCAGAATCTCTGGGCGGGGGCAGTGGGGTGTCACCTGGGCATCAGTATTTTTCGAAACTCTTTGGATATCTTCACGGTGCAGTCACGTCTGAGATCTATTGATACAGCACATCCTACCTCTTCTCACACATCAGTAGTCTATTTAGGTCCCACATTTTTCATGCAGTGAAAGGTACAAAGGTATCCAAGGGGATCTGGGAAGAGCATGGATATTATCTCATACTGTCTCTAGAAGTTCCTTTGTTACAGCAGCTGAAAACAATTGTTGGGCCAACTTGTACTAGAAAGCAGAGTTAGTTACCGCACACACTCTTTCACAGGTTTCCACCAGATGGGTTAACTCTGCATGATTTCAAGAATGGTTTATATAGATGCTCCTAGAGTCCAGTGGCCTTAAATTTTAGCCTCTGTCTTAGGGGTTCCCCAGCAACTGATCCAGAGGTGAAAATTTCTGTGCAAGAGATTTATTCATTAAGTACTCCAGGAAGACTAAGGTGGAAGTTGGGGAAACAGGACAGAGAAGGGGAGGAAGCCAAGCAAATTGCTACCTCCAAAGCCCACAGAAGCAGTTTCAGCCTGACGCCACAGAGAAGCTGTGGAGGGGACCTCATGCCTCTGAATTTTCCCCACTCAAAGAAAAGGAGATGGGGCTTTCCTACCCTTGCACCCCTCATTCAGTGGTTAAGGGCTACCCCAGAGAGATGGAAATTCCCAGGTGCTTCCTGCCCTTGGAAGTGCAAGAAAAGTCCTCCTCTTGCTGAAGGAAGCAAAAACACATTGAAGTTGGCGGAAGGAAGCGGGGAGCATCACACAGAAAAGGTACAAAGGTATCCAAGGAGATCTGGGAAGAGTATGGATATTATCCCCTACAGTCTCTAAAATGTCCTCTGTTACAAGCAGCTGAAAACAATTGTTCAGCTGACTCAGGCTAGAGAGCAGAGATAGTTACCATATTAAGAAACCCATCACCTTCCACGGAACAGTTCACTGTCCCATATTCTTTGATAATTCTGATAGCAAGGAGGATTCATTTCAACTCTGAATTGATTGGTAAGGGCTACCCAGAGCATTTTACTGAGAAAGACCGTGAGCTCCGGTTGGAAAAGTGTCACGTTCGATTAGTGATGCCTGCCACAAGCAAATGAGTAGGCAATTGCAGTAGGTACTCTCAGAGAACTTTGATATCTAAGATATCGCTAGATTGCCTGGGCAAGTTTTTAAAAACACTGATGCCTGGATCCCACCTCCAGCGATTCTGATTTAGTCTGAGGAGGGAACCTGGCATCTGTGTTTTATTAAAGCATCCCAAGTGACTATATTATTGCCGCAAAGGTAAAGAACCACAGTAATATTCAGATAAATCGACATGCTGCTTCCCAGTTGTCCCAGGAAATGTTTTCAGGCATACTTTAAAAGAACGAAATAAATCCTCCAAAACCCAAATATTTTATTTATAATTCCTTTCTCAGTCTCATAAAAATGTCTTTTCAAACATGAACAGCAGAACACTTTTGTTTGTTTTGTCTTTTCTTGAAACTTCAATACAATGTGGACTTTGAATAGGCTAGTCATGGCCAAATCTTCAGTTGCCTTGTATGAATAGACTTAAATTACTGATTTCTATTCACATATTCTTCAAGTAATTACATTTTGATATGCATCTCTGAAAGACAATGGTCTTTACCTATTGAAAACATTGCTTGAATGTATATACTTGCAATTTGTAAGGCAAAAAAATAACTTGTGTGATGTGAGTCAATGTAATTGTTTGTTACAAGATCATTTAGCAAGAGCATGACTGCTGGCTAAAGTATGTTACAGACTTGCATGCCATCTTGTGGAGGATGGTGCAAGTGATGTAATTACAAAGTAAATACTCCAAAAAAATAGTTATTAAAAATATGACTGTGGTTTTCTCCAAACATCCGCCTTTCGTGTGGAGAATTAAAGATTTTTTTTTTCTAGGTAATTAAAGCTTTTCTTAAAATCACTTTTTCCCCCAATTATATACTATTCTAAGCAAAATTGTTCTTTAGCTTGAATAACTCAGATAATTATCTCAATTCTCAAATTCATTTAGCTAGTATATGCCAAAACGATATATTTCATCACATACCAGAACTTGACAAGAATGTCATATTGCAGGATTTAACCCTTTCCCCCCTTTCTCTTGGTGTTACAAAGAGGTGAAATTTTAAGGTGAGGTTAAGGTAGAAGACCAGGCCATTGGAGCAACTCAGAAATAAATCTTTTGGATACATACCCAGAAGTGAGATTGCCAAATAATGTGTAGTTTACTTTAAATTTTGTGAGGAACCTCCATACTGTGTTACATAGTGGCTGCACCACTGTGCATCCCCATCAACAGCGTACAAGCTTTCCAGTTTCTCCACATCCTTGCCAGTACTTGCTGTCTTTGTTTTTGTTTGTTTGGTTGTTGTTGTTTTTTATAACAGCCATACTGACCCTTATAAGATAACTCGTTGTGTTTTTGATTTGCATTTCCCTGATGATTAGTGACATTGAGCTTTTTTTTTTTTTAATTTATTTTTGGCTGCGTTGGGTCTTCGTTGCTGCACACAGGCTTTCTCTAGTTGTGGCGAGTGAGGGCTACTCTTCTTTGCGGTATGCAGGCTTCTCATTGAGGTGGCTTCTCCTGTTGCAGAGCACGGGCTCTAGGGCGTGCGGGCTTCAGTAGTTGTGGCGCACAGGCTCAGTAGTTGTGGCGCACGGGCTTAGTTGCTCCGCACCATGTGGGATCTTCCTGGACCAGGGCTCGAACCCGTGTCCCCTGCATTGGCAGGCAGATTCTTAACTACTGCGCCACGAGGGAAGTCCTTGAGCATTTTTTATATACTTTTGGCCATTGTATATCTTTGGAAAAATGTCTGTTCAAGTCCTTAGCCCATTTTTAAATTGGGTCATTAGGGGGTTTTTTGCTATTGAGTTGTAGGAATGCCCCCCACACACAAATGAAACTTAAAAAATTGAAAGTGTAGATGCTATCCAAAGGAAACATGGGCCTTTTCTCTAAAATGATTATACTTAAAAACAGGCCATTAAAACCAGAATTGCCACCCCAACTTATAAAGCAAAATTTACATATTCTTGTTTCTAACTCAATAGACTGATCTTTTTCTCCCTTTAATGTTTGTTTTTACAGCTGAGTTATAACATAGGAGTATATAATTAAAATCCTCAGGTCCGTAATTATAAGCTCTACTGCAGTATAACTGTTGAGTCTTTTGATGATTCCGTCACTAATTATGCCTCTTAGAAGATCCAAATATCACTTTACCATAAAAATCTGATCATCGTCAGCTTTCAGTCAGTATACTTGACTGAACGGAAAATATTATTTATTTCCATATAAAATCTGTGGGCTGCAATGATTCATTGTACGTATTTTATCAAAGAGGGAAAAATAATAAAACCATAGAAACAGATTTCTTTTTGTCATTAAATGGTATATCTTTTATCTTTAAAGGGCTACCATGAAACGTCCAGAAATTATTCTTTATTGGAATTAAAAAAAAAAAATCTTTCCAGCAAGTTATTAGTATGCTGGTTTAGTTAGCTGATTATTTCCTTATCCTATTACATAATGCCCAAAAGAAAGTAAAAGTTTATTAATGAAATGACAATATATATCCAAGATCTATATTCTAAGGTTTGTCACTAAATTTGGAATACCTTGTATGAGATATTTTACCTTGAAGTAGAGTGATTAAATCTTATTTCATGAAAATAGTGCCATTTTATCTAACTTTCATCCTTCTCACCCTCAACCCTACTCTCATCTCTCCCACTGTCCGGCCATTTCTTGTCCTCAAAGCCAGGGCTTATTTTTACAAGCTGCTAATTAACTGTTTTGATAGACACAGTAAGGCACAACACAGTACTCTGAAAACTAACTTTGAGGGAATAAGTTTATTTCACCATGAAGAAAGGAAAAGACAGAATACATGTTGAGCAAGATACCTCTCTCCTTGCTACTTCTTGTTCATGACAGTCAGAGGCATATATACTGCCCCAGGAAGTAGGATTCTTAAAGCAAAATTGAATTGAGACAATGTACATAGATTTCTAAAACTGCCTCTCTATGTAATAGATAATAGAAAAAGCCACATGCAACCCCCTTACCACCACTACTCCCACCACCATGGAACCGGGAAGGTTAAGAGGGTCACATGGAGGGAGGGGTTGGTAATATGGATGAGGTGAGACATGGAGAGTTGGGGTACAGTAGAGACCCCGGGAAGCATTGGAAAGACCTCTGTGGGGAGGAGTAGGGTCAGCTTCAAGTCACCCAGGGATTTCAGTACTATGGGGTGGGAAAGAAGGGGGATCTTCTATCTGCGGCCATTTTTAAATCATCCCTAGATGGACCCCAGATATTGCTGACTTGCCCTTTCTGGAAATTCCCTAGCTGCCTACTCCCCACTTTCTGTTTGAAATTAATATAGCTACTCCAGCTTTCCAGGAATTGCTGTTAACATGGTATTTCTTTTTCTACCCCTTTACTTTGAGCCTATTGGTGTTTTTTTTTTTTAATTTTATTTATTTATTTATTTATTTTTGGCTGTGTTGGGTCTTCGTTTCTGTGCGAGGGCTTTCTCTAGTTGCGGCGAGCGGGGGCCACTCTTCATCGCGGTGCGCGGGCCTCTCACTATCGCGGCCTCTCTTGTTGTGGAGCACAGGCTCCAGACGCACAGGCTCAGCAATTGTGGCTCACGGGCCCAGTTGCTCCGCGGCATGTGGGATCTTCCCAGACCAGGGCTCGAACCCATGTCCCCTGCATTGGCAGGCGGATTCTCAACCACTGCGCCACCAGGGAAGCCCCCTATTGGTGTTTTTATATTTAAAGTATGTTTCTTACAGACATTATATAGTTGGGCCTTGTTTTTGTTTTTGTTTTTGTCTTCATCCACTCTGACAATCTCTGTCTTTGAATTGATGCATCTGGACCATTTGTATTAGTTGAATTCATATCTACCACATTTGTAACTGTTTTCTATTCATTGCAATTGTCCTTTGTTTTTTCCCTCTTTGTTTTAACTGAACATTTTATATGATTCCATTTTGTCTTCTTTATTAGCATATCAGTTTCACTTCTTAATTTTTTTGTTATTGCCTCAATTTCTAATGTACATTTTTAACTAACCTAAACGTAGCTTCACATAACACTATATTGCTTTCTAAAGACTGCAACAATAACAGTATAGGTAGCTTATACCAGGGTATTCCCAATTCCTCTCTCCTGCTGCTTGTGATACTGCTGACTTTCATTTCACTTAACAATATGCTATAATCTTCTACTACATTGTTACTATTAGATAAAATTATCTTTTAGTGAACTAAAAATAGAAAATTATTTTACCTTTATTTCTTTCTTCTCTCATGCTTTTCCTTTCTTTATGTAGATCCAAGTTTTTCACCTATATTATTTTCCTTCTTACTGATGAACTTCCTTTGACATTTCTTGCAGGTCAAGTATGCTGGTAATCAATTTCCTCAGTTTGTGTTTGGCTGAAAAACTCTTTATTCCTCCTTAGCTTTTGAAGGACACTTTCACTGGATATAGACTTCTTGTTGATTTTTTTTTTCCTTTGAGCATTTAAAATATTTCACTCCACTCTCTTTTTGTTTGCACAGTTTCTAACAAGAAGTCTGTTATATTTCTTATCTTTGTTCCTCTACAGGTATGGTGTTCATTTTCCTGTGGCTTCTATCAAGAATTTCTCTTTGTCTTTGGGTTTCTGAACTTTGAATATGATTTGCCTAAGGGCATGTGTGTATGTGTGTGTATCCAGATGAGATAAGGTTCAGGAAAATTCTTTTCTCCAAGAGAGTAGGCTTTGTTAGGAGAAAGCTCTGGGTTTATTTCACAATGATTCTTTTCTCTCTCTCGCTCGCCCCAAGACACAGGTGATACTTTTGAATCTTCACTGTGAAAACCTCATTGATGGAGTTCCTGGTGGTAAAAACCATGAAAGTGTGGAGTCCGCCTAAGACTGTGGCACCCAGCACTTTGTCTCATGGTAGTCCACCTTCAGCCTCCAGCAATTCATCAGAATTACCATGATAAGTCTTTATACCTGCTTATGGCTCTAGCAGTTTCTGCTCCAAGTAAGCAGAAATTGGCTGTGACTCTCGTGATTCACCAGTCTATCCAAATTTTGGAGTGCTGGTTTCTCCTGATGGGTCCAAGAAAAGTCTTTGATTTTCAGCTTGCTCAGGATAAGAGGTCTTACTTTTTCTATCTCTAAGAACAATCCATGAGCCAGAGTTTCAGGGATCTTTGAACATGTACAGTAGCAATGGTGGTACAGCATGAAAAAATCTTAGTCCTGGAACATAGTGAGTCTAGATATATAAAAATCCACTCGTGTTACATTAATTATTGTGGACCAGGTCTTCATCTAGAATTTCATCTTTCATCATTATAACAACCCCAGAGATATGTCATGTTTTATCAATCTTACAGCAGCATCTAGTATAATCTTTCTACCCTGTAGGATGCTCGATAGGTATTACATGAAAAGTTAACAGGTGTTACATTTCATTTAAAAAGTGCTATGGACTAATAATTACAACAAATCAGATTAAACAAACATCTCTCTACTAGAGAACTCCTCAGGGAATTTAATATGCTGGGTATTGCGAATTCAGAGATAAGTAGACATCATTTCCCTAAATCATTTGATCATAGGATGTTTTATTTTTCTCTTGGAGCATCTGGTGGGACTTGTGTTTGGTGGAATACACTTTGGTGTGGTTTTGGTAGTATGAGAAGAAACACACTGGCTTTAGAGCAAAAGGAACATGGGTTTGAATTTCAACTACACTAATTATTTTTTAGGCAAATTGCTTAATCCTGTTAGCCTGATGGTGCTCATCTATAAATTAAAGGCATAATACATTAGCTTATTGATCCATTACTTAATATCATAATAGACAGTAGTATCTGCTTCAGGGATTAACATAGGGATTCAGTGATATAAGGTATAGGCTTGTCACCTGATAAACACTTAACAGTTATTAATGTCATTATTATTACCATCATACACCAGACTCCAAAAGAGTGGTAAGCTCTTTCCCAGATTAGAACCAGTTTTTCTCTGAATCAATGTGAAGTCAAATGCAAATGAAAGTTGTTGCCCAGTCATGAATACTTGAATAACACATCTGGTCTGATCTCCTGTGTTAGAAGGATGTGTGTAGGAGTGGATCTAAGTGTAAGTTTCCACGGCCTATATCAACACTGAAATGTCATTCCGTGTTTGGTAAAATTCACAAAGAACATTGCATGAGACTTCCAAATACGGCCCAGCAACCAATTCTCTTCTGAGAAAAGTATAGGGTCAGGGCCAAAAGCATTTAATCTCTATGACCAAGCGTTTGGGAGTCTTTCATTTGAAATGAATTACTTGCATTAATTGGCTAGTAAGTCACTGTGATTGCATATTAAAGTCACAGCTAAGCCCTATTGGACTGTGATGTGTTTTCCACACTAAAATGTCAACATGGTGGGTGACCTGCCATGCAGAACACCAGGGAAGCAATTGCAATATGGTATCTGGTGCCCATGTGGCTGGAGTTGCTCAGTGCTGGACTCAACACTATAATCTTGAATAGGTTGGTTTGGAGCAATATACATGATTAGGTGGCTTAATTGCATGTTGTAAAGGAAGCTGTGACCTTTCCAGTCCCATCCTGGATGTGGTATTGTGCTCTTGGGAGGAGGATAAGACAAATGTGTGGGGGGGAACTTGACAACAGCAGTGTTCATTCGTGTAATTACTTGAGTGTATTCAATACCTTAAAAAAAAATACGGACAATGCCTCAGATATTAGTGGTCATCTGTTGTTTAAAGAAAATTTTGTAAAAGTCAAGTTGCCTTGGATAAGGGACCCAGTAACATTACCAGTAAATTGTAAATGTTGAAAGTACAGCATCAGCATGAACAATTCTCTAATTTTTCACTAATTTAGAAAAGTCGTACAACATTAAAAATTTAAGGCCATGATATTCTTTTTTTTTTTTTTACTTTTTTGTTTGTTTGTTTTGTTTATTTATTTATTTATGGCTGTGTTGGGTCTTCGTTTCTGTGCGAGGGCTTTCTCTATTTGCGGCAAGCGGGGGCCACTCTTCATCGTGGTGCGCTGGCCTCTCAGTATCGTGGCCCCTCCCGTTGTGGAGCACAGGCTCCAGACGCGCAGGCTCAGCAGCCGTGGCTCACGGGCCCAGCCGCTCCGCGGCATGTGGGATCTTCCCAGACCAGGGCTCGAACCTGCGTCCCCTGCACCGGCAGGCAGACTCTCAACCACTGCGCCACCAGAGAAGCCCAAGGCCATGATATTCTTGTCTATCAATCCATTAGCTAAAAATGTTACAGCCTAATAATGTCATAACGATTCCATATGACATCAAAAATTAAGACAGTAATATAAATCCTGTCATTTGCAAGATATTTTACAGTTGCAAAACTACTTTTAAGTCCATTATAACATAAGAGAAAGCGATATGAGAGAAGACAAAGCAGATATCATTTTCCCAATTTTACTGCTGAAGCAGAGAAGCCGGCACGTAAAAGACTTAGAGCAGTAAAGTTGGGACTTAAATCCAAGCCTCTTGGCACAAAATCCACAGTTTCATCCCCCTCTCATGGTATCTATACCTAGAGGACACCTATTCTAAATAGGTGCATTCTTGGGGCATTATTAAGCCTGAGGTCCAGACCTACTGCTTTGAAATACAAGTTAATTCTGCCAGGAAGTTGTACTGTTTCGCAACAGTATGTGTAGCCAAAATCCCCAAGAATGAAATGAAATGCTTGGCATCTTTTGACAAAAGTTACCTAAGGATTAGGCTGGGCCTGCCTGCACACAGTGAAATGCACCAGAAGGGAAGAAATTACTCAGACAACCCAGCCTTCTTTCATTTTCACCTGAAATGTCCTCATAATTGAGGCAAAAGTTATGTTTGGAACCTGAATTGTGGGCATAATTGATCTGGTTATCTCCATGGCTCTCTTTGTGAACACAGACACACATAAAACCACCAGGCACTGATAGTCCCTGCCCCAAACCATAAATTACCTCGAAAACAGCATCCTCTGGATCCTTGGCCGCTGCTCTGTAAATGACTGTGCCAGGGCCAGCGTCTTCTAGGATATCAATCTCGGTAACTGCCAGAAAATGTAAAATAGACGTCCTTGAATGAGTCTCACCATCATAAGCCCAGAAACTCTTCATTCAATCCTGGATCTTAGATAAAACTTAATGCATTGTGCTTGCTCTGTACAGATGTTTTTATAGGGTGATTCTCATTAATCATAATCATAATAATAATAGACATCATTTATCAAGCATCTGTCATGTATCAGGTATAGGGCAAAGAGGTATATAAATTTAAATAATAACAATATTGAACATTTCCTGAGTGCTTATAACTGCTAAGCACTGAAACCCATTGGTGACTATTATTTCCATTTTACTGAGCATTAGAAAGAGTAAGTAACTCAAGGTTACACAGCTAATACGTTATTGGGTGCTATTATTGTCTGATTATTAATGTCTGTCCTTTCCTTAAGTTTGCCTTCCTTCTATCCATTTTTAAAACATTGGGGACCATAAACTTGCATATTTACTAGTCAAACCACTCTTCAGGGATCAGGAACACTGGGGCAGAGGGAGACCCCTTAGTGCTGGAGGAGAGGACCCAACCCCGGAGAAGCTGCTGCACCATTTTGCCGAGGGGACAGGATTTGTGGAGCAAACGCATCCACAGCCTGCTTGGACTCTAGTCAGGACACTGGCTGGGCCAGCCCATCAGCAAAGGTGCATGGCGTGTCCGCCAGCAACCTGGCACCAGGCTCGCCGATTTAGAAGTCAGAAGAGCATGTGTTCACCTTGGATCTGCCCTTGAGGAGTTTATCCTCTGCTTGGAAAAGGGAATGGAAGAAAACGAACACGTATTCAGCACCTCCTGTGTGCCTGGCACTAGGGTTGCCCTGTGAACACACTCTGTCAGGTGACTTTCATCAAGAAGGGACTAATATCTCAGTTTAACTACTGGGGATGCTGAGGCTCAGGCAGGATGAGTAACTGTCCCTAGTCAGTGACCATCCCAACATCTAAGCCTCAAATGCTTACGCTTTTAATAAAGAACATGGATCATCCACGTGTAGGTGTTAAATATTTGACTACCTAGAAAAAGGCAGAGTTGAGAATAAATGAGATGAGAGTGAGAAAAAGAGATTCATATGTGGTGAAAATCAAATAAAAAGGGATGGGGAGAGAGAGAGAGAGAGAGAGAGAGAGCACAAAAAGGACTTGATCCCTGCCTTCATGAAGCATCTAACTCAATAACATAGACATGCTGTTCGTTTAATCATCACACAAATAAAGGAATAATTTTAGTACATGATAAACAGATAAATGAATAATTCTTAACAGTGAGCAAGTTACTTCACCTTTCTAAGCCTGGTGACTCATCTATACAATGGAATGCAAATAGAACATACCTCCAGTGCTCTCAGCATTAAATAAACTAATCCATCTGATGCTCTTAGCATAGTGCCTGCTACATAGTGCCCGGTAAGTGGCAGTCATGTATCATTACTTTTGTTATCATTATTCTCCTCATCACTCTTATAACCATGACACTATGAGAGGACACAGGGCATGATGTCGACATACATATGTCCACAGGGTCCTTCCTTCCCCAAGACAAGAGCTCTGTACCTTGGTCTCTTTGAGCAAGGGATCCGATGAAGATGGGTGTCTCATTCACAACTGCAATCTGGATTAAAATGGTCTGTGAGGCTGTTGCCCCTTGATCGTCTTTGGCATAAATTATCAGGAAGTAGAGAGACACCATCTCAAAGTCCAGCTTGGGTACTCCAGTGGTGAATAACGAAAAATTTTTTTAAATGCAGAATAATGGAATGAATGACTGGCTTCCTAAAGATGTAGACAGAATATTTTAGATCTATAATTCCCACTATGAATCAGCACTTTAAAAAAAAAGAAATAAAAACCTTGTATTTAAAAAGTGGAAGCAGGGACTTCCCTGGTGGTCCAGTGGTGAAGACTCTGTGCTCCCAATGCAGGGGGCCTGGGTTCAATCCCTGGTCAGGGAACTAGATCCCGCATGTCTGCATGCTGCAACTAAAGATCCTCCATGCCGCAGCTAAGACACAGCGCAGCCAAATAAATAAATATTAAAAATAAATTAAAATAAAAATAAAAAATGGAAGCAAGGGGATCTGATTTCTTAAAAACCTCCATGAACAGAGAATTCACGCATGTTGTATCAAATGGTTTCCCCTTCATCCAGCCCACTTTTCCATGTTATTCTTCCAAATGACAAAGCTGATCACATCCCTTCACCTACTCTAATTTGTCACAGTTTATCCTAAGCACTCTACAAATAGCTCATTCTATCCTTGCTATGGGTACTATTATTGGGTGCATTTTACAGATGCAGAAATTGAGGCTTGTAGAAGTTAAGCAACTCAGCCAAGTTTTCGCAGACAGAAATACAATCGCGCTGGACTCCATCTGACGTCTCACTTATGCTCTGGCTCTTCATCATTAGCCTAAACTGCCTAGCACCTCAAAAACGGATAGAAAGGGAGCGTAAGAGTCCTTTTCCTCCCCCATTCAGTCACCCCAAATCTCTTACTCTATGTTTTCCATGATTGTTTCACACTAGTTTTCAGGGTTTTTTTAATAAATTTATTTATTATTTTTTTATTTTTGGATGCGTTGGGTCTTCGTTGTTGCACGTGGGCTTTCTCTAGCTGCAGCCAGCGGGGGCTACTCTTCGTTGCGGTGCGCGGCCTTCTCATTGCGGTGGCTTCTCTTGTTGCAGAGCACGGGTTCTAGGCACGAGGGCTTCAGTAGTTGTGGCACACAGGCTCAGTAGTTGTGGTTCACGGGCTTAGTTGCTCCACGGCATGTGGGATCTTCCCGGACCAGGGCTTGAACCCGTGTCCCCTGCATTGGCAGGAGGATTCTTAACCACTGCACCACCCGGGAAATCCCTCACACTGGTTTTTGAACTGCTCTCTTCAGGGATCCCCTGAGGTTGAACGACAAGAGAACTGGGTTCAAGTCCACGTCCACTATGAAATGGCTCCAAGACTTTGGCCATGACCCTTCAGGTCTCTAATTTGGATTTCTTCACCCTCACATGAAAGCCTTGTATGTTCTGTTGCTAATGTCCTTTCCATGTCTGGTCTGATATGGGTGGGTTGGGAAATTCTTGTTTCTAAAGCTTTTCTCACTGGTAAAGTTACAAAAAATAAAGATTTTATTGAGTAGCAAAACCCACTGAAAGTTTGGCCACTTGTCTTTGGATGTTCTATGTCAAACCCATTGTCCATAATGATGATGGATCCTAAGGCAATACTAATAGCTTACGTGTACTGAGCACTTACTATGTACCAACTGCAAATGTTTAATTTGACTCATTTAACCCTGAAAAAAAAGAAAAGACCCAGTGTTATTGGTACTATTAGTATGCCCAGTTTACAAATGAAGTAACTGAGGCTTAGAGAGGTCACCAAGCAAAGAACAGAGGCAAGATGTGAATTCAGGCTTTCTGCACCAAAGTCCATGCCCTTAACCACGCTGTTCTACTTCCAATGTGTCTGCCTTCTCAGTAAGAGAATCACCAACCCTGAGAAGAGAGGATCATCACGCCATCCTGCCAGCCTCATGCTAACAAGGGCTAACATTTATTGAGCACTTTCTATGTGCCAGGCATTGCTCTCAGCTTTTGACATCATTTAAACATCAAAACAAACTCACAAGGAAGATAACATTATTACTCCCATTTCACAGAAGAGGCAACTGAAGTTTGGACTATATAATACAGCTAGGAAAGTCACACTGCTGGAAGAGGCAGTACTTGGACCTGACCCCTGTCAGTCTATCCCAGGGCTCTTGCACTGACCCACACCACCTCTGGCAGTTACCCCTGAGTGTTTTCCTCCCACTACCATGAGAAGTCAGTAATATATTCATATTTGACAGCACTCCTCTACCAAACACTTATCACAGGCTGGACATTTCATCTCTTAGAGTCTCACAATTATCCCATGGAGCAAATGCTGTCAGCGACCTCATTCTACCAATGAGGAAACTGAGACCCAGAAATTAGATGACCGAAGTAACACAGCTAGGAAGTGACAGAGCTAATATTTAAAGCCAGATTTTAAAAGTCTTCCTGACTCTACAACCCGTTTTCTTTTTCTCAAACTCTGATGCTTCCTGATAAGTTAATTTAATACTTTAGCCTGATTTGAAGATACATAGGATTTTCAAGCTGCAGTTGAGCACAGTCTTGTTCTCAAGGACTCTTGCCCAAGAAACACAGCCCTAAACTCAGGACGGCCCAATGGTGTGGTTCCTTCTGCTTTGGGAGCCCACGGGGGCAGCAGCTGTGTCCTTCTTACTCCCTAGCTCCTTCCACAGTATCAGGCTTTTCAACAAATACTTGCTAAATTTTTAAAAATGCAAATGCTATTCGTTACACTTTACAATGGAAGAAGGCAGGAAGATGGTTTAAGTCTTCCTCTGGTTGATTACTCCTCTCCAAGGAACCGAAGGTGCACACCCAAAGGGTAACTTGAATTCCTTTTGCCGTACTGCCTGTGCAACCCCATTTAGATTACCCAATGACAGGTAACAATTTGAAGATTACATAACCTGAGCGTACCTTGTCTCATTTCATTGATGTATCTATATAATCAGGTCACTTCAAGCTTTGTTATTGTTTCTTCAGGAGACTAGTTTGGCTTTGGATTTTTTTTTTTCTTTCTTTCTTTTTTTCTTTTCTTTTTTTTGGGGGGTTTGATTGCCTGCCCAGTCACCCCTCCCAAGTCTTTTGCAAACCAAACAAGCATATATCCTGCAAGGAAGGAAGTTCAACAAAGGATAATGATATGCTAAACCTCACATAAAACAGTATATCCCCTTTTATAGAGTGATGTTGTAAAAACATATTAACTCATTTAGTTGTGCCTTTATCTGTAGATTTATTTCCATGCTATGAAACTGTTTCATGATTGAAATGTTTCTAAAGCTATCTAGAGCTGGTGTATGACATAATTATGGTAATGTGACAATCTTTCTTATAGTTTTTTATTCTCTGTAATTTAACTACACTAGCACTGAATATTGAAGTATAAATATATTTATGATAGTAACATGTACGGTGTTAATTGCTCCTTATGGCCAAGCACTAAATGGCATTTTGCATACATTATCTCATGGGATCTTCTTACCAATCCCTGAGTGAGGTGGTATTATTATTATTAATCTCTTTATACAGAAAAGAAAACCAAAGTGCAGAAAAGTAATTTTCCCAAGGTCACATTGCTACTAACTGGAAGGGCTGTGATTCAAACCTATGTTTCTTGGACCACAAAACCTATGCTTAGAACAACTATGATTCACTTTTTCACCAAAAACAAAACAAAACAGTAAGCAAACTACTGAACAATCTTTGCGTCTTTTGAGGTTTAGACTTATAACAAAAATCAAACTAAGAACAAGCATTAGATAGCATTTTGCACCTAACTGAGGTTGGAAGCAAATGTAAAGTCTGACAATACCAAGGTTTGGCAAGGATATTCAGTTAGCCACCTAGTGGCCACCTATCTGGATGAGACCAGTGTAGTCACAAGGGTCCTTAAAAGTGGAAGAAGGAGGCAGAAAAAGAGAATCAGAAGGAGGTATGATGAATGTCAGAAAGATGCAAAGTTGCTGGCTTTAACATGGAGGAAGGGAGTGGCTAGCCAAGGAAGGGGGTGGCCTCTAGACACTGGAAAAGGTAAGGAAATGGGTACAGCCCTAGAGATTCCAGAAGAAAATGTAGCTGTGCCAATACTTTGATGTTAGCCCATTGAGACCTGTGTCAGACTGCTAACTGCAGAACTGTGAGGTCATAAATCTATGCTGTCTTAAGGCACCACCAAGTTTGTGGTAATCTGTTACAGCAGCAAAAGAAAACTAATACAGGGGCCATTTAGATTATGTTAGAAAATATTGGTGCGCACATTTTACATGATTGAGCAACTCGGAGCGGAGGTGACAATGTGCTAAAGCTGAAATCAGGTAACACCACGTTTTTTCTCAAAATCCTATAATAGCTTTTCATCTCGCAGAGAGTGAAAGCCAAGTTCATATGCTGGCCTCCAAGCCCCACACGATAGATGTCTCCATTTATTTATCTGGCCTCATATTCCTCTACGGTTGCCTTCACTCCCTTCTGCTCAAGCCACACAAGCCTTTCTGTTCCTTAGACATATCAAACAGGTCCTGCCTCAGGGCCTTTGCCTTGACCATACTCCCTGTCCAAAAGCATCTTCCCTCAATGACACTAGAGTGTCAGTCCTGGACAGGGATTCCAGTTGCTTTGTCCAGCGCTGGATCCTCACTGCCCAGAACAAATATGTATTGACTAGCTCCTGTAACCAAGCAGGACCCCATGAGGCTTTCCCAGAATAGAGCCCCACCTGCCTTTTGTCTGTTGAAAAACTTTAGTCAAAGAATAAATTTAATCAGAGAAGTGAAAAAATGCAGAAAGAAAGGAACACAGTCAAGCAAGACAAAATAATAATACTTTGGCCATTAAACAAAGTCAAGGACCTTTAGTTCTTCCCCAAGGTCTATAGATAATATTCGGAGCCATGTCCTTTGAGCTGTTCTGCAGATACTGAAACCCCCCCCAGGTGGAAGAAGTTAATTGTATGCTGCCCTCAAGCACGTAGACCCCAGAGCAGCTGGAACCAGAAGGTTGATGATGCTGACTCCCAATTACCTCACCACCAACCAATCAGAAGAATGTCCACGAGCTGACCACGCCCTGCTCCCTGAACACTGTTAAAGACTCCTCACTAACCCCGTCCCGGGTGAGGCACAGTCTTATGGGCACTAGCCCGCTGTGGCCTCCTTTGCCTGGCAAAGCAATAAAGCTGTTCTCTTCTATTTCACCCAAAAGTCTGTCTCTGAGATTCAATTTGGCATCAGTGCACAGAGGCCGGGTTTTGGCATCACTCCTTAAAAACTATCGTCAAATTCATAGAGACAGATTGAACCCATCTCTTGGATTGGATGTAGCAATGACATTTTTTTGTTGTTGAGAGCTGTTGAATTCAGTCATTATCCCAAAGAACTAAAAAGAGTTGTTTCTGAATTCAATTCAGATTTCAAATTATTGAAATTTACCCCCCAAAATACAGAATTCTGATTTAGTTTACTTTTGCCCTTCAGTTACCTAATGTGCAGGTTGGATGAATAAAGCATGCACAGCTACAGGCTTTCTACTTAACTTCTGGGTTTGCTGTTGAAAATGCTGTTTTGGGACTTCCCTGGTGGCGCAGTGGTTAAGAATCCGCCTGCCAATGCAGGGGACATGGGTTCGAGCCCTGGTCCGGGAAGATCCCACACGCCGCGGAGCAGCTAAGCCCGTGTGCCACAACTACTGAGCCCACGAGCCACAACTACTGAAGCCCGTGCGCCTAGAGCCGTGCTCCGCAACAAGAGAAACCACTGCAATGAGAAACCCAAGCACTGCAACGAAGCGCTCACCGCAACTAGAGAAAGCCCGTGCGCAACAACAAAGACTCAAAAACAAATAAATAAATAAATAAATTTATTTTTTTAAATTAAAAAAATAAAAATGCTGTTTACCCTCATATCCTTCTCCTTAGCCCTTCGTATTTCGTTGTCTCTCTTCTATACAGCAGATTTTTCTCACCTATTGTATGAAGAAATTGTGATGTATATTTTCATGTAATTTGATTTTTGGAATTCTGTCACCTTATGTGGTGAGTTCTTCCAAAATATAATTTTTTTCCAATTAAAAAAAATTCATAGAGACAAATGTTATTAGGAGTTATTGTTTAATGGGCATAGAGTTTCAGTTTTGCAAGGTAAAATAAGTGCTGGAGACAGTGGTGGTGATGGTCGCACAACAGTGTGAACGGACTTCCTGCCACTGAGCTGTACACTTCAACATGGTAAATTTTATATGATGTCTAGTTTATCACAATTTAAAATTTTTTAATTTTATATTTAAAAAATTTTAATGATAGAAAAACCCTAATAGGGATTTCCCTGGCAGTTCAGTGGTTGAGTCTACGAGCTTCCACAGGGATTCCAGTTGTCTTGTTCAACGCTCGATCCTCACTGCCCAGAATAAATATGTATTGACGAGCTCCTGCAGCGGGGCATGGGTTTGATCCCTGGTTGAGGAATTAAGATCCTGCATGCCATGCTGCACGGCCAAAACAAAACAAAACAAAAACTCTAATTATTTTCCATTATTCTGAAGAGCCAGACCAAAATCTTTCAATTGTTCTGTAGGATCCAGCAGGTTTGGCCCTGCCTGTCTCTCCAGCTCATCAGATACATCCATCTCTTTGCTGCAGCCACCCTGACTATCTTGTAAATTTTCAAAGACATCAGACTCCTAACACCTCAGGGCTTTGGTACCTGCTGATTCATCTGCCTGGAGCAGACAGATCCTCACGCAAGTAACTCTTTTATCTTGTTGAGCTCTTTGGCCCAATGACCTTATCAGGCAGAACTACTGCATTAAAATCTGCATTTTAATAAGATCCCCAGGTAATTTGTGTGCACATGAAAGTCTGAGAAGCTAGCTCCAGATGACTGATGAGTGCAAACACAGCAAACAGAGTAATCCTTGTATCTCCCAACACTTTTCTAGAGTTTTCCTTCTTAGCTTCTAGTTAAGTTCAGACTGAAAAACTCAAAGCACCAGAGAAGGATCGGAATAAATCCTAGTGTCTGCTGCCACCTTGTGGTAGGAAGTTCAAACCCAGCCAGAATTTGCTCTTCTCTGGGAAATAAACTAGAAAATGTTAGAAGGGAGGGGTGGACTCAACTTTCTCAGCCACGTGTGTTGAGAGATCACTACAAAATACGAGATATAATAGCCCTTGGAAGTGTACTGTGAGAAGGCCAAATAAAAACGTGACAGAGAGAGTATTCATCAGCTCTACTTGAAAAATCTAACAAAAGCTGGGATCATTGGAATTCCTATTGCTTCTGGTTCTGCCCTCTTCGGAATTCAAACATGCACACCTGGCTGTGATAATCAATTGGTGTGTGATTATTTTATTACCAATCCAAATGGCAGTGGTTAGACAATCAGGTCACCTGTTCTGCATCTGCCTTGCCCAGAAGTTCACAACAGGAAAGGGAATTTCCCACCGCTCTGTCAAATGCGTCACTGGTGACCTCCGTGAAGTGGTAAACAGGGCTGGTCCAACAAATGATGTCTCTAACACCTTAAAGGGAATCAGGAAGCAATTCCAAAAATTTCCTAGTACTTTACCCCAAAGAGCCCAGAAGTTAAAAGCGCCTCAGTCACTCACTGCATGATTTTGTTTTGAAGTTTGTGAGCTCAAGAGCTGAAGAAATCCAAAACAGCTGCTACAGGTGAAGTTGATAGCAATGGACCATCCTCACCTATATACACCAGAACCCTTTAAGGTTGCTTACGGAAAAGCTGGCCAGTACCGGAGATTTCAGCAACCCAGAAAGAGAAATGGCTCATTCAAAAGGAAAGGGATTGAAAGGTAGGAAACTGGGACTCATTTCCTTCTCTCTTGAGTGAGATTCTTTGGATTTTGCATTGACCAATATTCACCGTGATGATTAGAAAAGGTAGCATCTCTTTTTAAGCATTGCGTTTAGAAATGAAGGCTCTGTATGGATTAGAGGAAGAGGAGACAGCATTTATACACTGGATCAGAGAACCTAGTGCCACAATGGAAGCTTCATTTTGTGATTAGAAAAGTCTTCATTGTAATGGGGAAAACCTTTCCTTTCTACCTGAATTTGAGTTTTAATGTTGCATATTATACTAAAATAAGCAGATAGTAAGTTAATATTTCAGTCTCACAATTTTAGACAGCAAATACTATTATTTTGAAAATTCAGTAGTGCATTTTTCAAGATGAGTCCATGAGCAATGCTCTTTCTGTTCCCTTTTCCAACAATTTTGGCTGCTGAGATACATACTAATTGTATTTCACCCATGTGCATGCTCTTATGTAACCTAAAAACTGTCTTATACTTAATTTTTCTTGCCAATGGCAAAACCATGAAGACAAGCATGAAATACTCCAAAAATAATACATTTTAATTTGGAAAGTTAGTGAGATGAATTATTTTCCAATTTTGAGGGCAGGGTGTTTTCTTTCTTACCAGGTTCATGAGCAATATCTTAGATAGGTAGAAATGAGGTGTTTTCATGAGACCTGAAGCATCAAAGATCAGACTTCTGAACTTCCACAGGCAAAATGAAATTTTGCAGAGATTTCCACTTTCAGTAAAAAACAGGGGTTAAAAGGAGAGGCAATACAACCAAATAAATTCACCACCAACCAAGATACTTAAAAGCTTAGGAAAGAAAGGATTCTTTTCATAACAACAATGGCAGCAGTTCTACTCCTAGGCTCTGGAGCAAAATTACATTTGTTAATTATGTTATAAATAGACTGGGAATAAGGGTGGAGGGATGGGAATGGGAGACGCATTCTAGAGATTCAGAAACTGCTTAGGGCAGGGCTTTTTATTTGAGGGGTTGCATGGATGGCCTTGGGGGTTCCTGAACCTCCTGAATTGTATTCCCATGTGTATGTGTATTTATGGTAGTAGAAACAGATGGCTTTATTAAAAGATTCTCAGAAGGGTCCATGGGAAATTAGTCTTAGCCCATAAATGACCTTTGGGCCAATTAGAATATAGCACCCCTTCCTTAGGACACTTGACTGCCCTCTGCTGGAAAGTTATTGTATTATAGTAACTATGCTCAACTATAATGAATGTGAATAATACCACCTCGTGAGTGTGTGTGTGTGTGTGTGTGTGTGTGTGTGTGTGTGTACAACTGACAGAACTCTACGTCCTTGGTCCCAAAAAGGAGGCTGCTAGCCTATGAGGACTCCCTTCTTTTGACCTCTTAGCTTGCACTCCCTTCTTGCCTTTTAAATTTTTTCCACACAGATCTGTTCCACATGGTAATAAAAGCTATCATTTATTGAATGTATTATCAGGTTTCAAGCACATAAATTATTTTCTTTTATTTGTACATTCCTGAGAACAACATACCTATTTTCAAATGAGAAAACTGAAGCTCATAGATGTTAAATAACATGGCCAAGATCACACAGTTAGGAAGTATGGTGCTGGTTTGAACCAAACCATTTAACTCCAGTGCTTGGGCTGAACTATTTAGTGGGCTGAACTACTTCTCTTGCATAATGACAGAGAAGCTGAATGATTTAGGTTCAGTTGAGAATAGTGTTTTTCTGGAGGTTGGTATTTTGCTACTGGTGGGACTTGACATAGTTTAAGTAGCATATGAAAAATGTTTTTAATAGTTATGAATTTATTTATATCCTCATTAGAAATATGTATTACATGTATTATAAATATAATGTAATATAATATAATATAAAACCTGGGATTTCACCCTGAGAAATGAAGATTTATGCTCACACAAAAACTTGTACACACATGTTTATAGTAGCTTTATTCATAATGGCCCCAAATTGGAAACTACCCAAATGTCTTCCAATGAGTGAATGGTTAGACAAAGTGTGGTATGTCCACATCATGGAATGTTACTCAGCAATAAAGAGGAATAGAATATTGATAAACACAACGAACTGAATGAATCTCTGGAGAATTATGCTGAATGAAAAAAGTAAACCCCAAAAGATTTTACAGTTGACTCTTGAACAAAGCAGGGGTTAGGGATGCCAGCCATCTGCACAGTCAAAAATCCATGTATAACCTAGAGTCAGCCCTCCATATCTGCAGTTCCTTGGTGTCTAAGGTTCCACATCCACAGACTCAACTGACCTTGGATCATGTAGTACTTACTATTGAAAAAAATTTGCATGTAAGTAGAACTGCACAGTTCAGACCCATGTTGTTCCAGGGTCAACCATATGCTGTATGATTCCATTTACAGTACCTTTTTGAAAGGACATAGATTATACACATGGAGGACAGCTTAGTGATTGCCAGGGTTTAAGGAAAAGGTAGGGGTGAGTGGGAAGTGGGTGTGGCTATAAAACACGAAGGATCCTAGTGGTGATGGAAATGTTCGGTATCTTGCCAGTATCAGTGTCAATATCCTGGTTGTGCCAATGTATTTTAGTTTCGCAGGAGTTTGCCATTGGGGGAAACTGGGTAAAGAGTACACAGAGAATCTCCCTGTATTATTTATTACAACTGCATGTGAAACTACAATTATCTCGAAATAAAAAGGTTAATTTTTTTAAATCCCTGGGATTTTATGGATATTGTTGCTTTGGATGAAACTAACAAAAAACCAGTTAATTGAGGAAGAATATTAGGTAAATCAGGGTATCATGGAATGGATGATATTTACCTAGCACAGAGGATAACAACACAGACTTTGGGGTCAGATTGTCTGGGCATAAGTTATTTAATCTTATTTAATCTTTCCAACTTTTAATTTCCTCATTTGTAAAATGGAGAAGACAGTAGGAGGATTAAATTGTGTAATACATATGAAAGAACTTAGATGAGTGTTTAGCACATAGAAGTCTATTAAGAAGTGTTACCTGTTTACTAAAATATGCAAAAATTACTAAAATATGCAAAAATGATGAAGATGCTATATGACTATTTAGAATTTTGGAAATAATGCATTTAGAATTATTCTCTCTAAATGAGTATTCTATGTAAATGCAGCGTTTATAGGACCTTGGAGACTATATTCTTTATTGACTACCCTAGCAGACTCTTTCTTCTCTCATCACTGTAGCCTGGGAACCACTAAATCCAGCAAAAACTATCTCAAACCATTACTGAAATAAGATCTCCAATTTGCCAATATGAGGTAATATAATTTAACAATCACAAACCGAGATTAAAATCTGCATTCTATGCTTGGTCAATTAAGTTAATCTCTCTATGTCTCAGTTTACTCATTAGTAAAATGAAGATAATAATATAACCTACCTGCTATGAGGATTAAATGAGATAGTGGCCAGAATGCACTTCTAGAGTTTGGCAACAAAACGCCAAGTAGTTGCTTTGGCTTTATTCTTCTGTGATTTGGGTCTTCAAATTTATTTTTTGGAACTGTATAATTTTTTCACATTTGCAGTGGATTTTAATGATTTAAATGATACCTTTTTTTTAACTTTTCAATTTCCTTGATACAAATTATTTTTCTTTTGTTCAGATGGCATAGAGCTGTGTCTACCAACTTAGTAAAACAAAATGTATTGGTCCCCAAAGAGGAATCATCCAATGAGAGTGACATGGAATTTCATGAAAGCCAGCAAAATCAGAAAAGAGATTTGGTCAAGAAAGTGAAGACTTCTTTGGGGAGGATGCTGTCACACAAGTACAGAAGCAAGCCAGCAAGTGTCAGCGGAGAGGGCTCCACTAATCCTAAGGTAACCCTCCTTTCAAATACGTAGAGCCCTCTCCTAGAATTGTCAAGGAGCTTCCATCGCCCAAGTTATTTACCGAACCAAGAATGAGAAAGCTCTCACAGAATGGTAATCGAAGGCAACATATGGTTAAGTGTCAAGGCCAAGAGGAAAAATGAAATTAGGATGGCTTTTCTTGCTACCCCAAGTATGGCATCTCCTGGGAGCTGGTCTGAAATGCTGAAGCTCAGGCCCCACCCAGGTCTACTGAGTCAGAATCTGCATTTTAGAAAGACCCCCACGTGACTCGTATGTACATGCATTTTGAAAAGCTCTGAATTAGATCACCTTTGAGGTCCCTCCCAGTCCAATTAATCAGTGGTTCTCATGAGTCTAAAGCTACTTTTCATTTAAATACAGATGCATACATAGGCATATGTATGTGTATATGCATATACACATACACATACACATATATTAGAAAATCAAACCAAAGTGGGATTTTGTTTTGTTTTGTTTCTGGAGAAAGGAGTGAGGCAGACTTTCAAATGGCTACTTCTAACAGAAGAGGGTGTGGTGAGAATTCTATTTTTAAAATCTATGATTGGTAAGTCAGAAAGGAAGTTTTATTTTGTTGTATCTACTTCCCATGTACCTTGTGAAGAATCAATGTTTGAACGGTTAACTTTGTCTTTTTTGCAACATGGTGATGCTGTTTTGGGGGGGCCCTAATGAGTGATGACTAACGATATTACTACTATTTGCATTCTCCTCTGTAGCTTTTTAAAATTAATAGACCTTATTTTTTAGAGCAGTTTTAGGTTTACTGGAAAACTGAGCAGAAAATACAGAAAGTTAGTTCCCATATACCTCTCTCTCCTTACCCTACCCTCATAGTTTCCTCTGTTATTAACATCTTGCCTTAGCATGGTACATTTGTTACAATTGATGAGCCAATATTAATATATTATTATTAAGTATAGTCTATAGTTTACATTAGGGTTCACTCTTTGCCCTGCCCACTTCTATGGGTTTGAAAAACCCACCATGTAATGTGTCTCTCATTATAATATCATACAGAAGAGCTTCACTGCCATGAATGTCCTTTGTAGGTTTCTAATGCCCTTTATAGCACAGCATCCAGAAACATATAAAGTCCTTATGTATATGTAGGAAATTCAAACATACCTTCAAATTTCACATGGTTATAAGGCTGCAAGCCTAGTGGATACTTTTTCCAGAAAAAAAACCCCAAAAAACAAAAATGATGGCTTCCAGCTGACTGACTGCCCTTTCAAACGAAGTCTCTCTTCTGGAAAAAGCAGTCACTATTACAAGGATCCAAGCATCTAGCAATTACCTGGTATGGATTGACCTGCCTATTTCTGTTAAAAACAGCAAAGAGGACATGCTTATATACTGATGGGGGTGGAGTTGGAGAGTCCAGCAGAAAACAGAGGACCAAAATCTTCCCCCTCATCCCATGCACTGGCTTATTTTCAACTTAGTTGGAATAACATCTCTACACTAAGATTTTTCCAAGAAACTTGCCCATCCTTCAGGCTTCCACTCAAACATTCTGACCCTCAGCTGTGACCAAAAGACAGTTGCTCATCCCTGTTGACCCTCATTACACTTTTTAAACAAAAATTTAGTAAATAATTATTATATGCCAGCCACACTATTAGGGATAGAGTAGCAGATAGAACACACATGGTCCCTACCCTCCTGGAGTTATAGCACAGAGGGACATTCCAGCATTATGCAGATAATTACCTCTGATGCAAAGGAGAAGTAGAAGTCACTATGGGTACACATCATGGATGCTAATTTAGGGGAGGGGGCTCAGGAAAGGCCTCTCTGAGGAAGGAACGACTCAGATGAGATCTGAGGGACAGCTAGAGTTAGATAAGGAAAGAGTGGTGAGAACAGTTTCCCAGGAAGAGGGGAGAGCACTTTCAAGTTCCAACATCAAGAGAGCACTGGGTGTAATTAAGAAATTAAAGTAATCCAGCCAGGGAGAGGCTGGTGAATAAGGTGGTAAGGGTGTCTGTAAGCCATGTTAAGAAATGTTAACTTTTCCTAAGGGTGATAAGAAACCATCAAATATTTTCAAGCTGGGGATCTATATAATCTGATTGGCATTTTTTAAAGGTAGCTCAGGCTGCAGGGTAGAGACTGGATCGAAGGAGAGCAAGAAGAGATGCAGAAGGAACAATAAACAGGCTCTTACATTCGTTCAGGCAAGGGATGATAATAGTTTGGACGAGTCGTGGCGGTGGGGATGGTGAGATGAAGGGAGAAATATTCGCAGGTAGAAGTTGCAAGATTTGGGGATGAGCTGGACGGTGGCAGGGGAGAAGGAAGGGTCCCCGGGTTGAGCATCTGCTTTGAAGGTGGAGTCACCAGTCACTGAGATGAGGAGCCACGGCTCCTAGATGTGGTTATCAATGGACCTAAAGCAGGTTAAGTTGATTTTAGGTGCTGCGCACAGCTTGAAGACACTGAAACAGGACAAGCTGCAAAACCCTTTTTCCAAATGACCCTGTCAATCCCTTTGACTACAACAAGGAAAAAGTCTCATTTTCTGCCCTTTTTCTGTTACAGTAAAAAAGAGAGTAACCTCAAGTTTAGTGCCTTCTGTAGGCAATAACATGGTTTTGGTTTTACCATACTAGTCTCAGTGCCTATATTTATGATATTGGTTTTTGATTTATGATCGTGTTTTAAGTTTCCTTTATAAGTATGTTTATTGTGTTAAGAATTGAATTGATAGAGAAAAATATTAAGGGCTCTAGGGTTCATGGGGCTCCTGGAATGTGGGAAAAACTATTAAGATGGTATGTGAATGACTGAGCCTTGTGCCACTTTGCTGCAGAGTAGATTTAAAGTTGGCTTTTGTCTACAGCAAATACTCAAGGGATTGTCTTGCACATTAGAGGGTTACTTTTTCGAATTCCACAAGAGTTACAGGGAAAAGCAACAGAGGGCAAAACTGAAGTCTCAAAGACAGGTAACCACCTTGTTAAGACGGGTTGGTGACCATTGAGGTCATGACCACAAGAAAAGGCAAATAAATGTTCAGGAGAAAGTGTCAGCTTCATCAAAACAAATCCATTTTAAATTTTTAACCCCAAAGAAAAAAGCCACTGAGACAGCATGTGATGCTGGCTTTTCAGGAGACTTTCTAATAGGGAGCATATGTTTATTACTGTGATCCTTCAAGATTGTCTGTTTTTTTCTTCCCCTTCCCTCTAAGCAACTATACAACTTGATGTTGTAGAAGCAGAGACAGAGGAGATAACCCAAGGAAATACACTCCTCCGAGCCAGGAGATCCACCAAGCGGTTATCTGTGACATCCCTTCCCTCAGGACTGCAGAAGGTAAAATGCTAAAACAAACTCGCCTCTAAAGACTTTAAGTCAGTGTTTAGGGATGTTGTAAAAACCAAGTTCTCTCCCACTGCAAGTCCCTCATAATAAGGCATTTAAAGCTGCTACTTGTGTGTCTCCACTCCCAGAATTTAGGGCACAGAGTGTGGACTTTCCAGTTTTGATTCCTCTAGTTCTGAGCGCAAACTGTGCAGCTTCTGCTACAATCTGGGCAACAGTGAAGTTTACAGCTTTATATTGACTTTGTCAGCTGTTCAAATATCAAGACTCATTAGTATATTAGCACCTGGCCTATCATGCATACATGTGGAGAGGAATTCTCTAGACCAACCCAATAGAATTTCTGTGAGGATGCAAGTGTACATTTGTCCACAATAGTAGCCATTAGCACGTGTGGCTTTTCAGACTTTGGAATGTGGCCAGTGCAACTGAGGAGCTGAATTTTATATTTTATTTCATTGTAATTGAAATTAGAATACAAATAGCCATATGTATAGTATAGACAGTACAGCACTAGGTGATCCAGGACTCTCCAACCCAAAGCTTGTACTTACCTGTACTTATCAAGTTTTAGCCTAAATTGCCCAGACTGTTTTTTTAATAGAACCCTGAAATACTATTATTACTTTAGATATAATAAGCATTTACTTAAAGCTGACTATGTTCCAGGCCCTGTTCTCAGTGCTTTAAAAATACCAACTCAGTTAATCCTTACGACAGCCCTATAAGGTAGAGAGCAATAGGTTACTACAGTAAGTAGGATATTATTTTAGGGATGGCAATGAGAGGTTAAGTGATTGGCCCAGATAATTGGAAGAGCCAGGCTTCAAACAGCAGAAGACCTGGCTCTGGAGTGCTTAGTCCTAATTACTATGCTAGGTACTAATTGTACCGTCCAATATGGTAGCCAATAGCCACGTGTGACTATTTACATTAATTAAAATTAAATGTCCATTCCCTTCGCTGCACTAGCTACCTTTCAAGTGCTCAGTAAACATATATGGCCAGCGTCTGTTGGACTGGACAGCGCAGATAAAGAACATTTCCATTTTTGTGGAAAGTTCTGTCGAACAATGCTGCCCTAGAGCGTCACTGCCAGAGTGCACCAATATTAGTTTTGAATTTTACCTTTTTTGTGCTAAGTTTGCATTTATCGTATTCCTATTACGTGCTGGGCAGTTTGGGGAGGCTATAAAGGTGACCCAAGGTCATGGTCCTGTTTGTGTGGAACTTACAGTTTGATAGAGGAGATGGACATGAAAGTATGGCACTGTTAGCTCTCAGAATGTTCTCAAAAATATATTTGAATGAACGGCCCACATTTCAAAATCAGAAAAATTCAAACAGAAATCTGGATTTTCAACTTCCTTTTGAAAAATAGGAGGATTTGGCAACACTGGGCCCACAATTCCCGGGGCAACAGCAGGAGCCGGCGCAGAGGCCTGCCCCCTTTGCAGGAGGGCATGTTCTCTCCAGTTCACACCAGCCCCAGCTAAGCCTGTTTTACAAACCCTGCCTGACCCTTCTAGGCATTTGACTTTTTAATAGTGGTATTCAACAAACACAGAAGTAAGTAATTACCAAGTGCTTAATAGAAAAAAAGCCCCCAAAACACTTGGTTTTACGAGAGAGGAAAAAGAGGAGTCGTACTCTGGATGGACTGGGGAAGATTCTGCCAGTGACACTTGAGCCTGGGCGAGCTGGCAGGGCAGAGTGGAGGTTCCGCAGACTCATTTGTAAACTCAGGCAAAGGGCAAGACCCAGATGTGATCCCACATCCTACTTTGTGTAGGCCTCACAATAGTCCTAATGCTAATTACTAAGCACAAGGGGAAGGAGGAGTGAACCCAATAAGACTAAAAAGGGCATATTAGCCAGGAGTCATGACCTAGGAATGATTTCCAATAGCACAGGTACTTGAAACCAGCAAGCCAGGGACCAGGGGAAGAGTATCAGGCATGCAGCAAAAAGAACCCAGAGCTTTCTTTTTATGTTTGGAGACATGTCTGTCATGAAAATAAGGAAACCTGCAGAAACAAGACCAAATTAACAACTGGATCCAGTGATAATGAGCTTTCTGGGACACTGGTCTACAACAGCCCCACACTCTGTGCTCAGCGGCTGCAGAAGCAATTTCTTCTTCTTCCCCCTTACAAATGACCTGCTTTTTTCCTGACACTGTATTTTCTCTTAGAACCAGACAATCTCATTTCTCTGCACCCTATAGATCTCTTCAAAGAGAGCTCTGGGCACAAAGGAGATATATGGGGGGTGGAGAATAATATGAATACGACCTCCAACTCAACGTTGTTATGGGGCAAATGTTCAGTTTATAAGAGAATGTCCCAAAGGTGAGAATGTTCATTTAAGCACCGTCACAGAGATCATGTTGGCACTTCTTAATCTGATATATTTTTGCATTTTTATGATAGGTTCCGTATTCCTCAAAAAAGAGACCACACTTTCCAGCATTTAAAAAAAAGAAACATAGCATGGAAAACATCCTCCGAAAATCAGATTTGACAGTAGTAAAGCTTCAAATGCAGGTAGTGGACAAAGGCTTTTACTTTGGTGTTTCAAAAGCATCAGAGGGCCAGGCTTAACTGAATGCACAGCCCTGCTAGACAGCGCGGATGTGGGATGAAACTAATGATTAGCATGAAGGAATCATGTTAGTGGGGGGCATTCAAGAGTGGCTACAGGATTGCTGAGGGCACCGAGGATGGTGCTGTGTGCCTAATAAATATTAAGTGAATTCAATTAAAATGAAGGCACACACATGGGCTTCTTTTGAGAAGAAATGAGATCCTCTTTACCACTGGGTGGTAAATGTATGTTTTCAAGCTCTGTTTGCTATGACTTGAATTAGATTAATACTTTGGGACTTGTAAACGTCCAACAATTCCTGAACTTATCTCTCAGGAAAAACAGGCCTCCTTTGGATGTGGACAAGGCTTTCTAGCACATGGTTTCATTTCTTTGTATCTGGCTGTCATAGGTGGATGACCTCATAGGAACAGTGACAGATAAATCCATGAAGCTATTGGCCCAAAGACACGCTGAGCTTCAACAGTGTGAGTTTCTAGGGGATGAAATCCTTCAGTCTTCCAAGCAGTTCCAGAGGATATCCAAGAGAACCATGAGGAAGTATAAATTGAAAAACGTGTGTTTCCCATGTACTTGGTGCTGCTTCTGATTTTGTTTCTGACTGCACAAAAGGTATGTTCATAGGGGTTCTTATCTTTTGGTACATAATCCTGAATAAGTTTCTCTTAATCAGTGGCGGCAGCGGGGGGTTAAGGGGGGTGGGGTCGGTGGTAAAAATATTCTGCCCAACAGTCCTTAAAAAAAGATCCTTTTGGAAAAATTGATTTTTAATTCTGAGTCAATATAAGCAAATTTTTGCTTCATAATTCTTACTAATAATGGAAAATAGAAATATTTATCAGGGTATAGCAATTCTGCAAAGAAATTTCTCCCATGAAATTTGCCAGATGAAATTAGAGGAAGCACTTAAAAGTATTTTGACACTTTCACTGTGACTACTATTGAGCTAACTTTAAACTTTCGTTTTTAAAGATACGAGTTTGTATCAAAATTACAAAAATGTAGCATTATTAAGGTATGATTCATGCAAAATGCTATGTTTCTGAATTAAAATAAATGGATAAGGATAGACCCTAGTAAGTATTAGACATGTAATTCAATGCGTAAGACAATTATAAGTGATTCAGACCTGGCTTAATTTTTTAAAAAGATCATGAAATCCTTTTTGCAAGACTCTTGAAAATGACTCCTACAGAACAAAACGATAGAGAGAAAACATTTCAACAAAACATTTAACAGCCACATTGCTGAAGTATTAAGGACAGAGATCTAGAAAGTAATGCATATTGATTTACTTTGCATCTTGTAATTACCTCTGATATCAGTGATTCTTAATATCATGGAACCTCTCCCACAATAAGCATACACCACAAACATTTTGTACATAATTTCATAAGTTCACAGCCCTCCTGAGAGCGTATTCATGGGCTTCATTTTCAAAAGTGGTAACGATTTCCAGAAATTGACTAATTTTCTCAGGTACATCCTAGAAATGCCACCTTCTCACTATCTTCCACTTATTTTGTGAGCAAATCAATGTTACCAGTTAAAAACTACCTAGAATACCAATGAGCACTAACATATCTGGCTTGAAAATATTTCATTAAACATTTTTGGATGTTGCTTCCTATCTTTTAAGTACAAAAAAGGCATTTCAATAAAAACAAATATATAACGAAGTCATCTCCCTTTATGTGAAGAAATATGAATGAACTGTGCATTAAAATTTAAAAGCAAAGTAGTTCACTGCCAAAACTTTAAATGTCTCAAGAGAACAACAAATTCTGAACACACTAAGATCATGTTGCTACTTCAATATTCTTGGGAATGGTGAGTGATTAGTTGGTCTATGGTTTAGGATCAGTTTCCATGCTTGTTTCTTGAGCTTCTTCTACCTCTGAGAGCTTTTCATCATCTGCAATTGAGAAAGAAACATAAAACTTTAATCAAATTTGCTTAAATTATATGTTTAATGAATACATGAAAACACTTTTATCCTTTATTAGCGAATATATTTAAAGCAAAAATGGCAAAATGGCAGCCTATGACTGTAATTGACCCACACAAGTGGGTTTGGTTTTAAAAGTCCTGTTTTGGTTGTTGTTATTAGTTGAATCAAAATGCAAAATTTATGTGATTGACTTCACTTTCAAAAAAAAAATCTAGGTCTTAGGCTTTTTTGCAAACAATCAGAAGATCAGATAACACAAAAATTGACTCTAGTCAATACAAAGAGCAAGTCCCCTGGTCCCTAAAGCACCTAGTTCATTGAGAATGCAAATGTGTTTATGCATTGATTATTTCATTCACTTATTGCCTGCCTGGGTCCTGAATTGTTACTTTATAGCAATATACTACAGTAAACCAAGAACAGTTCCAAATCTATCATGCTTAAATTTCTCTTAATTTACAAACCACTAGACAGGTATTCAAATCATACATATTCAGGCTTTTCTGCATACAATCAGAAAGATGAACAACATGAGTACCTTCTAATGTCATCCAGCTACACTCCTGTTCTGAAACTGAAGGTGCACTCTCTCTAAAATGTATATTTTAGAAGACATGCCTCTGATCATTTAAAAATCTTCATACACATTCATTCTGCGACTCTTGTTACTTACTTTCCAGTGTTTGCTGAAGTTCATGGATGGTACTAAGAAGAACATGAAACTGTTTCCTTCTCAATTCTAGCTGTGTTAATAAGAAAAAAAATTAATACACATTGATCTATAAACCTATACAGAACACAAAGGCTAACATATATCACATGCAAATACCTTATCTTCAACACTTTCTTTAATATGTGAAAGATGCTCTAATTCTTTTCCCAGAGCCTCTAGTTCCCTGAAAAAAATAAAATAGTGTTATATTTTGCTAATTGGGGGAACAGAATTCATAATTAATATCTAACTTTTTAGTTACTAAATAGTATTTATTTTAAAAATAAAAGATAAGGAGTTATAATACTCCATTATGCTGAGACTTTTAAAACTAAGGGTGATTTCTTAACTTCTAAATATGCACTAATTTTCATTAAAATTAAATTTTAGATAACTTTTAAAGTATAGAAAAACTTGATAAGAGGATATCAAACCCCAAGAGATGGTAACTTTTAACATTTTGTCATACTTATTTCAAGTCTTTTTTTTTTTTTGGTAAATTGCAGATTAACTTGAAATACCCTTTGAACTTTACCCCTAGTCCTCTGAACCAGGCCTTTTTCTCCTCCTCTCCTCCCCATTCAGGCAATCACTATATCATTCTAATCCTTTTTTACACATGTATTTGTATCTCTAAATAATATACAGTATAAGTATAAAATATTTGGGGGGCTCTAACTTTTATAAATGGTTATTATTCTGTATGTATTTCCAAAACTTAGGAATAATTTAAAATTCATTGCATATGTCTTCTGTTTTTCTTTCACTAATTGTTTTTGAGATCTGTGTTTAAAAAGTGTTTATCGGGCTTCCCTGGTGGTGCAGTGGTTGAGAGTCTGCCTGCTAATGCAGGGGACACGGGTTCGCGCCCTGGTCTGGGAGGATCCCACGTGCCGCGGAGCGACTGGGCCCGTGAGCCACAACTGCTGAGCCTGCGCGTCTGGAGCCTGTGCTCCGCAACAGGAGAGGCCATGATAGTGAGGGGCCCGCGCACCGCGATGAGGGGTGGCCCCCGCTTGCCGCAACTAGAGAAAGCCCTAGCAGGGAAACGAAGACCCAACATAGCAATCAATCAATCAATAAATAAATCTTAAAAAAAAAAAAAAAAAAGTGTTTATCTAGTTAATTCTTTTTATTGAAGATCGGGCTCCTCCTTTTGATGATGTACTCCCACAAAAATGGAATGCATAGACTAGTATGTAAACATTTACGTATAAAGATTAGTTCCTTTCAGAGTAAAACTCTGAACTTACTTTAACGTCTCATGCCTGTCTGGATGACGCTGGATCACTTTTGCCAATGCATCATATTCTGAAAGATATAAAAATGTTTACTAAAATAAGGTTTTTTGAACCTTGTTATCAAACCAAAATGTCTAACATCACAAATCTCTCCTAATCACTTTCTTAGTACAAAAAGAAGTGGAAACACTGAAGGATGGACAGAGTATCGTCAGTTTCTCTTGCTTCAATTATAATTTCAAGGATACATGACTTCAAAGGTATTCCAAACAAGGATTTATACCTCCACTCTGTTTTTCCATTTACCTATGCCTGGGCAGAATACAAGAGGCTAGCATAAACGTGAGTGAACTTAAGTCATTATTGATCATCAAGTGAACTGATTCTGAAGAGGATCTTATTCCCTATTTGCCCAGCAAATAGAAGATCAGCAAGGTCTATATATCTATATATCTATCTCCTACCATTAATTTCAGATCTTAGACAACAGAAAATTATACTTCTCACTCATTTCAAAGGTAAAGATCTCATAAACTTAGAAATGATTTATAGTTCAGGAACTTTGTTTCTGCTCCACTGAGAACTCCAAGATAAGTCATGTATCTCCTGTTAAGTTTTCCTATGAAATGATATGTGGCACATTTATTTAAAAGTCTCTTTAATCAATAAAAATACTGTAAATTGACATTAATTCTTAAGTAAGTTGGTATATCCTGCTCTAAATTGGCCACTGCAACCTGACCACATGCATTTTAGACTGAATTCAAAAACCATCTTTTAAAAAAAAGGAATTAGGAATTAAATGTCATCTTAATTAGCTCATTAAAAAGTAAAATTCAAGAGTCATGTACCACAATGTTCATTGCAGCTCTATTTACAATAGCCAGGACATGGAAGCAACCTAAGTGCCCATCGACAGATGAATGGATAAAGAAGATGTGGCACATATATACAATGGAATATTACTCAGCCATAAAAAGAAATAAAATTGAGTTATTTGTAGTGAGGTGGATGGCCCTAGAGTCTGTCATACAGAGTGAAGTAAGTCAGAAAGAGAAAAACAAATACAGTATGCTAACACAGATATATGGAATCTAAAAAAAAAAAAGGTTCTGAAAAACCTAGGGGCAGGACAGGAATAAAGAGGCAAACGTAGAGAATGGATTCGAGGACACGGGGAGGGGGAAGGGTAAGCTGGGACGAAGTGAGAGAGTGGCATGGACATATATACACTACCAAATGTAAAATAGATAGCTAGTGGGAAGCAGCTGCATAGCACAGGGAGATCAGCTCGGTGCTTTGTGACCACCTAGAGGGGTGGGATAGGGAGGGTGGGAGGGAGATGCAAGAGGGAGGAGATATGGGGATATATGTATATGTATAGCTGATTCACTTTGTTATCAAGCAGAAACTAACACACCATTATAAAGCAATTATACTCCAATAAAGATGTTAAAAAAAAAAACAAACAACAAATGCAAAAAAAAAAAGTAAAATTCATTGTTTCGGCAATCAGTGTATTAATTGGATATAAATGTGATTTTTAATAAAAAATTTTTTGGGTTACAGTGTAAAAAAAAGAAAAAACAAAAAAAACCCCCCTAAGTCATAAAACCCCACAGCTCCAAAATAACCATTAACATTTTCTATATCCTTCTAGTTTTGCATTTATATGTCACAATTGTGACTACATATTATATTTTTTATCTTTCTTTCAATTTACATTATAGGAGGAACAATGCTCTGCCATTAAAATTATTTTGAAATAGTTGTTATGGACTAAAATAAGACAGACGCTAAATAAAAACAAGAGATCAGAACAAAACTAAGCTTTATCTTTCCTCTTATTAGAAATTTAGGCAGATTGTAAATGTTTGCTTGCATTGTGCTTAATAAAAATTGACTGGGCTTATGGACTTCCTTGGTGGCACAGTGGTTAAGAATCCGCCTGCCAATGCAGAGGACACGGGTTCGAGCCTTGGTCCGGGAATATCCCACATGCTGTGGTGCACCACAACCCCCGTGCGCCTAGAGCCTGTGCTCTGCAACAAGAGAAGCCACCGCAAGAAGCCCACGCACAGCAGTGAAGACCCGACGCAGCCATAAATAAATTTATATTTAAAAAAAAATTCACTGGGCTTAAATTCTTTTCTGTTTTTTGAAAGTAGTTCCATTAAACAAACAAAAAAACAACAAACAAAGCCCTAAATAAATTACCTTTGCTCATTAACCATAACACTATTTAGGCAAAGGGATCTGAGTACAGTAAACAAAAAACAAATAAAATACTTGTTTAATCAATACAGTCCAACAACAACAAAATATTTTTTCAGCATGACCTCCTTCTCTGCTATTTTAAAGAATAATATAGTTTTAAAGAATTAAGTTTAACTCATAATTCTTTTTTATAATTCAGGTTGATTGTAGCTGAAGGTTTCCCCTCACAATGTTAAAAACTGCATGAAAATACTAGTCAGTAATAAAGTATTTGCACACTAAATCCCACAAAACCCTTACCTTGGCGATTTTTTCGTATTCGTTTTGCTTGAAGAATTTGCTTTTTGCACTCAGCAATTTTTTCATGTGCTCCAGCAATGCTACATTCTATATAAAAGGTTATTTTTTTTTAAAGATAGTTATAACAACATGTATAATCTCCACCCATTTTCAATTTTAAAATATGTTTTTAAATTAAGTTTCATTGCTAATAAAATAGATGCTGGCATTTAAAAAATAGCTGTAACCCAAAGTATTACATATCATTTTAGAATACATTCTTTCAATTAATGTTGTTATTGTTATTATTTTACCACTAACCAAAGAAAAATATTAGCAGATATTATTTCCCTTAGACCATAAAAATTACAATTACAGATAGAAACAACAATTAAGTTTCCTTACCTATTTCTTTGTAAATTTTTTCATAATTTTCCATTTCTCTGAGATTCATATCATACACCAGCAAAGTTTTGCCCATTGAAAATTCACATTGGGACAGTGTGCTCAGCATACGTTGGTACTGGCTGTATCTAACAAAAAAAAGAGAGAAAGAGAAAAAAGATGTTTGTGGATTTCTAGTTGAAGTATTATAATGCAGGCACAGATTTGCCAAGTAAATTATACCAGGTTCTGAGAGAATAATTTTCTTTATTAAAAAAAAATTTAGAATATCTGTCCCTTATGT
Source organism: Balaenoptera acutorostrata (assembly GCF_949987535.1). Taxonomy (NCBI): domain Eukaryota; kingdom Metazoa; phylum Chordata; class Mammalia; order Artiodactyla; family Balaenopteridae; genus Balaenoptera; species Balaenoptera acutorostrata. Next base: position 26,513,550 of record NC_080073.1, on the reverse strand, counting down.
TTTCTTTTTCCAAATGTGGTTTACTTGAATTTATAAACTGTATCAGTTACAAATGCAAAGATGGGACTGTAGATCTTAGCAATATAAGCTTAATTCAAACAACTATTTGCTGAATTTTGTTTAAAATCCTTTTTAAAATGTTTTGATTAAGATGGTTTTTATCTTCACAATTCTGTTCTCATAATTTTTTCACTCTATACAATTATTTATCTGTGTGAAAAGCTAATTCAAATGATGAAAAAAATTTTAAGTTAAAAAAATTATCAAAAATAAAAACCTTGCAGCAACTTTTATTAGTATGTTAAAAAAAGAAAAAATTTCATTTAGATATTTTGTCTTACTAAACACTTATCTGCTTTTAAAAGTGACCAAAGTAATGAGTCTGAATTTCGCCTTCATTGCTTACCACTATGCCTTCTGCACATTTTAATAAACATAAAGCAGGCCTCTGAAGAGAAGGCCAGAAAAGTCTACTCTGGATTAACAGAGAGTTGACTCCATTGGACATTTAAGGTGAGTGAAAATTTGAAATATTAACAGGACTGTATATATGGTCTAAAAAAATCACACCAGGACATTAGTATAGAAACAACAGCAAAATGAAATACCCCTCTTCCTGGGATCCAGAGTTGCACCATTTAATGAAACTTTTCACTAGTAGATTAATTCTCCGATCATCTCCAGCGCCATCTCCATCAATTAGGAGACGCTTCCGTATGACTTCGTCTGGAGGAAAGAACAATGTGAATTAAAATGACTGTCTGGCTCTTGTTAACTTTCGGGGAAAATAACCAATACCATTACTCATTCATTAATCCAAAAGAAAATTATTGAAATGTAAATGTACTTAATGCCACTGAACTGTACATTTTAAATGATTAAAACGTTGAATTTTGTTAGGTTTTACTATCATATATATATATGGAAAGTTATTAAGTGTTCGTGTCAGGCACTGTTTTAGGGGCTAGGGTTATAGCAGAAAAAAGCCTTGCCCTCACAGAACTGGCATTCTACTGCCGGATTGTTGAGTAGAAATAATTTTCGGGTACTACCAGGGAAATAAGCCAATAATTTCTTGGAGAACTTTTTTTTGAAAAACCTGTTCAGACAGAAGGAAGTCTAAAGCATTCATGTCTCTGACTAGTGTGAGGTACTGGTGAAAGGAAAAGAAAGAAAAGATTTAAAAGATGTAGTGGCAGAATAGGAAAAGAGAATGAGATGGGTCAGAGAAAAAGGAATAGGTTTGTTGTTTTTTTTTTTAAAGTGTAATTTTTAAAATAAATTTATTTTATTTATTCATTTTTGGCTGCGTTGGGTCTTTGTTGCTGCACAAGGGCTTTCTCTAGCTGTGGCAAGCAGGGGCTACTCTTGGTTGTGGTGCGCGGGCTTCTCATTGCGGTGACTTCTCTTGTTGCGGAGCACAGGCTCTAGGCCTGCGGGCTTCAGTAGTTGTGGCTCACGGGCTCTAGAGCACAGGTTCAGTAGTTGTGGCGCATGGGCTTAGTTGCTCCGCGGCATGTGGGATCTTCCCAGACCAGGGCTCTGAACCCGTGTCCCCTGCATTGGCAGGCAGATTCTTAACCACTGCACCACCAGGGAAGTCCCCAAAAAAGTGTAATTTAGTTATTATATCTGTAATGTTTCTTTCCCCATGAGGACTTTTTTTTTTTTTAATAAGTCTGTCTCACTTTTGTTCCAAGGAAAAGAAAAAAGAGAAAAAGGAATAGAAAAGCAGTGCAGATGATAATGATGAGTAACAGGTGGGGCCCCAAAGAGTCTGCCTGGCAGCCCTGACCTAGTGTTCTTCCTGGACAAGATAATGCTGGATCATAACAAGAGAAACGCAAATTGAAACCACAATAAGGTATCATTTTCATCTATCATATTGGCAAAGATCAAAGACCTGATAATCAGTGATGGCAAAGGTGTTGGGAAATCGCACTTACGCACACTGATGGAATGCAAACTGGTACACTCTTTGCAGGGCAGCTGGCCAATAAGACAATATTCAAAACGCACATACCTTTCTGACCCCATTATTCCAGTTCTAGGAATTCATCCTATAGATACATGTGCACCCATGCACAAAGATAAATGTAAAGGGACGTTCTTAACAGTGCTGCTTGTGGTAGAAAGATTGCAAACCTAAACATTCACCAGTAAGAGACTGGGTAAATTATGAAACATTCATTAAATGTAATAATATGCAGCCAAAAGAATAGTGTGGATGTATATACTGATATCAAAAAAAATCTCCTTAGATATGTTAAATAAAATGAAAACAAAACAGGTGCAGAGAAACACAGTTTGCTGCCATTGTGTGGAAAAGGAGGAGGCCATGTGTGTATATGTGCGCCCATCACATATATATGTGTTTGTGTATTCAGAGAATATCTTTGGAAGAATCCACAAGAAACTGGTAACAGTGGCTCTTTCTGGTGAGAGGGATTACAGATATAGGATGAGAAGGGATTTAATTTTTATATGACTTTGTAGGATTTCTTGGTTTTTTACCATATGCGTGCATCTAAAAAAAATAATTTTTAAAGTGTGAATAATTCCTGGAGAGCCTGCAGGATGAATACAGCAAAATCTTTAAACAATAGTTCCTGTGTGTAGGCAGAAGCATTTCTGAGCGCAGGTGCAACAGAGATAAACCTTGTAAGGCAGATGGCTCCCATTTGAAAATCTATTCTGTGACATCAGATAAACATTTTTAGAATTAGGTATTGTTCTCAGAGTCATGGCTTTGACAGATGGCTCAAGCTACAGATTCATCAAGTGTTTTAATTTTACACTTTAAAATATAAACTAATGCTTTCCGTATTTAACCACTAACAATGTTATTTGAGGAGACTAAGGACAAAACACAGTCCTTGAAGAGATTAAAATGCAGAAAATGAAATTGATTTTCTAAAATCACAAATGTTTTAACTTTGTTAAAAGTAAACATTCAGTGGGTGAGCAATCCAGTGGTCAATTGAGGCTCTTTAGTTTCTTTTTGATCTTCTTATCTCTAATCTTCCAAGCCCCCAAGAAACCCCATCTTCCTCTCAGATACCCCAGCACCCTACTTTATTGAGGACCAGGGATTTCAAATGTAAATGAATTCAGGGAATAGGGAGTAGGGAAATTGAGGAGTAAGTACCTAAAGGGGGAAGCTATTACCAGAGCTGGCTTTTCAAGAGATTTTTAAAGTTTGGTGACTAACAATATTTCAAATACATTTTGTGATCTTTGCAGCTGTATACTTAAGATCTGCGTACTTTTTATATATGTATGTAATATCCTAACTACAGAAAAATGTTTAAAGCATTGTACAGGCCAAATAAACTTGGGAAAAAGGTTCGTCAGGGCCCATCCTATGTCTTGTTCATTCTGTTTCCTCTCCAGCCTCTCACAGTGTCTTTACATTTCTGATGCTCAATAAAGATTTTTAAATTGGATTTGTGGTGCCTGCCTGGGACCATCTGCCCTCCAAAGAGTTTGTCTCAATAAAACACTAACAAGGACGAGCAGCAACCATCTTATTTTCAGGTCCATAGCAGAGATTTCCCTTCTTGTACAAAAGACATGAATATTTGATCAATGAGCAGATGTGTCCGTAGGTACCGTACTAAGTTCTGAGGACAGGAAGTAAAGACCTGAGCTCCTTCACTCTAGTTGGAGAAGTAACACCCATATGAATACACACACACACAGAGCAGGCTGTGATTGTTAAATGAGTGACACAGACACACAGCAGGAGATTAAGAGGAGAGCTTCCTTTAGCTTGGGGGGAACAGGGGAAGAGGATTTTGAGCTGCTCTTTTGATACTTGAAAATCATCAGTCAAAAAAGCCAAATGGCATTTTAATAGTATCTATCGAAATTTCAAATAATATGTACTCTTTGACCCAAAACTCCTAGATATACTTGCCTATATGCAATATGACATGTTCGTCAACAGGGGGTTAGATAAATTTCGGCATAAGAATATGATGGAATACTAAGAAGCGATAAAAAACAAAGAATGAGGAAACATCTGTGTACTGGGAGAGAGAGAGACCACTTAATACTTGTTAAAAGAGTAAGGTGAAGAATCATATTTATGGCATGCTTCTTTTCATATAAAAATGGGGGGAAATAAGAATATATATTCATGTGTTTATATTCACATAGATATCCTGGAATGATATACAAGAAACTAATAAAAGGGGTTACCAAGGAATTGGGGCAGTATCAGTTGGGGAGCTGGAGGACAGGCTGGAAGATGGGGAAATATTTTTTATATTATTTGATTTTTGAACCATATAGGTACCCAAAATCTGTTAGCTGTTGTTTGAAAAAGCAAGCAAGCTATAATTGTGATGATGGTATCATAGGTGTCTGTATATGCCCAAGTGCATCAAATTGTACACAATATGCGTAGTTCTTTGTATATCAATTATACCTCAATAGAGGTGTTAGAAACAAAGAAAGCAAGCTAAAGTTGTTTCCCTACTCCCCATCCCCACCCCCAGCAGGCAGGGAGAAAGCTGTGAGCTAAGGCAGAGGTGTGGAATGCAAGGCTGGATCTGGCTGTGAGTACTCTAGGACAATAGGGAGGCTGGATGTGTGTGAAGACAGATATTGAGACCCAAGGTCATAAAGGCAGTTAGAGGTCAGATTATGGGAGTCCACACTAGTAAATGCCATCCTGGTAGACAACAAGTTGGAGTTGCTGAAGATTCATGGCTGGACTTTCTAGGAGGATCAAGTTGAGGGCAGTGTACAAAATGGAACGCAGCTGTGAAGCACCTAGGAGGCTACCAAAGCATACACAGTACGAGCTAAAATGCCATGAATTAAAGCAGAGATTAGGGCTTCCCTGGTGGTGCAGTGGTTGAGAATCCGCCTGCCAATGCAGGGGACACGGGTTCGAGCCCTGGTCTGGGAAGATCCCACATGCCGTGGAGCAACTGGGCCCGTGAGCCACAACTACTGAGCCTGCGCGTCTGGAGCCTGTGCTCCACAACAAGAGAGGCCGTGATAGTGAGAGTCCCGCGCACCGCGATGAAGAGTGGCCCCCGCTTGCCGCAACTAGAGAAAGCCCTCGCACAGAAACAAAGATCCAACGCAGCCAAAAATAAATAAATAAATAAATTTTAAAGCAGAGATTAAAATCGCAGGTCCTGGAAGGCAAGTTACGAAAGGCAGGGGCCAGGGCCAACACTGGTCGGCACGAGGAGGAGTGCAGTCTGATGAGTTCTGGTAGCACGGGGGATTCGCTGTCCAGGCATTCACGGGTCTTTCTCCTACTTCAGTCCTGTCCCTCTTTTGTCTACAGAGCATTTCTTCACAGCCAGACCCTGGGCCAGAAGTCAAAACCTGGGTCCAACGTTCTGGCTAGTCCACAGTGTTTACTTTGTATTTGTGACCAACTTTTAACTTCACCTGTAAAAATGGGAATAAAACTATCCACTTAATAGGACTGCTGTGAAACTTTATGGAAATAAAAGTGTACAGAGGAGCATGATGCCTGTTCATTGTAGGAAAGAAAAAAAGGGAAAAAAAAGTTATTCTTATCTTCATGTTAAATTTAATTCACAACTTAATGTTAAAAAGTGAGTACAGGGGCTTCCCTGGTGGCGCAGTGGGTAAGAATCCGCCTGCCAATGCAGGGGACACGGGTTCGAGCCCTGGTCCGGGAAGATCCCACATGCCGCGGAGCAACTAAGCCCGTGAGCCACAACTACTAAGCCTGCGCTCTAGAGCCTGCAAGCTACAGCTACTGAGCCCACGTGCCACAGCTGCTGAGGCCTGCGCATCTAGAGCCCGTGCTCTGCAACAGAGAAGCCACCGCAATGAGAAGCCCACGCACCGCAATGAAGAGTGGCCCCTGCTCGCCGCAACTAGAGAAAGCCCGCATGCAGCAACGAAGACCCAACGCAGCCAAAAAAAAAAAAAAAAAAAAAAAAAAAAAAGTGAGTACATGTTGGAGATATATCTATAGATACATCTATATACCCATGTAGATATATATTATGCATACAAAGTTTTGTCCAGTTATGATTTCTCACAAATTTGCTTGTCTCAAGCTTTGTACTGTAAGGTCACGATATTTCTAGCTTAAACTGCATAGGCAGTTGCTGCCTAGGAAATTCTCTGGGGATGAGGATGACTGAAATAACATACACAAAGTACAGAGCACAGCTCCAACAGCAACAAAATAAAACCAAAGGGTAAGTTGCCAGTTTGAAAACAGCCTCCGTTCTTTTTAAATTTAAAGATGGCCAGCTGCTGACGGTTCCCAGCGTGTATGACACCAGCATTGTTATTTTTAATGGTACCTCCTCAATTAGCTCTAGATGGAACACACCTAAACATGTTCTGTTTACTATATACATTGACTTCATAAATTATTATCATGCTGAAGCTCTCTGTAAGCAATCTGCATGCTAATATTAATCCTGGCGGGCCTTGGTCCACCTGTAAAAATGGTGAAGATGGCTTAGAAACTATTTCAGTGATGTTATCAACATCATTCCTCAGTTGTCCCAATTACTTTCTTAACTGACTACGAGGATCAAAACCATCTGGGAAAAGCCTTGAAACCAAAATACCTAACATCTGCTCTGAGAGTGGTGGTTTTCCACCTAATTTTAGGCTCGTAGGAAGATTTCCTACTGGATTCAGTTATATGTGTGCCGTAATTATATCTACAAAATGTCTGCCATTCAAAAATCACTTTCAAATCAGTTACGACACATGCATGGCGATAAGCAAATATTTACTCAAAAAACTGGGATGTATTTTAGACCCTTTCCTGTCTTACATGCCACTTTCTACCTAAAAGAAATACGTCAAGAAGTCCTTTTAAAGGGTTAGACTTTAATGCCCAATTTTCCATAAACAGGCTGGAAGAAATGACTGCTTTACAGTCACTAAACCAACTCTCCATTTCCAAGCCTCTGGTTGGCTGACACAGCCATCTTAGGAATTTTCTCATTTTAGTGTGGAAAGGACAATCTCTCCTAAACCCAGACTAACACTGCTTTCAAAACCCCTAATTGTTATTCTCTCAAAGTGGCTATTAAAACCTTGATTACAAAACAAGTTTTCATACCCTCTTGGAGCAAATACTGAAAAAAGGAAAGAGAAAAACAATTTGGAAGATAATGGTGGGCCAAGTTTCAAAACACTTACTTTAGGGACATGTCAAGGCTTGACAACCAGTGATAAGAGCCTGTTATGTACCTTCCTCCTAGGGCTAAGCTACTGTCAAGTGTGCCCGCCGATCTGCTAGACCGCACAGCCCCCGATCTCACCTGCTTTCAAGAAATAGCAATTCTGTGATCTAACAGTAAGGATCAGCATTTCTTTTCTGCAGGCAGTTTAGCAAGAAATTCTGCAGGCACACAAACACACCACTGGCTTTTTCTTGGTGTTCCTAAACACTCTGGATCCAAACTGAAAACCACAGGAAGGGATAATTGGAGATAAGATTACACAGGAAAAAACAGCTAGCTACTAGGAAACCAATGTAGCAATATGTATTTTAATTAAGAATACATATACCCTTGACCTGTCTTCTAGAAATGATTCCCACAAGTGTACAAAGACAACTATGCAAATATCTCCAGTCATACTATTTGTAAGAGTAAAAAACAGAAAATAACAAAAAATGTTTACAAGGGGATTAATTTAAAAAAAAAAACGATATCACAAAAGAATAAGGTAGAAAAAGCTCCAAAAGAACTCAAAGATGTATCATTAATTATGGAAGTATAGTTCAAAAGAGCACGTAAACATTTGTGTAAAACTTTATATGCACATAGCGGCACACCAACTAACATATACATAATGCTTATAATATGCTAAGTTATCCTCACAAGAGCCCTACAAAGTGGATATTACCCCCATTTACCAATGAAGGAACTGAAAGTTACTTGTCCAAATTAAATGCCACAAGAAGTAAGGAGTAGAGCTGGGACTCGAACTCAGGAGTTTGACGCCCGAGAAGGTGTTTTTTGCCTTTTATGGCATTTAAAAATCATTCTGGAAGGGTACACAAAAAAACACCTTACACTAATTACCTCTGGGGAGTGGGATTAGCAGTGGAAGGTGAAGAGGGGAAGGTTTTCACTTGTCGCTTGGTGCATTTCTTCTTGAATTTCCTGACATGTATTATTTGTCTTCCTCACAGTATCAACAGTCGTTATCTGGATAGAGAGCTTATTGGTCATTTTGAGGTATTTTTCTTCATTTTTTCTGTATTAAAAATTCTCATCAGTGTTCTTTAATAAATCTATGATGTGTTAACAAGAAAAAAGAAAACTGGCTTGACTTGACCTATTAACTAGAGGAGAGACTAAGGCCATGTAAAAACAACGGGTGTGTAGATTCCTCTTAAGAGTCATCACTAGATCACCATCGCTTATGGGTTATTAAGCTGAATTACGTATATCCCATTGTGTTGGATTCCTCCTGGTAAAATAATACCTAGCCCCTCCTTTCAAGAAGCTTAAAATCATTAAAACAACTTTTAAGGCCAACAATATTAAGACACAAAGAAGTCAGGTGGGAAGAATAAATAAGATGATTTGATTCTTCCATGTAAATATGGATCTCTCGGGAGACACTTAGGCCCAGTCTAAATAAATTACTGATACCAAAGTAAATTACATAAACCAAAATTAAATTAAACATTAAAAAAAGAAAAGCAAAAAAATGAATGTTGAGGGCCTTTGTTTTTCTCTAGATTTATTTAAATGTTTAGAGTATGGCCCTAATAAAGTCAAGGTTGAAAGTCCAGTCTTGCTTTGAGATACCTTTTATCTTGGCTAAAGAAGTATTATTTTATATTTGAACTGCTTCAGAAACCCCTGTGCTGGGACCACAGATGAGGGCACAAAGTGGGCAAATCCATTGGCACTAGTGAAAAAAAAAGCCAAGCAAACTCCTTGGCCACAAATGTCTAATTAACTTTGGATCAGCAATTGAGATTGGAATAGCGGCAGCAGCAGACACATAGCGTTTGTACACTCCTCTATTTGATGACCATACCTCTTGTTTGTTTCCTTTCACTCTGAAAAGTGTCCTCGTTTGGACAATCAATTAAATGGTCACTCAACTTCGAAGTGCTTTACATATATATTAATCACGCCTCATCCTTGAAAACACCCTATAAAGTATGTATTATTATCTTCCTTTTACAGATGAGTAGTGTCACCTCTGCAGTCAGAGGGATATATACACAATTACATTATTAGAAAAGTCATAGTGCCGTTCCATTATTCTGTCATATTGTTCATGGGCATGTTAAAAACCATTATTTCAAGTTTTAACAAGCATATTATCCATGCATGACACTTTCTAATTTAATAAACAACAACAACAACAAAAACACTGTCAAAACCAACAAGCTCTATGAAATGGAGTGTACAGCCACATCCCGCTCCCCACCCCCCTTCTCCTCTCCCATCTGTTGCTCTGGCATATCAAGATATATACCTAATGTTCTCTGTACTGAAAAAAGTGCTTCTGAAACGCTTTCTATCAGGGTACTAACACTGTTTAACACCCTTTAAATTAACACATACAAAATACAAACTGTGAACATAGTTTAAATTAACAGTAACAACATCTAAACTGTTTTCCAGTTAGCCAGAATGCTGGGGTGGCAACAGAGGAGGAGAGAGAATGGCTTTGCCAATAACTAGCTATATGACAGTAAGCCACTAACTTCCCAGGACTTCCACTTCATCGTCCATCTAAAGGCGACGGTATTGGTGATAATATTTATAGTTCAGTATCTATAGGTAACAATATAGCGTCTCTCTCCTTCCCTTTGAGGAGGGCAGTTCCTCCAATTAACCAATGTGTCCTTGTACAGGAAATAAAGAGTTTCTCCTCAAGGGCTCCCAGTCCAATTGGATATGCAAACCCAGATGTAAGGACTACATGAAGGCACGGCACCTTGCCAGGCACTCAGATTTGGAAGAGGACATCAGCCCTCCTCTAGTCTCCAGAGACAGGTATTGGAACTTCTTCAAGACCTTTTCAGGAGGATGACAGAAATATGGAGGCCACGCACTCCTCAGTCCTCTCCACTGTCATGTCATCATCCTAATCCAAGCCCACCTTGTCTCTCACTTGGAGTACTTCTCGTTGGCCTCCCTGTTTCCATTCTTGCCTTCCTAGAACACATTCTCTATACAGCAACCCAGAATGATCCAAAAGATGTATGGTATCACTAACTCTTCTGCTTGAAACCCTCCGATCACTTCCGAGTGCCCACAGAAGACAACCTGATCTCCTTTCCATGGCCTGCAAGGCTCTGTTTATTTCTCTGACCTCCTTTTGTATCCCACCCGTCCTGGTCCACCTGGATCCAGCCCCAGTGGCCTTCCCTATCTTCCTTAAAGGGCGCAGAGCTTGTCTGCACCTCAGGCCTTTGCACTAGTTGTTGCCTCTATCTGGAATACTTTCCTTGGCTCTTCACGCAGTGGACCCCTTCAGGTCTTATCGTAAACACCACTTATCAGAGGTCACACCTGAGCACCTGATTTTTTTTTTTTTTAATTTTATTTATTTATTTATTTATTTATTTATGGCTGCGTTGGGTCTTCGTTTCTGTGCGAGGGCTTTCTCTTGTTGCGGCAAGTGGGGGCCACTCTTCATCGCGGTGCGCGGGCCTCTCACTATCGTGGCCTCTCTTGTTGTGGAGCACAGGCTCCAGACGCGCAGGCTCAGTAATTATGGCTCACGGGCCCAGTTGAGCACCTGATTTTAACCTAACTCTCCACAGCTCTCCCCCATTACTCTCTCTCTTATTCCATCTAGTTCATTCTCAGAACCAAATTATGCTCTTTCTCAGAAATCATCTGACTTACTTACTTGATTGCATGCTGTTGCTTACCTCCCCCAAGTTAAGAGTCGGGCCTTCCTCTATACAGTCTACTGTTATAACCAGCACTGTGCTTGGGAGGCATGTAATAGATATTTACATTATGTATCACTCACTCCTGCTTGATTCTTACCAAAAGCTCAGCTGAGGAAAATCAAGTTTACCAAGATTACCTAAAGAAGTTGTGGCTTGTCCTTTCCTCTGTGGTCTAGATAATTCTTAAAGCAAAAAAAGCCAAAAAACCTTGCTCTGAAGTAAGGCAGACCAGCAGAGCTATTCACCTAAACCACATGGTCTATCTGCTTTGGAATGCCTTTCTAAGTTGTGATTTAGCCTTCTTTGACCTAGTAAGGCATGTGCTAAGAAACAGTTTTATGATCCTCAGTGCTGAAAAGAGGTTAAGGATATGACACTGGCTTTTCTTTATGAGGACCCTAAAGAGTAGCTTATTTTTTAGTGTTTAAATTTAAAAAAAAACAAACACTGCTTGTCCTGGGTATCTAATGTTGCTTTTCTGCTCTCATGAAAACTAGATCACAGGATGGCCTAGGTCCTGCCTCTTGGTATGGACAGCCAGGGAAACAAGTCACTTGCACCTTTAATTAACATACAGATTTGACCCCCTGATTACAAGGATCACCCCGCTTCTAACTTCCTCTTGTTTTTTTTTTTTTTTCCCTCTTGTTTTTTACTAGTCTTGATCTTCTTTTTGCCTTGTTTCCTCATCCATTTATTTTAACGTTTTCTCATTATAATGAGCTGCTTTAAATATTTTCTGGAATATGCCATATAAGTAAATTAAGTATTAAGGGCTACAGCAGAAATATACATAAGATAATATGGTTAATAGGTGAAAGATCAACTGGTTAAGAGCAGAGAATATTTGATGTGAGTCCTGAAGAATAAATGGGCGGTCACCAGGCAGAAAAGGCAGGGAGTGGCAATCTGCACAGATAAAGAGAGGGAGAAGGCACAGTCCTCATCAAAGGAAAGTGGAGGAGAGGCAAGTAAACCAACTCTTACATTTAATAGTATTTACTGAACATTACTATGTATCAGAGGCAGTGCAAAGCACTTCACAACTTTTACTGCATCTAATTCTCAAAACCAGCCTATGAGGTAGACTGTATTATTATCCCCATTTACAAGGAATGAAAGTGAGGCTCAAAGAGGTTATTTAACCTGCACAAGGTCAGACTGCTTTTAAGTGGCAGAGTGAGGATTCTGATGGCCTCTTTGGATGTAGGGAGCATTTGACTGCAATCGGCGCATTTACTAGAACTCATCTTCCCTCTCCATCTCCCTTCTGACAAAACCTCTCTCTCCCCTGCCGTTGTCTACTTCAATGAATAGAGAAGTAGCACTAATAAGCACATAGTCACTCCAATCAGAAACCAGGGATAGTCCTCGGCCCTTCCCCTCACATCCATTCATTCTCCTGACATTTGACCTCATAAATTTCTCTCCCACCTATCTACTTCTCTGCAGTCCCTCTTGGTCCCAGCCTCCATCATCTCTCCCTAGGACCATGGCAGCTGTAGCTGAGAGACAGGATGCACAAGGGGGAAGAGGAAGAACTCTGAGCCAGACTGCTTGATGTGGAGCTCAGGCTCTATAACTTGCTACCTGTACAACCTGGGGCAAGTTACTTCACCTCGTTGTGTCCCAGTGTCATCTGTAAAGTGGGGATAATAATTAGAACATGCTTGACATACTAACAATACTATATAGATGTTAGAAAGGAGGCCACTTAACTCCTCACTTTCCCTTCCCCTCATCATTATTCACATAGTAGAGTGTGGTGGTTGTTTTTGATGCAAATCTGATAACATCCCACCAATGCTAAAAAAACTTTTAATGGTTTCCCATTGCCCTCAAAATTTTCTGGCTCATAACTTTCTAACTTCTAGCCAACACTTACCATCTTTGAGTTCTTCCAATGCTTTGTGGCCTTTGCACAAGTAGTTCTCCATCTGGCATACCAATCCAACTACACCTAGCTATCCTTCAAAAAACGGGATTAAGAGTAACTTTTTCAGGGAGGCTTTCTGATCTCTGAGAATGGATAAGCAATCTTTGTTACATGCTTCTACAGTTCCGAACCTTGAACTTCCTCTGTAGTAACGTTTGCCACCGTGAAAACTAATTATCTCGTGTTTTTCCCACCAGACTGTGACCTCAGAGGAGGAAAAGGTCTTGCCTGTTGGTTCTGGGCTGTAAGCCCAAGGCCTAGCCCAGGTGGGATAAATATCTACTGAATAAATGAAACTGGAATGAAGTGAAGTTTTAACTGGACCTTGAAGGGACTTCACTTCATTACTCCTCATCATGATCACAAATTTGGGCCTATTACTCTTCCCCACAGTGGCCTGGTCCTTCAAGGCGGAAACTGTCTACCTCCCACTCTTTAGAAATGGCCTTTCTATAGGCATCTAAGGTTACTGGCCACTCTTTCTTCAAGGAGACCCTGCACCCCTAGGTCTCCCCTTCCCAAATGTCAAAGGCCTTCCTTACTCCTTAACTGGATACCTTCTTAGATTCTCCCTCCAGTTGCCCATCATGCTTGCCCACCTTCCCCAAGGTGTCACTCTATTTCTGCTCTCAATCTGTAGACCACCCCCTGGGCCCCTCCTTACATGGAGGGACCTCCTAAACTGTCCTCACAACTTTCCAGAAACCCAGCCCCTGCCCCTCCCCCGACTCCATTCCAGCAGACAAACCACCCTCCCCAAGACATACACACAAACGAATCTTCTAGTGTCCTGATCTACCCCAGGTGGCCCCATCCCTATACTGGCTCCTCTTAATCCCCCAGGCACAGTCCCTGACTGTCCTCCGGATACCCCGTCCACACCTACTCTTTTTAGATACTGTCCCCAGATCCCTCTCCCTACCCCCAAGCCAGGGCTAGTTCTCAGGCCTCAGTGCGATCCACCCCATTGTCTGGGTGACCTTCCCAATCTGTCCAGAGGACTCCTCCAGGTGTCACCCTCTGTGCGCTGACACCCCTGGTACTATTGTCCCGGGACTCCCTTCTTTCCGACTTGGCCCGAAACCCTCGGCCCAGCCCCGGAGTTCCCACTCCCTTTCAGCTCTCCAAAGGTCCTCCGGACCCCCGGCTGCAAGGCCTCCACCCCTTCCTCCCCTTCGCCGCCCCTCGGGCCCCATCACCCCCACCCAGTGCTCCCTCACCACATCCTCCGACAGCCTGGACCCCTTCCGGGTACCATCCGCCCGCGCATAGCTGCCGGCCTCCCCGGGCCCCCACGTGTGCTCCCGGCCCCTCGACGATCCTCCCAGCGCACCCTCCCCACGCCCCGCGCGGCCTCGGGAGAGCGGGCGCGGAGTTCGCGGGGCTCCGAGGGGGACGGGGAGGGCTCCGGGGAGAGGCCCAAGGGCTCGGGGGAAGCGGCCGGGAAAGCCCGGGTCTCCGAGGGCCCCGATCGGGGAGGCCAAGGGGCTCCCGGAAGCGGCGGGGGAGACCGGGGGTCTCGGGGGAGGCGGCGGCGGGGGCCGGGGAGGCCGCGCGGCCCCGGGGAGCGGGCCGGAGCGGCAGCGAGCGGGCCTCACCGTCAGTCACGGCTCCCATGGCGTGCGCGGCGGCGGCGGCGGCGCAAGCTGAGGCGGCGGTTGGCGGCGGCGGAGGTCAAACTCCCACAATGCAGCCGGGTAAACAGCCATGGAGGAGGAGGCGGCGGCGCTCGCGGCCGCCCGCTCCGCCGCCTGAGCGCCGCCGCGCCGCCGCCGCCGCCGCCGCGGGACCTGCGCTCCGCGCGCTCCCCGAACTCCCCGGGGGCGGCCGCGGCCGGCGCGTGTGGGGCGAAGCCAGGCGGGCGGTGGCGGCGGCCCCGGTGCAGCCCCGGCCTCCGCCGCCCCCCCCCGCCCCCCGCTGCCCCCGTCCGGCCCACGCCCAGAGGCCGCCCCGGAGGCCTCCGCCAAACGCCAGGTGAGCTCGCCCGGGCGCCGCCGGGGCGGCGGGGGCCACGCGGGGTCCAAGCCCCCCGCGCCTCCCGGGGGACGGCGACCGCGGCCCCGCCGCCCCATTCCCGCTACCGCCGCTGGGGGTGGGCTCGCTGTCCTGGGGGGGGGCGGGGCGCGCGGAGGGGGCGCCCTGCCCGCCTGAGCCCGGGAGTCGGGGGACCCGGGGCACAGAGGGGGCGCGGCGTGAGGGTCCCCGCGAAGTTGGCGCCCACGCGCGCCGGGGCGGGTCTCGCGCGCGGACACTTGCGCGGGGCGCGGCCGGCAAGCGAAAAAGGCCCCGGGTTCCAGGTGGCGCGGTTCCGGCCCCGGCGGCCGCCCCCTTCCCCTCGGGGCTCGGGCGGGTGCTGGGAAAGGGGGCCCGAGACATTCAGCGACCTGCGGGTGGAGTTCACGCAGCGACTGGGAGCCGGCTGCCGGCCGTCCTCCCTGGGCGCCGGAATCCCCGTCGGTGACCGGGATGGGGTGCTCTTATTTATTTTTCTCTGTGATTTTCAAAAACTGCCCCCATCTTAAGGGGAAGTCGAAAGTGAAGGGAGAGGGAGGTGCTCGATGAGAAACGATGCCTCGTGTGTAGAGTTACACATTTCTGGAGCACGCTGCCGGCGATACTGGTATCTTTAACCAAAAGTCACTTTGATTCAACTTCGATGGGTTTCTCGCAAATGGCAACATTTCGGTGGTGAGGGGCGAGAGGAAACGAGCAGCAGCAGTCCGACTGATTTGATCTCCAGTGGGATCGATTCAGTGAGCCGCAAGAAGCGGGTCTGAGTTTTCAACCCAGGTTTGATGTTCTATTGAGTTACTTTCTAAGATTTCTGCCCCCCAGGTGCCTCGCTTCTTCATATTAGGGATGAAGCATCTATGGAGGATGGATTTGGTTGTTTCAGTTTCCTTAAGCAAATTGGGTTCATTCTCCCGGTTTTCTCTTAGTTGTAGAGGAAGAGCTATATATGCAAATGTATGACAGTTAAGGGTGTATCACCTCTAGCGAGAAATCAGTATGCAGGGAATTTTATTCGTATATATGAAGTCTAAACTTCAGTAATGCTCTTCAACAGTTATCTAAAGAGTTAGCACCTTTGACTTTTAGCACAAAGGCAAAAAAAAATTTTTTTACCTTGAGTGAATATTTTGAGGTATAACTTGCCCTCCCCCACCGTGGGATATCTCTCCTGGTTTTGAAAAAATATTGGCCTAAATGCTGGCTGTGCATGGGTTTGGGATCCTGTTCATTTTCTTGGTTTAGAGGAAGAGAAGACACTGTAACCAAAAGATGAATTACTATAAATCTTAAGTACTACATATTGTAAGTTGAAGTGTCAGTTGACTGTCTATCCCAAGTGGCATTTTGGAGGGGATCATTGTTGTTTAAAAGGTAATAGTCAAAAAAAAAAAAAAGTAATAGTCAAGTGGTGAAAGGGTGTTCTTTTTAAGTTACTTGTTACTTGGCTGTATCATCATAATACTGATTTGGAAACAGTATCTAGTGACTTAAAATAATCTTTAACGTTGTTGATGGGAAAGTATCACTGCCCCCTGTAACTTAAATTTTCATGAGGCAGGCTGTCATTCGTAGATGGAGTCCTGGCGAAACACTTATAAGTTCATTTTGTATTTTGTTGGGTAGTGCCAGGAATTTTCTGAAGTAATAAGACCAAGAGAGATTGGAAAGACTTTAAAGTTGAGGTATACCTGAAAATAAACATTTCTGAACGTTCTTGACTCAAGTGGTGGGAAACACAGCAAAATTTGAGCCTTTCTGAACTTGAAAAAATCTGCTTTGTTAGCTACATAACTGGCAATTGCATTGACACAGATTTTTTGTGTTGAACATTTAAGCACTCTTTTAATTGACTTTTCTCCATCTCGTATATAGTGAGAGAACATCTTTTAATAAATCTTACAAGTGGTTTTCATTTATACAGTTATTATATATTCACATGTTCATGAATGTTAAAGTAGAAGAGGCTCAAGCTCTATGCCATACTAACATTTCTTCCTTTCCTAGGGAAATCTCTGAGCAGAAAGAAGTAGCAGATTTTAAACTATACGAAAACTGATTTGGACTTCGAACACGTATGACTTTAGGTTTGGTGATTTACTCAAGTCATTAGATTCGTTCTTTGAGAGTATGAGAGTCTAGTTAAGGAAGTTTCTTTGAGTATTTATTTAATATTAGCCTCTGAAACTAAAAGATGTTGAGAGAGCTAGCTCTATGGTCTTTACCCTGGTCCTGTAAAACAGGCATTTCGTAATATGCTTTTAGAGCTAGGATTATTTTGGGGGTCTGTGGACCTCAAAGAGTCATGAATGGGCTTCAAGAGATTCCTGCACCCCCTATAGTTGTGACCTAATCTTTTTTGTGCATGTGTATTTTTCTGGGGAGGGATCTATAGGAGAGGTCCTGGGCCCCCCTAATGAGAGATATATGTTTTTATTAAATAAAATGGGAGTTAGAATAATTCTTAAGAGAAAAAAAATAAGAAAAAGTAGATCTTTGTGCTCAGTACTTGCCTTTTAAAGTTGTATTAATCTAGTCATGTGGTCTTAAAGGTGCAGAAGCACTGCCATTTTGTTCCCACAGCAAACTGTTGTCTGTCAGTTGATAAGCCATGCATACACATAAAGGGCTTGACCTAGGTGCATTGTGGCTGTTTATCAATTATACTTAAAAATTTAGACCAAATACATTGATGGTCGATAAGCAGAGGCTTGAGCTTGACAACCAGTTCTTGGAGTGAACGGTTCATTCAGTTCCACTCTCTACTGCTCTCCAGCAAAGATTCTGGAAGAAGTGAATTTTCCTTTCTTTAAACACTGAAGGAAGAGAGGATATTATGAGTGAAGAGAGAGATGAATAAAATGCTCATGGCCATAAAAATAAACTTGCTTCCGCTATTCCTGTGGTCTTTCCCTTTCCCTCTCATTTATTCCTGGTGAGCATTCTTGCCCTTTGCTTTCAAGTTGGAGAGTGGTTAGGAACACAGGCTTTAGACTCGAACCTGGATTTGATTCCCATTTCCTGAGCCAGCCAGCCAGCCTCTCAGAGTCTAGAAAAGATGACCATTAAATGAGATAAGAAAAGCAAAAGGCTTTGCTCAGTCATAGGCCCCTAGTAAGTGCTCAAAGGTGGTAGCCCTTCTGAGGATGGTTTTATTCTCATCTGTAGAAGGAGATGGCTCATACGTTCTTTCCAAGAGAAAACCTTTGATCATACTCATTCCCACATAAACCTTCTGGGACCATCCTGCTTTCAATTCAGAAAAGCCTTTCACATCTTTCTGGTTATCATGGGTATGTACCCCAGCCTCTATAGGTCCTATTAGACCTGTCTAGTGTTCTTAACAATGGGGTTCCATTCTCTGTTAGGCTGGCAGGCTATGTCTACGTCCTGGGTATGTCAGAGCCAAACTAATAAGCATGCACCAAGGTTGAGAGCTGTGAACCATTCAAAAATGACTTGATTTTGTGGCCTAGAACAGAGATCAGCAAACTTTCTGTAAAGGATGAGGTAGTAAATGTTTTCAACTTTGCTGGCCACCTAGGTCCCTGTCACCCCTTCCATCTCTGTCAGTGCATGGAGAAAGCAGCCATAGACAAAAGTGAGTTGGCATGGCTGCATTCCAGTAAAACTTTGTGGACACTGATGCTTGAATTTCGTATAATTTTTATATGCCATGAAATATTAAAAATTTTTTTCAACCATTTAAAAATGTTGTGTACAGGCAGCAGCTCATGGTGTGTACAGGCAGCAGCTCATGGTGTGTACAGGCAGCAGCTCATGGTGTGTACAGGCTGAGGCTGGATTTGACCCATGCATGGGCCATAGTTTGCTGACCCCCTTGCTGAGAAGACCCGGAAGTCCTTTAGGTTTATGAAGTCACCAAGCAGCACTCCCCGCAGCCATTTGCCATCTCAAGTATTCAGTGCTTTTGGTATGCAGACTTTATCTAATGCCCCCATCGTCTCCATTAGCATGAGACTCCAGTACATTGTTATTAGTTTTGGTGTGTGGCCTTCCCTTCTTAGCACACGCATTGTGCTCACCAGTAAATTATTTATTGCTAAAAATGTTCTCACTTTGCCCAGTTTTCTGTAGAGCTTGATGAGTGAGCCCTGTCCTGTGTGATGGTTTTGAAGGGAATCAGTGCCTTTGGAGCTGTCTTACGCCTCAAGTTCCTGTTACCCTCCCTGTGCCCTGGAAGGGAAGTAATTGATACTAGGCCTCAAGCTGCTAAGGAGCCGCTCTTACCTGCATGCAGCCTCCTCCACCCGCCTCTGCATGATGTTTGCTCAAATAAAGCACACAAAGATTCCTCTTGTGTTCTAACCCCTGGAGGTTAGCTCCAGGATTGCTGTGTACAGAGCATGTACATGTATATGTCTGTGTGTAATTTCATCCGGCCGTCACTGAAGCTCTGAGAGTCGCTTCTTCTAGTTTTCACCTTTTCTCTCTCTTGACCCTTTTCTCTTGGCCATTGTATAGGGTGCAGATTTGGTGACCTAGTGGTTGCTATAACTGATTATTTTTTACTTCTCTTCCTGCCTTTTAGAATTCTCTACTAATTGCTTGTTTTGCAGCAAATATGTTCTTTTTGGAGTTTAACTTTTCAAAACAACATTATGCTGGAAATAAAACCCACTAATTGGGTATTTTAGAATTTTCCTCCTCCAAATGTAAACCTAATGCAATGTCAGAGGCTTGAATTGATATTTTAGATACTTAGTGATAAATTGCAGTTTTAAAGTTCTTAGCCATTTAATCTAAATGTTGGAAGTGTAAAGTATGTTATTACATTTAAGGCTTAACATTTAAGAGTTTCCTTCTTTTGAAAAAGGTAAATTTGGTACATATTTTCTGGATGACACTTGGGGCAATATGAATCCAACAAAGTCATGAAATAAAATGGGAAGCCAACGTCTAGGAATTTATCTTAAAGAACCAATCAGTCAAGGGTGCATAGATGTGTGTGCCGGACTCCTCACTGCCCTGGTTTCTGTAATAGCAAAACACAGAAAGTAATCTGAATGCCTATTAATAAAGGGTTGATTAAGTCAATTAGAGCCTATCCATACCGTGAAATAAATACTGTGCAGTCTTTAAACAGGATGATGCAGGTTGATATTTATTGACATGGGAATGATGTTTAGGAAAACAGAGGATAGCATGAGAATATGTTTAATGTGTGATTTTTAAGGTGGATGAAAGCCCTGTGTATAGAAAGCTAAAAGAAAGTATCTGGAAGGATGTACACCAAATACTAATAGGAGCTTGTTACCTCTAGGTAATAATATTGTGGATCATCTTTTCTCTTTATGTTTTTTTGTTTGTTTGTTTGTTTTAGGTAGCATGTGCTGCTTTTATAATGAGGAAAAAATGATAAAGTTATTAAAGAATAAACATACTAATGGAAATCATCTCCTGTATGTGGCTAAATGAGGCCTCATTCCCCGAGATGACCAATTTCCCTCATAGTCTGTGTTGTATTGAATGAGAAGTGAAATATGCTTTCTCATATGCCTTTAAAAATTTTTCTATATTACTAATAAGCAAGAATATTTTCCAGACTCTTCCAACAGGAAAGAAAAAATTCCATACAGGACTAAATAAATAACAGTTTTTAGAAGAAACTCACTGAAAACACTCACAGATGCATAGGCATTGATTAAGAGAGTATGTTGTGCCTCATTTCTTGTTGTGAAGGATTCTTTTCCCCCTGTTGAAATTCTTATAAAACTGTAAGGAATTCATATGTATGGAGGGAGTATAGGCTAGTGGTTAAAAGCATGAGCTCCAACACTTTCTGTGTTGCTCTTGTCCAGTTAGAACTCAGTCTCCTCATCTGTAAAATGTGGGTAATACCATGCTAAGCTGTTGTGAAGATTAAATGATAAGTGCTTAGCAGAGTGCCAGATACTTAGCAGTAACTAAGAGGAAGAAGTGGTGGGAGGGGTGAGGGCATAATAATAACAGTAATGATAGTGATAATAGTGCTGATAATGATAATATTAGCTACTAATATTTCCCCCCTTCTAGATATAGGTTTGCATGAGGGCAGAGCCTTGTTTGCTGCATTCATCAGCCTAAACCCTCTAACCAGACCAGGTACCTTGACCAAGAGAGGTGTGTCGTCTAGTTTCACCCAGTCATGCTCCCTTTACCCTGGTCTCACTATCAAAAAAAAGAAGAAAAAAAAAAAAAAAAAAAGGAGTGCTCAGGGGCTCACAGGCATAGAGTTGGTGCTCCATAAATAGTTGTTGACTGGATGGTAACCTAAAGCAAGCATTTTCTCTAGGTAGTATGTGGTGAACTTTTAAAAGAGGGTTTTGATCATTTTTCAAGTTTATATGGAAGGCGGTTCCAGGCAGAGAAACTGTTAAAGGGAGAATCTGTTTTAATACAATTTTTTTTTTTTTCTTGTCTTTTTTTTTTTTTTTTTTAAAGGATTTTCTTATTTATTTATTTTATTTATTTATTTTTGGCTGTGCTGGGTCTTCGGTTCGTGCGAGGGCTTTCTCCAGTTGCGGCAAGCGGGGGCCACTCTTCATCGCGGTGCGGGGACCGCTCTTCATCGCGGTGCGCGGGCCTTTCTCTATCGCGGCCCCTCCCGTCGCGGGGCACAGGCTCCAGACGCGCAGGCTCAGTAGTTGTGGCTCACGGGCCCAGCTGCTCCGTGGCATGTGGGATCTTCCCAGACCAGGGCTCGAACCCGTGTCCCCTGCATTAGCAGGCAGATTCTCAACCACTGCGCCACCAGGGAAGCCCGAGAATCTGTTTTGAGTTCTCTAGTTTTCAAACTAAGTTTTTAGACATAGTA
Source organism: Balaenoptera acutorostrata (assembly GCF_949987535.1). Lineage (NCBI taxonomy): Eukaryota > Metazoa > Chordata > Mammalia > Artiodactyla > Balaenopteridae > Balaenoptera > Balaenoptera acutorostrata. The sequence continues at coordinate 26,491,881 of NC_080073.1, read as the reverse complement.
GTTTTGCTTCATTTTTCTTCTCTTAGCCAGTTACCTTCAATCCCAGCTCAACCCTGTTTGTACCTGCATCCTTGTGGTATAACTATGATAATTGGAGAAAATTTTCACTTTATGTTCACCTAAGTTAGTTTGGCTTTGGAGTATGTTCTACCTCCTGCCTAAACCTCTGTGTTCTGACTGAGGTACATTTCATTGTTTCTGTGGAATTAGAAGCATTGACCTGGCTGTAAAGAATGAGAAGTGTAACCACATCTGCCTGTGACAGTTATTTGGAAACACTGGAGTGTTGAGTTCCTTCCTAGGAAACTTTAGGAAATGCATGGAATAAAAGAATGTAGACATATTATGATAATTCATGAAGCACATCTATCAGTTATCTATTGCTGAGTAATAACAACCCGCTCCAAAACTTTGTGGCTTAAAACAGTGATCTTTTTTTTTTTTTATAAATTTATTTATTTATTTATTTTTGCTGTGTTGGGTCTTCGTTTCTGTGCGAGGGCTTTCTCTAGTTGCGGCAAGCGGGGACCACTCTTCATTGCGGTGTGCGAGACTCTCACTATCGCGGCCTCTGTTGTTGTGGAGAACAGGCTCCAGACGCGCAGGCTCAGTAGTTGTGGCTCACGGGCCCAGTTGCTCCGCGGCATGTGGGATCTTCCCAGACCAGGGCTCGAACCCGTGTCCCCTGCATTGGTAGGCAGATTCTCAACCACTGTGCCTCCAGGGAAGCCCAGTGATCATTTTTTTGCTTACAGTTAGGGCAGGGCAGTTCTTCCACAGGTCTTGCCTGGCCTGAGATCAAATCCTAAAACTTAAGGAAAGTTAATCTCTATACTAGTGCTTCTTAAACCCCTTGCTAAAGACACTTGCATGGGGCAGGGAGAGAGAGTGAGAAGTGGGAGGAAGCAGATCTTTAACAATCTCAAAAGAACAATCCATTATCTTAAAATTCGACATGAATTTTGTATGCTACTCCATGATGCATGCCTTTGTTTTACCATAAAATTAAGTCTAAATTACTTGCCAATCAAATTATATTTTATCTCCCAAATCTCTGAGAAAATTCCTTCTTCTAGACTCAAAATAATGACTAATCAGCTAAAGGTCTTCGGTTGTAAGCAACAGAAACTAAATCTGGCCACTTTAAGTGAAAAAGGAGGTTGCTGGAAGGATGTGGTGTAGCTCTCAGCATTGACAATAGAGCTGAAGAACCAGGCCTCAGAATGGATCAGATCCGAGCAGCTTCAGGTATCCATGTAGCGGGACTTGGTGGAGAGTGTCCGCGGGGTGCCAGACTTCATAACTTCTCCAGTTGTTTTTAACCCCTCTCTCTACTGAGTGTGTCTCTCTCAGGCTCAGACTGCGTGCTGGCAGGTGCCTTGGTTCCTGCCTCACCAAGAAAGTACCTGTTGGGGCAATTATCATTCCTCAGCAGGGGGGAGTGGACGCAGGGCTGATAAAACCACGGATGTCCACAGTCTAAACATTTGTGGGTCTCTGTGTGTGCATTACTTTGTGCATTATCTATCACATTTAATACTTGCAACACTTCTCTCCCTCCCAATCCTACATGCCTCTTAAACCCCAGTTTGAGACACAATGTTATGGTTCCACACCACCTATTTCCATTTCAGCTAATCTTACCACTGTAAGTGCAGTAACATATTTATCCATTTCTTATGTGGTAATCTTTTATAAAACATTATGCATTTCCCTGATACTTTAGAAGAAAAGCACATGGACTGTAATTTAACCAGTTTTTGGTAACAGAGTCCCTGTGAAGAACATTTTTACCCAGTGCATGGTGATCCCTTTAGGACACAGTGAGATAAATACCGTTATTGGCCTCTGCACTAAATGTCCCAAACTGTCCTCCGTTTGTTTCTCTCTCATCTTGAAATGTCTAGCTGCTTTCATGGTATTTTTGCTAATACCTTAAAATAAACATTTTAGACCTTCCAGCTTATAAGCTGAGGGGACAACCTATGTTTATATAGCCTTTAGAGTATAAGTTAAACCATGCTTCAGTCAGTAACATGTGCAAATACAATGTGATTTTATTCAGAACATTTTCACATATTTTCCTGTTTTATACTCTCATCTTTTGAAGTCAGAGAAGAGCATATTTCCCCCTATTTTTTAGCTGAGAATATGGTTTAGAAGAGGTAAGCAGTTACCCTTGCAGCATATGACTGTTGGCAGGAGAACCCCTGGATACTTTGACTACCCATGCCTTTGCTGAGGGCAGTTCTAGAATGGTGGTTTACCAATTGCAGAAGCCCCTTATCCGGTTACTCAAGGTCCCAGGCTGAATTAGAGATGAGTGAACCTACGATTAACCTCTTACTGTGGGCACATTGGTGTGTAATGGAGGTATCTAATGGTTTCCTTGGTCATTTGCAGCCGCTTTTGTTTACTCTTGCTTTGGAGTCCCAGCATCTTTTTATTTCCCCACAGATAACCAGTCAAGAAGCCGATTTACCCCACCTCTTCTTCCCAAGATTAGCTGGTTTTGAAGTACCTCTTGGAGCCCTTTAGTCTGGCCTTTTTTACTTCCCCAGGATGTAATTACCACCTTTGGTGTAGTCACTTGTCCTCCCAACCCCTGGACGCTTCTTTTAAATGGTCTGCCCTGTTTTCTGCTCTTCAGGTCCATCACTGCAAGAGATTTTGAGAGGAGCACTTGACGCTTGTGTTTAATTAAGTCTCCAGACAGTGTTCTGTTAACAATAGGGTTGTATGTTAGGCCTTTTCCGCCTCGGTTTTAAAGTTTAATTGTCGTCTGAACCATCAACATGATCATAATGGCAATATGGTGGTTCTTGTTTGGCCATAGAGACGTCGCAAGACTTTTCTGTAGCTTTAGAAGCTCGTTTTAGCATTTAACACTAGTTTTTAAATTATCTCTCTTTTTCTAATTTGTTTCAGGCACTGATTTCTACAGCTTTTAAACATGTTCTGTTAACGACACTAGTCAAAAATCTGATTTTCTCATGGTCTCTTGCATTTCTAATTTGTATTATGGTCTCAGTTTTGCAGACATTTTGAACCTTTAGGATCCTTGAACTTAATCGTGAAGAGTGCTAACAAAGTTCTGCATTGAAAAATGCATATTTTTCATTGCTTTGTATTTTATTCACTTTTTTTTCTTAAGTTTTAAAGTACTGAACACAAAAGGAGATTAAATATCTCCTCTTAGCTGCTCTTAAGAGGAGATATTTAAGGCTCTAGTCTCTGCTCCCTCCACTCCTCACCCTGTTGATTATTAGTGTTCTGGTAGTTATAACTATAAATCGAAGTTGGAAAAGAGACCATTTGCCATAACATTAGGACAGTTTAAATGGAATCACTTGTTCAAATTTACTAGCTTCCTGAAGCTAGTAAAGATGTTTATGGTTTCTAAGATTCCTTGTTAATTTATTTCAACACTACAAGACAGTGAATAATACATGTTTAGCTATTATAGATTATGAGAAAGGTAGCTCCTAGAAAACTAGTTACATATTCCAGCTTTCTGTTTAGAACTATAAATGGCACTGAATTGAAAAGTCAATTGTCATAGTAAACAGCAGTGATGATGTCTTAGTAGGCTGGTTTCTGAGTGTGTCTGTTGCTTTAGCTGACTGCCAGCAACGATTAGCTTTCTTTTCCAGAGAGCTGGTGTCAAGTGTTAATCAGCTATAGACTGGAAAGTTTTTACTGGCTAACATTTGTGGTGCAAGAAACACCAGTCTGTTTTTTTATCTGTAGTCTCTTAGCCATATCATTGCATATGATATCATGCATATGATATTGCGTGGTAGTCTTACAAAAAGAAACAGTTCCATTTTTCGTCTGTATTAGGAGTGCTTCAGAGTATGAAAATAGTGAATTTTGACCTTGAAGAGTCTAAATTATCTCAGTTAAGGTTGTGATGTGTCCCAGAAAAAATTTACACATTAAACCCAGTTTATCATTCTTGTTTTTTACATTTAGAATAGTTTTTTTAAAATTTTATTTATTTATTTATTTATTTATTTATTTATTTATTTATTTATTTATGGCTGTGTTGGGTCTTCGTTTCTGTGCGAGGGCTTTCTCTAGTTGCGGCGAGCGGGGACCACTCTTCATCGTGGTGCGCGGGCCTCTCACTGTCGCGGCCTCCCTTGTTGCGGAGCACAAGCTCCAGATGCCCAGGCTCAGTAGTTGTGGCTCACGGGCCTTAGTTGCTCCGCGGCATGTGGGATCTTCCCAGACCAGGGCTCGAATCCGTGTCCCCTGCATTGGCAGGCAGAGTCTCAACCACTGCGCCACCAGGGAAGCCCTAGAATAGTTTCTTAATTTGAAAACATAGTTCATAAAAAGTAGTATTGAAAATCTTAAAATACACAAAAGCTAAGAGTAACTTGGATTTTTGAGTTTCAAGAATTACATAAACTTGGTTCTTACAGAAAGCTGAAATTCCAGAATGCTTATAGGGTTTTTGTTTAATAATTTTTCCCTGACTTGCATAAGTCAGAGGTGTTTGTAGAAAATTTGGAAGATTTCACAAATACACAGAAGGAAATAAAAGTTACTCATACTTCTACTACCTAGAGATACCACTATTAACATTTCATGTATGTCCACCTAGCTGCTTATAGAGTTTGCCAATAAAATATCCTTTGAAATGAACACTTAAGGGTAACAAGTGTTAGAAATGGATATACTACAGTGAGAACCCAGTTTTGTTAATCCCACTGCTTCTCAGTGTTTCCTTCAGGCTGAAGAGAGAGGCCCCCCCCCTGGGGTGGGACATGAGAGCTCTCTCGGTCTTTGGCCAGCTTTCGCTGAAGTGTAGCAGAGCATCTTTTCTGCAGACTGTAGTGTATCTGCCTGTCTTTATCTTAGCAACTCTTGCTGTCAGCTCTGAATGCCTGCTGGTTGCAGAGGGAGACATTTGGAGTCTTTGTTGGAGTGGCTTGTTGACATAAGCGCCATGGATCCTTATCAACCTCCTAGAAGGATTCTTTCAATCAGCTCTTGATTGATCAAAAGAATGCCCCAATATTCAGAAATATAGTAACCTCCAGGGTAGTCGTGCCAAGTGAAAGCAAGGTGGAGTGTTTAGAGACTCCCAGGTGATTTCAATTAACATCTAACCTCAAATCCAGTCGCCTTGGTAAAAAAATCCGAAGGAGCTCAGAGCAGATTATGGTATAAGCATATGCCAGTCCTTGCCATTGGGAAAGTGCTAATCTGGTCAGCTCTGTTAAAGAGACAAGCGAGGCTGAGCAAAGCAGAATTTCTCATCCTGTTCGTCTTTCGCCTAGTACAGACGTAACCTGTGAAAGAGAGAAAGAAGGAAAGGTCACAGGCAGGTGGCTAGTAATACAAGATGGTTGGCTTTCTTTCTGTGTGCCTTGGCTAGTGGTAAGCAGATCCTCTGGTCTGAGAAAAGAGCAAAGTGAAGTGACACACAGGACAACTTCCCCAGGCAGTGATACAACTTCTGGGTATTCAGTGTGAAAATACAGTGCTGACTTTGATTCCGAAGCCCTCAGGGAGAGGAAACCCAGGGAGAAATAGGAGGAGGTGGCATCTCTTTGTAAACATTTTATTTTTCACATGTAGCAGACTCCTGCCTAGAGAATTGTTAAGTGTCAGCCCCTCCATTCTGCCAACTGTTTTTCAAGAGCGCCCTCTCATGTTCTCTTGAACTGACCAGTTTAAAAGGTGTCACTTCTGCCTGAGAAACCTAAGAGCTTACATACAGTGCTTGGTGTGAAGGAATTGCTCTGGAAAATGAATAACCTTTGTGATAACTGCTCACATGCAAAGGAGGGAGACTGCTGGTTTTACAAGTCTATGGTTTGAATTCTTAGTTCTGGCTGGGAACAGAGTCCAACTCTGATGGTTCAGGACTTTAATGAAGGGGTTATTTTCAGAGAGTGGGCAGAGTTAAGGGTGACATGGGGTTCCTGTCACCCAGAAACTAACAGCAGTGGGAAGCTGTTATCACTTGCTAGGTCCAAAGGAGCAAAGAGAAGAAATAGCATTCATTCCTGGAGTCCAAAGAGAGAGCTAGAGCCAAAGAGGAGGGGCTGTCTGACAGGCGCAATAGCCCTGGAGGGATTCAGCCACTGCCAGAAAATGCAGCCCAGACGGGGGAGAGAATAAAGAAGTAATACTCCCCTCCCTCACTTTCTTTCCTCTCTCTTTGATCTCCTTCCAGTGCCTTCTATTGGCCAAACCCACCTGGAAGCCTGACTGCATGAACTTAGTGATGCTACCCGTAGAGGTCAGCCTCTGGGGCACAGAGCAGGGCTAGAATGGCGGAAAATTGGTCTGGGGATGGAAAAAGGATCAAACAGAAAATTACTAGCACACCCTAGTAGCATATTCATAATCCCAGTTTCATCATTTTATCTTATCATCCTCATCTCCTGAAATCCCAAAATAAACCCTCAAGTGTATGAGCTGTTGGTTATGACTCAGTTCTGTCTTTTAATATAAGTAGCCTAAACAGTTACCCTACCCTTATTAGAGTTATTAAATATTCAAAGAGAGAATCTGAACAATTCTCAGAAGAATTGGAAAATCACTGTAAGACCTTCTGTTGGGGCATTTTGTTGTTGGTTAAAATTAAACTAAGATTAGAAAAAAATGCATGCGAACTGTACAAGTGATTTATCCTAAAATATAAAAATTGTAAGTTCAATCACACATTGGTGAGATGGGTTTTTGTTGTTAAAATTAAGCTGCAAAAGGAAAGCAGAACTTTTTTTTTTTTAAATCCTTGCCAATTATCCCTTCAGATCTATTTCACTAAGGTAGGGTGAAGATTCTTACTCAGGCAATCTAGAAATAGAAGAAGAGATTTTTAGCTGTTAAAAGAGGATGTTTCAATCCATAACTATTGAGCATTTGGCTTTGAGAGATAGAAAAATAAATAAGATATTTACTCTGCTTTCCAGAAACTTATGACCAAACAGTGAAAAGAGGTTCACACCCATCTATAATAATCAGCAATAGGAACTTTAATAGAAGTATCAGCTGTGGACTTAGAAAGAGGGAGAAGTGGTTTGTCTTTCCCAAAGATTCTTTCATATGGCTCACAAATATTTATCAAAAGTATACTTGCTGTGTCCTAGAAGTACAGACGATAAAAAGATACCAAACGGCCCTGACCTCAGGGAGCTGGGGTCAGAATAAGCATTTTACTACTGTTTCATCAAGGGCAGCCAATCATTTGGTGCCTTACCATTGCCTCAGTGATGGATGACATCCAGAATCCTTACCATGTTCTACCGTGGTCCTCTGATCTGGCCCCACCTACCTGTCCAGCCTCCTCAGGTGCCTTGGCCTCTTACTTCCTCGAATATGACATGCTTTCTCAGAGTCTCTTCTCTTGAGTTTCCCTTGCCTGGAGAGCCTGCTGCCACCCTCATCTCTGAACACCTCTTCTGTCTCCTGGACCCTCCTGGTCCCAGTTTAAGTGCCACCTCTTCATAGAAGCCTTCCCTGACCGTCCAGACAAATTCCAGGAATCTTGTTACTTTCTGTCAAACCCGTATGTATTCAGGTACCCTGCTTTTACTCCTTCAAGCACCTTTCCACTTATTTGTGTAAAGTTTCGATGGCTGTCTTCCTTAGCAGAATGTAAGCACCATGAGAGCAAGGTACCTGTCTGTCTGTTTCACAGTTATGTCCTTAAGCGCCAAGCATGGTGCTCAATAAAGAGTTGTAGAAGGAAGGAAAAAACTGGTTTCAAGCCCTGGCCCCTACCACTCACCAGCTCTGTGACCTTTGTTATTTCACCTCTTGGAGACTCAATTTCTTATCTGTAGAATGGGGATAATGGTGATAATGGCACTTAATATGTGCTAGGCACTGTGCTTTATTGGTCTTATCTCCTCCATTAATTCTCATCGGGAGAGGTGAACTGATTTGCTTGAGGTCACATAGTTTGTTAAGTAGAAAACAGGATTTAAATCCTGATCTAATTCCAAAAACTGATTGCTCTTCTCCAGGCCTGTGATTGTCCTGGGGGTAAATCCAGGAGGGGAGAAGGTCCTTGATACAGGGTAGTATGGATGCCCAGGTTGGGAATGTTAACATGAATGAGGAAGCCAGCTGGAGATCTCTTAAACCAGTTTTAGGGAATCAGTGTGTGTGATTAACTCCATTTAGATGGAGAGGTAATGACTTGAGCCCTGAAGAAGCTAGCTGGATCTAGAAGTGGCCTGTAGTGTGAATGCCCTGAGGCAATCACTGGGGCCAAAGAGTGAAGCACCTTGCAAACTGAGCCAGGTAGTTGCTACTTTCTGTAAAATGCTGTAGGGAGACCTCAGTGGGTTTTATTTATTGAAAATATTTTGGAAGTAGGAAGTCTCAGTTTGGAGTCCCTTTGGGGGAAGAAGTGTCCAAAGCCCTCTCAGTTTGCATCGCTGTAGCAAAGGATACATTTTAGCTGATTCTTTCATTCCACTGTAGCACCCAGTGCAACAGTGTTTGAAAAGGAAGCACCAGTGTGAGGTAAGGGACAGATGTTTATGTTCAGTTGTTTGATATAATTCTGTTATTGTTTGTTATGGTTTTTCTGTAAGAGTATGCCTAGCCCAGATGGGTGGCACCTGTGCACAAGTTACTTCACCTCTCTAGCCTCAGTTTCTCATTTGGAGATTAGGGACAATTAAAATATCTATTTCATAGGCCTGGCGTGCTGCATCCACACAGTGTCTGGCACAAAATAAGCTTTCAGGCATTGTTAGCTGTTATCGTTGTTAATATTTCCTGTCCATTCTGGTCCCTGCCTCTTGAATGAATGGGCATCGTTTACTTATCAAAGACAGGTTGACTGGGGCATAGGAATTGACTTTTTTTTTTGACTTTTTTTTAAAGATCATGATTTTAGGGTTTACAAAGATAGTAAAACTGGCAATGAAAAAAGGCAATGGCACACCCTAGTTGGACAGTCCTAGTGTTTCCTAGATGTGATTATGATGAAACGTAAAGCGTGAACACAGGCCAATTCTTACAGAATCCATAGTGTGGGCCGGGGCTTTGCTTTCTATGCATTCTCCCTGAGAAGTAGGTTTGATTATATCTATTTTACAGATAGGGAGTTATGATCTTTTCTAAGATGTTATAAGACAACTCTAGAAGTAGACGCTAAACCATGTGCTTCTCCAAACCGTTTTGTGCCTTCAGCATTGTCAAGGCCTGACTTATCTTCCAACAACTTCAACAACTCTGCTGGGAGGGAAAAATGGGAACAGAGCTAATTTCTTTTGAATCTATAGGATTAATTGGAAGCACTAGGCATAGTGTGCTGTCTAGTGCACAGAAGAGGCTCAAGAAATGTTTACTGAATATAAATCTTAATCAGATTGAGTGAGAAAAAGATGACAGAAAATCAGTATTAGGTGCTGGCTCCAGCCTATTTTCTATTTAAAAAAAAAGGCAGGGGGTGAGGTCACTAACTATTTTATTAGCATAGTCTGTTTACACAGACTAATGGCTGGAGTCTGAGGTGAAGGATTTTCCTGTGTGTGTTGCATGTGATTAACTCCATTCTGTGCGGTTCAGTTATCTATGGAAATCTGTTTGTTTCCCATTAGGTAACCCCTGATGCCCAGAAAGCTCCTGGCTCTGTCCTTGTGTTGGGCTGATTAGTTTAGTCTCAGTGAAGATAAACTATGTGTAACCTTAAAATATTCAGACCATAAATAGGAAGGTGTAGCTGCTGTCATTGGTCATCATCAATGTATTTCATAGATAGATCTGACTGATATTTCTGTTTTCCTTTAACTCAGTAATTAAGAGCTGACATAAAGGAAGTACCATATAATGGTAATGGGGGGGGAGGGAGAGAAAAGAGGGGACCTTCTTGCATTAAAAAAAAAAAAAAGTTCATTCTGTTTCTCCATCGCCCCCCCCCGCCCCGCCCCGGAACTTTCTTTGCAATAAGGCATTTATTGTCATATCAAACCTGAAAGTTTGGCCAGTCAGATGGTAGTTTGATTACTAAGCATCCTCTTCATGATTTAGCATGTTATGCCACAAAGTGAAGATACTTAATGGGATAATTGTGTTGATTTACTATGCAAGTAGTTCATACAGAAATTTAAAAGTGTCAAACATTAAAAGACTTTGATAAGCCCCAATTCCCAGATCTTGGTTTCTAATACCATTTCCAATAAAAGGAACCACACATGACTTAATTCTATGGCTGGGGCAGGGAATAAGCAAGATGAGCCTGGAGGGTATCCTAATGCCAGAAAGCAAGAAAGTGATGAAACAAAACACACAGATACACAACACACAATGAATGATGAGGTATGTCAAAGGGACACAAGAGCCTGAAAGAGCTCCCAGTGGTCACAGCTGGAATGATTTAACTAAATAATGTAGTTTTAAATTATAACCCAAGATATAAAATAAATATAAATAAAATATGTACATATAATAAATACTAATAAAATATATATAACTAATATGTAATATATATATATATAGCAAAATAATAATGTAAAGCACATACCCCTGAGTCCATACTGATACAAATAAATGATTGAATAAGTAAAGCAAATTAGAGAGAATAGATAAATTTTCTGTGTGGAAGAATTCCAAACGATTTTTGTTGATAATCCCCTGAAAGGAAGTGTAACATAACTGCCCATCCCTTAAACGTGGGCCTTGCACAGTGACTTCCTTCCCCAGAGTACAGTATGGAAAGAGGAGGGAGAACCTTTACAGGGGAAAAACCTGACAGACACTACCTCAGCCAGTTGATCAAGTTAACAACAACAGTGACAAATGTACACTTGACATGACATAACAAGGGTGGCACTTGAGCTCTCCCAATCCAAGAATCTCATTATAATCCTGAGAAAAACATTGGACAAACAATTCAACACTTTCTACAAAATACCTCACCAGTACTCCTCAAAACTGTTGTCAAGGTTATCAAAAAAGGAAAGTCTGAGAAACTGTCACAGTCTAGAGGAGTAGAAGGGAGAAATGACAACTAAATGTAATGTGATATGGATGGGATCCTGGAGTGGAAAAAGGACATTAGGCAAGAACTAAGGAAATCTGAATAAAGTATGGACTTTAGTTAATAGTAACGTGTCAGTATTGGTTCATTAGTTATGACAAATACGGCACACTGAGAGGTGAACAATAGGGGAAATGGGGTGGGGTGTATAGGGACTCTCTGTTTAATCTTTACAACTTCTCTGTAAACTTAAAATCATTCTAAAATTAAAAGTTTATTTTTAAAAAAAGACTGTGGCAAAGATTAATCTATAGTTCAAGTTTAATTTTCATCATGCTGGGAGCCTGAAGTAAATAAAACAGCCCATGGTGTTCTGGGCTGATTATGGTGTAAAGTGGGGCAACTTCCTTGCTGTTGTCTTGTAAAGCCATGACAGTTTGTTTGCAGAATCAGAGAATGCAGTATTTCTAAATATTCTCTTGTGGAATTTCCTACTGGCATGACTTTCTTCCCCCTTTGCTTCTGCCCAGTAGCAGTCCCTTGAGCGGCATTTGCTGTCCTAGTTAATCAGAGGGTAGGAGAAATGAAAAACTCTCCTCTTCCCCCTCCTACAAAGTTTCAATGGGCACTGGAAATGTAGGTCAAATTGCATCACTGTAGAAAGGAGCGAACAGGAAGGTATTTATGAAGTGCTGCCAGCCTCTCTTCAGATTCCGAGTCATGATGAACCAGTGTTGAGCCAGCTTAGGTGTGAGATACAGGGTATCAGGGAGTCATGTTTTTGATGTAGTCCCAGAATGTTACATTTTAGTCAGTGATAAAAAGATCTCTGTCTAAAGCCCTAGTGAAAATAACTTACACTGGCTTTAATTTGCATCTCCCAGCTTCTGGAATTCTTTTTGTCTCATTTATTATTGGCACATTGCAGCAATTTATATTAATTTAGCCAGAGAGATGTTTGAATTGTAGAAATGATTGCCATGTGTACATAAGAAAATAAATCTCATATTTGATAATCACATGTCTAATAATGCATTTTGCAAATTGCATATAATCATATGCTCAATGGGATCTTGATATCACAAATAGGTTAAGTTCTATTTAAAGTATACTATTTCATGGCTCTCCATTTTTTTAATGACAGAATCTTACAGATTTTAAAATAAGTCTTTAAATACATGCTCTTATTTTTTACATATTGTATACTACCTGCCCTTTGTGAGACATCCAGATGTTGGCTGCCAAAGTGGTCCATGTTACATTGTCCTGAACAGTATGCATCCTGACAGCAAAACCAGTTTTAAAACCTACTCCATTTTCACTCTCTCCTTGCCTCTGTCAAGATAATTGGTAGTTCATTTGTATACAAAATGGAAAATCAGATGATAAAATACATTTGTATAGGCTTAGGTATTATTTATAAACTTATAGGATGAATAAATTATTCTGTGAAATATATTTATAATCCAACATTTAGCTGTTTCTTTAACTTTTAATTTTGAAATAATTCAAGATTCACAGGAAATTGTGAAGATAGAACAGAGAGGTCCTGGTTGCTCTTCACCTAGCTTCTCCCGTTGATTACATCTTACCTAATGATAGCACAGTAGCAAAGCCAGGAAATTGACATTGGTAGATAAGGTATGGGTATAGTTCTGTGTTAGTTTATCTCATCTGTCGATGCATGTAACCACTACAGTAATCAAGGTGCAGAACTATTCCATCACTGCAAAAATCTCCCCTGTGCTGCCTTTTCCGAGGCACAGTCATTCCTGTTACCCTCACAGTCTCTAACTCCTGGCAACCACTAATCTGTTCTCCAACTCTATAATTTTGTCGTTTTGGGAATGTTACATAAATGTGATCTTTTGAGATTGGCTTTTTTCACTGAGTATTTTAAAAAGAATTTTATTTTAAAAAGAATATTTATGTTAAACATTTTTAAAGAATATTTATTTTTAAAAGAAGTTATCATCCAGAGTTTGATTCACTAATTTTCAAACCTGTATTTTTCTAGCTTGGGTGTTGTATACTCTGTGTTGCTATATTTGAACAGCAGCAAAAGTCGTATGTGCCGACGTAATAGCTGATTATAGCATTAACCTTATTGCCTACTGTTAAGGACAATACGGAGAAGTTAAAGGGAAAATTACCCCGGGAGAAGCCAATTTCATCAACAAAGTAAATATTACAATTGATTACTGAGCAGGAGTAAGAAGTCCAAATATATACTTTAATTGTACCAAATAAAGTAACTGACCCACATTCGTGTTCCATTTCATCCTGAAAGAACTCTTTAAAGAAGAGAGACTTTTTGGAACAGGATATTTAAATGAACAACAATTGAAATATTTACATTAATTAGCTAATGTAAAGATCGTGTCACAGAATTGCTATATGTGGTTATTGTGAAGTATCACCATAAGAAAGCCAGTATCTTCATCATGTTAATGAGATTCTTTGGAAATGGAGTTGTGTGTGTAAATGAAGGCTGGGAACAAACAGCCTCAAAAGGAACAAATCTTCCTCAGAATCCAGTGTGTTGTTTTTGAACAAAATATTAAAAATACTCTGCGAGCTGTAGGAGGGCACCTTAGTGTTTGGCTACAAATAATGATACCTTGGCTCTAGGGAATCCCATGTGGCCAGACCTACAGAATTGTAATTGAGCAAATAGAAGGTGGGTCCTAAGGCACCATTCTGAGCTCACTGGTGGTGAAGGTGAAGGAGTGAGCCCTGCTCCTCGGCTTGCCCAGAGTTCCTGTTCCTGCACAGATTTTTACAAATGGGATACTCTTGTAACTGGTGTTTGATCTCCATTTGACTCTAGCTCCTGACATTTTAGACGGTCTTCCTCCCGGACAGGAAAATATTCTTTGTTATTAAAATCAGCTTCTATTTACTGACAACATTTTTCTTTTTTTTTCTTCAAGTAGCATTTGACCCTACTTAAAGTAGCTGTTGGGATGGAGGAGAAGGGAAACAATCATTTATCGATCATTGAATGTATGCCAGCCACTGTACTGTGTATGTACATTTACACATGTAATTATAGTATTGAAAAATTGCATTAATGATACTCATTAAGTGATGGGTCTGAAATAAACAACATACTAAGTAACTCTTCATAGCAAATAAGCCATTTTTCTTGGTCAGGTATACCTAAGAGGCCTGTGGCCCAAAACACTATCTATCTATATCTATATAGATATATACACACACACACACACATTATATAGAGATAATTTAAAGAATATATATCTGTTAATTAACTTGTATATTTATACAATGTGTGAAGTGATACAGAATTTAAAGGTATAAGATTTACCCCTCCTTTTAGCAGCTTTCTATCCAGATGAGGAAAATAATTTATAGGTACAAGAAAAAGCAACTAACTACGGGAGTGAAAACTACTTAACCTATCAATGCAATGTGTATAGTAAGGCAATCCATAATTAATTACTAAGTAAATCTTTCAGATTGTAAATGCTATAAATATTCAGAGGAGGAAATGATTATTGATCTTTTACCCTTGATTTTTGTCACCTGTAACGTGCAGATAATACCTACCTCATAATGAGAAATGAATAAAATAGGTATGTATTTCCTATTAGTACACTTTCAATCAATTATAGCTGTGCCATTGATAATGAAAATTATGATGATATAGTAACAACAATAATACTGTATTAGTGTAGCTTGACTGCTGTCACTACCCAAAACCTCAGTAGCTTAACACAATACATGTTTACGTGTCACTCATGTCACAACTCAGTGTGGGTTGGCAAGGAGGCTCTTGCTTCACCCAGTCATTCAAGGGTGAGATTTTGTGACTTTGCTCACCTCTGGGTGCTTGGAGCCTTCTCCATTTGACCAGTAGAGGGTATGAGAGATTGAGGATCAAGACAAGGAGCTTTGTCTGGGCCAAACCTAGAAGTGGCCCCAAACATTTCTGTTCATGTTTTAGGACTTAGTCATATGGTTACACCTTACTAGAACGAATACTGGGAAATTTAGTCTAATTGTGTGCTCAGGAAGAGGAGAATGTGGATATAGGTGAGCATTGGCAGTCTATACAAATAATAATTAGAAAGGCTTAATAGAAGAGGAGGGATTTTTCCTGGATCTCTTAGAGAAGAAAGTGAGATTTGTAATAGGTTACTCAGCCTGCCTTTAGGTGGCATTATTTCAAGAGGAAGGATAGAAGAACTTAAAAAGCCTGTAAGCATTGTTAATAAAAATTACACATTTGTCCCACTAGCCACTGCCTTTACTGTAAGCCATTTGGTAATGACCTTGGGCATGCCATCTAACTACTTTAGACCTCCATTTCCTCACTTATAAATGTTCTTCATAGGGATGTGGTGAAGTTTAAACAAGACTGGGCATACAAAGTGCTTAGCACAGGGTCTGGCCCAGAGTAAACATTCAGTAAGAGTTATTATTACTGATAATGTTAATATGTATGGCCCCAGAGCTAAATACTTGCTAGCCGTTCATTTATTTGTCATCTTTCCTAAAGGACTACTCAGAGTAGTAAAGAATGACTTGACTGAGTATATTTATATGAATTTTAGAATTCCATAACCCCAGTTCAGTAATAGGAGATTAGTGTTCCCCTGCCAGAATATTGGGGGAGAAACCCTCTCTGTCGCCCAAGGCTGGCATCCTCCCATTCAACTCCACAGACTTTTTATTCTTCTATGAAGAGGACAACAGTAGTATTGGGCCGTGATTTACCTCTCCTCCCTTCTTCCCAGAACTTTCTCAGTGTTGAACTCTCTCCGTGAGTTTGTCAGGGAAGAGTGAGGGTAAATGTCAGAACAGCTACTTTTTGCTCAGGCCTAATTGCAAGTTCTTAGCAAGGCAAGAACATCCCACCCAGGCCCATGTTAACTTGAGTGGATGGGTAGCTGTCAGAGCCTCTGGTTCCTTTAACTTAATTCTGTTCAGCAAACATTTATTAACAGCCCTGGGGATACAAGGTTGAAATGTTGCAGACCCTGCCTCTAAGAAACTGACTTAGGAAGGGTGAGTTTCTTGGAAGGTAGGAAGAAAGGAATTCAAGGTGGTGAGAAGAGCAGGTGTGGAGGAATAGAGGTAGGAATTGCTGTAGGGCGGCAGTGGAAGGAATGGTACAAGCTCAGCTCGAGTATGCAACTGCCTCAGGTCTGCCCCTAATTGGCCTCTCCTCGCAAGCCTCAGTTTTCTCTCTTTTAAAGGAGTGGAGTAAAAGTTCTGACATCATAGACCTGGGACGATTAAGTGAGATGATATATGTAAAGGGTTTACTATGTGTTAATAGTACTGGGCACATAGTAAGTGCTTAGTACATGTCAGCTGCTACTATTGTTATTGTTTTTGTGTGCTTCTGTGAATCGACTTGTAAACCCACTGCCTTGACCAAGGATTTTGTGCAGGCAAATTAGAGAACTACTGGGAATTTTATTATATTTTTGGTTCTCTCTTAGGCTACTGGTGAAATAGTGTACTATAGTCACAACTAATGGAAAAATGGCCTGCTGACCCCTGAGCTAAAAGGATAGAGAGCCCAGTTAATATCAGTGAAATCTGGGAGAGTTAGGGCTTGAGATGGGAGAGCCGTGAGACTTAAATGGCAAAGGGAGGGAAGGATGGCTATGTTGAACCCTTTGGAGAGAAGAGGGGCTGAATGTGTGTGGATATGTAGACGTTGTCAGAAAATGGAGCCTCCTTTTTTTTAAAAAATGTTTTATTTATTTTATTTATTTTTGGCTGCGTTGGGTCTTCATTGCTGCGTGCGGGCTTTCTCTAGTTGCGGTGAGCAGGGGCTACTCTTCGTTGCCGTGCGTGGGCTTCTCATTGCGGTGGCTTCTCTTGTTGCAGAGCATGGGCTCTAGGCGTGTGTGCTTCAGTAGGTGTGGTGCACGGGCTCAGTAGTTGTGGCTCATGGGCTCTAGAGTGTAGGCTCAGTAGTTGTGGTGCACAGGCTTAGTTGCTCCGCAGCATGTGGGATCTTCCCGGACCAGGGCTCCAGTCCGTGTCCCCTGCGTTGGTAGGCAGATTCATAACCACTGCACCACCAGGGAAGCCCTGGAGGCTCCTTTTAAAATGTTAAGACTTCGCGTGAGGAGTTTCACGGAGGGTCAGAAAAGCCCACAACTGACTGCAGGTACTAAAACGTATCCCTGAAACGTAGGCCAGAGGTGCTGGAGTCCTTCCTGGTAACTGGCTTCAGCTCCCTCTTTACCGGTTATGTTTTCAAACTCTTTTTTGGTGTTCAGTGGAGTGACCCTTAGAGCAGTAGGTGCAAAAACTGGACGGTATCTGTGGGGGATTTATTCCAGTACTGCACTGTGGACCCTCCAGTCCCATGGTATCCATGGGTTCTGCATCCACGGTTTCAACCAACTGCAGACTGTAAACATAGTGCCCGACCAGATGAATGATGGTTGAATCCACGGATGTGGAACCTGTGGATAGGAGGGCCGACCGTATAGAGTTTCATTATTAAATTTGCTTTGCCAGGGAGAAAACCGGTTAGGGTGAAAGCAAGGTGGAACTTGGGTGGGAAGAGAGTGAGTAAACTAGGGACACTGTCAAATCACATTTTTGGAGAATATGCCTACAGTTGACAATGTAACCTGTTTTAAAAATTTTGGTTTGTGGTTTTTCATTTGGGAGAAGAGACTTAGGAAAATGACAAAGGCTCAGTGTCACAAGCTTGGCTGCCTACAGGAGACAGGCCTGGAAGGAAAATAAGTGATGTGGCCAAGCTGCGTACTTTGGGAAGTACATGCCCACTGACAAGAGGTAGCCCACGACGTGGCATCAGCCAATTATCCCCATGTGGGAGAGCTGGCCTCAGTGGCCAAATTTTTGGACCTTCAAAGAGAAAGTGGGAATATAGAATTTTAAGTGAATCTTCCTACCTTTTAAATATTAGCAACAAATTCCCTTTTTCTCCCCCTAAGATCACCAAGCAAACAGACAAAAAAGTGAACTATTTTAGGCCCATGTTCTTTGTTTGCAGTGAGAGTCAAAGAGTGGAGAGAAAAATGTGTAACCTGGGAGTTAGGCAGCTCAAATGAATACACTCCTGGTTCTGGTGCTCGCAAGGCACAGGACCTGGCATGGGGCACGTGCTCCACACGTTTTCATTGAATAAATACACCGGCTGGGGTAAACCTCTCTAGAGAGATGGAGCGAGGAGTCCGCCTTCCCTCACCTCCAGCTTAGAAGATAGAATCAAGTCAAAACCTGTGTTGCCCTCCTTGTTGGGCCCACCTTTCTAGCCCTTTCTCTTCCCTTTCACAGCCTCTGCAAGCACCTGAGGTGCATTCTCACACTGCAGCTCCATGGTTTGCCTAGAATTTAAGAAAGTTTAGGAAATAAAAAGAAAGTGTATACTGCTATGCTTAAAAACAGGACCAACTCAGTTTAGCCTGTATTTTCTTTCCTCTATCATGGTTAGTGCTTAATTTTGATAGACTCAATTATATAACAAGAAGTGATCCAGACTATGCCATAAATTGCAACAAGGGTCTCAGAGTCTTAAAAGGACGTAGAAATGTTACTCCTGGAAAATAAGTTGTTTTCTTTGTTAAAGTTGATATAACAGTGCCCATGTAACAGTGTGGGCTTTTCGCTGTTTAAAGTTAATGAGAGGATTTTTCTGAACCCTTGGGCAGTCCACAGGATCTTCTTTTATATCAAATTTTGCTGATATCTGCCCTTTTATTTATTTATTTATTTTTAGTACAGAAGTTTTACTGTCTTGAGCAAGATTATTTTTGTTGCGGTTATCAGAAATCAATTCCTAAAAATTCAAGCTCTGATTAGGGGGGGCCATTTACCCTTCAGGTCCAGGGGATTCTTAAAACCCTACAGAAGGATGTGCTTGGGTCCTCTGGGAGACTATACGTGGGACAGGAAAGCCCTAGAACCCCCTGGGCAGAAACTGTTTCCCTTTCTGTCCTCTGGGGCTTCGGGGCCTCCTGGGGCTGATTTACTCTGAGCAGCATGTTCATTCGTCAGCCTTTGCTGACTGGCTTTTTCCTAGAGACTGAGAGCACATGGGGGAGCTTGCAGCGTAGACCAGAGTAGACCCTCTTCATCCCAATTTCTAGTTCTCAGGAGAACGAATTGAATGTCTCAGTTTGGGTCATTTGTCCAGCTTTCACAAAACAAGAGAGGAGTTTGGAGTTTCATAGTACAAGCATTACTTGGCATTGGGTTATATGGTGCTTACAAAAAGGGTCACCATGGGCTAGGCAGCTACTCTAGAAGAGAGCCATCTTTTACAAGCTCCATCCTCCACCCCCCAACCAAAAATCTAAAAAAAGAGTAAATAAATTAAATTTATGCCTGTCAGGACTTTGGAGGACATTCAAATTAGGTCTTTTCTTTCTTCTTGTTTCCATCTCCTCTCCCACCTCTAATGGGTTGCCATTTAAAAAGTCTTTTAAAAAATTGTATTTGTTGAATGCTTGTTACATAGTAGGTGGTGAATGAGTAAAAGCTATCAAGTTTTATGTTTCTATTGTTAGAAAATATTCTCCAGTCTTCCTTTTAAATTATTTCTTTCTCTTCGCTAAACAAAATTTAAGTTGCTGTTTAGGCAGTTTGGTATACTGGAAAGGGAACTAAACAGCACCAAAGGCCTCCATTCTGGTTCCAGTTTCAAACCATTTATTTTCTGGGTTATCTTCAGCAAATTATGACCTTCTCTCAGTGTGTTTCCTCACTAGTAAAATGGAGATCATAAATAACAGCCCTTTTGAGCACAGTGTCATTGTGAAGATAAAATGAAAGAATATATACAAACGTGTGATAGTTGTTTTTTTCCTACTAAAGAAAGATTTCTGACCCCTATTCTAAGTAGAAAAGTTACTATATATTTTTTTTTTTAAACTTGACAGAGACATTGTGAAATCTTTTTTTTTAATTAATTAATTTATTTTATTTATGGCTGTGTTGGGTCTTCGTTTCTGTGTGAGGGCTTTCTCTAGTTGTGGCAAGCGAGGGCCACTCTTCATCGCGGTGCGCGGGCCTCTCACTGTCGCGGCCTCTCTTATTGCGGAGCACAGGCTCCAGACGCGCAGGCTCAGTAATTGTGGCTCACGGGCCCAGTTGCTCCGCGGCATGTGGGAATCTTCCCAGACCAGGGCTCGAACCCGTGTCCCCTGCATCGGCAGGCAGATTCTCAACCACTGCGCCACCAGGGAAGCCCCCAAAAGTTACTATTTTTAAATGCTTATTTTTAGTAACTGCCACTACCATTTTTCTCTAGGAATAGGGTTTCTCTTAAAGCATTTTTACAGTATTCAGGCTAGTAAATGTTGAATTCTTTTAACGGCAAACACTATCTTGGGGGAGATTTCATAGCACTCTGATGACTTCCTTGGATACTTTGGAGATATAGCTGAAGTGTTCTGATGGAAAACTGAAAACTAGCTTGACTTAGAGAAGTAGGGTCAAGCACACATGATGCCGGTGTTGTTGTATCTGCATCTCCAGCCTACCTTGAAGGAATCATCGTCAAAGAGGTGGTTATCTGTAACATAACATCTTTATTGGCTGCCTCTATCCTGGGAATTTGTAGCATCCTTTGAGTGATTTTGCATAGCCGTAAAATGTTTAGAATGCAAAGAAATGAATTTTGGCTCAGGACAGACGTGTTAAACAAGATAGTGGCTTTTATTGGAAATAAGGCAGAAAAGGAACACTGAAATGGAAATCAGAGAAAATTTTTAAAAGATAGGAGACTGGGAAGCAATTAGAAATCTGAGAAAGAGAAACAGCTGGCTTATAAAGATTGTAGGAATGATTACTTTACTGAATGATTACACTGCTGAGTAACATTTTGTGGGTGAATAAAACAGACTGTCTAAAAAAGGGAGAGGGGAAGGATATGATCCAGGAATAACTTAAAAGCCAATAAAGGTAATTATGAAAAAATGTTCAAACATGGCATAGAATTTCAGCCACTGACTTTGGAAGATGCTTTATTGGCACCTCAAACCATAGAAATATTTGCCATCTTAGAGTACGTGATAATAAATAAAAGTTGAGCAAAGCCTTGGTGTATAGCCAGTGAGGATTATAGGAAGAGAAGTGTATTACTAGTGAATTTTTCATATGAAATCAGCCTGCCTTGTGCTTTATATACTTGGACAGCATCTGTTCCATAGCTGTGTCATTGCCCATATTTGCTGTTTTTTCCCTCCTGCACGTCAAACTTGAAAACCAGCTTAATTTCTAACTCTGGTTTGTTAATCTCCAGTCCCTTGATTCCATAACTCAATGCTCTTCCCCAAATTAATTTGAGTAGTACCCACATTCTACTTGAAATATGTATGAATGCATATGCACAAAAATATGCAGATAAGGGAACGGGTAATTTCTTTGTGTTTTTTTAGGAAGATGGTTTAATTGAGTTTTTGTTTCCTGTTTGTACTATTATGAATTGCTTTTATAAACTGCTGAATGATAAAGGACAGAGAGAGCTTTCCAAATAATATTCTCACTCAGTGTGTTATGTGCATGTTAAAATCTGTGATTCTGACAGGTTTCATAGAGCAGGCTTTCTGAATAGCCATTTTAAAATTTAAGTGAAAACTCATTAGTGGCAAATTACACACAGTGATTTTAAGCCCCAGGAGGCTGACTCTATGTACATATTGAATAGTTGTTTGTTCTTAGTTTATTGTATAAATATAGCCAATTAAGTTCATTGTAAAAAAAAAAATTGCATTTGTTGTAAAATTGGTGAAGTGACTCGAATTTTAACACTTCGACATTTTAAACACATATAATTTGGGGACTTCTGGCAACTAATGAGATTGTAGATTTCTGATTAATTTTATACATTGTTTCATCGCTTTGCCCCTTTTCTTTTTTTGTAGGTCTGAACAAAATTAAGAAGAAGGAGCTTCTACAATCGCAGCAGATGAAGATCCACTGGTAAATCGATCAGGATTTTTGGCCTGCCCTCCAAAGAAAAGGTAACTGGTTCTTTCAACATAGCACAGCTGAGTAAATGCTGCAGTGCCTCTGATTATAATGGAGTTTGAGTTTTACCAAAGGATGATAATTTTTTAAATTTAAGGTATCTGAGTAAGGTCTCCAATTTTAAGCATTGGATCATTGAATATGATTTTATTAATATGAAATGACAGTGAATTTTAGAGTACAGTATTTTTAGATGTTTGTCAAAATAAAATCTGCTAAATAACCTTCCCTCCCCCAAATTCATTAAAAGTTTTGGAATACTTTGGAGATAGGAACCTGCACCGCCCACCCGCCCCCCCCCCCCAATCCATATTCACCTTTTCCTGTGAAGTTGTCTAAAGATGTGCTCTTGGATTTTTGTCCTGTTCTACTTTCCCAAGCTCCTGTTTTCTCCTCTCTACAAGCAATGTAGACCCAGCTGCTGAGGGCAGGGGAGAGCCTAAGGAAATTGTAAAACAGACCGGAGTACTTCAGGTGCACTTTCTGGGCCCAGTGCCTTTGCCCAGCCTGCCGGCTCTGCTCGTGAGCAGTTCCAGATCATTACAAAAATAGCAGCCACCATTGATTGAGTTCCTCACTACATACTCACAATTTTCATTTACTATTTGGGGAGGAGGGTGGTAAGTTTCATATAATGTGAAAAAGAAGAAAAATTTCTGAAGGTGTTTTTATTTAAAAAAAAAAAAAATGATGCATCCTCCCATCTACTCTTGAAAGGAATGAGGGGGGCTTCCAAGTTAAGATGCAGTTTAAGATGAGTCATTGAAGGATAAAACTGAACAGAATCCAAACAGAAAAGACCAAAGGAGTTTCAGCCTCTGAAATTGGTCAACTTACATATTTAGGCAACAAATGCAATGCCTCAGTCAGGTTTTAGGCATCTGTAGCAAAGATGGAAACATTTTGGACAACATGAACATGCATCTGCAAAGGTAACATTTTCACTGTGACCAAACAGAAACAGAAGCTTGTAGAAGGATGTAGCAGTTTTGTTAAGGTGTTTAGAAGAACAGGACTGGGCAGCTCCGAAGTCTCCACCTTCAAAATAGGCCCTTAAAATTTTCCAGCCCAAAGCTGAAAGGCCCGCAATGAAGAGGTATCTTTCAGTGATCATCAAAGTCATCACAGAGGATGGCATTCACTGTGGAATGTCTGGAAAGTGCCAGAGAAGCAAGAAGCAGGGCTTTCCTAGATGGTGGTCAGCAACTGGCAGTGGTGGGATATGAAGGAGTGGGAGGTGAAGGTAGAGAGGAAACATATTTGACAGAAATATGCCAAAGGACCTCTTTAGTCCATAACTGTTTACTGAGCTTCTACTACGTGCAGAAGGATTATCCTTGAGGAGGAAAAGAGAAGAATAGGAGGTGATTTTCACAGACTATAATTATGACTCACCCTTTTTGAATACTGTTCCGATGAAAAGTCAAGTATAATAGGATACTAGGAAGCCAATGACAAGGCGGGTAAAGAAGTATCGCAACTCAAGACTGCAGGGATCAGACATGTGGAGGAATGAAATGGACCAGGTGGAACTATGAGAAACTGTTAAATTCATGACTAATCTCAAAGGGCTTACCTTTTCAGTGCCAGCTGATTTTAGGCCCAAAATCCATTCAACAGATATTAATGGAGTGCCTACTTATATGCTGTGCTCTTTCGGGCACTGGGAATTAATTAGTAAATCAAAGGGGCAAAGTCCCTGCCATTGTGGTACTTAACCTTTTAATAAGAAGAAACAGATAGTAGGTAGCAAATGTAATAAGTAAATACATTGATTTGACTTCTGTTTTAATAAAACCACTTTGGCCACTATATTGAGATAGGATATAGAGGGCAAGGGTAAAAGCAGTGAAAGCAGTTAAACTGTGGTTATTGAAATAACCCAGACCTTTCAAAATTTTAAGGGAACTGAAATCTTAACTTTAATGACTTTTCTTGAGTTTTTCAAAGTTAGCAATTTAAGAAAACAGTTTGAGTCCACCTAAATAAGTCAGTGGGATTCTGCCATGTGGTGACAGTTTGCTACCTTGGGTATAGAAGTGATAAAGGAAGTCAGAAAAAGGTGAGGACTTTGGGCCAGGCTAAGTTGGGGAAGGTCAGAGTTGACTTGAAACTCACATGAAAGCTTGATTTTGATTAGCACATGAAACTGAAGGAAGGGAAAAGATAATGGCATGTAACTAGTCACAGTAGCAACAAGGTGGAAAGAACCCAAACGTCCATCACCTGATGAATGGATAAACAAACTGGTATATCCACACAGTGAAATTTTATTCAGCCATAAAGTAGAAAAAATTACAGATATATGCTCCAACATGGGTGAACCTCGAAAACCTGGCTAACTGAAAGAAGCCAGACACAAGAGGTCGCATACTGTATGGTTTCAACATTGTGAAATATCCAAAATAGGCAAATCTATTGAGAAAGAAAACAGATGTGGTTTCTAGGGGCTGTGGGAGGGATGGGAGACGGGGAGTGACTGCTTAACGGGTACAGGGTTTCCTTTCGGGGTGATGAAATGTTCTGGAACAAAATAGTGATGATGATTGCACCACATTGTGAGTGTACTAAATGTCACTAAGTTGTATACTTTAAAATGGTGAGTTCTATGTTATGTGAATTTTACCTCAATTTAAAAAAAAAAAAGGCTGGCATGTGGAAAAGTATTTGAAGGATGTGTATTTTACGTCTTGTTTAGCTGGAGTGGAGTCTTTGTAAGTGGGCGTGATGGATGATAAAACTAGGAAAAAAGGATGTTGAGTCAGATAGTGAAAGTTGTTGGCTGCCAGGCAAGCAGTTTAGACTCTCTTCTGTTAGCAGCTGTAAAACATAGTAGTGTGTACTCCCTAAGTAAGAAGGAAACTGAAGAGAGGTTGGTGCTTTGGGAATCGCAGCCTCTGGGTTTCAAAGCAAAGCAAGCGGCCTCTGGCTTTATCAATCTGTGTTATTGCTGCTCCCCTCGTGGAATTTTATGATAATCTCATGGAAGTCGCAAACAAAATTAATTTAGAGTTTCTTCATCTTTTAAAGAATATGCTTATTATAGTTCCTGATTATAAATGTTTGTTATTAAAAAAATTAGGTAACTGTGAGGTGATTGATATGTCAACTAACCTTATCGTGGTAACTGTTTTGAGATATATATATATATATCTCCATATCTATATATCTATCTCAAGTATCTCAAATCATCACATTGTATACCGTAAACATACACAATCTTATGTGTCAATTATATTTCAGTAAAACTGGAAAAAATTTAAACATTATATAAACCCTAATAAAAGGCATAATAATTACATTCCTTCCCTCCCTCGTACCCAAAAGTCCAGAGCTATCTAGACTGTTTTCTGTGAATAGACATATCGTCATCATCATTATTACATTTTCACAAAAACAGGCACATATTATGCATAGTATTTTGCATGTCACTTTTAAAAAACTTACATCTTGGCTGTCTTTCTACTTCTTTCCTTTGGATTGCTACATTATATGCTAGACTTTCATTTGTAAAAACAAACAAAAAAAATTGAAAAGCAAATGCTGTTTACCTCTATTACGAAGAAAATGAGGTATCATAAAATGTAAAAGTAGCTAACACTTAATGAGCCCTAACTATTTGCCAGGCGCTCTTCTAAGCATATTAATTCACTCACTCCTTGTAACAACCTGATGAGGTAGATACTGTTTTGATCCTTTTACAGAGAAGCTAACTGAGGCAGAGACAAAATGTGTCCTGTTGTGGTCCATGTTTAGGCAGTAGCAGAAATGGGCTCCAGGACCAGCTTCAGCTCCAACTGATGGTTGTTATGAGGGACCTTGTGGCCAATGGTGTGAGATCATAGAGATTTTTCAAGAGAAGTCAATCTGGAATTTTGTGTGAATTTTTCCAGATTTTAATGTTGGCTTTTAAAAAAAATAGCTTTATTGAGATATAATTTAAATGCCACAAATTTAAATCATTTTTTGTATATTGACACTTTAATTGCCACTTTAATCATTTTTAGTATATTGACAATGTTGTGCAGACAACACCTCTATCTAGGTCTAAAACATTTTTATCACGCCCAAAGGAAACATCGTTTCCATTAAACAGTCACTTTCCATCCTCCCCTCTCACCAAACCCTGGAAGCCACACTACTCTGCTTTGTTTCTGTGAATTTGCCTATTTTGGATATTTCACATAAATGAAATCATATAATATGTGGCCTCTTGTGTCTGGCTTCTTTTACTTAGCTTGTTTTTGAGGTTCATCCATATTGTAGCATGTGTCAGTACTTCATTCCTTTGAATGGGTGAATAATACTCTATTGTGTGGCTATACCACATTTTACTTAGCCGTTCTTCAGTTGATGGACACTTGGGTTGCTTCCACCTTTTGGCTTTGTGAACAATGCCATTATGAACATTGGTACACAAGTATCTCTTTGAGTTCCTGCTTTCAGTTCTTTGAGTGTACACCTAGAAGTGGAATTGCTGGATCATATTGTAATTGTTTAACCTTTCGAAAGACTGTCAAACTATTTTCCACAGGGGCTGCACCATTTTACATTCCCATCAACAATGTAGAAGGATTCCAATTCCTCCACATCCTTACCAACACTTGTCATTTTCTGTTTTTGTTTGTTTTTATTTCCTTACTAGCCATCCTAGTGGGTGTGGAGTGGTATCTCATTGTTGTTTTGATTTGTATTTCTCTAATGACAAATGATGTTGAGCATCTTTTCACGTACTTGTTGGCCATTTGTATTATCTCCTTTGGAGAAATGTCTGTTGAGATCCTTTGCCCATTGCAAAAATTGGATTCTTTGTCTTTTGTTGTTGTTTTTGTTGTCAGAGCTCTTTACACATTCTAGATACAAGTCCCTTATCAGATATTGGATTTGCAAAAATTTTCTCCATTCTGTGGGTTCTTTTCACTTCCTTCAGGGTGTCCTTTGAAGCACAAAAGTTTAATGATTTTGATGAAGTCCAATTTATCTATTTGGCCCTGTTGTGTACGAAATACTTGGTAAGTTGGATTCCAGCCTTCTAATCATCCACTTGTGATTGCTGCTGTGCTGCCACTTCCCCCAGAAACCATTTGGAAAAATCCTAATGTTTTGTGAAGATCCCTGTTTTCTGAAGTGGAGGCAAGAAGCTCTAGAAAGCAGCAAAGATAGATCCCCTCCCAGTAGTGGTTTTGTTTTGATTCACCTTTTCAGCTCCTGAAGTTCCTTCACTTCGAGCAGTTTGGTGGAGAGGAGGATGCACTAGAAAGTGGACAAGAAGATCATGGTCTCTGGGTCCTGCAGATTTTGTGTCAAAAGAGAGGTTTAAATAGGTTAAAATAAAAGGTCAGAACTTTGCCTTGAGTCATAGGTGGTACCATTTAAAATCAGAGAGGCCGTGGGAGTGAATTAATTGTGTGTTTCTGGGAAGAAAGGTTTAGGGACCCCGAAATCTGGAGAGTCATTTGGGTTCAGGTCTCGCCTTTTGTATGAGAAAATATGTGTTTAAGTTGGGGGTTGAAGATAGGGAACTGTATTCATTCATAGTCATTCATTCACACGTTAGTGAAATGTAGTAAAGTCTGCACACCATCTATCTTTACCAAGACATGGAAGGTTTTATTTTAGAGGTGGAAAGGGGATGCAAGCCTTTGTGGAACAGTCTGCCTTTGGGGAAGCAGTACAAACCCAGATGGGTTTCTGGATCAGGGTGTACACAAAGAATGTGGAAAAGTTAGGTGGATTGTGTTTGCTAGATCTATGTCTTTACTTAGGACTGGAACTTTGCTGCAGAAAGGGGGAAGAAAAAGCTGTGTTGTTCCTTCCTTCTTGTACTAACACACCTATACTGTTAGTCCTAGAGTTCAGCCCTAACGCATTTTGCTGGCCAGCTTGGGGACCTGGCCACTGCACATCTTATGGTATGAGAGGAGGTGGGTTCCATGTTCCAAATGACACCCTTATGTTGGAATGCAAACTGTTAATCCTTGGGAGACTAAGCATATATCTCATTGCCACCTTGATTTCAGGGCATATACTCTTAACCCTAGTCCAGGAAGTCCAATTTAGATTTAGATGTAGAAGTGGGGATGAGTTCCTATGAGCTTAGTGTGAGAGATCAGGAAAGATTTTGTTAAGGAAATGGAACTTGAGGGGGAACATGACTGAACAGTAGGATTTCAGCCAAGGGAGGGAAGTATTACAGATTGCGTGGCCTGTATGAACAAAGGCTTGAGAGCTGGGATCTGGAGGAGGAGCATATTCAAAGCTATGAATTGGTCATTTGGGCTGGACTGTAGGGTACCTGCAAGAGGGAACACTGTAGATGTGGTGGAGCTGAGCCTGGGGCCAACTGGAGAGGGCCTGGAGTGCTAGGAGAAAAGTTTTTATTGAGTTCAGTGGTCAGTGCTGAGCCCCTGAAAGTGTTAGAGCAAGGACTGACAAACTAACGCCATGCTTTACCCTGCAAGAATGATCTGCTAGCATATCATGGCTAGATTAGAATTGGGGCTTCTTATGTGACAGGCATGGTTCTGGTAATGATAGCTCTAGGGTAGGGTACTTTTTGCACTATTAACTTTCTTAATATTCCTCATAAAGTAGATACTCCTATTTTATATCATATTTATTTATTTATTTATTTGGACTTTGTTGGGTCTTTGTTGCTGCGCGCAGTCTTTCTCTAGTTGCGGCGAGCAGGGGCTACTCTTCATTGCGGTGCACGGGCTTCTCACTGCGGTCGCTTCTTTTGTTGTGGAGCACGGGCCCTAGAGCTCGCGGGATTCAGTTCTAGCAGTGCGTGGGCTCAGTAGTTGTGGCTCGTGGGCTCTAGAGTGCAGGCTCAGTAGTTGTGGCGCACAGGCTTAGTTGCTCCGTGGCATGTGGGATCTTCCTGGACAAGGGATCGAACCCGTGTCCCCTGCATTGGCAGGCGGATTCTTAACCACTGTGCCACCAGGGAAGTCCCACATCATTTTATAAATGAGGAAACAGGCACAGAGAAGTTAAAATTTCCCCAGAGTTATACAGTAAATAAGTGGTAGAACTGGGATTCAGCCTGGGCATATTGGCTCTAGAACACCTGTTCTTAACTGCTGGGCCCATAAGATGGTAATACTTACCATCACTTCAGTGAAAGCTGATTGGTACAAAGGTGACATAGGGAATTATTTTTAACAGTGTGTTTAATCTTTGCATTTTAGTGCATCTGAGGCAGTGCACTAGAACTATGACTATACAGTCAGCCGCTTTTTATAGCTAAATGTTAGTCCATTTAGCTATTTTTTCCATTCCTTTCCTATAACTTAATCCTTTCTCTCTCTTTTTAAAAAAACTCTTTAACCTGAAGGCTTTAAATGAAGATTTTAAATGAAATTTGTCAGTCCTTCAAAATTACAGGCCGGTATTAAATTCCTAGAAACATTTGGGCCTTATTCAGTTTAAAGTTACATGTTAATACCTTTTATATGTGTATTGTTAAATTTTCTCTCTTTTCAAGCGGTTTGCTATTACTGGTGAATGATTCTTTGGAAGAATTTGTACGTAGCTCCACACATATGATTAAGAAAACAAACCAAAAATTCAAAACTTTGAACTTTTGGGCAAATGACAGTTTATAGAATGACTATGCATACAGGTCAAGTCTTTAAAAAGATAATTACCTTCATCTTTTAGTCTCCACTTTTGCAACTCTCCTTATTATTCCTAATTTCGCACTTGATTGTCAGCAATTCTAGCCACTGAGCTGATGAGTTAAATTTCTTCCACTGTTCTCCCCCTTCTGGAATACTGATGTATTCATAACAGGCTGTAAGGTATTTCACTAGAGGGAGCACAGTTAAAGAGGGGCCTTGCCTGCCATACCCCTTATTCAGAAGAGAGCCCTGGCTCTGTCTCCAGAAGACAGAAG
This sequence comes from Balaenoptera acutorostrata, assembly GCF_949987535.1. Lineage (NCBI taxonomy): Eukaryota > Metazoa > Chordata > Mammalia > Artiodactyla > Balaenopteridae > Balaenoptera > Balaenoptera acutorostrata. Next base: position 26,462,029 of record NC_080073.1, on the reverse strand, counting down.
GAAAGAGAGAGGTGTGGTCAGAGGAGGGAGAGAGGATATGAACAAAGGCACAGCCAATTTTAGGAGGAGATAAAGCATCCCAAGGCAACACATTCCTAATTTAGTGGTTCCAAGTTTCTTTTTACTCAAATGACTGCAATCCTTTGGGGTTGATAATGGAGAATCTCTGTTATCAACCCTGTAATTTGCACACATAAATATACTGTAGTTGCTGGTTTTCAAGTTTATTAAAATGTTGTATTGGGACTGGTTGTTCTTTCCAAATAAAAAGGGTGGTTGTGTGGGGTCTTGCATCTTAGGCAAGTTTTGGACGGTTTCAGCCATTTTACATGAAACCGAATGTAAAGATTTTGTTATGGTTGTTGCTGTTGTTTTGTTTTGTTTTTCATTTAGTGATGCCTTTGGCCTTTGAACAAAGCATTTTACAAGTGAATCTGCTGTGCAAAGAATCCTTTTTGTAAAGAGAGACCTTGTTACCCTGGCACCTACTGGGAACATCCCTAAATTTGGATGGTGAAGTAAGGCCACCTTTTAAATACATCCCTGGAAGGGATGAAATACTCAGAACTTGGCAGTGTTTCACTTCTGACGGCCTAGTTCTTAAGCCACATACAGTCTAATTGGTGGTGACAGCTTTTTCCATAAGAGCATTTTGATTAAAATTAAATCAAAAAATTTCCCCTACTTCTCATTCTTCTCACGTCCTCAGTGAAATTGTTGTGTTTACTCTGGTGCCTAGCAGAGTGCCTGGTATGTGGTAGGCAAGCAGGAACGGTTTGATAAATTGAATCCTCATTACTCAAACCTTACAAAACATATCATTTATCTGTACAGACAGATGCTGAATATCTTCAGAACTATAGGACATCATCAGAAGTACACCAGTAGGAGAACTGATTGATAGCATACAAGGAATGCTATTACATGAAAATAATTATAGTAAATGAATGTAAATTGTATTGTTCATGTTTTAAAATATTTTTTGGGTGCAGAGGAGGGGTGTTTAGGTTAAGAAGTCATCAGGTTCTTTGTTATAAAACCAAGTGTTTGAGTTTCTGTTGTACTCTTGTTTATAGAGAGTGCCCTTTGTATAAGAACACTTTTTAAATGTTGCCCAGATTTGAGTATCAGACAACTGTACTTTCTCAGCTAGCAGTTTTGGCTTCTGTTGGTGACTCATTCAAACGGTTGAGAAACCCAAACCAACTATGGATATCAGAAACTGCATGTTCTGGAAGGGGTTAGGACTTTCTCATGGGTGAAGAGAATGTAGTAAAACGCATTGTCTGCAGCAGAAGAGAATTGGTAGGGAGATGGCCAGGAATTGCCTGTCATTCTCTTGGTGCTCACATCTTCTTCAACTTGGTAATACATTTCTTAGATGAGAATAGATCTGAATTGCTCTGTGTGATATAACATACTTGTTTATAGTGTTTGTTTTGTGTTATTTTGTACTTTCCATGGATCTTTTTATGCAATCCTCAGAAACCTGGCTTTATCTCTGTTTTACAGATTAGGAAACTGAGGTCCAAGTAAATTAGGTAACTTGCTTACATTACACAGTTTGTAAGTGAAAGACCCAGTATATGAACCCAGAAAAAATTCATAGGGACTGGCTCCAGAGCCCTTCCTCATTTTCCTTATCTGTAAATAGTAATACAACTCCTACCCTACACAATTGAGAATATTAATAGAGATAATGCAAAAAGGTACCTATAGCAATGCTTGGCACCTAGTAGGTGCCCAATAATTGATAGCTGCTATTAGTAACAATTTCTCTTAATAACTATCATAATACTAAGAGGATATTTAGTATTTTTTATTCTAAGCCCTGTTGTGTTTTCTTTATTAAACCAATCAAAAAATGGGGGGGGGGAAGGTATGAAACAAGAATAAGGACAGAAGTTGGAAGTATTATAAATTGCCATATTGACCCCCATTGGCTTGAAGTCATATTAGTGAATCTTGAAGTATTTTCACATGTAAAAAGGGGGAAATCAAGCAGTGTCTTGAGGAAGTAGGACTGTACTTCATGTTTGCCATTCTTCCCCTTATTTTCATTCTCACCCTCTACTCTCAGGGATCAGAAGGGCTGTACTCAATAGGCAAGCTGTCTTTTGTACCTATATAGCTGGGTGGCCCTAAGCTTTTCTTTTTAATGGTGGCTCCAAATTCAAATTTTTGTTTCCCTTAAATGTAGAATTAGAAAATTCAAAACAATTCATAAATTGTGTACTTTAATCTCGGAAAACCAAAAAGTTAGGTGTTTTTATGTATTTCTGTAATTCTACAGATTTTTCAGTGATTTGGATGAATGAAAAATTGAAGGTCTGCATTGGTGACATCCAAGATTGAGGGCCTTGGTTAAGAGTTAGGAACCTTACTACTAAGGGAATTATGTTTTACCTATGCATTTTTTTTCCTCATTGATGCTCTTATGTAGGAAGTTAAAGCTTTAGAAATATGGTTTTTAATCCTACCAATCATTTCTACCATTTTTGTTTATTCTGTTTTTTCTGCTTCTTAGGTAAGGACAGGAAGCATCCATAGTTTTGGGGAACTTTTGTTTGCATGCAATCCAGGAAAAAATGTACGCACTTATTTCTAAACATTTAAAAAATAAATTCATATATATGTGTGTACATATATTTTATTTTAAATTTTTTTCACTAAAGCCTTTAAATTTTGAACCCAAAACAAGCACTTTCTACAGGAGCCCTGCATTGAGTTTAGGTTGCAATAACATTTCCTTATTTTTACTTTTCTTTTTAAACATTTTTATGTTTCTGAGAGTTGGATTTTGTTTCTTTAGCAGAGAAGTTGGCCACCTCTATGACGCCAGATGTTCTAGATAAAAAACCTGAATAAGGCCGCTTTTTCCCCACCTAAAGAAAGCACCTCTAGGCAAGCAGCTATGACACACGTGCCTCAGGAGTGCTGATACTACTGCTATGTGAAACATGATGATTAAAATCATTGTTTCATGTCTCAGGCTGCAGATTTTCACATCAGTTTGAAGGAAGAGTAATGATAAGAACACTTAATCGAAAGTGCTTGATGTGGTCTGCTACTGTTTCAAATATTTCAGGTGCTTTAGTTCATTAAGTAGCCCTGTATTTTATCTTTACCCATCACTTGAGCAAAAGCTTTGCGCGCAGTCTGTGTATTGGGGAGGGGTGCTAAGTTTTGTGGGCCAATGCTTAATTTAGTGAACAATATCTAACAGAAAACAGTATTTTCTAGGAATGCTGTACCTACACCTAAACCTTAGGTTCTCTCCCTGCCCAGGCAAAAGCAATCATAAAGAGGGAGACCAACGGCTTGAATTAAAACTAAACTAGATTTGGGGGTGGGGTGGGGTGCGGGGCGAATGAATCACTTCCAGGAGCATTGGAAAGGGAAATAAAGAAATTTGGGGTAGTGTCTCCAAAACAGGTAAATGGATTCGCCTCGGTCTCTCTCTCCTCCACTCCATTTTACACTGATTTCATGGTCTCCTCTTTGCTGGACGAGCTCAAATACCCCGGGAGCACGCTGTGACCTCCCGCGGTGGGCTTAGGGCCGACACCTGGGACTGCACCTGGGCCGCATTTCCTCGCCTGCCAGTGGTTTCCTCCACGCCAGGCTTCCGCTCGGCGGCGGTTTCCCATTCATGCTTTTGACAGACGCGCGGCCGCCCGCGAGCGGAGATCCAAGTGCTCCCTGAACCGGCCCCTGCGTCCCAGGTCGGACCCCGGGCGGGAAGGCCCTACGGCGACGCCGCCCGCTGGTGCTCCGGGGCCAGCCGGCCGGCTTCTCCATAGGTGGCTGCGTTTCCGACTTCGCCCTGGCTCCACTCCGGGGGCTTGACGCGCAAACTTCGCCGGAGCGAGCTGAGAGGGTGGGACCGGCGAGGGGGAGGAGGCGGCGGGAGGCGCCTCCGCTTAAGGGAGCCGGCCGGGCGCCGCCGCTCGGACGGACGCGCGGACGGAAGGGAGGAGCGGGGCCGCCGGGCCCGGCCCGGGGATGCGAGCGGCCTCAGGGTGGGCAGCCCGAGGGCCGGGGGTGCGTCTTGGGCCTCCCCGCCGCGGCGGGGCGCGGGGCTGGGGCGGAGGCAGCTCGGGGCGCCGGCCTCCGCGCCGGCTTTCCGCGGCGGAGGCAGGCTGGGGACCCTGCGCCGCGGTGGCGGGTCGCCGGCGCTTGTCCCCTCCCCCGAGGGGCGCCGGAGTCGAAAGCGAAAGCGAGCCCGCGCAGCGGACTTTGCGCCTGGGGCGGGGGGTGGCCCGGGAGGAGACGAGCTGGGGGGCTGGGCGGCTGGGGGCGCTGTCAGCGCGCCCCACCCGGCCCGCGGGCCGCGCACGCCGCCGGAACTCCCCGGCGCCTCCTTAAAAGCGGCCCCCGCGCGACTCTTTCCCCCCTTTTTTTTGTTACATTGTAGGAGCGGAAAGAATGTCGGAGCGGGCCGCGGATGACGTCAGGGGGGAGCCGCGCCGAGCGGCGGCGGCGGCGGCGGCGGCGGCGGCGGCGGCGGCGGCGGGCGGAGCAGCGGCCGCGGCTGCCCGGCAGCAGCAGCAGCAGCAACAGCAGGCTCCGCAGCCCCAGCGGCAGCCGCCGCCGCCGCCGCCGCGGCGCCTACGGCCGGAGGACGGCGGCCCCGGGGCCGCCTCCACCTCGGCCGCCACCGCAATGGCGACCGTCGGGGAGCGCCGGCCCCTGCCCAGTCCCGAAGCGATGCTGGGACAGTCGTGGAATCTGTGGGTCGAGGCTTCCAAACTTCCTGGGAAAGACGGTGAGTGTCCACGCCTTCCTCTCCCCCCCCCCCCCCGCTCCGCCCCCCCACCCCCGCTCCCCCGTCGTCTGACCCTTCTCCCTTCCCCCGTCCCGTGACCCGCCCCCTCGGGGGTCAGAGATGCTATCGCTCGGTTGGGGAACGCGGAGGTGCCCGCACCTACTCCGTGCGTGCGTGAGCGTGCGTCACACTCCCGGCCACTGACCTGCCTCTCCCCTCCTCCTGTGTGTGTGTATCTCCTAGGGACGGAATTGGACGAAAGTTTCAAGGAGTTTGGGAAAAACCGCGAAGTCATGGGGCTCTGTCGCGAAGGTGAGTCCAGCCCCCTGAAGGAGTTTGTGCAAGCCTAGGGGAAGTATCCCGGCCGGCTAGCCAGGGCGGGAGCTCGAGCCCACCTGACCCGCTCCGCCCCCGCACGCGAGGATGCTGTCTGAGGAAGAAGGGGGAGGACTGCGCGTTTGGAAAAACCCGTTTCCGGGGGCTTCCTGTAACGGGGAGCGTCAGGAACCCTTCAGTGGAGGCCTGGTTGGGTGCAGTTTGAGCGGCGCTCGGTGATGAGCGCTGGGGAACAGCAGTGATTTTAACCCAGATCCGTTCAGGTCTGACCCCCTTATGGAAAAACAAGAGGAGTGGAGGAATTCTTAGTTTCCGAAAGCTTTTCCACGAATGTTTTAGGGGGCTCTGAAAAGGAAACCTTGCCACCTGAAATTTATTGCCGGCAATCAAAATGAATTTTGAACTTTAAAAGTGACACTTTACCTGTGCAGCCTATTTCTATGGGGTTTAAGTTACAGAATTTCATCAAAAGGATCATCACAATTGAGGAGCTCTTGGTCGGATTTTTTTTTCCTTTTTCTTTTTTTTTTTGAGCTGCCAAAATCAATGAGGCGGTGGGGGTGAAGAATTTTATATGGTGAAACAAGCCTTTAGTGCTCTTAGCTAGTGAAATCGGAGTCTAATTATTGGTCAGTTTTTAATAAAACTGGTAGAAGGGTACTCTAGGGAAATAACTGTAGTTAAAAGTGTGCCTCCAAATGAAAGATCAGGTATCTAGGAACTGTCAGACCTTTACTTCAGATTTTCTTTTTCTGTGAATAGTCACCTTTGCTGTCTAATGCCCCTGCCAGGCCCGGGCACACTGTGGTCAGAAAGGACTTCTGAAGCCCAGTTAATTTTAGGTTCAGTTCAAGCGATTCCTTCAGTAGCAGTATGGACAAGGACTTGAGTGAGCTTTGGTATCCAAAATACTGAGTTTATTTTCCCAGTGCAGTTTTATTTCTCAGTGTGACCATGTATTTTGGTATAGTTATTGTCAGGGGCCCAAGAATAGGTACAGCTTTGGCAAGTGGAATATTTTAAAGTCCAGAGTTGGCCCATTGTTATTCTGTCTCCACAGTTACTTCTTGTTTTTAGTGCCTGTGTTGCCTCCATGTTCACTGTTTTGGTTTTTTTGAACTGGCCATTTGTTGGCCTCTTGGCACTAGGAGGAAGAGCAATACCAGTGGCAGCTCTCTGAGAGCTTCCAATTGGAACAGATTACAGAGCAAATTAGTTGATTTTGAGAATGAGAATTGCTGTTTGAGACTGAAGGAAAGAGAGAGAAAGCACAGGACTTGCTGGCGATGTTGCAATAGGAAAAATCAGTTGTTAGTCCGGTTTTAGTTTTGAATTGGCAGCCCGCCTGGGCTTAAAAAATTAAAATCACTAGGTGGTAACTCATAGGAAGCAGTTGGAGTAGAGCTTTAGAGGACCTGACCCGCTCCTGTTCTTAGTCTCTTTCTCTGGGTGTGGATGCATTTTCCATAAAGGGTTTCTAAATCTGTGTGAATACAGGGTGCTAATTATTGGTAATTCCCTTATAGAGGATGAGTAAGTGTATTAGTGTTTAACTGGGCAACTTGGTCTGGATTGAGACCCAACCAAATTTAGTTGCCTGGACCCACTTTTTGCTGTATTTATTATTTTCAGTTGGGACATAGTCATGAGTGGATTTTACCAAGAAGATCTAGGACCTCTTAATTACTTTATTCAGGCACAAAGGGATCATAGATTATTTGGTTGTGTGTGCTTCTGACCTATCAAATTATTAGTGACTGTTAGAGGTGCCATTTTTTTGTAAGCTGCTCTAACCGTTCAGAGGATGCTGAAGCAGCCAGGATGGCTGAAACACTGCCTGCCTGTTTTGAGTAGAGACTGAAGTTTTTAACGCAGTCAGTTCTTGATTTATTTGTGACATTGTGCATTTTCTGGGACAGTTTAAAAATCCAAGCATAAGGATGTTCAGCACCTAACACAGTGGGCCTTTGTTTTTCTAACAAATAGTTCATGTCAGGCTGTTTAAGAAAGAAAGATACATTTTTAAATTATCAGAAATTATTAGACAGTTATCCTTTGTCTTTGGTTGAGATTATCTCCTACCAAGAAAACGTGTTTTGGAATTAACTTTATACTAATTCCTCTTGTCAACAAAGTTAAATTGGGAAGAGATATGTAGATAAATTGATAATATGAATGAAGCACTCAGTCAGAAACTCCTCATCTTGGAGGATATTTAGGAATATTGGCCAGACGTTTCGAATTCTCCAGTTCACGATTGTGCATCTAAGAGTTGGAAACCTGGGTATAAGATTAAGTTGCTTAATGTTGCATTTCACCTTTCAGAATCTAGCTTTCCCCTTTGTAAAAGGAGATGATAACACCTACTTCTCATGGTTGTTATAAGGGTTGACATTAAATTAGATTATGGAAAATGACTTTTACACATACTAATTCTTTTCAACCCTTTTAAATGCTGGTAATCTTAGACCTGATCTCCTAATTTGGTATTTGTCTAGGTCAGAGGTTCTTAACCTGGGGCTTGAATGGGCTTCAGGGGGTCATAGTTCCCCTGAAATTGTATGCAAAATAGTATGTATGTCCACTTTCAGGGCAAGTGTTCCCAGCTTCTCTTGGATTCTCAAGGATTCTTCACATATCTCTATCCCCCAAAATTCAAAACTGCTAAGCTAGGATCTCTGCCTTTTTTTCTTTTTCTCTTTTTTTCTTTTTGCTCCTGTAGCTTATTTTGGCCAGTTTCCTCATGTGAGACTGCCCGAGGGTTAATGCTGTGGGAGAGGTCGGAACTATAGATTTAGATGGAAGTGAGATTATCTGTGGTTTAGCTAATATGTCATCCCCCTGTTTTCCTATTAGCTCAAGTAGGTAAATGTTAGGATAAAATTTCAGTTATCTTTCAGAGGTCAGTCTATTCTTTATCTGCATTCTCACAGTTTTATTGCCTTGATTGTTTTATTCTGTAATTTGTAATATTATTTGATGGCACATTTGGTTTTAGTGGAAAAAGGTTGATAATACATTTTTAACTTTTTCAAAGACTAAACTCAGAAGAAAATTACCTTTTTTTAAAGGTGATTTTTGAAATTGTAGATTTAACAAAGTAATGTTTAGATGAAATTAATTGGTATGAGTAACTGACTAAGGTTTCCATATTAGTACCTGAAAACGTAGGGAGCTTTAAAAAATAAAAACATTAAATGCCTTAACTTCACAGCAAGTTGAAACAAAATGTAAAGTGTTATTGTGGGAGTCAACAGTGGAAATATGACGTTTTCTTTGGGAAGTCATTCCTAACTTCTCTTGCGCACACTTCTTATACAACATCAAAGTACCCAGTACTTTTCCTTCCTCCAAACTCTCTATCACCATTTGAAAGTGTGTGTTATGTGACGGCTCTTTTATTAGAGTGCAGGCTCCCAGAGGACAGGCTTCTTATTGACCAAGATATATTGAGCTCCTGCACATTGTTTGTGTTCAGTGAATATTTGCCCCCAAAATGAATGAACTGGGCTACTAGGAAGACTGAAGAGTTCAAATGATCAATTTTCCATTGTGTTGTGACTCAAAAAAAAGGTACCTGTTCTGTGGGGAGATGCACTTTCTGGCCCCAGGGGAGGCCAGGGACTGTCTTTCAGCATTTCCTGTGTCTCTGTCCTGAGTTTAGCACTCCATTTACACTTTCCAGAAAGAGTGCAGACAGGACACCACCTCTCTTATCTCTGATACTTAGGCAAGGGAGTAGGATGGCAACCTAGAGGATATCCACACTTGATGACAGGTGACCTCCCTGTCAAAATAACGGGGACATAGTTGAGCCTAGGGCAAGATGGAAGAGAGATTGGTTGGCATCTACAGGCAGCTAGGTTAAAAAAAAAAAAAAAAAAAAAAAGAGACAGACTAGGAAGATGGGTAGCCTCAGTCAACACAGACTGAGTCAACATAACAATACCACCTTTTTCTTTCCTAGGGAAAAAAAATTGTTCATAGTGAGTTAACTGAAAACAAATTAGGTATTGGTGCTGAAGACTATTAAAGTAACTACGTTATAGACATAAAACTTTCTCTCTGAAGTAAAGAGCACTTCTGTTTTTCTCTAGGGTTTCTCTTATGTTTTTCCCCCCAACTTTTCCTTTGGACAATTTGAAATGTACAGAAGTAGAGACAGTATTTTAATGAGCCTCCTTATATCTTTCCTACAGCTCAAACAGCTAATGAATCCCTGCCCAATCTTGTTTCATCTCTACTGAACTCCCCACACGTCCCAGACATCGTATTTCTTTCGGTTTTCTCTTTTATGCTTGCACGGACGTAAGCTTGTCTCCTGCAAAATGGAGCCTTCCTGTACTCTGCGTCTTCTTTTGAGGCAAGCCCGGCTGCCATTTGTGATCCCCTCCATGAGTGTGTAAGGGTTCTGCAGGTGGCAGGGCTTGCAGTTGGTTGACATCTCAAGTAGAGACCAAAACTAAGCCTCAGACAGGAGTCAGTGCGATCCAAGTTCACTGCATCAGAATCGCATTAATATACATGTAAGGAGCATTCGGATGATGTGGTTGCAGATCACCCACGCTTGACGCTCCCTGGATGAGTGCTAGGGCTGCGGTAGGCAGCGTCCTTGCCGACAGTTCCTGTTTGTAACTTTCTACCTGTAAAGTCGGCGCTAACCCAGGAGTGAGAGCCCCGGTAGACCTAGAGGGACACTCCTAAGGAAGGATTCTTTCCCCTGAGTGTGGCTCCTCTGCTATTTTACCGCAGACTGCACTCCAGCTGAGAATGCTTTTTACGTTGTTGAATGGTTGAAATAAAAACCTTCGAAAGAAGACGATTAGTTCATGACCTGTGGGAAAATATGTAAAATTCAGCAGTCAGAGTCCATGAGTAAAGTTTCATTGGAACATAGCCACAGCCCTTCATCTACTGACTGTCTGTGGCTGCTTTCTCCATGCAGTGAACCGTGGAGCTGAGTTAGGTGCGACTGAGACCATACATCCCACCAAGGCCTAAATTCACCATCTGACTCTACAGAAAAAGTTTGCCGTCCCTGTTTTAATGGGTTTCTTGGTTAATGAAGGGCCATTCTTTCTGCAGAATGTGATTCTACTACTCGAACTTTCTGTTTTGAGGGGGAGAATCTTCAAAATGTTAAAAACCACTATTAAACCCAAAGTTAATTCAACATTGAAGAAATATGTTGAGCTAGAAGGAGATAGTTGTGAGAGTATAAGGTTTTGTGTAAGAAGGTTCCTATTTTTGTCACTTATGTCATTCCCTGCCACTTTTCCAGGGCATGTACGTGTTCCTGGGCAATGCAAATACAGAACATCAACAGAGCTGTTACTGTCCCAGCTTCCCAGAGCCTTTGACTACTGTGAGGATGGGGCTTGGCTTCTGTAAAGCTCCTGTATAGTATGTAAATCCTCAGGAGAAGGAATCTAGAACTTCATGGGATTTTCTTCAAAAGGGTACCTGACACAGATTCTTGAGAATTTCTGCCCTTGAGTTGGATTAGAGAAGCTGAAGCCCTGTTGGAGGCCTTGGAACTTGACTTACAGGGCAGATTCACCAGGAAACACATCTACATTTTGATTTATAAAGAGGACATACTGAATCCTCTGATCTCTCATCTTTGATTTTGTGCTTGCTGGGAAGTGTCACACCTGGCACAGTCCATGCTGAATTCTTCAACCCACAAGGCTTCGCAGTAAAGGAAACCATGCACGTTTCCTGTAGTAGCAAGGGGCTTCCAAGCTGAATGTACTCCATTTACAGTTTTGATTGGTTCTTGTGAACTCTGATCTCAGGAGGGAAGCATGGGGAATTTATGCCTCGTTATTGAGTATGACCTGCATGTTATGTGGTCTGATTTTTCCCTTATAACAACATCCTGCTTTCTCCTGTCCACATCTCACGATATTCCCACATGTATGTGGACAGCTCAAGTTCAGTGAGAACTTTTACTCTGTGTCAGCACAGGTTTTACCTTATGTATTCTTCACAGCTGTCGTATGATCTAGGTATTACCATTATCCCCATTTTACAGATGAGGAAACAGAGGCCCAGAGAAGTGAGATTACCTCACCAAGAACACAAAGCATGTAAGAGACCCTGGAACCCATATCTGCCTAACTCTACAGCTCACATGCTTAACCCTCCGCTGTGCTGAGCTCATTCCAGAATGTGCACCTGCTTTTCATGAGCCGAAACAGGTTGCTGTGACCTTTGTTTTCCTTATCTTTGGCTAGAAATACTGACTTAAAAAAAAAAAATTTTTTTTTTTTTTTTTTTTTTTTAAGTAAAGAGATGAAGAGCCCTTTGGTGTGCTTTACAGCAGTCTATATGCTGTATTTAGCAGTTCTTTCATAAAATCTTTTTTTTGAGGGGGAGGGGAAGTATGCACAGTTGGCATTAGAAGTAATTGGCTTTTAAAAAAAAGATTTAAATGAAAGCTAAAGTTGCAGCGGATAGCAAACACAATCATCTGGGATTTGTACCATTAAAAAAAAATCCTTAAAAAAAAAGAAGTGAAATTCCACTGTTTAAATAGCATTTCAGTGCAAGATTGCTTTTAATCACATTGATATTCAAAGTTTATGGCAGTATTTTAATAAATGTGCTCCTCTGATTATTAAAGTAGTTTTTCATTGAAGTTCTAAGAAGAAAAAGAAGCCTGTTACTAGACTTAACAGTTGGAGTTACTGTACTTTTGAGAGGAAGGCAGAAGATTACATTTATATTCATCTTGTACAGCAGGGATTATTATAAATGAGCAGAAGAAGGAGAAGAATGATTTTTGCATGTCAGGCATTTATAACATAAAACTAGATGAAGTATTCTTGTTCCTCTTTGTGGTAAAGACCCTGCTAACATCAAATACTTTTTCTCTTATATGTAAGCTTATGGCAAGGAGAAAGTAATAGTTCATTATCAATTAGACTCATAATCTTAAAAACAGAAAATATTCCCATCCCAGGTTATACAGATGTTTTCCACAATCCTGAACTCCAGTGAGGCAGTTTAAAAAAAAACAAAAACGAAGAATGCGTTTAACCAGTGGTCCCAGGCTTTTATATTTCAAACCAGAAAGTTTCTGAAATAAATTGGGGACCAAACAAAGGGTTGCTAGCGTTTTATAATGTATATAATTAGACATTATAACATATAATTCTTATCATCATAAAAAGTGTGAGGGCCATTGTTTTAGAATAAAGGACAATCCTTTAAATTTGAAGAAAGTTTAGGTTTGGGAAGGACTCATTGCATCGTCCTTATTTTTCACATTTCCTTGTGGACTTTTTGGAGATCAGTGTGTATTTTGGTGTTTGATAATCACTGCTTTAAATCAGCTTCCCTAAGTGTCTGTCTTGTAACCCTAGTAGGTGTTATGCAGAAAACGGGGTTCCATTTTGTAAGTTTGCAAAAGATAACTTTAAATACAGGCAATACTGAGAACTCCAGTTCTGGAGTTAAACAAACCTGGGTTCAGATCTCAGCTCTAGTAGGTGAGTAACTTGAGAAAGATTTACATGGCTTTGCTAAGCCTCAGTTGACTTACCTGTGCAATGGGAATCGTAGTACAGGAGTACCTCATAGTGACTGGGAGGATGAAATGGTATAATATGGTTTCAGCCTTTTGTATAATGTCTGGCAGAGTAACTGTTCAATAAACGTTACTTGCTAATTTTATTATTTTTGTCAATCATGAAAATGCAGTGACGCGAGCATGCCTCTAATCAAGTGGTTTGCCAGGACTCTCGGGAGCAGCAGGAAGTGAAATGCCGGTTTTCCTTTTGCAGGCAATTTGTAGGCAGTGAGAGGACACCTCAGTGTGCTCAGGACAACAGAGCATAGCAAATGAACCCAAGCTCCCAGCTGTAATGGACTCTAGTGAAAATGAGAAGGGGGAGTTGACATTGCTTGTTTCCTCCTTTAGTCAGTGTCTTGACTTGCAGAGGGAAGCCCAGTGTGGGGATTGACTTTCCCCTGCTTGTACAGAGCTGCACTTGCTCCTCTCCTGGAAGCCTGTAGTTTGTGTTTCTTCTTAGAATGTTTTACAAAGCTCTTTTTCTGGGCAAAAACGGTAAATTACAGCCACCAGAATAAAGTCATCCTCACTAAGTTGGGAAATGGGTCAGAAATAACTGAGGCTACTATTTTATGATTTTATGTATGTGTGGTGGTAGTCACGGGGTTTTCTGCCTGATGAGGGAATTTTAAAAACTGCCTTTTCAATTCTAGGAAATTTCCATTTAAATTTGAAGCAGTTCTCCATTTAAATGACCTTGTTCTCTTTGGAAACTATATAGACAGATATGTTTCAATGGAAAAAAAATTGTTATTGAAGTTAATACATATTCATTGTAAAGATTCTGCTAATAATTTCACTAATTGTTTCCATACTAATGGTAGTATGTAGCCATCATTTTCTGTAATCCCACTGTAGGCCAGTTTTGAGTCTTCAGTTACAGGATTTGGACTTAGGGCAATTCATACCTGATCAGGGACACCCATGTAACTACCTTGGGCACTTACTGACAGGCAGGACTCATATTTGCCAGCCTGGTCATTTCACTTTCTGTCAAGGTCCAGACTCTGTCCTTCAGCAGGCCTCAGGATATTTTGTCCAGCCATGATTCCTGCCTTTAGAATCCTCTGGCTGTTTTGCCTTTGTTCATTTGCTTTTATCCCGCAGGCGTTTGACAGGCACATTCTCTGTGCCTCTTGCGGGGTTAGAGTCCAAGGGTATAACTGCGAGCAAGAAGGCACAGTCCTGTCCGGCAGTTGGTTAGCAAGTGTTGATGGAGTTACCCACTAAGTGCCAGGTTCTCTTGTGGGTGTTGGGATAGAGTGACACAAGTTAGAAAGAGCCCCTGCCCTTTAGTGAAGCTAGACACAATAAATACACAAACATTTTTGAAGGACATTGCGTGCTGTAAAGTCAATAAAGTAGGCTAATGAGTTGGCGGTGGAGGAGGGGGGGTTCAAGCTAACATGATCAAGGACGGCTTATCTGAGCTTTAACATTTGAACTGAGATGGGAATGGTGAGAAGGAAGTGGCCACTGGATCATGTGGAGGAAGGCGAAAGAGTGTTCCAAGCAGAAGGAAAAAGCAAGTATGCGGCCTCTGAGATGGGCATGGAGCAGAGTAGAGGGAGATGAGGCTAACAAAGGTCAGATAACAGAGGCCAAGGTCAGGAATTTGGGTTTATCCGAAGTGTAATGAGAGCCTCCTGGGGGGTAGTAGCTTCAGCAGGGGGTGGCCTGATGTAATTTGTGATGTGTAAAGACCACTGGCTGTTGGATGGTGGATGGACTGGGGAGAGGGTCTAGGGACCAGTCAACTAGGTGAGAGGTGATAGTGGCTAGATCCCGGTGATGGCACTGGCAAGGCAGAAAGGCTGTCCTCTTAAGCATGTACTTTGGAGGTGGAGTTGGTTTTTTTTTTTTATTGGAGTGTAGTTGCTTTACATTGCTGTGTCAGTTTCTGCTGTACAGCAAAGTGAATCAGCCATACGTATATATGTCCCCTCTTTTTTGGATTTCCTTCCTATTTAGGTCACCACAGAGCACTAAGTGGAGTTCTCTGTGCTCTACAGTAGGTTCTCGTTAGTTACCTATTTTATACATAGTAGTGTATATATGTCAATCCCAGTCTCCCAATTCATCCCACCCCCCTCCCTTTTCCCCTTGGTATCCATACGTTTGTTCTCTATGTCTGTGTGTCTGTTTCTGCTTTGCAAGTAAGATCATCTGTACCATTTTTCTAGATTCCACACATATGCGTTAATATACGATATTTGTTTTTCTCTTTCTGACTTACTTCACTCCGTATGACAGACTCTAGGTCCATGCACCTCTCTACAAATGACCCAGTTTCGTTCCTTTTTATGGCTAATATTCCATAATATATATGTACCACATCTTCTTTATCCATTCATCTGTTGATGGACATTTAGGTTGCTTCCATGTCTTGGCTATTGTAAATAGTGCTGCAGTGAACATTGGGGTGCATGTATCTCTTGGAATTATGGTTTTCTCCGGGTATATGCGTAGGAGTGGGATTGCTGGGTCATATGGTAGTTCTATTTTTAGTTTTTTAAGGAACCTCCATTCTGTTCTCCATAGTGGCTGTATCAATTTACATTCCCGCCAACAGTGTAAGAGGGTTCCCTTTTCTCTACACCCTGGAGTTGATGATTTAGTGAAGAATTGAATGTGGATGAGGGAGAGAAGTAAGGATTGGAATCTGAGGCTTGAGCAGCTGAGTGGTACCATCTAATGAGCTGAGGAATGGTGGAAAATCAGGAGACTCAGGGTCAGGAGCTCTGTTTTTGGCCACACTGTGCATCCTCATGCAGCAGTTGAGTATAGAGCCCGGAGCTGGTGGAGCAGCCTGGGTTGGAGCCACTGGGTGAGTCTGTGTCATCACTGTACAGAGGGCATGGAAAGCTGGGGACAGGTGAGTTCCTCTCAGGTGTGAGCGTCAGTAAAGAAAAGAAGGGAGCCAGTGGCTGAGCCCTCATTAAGGGCATGCGTGGGTGAGGGGGAATCAGCAGGAGGGGTGAGGAATCACCAGTGAGGGGGGAGGGAAACCAGATGAGTGTGGTGGTGTAGGATTCCAGAGAAGAAACACGGTGAGTGAGGAGTGATGGCCAGTGTCCCGTGCTGCTGTGAAGTAGAGTAAAGCCAAGCCAGGGAATGATCTCTGGCTGTGGCAGTGTGGAGGTCATTAGTGACCTTAATCAGGAGAGTCAGGGAGGCAGATGCCTGGTTGGAGGGGAGCTATATGACCAGAGCTAGAGAAGTGGAGAGGGCAAGTGGGGCCAGGTCTTCAGAGGGTTTTGCTTTAAAGAGAATGGAGAAATGAGTTAAAAGCAGGATGGGGGCATAGATAAAGGCAATAAAGGGAAGGTGTGTTTTGTTTTGTTTCATTTCATGTTATTTATTTTGGATAGTATTTGGGCACATTTGTCTGCCACTGGAAATGATCCAGGAGTGAAAAGTAATTGATCACATGTGAGAAAATGGATAATCACGAGGATAATACCTTGTGACGGGAAAAGGCCGTGGGATCACAGCCCAGGTGGATGGGTCAGCTCTGGGTTGAATCAGAGACTTTTTTGTGTTGTAGTGAGAGGAGGAGCATGTGGATCAGTTGCAGGCAGGGGTGTGGAATTGTGGGAAGATAAGGTAGGGAGTTCTTTCCTGTCATTTCTGTGACGTAAAAGAGAACATAGGTTATCAGTTGAGTGTGGGTAGGAAGAAGAATTTTGTATGTCTTTTTCTTAAAGTATCTAGACAGGGCTGATGGGGAGGTTGTTACCCAAGTAAATGGGCAGTTATGTAGCCTTTAGAAGCCTCCCATGGTGCTTAGAAGAAAATCGAAACTTCCTAGCAAGACCTGTGAGGTCTTGGATGGGTGGGAGTGTGAGCCCAAAAAATCAGGGATCTCCACAACTTGAGGGAGAGTAAAGTCAGAGCTCGGAGTGGGGAAGCAGTGGTCAGGCAAGGAAGGCTTCCTGGAGGCGGTGAAGGGGAGAGTTGGAGCTTTTGTTAAGCCACGAAGGAGGAGTTAGCTGGTATGGTATGGGAGCAGCCTCTGCGGTGGGGACATATCTAGGGGGTGGGGGAGCCTGGAACTTGGCTGCAGTCCTGGGAGGTGAGTGCTGGAGCTCTCCATGCACCAGGAGGGAAGTCATCCTGAAAAGAGGTTTGTAATTTGTCCAGAGGGTGGACTCTGAAAGGTTGCCATGGTAGTAATATGGATGTTGAATTAGCAGTGGCTGACTTAGAAGCTGGAGGCCAGTGGGGCCTGTAGCCTACCTCCTTATGTGAAATCCTCAGGGGTATAGGTAATCATAAGCTGAGGAAGTGAGGTTTCAAAATATAGCTTTAAAATCTAAAGTGGATAGTTTCTCCTTCATAAAACACTTCAGTGGTGTCTGTTTCTTTGTGTTCAGTCATTGATTCAGCGCGTATTAATTGAGCACCTACTTTGAGCTAGGTATTGTTCTAATTTTCAGCAAAACAGCAAACGTTCTAGAGCTGCCCTCACAGAGTTCCTATTTTTGTGGGCGAGAGGCAACAACTTTTTAAAAAGTGAAATATATATACGGTAGTTGGTGGTGGGTGGTCTGGAGAAGGATTAAGTTGGAGGGGTACAATTTAAAATAGGGTGAGAAGGAGGTCTCTGAACAAGACTTGCAGGGTATGAAGGTGTGAGCCATGTGGATATGGTGGACGAACCTTGGGCAGAAGGAACAGAGACTCCAAAGGCTGTGGCAGGAGAGGGTCCTGGAGGGTTCCAAGAACAACAGGGGGTCAGGGGGACTGGTAGAGCTTGAGTAGGGGGAGTGTAGCAGCAGAAGTCAGCTGCTGAGGGCTTGGGAGGGAGTTGGGGTGGCAGGTCACTTAAGGGCCTCGTAGCCCATTGAAAATCCAAATCCCTTCACTGCGACCCACAGGCCCTGCTTGGTCTGGCCTCTGCCAGGCCAGCCAGCATCCCCTTCTGCTTTCCCCTGGGCCTCAGGCATGCGGCCTCCTTGCAGTTGTTCTTGCAGGCTAGGCTCTTCCCCTCTTCTGAACACTTGCATGGGCTCTTCCCTCTCTCTCTGCCCCCGACCTCTTCCTTAAGTCAGGAGTCACCTTCTTCTTTTTTTTGTTTTTTTAAAATATTTATTTATTTAGCTGTGCCGGGTCTTAGTTGAGGCACGCAGGATCTTCATTGCGGCATGCGGGATCTAGTTCCTTGACCAGGGATCAAACCTGGGCTCCCTGCATTGGGAACGGAGAGTCGTATCGACTGGACCGCCAGGGAAGTCCCGGGGCATCACCTTCTTGAAGGAGTCCTCCGCATCACTATAGGTTCATAGCCCTTTTCAAAAACTATCTGTTAGTATCTTGTGTTGATATAAAGCAAGCCATCACCATCAGTACTAAGATAGGTCATTACTGTTAGATTTGGGGTATAAATGCTGGGTAGAAGGAATTATCACGGCAAGTTTTTACGTAAGTCTCGGCTAAATTTGCAAATTTGACCTAGAGGGGAAAACCAATATAGAATAGCCACTAATGATATTCTTTGGCCTCTGGTTGATAGTGTTCACTGCAATAACATTTCATTCCCCTGTTGATTATAAAGTTTGATAGGCCATTGTTCATCTTCATTCCCAGTGTTCCAGCACCCTCTTTTTGGTTGACTAACAGTATGCTGTGAAGAGAGAAATGGTTTTGGTTTTAGAATAACTGGTTATGTACGAATAAATGACACTGTGCCCTAATCCTTCTGTTAACATCACTGGGGTTTTCTTTCCCAAGATAAACTCTGTGCTTTTTTCAGTCTCTGAATAGGAAATTTATTTTCTGCCTTCCCTTTATTCCTGTTTCTAGGCCTTTTTCTGTCTCTCTGATGCACCACTGTACTCAGGACAGACTCAGAGTTTACTGTAGACTTTGTGTGCTACACTTTCTATTCCTCTTATCTCACTTAGCACCATGTCTCATGAGCTTTTCATTGTTAACTGGCAGCTGCAGTGGCTATTTCTCTAAAAGATCTTGTGTTTGGTAGATGTTTTCTTAAAAGCTGGTGGCTGTTGCTGAGAATAATCTGTGTTGTGTGAGTTTATAATCTATCCATGAATCATAACCTTGTCATTGAAGAAAGAGTTATGGCAGGGTAACAAATAAAATAACTGATTTTTTTATAGTCTAAAAACCAAACCATCCAGATAGATTAATAAAGTTGGTAAGCTCTAGTATTCATTAAATGCTGGGTGAAGTTGGGAAGCACTAGTATGCAGCAATTTCTTGTAGAAATGTCACAAAGATTCTTGTTTTTCCTCACTAGTAATTCTGAAATAAAAAGAGCTCCTTAAAGACAAGAATTTGATAGATGGTGTTCAAGAATTAAGAAAACATGTCAAATCCTGATAGCTCTGTGGTTTGCATGCCGATTTTATTTGAATGGCAAAATGCTTTTGAAAAGTGAGAACTTGAAAAACTCTTGAAAATTCGAATCACTAATTTTTACTATCTCACTCACCAAACCACGTCCTGGTTGATATTAAATAGCTCAGCTGATTGATCTGAACTCATTCTTTTTTTCCCCCCGTCTCTGTCTTGCCGGTGGTGCTTCCCCAAAAGGGAAATAGGTTTCAACAACAAAACTTTGCGTCACATAGTTTTTCTCTGCTCCGGTCGTGTTGCGTTACGGTGGTCTCGTCTACGTGTGCCACGGTTGGCACGAGGCAAATGGGAGTTGGCTCGAAGGCCAGGCAGCCTACCCTTCCCGGCCACAGAGCCCCTCACGGCACCCCAGCTGCTCTGCACACAGTGGGCTTACACAGCCTGTTGTCAGTGAAGCGACTGACAAGTAGTGGAGAGATGACCTAGTGGCCCCCTGCTCATCCACAGCAGCTGGGAATTACTGGTTCAGGAGCCTTCGGCAGGAATCTAGAGTTTTGAAATGGTTATGACTAAATTGGTCATAATTTGGGTTTCTTTTTTTTCCACAGGAAAAATAGGTCTTAATGTATATTTTAATGGCTTTCAAATAGTGCTGATTACTTTGAGAGGTCAGACTTCAGTGCTTGATTTTGGTAAAATTTAGCAGCCCCTGTTCAGAGACAGCTTTTCCTTCCATTTAAAAAGATAACAAGTTTTTATTTTTATCCTCAAATCCCCAGGAAGTTTTAAGTGCTGTCAGTTTTATGGAAAGGTAATTAAGGAGCGAGTAGGGAATATGTCTTTTGAGCAGTTGGTTTGGCATCATCACTCAAGTTCTTATTTGCCTGATGAACGTATCTCGGAGTAAGATCCCTCTGTATGCAGCCCTCCACATCTTTCCCTGGAAGGCCTTGGCCAGGATTATGTCTGTACGTGGGCGCCGTCAAAGGAAGAGAGGAGCCAGAGTGGAAGAAGAGCCACCTGATCTTTTTCAAGCCCACAGTTTAAAATTTGGGGTGGTTCTAACACACCCCTATCGCTTTAGGATTTTTGTACCAACTTCTAAGGCCCTAGGCAGGGGGCTGCTTCTGTGGAGACATAGTAAGAGCTTGCACATTCATTTTGTTGAGTCTGGCTATTGAGTGCCGTACGCGGCGTGGAGAGTAGAGCAGTGCCATTACGAAGAACTGCTAGGAGTTAAAGTGAAACGGGTCTAGAAGAGCTCGGAAATCAATGGAATGTATGGTAGAAGTTTCTACTGCTAATGTTCTTACCATGATTTACTTGTAAGCAGCCCCTGAAAAAGTGGAGGGGAAAACATGAAGCTTAATCACTCAAAATAGTAACTGAGCTCTGACAAAGGTTTGGCGAGTGGTAGCTGTGGATACCCATGTGTGGAATTGGTGCTTATAGGATGTCTGGCTTTTTGACTAGGGTGTCAGGAAGGACGAGTCCCTGAAGACCAGAGAGGGCGCTCGTGGACTTTCTCTTACTGCAGAAAACAAGCCTCCTCCCTGGCCTGTGAGGCCACTGACGGACCCACCCGGTCAGGGTTCCCTCTTCCTTACAGCCTTTTTACCTTCTCTTCAGAAAAAAAGTACATCATTGCCATCTCTTTTTTTTTTTTTTACTTTGTTTCCAACACTCTTGACTGTATATCTTCGGTTTAGGTAGTCTCCTTTGTATACCCACACCCTCTTTAAATTGACCCCTACCCCTCTAAGTCGTATTTCAGGAAAATAATTCACATTAAATCCTGCTTTCTTTTAATGTCTCTCATCTTATGTCATGACGTGGGTGATGGTTGTAAATAGTGACTGTGGTAAACCTGTGTCAGAGGGAAGAAAAGCCTTGAATGTAGACGTGGAAACAGATACATGAAGAACTAATAGGTGGGCTTTGGAATCAGGGGTTCTCAAACTTGAGCAGTGTACAGTCTTTGCACCCCTTCGTAGATTTATGCAAAATATTGTCTGTATTTGCATAAGTACAGTTTTCTAGGGGGAGACAATATACATTTCAGCAGATGTTCAAAGGCCTTCATGATCCAATAGTAATAGTGTTCAGCACTACCAGTGAAGGTACCCAAAGTCTTTTTATAAGATCTTAGCAAGTCTCCATTATTATTTTATTTGTAGTTAAAGCAGGTTTTGTGTTCCAGTTCCCATATTCAAGATACATATTATTAAAATTTCCTATTGGGTTTCTAAATTTTTTGTTTTGCTTATTAATGCTTTCACAGCAGTATTGTTTTCTATAGTTTTCATTAAAAAACATAGTATTCTGGCTACATTAAAGGTTACGAGTCATAAGTGGGCCAGCCTGAGAAGATGGCCATTTTTTTTCATAGTAATACCTTGTGGACCTGTGTCATTTCAGATAGACAGAGATATAAATCCTGCCTGAAGTTTTGTAACTGCACCTGTTTATAACTCAAGGGCAAGTGAGGGACAGACTTGAGGACATGAAGTGGCAGCCTGGGTGATCTTTGTGAAATTCACACCTAATTTAGGCAGGCTCTTGCTTAACAGACTTCACTCATTCCCCTTGCCCTTAGGGTGGAGCTGAAACTACTTACTGTGGCTGCTGGATAAGGTTCTGTTTGCCTGAGGCCACCCCAGCCTCTCAGCTCCTTAGCTCCTCCCTGCAGGTTCTGTGCTGTCCCTGGGTGGGGACACTGCCCCCTTTGCCCAGACGCCCTCCCCCTCTCCTGCTTCTTTCTTTCCCCTAACTCTCTTCCCCAACAGAAGGAAAACTGACCTTCTTCATCTCTCAGGTCCAGGCTTCAACATCAATTCTGCCGGGCAGCCCACCTGGGCCCCTGGGCCCGCTTTATGTCTGCAGCGTGCTTTCTGTGTTAATCCACAGGACATCTCCCCATGTCATTGTGTGTAGCTCTGCCTAGGTTTGTTTAAACTATTGCATAGTGTTTTGTATTATGAATATAGTATGGTTGTGTAAACCTGACCTTTCTGGATGGATATTTAGGCTGTTGGCAGTTTTGCTGCTTTTACCAACAGTGCCCCAGTTAAAGTACTTTTATAAGCTTCTTAGTGCTAGTGACGTTTTTATTTGCTTGTTTTTTTCTTAAATAAACAGACAAATGTAGAGTATATTTAAGTAGATACTGCCAAAGTGCCCTCCGAAAAGGCTTTTCAAGTGTCAGAGTCCATCTAAGTGACAGAAAAGTTTGTTGATGGCTGGGGGCACAGTTATTTTCTCTGAGAGTTCATCTCTCCTTAAGGAACTGGCAGGATCCCGCTGTTTTCCCTGTCTTCCTACTCCCCAAGTTTTGGGCTGTCGAAATTGCAGTCGTCTGTCCTGTGGAAATTTAGAGCTCTGTGTTTTGAAAATGCAGTCTGACCTTCGAAGTGTTGTTGTTAAAGGAAGAATCAGTTGTAGGCTTCCAGTTACAGTAAGGTTCATCATCTGAGGTTCACAAAAGTACCTAAGGTATTCGCTCTTTAATCCACACAAAATCTGGGGTACAATTTTTGCCACATTACCGTTGACTTTCTTCACCTCCTCAGCTAAGCCCTGGCCTCCACAGTCTCAAAGAAAGGCAAAAGCTGTTTTCCACCTTCCTTGAGAAAGTCCACAATGAGTGAACATCTCATAACAGGATTGGGGGTGGAATACGGAACAGAATGTTAAGTGACTGTAGTCTAAGCTACTCTTTTTTCACAAAAAAAGAGGAACCATAATTTTCCTGTGACTGTGGTAATCTCCCTTGTCCTCCCTCTTGATAAAATGATATTCTTTATTGGGTATTGAAATAAATCTGTGCAAGGTAGTTGGTTAGATAACCTTTCTGGTGAGGGGGTAATGGTTCCTGCTGAAGGGATAATAAAGTTGATGCCTCACAGGTACCTGTTGGAGGGAGCGGCAAGTTGATTTTTTTTTTGGTATCGTATTTGAGATAGAACCCTCAGTTTTCCCAAAGAAAGTTTTTTTTAAAAAGGTAAAATGGTTGAAAAAAAATTTTTCGTTTTAAAAAAATGTTACTGGAAGTTGGGTGGTTCAAAATTCATTCACACATTTAGTGCTTAAAAAGTTACTGATATTCATCCTTATTTTCAGAATCATCAATTGTCCTAACTCCTTTGCAGCTGATGGCCAACACTGCATTCGTATTGAGAGGCCAAAGGCTAATTCCTCCAGGAGCTGGGAAAATCTGAACACCCACCCCTTTATATCCTGTCCTTTTGTATTTGCCTGCCAGCTGGTAGCCCCCCACCTCCCATAGCCTCTTGGCTCCTGCCTACTCGGAGGCTGTGATTGAGTCTGGCTTCTTTGGCGGACCACGTGCCGAGGTTTCTCCCCTTTTGGGAAGAGAGTTCACGGAGAGAAAGAATTGCCTGGTTCTCTGGGTTCCTGGGGCAGGGGATGTTTTTGTTGATGCTTATGGGAACCACACTGAACAATGGATGGAGAAATCAGAGATCAGACAGTCATCCTACTTAAGCACCTCTTTCTAGAGATCAAGATGAGATGGGGTAGCACTGGGAGAGAGATGGCCTGTGTGAGACGCAGAAAGGGAATACTTTTGGATGGGAGCTGAGGGAAGAGAGGGTGAATGAGTATTATGCCCTGGTGACTCAGTTTTTTAAGTACTTCCTCTCTGGGTTTCTGTAATCACATTAAGAGTTTCGCAGGGTGTTAATGCTTGTTGCGTAGCATCGCATTTCCTGGGTGACAGTCCCTCCTCCATATCTTCACTGATGACCTTGAGCAAGTTATGTAATACCTCCTGGCCTCAGTTTCCTTGCAAGTGGGCATGGATTAGAGTAGTGTTTCCCCCATAGGGCCGTTTTGAGGGTGCTTTAGTTAATGCAGGGTTTCTCAGTCTCAATGTTGCTGACATTTGGGGTCAGATCATTCTTTGTTGTAGGGGAATGTCCTGTGCATTGTAGGATGTTTAGGAGCATGTGGCCTCTACCACTGGATGCCAGTAGCACCACCCCCTCCAGCTGTCACAGCGGAAAAACGTCTCCGAACATTGCCGATGTCCCCTGTGGGGCAAAATTGCTCCCCAGTCGAGAACCATGGCTTTAAAGCCTCTTGCTTAGTGCGTGGCATGTAGAGTGTTCTTCGGAGTTTGAGGCACAGGAGATGCTTGATAAAAGTGTGCATGCGTGAATGAATGTTGGTGTTGCTGGGGTACTGGAAGGGTGCTAGCTCCCTCCGTAGAAGTCACGTGCAGGAGGTTCCTTGGTGAGACTCGTGTCACTCAGGTAGCTGAATTCTTTGGGGCTGGCTACCAAGAGGAGCCCTCCCTCCCCATCCTGAGTTTCACTTCCATTGCACAGCAGCACCCATGAAGTGTCAGAGTAGCTATTACTGTATATCCTTGATTCCAAGATGCCTATTTTTCTCATGTTTCATTATTTCTGAAATCAGAATGGATTATAAAGTTGAAGGGTACATTTTTTTTATTCTTGCCCAAATGCTGGCCTTGACACACACTTGATGGCATCTTTGAAATTAAGGAATGAGGTATTTCTGTGTATGTCTCGGCTTTGCAACTAGATTGGAACCTCCTTCTGGGCAGAGGCTGTCTTACCTGGCCATTTTTTCCAGTACTCAGCACAGTGCCTCAAACACACAGTCTCAAACGTTTGAGCAGCCTGCACTTCCCAGTGTTCTGTGCTGATGCCCCTAAACTGCCTTTCACGTGGTTTTTGGACCTTTACACAGCTCAGGACAAAAACCAGTGCAGTCTCTCACAGGTTGGTACCAGCAGTGTTTTTTTCACGGTCCCTGTTTTGCCCTTGCCGCAGTGTGTTTGAGTGGTTATTTGACTGCTTTACTATATTTTGCTTACTGTAAAGATGAGCGAGTACACAGTACAAACTAGTTTTCTAACACTGGTGATAAGAAACATATGTCTCAAACTTTTACAGGAGGGTTGTATCATAAGTGCTTGTAAGTTATTTGAATTATTCTATAGGATGGCACAAAAGAGAAAAGTAGTGTGGCTGATTTCACCAGTCATTCAGTGCATACTGACCTGAAATGTGCTTGAAATGGGAGGTGTGAATCAGCCAAGATGTAAGTTCCATGAGGACAGGGTTTTGCTTACTGCTCTCTCTTCAGCATCCTGAAAGAGTGCTTTGAACATAGTAAGCACACAAATAATTATGAAATATTGATTGCTTTCCTTTATTTGGACTCAGTTCCTGCAAGTGTCTCAGAGCGTAAGCATCTCATCCTGTGATTGTGGTGTTTAATTACATGGATTTTTTCATACAAGAAGGACCTTAAACGCAAGCCAACTACTTAATCTGGTAGAAACAGCCATCTGTTCTGACATCAGTGACACAACTGGCTGTGTAGGACTTACTGGTAGAGCTCCATGTGGTGTCTGAGAAATTTTCATGGATGATTTCAAGTGACTTTAGAAACTAACCAACAGATTCCTCTCTTAAAATGGAACTCCACCATCACCACCTAAACAGATGAAAATCATTAGGCATGCAAAAAGCGTTGACATCAGTTGTACGTTAGGTGGGCTTAAGCGGATCAAGGGACTGCTGTGTTTACCTTTGAAGAGCTAGAACTATATCACCAGAGACTGGGTTTCAAAGGTGATACCTAATTAGAAATTTTGTGGCTTGTGGTGCTGAGTACAGGATCCCATTGATCTCCTGTTTGACTTTCTCATGTATGGTTTTGTGTAGAAAAGAAGGGGGCTGCCTTTGGTAGGTTCTAGGTAAATATTTGTTGATAGATTAACCTCAGATTTAACATGATGAAAGTGATGAAGGTCTCTCCTGGAAAAGAGCTGGATATTTCTTCGTTCATGGTTCTACTCAGCCCATACGTTGTGCCTTTGACTGGTTGGTCAGTTTTCTCCCTTGCCCCTTTGATTCCCGATTGAATATTCATACTTTAGTAAAGAATGGAAACATTATCATTTTGTAGTGACCTTAATCTGATTTGCAAGTGTTCTACAACTCAAACCCATTTAAAGAAAGGCAGCAGGCCCCACGATAAGAAATCTCAAAAAGAAGAGTGAAAACGTTCCCTCTTTAGCCTACTGTAATTATTTTTGCTGTTTGGTTGCATAGGCAGGCTGCCAAAAGAGAGGGGTACAAATTAATTAACCAACTGTTTGCAGAGATATGGCCGTGTCATTACTGATAAGCATAGATGTAAGTAAGGCAGTGTGTCGGTTGTTTTTCTAAAATGTGGGAGGACAGAAACATGTTACCTCAAATAAAATAGACCAGATGCTTAGTGGGGGGAAAAGTATAGTTTCTGTTAGTTTCCATTTATTAGCACATGTATTTCTTTTTCCTTATTGTTCTGAGTGCTTCCTAATGTGCTGAATGGCAGGAGAAAGTGTGGATTGTCGTGTTAGTCTTTTAAAAATACAGCTGAATGCTTTGTACCTCACTTGAACATATTTGGATTCCACCCCCGCCAACTAAAATCATTTCCATTATAACTTTTATACACCGTACTTTAGAGTAATTGGGATTTATTAAGCCAGTTGTGAATTTTAAGTAGTAGTATGTATAAAGAATGTATGTGAATAGTTTTGCCCAGACAAGTGTCTTAAACAATTTTCATAATATAAGCAGCTGTGTCAATTCTGTAAGGACTGACACTTTGTGTTTCTCATTTATTCTTCGCCAGAGGTGACACTACTAGGACCCCTAGTTAATATCTGTTGGAGGAAGGACTGAAGCTCTGTGACCAGTGACATGTCATTGCATGCTGGTTAAGGGACTAGGATCTAGAATCAACTAG
Source organism: Balaenoptera acutorostrata (assembly GCF_949987535.1). Taxonomy (NCBI): domain Eukaryota; kingdom Metazoa; phylum Chordata; class Mammalia; order Artiodactyla; family Balaenopteridae; genus Balaenoptera; species Balaenoptera acutorostrata. Next base: position 26,435,231 of record NC_080073.1, on the reverse strand, counting down.
ATTTAACCTTTAACCCCAGCCCCACCTCTTGCCAGCTGTGTGATCTTGGGCCAGTTACTCAATCCTTCCATGCCTGTTTCCTCATTTGTAAACTTGGGCTAATAATAGTACCTGTACCACAGGGTTGTTGTGAGGATTTTGTAACATAAAGCATGTAAAGTACTTACCATCCTGTCTGGCCCAGTAAGTTCTCCATAAACATTTGACAAGGTGGCTATTGTTATTATATTGTATTTTAAACATTTGCCTGACCTTTTACTTTAGAAGCTCTCTAGAAAACAAACACACAAGCTACTGGGGAGAAATGGGTGTTGAACTTTGAGGCATCACTCTGAACTGTGGCTGCGCAGGGTGTTATCTGCAAACCACATCTGTTTGCATATGGTTTTGGTCAGTGAGCTTTGAGTTCTTTGTTCAGGTATGTTGACCAGTTTCCTCTGGAAGGACAAGGAGTGAAACTACAAAGTCTGAAGAAGCAAAACTGAGATAAGAGAATGCATAAAACTTTCTTGTGAAAGTATTGCCCATTAGGTCAGAAATGAGCTAACAGTCAAAACAAACTTGAAATACTTTAATGTTTCCCAGTAGTAATAAATTGCACCTCATCTGTTTAAACAGAACAAACCTTTGTAACATTATGAGATTAGGAATAGAAGTAATTAACCAGCAGTCAACCCTCCCTGCCCCCCCCCCCCAGTGTTCCCTTACAAATCTATCCCTGCCCAACTCTGACCAGAAAAAGCAGCTGTACAAGTGAATTTCGTGCATGACAGAGAGGCCTAACGGAAAGGATTACAGAACCAAAAAACTATGATATTCAGACAAGTTGGTGTTGGGACCAAAAGAACAATTCATACTTCAGGGACCTAGTCTGACCTGTTCCCAGCTGTCTCCTAGGTCTGACCAAGCGCTTTCAAATAGGAGGCACTTGAGTATTTATGGAATGAGTGGAGGCGTGAACGAATGTGATTGATTTGTTTTCACAGGCATCAATGTGAACATTAAATTGAACATTAAATTGACATCTGCAAGAGTGCAACAGACTCTTTTAAGACAGAGGAAAGATTTATCTTTATTTTCATTGTAACTTCTCTTTAAATAAAGCTGCCTTTGGGGAAGCTTTAATTCACTTGCATGTAGGCAATGAGTAATCTCAGACATTTATGCATGGTTCTCATCATTCTTGGAACCGTATTTTTAATTCCTGGGTGACTATGAATTATTGGTATTTAGTATACATGCCTTGCCTCTTCCCCCCCCCCCCCCCCCCCCCCGCCATGTAGAGGAAATAATGTTTTAGGACTTGATTTATAAAGCACTTCTCTAAAACTGGGGGAGAGTCTTCAAGATGATGGCTTCCTTGGTATCTTCTTGGAAATCTCAGAGGCACCTAGATTTAAGATGTCCCCGGTGTATATTCCTCATACTCTGACCTGGCATTCTTCCAGGATTCCTTCTCAGAGACTGGTACCACCCATCCATCCTGTTCTGCAAGACAGGAAACTTGGCATCATTCTCTGCACCACCCTTGTATCCAGGCCATTACCAAGTCATGTCAGCAGTTCCTTCTAAATATTTGTGAATCATTTCTATGCCATCTCACTGTGATCTCCAAGTCCAAGCTACGCTGTGTCTCTCACCTGTACTATTGCAAATGCAAATGACTGGCCTTCTCACTTTTACTTTTTTTTTTTTAATTTATTTTTGGCTGTGTTGGGTCTTCGTTTCTGTGCGAGGGCTTTCTCCAGTTGCGGCGAGCGGGGTCCGCTCTTCATCACGGTGCGCGGGCCTCTCACTGTCACGGCCTCTCCCATTGCGGAGCACAGGCTCCAGATGCGCAGACTCAGTAGTTGTGGCTCACGGGCTTAGTTGCTCCGTGGCATGTGGGATCTTTCCAGACCAGGGCTCGAACCCGTGTCCCCTGCGTTGGCAGGCAGATTCTTAACCACTGCGCCACCAGGGAAGCCCTCACTTTTACTTTTGAACCACGCATTTCCCTTCTCCATTCCACAGTCTGAGTAGGGTTGAAAATAATAAAGAATCTGATAATGTTATCCTCCATTAAAATACTTGCAGTAAGCATTTCCTATTGGTGGAGTAAGGACTTCCCAAAATCTTCTCTGTAAAAACAGTGAGAACACTGGCAAGAATTGACAAAATTAACTTTTTCAGAGTTCTAAAAATTAAAGGCTTGCAGGATTTATGGAGCATTTATACAAGAAAAATAACTGAATCTCTGTAAATAAGTACAGCAAACTCTGTGGTGTTTTAACTCACTGTGTGTTAATGCTGCTGCACCCCACCCCCAACTCCACAGTAACTTTGAAAACCTACAAACCTCACAACTACGGTAGCTGTGAAAACCAGTAGCTTAGAAGCCATCAGAGTGGAAAGAATGGGTTTGGGAGCTTCCCTAAAGCCATATGCCCAGAAAATTGTCACTGTTAGAACTGTCTAGTAGCTCCCTAAAAAGCTCCATTCTCAGCACTTGTCTGTATCAGAGCTCACTCTGTGCCCTATCCCTAGGGTGTTTGTTTAAAAAAAAAAAAAAAAAAATAGTGGCAATTATTGTACATTGCAGTTGTTTGAGGTGGTGATATCAGTTGAGGCTGACAAGAGGCTGACCAAAAAACTAAATAGAAAACACTAGGAAATGAGATGTCAATTGGGGTTTTTAAAGCGCTCCAACATTTTCAAGATTCCTGGGAATCTAGAAAAACAAGTGCATTAAATTAGCTATACTTCAATTTAAAAAGAAGAAAGAAAGGAAAACAGTGTGTGTGTATAGGGCTGTCCACATGCCTAGGAATGACCTGAGAAAACCCTAATCTCTCACCTCTGGCTGACTTTGAGGTTCTATGCAAGCAGGAAGTGAAGGCTAAGGCAGAGTTGTGAATTGCTTGCCTAGAGCATTGAAGACATGTCCCAACATATGCACAGAGCCCCTTGGCAAAGCCTGGGAGACTTATTGGTTCAAGATATTTAAGGAAATCCCTGTCCAATAATTAGCTAACCAAGCACGCACATAACAAAGAATACAGACTTTATACAATTAGACCAGGTAACTCACTAAACAAACCAAAAGGGCAGGTGGATCTCATTTGTAGAATTGCCAGATTACATTGTCTGTATTGTCTAGTTTTCAACAAAAAATTATAATTTTTTCAACAAAAAATTTTTTTCAATAAAAAATTACAAGTTTTAATTGTAATCCCCAGGGCAACTACTAAGAAAATAACTTGTGGGGGGGAGAGTAAAAGAAAAAAAGGGGAATTAAAAAGGTATATTAGAATATTAATTTAACACAAAAGGATGCCGTAATAGAATAGAGGAACAAAAAAAAAATAAAACATGTATTAAACAAGTAGCAAAATCACAGACATAAATCCTACCTTATCAGTAATTACGTTAAATGTAAGTAGAATAAACACTAATCAGCAGGCAGAAATTGGCAGAATGAATTTTAAAAAATCACGATTCAGTGATATGCTGTCAACAAGAGACACACTTCAGATTCAAAGTTGGAAGTATGTTGAAAGTCAATAGAAAATATAACATGCAAACAGTAGTCAAAAGAGAGCTAGTCTAACTGTACAAATATCAGACAAAACAGACTTTTTAAAGTCATTAATGATAGAGGAGGATATTTTATAATCATGAATGAGTCAATCCATCAGGAAGAAATAGCAGTTACAAAGATATATGTACCTAACAAGAGAGCTTCAAAATATATGAAGCAAAAAACTTACACTGTGAAAGGAGAAATGGACAATTCAACAGTAATAGTTGGAGATTTCAATCACTCACTTTAAAGAATGGATACAACAGCTAGGCAGAAGATCAGCACAGATGTCAAAGACTTGAAAAACAAACCAATTAGACACAACCAACAGTGGAATATTCATGCTTTTCAAGCGCACATGGAATATTCTCAGAATAATATGTTAGGCCACAATAAAATAAGCCTAACTAAATGTAAAAGTACTGAAATCATACAAGTACAAATTACATTCTCTAACCACAATGGAGAAAATTAGAAATCAACAACCAAAGGAAATTTGGGAAATTAACAAGCTTGTGAAAATTAAAGAACATTCCTAAATAAGCAGTGGGTCAAAGAAGAAATCACAAGAGAAATTATACTTTGAAATTAATGAAAATGAAACAGAGCACACCAAAACTTAACATACTGCAGCTGAAGCAGTACTTAAGGGAAAATTTATAGCTGTAAATAGTTATATTAAAAAGTAAGAATGATCTTAAATCAATAACCTAACCTTCCTCACTAAGAAACTAGAAAAAGAAGAGCAAACTAAACACAAAGCAAGCAGAAGGAAGAAAATAATGAATTAGATGAACTAGGTAGTAGAAAAACAAAGCTAAAAAATCAGTGAAACCAAAAGTTGATACTTGACAACATTAGAGTGCTTTGATTTTGGTAAAATTGACAAACCTTTGGCTAGACCTGACCACATCACTCACATCACTGAAATCAGGAATTAAATAGGGTAATATCACTACCGACCTGACAGATACAGGGTTATAAAGGAATACTGTGAATGACAGTATGCCTACACATTGAATAACCTAGATGAAATGGACAAATTCCAAGAAAGATACTGCCAACTTTAAACTGCAAACTTTAAAATTTCCCACAAAAGAAAGCCCAGGCCTAGATGGCTTCACTGGTGCATTTTACTAAATGTATAAAGAAGTAGGACCCACCCAACACAAACTTTTCTAAAAAATAGGAACTCATCCTGTGAGGCCAGTACCAAAACCAAAGACATCACAGTAACTGAAAACTACAGACTAATATACTCAATATACATGATATAGTATATATTTATTATATTCTATAATAGGCAGTATTTGCCTATTATAGAATATAATAAATATATACTATATCATGTATATTGAGTATATTAAATACACATTTGAGCAATGTACAGTTGAGCAAATATGTTCAATATGCCTTTGATGGATGGATTGGAAAAAAGTCTGGATAATATATGAATAATTTCTCCAATATTGGTCACATTATTCAAGTTTCAGTCCAGATTATATGATGTTCTGTTTTCAGCACTTCTCAAACATGTATATAAATCACCTGGGAATCTTGATAAAATGCAGATTCTGATTTGCTAGGTCTGGGTTGGGTCCTGAAACTCTGTAATTCTAACCAGGTTCTCAGTGATACAGAAACAATTGGCCCGTGGACCGCACTTCAAGTAGTGAGGCTTTATCTTGAGGATGAATATAGAGTTCAGTGTACCTTCTTTTTCATTGTGACCATTAATATAGAAGATCTAAAGAGCATTTCCCCTCTGACTTGAGGAATCTGAAACAAACTCAAGACAGTTATTACACTTCAATTTTCTATTAAAAGCTCTGAATCTTCTGCAGCATGCTTTGGGTAAGATATTTAGAGACTTTACAAATATGAGATAATTATAACATCCCTTTAAGGACATGAAAGATACAGCTCTCTAGTTTGCTACATTCATCATAGCCACATGGCTGTTGGATAATAGGTATACCATAAAGCAAATAACTTGCTTAACATGCTATGCCAGCTGAAGGCTAGCCATGTGATTTTGGTTTTCATGTGTTCATTACAAATATATAGAAAGACAGTTGATTTTTCTGTTGATCTTGTGTACAGACTGAATGTTTGTGTCCTGTCGTCCCCCTCCCCCCCGCAAATTCGTATGTTGAAACCTGATCGCCAGTGTGATGATTTTTGGAGGTGGGGCCTTTGGGAAGTGGTTAGCTCATGAAGGTGGAGCTCTCGTGAATGGGATTAGTGCCCTTGTGAAAGAGGCTGCAGAGAGCTCCCTCCCCCCTAAAGCTCAGTGTGGAGGACACCATGAAAAGACGACTCTGAACCAGGAAGCAGGCTCTCACCAGGCACTCAGTGTGCTGGTGCCTTAATCTTGGATTCCCAGCTCCTAGAACTGTGAGAAATAAATGTTTGTTGTTTATAAGCTACCCAGTCTATGGTATTTTGTTATAGCAGCCCAAACAGACCAAGTAAATTTTGTATCCTGTGATATTGCTAAGCTGGTAAATTTGGGGAGGTTTTGTGTAGGTTCTTTGTGGTTTTCTCCACAGACCATCAAGTCATCTGCAGATGGAGAAAGTTTATTTCTTCCTTTCGAATCTGTATGCCTTTTATTTCCTTTTCTTGCCTGATTTCTCTGGCTAGAACTTCAGTGCTTTGCTAAGAGTGGGTATCCTTGCCTTGTTCCTGACCTTAGGAGGAAAGCATGCAGCCTTTCTCCATTAAGTATGATGTTAATTGTAGGGTTTTTTGTAAATGTTCTTTATCAAGTTAAGGAAATCCCCTTTATTCCAAGTTCTCTGGATTTTTAAAAAAAATCATACATATTTTTTCTGCACAACTATTACGGTAGTATGATTTTTCTTTAGCTTGTTCATATCACGTATTACATTGGTTATGGATTATTTGAAGTGTCTAGTTTCCAAGTGTTTGGAAATTTTCTAGTATCTTTCTGTTACTGGTTTCTAATTTGATTCCGTTGTGGTCAGAGAAAATACGTGGTATGATTTCATTTCTTTTAAATTTGTTGAGCTTGATTTTCTGGGCTAGGGTATGGTCTATATAAAGCTAACCACTTAAAAATATAAAACTAGGTGAGTAGGCAGTACCATTCCATAGTTAATGCTGTTTTTAGTTGTATGAGAGCCGTGGGTTTTCCGCATACAAGATAACTGGCAGATGTGGTGTTGCGTATTGACTGCCTTTTGAAGAAAAGAAAGTATTCTTAACTGAGTCATGAGTTTATAACCGTAACCTTAACAATAATAATGATAATAATAATATTAACACTACTCTTTATTAAGTCTTTACATATACTCTGCTTACTGTGTTTAGGCAGACAGAACTAAGCATTTTACATGAATTATCTCATTCAATCCAACAATCTCCTGATACAGATACCATTGTTTTCACCATTTTTCAAACGCAGGAACTGGATGTCTAGAGGTAAGTACCTCTCATGAGGTTATAATACCAGCTAAGTGGTAAACTCTCTTATAGCCCATATCTTATCATAGTCTGCAAGCTTAGCTGAATGGTAGTGATGCAGGTAAGATTCCCTAAGGGTTTTGGAAGGTGCCTCTAGTTTCTGTTTGAAAGGTCAGAATTTGCTGACAGTATTTTGAGTAGCTAAAGGTACACGTGAGGTAGCCTGTCATGTATGTCACCTTTGTAACCCTACCTGGCCTTCCCTAACTCAGGTTCCCTAGGATTTTGATATTTGCTTCCTCTCTTCTTTGCCAGGTACTGTATCTCATTTTCAGTACAATTAGTGACAACAGTAGCACTTATGACTTGTCTATGGAGGGTCACTCTAAGGTTGGCCACTTTTAGATAGTGATTAACAACTGTTAGACAGGACTGCTTTCTAATCTCTAACTCTTTGGTCCTCTGGTGTTTGGTTGGTTGCTTTTTAACTGGAAACATCTCTCTTTTTTTTTTTTAATGTAATTTTATTGACTGCTTTAGTTCAGACAGGGTCCCAAACTACATACATTTTGGCAGGTTGTTGATTGGCCTTTTTTTGTGTCTGGTTGGTTCATCATCTAATGTCTTATGATCAAAGGAAAGTCTAGTTCCCTTTAATTATTGGAGCAGAGAATATGAATTTGGGAGAAGTGTGTGCGGAAGGTAGAAATAAAATTCTGTTTTATCTTTTCCCAGTTGAGATGTTAAATCTCACTTAAGAGCAGTTTAAAACTTTTTTATTATATCATTGATATTCCTTTTGATTACCCAGAATTGACAGTTACCATTTGAAATAAATTTGGGACTGACTATAGTAAAAGTCAGTTACGTGCAGACCAGCCTTCCAAGTTGGTCCATCAGGTTACTTCAAAGTGTTTCCGACATTAGTGGAGCTGAGAGTCCTAGTATCTAAGGAACCTCTGCGTAGCAGTGAGAGCAGACAGTCCAGAGGTAGCATCAGAAGTCTGCTGTTCGATAGGATGCCTTGACTGACTTTGATTAAACAAGGCGGGTGAGGCTCTGGTGAGGTGGTGAGGAGCACGTACGTGGGAGTAGCCTACGTTCACATCTCAGCTCCTCCATGTGCTGGCTCTGTGACTTAAGGCAGGTAATCTTGTTCCTCACTTGCTTTATCTGTAAAGTGGGGACAGTGACCCTGAAAGGTGGGTGGTGTTGTGAATAGCAAATGAGTTAATACTTAGCACTGGACCTGGAACATAGGAAGTGCTCAGTAATTGCAAACTTTTATTGTTTTTGTTATATGTATTGCTTCTCAGGTGGTGGTGTTGCTGTTGTGATTTTTGTTCACTGATGTATACCCAGTACCTAGAATCGTGTCTAGGCATAGTAGACTTTTGATACATGAATGAATGATACACACAGAGTACTTGCCATGAGACCTGACATACAGTGAGTACTTAATCCATTGAGTGTACAAGAGGTGGTGGCTGTAGATTAGAAGCAGTGGCCAGTGTAACCCTAACTGACAGTGACAATGGAAATAATTATAATCCTAATAGGCAAGACAGACCTAGCACATGCTCTGTGCCAGACATAGTTCTGAGAGCTTTATTTATACTAACTCATCTCATCCTCATAACTACACATTAAGGTAGCTACTATTAGCGTGTCCATTTTACAAATGAGGGTACTGAAGCTGAGGAACTTGCCCGAGTTACTGCTCCTAGTGAGTGATGGCATTGGAATTTGAACTCAGGAAGTCCAATCCAGAGGCCTTTCTCAAATTCTTTTGTTGAGAACCTACTGTGTGCTAGGCACTGTGCTGCACAGACATGGCCTCTGCCCTCATGGAGTTTATATCTTAGGGCGATAGCCAAAACACAAATTAGAAATAACTAATGAGTGAAGAGAAAGTACTGCCTGAAGAGATAGGGTCCTGCTTTAAACTGAGTGGTCAGGCAAGGTCTTTCAGTGGAATGTAAGCCGTGATCTGGAACCAGCCAGACAAAGCATTCTGTACAGAGGGAGCAGAATTAGCAAAGGGCCTGAGGTGGGAAAGTGGTTGGCCTGTGTGCGTAACTGTCGAGGAGGTGGAATTCTGGCATGGATGAGGAGTGGCTGTGTCTTATGGTTGCAGAGATCAGGCAGGGTCTTCTAAGCACTGATTTTCATTGTGAGTGCATTGGAGTACTCTACATGGTAAACTAAGGGTTTAATCAGACTAGGTGACATTTATGATTTAAAAACATCACTGTTTTTATTTTTTAATTTTTAAAATAGATTTATTTATTTATTTATTTTTGGCTGTGTTGGGTCTTTGTTGCTGCGCGCGGGCTTCTCACTGTGGTGGCTTCTCTTGTTGCGGAGCACGGGCTCTAGGCGCGCGGGCTTCAGTAGTTGTGGCTCGCAGGCTCAGTAGTTGTGGCGCACGGGCTTAGTTGCTCCGTGGCATGTGGGATCTTCTCGGACCAGGGATCGAACCTGTGTCCCCTGCCTTAGCAGGCGGATTCTTAACCACTGTGCCCCCAGGGAAGTCCCTAAAAACATCACCGTTTAAATGTGTATGGGTGGGGGAGTTGGAATAGGTGGAGGGGAGAATAGCCACTATTTAGGTCAAAGACAAGAGGACAGTGATCTGGAAGATGATTAAAAAATGGCTCGGGCTTCCCTGGTGGCGCAGTGGTTGAGAATCTGCCTGCTAATGCAGGGGACACGGGTTCGAGCCCTGGTCTGGGAAGATCCCACATGCCACGGAGCAGCTGGGCCCGTGAGCCACAACTACTGAGCCTGCGCGTCTGGAGCCTGTGCCCCGCAACGGGAGGGGCCGCGATAGTGAAAGGCCCGCGCACTGCGATGAAGAGCGGTCCCCGCACCGCGATGAAGAGTGGCCCCCACTTGCCGTAACCAGAGAAAGCCCTCGCACGAACCGAAGACCCAACACAGCCAAAAATAAATAAATAAATAAATAAAGTAGCTATAAAATTAAAAAAAAAAAAAGGCTCATGTTTACAGAGTACTTTGCATTGTTCTAAACATTTTACATCTGTTCATTAGTTCTTCCTACAACCAGTGAGGTAGGTACTGTCACTTTTCCCATTTATAGATGAGGGAACTGAGGAAAAGGCTGCCAAGCGGCAAGGCTGGGATTTGAATGCAGCCAGTGTGGTCCTAGCGGCTGTGCCTTTAACTGCCAGGCTCTATTGCCTTAGCAAGCTAAGTTCTTCCATCTGTGTGTCTCCCATCATCCATTAGCTGGCCACATTAGCTACAGTGAGCAAGGAACAAACTGCAGCCCATCCTTGGCTTTCTCCCCTCTCCCTCACCCCCGATCCATGGTCTCCCCAGCTCTTTGCAGAGCTCTCCAGAGCATGTCTTCAGTCTTGTCTCTCCCGTCTTCATCACATAGGCACTTCCTGTCTCACTCTGACTTTTGCATCAGCCCTTGGGGACCACCCCCCTACCCCCTTACCTCGGTACATCCACACTCATGCCAGAGTGACCTTTTGTATCATGTGGCTTCCTTCCTTAAAACTGTGGGTTCTCCCAGGCTTGCAGGGTACAGCTTAAACTCCGAAACTTGAGCCTTGACCCTCCGCAGGGGGAGCACCAGCAAGTCTTGTCCGCCTCTCCCCTGCCTTTCATTGCTTACAGGGAGGAGTGTGTGGTCAGCAGCAGGGGCAGAGACCACTTGAAAGTTAAGCTCACATTGTAAAATAGTCAGTTGCCATTTGGTGTATATATCGATCTTCTGCGACTTTAATCAGTGAGAACTGAGGCCCTTGCAGCAGAACATGTCTAGTGTGTGTATATTGTGTGTTTTTGTTTATTTTGCTAACACTGAGTGTTCACTATGTGTTCAGCATGGAATGCTCTCCACGGAGTAGTTCATTTCATCCTCACAACAGCACTGTGAAATGTAGGTCCTGTTCTTTGTATTTTACAGATGCGGAAACTGAAGTTAATAATTTAACTGTGTTCACATAGCTAGTAAGAGAAAGATTAGGGACTTGAATCTCAGTAGTCTGACTCCAGAACTGTTCTTAGTTACTGCACTGCACACACTAGCAAAAGAGAATTGGCCGGTGTGCACATTTGAGAAGCAGACCCTGCAACACAAATTTTCCCAGAAACCGCCCCCAGGAATGGGATCATGTGTTCACGGGAAACCTTCTCACCCTTGAACTTTTATCTCACTGGATACCCATTTCTAGTGGGTGACTGTATGTCATTACATGACATAAAGGCACAATTATATCCTTGACTTACGGTGGCACCACAGGGACTTCATCTAATACTTTAGTTACTCTCCACCCAATAACGTTAGTACATCCATTTGCTGCTTCCTGTGCATCAAGTTAGGCATCGTTAGGCACTGTCACTAGAGCAGAAAACAAGACAGATGTGGAACTTAGTCTAGCGGGAGGAGATGAAGGCTCACACAGTTAGATGGATAGTTACAAACGGGGCATGGTGCTGTGTGGCAAGGCTAAGTCAGTGCTCTGAGAGCAGATAACGGGGCCCTGACTAGCCAAGTCTCCAAGGGAGCGACACTGAAGCTGAGACCAAATGAAGTAAGGTAACAAGCCAGGTTAAGATCTGGAGGAAGGGAGTTCAAACAGAGGGAACAGCAAGCACCACGGTGCTGTGACAGGAGAGAGCATGGTGTGCACCAGGGACAAAATGAAGGCCAGACGGGCCAGGTGCAGGGTGCCAGTGGGGAGAGAGCCTTGTCAGGGGTCTTAGTTTTTATCCTAAGAGCAACTGGAAGCTACGGGAGAGTTCCAGATGTCAGTCATTACTCCACAGTCACACAATCCTGAGCTCACTTCTCAGACTCTGTGCTAGGCAAGGCAAGGAGTCTGCTGTCAGACAGGGCCACAGAGGCATCCACTTATCAATTACCATTCAAAAATCATAAGTCAGTGAGTGAAGGGGTGGTCGCTCTGGTCAAATGGCGGGGATTCCAGAAAGAAGAGAGAAAGGGCTTTCTGTGCTGTAGGAACAGTTGTGTCCAAAAGGTAGGATTGCAGAGAACAGGGCAGGTTCTGAGAAGACCCACACAGTCTTGAGCCTAGAGCAGGTTGACTCAGCCTGGAGAGATGGGAGGAGAAAAGAGTGCTAGGGCCTTGCTTACAGAGAGGTAGGTCAGGGGTCCAAGTACCACTTTGAAGCCAGCAGAGGTCTTCAAGGAGAGGAATGGCTTTATTACTTTGTAGGTTGGTGGCTTTGGTAGCAGAGTGGAGGAGGCTGAAGAGGGAAGCGACTCAGACCCTATTAGGAGCTCTGTACCGGTGTGTGGAGGCCGCCAGGCTCTGACCGTGGGCACTGGCAGTGGGAGCAGCATGGAGGAGGCAGATTCTGACAGTTTCTGGGAGAATGTTGGGAAATGCCTGGGCTTTTGAGCCCAGCAGACCTGGGTTCAAATCTTGACTGTGCCACTCACTAGCTTGTGAGATCTCAGTGTCTGTGTGCCTTAGTTTCCTGAGCAATACAGTGGGCGTGCATGACTCCTACCTCACAGGCTGTTGGGGGACATTGATTGAGCACTTCCTGGGGCCTTCTAAGGCTTTGCGTGTATTAGCTCTCTTACTCTTTCTACCCTGAGAGGTGCCTGGTGAATTAGATACTGTGATCGTCAACATTTGACACATGAAGAGACTGAAGTTCAAAGAGGTTATAGAACTTGCCCAAGATCACATTGGATTCGGAGTGCTGGGGAGTGGCCCACACTGTTAGCCACTCTGCTTAAAATACCTGTGACAGAGAATAACTAACTGGGGAGGAGCTGGAGACAGCCCTTTGAAGAGATGACAGCTGAGCTGAGACCTGATGTGTGAGAATGCACCAGGCATCTTGTGAAGAGCAAGGGCAGAGCCTGGCCGAGAAAAAGCTTTCCAAGGAGAGAATGGCAATCAGTGTGCCTGGAGCAGAGTGAGCCAAGGAGAGGGGGGCAGGGACTCGGGGGACAGGGAGTGGAGGGCGGAGGGTAGACCTCTGGTGTATCCCATAACCTTGGGGGTTATGGTAGAGGCTGGGATTTTATGGGATTTTATTCCGAGAGGAGTGGCAAGTCACTTGGGAAATTTTAACGGTATTTACGTGATCTGTTAGAGGATTTCGAAGAATCACTCTGGCAGTCGTGTGGAAGGGATTGTCGACCATGTGGGAGACTTTCTTCCACAGTCCATAGGAAAGGTGCTGGTGACAGGCTTTACAGTGGTGGGCTGGACAGTGGAGAGAAGTGGACAGAGGTGTTAGAGGAGAGCTGATCGGACCTGCTGGTGGCCTGGGTGTGATGAGGGAAAGAAGAGTCAGGGGTGTTGTGTGGGTTTTTAGTTTGAGAAGATGAACAGGGTCATTTACCCAAAAGGGGGAAGATTTTGGGGGGCAGGGAACAGGGCAGGGTGGAAGGCAAAGCTCTCTTGGACGTGCTTGTTTGATTTGAGATGTATGAAAGACATCCAGATGGCAGTGTCTAATAGGGAGGGAGTTGGATTTGTGAGTCTAGACAGAGCTCGGGAGCCGTCTGGGCTAGAGATAGAAATGTGGGAGTCGTTGGCATGTAGAAGTTTGGGTGCGTGGGAGAAGGGAGACGCACAGCGTACTGCAAAGGTGAAATGCTTTGCTATGGTGCTCAAGTTTTGTTGTTGGGCACAGGCCTCAAAATGGGGATGGCAGCACCACAGTAACTGTTCAGGACTGGCTTTGGCCAGAGAGCCTTCAGTCTGCATGGGACTGTGAAGGTTCTCTGCACACATGTGCTCATGTGTCCATGTGCTTAAACCCAGTCCTTCCTACCCTGCTGGCCTGGGGTCTCCAAAGTACATGACGGCCTCGACATGGGTGCCGGGCCACTCACTGATTGGAAGATTGGGGTGACCTGAAACCTGAGAAAGATCTAGGGCTTACACACGATAAAATCCACTCTTTCAAATTAGGTCAGAGTCCATGGGGTCAAGTACAGTTTTAAAACTTTCATTATATTTCATATAATGGTTTAAGTTGTATATTTAAAGACAATTTTGTAAACTTTTTTTTTAACTCAATAGGAACTCATTTTAACTTGATAGGAACTCTGTTTTCTGTCATAAATGAAGCTTTTCCCTTCTTGCATTTGGGCAAGTTCCATGTGTTAATTTGTAGATGGGCTGATTGTGAACTTACACTTTGAAAGTATTCAGAAACATACATACTGTCGCTTGCAAAAATTATTTCATTTTCTCTGTTACCACAACATTCCACACGCTGTTCCTGTTGCTAAGGCCTCTGGAATGTCCTAATGCAGAAAAAGGATATAGAACTCCTTTTTTTCCCCCAAAGAAGACATTTTATTTAAATTATTTTGTATCCTTTAGCTTAGGTCCAAATATGGATATCTGAAAGTAAAGAATTCAGAAAGCTAAAATTAAAGTTGCTTTAGGTTCTCCGAACAGGAACTTGATTTCATAGGGTAGCATGAAGTGCGTTTAAGTGTACCATGTTTCTTTCCACAGGGATTGCGTGTGTGTGTGTGTGTGTGTGTGTGTGTGTGTGTGTGTGTGTGTGTGTTTGTGTGGGCACGCGTGGAATTGAGGTCACAGATGGTGCAAACCTCAGTTTGAGTCCTGGTTGTATTTTTTTGCTGGGTGAAATTAGACAAGTTCTTGTCTCCATCGGTAAAATGAGGATTATATTGAAGGATAAACCTTAATGAAAAGTGCTTAGCTGAGAACCTGGCACAGAGTGGTCTCAGAAAATGCCAGCTGTTTATCATATGATTATCACCTTTATTGTCATCAATTGCAAATAACTATAAGTTATTGAGGAAATTGAACCTTTTACAGAAGTATAAATTTTTGGTCCCCCACAGAATGACCCCTACTCACTTAGTTTTATTAGTATTTCTGAGTCTCACAAAAGGATCAAAGGAATCAGAACAAAAAAAGAACAGTTTTCTACATAAACATCATTGTGGCCAGTTAAATTCTTATTATTTGAAAGGATTGATACAGTTTTTTATTTTTTACAATTGGCTTATTTATAAAAGGGTGGGAGGCTAGTCCCTAGCAGTATCTGGTATCTGGCAAAGTGACATATTTTAAACAGCATCGCTTGAAATAAGAGTGCTGTGAGGAATCACACAAAGCAGGCACATTGCCGAGGCCTAAGTCTAAACTGAGACCACTTAATTTAATACTTTAACTACTGTTTAATTAATAAAACTGATCGAGTTGATTTCATTAATGAAACTGTTGATTTGATATTTATGGGCATTTCATACTTTTCAGCTGTAAGTTATGAATGTTTTGCCATTTCTGTAATTCATACTTAATTGTCCTGTATCAGAATGATTTAGCATAGGGATATATGGAACTTAAGGTAAACTACTTTAAATTTTTGTTTTTAAAACTGAAATGTTGGGAGTTCCCTGACGGTCCGGTGGTTAAGACTCTGCGCTTCCAATGCAGGGGGCGCGGGTTCAATCCCTGATTGGGGAACTAAGATCCTACGTGCCACGGGGCATGGCCAAAAAAAGAAAAAGAAAAAAGGAAGTGTCATGTCAAACTGTAGCCATTGAAAATGGCTTATTACATGTTGATCATTGCATGGATATAACCTTTCCCCTTCTCCCACATGCACTATTTTTAACTCAATGTGGGCATGCTTTCAAGGAAAATAGCACGTTGTTTGGCTCTTATTTTTCATGAAATTGTTAAGCTTAGTCACAGAAGTCAGCAGTCTGTTAGAACCTTCTTCTGTTATCTTATCAGTTTATGCTGTCAAAGGTGTTCAGCCCTGACATTCAACTTGTTGGAGTTGGAATCTGGAAGGAATTTCTAGAAATCATATTCCTTTGGTCTTCAAGGGACCAAATTCAAGCCATTGTTATGAGTCAGAATCAAATCTCAGCTACTGACTTAGACAAAGTAGTTCACCTTTCTGTGAATCAGTTTCCTCCTCTCTAGAGCAGGGTTATAATGGTATCTGCCTAAGTAGTTGTGAGGATGAAATGAGATCATAGCACGTAGAACCTGCTCAGTGCTGCTGCTGCATCCCAGAATCGTGTTGGTCCCTGGTATATTTCAGATTCACAGCTAGCTATCTGTGCAGTTCAGTGTAATAGAAACTGTTTAAGAAAATCTGACCTATAGCCGTGTGTAGATATTAGATCAGTAATTTGACATTTTAGAGATTATCATCACTTTACATCACCTCGGGGCATTTTCTGTTTCCTTTAAAGCCACCAAGCCCACCCGAACTGGAGAAAGTGTGAAATTAAATCTTACAGGAAAGAAAGCAGATGCTAATCAGCTTTTTGGATCTTTTTTCCCCCTTTAAACTTGGTATTTGGTCTACTAAAATATTTCCCTAATTGAAATGTGCTAATTATCCATTTATTGCAGATGTTCTAAATAGTGCTTATAGTGTAAAATGCCAACTCTGAAATATTTAAAAGATTTAGATTCTGGATTTGAACTGTTACCTCTGTTCCCTAGGTTGTTACTAATAATTAATTGTCCACAGTTAGGACTTTTTAGTTAACCATATATTACCAGGTATCAAGTTACTGTACTTTGTTTTCATGTATATGCAGATAGTCTAGTTTTACATTTGTATTTTAATTAAGTTAACTTCTTAGTATAAAAAAATCCAACTTGTATCTTGCCCTATTCTGGTAACTGAACTGAGATTAATGTATGAAATGTTGTGCTTAGGTACTGAGGTTCTTTCTGTCCAGTGGCATCAGTGTGTAAGCAAAGGACTAGAGGTTAGTTGTGACCTGAAGAAAAAAAAGTACGAAAATCATTTTCTTTGTATTACTTGCTGACAAAACCAGCAGTTTTACTCTTCAGTGAAACCTCTGCTTCCTTTCTTAAGGGTTCCATAGAACTCAGAGACCAGATGGCTGGAATAGAATGCATAGTTAACCAAACAAAACCATTAGATGGTACAGCTTTGTGAATTGCTAGGCATTTTATGTGGTTGCAGATTCTTCCTCATAACCCTTGGTAGAGTTCATCTAAAGTTGCTTTATTGTGTGAATGTATTCATTGTTCGCATTTTAAAAGATTTGTCTGGTTTACCTCACACTAATGATTTCTCGTGCATTTTATTTTGACCCTTTATAATGGTGTTTCTGTAAGCCTGATTTGATTTCTCTGTTTTAATAATCATGGTGTGTCACATCAGTTACTTTTAAACTGGAACAACTTTTTTCCTGTGTGCTTTATCATAAGGCAGCTCCTTTAGAAAGTGTTGCCACCCCAGGTGGTTTCATATTAACAGGAACCACATGAGTGAGTGATGCTCTCTTTCTTTATTGCAGACATGCCAATATTTGGTCTCTGTCCAGCCCACGATGATTTCTACTTGGTGGTGTGTAACGACTGTAATCAGGTTGTCAAACCGCAGGCATTTCAATCACATTATGGTAAGTGCTTAACCATTTAAAAATCATTATTAGAGGGTAAAAGGTAGAGCAGTATTAAACTGAAGACCAGTGACGCATGGGTAGGCTATAATACCCCTCCCCCTGTCAGGAAGTAGGTTTTCTAATTCATTGAATGGGTTAATGCCTATCAGATGTTGGGTATTTTCTGAATTTTCTTGAAAGGGATGTGCATTTTCTGATTTTTATTAAAATTAGACAGGGAAAAAATGTATTTTATAAAATCTTTGTTGAAATATTGCATCAGTGTAGTAGAAGGTTTGTTTCCTTCTAGATCCCACGGTTGTGAATTTAGTGGTTGGTAAAATTATATATACACACACAGTATAGAGACATGGCTTTTTTAAAGGAAATGTGATTTTGAAATATCCAAGTTCAGTAGTTGTAAATCTATCTTGATGTTGTAATCTGTGAATGTGATGAAGCTATGCTATCTTGCCCCATCAAAATGCGCATGTACTTAGAATAAAGCATTGTGACTTCAGGAGTTTCATGAACCTCCGAGCTGTCCCTGGTCTTTTAGGCTCCAAGCCTGTTGTTATCTGATGTCAATCATGTGAGAATCCAAATAAGCTTGTTTTTCCATTGTCATAATGCTGCCTAAAGTGTTTCAAAAAAATTCTGATCATAAAACTTAATTTTATATCCAGTTAGATTCAGTAACAACTCGAAAGTATTTGAGTGCTCACCTTGTTTCAGGCATTGGGGATGTGGTATCATTCCTACCTCCATGGAGTTTAAAATCTAGCTGGAGAGAAAGGCAAAACTAACTAGACACATTTTTTTAAATAACTGCAAGTTGTTTTGTCCTTGTCCTCACGACTACCAATGCAAGCTTGAGACAGGGAAGAACAACAGGGTCTTTCTGTAATAGCGTGTTCAAGCAAAGCCTCTAAGGAGGTGACCCTGGTGACCTGAGCCCTAAGTGATGAGAGGCAGCCACCCATGCGGGGATCTGGAATAAAAGCGTTTGATACAGAGCGGAGAGCCGGTGCCCAGACTTGAAGAAGGCTAGTGAAGTTGGTGAGGGAAGTAGAGACTTGGAAAGTCAGACCTTCTGGACCAGGACCCTGTTCATGTACAGGCTTGTAGGCCAGAGGAAGGAGCCGCTTGGGGGCATTGGAAAGTTTATGTAAGGGAGTAACACAAGACCATCTCACTGGTTGACTTGCTGAGTGTAGATTGTGGGAGAAGGGTGGAAGCAGGGAGAATGGTTCAGAGGTAAAGATGATAATAGACTAAGGCTAAGTGGGGGAGTAGAGCTGGGGACACAGCTTAGCTAGCTTTGAACCTACAGGGCTTTCTGTCGGGCTGGATGCAGTTGTTGTAAGAGTCACACTGTCATAATCAACATCCCACCTCTTCCCCCAAGGAATCTTTTATGTAATCATAAAAAGTTCTTTGAGTTTGTGGTTCTCAGTGAGGCCTGGGAGTAGGCACCAGAGTGAGTACAAAGCTGAATAAGATACTGTCTCCTTGCTTAAGACTCTAAGTGGCTAGTATCGGAAAAGGCAGTTAGTCAGTTGCCAAGTATTTTGGAGTTAAGGATTCTGAAGCCAGACTAGACTGGATTTAAATCTAAACTTGCAAGAGCCATAGGTTAGTTCTTTGTCTTGAGCAAGTTTTCCAACCTTGGCTTCCTTTGTTATAATGTGGGGACAGTAACAGCAGCCTCACTGGTTTCCAGAGAGGATGAAATGAAACAGCATGGTGAAGCCCCGCATGCAGTGCCTGACAGTTGATAGGTATGAGAGAGAGAAAAGGGTACAGCCGTAGATACAGGAAGATGCGGCGAAAGTCGTAAAACAGTCCAAGTTCTTAAGAATAAGGAGGAGCACAGGTTGCTTCTTGCACAGTAACTCGGAGCAGGCTTCTTAAAGGAAATAGCCTTCACAGTAGGCTATTCGGAAGAGCAGAATGGATTGTTTTTCCCATGTGCAAATTTTTTCCCGTCAATTTTTAGGTGTGTAATACATACATGTCCATTGTGGAAAATGCAGAAAATACTTAAAAAATAAATCAACTATAATACCCTAAAATTGGAAGTGTTTTGATGGGGATGGACAGGGCTGCCACATACAGCTGCACAGCTTGTGCACTGAACAGCCATGTTTGGTGGCTCCAGGTTGGCAGCAGGGATGATGGGAGCAAGTGCAGAGGCAGGAAATTCCAGGCTGTCTGGAATGTACTCCGCGGAGTCTCCATTGGCCGGAGCTGGTATACCCACGTGTGGAAAAGCTGTGTGCAAAGGCAGGCTGGGGCTGCTCAGAGAGACTCAGTGCCATCAGACACCCCTGGCCTTGATATGTCGGTGGGGACCTGTTGCAGGTTTTTTAGCGCCTGAGTGATGTGACTTAGTGATGCTCTAGAGAATGGGCAAAGTGGATTAGAAAGGAGTGTGAAAACAGCTGCTGTTTGTACCAAGGCCCACTTAAAGGTGTTACCTCTTCCAGGACTTCCTGAGGCAGAAGGGGGCCCTCTTGGTCCCCTCTTCCAGAAGCACTTCACTCAGTTACATACAGCACGTTTCATGGAGATGATTTTCTTTCTCTTCCTCTGTCTCTCTCATAGAATGTCTGTGTATTGAGGGTGGGGTGTGGGTGAGGGGAGGGAGTGTCTTAAAATCATATTTCTGCTCTTTCTATCTACCAATATGTAGCATACACAGTGTCTTCTAATAAGGTACTTGTTCAGTGACAAAGCAATTGTGATAACTTCCAAAGTAGAAGAAGGTGTGGTGTGAATGCAGGATTTACATACATAATCCAATGCCTTTTGTCGCCAGGCAGGAAATGCAACTGATAAAGGCCCCTGGCCCCTCTAGTGGCAAGGGAAATTTAAAGCTGTAAGAAAGAAGAGAGTCTGGCAGAAAGATGAGGGCCAGGTGCTGCTGAGAGAGGGATTCAGCTGGGAAGTGTAGAAGGAGGTCCCTCTTTGGGAGCAGCAGCCAAGGAGAAGGCTGATGGAAAAAACAGGAGGTTGGGAGATGGATAGGTGTGTGGGCTTGGGGGCAGCTCCACGCAGTGGAGGAAGGCACCACGTGATGGCTCTCGGCTGGTTTGGGGGTAACATCTTACTCACCTGGAAAGGAGAGGCAGTCAGGGGACCAGGACCAAGAACCATTCCCAGTGCTGCCAGTGTCTCTTCTGTCTTTGCAGTGAGGGGCTGTAACAGGAAGAAATATTTGGAACCCGTTCTTCTTTGTTGTCATTCCAGAAGGCTTATCACTACATGTTTGTTTTCCAGAGTTAACACCAAAAGACCAAAAATGTTTTTGAAATTCAAGAAATTTCTACAATCTGTTTATTACTATATTAGGAAGAACTCATACCTGCCAAAGGAGAGATTCTGCTGTCTTATCTTTTGATGAAATTGGTGAAAATGTGTGGGTGGGCAGTCTTCTGTGAATTCGTGTATTGCTGATATTCATCTGTGACTTTTATGAACAAATGAGCAGTTGCTACAAAATTCAGCAGGCGGTTCCTTTAAAACCCCTGCTGGGCTTCCCTGGTGGCGCAGTGGTTGGGAATCTGCCTGCCAATGCAGGGGACACGGGTTCGAGCCCTAGTCTGGGAAGATCCCACATGCCGCGGAGCAGCTAGGCCCGTGAGCCACAATTACTGAGCCTGCGCGTCTGGAGCCTGTGCTCCGCAACAGGAGAGGCCACGATAGTGAGAGGCCCCCACTTGCCACAACTAGAGAAAGCCCTCGCACAGAAACGAGGACCCAACACAGCCATAAATAAATAAATAAATAAATAAATAAATAATTTAAAAACAAAAACAAAACAAAAAAAACCCACTGCTGCCTGGCAGTGACAGGGAGGGAGCTACAATGGCAACAAGGCTTATAACTCAGTTCATGTTGGTGGTAATGTTATTCTGAATTGGTGAGGAGGTTATTACCCAGGGGTAGCGAGAGACCTACAGACATACCTCACTTCTTGTGCTTTGATTTATTGTTCTGCGCAGATAGTGCGTCTTCTACGAATTGAAAGTTGGGGGCAACCCTGCATCGAGCACATTTGTTGGTGCCATTTTTCCAGTAGCATTTGCTGGCTTCATGTCTCTCTGTCACATTTTGGGAATTCTTGAAACACTTCAGACTTTTTCTTTGTTACTATGTTTGTTATCATGATCTTTGATCAGTGATTATTGTTGCGACTACATCTTGCTAAAGGCTCAGATGATGGTTAGCATTTTTTAGAAATAAAGGTTTTTTTAAAAAATAAAGTATTTTTAAATTAAGGTATGTACATTCTTCTAAGTCATAATGCTATTGCACACTTAATAGGCTACGGTATAGTGTAAACGTAACTAAGTATTGGGAAACCAAAGAATTCGTGTGACCCGCTTTATTGCGATGTTCACTTTATTGCGGTGGTCTGGAACCACACCTGCAGTGTAATATCTGTGGAGTGTGCCGGTACTTTTTTGCTGGCCGAGCTGCCTTTCTGGGAGTTAACTATTAACCAGGATTTCCATTGGAGCAGTGATGGTGAGTGATGGTAGTGTCCTTTTGGCATTTCTAGTTTCACAGTCTGATTGTTCTTGTAGTTTAGATGGCTTTCTTTCTTGGAAACTGCATTTGTAATACCATGCTTTGTTTTAATGTTTTGAAATAGTCCAGGCTGCCTCATATTTCTCTTCAGTATTTTTAGGAGTGAGATGTTTCTTACTGCTAATTTTCAGATTTAAAAATGTAATTGAATCAGTGGATCCCATACCTGATGTGCCTCCAGATCAAAGGGGAGCTTCCTACGTGGCCCCTTCCTACAGCCCACTGCAGTCTAGCTGGCTGGGAGTCGCCGGGGATAGCACCCAGGGATCTGCATTCCACACCGCGCCCGAGGCTGATTCTGGCCCACAGGCTGGCCAGAATGCATTAGGCTCACAGCAGATCCCCTCACTCGGTAGGGGCTGCTGCTTTGTATTCCTGTGCTTGGCATAGTGACTGGCGCAGATCGGCGCTCCGAGATTTGTTGAGTCTAGCAAGGATGGCATGAAAGGAGGCCCCTGCTTTTTTTAACTGATTTTTAACTTTTTGTATTACATGCTAGAAGTCTCACAGTACTTGCCTCTAAAACTTTACGTATGAAAGAGGGCTGAGATGGTGACATTCCCTATGGCCAGAAGCACCTTTCTTTTGAGGTTGTGAACCAAGTTGGGAATCTGAGTTGATCGTTTAATAATAAGTGTGTTGGTCCTAAACTGGCTACTGAATAGCGTAAACTTTGTATTCCTGTTTACATGCATTTATTCTGGATCCGAACAGGTAGGATCAGCTGATGACTTTTGGGGGGTCCTCTGGGGTTCGGTGTTGAAAGAGCTTCGCAGGTGATTCTGAGAAGCTGTGCACTTGCACTGCTCTGTGCTCTGCCGCTTCTCTTTGAATTTGCTTGTGAAGACTACCATAATTTCTCTCTTAGGCAGACATGGGCTTATCTTACCTAGGCGAAATAAATGAGTGATGTTAATTCAGCTCGGACAGGTGCTACGTTTAGCATCTCTATAATTAATTGAAACCTGCTCGAATGTCAGCTGTTGAAGTATTTTGCCTCTGATGAGTTAGGCTGACCCACTTTTTCACCTTGTGGCTCAGCCCTGAGTCCCTGAGCACATGTGCCTCTGCCACCTTTTCCCAATTTCGATCCACCGAGTTCCATCTTTATGATTTGCTTATTTAATCCCACTTAATATTTTTTCTTTAAATCAAACCACTTCTATTTAAATAAATCTTTCACAAAGAAAACCTTACTAGAATCAACAGGAAAACTGCTCTTCTTTGCCATAGATGGTAAGTGTGAAAATAAACACAGTGAAAAGATTAAATCCTTTGTTGCTGCTCTTGCCAATGCCAGCACTCAGCCTTGAAGCCTGCTCTCTTAGTTAAAAGCGAGACTAGCACGTTTTAGGCAAGTGTCATCCACAGAGTAGCGTGATGTTACCAGAAGACTTGAAAGAGATTTAGAAAGGGAGTAAGTTTTCACTTGAGATTTAATGTTATTAATGTTGGAGAGTGATACCTACTCCATGTTTGGGGAAACACCAGCTCAAGCTGTTGGATTTGGTTTCCTCTGATGTTCAGGGAGCTGTCTCCTGAGGCCAGCCCTAGCCTAGGAAATGCGTTACCGAGCGAGCAGTATTCTCAAATCTCATGTTGATCTGCAAAAGGATCACAGTTAAATACCCTTTGCCATTTATCCATGGATACCACGTGTTGCGTGCCGTCCCATTGCTGTAAGTGGGGTGGGAGTCTGGGCTCGGTGTGAAACATCTGCCCCTCTGTCAGACCTCGCTTCACAGGTGGGGATGTCATAAATATGGCTTTTTCATAACTTTGTGAAGGTACCTTTAGCAGAAACACCTCTGCAATCTGAGAGCTCTCTCCACTTGCAGATAGTACAAATCCTGTAAAATTAACAGCCACGTGTATTGCTTGGACTTAATGTTCCTTAAAGTGCACTGAGGTGGTTTGGATTCTTTTAGGTGCCAGCATAAATTATATTTTCTAAAATGTCGTTTTCAGCAGAGGACGAGTAAACAGAAGTTACTCATACTTTTTTGAGCTAATTAATTGGTTTCAAAGCCCGTCAGTGTAAGAGCAAAATGTATCTTACTCTGAGATCCCGTGGGCTGTTTCTGGTAAAAATGCCGATCCCATTGTTGACAACAATTTCACATAGTTGTGACCAATGATTGCCATCATATAATTAAGTTAATCTGCATCACAGAGCAGAGGTTTTGCTGTTTAATAAGGAACACCCTCTCCCTCTTGTCATCTGATGGACTTAGAGGTGGAAAGTAACATATTCAGGTATTTTGAATGAGTTGTTTTATTTGGCTATTAAGTAACTGATTTTGGATAAAGAAAAAAATGTTTCTTTTTTTCTCTCCAGTTGTTAGCTAAATTTGGCCTCTACATTCTTATAATTTGGGTCTTATTCTACTTTGAAACTTTCAGTGATACTTAATCTTTTTAGGATTGGCATTCATTTAAAAGCCCACAGAGTACTGATAATTTGTACTTGATTCACAAAGTGTTTTTGCACGTATTATCTTATTTCTTGTTCTTAGCGACCCACTGAATGGATGGTTTTATTCCCAGTTTACGGATCAAACTCCTAAATTAAATTTCATTCACACAGATAAAATGTCCGAGGCTGGGTTTTCTGTCTACTTACATCTGTTTCTTTTGCATATAATAAGGATGTATAGAGTTAAAAGAAAATCTAGAGTAGATGTAATGAATTCCACATGTCACAAAACTGTCATTAATGACAGATGTTCTAGTTCAGGTAGAATTTTAAGTTTGCTTAGAGTGGCTGGGTCAGCATTGTAAACCCATTACCTCAGAGAGGACATTTAGTAATTTGAAGACGTAATGGTAGTAGGTAGATATTTGATTTAGCATAGTCATTGGATTTCTCTTCAGCCTGTTCTACTTTGTTTAACCCTAAATCATAGTAGCTATCCAAAGCCAAGCTACTCCTCTTTTTGTTACAGCCTCATAACATTTTTCAGCTTCTTTAGAGAATTGGTTGGCATATTTCTGCACTCAGTATAAAGATTGAAATTTGTTGCAGAGCCAAAAATACTTCAGTCTTTTACTTCAAAGACACACGCCAGGCCTTTCTCCAGCGGTCGGGGGCTGAGCCAGGGAAGGGAGCAAACCAGAGCAGGCACATCAAAACGTGAGCAGTGTCAGGGTAGACATTAGTTTAATTCTCGAAGGAAATTCCAAGTTAACTATTTGATCTAAGCTTCTTGTCACTGAGCAGCATGATGTAAAATTAATGCAGTGAATTCAGTTCTTCTTCACCACAAGCCAAATAGTGCTAATTAAAATTTTCAAATAACTTAAGTAGCATCAGATAAAGGATCACTTTGTCCCTAACCAATGTAATTTTATCTTTTTTTCTTAGTTATATAATAAGCAGGTACATTTAAAATGGTGTTATTTATGCCATTTGTAGGAGCAACATTTTAATTGCTAGTTATAAAATGTATTGATTTTCCTTTGTACTGAAATCTGTGCCTTTATTAATGTCTGTGCCTTTGGGGTTTTTAAAAAAATCATAAACTGGAAATGAATAATATCATTCACATTTAACGAGTATTTATTGAGTACCTCCTGTCTAGGCATTGCTCTCCACTGAACGGAAAGCAGTGTCTTTGATTTCATGCAGCTTAGGGAGGGTAGAGCGAGAAAGATGAAATCAAGTAAAATAAGATGATTTCAGGTAGTAATAAAGGCTTGGGATAGTGTGAGAGAGTAACTGGGGCAAGGCACTTCTGGTAAGGCTAGTCAAATGTTGAAGATCTGGAGGAGCAGTGTTCCACAAAGAGAAAATAGCAGGTGCAAAGATCCTGTGGGGAGGAATGAGCTTGGCAGAAAGGCCAGTGAGGAGGTGGAAAAACAGTGTGAAGGAGGAGAGGGGTCCAGGTTGAGGTTGGAGAAAGGGGTGCTGCGCCAGATGGAAGGCCGATGCAGGCCATGCAGAGTCACTGGAGGACTTTGAGCAAGGAAGTGTCTTGATCTGATTCATGGTTGCTCTGAGGAACATAGAGGGCAAGAGCGGAAGCAGGGAGACGGTTAGTGGGCTGTATTGCACTAGTCCAGGTGAGGGTGGGATTTGGAGAGAAAGCTTAAGTTGAAGATGGTAGCAGCAGAGGCAGAGAGATGCGGATAGAATAGGAATCAGCACAGAAGTAGAAAGCCGGCAGGGGTGGCTGATGGACTGGGATTGAGTGAGACGGGAAAAGAAGAGATGAGAAATGGCTCTTGGGGCTTTGGCCTCAGCAGCTGGATGGATTTACTTTGCTTGTAGATCATGGGGTGGTTCTTTCCATTTGTATATGGGCTTTTGTTTGTTTTAATGAGGTGTACTGACCTGAATGAAAAGCCTTTGATGTAATATATTCATTCAGTCTTTAGACATTTTCTAGAGATTGTGGGGGTAGAAAATAGTTATTGCAGTGATGCCAAACTTTGGGGTCATTTATTCTTTTGGGTTTTTGTTGTTTTTGTCTTTTTTTTTTTTTTTAGTGGAACAGTAATTTAGTCATGTAAGCCAGGAAACAAAGGGATGCTCTCATTTGGGTAATAGAAACTTATTCATTAAAAAGGAAAAACACATGTATTTGATTTTTCCATTATTAACATAGTAATGCACGTTGTGAAGGAAAAACAGTAACCATCAGCAAGAGGATAAACATGCAGTCAGAATAAGTAAATCTCCATCTTACTTTTCAGGGGTACAGGTTGGCATAAACCCTTGGAATGTTTCTAGACCCCGGACAAGGGAATATTTGGCTGTATATTTCTTGTTCTCTCACACACATGGAAAATTAGACTTATTATAAGTTCACTTTTTTAAACTTAGTGATCTAGCTTATTTTTCCATGTTAATGCACATTACTTCCTTCTTTTTAAAGATTGCCTATTATTCCACTTTCTTAATGTATTTAATTTAACCTATCCCCTATCGGTGGACATATAGATTGTTAGTGCTACATTATCACGTGTAGTGCTTTAAACCCATTCTTCTTTGGGAATGTCTGTCAGTATGTCAGTGTATTGATTTTCCACCTGGAGGCTGGTCAGAGCTGCCCTCCAGGTTAGTGCTGCTGTGATTGAATGAACTACTTCAACAGTTCTGATTTGTGTCACCAGAATGAGGCAGTGAAAATGTGAGTTTCCAGCAGCATCAATCAATCAATCAATCAATCAATAAAAATTGTTAATGTTCGCCAGTGCTACTCTTGACTTGTCTGCTACATATAGAAATTATTAGGATGGATGTGCTTCAGATTTTAAAGGGGACATTTCAGGATATAAATCCATATTTTAGTTATATTTGCTGAAAGATGTTTTTCCTGACAATCATTTCACAAGGCTCATTTGTGGGTTGACTAGTTAAGATACCCGTACACCTGCTGTGTCGGCCCCGTTAAGCTGTGGTCTTATGTCTGACCAGAAGAGGGAGTTTTTATCGCTTGGACATGCAGTAGCACCTACTTACTACCTGGCTGGGGTGGTTCCTCCCACGCACATGCTAGTTCAAGCCCCTAAAACTGGTTTGGGGCAGGGGGCAATGGCTAAATATATCTGTTTCCTTCCTCATTCCTTATTGTGTGTATAGAAATTCCAGTCTTTAGGTTTTCTTCTCTAGTCTGTTTTTAAGACAACAGTGCTCAATTTGAATGTCAAAACAATTGTATACCTTTTCCTCTTGTGTGTTCGAAAGTTAATAAAAAGAGAAATGGAGGAAGGTAATTATCTCAATTTAAAATACAAGCCATCAGCCCCTAATCACACATGATATAGTTCTTGATTTGTAGTCTCCTAGGGTGAAAAACTCCAGTATGAAATTTGTTTCATTACTTCTTATGCTTGATATTTTAAAAAGATTGCTGAAACTCCTACTACAGAAGATTTGTAGTGAGCTTTAGAAAATTAAGGTGTTGTTTCGCAAGAGTGGCTAATAGGCCTTTTTCTGTGTTATTCTTACTGTGCTCAGTTGTGTTACTAGACTCTCAGTCTGTGTAGCCAAACAAATGAAATGGGTTCCACAGTCAGGATAAAGTGCTTTGATGTAATACCAGAATTTCATGCTGTTTAAATTTTTCTTCCACTTTCTTCACAGTGCATTTTTTGTAACAAAAACTCAAGTCAGTTTCTTAGTGGATTTTTTGATTGATACGTGAATATATGAGATGCATACATCCACCATATATACTTACATAGATACACAAATGTAGTAATCTCAAACATGCTATTTTCAGTTCAGCCTACTTCTTTCTTGTTTTTTTTTTTAATGTTTACTTATTTATTTATTTTCTTATTAGTCATCCATCTTTCTTGTTTCTTTGGCTCTGACGCCCCACCTTCTCCAACTGTAAGGGTCCTCTCCACTCTGTAATCCATCTATGTAACTTGGTACATTCTTAGTATGTAACTTAGTATACATCATTCTATATTTTTTCTCATGCTCATAACTCTTTACAGACACATGTAATCCCATGTTCTATTAGCAGGGGCTACTGGTCATAGTTTTACCCCCCCCCCCCCAAAAAATGGATTCTGTCACGCATACTTCTGCTTCTTTTCCACTCAGCCATACAACATGGAGATCCATTCACATCCCGAGATAACACTAATCCCCTTTTTAAGGTGCGGCTGTGCGGTAGCTTCCTCAGCCAGACCCTCTGTCTGTGGACATTCACTTTGTTCCCTGCTTTTTGCCTCTATGAACAAAGCAGCAGTAGCCACGCTGCTACGTAAGTCCTTAACTGCTGGTGGTTTTGTTTCTATGGGATAGAGTCTCAGGAAAGGATTCTGGGATCAGAAAGGATATTTATTTGCATTGTTAATAGCTGCTACTAGATTGTTTTCCAAAAAGGCTGTTAATACTTTGTATCTCTACTAGCCATGTATGACAGTATCACCACCAGGAGTAGGTGTTTTATTTATTTTTCTAAACTTCCATTTCTTTTTTTTCTAAAGCGTCTTACAGTGTTTGGCACGCATATGCACAAGTGTGATTAATTGTAATTTGACTTTGAAGTCGATTTCGCAAACAAGTGCAAACTTTTGTTTACTACCAGTGTAGCATGTGTCTTCTGAGTTTGAGTGATAGTTTGAGTAATGATACGAGGTAAAGAGATCTTTCAAAACGAGTGATGATTTTTAAAATATTCATTTAAACAATTATAGGCAGTTTTCCTGGCATTTGTGAGAGATTTCTATTCATTCTGTGTGGAATTTATCTCAGGGAAGAAATCTAGTTCTGTTAGGCTGAGATTCCTCTCTGCAAAATGTGTAGTCTTCTAGAAGACAATAATTTCTGTTGAGATCAGTTGCGGGGCCAGTGAAAAACTATTGCCAGTTTTATTTCTGATCTCATTATCCTCCTTGAATTTGGTGTGATTGGTCACCTTTTAACAGTGTTCACTTTGTGTATCAAATAATGACTGGGCTGAGGTCAGACTGTGGTTCACTCAAAGCCTATGTAAATCAGGCTGTGAGGTTATACTTCATTTGCCTGCCTTTGAACAATCTGAACGGCTGAAAAGGGACACACACACGAAGTGTGGCTGAGCCCTGAAGAAGCGTCCACCAAACAGATCAGACGATGCCAGCCAGAGGGGGGCTGCTGCGTGCTGTCAGCCCCCAAGGTGAATTATCCCCCTTTAAACTTCATCGCCCACCTCTCCTAATCCTGTGTGAGCACCTAATGAGCACTGGATCATAACATAGCAGCATTTCTTGGTGAAGCTAATCTGATTCTGGATAGCAGGCTTCCCGGCCCACAGCTGAATGAATTGCTTGGTATTTCCAAGTTTGAAAATACTTTCTCCCCCTTTCAAGTGCTCCTTGGCAGCAGGTAAGGAATGTTAAAGCTCCTGTAAGTGCCAATTAAGGCCAATTATAACTCGCCCGGCCTGCTGAGACAGTGAAGTGGAGTGAGTGGAGGCTTGTGCTTCTGTAAGCTGGAGAACTGGCTGCCACTGGTGACAGGAACACAGGATTTCCCAACTGCCAACAGCTCGTTTGTTGTCCTGCAGAACACCAAATGACACCTCTGTTGGCTTCTCAGGATTGGATTTAGGAAATCCCAGGATTTGTTGGGGACCTCACTAGTTTCTGTAACAGAAAGCGCTGTCTTTCTCTTGGTCTTCCTTTATTTTGAATGATGTCCACCATCCAGTTTCTCCTTCTTTCTAATCGTAATAGCTAACATTTATTGAGCATTTAAGATGTGCTGGGCACTGCATTACATGTGTCACCTCCTTTACTCCTCACCGAGGCCCTGTTAGAGGAGGCGGTATTACTGCTTCTCAGGGGAGGGCACAGACCCTGAGGGACAGAAGTCTCTTGCCCAAGGCTACACAACTAAAAGTGCTGAGGCCGCGGCCAAACCCAAGCCCTCGCGGCCCCTCCTAGCTGCTGCCGGTTTGCTTGTTTGCTGGGAGCGGGCTAGTTCACAGAAGAATTTGTGTCAGTTCAGGACTCCCTTTGTGCAACCAGAGTAAAATTGATGAGTGCACACCATCCACACCACAGCCAATACCTATAATTTTTGGTCTGTAAGGCATGGATGTTATTCTATTAAAATGGTATTTTAGTCTGTAGTCTTTTTTTAGTCTGTAGTCTGTTTGTTTTTTCATAAGAAAAAAGAAATGTGACCATGTCCCCAGACCTAGGCACTGAAATATGAGCCATCATTGGGAGATTTAATATCAATATAAACTTTATTTGGATAGGATATTGAGAAATGGTTTGAAGAAAATAGTAATAATGCTTTCCAAGCAGAACAGGGTGGTATTTGGTTAAGCATTTTACTCAGGGCATTAAGAGAGGTATGTGTTTTAAAGTTCAGTCTGAGCTTTATATGCCCAGTTGTTGTGTATTTGTTTATATTCTTATTGTACAAATTTTAATTTTTCTGGTTTGCACTATCATTCATCCCTTCTTTGATGTAGGTCTTAAAAATAAATTAGGATTGTTTCTTTCTTGTTTATATATGAAATTAAGTGTAGACGTATGTTTGTAGCATTTAAGAAGATTTGCTGAAGTTCATCCTGAAGTTCCTCCGGGTTACAGAAAGACTTCGTTCCCAAAATTGTCTTGGGTTGGCTGGTTCTCGTAAGGATTGTTTTCCCCACTAGCACCATCACCATCTACGAAAGGGAACATTAGAAAGGCAAGCGTTTGTGCTGGGAGACTGGCAAGGAGTCTGGTGTCCAGGCTGAGGGGTGCAGTGATGTGGAGCTGAGGCTTAGTCTGAGTCAGGTCCTCTTATCCCAGTTCAGTTCTGCCATTGACGATGTCAGGGAGACCCCTCAGCTCCCCCTTGGCGAGGGCGAGGGCAGGTGGGTGCAGGGAATGATGCTAAAAAACTTTCTGCAATCAGGTAGTACGGCAATAGAATTTTTTTTTTTCCCTGCTAGCTTAAGAAACCCTTCAGTGAGTTAACCTAAGTGTCTTATTTTTGCTAATTAACTTTGGAAAGATTTGCTCATCCTGTGCTTCTAAGTCCTGCTGATGGCTCTTTCCTTGTGTTCTTCTGTCTTTTAAGAACCACCATAGTTCTGCATTGTTTGAACCGGAAATCTGGTGGGGGGTCGGGGGAGGGTTTCAGAAAGCCCTCTAGATCTTAATATTGCTGCTATGGTTAGGGTCTGAATGCTTGCTGTGAAAATAAAGCAGTGTGGCTACTACTCTTTTGTTTTACAGTAAATTTAGAATTTGTGTCTGGTCTAATAGAAGCCATTTCCTATGCCTCACAACTCTTTACCACCCCTTCCAGGCCAAATCTTTTCCACACATGTAATTCATGACTTTGTGCCAAATAGTCTGTGTTGGGTGATGGTATTTTGTAGAGGAATTTACCCCCTCCTTTTGACATTTAAAAGTGTTCATTCTGAACTATCAGGCATCTGAGTCTATTTATGTGTGCAGCCTTTATTATCATAAAATTCAGATCAGTTGGCTGCTTTTTTCCATGTCTATTTGATAGTAAGATTTGGCGATTGACAAAATTGGGGAGTAGTAACGCAGGGAGTGTAATAGGGCTGAAGACAGACAAACAGCTAAACCAGGAAGGCCTGGTTTACAAAGAGCCACTTAGAGAAGTTTTTGGATTAAAAGTCTAAAAGTTCCCCAGCTTTAGTCAGTCATCCAGTGGTTGAACTCTGGACAATAAGGTATATATTTTTTCTGAAATTAGACTATTTTACAAACATGCACAGAAAATGGGTTAAGATTTTTCTTACTAGATTTAAGGAAAACTATGCTTAGGTATAGCAGACTTCTCTTGTTTTAAAGTGTAGATAGTGGGGAAATAGAATGTGGAGAAAGACTGCTGATATTTGTAAAAATGTATAACATTAAAACTTGTAGGTTTGTCGAGGCTTAAAGTGTAGATATATAACGAATCAAGTACATTTTCTAATACACCTGGTAATAGTTGTCATTTTAGTTACTCAGGAAAATCAGGTGTGAGTAATTTACATTCTAATTCTAGCAGGTTAAATTTATAAATTCCATCTCCCTCAGTTTTGGCCAGCTGCCTTTCAAAGAGAAGGATTAATTTACACCAGCCAGGACGCCTTGTATGACCATATTAGATGAAATTAGACTCCACCCCTTGTTTTCTGTTGATCTGCCAGGACCTTTGTAATTCAAGTGCTTTTTACAGTAGTAGCAAATGTTACATAAGACCAAACATGGAGCATATTTGGAGTTGGTGGGCAGACTCAAATCATGATGCAAGCCTGCAGTAGCAAGTGTGCAATGAAGCACAACCAAATTATGTGAATGGAAGGTAACAAGAAGCCTCTTCAGAACAGCCCTTCCTCCGCACGGGGGCTGAAAGCTCCACCGGGTAAGTTTTCCGAGGCAGTTTTCCGAGGCTGGGCTTGGCTCGGGGCCCAGTTCTGGACGAGCTTGCGGAAGGTGGGCTAGGTCTTTGGGAACAGGACAGAGACCGGCGCAGAGCCGAGCGTGGCGAGCTGGCGCAGGCCCCCTTCCTCTGGTGGCCGTCCTGCCCCGCCAGCAGGCCCGGAGCACTTCGTGGCTGAAGTGGTGGAGAGAGTGCGCTCTGCAGACTGGTGGATCAGGGGGGTAATCGCAACTAGAGGGATTAGCTGCTGCTGGCCGTCCACAGGAGCCATGCTGAAATGTCATTTGAGTGATCTGGCCAAAGGTCAGACGCAGGCAGGAGTTGAGTTTGCTATTAACTCCAACAAAATGCTGAGGTTTGCACCAAACGGTGCCCATATCTCAAAACAGGGAGAGCAGTGGTTACGTCGCTCTCTAAAAATGGACGAACGTTGTAACATGCTTTAACTGTTTGTTTTTTATCTCACTTGTGGTGAGTGAGGTTTCATGACAGGCAGTTCACCGTGTTTCCTGTAGAACGTGTTTGAAAGCTGTTTTGTCGGATACTTCAAATCCACAGCAAAGTTTCAAGCAGAACAAACACTGTGTCAAGAGGAAGAACAACTTTAGAATACAAACAGTAACCCTGGGAAGTCATTCAGTAACTTAAATTGAGTGTATAAGAATTTAATTACTGACTGACTGCCAGAAAAGACTATTTTTTTTTTTGGTTGTGTTATTAAGGTAGCCAGTAGAGCCAAGCAGATTCTTCCTGGGTGGGTTGGGCGGCTGTTCTCAAAGTTACCTTAACTCTCTCATGCCTCGTCTGCAAGCAGGAAGTGAGGTGACAGTTGAGATCTTTAGTTTTCACTGTATTCACCTTTCATGCCTCCTGCAGTAATGTGCTTGACCGGATGGTTCTAATTGAGGCTGAAATTTAGCTGCTGGTTTGTAGAACTTTAAATACAAACAGATTTTCAAACCTTTATTCAAATTGCCGTTTAACTCCCTAAGATTGATTTTTCTAAGAACTCTTATTTCTCGTCAGGCAGTTTTAGTGCTGCTGTTTCTGGTTTCATTTTTGCATATCGCTTTTGGTGTTGATTAGTTGACAGCCCCATCCTGTAGGTGGGGCAGACGCTGTTTTCTGTCTTCAGAAAAAAATAACCACGTGCTGCAAACTCCTCACTGGCATTGTTACGTCATGAATCACCCATTCCTTATTAACAGAGCGCTTAATGAGGAGGCTTTAAGGGCTGCGTTGTGAGTTTGGGGTTTTTGTTACTCCCAGGTTCACGGTCTTTTCACCCCTTCCCCACCTTCCCCCCAATAAAGTGAAATATAAAGGCCACAAAACTAGTGGGAAACAGCAGTAAGGATGTGGCTTACAGACGGGCGCAGCACTCTGAGGCAGATGGTGCTGTCATTCCGTTGCACCTTGGACTTGCTGCTCCTTTTGGCCTCAGAGGACGGTGCTCCCTGAGGGGATTCCTGCACAGAAGTTTTCGTTTTAAAAAACAAATGAACAGAACAAAAACAGAGAACTCCTCTAGTTTGAGTTCTGCCAGGTTTCTTTTAATTTTCTCTCTCTCCTCTACCCTTTGTGTGTGTGTTAAAACTGGATTGGAGTGGTAAAGGCATAGCTTGTTTTTCTTAATACTTTCTGCATTTTGATGATGGCCTTGTATCTTTCATTAGAGACAAACTGGGACCCAGACCCAAAACGTGACTAGAGAGGTGCTTGCGTAAGGACTGAGGGTGTCGACGCTTGACCTGTGCAAGGTGTTCACAAATTAGAAGGCTAAACTTAAAGTGATAGATCGCTAAACATATAGGATGCTTTTTCCCCCAACAGATAAAGGATTAAAGCAAAAGTAAATGGAGACTGATGGAGTTTTGGTTTTGGCTTTTGGTTTCTTCTCACATGTTGATACCTGAGGCGTGCAAACATTTCAAGTCAATGGGAACGAATTCGGGGGAGATGCTGTGCATCGCTCAGAGCTCCAGACCGTGAGATCCTGTTTGTTTCAGGCAGGGTGAGTGCTTGCTGTACTCTGCCAGTATCATTTGGGTAACAATGTGTGTCCTGAGGACAGCGGAGAGAGGTGCTTGTGACTGTTAGCAAAGTGGAAGTGTCAGCCAGCATGTCGTTCATTGCATGATATCCTGTAGCCAGAAATGGTGACGGCAACATCCCAGAGGTGGCGTAGTTTGGTGGCTGTGTTTTGCTCAAGGCGGTAACAGCCTTTTCCCCAAAGTTATATTTGCTAAAAACATCTGTGTGTGTCTGTCTGAGATCATGGTGATAACTCTCAGTTCAAAGTCTGCACCTTGAACAGGAGGATAGGAAGGGCCCCCTTAAGGAAATGAACTGTTATTCAGACCATTCAATGTTCCTTAAACAAGATGTCTTATGACAACGATTATGAAGAAATGATATTCTCCCAACTGAGGTGATCAGTTGTTATACCATCCAGTATCCCCTCTTTTTCTCTATCATTCCATCTCCTTTAATAAAGTGTTTGGAATTTTTAAAAGCCATTTTTTTTCTAATGTTTGCACAGACCTACAAGTTGGGACAGCAGGGGAGGGCTACCTCCAGATATTCAGTAAGTTTTTCATATTTCTCACATACTTGAAAGCAAAGTTCAGAAAGAACAGTCCCCATGGGAAGAATTCCTGGCAAGAGGATTATCTGAGGTTGCCATATTTGTGGTCCTTTCTTAGCAACATTATTTACAATCCATTCACGCCTGTCCCTTCCCCCACCGGAGCTGGAGTCATTCTCCCTTGTAATCTGCCC
This sequence comes from Balaenoptera acutorostrata, assembly GCF_949987535.1. Classification (NCBI taxonomy): domain Eukaryota; kingdom Metazoa; phylum Chordata; class Mammalia; order Artiodactyla; family Balaenopteridae; genus Balaenoptera; species Balaenoptera acutorostrata. The sequence goes on along the minus strand of NC_080073.1, from coordinate 26,399,621 downwards.
TTTGTGATCTGTTCTCTTTCATCAGCTAGTGTGAATGGGAATGCTGCAGTGCCGCCCTGCCCAGAGACGTGGAAATGCCAAGGGACCTGGAATACTTTAGTGGGGCTTTTATTTCCGTCATAAAGCACTGACTTCAAGAGCTTGATAATTTGATTATAGACCTTGGCGAAAAGTTGTTTCAAGTGGCCCAAGTGCTGTAAATGACTCTCTCTTCTGCACTTTCCCCTCGTGTTTTAATTTAAAAACATTCTGCATTAGGGGGAGGAGAAACGCATTTGGCAGAAGTCGCAGTTGGAGACTAATTTGTTAGGGCAGCCAGTGTTGAAATCATCCTTTTCAGTTAAATCTCTCTAGTGGAAATGATGCCGAGTGCTTTGTGTAAAGACCTTTTTTTCTTCCTCACTGTTTTCCAGTGCCATTTGTAACCCACCTAAGCATGCTCTGAGGCTGCCTCGCGGCTCTGGTTTTGGCTTTTGGTGAACTGTCTTTTGAGGCACTGTGTGTCAGAGGTCAGCTCTGGATTCCACAACTTGAGGTTTGAATGTTCCAGGGACAGTCCCACAGATTTGCTTCCTTTTTAGCATCAGACTACGCTTTGCTTGCTCTGGAGTAGTCCGGTCGACTCCCTGGGGACCCTCCAGAAATTGGATCAAAGAAAAAGCAGATTTAGGATTAAAAAAGAATATGTAATGACAAGGAGTGGAGTCGGATTGTGTTTGCTGGTCAGACACGTGAAAGTGCTTTTAGAAAAGAATAAGAACGTTTACAGGGAGAAGTTGACAGTGAGAGTAGTGAGGAGACACTATTAAATGCTTTCTGTCCGCACATAGTCCACGGTGTGACTTTAAAAGTGTGCCAAGGTTTTTTTTTGTAATAATTAAGAAAAAAAATAGATGTGTCCACCCAAAGTGTGGTTTCACAGATACTGCTTAGGATAATGCTGAATTGGGTATGCCTGGTCAGTCACTGAATTTTATATATATATTATACACACACACACACACACACACACACACACACACACGCACATATAAATAATATGCAGTCTTGATATATAGTCTGCCTCAGGTCCTGATCTTAGATGTTTCATAGTGGGTCATAATCCTTATGAAAGACAGATGATGCCTCATGAGTTGTGTTTGGTGGCCTGAAACTGAACTGTGATGGCTACTTGGGGTTAACTGGGAGCTGGGGAATAGCACATAGCAGTTATTTTCAACCTGGATGTCAAAATAAACAATTTGATTAGTTTTTTAAAAGGGCTGCTTAATGAATGACCCAGCATTTCTAAACTGAGCTTTTGGTATATGTAATTATTAATTGCTTTGCCTGGCCAAAGGAGCTCTATATGTTTACCTGTGTTTTACATTTTATAGCTATGTGTAAGCTTGATTATTAAAAATCCTTGCTTTAAATGGGAGCAGTTATAGAGCATTTTCTGTAACAGAGTATGCACTCTGTCTAACCTTACCTGACCAAATCTATCCAAAAGTGTGAGTTTCATTTAGAGAAGAATTTCTGAGTTTTAGGAATCATTGCTTTGATAATCTACATAAAATTGCCACCCTTGGATCCATAAACTTGATCTTCACTTTCTTCCTTTTCACCTGCAGTTCTTCCTGAGT